>NC_136065.1:852629913-855439913 GCF_964261635.1 Lissotriton helveticus | reverse complement strand
GGGTAAAAATTAATATTCCCACTCCAGAGAGTGCAACAGTAGGGAAAGCGTTGGATAGCGGGAGGGTAAAAAATACTATTTCCACTCCAGTGAGTGCAACAGTAGGGAAAGCGTTGGATAGCGTAGGGGTAAAAAATACTATTCCCACTCCAGAGAGTGCAACAGTAGGGAAAGCGTTGGATAGCGTAGGGGTAAAAATTACTATTCCCACTCCAGAGAGTGCAACAGTAGGGAAAGCGTTGGATGTTGGAAGGGTAAAAATTACTATTTCCACTCCAGAGAGTGCAACAGTAGGGAAAGCGTTGGATAGCGTAGGGGTAAAAAATACTATTCCCACTCCAGAGAGTGCAACAGTAGGAAAAGCGTTGGATAGCAGGAGGGTGAAAATTACTATTCCCACTCCAGTGAGTTTAACAGTAGGGAAAGTAATGATTTAATTTATTATTAAAAATAAATTAAATATCAATACCAATAAAACATTAATTGAAATTAATAACCAATTTAATATTATGTAATAATTAATTAGAAAGACAACTACATATTAGTTATTAAAAATTAATAACCTATTCATAATTATTTACCAACTAATTAATTTTCAATAACAAAAACTAATTAATAATAAAAATTAATACCAATTAAAAATGAACAGTAAATTAATTATCAATACACAAAAAGTATTTTTAATATGTAATTAATTACAATTACATTACTTCCCACCCTATTCCCCTTTAAACCCACATCCCTCTACAGAAAATACATTAATACAATTATCATAATTATCAAATATTTAATTAATACAAAATATTTACCAATAAAAATTAATTGCCAATTAATAGAAATTATTTACCAATTAAAAATTAATTAACAATACATTTAAAATCAATACTAATAAATGAAAAAAAATATTTACGTAATTACAATTAAATTACTTCCCACCCTATTCCCCTATAAACCCACAACCCACTACAGAAAATTAATTTTGAAAATTAACATAATTAACAATTAATCAATTAATACAAATTAATTGGCAATTAATAAAAATGAATTACCAATTAAAACATAACAATGAATTCAAAATAAATACCAATAAATAAATATAAATATTTAATTAATTACAATTAAATTACTTCCCACCCTATTCCCCTATAAACCCACAACCCGCTACAGAACTAGAAAGCAAAATTTAATTAAAAATTATTGATAATTGCAATAAATTAATATTTAATTTAATATAATTAAATTACTTCCCACCCTATTCCCCTATAAACCCACAACCCGCTACAGAAATAAATTACGCAAAAATTAAATAACATAAAATTCATTACTTAAAATTCATTAAACGTACATTACAAAAATTAATATACACTTTTCACACGTATACTAACATACAAAACACTTTAAAAAAATTGATATTTAAAAATCGATATATTTAATTCCTATATTGTATACTTCGATATTTTGACTTCTATATTTTGAAAATCGATATTACTTACCTTAAATTCGATATTTTTAACCACTATATTGTGTCCATTCGATATTTTGTCCATTCTATATCTTTACTTCGATATTATGTCCATTCTATATTTTGGAATCGATATTATGACTGTTTACCGATTTTGGCTGTACAATAGAATCTGTTTTAAAATAATGAGACAATTATTTAAAATGCCATTTTTAAATTTTCATCGCTAAATGTTGCCCAAATTAACAAATCAAAGTTGGGAACATCCTAATATGTAGTGAGAGAACAGAGTAAATAAAATAACGAAGCTGCACAGCCCTGTCTCCTATGTCTATTGTTGGTTGTACACATGATTAAATCACAAGTGCACTCGTCACTTTAAAAATGGAATGTAAAAATGTTACCATGTCATGTGATCAAGGTTTGTCAGAGCCGAAAAGCGTAATGGCGACAAAGCAATAAAGATTTTACAAACACAGAAGTGTGGTCCGTAGCCGTTTTTGGTGAAAAATACCTGGAATCGACGAAGTTAGTGATATATATATATACAGCGTATGAGGAAAAGATCAAACAGCACAAACACAACAAATTCAATAGGGACGCTCATGATTATGAGCAAGGTAAAGTTCTTACTTTTGCACGGAAGTTCGATGCACCACGCAGAGCGCTTAGAACCAGCACGAATAAAAGAATCGTCGAACAGAGAAAAACCTCAGAGTCTTATCTAACTACTGATAATGAGCACTCTGGGGTAGACAGTACTGCCCCACGAGTACAACTGTTAGCTAAATCCCATTTTCACAAGGAGTTCCAACTTATGAGGCAAATATGGCAAAGAGGAGGCAGAGGCAAACCCCCAGAAAGAAGACAAGAAAAACGCGACACGGGGACTTCTGCAAATACAAACCAAGGTGTGGCCTCACAAACACGCAGCAAGAGGGGGACAAGAAAATAGACATGTGGAGGACTTAACAATTATCAATTTGACACCTTGGAAATTGACGAAAATAGAGGCAGCAACATTGAAAAAGGGATTGACCTTTTGCCCTACTCAGAATTTTGAATTTACACAAACAGGAATAGATCTATACTTCTTTACTTGCAAAATGAAATTGTATACATTCTTCAAAATTAAAGGTGTACAAAATCAAGATTACAATACACTTACTTAGTATATGGTTCGTGAGGCCCCTAGGGCAGAATTGTATTTGTGCAACTTATAGTATGCTTATTGAGTAACTTGTGATGTATCTCGAACTCTGACCTCATAAAGAGTGCAGAGGGGTTGTGTTAGTAATAAATACATATATATTTGATATATACCTTGTTTGGTGTCCTTTCATTTGGTATTCAAGGGATTATATATGGTAAAACAGCTGGCTTCATATGATCTCTGAAGTTTTAGCCTAAGACTGCTTTGTCCATGCTACCACTAGGATAGCTGGCCTATAAGGTTGACTTTACAACCATCACCATAAGGGTTGTTTGGACTGGTGCAGGGTGCCTACTAGAATAGTGTACATCATATACCAGGCCAACTTCTCACAGTGATGATATAATTACATTGCAAGTATTGGCAAGTCAATCGGATGTCAATCTTAAATGAAACAGGTCACCATATATGCAATATTGAAAGCTTTGGGATTGTTAAAAAAAATGCAAAAACGAACTTTAGACCAAAATCGGTCTTTTTACCCAATACACAATTTGATACGAACAATGTTTTTGAAGAAGCGGCAAAGAAGGATTTACTACAAATGAGACAAAAAAATCTGTGAAATCTAGAAGCTCTAATGCTACTCTGACCATTGAACAGAAAGGAGCCTTTGAACGTATACCGAAAGATCAAAACATAATTTACAAACCCACGGACGAAGGGAACATTGTGCTCATGACATAAACATTTTATTGTAAAGAGGCATTAGGACAACTTTCAGATTCCACTTGCTATAAAAAAAACTCACAAAGGAAGACTACAACATCAGCTTTAAGGAATATCATGAAATGATTGAGAAATGGTTGAATAAGGGAATTATGGATATAAATGAATTTACATTTTTGAATTGTCCGCATCCAGTGACACCTACATTCTATAATTTCCCTAAGATTCATAAGAACTGCATAACACCACCTGGTCGGCCAATCATTTCATCCAAAGGCAGTCTGGGTGAATCCATGTCCCAATATATTGATTTCTTTCTTGTTGATTTTGTAAGAACATTACCATGATATATCCGTGATACAAAAGACTTTATCAGGATAATTTCAAATGTTACTTAGGAGTCTGATATGCACATGATAATGTTGGATGTAACCAGCCTCTACATTTGTATAAATCATGACAATGGTATTAAGGCTGTTAGGTATTTCTGAAAGGAAGATCTTTAACATTCACAAAGCACAATGAAATGTTAATTGATTTTCTTAGGTTCTGCCTGACCAACAACATCTTTTTATTTCAGAAACAGCACTATAGACAGGCCGAAAGGATGGTGACGGGCACCTTCTTAGCCCCCAGCTAAGCGAACTTGTTTGTAGGCTGGTGGGAGAAGCAGGTGGCCTGGGAAAAAGATAAAAACCAATGTATAGCATCCATCATTGGTTGGTATAGGTACATCGATGACCTGTTTATTCTTTTGAAGGGCCCACAAAGTGAGGCAGAAATGTACATAAAGGCTCTAAATGTAAACACAGTGAATGTACATTTTTGGGGAAACATCAGTTCCACAGAGGTAACATTTTTGGACTTGAAGGTCTTCATTAAAGATGGGCAAATCTGTACCTCCTTGTTTAGAAAAGACACAGCAGAGAATTAAATTCCTGAGGCAAGTAGCAGTCACCAGTCACCCTAAACCCTTAAAAAACAGTATCCCATATGGGGAACTGTTACAACTGAAAAGGAATTGTTCCAGAGAAAGGGATTTTGCAATAGCAGCAAATGATGCAATTGAAACATTTAAAATACGTGGCTATTCCACACAAGTGCTACAGAAAGCGCTTGATAGAGTAAATACATTTCCTAGACACTGTCTTCTCACAGATAAGCAACAGCAAGGTGATGAACAGGTAAACACATTTAGATTCATCACTACTTTTTCCAAAAACTCAGAAAGATTGCAACATGTTCTGACACGTAATTGGCACATCCTTAAATCCGATCTTGGGATTGGGAATATTGTGCCGAATCATCCTCAAATAATATATAGACACTGTCGCTCTCTGAAAGATTCACTAGTACAAAGTCATCTGGAATCAATTCCTTTTAACCAAAGAATGAGTAATGTAACTGGATTTTTTTCCTGCTCTAAATGTAAAGCCTGCAGGAATAGTGTAAAAACCCTTATGTATAAAATCCCAGGAATGGCATGCCCTAGAACAATCAACATGTTTTTAACATGCAATACACCATTCTGTGTCTACTGCCTCGTTTGTTCCTGCAATTTGCAGTACATAGGTAGCACTATACACCCAACAAAATGCAGGATATTGGAACATGCAAGGGCTCAGGTGCACCACCACTCAATACATAGGGAGATAACGTATTCAATCTATTCCCAAACAGCCAAGGTATTCCAACATTTCATTTATTCAGTATCAAAAAGATTTGTAAAAACAAGATCATAAACATCAGTTCTTGACAATGGCACAGTCGACGCGTTTCTTCCTTGAAAAGGACTTCTTCAGGGCTGAAAATGCCAAACACAAAAAATACATATAAATACACATAACTAAACACAATCACAAAATACATGTAATAAACTTAATACAAAAATGTAAAAATTATCAATAAACTAAGGACTAAGATTAAAGTCCAAGTGGAGAATCCAATACATAATTATAAATACATTAAAGTCATGTATTGTAGAAGACAGACTTCCTGTGGTTTAGTCAGAATAACATTACATTTCCCAAACCTAACACCATAAAACCATTTGGACATTCCCATGTCAATTCATATATAATAAGTAATTTCAAACAGAGAGAAGCTTGCATGATCTAATCTAATAAAATAAAAAAAAGGAAGAATAGAAAGAAAAAAGGAGGAGGTGATAAAACCAACCACCGTCAATGACACATATGTTCATACTGCAGTCAACCCAAGAAACCTTGCTAACCATTTTACACACACACACACACACACAGACACACACACATAGATATATTGTTGGACATAATTTGACATACTCTGAATTTTTGGTGTGAAGCTCACTCCTCAGCAACTTTGTGTGTTCTTGAGCAATGTGCTTTGATAGCATGCTTGTGCCCCTGCAACACATGGGTTGTGCTACACTATAGGGGTGTGGAGCAGCGCTGGAAGTAGGTATAGGGACATCCGTAATCTGTGGCATACCACCCAATCTCATTTCATCATAACATACTGAAGTTAATTACTTCTGGTCTCCGGCTAAGAATCTGTGTAACCATTTCAATACTAATGAGCTCACCTAACATTCGGCAAGCAGGCCATCACACAGTTAAAAAGAAGAGGGTGGAAAAAAAGCAACAAAGAAGTCTTGCAAGAAAGATATGTCTACCTCTACTGATGGCTTAGTAGGCGACATTAAGAAATTACCAGCACCATAATTATTTGGTTCTTTGCACACCTCCTTATCCCATTCACATTCTCTATCACCCAAGCACACTAAGATCATGAACTATCTAATTTCAGATAACTCCAGTTCTAACAATGGGTCTAGGGTTCTGCTTAACACGTTCTCTGTTCTCCAGCTGGCAACTGTCTTGTATCCCTAAGTGATGAATGAGGAACTGCCTCTCCTTGCATTCATGGTGCTACTGGCAACCCGGGCATGCATCGCACAATGCTAACTATTTCTGCACAGGTTCATACTACAGACTTTCAGGAGGGGAATCTATCATTTTTGGAGCCAGCCTGTGATCACTCTATTTATTTTATTAACGGAAGTAAACATTGTGGATATGGGTGAAGCCAACAGAAGCAATCTATCAGGGATCAGATGAAGTTTCAGCAGGAACAAAATGCAAGAAGCTGAAGAGCAGGTCTCCCCCTTCCCTGTATCACCAAGTATGCCCAATGTAGTCAAAACAAGACCAGTCAATGGAAGATGTGTGTGTCCCTGAAATAGAGAAAAAGAGTGAGACCCTGTAATGTTAAGAAAGTAGCAGGGTGTATGTAACATCGAGGTAAGTACCTATCTTCACTACCAATTTTACTCCTCTCTTCCACTATAATTCAAAAGAATTCCCTCAGGAACCAGAATAGTTCTATATCAAGTAGAAGAAATATAAAGACAGAGATAAGCCAGTGTATACATATCACTTATGCAATTAAGAGTATATGACAACTTTCCTACCCTTAAAACCCGTAGAAAACGAGAAAAAAAATAGTATAGCCCAAAAATAAATTTCTTATACATATAATCAAGGACGAGAATGATATATGTATTTTCAGATGTGCTTAACATAAAAAGTGCAAAAATATGCAGGCTAATATTATGGCTCCTTAACTGCAGGAAACTATCCACAGACTGCAATTACTCAGGCACAGCCTTCTTAAAATGCAAAAAAAGAATACAGATGCCCTTCAGGAAAAGCCAAGGGGACTTCAGTCAGATAAGTCTGTGCCTTTTTAAAGCATACAGATATACACAGCAGTGCAAGCGTGTTACCACCAGTAAGAGAGCCTTTGATTCTTTAGCGTATGTTTGTCTTTTCTTTTTTCCAAGGAAGAACAGAAACAGGAAATACCAGGATGTGAGTCACCAGCAAGCAGATCCTGGGGAATGTTTCAAACGAGTCCAGGAAAGATCCATGGGATGAAGGACGCTGACACCACTGCCCGCCGCCTAGATTGCGAGGCAACCAGAACGAGGAACTTCTTCGATGAATGCCGAGATGACCCAGAAGAGGTAAGTGCAACCTTGATGAGTAGGAGACACCAGCAGAATTAGAAGGCAAAGCTTTCCTTCCGTGTTCTCAGGTTGTTTTGTACTCATGTTGCTCCACCCCGCTGCAACTCGCTGGGGGAACAGAGCATTCCCAACAGTACACCCCCCAATAGTGCCCCCTACCGGTTTGGATATCCAGGGGTAGTGCCTCTGAAAAAGGCGCACCAAACAAGGAGCATGGACATGTCCCGCAGGTTCCCAGGTACGGTACTCAGGACCAAAGTCCTTTCAATGTACTAGATACTGTAGTCTACCCCACACCCTTCTGGAATCCACAATGGCTCCAACTTCATACTCAGGCTCATCTTCCAAAGTCACAGGAGCAGGATGTACTGGCAACACTGTACCCTGTACTACTAATTTCAGTAGAGACACGTGAAAAACAGGGTGTATTTTCATAGTAGAAAGGAGTTGAGTTTCATGGCCACAGGACTAAGCATGAGCGCAAAATCCGCTCCGATCGCGGATTTTGCGGATTTTCGGCAAATCCGCGATCCGCGAACTCTCGCGGATTTGCCGAAAATCCGCAATCCGCGATCGGAGCGGATTTTGCGGTCAAAAGTTCAAGCGCGCCTAATTAACGATGGCGCCGGCAAGCTGCCAGCGCCCATCCTGCAATAGTTACTTAATTAGCTTCAACAGGAAGCTCTAACAGATAAGATACAGCAGGGGCTCGAGCGCCTGCTTTATTTTAGCAGTTGGAGCTTCCTGTTGAAGCTAATTAAGTAACTTTTGCAGGATGGCGCTGGCAGCTTGCCGGCGCCATCGTCAATTACTTCAACAGTGGTGTCTTCTTGAATAAATATGAAGGGCAGGGTTCATTCGGGCACGACGGTCCTGGCACAAAAAAATAAACCTCAACAGGAAACACTTGCAAATATCAATAAAGCATGTGCCCTAGTTGAAGCTTAAATTCAGTGACTCATTCATCAGCCCAAAAATTAATCTGCTGCTCTGATCGGTCTCTGACCTTTTATACACACAAGAGGCATGCTCGCATGGACGCCCCGTCCGTTTGGCCCCGCCCACACACTCGAGGTGTGCACCGTCTTCCCGCCATTTACCCACTATGATGGACATTTCACTCAAGGGACCCCTGCGCACTTCGGCGCGATTGCATAGTGACACACACTTGGTCGCTGGAACTAGTTGAAGCGCAAATGCAGTGACTCATTCAGCAGCCCAAAAAAAAACGTGAGCGTTGGGAGGCTGGGCATCTTTGACTTTTACGAGCGCAACCCCCGTGCTGTTCCTGTGACCAGGGGCTTCTGTCTCTTAATCTGCTGCTCTGATCGGTCTCTGACCTTTTAGACACACAAGAGGCATGTGCGCTCGCGTGGAAGCCCCGTCCGTTTGGCCCCGCCCACACGCTCGAGGAAGCCCCGCCCCCAAATCCGCAAATCCGCTGAATCCGCGGATTTTGCGGATCCACGATCCGTGAATCCGCTGAATCCGCGAATCGTGGATCCGCAAAATCCGCCCATGCTTACACAGGACTGATTATCGTTAAAATCTTGTAGGGTCCTATGAAACGTGCTTTGAACTTTCTAGTTCTTTAGCCCTGATATGTTGAGTAGACAACCAAACCTTGTCCCCATTGGTGTATTCAGGACTAGGGCGGCAATGAAGATCTGCATTCTTTTTATACACTGCTTTGGCTTTTTCAAGATTCATTAACGCTGCCTTATGTATTTCATATTTCTGTTTGACAAACTCCAGTGCTGCAGGAGTTGGCGCTGACACAGTAGGGAGTGACAACAGAAAGCGTGGATGAAACCCATAAGAGCAGAAAAAATGGGAAGTATCTATAGAAGAATGTATGCTGATAGAGAATTCAGCTTTCGCTCCTGGGGAACTGTGACTTCTACCTGGGACCTTTGTGATACCTGACACTGTTCTTCTACCTTATATCCTAACCGGGACAAGGCATCTGCCTTTCTGTGTTTCCTCCTAGCTTGAAATTGTATGACAAAATCAAATTCTCTAAAACACAGAGTCAAATGTAATTGTCTCATAGACGCCGCCCTGGCTGATTTCAGAAATAGGAGATTTCTATGATCGGTAAGGACAGTAACTTTATGTAAAGCTCCCATTAATTATTGACACCGTTCTTCAAAAGCTCTTTTTATTGCTAGCCGTTCTTTATCTTCCAAAGAATAATTATGCTCAGTAGTATTACATTTGTGGGAGCAAAAAGCCACAGAATGCAAAACACCCTGTAGTTACAGCTCTTTGGGAGAAGACCCCTACTATCGCCATCTTTGAAGCATCGGCCTCTACTGTAAACAGTTGAAATGGGTCTGGGTCTTTAAGTACTGGGGCACGAGTGAAGACCACTTTGAGTTTGGAAAAAGCTGTCTCGGCTTCAGGAGACCAAAGAAAAAACACTCTTTCTTAAGTAGTTTTGCTATAGGCAAGGCCAGTGCTGAAAAGTCCTCAATGAACCGCCTATAAAAGTTTGCGAAACCTAGAAAACTCTGTACTTCCCTCACTGATCTAGGAGACTGCCATCGTTTTATTGCTGAGACCATTTGGGGATCCATACTCACTCCATAAGGAGATAGGATAAGGGGATTACCAAGTATTCACATAGTCCAAACTTGGTACAGAAGGTAGTCTTCTGTTTGTCCCACCTGCACCCTTACTAAATGATATGCTATTCGCACTTCGAGCTTAGTAAAGATTTTGGCATGTTTTACTTGATCTAGTAAGGATGGAATGAATGGTAACAGATACCTGTTTTTTGTAGTGTTCTCATTTAGGGCTCTATAGTCAATGCAGCACCGAAGACCCCCTTCCCGTTTTGGGAGAGGAGAGGAAACGGACTGAGAGGGTCAACATTTCATCTAGGTATTCTCTCGGGTATATGTTCTCTTTTTCTGTGAGAGCATAGATTCAACTGCACAGTTTCTGAGCTCTGGAGATTAAATCAATTCTACAATCATAAGGCCTATTTGGCGGACAAACAGTGGCCTGTTGTTTGTTGAACACTTCAGCTAAATCATGATAGCAAGAGGGTAACTCTGAACCCGTTGAATCCCAAGTTCCGGCTATGTTTGTTTGTCTTACTTTTTCATATATGCAATGATCGCTACAATAATCAGAACAAAATGTTATTGACTGCTTTCTCCAGTCGATAACAGTAGACTAGGCATAGAAAACCTAGTATGGCCGGGAATAGCAGAGACTGGATTATGTCAAAAGATAATGTTTCTGCATGTGAGTCATTAACACAAAGTCAATTCTCCAGTAGCATGTGTAATGGGACCAGACTTGATTGTACTGCCATCAATAGTTGTAACTTTTTCTTGGCGGTCTTAAAGACAAAAGGTATCTTCATTTGCTTGGCCCATTACAAGTCTAAGAAGTTTCCTGTGGCACCAGAATCCAACATAATCTGCTCCTTAATGGAGTGATTTACCTAGTGCAAACATGACAAAACAAACAAATGATATGAAGTTAGTACTGCATTGTTCTGAGCGGTGTGTTGGGAGACTATCAACCCTGATCCACCCAAAGCTCTTGTCCCCATAGGCTTCGGGCTTACTAGTTTCCCAATGCCTTATGTTTTTTAGGTTTAACAGGACAATCCCCTAGAAAATGGTCCTGCTTTCTAAAATACAAACGCAACTTCATTTCCCGATGACGTTGTCGCTCCTAGTCACTAAGGGGACCCCAGATACTACCTAGTTGCATAGGTTCTACGTCAGTCAACCCCTTCACTGCTAGGCCTTTTCCACCCCTGTGCTAAGCCTTTTTTTGGTTATTTGGGGTAGTTCACGCTTAGGCCCCTGTAACCTTTTAACCAGATAAGGGGGTCGATTCCGATCCGGTAAAAAGCGCTCCGAATCGTCGTACGGAGCATTTTTTTCCGTACGAATTGTACCCGTTACCGTCCCCGTACGAATGACGTAGTACGATCCACACCCGATGCAGCTATCCGTCCGAATCGTACCAGGGACCGTACGAATGAAATTCCTGTACGAATCGGCCTTGGAAGCCGCTATACGCGACGTTCATACGTTTCGCGGCTGCTTTCTACGACCCGGCAAGTACGATCCGTGTTGTGTACGCTCCGTACGACCCTTTTACTACGGGAGCTGGAAACTGTCGTACAGTCAGAGTTCGCCCCGAAACAGGTACGGAACGCCCCCCCCGGGTACGGCGCGTACCCCCCCATGATCGCAGGGGTACGTGCCGTACCCCTGCGATCATGGGGGTACGCGCCGTACACCCAGCGTACATGGGGTATGTGCCGTACCCCATGTACGCTGGGTATACGACACGTACCCCCCATGTACGCTGGGTGTACAACACGTACCCCCATGATCGCAGGGGTACGGCACGTACCCCTGCGATCATGGGGGGTACGGTGTGTAGGTGATCGTGCGCTTTTCCGTACGAATCGACGTGGACCATACGAATCGCGTCCGGGTCGCCCGATCGGGATCGGAATCGTCCGGTCGTACGGCGTCCGTACGAGTCGTACAGAAACGGCTCCGGATGCGAGTCGTACGGACGGTGATTTTACTGGATTGGAATCGACCCCAAGGTATCCACACCGAATTTGCATCCTTTTCTTCCAACATCATGGGGATTTTAAAGGTACCCGTAGCTTCTGGATTCTCCTGGAGGGGACCCAGAAATTAGCCAAAATACAGTAAATCTTTCTTTGTGTGGAAAAATTGGAAAAAAGGGCGACAGGTTTTTTCCCTGCAAATAGTATCAACAAAGGATTTATGGTCCCAGCTTTCAGGGACAAGAAGACTTTTGTCAGAAAACCAAAACCTTTTACACAGTTTTTGCATTTTACTGGGACATAGCCTATTTTTGCTATTTTTTGTGTTTTCAATCCCCTTCCAGTTAATGGTAAAAATGGGTACAAAAGCAATGATGGATCTTGGAAAGCTATACATTTCTTAAAGTAGCCAAAATCCTGAATTCAGCAGGGGGTCATTTGTGTAGATCCCTCAGGGTTTTCTTACAGATACCCATTTGCGCCAACATTTTCGCTGGTAACTTCTTCTAAGTATGACAAATGTTTAAAAGCAATATGCTGTTACATTTTCAGGACTGTTCTGGTTGTGGGTATATATAGGACTTGTAGGTACACCAAGAACCTAAGGAACCCAGAGCAAATAACTGAGCAGCGTTTTGCAATGTTTTTTTATTGTGTACTGGGTATATAGCAATTAATTTGAGAAAATGTAAACAGGGTAAAATTGTTATTAAAGACACCTATGTATTTATGAAATTGGAACAAAATATAGAGCTTAGAAACAGTAGCTATTTGCACATCTCCGAAATTGTAGGTACCCATACTAGCATGTGAATTATAGGACATTTTTCAAAGTGACTTCTTTTATTTCTAATTGTCTTACATTTGGAAGACAGAAATGCATTGAAGGTCGATTGGTAACAACAGTTGCTCTACAATTCCGAGTTTCCCTAAATCTCCCGATAAAAATGGTACCTCACTTGGGTGGGTAGGCCTAGTGCCCACGACAGGAAACGGCCCAAAAAGCAAGTGGACACACCACATTTTCACAGTGAAAACTAACCATTTTTTTGCAAAGTGCCTAGCTGTAGATTTTGAATCCTAGCTCTGCACCTAGGGAAATCTAGCTAACCTATACATTTTTAAAAACTAGACACCCAGGGGAATCCAGGATGGGGTGATGTGTGTGGCTCTCACCAGGTTCCCTTATCCAGAATCCCTTGCAAACCTCAAACTTTGTTAAAAAACACATTTTCCTCATATTTCTGTGGTGGAACGTTCTGGAATGTGCGTAGATACACACATTTTCCAGTAGCGGTCGGTGGTGGGAGTAGCTGCCAGGCGGTGATGTGGGGAGAGGGAGGGGCAGGGTGGGGGGTAGTAATTTATGGATTACGGAGGATTACAAGTAAGTAAACATATAAATAAATAAAACAAATTTTGTTGCGTGTACTGCATTGCATTTGGGGATGCAGTGTGCGCAAAGGAATTCATCTTATTTATTTATATGTTTACTTACCTGTAATCCCCCATAATCTAACACCCTGTGTTCCCCCAAGTCTCCTGATAAAAATGGTACCTCCCTCGCATGGGTGGGTCAAGTACCCGCGACAGGCAAGGGCCCAAAACTATTGAGGAGACATCAAAATTAGCTATCACAAAACAACCTGGTTTTGCAAGGGGGGTGTCATCTTGGGAAACTTACCAAACCCACACATTTCTGAGAACTAGACACCGGGGGAGTCCAGTGAGGTATGGCTTGCATGGGTCCCCCAACATTTTCCTACCCAAAATCCCCTGCGGAGGCTCTAGGAATGCCACCATCAACATTGGAATACGCTGGGGTTACTGCAGAACATGGGCATGTATTGGGTCCAGTAAAGCATCAACATCCAATTGCGCACATGATGGGAGTGTCAGACAGAGATCCAGCACGCATTCTTCCCAGCAAAACAGGCATCGGAGGACAGGTCCATCCAGACTGGTCTAAATGACAAGAACCAAGATGCACTTAGTTCTCTGGCGAGGTGTGCCCAGATGTTGTACCATGCAATCACGGTATTTATGCTCCTTGAGTGCTTTTTTCATCTCCTTGGTGACTGAGAAGTCCATTGCGTAGCAGAAAAATTACAATCAGGATATCTGCTATTAGAAACAGGATTAGCGAAAGTCCTCCAAAAATGCTTCCGAATACGGAGTGTATAAAGTTTGGTATGACTCTGAGAACCATCTAAAAGGTGCTTAACAGTCCTGAACCTATGTTCTTAAATAGGTGGACGATACCCGTCATATCAGACATGTTAAAGATACAATTTACCATTTCTGAAAAATGGAAGGGGCAGTTCGTACGTATGAGTGTCTGTATCTTGGCTGAAGACCTTGCGATCTGGAGATCAAAAGTCTCTCGAGCGGAGGTTAAGGGCACGGTCTGCTGTAGAAGCATGGCTTTCATTCTGCTCAAAGTATCAAACAATATTAAAGAAACATTTAGTAAAGGCCATAGTGGCGCCTCCCTGACTGTATGTGTTGGTGGAAACAATACTTGCATACAGCAAGTAACACTGGAGCTCACTGTTACCAGATATGCGATGCCCGGAAGCATCCCTCAACAACTTTGATAATTCAGCATCAAGCAACTCCCATTGGAAATTAGCCTAAACACTGGAGTAATCACGGCTGCCGGGGCACCCCTCAAGTGACAGGATAAGTTTGCTACCATACCATTACAGGCCCTGTGCAGCATTATATCCTGACATGTGAGAGATCCACTCAATGCGTGCTAACAGGTTATACCGCTTAGAAACACTTCTAGATCCCCACTCCTGCATCGAAATCTGTACCGTGATTCCTTGATCAATTCCCTACCCATTTCTTCATATCTGCCTGCCTGCTGTTGTTCTAGGCAGTACTGAAATTAGAAAGTTGTGACTGGTAGAGTGATATGGCCATGGATTAACCATTCTGTGGACGGTGATTCTGCCACTGTAAAAGCTAATCTGTCCAGTTCCTCAATACGCAGCATTGTATATTTTACTCCCCTTTGTGCCATTTTTGTCTATTTTTCTGGCAGATTGTATGCAGAAAACAGAGACGTATTGTTGATAAAACGCCAGGACACATAGTCTGAGTCCAAAGATTGCAGCGTCCAACTCAATAACATAATAGAACACAATTGTGATTGCCCGAGCTGTAGTATTGACAAATCTTGTTGTGGTACATCAATAGCAGAAGATACAATGTTGCCCAGTGAATATATCCTGGAAGCTAAGATAGTCATACCATTGTCAACTATGGCCATGGCTTTCTCTGAGTTAATCCTATCTATTTCTCGTAACATCTCCGCAGCTCTTGTTGGGAGAATTTCCAGGTTTCATTATTGACAGCATATAAGAAATGTTTTTGACGTGGCTTTTTGGGACCCCAAAAAATCCTTTAGATCCATATCCTCTGTAAGTAAGGATAAATGTTGTTTCACCTGTGTGAGGGTCGAGGTTTTTAGTGACTCAAGGCATAACTTCCCAACACTGTATGACGTCACTACCCCTGGATGTTCTCTTCGTACATAGAGTGGATCTGGCCTGTGGATACTAAACCCTTCGGTTGAACCTTTGAATCTTTCCTGACATCTATTAGTGTCTGTGGGCCAAACCAATGATCCTTTCCAATTAGGGTCTGATCAATTATATTGCATGATGTCATCTAGCGTAATCCCTTCTCGTGGTGTAAGGTTACCCTCAGTATGTGATGGTGTTGAAATCGGAGGTACGTTCAAATCCTTATTCTTGGCTATTCCAAGACAGCTAGTTTGTTGCACAGAAACATAATCTGCCGAGGAATGAGGCATGCTCTAAATAACGCTTCTGTTCCCTGGATTAGCCAGTCTATAGAACCCCAGACTGATTTTGTATTTATTGTGTCTTTCCATAAGTCAAAACCTTCTTCAGACAACTGGGTAATAAAGGAAGCAGAGTCAAACTGTTTGGTGTTTGTCAACATATTTTTCTGTGCTGATGTTGGTGTAACCTTATAATAATATATGGCTGGGTCAGACATGCTAAACCCTGAAAAATATTAGAATTTCTGTGCAAATATTTTTTAACTGCTTTTTGGCGGTGTTGGGCAATGTTCCCATTGATGGTATGTGAAAACATTTCTGGGATTAGCAGATGTGTGCAAAAAATGATGACCATAATGCTGAAAGCAATACATTGTGGCAAAATCTGATATGTCTTCCAATATTTCATTATTAGAAAAGGCAGTAGAATGTTCTAAATCAGACAACATGTTAGTCACAGTTTCATAATCCCAATCATCGGAGAATGTACTGGAGGTAATGATATAATTTGAGGATATTTCAAATAAATGTGGTATTTTTAAAAGTTTGGTCGTACTAAATATATCATAATCTACTTTGTCGCACACTATACCATCAGGTATAGGAACTGCTATAGTCTCTTTGTTCACGATGTGATGAAAGGTGAGGTCTCAGAATCAAATTCACTTTCGATGCTGCAGAGCTTTGAATAAGATAAGTTCCATTAATAAGCATGCTAAAAGCAGTTACTAAGCCTATCCAGAAAAGAAAGAAAAGTATCCCGGTGATTACCCTAAGTTCTATCCAAGGTGATACCAGATATGTCTGTTTAAGAAAGATGAAAAAGTATTTGAATTGCTGGTGATGAGTTTTTTGGGCTGGCATTGTTTCAGGTTCACTAGGATCCAATGAAAAGGTATCGAAGTCAATGAAATAGCCACATGCAGTTTGATCTATTTTTGGTAGTTCCGCAGGTTTTGTTAAACTTAAAGATGGCTCTTGTTGAGGCATGTTGATGTAGAAATCAGTGTTTGGTCAAATAGAAATGTGTCTTTCATTTTGATTTTGAATTTGAGTTAGAACTTCATTTTCAAGAGGAACTAGTTCCATGGCATTATTGCATTGTCCATCATTCCGTGCTGGGGACTCTTCGAACGTGATAAGTCTTTCTGTTTGAACTTCCCGTATAGTAGTGAGAGGAGGGCGTTGGCTGCTCAGGAGTCCACAAGGCCTACTATTCAGTATCAGCCACATAGTGTGGTTTAATCAGGTCAATGGAGACAAATCTTTTCTCCTTTTTACCGGCAAGTGGTGGTATAAGTACAGTTTCTATTCTTTCAACTGCCAGGACAGGTATAGGCTTTCTGTATGATGGCCCAAATTCTTTTTTGTCCTCTATTTTTTCTCTGACAAGATCCCCAACTTTAGGGACCCAGACAGGTCTTGCCGTGACTGAGTTCACTGCCCCAGTGGCAGTCCATTTTACCTGGAAATTGCTTTGTAATGCCCTGAATTCATTCAGATCCTGTAAAACAGCCAAACATTTATGGATGTCAAAAGGTTTTTATCCACCACTGTGCATTCACAATCAAGATCAGGTACCCACATTCTTGTCCCAAATAGGACCTCATAAGGAGTAACACCCCCTAGAGAACTTCTTGGCATGTTGGTTAATGCTCTTTGTACTCCATATAAATGTTTGACACAACTACCACCCAAACCTAATACTCTAGCTGTTAAAGATTGCTTTAAGTCCTGGTTTTTCCTTTCCACAACCGAATTTCTCTTGGGATGGTACGGAGAGGAGTACCATAATGCTACACCCAAACGTCCCATGGCTTCCTTGTAAGCCCGAGAGCTAAACGTAGGGTCATGGCCAGAATGTAATATGCCAATTGCATATGTCCCTATAAAGACTCACAAATCTTTGATAACAGTTCGAGCGTCAGCCGAGCGCTAGGGCTGCAACCATAGGAATCTCGTGTTTTTGGAAGAAAGAGGCCCCTACCTTATTGGATAAACCCTAGTAGGGAAATTGCACTTTTTTGAAAAAGAGATCTATACACCGGGTTATGTGTGTTTTATCTAAAATGCGTCACAAATTGTTTTATAGATTGATTGACAACATGGTGAAGAAATGTATGAAAATCTATTTTATTATCTTTTTCATAAATATTTGATGATTTTTTTTTTCCCTCCTTTTTTTTCTCCTCTTTTTTTAACTCATATACATTTTATACATATCCATCAAATTCAATACAAATATCCACAATAAATTCTATAACATCCTATTTACAATGATAAATGCATTTGCTAATTTTAGCACACAAATGGGGATTGTTTGTTATTGACAAATACAAAACCAATTCCTATCTGGATATCTATAAAACAATTTGTGACGCATTATAGATAAAACACACACATAACCCGGTGTATAGATCTCTTTTTCAAAAAAGACCATAGGAATCTCGAGCAGGAATCCACTGCAACCATGAAGCCCCATTTGTTTGTAATGGGCCATGGTGATCCAAAAAAACACACGCAAGTGGTTCGTCTGATATTAATAAAGGTGACTGCGCTGGACGTGTTATGGTGGAGCCCTTCATCTGCGGGCAGATGTCGCATTTCAAGACATAATCTTTAGTCTGCCTTGTTAATCCTGGCCACCAATAGCGTTGTTCAGCAAGGAAGGCATTGCTGTCACCCCTGCATGGGCAGAACCCAGAACCTTCTGTGCAGCTAGTATTAAGCCTAATCTGCGATCCATATTTGGTATTTCTTTATCCCCCACTCCAGGAATCTGAGCAAATAGAAATGTTGTTTGCATCTAACTTGTAGGAGTACTTGAGTTGAACTTTTTTCGGAAGTGCCGATTTATTGCGTTTAGCAATAATTGCAACCATAATCTCACCGTCTATTCTTGTTTTTGAATGAGTGATTGCAGCTACCGAAGCCATGCATACAGCTCCCTTTGCGGCTTCATCAACCAATGAATTCCCTTCAACGTGAATGCCATCATGTTGTGACTCAGTGAGCTCTCGGGAGTTCGTTTTTTAACTCCACTACATGTTCCCATAGCGTTTTGTGTTTAATTGTGCCACCTTTTGCAGCTTTGAACCCATTCTGACCCCAGTGGTGTAAGTACTCATTGTATGACTGTACACAGAAAAACGAATCACACACAATTAGTGTGGGGAATTCTCGATCCGTATCTACCAGTGCCAGTAACAGAGCTTTTAATTCTGCTAGCTGCGCCCTGTAATCTCCTAGAGATTGTGATTTTGTTCAACTTGGAAGAAATTTTCCATCCTGCATGCATCATTTAACGATTGCGCATTCAGCGCTATATTGTTGTTTACTTCCAATGGCCGGCTGAACAGATCCGTCAGTGTAAATTATATATTCATGATCTAGAGGCATTGTTTAATTCAGGAGAGGATATTCTTGTTCGTATTACAGGAATGCTTGTGTTTTTAGATGGGTCATACATGTATTCTATGTCTGTTGTAGTGAGGGATTTTCCTTGTGAGTAGTGAGAGAATTAGCCCATTGTATCCATCTCGGATGTAAGGCTTTTGCATTAGGGACGCTTGCCTTGGTCGCAGCCTCTATGGCCGGTACTCTGTCATGACAATTATTTGTTTCTCCTGAGCCAGTGCTCTTTCTCTCACTACAGCAGTCTGCACTGCTGTCAGAATATTTTCTGTTGATGCGAAACTCATCTCAGCATTTGTGTACAAATGTGACTTGTATACTATTGGTACTATTTTACCTTCATTGTATGTTAGGTAGGTGTACCCTGATTGACCCGCAACTATAAGGATCACTAGGTTGTGAACAGTCACACGTATTGTCAAATGTTTAGATGCTATCATGTCCGTTTGTAGGGAAGGTAGGATATCTGTGTGTCCCTGTGTCTATTGCCTAACTGAAAAATCATGTCTTATTAGATCGTAGAAAGGTTTAACCCTTTCTGCAGAATCCAAAATGTATGCTCTGCCAAAGTTCAGGAATCCCAGTATTGATTGTACATTTTTCAATGTTTTCGAGGTTCGAGCAGCTCACACTTTTCTAAAAAGTTTACTGCTAACTGGCAGATGCATCAAAGTTATGTTTTGCGAGTCCTTAATAGCGAATTTTAAGGAATCACTATTAAAGACTCGCAAAACGGGATGCATGTAGGAATCGCAATGTTATTAGCGATTCCTACAGATTCCTTATTTGCGATTCGGTAATAGCTAATCGCTAATAAGGAATGGCATTCCCATTCATTCCTATGGGCTAGGCCCATAGGAATGAATGGGAAAGCCATTCCTTGTTAGCGATTAGCTATTACCGAATCGCTAATGTTCCGCTATTTCAAGGGTGCCAGGGTGTCCAAAGGACACCCTGTTACACCCCTGAAATGGACCTGTGCACAAATGTTACACACACACATGCCCTAAGGGCATGTGTGTGCGCAACATGTAACTTTGAAAAATGCACTAAAGTGCATTTTTCAAAGTTTTAGCAAATTACCACGAAGTTCAACTTCATGGTAATTTGCTCCCCCTATTAGCGAATTCGCTATTTCTTTGGGTTTCATGCATTGCATTTAAGGAATCTCATTTTGGGATTCCTTAAATGCAAGAGCAATTTAAGGAATCGCTATTTAGAGATTCCTTAAATTGCGATTTCTGCATTTGGGATGATGCATCCCAAATGCAAAAATACCGGGAGCAAACGGCCAGATTCTCAGAATCTGGCCGTTTGCTCCCGGTATTTTCTTTGATGCATCTGCCTATAAGTTTTTTCCTTCACTTGAGAACTCATATCCAAGAAATAGGACAATGAGTTGGGCTATTTTCGATTTCTTAAAATTAAATGTATAGCCTTCAGAGGCGAAACCCAATATTATGGTATTCATTCTTGTGAAGTGTTCCTCCAGATTAGATAAATGTCATCCACATAGGACAATGCCTCTTCATTCAGAATTTGAAGTAATTCCCCGGGGGAGTCTACAAAATTGCCACTGGGAGCCTAACGTGGAGAATACTGTTAAATACCTGCTTTCAGGTGCTATATTTTGGCGGAAGAATCCATTTGAGATGTCTAATGTGCTTTTGTATTTTTTCCGCAAAATGCATTTTATACTGTAAATGTTAATATGAGTTATCAGGTTTCTTTATGGGAAACAAAGGATTATTCATTTGAGAGGTGCAAGTTTCAATTTCCCCTTGGTATTCAAGTTGATCTAAAATCTCCCTGACCTGTTTTTTAGCTTCTTGCTTTATTGGATACTGTCTTTGTGGAGTCAGAGTGGTTTTCAATGGTATTATGTTGTGGGTTCAATCCGCATCCCATCCTACAAGGTTTCGATATAAGACAGGGGCTAGGGCCATGGCCTACTCCTGTGCATATGTGTGTTTTAGATACTTGCGAACTGGGTCAGAAAAGGCTGGCAAAATTACTGTCTCCCCCCTAGGGCAATCCATAACAAATGCTGCCAGACAATCTTGTTCAGCTAAAAGAATGTCATAGCCAAATGTGAAGTTCTCCCAAAAAAGACCTCTAACTTTCCTGGGCGTATCCCCTTCTATCTGGAGTATTATCTCATATAACTTATGTGGGATGCTTACCCTAGTATCAGGTGTTTCCACCGTGATATAATCTTTCAAGTCTGCTGTCCCCAGAAATTCCATCAGGTTCTGGCGAGCTGTTGTTACTTCTGCCGTACTGTCTAGAATCGTCAGAGCCCATTCCCCGTTCAGTAGTTGAGTCCTCAGAATTCTGGGCAGGTCTGATCTTTAGACTTGCAACGTTCTTCTTTTTGAACTGAGGTTTTGGTTTAGGTTTTTCTACTTTTTTGGAAGTATAGGCTGGAGAGTGTTGCTTGTCTCTGGACTTTGTACGCTCTTCTTGTCTGTCTGGCTGTCCTTCCCTCTCAGAGTTTTTTGTTGAACCCTGAAATGAACAAGAGGAACTTGTTACCTGTCAGGTTTTCTAATGTTGTCCTCATTCCTAAGCTTATACCTCCTTTCGGAGGGCTCCTGTGGAGGAGACCTATCTCTGGATTGAGATATATTTTATTTATGCTTTTGTTTTTTGTTATAGTCCCACTTCTTCTTAGAAGAAGCAGGTGCCTGCTTGAAGGTGTCCTTTTCTGGACCACACATCAGCTGAGGTTTTACTGCTTTTCCCCCAAACTGTCTCTGCCTAACTCTGCATATGCAGTCTTAATTATTTTAGGTAATTCATGTTCATGTTGTAAAGGACTGAACTCTCTTAGGCGGTGATGAATTGCTACTGATGCTGCATCCCCCTTAATATTTGCTAAAATTATAGCTGACACCTGGGCAAAATTACCAAGTAATTTCATCCCTAAGTTTAGAGCAGGTTCTGCCCCGTACTCATTCTGTATTTGTCTCAATACATCTGGTATTACTGCTAATGACAGGATACCATGAGTCCTGGTATATATGGCAGCAAAATCTGTAACCCAAGAGGTGCAATCCTCTATTATTGGTGTTATGCCCTTGGGCAAGCAGATTGTTAACATTCTGTGTTTTTCAAATGGGCTTGTATTCTGAACTATTGCTTCTAGCTGTGTTATTTTTTGAGCTGCCCAGAATGCCATTTGTTCATGTTTTGCAGGCATTTTACCCATTACTGCGTGTAATGTTTGTGGTTTGATTTTAGTTGAATTCGGAACTGGACTTGTTATTGTAGGCATTGCTGGCTGAACCATGAGGGTCCTCATCATGAACTGTGTCATATTTCTGTACAGTTTTTTTAGTTATTTATGTGTTGTGACTAGGTTTCCTCCTGGCATCGTTTTATTGTCAGGAGGTGGTGTGTAGGTCGCTAATACTGTCCACTTCGCTCCTTCTCTTCCGAATGGACTGAGTCTTACTCTATTTCTTGTATGGGGAGGGCACCTATAAACCAGTATTAGTGTTCCTGGTAAGTTAGTGGAACTTAAATGTCTTCATAGGAACAATATTCGCCTGTTATTTCACCCTCTGTGTAGTAATGGAATGTTTTTGTTCTTACATTTGCACCCGGGAATGTAACCCATGAATAAAATATCTCTGTTCTAAATGATTTGTGTGCCTCAATCATGAAAGCTATCAGTCCACCCCTGGATATTAGACCATGTGCACCTAGTTTTATGGTGATAGCATTCCTAATATTTTCTGCAATGTGAATTGCAACTGCATCTTCCTCTTCTGTTGAGAGCTGTAATTCTTATACAAAGTTATTTTCTGACTCAGTCATTGTTTTAGTAAAGAAGAGCTTTCCAAGGGAACTAAGATAAGGTGTTATACACAATTTAGGAACAATATGTCCTTCAAGATTGATTAACCAACTGCCAAGGAATAGGATTTTTCCTACTCAGCTGTGGCAGAGTTATGTACCCTCCCACTCCAGATGTTTCTGGGGAATTTTAAGTAGGGGTCTCTGAGAATAGCATGACTGAGCTAGTCAGATTTGACTGTTAAATGAGTACCTAACCAACGTTTGCAGTGCAATGTCATGTAATTCCTATAAAAACGTATACAGGATCTGCGCGTTCGGACAACATACACTGTAGGGCTGGTGTCAGACTGATTCTAAACACCCCCATCGGGTATGTTGGCCTTCTGTATCAGCTAGCTCACAGTGCCACTAGAATCTACTCTTACCAAGGAGAGAATAGTGCTTGGCAACCGTCGAACATGACAACCCTGATCCCTCAGGACCGTGGAAACAGTGTACTACTTTTCACTCGTGCTCACTTAGATACACAGAATAAACGGTCTGGACGTTTTCAATAAGTATTTATTGAACTGTCGTTATTCTAGTATAAAATAGATGGGCTGCAACAACTACTAGACAGTAACAAATATAAATGATTAGAATCACTATGAAGGTAAAAGGATGATAGATTTCTACCATCTTGCAAGAATCATGAATACATACGAGTATATAAAATACATGACAATAAAAGTGCGTACTCCTATGATGACTCCCTAACTAGATGTACCTAAATGTACCTAGCATGTGTGTAGGTGTAAAGCCAAGAATCCCTCTAGGATAAAGTCAATCCCATTACCTTGATCGAGAGACTGTGTGACCCTGTCCTGGTCTCAGGTTGGATACCGCGCAAGGGATGTTAGGCCACTGCGAGCTGGAGTATCTGAATGGAGGAACCTTATTGTCTCTGGTCAGTGTGTCGGCCGGGAAGTCCTGGTCTCCTCTGCCTGTCTTAGCAAGATGTGATGTATATATACTCATAGGTCTCCCCGGGGGTTCTACCTCACTGTATTGCTTGGTCAGACTTAGGATGACGTCGGGAAGGAACTTTTTACATAGACATTATACAGCAGATGGTAGTCCTGCTGTGCTTCCAAGAATCCTCATGTATAATGTATGAGGCTTTTCCTGTAGAAAATCCTGCGTTCTGTGTGCAGTGTCGTATCTAGGTAAAAGGTCAGTCCCTAAGAACAGTTACAAATGTGACTTGTATACTATTAGTACTATTTTACCTTCATTGTATGTTAGGTAGGTGTACCCTGATTGACCCGCAACTATAAGGATCACTAGGTTGTGAACAGTCACACGTATTGTCAAATGTTTAGATGCTATCATGTCCGTTTGTAGGGAAGGTAGGATATCTGTGTGTCCCTGTGTCCATTGCCTAACTGAAAAATCATGTCGTATTAGATCGTAGAAAGGTTTAACCCTTTCTGCAGAATCCAAAATGTATGCTCTGCCAAAGTTCAGGAATCCCAGTATTGATTGTACATTTTTCAATGTTTTCGAGGTTCGAGCAGCTCACACTTTTCTAAAAAGTTAACTGCTAACAGGCAGATGCATCTGTTGGACAGGCCACATGAAGGGCTCGCTCCCTCCCCGCAGGACAGGGCCCGGGCCACCGTCAGCACCATTGCCCGGCCCAGCCGCCATCTTGGACACGGCACCACGCGGCCGCGCGGCCTCAGCCCGACCCCAACCCTGGGCCTGGCCAGGCCCCGACATCCCGGCACCACCCTCCACCCAGGAGGTGAACGGCCCACTTGGCAGGTCAATGGGAGTACGAAGTGTCGACGGCTCTCCCCCGCCAGGTGCCGAGCACCCCCAGCCTCCTCGGGCGCTGGCTCCACCCCCCTGCTGGGTGTCTGGACTCCCTCATCCCAGACCTCCCGACCTCCAAGAGCGAGGGTCCGGACATCAAAGGGCGCCAGACCTATAACTGAGGCAGCACCAGGACAGGAAGGAGTTGTATCCTGGAGTCGAGAGACACCGCGACGAACTCATCCTTGACGGACTGTTGGCGCTGCCACAGCCCTGCCTTGTGAACTATTGTCCTGCCTGCTGGCGCTGCCGCGGCCCTCTGCAACCTTCATCCTCGTGGGACCTGCTGGCGCTGCCGCGGCCCTCTGCAACCTGCATTCTCGTGGGACCTGCTGGCGCTGCCGCGGCCCGTTGTAACCTTCATCCTCGTGGGACCTGCTGGCGCTGCCGCGGCCCGTTGCAACCTGCATTCTCGTGGGACCTGCTGGCGCTGCCGCGGCCCGTTGTAACCTTCATCCTCGTTGGGACCTGCTGGCGCTGCCGCGGCCCGTTGCAACCTGCATTCTCGTGGGACCTGCTGGCGCTGCCGCGGCCCGTTGTAACCTTCATCCTCGTTGGGACCTGCTGGCGCTGCTGCGGCCCGTGCCACCTACGACCTCTTCGGGACCTGCCGGCGCTGCCGCGGTCTGACCCATCCGAACACCGAGCTCGAGGATTGTGAGCTATCACCGTTACACACCCGTACCCGTGGGTACCAAGACTGTCCCGCTACCCCCTTCCCTTACTAGAGACTAGAATTGAGAGGATCATCGTGTCCTGATCGCCCTGTATCGTACCACTCTACTACCCGAAGTGCCTATAAAAGGTGTTACCATAAGCTTTGTGTGGTGTCCATCTGTGGGGGGGAAGTTACCTGTCTGTGCGATCACTGTGCTCGGCCGACCATCCCGGTCCCCGTCTAACATTGGTGGCTAGCGGCGGGATCCGAACCAACGCGTACCGTACAGACAGTAACTCACCCTACGACTAAAACCACAATGACGACCAAAGAGAGCGGATCGGCGGAGAAGTTCCAGATGGAAAAGCTGGAAGAATACAACCACCGAGAGCTCAAACAATTTTGCATGGACTTAGGCATTGCTACCACCGGGCTAAGCACAAAAGAAGACTTCAAAAACGCCCTAGAGACCTGGACAGAGACAAATACCGCAACCCCCCGGGACCCCGCAGCCCCGGAAGTCAACACCACCCGGACGGAGGAACGGAGACCAGGCCCCTCCCATGAAGAGATCCAGGAGCGGGAAAAAAATAGATTACACGAGTTAGACTTGGCACGACTCAGATTAGACGGAGAATTGAAACTGGCGGAACAAAAAATAAACTTAGAACACTTACGGCTCAGAGAAGAGCGAGAGGAAAAACAGAGACAGAGAGACCTCGAAGAAAAAAGACTGGCATACGAGCACGAGTGCAAACTAGCGGAGATAGAAATACGCAAACTGAACAAAAACCTAGGGGTGCCCGAGCAACCGCACTCCCCGGGTCCTACCGAGCAGAAGGTCCACATCCCCAAGGATGTGGTCCGAGAATATCACCGGAACGACGACATACAGCAGTGGTTCAAAGCCTATGAGATTGCCATGACCGCCCACCGGGTCGCTCGAAGTGACTGGGGAGCCGGTCTATGGGGGAGATTCGTCAACGAGGGTCGTGATGCCCTGCTGCAGCTTCCGGACCATCAGATGACGTCCTATGACCATATGAAGGCCGCCCTCCTCAGTCGATATGGACTTACACCCGAAATGTACCGCCAGAGGTTCCGCAACTGCACCCGGATCCCAGGTACGACGTGGTTGGAATACGTGAACTATTTCAGCCGAGCCTTCGAGGGGTGGATCAAGGGTAACAACGTAACCACTTACGAACAACTCTTCAATCTCATTGTATGGGAGCACCTCTCCAACAACTGCTTTGTCGAGCTCAGGCAGCACCTCCTCGACAGTAAATTGACTGAACCCCGGCAGCTCGCCACCGAGGCTGACCGGTGGGAGAGCACCCGAGTGGCCCGGAGTGGGCCGAATGAGCAGAACAGAACCAACCAAGGTCACCATCGTCCCCGAGGAGGAGGAGGAGGCCCGGGCCGGGGCAGAGACGCCGCCCCGGCCGCAACCACTAACGCCACCCCGGCTCCAGCAGGCCGGGGAAACCCCCCCGATGCGCCCGGGGTTCCGAGCTAACGTGACGTGTCATCGATGCCAGCGAGTCGGCCACTATGCCAGTGACCCGACCTGCCCGAAGAACCAGGTCCCCGGGCCCCGCCAGATGGCGGCCGCCGCCCTGGGAGAAGAACAAATCTCCGAAGACACGGAGACCTATGAGTCGGAGCAGTTCGAGTGGGAACCCGCCGCCATGACCCTGGCATGCCTGGGAGGAAGAGACATGGTCCCGCGGACTCCCCTGCCCGCCAACACTTGGAAGTACAGCCAATGGGTGAGCATCAATGGGCGCAAGGCCGAGGCCCTGCGTGACACCGGGGCCAGTGTGACGGCCGTCCGCTGTCACCTGGTGACCCCAGAACAAATCCTACCAAACGTACTTTGCCCCGTCCGATCGGCAGACAACTCGGAGAGCCTGTGTCGGATGGCCTGCGTCCCCTTCGAATGGGGAGGAGTGTCCGGCATGCTGAAAGTAACTGTCCGTGACGATGCCCCCGTAGACTGCCTCCTGGGGAACGATCTCGAGAGCTCCCCGTGGGCCGCTGTGGAAAGAAGAGAGCATCTGGGGATGTTGGGTCTCCCGGACTGGGCATGCGTAACCACCCGGTCCATGGCCACCCGCACCATCCCTAGACCAGAAGAACCAGAATGGGCAGCGCCTCCGCCCTCGATCACTCCAGAAGAAGACTTCCTCCAGACCGACCACCCGGACCCCACCCCAGAGGGGTCCACACAGCCCCCCGAGCTTCCCGACCTGGCTCAGTGGCGTCAAGAAGGGGGGCCCACCCAGGAACAATTCCGGCAGGAGCAAAAGACCTGCCCCTCCCTCGAGGGATTGCGACAGCAAGCGCTCGCCCAGAGCCAAGGAGACACCACCGGGGCCCACTGGGTTTATTGGGACAATGATCTCTTGTACAGCGAACAGAAAATCGCAGAACTGGGGGCCGGGCGAGTGCTGGTGGTGCCCCTCCACTTCAGAGACTTCCTGTTGAACCTAGCCCACGATGTCCACCTGGCCGGGCACCTGGGCCAAGACAAGACCTACCACCGCCTGGTGACTCACTTTTTTTGGTCCAAAATGATGAACGACGTATCCAACCATTGCCGGTCCTGCCCGACCTGCCAGGCCAGTGGGAAGAGCGGCCGCAAACTCAAGGCACCCCTACAACCATTCCCCGTGGTGACCACCCCGTTCGAAAGGGTGGGAATAGACATTGTGGGGCCCCTGGACCCCCGAACAGCACAGGGACATCGCTTCATCCTGGTCCTGGTGGATCACGCTACCCGCTATCCTGAGGCGGTCCCCCTTCGTACGATAACAGCCCCAGTAGTGGGTCGAGCCTTGATGGGGATCTTCTCTCGAGTGGGCTTCCCCCGAGAAGTCGTCAGCGACAGGGGTACGAACTTTATCTCAAAATACATGAAGTCCCTCTGGCAACAGTGTGGGGTCACCTACCGATTCACGACCCCCTATCACCCTCAAGGGAACGGACTGGTTGAGCGGTTCAACCGCACGCTCAAAGGGATGATTGGGGGGTTGGAAGAGCCCCTCCGTCGCCAGTGGGATGTGCTACTACCGTGCCTTCTCTTTGCCTACCGAGAAGTCCCCCAGAAGTCCCTCGGCTTCAGCCCTTTCGAACTCTTGTATGGACACCCGGTGCGAGGCCCGCTCAGCCTAGTCAAAGAAGGCTGGGAAATGCCCCCTCTAAAGAACCCTCCAGATGTTTTCAAGTACCTCCTAACCCTCCGCAACCAGACCAGAAGGTTCAGAGAGATGGCAAAAGCAAACCTGGAGGCCAGTCAGGAGGACATGAAAAGGTGGTACGATAGAAATGCATCCTCCATCGAATTTGAACCCGGTCAACAAGTGTGGGTAATGTCTCCCACCGAACCATGCGCCCTGCAAGACAAATGGACGGGGCCCTTCAAAGTAATCGAGCGCAAGAGCCCTGTCACCTATCTCATCGATATGGAATCTACCCGAAACCCTCTCCGGGTCCTCCACGCTAATAGACTGAAACCCCACTTTGTACGCTCCCAACTCAGCCTCCTGATGGCAACCGACAATGGAACCGAGGAGGACTCCGAACCCCTCCCTGACCTCCTACGGTCACGGGAGAAGGACGGCTCCGTGGACGGGGTCCGACTCTCGGAGGCCCTCACCCTGGAACAGCGCCAAGGCTGCCGAGTCCTCCTGCTACAGTTCTCCACCCTGTTCTCCCTCACCCCAGGGGTCACCCCCTGGTGCTTACACGACGTGGACACGGGAGACAGTCCCCCTATCCGCCATCGGGCCTACCGCGTACCAGATCGGGTACGGGCCTGCATCCAAGAGGAGGTGGCCAAGATGCTCACCCTCGGGATCATCGAGCCCTCCGACAGCCCCTGGGCCAGCCCAGTGGTACTGGTCCCCAAAGCGGCCGCCCCCGGCGCCACGCCGGAGCTCCGGTTCTGCGTCGACTACCGGGGCTTGAATGCGGTCACCAGAACAGACGCACACCCCATCCCCCGAGCAGATGAACTAATCGACCGCATGGGAGCTGCCCGCTACCTCAGCATCTTCGACCTAACAGCGGGCTACTGGCAGATCGGTCTCACACCCCGGGCCCAAGAACGATCTGCATTCTCTACCCCGGATGGCCACTATCACTTCAAGGTCATGCCATTCGGCATGAAGAATGCCCCAGCAACCTTTCAGCGGCTAGTAAACCAGGTCCTGGCAGGACTCGAAGGATTCAGCGCCGCCTACCTGGACGATATCGCTGTGTACAGCCACCACTGGTCCGACCACCTCCACCACCTCCGAGAGGTGCTACAGGCCCTCCAACGAGCTGGCCTCACGATCAAGGCCAGCAAATGCCAAATTGGCCAGGGGTCCGTGACCTATCTCGGGCACCAGGTGGGAAGCGGTCTGGTGGCCCCTCTGCAACTCAAGATCGCGGCCATCCAGTCGTGGCAGTCCCCCATCACCCAGACCGAGGTCCGCGCCTTCTTGGGACTCACGGGCTACTACCGACGGTTCGTGAGGGACTATGGCAGCATCGTAGGGCCCCTCACGGAACTCACCTCCAAAAACCAACCAAAGAAGGTCAACTGGACCCCAGACTGTCAAGCGGCCTTCGAGAAGCTGAAGGCCGCCATGTGCTCCGCCCCGGTGCTCCAGGCCCCCGACTACAGTCGGGAATTTATCGTCCAAACAGATGCCTCCGACCATGGCGTTGGGGCAGTCCTCTCCCAGCTGAACCCCGAAGGACTTGACCAGCCAGTGGCTTTCATCAGCAGACGGCTCCTGGCCCGAGAACGACGCTGGAGCACCATCGAGAGGGAGGCCTTCGCCGTGGTATGGGCCCTCAAAAAGCTCCGGCCTTATCTCTTCGGCACCCACTTCCGGGTCCAGACCGATCATCGACCCCTGCAATGGCTCATGCAGATGCGGGGGGAAAACCCGAAACTACTACGTTGGTCCATCTCCCTGCAGGGGATGGACTTCACTGTGGAACATCGACCCGGCCAAGACCACGCCAACGCGGATGGCCTGTCCCGCTTTTTCCGCCTCGACGAGGAAAGTCCCCAAGAAGATGGGTGACTCTCCCCGCCTTCAGCTGGGGGGGACGCATGTTGGACAGGCCACATGAAGGGCTCGCTCCCTCCCCGCAGGACAGGGCCCGGGCCACCGTCAGCACCATTGCCCGGCCCAGCCGCCATCTTGGACACGGCACCACGCGGCCGCGCGGCCTCAGCCCGACCCCAACCCTGGGCCTGGCCAGGCCCCGACATCCCGGCACCACCCTCCACCCAGGAGGTGAACGGCCCACTTGGCAGGTCAATGGGAGTACGAAGTGTCGACGGCTCTCCCCCGCCAGGTGCCGAGCACCCCCAGCCTCCTCGGGCGCTGGCTCCACCCCCCTGCTGGGTGTCTGGACTCCCTCATCCCAGACCTCCCGACCTCCAAGAGCGAGGGTCCGGACATCAAAGGGCGCCAGACCTATAACTGAGGCAGCACCAGGACAGGAAGGAGTTGTATCCTGGAGTCGAGAGACACCGCGACGAACTCATCCTTGACGGACTGTTGGCGCTGCCACAGCCCTGCCTTGTGAACTATTGTCCTGCCTGCTGGCGCTGCCGCGGCCCTCTGCAACCTTCATCCTCGTGGGACCTGCTGGCGCTGCCGCGGCCCTCTGCAACCTGCATTCTCGTGGGACCTGCTGGCGCTGCCGCGGCCCGTTGTAACCTTCATCCTCGTGGGACCTGCTGGCGCTGCCGCGGCCCGTTGCAACCTGCATTCTCGTGGGACCTGCTGGCGCTGCCGCGGCCCGTTGTAACCTTCATCCTCGTTGGGACCTGCTGGCGCTGCCGCGGCCCGTTGCAACCTGCATTCTCGTGGGACCTGCTGGCGCTGCCGCGGCCCGTTGTAACCTTCATCCTCGTTGGGACCTGCTGGCGCTGCCGCGGCCCGTGCCACCTACGACCTCTTCGGGACCTGCCGGCGCTGCCGCGGTCTGACCCATCCGAACACCGAGCTCGAGGATTGTGAGCTATCACCGTTACACACCCGTACCCGTGGGTACCAAGACTGTCCCGCTACCCCCTTCCCTTACTAGAGACTAGAATTGAGAGGATCATCGTGTCCTGATCGCCCTGTATCGTACCACTCTACTACCCGAAGTGCCTATAAAAGGTGTTACCATAAGCTTTGTGTGGTGTCCATCTGTGGGGGGGAAGTTACCTGTCTGTGCGATCACTGTGCTCGGCCGACCATCCCGGTCCCCGTCTAACAGCATCAAAGTTATGTTTTGCGAGTCCTTAATAGCGAATTTTAAGGAATCGCTATTAAAGACTCGCAAAACGGGATGCATGTAGGAATCGCAATGTTATTAGCGATTCCTACAGATTCCTTATTTGCGATTCGGTAATAGCTAATCGCTAATAAGGAATGGCATTCCCATTCATTCCTATGGGCCTAAAGGCCCATAGGAATGAATGGGAAAGCCATTCCTTGTTAGCGATTAGCTATTACCGAATCGCTAATGTTCCGCTATTTCAAGGGTGCCAGGGTGTCCAAAGGACACCCCGTTACACCCCTGAAATGGACCTGTGCACAAATGTTACACACACACATGCCCTAAGGGCATGTGTGTGCGCAACATGTAACTTTGAAAAATGCACTAAAGTGCATTTTTCAAAGTTTTAGCAAATTACCACGAAGTTCAACTTCATGGTAATTTGCTCCCCCTATTAGCGAATTCGCTATTTTTTTGGGTTTCATGCATTGCATTTAAGGAATCTCATTTTGGGATTCCTTAAATGCAAGAGCAATTTAAGGAATCGCTATTTAGAGATTCCTTAAATTGCGATTTCTGCATTTGGGATGATGCATCCCAAATGCAAAAATACCGGGAGCAAACGGCCAGATTCTCAGAATCTGGCCGTTTGCTCCCGGTATTTTCTTTGATGCATCTGCCTATAAGTTTTTTCCTTCACTTGAGAACTCATATCCAAGAAATAGGACAATGAGGTGGGCTATTTTCGATTTCTTAAAATTAAATGTATAGCCTTCAGAGGCGAAACCCAATATTATGGTATTCATTCTTGTGAAGTGTTCCTCCAGATTAGATAAATGTCATCCACATAGGACAATGCCTCTTCATTCAGAATTTGAAGTAATTCCCCGGGGGAGTCTACAAAATTGCCACTGGGAGCCTAATGTGGAGAATACTGTTAAATACCTGCTTTCAGGTGCTATATTTTGGCGGAAGAATCCATTTAAGATGTCTAATGTGCTTTTGTATTTTTTCCGCAAAATGCATTTTATACTGCAAATGTTAATATGAGTTATCAGGTTTCTTTATGGGAAACAAAGGATTATTCATTTGAGAGGTGCAAGTTTCAATTTCCCCTTGGTATTCAAGTTGATCTAAAATCTCCCTGACCTGTTTTTTAGCTTCTTGCTTTATTGGATACTGTCTTTGTGGAGTCAGAGTGGTTTTCAATGGTATTATGTCGTGGGTTCAATCCGCATCCCATCCTACAAGGTTTCGATATAAGACAGGGGCTAGGGCCATGGCCTACTCCTGTGCATATGTGTGTTTTAGATACTTGCGAACTGGGTCAGAAAAGGCTGGCAAAATTACTGTCTCCCCCCTAGGGCAATCCATAACAAATGCTGCCAGACAATCTTGTTCAGCTAAAAGAATGTCATAGCCAAATGTGAAGTTCTCCCAAAAAAGACCTCTATCTTTCCTGGGCGTATCCCCTTCTATCTGGAGTATTATCTCATATAACTTATGTGGGATGCTTACCCTAGTATCAGGTGTTTCCACCGTGATATAATCTTTCAAGTCTGCTGTCCCCAGAAATTCCATCAGGTTCTGGCGAGCTGTTGTTACTTCTGCCGTACTGTCTAGAATCGTCAGAGCCCATTCCCCGTTCAGTAGTTGAGTCCTCAGAATTCTGGGCAGGTCTGATCTTTAGACTTGCAACGTTCTTCTTTTTGAACTGAGGTTTTGGTTTAGGTTTTTCTACTTTTTTGGAAGTATAGGCTGGAGAGTGTTGCTTGTCTCTGGACTTTGTACGCTCTTCTTGTCTGTCTGGCCGTCCTTCCCTCTCAGAGTTTTTTGTTGAACCCTGAAATGAACAAGAGGAACTTGTTACCTGTCAGGTTTTCTAATGTTGTCCTCATTCCTAAGCTTATACCTCCTTTCGGAGGGCTCCTGTGGAGGAGACCTATCTCTGGATTGAGATATATTTTATTTATGCTTTTGTTTTTTGTTATAGTCCCACTTCTTCTTAGAAGAAGCAGGTGCCTGCTTGAAGGTATCCTTTTCTGGACCACACATCAGCTGAGGTTTTACTGCTTTTCCCCCAAACTGTCTCTGCCTAACTCTGCATATGCAGTCTTAATTATTTTAGGTAATTCATGTTCATGTTGTAAAGGACTGACCTCTCTTAGGCGGTGATGAATTCCTACTGATGCTGCATCCCCCTTAATATTTGCTAAAATTATAGCTGACACCTGGGCAAAATTACCAAGTAATTTCATCCCTAAGTTTAGAGCAGTTTCTGCCCCGTACTCATTCTGTATTTGTCTCAATACATCTGGTATTACTGCTAATGACAGGATACCATGAGTCCTGGTATATATGGCAGCAAAATCTGTAACCCAAGAGGTGCAATCCTCTATTTTTGGTGTTATGCCCTTGGGCAAGCAGATTGTTAACATTCTGTGTTTTTCAAATGGGCTTGTATTCTGAACTATTGCTTCTAGCTGTGTTATTTTTTGAGCTGCCCAGAATGGCATTTGTTCATGTTTTGCAGGCATTTTACCCATTACTGCGTGTAATGTTTGTGGTTTGATTTTAGTTGAATTCGGAACTGGACTTGTTATTGTAGGCGTTGCTGGCTGAACCATGAGGGTCCTCATCATGAACTGTGTCATATTTCTGTACAGTTTTTTTAGTTATTTATGTGTTGTGACTAGGTTTCCTCCTGGCATCGTTTTATTGTCAGGAGGTGGTGTGTAGGTCGCTAATACTGTCCACTTCGCTCCTTCTCTTCCGAATGGACTGAGTCTTACTCTATTTCTTGTATGGGGAGGGCACCTATAAACCAGTATTAGTGTTCCTGGTAAGTTAGTGGAACTTAAATGTCTTCATAGGAACAATATTCGCCTGGTATTTCACCCTCTGTGTAGTAATGGAATGTTTTTGTTCTTACATTTGCACCTGGGAATGTAACCCATGAATAAAATATCTCTGTTCTAAATGATTTGTGTGCCTCAATCATGAAAGCTATCGGTCCACCCCTGGATATTAGACCATGTGCACCTAGTTTTATGGTGATGGCATTCCTAATATTTTCTGCAATGTGAATTGCAACTGCATCTTCCTCTTCTGTTGAGAGCTGTAATTCTTATACAAAGTTATTTTCTGACTCAGTCATTGTTTTAGTAAAGAAGAGCTTTCCAAGGGAATTGAGATAAGGTGTTATACACAATTTAGGAACAATGTGTCCTTCAAGCTTGATTAACCAACTGCCAATGAATAGGATTTTTCCTACTCAGCTGTGGCAGAGTTATGTACCCTCCCACTCCAGAGGTTTCTGGGGAAATTTAAGTAGGGGTCTCTGAGAATAGCATGACTGAGCTAGTCAGATTTGACTGTTAAATGAGTACCTAACCAACGTTTGCAGTGCAATGTCATGTAATTCCTATAAAAACGTATACAGGATCTGCGCGTTCGGACAACATACACTGTAGGGCTGGTGTCAGACTGATTCTAAACACCCCCATCGGGTATGTTGGCCTTCTGTATCAGCTAGCTCACAGTGCAACTAGAATCTACTCTTACCAAGGAGAGAATAGTGCTTGGCAACCGTCGAACATGACAACCCTGATCCCTCAGGACCGTGGAAACAGTGTACTACTTTTCACTCGTGCTCACTTAGATACACAGAATAAACGGTCTGGACGTTTTCAATAAGTATTTATTGAACTGTCGTTATTCTAGTATAAAATAGATGGGCTGCAACAACTACTAGACAGTAACAAATATAAATGATTAGAATCACTATGAAGGTAAAAGGATGATAGATTTCTACCATCTTGCAAGAATCATGAATACATACGAGTATATAAAATACATGACAATAAAAGTGCGTACTCCTATGATGACTCCCTAACTAGATGTACCTAAATGTACCTAGCATGTGTGTAGGTGTAAAGCCAAGAATCCCTCTAGGATAAAGTCAATCCCATTACCTTGATCGAGAGACTGTGTGACCCTGTCCTGGTCTCAGGTTGGATACCGCGCAAGGGATGTTAGGCCACTGCGAGCTGGAGTATCTGAATGGAGGAACCTTATTGTCTCTGGTCAGTGTGTCGGCCGGGAAGTCCTGGTCTCCTCTGCCTGTCTTAGCAAGATGTGATGTATATATACTCATAGGTCTCCCCGGGGGTTCTACCTCACTGTATTGCTTGGTCAGACTTAGGATGACGTCGGGAAGGAACTTTTTACATAGACATTATACAGCAGATGGTAGTCCTGCTGTGCTTCCAAGAATCCTCATGTATAATGTATGAGGCTTTTCCTATAGAAAATCCTGCGTTCTGTGTGCAGTGTCGTATCTAGGTAAAAGGTCAGTCCCTAAGAACAGTTATGTATGTAATTAGGGGAGCATATAGGTGAAGGGTTATGATGTTACCTGAGCCTATATTAGGGTACCTATATGTAATATAACAGTGGTTGACATAGTGTGTGAAATGGCGTTTGACTAGCAGAGTGTGTAATGACCAGGGTTATGATGTTACCTGAGCCTATATTAGGGTACCTATATGTAATATAACAGTGGTTGTCATAGTGTGTGAAGTGGTGTTTGACTAGCAGAGTGTGTAATGACCAGCAGCAAGTCACTACTCACACACTGCCAGCCAAATGTCAGCCCACAAACACCGCCAGCCATGCACCAGCCCACCCACACCGCTAGCCCACACATACCACCAGCCAAGTGCCAGCCCACACACACTGCCAGTCAAGCGCCAGCCCAAGCAGATCACCAGCCAAGCCCCAGGCCACACACACCACCAGCCAAGCCCCAGGCCGTGCACACCACCAGCCCACGCACATGCCAGCCAAGCGGCAGTCCATGCACACCACCAGCAGAGCGCCAGTCCACACACACCGTCATACTTTTTTTTAACAAGAAAGAAAACACAAACCATTTGGAACAAGATACAAAACTATAGCTACAAAAACACAGCGGTAAATAAAGACATCATTCTAATGCCAACCGTGAAACTGAAACACAACTATATAAACATTACAGACCAGGCAGTACACTATTATACTCACAGTTGCTCCCAAAAAACTCTTTTTAGTATGATACAATCTGAAACATGTGGGCGCACACAGCCCAGGATTAGAAGAACAATCAGCACATTGCATATGACTCTCCTTCCGCATACCTCTTCGCAAACAGACTTTACATCTCTTACAGGGATTGTTTTTTGGGGCGTGGGGAGAATTAAATCAGGAAAGTGGTGATCTTTCAATCTAGCCTAATCCTCCACTACTCCAACTCTAGGAACACTTACCTGTTCCACTACAACAAGGCTGCCTATCACAGACTCCTAAAACTGAACAAATTCATCTTTGATGCAAGAGAACACTCCTTGAACACAACAAAAGCATTAAAAGTTGCTAAATTGAAGAGGTGGATAGCCAACTTCTTACACCAAATGTAAGCCTTATGAACAGCAGTGTAAGGTTCCAACCTCTGATCTACTCTATTGACACCACCCATGTGCTTATTGTAGTCTACAATGCACACTGGTTTGCGCACTTCAGCAACCTTACCCCAAACAGTCGCAGGTGAAGTACTGTCATCATGGATGGTAGTCAGCATGTACACATCTCTCCTGTCCACAAGTTTCACAGCTAGCAATTCCTCACTACGCAAGGCACTGCACTGTCCCCATTGAAGCGTTTTGCGAACAAGATCTTTTGGGTACCGTTTACCTTTAGGGCGGATTGTGCCACAAGCAAAAGTGTCCACTTTGAAGAATTCCTTAAACAATTGCACAGCAGTTATCAAGGTACAAATGTTGACCTCTGTTTAACAGCCCTCTAGCAAGTTCCCACACAATTTTCTCTGAAACTCTAAAAGTGGACAGACAACCAGGGGGGTCAATAGTGGAATCCATTCCAGTGTATATCCGGATATTATAGATATATCCTGTCCTACTCTCATACAACATATACATCTTAATTCTATAACAAGCCCTCTTGCTAGGAATGTACTGACTAAAAACCAAATGGCCCTTGAACAGGACCAAAGACTCATCAACAGCTATTTCTTTCCCTGGAGTTTAGATCTCTGAAAGTCGATCTACAAAGTGATCAAGAACAGGCAGAATCTTAAAAAGACGGTCACAGTCAGGGTGATCTCGTGGCAAAGCCAAAACATAATCAGCAAAATGCAGCATCCAAAGCAAAAGTAAATACCAATCACAACTGATAATTGCAGGAAATATGGCCGTTGCCATCAAGGGACTGGTAGGCCATTATGAAATCAGAGATAGTTTCCTTATCAAGCTCGTCCAAAAAGTCAAACCCAAAAATTTCTACATCTCATCCAGATTTGTGGGAGCCCACCGGGTAGCTCTAGAGCAGGGCCTAAGTCTGCTGCTCAACAATCTCAGCCATAAATACATCGTCCATAAACTACTGAAAAAACTGTAAGGCAACAAATGTTCACAATCCACTCTACACCGTGCATTACCACTAAAGGAAGGCAACATAGGCTGCACAATGTTTGGATCAACCCAGAGTCCAGCACTTCCAGTAGGAAGCCTTGAAGCCCCAGACTGCTATCCTGAAGTCTCTTGCTGCACCATCAACACATCAGTGTCCTCCTCTAAAACAGGCACTTCATCCGCACTGAGAATAGCTTCATCAGCACTGAGAGTAGCTTCATTATCAGATGATTCCTCTTGGACAGAAAACTCACTGCCAGAATATTGCAATCCCTCCTCTCCCTCAGACGCACTGTCAGTCTCATATTCCTGCTCAGATGAAGATTCAAAAAGCATACCAACCACCTGCTGAGCAGTAATTCTATGGCTAGCCATAATCCTTACTAATAAAGGTAACTTATCAAACAAGTCAACAACAACAAGAACTTTGTAACATAAGTGATACACAAAATGTGGCTTTATCACAAATACTATATACTCCAAAACTACAACACTCACTTGCCAGAAGCAGCTAGACTCTCCGCCACCTACTCTGTACAGACACCATAAGGATCAAAAATATCCCACTAAAAAAGAAAACAAAATTTTACAGAAGACAATGCAAAGCACATCGCAAAGAATTTCATGCTCAAAACACTAACTAACTATGCTGCCATTATGACACCACTTACAAAAAATTCATTAATGCATGACAATAATGCTCATTTGGAGTAAACACAACAAAAATGTTTTTCTTAACCAATACATGCAACTAGGCAAAACTGCAGAACAACCACTGCTGAAACCACACATAAGAATCAAAAGCTTTGCACTAAAATAAAAAAGGAGAAATAAAACATTACAATCATGTAGGAACTGGGGTCACCAGTTCCCCGGGGGGTAGCTTGGCTCGAGCAGGTGGGCACCCGAAAGCTTAGGTGTAAAGTGCTCACACAGCACACACATCCACTGAGCCAGTGAGCCAGTGAGCGCACACAATGACTGACACCACACCACTGAGTTTGAGTAAAAATCAAATAGCTTTTATCTAGATCAGAGTAAGGGTAATCAATAATCACAGTATCTCTATTTCATCAAAGCATTTCATCAAGGACAAACAGGTAATTAGGTCGTTAGACAATCTACATTTTTAAAATCTTTATTGTTATTATCCAGATCGGAGGAAGGCTCGTTGGCCAACCTTTGTTGGCTAGAGATTCAAAGAGGGGCCTATTCGGGAAGCTGGCGATCTTATTTAAACGAATGTTTGCATGCCTTTGATTGTCCGAACTTAGAGGATGAAACAAGGTGTAAAATGGTTTTCAAAAAAATAATCAATCAATCAGCATCCCTTTTGTCTTGTATAACGGACAAAGACGATTTAAGGGGAAAAACATATTTGGACAATAGCAAACTCTTTTACTAATGTGTATTCCCCAGCCTTACCTGCAATTTTATCTAAAACCTTATATCAAAAATAAATGTATGCTGTTACGGTTTGGGAGATACCCAACCAAAGATGGAATCCCAAAATGGGAAAAACATTGGCCCTCTAATGTCTGTAGATTATGTGGTAAGAATGAAGAAACTCTACAGCATATTGTAACTTTGTGCCCAAGACTGCTTGTTGAACGAAAGATGTTTTTAAAACCGCTTTTTAAGGAAATGGGAGTAAAAACGTGTAGAACTGCAATCATTGTATGTCTAAGAGGTATTACAGCTAGATTAGTTCATCAGTTTGTGAAGTATATCCTTATAGCGGAAACAAAATTATGTAAGGAAGACACTGCAACCGATGAAATCCATGTAATGAATGCTATCTAAAATGTCAATGACTCTACAATAGTAAATGTTTTTTGGGATCACGGGGAATTTTTATAGAATGTTTTTATTTAATTGTTATAAAGGTATCACCTCATTCTATAGATAATATTTGCTGCTAGCATATGATTTTTTAATTTGTTGCCACAAAGTACATCAAATCAGTTTGGGAGATAGTATATTAATTTTATTCTAAGTTTAAAATGGTTTTATCAGAATTATTTGCTTCCCATCCAAAGTATTTGATATGGAACTAGAGCGCACATTGCACTTTACTTAACTTTTGCTGCTATATTGTTCATTGTCAACTCGTTGCACTTTACTTCACTTTTGCTGCTAAATTGTTCATTGTCAATTTGTCTTACTACAGTTGAATTAAGTATGTATATGAGCGTTGGCTAGTCTCGTTCCCACACTTGTTCTGTGTTTTTATCGTTTTTCTTAAATCAGGTTGTAAACTGAATTTGCTCTCCGCTGTTTGTAATGGTTTTAATTAATCAACAAATAAATACACTTTACTTTAGGTCATTGGAGGCAATTAATCAACATCTCCCTATGCAAGAGTAAACAACTCCTTTTACAGTACTAACCATTTCGTTATAACTCAGGCAACATCTCATTAGACCAGAATACAACCTTTCATTAGGCCAGGGCAAACATTTCCGTAGGCACTGGCAGATCACTGTCGTAGCAGGGGTAGAAAACACTTTCCTGAGCAGGAGTAAAGCATTTCATTTAAGGTAAACCATTTCATCAGGGTAGCAAGGGGTTACTTTATGTTAGCTAACTGTAGGAACATTTCATTATCCACATTAGCAGGAATAACCATTTCATTACTCCCTCCTTGCAGGGATACACTTTTTCTCAGTCAGGAGTGAAACAGGCGTAAACATTTCATTCAACACAGTTAGCACGAAAACCTCTGGGCCTGCCTAGGGGCAGATTGGAGTAAGCGGTCCCACAACACGGGGTTAACTGTACTACACTCAGGCCCTAAATGTGTCTGGCATCCAAGCCCCAGATGTTCTTACCGAGCCTTTGGCCAGTTCAGCAAGGTGAGTAATACCACGGGGGCCAACCGGGCCCAACACCAGTCTTCCCAAGGGGAGGGCGAACTCGGGGCCTCCTCCAGGCCTTCCCCCCTCCTCCCCGGGGTTTACCTTGGGCTTCGGCTCCTCAGGGAGGCCTTGAGGAGGTTCCTGATGAGTGGGAGGGCTCCTTCTCTCCTCGGAGCCCTCCAGCAGCGTTTCTTCCTGTTCCCGGGCCTGCGTTGACATCTGAGGCCCGGGAACCAATCAGGAGGCTAATGCGAGGGGAGCTCAGCCTCAGCGGCCAATTGTGGGGCAGGCCGGGTGGCGCGGCAGCTGCAGCCAATGGCTGCGCGGCGCCTGATGGGGGCGTGGCCGGTGAGTCCGCGTCCCCGGTCACATGATGCAGTGGACGGCTTCAGCAGGCCTGGTGCGGCCTACTGCGGCCTAGTGCGGCCTACTCTGGCACAGCGGCGGCCCTCTCCTGGCTCCGAGGGACGCCGGGGGACACAGACAGCTCCGGGCCGTGGAGGTGAGTGTAGTCCTGCTACAGCGCTTCTCCAGGGGCACAGCGCGATCGTGGGCAAGGGTGCTGAAGGAGTACAGGGTTTCAAGGCACCGGAGTCACCGGGCACAGGTTGGAGAGTTCAGCCACAGCTTTGGGGCCACAGCGTTCGGGCGGCTAGGCGCCGGGGCACAGGTTGAAGCCACGCTGGGTACCGCTAGCGCTTGGGGGCAATCGACAAGTCGGCAGTTTGCAGCGCTTCTCAGGGCACAGTAGGAGAGCACTGGGGAGGCAGGGCAGGCAAATTAACAGTTCAGGCAGTTCAGGCAGTTCAAGCAGGACAGGCCACACGACAGTGGCAGAACAGCAAATGGGGCACAGGTGGAGTCAAGGGCGCAAGGCGGACACAGTCCAGTACCTGGTTGATCCCTAGTAGTCCTGGTTAGCGCAGGTGGGTTTCTTCTTGGCGCTTGGTGGTTCTAGCGCCCTTGGTAGGCAGTTACTTGAAGAGGGGAGGGTTGAGTTGAAGGCTGATGACAGGATAGTCTCAGTAGGTCACTGCAGGTGGTCCCTGGGTTCCCCTTCCGCAGGGCCAGATCAGTGGGCTAGTTCAGTGTTCCTCACACAGCTTGGTGGGCAGCGCCTAAACCCTGTCACCACCAGTGGTATAGGTTCCTGACAAGGCCCTACCGCCTAAGTCTCCTGAGTAGGTACCCCCAGGTCAGTGATGCCCCAACTGACTAAAAAGTTTCCCTCCCTTCTTTATATATGGCCAGGTCAGGTGACCACACTCTAAGACGGCAAAAGCAGACCCCTCCCCTATTCTGGAAGGTTCCAGGAGCTTCCCTACTCTAGCTATGGGCAGGCAAGGCATGCTGGTGTTGCAACAATGTCTAAGGGTCCCAGCCAGCTCCTGGCAACTAGGGTGCTACTAAAAAGACCACGCTGCAGTAGCAGGGGCCTGTGGCAGCCATATTGGGAGAAGAGAGCACCTGCACCTTAGCATTGATTAGCAATGGGAAGGTGCGCGGAGACCTAAGGCAAACAAAAAAGAAGGTGGGAAAAATGAGGCAAGGGCGAAAAAAACAAGGAAAGACCACCCTAGGGCTGACAGGTCTAACAAATCAAATATGCAAATAATGCACCAGTACACACACAATCCACCAGCCAAGCTAAGGGGTTGGTGGGCGTAAGAGTATAAGACTGATCTGACCCAAGAGGGGCAAAAACAGCCAAATATATTCACCCCATAAAAGGGGAGCAACTCTTGCACAACAGCCCGCTCCCCAATACCAACATTTAAAAACCCTGGTGTCTAGTGGCTTCTGCCCCCCCTTGGGACAGATGGGCCTAAAAACATATGGGTGATCTGCCCCCAAATTATTATTATGAATTGATTATTAGTTTGTGATTAATTTTTTATAATTATTTAATTGCTAGTTATGTTAATAGTGTTCTTTTTTTAAAGAATCGGGTTGTAGGTTTATAGGGGAATATGGTGGGAAGTAATTTAATTAGAATAAAGTAATTAATATTTTTTATTTATTAGTATTTATTTTAAATTTCGATTTTATAGTGTTATTTGTGGTATTGTATTTATTAATAATTAAATATTAATTGTTTGTTAATTATAAATAATTAATATATAAATAGGTTACTTGTGTCAAATCTCTAGGAGTTGTTTTGGCGTTTATAGGGGCATATGGTGTGAAGTAATTTATTTAAAAATTATTAAAAATAGTTTTGGGATTGTAATTAATTAATTTATTTATTTTAAAGATAGTTATTTGTATGTAAAGTTTTGTTTTTTAACTTTTATAAATTAATGTTTGCAGTTAATGTTTAGTATTTTTTACATTAAATAATTTTTCTGTCTTTTGTAATTTTTATATGGTTTTTATTTTTGTGTTATTAACAATTTTTGTATTGTAGTTCCTATTTGTGTCTTTTTTATTCTTATTTTATTTTTTGGGAAATATTAATTTTAAACCTCTGCTATCCAACACTTTCCCTACTGTTGCACTCACTGGAGTGGGAATAGCAATTTGTACCCCTACGCTATCCAACACTTTCCCTACTGTTGCACTCTCTGGAGTAGGAATAGTAATTTTTACACCTCCGCTATCCAATACTTTCCCTACTGTTGCACTCATTGGAGTGTGAATAGTAATTTTTATGTATATTAAGATTTTTGCAGCCCTGATGAAATTCCCGTGGCACTAGGGGAACGAAACGCGTTGGCTGTGCCCTCTTTTTTAAGAAAACAAAAGAATATAAATAAAGAGAAGAAACTTTTGAAATATCTGGCTGCGTAATTGACTTAATTGGAGTGCACCTTCAATTTCTTATGAACAGTAATTTTTACCCCTACGCTATCCAACACTTTCCCTACTGTTGCACTCTCTGGAATGGGAATAGTAATTTTTACACCTCAGCTATCCAATACTTTCCCTACAGTTGCACTCAATGAAGTGGGAAGAGTAATTTTTACCCCGATGCTATCCAACACTTTCCCTACTGTTGCACTCTCAAGAGTGGGAATAGACATTTTTACACCTCCGCGATCCAATACTTTCCCTACTGTTGCACTCACTGGAGTGGGAATAGTAATTCTTACCACTACAATATCCAACACTTTCCCTACTGTTGTACACTCTCGAGTGGGAATAGTAATTTTTACCCCTCCGCTATCCAACACTTTCCCCACTGTTGCACTCACTGGAGTGGGAATAGTAATTCTTACACCTATGCTATCCAACCCTTTCCCTACTGTTGCGCTCACTGGAGTGGGAATAGTAATTTTTACCCCTACGCTATCCAAAACTTTCACTACTGTTGCACTCTCTGGAGTGGGAATAGTCATTTTTACCCTTACGCTATCCAACACTTTCCCTACTGTTGCACTCACTAGAGTGGGAATAGTAATTTTTACCCCTCCGCTATCCAACACTTTCCCTACTGTTGTACTCTCTGGAGTGGGAATAGCAAATTTTAGCCCTACGCTAACCAACACTTTCCCTACTGTTGAAGTCACTGGAGTGGGACTAGTAATTTTATTCTGTCCGCTATCCAACACTGTCTCTATTGTTGCACTCTCTGGAGTGGGAATAGTAGTCGTATTCTTCCGCTAGCCAACATTTTCCATACTGTTTCAGTGAATGTAGTGTAAAATTTATTTTAAAAAGATTAAAATTATATATTTATTTTAATTGTATTGGTATATGTGTATATATATATGTATTTATAATTTTTAATATGTTTCTAACAATTTATAATGTATTAAAATAATTATTTATCAATATTATTAAGTAAATATATATACAATTTTATATAGATGTATGTGTAATTTATTTTTAAAATTATATGTATCTTATAATTAACATTTTCTAATAATTCTAACTATTTTTTTAATTATATGTATTATTTCCTTTATTTTATATTGTTTTTAAAAAAAAATTAAAAAACGATATTTTTAAGAACGATATTTGTAAAAAAAAAATCTCGATATTTTTGTACTTACCGTTATGTAGATAGGACATTGATATTCTAGACAACGATATTTTTGCACCTCGATATTTTCATTGTCGATATTCTGTCAGTGATCCGAGGCCAATGAAGCTGGCATTAAGAATGCATTTACTACCCTCTCAGAATTAGCATCAGGCGTTGGATGGCTTGTGTGGGCCTAGATGAAAAGGGGATGGTTTGATGCAGCATGCTCCATGGCGCATAAAGCGCTAATGGCCTCCATCCATAAGCAGCCTACATCTGCTACTGAGGTCTGCCACTGCAGGAAGGCCTACAAAAGGAAGATAGCAGTAAGAAATAATGCTTTCAGACTAAAAGCCTTGAAAGAGCATCAGAAAGCATGTTTTAAGAATGATCAGACCTTCTGGGCGATCTTAAACAATAATTTCTTTTAAAGATAACGATGAACCTTTGATTGAATCTGCTTTATCTAGCCATGAGTGGGCCACCTTCTTTGGGGGTTGGGTTATTCCACTAACGTCGAATTAAGCAATGAGATCGACCCCCCTGCTGCAGCAAAGGACTGTTTCTCCCCTAATTAATGTTCATCACTTGAAGAGGTGTTAGCGGCCACTAAAGCTAGCCCTAGTAGAAATGCCCCCCGCCCAGATAAGGCCCCATTGGACAGATTAAAGAGTAATTTAGATCTGTTGACCCCTTTGGTAGCCAGCCTCTTGAGAACAGCCAGCTCCTCCACCAAGATTCAATCATGGTCCAATTTGCTAATTGTTCTGATCTTCAAGAAAGAGAATTGAGAGTACCCCAGTTGTTACTGGACAATTTCCCTCCTGGACTCTACTGTGAAGGTGCTGGGTCATATCTTACTTTCCCATCTGGATGCCTGTGAGGAGGAGAGCGGCACCCTCTTGGGTATCCACTAAAGGTTCAGGAATGGAATGGGGATAGAAGATCAATTTATCAACCTCCCCTCTTCTTGGTGAAATATATAGTTACAAAGTAAGGTGTGCTGCACTTGAGCTTCATGGATTTGTCGAGTGCTTTTTATTGTGTGTCCCACTCTATTCTGTGGGGCATAATGGAAGGCCTGGGCATTGTCCCATTATAAACACTATCAGAGAAATGTACTGTAACTCAAGTACTGCAGCATGGTTGGAACGGTAGGGGTGAGTGTTCCAAGATGTTTAGGGTACGCAGAGATGTGAGGCACGAGTGTGTCCTTGCGCCTTTTCTATTCTACCTCTACATCAATCATTTGAAGAGGGAGCTAGCCCTAAGATGTGGGGACTTGCCCCAGATTGGAAAGCATCCAATACCAGCCCTATTTTATGCTGACGATGCTGTCAACATGGCCCGCACACCTATATCCCTGCAGAGTCTCTTGGACACTTTTGCATCCTTCATGGAGGGGCTAGATATGAAGATTAACACCACCAAATCCTTAGTAATGTCCTATGCACATAGGAAGGATCTGAAACCAGGCTTGAAGCTCTATGCCACCCCTGTCAAAAATGTGGCTAATTATAATTATCTTGGGATCATTTTTAATTGTAGAGGATCCTAGCAACCACAGCTAGAAAATAGAAGCATCCAACTAGAAAGAAGAATTAACACTGTCTTTTCCTTTGCCATTAAATTAGGCAAAAGGTTGCTTATCCATATGCTGGCCATTTAACGTGCAAAATGTATTGGTCTACAACCTACGCAGCAGGGGTCTGGGGCATATAGGTGGTATCACCATGACAAACTGCAGAAAACAAATTTACTCATCGCTTACTGGCCCTCCCACCGTCCACTACATCTTGCGACAGGGAGTTACGGCTCTTTCACCTTCAAGATATTTTAAGCACATTACCAATGCTACTATGGCAAAGTGTCTGGGTTAACCAGTTCCTCTCCTTAAACAGAATGTAAATTGAGGATAGTCTGTCCTTGTCGAGAGGCCTAGAAATTACCTTGTTTAGGGGCATTAAAGATATGGCTGTGGCTCTGGGCAGGCAGGATTTGTTTGAAGATTCATTACGGTCCTTACCCACAATGCCCAAAAACACTTAGGGATACATGCTACATACTGGGAAGATGAGAGATGGACAAAGGTATCTGAACTTTCCTCAGTTGCCTATTGTATGCAGCCAAAGTCACTCAGGAACATACAACCATGCCTGTTGTATGACGCACAGTGCTATCAGCACTTTAATATGCTACGGTTCTGTCAATTTCATAGATTTGTTACTTTTCCCCGGTGCAATGACTGGTCATAAGATCTTCTGCCTTGCCCATGTGATCAGAAGTCAGCACATAGCACTTTACAGGTAACTATGTTTGTGCTTTTTTATTCCTATTACAGGTCTTTAGTTTTAAAACCTTTAATAATTAAGTACTCCTTGCGTTGTTGCACAGAAGCTTTTCACTTTCTACAATCTCTGGATCAGAGGAGATTATTTCTACTCTATATCCCTTTTCTATGCTTGTCCTTAAAGCAAGGAAATTGTTTGGGTAGACCTCTACGCAGTGATGGGTCTTCTGCGTACCTTGGCTTTAAGATGCATATCAGCCTTACCTTTCTTGTAGCACAGACATTCGTAAATTATTGCTGTGAGGTACTGTATCACTTATAATTTTAGTGTAATTATGGAATACGTTTTACGGTTGGATCAAAATCCCTCCGCGAGATGTAACATGCTACATATCTTGCTTTGTGTTTCGATCTTTTGCTCAGAAGCCATAGTCATTATTTTAAATTTGATGTTGTTATTAGCATTGTATTTGGTGATTGTATTTTATTTGCATTCGGATTTTATTTCCTTTTAAGGATTTCTTATGAATTTGTATTGTTCTATTATGTTTGGTTGCTTTTTTAATTTTTGTTGTCTATATTATTATGCAAACACAACAATGATGGACAGAATGTGGATCAATGTCACATATTCACCCCAGTCCAAAGATCTGGGCCCAAATCCATCGTTTTTCCACTCCACACCACCCTGGGTTAGACAATGGCGATATGCAAATCAGCGCTGACCCTGTGCCCCATGGGAACAGTCCAGTCCGAACTACAAAAGCCATGTCCTTCCCAGAACGGAAACAAGCATCCGAGGACCGGCCCGGTTTCGAGGTAACACCTCTCATCAGCCCGGCTAGCTTGATTCCAGTGGTGTGGAGTGCCTGGGACTCACGTCTGAGCATCCCCAGTACACTTAGAGCGGTACCTGCAAACACAACAATGATGGACAGAATGTGGATCAATGTCACACATTCACCCCAGTCCAAAGATCTGGGCCCAAATCCATCGTTTTTCCACTCCACACCACCCTGGGTTAGACAATGGCGATATGCAAATCAGCGCTGACCCTGTGCCCCATGGGAACAGTCCAGTCCGAACTACAAAAGCCATGTCCTTCCCAGAACGGAAACAAGCATCCGAGGACCGGCCCGGTTTCGAGGTAACACCTCTCATCAGCCCGGCTAGCTTGATTCCAGTGGTGTGGAGTGCCTGGGACTCACGTCTGAGCATCCCCAGTACACTTAGAGCGGTACCTGCAAACACAACAATGATGGACAGAATGTGGATCAATGTCACACATTCACCCCAGTCCAAAGATCTGGGCCCAAATCCATCGTTTTTCCACTCCACACCACCCTGGGTTAGACAACGGCGATATGCAAATCAGCGCTGACCCTGTGCCCCATGGGAACAGTCCAGTCCGAACTACAAAAGCCATGTCCTTCCCAGAACGGAAACAAGCATCCGAGGACCGGCCCGGTTTCGAGGTAACACCTCTCATCAGCCCGGCTAGCTTGATTCCAGTGGTGTGGAGTGCCTGGGACTCACGTCTGAGCATCCCCAGTACACTTAGAGCGGTACCTGCAAACACAACAATGATGGACAGAATGTGGATCAATGTCACACATTCACCCCAGTCCAAAGATCTGGGCCCAAATCCATCGTTTTTCCACTCCACACCACCCTGGGTTAGACAATGGCGATATGCAAATCATGGCGATATGGAGTCAAGCTAGCCGGGCTGATGAGAGGTGTTACCTCGAAACCGGGCCGGTCCTCGGATGCTTGATTCCGTTCTGGGAAGGACATGGCTTTTGTAGTTCGGACTGGACTGTTCCCATGGGGCACAGGGTCAGCGCTGATTTGCATATCGCCATTGTCTAACCCAGGGTGGTGTGGAGTGGAAAAAGGATGGATTTGGGCCCAGATCTTTGGACTGGGGTGAATGTGTGACATTGATCCACATTCTGTCCATCACTGTTGTGTTTGCAATTACCGCTCTAAGTGTACTGGGGATGCTCAGACGTGAGTCCCAGGCACTCCACACCACTGGAGTCAAGCTAGCCGGGCTGATGAGAGGTGTTACCTCGAAACCGGGCCGGTCCTCGGATGCTTGATTCCGTTCTGGGAAGGACATGGCTTTTGTAGTTCGGACTGGACTGTTCCCATGGGGCACAGGGTCAGCGCTGATTTGCATATCGCCATTGTCTAACCCAGGGTGGTGTGGAGTGGAAAAACGATGGATTTGGGCCCAGATCTTTGGACTGGGGTGAATGTGTGACATTGATCCACATTCTGTCCATCACTGTTGTGTTTGCAATTACCGCTCTAAGTGTACTGGGGATGCTCAGACGTGAGTCCCAGGCACTCCACACCACTGGAGTCAAGCTAGCCGGGCTGATGAGAGGTGTTACCTCGAAACCGGCCGGTCCTCGGATGCTTGATTCCGTTCTGGGAAGGACATGGCTTTTGTAGTTTGGACTGGACTATTCCCATGGGGCACAGGGTCAGCGCTGATTTGCATATCGCCATTGTCTAACCCAGGGTGGTGTGGAGTGGAAAAACGATGGATTTGGGCCCAGATCTTTGGACTGGGGTGAATGTGTGACATTGATCCACATTCTGTCCATCACTGTTGTGTTTGCAATTACCGCTCTAAGTGTACTGGGGATGCTCAGACGTGAGTCCCAGGCACTCCACACCACTGGAGTCAAGCTAGCCGGGCTGATGAGAGGTGTTACCTCGAAACCGGGCCGGTCCTCGGATGCTTGATTCCGTTCTGGGAAGGACATGGCTTTTGTAGTTCGGACTGGACTGTTTCCATGGGGCACAGGGTCAGCGCTGATTTGCATATCGCCATTGTCTAACCCAGGGTGGTGTGGAGTGGAAAAACGATGGATTTGGGCCCAGATCTTTGGACTGGGGTGAATGTGTGACATTGATCCACATTCTGTCCATCACTGTTGTGTTTGCAATTACCGCTCTAAGTGTACTGGGGATGCTCAGACGTGAGTCCCAGGCACTCCACACCACTGGAGTCAAGCTAGCCGGGCTGATGAGAGGTGTTACCTCGAAACCGGGCCGGTCCTCGGATGCTTGATTCCGTTCTGGGAAGGACATGGCTTTTGTAGTTCGGACTGGACTGTTCCCATGGGGCACAGGGTCAGCGCTGATTTGCATATCGCCATTGTCTAACCCAGGGTGGTGTGGAGTGGAAAAACGATGGATTTGGGCCCAGATCTTTGGACTGGGGTGAATGTGTGACATTGATCCACATTCTGTCCATCACTGTTGTGTTTGCAATTACCGTCTATATTATTATGTCCAAATAAAGTTTATTTGACTTGACTTGATTTGACTTGGCACAGGAGGGAGAAGAACAAAGGAGTGGCACAAGGTAAGCTGGACAGACAGTTCAGAATAGCACCAACGCACATCTCACCTATTGACAGTGTTCATCTTCTCAGGAACTGGAACTAGGCTTGGTGGGAAGCAGAATTAAAGAGAGAACTGGGTCTAGGAACTGGTGACTACCAGGACACTGATCAACCCTAAAACTGTGAAAGCCAGGGGACATAAACCTAGAGCTAGATCAAGGGTCACTGGCACACAACAGCTAATGATACATTGGTAAATATGCAACAGGAGTCTCGCTAAATGGAATAAAACAGAAATACAGTTGGTCCCACCCTGTTTTTTGGCTTTTAGGATTAGTTGACTCCCTGTGTGACAGTCAATGAGACTATTGGCAGGCATGGCTGGCACAGGAAAGAGTGGTGGGGTGGGGTGGGGGAGGGGTGGAGTCGACAGACGACGGGATAGGTAAATTAAAACAAAACAAACAAAAGAAACCACTTACCTTGCGCTAGCTGCATCGCCAAATTGATGTTGTGGCGAGTGTAAGGTCAGTGGTTTTATTTATGTTTTTATTTTATTTTACCTCTTCCATCGTTTGTCGACTACCCCAGTGCCCCACCGGTCGTGCCTGTGCAGGCCACGCCGGGCTATTGGCCCTTTAAATCGCCAAGGGAGAAATAAGGTAAAGGAAGCAATCACTGGCCTTAAATCGCTGGGATAAATTTGAGGGCTTCTGACAGATTTGAAGGGTTCCAGTACTCCAACTGCGCAGGCTCCGAGCTACAAAATCCCAGTGCTTCTCTCATGCTAGGACTACTATTCTGGGATTGGCCTGAGATGCTTTGTTTGTCGCTCAGACAGTGCATTGAGGCTTTGGGTGTTTTTCCAACCTGGCTGTGCAATACCACTGGGTTGGAGAAAGTTAAGTGCAAATATGTGTTTGGGCGGCCTTGGACGGCCAGCCAAACCTAGATGCGCACTTATAAGTGCTCACCACTCCTCACCTTGCAATGCTTCTCCAACAGGATTGCCTGGCCCTGCCCCACTGAAGACTCGCCCTTTAGCCTTTAGGCAAAAATAAAATGATAATAAAATGCTTTTATTACATGTTGTTTTTCCTATTTTAGCATTACGAATGTGCTGCCCCTGCTTGCTCCACTCCACTCCACTGTATCCCAGTGCACTCTATGCCACTCTATTCTATGCTGCTGCACTCAACGTCACAGCACTCTGCGCCAATGCACTCTACACCACTTTAGTCAAAACCAATACACTCTATCCCACTGCACTCCACGTCAAACTACTCTATCACAGCACTGTCCGCCACTATACTGTACTCTTCAACACTCTACTCTGTGCAACTACACTCTATGCTACTCTATGCTACACCCTTGCACTCTACATCACTTTATTCTGCACCACTCTACACCACTGCATTCTACACTAATACACTCTATGCCACTCTACTCTACACCACTGCACTCTGACACTCTACTATGTAACACTGTACCATCTGCCACTGAACTGTACCCCACTCTACTCTGTGTCACTCTAATCTACCCTACTCTACTCTGTGTCACTCTAATCTGTGCCCCTGCACTCTAAGACACTGCACTCTACTCTGCACCACTGTACTCAACACCACTCTATTGCACTCTACGCCAATGCACTCTACACCGCTGCACTCTATTGCAATCCACTCTTTGCCACTTTAATGTACTGTGCACCACGGCCACTTCGCTGTATGCCTCTCTACTCTACTCTGCACCATTCAACTCTGTGCCAGTGCACTCTACCCCACTCTACTATTCACCATTGCGCTCTTCGTCTCTGAACCACTGTACTCTTCACCACTCTACTCTACCTCAATGCACTCTATGCCAATGCACTCTATGCCACTGCACTCTAGTCTACTTCATACTACAACACTGCTCTTTGTGACACTCTACTCTGAAAGACTGCAGCCTCCACTACTCTATTTTAACACACAATGATCTGGCACTCCATTTAGTGATGAGAATATTTATAAACACACAATTTTTTCAAAAACAGAAAGAGAAGGTCGCAGTATGACTTCTTTATTCAAAGGTCAAAAAGATTTTTATTTGCTTTGGTACTCAACTGAGGACCACAAACTTAAAAACAATTTACATGAAGAAAATCATAAAAATTAGTATAGTATTAAAAAAGACTTTAGAAATTTATAGAGATTATAACAGACTTCTTTATTCAAAATTCTTCTTTTTTATAAAAAATACGAAGTAGCCAAACACAAGGTAGCCAACGCAATTCGTCCTTATGGACTTCTTCAGGGCAAATTTTGTTCTTCAAACACATTCTTTACAATCGTTAGATATGATAATTTCCACATCAGAACCGGTGAATGTATATATATTTCCAATAAATAAGAAGCCTTGTGAACAGTAAAGATGGATTCATAGGTCACATCCATCCAAAATAGCGGTGCTATGTTTGTATATTTCAAACCTTTGAGATCAGCACCCTTGTCGATAAACGGTTGAACATTACAGCGGCATTTCGCTTGACGAAGAATTTTGAATAAAGAAGTCATACTACGACCTGCTCTTTCTGTTTTTGAAAAATTTGTGTGTTCATAAATATTCTTATCACTAAATGGAGTGCCGGATCATTGTGTGTTAAATCAGTGTTTGTGGAGTATTCCATAGGAGACGGAAGGGTATTGCGTCTCAGGTCCCGGGCACCCAAACTAGTCACTACACCCAACTAAGGGGATAGGTCCAGTCGTTCTTGCCACATACCCTGTGTGTATATGTTAATCAGCCTCCACTACTCTACTCTGCACCACTGTACTCTATGCCACTGCACTTTATGTCATTGCACTCTACACCAGTGTACTCACTCTGTACCACTGAACTCTACTCTACTCTACAACACTCTTCATCCATGCACTGTACGATACTGTAATCTTTGCCACTCTACTCTGCATCACTCCACTTCATGACACTCTAATATAGTCTGTACCACTACACCTCAAACCTCTGCACTCTTCAACTCTCTACTCTACGTCACTGCACTCTACGCCACTCTCCTTTACACCTCTGCACTCTACCAGGTACCCTCCACTCTACCCAGCACCATTTCACTCTACGTCACTTAATTCTACTCTGTAACAATCTACTCTACACAACTACACTATGTGACACTCAACTTCAATCAGTGCCACTACACACTATGCCATTGCACAATGCACCACTGCATTCTACTCTGCACCACTCTTCTCTACGTCACTGCACTTTACTCCAATGGACTCTACACCACTTTACTCAAAACCAGTGCTCTCTATGTCAATTTACTCTGCAAACTGAACTTTACGCCACTTCACCCTAGTCCACGTTACCCCACTCTACAACACTGCTCTCCACGACACTCTGCTCTATGATGCTGGACTCCATGAAATTTTACTCCACTCTGACATTCTACTCCACTCAATGCCACTCCATTGTACAACACTATACTCCACTCTATGCAACTCTACTAAACTACTGTACGGCGCTCTACACAACTCCCTCTACACCATTCCATGCCACTTTACTCCACTCTATTTTATGACACACTGCTCCACTATAGTCCACTACTCCACACAATGCCTCTCCACTTCAATCTATGCCACTCCACCCTGATACTCTATGCCACTTCAATCTATGCCAATCGACTGTACAAAACTCTACTCCACTCTGTCATTCCACTCTCCTACACTACTCTGCTCTATGCCACGCCACTCTAAGACAATCTACTCGGCTCTACGTTACTCCACTCTACAACACTTAACTATACTCTATGCAACACCCTCTATGCCACTCCTCTCTGCTCTACACCACTCCACGACACTCCATGCCACCTCACTCTACAACACTCTATTCCACTCTACACCACACAACTCTACGCCCTTCCAATATATGACACTCTACTCCTTTCATCACCCTGCACAACACTCTACACCACTCCACTGTACACCACTAAACTCTACTCAATACCACTCCACACCACTCTGTGCCACTCCATGACTCTCTGTGCCACTTAATGCCACTCCACTCTTCGACACTTAACTCTCCTTTACCCCACTAACTTTTAGCCATGCTGAACAGCAAGCACGTTGGTGTATAACATGGCTAAAACATATTGCCAAAGCCAATAGCTCTTGCATAGGCAAGACCTACTGGCTTTGTCAATGCTTGTATTATGTATGGTAGTAGAGAATCTGTCATCCTCTAGGTCTAGGAGGTCTGTGCGGCTGGCGTGCGGGTGATATGTGTGGTTTTGTTGTGTGGCATCATAGCAGAGACACTGCCATGCCCCAGAGGTAAGAGGCGCAAAGTGGTAGCTATGTATGGATTTGATGTGTGGCAGCATAGCGGAGGCACTGCCATGCTCCAGGGGTTTGTGCTGCAGTGTGGTGGTCGTGTGTCGATTTGGTGTTTGCGTGAGACACTGTCATGCGCAATGTGGTGCTTTTGTGCAGCTTTGGTCTGTTGTGCCTGCTTCGACTGGTGACTGCCGCAGTGTGGTGCTGGAGAATGATGGCAGACGGTGGTGTCCTAGGAGAGGTCATTATCAGCCTGGAGGGATGAGTGGCAGAGGCTGGCATGTGTGCATTGCAGGTGCGTACTGTGTGGTCCTTTTACAGAGCGTCTGATCCAGGTGTAGTCGCTGAGACACTGCCAGCATCGATGCCTAGATGCCGCAGCGTGCTGTGGTGCTCGGTGTCAGAGACAATGCCAGCCTCGAGGGGCCGGGACGTGGTGCTATATGTGGCATAGAAAGTGCGGTGTCGGAGCAGAGGCGGCGGCAGGGACAGCGCATCATGGCATTTAATGTCAAAATCACTGATTTACAGCCAGGGGGAACATCATAAAAGAGCCATGAAAGGAAGCGGCCATAAATTGTTCTCAGCAACAAGGTTCAATGGTCTCTTAATACAGAAGAAGGGAGACTGGGGGTGGGGGGAGAGGCTTTCGGAAGGAGGGCTCGCAAGGGAAGAGGGAGTGCTGATGGCGAGCATTAGAGAAAGGAGTTAAAGGAGGATTCTAAGTGATGGAAAATAGAAACGGAGATACTGAGATGGGGAAGGGGTGGCAGGGCGTACAGTAAGGGATGGAGAGAGAGGAACGAAAAGAGGGAGGGGCGGGTGTCAGAGGGGGGCAAAGAACTCATGATGGACGAGAGGAAATTACAGAGGTAGGGAGTGTCTAGGAGGGCAGAGAGATGGTGATGTAGAGGCAGGAAGATACAGACAAGAGAAATGGGGAGGTCGGGATATAAAAGTAGGGAAGGTTATAGTAGGGCAGAGCTAGTGACAGGAGGAAGATGAAGACACCTTAATAGGGAAAGGATTGACATGAGGCTAACGAGGTTTTGGGCACAGCTAATGATGGGAGATGAGATACAGAGATAGGAAGAACAGAGGACGCAGAGCTTGTTGATGCGACAGAACATACAGAGCTAGGAGGAACAGAGGATGCAGAGCTGGTGATGAAGAGAAGATACGGAGATAGGAAGAAAAGAGGATGAAGAGCTGGTGATGAGGAGAAAAAACAGAGATAGGAAGAAAAGAGGATGCAGAGCTGGTGATGAAGAGAAAAAACAGAGATAGGAAGAATAGAGGATGCAGAGCTGGTGATGAAGAGAAAAAACGGAGATAGGAAGAATAGAGGATGCAGAGCTGGTGATGAAGAGAAAAAACAGAGATAGGAAGAAAAGAGGATGCAGAGCTGGTGATGAAGAGAAAAAACAGAGATAGGAAGAATAGAGGATGCAGAGCTGGTGATGAAGAGAAAAAACTGAGATAGGAAGAATAGAGGATGCAGAGCTGGTGATGAAGAGAAAAAACAGAGATAGGAAGAATAGAGGATGCAGAGCTGGTGATGCGACAGAACATACAGAGCTAGGAGGAACAGAGGATGCAGAGCTGGTGATGAAGAGAAGATACGGAGATAGGAAGAAAAGAGGATGAAGAGCTGGTGATGAGGAGAAAAAACAGATAGGAAGAATAGAGGATGCAGAGCTGGTGATGAAGAGAAAAAACAGAGATAGGAAGAATAGAGGATGCAGAGCTGGTGATGAAGAGAAAAAACAGAGATAGGAAGAATAGAGGATGCAGAGCTGGTGATGAAGAGAAAAAACAGAGATAGGAAGAATAGAGGATGCAGAGCTGGTGATGCGACAGAACATACAGAGCTAGGAGGAACAGAGGATGCAGAGCTGGTGATGAAGAGAAGATACGGAGATAGGAAGAAAAGAGGATGAAGAGCTGGTGATGAGGAGAAAAAACAGATAGGAAGAATAGAGGATGCAGAGCTGGTGATGAAGAGAAAAAACAGAGATAGGAAGAATAGAGGATGCAGAGCTGGTGATGAAGAGAAAAAACAGAGATAGGAAGAAAAGAGGATGAAGAGCTGGTGATGAAGAGAAAAAACAGAGATAGGAAGAATAGAGGATGCAGAGCTGGTGATGAAGAGAAAAAACAGAGATAGGAAGAAAAGAGGATGAAGAGCTGGTGATGGGAGAGAAGATAAAGAGATGGGAAGAGCAGAGGATGTAGAGCAGGTGATAGGAGAGAGGGAAAGTCACAGATTGTGGTGGTAGAGAGGCAGGCTATTCAGACAGACGTGGGAGAGAGGGGAGTAAGCAGAGGCAGTGATAAAAGAGAGAAAGCTAGGGAGATGTAGAGCTGAGAGAGCGGAGTGTGGAGCTTGTGATGCTACAGAGACATAATGAGAGCTAACGATGCACGGCGATGGAAGCAGAAAAAGGAAAAACAGTGTATGATGTAGAGCTAGGGAAGAGAGAAAGGATGCTGCAGAAATAGTGAGGCAAGAAAAAAAGAGGGGTCCGAGTGAGGAAAGGATATCAACATAGGCAAAGGAGAGAGGTTGAGGGTCCAAAGCTAGTGATGGAGGAAAGAATGATACAGAAATGGGGAAGACATAAAGGTGAGGTTGTAAACGTAGGAAAGGGAGAGGAGAAGGGAGTAAAACTGGCCAATTATGCGCCAGCGCAGTGGAAGAGGACAGGAATGTGTCGTATTGCACAGATACGGCACCTTCATGTCCTTTTTTGTTTAGGTAGGGTAGCGCAGCAAAGTGACTTGCTACACTGCCCTGTGTCAAAAACTAGTAAATTAGCCCCAAAGGGGCATGATTACAATATTTTGGTGTCTGGCAGCACCACAAGTCTTCTAGCTCCACTGCCCTATGTCAAAAGAAAAGGGCATGAATGTGCCATATCTATAAGATAAGGCGCATTCCTACCCTTTCTTCCAGCACGGGCACACAAACTGCAGCCGAGCACCAAAGCAGGCGCCCATGCAACACAGTGCAAGGGTGTCTGTGATTTCGGCATGATTGTTTTTGATCAGGATGGACACCTTCCTTCACAAAAACAATCAAAGGATGCGTTTTTCTCATTCTATCGGTGCTACATGTAAGCATTTCTCCTTATTACGCCTGCTTTGGGAAGGCTCTTCTTTTGGCGAAGCCCCTGATTTATGCTATGTTCAATCCGGAGCCGTGCCAAAAACCATGGATGTTGCATGAGACCAACCAGCAGCACAACCCACGCCCCTTCCATGCAGAGAGAGGCATTGCCTTATTCCATATTTACAAGGTTGAAAAGCCGCGCAGCGTGGCTTTTCACGGCCTTGGAAATATGAGCCGGCACACTGCACCTCCAAAGCGTTACAAAAGTGATGCCCTGGTGGAGTAAAAGTGCAACAAGGGCATCGTAAATATAACTCACAGTATTCTAGTAGTTGTGGAAAGAGAGCGAAGATGTAGAGAAAGAAAAAAAGCAGAGATAAGAGGCATATGAACTAGTGCTGGGAAGCAGGATATAGAGCCAGGGAAGGTGTGAGAGAATTGTAGAGATTGGTAAAAGAGGCTGGAGAGTGTAGCATTAAGGATGCAAAATAGAACGACAGATGGAGAAGGGTGAAACCAGAGAATGCAGATTTAAGAAAGGGTGGAGAAAGGAGGTTGCAGGGTCAACCAAGGGTGAAAGAGAAAAGTGCATAGATAGGAAAGTGATTTGTGAAGGTGCAGGGCCAAGGAATATAGCATGACATAACATAACATATCTTAATGTAAGATCACTTCAAAACAAAGACAGTATAAACCCACTTTTAATTTCAAGGGTAGTGTGAGCTACTGTGGTGGGGGACAAAGCATGCTTTGAATGCTGTCTGCCTACAAAAGGAGGTACAAACTGCAAACTGGGGGGCATTTTTACAAGATAATGACGCAGCGTGGCGTTGCCAGCCATCTTGCTGCAGCGAGCAGTGTCATTAGGAAAGTACAGGGATGCATCACATTTACAACAGTAAGACGCATCCCTGTGCTTTCCTATGCACTGTTGCACGGTAGGCTGTCTAGCGCCAATGCATACGTTGCAGGGATGATTGATTTTTGTGCAGGAAGGGACACCTTGCACAAAAACAATAATTGATGTTGCGTTCCTCCTTTTATGAAAGGGAAAAAGCAAGGAGAAATGAAGGTATTACATCTCGTTGCGCCGCTTTTACGCCACCCCTGGGGAGGGGTTAGAATCTGACGCACTCCCAGGGTTTGAGAAACCTTGTAAATCTGGAAATGCATCAGAATTCATGGGTGTTGCATGGGAATACCCCCAGCAACACCAATGGAACACCCCTTTCATGCAGAGTAATGCTTGAAATGAGGCCATATTTTCAAGGCCATGAAAAGCCACACAGGTTGGCTTTGTAAATATGGGCCAGCACACTGCGCCACAAGAGTGCAAAAAAAGTGACGTTTCTGTGGTGAAAGGGGATTGTGAATATGGCCCTATGTCAGTCAGTCAGTCAGAATACTTTATTTCGATAAATCAATATCATAAAAAGACAATGGTACAATACAACACATACATTAAATACATTATTTACACATAATAAGAAGAATATTAAGCCAATTAAAACATTTTCTCAACAATTTCATAAGGTTTTATAAAATCACAATAAATAGGATAAAAACATCAACCAATTTAGGTACCCTAGCTGTCAGTTTTACAGTGCAAACATCATTCTAATTTACATCCATGGACATTTGTGTACAATTAATCATCCTCCTGTTCTTAGTTCTTACAGCACTCACTAAAAAACTAGCGACATGAAAAGTGATCCGGGGGTCTTTAGTAATTGCAAGTACAAGAGAGCGGGCTTGACTTGCAAAAACCCCGCCTCCTTAAGTATTGGGACCAAGAATATCATTCTTGATTCCGTGAAGTGACCACAGAACATTACAAAATGCAATGTGTTCTGAGTGGAAAAGTTGTCACAAGAACACAGCAATGCATTTTCAGGGGTGCTCCATTTAGGAAAATGACTAAAAATCAAGTGAATCAGGTGTAAACGAGTTAAAAGAAACCTATGGTAAGGACGGTTCACCATATTACGATAAATTTCTGTTCCTGGTAAACTAGCTACAATGAGATTAGCCATTACGGTAGGTTTTCTGAGCTCTATTTCCTCTCTCTCCAGAGACAACAACTGTGCCATGGCTCCCTTAATTTGGGTAATGTCCTTAGGTGTTATTATCTCTGGAGAGGAGAAAAGCTCCGGTCTCCCTAGTTTAAAAAAGCTATTTTTAATATATGTCAACCACTGAATCTTACTGGAATTTTCTAGTAGGAGACAATCTTTCATGATAATATGATTCAGGGAGATTTCCTGGTTCAGCCAGGTCTTCATCCAGCATATTATGGGAGCCATTCTTATCATGTCAGAGATGAACCCTACCCCCAGTTCAGAATGGATAGTGTATGAGGGAGTGGACTGTGGCACTGATAGGACTGATCTCAAAAAAAAAAATGTCGGTCACCTGTAGGCAATCTAAAACACTATAGCCCCATATTGAGCTACCATAAATCGCTACTGCAATACATTTCGCCTTATATATCTTCATTAGTGCAGCTATAGGCCTTGCCCCCAGTTTTTTTGTAAAACCCTGGAGTGCAGAAGTGATTCTTGCGAGGGAGATATTTCTATTTTTAAGTTGCGGGCCCCAATTCCCCCTCTTATCAAAAGTAATCCCAAGATAGGGGAATGTGGGCACTCTGCAAAGTTCTTCTTCGCAACAGAAAAAAGTTTTAGATTGCTTCTTCCTGCTGCACCTCCCCATAATCATAATTTGTGACTTCTTTGCATTTATTTTCAGATCCAGGGATCCCATAAAATTTCCAAAAGCATCTAACAGCCGTTAGAGTCCAACCCCCGTCCGGGAAAGAAGGACAGCGTCATCCGCGTAGAGAAGAACTGGAATACCAAGTTCCCCTATACGCGGTATGTCAAGAGTTGCCTCCTTCATTGCAGGTTCTAGGGCATTGATATATACCGTAAAAAGAAGTGGGGCCAAGATACACCCTTGCCTGACCCCCCTTTCTGAGTTAAAATGGCTAGAGCATCGCCCCTCAGCAGTGACTCGGACAGAGGCCAATAGTCCCGAGTGTAAGTCCGCCAAGAGGTTAACTAAGGCCCGATCTAGTCCCATGTCAAGTAAGATTTGCCATAGCTTTGACCGATTTACAAGGTCAAATGCCGATGAGAGGTCCATGAACCCCAGGTACATTGACCCCTCTTTTGCCTTGGTATATTTATCTAAAAGCAATTGCAGGTTAAGACATTGGTCTAAAGTACTTCTTTTCGATCTAAACCCATATTGCAGATTCGACAGAACCCCTCTATCGTCGAGCCAGTCCGTTAGTTTATGCAGAATAACACGTCCTAACATTTTTACCGAAGAATCTATTAGGGAGATAGGTCTATAACAGGAGGGGTCCTGCCTATCTCCCTTCTTGAAAACTGGGATTATGATGGACTTTTTCTAAGACACCGGTATATTATTTTGGTTCAGGGCGTTAAAAATGTGCGCCAAAATTTCGGCGCACATTAAAAACGTCTGAAGGAACCCCGCCGGGACCTGGGGCCTTATTTTTTGAGGTCTGTTCAATTGCTCTTTCTACCTCTATCTCTTCAAAGATCACATGTAAACCCTCAGAACTAGGAAATATATAGGTCTGCTGTTTCTCCGAATCTGGGGTAGAATAGATTTTCCCAAAGTTTGAGATCCAGCCCTCATCCGGGATGTTGGACTCTAGGAGAGAGTTATCCTCAGCCGAGAATATGCCCCTATGTTCATAAAGGGGAAGCCCGCAGAGAACTGGGGCAACAGTCAGCTGAAAGAGAATCAAATGGCAATACACTGGACTTGGGGCAGGGATAAGACCGGGTAAGAGAACTGGGGTTGCTCGGAGAGGAACGGGAGAGGCTGGAGGGTTCAAAGCCAAGGAAGGATGAAATAGGATCCAGAGCTAATGAAGGGTGAGGTAGAAAGGAAGATAAAGATCACACAATGTAAAATAGAGTACGCAAACCCAGCAAAATATGAGGGAAGGTTAAACACATGGGAAGGTAGAGAAGTGTGGATCTTAGGTTGGTGGAGGAAAATGCAAAGATAGAGAAGCAAGAAGGACAAACGGCCAAAGATAAATAAAGCAGAGTAGGATAAACAACTAGGCAAGTAAAACTGAAGAACTAGGAAAAGAAAAAGAGGCAAATATAGTGATTTTAATAAAAGATAGATTATTAAGAGGTGCAAATGAATTTGGATGTTCGGCTTATCATCAACCGAAAAGGTTTTAGCACATATCCCCTACCTTGATGATACTGCACTGCTCCCTCTCCGTGCCAGATCCTCTTTCCACTTTGTTGAGTGATTTATAAAGCATTTTCCCCGAAAGAAAAATTACCGGGCTTCTATACCCAAATGTTCTGGTCATACGTGTACTAGTAGGGTTCCGTCCCCGACCAGGATGGAAATCTTAAAGGCTCTCAAAGAATGCACTCATTAACAGGCTTTTTCAGCCTGTTGACCAAACATTTGAAATGGCCTCACTCTGCACTTTGGGCTTTCTTCTTCACTGATGCTTTTCAAAACCTATCTCTTTAAAATCGTCCTACCCTCCTAGACGATATCCCTTATCCTCCTTTCCCTTACTGACATACTGTGTTCTCCTGCAGTTCCACATGTTATGGCTTGAGTTTCAATTATGTTTAATTATGTTAATGTCTGCATGTCTCTCTATATCCACGTCCAGCCTGTGCACTGGCTTTGTACAAGGCTTTGTTACCTTCAGTATGCTGGTTCAGTGCCCTGTATACACCTCAGTTAGAATAAACAACAACAACTTAACTTAAACTTGAAGCTAGAAGCCAGTGTGGATCATAAGGCCAGGCCCTGGAATACTATATGTCAATATATAGTAGATTATTTAAGAGCTAAAACCTTCGGGTTGTACGGAAGGAAAAGTATGCCAGTGGTCATCTTCATGGTAGCGACTCATTAGTCAAGTCAAAGTCAAAATGTCTTTATTCGGATTTCCGTGATTATTGAAATTCCATAAAAGTACATAAAATACATTACAACGTTTACATAAATAGATAAAATGATAAAAAGCAATTTAAGTTTTACCCGACTTTTAAAAATTAGCTAGACACTTTTTTAACTGTATATAGATATGCTGCTGAAAATTTAAAATATTGTGCATTATATAAAAAAAACTTCTTCACCCTGCACTCGGCACATACTAGTGTCATCGCAAAGGTCTATGAGCAGACAGGCATCATAGATTGCGGCGATATCTAACGCAGAATTTAAAAAAGTAAACCAACGATTTAGCAATCAATTCATGTTCCAGATGCTGGAGAGCCAGATATGCTGGGCGGCACTGCCGCAGCCCCATTACCCTCAGAATAGGGACAACCCACCTCCTGCGCGGGACCATATAAAACTTACAGAAAAAGACCACATGAATGGTAGATTGTGGGGAGGTAGAATCACAGGGACAAGGGTATAGGTTTGGGGACCAATCATTTTGAAGAGGAAAGGAAAGCAAACGATGAAGCAAGTTGAATATAAAGCGAGTCAGCAAAAATTTCCCATATTGACTTATGCTATAGTTTAGGTACGGCTGGATTGTGGGCACAGTTTGAATTAACAAACAATGTTGTATTGATGTTTTCCCAGCCTCGTTCGAGAAACGCAATTCACTCAAGTGCGACATGCAAGCTGTTCTTAGTTCAATTTTTGTTATGTCCACTATTGCGGGGGGATCATCAAATTATTTCTCAAAGCCCATGTCCGTAAGGAATGTCTTAACGTAAGCCAGCCATTTGATCCTCCTCATATTATCAAGCTTTAGGCAGTCCTGCACAATTGCCCTTGTCAGGTGGCACTGCTCCGTAACCCAAATTCGCCGCCACAACATGACTGGTTGGATTTTTATTATGTCCGAGAGGTAGTCCAATCCCAGTTCGTTATGGCATCCATATGTGGTCGTACTTCTTGGTAACGACAGCAGGTACTTTAAAAAGGAGTTCTCAATTGTTTGGAGCTGGTCAGTGTTTACTCCTCCCCAAACCCCTGCCCCATAGGTTGCTGCGCTGAGACACTTTGCCTTATATATTTTGATCATTTCTGCCGGTGGTTTTTTTCCTAGCTTTTGCGCAAAGGATTTCAGCGCTGTTACAGTCCTAAGAAACACTAACTTACGAGAATTAATAGCTTCCTTCCATTTGAACTTATTATCAATTAAAATTCCTAGGTAAGGATATGTTAGTGTTTGTTCAAGGGGCACTTTGTTGACACAGATTGTCTTCAGGTTTCTGTATTTTGGGCCAGCATGCATCACATAGGTTTTTTTTATGTTTATTTTTAGATTCAAGCTAGCCATGAATGAACAGTACTTGTCCAGAACCCGTTGAAGCTGTACTGGGGTTCGGGCAAGAAGTACCGCGTCGTCGGCATATAATAACGCTGGGATATGCCGACGACCAACAGCTGGAAGATCATCCGTACCCTCAAGTAGAGCGGCCTCTAGTCCATTTGTGTACAGGGTGAAAAGGAAGGGGGCCAGTACACACCCTTGTCTGACCCCCTTCTCCACCCGAAAGCTATCCGTTAACTGGCCATTGGTTCCATATCTTACTCTCCCTGTGGCCCCGTATACAGCTCTTGCAAAAAATCGACAATCGGTGGATCAATGCCCATCTGAAGTAAGATTGTCCACAGCCTCGAGTGGATGACGCAGTCAAAGGCTGCGGACAAATCAACATACACCATGTGGAGGGAGGCACCCTTAGCATGCACATATTTCTCAGCCAGGAGCGTCAAATTCAGTGCCTGGTCCACTGTACCCAGTCCCTCCCTAAACCCATATTGCAAATCAGAGATCACATTTTGTTGGTTTGTCCACTCCTGGAGTCGCTCAAGGAAATGCGTCCAGCCATCTTCCCGAGCGAGTCCAGTAGTGAGATGGGTCTATAACAGGATGGACTGTTCCTGTCACCCTTTTTGTAAATGGGGACCAGTATCGAGGTGGACCAAGATTTTACCAGACAAACCTCCTTGGCATCGTTTAATACGTTTGTGAGGATCGGAGTCCACAGGTCTGGATTTTGTTTGAACAGATCTACTGGGACCGTATCTGGGCCTGGTGCCTTTTCCCCTTTGGATGATTTTATTGCGTTTAATACCTCTTTTTGGTCAAAACTGAGAGTTAATGTATATTTGACATGGGGGAGAGCTTCAGCTGAGGCCATTTCGTGGGGGTTCTCCCTGCAGAAAACCTCCGAAAAGTGCTCGACCCATTCTCTAGCATCGATAGCAACGTCCAAAGTTGGCATGTCTGCCTGGGGAAGCAGAAAAGGAGATCTCACTACTTGCCAAAAGGCAGAACCATCCTTCAGGGCGCTGCTCTTCTGTAATTGGTCCCACAAATCATCTTTAATCTCTTTTTTTCTATTTTTTATAGCTAGAGAGTAAGCTTTCCTTAATCTAATAATCTCATCTCTGTCTCTCATTTCCTTTGATAAAGCCTTTCTTAGTAATGTATATGCTTTAGTGCATGTAGGGCTGAACCAGCCCTTTCTAGGCTTCTTCTTATGTTTGCAGACTTTGGTTAATTCTTTCCTTATGGCTTCAACGATCGAGGCATAGCTAGCCAGAATTGGGACCGGGGTAACCAGAGGGTCAAGACAGTTCATTATATGAGTATTACTTGCAGCAACAATTTTTGCCGCTACAGCCAACTGGTCTAATTTACCCCATTTTAAAGTGTAACCGTTCAAGCGGTTCAATACCAATTCTTGCTGATCCAGCAGATTTAACTGCAGTGGACCTTCGTTGTTTTGACTATTGCCAATCTGAAGGGTCACACTTAAAGGAAAGTGATCACTAAGAGCATTGTTAATAGTTTGAAATGTCTTAATGTGAGGGGCTTTGCTAGTAGAGACTAAGATGTAATCGATCAGGGTTTGTGCACCTCTTCCATTGAATGTTGGGGCAAATGCAACTGTTGGGGTTTTTAATTCGTTGACAAAACCCATCTCTAATTCCACCATTGTCTCAGACATTTTTATTCCCTCGGGCGTGTGTGTAAAAATGCGTAAGCCCATTCTCTTGTTCATCAATGATCCCACAATTAGTGGTATTGCTTTTTGTGCACAAGTGCAAGTTGAAATCCCCTCCCCAGATTAGAGTGTATGTCTTACTTGCATTAGTCAATTATTCTGGTTTTGAGCTGTGAGGTGGAGTCTCAACCCCTCTCTCCAAGAGACATAGTGACCAGTCTGTCCTTGCCATTTCAAAGTCAACTAGAGACACAACAGATCATGGAATAAGGGCTTGGTGGCAGTTAGGAGAGTGTTTTTGATTGGATCTTCCCTTTACAGTGTATCATGACAAATTGGAAACTCTGGTGTGCTCATCAGTATTGCCTTCCTATGTCTGCTATGCCTCCTTTTCATCACTCTGTTTTTATTGACTTATCCTTAACACAAGTGTCGTGGTACATATGATTCCATCGTACTGCCTTGTAATGCCTCTCCTGACTGGCTGCGAACATGATGCTTTGCAAGTAAAGTTGGATAATACACCAGTGTTTCTGACATAGGGAAAATCGAGACACTGTGGTGCTGGAATATTATGGGCAGTCCACAAATGAAAGTTTGTGTACTCATGACTGTAGAGCTGCCTTAAAATTAGGCTCAGTTGAAATTTAAATTAGGCTGGTGTAATTCATGTAATTTTGGGAATTTCGTGTTACGCTTGTTATGCGAGATTCCCAACATTATACCACATTGTATAATTATGCCACCATTTGCGACAAAATTATAGAGTGGGAGTGCAGGAACAATGTGAACAAGCAGAGTGGTTGTTTTTTGCAGCACTTGTGTTTGACACAAGCACACATTCCATACAAGAATATAAATGTTAAATGATAGATTTCAATTTACTGTAATAACGCATAATGTCACACAATTTTTCTGCAATTTTGTGAAACTACATTAAAGCATATTATGCAAATTTCACATGGTCCTACTTGGAAAAAGTTATACATTTCTATTTATATATCTATTAAAAAACATTTCCATATTTTGCTTTTCCTTATTTCCATACTACTGTCATTGAAACAAGTGTCTCTCCTCAATTCACTGTGGATCTACACTCTTATAGTAGGCATTGGAACCAGCAGTGTCTGATTGGCTGAAGGGATTCCCTCAGCCAGGCACAACCTACGGCTTCCATCAAGGGCAGGTGATTACACCCTTGGGTACCTTGGCACTGAGCAGTCAGCCTTATATCAGAGGGAATGTATAAAGGAAAGGCACAGCAGTCACAGCACATCACAAAAGAGAATCACACAGGTTGTATGTAAAAATGTTTATTTTCAACACATATATTCAATCATAATAACAGGAAAGCGTCTTGTATTTTTGGGCATAAAACACATTTGGAATTATTACTAACAGTACTAGGCTCACTCATATTCTTGTAAGATCAATAGTATGCACACCACCTTTATGCGGTGCACGATAGCAAAAATATGTACATACACAAAAATAACACCGTTTTTAGCAGCACCACAGGCCGGAACCACACGGGTAACCCCAATGTCAAAGGTATTGTGCTTTTGGCATACAATCAACAAATCAAGCTACACCGCAGGCCAGTGTGGTGAACCACAGGTGGTCTGCACATAATCTCTCCCACTCACACTCACTCTGCACCACTACGCGGTGTGATATGCATCAACCAGTCCATATGGCATGCTCTTATACACATACGCACTCAGCACCCTAATGCGGCGCCACTGATACCCTATAGGTTAATGGATCACACCATACAGACTCCATTTCCCCAGCCTCCCTCCACCCTCTAGTTCACCCCAATTGTTCTATACCACCAGATGGAAGATAACCAACACCACCTCCCAGATACTGGGCCGCACACTGCGAAGTCACGCAATCTGGGTCCTGGGGAAGCAAGTGGGAATATGTAGCTGTTTTAATTAAGGAGTGGATGTAAGCAAGGGCAGTTTAACAGCCATTCCAGAAGTTCACCCACAGGTCTCAAAACACAAAGGAGTCACGCAGTCTCTTGACCTGCTTCTGAACAATCTCACACTTGTTCCTTAAACCCGGTCACACTCATTCGCTACTACCTGGCACCAAGATGTCTTTGTTAGGGGCCAGGTGTGGAGAGGACAGTTGGTCTGCTGTGATGAGGGTCATCATGGTAACAACCGATGAATGGGGAGAAACATAGGGGAGCCTCATTGTAGGATGAGGCGCCACAATCGGTACACAATGATCAGGGTCATGCCCAGGCAATCTGGGCACTGCATCTGGTGCATGGTGGTATGAGTCACACCATCCACTTCAGATTTTAAACACAATGAGTTGCAAATTCTGCACCTCCCTGCTAATGAGGCACAATGACCAGAGCACGTTAGATAGGTTGCACCAGGCAATTCCAGTCACACACAGAGAAGAGCTGCAATTCCGTACCTCCCAGGAAATGAGGTGCAACATCCGGTGCATGACGATACAGGTTGCACCAGACCAGTCTGGTCACACACACACAGACGTAGGTTCAGCAGAGCCACATGAGGTAGAATGAGGCATTACTACGGGTTCACCCCCACCTCAGAGGGTCGCACCCTATGAATCAGACAGCACATGCAATGAGCATTCAGTAGGTGTGTCACACAAGAGATATGCAGCACGTTTGACGAACCAGGCCAAGCTGGATCTTGGAACCGGTGAATCAGCTCACCACCAGTAAACACTTATGAGTGTCAGGGTCCCAGTATTACAGGAACCACAAACCTTAGATGCGGACAAGATTTTTGGGGCTTTGCACCAGACAATTCAGTCTATAAACACAAGTCTTAGTTCCACATTCACACCATGCTACCAGTTGGGATTCAGTAGCTGATGTGGGCACTTGAGAGGGCACCGCTCCCTGAGATCTCCGGGAGAACTGGATGCCTGCTGTTGGGCCCTTGGAGAGCACAGTCCAGTGCGTCAACCTTCAGCAGGTCCTTGGTCCAGGCCAGTCTCCAGTCAGACAATTATCCTCCAAGTGCACAACAGAGTCCTCTGGCAATGGGCACCATGCAGTCTGGGGTCTCTGGTCCCACATCCCCACAAGTGTATCTCATCTGTCACAGAAGGATGGCACCCGTAGTGTACTGCCATGTATCTTTGAAGTTAAGGGTTGTTTAGGGGGGTTTCCCTTTGAACCACAGTTGTCTCCCCATAATTGTAGGCATGTCATGTGGAATGCAGATCTTAGGGACACATGCATCATTGTAAATACCAGTTGCAAAGGGGCAGATTCGCAGAATCTGCTCCTTTACGGACCGTATTTTTGCATTTGGGATGCATCAACCCAAATGCAATCTCGCAATTTAGGCAATCGCAAATTTTGCGATTCCCTAAATGCAATGCATGATGCACTTTAAAATTGTGATTTCGCAATTTGGGATCTCAAATTACCATCAATTTAAAGTTGTTGGTATTTTGTGAAAACTTTGGAAAGTGCACAAAAGTGCATTTTTCAAAGTGCCATGTTTCACGCACATATGCCCTTGGGGCATGTGTGTGCACTACACGTGATCACCTGCACATTTCAGGGGTGCATCAGTATGGCCTTTTGGCCCCCTTGCACCCTTGAAATTGTGCATGCAATTCCCATTCATTCCTATGGGCCTCTAGGCCCATAGGAATGAACGGAAATCCATTCCTTAATTGCGAATCGCAGTTTGCAATTCGCAATTAAGGAATATGTAGGAAACACTAATATTTTCGCGAAATATACATGCATATTCCATAATTGCGATTCCTTAATAATCACAATTATGGAATTGCAATTGACTACAATGATGCATGTGCCCCTTAATCTTTAGTGGGGCCATTTTCCGGCCCTGAGAGGCTAAGTTTCAAAACCTCAAGCGGCCGAAAAATGGCAGAGGTCTGCCATTCCCGTGGAATGCCCATGGTTTATGGCTGTTGCTTGAGGAATGCACAGATGTGCTCCTCCGATCCCTGGTGTCTACTGAAGCCAGGCACCACGGTCCATGAGCGTCGTCTTGGAGCATAGAAATGTCCATATTCTATAGGTGGCATTTCTTAGTGAGTTATGCCAAAACCCCCTCTACAAATGGAAAGGGTTTGGCATTGCGAATCCATTGATAGAAAACATCTGAGGCTGCTCAGCTGCAATCCACTATTGGAGCCCGAAGTAATGTCAACCCCTTCCACATGTTAACCTATTAGAAGAGCTGGAGAGCAGGACTCATGGATAGTGAAAACACACACAGGTATTCCTCACTACCGGGGCGCATGTGCGCTAGTGCCAGAATCTACACAGCAGACTTGACACAGTGTGGTGATCTACACTGTCAGCATTCCACGTGATGTCATATGTGGTAGTTCTTTATGCTGAGTATTCTTCCCCAAGGTTCCCTGTTTGGCAGTTGCAGCTGCTGTGTTCTTCCCTCAGGCTGGACGGCTCTTTTCCTCTTGAATAAATCCTGAATATATCTTCCTGCTTCAGTCTCATCATTACACTGGCGACAGAGGATGAGCAACTAATTATCAGATGTCAATTCAACTCTATTTCACCAAGCGCTGTGAAATCCGAGACACCATTCCAACTTCAAAACGCTGTGAAATTCAGAACATCTGGTTTTCTACTCTACCTCGTGTGAGTACATTTACAAATTATTTATACTTCTACATTCAAGAGCCGTCGCAGCCACAAACTCTCTTAATTGACTTTTATTGCTGAAAACGCTCCCACGCCATAACGAACTGCGAGCGCCGCTTCATACATTCAAACCTAATTCCTAAACTCGGCCTCACATCAAGAATCTGCCGCTTTTATACCAAAATCCTACCTTCGCTTCTGTCTCCCAAAACAACGTGTGTTTTTCCACCTTCTCAGCGCGCATACACCGCACATCAGTTTCTTCCTTCTCATCTGAGCTGCGCCACAGAATGATGACGTTGTAGAACTGCCACAACCAAACGTCATCTATTTCTCGCGCACCGGTCACGCTGATCACCTAGGCAACGAGCTCAACACACTCGACCAATCATCGTCTTCGCAGAGATTTCGCAACGTCATAGAGGCTTTACTTTCAGCGTTGGACTCTTGTTGAAACAAGCCACAGCTGCAGCGAGTCACAGAGCTTCAAGTCGTTCCTTCCACTGTGCACAGCAAATTTTTCTCCGCTGATGCACACAGCTTTCTAATTGAACTAAAGATACTATCTACTAACAAATATCAAACCATTGATAATACGCACAACCGAAACTTACATAGACATATTTACAAACTCTATTTTCGCGCTGATGCGCACAGCCATTACTCTACCTTATTACCGACGCTGACGTGCACAGCATTTGCACATTGACGTGCACAACAATTACACGCTGACGTGCACAGCATTTACACACTGACGTGCACAGCATTTGCACATTGACGTGCACAACAATTACACACTGACGTGCACAACATTTACACGCTGACGTGCACAGCATTTACACGCTAAAATACATAACATTTACAAACCAAAGTATACATAATACACACAACAATGTGTGCATCATCAAAAATCTTTTTAACACATTTTACTTATTTACACAGTTGTAGTCAATAGTCATATTTACAACAAATTTCTTTTCTTTTATTTCTACAAAAAAATTTTTTATATATATTTTTATTCACATATAGTTACTTACAAAAGAGAAAATTGAAAACATCACAATGCAAAGTGTTACTCCCCCAGCTCCATTTCTACAGACTCCAGGAGATCCTCCTCTTGAGTGGAAACTTTGGTTACGATCTTTTATGGCCTATCTGGGTGCAATTGATGGACTCAGATTTCGTGCTGAAAGAAAAAAAAATCTGATGTACTACCATCTCGGCGTAGAAGGTCAGAACGTTTTCGATCACTTACCTCCTTATGTACCACCTACCGGTGAAACTCCAGATGAATTTGACACAGCCATTGCCAAACTAGACAAGTACTTTGTCAAAACCAAGAACATGGTAGTACACCGTTACAAATTTTTCACCAGAGTCCAAAAACCTGAAGAGAGTATTGACACTTTCGTCACTGCCTTAAAAGTACTAGCTTCAAAATGCGAATTCGATAACTTCACCTCTCAACTGATCAGAGATCAACTTATTGCTCGCTGTTCTTGCAAACAAATTCAAGGGAAACTATTGTCCTGCAAAGATCCTTCTTTAGATAAGGCTATTGATATAGCCAAGAGTATAGAAACATCCTTGGAGGATTCAAAACAATTGGACATTTCTCTCTCTAATACCTCTATTTCCAGTGCAGCATCTGCACCTTTCAAGACTCCCAATTTTATTCCTCGTGACTCACGTGGTTATTTTAGGAGAATGGGAAACACTAGTACTAGAAGACCTTTCATGCCCAGTAGACAATTCAGCCAAAATACTTTTTGCTTTAGATGTGGTTCTTCTTACCATGTATCTAATTTTAAGAATTGTCCAGCTGCCAACCAACAATGCACTCAATGTGGTAAACATGGAAATTTTTCAAAAGTTTGCATGAGAGGTAGAAGAGGTAATGTACGTTGTGTTTTAAATGAATATGATTCATCTTCTGACTCAAACACTCTCGAACAGTCAACTGAATATCCTGAAAGTGATGTTACCACTCAAGAATATGTAGTTGTTGTGAAAGATAATGATGACATTAGTCGCACATATCATGTTCCTGATCCAGAGGTTGACACTATCATCGAAAAGCATCATGTCCAACTACTAGTAGACACTGGTGCTCGCATCACTATTATTTCACATGACAAATATTCTCATTTTTGGCATGATAAATGTCTACTTCCTCCTGATGTACTCACAATAGCTTTTGAAGGGAGCAGAATTAATCTTTTAGGCTATTTCTGGGCTGATATTTCCATATTTGGCAAATCTATTAAAGGGAAAGTTTATGTTGCCAAACGTGGTATTAATGTTCTAGGCCTTATACATCAAGCAGAATTTGGCGTCACCATTAAACCTGGTTTACCCAACCCTGTTTTTATAGAAGAGTGCAATCTTCCCTGTTCTTCATCTACATCTGTCCCAGTATGCAACATTGTAGATAACAAATTATTAGAGCACAAATATAAAAGAGTCTTCGAAAATCGTCTTGGCAAAATCACCAATTTTCAGCATTTTATCAAAGTTAAAGAAGGCGTTTCCCCAGTCAAACACAAAATTAGAAACGTTCCACTTAGTATCAGAGAAGATTTATCCAAACACCTTACATCACTATGCGAACAAGGAATTATTGAAAAAGTAGAATCCACTTTGTGGCTTTCTCCCATCGTTCTTGCTAGAAAAAGGTCTGGTGATCTTCGCATGTGTGTGGATTTACGCAGTCTCAATGGAGCCATCTGGGTTGATGGTTTTCCTCTTCCTCGCATTGAGGATTTCATAGCAAAAGTTGGATCATCCTCTTGGTTTTCCAAACTTGATTTAAAAGCAGCATACCACCAAATTGAATTACATCCACACTCTCGTCATCTCACTGCCTTTGTAACACCAGATGGTGTATTTCAATTTCGACGCCTTCCTTTTGGATTGGCTTCTGCCGCCGCTGTCTTTCAGCGTATCATGTCTGAAATGTTTAAAGAACTCTCTAATGTTGTTGTCTTTCAAGACGATATTCTCATATTCACTCAAACTGAGAGTGAACATAATAAAGTCATTGACCAAGTTTTTAACATTTTGGAACAAAGAGGTGTAACTCTACAAAAGAGCAAGTGTGTTTTTAAAACCAGAGAAGTCGAGTATCTTGGTCATAGTATCTCTGAATGTGGCATCAAACCCAGATCAGGTCTGATCAAAAGCATCATTGAAGCTCCTGCTCCCTCCAATAAAGAACAATTTTTGTCATTCCTTGGTCTCTGTGAGTTCTACTCTAAATTCATGAGAGACTATGCCAAGACTACTGAATGCTTTAGACTCCTACTTAAAAAAGGTGCCATTTTCAGCTGGTCTGACGAATGTGAAAAAGGTTTTCAGCTAATAAAAAAGCATATTACCAATGCTCCTGCTCTTCAACCTTTTAATGGCAACCGAGAAACTGTCGTTACTGTTGATGCTTGCGAATACGGCTTAGGAGCTGTTCTCTCTCAACTAGATTATGGTAAAGAATTCACTGTAGGATTTGCTTCCAGGACTCTCCGTCCTGTTGAAAGGAAATACTCTTTAATAGAGAAAGAACTCTTAGCTTGTGTTTGGAGTGTTGAAAAATTTAAATCTTATTTGTGGGGTAGACCTTTCATACTTCAAACTGACCATCGACCTCTTGTCGATATTCTATCAGGCAGAAACGTCAATCGCACTACAGCACGATTAGCTAGACTTTCCACTAAATTGTTAGAGTTTAACTTTAAAACTATTTACATACCTGGTGGGAAAAACAAACGAGCAGACTGTTTATCCAGATTGCCTGTCCATGAACCTGATGAAAATGATTGGGAAACTGAAATTGAGGAATGCTTTGTAGCCAACATTTCCCAGAATTTCATTTCCTTCGCTGAGAATGATTGGATCAAAGCTGTTGAAAATGATACCGTTCTCAAAGATGTAATCTTATTCATTAAGAAAGGCTGGCCTAAAGAAAAATCACTATCTCACGAACTTCAAATTTTTTGGAAGATTAATCCAGAACTTTCCTTAGAAAATGGTAAAATTGTTAGGGGTGACAAATTCATTCCTCCTTCTGTCTATTGTGAAAAAATTATTGCTGATGCACATTCTGGGCATCTAGGAGCCACCATCACCAAGAGAAATGTCAGATCGAACTTTTGGTGGCCAAAAATGGACAGTCAAATTGTAGAGGCCATCAAACTATGTACACGCTGCAATACTAGTGACAAAGTTCTTGTCTTAGAAGGTGTTTGTGACTCTATTGTTTCACCACCCATTAGGGCTTGGCAAAAAATTGGTCTAGACTTTCTGGGTCCATTTTATGTTCTTCCCAATACTTCCAAATATTTCCTAGTTCTGGTTGATCATCTTTCTAGGTGGGTTGAAGTTGAACCCATCAATGTGCCCAATTCCAAAAGTGTCATTGATTGTCTAAGCAAAATTTTCTTGAGAGAGGGTTGTCCGGAAGAAATCCTCACTGATAATGGGGTGCAATTTATTTCAAAAGAGATGGAGGTTTTTCTGAACAAATGTTGTATTAAACATACCAGAACACCATTATATCATCCCCAGAGTAATGGCAAAACCGAGAGATTTAATAGAGTTATTGTTGAATGTGTGCAAGCTGCTTTCAGATCTAATAGCTGTATTTTTCAAGCTGTGAAAGATCTTATATGGTCTTATCGGATTTCTCCCCATATTGCCACAGGTTTCTCTCCTTTTGAGTTGATGAGAGGGAGAAAAGCTTGTTCTCAAGCCTTTCCATTTTGGATGGTCAAGAGTCACCGAGGCTGTAATTTGGAGAAAGTTTGGGAATGTGCTAACAAAAAATCTTCTAGTTTACTACCTGACAGTAAGGATTTAAACAAAAAGTCTTCTCAAAGTATTCGTGCTGGTGATTGGGTCAGGATTAAAAATCCTGTTATAGTCAAGAAAGGTTTCTCTAAATTTCTTGATTCACAACAAGTTGTAGAGGTTCGCAAGAATGCGGTCAAATTGTCTAATGGCAACTGGTGGAGCACTTCTCGTGTAGCCAGAGATCCTTCTCGTGTGACTGTTTTTCCATCTAATGTCAATGTCAATGATGATTTTGTGAAAAGTTCTAATGTGAATGATAACAATGGTCCTAGGAAAAGCTTAAGAGCAACTGTTAGACCTAACAAATATCGTGATTTTATTTGATTGTTCTATGTTTATTAGTTGTTTTTTTTTCTTCTGGTTTTAAAAAAAAAAAAGGGGGGGAGGTGTGTGGTGATCTACACTGTCAGCATTCCACGTGATGTCATATGTGGTAGTTCTTTATGCTGAGTATTCTTCCCCAAGGTTCCCTGTTTGGCAGTTGCAGCTGCTGTGTTCTTCCCTCAGGCTGGACGGCTCTTTTCCTCTTGAATAAATCCTGAATATATCTTCCTGCTTCAGTCTCATCATTACACACAGTTTTAACTAACACGTGTGTCAGTGCTCATGCACTAGCCTGCGATGGCAGGCGGCACACCCAATCACGGGAAATATAGGTACGGGTGCACGCATACAGCAACCTACAATGGCAAGCTTCTCATGAGTTTAATCACAATAGTTGCCAGCATATACCCACCGGTCTGCAATGACAGAGCATTGAATCAGGGCCACTTCCCAACACGGGTAGGAAGGGCGCATGCACTTGCACGCATATTTGCTGTTGGAATGTGCCCGGGGCCTGGATGCAGTGTAAGAAAATTAGAAAAACACAGGCGGAATTTTTTTTTGAAGTTCAGGGAAACGCTACCTGACAATTATCAGGTACAACATTTTCCTTTTATGTTTCTTTTGTGTAACTGACCTTGTGTTTTACGTTTGCTCTAGTCAGTGTGCAGTGTGCCCATTCTCGAAGTCCAGGGGTGAAGCCTCTCTGTGACTGGCCCACGAGTGCCTAAACAAGGTCATGAAGGAGATAAACTACGCTATGCACATGAACAGTTGACTGTGCTGTGATAGAAGGTTTCAGGCTCAGCTGAATGCAAACTATGGAAAACATCAGCCTGGTGAACTTAAGCACCTTTCTAGAAAACACGACTTGTGTTTAGACACACTCCCCTGCTAAGCTAGTCTCCATCTCCAGCCAGTAACTTCAGAGGTCCTTCCTCGTCTCTGAGCGACACCCTTAGGTCGTCATACAGACATTTACAGCACAGCAGCACTTCTGGTAGGACATTCAGTAGTCCCGTACAATGTCCATGCAGACCTTCATTCACCTCACTCTCAATTATTCATTTGAATTGTTTTCATGTTTGACCTCACACACCTTTCTTTCCATGGCCGAGGCTCACATAAGAATGGCGTTTAAAGCTATGCTACATCCACACACATAGTGCAGTTCTTGTAATCTATTTTAGTGATCTCTGAGGCTAGGCCAACCAAGTACAACATATTTTATGACGAACATACTCTCGGCAAATTTATGTAGTGTATATTAATAAATAATTAATACTATTTATCATATATTAGAAAGAGAAGTACATATATTTGTTTCTTTCTGTGTCACTATTTCTCTTTTACACACTTTCTCCAGCCCTCTTTATGTCTCTCTTTTTTTCTGTCTCTATTTTTTTCTGTCTCTATTCCCTCATTACTTACACTTTCTGTTACACTCTCTAGATCCTTCTCAAACACTCTTTTTAACTCCTCCTGGTTATCATTTTATCTGTCTCTCTATCTCACTAACTTTCTCTGTCTCCCTCTATCTTTCTTTCTTTCTCTCGTCTCTCCCTTTTTCTCGGCCCAACCCCGTCTCACCTCTGCTTTCCCTTCGCCTCTCTCTCTTGCACACTCTACTTCCTCTCTACCACACTCTCTATTGCTCTTTTTTAGGTCTCGCCTGTCAATGCGCATGCGCATTAAGCTTGCGAGAATATAGGGGCTTAACCAGAGTTTAACCATTGTGCGATTCCATGGCGATTCCATGCAGTGCCCGTGAAAAGCAAGCTCAATGCGCATGCGCATTGACATAAAAAGCGCGTGCACATCAAAGCGACAAGCCTCACTCCCACGGCCATCCCCCAGCGTGCGCTGTGCCTCAGGCATTTCTCCTCCCCTAATTTATTCACTGCCCACGGCTTTCACTTTGACGGCTGCCAGGCCGTCTCTCCCCTCACGCGAACGCTAACACCCATTTCCTAGCCTCTCTCCCATTGGCTCTTCAGTTATTGCACGCTCTTTTCAGCTGACTCACACCGCCTTTCTCTCCAGCACGCTATCACACCACAGCCTCTCTCCCATTGGCTCATCAGTTATTGCACGCTGTTTTCCGGTCACTCGTGCTGATTACACCACCTTTCTCTCCAGCACGCTATCACGCATCCAATACCCTCTCTCCTATTGGGTCTTCACTTTCTGCGCGCTGCACATTTAGCCAAATACACTGAATGTGTGTTGTTGCGCACAAAAGTTGAAAAGTACATAAAAGGCATTTAAAAATGCCATGGAGACTACGTTGTACGTTTTTTAATTGCACACAGTCTTAGGAACATACCTTTTTTATAACATACTTTACGTTTTGCAACCACACTTCACTTTATGCACGCTGCACATTTAGCCAAGCACACTGAATGTGTGTTGTTGCGCACAAAAGTTGAAATGTACATAAAAGGCATTTAAAAATGCCATGGAGACTGCGTTGTTCGTTTTTTATTGCACACAGTCTTAGGAACATACCTTTTTTAGAACATACTTTACGTTTTGCAACCACACTTCCACGTTATATCTTAAGCATTTGTTTTCGTTCTGGAGACTGGGTTGTACGTTTTTTATTTGAACACATTCTTAGGAACATACTTTTTTATAACATACTTTACGTTTTGCATCCACACTTCCACGTTATATGTTAAACATTTGTTTTCGTTCTGGAGACTAGGTTGTACGTTTTTAAATTGCACACATTCTTAGGGACATACCTTTTTTTAACATATTTTACGTTTTGCAACCACACTTGCACGTTAGATGTTAAGCATTTGTTTTCGTTCATAACTTAAAGTGTGTTTGCCGAAAAAAACACACAGCCTCTCTCCCACCCAGCTGGCTAATCCCTTTTTTTTCACATATTTTACGTTTTGCAACCACACTTGCACGTTAGATGTTAAGCATTTGTTTTCGTTCATAAGTAAAAGTTTGTTTTCAGAAAAAAACACACAGCCTCTCTCCCAACCAGCTGGCTAATCTCTCACCCCCCTCCAAACCGTCTGTACCAAGCCCATCGCATCCATCCATCACCATCCATTCATCCATCCACACCATTCCATTCATCCATTACCCCACTAGAAACACACTGCCTCTCTCCCACCCAGCTGGCTAATCCCTTTTTTGCAAATTTTTTATGTTTTGCAACCACACTTGCACGTTAGATGTTAAGCATTTGTTTTCATGCATAAGTAAAAGTTTGTTTTCAGAAAAAAACACACAGCCTCTCTCCCACCCAGATGGCTAATCCCTCACCCCCCACCCACACTGTCTGTACCGCGCGCATCGCATCCATCCATCACCATCCATTCATCCATCCACACCATTCCATTGATCCATTACCCCACTCGATCCATCCATCCATCCATCCATCCATCCATCCATCCACCCACCCACCCACTCCATCCATCCCCCACTACATTCATACATCCACCCACTACATACATTAATTTCTCCCAATACATCCATCCATCCATCACCCGCACACCATACATGTCACAGGAGGGATGGCTACCTTTAGTTAAAAACATACTTGTCTACAAATAAGATGAAACACACAGACTCACTCCCATTCAGCATGCCTAGTCATTCCCCCCTCCCTCTCCAGCGTGCAAGGGATCAATGCTATTACTTTAGATTCAATCTACAGGCTTGCACATAAAAGGTAATTACTTTGTCGGTGTCATTCAATATACGTTTGCTTAACATATTTTACGTTTTGCAACAAGAACTGCATGCTAAATGTTAAAAAATGTGTTTTAGGTCATAAGGAAAATCCATCCATCCATCCAACCCACCCACTCCATCCATACCCCACTACATTCATACATCCACCCACTACATACATCCATTTCTCCCAATACATCCATCCATCCATCACCCGCACACATACATGTCACAGGAGGGATGGCTACCTTTAGTTAAAAACATACTTGTCTACAAATAAGATGAAACACACAGACTCACTCCCATTCAGCATGCCTAGTCATTCCCCCCTCCCTCTCCAGCGTGCAAGGGATCAATGCTATTACTTTAGATTCAATCTACAGGCTTGCACATAAAAGGTAATTACTTTGTCGGTGTCATTCAATATACGTTTGCTTAACATATTTTACGTTTTGCAACAAGAACTGCATGCTAAATGTTAAAAAATGTGTTTTAGGTCATAAGGAAAATCCATCCATCCATCCAACCCACCCACTCCATCCATCCCCCACTACATTCATACATCCACCCACTACATACATCCATTTCTCCCAATACATCCATCCATCCATCACCCGCACACATACATGTCACAGGAGGGATGGCTACCTTTAGTTAAAAACATACTTGTCTAAAAATAAGATGAAACACACAGACTCACTCCCATTCAGCATGCCTAGTCGTTCCCCCCCTCTCTCTCCAGCGTGCGAGGGATCAATGCTATTACTTTAGATTCAATCTACAAGCTTGCTAAATGTTAAAAAATGTGTTTTAGGTCATAAGGAAAAAAAGTTTTTTTACGAAAAAAACAAACACCCACCCTGCTATGGCTCATTAAATGCATTGTGGACCCTGCGCCACACACTCACCAACACCAGAGCATCACGCAGCTGACAAAAGCAACAACACTGCACCACTCAGCACCACCAAAGCACAACAACAGAGCATAAGACAGCCCAACAACATAAACACTAAACAATACACACCAGCATCAGTCGAACGCACAACAGCATCACTCATTGCAACACCATCATCACTAAACACCACACCAGCATCACTCAGGTCCACACCAGCATCACTGAGCGCCACATCACCATCACTGACCACCACTGCACACCAACACAGCACCACTCAGCAACACCACAGCATCACTCAGCCCCACACCAACATTACTATGCACCATTCAAACATCACTCATAGCCAACACAGCACAACTTAGCCCCACCACAACATCACTCAGCAACACAAATTACCACTATACCATTACTATGCAACACAACATTATCACTACACACCACCACATTATCACTCAACACACCCACAGCAACACTCAGCAACACTACACCATCACTCAGCAAAAAAAAGATTATTTCTATAAAAAATGACATTGCAATAAGTACAGAACATTACAAATAAAAATACAAGCTAAAAATACAAGTATCTCCGTGAAATTATATTAACAACAAGAAAACCGAAAACTAAAGAAGGACCAAAGAAAAAGCCAAAATTTACTCCGAATGGAACCGAAATTACTACCTAATAAACAACTCAATTAATTTATGGAAAGAAGTACCAAATAACAAGCAAAAAATAACAGCGAATAAATACGAAATTACTACCTAATAAACAACTCATGGAATTCTAAATATAAGTCCAATACTGTACATACGGCAAATACAATACTCAACTTACCCAACAGAAATAAAATAAAAATACAACGGAAGTAAAACACTCATGTGATTAAAAATAGAAGACCAATACTGTACATACAATAAATAAAATGATAACACAAAAAGTGAAAAAAGATACCTAGCAATATAAGCGTGGCAAAACCTTAATACATTAAATAAATAATACATAACCGGTCATAAAAAAAGGTAAATACAATTTCTAATCACCAACTACATGAGCTAAAGCAAGAAATGTCTACAATTTACACTATAACAGTCACATTAAATAAATACATTGCTATAAATTACATAAAAATACATTAAAACATTGCACATCCACACATTTTTAAATTTCCATAACTATATAACTAGATAATAAGTACATACGCTAAACAAAAAAAGTCGCGATACACAAAAGTTGAAAATTATTATTAAACAGTGATAAAAATGAACAAAAATATCAAACATGGGATAATACATTCACATAATAAAGTATATAGTATTAAAGTTTAAACTTACCTGTCAAACGACGCAGGAACAAAACCGGAAGAACAACACGGCTTTCCCACGCGACGGTTGACGAACATCTGGGAAAGTCCCAGTTGACGCACATCAAACGCAACGCTACGTCACAAAACGTAGCGCTGCGATTGGCTATTAATTACGTTATAGGTAAAAAAAAAAGTTCACAAAACACTAGATTGCTAAACACACAACGTAACAAACGTAAAGGAAAAACATAGCGTCCGCCATTTAAAATTAAAAAAACTTTATACACAATACATTAACACACATAACAAATACTTACATATAAGACATACATACACAGGTTCAAATAAAAAAAGAACATGCAACACACTCACACTCGCACAACATCACATACAATGAAAAAACATCACACACTAAGCATAAGGCCACAACATACAATACACTAATAACACTCATCAACACTACAGCAGTAATACACACCATCACAGCAAAACACATACTCAACTCTGCAACAACAAAGCAACACTCAGCACCACCACATAAAAACTCAGCACCAACACAGGAACACTAACAACAAACACAGCATTACTCAGCATCAACACAGTATAAGTCAACACAACAACAGAAACACTCAGCTCCACCACAGCACCACTCAGCAAAACACATGCATCAGTAAACACCACAACATCATCACTGGACAACACCACAGCAACACTCTGCACCAGCCGTGCATCACTCAGCAACACACCAGCATTACTTAGCGCAACACCAGCAACACTCAGCACCAACACAACATCACTTAGCATCACACCAAAAAAAAAAAGTCCAGCATCAATATGCAACACACCAGGAACGCTCACCAACACCACATTATCACTCAGCAGCACAACATTAACACTCAGCGCAACAACAGCATCTCAACACCACCACTCAACACCACCACAACACCACTCAGCAACACTACAGCATCACTCTACACAGCAAAAAAAAAAAGCAGCAACACTAAAAACCAAAGCAACACTATGCACCACAACAGCACCAATGAACACCACCACTGCATTACTCGGCACCACCACAAAAAAACTCACACAAAAAATGCACCACTCAACTACACCACAGCATCCACTCAGCACCACACCAGCATCAAAAAGGTACACACCAGCATCACTCTACACCACAAAAGCACCACTCAGCAACAGCACAGCTGCAAAAACAACAATAACATCATCACTCACACACCACCACAGCAACAATCAACAACTACTATACCAATTTAATAAACAAATACAAAAAATATTAATATTAAAATTTTCTTAAACAATAGTAAACTACTAAAATAAAATTTAAATAAATAAAAAATGTTTGAACAAAAGTTAAGATCTTTTACCATTAAAAATAACATTAGGTCACTATTCTTTATTTATAACATTTTTTAAAAATTGTGAGTTTGCTCATAAATACATGTAAAAAAGGGGAAAACTAAACATGTACCTTTACTAATGCTATAAATGTAACATTTGCTAAATTTATAACTATTCACTTTTCAAAAAACAACATAATTTTTTTAATAATTTGCAAAATATAAACAAAAAATAAAAAGCATTTACATTTACAATACCAAAAGGTCAAACTTTTCTATTGCGAGACCTATTGCATTTTCAATGCTTGTTTCTCTTTCTCAGTATGCACATCTTTCTCTCTCACTTTTCCTCAATAACTTTGTCTCGCAAAGGTTCTCTCTCTTTCCAAAAAGGCTTTCTCTCGCCCTTCCCCATGCTTCGATAGCAAGTGACTGCAACTTATCATTTAGTCACTGTACCAGACCAACATCAGTTTTTTTTTTTTTCATTTTTAACTGAAAGGTTGACCATGAATGAGGTTTTATATTTAAAAGACTAGTTGGGGTAAAAGATAGTTGTTTCATCTTGTTTCCGTAGTATTACTATCCAATTATATTTTGTAACACGATAGACTGCAGCTAATTACACGGTCCTTCAATGCCAGAAAAAAAACAACGCTTTGTATGAATATATTTTTTAATATTTAGACTATGTTCTTTTGGAATTCCTAATAGTATTAATCCTTTTTTTTAATTTTATTTTTTTAGTCCTCATATGACCTCTGTATCTAAAGCAACCTCTCGGTCTGACCCACCCCTGTTGCTCGTGACTTGGGGTCCAGTGTCAGCTGATGTACTTACGAGAGCGCCCCGCACCACACATCATGAGCTGACCAAGAGGTATAATCATGGGACATTTTAAGGTAGTCTAATCAGGATCTAAGTGATGTAACAAAAAAAAAAGAGGGGAACATGGCTGCCAGCTAGGAAGCCGGTCGCAAGCCGCTCGTCATTAACCTCTGCAGTATGAACTCCTGTTGTTGCTGTGATTTATGACGCTGCCTTGCTGAGTTTCAGTTCCCGCGGCTGGAGTCCACATCCACCGGAGTGCTTTGCCCGTACCTTGCTCCGGGTATTTAGTAAGTTTTGGCGGACGGGCGGTCTGGCGTTTCCTTGCTGCGTCCTACGGCTGTACGCCAGGGTTGCATTTCGCAGTCCGGACGAGACGAAGCAGTGAAAGTGGAGAGGAGCACGTTGGGAAGATCATTGTAAGTGCTTCCTAGAGTGACAGATGCGACTGAGGTCACCCACTATGCTTGAGTTGCGAAAATCTGGTAGGGAAGGGAGACGATTGAGGGGGGATAGCCGCCATCATTCCACAAGGGGGAAAGTTCTTGATCAAGGCATTGGCAAGATTGTGCTTTTCTCTGGACTATCCTGGCCTCTAATCTCTGGATGTATTGCGGACCAGTCTTTGCGCTTCTCAGGGCTGCCGGAGCACTCGGTGAGTCACGCTGAGCCCAGTCTTGTGTCTTTGAGCTGACCCCTTGTCACTGGGTCAGCTTTGGTAGAGCTAGCACACACTGCACACGCTATTCTTTATTGAGAGCCCAGGGAGCTGGCTGGTCTTTAGCAGGGGTGTGTACTCTCCCTCTGGGGGATCAGGTGAGATGCTCCTTAGAAATCTGCCCTCTTAAGGAATCAAGTCAGTTAAAAGGAGATAAGTCAAGTCAGGAAACGGAGATCCAACGGGTCCATAGGGATCCATTTAAATTGAATCCTGGATGGAAGATGCCTAGGGAAATCTTGTTATACATCCAGCCATACCTTCTTAAGGAACATCTATTTGGGGCTGCTCTTAAGCTTAAGAGTATTCAGGTACATGATGCATCTTTTAGAATAAGGCCAGACATCTCCCATATTACAGAAGATAGAAGGTGGGAGCCGGGTAAGTGGATGGATTCCCTGAGAGAGCTTGGTACCCAAGTGCAGTTAAGGTTCCCTGCCTTCTTGAAAGTGATGTGGGCCAATAAGATGCACAATTTTAGAGCTCCTGAGGAAGTGGATAGCTTTCTGGCAAATAATAAACCCCCAGATAGTTGAGGTTTTATTTAAACGTTTTTGAGGGAGTTCAGCTTTTGCAATGATGATAACTTTTTTTTTTCTTTTTTTTTGCTCCTCATCTCAACCATGGCTGGCCAGTTAGTACAGTGGACTAGGAAAATGTGATTGGAGAAAGACATGCTGTCTCAGTACGATACTGGTAAGGGTCAATCGAAATGTAGGCGCTTGGACCCTACAGCTATGTCAATTTCACAGTTGATCAATCACAAACCCTTGTGTACTTTTTAGATGGTGCTTTCCATTAGCCAGATTCCACCACTGCTCTTACCACCGGTTGACCTTAAGGTGAAAGGACAAACGTGATAAAGCGAAGAGAGTGCGACATGGCTTCATAATCATTGGAACTGGGGGGAAAAAAACCACACAAAAAAACAGCTCTAGTTAATGAGACCAATCGAGTTTCAACCAGAAAGCTCTTTTTTCAGGTTTACCACCCCTGGAAAGATCCAATTTTGATATATGAAGCATGGAAGAACTCCAGTCTTGCAATGTCGGGGGGGGAGGCCTCTTTCCAACGCCTGCAGATCTCCCGTCGAGCCACCAGCATGGAGTAGAACAAAAGGTTGTTGTTTGTACTACGTTTTTTGTCCATTACTCCAAAAATTGCAAGGCATAGATCTATTTTCACAGTGGTGCCTATGGAAGATGTTAATTTATTGCTTATTGATTGCCAAAAAGATGTTAAATGTGGGCAGTCATAAAACATATGAGCCTCTGGGGCTGCGACCTGACCACAACGGGGGCAAACCACTGGTATACCGGATGAGAATTTGGACAGCCTCTGGGGGGAATAGTAAGCCCTATGAAGGGTAAAAAAGTGGTTTCTTCACAGCCAGGCAGATTTAACTATGTCCCAGAGAACGTTACAGGATGTTAGCCATAATTCATTCACATTTACTGCAGGAAATAGAGAACCCCACAACAGTTCCGGAAGATGGAATGTTCCGTCTATCTCTTCTAAGATCAAATTGTAAAAGTGGGAGACCTCTTTAGTTTTTGGAGCGTTGTCAAGTAAGCAAGATTCTAGTTGACTGCTACCTCCCAAAGGTCTTTGTGAACGACGTGCAGGAGCTGATTTTTGTGCTTGCGCCCAACTTGAGATTTGAAGGAATTTAAGTCTAGAGAGATTAGGACCCACCTTACTAACTAGATGTTCCCATGTAAGCATTTCCCCCTCGAAAAACAAATCTCCCCAGGTTAAAATTCCAGCCTCTTTTAGTGGGCTTGTCAAAGCATCTTTAGTCCAGCCCGGAGGAGCAGGAAGATCCCATATAGGGGAACCGTTAGAATGGTAACCTATTTTGGTAGTAGTTCTAAGGTTATACCAAGTTCTCGCTAGACCTTGCAATACCTTTAACTTAATTTTCTTAAAAAATTTTGGGTCTCCAAACTTAAATAGAAATCCCATCTGGTTTAAACCTTCACATTTTAATAGTGTTGAGAACATGGAGCCAATACCCTGATTTGGTGGAGTTTTAAGTAGTATTCGGGCATGTGTCAGCTGGAAGGCCCAAGCATAGATCTGAATGTCTGGGCCGGCCAAACCCCCCTTCTCCCTACGATGCCTTAATTTATTCCAGGAGATTCTTGCAGTTTTGTTCCTCCATATAAATGAAGTGATGTCGCTCTGCAACTTTGCTATCATTTTTTGTATCAAAGTAAAGTGGTAGACTGTTGAAAATAAAGGTCAACCTAGGTAGAATAGACATCTTAACTAAGTTGGATCGTCCCAGGAGCGTTAATGGAAGATGTCTCCAAGAATTCATTAGTTTCCTACTATCTTTAGCCACCAGAGTAAAATTTGTATGGGCAATCTGATTAATATCCTTTAGGATTTTTATGCCTAAATATCTCAAGCTGTCACAAGGTTGTACTGGAAGTAGCGCTGTTGTGGTGTTCCATGCCATAATCTCCGTCTTTGTGTCGTTGACTTCATAGCCAGAGATCTTACCAAATTGTTGTGCTAAATTGATGACTGCCGGAAACGCAGTGCTAATATCTGAAGTTAAGATCATGACATCATCGGCATACAAAGATACTTTTTTTTCCCAATCTCTATATCTAAATGGAACGATGTTACTATCTTCACGGATTAATTGGGCTAATGGCTCTATATAGATATTGAAGAGCAGGGGCGAAAGCGGGCAACCCTGCCGGGTGCCCCTTGTGATGGTAAAAGGTTCCGATAGTCCTCCGTTAACCAAGACCGAGGCCGATGGATTATGGTATAATAATTCCACCGCTCTGCGGAAGGCCAGACCCACGCCGAATTTTTCCAAGGCCCCGACAGGTATTTCCAATTGACCCTGTCGAAAGCCTTGGCTGCGTCCAGAGTAAGAATAGCCAAGGGTAATGATGAATTAGTTGCCATGTCAATCGCACCTATAAGGTCATATATCAGCTCGTAAAGTTGGCGACCTTTAACAAAGCCCTTTTGGTTAGAATGTAGGACTGAGGGGGCTACCTGCCCCAATCGTTTGGCTAGTACTGACGCGAAGATTTTGTAATCCGCATTTAGGACTGAAATTGGACGGTACGAGCCACAGGCGGTGGATGCTTTGCCTGGTTTCAAGATAAGCGTGATAGAAGCTTTATTCCATGATGATGGGGGTAAATCGCCATCTACCAGAATTTGATTAAATAGTATGGTAAGAAAGGGAGTGATATCAGCTGCTATATGTTTGTATATCTCTGCCGGAAGGCCATCCGGGCCCGCCGCCTTTCCAGATTTACTGTTTGATATAGCAGATGATACCTCTTCAACCGTAATAGGAAGATCTAACAAATTCACTTGCTCTGTAGAGAGTACTGGTAGTGAATTTTTATTGAGCCAATTCACTACATCAATAGAGGTGATGTTATTGTCCTCTTGATATATAGTCTGGAAAAAGTCTTTGAAAGCTGACCTTATTTCTGGGTCCGAAGATGTTGTACCGGAGTCAGTAATTATAGACTCGATATTATTTCGAGTCTGATCTGTTCTTGACTTCCAGGCTCGTAATTTTCCCGCCCCTTCACAAAATTCTAAATTAGCTAATTTACTGGCTTCCCACCTTTGCAAAATACGCTGATTTAATACAGAAGCCAGTTGCCCCTTAAGCTTCATCTCCTCCTGCCTAGCTTGTGTGACATGATCTGAGCAGTTGTTTAAATTTTCTAATTCTGATTGGGCTGTTAATATGCTGGCCTCTAACAGTGTAACCACTTGGGTATATTGTTTTTTCCGAAACGAAGTTTTGTTCTTAATAACCCCTCTCAAGGAACATTTAAATGCATCCCATACTGAACTTGAACACCGAACCTATGTTAATTTTAAAGAATTCTTGCGTCTCCACCTTAACATATTCCAGATCTTCGGGGGATGTAAGAAAAGATCTGTCAATTGACCAAGACCTTGTCGGGGTTTGAGACTGCAATTCAAGGTCTAAGAGTACCGCCGAATGATCGGACAGGTGAGATGGTAGATAGGTTATATTCCTAACTGATTTATCCAAACATTTGTTTACCAATATAAGATCGATCCTAGATCTATGACGGTACTTATAGTTTCTGAAGGAAAAGCCGGATTTCTGACCCGACCTTGCCCTCCAAATATCAATAAATCTGTACTGATGCATGTTTTTAATTGAAAGATCTCTAGATTTAGAGTGAGTCCGTTGTCGACTAGAAGGAGATTTATCTAGCAATGGATCAAGCACGATGTTAAAGTCTCCCGCTATTATCATGGGCTCTGGAAAATGTAAAAGCTCGGAAAACAACGTAGCCAGGGCAGATGGATCATCACGGTTAGGCCCATAGTAACCAACCAGCGTAAGGCTTGTCGCCCCTATCATGACAGCCACGATAGCCCACCTCCCATAAGGATCGACCTTCTGCTTCAAAAGTCTTGTTGTGACTGTTTTTTTAAATAGAATAGCAACCCCTCTTGTATTAACTGTCTGAGATGTAGTCACTGATAAATCTACCCATCTGTTCTTTTTTACCAAATCCAATACTTCGGCTTCAACCAGATGTGTCTCCTGGAGAATAATGACCTGCGCATCAAAATCACGGATGTATTGTACAATTCTATTGGCTCTAGGTTTGGTGCGCAGGCCATTAACATTCCAGGAGAGAATCTTAATGGTACTCATAGGTGACATATCTGATGGCGTAACTAATGATAATGATAGGAGTCCAGCCAACACATACCCCTTAGTATTACTAAAATAATCAAGATTCGTCCATTGCCCATTTATCAAGTTATCGGCCGCCATGTTAGTGATGAGAAGCTTTTTATCTTTTTTTACCCTAACCCTTTCCCACGTGAACACCACCCCCCCCCCCTCCCCTGAGGAACCCCTGACTAACCAACTGGAACAAATCCGGTATGTGATACCCCTGATACTCTAACCAGGCTCAAGCGAGGCGTTCGAATTTAGAGTGTTAGAGGATTAAATATGTCTAATTTTAATCGAGCCATTAGTGGCCACACTTCAAATTGAGTAAATAACATTAACTGGTATCTCTATGGGCTTTTATTAAGGGTAGAATATGAAATTTCGTGCTCCTTGTGATTTGCTATAGCAATTTTTTTTTATATATATATATTTTTTAACTGGTATCTCAATAGGGTTTATTGAGGGTAGAATAAGAAATCACGTGCTCCTTGTGATTTGCTATTGCAATTTGTATGTATATATATATTTTTTTAGAACTTTACGTTCGTTTAAAGTGATTCCTTATTTTATTTTTTATTTATTTATATATTTTTTTCTCTTTCTCCCTTTTTTCTTCCCCCTTTATTTTTTTTTTTTTTTTTGGTGTAAGACTTTATTTATAGTTGCCAATAATACAGTACATTATTCATTACATCAAAGGTTTGTCGTCTATTAGTCATCATCATATCGACAGTGTTACACAGCTATTCAGCCGACAACCTTCCGGTCCGGCAGCAAATGCTAGCGTAGTACATAAGGCATTCAAAGAATAATTGGTTAATACGCATCGTCTTACTTTTTTTAATTATTCTAACAAAACTGTAGACTCATTAAGATCAGATAGTCACTTATAACCATTACAACGTATCTTCAATGTCACTAGCCGGTTCAAGGTGCCCGGGCTGTTGTCCCATCCCCTACCAATCCCAGGCCATGCAGTACCTCTAGTGCTCGGCTCCCAACCTGCCTCCCATCTCCTCCCTGCCTCTTAGTATCTCAATCATCCATCTCTTCCTCATCCCCTGAGCTATCTACGTCCTTCAGGAAGTGGTTCGCATAGGTCCCCTCTGTATCTGTTCCATGATTGCCAGACCATGTTCCATTTGCGAGGATTAGCTCTCATTTTATAGACTGCACGCTCAATCAACATGAGTCTGTCCATCGTCCTGCACCATAACGCTAATGTAGGTGTTTCCGCCACTCCCCACCTCTGTGCAATGTCTCGCTTTGCCACCATGGTCCCGATCGTAACCCATTGCCGCTTCCGATGCGTCAGATCAGTCTGCTCCCACACATTCAATAGACATACACGCGGGTCCGGCGCCAGTGAGATCTCAAGAGTTTGGGAGATGGTGCGCATTACTTGTCTCCAATACCCCGAGATAGCCGGACACTCCCAAAGTGTGTGCAACAGTGTCCCCTCCTCTCCACACCCTCTAAGACAGTACGGGTTTTCTGCCCTGTGCATTTTATGTAAGGTGGTTCTGGTGTAGTATACCCTGTGGAGTATCTTGAATTGTACCAGTCTGAACCGAGCCGAGACACCCGCCTCTCGTGGTGACGCCATTGCGGCGTTCCAGTCTGTCTCATCCATGGCTCCTAGCTCAGTTTCCCATTTCTCTTTTAATTTAAGCAAAGGGTCCGGTAGATTATTCAGTAGTTTACGATAAGTGAGCGAGGTGGCGCCTGTCTGCATGAAGTCCGTGAGCAGGCGGTCGTCCAGCGGCGAAGAGTCCGGGACTTTTGACCCCGGCTCAATGGCTGCCAGTAAAGCATGTCGTATTTGCAGGTATCGGTAGGTTTCAGTGGGGCCTAACGCATATTGCTGCTGCAGGTGTGAGAAAGGGACCATCCCAGTACCGGACCACAAGTCTCCTACTGTCGAGATTCCAATGTTATCCCATTGGGTAAATCCCTTGCTGGATCTAAGACAGCCTAGTTGTTTAGTGTCCCACAACGGTGTAAGCCCAGTTATGACCCCTTTCCATTTAAGTTGCAACTGCGCCTTATGCCAGAGTAGCACGGTGTGCTTGGTCGGGCCAATCAGTTTCGTCGTGAGTCCCTGATCGTACAATGGGGCCAGCAAGTTGTGCGTACCCAATTTTGTTCTATCCGCTAAATATGCCGGGTCATCATGTGGGGCGTGTATCCACTGATTAATGACTTTAAGCTGCGACGCCCAATAATACAGCTGCATATTCGGCAAAGCTATCCCCCCGTCTTACCACCCTCGGTTGAGTTTGACATGCGCTATTCTGGGCGGGCGTTCTCCCCATAACTGGTCTGTCACCACCGCTGTTACTCTCCGAAAATAGGAAGGCGGTATCAAAACTGGAGTATTCTCCAATACATATAGGAGGCGTGGTAACGCCATCATTTTAAATAACGCCGCTCATCCCAACAGCGTCAGAGGTAGAGCTTTCCAGTGTCTCACGTCCGCCCTTAGGCGAGTGAGTGGAGGCAGTAAGTTCTGATCATAAAACACAGCTGCGTCACGAGCGACGTGTATACCCAGATACTTAAATGAGGTGTCGGCTATTGTCAATGGGCAGTTGTCAGGGAGATTTTGTGCAGGACCTTTCAATACATAAATGACTGATTTTGTCCAGTTGATTGTATATCCGGAGTTTAGACCATGTGCGTCACATAGTGCCAGCAACTTCGGAATGCCTGCCTCTGGGTCGGAGAGATAGATCAGCATGTCTTCGGCATACAGGGAAACTCTATCCTCCCAGCCGTCTCCCCATTGCAGCCCTTTTAATAATGGGGTAGTCCTAATAACAGTAGCCAGTGGTTCTAGGACCAGCGCGAACAGTAGGGGGGAGAGTGGGCATCCTTGTCGTGTCCCCCTAGCCAAAGGGATTTCTCGGGAGATGTGGCCATTGGTCACTACATGCGCAACAGGATTCGTGTATAACAGTGTAATCCAAGAAATAAATTTGGGGCCAAAGCCCATACGGGTTAACACTGCGAACAGGTACTGCCATTCCACCATGTCAAACGCCATTCTGGCATCCAATGATAGTATGGCAGCCGGTTCCGTCAGCAGGGGGGCTCGCGCCATTGCTCCGTGCACACGTCGGACGTTCAATGCCTTGCTCCTATGTGGCATGAAGCCCGACTGGTCTGGGTGAATTAGGTGTGGTAGGTGCGGAGTCAATCTGCTTGCTAACAATTTCGCCAAAATTTTGGCTTCGGCGTTAAGCAGTGAAATTGGGCGGTATGACGCACAGTCTGTGGGTAGTTTACCTGGTTTCGGGATGGCCACTATGGTTGCCATCCGCTGATCCAGGGGCAGAGTCCCCCCCTCCCGACACTCCACGTACATGGCCAGCAGAGGTGAACTCAGGGCGTCTGTCATAGTCTGGAACCACTCAATCGGGATCCCGTTGGGGCCCAGCGCTTTGCCAGTGTGCAGCGCGTTAATTGCCGTCTGTATCTCGTCCACCGTCAGGTCTGCCTCCAGTTCATCCACCGCCTCCGGTGGTAGAGTCACGATCTGCGCATCCCGAAGCGCTGACATTGCCGCTTCCGCTGTGACTTCTACTCTTGGGGTATAAACGTCTTGGAAGTGGTCAGCTAAGATTTCTACAATCTCAGAGGGACGCGAATGTGATATCCCCTCCGAGTCCTTCAGTTGTAATATATGTCTACAGCCCTCTCTTTTTTTATCTAACCATGACAATAATTTACTGGCTTTGTCCCCTATATCATAGACCCTTTGCGCTGTCGTCTCTATGTTTTCTACTGTCCGTCGCTTAAGGAGGTCCTCATGCAACTGTTGGCAAAGGTGGAGTGAGTGAAGTGTATCCTCTGATGGGTGTGCCATATGGTCCGCGTTTGCTTCTTCTAGTTTCAGTTCCAAATCTAGCAGTTCCTGTCTTTGCGTACGTTTGTGCCCCGCTATTGTCGCAATCGCTTGCCCTCTAAACACTGTTTGTACGCCTCCCATATGGTCATTGGGGACGTCACCGAGTCAGTATTCTCCGCAAAGTAGTACCTGGTTGCTTTTTTTAGTTCTTTACGGACGTGGGGCACCTTAAGATACCCCGGGTAAATTGGGTAAACTCTTCTACGGGCTATTGCAGAGCAGGATAGAGTAAGTGTCAAGGGGGAGTGATCTGAGATACCCCGGGGCATTATCTTTGCATCGTGTATCGTAAGGCGGCCGTCCCCCAACGTAAGAAAGTAGTCAATACGGGACAGGCAGTTGTGGGTTGCCGAGTAGTAAGAGTATTGCTGATCATCGGGGTGTAGGCGCCGCCACACATCTACTAGTCCCTGTGCCTCTATGAACTCACTGAAGCGGGACGGGCCAGGCGCCTGTGCCCGAACCAGGAACCTATCCCGTGTATTATGGGCCACCGCGTTAAAGTCCCCTCCCACTACTAGGTCTCCCTCGGGAGCTCCAACAGGATCCTTCCTAGGTCCGGAAGCGCAGTCGCAAGCAGTGCCAGTGGAATATATACTGACACTACGTTGAGGGACTTTCCTTCCCACTGCCCACATGCCGCTGCAAAGCGGCCGTGACTATCAGTCTTGGTAGTCTGTAGTATGAATCGGGATGCTCTTTTCATTAAAATGCCTGTCCCCCTGGACCCTGAAGTGAAGTCTGAGTGTGTTATCATGCGGTAACCTCATCTATCCAGAGCCTTGCTAGCTGTACCCACTAGATGCGTTTCCTGAAGGAGGATCAGATCGTGATTCAGTCTCCTAATACTCTGGAGCACCAACCCTCTCTTTATCTTGTCCCCTAGTCCCCTGACATTCCATGATATCAACTGCAACGGCGGCACCGGCCCTGTGTCAGGACTACCTTCTACGATATCAGACTGTACCATGTGTGCCATTGTGTGCTTGTAAAAATGGACATGGTTCCCGTAGGGTGTGGTGTCTGTGTTCCTGGCCTACACCCACCCCCATGGACGCCTGCAGTCGTCAGCAATGACGGGCCTGCTGTCTTCGGGTTGACTCCGGCTTGTCCGGCGTGCATACTCCAGCTTACTGTGCTCGTTGTGGTTCTTCGTGCAATCTTTAGAGTCAAACATTTCAAACAATTAAACATTGTCTCCCCCCATCCCCCGAATTCCCCCCCTCCCTGCTCCCCTGCTACACGGACTTTGAACTGCCCCCACCCCAATTTAGCAGAGTGCCTGACCCCACCCAAATAGAAACACAGAGTTACTTGCTCGTTGGGGGTGAAGAGTACTCCGGAGTCAGTGACCCCTCTTACCCTCTATGGAGGTCCTTAGCCCAGTGTCCATGGCAGCCCACGCGGCAGTTCCATTATCAATTAAAGTCTTGTACCTGCCGGAGTGTCAATCCTCCACCTCCAGATCTCCACTAACATTGTCTCTCATTGATGAGCTTCTCTCTTCTACCGGCCCCTCCGTTTGGACGTCCTCACGGTCTCCTATACGCTGGTTTTTGTTAGTCCGTCCTGTGCGGCGGGGTTGGGAGGTTGGTCGCCAGCCGTCCAACCAGTCCCGGGCTATTTCCGGATTGTCAAAAAACCACGTCCTGTTTTCCGCCACCACTCGTAGTTTAGCCGGGAATAGCATGGAGTATTGGATCTCTCTTTTCCTCAGTTCCTTTTTTATGTCCAGAAACATCTTCCGTTTTCGGGCCACCTCCGCCGTGTAGTCCGGGAAAAAGGCCAGTGTGGAGTTCTGAATCTTCACGGGGGGGATACCCGCGCCGCTTGTAGGATGGCATCCCTATCCCGGAAATTGAACAGTCTCGCCAGGCTAGGTCTTGGAGGCGCCCCTGGTTTTGGCTGGCCGCCTGGCACTCTGTGTGCCCGTTCGACTGAGAAGAATGCCGACAGTCCCTTAGGTTGGAGTTGCGACTTAATGACGTCTTCCACAAAGAGATCAGTTGCTCTAGTACCTTCCGATTCAGGAACTCCAAGAATTCTTATATTATTCCTTCTAGAGCGCCCTTCCTGGTCATCCAGCTTTTCCTTTAGCATTTTATTCTCTGCCGCCACTTTCTCCATCGCCGTCTGGAGCTCCGATACATCTTCTACCAGTGATTTCGTGACCAGTTCCAGCGATCCCACCTTTTCGGTCATTTTGTGGAGATCTGCTCTAATGAGAGTTATTTCGGTAGAGATGGAGCCCACCGTGTTCTGCACCTGCGTTAGTGCTCGAATCACGTCATCCAATGTCGCTTTTTTGGTCCCCACGCCGTCAACTGTTTTTGTGGAATTTTGCCTTCCTTCCGCTGGAGGGGACGTAGTTTTATCGCAGGCGTAGCGTTCGATACGTGTTTGCGTCGCGCCGCTTTTGGAGCCCCTTCCCGCCATGATCTTCTGCCAATGCTCCACTGGTGGCCAGCACAATTGGCTTTCAGGAGGAGCGGACCGGGGGGGGGGGGGGACTTCCACGGTTTAGGTCCAACCTGTGTCCCAGCTCAGCCCCTGTAGTGCTTTGGTCAGGCAGCCAGTTCAATCTGGGTCAGGGTCTTTATCCGATTTATTCTGGACCTCTATGGAGCTGCAGCCTCAGCGCATATGTCCAGCGCGGTGATTAGTCCCCTCTAGCCACACACCTATCTCACTCCCCGCAGCGCAGGGTCGCAGCTGCCCCGGTAAAGGCAATCCTCGGTACTGTGTGGAGCAGGGCTGCGCTCTCGATCCGCAGCGAGTGGCTCCCTGCCTATGTTTGGGACAAGTGCGCCCCTCGGCGACTTTACGGCCTTATTTGATTGTCAGTGCAGTGTGGCCCGATGTGTTACCAAAGCTCCCGGTGCACGGGGTCACACAACTACTGGCCTGGTCTCCCGTCTGGTCCCTCCAGCACCGGTGCTGTTCACCACTGTCCCCCCGCCCGTGCTCGGTTTACGGCCTCCAGGTCCAGAAATAGAGTCGAAACTGGGAGTTGCCTATATAGACGAGTCCAGATATGTTAAACAGCCGTGTTTTACTCTTTTGGAGAAGTTGGTGGTATTTTGTGCAGCTCTGGTGAACTGGCAGTGAAAATCCCAGGAGGAATGTCGTTTGGCAGACTAGATTTTTTCACTTCTGTGTTAGCTTATCAAAATGTATGTTCTTTTTGCCCCCTAAGATTTTGAGAGACGTTCCAAGGATGTCCAGTTATTAATTGTGTGTAGCTTTACTTACTCCGTATTTACTCATTGTAAATATTACTTCGTCCAAATAATATTGGACAAAATTAAATATTTAACATGTAACTTTACGAAGAAACAGTGTCCTCTGTATAAATGCAGGCTAGAATTCTCAGCACTTAGTGCTGCGAGCAAAATATCTGCACTTTTAAACATGAAAAGCAAACCTATTGCAAAACAGCAGCAACCGTGTGAAAGATGGCACATTTAAACGGTTTTTAGTCCGTTCCGGCGTGAAGGGGGAGGAGGAGAGCTTGCCGGGCCGTCCGCTGTTCCTGCGGATCACTTTCCCGCTCCACCGTGTCCCAGTGTCGGCGCCTCACCTCCCAGCCGAACTCGGCTCTCACACAGCACGCCGGTGGCGTTTACCTCCGCTGTCACACCGTCGGCAGTGCTGTGACCTCCAGATTGGTCCTCCGCCTCATCTGGGGTCAGTGGTGTAGTCCGGCGGGCCATTCCTGATGCCGCTCCCTGGTCTCCGGCCACTTCCGGTCCGCCCCTGCCGGCCAGGCAACACTTCCGGTCGGCACCTCCGACCACTGGACTCCCCTGATTCTGGCCCACGTCTAGGCCGCGCCAACACTCGGCTGTATCTTTGCCGTCCGGCGTCCGATTTACACCTGGGTTCTAGCCGCCAGCACCGCCCGCTCCTAGGCCTTCGGTCCCTCCGTCCGAGGTCAGGTTGAGCCACGGATTATGTTACGGATTGTCGGAGAGGCCGTTTCTCTTCCGGAGCTGGTCTTCTAGGCTGCCGCCATGCTCGGCTGATAGCCACCACCCCTTTATTTTTATTTTTATTTATTTTTTGTTTTTCCAATGTCTACTTTCTGAGGTAAGCTATTATATTTGTCTTCTATAGAAAAGTTAATGCTAAGCTAAGCTGAGATTTTTTACATATTCATTTATAGATGAACTCTATAATCAGCTAAGTGAAGAAAGACCCTCAAACTACTGAGCCTAAAACAAAAACTAGCGTCAGTTTTTAGAGGTGCCCAAGCTTAACAATAATTCATCTGCTGCTTGAACTGTGCTAACGTTAAACATTTTGTTATTCAGTATAATCTTCAAGGCTGCAGGAAAACTCAACTGGACAGATGCTCCCAGCATTCTGAATGCCTCCATCCTCCGACCCAGTTCCCATTGTCTATCAAGGGTTGTCCTTGACAGATCGGAGCGCACTTGAAAGGAAAAACCTTCACCAGTCAAAGATTTTTGTTTTAGGGCCAAATTTAAAATGTGATCCTTCCGTTGAAACGTGTGGAAGTTTATTAGGATCTTGCGGGGCTTTTCACGCTGCAGATTACGCCTGAACGGGTCCTTGTGGATTCGTTGAATGTCCAGACTGAGCTCCTCCTCTGTATACTTTAAATGTAAGGATTTTATTAGGAGTTGGATTATATATGTCTTAATGTTGGAACCTTCGTTTGTTTCTGGTACATTCAGGATTACATCGCCTAGAATTATTTTCAAGCACCTCTATTCTTTCAGCCAATACAGTATCCTCTCTTTTTAGCTTCGCTATTTCCTCCTTAGCATTATCTAGTTCTATGGACATTACTGCTGTTGTTTCTTCCAAGGCGCCCGTCCTTGAAAAGAGCCCGTCAATTTTACTGTCCAGTGATTCACAGTAAGACCTAATCTCTCTCTGGATTTTAGAGGACTCCTCAAATCCTCGTTTAATGTCAGCTGTCAGGGTAGAAAACATAGTTAAAACTGAAGAGAGATCAAAAGACGCAGTGGAAACATTGACTTCTGGTGGCAATTGTACTTCAGAGCTGAAAGGAAAGGAGGTCTGAGTTAATTGCAGTTTATTGCTCTGAGTATTCTGGTCTAGAGTTGGAGGAACCTCAAGTATTCGGAGCTGGTCATCTGACTCTGGTGCCTGACTGTTGCTTCTTTCAGGGAAAGCAGAATCTTCCAACCCTATGCTAATAGAAGGAATGGCAGGAGTTTTGTCAAGATTTAAAGAAATGATCGCACTATCGCTGCCGTTACTGCCATTACTGTCATCAGTGACAGCAGAGTTTTCTAGCATAGTGCCTGGCCGTATGTTATCACCGTTTAGAGAGACAGATGCCATACTGCCAACTATTTTGGGGTAAACGGTTATCTCTGAGGATACTCTGGTAGAAGGATGGCTACTCTGTACAAGGCTCTGAACCTGGGGTATTGCCTTAAAGTAAGACCGCAGTGAGGAGGTTATCTTTGAGCCCGAATCCAAGACTGATTTTACCGCCTTAGATTTCTTGGATCGTTTAGGTTTAGCCTCCGCTGAGAGGTAGGAAGAGGACTTAGCAGGCGTATTATTAGTGCCACCAGTAATACGACTGGGTTTAGTGGATATTGCACTGAATGGAATTACTAATTTAGGACCTGCTACGATATTGTCACAGTCCTCTTGCCTTGTGACCTGGGTAGACTCCCCAACTGAGGCAGGAAACAAGTTAGGATTATCTGAATTTGCCCCCCCCCCCCACTCGGCTAAACTGTACACTCCCTGCTTTAACTGTTTTTCGTCCTCTGCGACCCTTTCTAGCTATTATTGGGGGCGATTTTGTAGCCAACTCAGGCTGAATCGTGGTTCGATTTCTAAGAAAATATGGGTTTTTTACACTGCTAATACACCGTTTTAAGGCCTCTAGCACCGAACTTAGACCTTCCTTGAGCGCAACAGAACCCACCGCAGGACTCACAGACTGAGCCCTGAACTGATTCTCATGCAATTCTTCTAGCAGATGAGCAGCCACCACCTCCTCCCTCCCTTGGCCCCCCTTCACCTCGTTCGCAGACTGAACAGACGAAACAAAGCCTTCTGTCGCTTTCAACCGTGCAGGGGCCGGCGCCAACGAGCTCTCGATCGTGACACTGTCTTCCGCCGTCTCTGCCCGACGTCCCTCTTTGACAGCAACCGCAGAAAGAGCGTCTCTGATTAAGGAGCGAGCTTGCCTCCCACGGTGGTGCTCCAGGGCGGCGTGATTCCACTTCCAAGGCGTTGGCAACAAGGGAATCTGTGACCACAGAGCAGCCTGAGTCAGCAGCGGGAGAGTGGTGCTCAGGTGTGCGGAGACCGAGTCAGAGCAGAATACGCCCCCAGCGAGCAGAAGCACGGAGAGCATGGAAAGCAACAAGAGAGTGAGCCGACGGCTCCAAGTCTTCGGTGAGTAATTTCGGTAACTTCGGCTCTAGTGATAGATATTTCACACAAAAAAGGAGGCTGTAAAGAGATAACAATGCACTCGAGTCAAGTTAAGTGGGCTAGTACATGAATTTAGCCCTCAATAAGAAGTAAAAAGCCAAGCACCCCACGGGAGCCCTGAGCGGGGTATCGCGGCGGCTAGCCTGCTGCCGCCATGTTCCTCCCTCCGATAACTTTTGTTTTGTTCTTTTTTTTACAGGTTAGTGGGTTGTGGCTCGAAGTGGCAATTTTTTTTTGATTGCCAAGGAGTGGTCAGGGAGGGTTCAGTTCGGTGGGGTGGGTGGGGAGCACGTGTGTGGGTGGGGAGCATTGGGAAAACAAAAACCCGACAGGGACCTCATGTGACTTAATGACCTGTAGATTCAGCTGTGGGTGGGAACAGGACTATGATGGGGATAGATCTGGCCCGGCGGGGGGGGGTCCCTTGAATTTCTATGTTGGAATGTGAATGGCCTGAAAATTAAGAGAAGACAACACCTGGTCTTGCAATATCTCAAGGACAGCTCAGCTAGGATTCTCCTGCTCAAAGAGACCCATCTCTTACATTCAGAGTGTAAGGCTCTGTTTGACAAGCAAAGATGGGTCGATAAGACGGTAGTTTCTGATCAACAATGGTGCTCGAAAGGGGTGGCTATAATCTTTCAAATAAATTCAGGAGTGAAGCTTATCAGGGCACATGTAGATCAGAGAGGATGGTGGGCAATAGCAGAGGTGAGGAGCCAGGGAGCGAATTTTACGCTACCTAACAACTATGGCCCAATGAGGAAGATATTACTCCTCTAAATAATCTGGCAGATTTGGAAGCCCCCTTGATTTTAGGTGGAGACCTCAACATGCTTTTAAACAATAAGTTAGATAGATCCTCTCCTTGAACCCAGATTGCTGTACCTCGGGTTAAAGCCCACCTCTCTGTAATATTAAAACATCTTAGTCTTTGTGATGTTTGGCGTAAAACAATGGCTGATGCCAGGGAAAACTCATTTTACAGCAAGAAAAACAGCCATTACTCTAGAATTGATTATATCTTTATTGAACTTACGGCGTTAGGAAAAGTTAGGTTAATAGAATATCTACCCATCCATCTCTCTGATCATGGGGCTATAGCCTTAAACTTGGTACTCCCCTTAGAGCTCATTTTGAGGAGCTGGACCCTGAATAGGAGACTTCTCCTACAACCCTTCATCCCAGATATGGTAAAGAGGGAATCTGCCATCTTTTTTCAGCATAATCTGTATTTGGCCCCCCCTTATATATAGTGTGGGATACTTTTAAGGCCTGGGCGAGAGGGAATTCAAGAGGTGCTGATGCAGGCTTGGCAATATCTGAAAAAAAGGGAGAAGGCTGATATGGAGAAGGAGCTAGCTGTGGCAGAGGTAGCTTTAAAGTCTGGGCAGGTTTCTGGTGCAGAGAAAGAAAGTATACTGGGCAAGGTTGAAGACCTCCTGCTGTAGTTCAGACTCAAAACTGAAGAGATCCTGCTTCAGAAGTGGGAGGTAAGCAAAATGAGGGATTTTGACCAGGGTGAGAACTGTGGCAAACTCCTCGCTATGAAGAGCAGTGTAGATAGATCAAGCAACTATATGACTAAGATTAAGAAGAAACCACATTTTATACTCCACAGGATATACTGGTCCCCTCTCAAACTTTCCAAAATAAAGAGCAATGAAGAAGCAAGGTGCATGAGATGTGGTGCCCAGAAGGCGGATGATGTTCATGTGTTTGCTTCCTGCCACCGCGATTCAGGAATTCTGGGGTAACGTAGGTAAGACTATATCCGACTTCTTGGGCATTGAGATTGAGGTAAGCCCTGCTGTTATTTTGTTTGGCACTGTATTGAGGCCCGAAGGGATACTGAGCCTCACGGACACAGAATAAATTGGTGTTTTATTTGGTCCTTCTGGCAAGGAGGGAGATCTGCAAGTTATGGCGTCAGGCGGTACCCCCAACATGGAGAACCTGGTGGAACTCAGTGAGATATTACAGGGATTTAGATCAGAAGGTTAATGTATATAGAGAAAGAATAGATTGTGGGTCATTTTGAAATGGTAATCATCCTTAAAAAAAAATACAAGAAATCAATTTTTTTCCCAATAAACACTTGGTTCTATCTATACAGCTTTAAGATAGCCTGGCAAACTCAAGTATATGGTACAATATATTTCTCTGAAAACACGCCTGTATGGAAATTTACTTCACAATCCTTTGATCTTACATGATAAAAACATTTGGATGATTCACAATTTGTCTTGAAAATTAACAATCCATCAAATTACTAAGAGTGGCGACCCAATAACAGGTAACTCATACATGGAATCAAAACACTTTACACATAGGCTCTTAATTAAAGCATCGCTCTCCCATTCACACACTCCTGTATAGGCAGGGCCACTGGAATTATGCAATTGTGCGACTGTGGTGAATTTCGCATAATTATAGAGATTGTTGCATTTGGCACACAATACTACAGCTGCTGCACAATTTTATTGTCACGCAGTGGAAGGCCCTTTGCACAGTGGTACTGGTCACCTTTCTTTTGCTTATTGCTATATTTGGGTGTTAAACTGGTACTAAAGAGGTGAAACTAATAACCAGGCAATGTTAACAAGTTTAAAATTGTCAAAATGATAAAGTACTACAATACAAAATGTGCTGCATAATGTCACAAAATGTGCATTTTTTTGCTGCATAATTTACTCAACCCTGCCACATACTTTGGCCCTCCACTGACACATGATTCCAGTGGCCCTGCCTATAAATGGCTTACGTCTTATTTGGGAATGTGCTTCGGTGCCCTAGAGAGGTATGAAGTCGTGTATACATACCATCAATCAATTAATACCCACAATTGTGTATGTTTCAAATGCATCATTCAGTGTTTCAAACTATGACCAACAGAGGCGCTGGAATTGAACAGATGGTTGTAATCAGCCAAGAAGAAGCTTTTTGGGGCTCAGGTCGAATTGAACAGATGGCTATAATCAACCAAGCGGAAGCTTTTTTGGGGCTGAAGGTCAAATGTGATGGGGGACCTTTCCCTTGTGACATTACAACACTTAGCGGCGGCTAAGGTTACCTGCCTTATAGAAAATATATCAGAAAAGCAGGCTGAATTTGCTTATGTGATAAATAAATACATTAAACAGTAGCAGGTGTGGCCCTGAAAACAACCGAACCTGGGGCACATAGTCCTGGGTGCACTACCCAACCAGTCACTGCTGTTACCTCCCACCCCCAGTGGGGCGGGTGGGTGGAGAGGGGCGGGGGATTGGGTAAAAAAAGAAAAAAATATCACTTACCTTCGTGCCGGCCAGCTGGCCAGCTGGCTGGCCACCTCTCCTGCATCCTCTTCCTTCTTGGGAGAAACAGGAAGTGCCAGGGCTCCCACGCTCCCCGCAGCCAATCACAACACTAATGCAGCATTGCGATTGGTCTGAGCACTGTGACATGGTGCTCAGCCAGAGGCTGGAGAGGTGGGCATGCTCTCCATGCAGGCTGTAATGCAGCCTGCATGGAGAACACTTAAAGTGTGCATGACTGTTTTGGGCAGCCTGAGAGGGCCGGCCAAACAGTCATTGCACACTTAGGAGGGTTGTACCCTCATCCCCTGCTCTGCAGCCACGTCCAGGCCCCTCATGCAAGCTGCTGCAGCAGGAGCACATAATAAAATGATAACATTAGTTATTATCATTTTATTTTTCCCTTTCTATTGCTGCATCAAGGCAGTAGGGTGATGCTCCTCTGCCTTAGTGGAGGAGCCGCACTGTCCCCAACCCCTCTTTTGACGGCACTGGAAGAGGCCTAAGCGTATGTTAACATTGCCTTGCACTGGGGAACTACTACCCATCCATGAGCTTTGGGAGAAGATGCAGCTATAAAGTAATTCAACTGGATGCTCTATTTGGAAATGCAGATGTGAGGAAGGTGTTTGTTTTTACTTGAAGGAATATCTATGTGTTTTTTCTGGTTTTGCACCTGTGCAGGGCTGCATGAATCAACACTCAATTGAATTTGTGAGTGCCAGTCTGGCATTTGAAGCAGTACAAAAGGCTCACTAAAGCAACTCTAGCTAACTAGATATTATATAATAATCCATCATATATGGTTGCATATAGTCTTCTTCTTTAGTTGAGGTGCCCGTTTGGGAGGGAAGAGCCAGCAGAGTATACGTTTAGGAGCTCACCGCCCACAACACAGTTGTATTTCTGCCCTGGGACCAGAGTTTGATTTTTAAAGGATTGGAAGTATCCACAGTAGCGGAGGATGAAAGTACCTTGAATAATTGACCATTGTTCAATACAGACTGCTCAAGCCCTCAGTTGACCTTGGAGTGGATGATTAAGGCATGGGTAACCAGACCTGCCAGTTTAGCGAAGGACCACTCTTCATATACTCACAAGAAGCTCCGTATTATGAATGATAATTTGATACCTGTAAGATTGAATCCTGGGCATTTGCATCTGATACCATTTTTAACTGAACAGCATGGTAAGCCAATCTTACTACGGCCTGGTCTCTTTCCTTAAGAGAATTCCACTTAGCACATCCAGGAAACATTTCCTTTTATGGACTCTGGAGGTATTAGCAGAACTTCTTTCAAACTTCCACCATAAAAGGAGGTTTCATGTATTGCCCTAGCATTCCTGCCCCAGAGAGGCTTCACAACTTTTGTCCCTTCTACTTTGAGGTTATCAGGATTATTTTAGCAAGAGTTGCCCGTAACCAGGCATTAAGGTGTGTGATGGTCTCTCCTGTATCGAGAGACCCAGTGGGAGAAATCCCAGCATAGCAGCTTTTAGGTACCTTGACATAAATCCTGCTTCACCAGTCGCAATGGAAACACAAACAAATTGGCCGGCAATAGACACAAAATTCTCCACTCTGGCTCACTGAACAATCTGGCCCATAAACTGGTAATCTCATTGAGACAATAGCGGTGGTGGAGCTCAGGCACTCTCCTACTTGAATACATGGCTTGAAGAAAGAAAAGCATTGTTAAAAAATCTTTCTCCTTGCATTCTGGAACTCCATCCCACTGACTATCAGAAAAAAAACATTCCTTGAAATCCTTCAGATCTGAAGTCCTTGTTCTACCACCAAGAGATCTAGAATATTTGTTGATAATATTTTTCCTTAAGTCATATAGACAGAAGTGGCTATGATGGGCGTGACAAATCTTTCTTCTAACTGATATACATATCATACATTGTCCAAGATATACATTTGTATATAGTAAATGTATTTATATAACACTTACTACCCCTGATGAGGCATTGAAACAGTTTTTGGCGAGTATTATGCTATTGCTGTACCCAAGGTGGATTAGAGGTGGATTAGTAAAGGAAAATATAAGTTGTTATTGTCAGCCTGTTGGGTGGATGACTAGGAAAAAGCATGGGTAGAGAAGGAAAGAGTTAAGAAAGGGGTATTTGGGAGTTCATAGTAGTAAAAGAGGTTTGGGATGAGTCAAAGATTAGAGGTAGATGATATTTTAAAAGAGGAGTAGGATGTGTCATAGAGTAGTGGTTTAGGCAATTGACTATTTTTTTGTTATCTCTGCAGTGGTAGGAAAATATAAAAATATATAGATGCACACTTACCCATAAAAGGTATACATTCATAGATTTTAAGAGGAGATGCATATGCAAAATATTCAGGAGATATAATATTGTACTAGGTAAAGTCCCAATGTACATGCATGGATAAATACATTACAAACATAGGCTTTCCATGTTTGCAGATTTCTTTTCTTCTATTATTTAAAGTTTGTTTTTCATTGGGGTGGGAGCGACATATTTAAATATGTAGATGCATAACCACACAGATAAGGTATACAAACATAGAGATTTAAACATGATATGCAGATGCAAAATAATCAGGAGATATAAAATTGTGTTAGTTGAAGTCCCATATGTACATGCATGGATAAATATTTACAAACACAGGCTTTCCATTTTTGCTGTAAGAATAAATATTTTACCATTTAAAAAAAGTTGTTTGTTCTATTTTATATATGTACTGTAACTGTTTGCTACCATTGTTTGTCTGTGTAATGTTCTTTTATTAAATCCACTTGAGATATTATTAAAGAGCATGATGAAAACCGGAGGTTACAATCCATTAAAAAGCTTTTACTGCATACCTTAGTGTGCATGCCTATACTACACTAGACTGGTTCCTAGTACACCTGGTCCTGGAGAAAGCCATTGTGACTTAATGGCACTCATATTTGGCTGAAACAGGTCGACAGCACACTGTGATGTGTGAGGCCATTTTTCTGTCACTCTACATCCACCGCTTTTAATTTACCTACCCAAGGTATCCATTACTACAAATCTTGATTGCTACGAACAACCTTGAGGTAGTTTAAAATCACACACAAATACACAGCCAAATAATAAAAATCCAGCTCTACTGTAATCAGGTGTCGCAGCACACCCAGAATGTGCTAGGCATTTTGGCTGGGAACTCAATGATGGAGCATGCCACCAACTAGGTTGATGGGTGAAGGTTCTTTTAAATAACCTAATGGCTCCCCTGGAACATGAGTGAATGACATCCATGACAATAGGGCCTTACGGTAGCTAGCTCCTTGTTCGTTTTTGAGATTTTGAATATGATGGTCATGTAAGGAAGAGCCAGCTCATAAGTAATCTTCTGAAGATAGGATGGTTATCTGTGGATCTTATGTTTTGGGGTAATGAATTCCATTATTTTGCTGCTTGAACCAAGAAAGAAGTTGCACCCATGTTTTTTTTTGTTTGATGGGATTTTGAGGCATGGCCCCAATCTGGAGCAAAGGTTTCTCTGCTGTACATTTTTTTTATTTTCTTCCTGATGAAAAGTGGTCCTGTTCCATGTATTGCTATGTGGGTGATACAAAGAAGCTTGAAAGTGGATCTTTTCAAACAGTAACCAAGGAGGGCCCTTAAGGCAGGGGAGATGTGGGCTTGTGGCTTTGTATGTAGGAGTAGCCTAGCAGTGAAGCTTTGAATTTGTTATAGACTTTTCCATGGAAGAGGCCATTGGTGTAATCAAGTTTAGACAGTACAAAAGAGATAGTAGCTTCGACCTTGTGTGGGAATTCTAGACGTGGGAAGATGCATCACAGAGTTTTCATAAATTTGAACCTTGATCTTGCTAACTGATCCAGAGTGGGTCATACATTTTCCAATTCGCCATAGGGGAGCATTTCAGTTTTGGAAGCATTTAGTTTGAGGTGGCTTCATGTCATCTAACATGTTTATGCTTATTTTTATATTTCCCTTAATCTTCACTTTAGATATAATACATTACTTTATAAATATTTTGTTTTACCGCAATGCATATTTGTTGGTCTCTCTTGTAAATCTTCCTCCTGTGAAGCACTATCCCATTTCGGTCTTGTTTGTGCAATGAAACCCACACATAAATAAAATTCATGTAGTAGACTAGCAGTGCTGCTAATTAGGGTGACTCATTAGAGACGATGGTGAGTAAAAAGCAGCCTTGCTAAGTGTCTGAATTCACGCCTAACGTGTTTTATAACAAAACAACAAAGCCTCTGCACCCTGAAAGACTTTGCTGACTATTGTGCATCTGAGAAACAGTGTAAAAGCTTAAAGATGCTAATTTTAGTTGTTCCTCAGTAAACATTCTTTTTCTAAAATTAATATACTGAAACAATATTTTCAAAACTAAAACTGTACGCAGTTTTACTGGCTGATGTCGTGCCTTGTAAGGTTTTACTTTATTGTTAGGATTTAAATGTATAAATAATGTGTTTTTAATTGGACAGTGTAAATATAGTAGCAGCTTATTATATTATAGAGTAAGCATAATTAAGTTGATTTGATCTGAGATTTCAACTGTTCTAGTACAGAGACCATACACTTTCATAAGAGTGGGGGTTTGCCATCAGTGTGCTATCAAATGGAGAACATGGATTCTTTTGGAATTATCATTTTCCTTCTCTGACCATGGAGAGTTGCAAAGATTTTCCTCCTCAAACGTTATGTTTTTTTCCTCAAAACTAAGTAACCTTCATGAAGTTTTGCGAATATTACAAAATTGTATAGGGAAAATAAGATTTATGGCAAAAATCCAAGTACAAACTTTTAGCAAAACAAATCTCGAGAAACAAATATTCTAAGAATCTTTTTTTCACCGAAACTCCTTGCCTGCAGGAACTTTCAGCTTCAGTTCAACTTTTGCAAATTTGACAAACCTTGCACTTTTCACAAAGTGCAAAGCTTGTAAACTTAGCAACATTTTTCTTTTACTCATGCCTATGTGTTCATTGATCCCACTGACAGTCATTGAACATTTCCTTGGCAGCTCACCCAATCCAACAAGATCATACATTTCATGATATTGAGAAGTAACAGGAACGTGACTGCTTCCAAGCATCCTGTGCACAACTAGAACAGCATTAGGGTTGGAGACTTTGGAGCACTTAGGTATCACACTGATAAATAATTTGAAAGATTAACCATGTTTAGTGGCATAGCTAGACTTATGTCTTCCCGTGGCGGTCCCTGCGTATGCTGCCATGCGGCGGGCACATTGAAGAACGGGGGGAGGAGGGATCTGGCGATTGCTGCCCCTAGACAGCAGGTAAGAGCGGGGGAGGTCGCTGCCCCCAAAACTCATGCCGCCTGGGACTGACCTTATTACACAATATAGTAGCAGGCAACAGGAGGGAGCATGTTATGGTTTAACTCAAAAGCGCATATCAAGGTCAAACCATTGTTTAATAGGGACCCCCCCCCCATTCTAAGGCATGTCTTGTCATTCAGTGGTTAAGTTGGCAAATAAGTAAATATAAGTACTGTAGATATGTCAAATATTAATAGGAATAAGTGGCAAACTGGGTAAACTGTCAATTCAAGACTGTCAACTGACTTGAGAAGGATGTTTTGAATAGATGTTTGGTGTAGAAAATCAATTATTTATTTTTGTTTTTGAAGTATGTACTTTTACTAGCAATTAACAACCGAGGCGTACTTAACAGCTCCCAGTTACATTCACCCTTTTTTTAAATTAAAAATAATGTTGCACTTCAAGTGGAATATTATACCCTTTGGTAAGTCATCTGTAATGTGCACATTGATGGTGTAAGCTGTACAAATGTCATAATACATGGAAAAGACTGCAGAGAAGGGTTTCCTCTATTTGAAGTAAAAACTGCAACATAATTTTAAGGAATGCAATGCCGCAGCATTGGAAAGGTCTTTATGGTATACTAGCAGCCCGTCCCGACGTTGTCCGGGGTAGAAAATGTATGTGTGTAATGTTTGTAATGTTAAAGTTTAATTTATTTTAAGATTTCACGGTATACAACATTTTTGGTTTCATTGGAATGTGGCCGTAGAATAAATTGATTTAGTACATTGCTGGACCTAGAGAGTGCTACATATAACTGTCCATGAGTGAAGCAGTCTTCTCGTAAGTCTATGCCTATGACTTTGTAAGTTTGACCTTGTGATTTGTTAATGGTAGAAGCAAAGGCAATGTTAATAGGGAACTGCAAGTGTTCAAATTGAAATGGTACATCAGTAGGTATCATGGGTATGCGGGGAATGTGAGCTAACTGGCCTGCTGCAGGCCCAGAGAGAATATTAGCTTTAATTACATATGGCAAAAGATCTGTACCTTGCAGGCGTGTACCATTGCATAGATTGGGCGGATGGAGGTTCCGCAATAACATAATAGGAAGGGATGGCACTTCATGTACTATTTTTTTTGTGAATGTGTTTGTGGGGTTGTGCATGTAGTGTTGGTAAGTGTGAAGATGATAGGTTGCTTTGTAAGTTGTCTGTATTTGTATTTCTTTTGTTGTGTGTGCTTCCTAAGTGGTAATAAATGTGCAGCGTGAATGTGCGTTTGTTGGGGCCTGTTTGAGTGCCTGCGAGTTGTCCGTCTATTTTGTTCCTTGTGTGTGTTTGTACGTCGTGAATTTTAATGATGTCTTGGCATGAGTGTGTGTTTTTGAGTGCTGTTTTCAGTTGCAGGGCGTTGTTATCATTTTAATTTCCTTGGTTGTGTGTTGTTTTTGATTGTAAGTAATTTGATGTCATCAACATAAGTTTTTTTGAGTGGTGGTTTGAGTGCCTGCGTTTTTTTTCTATATTGAACTTTTTTGTTTTGTGTCCTGGTGAGTGTTAATGATTATTTTGATTGAATTTGCGTTTGATAGGGGTGTTTCCAGTGCCTGTGAGTTGCCGTTCTATTTATGTTCTTCGTTGTGCTTGTTGTCCATCTATGTAGTTGTTTGTTTGTGTGTGGTGATCGGTTATTTAGTGGTTTGAGTGCCTGCGCGTTGTCCGGTTATTTACTCCTTTCCTTGTGTGTGCTTGATGCTTTCGCATATTAGTGTGGCGTGAATGTGCGTTATCTTTACTTCCTTCGTTGTCTTTGCGTGCAGATTTGAAATGTTTTACCGGTGCGAATGTGTGTGCGTGAAGATTTGTCCTGCCTAAATGTGTGTTTGCGAGTGCTTGTTTGAGTGTTAGCGATGTCTCCTTTTTTTCTCCGTAGACTGCCTGGCTTTGTGTAGCCGTGTGACGGAGCCGTTTAGAGTATTTCGGTAAGTGCCCAAAGCAAGTTAAAGTGTAACGTCAATGCTGCTCATCAATGTCCCCGGAAGCGGCCTGTTTTTTTTTTTTTTACTTCCTTCCATCTGACATTGTTGACGCGTCCAATCATGACAAAGGTATGTTGGCGCGTGCTTGCTGTCGGTAGCCGCGCCCCTTTGTATGCAAATTAATATTGTGGGTTTGCACGGCCACGATACGGCCCCATTAACGTGGCCATTTACTACACCATAAAGTGTCGCTGCGGGCATTTACTATAGCATACGGCCATATTTTTAAAGTTGCACATGAAGCTGCAGCGCTTTTGTTTGTAGTAGGCGCCCATTTACACGGCCATATATGATTGACGGCCACGATACGCCGACATCCATAACGAACGCCTCGCTGCGGTCAAGCAACGCCATGCCCCACAACCACGCCCACGACACGCCCACTGGAGTAAAGGTGGCTAACTTTGAGGTTGATGAGATGCCACACACCACGCCCCCACGCCCCACGATGACACCGACGACACCCCCACTGGAATTTAACATGCCCACGACAAAGCCCACAAGGGACTACTTTACACCCTATGTTCTTTGACCTTTGTAATGTATATGGTGGCCAGATGTATAGCCTATGTCCATCTGCTGAAACTACCCTTTCCAATGGTGTATTGGGTGTTGTGATTGGTGCTGTAGTTCTTGAGTTTACCCGCCTCAAAGGTTTCCGGTTCTCTCTTTATAATAGTAGTATAGATAGATAGATAGGAAAAGCAAATCATTTTGCATTTACAATGCAATTTATAATGCTTTTGTAAATTAGATGTGAGTGTACGTTAAAAAGTTAGGCTCAGCAGTTCAGTGTGTAATTCTGAAAAGTAAGTATGGCAATATACTCGAAGTCACATGCAAGTCATAGGCTTAAATAAGAATTGGCCTAAAACTCTATTTCCACTACCACATTCTTGGAAAATAATGTACTCAATTTTCACTACATGTAGGCCAACACATAAAAAATAAATCATTGGTCATATTGGAGTGTAATATCTACACTGCTAACATATTTTGTACATTTGCCACATTCTTGCCCAAATGTTTAACCAATCTGCAATAATCTTGCAGGTTTGTTTGAGGATAAAATTGCAAGACTTTTGCCCAATGTGGTAGACGTTCCGGTAGGCTCCATAGAGAGGGACCCATCCACTATTGCCATCCCGTAACGGTACTGCTTTCCCAATTTACTGCTATCTCTCTTGAGAAGTCGGAAACAGCCATTCTGAATAATAATGCTGGCCCTCGGACTGATCCTGGTCCTCCCTCGGTTCTGGTGAGGGCAGTAAAAGTGGCCAACCCTGTTTAAAATTAAGTTTTTAATACCACAGTTTCTTCAGGTGCAGGGCACTCACCTAAAGGCAGGTCATTGCTCTGCCTTTATTTAAAAAAATCTTCTGCGGACCATTGTCAGCTGTCTAACTTTAGACACATCCTGCTTCTTCCAGCTGCAAACAAAATGCTTGAGATATTAGTTAATATACAGATTTATGATTTCTTGGAAAACACAGGCTGCTTCGCTCTAGTCAATCGGGTATCGGTTCTCGCCATAGTACAGAGACAGCCTTTCTTGAATTATCCGACTATAATAAACTTACTTTGGATCAAGGGATGAATACTGCCTTGATATTACTTGATCTTTTGGCAGCATCCGATACCATCTCGCATGTCATTTTACCTCAACACCTTGCTAAAATTGGGGGGTTGGCCAGGCACTCAACTGGATCAATTCTTTTCTGGATAACCGAGGGAAGGTGGTCTGGCTCCTTTTACCTCGGTTATTAAGCCTTTAGTCTGAGAGTTGCCTCAAGGGTCTACTCTAAGCCCAACTCTGTTTAATGTCTTAATTGCACCACTGGCCCCTTTGATTGAGTAATATGATTATAAAGTGGTTTCTTGTGCAGATGAACCCCAGTTGCTCCTCTCCTTTCAGCATCTCGTCTACCATGCAGGAACCCTTTAAAGCCTGTCTTTCATCAGATGCAATTTAATGTAACTACAAGAAGATGAAAAATCTGCTGTTTGACAATGTTTATTGTAATTGGTGGGAGGATTGTTGGCCCTCTTCTTCACCAGCTCCCTTCCAATCTACCACTGCTGCCAAGAATCCGGGTGACATATTTGACTCTCAACTCTCTTTTCATTCTCAGGTTTCTTGAGTAGTACAAACTTATTTCGCTGTATTGCAGGCTTTAAAGGAGTTTGTGTAACTCCTTCCACTGCACTCACAACAAATTATTGTGCAATCACTCATAACTTCAAGATTTGAATATGCCAATGTCTTGTATTTAGGCTTTCGGTAATATGTTATAAGATGGTTGCAGTGGCCCAGAACGCAGCTCCACGTCTGATCCTGAAATACCCTCAGCAAGTCTTAGTTTCTTCCCATCTCAATAGCCTTCCATTGTCAGCCAGTTGGCAACAGGATCTTTTTAAAGGCTGCGCTTTTGACTCCTAGAATCTTGAATTCCTTGGGTCCATGTTATCTGGTAGATAGGATCCAGTTCTACTATCCACCTAGAATTCTCTATTCCTCTCATGCCGTGCTGGCAGTGGTGCCTAAAACTCGACAGTCTCAGAGTGGTAGTCACTTCTTGACATTTTTGGCTCCTAGGGCATGGAATAGTTTCTGTAGGAGGCTAGCTTAGTATATACTCATTTAAGTGATGCACCCTGCAGCAATCCAGGCAACCCTTATGGTGATTTTAGTGGTCTTTGATAACCATCAAAAGACCTCAAAGTGGTAGCTGTGGAGAGCAGCCTCAAGCTTATCTTGATGGAGTGTTAATCGGCTTGTTTTATCAGTTTAATCTTAGGGTGTTCGTTAAATGAAAAAGTACCACACAGTGGTTATATAAAAATACTTCTATTTATTACACAACATTCACTAATACATTGATATATCTCCTAGCTGGAGATATCAACACAATACACAACAATACTTCAAATGCAATAAGGTAAGTAGCACCAACTACAGTGTTCGTCAGGGGGAGACCAAACCATATACTATGAAAGTGGAATGCAAACTGTAGAAGAGGACCGGACTTGGACCAGAAGACCCAGAGGAGCTGGGGACACAAGGAATCACCCAAGGTAAGTACCCAGGAACATCACAGAGGCTGTGTGCAGAGTGGGAACACAGCCGCGTGCGCAAAGGAAGTCAATGCAGTAATCGCTGTTGCAGTTTTGCAGAAGAAGGACCCTTCCTGACAGACCCAGAAGAATTCCCTTGGAGGACGGAAGGTTGGAGAGCCACCCCACCCGTGGATGCCCTGGGAACCTGGTTACCTACACCAGGGAAGCCAGGTGCATAGGATTAATAGGCCGTGAGAAACCTCTGTAGATGACAATGGAAGACTTGGAAGAAAAGGCATCTGAAGAAGAATGTGAAGAAGTCCGGTGGAATCCAAAGGTGGATTCTGGATGTGAAGAGGGGACAAAGTCTATGCCACTCAGGAGTGACCAGGAGGCACAGAAGAGCACTGCCCACTGATGTTGGAAGATTCAGAAGAGTCACCGGTGACCTTGTCGCTGCAGCTGTGAGGACCAGATGATGCTGAGGAAGACCAGGAGCCATTGATGAGCTGTCCCAGGTTGGACGTCGGTGACTGGATGGTCGGTGTCTGACGGAAGCACCAACAAGCCTTGGTAGCCACAACTGCCGTGGAGAACAAAGAAAGAGCAATATTGGGAAAAGCGAGGTCCAAGTGACTCACCAACTGCAGAGGAGTCAGTCCCAACAGTTCCGACAAGGAATACTGGCCTCAAAATTGCAGAGAGAACAGGTCAGGCCCGAGGAAATTTCAAAACCACCTGCAGTGTAGCTGAGCCTTGGGAAGTCCGTAGGATGACAAGCGCACCTGACTCATCATCTTTATTGCGGTGCCTACAGATGCAAGTGAGTTACTCCTTCATTCCAAGGAAGATGACTTTCGATATCCTTGATGCCCACGGGTCTAATGAAGAACCTGGAAGAAGAACAAACCCAGACGATGAAGAAGACTTGCAGAACAGCGAGACAAGAAGCAGCAGGAGTCTTCCTTGGTCCAGTCTCAGTTCCATGCAAAGTCCACCAAAGTCCAAGTGTCCTGATGGTCGAAGAGTGGCATGATTTTGGTCTTGAGTCTTCTCCCATGATAAATCTACAGGTAAGCCCCTAAGTACTCTAGGGAAAGGGTGGGAACAACTCAGGGGTCCCTCCCAGAGGAGGGAATGGACAGAGGCGAGGATACTCCCATGTCCTTTGTCCAGTTTCACGCCAGACTGGGAGCCAAGGCTTCCTGAACTGGCTCAAACTGAAGCATGCAAGGAGGGTACCACATGTGCCCCTCAAAGCAGTCCGATGGTGCGGGCAAGTGACCTCACATAATCCCAATACACTAAGTCCTGTCTGGGAGGTGGTCACACCTCCCTGTGACAGGAAACCTATTGTTCTACCTTCCCCTGCTCGAGCATGGCTCCGCAGCAAGAGGGCAGAATCATGTCTGTGGTCGGCAGCAACACTAGCTTGCTGTCAGACCCTGAAAGGCTATTACCGGGAGTACAGAGGCATATCCCAAGGGAGCCCCCTGTACATGAGATCATACTTTCAGCATTGGAATTGGTGTTGGGGTATGATGGCAACATGTTTGACATCAAAGAACCGGGTTTGGTGCAGCCACTTTATAGTTAGATATCTCGTAATGACTGATGTCCACTATATGCATAAAAATGGCTGACCGCACTTCGAAAGCCTAGAGAATCGACTGCAGTGTTTGTATGGGTGTCCTGCTCATGTACCCTCACACTTATAACCAAGCAACCTGCCCTCATGACTGAAGAGCCTGCTATAGGGGTGACTTATAGGTTGTAATTGCAGTGACCTCAGATATAGGGAACATTATATCTGTGATGAGAGGTGCAAGCACCAACTCACATGGACCGCAATGGCAGGCCTGTTGTCACAGTTTAAGTGGACTCCCATGGGTAGCGCGATGCATGCTGCAGCCCATGGGAGACCCCTGGTGTACCTATGCCCTGGGTACCTTAGTACCATATACTAGGGACTAACAAGGGTACACCAGTAGCCAATTGTTGATGTACAAAGTACTTACCATGGTCAATTTAGGGAGAAAGCACAGTGACTGGGTTCCCGATTAGCTGGATCGCAGTGAGATTAGGTCAAAAGCATACTGAAACGAAGCAAAAGTGGGGGTAACCATGAAAGCAGATACTACTTTCCAACAGTTTAGCAGTTGAACTCCGCAACCTGAGTATGGAGCCACTGCTTTGAAACATTTTGAAAACTTTGTTGTTTGGGTAGGTCTAAGAAGTAGTACATTCGGTACTGTTTTTCTCCACAGCACCAGGACGATCCTTAAAGCAGCTGTGCACTCTAAAAAACTGTTGATTCATTTACTCATTCAGTCTCAGTGGCTTGCTTGTTTACTTCCCGCTGAATTTCCTTTGTCTCCGAGATAATTGCTGTTTTTCCTTTGTTTTAATCTCCAAAGTGCCTTAACCAGCTGGCAAACTTCAAAGCCTTCAACGTGCTGTGGCTTTTCAGTCAGACAGCTAACTCCAAGCCCCACCGGCTTGACAATAGATTTTAGGATACTTCTTCTATTTGAAAGTAATTGCCTTTTCAGATTTAGAAAGCATTTTTATCATCATCAACCATGATTTATTTTAGGAATTATGATAGAAATACTGCACATATTATACAATGTCAGGAACACTTACCAATGACTATAACTCTGTTTTATTCATAATCATACGCACAAGGAAAAGGGGAACATTTCTCTGCATGGGATGCAAGAAGATGCGTCAAAGAAAAGTGGAGATTTTATTTAATTCACCTGGAGTCATAAATCAGCTGGCCATGAATAGATTTTAATTACTGGGAAGGGGAAGTCTAAACAAGGCTAAGCATGTCATGTAGGGGCTGTAACACAACGCACTTTTTGGTTACCTTTATAGTAAGGCACCTGCGAGAAGGCAGGAACTGGGTCACCCGGTAGCAAAACTAAGGTGGGGAATAGATTTTAGTTTTGATTCACCCAGGGAATGTCACCAATCACAGCTCAGGAAACCTCATTTTAGGGAGAGCTGATCATAATGGAGACGAAGGCAAGACTGCCTGCTTGTTGGAATAATTCCTGGCTACTCAGTGAAGGACTCTGGACAGAATGTCTTCAGCTTTACGTTTAATCCGTGGACCTGGAAGCTACTCTGAGGGCTAGAGGAGGTAGCCTTTCATGAACTCAGAAGGACAAAGTGTTTCTAGGTCCTGCCCAGTAGTTTCTGCCCAATGCAACAATATCTCCCCTGAAGGCAGGAGCATGTGGAAAATCCTAAAGACAGAAATATGCATCTTTCCGGTCGAAAATTGACAAACCAGTTGCAATTGGACATTTTGCTGTTGGCTTAAAGGTGTGGGGAGTTCCTACATCTGCAAACTACAGACTAAGGACTGTGGAGCAGCCGTAAAAACCTGGGGCCTGATTCACAAAGGTAAACTTAGACCAAAGTCTAACTTTGACCAAAAGTCTAACTTTACTACTGCTAAAGTTAAACTTTTGATCTAAGTAAGACTTTTGGTCCAAACTTAGACCAAAAGTCTAACTTTACTAGTAGTAAAGTTAGACTTAAGGTCCCAACTTAGACTTTTGGTCTAAGTTTACTTTGTGAATCTAGCCCCTGGATGTTTTCTTCAAAAGCAACTTTTCAAACAAGGACATTTGCTTCTAAAAGTGAGTAACTGTTTATCGCCTCTTCAAAGTGCAATCCTCTTTTAAACACATTTCAAGGGAGTATTTCTCATTTCTGACCCTGGTGTGCAATTTGATAACCACAGCTAGCACATTGTAGTGGGTTATTTTACTCACAAAGACTGCCTTTTGATTTAAAAAGTTTACTGTATTGTTAAATACCTCCTGGTCTCTACAACAGATTCCCTTCAGTTGTGTGGTACTTTTCACAATACATTCTTGTCATTTTAACAAACTAGGGGGCATACTTACAATAGAATGGCAGAGCGTGGAGTTAAGTTAAAATTTCTAACGTCGCAGTACACCATTCTGAAAATGCAGGTATGCACCGTATTTACAATGAAATACCCCTGCATTTTCCCCAGTGCTTGCGCTAAATTCAGTTGCCTAGCGCCAACGCAGGCACCCTTGCACCATAGTGCAAGGGTACCTGCGTTGAGGGAATGATTGTTTATGTGCAGGAAGGTGTGCCTTCTTGCACATAAACAAATGGTGATTTGTACCTCCTATGTGTGCTCCATTGTGCAGCACACATAGAAGTTGTAAATACTCTTTTTTTAATGATTGTTTGAGTTCAGGAAGGGACTCCTTCCTGCACATAAACAATAATTCTTGGTGATTTGCTGTTTCTATGGGTGATGCACAATGCAGCCCACACAGAAACAGCAAAAGTGAGGAGAAATTGATAATCTCTTATGGTTACGCCATGTTACGACCAGCTAATTTTTGGTCTGAATTTTGGCACTGCCCCTTATTTACGCCACCCTAGTAAATAGGGGCCCTCGTCAAAATCAATAGGTGTTGTGGCGGAATGTCCACCGCAACACCCATTGCCCGCCCATTTCACACTAAGTGTAGCGTGATAGGGGGCCCTATTAACAAGGTGGTTAAGCCCTGTTAAGTGGCTTAACGCAGCCTTGCAAATAAGTCAAAGGGTTTATCGCCACAGGAACGTCACTTCCGCAAGAACGTCACAAAAAGTGACGTTCCTGTGTCAATAAGCTCTTGTAAATATGCCCCCGCTTTGGAAACAATGGGCCTGATTCACAAGGGTGAAGTTCACATGGCCTTGCTTGTCTTTTTATGTGTGGAATTCACCTGCCCTGTCTCTGCAGTTGTATGTGAATAGCAACAATAAATAAACTTACTCAAAAGTGTAAGTTCATCTTTGTGAATCAGGCCATGTATGTTCTTTATTTTGTTAACTGTATTGCTGTTTTGTTCAGCAATGACACTACATGGCACTCAATTCTTTTAGGGAAGCTTTGCTGCTTGAGCCGGCAACAAAGTGTGAGTAAGGAATGTCTCGCTACAATCAGTTTACCTGGTAAGATCTATATTGTATGGGCTTTGTGGAAGCTAAGTCGCTTCACAGATCACATAAAATCATCAGTAACCTACCTTCATACTCTAAGAGCTAACATTATGTTTTCCTGCAACAGGGGAAATTGGTTGACAGATCAATGAGCTTTTCAGAGTGGGGCTTAATTTGCATTAACTACAAAATGCTAAGATAACAACATCAATTGGCAATTAAAAATAACATTTTAAGAAAGGTGAGTCTTTTCACAGCTACTTGTTTAATTAGCACATTGCAAAAAGGAATTCGGTACATCTACATGTGTAGGATGTAAATATGCAAATGTGATAATTGGTCAGTGAATGAAGGTGTGTGTGAATTTGATCACCTCTACACACTGATCTTAACTAATGATCGGTGCAATTTATAATCCGCTGGTGAAATTGAGCAAAATGTATGGGTTTTTGCTGAATTCTATCTAAGATCAAATATCTTAAATAAAACACCTATTTAAAGAAAAATGATCTCTTATAAAGATTTTCATTTTTTTGCAAAACGTGAAAACCCCTTTAAAATGGACACTTTTAGAGCTGTGTAAAGTTAGACAAATCAGCTGCTTAGCAATGTTGTGTTACATTTTTTTACAGTCTGCCAGTTTCACTATAATGTCAATCTTTTAAAAAAGACTAAGGGTCTGATTACGAGTTTGGCGCCAAACCCGCGCATGGATCTCCGGTCATATTACGAGTTCAACTCGTAATACGGTCGGTGGTCCATTGTCCTTCCCATGGCGGTACCTGAAAAAGAGGCACCGCAATGGGAACGGTGGCGTCCATGTCGTGCTGGAACTTTGTGGGGATACAGACAGGCGGGCACATGTTGTGCTCCCCTGAATGTATCTCCATAGTGGGGGGCACATGGGGGCCCCTTTGTTTCTGCACCATCATGTTTTTCATTGTGGGGCTCTGCCATGAAATTGCTGGCGCTGCAGAAACTCAAAATATTCTGACCGGGACTGCGCCAGTCCCTGCTCATCATAATGGGTTGTGGTGCTCCCGGGCCACCTCCAGGGAACAACCGTTTCCTGGCACAGCTTGCGGTCCACCACTGATACAACTTATAAAGTTGTTATCGTCAAAACAGTGGACCGACACTTGTGCGCCACCGCGAGCCTGGCAGTCACAAGACTGCCAGACTGGAAATCAGGCCATAACACTTTATGTGACAGTAGGAGACTGTTCCCACTGACAAGCCCTACCTTAAGGTGTCCCTTGCCAGGCTCAGAATCTGTTTAGCACCCATCGACTGCACACCCGAGGTCACAATCTAATAGGCAGGGACTCTTGCAAGTGGGGAAAGGATGCTCTGTGACTACCTAGCAACAGTTCATTGATTACCTACTACTACACAAGGGTAAGAACATGCCTTAGTGGATGGTGGGACATCTCCTCCCGTTTACTAGTCAATTCCCTGCAGCCTGACATTCCTCCATTCTTAGAGAAGATGTCCAGCTACAAGTAAACGGAGCTGGGTGAAGCTAACCTTCATCTCTTGTGAAATTTTGCGAAAGCAGCAAACCCTTTCCTACCTTCTCCAAGGTCGAAGTTTCCAACTTCACTGGACTTCAAACCAAAGTTTAAACTTATAAAAATAGTAAAGTGTCGAATTCTGCTCCCTAGAAATACCCTTTTGCATATGTTTCCTTCCTTACTTAAAAAGAAATGTGCAAACTTTGCGGCCCTCTACAAAAGTTAATAAAGATTGCAGTAACAAAGATGCACACGTTTTAAGGTAGAAAATACTCCATATGTCTTCAGAAAGATTTTCAGGAGAGAATTCGCTTTATAGCTTTGGTTCAAAAATAAATTATATCCTGTGAATATTCAGCGACACCAGATCTGTAAGATTATGAGAAAAGTGTTATCCCTCAATTTGCTAAGAATCTGGAGTTTGGTTCTATGACTACCTTAACATGAGTACTCTGATTTATGATGCATCCAAATGCCAGGCAACTATCTAAAACTGATTGCAGTCCTCAAAGCCAATGCAGCTCTTTGCTGGTGTAAAATGTTATCAAACTTTTGGGGCCTGGTGGTTACAAAGAACTACATGCTTTAAATCTGCTTTATCTTCCAATAAGCTTTCTTAGTAAACCTCTATTGAAGGAAGACATTACTGCTAATGAAGGCTTTAGGTGAAATTGAAAATGTTGGGTTTAATCATTTCACAAACCAGTTGAGGAAATTAGTGACTGGTTGTGAATCTCGTTGACAAGCCCTGAACCTTAGTGTTTTCATGATCTTGCCAAAGGTAAGGGCTGGGGCAAGCAAGTCTGTTTTGAAGAAACCCTTGACCGTACAAGGTTCACAGGCATATATCTCTCAGAACAATGGTCTAGTCTTACCGTTGTTATGCCAGTCCAAAACCATAAGCCGTGGAGTGTCAATGATGGGCAAGAGAAAAGAATGCAAGAAACATTTAGGGGCATATTTACAAGGAGTTAATGCCAGCAGAGCATCACTGTTTCTGATGTTCTGGTGGCGTTAACTCCTACGCCTTATTTACAAGGCGCCGTTAAGCCACTAAACGTGGCTGACCGCCACTTTGTAATAATGCCCCTATCTACGTGGCACTTAGCGTGAAAGGGGGGTGCAGTGGGTGCTGCAATGGGTGTTCCGCCGCAAGACCCATTGCTTTTTAGCGCTGCCCCATATTTGCAAGGTATGGGATAGCGCCAAAAATATGGCCAGGGAATACCTGGTCTTAAGCAGGGGATACCAGGAGAATTTTTTTATTTCTTCTCATATTTTTCTCTTTCCATGTGTGCTGCAGAATGTAGCACACATAGATAGAGCAAATCGCCTGTAAACATTGTTAATGTGCAGGAAGGTGTCTCTTCCTGCAAATAAACAATTGCCCCTGCTGCAGCGCTGGCACCCTAGAAAATAGTGTTAAAGGGTGCCTGGGCTGGTTCTAGACAGTCTTTTTAGCTCAAGCGCTAGGGGCAACACAAGGGTGCTCCTCATTCTTGTGAATACGGCGCATCCATGCATTTTAAAACTGTCGGATTGCCGCATCACCAATTTTGGTGTAACACCTGTCTCCGCCAGTTTCTTATAAATATGCCCCTTAGAATCACAGAACATTTGGCAATTGGCATGGAGTTTCACAATTGTATGCTAGAAAATAATAAATAGGAAATGTTTAAGAGAATTGATGAGACATCACCTCATTGGATGCTGAAAAGGATTAGGATTCAAATGGCCAGACCCTACCAACCCCTGGTAAAAACATACTCATTTCATGTTAGCAGATGGATATTGCACCCATATAGAAGCCATTTACTGTGAAAATCACACTGCTGGCTCAACAGATATGAAACATGTGATGTACACTACAATGGTGTAGAAGACCACAAGAACAATGGTCCACGTTTATTGGCGTGCAGTGAAAGAATTAGAAAGAAAAGATATGAAACATCAGCTACAAGACCACCTTCAGGAAGAAGTGTCAAGTGGAATACACAAACAGACTGTGGAAACAAAGCTCGGTAAAATCTGTCACTAAACATGATGCGATGTTCCTCCATAAAACGGAGTGCCTCATCTACAAGAAAATGGCGCAGCACCACAAGCCATTTAGCGGCACTGTGCCGCGCCATATTCAAAGCACAGAGATGTGTTGTATTAACAACAAAACTATGCATTCCTGTGCTTCCCCCTGCTGGTGCACAATTGGCTGCCATGTGCCTGCGCAGCCACCCTTGCGTCATTTTACAAGGGTGTCTGTGCTGCTGGGTGATTATTTTTGTGCAACAGGCACCAATGTCATTTTCCTCTTCCTATGTGTGCTGAAGAATGCAGCATGCATAGAAAGAGGTAAAAACAAGGAGAAATAAAAGTATTCCTCCTCATTGCGTCACTCTTACGCCTCCCCTGGGGAGGTGTAGGATTCTGACACATTCCCAGTTTTACAAAATGTTGTAAATCTGGGAATGTGCCAGGTTCCATGAATGCATGAAAGGGTCCATATTTACAAGCCCATGAAAAGTCACCGGGAGACTTTACGTGGTCTTGTAAATATGGGTAAACCCATTGTGCCACCAGTGCACCCCAAAAAGAGACGCACCGGCGGCACAATGGGCTTGTAAATACCCTGAGCTTTTAATATCAAATTATAACAATATCAACTGCAGAATATTGAATACCTCTGTATCTTCAAGCTAAGTGCATGTAACTAGTTGTAGATTTACTATTTTTAACTCCACAGCCACTGTCAAGGTATGCAGGTGTTGAATTAGGAATAGGCAATCTATACATACATACTTGTACTAACCTTATTGATTTAGCTGTATAGATAGTCTGCAGTTATTTTTCAAAATGCAATATTCTGATGAACACCCCATGATTCAGTTTGACAATAGCAACTTTCGTTGTGATTAAGACTGTACTGAATGAGTCCATCACCTCACGAGACATCTTAGTGGCTATATACCCTTCATTTGTACTGCCTCCTGCTGGTGGCAGGGGGTGGTGACATCAATGTTCGATTGTGAGGAGCTCTCGCTCCTCACAATCGAACATTGATGTCACCACCCCCTGCCACCAGCAGGAGGCAGTACAAATGAAGGGTATATAGCCACTAAACATGAATGTGTGGGGTGGTTGCGAAGGAGCCAGTGACAAAGTATCACGAGGGATGATGGCCTGATACAGAATATAAACACGAAATCTCCACTTGAAGCGGACAATGGTTGACGCGAGGCAAAAGCAAGAAAAAGCATCTCTTTATCTAGTGCACCATACTGAGAAGCGAGAGCAACAATAGGATGCCGCACAGCTGAAACTGAACTCAAGCGATGCAGTAGGAATGAGACATAAAGGACAAGCTCTAATGCTTGATATATTTTCCCTTGCAAGTATCTTACCCAAAAAATTGAAAGGTATAAGAGGAGCCAGGTTCCAGATTTTCTTAAAATGAGGAGTTAGTGCTTGTGTAGCTGGGACGGCGTTTCTTGTGCAACATTTATGTCATGCTACTCTATTATATGGCGATCGATAGATAGATAGATCGATAGATAGATAGATCAGAAAAAAGTCAGCCATAAAACTAAATAGAAGATAGCATTTATAGAGTGCCACTGTCTCAGACTCAGGTTCCTTTGAGATTAAACACACACTCAGAGACATACAATGAACACAAATTGTAAGCTCAACACTTACTTAAACACACATGCACTAAAACGGAATAACATTATCATATTCAGAGCAACACTGACAAAAACTACTTGACTGAGTAGTACAGTTAGTGGCGGTGTTTATGATTTTGGATTTGTGTTTGACACCCACTGTCTCTCCTACCCTTGCAGTCAGGGTCTTCAATTCTCAGTGATTGCTCCTGAGTGTGTGCATCTTATTAGGAGAAGCTCTTTATGTTTGTGGTTCTTTGTTGAACAGCCAATATCTGACCATGCCATTCCTTCCTTCAGAGTGATTTTCTAGAGAGTACCCCTGGATGTAGATCTAACTTATTGTAAGTGTTTGGGTTCTTGGTCATGTGTTGTACTCACTTTTCTCACTGTTCCTTTGTAATGTAATGTAATGTATTGCGACTTATATAGCGCATGTATCACCCGAAGGCATCAAGGCGCTTGCCTTGGGAACCCGTCCTGGCTTTTTCCCTGTGTAACCCCTACTGGGTATCCCCAGGGTGAAAGCCAGGCATCCCGCAGCGGGTGGGCCGCCGTAGTGGAGATTAAGCAACTATTGCCCAGAGTTGCAGCGTGGGACCCCATGATTAGAATAGGCACCGAGGCGAGAATTATCGAGTCCGTGGACATTTTGGGGTCAGGACCCTGCCGCGTCGGGAATTGAACCCTGGTCCCGGGGCAGACCTCTGCATCAGGGTCTGCTGCTCTAATCGGTGAGCCACACTCCTCCACTCCATTGTTGTCCTCAAATCTCTGTGATTAGTTCAGTCCACCCAGGTACCTCTGCTGCTATGGGTGAGTGGGTGTAGTCAATCAATCAATCAAGAGTTCTTTATTCGGTAATTCAAAAACACCATAAAAGCACATGTATACAAACAATTAAAATACAATTAAATCATTATCAGAACCCCGACTGGCAAAGAAAATTCATTATAATAAAAACAATCAGGCCTATCCTCTAGTTACCCTCAATCGCACCGCTACTTTGATAAAATTCATGATACAACATAATGTTTGAGGGTCAATCGCCTTTTGTAAAAAAAGTAAAGCGGCTTTGGCATGTTGTGGTAAATAAATAATTAATTACCGGTACTATTTTTCTATACATTAACCAAAACAGATAGCTCAATAAATAAGAGGCAGGATCCGTGATATCTGAGTCAGAAATGGCTTTAATGGGATGGCTCGAGCCTAAAGACCATGAAGTGGCATGCAATGAAATGGAATGGCAGCTGCAACGTCTCATTAATAGTACATAGTATATATAGGAAAACATTACAATTGCATTGAATACAGTAGGCGTAACAAGTGACAAACGTAAGATAAGAACACATGGGCGTACAAAGAAGGCGTGCACAGGGCGTGCACGTAGACATGTGATGAAAACGTCACAGAAGTGTCATAAATGGGTGGATACATGGAGGGGGCTACCTGGGCAGCTGGAACCTTTAACCTACTGGTGCGCGCAAACGGGCCATGACGTGTAACTAGGGAGAGCTGGGGGCTCTGACTTCTGCACTAGAAGAGGAGACTAAAGTCTGGGATGTCAGGACGACATGTGCCTATAGCATATCTGGTATCTGGTGTTTGGAGTACATGTTGATTGAATCTAAAAGTCATCAGAGCAAAGGCTACTTGACACTAAGGCTGGTGCATGCATATATTCTACGTATATTGCGTGTGCTATGAATCCTCTATGGATATGAATTCAGTAATTCTCTTGCATGAAGACAGGAGGACTAGACTATAGCTGAAGATGTTTATGCGGATCGTTAGCTTAGGAATGTGAAGCCGGGGAGCTGAACTGATAACTAGAGGCATAACATATTTTTGGCAGACAGGCAGGCAGGCCAGGCCGGGCACCGCGCTGCTTGGCAGAAAGAAAGTGAAGGGTCAGGGATGCGGGAGGGGCTGCATCGCTCCTCGTAATGATTTCAGGAGACTGGAGCTTGAATCTGGTGTCCGGGCCCTTAGAGGCCTAGAAACGGGGACAACTCGATGAATTAACGTGCACAATGTATAACGTTGGCAATATAGGCCTAATACTCGTTGCTTTCACGAGGACTGGAAACTGACATACTAACGTTGGACACAACTATAATTGCATCTTTATTCGGTCAAAGGGGAACATATGCATATCGATCATGCACATATGACATATAATGGGGAACACGTAGGGACACATGACAAGGCAAAATTCAATTTTCCTCATTCCCTCCTTGTGCCCTACGTTTCCTTCAGGAAACATCAATATTCATGATACCATCTATCTGTTCATAGAGCATCATTTGCTCGTCTCGAATCTTCTTGGAACGGGACTTAGGACTAGGAATACAAGAGGTAGCGCACAAGCCGCAAATCGCAGGGCCACATTGTAAACATAGACAACAACTGAATATGACCATTACTACTATTCCTAGGAATGACAATACCTTCCATCCCCAGGCAGATATTATACTCCAGAGCCAACCGGACCATGTCCAGGTGCCTGGATTCTGGTGTAACTGATGGGCAATTTTATGAAGTCTGGTTATAGCTGAATAAACAGACGGCGCGTTATTAGGAATGAAAATGCAGCAACTAGATCCGATGACTCTACAAGCTCCGCCCCTATCGGCCAGTATGACGTCAAGGACGAGACGATTTTGAAGGACAACAAATCTCATAGCAGATTGTTCCTCCGTTAAGTTACCTAGAGCGGAAGTAGTCTCATTCACTACTGCTTCAAGGGTTCTAGTTAGCCTACGTATTAGCTTACTATTCTGGACAGGACCTATGAAGAAAAAGAAACCTTTATTGAAGTCTTGATACTGTTCTAAGGCAGTTTCAGTTTGATCGACAATTGGGGACTCAGTCTCCCTTCTATGTCTAACGTGTACTAGATGTGTATTTCTGTGATAATCAGATGGGGCTAGAAAAACTGGTGGCAGTAGGAAGGCAATGTAACATGTTCCATCCCAATCGAGGGGCAGACGTACATATGCGGTCTGACCACACACAAAATACGAATGACGTGAGGCTTTGAAATTAGATTTCCCACTGTCACTATACTCGACCACAGTAGTACAATCACTATGTTCTAGATGTACTGAACCATTCTTTCTGACACATAATTCGCCTTTCACTGGTAGGACTGTAATAGCAGGCAAATCTGGAGTAGTCTCGGACTGAACATTCAAAACCATGAAATTCGAGAAATAATTACCTAGATCATATACTTCATTTTCTAGATCTAACCCTGTTCTATGGGAAAGTCCTTCCTTGTCTGGGAAACATGTTCTATTCAAAAGGGACTTATCTTCTGAGGATGACGTTATCGTAAACCATGCTCCACACGAACCATTGTGTGAAAACGGATAGGGAAAGAGTGGCAGAACTCCCTTCGGTGTCTGGAAAGGGGGGAGTCGACCACACACCCAACAATTAGTGGCATTGCTAGTCTCGTGTGAATAGTGTAACATTCGGATAAAAGTATTGTTGCGCATGGCAAGTCTGTAGGATAACTCGTGAGGAGGTAGTTCACTAAAGGTGTGCTCTACTGTATCATTAGAAGACAAATGTACATGTGAATCAATAGGAGGAAAATATACATGTAAAACATAACTTATGCATGTAACCATAAGACTCAGAAATAACATAAACAATAAAGTTATTACGCATCGACTGCGCAAATTCTTACAATAACGTATTTTCTTGGAGTTTCGACTAACTCTCTCACTATCGGGGTCTATCTCATACATGTCAGGAACCTGTCTAACCGCTTCACCCGAGAGGGACTTAGACAATTAAACTGTCTGACTTGCTAGACCTCAGTTTTAGTTTATACTCCTGCTGCGGAGTTTTCTCTAACAGGGGGAGTTTAGAGTCAGTATCTGGGCAGTCCTTGAAAAAAGTCTTTGGACGGAGTCCATGAAAACGTTTAACGTGACTGGAGTGGAGCCAGCCCTTGCGGCCCTCCACTTTGATTGCTGTCCTTGTGGTCATCAAAACGAGCTTCGGTTCTTTCCAGCGGGGCTCCAGCGGACTTGAACGATCAAAATTTCGGATCAACACCAAATCGCCTGGAACGACCTCGTGCGGTTTCACTTGCGTGTTGTCTGGAAAGGCAGCAGCGACCTGTGAACGACAAGAGAGTAGTGCAGACATCAAGGAAGCCAGGTAATCTGTCAGCATATTACTGTCAACATCTGTAATTTTACGTGGCATTGGTGTACCCCACATGTTCGGGGGACGACCGAAAACAACTTCGAAAGGGGACAGACCTGAACGGGAGTGAGCGACCATTCTCATGTAAAAAAGGGCGACTGGCAGAGCTACCATCCAATCTACGCCTTTTTCTGCGCAAACCTTGGCGATGCGGATTTTCAGAGTCTGATTATGTCTCTCGACGAGGCCAGCTGCCTCGGGGTGTCGTACACAATGGAACTTCCACTGGTACCCTAACAGAAGAGATACTTGTTTCATGAGTTCGGATGAGAATGGCTGGCCGTTATCTGAATATACGACCCTAGGCAAACCATAGCGGGGAAAAAACTCACGAACCAACTGCCTGGCAGTGGTCGCGGCAGTGTAATCTGGGACTGGATATGCTTCTGTCCATCTGGACAAAGCGCATACAACTACGAGGACATACTTGAAACCTCGGCATCGATCCATCTGAATATAATCCATCTGGAGGACTTCAAAAGGGTGGTCAGGAGGATGGAATCCACCTTGTTCCACCGGAACACCTTTACCTGGATTGAACTGACAACATATCATGCAGGTACGTACTTTCTGTTTGGCTGCTGCTCGTAAATGCTTGTTGAACCAAATATTCTGGATGCTGTCTAACATGGCTTTCTCTCCTAAATGTGCTGGACTATGTGCGGTGTTAATGATGACTTGAACCATAGAGTCGGGGAGAAACCATGCGGCTTTTCCCTTCGTCAACCATCCCTGATCTGTCTGGACCCCTCCTTGTTCAGACCATTTCTTGATTTCATCGGGAGTAGCATGTGTCTGTATGTCTAGTACATCTCGTGTAGGGTCCTTAACTGTCATACAAGTAGTCTGATCTGGAATATCTGTCTTTGTCGTGTTAACTAGAGTGTCTGGAGTCTGGGCTGTAAGCTTGGCTGTTCGATCTGCTAGATCGTTACCTTGAGAAATGGTGTCAGTGGCTTTCGTATGTGCTTTGCACTTCATAATGGCAATGGCTTTCGGTAAATGTATTGCTTCTAACAGAGCTTGGATGAGGGGACCATGCTGAATCTTGGCTCCATGAGAGGTCAGGAAACCTCTCTCTTGCCAGAGTACTCCAAAGTCGTGAACGACTCCGAATGCATAACGTGAATCTGTATATATGTTTACTTTCAGGTTCTTAGCTCGTATGCAGGCTTGGGTCAGAGCGACAAGCTCTGCTGCTTGAGCAGACAGGGTGTCAATACGATGTGTTTCTATAACTTCAGTTTCAGTAGTCACTGCATACGCGGCTACTAGTTCTCCTGTACTTGTTCTCATACATGAACCATCCACATAAAGTGTCAGGTCGGGATCAGGTAATGCAATGTCTGTCAAGTCTTGTCTTGGCTTTGTCATGATGTTAATAACCTCCACGCAGTCATGTGTGGCCGGATTCGATGTACTCGAGGGTAACAGTGTAGCAGGGTTTAAAATATTGCAGCGTCTGATTTCTATGTGTGGCTGAAACAGTGTCAGTTCATAACCTGTTAATCGTGCAATTGTCAAGTGCTGAGTCTGTGTTCGGTTTAAAAGAACTTCCACGGAGTGTGGAACTTGTACTGTCAGGGAGTGTCCTAACACTATGGAATCACTTTGTCTGATAGCTAGAGCTGTGGCTGCAACTGACTTGAGGCACGCAGGCAGAGCCTGGGCTACTGGATCTAATGTGCTAGAAAAATAAGCACAAGGCTTGTATTGTCCTGCCTGATCTTGTGTGAGGACAGACAATGCTGTACCATCACGTTCAGTAACAAAAAGTGTAAAAGGCTTACTGTAGTTCGGTGTCGCTAACACAGGTGCATTACATAAAGCTTTCTTTAACTCGTTAAAAACAAGTGTATGTTCCTGGGTCCAAGGGAGGACAGTCGATGTCGCTGCCTCCTGTGTCGTTAACTGTATCAGTGGTTTAGCTAGATATGCATACTGAGGAATCCATTGTCTGCAGTAAGAAGTGAGGCCGATAAAAGCTCGTACCTCCTTCTGTGTCTTGGGCTGTGGAAGATGTGCTATTAACTGGATGCGGTCAGGTGTCAACTGTCTACCCCTCTTGGACAGTAAGTGTCCAAGGTATACCACTTGCTGGACACAGAATTGTAGCTTCGAAGGGGACACCTTGTGCCCCATCTCGGCCAGAAAATACAAGACTGTAAGTGACGCACGTTCGCAGTCACGTTCTGTACGGGCTGTGATTAATAGATCATCGACATACTGGAGCAGGGCAGTGTCAGTTGGCATGTGAATACTGTCTAGTTGTCTTTTAAGTGCTTGACTGTAAATACTAGGACTTTCTGTGAAACCTTGAGGAGCTCGTGTGAATTTATAGCTTCTTCCATTTAAACAGAATCCGAAAAGAAACTGGCTGTCTGGATGAATGGGGACACTAAAGAATGCGTTCTTGAGATCAATAACTGGGAAGAACGTAGCTTCAGAATCAATGGCAGTCAATAGGGAAGAGATATCTGGAACCACTGGGTACTGGGGTATGATACATTTATTAAGTTCTCGAAGGTCAATCACTAATCGATATACTGGAGGTGCATTTGGGTCAGTACGTTTAAGAATCGGAATGATAGGAGAATTACATACATTGGAGTCAGTTTCTACAACCACTCCTTGAGCAATGAGCTCGTCAATAATTTTTTTCGATAAGGCTGCTACAGCCTCGGGTGGCAATTTGTACTGTCGGATTCGGGGTAAAACAACACCTTGTTTCAGAGTGACACGATAGGGTGTAATGTGCATACAACCTACATCAGTTGGACCTTGCGCCCATAAATGCTGTCTTTCCCTAATACTTGACTATGTACATAGGGACCCTCTTGATCTACAGGAACCTCGATGAGAGGCAAGCCAACCTCCCTCTCTAGGCTGTTTCATGAATACTGCTGATATTCTGGATAATCTGACTGTGCGTACTGGTACATCTGTTGTGTAACGTGTTGTGTGGCAGCTATAGGCTGCGGTACTGTAACTGTCTGTTGTGCGTTCTGCGATGGCTGGGCATTCTGCGGAACTTGTTCTTGTCTAGGAGGACGTGGTCTCTCTTTCGTCTTACCTGTAGCTATGTTGTGTTTCAGAACTGCACATTTGTTTATATAATGACCTGGCTGTTTACAGTAATTGCAGGTCCCTTTAACAGGAGCTGCAGAATGACTAGTCTGGTTCGTACCCCTCTTCTGACTATCTGGTTGAACAGACTGCGCAACTAGTACTTTCATTTTCGTGTCTTTCATACGTCTCCTTTCGTGTTCTTGCTCTTCCCTGATTCTATTCTGGTGATATTGTAGCATCTGGAGCATTTGAGACGGGGTATTAGCTTGCCAAGTACTCTCGACTTTCAATACTCTATTTTTAACTTGCGGTAAAGAATTCTCAACTAGTTTGGTAACAAAAAGATGTGGATATGACTCACTACTTGTTTTCAGACCGCTATTTATAATGAAACATTTCTCAAATCTGGAATAAAAATCACTAGTGACTTCGTCTTGTTTCTGTTTACAGGCTGAAATGGCATCCCAATCTTCCTTTTTCGTGGCTAGTAATCTTGGCAAGACCTGTATTAACAGTTCGGGTAATTCCTTGGCTTTATCCCCAAGACCAGTACCTGGGACTCGTGCATTATCTTCAGTCTCTAATGCGGTCCAATCTATCTTTTTCTCTCCCACCTCCCATTCTTTTTCTTTAAGTTTTTCATATATGCCCGCAGGCAACAGGACCTTTAACATTTTTATGATATCAGGATACGTGTACTCTCCCATACGGAGCATGTCCTTTAATTCTCGATGGAACCCTGCTGGATCTTTATCGTGACAGGGTATTAACTTTTTCATTTCTAGTAATTCTATTTTCGTGATAGGGGTGTAAACAAATACTCGTTCGAGATTACCCCCCGCTCCCTTAACAGGATGCACTTCTCGTAACGGATTCTGTCTGTCTATGTAGAACGGAGGTGAAACAGGAACAAAATGCGGAGTCAGGAACGTTCTGTATTTGTGGCGTTGTTCTAGAATGACACTAATTAAATCGGTACCTAGACCTTTCCATCTGTTTAGTAGTAACTCGTTCAATACAGTATATAAGGGACCTGGATCAGAATGCTGACTCTCGTAAAGTGTGATGAGGTGCTGAATCATGTACATACCCACCAGTCGCTGCTCGGATGGGGGCAGTTTCAGAAACATTTGGGCCACTATTTCGTCTGGAAACGTGGCAGAATCACTAACCCATCGGACTGCTGATCGGGCTAGTTCTTGTTCATGCATGGTACTAAGTTCACTGTAACCTATTCGTAGTTTCAGAACTTTATCGGTAGCCTGGAATACTTGTTCAAGAGAACACTGTTCTGGTACGGGAGGAGGAAAAGCTTTCTTGTAATCTAGACGTGTGTGTCTATCGGAAAGTCTCGTTCTACCTACATACGCTATTCTGCTAGGATTCTCTCTGTCTACATCTTCGTCTGAAGAATCATTCTCTTTGTCTGCTACTATTCTTGCTTTCTCCTTTTGGTGTATACTTATAATTTCTTTCCGGATCTTTCTGTACATGGTTTCTATACAATTTTGTGTCTTGTGTTTTCCGTCTGCTATATTGTCACTCCATTTTGTCAGGACTTTCATCTCTTCTGGACTTTTATCAGGACGATCCTGTTCTCTTATTAAACAATTTATTAGAAATTGCAAAATCATGCCTTGGATCTCGACTTTCCTGTGTGCCATAGCTTCGTGAATACTTTCTGGGTTCTCCCCTGTTCGGATAAAATGATATATTCTGTCTAAATGTTCTTTCATATCTGATATGGTGATCAAGAAGTTTGCAACTCGTCGTAAACGTACGGAGTATAATATCATGTGATCTTCGCCTGGCACTGGATCATATCTACAATCAGTAAGGAACTTCCTGAGGGCTTCGTACGTAGCCACTTTTGGCGTACGCTGTAATGCTGCATCTCTCAGCGTCAGGCGTTTTGTTTGAGGCGGGGTGGTAGGAGCACCTCCCCCTGCCCCTCCTGGACTGGAATCGTCAATTAATACTGGATGTGCGGGTGCTGGTAACGTGACTGGTACAGTAGGAGTACGTAACGTGGGTTGGTCCTGGGGGACTGGAGCATGGACAGGACCAACGACTGGAGGCACAGGAATTACATTATTAACAGGGGGCTGAACTTGAACTTGAACTGGCGGGGTAGGATCTGTATTAGCATATTCTGGGACAGTGTCGTCTAAATAGGAAGAAAGAAAAATTTCGGCTGCAGTCGGTTTATGACGCAGCTTAGTCGGAACCAAGGGTGGCGGTAAATTATGGAGTGCTTCCGGGGTCGCCTTCGGCAAACCCTCGGCGAGAAGAGGATACATACCTTTAATAAGGGCATTTCTCTGTCTGTCTGACTGTTCTGCTCTAACTCGTTCACCTTCTTCTAGTAGTTCCCTTTCTTGGGCTTTTTCTGAGGATTCCCTACTTAATTCTGCTTTTCTGAATTCTTTCTCGGTTCTTTTATGAGATTCTTTACGCCATAACTCTATGGCATCTTTCTGGGATTGCCTGGCTTTCTTTTTCCATAATGCTTCTTCTACTCTCATGATGCACTCGGCATCCCATGTTCCTGAAACAGGCCATCTATATTTCTCTTCGAGATGCTTGGTGTAATCAACCCATAAATCTAGATACAGTATGGCATCTAAGCCATGCTTGTGATACATAAAATGTCCGGGACTGTCCCTAGGAGGGACAGGAACTGATTCTTCGAGTAACCCTTTTCTGGTTTTTATCTGACGTAATTTCGAAAACAGCGGCATATTTGAACCGTACTTGAACTTGAACACAATACACAATGAACACAGTAATGAATAGCAAAACAATCATTCATACCACGACATCAAGAACATATTAATAACAGTTCGGACAGAATACTACCTGATACATTGAAAACATAATACTTGAATTTCTTGAGAACGGACTTACTAGAATTACTGGATGCACTGCTAAAACAGTACAGAACATACCGGTCTCCTAAAGAGACACGTCATACCGTATCCACCTAGGTGAACACGTCGGACCGGATCTGTGTACCCAAACCCGTCGGACCGGGCACAAATTAATGAACCCGTCTAGATACCCCCAGCAACGGTACTCACCGGGAAGCAAACTGAAGGCCTCGGACTGGACTGGACTGCTACGACGTCGGATACTGCTACGTACTACGCATGCGCCTCGGGCTTCGGGCTTCGGTTACAGGTGGGCCTCCGGATACCTCGGACCTTGCTCTCTCGGCTTGGGCTCTGGTCGGAACGACCCGCCTTCCTCACCGCCTCGTCTGGATGCCGGACCGCAGTCTCCGTCTCCTCCGTGGCTGTCTTTGCTGTGTGAATCAAAATAAAGAAACTTTTTCTGCAAACAGAAATGTCTCTGTCCTCCATACTACGAGCTGGAAAAAACGGATATTAATCCTGGCTAACTGAGTTATTTCTATGTGGAGACCACACTTACAATTTCTCAAATCCGTCTCCTCCGTGGGCCTGAGGGAGACTTGAGCAGAAATATCTGCAGGTGCGCAGTAGAGGTCCGTCACGGCTGTAGAAGGGTCAGGGGGCCTGCGTTACATCGCCGGCGCGTGGGGAAGGGGCTCGTCCCTATTCGGGCGCCATTTATGTGGTAAATAAATAATTAATTACCGGTACTATTTTTCTATACATTAACCAAAACAGATAGCTCAATAAATAAGAGGCAGGATCCGTGATATCTGAGTCAGAAATGGCTTTAATCGGATGGCTCGAGCCTAAAGACCATGAAGTGGCATGCAATGAAATGGAATGGCAGCTGCAACGTCTCATTAATAGTACATAGTATATATAGGAAAACATTACAATTGCATTGAATACAGTAGGCGTAACAAGTGACAAACGTAAGATAAGAACACATGGGCGTACAAAGAAGGCGTGCACAGGGCGTGCACGTAGACATGTGATGAAAACGTCACAGAAGTGTCATAAATGGGTGGATACATGGAGGGGGCTACCTGGGCAGCTGGAACCTTTAACCTACTGGTGCGCGCAAACGGGCCATGACGTGTAACTAGGGAGAGCTGGGGGCTCTGACTTCTGCACTAGAAGAGGAGACTAAAGTCTGGGATGTCAGGACGACATGTGCCTATAGCATATCTGGTATCTGGTGTTTGGAGTACATGTTGATTGAATCTAAAAGTCATCAGAGCAAAGGCTACTTGACACTAAGGCTGGTGCATGCGTATATTCTACGTATATTGCGTGTGCTATGAATCCTCTATGGATATTAATTCAGTAATTCTCTTGCATGAAGACAGGAGGACTAGACTATAGCTGAAGATGTTTATGCGGATCGTTAGCTTAGGAATGTGAAGCCGGGGAGCTGAACTGATAACTAGAGGCATAACATATTCTTGGCAGACAGGCAGGCAGGCCAGGCCGGGCACCGCGCTGCTTGGCAGAAAGAAAGTGAAGGGTCAGGGATGCGGGAGGGGCTGCATCGCTCCTCGTAATGATTTCAGGAGACTGGAGCTTGAATCTGGTGTCCGGGCCCTTAGAGGCCTAGAAACGGGGACAACTCGATGAATTAACGTGAACAATGTATAACGTTGGCAATATAGGCCTAATACTCGTTGCTTTCACGAGGACTGGAAACTGACATACTAACGTTGGACACAACTATAATTGCGTCTTTATTTGGTCAAAGGGGAACATATGCATATCGATCATGCACATATGACATATAATGGGGAACACGTAGGGACACATGACAAGGCAAAATTCAATTTTCCTCAATGTGTCAATTTGGCTTGTTTTAAAATTCCTACCAGAAATCTGCGCCTAGGCATTGAGTAAAAAGAACACAAAAGTACAAAATGAAGGGTGTCCTGCGGAGACCTATTGTCGCAGCCGCAGGCTCCCTTCTGCTCAATTAAAAGTGTAAAACCTGGTGGATCCGCCAGTAAATATGGTAACAAATTGAGCCTAAAACGAGATATTAAAAACCTGTCTTGGGCGTTATACATAAGATAGAGGTACGGCTCCATTCCCTCAGTGCTTTTGACAAGGCTGTGGGCGCTCACAGTACATTTGGTCCCTTCAACCTCTGTTCTATGTGTGGATCTCTGGGCCAAAAAGGATCTCTTTATAATCAGCTTATCTTGAGATACAATTGCCGCAGGATTTGTGAAAAGGTCCTTATGACCGAGGCTTTCCAAACTAGTCTTTACATAATTAAACCATGGTATACTCATACTTTTATCCCTTCCCAGGCAATCACCTAGGATTTGCCTACTCAAAGTCGCCTCGGGGTTTATCCAAATTTTTAACCAGGCCAAAATAGGCCTAAGCTTAACCAAGTCTTCAAGATATGGCCTCCCTAGTTCTCTATGGGCTATTACAGCTGGGGTGCTCTGCGGGATTTTCAAAATTGATCGTAGGAATTTATTTTCCTCCCACTGTAATTTGTTAATATTTGCAACGCCCCATACTTCAGCCCCATAATGGCTTTGGAGCAACAAATAGAGCTATAAAGATTCATTACTTGTTCAGGAGACCATCGGCCCACCCTCCGCCCATAACTTGCAATGGTACCATTAGAGGATACCAATTTACAGCAACGTTCCTCCACCAAAGGATTGAATTTTAAGAAGCCATCAAATAATAGGCCAAGATACAAGAAGGACTGAACCCTTTCTAATATGTGGCTTCCTATCTTATAAGTGAAACTGGTGCAAGGTTTACTGCCCGCCAGCATTACATATGATTTTGCCAGATTAACAGACAGATCTAAAGTTTCCGTAAACTTAACAAATCCGTCTATTAAAATCTGAAGGCTCTTTGGGGTGCGCGCGAGTAGGACCGCGTCATCCGCATACAAAAGTACCGGAATGCAGCGGGACCCTACTCTTGGGCAATCTGTTTTTAAGTTAATCAAAAACTGCTCTAAATTATCAATGTAGAGTGAGAATAAAAAAGGGGCAAGGATACAACCTTGCCTCACCCCACTCGTACATGGGAAGGATTCTGTCAACCCCCCATCCATGTTGTAGCGTACCCGAGCAGTAGTATCCCTATGTAACTCCCTTAAGATGTTGATCACACCCAGGTCAATCCCCATGAGGATCATCATAGTCCAAAGCTTATCCCTATTCACATGGTCAAAGGCAGCTGCCAAATCCATTAACCCCAAATAAATGGCTTCATTACTGGCTTTAGTATACTTTGCAGTCAGCATATAAAGGTTCAGGCATTGGTCAATTGTAGACCTCCCTGTCCTAAAGCCATACTGAATGTCCGAGATGATGTTATTGTCTTCGGTCCACTCAGTAAGGCGGTTAAGGATTACCCGACCCAATATCTTAGCTGACACATCTATTAGTGGTATCGGTCGATAGCACTGGGGATTGTCCCTATTGCCCTTTTTAAAAATAGGGACAATTATGGCCGTTGACCAAGAGTGGGGCAAGCCAGACCTGGTAGCGGCATTTATTACTCTTGTCAGTATTGGGGCCAACAGCTCAACATTACTCAAAAACAGGTCAGGTGGGGTCCCGTCTGGGCCTGGGGCTTTATTTTTTGTCAATCCCTCAATTCCCACAATAATTTAGTTTAGGGTAAAGTCTACTACCTGTCCCGGCTGGGAAACCCCCGCCTCCTCTGGGACAATTTCTGCTCCGTGGTTATATAGGCCCTTAAAATGTATAAGCCACTGATCCGGCAGAATATTTGTCCCGATCTCAGGGGCATTACCATCCTGGTAACATGGTCTATTAACAATTCTCCAGAATTCAGCAATGTCCCTTCTTTCTGCTGCCTCCCTTAAGTCTGCCCATGCTTCCCCCTGAAGAGCTACTTTCCTCCTCTTGGTCTCCCTATTATATGTGTGTCTACACTGCGCTACTTTTTGTATGTCCCTTGGCCTATTTTTAAGGCTACATTTAAGTTCCCTTAGGGCATGTGAGCAATCCCTATCAAACCATCTTGGGTGATTATTTTTTCTTGTCGGCGCGCTTGATTTTAACAGCCCCTCTACCAGACTGGTTATCTGCCTAAATGCGTTAAGTAACGGTAGTCCTTCTACTGTAGTATCTAGGCACTCATCAATGGGAATTTTCCCGATGTCCAATAAAGCTTTGTAAAAAATGTCCCCATCTATTTTTGACCACCTAAGCCGTCTGCCCTGGTCCGTTACCCTCTGGGACATGCCGCCAGGCTGTCCCATCCTGGACCGAGCCAGGTAAAAGAGCTCCATTACCAGGGGGTTGTGGTCACTAAATGGACTCCACTCGATCCCCACGGTAATAATCCGATTTTATTAAAAACTGGATACTAAAATATAATCGATGAATGACGAGCACCCTCTCCCCTTAAAAGTCGGGGGGAGGGTACCGTCCCTCTCCAAATCCGTCATATTGACCGTGTGCTCCATGTCATGAGTATGTAAGAGTTTACTGAAAGCCATTCCTTCTTGTGTATGGTCAAAATAAGGGCCATTCTCCACGGGACAATGTGACCATTCAGCATCAATGGGAAACAAGGAGGGGCATAGGTGGCAATTAAAGTCACCCATGACTAGAATGGTTGGGGCCGGTGCCCCCTTCATAGCTACGATCTCTTGGCTCAATCTATAGTCCAATTCCCGATGAGTGGGTTATTTTCTCCAATAGCCCCCTTGTTGTAGACATTAAACAGGATCAACCTTAGCCCTTTGCCCCCAAACCGCAGAGCCTGTAAATCATGAGAAAACCATGCAGTGTTGGTCCATGTGCCTTGAAGGTTTAATCAACATATATAGACAGTCCTCCCATGGCTCTACCTGATTTTGATTTCTGGGCGGGGACAAAGAAACATTTGTACCCTGGCATATGAAAGGGGCTATTATCAACCACGCAAGGCTCCTGAAAATGAATTATCTGATACCGGTTTATATACTGTCGCCACTCGCAGTTATTAAATTTACGCGCCAAACCGGCTATATTCCAGGATATAATTCTTAATCCTTCCTCTGCTTTGTGTGCTCCATCTGTTCCACAAATAATAGCATTTACATTAGGAAGCCTTTCTATGGCTCCTGTATGCCCTGATTCAGTCTCTCTACCCGATAACGCTTGGTCATTACCATTGTCCCTTAACTCCCTTATATCTGGGCTGCCTCCCCCATTGGGTATGGTTAGATATACTGGGGTCTTAACAGGACTCTCCCCCCTAGATTTTGATAGTATATCAGCCTCCTCTGTAGACCAAGGGGCCAAGGGGCCATTATTTAGCAATACTTCCATCCCTTCCTCTTGTGGATCATCAGAGTTAATGTTCCCGTCTTCTCTTGTTTGCGGCAATTCTACAGGGAACAAGGAACTATTTAGTCAATCATTCTCCTCTAACGATGCCAAAGGGCTAAACCTATTTCTCCAACTTGATGGTCCAGGATTTCTCAGCCCAGGCCCACCACAGAAGTAACCTTGGGCTCTGTGTGGGTTTGGTCCCTCCATGAATCTCCCAATTTGATGAGGTGCGTCCAAAGATACTGGATGTTTGGGATAAAAGTATCCTAGTGGCAGGGTTTTTATGCAGCTAGCATAATTAGCTATCCCACTTGTGGTAATATGTTCCACTACTCTCTTATCCCTGAAATTGATAATAATACAGTTGCCTGCAATATCTTTACATCTAGTACCTAACCAATTTACCCTTCTGATGTGTAATATTTCCCCATTTTCATTGCCTATCAAAGGTTTGTTTTGATTCAGCCAGTGTGTGGTCTTATTTCGTAGTTCCTGATGTGTCTCAATCTGTTCCCCTTTAATTCAGGTTCCCCTGCCAAAACTACTAGGGGCACGCTTCCGGTGGCAGATTATTAGTGGGCAGTGCATTACTATTTAATCTAGTGGTCGCACAATCTGACTTATTTGTTATTTGTTCCTTGGGGGTTACGGGCTGATTTATTGGTTGTGCTAATGAGGATTGATCAGATGAACCCTCTCCTATCTGTGATGCCCTCACACTTGAGATCGTAACTCTATCCTGCTGCACTGGATGGCCTGATAATTTAGGGATCTGTAGCCCTGTGGGTTGCCCATTGTTCGACCCACTGGGTTTCAAAACCATCTGTGGGACTGGGGCAATATCAGAGGTATTTATAGTGTTATTTGAGACCTCTGGTATTCCCAATGTTCTACCTCTGTTTTTTACCTCGCTCAGGATTTTGTCTAGTCTACTAGCCAATGGCTTTATTTGGCTTACTATAAATGATTCCAGATGAGTTTGTATATCTAGCACTATTTGCACCATCCATATTGGCGGGACTGGCGCCTGGAACACATTTTCTGCCCTCCCCATCCCTAATATGCTTCGTGCTCCACTTTGGGTATTACTAGCTCTACTTTTCTTCTCTCTTGACTTTTTTAAACAGGCTCTTCGTTTCCTATTCATTAAGGGTGGAATGCTAGGGACTACAACCCCCTTATCTGCCCCTATGTCCGGCTGTGCACAGGGGAGATCATTTTCAAAAGATTCTATCGAGCGAGATGGTGAAATAACCATGACCTCGCTTACTAGCCCTTGTGTAGAGACTGGTAGCTCCATAGATGGTGTTAAGGACAGACGTCTCTCAGTCCGCCTGATTTCGCTTGATACTGCCCCAATCGCTTTTTGTAACATGTGATCAATTGCCGTTGGCTGTAAGAGGGGTGGGGGGGGGGTGGGGGTGAACTTTTATTTAGCAGTTGCACCTGTTGCAAAAGGGGTGAGTTTGGCTTTGTTTTAGTCGAGCGTGTTTTAACCTTACTGGCCATGCTGCCTACAAACACAATGGCCTAGAGACCTTATGTATCTTGTCACGATTTTAGTCCCACCTTACACCCCTAGTTACCACTACTTGCCCCTAGAGACCTAACTAGTTTACACACACATTCCAAACATTTTCCCCGCTCTAAAATCCCAGCCCCAAATCTCCAGACGACTTGCGTTTTATAGTCTCAGTGTCACAAATCGCGCTTCCAGTCTTCGCCTCCCTTTCCTCGCTCGAAGGCAATTTCGTGCCCCCTGCTTGGATAACACGACCACGAGGGGTGGCCAGGCCGGCCTCCTCAGGCCCAAGACGGCCACAGACGGTCCCGCCCTTGTCCCGGGCTTCTCCCAGCGCCGCCCGCGACTCAGGAGGAGCAGCTCTCCTTTAAGCACCTCCGGGCGCGTGAGTGGACGTAAGTGGGCGTCTTCCGGAGTTCAGGGAATGCTGGGAGCTGTAGTCTCCCTTCTCGGCGGCCGCGATGGTCTAGCAGCGGCAGTGAGGGAGAGCCACAGCGTAGGCAAAAGCGTCTGGACAGGTGAGTGATTGCTTGTCAGAGCGTGGCCCCCAAGAGTTCAATTGCCAAGCCCCCGCTCCACCGCAGGAGCAGCTCTCCTTTGAGTGGGTGTAGTCATACTCTTGGTCAGGGCCGGACTGGGAACCAAAACCGGCCCTGGCAAAGTGCTCACCCCCACCCCCCCACTCCCCTCCCGGGGGGTTCGGGGTGCCACCGAGCTCTTTGCCAGGGCCGGTTTTCGGCCGATTTTGTTACAGGGCCGATTTTGCAGCTTTGCTGCAAAAACAGCCCTGTAACAAAAACGGCCCCCAGGGGCCCAAAACCGGCCCCCACTCTTGCGGCGCACCGGGGGATTGACCGGTGCCCGCAACGGCCTGTCCGGGCCTGCTCTTGGACCAGTATTAGACACTCTCCACCTCACTGTACTTCTGCTGCGCTTGGAGCACTCCCTTAAATCCGTGGTTGATCCCTGAGTGCTGGAATAGGCAAGTGGGATGTGTGCGCAGTGGTGTCTTCTCCGGTAAACATCGTTTACCACGATGTTTTCACAACGCAGTACCTTTAGCACGCATCCCTTACAACGCAAGTCGTTACCACGACTTGCGCTGGAGGGCGCTAAAGGATTAAAAATAGTTAATTTACTATCCCAACACCTTCCCTAGGGTCCACGGGGACTGGTGTTAGAATAGTAAATTAAACTATTCGAAATCCGCACCCCCAACGCAAGTCGTGGTAACGACTTGCGTTGTAAGGGATGCGTGGTAAAGGGATGCGTTGTGACGGTACGCGTTGTACCGTCATACATCCGTCTCCTCCACTAAGGCGGAGGAGCGTCACCTTCGGCAGTAGAAAAAAGGAAATAAAATGATAATAACTCCTTGTAATTATCATTTTATTTGTTCCTGTTGAGGCATCTTTGCGGGCAGGGCTGCTCTGCTCTTAGAGAAGGGGGGAGGAGTAGTGGGCACAATGTAAGTGCGCAATGACTGATTGGCCAGCCAATCATGCATAATTTGCATGTTCTCACCCAGGCTGCATGGGTGGAGAACATGCCCACCCTCCCATTCCCTGGCTGAGTGCCTAACCAAGGCGCTCAGACCAATCACAATGCTGCATCGTTGTGATTGGTGATGGGAGCCTGGATGTGCTTCCTGTTCCTGACTGCGAAAGGTGCGGCAAGAAGACAGAAGAGAGACACAGTGACGACGGAGGAGAGACGCAGCAAAGAGGTACGTTTTAAAAAAAAATGTATCAATCCTCCCCACACCTCCCGCCACCCACCCCTGATCCGTGCCAGTCACCACTGTGTATGCAGAAACCTGGACCTGCAATGGGCATCTTCCACCTCACTGTACTTCTGCTTCCCTTGGAGCACTTCCTCAAATGCCTGATTGTGGCCCTGAGTGCTGATATAGGTGAGTCGGGTGTTTGCATAAACCTGGACCGGCGTCAACCTCTGCCTTACAGTACTGTTGCTTCCCCTTGAGCAATCGTACAAGTCCCTAATTGTGGTTCTGAGTACGTTCACACATTCACATTGTCTACATTGACACTTTGTTTGATGTTTCTCGGAAGTTGAGACTAAAACTGGCAGATGTGATCCAGTCTTGAAATATTCGATTGAAAATGTGTAGAAGCGTGGCAAAGGAAACTGCACAAGGAAAGTGCAAGAGGACGAGATGGAAGAATGGTTCAGAAAAAATAATCTTTGTTTCTGTTTCAATGAACAATTTTACATCCAATCCACTCTGGCATCAAGACATTCCCCCAGGTAGTGGACATCAACCAAAGATGACACTTTGACATAGAACGATAGAAGTGTGCGTTATCTGTGTAGGCACTCCCTGTTATGGAAAGCAGTGTCTAACTATTGTAGCATGGCCCTAGGACAAGGTCGCTCAATAGTAACTTAATAGATTTATGGGTCTCTAAAATAGTAGGGTCTGAACAGCAGAGACGGCATCTGGTGACAGAGTGTTTCCACTAGACAGCCTATATTCAGTGCCACTGGAATTATGCAATTCTGCAGCTGCACCATTTTCCGCATTAATATGGGTTTACCGCATGGGCCCCAAAATCTATGATCTGCTGCACAATCTGCAGATTTTAACAAACAAAAATTGTTACTGAATCAAACGTTACTAAAAAGCAGTCAAACATGTTGTGATGCAAAGGAAGAGTTTGGGCAAAGGCTGACTGGTCACGTGTCAGTTGCCTTTTGTTGTATATGTATGTTAAACTGGCATTAATGCAGTGAAACTTTTGCCCAGAGTGTTAACGCACACAAATTGCCACATAACGAAGTTATGCTGTCAATAAATGTGCCGCATGACACTGCATAATTTGCCTTTTCTTGCCTCACAATTTAGTGAATCCCGCCACAAAATTTTGCCCCCACTCTTGCTGCATAAGTCCAGTGGCCTTGCCTATACACAAACAGCTGCACACAGCAACCAGCAGAGGGATGTAGTTTTTTTCCAATTTGATATCTGTCTTTTTTCTTCATTGCCAATTTCTATTGGTTTTCAAGTTGCTTTGCAATTTCGTTTTTGATTGTGCCTCTTGTGTTGAGCTGAGTGTTTGTGAGAAGTGAGTGGCATTGGAGTGCTTGGGAAACGGTTATCAGTCACTTAAGTTAATGTTCGCGCCTTTAATGCTGGATGTAAGTGTTTGCATATCAAAGGCAAAATCACTCTGCATCACTCAGCTGGCCATCAAACTTGGATTCTTCAAATGCTCACTGCCTCCATGGGGACAAAAACTGAAGTGAGACAAAATTACTCTTTTCTTTTTTTTTCGTATCTTTACAACGCTGTCAGTCCCATTGCCAACAGAGCCCAGCATGAAAAGGGGGCTTGTTCATTTAGGACAGCACGCTTTTTTAAAGTCACACCTAGCAACAAGCTACTATTTTTGTGTCAAACAATGACTAATACACCGATTCCTTTGTACTGGGGGCCTTATTTATGAAGGGCTTGCGCCGCCGGTGCGTCACTTTTAAAATGGGAAAAAGTGACGCACCGGCGGCGCAAGGCCTTCATAAATAAGGCCCTGGGTCTTTAAATGTAAAAAAAACGCTCTAGTTCAGGGGAGTACAGCGTAGAGGCTGAGGGTCAGGTCTAGGTCAGAATTTTAGGATCACCTCTGAGGAGGAAGATCCTTCTCCCACCTGGCCGCCAAGACCTGGAACTCACTTCCGACCAACCTGCGCCTGACCCAAGACCACCTCTCCTTCAGGAAGAAGCTCAAGACCTGGCTGTTCGAGCAGTAGCGGCACCCCCCCCCCCTCCCAGCGCCTTGAGACCCTACGGGTGAGTAGTGCGCTCTACAAATGACCTGATTGATTGATTGATTGATTACTTAAAACTAATTCCACTGCCATTCATTGCATGCAGATCTTTCTTCTCTGCATATCACAACAATCAAACATCGACTCTGCCCTCCTGGATCAACACTGGACACCTTTGGGCTAGTTCATAATTTAAAGAGATTATAAAATGTCACTTGTTAATTGTGCATATCTAGTTTAGACATACATAGGTGGAAGGAATACTGTATGCAAACACACTTTACCAACACCTGTATGTTTCATGAATCCAGTAAAGCATTACTGTATTTTATAGAATTTGTCTTTCCATTTTGATTCTAGTAATTCCGCATTAGTGAAGGAACTGCCCAATCAACATAAGGAGAAGAGATGAATGAGTCTATCAGATGGTGCAAAGCATGCCCATTCCAATGATTGCCTTCTCTATGACCTGAACATGCTACAGTGATCTCGATATGCTAACTGATATGCTTGCTTGTGCAAGATAAGCGCAAAGCAATAAACAGGACAGGAGGAACTACTGATATCTGGAAAGGCTGGATTTAAGATCACCCTTCTACTGTAGCTGCAATATTTGTGAGAGTTTCTTGTACTTCATCTATGTCTGACCGAAGGATGCACTGGTACGCTACCTTTACTGTACACCCTACATGTATGTTTTCAGAAGCAAGCCTCACTCTTGTCTGTGCTGTACCTGCTCTGTTTGTAAGACCTGAGCTGATAGTGGTGTGTGTTCACGAAACCAGCATTTACCGCACCTGCTCAGGAGCTTAAAGGAGGAGCCAACACTCATGCCCATTCAAACATTGGTCTCTTTGCTGAAACTATGAAAAGATATATGTAATGTATTGTTAAAAGTATAGCACGCCTGCTGCAAAGGACTGTTGTGGCCGGCTAAGTATTTCTGGACATCTCTCGCGAGAGGATCTTTCTTTGTCAGTGCAAGAGTATCGCAGCCATGCTGAGAAGATCTGGTACTGTTCCATTAAAGGCAGAGAAGTGCTTTTGAAATGCTCAGTGCTCTCCCGCCATCCTGGAAACTGTCTCTTCCGAAGTCGTGTGAAATAAGATAGCTGGCTTCTTTGTAAATAAAGTTGCTTCAAAAGGGAAAACCCAACAGTTCTGACATTCGCTCCTCTTGATAGTATAATTCCTCTTGACTGCAGCAGGATGCCTCACTTGTTATGGTACCACCAGGGTCGTAGTAGTTAGCCTAAGATTATTACCTACTCTACTATATTAAGGTTAACAATTCAGAACCCTCTACCCATCTGGATAGTACAAAGATTCAAGAGTCATTTTTATCACCATTACCCCACTACAAAAATCTAATCTGGACAATTTTGACTGCAGCAAATATGGCCCCGTTGCAGTGCTTACAGTGTTTGGTAAATTGTTGAAAAGGGTGGTAATCACTCGTCTCCAGACGCATTTAGACAATCAAATAATCTGGAATTATAAATACTCAGAATTTCAGCACTTCATGTTCTGGAGACAGATCTTTGAGATAAGCGTGATAACTGGACACAAATCATTGATGAGAGGAACCTGATTTTGCTCATGTTGGTTCAGTTCTCCATTGCGTTTCATAGACATGGACCGTACCATCCTTCCCCATATGAGAGACAGTTGTGAACGTCGCCATCACTAATAGAAATTGGGTTGCCTCGTTCACGGAGGGATAAGTAGGCCCAGATTCTCGTGGCTGCCAAATTCAGAGACAGTCCTCTCCTCCCCTCTCCCTAGTGCCGGCGCTGATTTCAGCTGCTGAGTGCCAGGCACACACCTTAGCGCCACTGCGCTAGGGTGCGTGCCTGAGTCTACCATAGGTTTTGTACTGGAAGGGTGCCCTTCCAGTACAAAACAATATGCATAGACACACTTCAAAGCTTTTCCTACTTTGTATGTGTGCTGCACAGTGCAGAAAGCATGCAAAGTCGGAAAAGCAAGGAGAAATGACAACATGTCTCCTTTTAATGCCTGCTTTACAGCAGCATTAATTTTTGGCACACAATTTTGGTCTGCGAATGTTAGTAGATAGGGTTTAGCATCAAACAATCCTAGGTGGTTGCATGGGAAAGCACTTGCACCCTCCATGTAACCCCCCCATATACACAAAGTAATGCAAAGCAGCGTTTTGCGCTGATTTACGTTACTTTTTCATACAAACCAATGCAAATACCAATCTGCATTGGTTTGTTAATCCCAAAACAGTTTTAGCTTCAAGTCTATGTTAAAAAAGTAACGCTAACCCGATGCTGAACCTTTGAGAATCTGAGCAGTACAGTCATGGAAACGTTGGTCAATTGCAACTGCGCTGGATGTCAATTTCTGTGGGGTCATGCAGGGGCCACCTCTCTCTCATCCAGTGTTTAGGGACATAGGAGACCCATCATTTATCTTATTCAGTGTCACATTGTCACTGAAGTCCCGCCTCTGCAAGCGATTGCCCCGAGTTTGAGGCTTTATGGCAATCAGGAAACATAGATGACTTCAATATAATGTGTTATGAACGTATTTTCATGTAACTTCATTCACATTCTAGCAGCCTCTTGAGGGGTGTTCAAAATGTCACACCAAAAGTATGACAGTCCTGCCAAGCGGGTGTACGAAATTCATATAATTTGGTTTTATGTAATTACGTGACATTTTGTGAAAATTACGGAAAATTATGTGTAATTACACAAAATGCAAACCTGTTATTCAGCGTTGTAATACAGAGTGAAATGATTAGTATTTATTTACAGATGTGCAGGGCGTGGTGGCCTTCCGCCATGACATTTCGGTCCTTTCTTCCTCTTCAGAAGAACATAAGATTTTACGGAACATGCAGGCTATTTTCTTTGATAGACAGATTATGTTAGATTTGGAGAAATGTATATTATAGCCAAACAGGTAGGATATGTGAGACACTGACTGACCAGTGAAGGTTTGAAACTGAAAGAAAACTTCATAAAATCCTTCAAAGTGGCTCCACATCTGGAGACTAAGGAATATCTTATTTCATTATTGGGTATTTGTTTCTGCTGTACTACTTTTATTCATTGGATCTGCCTCAAGTGTACTTGAGGGAAGTGGGTCATTTTTTGTGGAACAATACACACCAAAAGGTGCTTGAGGTGAATTGCCTCTAATGGAGTCTCCTGCATTGAGGCCTTTTGGAAGTAGTGTTGGGTGTGTACTTTTAATTGATGCTGGAATAGTGGCTATTGGCACAATTGTTTACAAAATGTGTAAATTGAAATAAAAATACTGTGAATTGTTCTTTGGAGAAAGTAAGAACTTCTGAAAACACCCTTCTCTCCTTCAGAAGGTGTTAGCATGCTCTTGTGCAGTAAAACATTGAGAACATTCATAATGATCCCACAACATTGATGTATTTGTCAGGAGGTAATAAAGTGAAAACAATAAGAGCCCATTTGGTGAGGTTAGTTGCAAATCTATATGAGTACTCTTTTTGGATGCTGTGGTTAGAAGTATAAAGAGGGTTGATTGAACTGGTGGCGCGTCAGGCAGAGAGATGGATCAGTAGGATGCTGGATGCGTAGGAGTGAATGGATGGCGTGATAACATTTTGTAGATTATAATTTGTCATATACACTTTGGCTCTGGAGGAAGATGCCTTTTATTTAGGTTCGAGCCCCAGCCAGACCACAGGAACATTAGACAATTGTTTTCCGTATTCCTTTTGATGTGTTGGCAGCTGGACTGCAGTTTGATGTTCTGAAAAATAAAGAAAATCTTTTTTAGAATATCACATCATTGCTCCTGCATTATAATACATCTATACCGAGAATTCGTATGTATGAAAAATCGGGATTGTTATGTGATTAAGTGAACTTTCACCATAAACATTTGACTGGAGTAAATGCCTCACTCACTTTATTGTGACATGCTTCATCATCTGTGCCTATCCACACCCTGATAGGGTGGTACCACCAGCGCGGACTAAACCAAAGATGGGATGGAAGTTCTTAGATTAAATTCGACTGGATAAGCAAGGATCCAGCTGAGAAATAAAGAGTTAAAAATACCCACAGGAATGTTCAAAGGATTCCTTTATTCATGGGGTACCGGGGGTATTTACACCAACATTTTCCGAGCCATACTGAGGACCAAGCAAAGAAATTCATAGTAATCCCCTTTAGGTGGTAGGATAATTCTTTGGTGCCATCTAAGGCCAATGTGACCCTCCTCTGACCCCTTTAGTTCATTATCTTAGTACCTAAGGCTGGTGCAGTGCAGTCCTAAGGATTTTGGGGGCTAAACACATTTTGAGGGCCGCTGATCAGAACAACTTTGAGTCCATATGATGCCAAACAATAATGAATATATGTTTCAGAAACAGGTTCAAACAAATACAGTTGAAATCTGTCTTTTCCAGTGTCTCAAAACATCCTCAAGATGACACTGGGTGGAGAGGGAGAGTCGGAGGTAAAGGTAGGCAGTAAGAGGGGGAGATGCTGTGATAGAGAAATAGAAGTGACAATGGTCTAAAGGAGAGAAAGTTCACCTTCTCAATGAGCCCTAAAATGTCTCTGGGTTGGTGACTTTTTTCTGATGGCTGCATCTTGAAGCTTTCCCAAGACCATTCTGTGGGAGTCTGGGTGATGATCAGCCTGGGAAACATCCTTTACAACAAAACTTTTTCCACGCAGTACCGTTACAATGCAGGAATTACAACGCAAGTTGTTACAACGACTTGCGCTGGAGGGCGCTGTAGGATAGGGAATAGTTTAATTTACTATCCAAAACCTTGCCTACTATCCACGGGGACTGGAGTTGGAATAGTAAATTAAACTATTTACTATCCAGCGCGCCCCAACGCAAGTCGTTGTAACGACTTGCATTGTAAAGCCTGCGTTGTAAAGGCATGCGTGAAAAAAGCATGCGTTGTAATGACATACATCCATCAGCCTAACCCCATTCATGCTATTATTGCCTCCATGAATCCTCGGCGTACTCAGCCACACCTCATTGGTTAGGGAAATCATTAGCTCTCACTGATACTCCGTAGCACCCAGCCGACGAGCTGACCGGCAACATCATTATGTCAAGCAGCTATGTCTTCACAAGTGGTAATTGCACTGGAGATCTGCGTTATGGTAGCATTATGCTATGTATTAAAAACAAACTTTGTGACAACAAACTGTCACAAGATACCATTTGTCCCATTGCTTCCAATTTGCAAAATAGTCCCTGCTTTTGCTATGTTACAGTTTAGGGTCATAGTCACCGCGCGGTTGAGAGTAAGAAGTGCCGGTGACCCAGCGTGGAACACCCGACGGTAGCGGGTTTTCGGAAATAACACGTGATCCTCGAGGACACGGCCATACCGACTAAGAGGGGTAGCAGGTATGCGTGAGAGACGCTAACCCCAGGTGTGTGTTGAAAGAAAGTGGCAATTGAAGTGGGTAACCCCCATTTGCCCTGAAGAAGTTGCGGAAAATAAGTGCAACGAAACATGTTGGCGACTATGACCCACTTGAGACTTTGTATGGTGTGAGTCATTTTTAAGTTGGAAGGATTCACAGCCCAGAATAAACCCAGAGTGGCCAGTGAACTCTTCTATTTTAACTGTGTGAGATTCACGTTTTCTTTTCTCACTAGGGGGTTTCTGTGTTATACGTGCACATCAGAATAGCAAGGTTGTGTGTCGACTTGCTATGACAGGAACAGTCAGCAGATTGTGGGGCTGATGTTGAGAAGAAGCACTGTTATATGTTGTCGGTCTTTTTCTGGTGTTCGTCTTCATTTTCCACTGTTATGAGAGTGAGTCACCTATGATGATAATTGGGTATACTGGCAATTGCTCGTCAGATAACCCGATTGGCAGTTCTTCCGTGAGGGGCTCACTCTCTTCTCCACACTTTTTCCACAAAAATTGTTTGGTGGGTGATGGTATCACAACAGATTGGATGTGTACCGTGTGTGTACCGTGTTAATTTCTGACAATTGTATGGGTGTGAATAGCCAGAAGATACTCGGCTGGTGGTAATAAAAATTTTGTATCACCTTAAACCTTGTAATATTAAAAATTAAAATAAGAGTGTCGAGTGCGACAGGCCTGTTACTGTTTACTATGGTTTGAGTGGGGGGCGGCCTGCACCCTTTTTCTTTCCCCCTGAGGCTCCAGTTAATTGGACACGAGGACAGGTTTCAAACTTTTTTTGCCACGCACACACAGGGGCGTAGAAATATATTCTCAGCCTTATTTTGTAAAATGTAAATACTGCAAGCAAGTGAAACATTGCAGTGACGATAGAGGGTATATCCTCTACGAAATGTGGACGCAAACTGATGGAAACAGTCATTTCAAGTTCAGCACAATGAGCACATGGATAGCAACTGCAATTAAATGGCAATATAGGACTAAAGTATGCACCAGTCATACCTAAATTATGTAGCAAAGGCAAATTATGCAGCATAACGAGGCACATTTGTTGCAGTATCATTTCGCTATTTTGTCATTTTATCTTAAATACATTTTCTGCGGGCATACGTTTCACCTCATTAGTATCAGTTGAACATATGAATATAGAAATGATCAACTGAAAAGTGTTCGGTTCATTGTTGCAAAGAATCTGACACCAAGTGTGGAACTTTTATTGCTTACTTTTGCCATGCCTGAGCTAGAAACGTTGAAATATGCAAATTAGGCAGCAGTAGGAGGATCATGTGGTAGGTGCAGTAATCCTTATTTATTCAGAAGAAACTGTGGCTGCAGACTCATACAATTCCAGTAACCCAGGAAGAGACATTATTCGGAAGGCCCAAAGCAGACAGGCTTACTCTGCTCTGATTGTGTAAATCAAGGCCTCTTGCATCTCATGTCCTTGAGCGAAACTTTACTATTGGGTCCAAAATTGAGAACCACCTGCACCCCTAGACCTTAAACACTTGGGGGCTCATTTATGGGAAAGTCACGCAGTTCAGCGCTGCAAGTCACCTTGCTGCGCTGTTCAGTGTGACTGGGAAAGGGAATGAAATGCTCTATATAAGGCAATATGGTGCATTCCTGTCCTTTCCCTTGTTGCTGGCGCCCTTTTGGCAGTCTAGCGCCAACCCAGGGCATGGTGCAAGGGTGTCGCTGTTGCATGCAGGATTGTTTTTGTGCACGAAGGGGTCCCTTTTTCTGGGAGGCAAATTCCTCTGTCCTTGTGTACTACAGAATGCCAAACACATAAAAAGAGGAAGAAACAAGGAGAAATAGAGATATTTCTTCTTGATAAGCCTCCCCTGGAAAGGTGTAAGATTTGGGCACATCCCGAGGTTTACAAGTTCTTGTAAATCTGGGGATGCTTAAATATCCATGGCAGTTTTGTGGGAACACCCATGCAACACCCTTAGAATGTCTTGCCAGGGCAGAGTAATGCAATGCAGCGATGTGTGCTACATTGCAATTACCCCAGATTTTTGAAGCAACTCAGATCCACTCAAAGTGGCTTTGCATGATTTTAAAAATCGGACTTAGAGGTTTGTATCACACATGTACCACATCGCATGATTCAAGTATGACAACACACTCTTATAAATGAGCACCCTGACACTTAACCCCTTCGACGCTCATGACGAGCTCAGCTCGTCATGAGGTACACCTCTCGTACACTCATGACGAGCTGAGCTCGTCATGAACCGCGGGTTTTGGCAATCTTCAGCGCTCCGCAGTAAATCTGCACCGCGTTGATGCGGTTAAAGTCGTCCGAGCTTACTCGGGTGATGTGGGAGGAGAGACTCCAAACCCAATAAGTTAATCAATACAAGTTAATAACTAAATGTGCAGCCAGTGGTTAGTTTTTGAAAAACAGAAAGTACTTTACTCACAATACATATAATGCAATGTCACATATAATATTACAGATGGTATACATTTATAGTGGGGATACTCATAACTTTTAGCAATCATGAGGGAAACAGCTGTGGGACAAGCTGTTTGGTTTTCCTAGAGTGATAATTTGTAATCAGTCCTTTGTACCTTCTGTGCAAGAGTGGAATCTGAGTGGTTTTTGGCAGTCATGGACCAGCACTGTGTGCTATTCCCTCTCCACTAATGAGGATTTCATCCCCACATCCACCATCCCTTGATCTCCCAACTTTCCACAGTGCCTTTTCATCGTCTTGTTAGTTCATTTTCAAGAGGTGCAGCTAGTGCTTGCCTTCTTGGGTGCTGTGCACCTCATAGCCCACGGAGCACAAGGGACGGTGATCTCACCCCTGTGTCAACTGGTGTGTGGGCAGAGACTGCAGAGGCAGTGAGGTATAAAATGTAAGGAGTGTTAGCAACAGCACCAGTTGAGGAAGCTGCTGTGGAATGTTGGTGCCCTTGGCACATTGAATCTTGCAGTTTGGGTTCTTCATCTAACTCAGCCTTAAAATCCCCCACCTAAACCAGCTAAGTGCCCTTTCCTGGTGGCAATGGTGAGTACTCAAGTCTTGGTGCAAGCCTTTCAGTCAATTTAGACCACAGACTGCTGTCCCGTCTCTTAGTGCCAAAATACTTCTTCCCACTTGGTCTTGCAATGGAACTCAACAGGACACTAATTCATCAGTATCCTCCATCCATGGGAGGTACACAATCTCATTCACAACTGGGGCTTCTTTGGAATCCCTGTGCCCTTCCCTGGTAATGCAGTGGGCATCTTCAGCACAACAGACCTCGGATCCATGATGGTGCCTCTCCTTGTGAGCAGCGTCTTCCTGGTGCAAGGACAATTCAAATACCCCTCCAGAGCAGTTGATTAGCCCTCATCTATGAAATAAGGTCCAGGCAGCCCCTCCTGACATCCCTTTGTGCTCCCTAGGTGTGATGCTGCGTATTGTGAAGACCACTGATGGAGAAGATGAAATCTGGTGAGAGGTTCACAGAAAGGAGTGGAGTCATGCTTAAGAAAGGAGTCATGCTTAAGAAGCAATGACTTCATACTGTGTACAAAGGTAATATTTTGTATACCCACAGATTGGCAAGTTTGGAAGCAAAACTCAACTGTCATCAATAAGGGTGCACCATTTTTTGTTAATGATATGCAGAAGTACGTCTAAAGACAAAATTGCATTTTTTTTTATAGGATCCACTTTCACTTGCCAAAAAAGCACCAGAGGTGTAGCTGGGTCTGTAAGATTGGGGGAGCGGGAGGAGGTGGTGGGCATCAAATTTCTCTACCATCACGCGGGCATATAATGTTAAAATACCCTTATATGACAAGCAGGGTGCATGAGAGGGGCTTAAGAGGCAGTGGAAAGGAACAGGAATACGGATTTTAGGAGAACTAAATGGTAGAAACAAAATACTTTGTAAATACAAATATTTGTAGGGCTTTCAAAACAGAGATGAGAGAGAGTGTGTGTGTTTAGTCAGTGTGTATATGCAAAAAGCACTGGTGAAATCCGACAGACACCTCACCATACCCAACTGAAAACACCTATACCCAACTATTCAGAAGAAAATACATTTATTAGGGGGGTGTAACAACCCCAAACATACCCCTGAAGCTATGCCCCTAAAATGCATCCACGACTACAAAAAGCAATGTGCATGCAGCATGTATCGTCCAGTGATCCAGTAACTTCTGTGAAACCTTCAAATGAGATGCAGATCGTTCTGTCCGAGGGCTAATCTGAGTGACTTCTAGCAGCCAGTCAGAACAAGGCCTTTTTATTTTATTTTTTATTTTTATTTGAGATGTATCGAATATTTAAAACCGTTACATTGCTGAAATTATTACACATAGCAATTCATTAAACAGTGATTATACAATAAAAATAGATATTCTGAAAAGTATGAAGATCATGGTATTTACAACAGCAGGAGGGGATAAAACAGGATTTAAAAGAAACACAGTCTTCTTGTGAACCAGACAGTCTTATAAATTATTATTTTCATTTGATCAATGTCTAGATTCCCTCCATTTTCTAACTGGAGCCCAAATTTTCTTGCCGAATTCAAATTTTTTTAATTCCCCTTAAGCTCGTAAAGGCTTTCTTCAATATTATGCATACCTAAAAATCTTGAGAGCCATTGTTGGAAGGTAGGGGGATAGGGATCTTTCCAACCCGCTGAAATTAAGAGGCGAAATATAGCGACAGAGATGAAGACTAGAGCTTCCGCACCACCATCTGTCTCCATTTTCCCATCCAAGCCCACTAAAACCATTGTTGGGGATAAAACGATGTTTTGTTCTAGCAGCCCCTCTAAAAATAGCTGTATCTCTTTAATAATTGGAGTCAGGCTCGGACAATTATAAAACATGTGGAGTAAATCTGCTGGTCCCATGTTACACCTAGGGCATTTATCATTATCTCTCACTCCCCACTCGAACAGCTTTGATGGAGTGAAATATAAGTTAAAAAGGGTCTTATAGTGTTGCGCCCTAAGATTTGTGGAGCGAAAAATCTTTTTATTTAATACTATGGCGTGATCCAGATCTACATCCAGGTCCCCTAGTTTAAGAGCTAAGGTGGTTTCAACCTTATCCATGTCATCGTCCAACTCCTGCAAAAGATTGCCATAACAGATTCTGATTTTCTTACCTCCATTTTTCAGATATTCAATTAATGTATGGCAAACCTGAGGAGATAGCCTGGGCCTGAGTGATCTGATTGTTTGAGCCATCTGTGCATAAAGTAACCAATGGTTAGATGGGAGCCCGAATTTTTGTTGCAATGTGTTAAAATCAGTAATCTCGTCTCCTGATACAACATCCCCCAGACACTTAATTCCCTTCTCCCTCCAAAATCGACTATTATTATTATAGCCTAGGTGCACAAAAATGTTAGATTTCCATATATCAATATTGGCATGAATTTTAGGAATCTTTAGATATTTCCCCACAGATTTCCAGGTTCCCCATACAGCCATAAAGATCTTGTATCTGGATCTTTTATAAAATCTCCTTTCAACCTCTCGCATCAGCAATCCTACTGCCTTCCTACCAACTAAAAGCTCGTAAATAGTGGGGATTGATCGAATATCAGGTGAAAATTCAGCTGTTCCATCATCCAATTTAAACAATATATTCATTTGGACTAGCAAACACGACCAATGATATAGCCTTATGTTGGGCATAGCTAGGCCACCTCTCATGAGTGGTAAAGACAGGTGTGCCAATGACCTTCTAACTTTCCCATACTGCCAGACAAATCGGATAAATGTTCCTTCGATCTTCCTAATTGTCCCCTCCTCCAATAGCAATGGTATAGATCGAAAGAGGTAGAGCAACTTAGGGAACATAGTCATTTTTACAACATTTACCCTACCGATCAGTGACAAATGTAACAAGTCAATCCTCCTTAGCTCCCCCTCAATTGACTCTAGCAGTGGATAGTAATTGTCCGAAATGATCTTGTTGACATTCGCATTTATTCTTACCCCTAGATATACGGCTGAGTCCACATATCTATGATCCAGTTTAACAATGTTATTTGTACAAATGATCTGTGTTTTTTCTTCATTTAATCGGTATCCTGACTGTACCCCGAAATCCTTGGCCAGTTGACTAATCTCAGCCAATGCTTGTTGTGGAGCAATTGTAATAATTGCCTAATCGTCGGCGTAAGCCAAGATTTTGGTTGTATAGCTATTGAGTTTAACCGGGATGATCTGCTCAGACATCAATATTTTTTGGATCAGGGGATCTATGTACAGTGAAAATAGTATCGGAGAACATGGACAGCCCTGTCGGGTACCTCTTTTGATTATTATTTTGTCAGAGCTTTGTCCCATGACCATGACCCTTGCGACCGGATCTCTATACATAGCCTTAATAGCCATCAAGCTCTTGTTACCAAACCCCCTACCGACCAAAATCCCCCACAAACACTCCCATGCCACCCGATCAAATGCTTTCTCAGCATCTAGAAGGATCATGGCCATATCCTTGCCCCTGGCAGCAAAGGCATCGAACAGAGCTATGGCTCGTCTTATATGATCTGTGGTGTCACGGCCTGGCACGAACCCATGCTGCCAAGGGGAGACCAACTGACCAATGATCCTTCCCAGCCTTAACGCCCATATCTTAGAATATAGTTTCGTATCTGAATTGATGAGGGAGATCGGGCGATAGGAACCTGGATTATCTTTAGGTTTTCCTTTCTTATGAAAGACTACAATATTTGTCTCTTTCCATGTTTCTGGAATTAACCCTGAGCACACTACCCCTTTAAATAGATCTAGCAATATTGGTACGATTTCTTCCTCTAAACACTTATATAACTCTAGTGGGATACAATCAGGTCCTGCAGCTTTACCAGCTGCCAGTTCCTGTAGTGCAGTTTTTACCTCCATCAAAGTCAGATCAGACTCCAATATCTCCCTGCTATTTTCATCTAATTTAGGGCCTTCATCTTTTAAGTTTTGATTCGGTGCCATCCCATCTCCCTCTTGATCGTATAACTTCTGATAGAAGGCCTGAAAAACTTCCAGGATCTCCCCGGGTTCTGTATAGTCAATCCCCATTACCTGTAGACATTGGATAGTATTTTTAGATCTCTCCTGCCTAATCCGCAATGCTAACACTCTTCCTGCTTGTTCTCCTGTTTCGTAGCGACTTGCTCTCGAATACTGATATTCTCGAGATTCCTTTTGTGTAACAAACCCCTGAAGATCCGCTTTAATAATATTGATTCTGTTTAAGCTTGCTTGCCCATTGATCCGCTGACCTATATCTTTGATATGCTGTATTTCTGCTATACCCAAATGCCTGATCAGAGTTTCGACTCTCTCCCTATCCTCCTTCCTCAATCTAGCCGAATAACTAATTGTCTCCCCCCTAATAGCAGCCTTAAATGTATCCCATACTGTGTTACGGGAGGCACTATACCTATTTATTTCGTAAAATTCTTTTGTCCATTGCCTTATGTGACTCACGAACCTCTCATCCGCAAGAAGCTTTCTTTCGAAAGACCAACTCGTTTGTCGTCTTCCTACATTTTCTATCCCAACTGTTAGGACCAGCGGATTATGATCAGAGATATATTTGGGCATTTTTGTTAAATTCGCTTTGCCCATCTTATCTGAGGAGAGAAAGAAATAATCCAATTTAGAGTATTTTTGGTGCGGGAAGGAGAAATAGGTGAAGCCCGAATCCGTGGGATGTTTCACATTCCATACATCCTCTAGTCCGTGTGATCTTAACAGAGAGGTAAGTGCTCTATGTACTTTTGGCTTAGATCCTATATACCTAGCAGCCTTATTCCATTCCAGCGAGATATTCATATCCCCGCAGAATACAATAGGAGTTGGCCAGTTTACCAATTCTTCTTCCAGAATATCAAAGACTTCAGGCTCATCAAAGTTTGAGCCATAAATTGTACACAACTTATACCCCAGAGCCAGCTCTACTATTGCCCATCTTCCTGAGCTGTCTGCCTTTGCTCTCTTCGCCCCACCTAGATTTTGTTTGGCTAAAATGGCCACACCTCTAACTGTCGAGGTTTGTGAAGAGGAAACCAACAACTCATAACCCCGGATATATAGAAGATTCCTTTTAGCCCAGGGCAAGTGCGTCTCTTGCAAGAAAAGGATGTCCAAATTGTTGTGTCTTGCGAAATGACTTACTCTCTGGCGTTTCCTCCAATCATTAAACCCCGAAACATTGATGGAACAAATCTTAATATGTGCCATGATCTAAAATAAGTCTTTTCCGAAAATCTGGAAAACTAAGTCTTAACGCCTTAGCAAAAATTACTAATACTCTCTTACTGGTGCGAAAACTAGTCAAATATCGATACATCTCATTTTCAATTTTTCCCCTCCCTCCCCCTCCCTCCTTCCCCATCATTCTCCCTCCCACCCCCCCCCCCAAATCTCCCCCAGTCACACCCACTACCACCCACCACCCACATACCCACTCAGTTAAGGCGCTCAGACCTGGTCTGTGCACGTGATGAAGAGACGATTGGAGTGTTAAACAATACATTTAGAAATCCTACCCTGAATTATAAACACCTGTTGCTCAAAGAAATATGCGCCTAAGGAAAGATATCCCAGGCAGCCAAACCACAGTTTATATGATATGATACCTAGTCAAGTTGTCATGGGAGATATCAAGGGAGATAATATAATAACTAACTCTGTTATCCTGTTAGTCCACAGTCTATTCAGATGTTATGACTGTTATGACTATCCGGATAATTTAACTTTATAGACATCATGCTGCTGCCCCTTGAGAATCCAAATATTCCTTCGCCTTCACCTCGGACACAAAATACAGTGTTCTGCCAGCATTTATTATTTTTAATTGCGCTGGATTGATCAGATATGCCTGCATGTTTTGGCCTGGAAGGGAGAAATCAGCAGCCTCAATCTCCACCTTCTCTCGACAGTTATATGGCAGAAGTCTGGCCTGACAAAAAATGAAATTTCTCCAACTAGGTTCCTCGCGTCTGGCCTAGCTTTTTCCGAGATTGCTTGCCTTAACAGAAAATTGCCCAGATATATTAATATTGCTCTGGGCTTGTCCGTTTCCTTTGCATGGCGCTTTGGTTTGAATGGAGTGCGATGCACACGCTGTATTTCCTCAGCCCAGTTCCAGCCAGGGAGGTCCACAAAGGCTTTCTCGAAAAGTTTAATGATGAAAGCTCTTATGTCCAGCCCTTCCACCCCCTCCTGTACCCCTAGGACCCGAAGATTATTCCGCCTTTGCCGGTTCTCCAAATCTTCCAGCTTCCATTGAATATCTGTTATCTGGGCACTTTGGGCATCTACTTTAGTAATGGCTGCTGTTGATTCCGCCTCCGTCGAGACCACTCTTTCCTCTAGATCTGTGACTCGGTCTCCATGATTAACACACACTTTGGACAGCTTTCTTACTGCACCTTGCATTTTTCTAACCGCCGCTTGTGCCTTATGGCTGTCCTGACGGGTCTCCTCTCTATGAGCCAGGATCTCCTTATGTATCACCTCTAAGAGTGACATCTGTGCTGATTCTCCAAGTGGACTACCCAGTAATTGAGAATGGGAGTCCGAGGAATGGTCCCAGCTAAGCTCTTGAGACTTAACCCCAGCAGGAGGCCTGGCTGAGGATATAGGAGGATCAGATGCAATTTCCGGATCACTTTCGGTATCCAAGTTACTTCCTCCCTGTACTGAGCTATCATCCTGCCAGTCAGAATAAGGCCTAACAAGGGCTTTATTCTGATTGGTTGAAAAGTTAGCAAATTGATTTCACCAATTCAACTCAATCAAACTATCTTCCTGCATTTCAGCGATTCTTCTGGGTTGCGGAAAGCCAATCAGACTTGCTATCAGTATCTAGTACCTTACTAGACCTTTTTTGTGCAGCACATGGAGATATGGAAAGCATCTTCATAGGTGCTGTTCAGATATGAAATCCGTTTGGTGGTTTCGCTGATGCTGCCTGAGCAGTATGTGACGGAAGGGGGCAATTCTTATGCTTGCGCTTTATCTTTTGTTTTTATGTGATGGACATGGCCGGACTGGCCAGCCGGTCAAGCGGTCAAGTGGGCAATCCCCCAGTAGGCTGAAGCCCCAGGAGGCTGCTTTTGACTCTTGGAGACCGGTTTTCTGCAAACAGGAGTGGTGGTGCATGTTACGCGATCCAGGCGGCAACTTGAAAGAGTTGCTCTGACTCTGGCGTACATTAGGTCTGCTCAAGGAGGCTTAATTTATAATTTTTGTCAGGGCTGTTTTAAGTTCCCAGTCTGGGCCTGGTGATGGAAGATCAGCTACCTGTACACATTTCATTTGTGTGGTGGAAGGTTGTGCTGCTGTCCACCTTAATTCCGCTGTAATTATAAATTAAATTTGCACTGCTCACTGTAGGAAGGACACTTACACTGCTGCTGGTTGTATTTTGGCAAATGTAGTTGTGAGAATGATTGCCTTACTGCTGCCTGTGAAGGGCAACATGTGGCCTACGGGTTAGGCGGGTTGCCTTCTTTGGAGGTAAATAAGGGACGAATCGGGCTTAGTCTCAAAATCCCGTGATTCTTGGAAAATTACATAATCTCTCTTTTTCAAACATTGAACGTAATTTGGTTCTGTTGTAAAGCAAGCCCCTGGCCCGGGATCCTAGTATCAAAATCAAAACTGCCACCAGTGCGTTTCCCTCCAGTTAGCCGCTGACTGACATGTGCCATGGGAACACAGGTCGCTGTCCACGGTCCTGCACGCGTCATTTTGTTTCTCATCGAAATACATTGAATTCCATTGGCTCTCTTCATCCTAAATGATAAGAGATTGTTTGCGACTACCCCGCACGTTCTACCCCGAAAGCTCAATCCCTCCAATCAGTCAGTTTTTCCGCTTTGTTTACGTACAGTTCTGGTCTCTATAAATAGCCCCTTCCCTCTGAGTTTTATTTCCTAAACTCCTCGATGTTTCCACCATCAAATAAAGCAATCTCCTGAGCGCATCCTTCGCCTCCTTTGAAGTGCACGGCAGGCCGAGGGCTGCTGGGCTCTGAACATGCAGACAGAAACCTTAAATGAGCTGTTGGGAAGAGAATCGGGGGCCCGAGATGATCAGTCTCGTGCCCCGGGGCAGAGAGGAGCTGCCTCATACACAGACATAAAGCAGCACGCGGAGAAAGGAAGAGCCCAGGCGGGGGCCGTGTGAGACTTCACCCCCTCCCTTCCGCATTCATTTTCTTCTGCTTCTGCCCTCACGCATCCATATCGTAGCCTCTCTCCCACACCACCTTCCTTAGGGTCTCTTTTAAAAAAAATGTTTTTATTGGCATTTCAACATAACCGCCAGCATATACATTAGACAGTCAGTACTGCAGGATCATAGAGTTGTATAGGATACAGTATTAGTCTTGCCCATATTCAACCACCCCATATGAAAATTCCACCCCAGAACCAACATTGTATTCAGTTTTGTTTTATGTATGTATAGTGTTAGCCATGCTCCTCATCTACCACCTGGAGCAGCGCCTGCACCAGGAAACGGCGCGAGGAAATGAAGTGCCTGATTGTTCCACCCATTAAAAATGCTTCAGTTTCCCAGATTATAGACAAGCGTGGGCCTCTTCTGGCGTTAAAGGGGGCTGGGTATGAAGAACAGATCTGAGAGGCAATGTAGAAATGCAAAATATCAAGGGGCAAAAGGAATAGGTCCATGTGACCCTTGTATTCAGTCCACGCAATTTGTGAATTACATTTTACGTGTAAACTCTGAACATGAATCCTTACATTCAGTTTTCACACGAGATACTGTGAAATATAATTTCACGACATTTCACTACATTTTGTGTTTTTGTTAAACTGCACAGAATATCGCAAATTCACAGATGCCCAACAAGGAAGCTACTTATGATGGAGGGGGTGGTCTGATTGAGGAAAGGGGTAGGGTTAACTAGTATAAGCAAGAGAAGTTCACAGGGAGAACTGGATCAGGGATGGGTGTGGACGGGAAACATGAAAAGGATATTGTGAGGTGTAGAGATGGAGGCAGACAAGCCTTATATACTGGTTATGCATAAGAGAAACAGTGTGGTGGGATTCTGAGGCTAAGGAAGAAGAAAGCGGGCTTGATAGAAGGTAGCAACAGAGAGCTTTAGGTGAGGGGTAAAGATGGGATGGGATGGGATGGACGAAGTATGGAGAGGGATAATATGTGGTTGAGTTGGAGACCTCAAAAAACTAAAAATAAAATTACTCTCCATGTCCTAGGCTCCCTAAATGCACTATCAACATTTGTGGGACACCCCCGCGCCGCACGGCCGCCAGCTGCTGCGTGTGCCCCCCTAACTGTTCCTAGCTGCCTCGCTGCCTCGCTGCCGACTGACCCTGCTGCCGTCAGTTTGCCTTCCTTTGCCACGCGCTTGTGCTTGTTTTTATTTTTCAAATCCCTCCCCCGTGTTCAGCCTGTTTTTGTCAATCTCTTGTGCCTGTATTTTTCTCTTAGGCTTTTTCCTCCGTGTTTAGCTATTTTGTCAATCACTTGTGCCTGTACTTTTCTCTTAGGCTTTTTTCTCCGTGTTCAGCTGTTTTGTCCATCACTTGTGCCTGTTTTTAAGCGTTTTTCCCCGTATTAGCCTGTTTGACATTCCTCGCTCGCTTTCCCGCCTCCCTCGCCGCCCCCGCTTCCCGCCACTACCACCGACCCCGCCCCTTTTCCCTTCTGTTCCCTCCCCGCTCCCGCCTCCCAGCTGCTCCGCCCACCCGCGCACTTGGCCTTATATGGCGACCGTGCGACACAGGTGAGTGTGACCCACTTGTGGGACACCCCCGCGCCGCACGGCCGCCAGCTGCTGCGTGTGCCCCCCTAACTGTTCCTAGCTGCCTCGCTGCCTCGCTGCCGACTGACCCTGCTGCCGTCAGTTTGCCTTCCTTTGCCACGCGCTTGTGCTTGTTTTTATTTTTCAAATCCCTCCCCCGTGTTCAGCCTGTTTTTGTCAATCTCTTGTGCCTGTATTTTTCTCTTAGGCTTTTTCCTCCGTGTTTAGCTATTTTGTCAATCACTTGTGCCTGTACTTTTCTCTTAGGCTTTTTTCTCCGTGTTCAGCTGTTTTGTCCATCACTTGTGCCTGTTTTTAAGCGTTTTTCCCCGTATTAGCCTGTTTGACATTCCTCGCTCGCTTTCCCGCCTCCCTCGCCGCCCCCGCTTCCCGCCACTACCACCGACCCCGCCCCTTTTCCCTTCTGTTCCCTCCCCGCTCCCGCCTCCCAGCTGCTCCGCCCACCCGCGCACTTCGCCTTATATGGCGACCGTGCGAACGCGCAGCGTTGACGCGCAGCGGGCGCGCCGATTGTGCGCCGAAGGCGCGCCAAAGGTAAGCCCGTCTGCGCCCGTCCGCGACCGGACCGCGACCAGCGCCAGGACCCCTGGCCCCCACCGACGGAAGCCGACCCGACGAACCTACAGCGCCGCCGACCTCATCGCACTCAACACCGGCCACATCCCAGGATGTCACCGAGCCGCCCCGAAGCACACCCACGGACCCTTCAGCTGCCTCGCCTGCAAGTTCACCTGCATCCGGACCTTCCCTGCACCCGCCAAGCCGAACTCCAGCAGCACCCACCTCAAGTGTATCCTGCTCAACACCCGCTCCGTCCACAGACACGCCGTAGAACTCTGGAACCTGCTCGACACCACCGCCCCCGACGTTGCCTTCATCACCGAGACCTGGATGAACGCCTCCTCAGCCCCGGACATCGCCATCGCCATCCCAGAGGGCTACAAGATCACCCGGAGAGACCGCGACAACCAGACCGGAGGAGGCATCGCCATCATCCACAGAGACACCATCCGCATCAGTACCAACACCGATGACACCCTCACCACCGCTGAACACCTGCACTTCCAGATCCACACCGACCCGAAGACCACCCTCAGAGGCACCCTGATCTACCGACCCCCGGGACCGCGCACACGATTCAGCGAGGACATCGCCGACTTCGTCAGCCCGCACGCTCTCCCCTCCGCCGACTACATCCTCCTGGGGGACCTCAACTTCCACCTGGAGAACAACAACGACCGCAACACCATCACCCTGCTCGACAACCTCGACAACCTCGGACTCAAGCAACTGGTGACCACCCCCACCCACCTCGCCGGACACACACTCGACGCCGTCTTCTCATCCAGCAAAGACGTCACCTTCAGCCACGCAACAGGACTCCACTGGACGGACCACAGCTGCGTCCACTTCACCTTCAGAAGAACGACGATCCACCACCTCCAGCAACAGGTTGCTCGCAGAAGCTGGAACAAGATCACAGCCGACCAGCTCACCGCCTCCCTGAGCCAGCACCCTCCCGCCAACTCAGCGAACCCCAGCCAGGCCGCCGACAACTTCACGAAGTGGATCAGCAACTGCGCGGACGAACTCGCCCCTCTGAGGACCCCGCCCAGCAGATCCTGCAGCAGAAAAACACCATGGTTCACCGACGAACTCAAGTGCTCCAAGAAGAACTGTCGAGCCCTCGAGAAAGCCTGGAGAAGGGAACCAACGACGGACAACATGACCACCCTCAAGCTCGCCACCCGGAAACACCACCAACTGATCCGCGCCACCAAGAAAAATGAATACAAGGACCGGCTGGACAACAACGCACACAACTGCAAGGAACTCTTCAACATCGTGAAAGAGCTCTCCAACCCCAGCGCCGGAAACAACGACATCACCCCGTCGCAAGACCTCTGCAACTCCCTCGCGTCCTACTTCCACAACAAGATCACGGACATACACAACAGCTTCAGCAACCAACCAACGCAAGCCACAACCGCAACGACGCCACCCACCACCACCCTCCGCACCTGGACCCCGATCAGCACCGAAGACACCATCCGCACCATGAACTCCATCCATTCCGGATCTCCGACTGACCCCTGCCCTCACCACGTCTTCAGCAAAGCCGACGCTGTCCTCGCACCCCACCTGCGGGACATCATCAACACCTCCTTCGACTCCGCCACCTTCCCTGAGAGCTGGAAGCACGCCGAACTCAGCGCTCTCCTCAAGAAACCCACAGCAGACCCCACCGACCTCAAGAACTACCGTCCCATCTCGCTCCTCCCGTTCCCGGCCAAAGTCATCGAGAAGACCGTCAACAAACAGCTAGCCGCCTTCCTCGAGACGAATGGATCCCTCAACCCATCACAGTCCGGCTTCCGGGCGAACCACAGCACCGAGACCGCCCTCATCGCCGCCACCGACGACCTTCGAACTCTGATGGACAACGGAGAAACAGCGGCCCTCATCCTCCTGGACCTCTCCGCGGCTTTCGACACTGTCTGCCACCGCACCCTAGTACAGCGCCTCAGCAACATCGGAATCCAGGAGAAGGCACTGGACTGGATCACCTCCTTCCTCGACGGAAGAACACAAAGAGTCCGCCTACCACCGTACAAGTCAGAGGCCACCAAAGTCATCTGCGGCGTACCCCAAGGATCCTCGCTGAGCCCAACCCTCTTCAACATCTACATGAGCCCCCTCGCGGCCATCGCACGCCAACACAACCTGAACATCATCTCCTACGCCGACGACACCCAGCTGATCCTCTCCCTGACCAACGACCCCGCCACCGCCAGAGCCAACCTGCACGAAGGGATGAGAGACGTAGCCGAATGGATGACGACCAGCCGCCTGAAACTAAACTCAGACAAGACGGAGGTCCTCATCCTGGGCTCCACGCCCTCCGCCTGGGACGACTCCTGGTGGCCCCCCGCCCTGGGCACCGCACCCAAACCGACAGACCACGCACGCAACCTGGGCTTCATCCTGGACTCCTCCCTCTCCATGACCAGACAAGTCAACGCCGTCTCCTCGTCATGCTTCAACATCCTGCGCATGCTACGTAAGATCTTCCGGTGGATCCCCACCGAGACGAGGAAGACGGTCACCCAAGCCCTCGTCACCAGCCGACTGGACTACGGCAACGCCCTCTACGCCGGAACCACTGCCAAACTCCAGAAGAGACTCCAGCGGATCCAGAACGCCTCGGCGAGACTCATCCTCGACATCCCCCGACGCAGCCACATCTCCGGACACCTGAGAGACCTGCACTGGCTCCCGGTCAACAAGAGAATCACCTTCCGGCTCCTCACCCACGCGCACAAAGCCCTACACGACCAAGGCCCGAGCTACCTCAACAACCGGATCAACTTCTACACTCCCAAGCGCCTCCTCAGATCAACCAACCACGCCCTCGCCGCCGTCCCCCGCATCCGAAGAGCGACAACAGGAGGAAGATCCTTCTCCTACCTGGCCGCCAAGACCTGGAACTCACTTCCGACCAATCTGCGCCTGACCCAAGACCACCTCTCCTTCAGGAAGAAGCTCAAGACCTGGCTGTTCGAGCAGTAGCAGCACCCCCCCCCCCTCCTCCCAGCGCCTTGAGACCCTACGGGTGAGTAGTGCGCTCTACAAATGACCTGATTGATTGATTGATTGAAACGGGCTCAGTTGTCACAGTTTCTCTTCTGGCCCTTAGTAACTCTAAGTGTCTCCCAGGGGCTCTTAAGAGATGTCAGGAATATTCGCCTAAGATTAAGAGAGGTTCAAACCTCTCCGCTTTTCTGCAGACACTCTAGACATCCCCACAGCCCACCATAAGGCATCATCTCCAACTGTGCTTCGTAGACTCTGCTCTACCTTAGAGTGAGCCTGTTCTGGCCCTGACATCCCCTCACCTGGATATCACAGATTCTCAGATGACCCTCAGAGATCCACCCTGAGAGTCACAACTCACCCAGGGCCTCATGTACGGGTGCTTACAACCTGACACCTGGGCCTCAGACCTCGACCGCAGATACCTCAGAACCTCAGAGAACCAGTGCTGGCCCTCACACCATCACTGGTGACCACTAGGGCTTCTTCTGTGGGTCGCAGAGCCTTTTACACACCCTGCTGAACCCCAAGAGCCACTTTCAAGGCCCTCACTGCTTATGGGAATTCCTTCCCAACCTGCCATCAGCTCCCCAACCGACTAAGTTTTCATTCACCTGCAGTGACTGTGAAGCTAATAACTTCGCTTAACTCTAGGTCTTTGTATGCCTCCTTCACTCAAGCACAATCTAGGCTTCAGTGCCCCCCCCACAGGAAATAGACGTGCACCTTTAAAGGAAACTTCCTAAATGAAACTTGATTTGGCAGGCTTGTTGTGCTGCAAATCACTGGGGTCAGTAGATTTCCTCAGACCTGAAATGATACTGCACCTTTTTGGGAGAGATGTGTCTTTTACTTCTCTTGCTGGGGTTTGCTCACCCTCGTAGAAGTGTTGGGAGTCAGACAAAACCTGTCAGAGAATATCTGATCTGCTGGTGACAAACCGGAGCCCCACCCTGGACCCTGATGTAAGTACACAGACAAATAGTCTAAATTCACATGAAGTATTTGTTTATTGTACTCCATTCTCTGCATATTATATAAGTATATTTATTATAAAAGTCATAAACAACTCAGCAAGCAATATGTACAAAAGCCCCACGTCTACTTCATCACACACCCCTAATCAATAAGTCTAATCCCTATGCAGGTTGCAAATAGCCAACTAGCTGATTAATAGCCTGCACTTATTAGTTTTTTTTTAATGCTGACTCATGTAAAGTCCCCTGAATACCTTTAATGCCATCAGAATTAAAGCCAGAACTCTGTATTTCAGCATTTCTTCAGCCATTGATCCTTCTTGGTAACCCTGGCCCTATAACTGGTACCTTATATACCTTTTTTCTATACGTCTGTCTAAGGAGCAAAGAGAAGCTGGCTTGCACTCCTCTCCAGTTTTACAATACAGGACAGAGAACGACAATTCTGTCCAGATTACAGGAAGCACACAGATGTCTGCTGCTGCAAAAGCATCTTCCTTCAAGACATTGCTTACAAGATCATTTCTCCCCATGGCCACATTTCAGCTGCATATGTATTAAAACAACTTCAGGGATTTGGAAAAAAATCTGTGGCTGGTTAACTTAAGTCTTAGAAAATGGGACAGTAAAGGAGACATTTTGGCAGTCTACATAAATTGAATGGATCTAGTTAGTAATTAAAAGGCCTACTTTCTGGCTTCATGCCCCATCACTCACTCCAATGCATTCAATGCATGGATACTGACCATGTGAACATACAGCAAGGGCTGGTTTGTATGTTACATAAGAAAAACGAATACAACATGCCACGTATGTCAGACTTACATTTTAGTAACAGTGTTAACATGCATTTTCAGTAGCTCTGCACACCGCCTATAGGTCGCAGGTTCAAATCCTAGTAAGATAACTCAGTAGGTTCACGTAGTGGCTGCAGAGATCTTATTGAAACTTGCATGGCACACGTTCTGGGGAATAGTCCAGTGGATTATGTGTCTGCTTAACACATTAGCATGTGACCTCACCTCCAAAACTGTGATTCCCAGCAGGGCTTCATCTTTTCAGGTTCTGCTCAAATGAATAGCAGTGAGTGGGGTAGCAATAATGAGTGCCTACATGCAAGGCCGTTTGTGTAGTGTGTTTTCTCAGTTGTCATTACTAAATAATTAAACAAACCCACATCCTTATGGTACACACTGCATGTTATTTAATAGTCCTGGTTCTCTGGAGGCCCAGAGGGAATATGTAGTTCAAGTATCTCGTCACTCTTCTTGTTCTTCCATTATTACACACATTTCATTATGTTTTCCTTTGGAAATCATCGGCCATTTTAGGGAGCTGAAGTAAAATGTAACATTAATATTACTATTATTATCATTGTTATTAGTTTATTAATATTTTCTTTTAGTCTGCATTTTCGTCTTTTCTTAATTTTGACTGTCTCTTTCATTCCTCCTCTGTTAATTCATTTGCTGATGGGTTCTCAAATAATTACCATTTTTGAATGACAACTTTGGCCTCCTTCTTCATACAAATATTTAGCTCTGTGCAAAATAATGTCCATTGCTTTATTTTTTGCCATATCTCGTGCGGCCTGGGCCTTTGGATGTTTTTCCCATTCTGTTGTTTTTGGAATTTGGTCTTTGGGCTGTTCTTGGGAAATGATTCTGAATTGGATATGTATCCAAGGTTGATGCCTACAACATGCTCGTTCAGCGATGGCAAATGGGTGCTTTGGAGGTAGGGTGGTTGAGTGTTAGTGAGGTGGTGTGACTTAACTGGCTTTCCTCCCTTTCTTCAAAGACCAGTTACTGCTCGCTTTCCTCTCATTCTTCTTCTGAATCTTTCAGCATGTCTCCCATCCATCTGGTGGTGCTTCTCATCATTTGTCCATCTTTACAGGGACGTTTAGCTCCAACTCCTGGTTACGGTCTTTTGTGTCCAGCAGCCTGACTGCCAGGTCTTGGTCGTCCCTCTCTTTTTCTGCTTCTCTTCCTTCTGCATCTTCCATTTTCCACATTCCCTAGTCACTTCCCTGGCAATAGCTTACGTATTGCGACAGACAATGCAGGAGCACTCCACTAGCATTGCTTGGGGTTTGCCATTGTTCTGCTCCTTCAAGGACACTTTGGGGCATATGTACGAGGATGTAACGCCGTCATAGCGTCAATTTTTTATCACCGTATTTACAAGTTGCAGCTAACCGCAGTTAGCTGCAGTTTTCCGGTGTAAACGTGCATTTTTCGACTCACCAGGTCTGTTAGCGGGACGTAACGAAAATGAGATGCAAGGTAGGCGTTCCCATGCAAAAACAACTGCTAACCCCACTTTGCAATATTTACATGGAATTCCTTGTATGGTGCAGAACCAAAAAAACTGCCTCTAACTCCAGTTAAAGGCAGTTAAAGGCAGTTTTTTAAGACCAGAAAATAGCTGGTCTTAAAAATGGTGCAAACACCTAGGGCCTTATTTCAGAAGGTTGTGGTACTGGACAGCGCTGCAAGGAATGTTGCTGCGCTGCTTTGATACAAAACTACAGGGCAGTCATGTGCACCATCAATAAGCTAGGGTGCATTCCTGGGTTTTATTCATGAAAAGTGTTGCATCGCTGCGACAAAACAGCGTTGCCCTTCATGTGACACAATGAATGCGCTGTATTTACTGTACGATAGACACAATGAATGCGCTGTATTTACTGTACGATACAAAAGGGGATGATGGACGGAGCGTTTGAACAAATCAAACACTCGCCCCCGGTCAACTGATCTGGGTTTAATCCATCACCATTCTTTAGTTCACTCAGCCACCCCAGTTCAGACATGGCTATATGCAAATCAGTCTGACCCTGTGCCTCATGGGAACAGTCCAGCCTGAACTGCCAAGCCATGCCTTCCCTGGACCGGAAACAAGCATCCTGGGACCAGTTTCGGATTCATAATCCTCATCAGCCAGGCTATCTTGAATCCAGTGGCCAAGTGAACAAGGGACTCACGTCTGAGCATACCCTGCCACACTTAGGGCGAACAAAGTGATACAAAAGGGGATGATGGACGGAGCGTTTGAACAAATCAAACACTCGCCCCCAGTCAACTGATCTGGGTTTAATCCATCACCATTCTTTAGTTCACTCAGCCACCCCAGTTCAGACATGGCTATATGCAAATCAGTCTTACCCTGTGCCTCATGGGAACAGTACAGCCCGAACTGCCAAGCCATGTCTTCCCTGGACCAGAAACAAGCATCCTGGGACCGGTTTCGGATTAATAATCCTCATCAGCCAGGCTATCTTGAATCCAGTGGCCAAGTGAACAAGGGACTCACGTCTGAGCATACCCTGCCACACTTAGGGCGAACAAAGTGATACAAAAGGGGATGATGGACGGAGCGATTGAACAAATCAAACACTCGCCCCAGTCAACTGATCTGGGTTTAATCCATCACCATTCTTTAGTTCACTAAGCCACCCCAGTTCAGACATGGCTATATGCAAATCAGTCTGACCCTGTGCTTCATGGGAACAGTCTAGCCCGAACTGCCAAGCCATGTCTTCCCTGGACCGGAAACAAGCATCCTGGGACCGGTTTCGGATTCATAATCCTCATCAGCCAGGCTATCTTGAATCCAGTGGCCAAGTGAACAAGGGACTCACGTCTGAGCATACCCTGCCACACTTAGGGCGAACAAAGTGATACAAAAGGGGATGATGGACGGAGCGATTGAACAAATCAAACACTCGCCCCCAGTCAACTGATCTGGGTTTAATCCATCACCATTCTTTAGTTCACTCAGCCACCCCAGTTCAGACATGGCTATATGCAAATCAGTCTGACCCTGTGCCTCATGGGAACAGTCCAGCCCGAACTGACAAGCCATGTCTTCCCTGGACCGGAAACAAGCATCCTGGGACCGGTTTCGGATTCATAATCCTCATCAGCCAGGCTATCTTGAATCCAGTGGCCAATTGAACAAGGGACTCACGTCTGAGCATACCCTGCCACACTTAGGGCGAACAAACCGATACAAAAGGGGATGATGGACGGAGCGTTTGAACAGATCAAACACTCGCCCCCAGTCAACTGATCTGGGTTTAATCCATCACCATTCTTTAGTTCACTCAGCCACCCCAGTTCAGACATGGCTATATGCAAATCAGTCTGACCCTGTGCCTCATGGGAACAGTCCAGCCCGAACTGCCAAGCCATGTCTTCCCTGGACCGGAAACAAGCATCCTGCGACCGGTTTCGGATTCATAATCCTCATCAGCCAGGCTATCTTGAATCCAGTGGCCAAGTGAACAAGGGACTCACGTCTGAGCATACCCTGCCACACTTAGGGCGAACAAAGCGATACAAAAGGGGATGATGGACGGAGCGTTTGAACAAATCAAACACTCGCCCCCAGTCAACTGATCTGGGTTTAATCCATCACCATTCTTTAGTTCACTCAGCCACCCCAGTTCAGTCAGGGCTATATGCAAATCAGTCTGACCCGGTGCCTCATGGGAACAGTCCAGCCCGAACTGCCAAGCCATGTCTTCCCTGGACCGGAAACAAGCATCCTGGGACCGGTTTCGGATTGATAATCCTCATCAGCCAGGCTATCTTGAATCCAGTGGCCAAGTGAGCAAGGGAGTCACGTCTGAGCATACCCTGCCACACTTAGGGCGAGGATTTACTGTACAGCACTCCTTGTCGCAATTAATTACTGGAATCCTGGCATATCTGCCTGCGCAAAAGTCACGCATTGCTACAATTGTGTCACAAGCAAGTTGCAGCTCCAGCAATGCATGGGGCCAGCTATCCCTGTGGCACTGCGTCATCTTTACACCTGCCATGAGGCAGGAGTAAGGTACTGACGCAGTGGCGTCCTACAATTGTTGTCTGATGGAATTCACTGTGCCACACATCATACCTGATGCAGGAATAATGTGGCACAGGGCTTCACAAGGTAACGCAAATGCCTAGATGCGTCACTTTGTAGATACAGCGCAACGTGGTGCAAGAATCATGCTGCAAGTACGTCAAGAAAATGACACACTGAAGGGGCTCATGAATAAGCCCCACTGTCTTTTTCCCCTAAGTTGGCGCACAATGGCTGCCATGCGCCAATGCAGGCACCCTTGCACCATGGTGCATGGGTGACTGTGTTGCTGAGTTATTTGATGTTGTCGTTTCATCTCTTCTCAAGACATCTGCAGGTGGGGCTGGACTAGTGGAGGGCGGGAGTGAACCAGTTGGCCTACTTGGAGTGCTGTTTGCCTGGTCTTTTCTTGAGGGTTGCTCGGGTGTTGGTGCAGTTGGAGATTCATCGGTGGAGGTTGCACGCTGCGGTGTTGGCGTCTGCTAGCATTGGCAGAGTGGTGGTGCTGAGGGAGTAGATAGGAAGTTCTTCGGTGGCCTTGATAGACCCGCGACAGGGGGGGCAATGATAGCGATGGTGTACGGTGGGCATGGTGAAGGCTTGATGTAAACAATGATGGTCGATACAGGAGATTCCTGTGGTGTGGCTGTAGCTGAAGTTTCTACTGATGGAGAAGATGGGCTTGAACATGTGTAAGGCTATGTGGGTTTGTGTGGTGACTAGCTGTTGTGTCTGATTTTGGCACGGTTCCCCAGGAGGGGGTGGTGTTCTGGTCACTGGGGTTGTCCAGGTGGAACCTGAGATCTCCGGGTAGGATGTATTCAATGGATGGGAGAGCCTGGGGAGCGATGAGGTCTACAATGGCATAGATGAATAGGGGTTCCTGGGCCAGGGGGCCTGTAGATGAGGGTGGCGTGGAGGGTGGTGTTGGGGTTGATATGGATCTGGAAGTGGAGGTGTTCCATGGTCACCGTCGGATCATTAGAGTGCATGGTCAGTCAGAGTGTGCCTTTTCCATACAAGGGAAATGCCTCCTCCTGGTCGCTCGGGGTAGTCCATGTGAGTGAATCTGTAGCCGTCGTGGATGGTGACAGCGATGTCCGGTCCAGAGCAGTGGTTGGTCCAGGTTTCCATGAAGAAGGCGATGTCTGAAGAGATGGCATAGAGGAGGTCCCAGATTTCTGTTGTGTGTCTGTGGAGGGACCGCACATTGAGGAGGATGCAGTTGAGCCGGTTGGCTGCGCTGTTGTTTGGCTGGGCGGCAGGGGGCGCTGGTGTACTGATGTCACAGAAGGTGCGTTTGCAGTTTTGACAGGCGCAGGGTGCAAGAGAATTCCACAGTGTTGCTAGCTGGCAGGCGGTGTGGTGTCCAGGGCTGATGGCACGGAGGGTGCTGGTGTTGTAGCAGTGGGGTGTCCAAATTGAAGGGTCCTTGGAGCTGGGTGTGGTCCAGGGGTGTATGGGCGCAGACGGGTTTGCCTTAGGCGCACCACTGGTAAACCCGCTGCCCATGGCTGCACAGCGGCTGCCATTATGTAGTGCTGTGTGGGGGACTGGACTGCTGGGAGGCGTGAAATGCAGGAAAGGACCCTGTATGGTGCGGGGATGCAGGGGATAGCAGGGTTTGTTAATAAATATATTTTTTAATTCTTACCCGGAGGCCGGAGGCCCGCGTCTTCTGTGCTCCTACTCTCCTAAGTCTGCTTCCAGGAACAAGAAAGAGGCAGGTAGGCTCTCTCCCCTAAGCCAATCAAAACGATGCAATGCAGCATTGTGATTGTTCTTGAGAGGCATGCCAAGGCATTCAGCCAGGGGCTGGAGGGCTTGGCATGTTCTCCATGCAGGCTGTAATGCAGCCTTCATTGCGAACAAGGATGTGCACATAACTGCTTTGGGTGACCTGAGAGGGCCGACCAGTCATTGCACACTGGAGTGGGCATACCACTCTGCCCCTGCCCTGCACTGTGGGTAGTGCAGGCCAACCCACCCTCCCACCTGCAAAGGAAACATAGCATGAGTACATCAGTAATTTATCATCATGTAATGTTTCCTCTTCTTGCACTGCTTGAAAGCAATGGGGGTATGCTCTTCCACCACAGTAGATGAGCCACCACTGGGGGAGTGTCACCCACAGGTGCTAGGCCTGGGCCGACTCGACCCCCGGGCCTTCTCTGCTACACACCTCACCTTCTCCTCACCTGGGCATTGATACCGTGGCGCAATATGCCACACTCTCTCCAAATCTGTGACTCAGCCAGCAGGAGCCTCGGCCAGGCAGGATTTTACAAGCCAGGGCACAGCCGTCGGTACCAAGTCTGCTTGGGAACCTCGAGATGCAGGTGATGCAACAGGGCCTCCTTAAGCATAAAGATGCAGTGCTCCCACCACACAAGCTCAGCGCAGCTCCAGGGTCTCACCTTCCACAGTGTCCGGCCAGCGCAACATCCTCCGGCCTGTTATGCAGAGAGGCGTGGCCCACCATTGGTTATCTCCTCTGTGCACCCCGGTATAATGGTGGCGTGTGGTATGTGATGCCGACCTCCCAACGTTGGTGCGCAGGAGCGCTTCTACTGTTCACAGCTCCAAAGGGCACCAGGTGGTCTTCTCAGACAGGTCAGCAACATTTCTCCATGCGACCCGGAAGACTTCACCACCAGGTAAGGGTGATCGCCAATGCCTCAATATCTACCACCATATGCCAGCAACTCCACAGCACCCACACATCTCACTCCAGGGCCCAGACGCAGGCCCAGCTAGGCCTTTGGGCCCCGGGGACTGTCCGTGCTTTCAAGGTTTTGGATGCCATGGTGTTGCGAGGAGTGCGCAATGATAAGTGATGCATCACTGGTTTTACCCAGCGATGTGCCTCTTTTGATGATTGTAGCCTTGAATTCCTCTTCCCGTGGGACTCTAGCTAGACATCCTGGCTATTGGGGGCTCAGGGGGATGTTGAGCTTTGCTGCACTTGGCCCTAGATGCTCCAATATGCATTTCATTGGTTTAGTTTCCTATTTTTCATTTGGGGTGGACTTATAGGCTATTTTTGCCTCTAGAGGCAAAAAACTCACATTGGGCTGACTAACGTGAGTGTTTTGCCCGCAAATTGGTCTTTCGTCAGTTTTTGCCTGCTAACGCCAGAATCTGAATTGCCTTCACACTAGTGTTAGTGGCAATTTTCACTGCAGCTACCTGCAACTATCGCAATGTAGCGATGTATTGTAACTGCACCGCTATCAGGGCGATCACTTTTGGTGATAGGCCGCGTTAAGAAAACTGCTGCTAACTAGCATTAGCGTTAGTTAGCGGCAGTTTTTGAACATATCCCCCTTCATGCTTCAAAGGGAAGACTTCAAGGGAAATTTCAAAGCTATTAAGTAGCTGCCTGTGGTTATTGGGAATATATGGGTTTACAATCATTTTATTGTAAGGCATAGCTGGATGGTCACACCACAAGAGAAGTAGACATAGGTTGACTGACAGAGAACAGGGTGTTCTATTGTGCTCTACAACTCTGTAGTGCTGCTGCCAATATTGATCTGATACTGTCAATGTATCAAGTATAGCCACTGAGTCATTAAGTAGGAGTGTGTTGTAAGTTCCTATGGAGCAAAGGTAGTCTAGTGCAGTTCACTGTGAATAGCTTTCCAGTAGTTCATGGATTGCTCCCTGTTCCTGCTTCTACTTCCTCACATTGTTTTTCTTTGCAAACTGGCAGCATTTCCTCATGAGTGCCAATATTTCCTTCTTGCTGTGGTTAGTACTTTAAATGGCAGTGTCATTTTCTCTTCAGTTGAGTTCAAAACTGTTTTCGGCCTGAGAGCGAAATTCTGCTCGGCTCACTGAGTTTGTGGCGTTTTTCCCCCCGCGTAGCTGGCGAAGTTCTGAAAAACTCAGCATAGCTGAGTTTATAACTCGCTCACCGACATTATGTTGGGGAGCGCGAGCGAGGAAAATCTTGTTTCAGACCACCTCCTGGTGAGATTTCTCAACACTGGCGGTCACAGATGACTGCTACTGCTTACGTTGAGAAACCTTCGTTCACCTTGAGGAAGCTGTCGCTCGAGTAGAACATCTACTCGAGCAGGAGAAAGAAGCAGCGCCCTCTTGCACTGTGCATGGTGCAGTTCATTCAGATTTTCCAGCACGGGACGAACACCCGGCACTAAAAACCAGCACAAACGGCCCGACCTAATGCACTCCACTGCTTGTGGAGCTTCGCATAGCGTTATGGAGTTTTTGGGTCACTTTGTGGAGTTCCATGTAGCAGAACTCTGCAAACTCCTTCTAGTCCTACACTGTTTTTTTATGACTTTAAAATGGATGAACGCTGGTAGTCTGGCGTTCCTTGAAACAACTTAACCCCTTCGACGCTCATGACGAGCTGGGCTCGTCATGAGGTAGCCTCCTCGCACGCTCATGACGAGCCCAGCTCGTCATGAATAAAGGGCTTTACAGATTCTCAGCGCAGGAGCAGAATATCGACCGCACGCATGCGGTTAAAAGCAATGCCGCTGGCTGTCCTAATTTCAATGTGAAAACCAACATGAAGAAAATATTGAGAACTACAGTTGGTAATAGTGGTATTGACAAGGAATACAAGAATTTTGTGAGAAAACATTTACAGTTTCACACATTAGTAGTCTGCTGTGTGAAAAAATGTGTTAAAATGCGAACAAGCATGTGGCAACCTTTAATAGTGTGGCGCAGTATTGTAATGTGCACCACGGGTGACAAGGTGGAGCACTGGGATAACTTATCTTGCAGAGCCCTGACCTGAGTGGGACATGACATTTTGGTGAATGCTCTCAGATCTCCATGTTACTATTGCCCTCAGCCACCATCAGGAAAAATCTTTGACATTCAACAGTGCTTGACCTAGAGCTGATGCAGCTGTGGTCAACATGCTTAGGTCCCGCTGGATCTTTTCATGCTTACCACTCTCTACCGTACCTTGAAGCTCATACGGAGATGGAGTGGTGTGAGCTTGCTCAGAAGGTTCCTCCAAGCCACAGGAGGATGTCAATAGGACACATCGAGCAGGCTACACAGGTGGTATAGAAGCTGCCTGCACTCAGTTGTGGAACTCCCTGCGTATGCACACCTTGGTAATATGACTACCCCTCTCTTGTAGATGTCCATATCATTTGTTCACTATACAGGTAATTACTACTTAACCCAGCCGAAGCTCAGCTGAAATGGCCCCAGTAAGTGCCTGCAGTGGTCATCGTCTACAGTGATAGCTACCACGGCAGTCCAGCCACCTTGTTCCAGTCATTCCTACTTCATTGGGCATTTTGGAAATGGGCAGAAACTTTTCAAAATGTCTAAAACGTATGAGGAACTAAGAAGTCCATATTTTACGCAGATAAAGCTGCACTACTTACAACTGGGGTTATTGCAGTTATGTCATTCCACTTTAATCAAGCATTGTGCCAAATTCGCAACACAATCCGCCATCTCCTACTTGGGGACATATTTATCTATGTGTTGCGTCACCCTTGGGCCACGCAAGGGGGTGCAATGGCAAGACAACAGTAAAGCAAGATTGATCACATTACGCAAGCCCACCTTGCACGGGCCTGCGTGGCTTGATAAATTTGAAGTAACACAACACAGCAAAAATCTCTGTATTGTGTTACTCTGCCCCAGGGAGGCATTCCATGAGTGGAGCATGGGCGTTCCCACGCATCAACCCATGAACTTTTTGTGCATTCCCAAATTTACCAACACTGGTAAACCTGGGAATGCCTCAAAATGCTACACCTCCCAAGGTGAGGCGTAGGGAGGTGCAACAAAGAGAAATATCTTTATTTTGCTTCATTGTTTTCTCTTTCTGACTGTGCCGCACACTGCCGTACACATAGAAAGAGGAAAATGCCTCTGAGGATTGTTTTTGGGCAGAAAGATGGCCTTCCTGCCCGAAAACTATCCTGCCTATAACGCAGGCACCGTGCACCACAGCCAAGGGTGCCTGCATTGGCACTAGGCAGTCAAAGGGGTGCCAGCACAAAGAAAAGACAGAAATGCGGCGTATAATGTTAAATACTGCACATTCTGCCCTTTCAAGAAGCTCAGCACAGCACGGTGGCTTGCTGCACCTCGCTGTGTGAAAGTTTGTTAAATCTGCCCCTTGGTTCTCAGATTTCAATAAATAGAATTATTTCTAGTTCAAACGGCTCCAAGCATGTTATGAACACTGCATGTGGAACATATGTCCTGACAGTTTACAAAAGTTACCTGGTCACCAGATGATTTCAGTTTAAGGCTCGAAAGAGGTAGGCCTTCACCACCACTGAGTTAATAATAGACTTAATGGATGGATTCGGTGAAGTGCTTTTGTCCACAGCAGCAAACAGAAAGCCTACTTATTCAAACATATTTTAAGAAGGGTGGAAGAAGTGCTCCATTCTTTGTCATGAAAATGTTTTATTCATGAGTGATGTCAGTTCATATTTACATCACAGTGTTCTGAGGATGAGAATTTACAGCAGTCACAGACATTTTGCATCTCTTTTTAAGGTCTGATGCCTTAAATCTTTAAGCTCTTGCTGGTAAGACACATAACATGTGATGTACAAAGCTGTACTGCGAGCTCAGAATAACAGAAGCATGTTTTTATTATCATCACTCAACAGTCGTGCAGCCCGTTGAGTGCAGCATTGTCTGGGTACCACAGAAACTATTTGACTTTGGAACATAGCGAAGATTGAATTGACATACATTGTGTTCCCGTGCTTCCATCAAAGGAAACAAAAAAAAGTTTGGTAGTTTAGATTCTCAGTAATATCAGTGTAACGTACTTGGGGCCTCATTTCTGAGACTGTGTGTCCCTTTTACGCAGCCGGTGCGTCACTTTTTGTGACGCACCAGTGGCGTAAAAAATGTGCCTTGTTGCGCCATATTTGCAAAGTGACGCATCTAGGTAGATGTGCTAGATGCGTCACTTTGTAAACCCCTGCGCCACATTATACCTGCGCCAGGTATAATGTATGCAAGGGGGTGTATTGACGCAAGGAAGGGTCGTAGAAGTGACGCAGTGAAATCTAAGAGATTTCACTGCGTCACTTTTAGGACGCCGTTGCGTCAAAATCTTGCGCCTGCCTCACAGCAGGCGTAAGACTGACGCAGGCCCTTTCACATGGGGCTTGCTCCATGTGAAAGGGCACATTGCTGGAGTTGCGTCACTTTTGTGACACACTCCAGCAATGCGTCACTTTTGCGCTTACAGATACGTCAGAAATACTGACGTATCTGTAACTCCTTGGGACATGATGCATCATACATTAAATATGACTCATCAGGAATGTCGCAAGGAGTGCGCACAGAGAAGTGATGCATCGCTGCTTTCACGCAGCGATGCGTCATTTCTCATAAACGAGGCCCCTGGTATTGTATTCTTTCCTATTAGTAAAATGTGATACTGAACTCTGAAACTCAGACTGATTTCGATTTCATGTGGACCTCGTTTTTGATTTATAGCGAGTTAGTTTGTCTCTTGCCATGTGAAGGATATTTATTTATTTTGGTGTGTTGACCAAAAAATACAATTGATTGATTAGCAACATAATATTGCTATAGAAGGACCATAATTTATCTTTAGCCATAAATTATGCCGCCTAATTGTCTTTTACATATAATTTGTAGGCCTGGGTGAAATTTCTGTTATGCTGGCATAATGTTTTGTAATATTGGTAATTTCGCATTACGATTATGAGAAATCCCCAAAATTATATTATATCGCTATGTTTCGTAATGATGCATCTCCCCCAGCAAAAATATAATGAGAGCTCACAGGAAAGATGTGAACGACCAGAGGGAGAGGTGTGGTGCAGCGGCCAGGGCAGCTGACTCCAGAGCCGTCGGTGGCCGCTCAGCTCAGGGCAATAGCTTGCTTAATTTCCCCGAAGGCCCTCAGCACATTGAGACCCTTAGGGTTGATTAGTTCCCGCTTTCCAAATACCGGGGCTTATTTTGTTTAATAACCATAACGTGAGTGAATGCTTTTTTGCAATGCTTGTCTTTTTGTGTTATTTTTTTAGACGTGAAGCACAGCTTCGTGTCTAAAATGGACATGAAAACGCATTATACACTAAAATATTGCACCAAATAAATTTTTTAGATTTTGCAGAGTTTCACTCAATTTCTGAAATGTCGTGTGATTATGAGAAAATCAAAAAAAGGCAACTTTTGAAAACCCCAAATAAATTTGCCAAAACAAAAAACTGATCCATAAAACAATGTTAATGGCAGAGAAAACTTTGACTGGCCGGACCGGGCATTGGGAGTTTTCCCGGGGAGGCTGGAAGGGTGGAGGCCCGTTTTGTAGAAGTGGGGACTGGTTCGGGTACTGGGGGCCAGGTTTTCACCAGTGCCCACAGTAACAAAAGCAGTAAGCAAGTATTTCCTCCTGGGGCCTGGCAGTGCTTGCCCAGGGGCTGGTCCGAGAAAATTGCCAGGGCTGCTTTGGGCTCCCTGCCCTGCCTTGCTGAGGGCAAATGCTTTCTGGTCCCTGGCTGGCAAAATGTGACTTCTTTGCCTCCCTAACCATGTGGGAGATTGCTGATGAGTGTGACATTTAGCAGTCTAGTCTATACGAGACTGCAGCACCACATCCGCAGGCCAGGCGTGGACTGCGGGGCCAAATAAAAGGAAGCGCCCGCTCTGGGGCGAGACGTCTGGAATGGCAACACAGTGTGGCCTGAGTCATTGCGCGCACCCACTCCAGCACACCTGCTACCCTGCGGTGGACCAGCTAGGCCACACCACACTGGCGACGAGGGTGGGATCGGAACCCTCGCCCGCCATTAACTGCATGCGTGCTGCGCACATGCGCGGAGCCGCGAAACAGCAAAGGAGTGAGAGCGCTCGGCCCGGCAGAGCACACCACGCTGCATCCACAGCCTCGGCAGCCTGCCACGCTATGCCTGCAGCTGTGGCAGAGGAGAAAGGTTAGTGAGATCACACGTGCTCATCCAACACAGGGACCCATACGCTCACCCTGCCAAGAGACCAACCTGGCCGTGCGCGGTTAACCCACGCCCCGCATGAGGCCTCAGCAGCTTATATAGCCCGCAGGGGAGCTGCTAAGAGACATTCAGGCCCAGGGGCGACACCCTGATGAGCCAGCAAAACCCCTGCCCCTGAAGGCCGGCAAAGAGCACATATCTGTGCAGTAAGGAGACAGGCCCTCACACACACCCTCACGTGGGCCACCCTGCGCCATCACCCCTACAGGGCCGACTCTGCAAGCGTGAAGCACGCTACCTGCTCCAACACACCCAGTGTTTCCTGCCACTAGACGCCATGGGGGACAATGGCCGAGCAGCAGCATCAGCCCACACACCTTTCCAACATGCGGCTTCAGGGGTCCTACCCCCATTCAGCGAACTGGAAGACCCCGCGACGGCCTCTCCCCGATTGAAAATCTGGATTGAGCGCCTCAACAACTATTTTGTCGCAACCCGGGAGACAGACAACACAGTAAAGAGGTCCCTGCTGCTGCACTATGCTGGGGATGAAATCTTCAAGTTATTCAAGCACTTGCCCAATATAGGGGCAGCGGCTGACTATGGCGCGGCGGTAACCGCGCTAAACGCCCACTTCGACCCACAGCTGATCCCTGATTTCGAACGATTCAAACTATGACAAGCCCACCAAAGAGAAGGAGAGTCTATGGACACGTTCTACACCCGACTTCGCGAACTCGCTAGCACGTGCACCGAAGATGACCAACCAAAAGAAATCAAGGCACAACTCATTCAAGGATTCCGCAACAAGACATTGAGAGGCCTCATCCTGCGCCAACCGAAGATCAGGCTCGAAGACATGCTGATACTGGCGCGATCACATGACCTGTTCGCAGCCATAGCAAATGAGATGGACCAAGCACTCATCAAGCCTCAAGGACGGTCCGACACCATCAAAACGGAGCGAGCCTATGCCCTTTGAACCAAGCAAAAGGGGAAGGCGCAACAGAGGTCGCGACTTTCGAAACCAAAGGACTCCGACACAGGCAGTGCGACAGCTATCAGTGACAGAATCAACACCACCCGAAGACCCACAGAGGAGGGGCAAGAGATACCAGGAGCAGGCTAAAGACTCCTCAGGAGACGACAACGAAGAGGTGTACCTAATCTCTTTTGCGCTGGAACTCATGGCCTCAACCAACGTGCATGATCCACATGGAGGGAATGGAGATAAAAGCGGTCATTGACACCGGAACCACCGTAAATGTCATGGGCCTCCAACAATATCGCCGTCTACGGCCACGCCCACCAGTGATGCTGTTCAAAACCAAAATCTACGCCTACGGAGCAGACATGCCTCTTCCGTTAAAAGGAAACATTTCATTTCCTATCAAGGCGGACGACTTCGAGGTAACAGTTATGGTCCATGTCATCGACACGAAAACAGACACCCTACTGAGCAGCCATACAGCAGAGGACCTCGGGCTCATCTCCTTTGCGAGGATAATCCAGACCCACCAGGTAGACAAGCTGCTCAGTCAGTTCCCCGAACTGTTCCAAGGGCTGGGGCGCATCAAATGCGAGCCCATCAAAATACACATCGACAAGACAGTCGCCCCAGTCGCTCTGCGACACAGGAGAATCCTGTTCCACCTGCGGCCGCTGGTAGAAAAGGAGCTAGAGACCCTGGAAAAACAAGGCCTCATCGAAAAGGTATCTGGGCCCACGCCTTGGGTGTCCCCGATGGTCATCGTGGAAAAGCCAAAGCAGCCAGGAGCGATACACCTCTGTATTGAAATGAGGCTACCAAATAGGGCCATCCGAAGGCAATGCCACATCACGCCAACGATGGACAACATCATCGCAGATGTTAACGGGTCCAAATGGTTCTAAAAAATCACAAGCACCTCCGCAATACACTAAAACGCCTCAGCGAGCATGGGACGACCCTGCATAAAGACAAATGTCAGTTCTTCCAGCCATCCCTTGAATTCTTCGGGTACGTGTTTAACCAGGAGGGCATCCAAGTGGACCCGAGGAAATCGCAGGCTATCAAGGATGCCCCTGCGCCGACAACACCAATGGAAGTATGTAGCTTTCTAGGCATGGCCACGTACTGCGGGAGGTTTATCCCGGGGCTTGCCACCCGAGCAGAACCACTGGGGACCCTTACAAGAGCGGACGCCATGTGGCAATGGGATCAAAGAGAGGAAGAAGAGTTTCAAGGCATAAAAGAGGCCCTTCTGGGAGAGGCAACGCTAGCATACCTTGACCCGACAAAAAGAACAGAAGTACTGGTTGATGGCAGTCTGGTGGGACTCAGAGCAGTGCTGACCCAGGAACACGAACCAGGCCACTGGGCAGCCCTAGCATTCCCCAGCAAGTCCCTAACACCCACATAAACGAGATATGCTCAAATTGAGCGGGAGGCACTAGTCTTCAAATGGGCCTGCGGCCACATCCATCTGTGTCGTGGACTTGGGTCAGCGGACTTGATAATTCTCGCTTCAATGCTTACTCTAATCAGGGGTTCCACTCGGCAACTCTGGGCATTAGCTTGCCTAACCTCCACAACGGCCCCATCAACTCCGGGGATGCCTGGCTCCACCTTGGGGAGTCCCAGCAGGGACCATCCCACAGGGAAAGCCAGGACGGATTCCCCAGAGTTATACAGCGCCAGGAAACCTACGGACGGGTAGCAGTGCTCTTTACAAGCTCAAATACATTTACATTTTACATTTACATTTTACCTGAAAGGGCAACCGTTTACCATGGTCACTGACCACCAGCCCCTCGTTCCTCTCTTCAAAGGGACTGAACCTCACCCCCCTCACGTATTGAGCGATGGGCAGTCCAGCTGCAGCCGTACAAAATGGAGGTGGTATACCCTCCGGGAGCCAAAAACCCTGCGGACTTCCTGTCAAGACACCCTATTCCACCAAAAGCACAAGATGACAACGAAGATGCAGACCACTATATTTACATGGTGTCTGTCATGGCATGCCCCCAGAGCATGACCCTGGACGGCGTCAAGGAGGCAGCCGCAACCAACACAGTGTATTTCCGTACCCTGGGAGCCATCCAAGAAGGGTCCTGGATGAATTATCTTCGCCAAGTCAACTCCTGGACCACGGAAGACCGAGAAAACTTGACAAAAATGTGGCGGATACGCCCGAACTCAGTGCTACAAGCGATGGAATCCTGTTAAGAGGGCCAATGCTCGTAATACCCCAGGCCCTAAAACACAGGGCAACCCAACTAGCCTACGAAGGACATCAAGGGGTAACCAACATGAAGGCATGAATGCGGGAAAAGGTCTGGTTCCCAGAGCTAGAGGAGATGGTGGAAGAGTATGTTCATCGCTGCCCGCCATGTCAACTGACAAGTGCCCCGGAGAGGCCGATCCCCGTGATCACAGAAGAAGCGTGCACCGCCCGTGGTCCAAAGTGAGCATCAATTTTGGGAGTATTCCCCGAGGGAAACACACGCTAGTGATCGTGGATGCATTTTCGAAGTACCCCATAGTGGAGCCTGTCGTATGCACTGCTTTCAACCACATGAGTCCCATCCTGGAAAAGGTGTTCACGATGTTCGAATTTCCTCACAGGATACGCAGTGACAATGGGCCCCCGTTCCAAGGCGCCGAGTTTGCCACTTTCCTAAGACAGCGAGGAATTCATCACCGACGGGTCACTCCTCAGGGGCCACAAGCCAATGGCGACGTCGAATGCTTCATGCGTACGCTGAGCAAGATGTTCCGCATAGCAGTAGTTGAACAAGCGGACCCAGAGAAGAGACTCCACGAATTCTTGAGAGAATACCGAAGCACCCCCCACTGCACCACCCAGAGGAGCCCGTGGGCACTGATGCTCCATGGCCCAAGAAGAGACCTGCTCCCCACTTGTTCGGGATGGTTGCCACCCCCTCTTGAGGTGGAGAACACACAAGATCTGAGAGCTCGTCGGAACCAACAAGTAAGTATCCGCTGCGGGGCCACGCCAAGAACGCTCCACGCAGGGGCTATTGTCCTCCTGCGGGACCGTCGTCCCGGAGGGAAGTTTAGAACAAACTACGAACCCGGGACATGGACAGTCACCTCCAACCGTGGAACCATGGTGACCGCCCAAAGAGGAAGGGAAGAGGTGTCCAGAAACGTCTCATGGTTCAAAGAAGTACCGGCGGAACACCCGGCTAGACCGTCTGATGATGAACCAGATGACACTACTACTCAAGCACGAGAAACCTCCAAAGGAAGGCAAAGGAGCGGCGGAAATCAAGAAGCTCCAGACACCAACACGAGCCCAGGGGATCTAACTCCTGACAGCACGCGACTGCGTGGATGTTACCAGGGATACAGTCTGAGAACGAATCCCCGCACTAGCCAGCGCCTACGAGACTTTGGCTGCTGAAGACACCCGGCCTCCGCACCTGGGGTTCACGCAAGTACCAAGAACTTTGTGCCTGTCAGTTAAAATGTTTTGAACTGTTTGAAATGTTTAGTTTTCAAGGACTGAGTTGGATAGGGATGTGACATTTAGCAGTCTAGTCTAAGCAAGACTGCAGCACCACATCCGCAGGCCAGGCGTGGCCTGCGGGGCCAAATAAAAGGAAGCGCCCGCTCGGGGGAAAGACGTCCGGAATGGCAACACAGTGTGGCCCGAGTCATTGCGCGCACACGCTCCAGCCCCCTGCGCACCTGCTACCCTGCAGTGGCCCAGCTAGGCCACACCACCCTGAGAATCATCCAGAAAAGCCCTGAGTCTGGAATGAGGTTAATTCTCACCACAGCATGCGTGTAAAGAGATAGCTGAAGTCGAAAGGTAACCTTTGAAAACACATATGAAGAGAAATTCACCTGAAGATTTCCCATGTGCTATTTTTAAATGCAAACGGAGAGGTAGTAGGATCTTGGACCAGTCATCACCCAGCATGTGGGAGCCCAGGCCATTTGGTGTAGCTAAGGACAACAACCCTGAGTGCTACAGCTGTAGGCATGAGTGGCTGGTGATTTTCAAAAACGGTGAGGCATGCACACTGTACGTACTGGTGCATGGTTACCTTAATATAATGTAAATAATCATCTTACAAGCATGATTTCCTTTGCACACCAGAAAGTCGAACATTTCAAATCCATCCAAGTCCAATATAGTGGCAACCTACATTGGCTGTGCAGTGGCCTTACATCTCCAGCCAGTCATCTGGAAGCAGCACATTATCCTGACCCCATCGAGAAGCGGTACAGTTTCTATTAACACCTTCGCCTGCGCTGCGTAAAAATCTGTGTTACTGTTATCTTTATGTCATCACATTCATCAACGAGCTGAGCAACTTTCCTTTCACTGAAGGATAAATTCCCAGACTGCGCTGTGGGCCCTACGGTGGAAGAAACTTATGAAAGTTTTCCAATAAATGTGCAGACATAGTGTTCTAATCTGAATTGCTTACCTAACATGATGTTCCTCTTTATATTAGAGAACCTTTTCACAACTGCACTGCGCTGCTGGAAAGTTCTGCAAGGCAGCATGCCGGAAACTAAGCGCTGCGCTTAGGAGCCAATGCAAGCTCTCTATGACGAAAGGAAAAACCTTAGAATCTTAGAGAAGCACTGGAGACAATCTCCATCCACCCCCAACCTCTCTCTTTTACGTTCAGCAAGATCCATATACCACAAACACATCTTCCAGGAAAAAACATCACACTTCGATTCAGCTAAAAACAGACCCAAAAAACTTTTCGACCTCATCAAAAATCCAAATTGTTCTCCCCAAACCATCAATCCTGAGGATGCATCAAAGAAAGCAACTGAGTTCGCTATATTCTTCGATCAAAAGGTAAAATCTCTGGTGGAACAGGTCACACACCCCACCCCCATCGAGGAGCGAAAATCCCTAGTCACTTGGCAGAACTTTGCCGCCATCTCAGAGGTTGATCTCCTCAAATGCATCCGCAAAACCAAACCTTCCAACCATTCCTCTGACCCCATTCCCAGTGGCATCGCAATTGATTTCTATACTAACACTCTCTCCTACTGGACCAGGCTAGTCAATCTCTTCCTCAGTCAAGGATCCCTCCCAAGTGTCCTCAAAACAGGACAGGTTACCCCCTTCTAAAAAAAACGTCTGCAGATGCAAATGACCTCAATAACTTCCGCCCCATCACCAACCTCCCTTTTGTTTCAAAGATCACAGAAAAATGTGTTGCAAAACAACTGTCCCAACACATTATGGACAATAATCTCCTCGACATGTTCCAGTCGGGCTTTATTCAAAACTGCAGCACTGAAACAACCCTGCTGCAAGTGATCGATGATGCGCTGCATATTCTAGATTCAGAGGAATCGTGCCTTCTGATTATTCTTGACCTCTCTGCAGCTTTTGACACTGTTAATCACAACACCCTCCTTAACATTCTTCAACAGAGAATGGGCGTGGAAGGCACTGTACTCAAATGGTTTGCCTCTTTCCTCACAGACAGATCCCAAATGATCAAGATTGCAAATAGTCTCTCGTCTCCACTGGTGGTTGGTCAAGGCGTCCCTCAAGGTTCTATCCTTGCTCCCACTCTGTTTAATCTCTATCTGGAACCATTAGGGAACCTTCTAAGCAAATCTGGAATCCTCTACCATCTCTATGCGGATGACACCCAAATCTACCTCAAAGTGTCTTCCCCTCATGATCTCTCACTACTCAGCTCTACTCTCAACACTATTCACAACTGGATGCTAGATCACCAACTCATTCTCAATCCCTCCAAAACGGAATTCCTCCTCATATCTAGCTCTCTCTCTCCGCCTCCTGTTCAAGCCTGGATGGATCAATCAAATCTACTCAACAGTAAACCCATCATTGTGGATTGCGCTAAATCCTTAGGTGTTATACTTGACAAAAGACTCAACCTCATCTCACACATCAACTCCATGGCCAAGAGCGCACGTTATCAACTGCGACTTTTATGGGGGATTCGTCGGTTCTTCCCGGAGAATGACCTAAAAACTTTGGTCCAATCGCTAGTTCTCTCTAGACTTGACTATTGTAATTCTCTTCTGACTGGCCATCCCAAATCTCACCTTTCCCCCCTCAAATCCGTACTCCATTCATCAGCTCGCTTCATTTCAGGGTCCAAACGAAGTGACCACATCACTCCTATCCTGTCTTCTCTCCGATGGCTTCCCATTGAGGCTAGAGCTATCTACAAAACAGCGTGCATCACCCACAAAGCTTTGCACTCTTCCACCCCTCGCTATCTGGCGAATAAACTCAAACTGTCTGGAGTCTCAAGACCTTCTCGGAATGCGGAAAAGTTCCTTCTTGAACCCCCCTCCTTCAAAAGAGAAAAACTGTTGGCACAATCGTTCTCAGGTAATGTGGTGAGAACCTGGAACTCGCTTCCTCCTTCGCTCCGTGCCATCACCTGTATCCAGATTTTCAAAGCGGACCACAAATCTCTTTTATCCCAAAGACACTTTCAGAACTAATTCGCTCCATCCCAGACCCTGCCAGGAAGTTCTTTAGTCATTGTAAATTTGTCACATATGTTTATATTTTTGCTTACACATCCTGCGCTTGCTGTGTTTGAAATTGTGTTCCTTTTGCCTGCGTTGTTTTGATTCTATGGCCTGTTATTGTTCGCCAGGAAGTTCCTTAGTCATTGTAAAATTTGTCATATTTATTCTTACTTTTGCTTATACAGTTTGTTCATGCTATTTTTGTTTGCTCTATTCCCGCAACAGTTCTCTAATGTAACGTAACGGGTTCTATTGTACAGTGCTCTGACACCTTTGGGTAAAGTTCGCGCTTTATAAAAATGCATTAAATAAAATTAAAATAAACTGTTCTCATGCTTTTTATAAGAGTAAACAGCATATGAGCAGTGCGAGCATTGGCTGGGACAGGCAAACCCAGCCTTCCATCTGAGACAATGGGTCTCTGCAGCCGCGGCCCTTGCAGGTAAGAGCTGTGAGACATTGGGGCCGGGAGGGGGGGATTTCGACGTACGACGATGAGGGAAAATTAAATAAATAATTGATTTTCCCTTGCTGTCGTTTGTCAGCTCCCCCCCACCTGGCCCCACCGCTCTTCGATCAGGTTGACAAATCTGATGAGAAGAGCACTCTAAGGAGTACTTTAGACCAATCGACACACATAGCACTAAGTTCAGACATGTAGAGATCACAAATCCTTGAGACGTTGAAAAGACCTTTCATTTAGATTTCAGAGTAATTTCTGAGGATTTCTTTTTAATATACAAGTAGATTTCACCACATTTCCTCAATGATTCATTGGTCTCTTTTTTGATCACTTACGCGCTCTTTCTCTCTCCTTGCAGCAACGCCTCCACTAAGTAATACCTTGGACAAGTGGCATCTTTTTTTGCAACAATTTTTCTTCAACACTCTGATTGTCCCTTCTTTTCTGAAACCCGGCAGTTATTTAAAATAGGTCTCCATTTCCAAATGCATCTCTGGCCAATTCTTAAAAGTAGGTCTCCTTTTCTAAATACATCTCCTGCCAATTCTTAAACGTAGATCTCCAGTTCCAAATGCATCACATGCCAATTCTTAAAATAGGTCTTCATTTCCAAATGCATCTCTGGCCAATTCTTAAAAGTAGGTCTCCATTTCTAAATACATCCCCTGCCAATTCTTAAAAGTGGGTCTCCATTCCGAAATTTATATTCTGGCAATTATTAAAAGTAGTTCTCCCTTTTCAAATACATCTTTCTACTAGCAGTTTACCCACAACAGTATTGTGTACTGTGGCTTTGATTGATGATGGACTTGATCTGCAAACTGACTTTTCCCATGGATTGTCCAAAAAGTGGGCCTTAGACGTCCTGCCTCTAGTACCAAGGAGCAAGTTACTGGAAGTAACTTGAAGTGGAGAACTGGTTTGTGAAGTGCTAAAGGTATGCTAGCCTATAGGACCAAAGACCTCTACTGTAACAGTCTTGGATTGCTCCAAAGGCCATCTCTTAACCACTAGCAAAATAATTCCTCCTTCTTTCTGCCCCTCTTCCAACACCCTACACCCTGTCCCTCATTTTATTTTCCCTTTTCTCTGCTCTCCCTCTTTATTCCTGGCATTTCAACTTCTTTTTCCTCTAGCGTCATCTCAACGGATCAACTAGGCTTGTGGTGTTCTTCTCATTGTCCACTGTATACCTTATCTATGTATTTTCACTTTCTCTCTTCTCATCCCTTCTTTGCAGTGTTTTTTAAATTACTGACTCTCTATCCGCTCTAGTCTCTCTCTTTTGACTTGCACACAGAAGTTTGCTCTCTTTGTTACCCCGTCTCCTTCACACTAGACCATACATCCTCTATATCCAGTATCCTGCCATAGTAATAATTTCAGGTTCATGCCTGGTGGCTCCCTCCATTCTTAGTCTCTCTTCATTCCTGTGAACTCCCCTTTTCTTCCCCAGCCTCTAACCCTTGATTCCACCCTTCCTTCCCAGACTTGATACATTCAAAGTTTGTTCTCCCCTCATTCAAGGACTACTAACCCTTAATTTCTGGTCTCTCTTCAATCATCTTTTGACCTTGTTGCTGGTCTCCCTTTAAACATAGTTTACTCGTCCCTCCTTCTTCTTCCACCCCAGTCCGTAGATTCCAGTCTCTCTTCATCTTTGCATACCTGCTAACTCACACAGGGGCATATTTACAATAAAAAAGGGAAGCGTGTCGTTAAGCCAAGAAGGCCAACAACTTCTCCCAAAACACAAAGTTGAAATTTCAGACCTCATAAAAAAGCCGAGCCTTAATGGGCTTTTCATTACAGAAACATGGGGCGACTATTCTTGTAACAGTGACTTCGCAGTTAGGGTCCCTAAAGACTATGGGGTCGATTAGGATGTAGGGTGGATCGTCACCACCTGCATGGCGGTGGCGATCCGCCCTACATCCTACCCCGCCTGCCACCCATTTCCCCCCCTCCCTATTAGTATTGCGGGGGGACCCCGGCTGACGGAAAGACCGTCCATCTGTTTTCCCCTGGTCACACAGGTGAAAAGGCAGGGGAGAGCAGCCTTTCCGTGGCGGCGTTGCCGCTTTGGAAAGACATGCGGATTGTGCTTATGGAGGCCTGTTGCGGGCCCCCAGGGTATTGCGGGGGTGGGGGCGCACATTGGGGATACCTATGGTACCCCCCTACATTGTCATGGACAAGGTGGCAGGCACCGCGTGGTGCCTGTTACCTTGTGCATGACAATGCACATAGTGCATTCCCAGCATTGTGGCGGGCGGGGCTGTGAGCACCACACGCCACAATGCTGGGAATGGAGGATGGCACCGCCACGGTGGCGGTGGCATCCTAATTGCAGGTGCGGGACCGCCGCACCAGTGGCGGCGGGTCCCAGCATCGCTAGGGTAGCGGGCGAACTAAAGTACGCCCGCCACCCTAATCGGTCCCTATACCCTTTTCATGATGGATAGACCACTCAAAAGGGGTGGCGGCCTGGCCTTAATATACCGTAGCGAACTTACAGCCATCTGCAATGATGTTGGCAATAACGATTGTGAATCATTCTTGTTCAAACTTACTAAAACAAGTCCCTGACTTTTTACGGGGATTCTCCTATATCAACCTCCAGGGACCAGTAAGAATTCATTTCTTCAATGTTTTCAATTGTTAGCCAAGAGTAGCCTTCTTTCCGAGCATTTTTCAATTCTGGGAGACTTTAACTTCCATCTCGAAGCATTTGATGACAACAACACTGCTAATCTGCTCGATATTGCAGAATCTTTAGGACTCAAACAGTCAAGGTTTCCACACACTTAGCTGGACACATGCTTGACGGTCATTTCACTAAAGATCCATCTCTAAAAATTCACAGTATAGCCCCAGTTGTTGGGTACGACCACTTCACTATCTCTTTCACTACCTAAAGTCCCAGAGGGCACTCTCATTTGGCTAAATCCACGGTGTCCATTGTGTATAAGGCCTGGAGTAAACTTAACTCAGCTACCCTAGCTCAGACTCTTGAGGACAACCAACCTTCACCTTCCCTAGATGAAGAGTCTGCTGCTATCAGCTACTCTAATTGGCTATCAGACACTTTCTATGATCTGGTCCCCACCAAAAATCGGTGGTCTAATTAAAATGAGCCTACAGCTCCATGGTTCACTGAAGCCCTGAGGCTCGAAAAACAAGCCTGTAGAAGGAAAGAAAGGAGCTGGAGAAGGAAGTATGAAGAGCAAGAAAGTCGGGTTTATAAAAGCACGCTAGCTAAATATAAAGAATTTATCATTAAGGAAAAAAGTAATTACTATACTTCCTTAATAGACAGTGCCTCTAACTCCTCCAAGGAATTATTTCAGGTTGTCAAGAAATTTACGACAACCTCCAATAACAATAACTCCTCCCAAAATCAAATGTTTTGTAATGCTTTGCAAACTCATTTAAAGAAAAAGTTAACAGAATTTTTTTTTAACTTTGATAACCACAGTTCGCTGCTCTCAGAACAACTCAATCTGAAGGAACAGGGTGATCACTCGTTTCACAATTTCTCTGCCACCACACCAGAACAAGTGATCTCCCTGCTTCTGCAAAGCAAATCTGGTTCCCCCTGGGACCCCTGTCCGGTAAAGATATTGAAATTGGCTCCAGACATTATCTCTCGGAATCTGTCAAACACCTTTAACATTATGTTCTCCATAGGCATTTTTTCACTTATCTGGAAACAGGCTTCCAACCTCCCTCTCTTAGAAAATTCTAACCTGAGCTGTACTGATACCTCCAACTATCGCCCGATCACGCACCTTCCTCTGCTAAAATATGTGAAAAAATCATGAATACTGAATTGTCTAAATATATTCAGGATAACCAGCTTCTAGACACCACCCAGTTTGGCTTTAGACCAGGACAAAATACGGAAACTGCCCTGGTCAAAGCAACTGAAGAGGTAAGGATGGCACTGGACAAGGGAGGCTACGCAGTCATGATCCTATTGGACCAATCGGCTGCGTTCAATACAGTACACCACAAAACCCTCATCCACTGCCTAGCAGAAATTGGAGTGAAGGGCAAAGCACTGGATGTGCTCACATCTTTCCTTAAAGACTGAATACAAATGGTATCTCTAAAAGAAATATAAATCTACTCCTTACCGTGCAGAGTCCCCCAGGGATCATCTTTGAGCCCCATGCTTTTCAATGTTTATTTAACTAAACTGGCCCCATTTATTGAAAGTTTCAACTTGGAGGTAACATCATATGCTGATGATACCCAATTGATTATTGCTGCTGCTCACAATGACACGTCTGGCCCTCAAAGATGTTGGAACTGTATCGAGGCGGTCAGCAGTTGGATGAGTTGACACTGCCTGAGACTCAATTGAGATAAAACGAGATTATTGTTTTTGGGAAGTCCTCCCCAGCCTGGTCTTTCAACTGGTGGCCTGGGCATCTCCCCCACCCCCTCCCTCACTGTCACTAAAGCCAAAAACTTGAGAATCATCATCGATGACAACCTCAACATTGGTGCCCAAGTATTGGCTTTGACCTCTTCAGTCTATTACATCCTAAAACTGATCAGGAAAATCCTACCCTTCATCCCCGACAGCTATAGGAAAACCCGGATCACTGCACTAGTCCAATCTAAATTGGACTATTGCAATAGTCTCTGCCTAAACATCCAAGAAAAACATATGAGACGGCTGCAGCTGGTTCAAAATGTCACGGCTAGAATGATCCTTAAGCTCCCTAAGTATCATTCTGATTCTCAGAGACTTTGCAAACTACACTGACTGGCTATTCGCAGCCGTGTCAAATTTAAAGCCCTTTGCCTTGCACATAATGGATTGCACAATACTGGCCCGGAATTTCTCAGTTCGATTTTTAAACTATACATTCCCAACAGAGATTTCTGCTCTGCCAATTCCAACATCTTAGCCATCCCAAAAATCAAAAAGGTGCACTGGGGTAGCAGAAGCATCATCTATAGTACAGCCAAACTATGGAACAGTCTTCCACCTCATATCAGAGCCATCCCTTCTCTGATGGCATTAAGGAAGGACACAAAAACTTGGTTATTTAACCTCTGAAACTGTTTCTAGCCCACTCTCTCAGATAACGCAAAAACACTTTGTGTACACATGCGCTTTAAAAAATTCCCTAAAAGGAAAAACACGCTTCGTCACTGCGTTTCTGGCGCTAACTTTAGCTGCCTAGCGCTAATGCAGGCACCCTTGCACCATAGTGGAAAGGTGCTTGTGTTGAGGGGGGAGTTTGTTTATGTGCAGGAAGGTCCCCCTTTCCGCACATAAACAATCTTTAAATGCTGGTTTGTAACTTCTATTTGTGCTGCTTAATGCAGCACACATAGAAGTTGCAAAACAGCATTTTTTAAAATGATTGTTTATGTGCAGGAAGGGGGACCTTTCTGCATATAAACAATCATAAGCAATTTGCTGTTTCTATGTGTGCTGCACAAGGCAGCACACATGGAAACAGCAAAAACGAGGAGAAATAAAGCATTTTTCCTCGTTTTGCCTGTTTAAGACCAGGTTTTCCCTGGTCTTAATTTTGACACTGCCTCCTATTTACGCTGCCCTTGTAAATAGGAACCAGCATCAAAATCAATGGGTGTTACGGTGAAACGCCCACCACATAACCCATTACCCTCCCCTTTCACGCAAAATACAGCATGAAATGGTGTCTTATTTACAAAGCAGAGTTAAGCCACGTTAAGTGGCTTAATGCTGCCTTGTAAATAAGGCGAGGCCCCTATCGCCATCACAACGTCACTGAAAGTGATGTTGTGGTGGCAATACAGGCTTGTAAATATGTCCCACAGTGTCCCTGTGGGAGTGTGTGTCACACTGGTCACATGGTCTTCCATTGAAGAGCTCCGATTCAGAAAGGCAGTCTGAGATAAAAGCCATTCATTACTTTAATTTAAATCTTTATTCAGCTATCAGAGAAAACAGCCATGATGGTACAGACAAACATAATATATCTAAAAAAGAATTAAAAGGTGTATAATTACAGTGACAATTATTAAAGCAATTCTTTTGCTACACCATAACACAATACGTTTCCTCGCATTAATCGTTTTCAGGATAAACGAAGCAACATTATAGCATGTTAGAGGATCATCTAGTGTCGCCAAGAAATTCATTGCTACTTTGTGTGACCTGATGTTATGGGCAGCAAACAATAGTTTAAGATAAAATTATGATAAAAGTTACAGAACAATAAAAAGTGCAATGTGCTTTGTATTCTGCTCAGCCATTGCTCTAAGATCGTGGACTGCATGTACCATGATGCAAAGGAGCAAACTTTTCTGAGATATGATGTAGTGTTCGGCCACACACTTTTCCCTGCCCAAACTGATTTTCATGACCTCCTCTACCATTGATCACACATTCCTAATGTTCCTTTCTGTTAAAATTTGTATTCCGGCCCATTGATTACACTTCATCCCGCCCAAGCCACAGAGTAAAGCCCCAGCCGGAAAGTATTGCCCGGGTGAGGAGAGTACAGCCTGGGTGCGGAGATTCCGACCCGACTGCGGACGTAAAGATACGACTCGTAAATGACCTTAGTGAATAACAAAAGTCGTAAAGTTAGACTTTTTTCTTAGATTGCCTTTGTGAATTGGGCCCAGTGTGTTCCCAGATCCTGCATGGAAGCTGTGCAAAGCTTATGTCCACTCAGGGTTCTGCATCCTTCCCATAAGCGGCAGCTTCAGAAGATGGTGTTTTTGGGAGTTGAGAGAAGATTGACTTTTGGGCACCATCTGCGCAAACCCTTGCTTCCTCTCAATGCCCCTACCCTTCAGACAATCCCTCATGGCTACTGAGAGTAAGGAGTTTAAGACTTGCCCCATCCCACATCTCAGCCCCACCAAGCCCCCCTCAAACATGATGTGATTTTTTTCAAAGTTGGCAGATCTGTCTTTGGTCTGTTGCCCTTCCTGCCTTCCTCCCCTGCAGATTTCATTTCATCACTTCACTCAAAACGGATGAAATAAATTACAAAGTCTTTTTTTTATATGGATCCTCTTTTGAAGCTATTTTTAAAATGTTCAAACTTGACCTGCAAGCCAATTCCCAAATGCGAACCTTTACACAGGTCAACATTTTCAAACCCACTCACCAAAGGTCTCAATAGAGTTAAGATCAAAGGATTCTTGGTAATAATTGATTATAATTCAGCAAAATTACATCATGCTCACTGTCCAAAAGGAATCCATTTGAGCTGGAATTATATCTTACGAGTCTGCATGACTCAATGCTATTACAAATATAAATGTAAAAATTATTCATAAAACATTTGCATGTTGGAAGATTCACCTGTTTTACCAGAGGTTAGATTGGGCGATGCAGCAGTTATTATTCAAACCAAGCATTTTATTAAGTTGAAATTTAATATTTTTTCCACACAAAGTTTCTTCCTTTTGGAGATAATTCCAAAACGATGTAGTTTCTGTGATGCAAAACAAATACCAATCTTTTGAGCAAAGCAGTTTACATTTTGAAAAGTTAACTTGGAAGCGACTCCTTCGTTCTTAAAAATATTCATATTTGGCTGAAGGAAAGGAAAAAGGTCAGTATTCTATTGTATTAATGCCAGGTGGATGCTCACCATTCCAGAGCCTTAAAGAAGGGTTTGAGACTATCATGGTGTCAGTGCTGTCCCTTTTTTTGTGATATCCCTTCAACAATGCCACACACGGAGAGTAATTTTACACATCTTAATTCTGCTGTGTGTAAGTCAGAACTCAACATTCTAAACCTGCCTTCAACTCATCTCCCAAATGCTAACCTCATAGGCATACGGTGTACAGCGGGAACCCAGAGTTCAGGCGTTCTTTTAACGCAAGACACTACATCTCCTGCTTTGTTAAAAAAGAAGTTACAACTTTTTAAAAATGGCCAAATAAGTAAATAAATACACAAATAAATACATGAATAAGTACACAGAGAACAATGGATACACAGGAAATTATAATTCTTCAATTATGCGTTGTTGTGCCTGAATCACACGTGCAGATTGGGTCACTGGAAACTGGGAACTGGCAGTCGAACTCGCAGTGATCTGCACAAGTGAGGTGGAAATATCAGCAGACACAGAGTAATCAACAGTCTGTCTGGACATAGTCTCAACGTTGATATTGAAGTTTGGTGAGGGATGGACCACAAGCCAAAAATGGGAGGAATCTCTCATAAGGGAATTCCCAGGACACTGGGCAGTCACCATGGGTCCTTTGGTGTTAGTAATGGTAAAGGGTTCAGCCTCAAAAGTAGACTGTCTGACAAGCACTCGATCTCCTCTTGTAAAGGTGTGTTATATGGCCACTAGGGTAATTATCGACATTGCTAAGTTAGCATGAGCTCTGTAGCCATGATGCTGCTTTTGCGCATGTTACTACATGACTTTATTTTGCAAGACTCTGTTTGTGCCTTTCACATGAGAACTGTCTGCTTTCTACATTCTCTGCTTGTTCCTGGAGTTTAGTTTGAACACGATGTGCAAGGTCGATAAACATGCCCCTTGTTATACTGTTCTGGTCAGTCCCTAGCCCCTAGAAAAAACATGCTAAACACAGCCGCACTGCTGGAAAATTCATGCTTTGATATTACAGGGATGCATGTTGATCACACACACTTGGAGAGAGACCTTTCCTTGGAGAAGAGCTATGCTCTTCCTATGATTTAAACCTTCAATCTAGGCTCCAAGGTATGGAGTCTGCTGACAGATCCCCGAGATCTTCCTTTATATAGTCAACCTAAACTTACAAAGAGGATGGCAGTTGGGCCCTATAGTTCTTTTTTCACTGTCTGTATATGATGACATCACCCCTTATATTCTATGGTATTGAAACAATGCTAACTGCTTTAGGTTTATGCATTTTGCTGCTGGTAGTGGCTTGCATACTGCATTATAGAGAAAAAGAGTAACAATAAACATTTTGAACTTTACAGTGACTCTGACAATCCTTATTGTAGACAAAATCGCCAACATTCAGAAAGATTTCCCTCAACCCCTTACTACCACCCATGACGCCGTCACAATTCCCTCCATCTTCGGCAGTTTCTCACCAGTCTCCCTTCAACAAACTCATAAGGCTATCTTGGCCTGCAAATCGGGAGCCCCCACGGACTCATGCCCCCCTAGCATTCTTCACCATCTCATCGAGGCTGTAAATCCCACGATTAACGCTATCATCAACGAATCCCTCGAATCAGGCATCGTTCCCGATGACTGGAAAAAGGCCATAGTGAAGCCTTTAATGAAGAAGCAAAACAAATCCCCCACTGACCTTACTAACATGCGCCCAATTTCCTTACTACCCGCGCTTGGCAAAATCACGGAGCAGCTAGTATACGGCGAGTTAAAAACCTTTTGTAGAGAACAATCACCTTCTGCACCCCCAACAATCAGGGTTCCGTCCTGGCCACTCCACTGAAACCGCCTTGATTGAATTATCTGATTCTATCAAGTTCTTGCAGGATGAGGGGAGACAGGCTGTACTCATCCTGCTCGACTTAACAGCAGCGTTTGACACCATCTCGCATGCCATTCTTATCAATAGAATGCGCGAGATTGGTGTGACAGATACTGTGCTGACATGGATTACATCGTTCCTGTCCAATAGATCCCAAACGGTTTCACTAGGCCCCTACCTCTCCAGAGAAAGACCAATCACATCAGGAGTCCCCCAGGGGTCCATACTTACCCCTCTTTTTTTTAACATTTACATGACCCCCCTCCTTGCACTGATAGAATCCCACGGAATCCTCATCACATTGTATGCTGATGACACTCAGCTTGTCGTCACCATCAATAATAAATGCACGGATGCAGTCTTTAGATTTAAGAATTGTCTCTCCGAGGTCTTTCTATGGTTGAATGGTAACCACCTCAGATGTAACAGTGCCAAGACTGAGATCATACCCCTAGGGAAAGACTTGTCCTTTTCCCCAAAAGACTGGTGGCCAAAAAACTCAGAAGCCCAGCCGAGTGCTGTTTCCTCGGCACGTAATCTTGGCATCCAATTCGACGCATCCCTCAGCTTTGATGATCATGTCCGCATCACTGCCGGGAGCTGTTTTAGTCTCATTAGAACACTGAAGAAATTCTTTGACTTCCTCCCCATCTCAGCCAGAAAATCAGTCGCGGTTGCTCTAGTCCTCTCCCGACTTGATTATTGCAACGGACTAATGGCAGGAGTGAAGAAGTCCACCCTTAGCAAACTGCAAAGTGTTCAACACGCGGCTGCCAGACTCGTTCTTAAACTCCCCAGAAGGTCCTCAGCCTCAGCAGCCCTCAATACCCTCCACTGGCTACCTCTTCACAAAAGAATTTTGTTTAAACTTCTATTCACTGTATTTAAAGCCACTAGAAAAACAGGTCCCCTGTATTTCACCAAGCGCTTTATGTATTACAATCCTACGCGCTGCCTGAGATCCTCAGGAACCAACCTTGTCGTTATCCCAAGATTTAAGTTAAAAACGCGAGGGGGGAAGACCTTTTCCTTCCTAGCAGCAAGAGCTTGGAACAACCTCCCTGTTAACCTTAGGCTAGCTGATACTGAGAGCCCCTTCAGGAAACTCTTGAAAACCTGGGTATTCCAGCAATCCGACTCCTCAGTCTTCGCAGCCATCTGATTCATTCATCACTATGTTTCTTTTTTCTGCACGCTCAGTGCCAAGATGCTCCTTCCGGAGCGATAGTCGCGCTTTACAAAATCCCATAAATATCAAATATCAAAGTATGAGTGAGTGAGAGAAAGGGTATGTCTTGCTACAGCGATTCCTGAGAGAGTCTGGAGTGTTGTGTTCTGGGTTGTCTAATCATTTGTAGCTTTGTGATTATGTAGGAGAACGAATGAGACACTATAGCTAGTCAGTTTTGAGATTTTAGGTACTGAGGTGGTAGGCAGGTACAACCCCTATACACAGAGGTCGTGTTATCCTGTGCTTAGTTCTCTGTATGTGCAGAATCCCCTCAACAGGTGACATCTTTAACATGACATTGACAGTATATATTTTCATCCTCTTTTTCCGACCAAAGTCACTAGCAAGAATGTCTTCCTCACACTTGGATCTGAGGTTGGTCCATTGGGGCAGCTTGGTCATCATGGCTCTTCCAAACATGAGAGTTTTATTTATTTATTTTTTTTTTTTTTGGGCAATCTTATAACGCGCAACTTAGCCCGAAGGGCATCAAGGCGCCTAACAAATGATGTAACATATCATATGAGCCGAGTACCAGATTACAGATAGGCCTCTGCAAAGAACCAAGTTTTTAGTGCTTTCCTAAAGAGCATGACAGATGGTTGTGTTTTTAATTCCGGGGGGAGGGTGTTCCACAACTTTGGGGCCAGAGAAGAAAAAACCCTCCCTCCCCACCTGACTCTAAAGATCCGGGGGACAGACAGGAGGTTCTTGCTGGAGGAGCGAAGGGTTCTGCTGGGAGCATAGGGGACCAGCAGTGATCTTAAGCCTTCTGAGCTTGCTCCAAACAAGGCCCCATGGACAGGGCACAGGATCTTAAAAGAGATCCTAGCCTGAATCGGAAGCCAGGTGCAAGCTCTTACTAGCTAATGTGGCAGAGGAAAGACTGGGTAAACAACAAGGACCCCCTGTAGAAAATAAATACAATTCCTAGGACAGGGAAAACATTATGTGTATTTCAAACCTAGGCATTTATAACAACATTAAGGGAAACAGGATTGCAAGGAGGGAACAGTTGAGACAAAATCTATTATGAAACTGTATTTTCTTTAATTAGACATACATATATTAAAAAACATAACTCATATTTAACAAAGTACAATTACAGGAAAATAATTACAAAAAATATACAATTATAAAATAATCAATTAAAATCAAAAGGTGGCCATCATTAGTATCGACGCGCGTTTCGGCGTTGGAAAAACGCCTTCTTCAGGGGCCACAAATATTTCTGAAATAAACAAATGAAAACAAGAAAATATTCATAAATATTTTTCCCTTTTAACAAAAAACTATTTTTTATAAGTTAAAAACATTCATAAAACCCTTTATCTAAATACATGATCTAATTCATTTGACGAGCAGCATTGATAGTATGATAGTATTATCAGTACATACGGTGAGGTTTCGCTGATAATTGTTTGAACCATATAATTAGGGTCTTTTAATTTAGGTCCCTTAAAATGCAACTGCTCAAATTTCCTATTTTGTATTTTAGAGTATGTATACTATGTTTGTTGTACATAGAGGGAAAAGGGTTGCTCGTCAAATGAATTAGATCATGTATTTAGATAAAGGGTTTTATGAATGTTTTTAACTTATAAAAACAGTTTTTTGTTAAAAGGGAAAAATATTTATGAATATTTTCTTGTTTTCATTTGTTTATTTCAGAAATATTTGTGGCACCTGAAGAAGGCGTTTTTCCAACGCCGAAACGTGCGTCGATACTAATGATCGCCAACTTTTGATTTTAATTGATTATTTTATAATTGTATATTGTTTGTAATTATTTTCCTGTAATTGTACTTTGTTAAATATGAATTGTGTTTTTTAATATATGTATGTCTAATTAAAGAAAATACAGTTTCATAATAGATTTTGTCTCAACTGTTTCCTCCTTGCAATCCTGTTTCCCTTAATGTTGTCATAAATGCCTAGGTTTGATATACACATAGAGGAAAGACTGGGGACACCAAGAACAAATCTAGCTGCCGCGTTTTGGACAGTCTGCAAGCGCTGTATCAGGCCCTTATTAATGCCCTAATAGAGCGCGTTGCAGTAGTCTAATCTTGATAAAACCAGGGCAACCACGATCTGCTTTCAAGCTTCAAGGGAAAGATAGTGATTTATTTTCCTCAAAATCCTGATCACACCACAGCATGTGGATACAGTTCTGTTTACCTGCCGGTCCATAGCAAGCGAGGTGTCAATCAGCAAGCCCAGGTTCCGGGCGAATTTCGAGGGCAGTGGGCAGACTCCCAGGGATGGGGGCCACCAGTCGCTTGACCAGATGTCCTGATCTCCTCTGAAGATTAGAACCTCTGTTTTCTCTCCGTTTAACTTCAGTGAATTAAGAACCATCCACTGTGAAACTGCCTCCAGTTCCTGAAGTTATGGGCGGAGGTACTCACCGAGTGAAAGAGAGAAACCATAATTTGGGTGTCGTCAGCATATGACAACACCTCAACCCGAAAGATCTTACTAACCTGGCAAGTGGGGCCACATAGATGTTAAAAAGTGTGGGGCTCAAGGCCGACCCCTGCGGAACCCCACACTGCACAGGTTTAGCGGGGACAGGTACTCTCCCAACTTAACCTTCTGCTCCCTCTGATTAAGAAAGGAGGTCAGGAGGCTCAGCGCTGGGCCCTCCACCCCGATCTCCCTGAGACGGGTTACCAGAGTAGAGGGGGACATAGTGTCGAAAGCTGCTGTCAGTTCGAGCAGGACCAGAAGAGTAGTCTGGCCTCTGTCGACCTTCGAGCGGATGTTATGTACGACCACCATAAGAGCTGACTCGGTACTATGGAACCTTCGAAAACCATGTTGAGAAGGATCTAGCAGGTCCCAAGGTATCTAGGAAAGCAGTCAGATGTTGGTTGAGATGTGTCTCAAGCATCTTTGCTGGGGCCGGCAACAGCGATATTGGGCGGAAGTTCTTTAGTATCTCAGGATCTAGAGTAGACTTTTTCAGCAACGGCTTAACCACAGCCATTTTCCAAGAAGAGGGGAAGATGCCTCCAGTATTTGCACGGTTCATTACCTCTAAGAGGTGGGGGAGCAGGACCTCCCTACAGTCTTTCAAGATCTTAAGGGGACAGAGGTCCAAAGGGTCCAGCTGCTGAGAGGTGAGAAGGGGAAAATTTAGCAGGCTACTATGGGATTCCTTTGCCCAGCATTCTATAGGGAGCGGGCCAGAGGGGAAGGAGAACCCAGGCGGCCCTTCAGAAGTTTAAGAGTAGCCTTAATGTCAGCTATTTTTGTGTGAAAGAACATGGAGATCTTATCACACAACTCTTGGGAACCCACTATGGGGTCAGGTGTTTGCCAAGTGCAAAGGGAATCTACAATCTTAAAGAGTTCCCTTGAAGAATTAAGGGAGGCCGTAAGATAAGAAAAGTGGGCCTTCTTTTCCTCAATTACCTTCGCTTTATACTCTCTAAGGAGACGTTTATGTTTTTCCTTCTCCCTAGGATCAAAACGAGTTCGCCAGAGCCTCTCCTGTTTCCTACAGCCCTGTCTTAGAAGCCTGAGTGTTTCTGAGAACCAGGGGGCAGAGGGTCTCTTTCTGGCCGAATAACAATGTAAAGCTGGGGCCAGGAGGTCCACTGCTCTCGCAATAGAGTTGAAAAATCGAGCGCAGCGGCGTTGACATTCCCATAGGGGATAGCCTGGAGTTAGTTATGAAAGGGGCCAGTGAGTCATTCTTAATCCTCCTATAGTTGCGTTTGAGTTCCTTTTTTCTGGGGTCACAAGATGGAATGGAAAAAGAGTGAAATTTTAATTCAAGAGGAACAGCCATATGATCTGACCATGCAAGAGGAATGGGGGGACCTGTTGTTAATCTAGGCTAATTAGAAAAAACCCCATCCAGTGTGTGGCCAGCTAGGTGGGTAGAGCTGTCCACCATTTGCAACAATCCACATGAGGCCAGGGAGTCCACCAAGGAAGAAGTGTCGCTGGAACCAAAATTTTCCAAGTGAAAATTGAGATCTCCGAAAACAGTCAAGTGGGGTCTGCCAAAGTACGGCTCTAAAATTTTCAGCAGATTATGGCTGAAGCCAGGCCTTGGGCCCGGAGGCCTGTAGATCAAGAGACCCGAGAAAGAGACTGAGGGAGAGGAATTTAGAGAGAAGTAAATGGCCTGAAAGGAATCTGAGGGGGAAGACAGAGGTTTGATGCGGCAGATGGAGGAAACCTTGTACAGGATACCCAGACCTCCTCCCCTACGACCAACTCTGTCCATCCTGGCCAGCGTATAGCCCTCTGGGATGGCATTCACAAGCTCAGGACCAGAAGAATCTGAGGCCCATGTTTCTGTAATGAGAACCCATGCGGGCTTCCTAGCAGAGACAAAATCCCCAAAAGAAATGTTGTTCTTTACTAGTGATCTTGCATTAATAAGAAAGCCACCCTCGGAGATTACAGAGGGCAGGTTTTGAGTCTTGGTGGGGGGCCTCTGGTTAGCAGTATCAGGAATTTTGGGACAGGTGTTTACGACCCAAGAAAAGCCTCAGGGGGTAGACTATGATGGCAAAGTAGTCTATGAGGTTTAAGTGCAGCTAAATCCTGAAAGGAATAAATAGGACTTACTTGAGGAATAGTTAAAATTGGAACAGCCTCCCTGGTCACTGGCGCGTCCTCAGCGCGGACGGGCTGGACTTAGGCGCGACTTCGGCGTGCGCCCGCTGCGCGCGTCCGCTGCACGCGGAGAAAGCCATCCAACCTAAATAGGGAAAGGAGCCTCGGAGTAAAACCCCGTGTGACCCTGTTTCTGCCAATCAGAGCAGGGAGAGGAAATGTTTGCCAGCGCCCTCCACAACAAACGGGAAATCCCGTGGTGGACCAGGGCGCTGGCAGGGCAGGAGTGAAACAGATGAGGCAGGTAAGAGGCACAGATGAAATACGGTGCACACAAAAGAACCACAGTAATATTTTAAAAAATGATTTAAAAAGACCACATTGCAGTCATGCAGCCTAGAACAAAGTTCAGCAGCAAGTCATCTAAATCATGGCTCGGTGCGCATAAGACAAAATGAGAGTTGCAGGGCTTCCCCTGTCATTGAGTGAGGGATTGTTAGAAATGGGATTTCTGGTTGGCTGAGGCTTGCGCCAAAGCCAGGCAGAAACCACCACTCTAGTCAGGGCAAGGGAGTTACACTCCAAAGATAACCACTGCTCACCCCCTTGGTAGCATGGCACGAGCAGTAAGGCTTATTTCGGAGACAATGTGTAAAGCATTTGCGCATGCACCCAAAAGCAACAACATCCCAGGCCCCCCACAAAAGGAACTCCACACAAGGTTATATCTAAAATAGCCTTTGTCTCCTCAAAACACATCAGAGAGTAATCACACCATATACATTGTGCCAACTGGCATGGGCAATATTTACAAGGGATTATGTACACGTGACAGGGCCACATGGACCACTGTCAGCATCAGCACTTGGTAAAAATAGATAACTTGGTCAAGGTGAACTAAATCATAAGCATACAAGTAGAACTAGGTCATAGAACGTACAGTCAATAAACACTGATAATCACTGCACTTTGCAACAGTCTGTGCCATGAAATCCATCATGCACAGTATCCCACCAGTCTAAATACATTAGACCCTAACCACCTAAGTAAACCTTACACTAGGGGCGTAAATCACACAGGGAAGTATAATCTCCCTAACATAAACCTAAACAGGTAAAACAACCTCCTACGCATAAATCATATCTAGAGGTATCAAACAGGGTGCGCAAAACATGCTATACACAGTACATTTCCTAACACCCAAAGCATTAGCACATAAATCACATTTAGCACATAAACCACATTAGGGCCTGCGCCCCCTAAATGTAACAACCCCCCTGGACAAATGGCCATCTAGGAAGGGGCTCAAATGCCCTATGTCCACAGAGTCAGGGCTGCTGCCTAAGCAGTGAAGGTCAAGGCTGCGCCACTGCACCAGAACCTAAACGTTGCAGAAGCCCACTACTTGCTGGGCAGCTGAGACAATGAACTGGAGGCCTAAACGCTGCAGCTGGCACTAAGTGCTGCGCAGCTGTGGAAGGTCAAGGTAGGGGCGAAGGAGTGCGACTCACTCCTGAGTCCAAGAGATCATATCCCCTAGAAAGAAAAACCTAAACGGTGCAGCTGCCCACTACTTGCTGGGCAGGTGTGAATCAAAACTGCGACATGGGCCCTCGCTAGTCCTTAGGAACAAGGACTGTGCACAATGCTGGAGCCATCTAGGCTCAAGATATACTGGGGCCAAAAGGTTGGAGCCACCAAGGCTCTAAAAGGAGAATAGTGCCCCAAAATAAAGCATTGGCCCCTCTGGGACTGGGCAAAGACTGGTTTGCAAAATGTTGGAGCCACCCGGGGCTCAGTAATTAATTAATAGGACATTGGAGCCATCTGGCTCTGAAAACAACTGTGACCTCGTGGGGCCCACGGTGGCTCGGGAACTCACTGTGCCCCCCTGTTGGAGCCCTTGGGCTCTATGGACCATTGGCCAGGTCGTGGGAACAGCCCTCTGCCATGTGGGGCGCTCGGGCATTCTGCGCAGGAAATAAGGCTCCCTCAAGCCCCCTTCCTCGGGGACTTTAAACCAATGGTGGCACTCTCAATAGTCTCCTCAGAGCCCCCCAGCCCTCTCTGACGCACCGGGTTGCTTCTCTGGGGGCTCCTCTCCAAGGACTGGTGTTTTGCTTGTGCGGCGGGGGCAGGCACTTAAAATGTGTCTCACCCCCTCCGTCTCGAATGCTGTGTCGCTTGCGGGGCTCTCTCCACTAACGAGAGCCCCGCCTCTCCAGGTGCCCGGCTTCACCCGGTCCCCCATCTCGGGACCGGGACTTAGACAATGGAGCTCGCGAGGCTCTGCAGCCAGGAAGAAGCGGAAGTGACGCACCCTGGGCCCGCCCCACCCCGAGTCAGGCCAGGCCGCCTGGCTTCCGGGTCGGGCCGGGCAGCATCGGCAGCCCAGCAGGGATTTCGAGCACGGGTCGGGCCGCGGTGGTGATTCTCGTGGGCAGAATGAGGGGTGGGCACCCTCGAATTTAAAAATAGGCATCTGGGCAAAGTCGCGGGGTAGGTACCCACGCATACATCAATATTGTGGGGTTGGCACCCACGAAGTTGGGTGCAATTTAGAGCGGACAAAGAGGGGTAGGCTCCCTCCAAAATCTAAAATTAATAAGTGGGGTGGGCACCCATGCATAAATTAACAATAGCGCCAAGACGCAGGGTGGGCACCTGCGCACCGCAAATACCAAAATAAGCGGGGTGGGCACCCGCGAGGCATAAGAGGAGGGGGAATACCTAGGCAGGGGGAATCCCTCTCAAAAGGGGCTGCAGCATCAGCGCTGTGCAAGCAAAAGGTCCTTACAGGTAAAGAAGGGATCCTGGGGCAAGGGAAAATCCCCCAGTCATTCCAGACAAGGCAGAGGGGTCCCCAAGAAGTCTTCCAGGCCATCCAGGGGCTGGGCAGGGCCCAGGGAGGCAAGCCTTCCCCTGGGCCCCAGCAGCAGCACGCCCCTGGTAGATTCAAGTCAGGAAACAAGAAAATTTTACATGAGGTCACTGCCTCTTTCTATACACCATTTCCTTTGTTTCCAAAGGTGCAGGCAAGGGGCGAACCAGACGCAATTGGTTCTTGAGCACTTTGTTTTGCTCAGCCCCTCTGCCTATTCACATGGTGGGTCAAGGACATCAGACACACCACAGGGGGTGGAGCCAGCATTGTGGAGGGAAGGCTCAGCCCTATTGAGGTCCCAGGTGCAATCCTCCCTCCCATCAACATGCAGATCTCTCCATTCACCACCGGGGCAGACCCATCCTGACTCCTGGAGCCCGGCACACCAGCCAGCTCCAGCCAATCACAAGCCAGACAGTAAAATCACATTCACGGCACAGACATGCCAACGTCTAGAAGTGGCACTTCACCACTTGACACATTAAATCTGCACATATCAACGAGCAGCATTCAATCTCACGAGTCGGCACATACCAAACTCACCCCTGCACTCCTCACACATCAGGAACTACCACGGACACACATATCCCCCATGCATTCCTACGGGAGGGCAGGCCAATCTCACACACGCACTCAGAGAGCGCACGCACTTTACACTGGGAGACAGTGTCAAAGTGCGCAAAGACCAGAAATCACTATAATTATATAATATTAAAAGGTAAAAAGTTCAGGGGGGAACCTGCCAGAAGGGCCAAGTCCAACAGGGATCAAATGGTAAGCTCGAACTGTAGTGTTCAAAACAACTTTGAGGTGGAGCTTCTGCAATGCAGCACAAAGAACAGCTTTCTTTAGAGTACCTATGAAACATTGTACCAGAACACTGGCCAGGGGCCAAGGAGGAGTGCTTTTTTTAAATGCTTTCTATTGAGGCGATTAGGAAATTCTTTGAATTCTTGACTATTAACAGGTGGGCCGTTGTCAGATTTTAAGACTGGAGGTACACCCCATGTCACAAAGATGCCATCTAATTGTTGAATTACATTTTTATGAATTGTAGATGAAAGGTCTTCTACCAATGGAAAATAGGAGTATTTATCAACAATAACCAGAAGATGAGGTCAATTCTAAGGAGGACCAAAGTAATCAATAGCAATTTTCTCCCAAGCATGAAGTGGCAAGTCTGACATGTTACAGGGTGCAGAATAACTTGAGACGAAAGATAGTTATATACGTGACAAGTCTTCAATTCTTTTTTAATCCTCTCATCGAGATATGGAAACCAGACTCGATCATCGAGAGCTCTCTTAGTGGCAACTATTCTTCATTGTCCCTCAGGGACAACGTCAATTACTTGTTGTCATAGATTCTCAGGAATAACATTTTGTGTACCTCACAGAATGAGGCCTTCTTGAGTCACTGAAAGTTCATCTCCTATATTTTTGAACTTCAAATACTCACTGTCATTAGTGAGAGGTCTAGAGTGCTGGCTCCACAATTGATGAGCAATAATGTATTTTAACTTTAACATGTCACTATCTTGGCTTGTGGTGGTGACAATTTGCTCTAATGACATGGCAGCTGGTGTGCTCAATTTCACAAAAAAAAATGATGTAGGCTTCCACTGTCTAAGATGAGCACTGCAAGGACAAGGGCACTCTTTAAAAATAATCAGCAGGATTCAGATCTTTCCCTGGAAGATGAAGAATCATTTAGTTGTATTCTTGTAACCTCAAAGCCCAAAGTTCAAATCTAGGAGGCATTTTGGCTTTGAGATTGCCAAATATTGTCAACAGTCCCATGTCAGCAGCAGTGTTAAAACTCAGCAAACAGGCACTTTGAAGCTGCTCCTTGAAGTATATGATTAGGCTCTTACACTACAGTTTTCTTATGTTTCATCGTGGCTACAAACAAACCATGATTTTTTAAGGGCATTGAAACAGCCGATGTGCATATGTTAGTCTTTGACTTCGTATGTTTTGGTAATGGACATAATTCTTGATACTTCTCCTTGGGCATAATATTTATCAATGCACCACCGTCAATTCAATGGTATCAAACACCCATTTATTTTTAGAGTAATCTCCCGAAAATGTTTGAATATTTTTGTGTTTTTTTGTGTCAACTTTTCCTCACATTTGACTAGCACCACAAGTGCATGCCTCTTTAAGCAAACATCGACAATGCACAATTGTCATTGTCACTTGCACTGGAAACTGATACTGAGGAACTCTTTGGCGATGATTTAGATGATGATCATCTTCATTTAGTGTTGATTTGCCTCAGCTGATGTGACCGCTTAGCCTGGTGGGAGCGCGTCAAACATCACTGAGGTAGCGTTAAGTCGGCCATTTTGTCACAACGCTGTGACGTACTTCATTTTCTCTTCACCTTGCAAGTCGTCACAAAATGGTTCACTTTACCACAGCTGATGCATATCTGTCCGATGGCGGGACATTTACCTTTGTGCGGAAATGACAGTCCGCACTTGTAACACGTTTTCTTTTTCTGTAGAGCCATCACCTTGTGTCCCTCAGCCTTGTATCATGGATTACTTTTCATACTCACGACTGATGCACTTTGGGCACCTCCGGCCTCCATGTCAGTCATCTGACGATTAGAAAGCTCTTCAGTGCAGGCAGCCTTAAGGTCTTGTTTTAAGCTCAGAGTTTCTTTCAGCATTCGTCGTTGAAAGGAATCTGACAGACATCCATTGATTACTCTGAGGCGGGCAGCTTCCTCATCATTAAATTCATTGAATTTACAGTGTTACACCAGCCTCTCTCAACAAACTCATTGATGGCTTCACCTGAACTCTGGAGTTCTTGACTGAATATGTATCTTTCATGATCCACATTTGGCACTGGATTAAATTTGACATTCAAGGCTGTTTTGATGTGTTCATATGTCATCTCACCTTCTTGTGGTAACTTTTTCATGGCTTCTTTCACTCCTCCAGCCATGTTCTTCAGATACGTTATTATCTTTTTCTCATCTTTTTCATCTATTGCATCTTTGAAATCTTCAAAAGTCTCTATCCATGCAGTCCATGGATATGTGTGTTTTGGCAGTGTCAAAAGCAAATGGAGGTTTTAAGAATGCAGCAGCCATATCTAAATTAATGGATAGTAGTGGTCTCTCAGGCGCTTCCTTCAGAACTTGATCAGTCAGAACTTCTCTAGTGCCTCATATTGTGCTGGCTTTGGGGTCAACCTTAATGACTTTTGGAGCTTGGATCCCAGCCTGGCTCTACATCAGAGCTCTTTTCTTGATGGCGGTCTGTGGAGTTGTTCTGGGCTGCTATGTTGTAGCTTTGGTGGTGGGACACTTTGCCTGGGGTCTGATCTTCAAGCACTGCCCCTCCAACACTCCTTCTGGTCATACCGCAGCAACGATGTGGAACGATGATTCGCTAATGGTTTGATAAATAGATACATCTTTGTACACAAGTCCATGATAGCAGATAACATTGGTTGGCTTTGTGCTTAAATGTGGCTTTTACAAATGCCTGTTTAATCTCTGCTTCATAGCACATGAATTTCAATTTGATTTGTACTGAAATATTGCTGTGGGCTGCTTTTGTGACCTGGTTGCATCCACCTTTAGCATTCCTACTTTGTATAGCATAGGGCATTAATTTGCATAATGGCACAGTACCTTTTATTTGCGGCCATTTCATTTTTCGTTTCTGGCCACCAAAACATGGATTTTCTTTTTTTTTTAAATCTTTTTATTATTATAACACAAGAGGAGAAATATACATAGCAGGTGTCATTAAACGAAATACAACACAGCTGTGGACGGGCAAATAAGTGAAGAAATACCGTACAGTCAGAATCAGCAAAGAAATCAATACCAGCGTAAAGCAAACGCAAAACATTAGATAGCAATGACCGCAGGCACCCCCCCACAGCACCCGCCCATCAAGAGTACAGGATATACGAGGCAGACATATGACACCCAGATACGTTTAGGCAAAAAGCAGGAGAATACGCCACATCTCTTGTGAAGAAGGGAAAAGGGAAATAGGATGGTCATAGAAAATAACAAAGGAAAAATAACCCCCCCCCACAACCCCCCACCCTACACCCCTGCAGATGGCTACGACCTAACCCCACTAGCAGCGTGTCTGTCGCCCCCTAAACTACACCCCAAGGAAGGGAAAAAGTTGGAGGAGGAGAATGTTGCAAAACGATACGAGCTCCCGGACTCCCATCCCCCCGCCAAAAGCCGCCACCCCCCACGTAATGTTAAGGAAATTTTTAGCAAAGCAAGAGACAGTCCGTAGGGGAGCCGCACACAGAAAAAGGACCATCCCGCCCGACCCCCGGCACCACAGAGGCAGCAAATCCCGTCCCTAGCATATCAGACTAACAATAATCAGACAGGCAGATTCACATCTGGCCCTCGCTCCCACAGATACCACCCAGCAAAGACAAGAGAAACAGTGCATCATAGTCCAATCAAGTTCAGCCCAAACCCTCACGATCCATCACGATGACCCCGTCCAGTACAAATAGGTCGCTGCGTTCCTCCACGCAGGCTCTGTCCATCCGAACCGCCATCACGACAAGAATAGTAGAAAATAGTAGAGTGTCAAGATCAGTTCGATGGGAGGGAAAACAGGATAGACGGCCACAGAGTCCAAAAGTCAAAGCAAGTCCACTGCCCACCGGCGATAAATCAGCAAAGCGGTTTTGATCACTCACAGGAAGAAACAAAGGTATAATCCGACAGAAGTTAGAGGAGTCACAATGGCTTACGAAGATAGTCACATCCATCTCAGGCGGGGTCGACATAGGGCGAAATAAACGTCCAGTTCTTTTGGGCTCGATCGCCGCCATCTTAGGGTCACAGTAGATTTCCGTGTCGGTATTCTGCACAGGGTACTCGGTAACAATCAAAGCGTTCTCCGCGGAAGAAATATCTCGGCTCTCCGGGAACAAAGGGCCGGAATCCTGTCCCAAGCCTGTATGATCAACAGTTATGATCATCTCCTGGAAGGTGGCGGTGAATCGTGTGTGTCCAAAATGGCGGCCATTACAGTGCGTAGCGACGGTGTAGTTTCAGCCCGCTCCATCGCCCCTCAATGAGCGACCGGGCGGGTGTCCAAGCCTCGGAGGTCGACTTCTCCGGGGCACAGAGCAGAAGCAATGTAGAAACCACTGTTAACACGTCCAAAGCACGATAGCAGTACCGTCGCCGCCCACGAGGAACCGAGCCCAGAACACCCCGGGAGCTCAACGGGGCCTCCGGGCAGCGGAACCCCGAACAATTAGTCGGTACAATAGGCCACCGTAGTTGCTGGGTAGAGCTGTCACCAAATCACCATCCATAACGGGAGATGAAAAACGCCACTTCGGGAGACCGGATCCGCCCACAATCGCGGCCGATGTTGTTCAACTCCAACCCGGCCGGGTTAGAACTCGAGGCCCCGGCTTCAAATCTGGGGTAGGCCGAAAACGGCACATGGCATATCTTTGTCGTTCGAGCAGTTAGAAATTCCAGGATTGCACCTTTCGAGTCAGGCGCAGTTCACCTGCACGGGAGTCCGGCAGGAAATCAGGATGGGAGTCAGGATTCATGAGCCTCTGGCGGAGGTCGGCGGAGCCGGGAGCTTATGCGGCCATCTTGGTTACGAGCGTAGCTCCTCCTCCTCAAAACATGGATTTTCAATGTCACTTTCTTTATCTTTAAGCATTTACACAGGCTGGCATTGTGCTGAGACTCCACCGGTGCCAGCGTAGATTGTGCAGTTCGACTACAGCACACATGGCACGCACAAGCAGTTTTCTCGACCACAGCAAACTATCTGGAAGAGCGCTTTCCACATCTTTATTCTGCTGTGTGTAAGTCAGAACTTAACATTCTAAGCCCGCCTTCAACTCATCCAATGCTTTCATCACAGGAACTTGGTGTATAGTGGGAACCAGCGTTCATATATTTACAAGACACTACATAGTGCTTGTCATTTTGTTTAAAAATAGTGATCCCTATTGTACTACTTAATATCAACCCTGAGAATATTGTGGTACAAGCATATCAAGGCCTCAATATTTTGGCCTTGATAAACTGGTACCATAATGTTGAGGGACAAAATGTCGAAAGATTTACTATTCATAACTCCACATATACGTGTCTTAAAAATATATGTACCACATAGGTACATATATTTGGAGCTAGGTATATAAAATCTAGACTTACTTATCTATTGATATTTTTTTCAGTATTTAGTCTTTGATATTGTGTCCCACTGATATTCTGGGGTCGATATTGAGGGTACACACCTGCGAACCTTAAAGTCCAGACATGCAGAGTGTGGTGTGTTAATAATCCAATGAGATGGCAGAAGGTGCCACATTTGTGCATTTGCTTATCAGCTATGATATGACACCTTAGCTTAATTTGAGCCATGAGAGCTAGTGAACTTCTGCACTTGGAATGTCCTGATGGATAGCTGATTGGGTTGTGTTATACATTCTCATAAAGTATTTCACCTTTGCTCTCAAAATATGCTCATGCCTGATGATTTCAACACTTGGGCTAATGGTCCACTGTGCAAGCGACTGGATGCAAGGATACTGGGGCATGATACCTTGGAGTGATATAATGGAGTAACAAACTAGCTTCAGGTAAATTACCTCTGAAGTACTGGGAAATTATTCTCGGGAGTGTTTGGCTAGCCAGAGACATTTGGAATACCCAGGAGTAAATACACGGAGTGATAGAGCAATATGCCAAGTTAGCAACACATCCTTACAATATCAGTATCACAGACTTACAGTGATATTAAAGAGCAAAATGTTAGTCATAGTGAATACCATGGAGAGAAACCACAGGGTGATAGGTTAACCCCAATCCTTGGGACACCATTGAACAGTGGGCTAGGGAATCTCCATGGATGGATGGGAAAGAAGCATGGTTGGGTGGCTGGAAAGGTGACAGGATGAAAAGATTGATGGATAGAAAATGAAGGGTGGAAGGACCTATTGTAAAGAAAGTTTGGATTATATGTTTTGCATACTAGGTATTGTTCAAATGGGAGTATTTTAATGTTCTGGCTACTCTCTTACCATTTATTGATTGAGGCTACTGAATGGAAGGCTAATCCCAGTCTTTAGGATAGGATGGTGTGAGACCACAGATTTAAAATGAATCATAGTCATTTAGGAGAGCATGATAGGTAGAGATTTAGGCTTGCTCTGAACCAAAGTGAATTGGAAACACACAGCTCCAGTCATAAAAACACTAAAAGTCTAAGCAGGTCCAATTTAATGTAACTCTTCTATTTGCTATAGTTAGCTACATTTAATAATCTCGGTTTAGGGCAGTTAGTTGATATTCAACACCAGTAAGGTAATTTGCACTGTTCAAAGATTTGAATGACAGTTTATTAGGTTTAAATATAGTTTTAATACTTTTTCCCTTTTTTGCTGAGTTGAAAATTCCCTCAGGCTTGGTCCAATGTGTATTCCCAATCCAAGTCAAACAGGAATAAATACTTCTTTGTAAGCATGTGGTTCTTGCTGTTGCTGAGCAGAAATTGTGGACTCCTTCCAATTGATCTTTCTGGGACATAAAGGTCTGTGTTTTGGTATCTAACAGGATCAGTGTAGGAAGCTGGCTCTCTATATAGTGAACTAAAAAGAAGTACACTGTGCAGAAACGATAGAGAATACCAAAATGCTATACAGAGCTAAAAGCAGATAATTTGAATGCTCTTTTTGTGGTAGAGTGGGTGAGCAGTTAGGCTTATAAGAGGGTAGTGCAAAGCATTTGTTGTACTCCACAGAGGCAATAAATGAGACATATATTCAGGAACAAAGACAATTTATAAAAAAAATCCAATTGTTAAAAGTTCAGAAAAAATATCACTTTATGTGCAATTACGCACCATAGGAATCAATGGGGAAAAAAACAGTAAAATGCATAGAAAATCAGGCAATGCTTTCCCGACCTTCACCTTCTTGTTTTAGATCGATGACGGGACCAGGTCCAAAGTTTCAGCATGAGATGTTCAGGAGTGTCATGGATCGGTGGGATCGGTGGGAGCAGAGTGCTGAGGGTCTTGGAAACTGATGTGCAAAGACGAAGGGAGCAACTTGAATACACACTGCACAGGAGGACTTACAGGTAAGTCCAATGGGGCTCCTTCAAGGGAAGAGGTGACAAGAGGTTGGAGATCATCGGAGCACAGCTTGCTAGTCAGTGCCGGGGCCTATGGGGCCGGGTGCAGATCGAACAGGTCAGCTGGGCATCGTGCATCTTGAAGTCCTCGTGGTCAGGAGCAGGCAACTTAGAGATGTGATCTCAGGACAGGAGGGACACTCAGGAGGTGGGTCTCAGGTGTCTCGACATCACTCAGGGGATGCTTGCTTCTGGTACATTGGGAGTCTGGTGTGGACACTTCTTCTCAGTGTTTGCCATTGGGGGTCTAGTACTGCAGGTATGGGTACGCCACAGCTCTGGTAGGTCTTGGTATCTTCACACTTGGTGAGAAGACAGATCTGACCCTTCAGAGATATTGTACTTTTTCTTGCTTTGGTGCTGCATCAAACCGGTCCTTGGATGCTTGATTCCGGTCTGGGAAAGACATGGCTTGGTAGTTCAGACTGGACTGTTCCCATGAGGCACAGGGTCAGAGCTGATTTGCATATAGCCAGTGTCTAACCCAGGGTGGTGTGGAGTGCAAAAAAACGATGGATTTAGGCCCAGATCCTTGTACTGGGGTGAATGTATGACATTGTTCTACATTCTGTCCATCAACTGTGTTTTTTGCAATTTTCACCCCGAGTGGGCTGGGTATGCTCAGACGTGAGTCCCAGGCTCTCCACACCACTGGAGTCAAGCTATCCAGGCTGATGAAGGCTGATAGCCAGAAACCGGTCCTTGGATGCTTGATTCCGGTCTGGGAAAGACATGGCTTGGTAGTTCGGACTGGACTGTTCCCATGAGGCACAGGGTCAGAGCTGATTTGCATATAGCCAGTGCCTAACCCAGGGTGGTGTGGAGTGCAAAAAAAACGATGGATTTAAGCCCAGATCCTTGTACTGGGGTGAATGTATGACATTGTTCTACATTCTGTCCATCAACTGTGTTTTTTGCAATTTTCACCCCGAGTCGGCTGGGTATGCTCAGACGTGAGTCCCAGGCTCTCCACACCACTGGAGTCAAGCTATCCAGGCTGATGAAGGCTGATAGCCAGAAACCGGTCCTTGGATGCTTGATTCCGGTCTGGGAAAGACATGGCTTGGTAGTTCGGACTGGACTGTTCCCATGAGGCACATGGTCAGAGCTGATTTGCATATAGCCAGTGTCTAACCCAGGGTGGTGTGGAGTGCAAAAAACGATGGATTTAGGCCCAGATCCTTGTACTGGGGTGAATGTATGACATTGTTCTACATTCTGTCCATCAACTGTGTGTTTTGCATCAAGGTCATCGGATCGGTGCCTGTGCTGATAACTTCACTCCAAGGGGGCTTCTTGGTGATTTATTGAAGGCTGGAGGTGCTCTGGGGTTCTTGGAGTTCTTTCAGGTTTCAGAACAACACAGCATCAGTTATTGTCGAGTCCTGGGAGCAGCAGGCAGAGTTTGGCACCTTTTTCATCTGCAGCAGGGCTTCAGTTCTCGTGCAGCGGGCCTTCTTTGTCCTGGCCTTCTCTTGTCTGTCAAATCTGATTTTCAGGTCTTAGGGTGCCACATAAATATTAAATTTAGGGGCGTTGCCATGGCAGAGAGGAATTAGTCAATGGGATACCTACTTATAGGGTGTCTACACGCTTTAGTGACCACTAACTATGGTCACTAGAGTTTGGTCCTGTAGTCCTGATAGGTTGTTTTTGCACAACCTCGAGAAGGTGGAATTTCAGGAGAGGGATTCACCTTGCCTGCCCTGCCCTGCCCTAGGGGGGTGTAGGCTAAGTGGGGACCCTCCTCCTACTATATTTCCGGCCAAAAGTGGAGCAGGAAAGGGGCCTTGGCTTCCCCCACTATTTAGAGGTTCCTGGGATGAATTTCAAAGGCGGCATAACCTTTCAAGCTTCTCGCCCCGGAAGGCCATCCTGTCCTGGGGAGGTTTGAAGCACCGCCACCCAGAGCAGGCTTTGTCTCTGTCCTCTGAGAGCGCTGGCTTTCACCCAATTAGGTCAGAAACATGTCTTCTAGTGTCAGGCTGGTGAAAACAAGTCAGGGATCACCCCGGGGTTCTCAGGGGACCCTCCAAAAGGGTCACCTCTGTAAATATATTAATACATTTACCACAGGCGTTAGTGAGGATTTATTAAGTCACAATGTTTAGCACAAAACATCTTAAAAATCAGTGTAGCCATCATGGAGATAGGTAACTGGTGTTGACAAGTATCCAGCCCATTTTCTCTTTATGGTTTCCTTGTGCTCTTACAACAACTCAGAATAGACTAGACATTGTAGGGGCATATCTGCCCAGGCTCATATGCCCTCACATAGGATATAGCGAACCCTGCCTTAGGACTGAAGGGGTGAAGGCATGCAGTAAGGGAGACTTGCCTATACCCAATTCTATTTATCGATGACATGGCACACAGGGCTTCCGATTTCTTTGCACCAAGACATGCAGCCTGCAATGGCAAAGTGCATAGCTTTGGTCAGGGGCCCCTGGGGTGGTACAATTAGAGCTGCAGTTCAAGAGCACCCTGTTCAGTATGCCCTAGGTACCAGGGATGCCATTTACTATGGACTTACAGGGGTAGCTAAAGTTGTGTGTGGTACGGTGTTTGGGAAAGAGAACTCAGACTGGGAACATGGTTAGCAGAGCCCAGTGTACACACAGTTATCAGGCAAAAAGTGTGGGCTAACCATGAGAATAGAGGCGCTTTCCTACAATCAGGAATATTTTGTTATCCTTGGGGAGAGCTCAAGCCCAGAAGGAAGGTGTGCTCCTGCAGAAGGAGGAACATTTCCTTCTTTTGTGCATACCTCTCCCATCCAGCCACACACCTTAAGGCACATCTGAACCCATATTCACAGTGACCTTATCCTCTCAGGGTGAGAGGTCTTTGTTACAGGGGACTATTGGACTTTGCATGGGGTTGATATACACTACTTCTTTGTAGGCCCCAAAAGTGCCAGTAACTATTCACCAATAGGGTGGAGAAAGCTTGACTCCCGAGGACCGACGGCAGTAGCTAACGACTGCGTGGGGAAAAACTGAAGTTCATAGCTGTACGGTTCCTTAGAATAAGGTCAACATGTAGGAGGGACATTTGGTGTGTATTTGTAAAATTGTAGCCTGTTACAACTGTTACAAAAAGGTGTGTTTTTCTTCTATTCAGTTCTGCCCTATTATAATTTGTAACATAATAATCCTCATTTAATACTTATAGCACCAAGTAACCTGTTTTATCCTTTACCATTATTGTGGTCTTTTCCATAACCCCTGCACTCTTCTTATCCTCTCAACATGGATTGTCCCAGAGATCACCTGACAGTTGAAATGTTTGGTCAGTTGAGCATGTGAGGTGACCCTGGAGGTTGTATGCTAGTTTCTTAGTAAAGGCAACACTACTTTAATATATATATTAATCTTTCTTCATAACACTGGGGACGAGAATGGGTTACGCAGCTGTGCAGGCAATACCAAAAGACATCTTTCCCCCTGAGTATTAATTAAGGTCACTCATAGAGCAGTGAGGTTCCATTTGGCTGCTGAGTGCTGCTGATACATGTTGCTCACACATGTGCTCGACAAGAAGGAGCTGTGGAAGTGAAGGGGAATACCTTTTACGAACTGCAGTTGTAGAGGAGGTAGTGAGCCTATCAACTCCTCTATCACCTCAGGACAAAGGTAGGAGCAAGGATATCCTCTGGTATGCTGACAAGTGCTTTATTGAACCGCCTAGAGCATGGGTACTCACAAACATTTTCTAGGGGGGCAAAATGTACCATTTGGAGCGTGACCGAGGGCCACATCGAGGCCATGGCACCACCAAGGAGTTGGGTACGGTGGGGAATTTTTAAGACAGAAAAAAAAACACGCCTTTCAAGAGATTACTAGAAAATGCTTATTTTAAAGTCTTTTTGCACTTTTTACAGCAGTTTATGGTATACTGTGTTCAGCCATTATAATTTTTTTAATTGAGTAAACTATGTTATACTGTGTGCAATAAAGTTTTAAATTAATGACATGCATAGTCACAGTGCTTACTATCACAGGAAGGGTCCTTAAAGCATTACATATGCACATCACGTGGTTACAGTGCACCAACCACGATGCATCTCAGTGACCCTGTAGTTATACACATAGATGTGAAATCCGTAGTGATGGCACTAACTGACTCAGCTTTCCTTCCAAAGCCATGCATTTCCACTGATTAGATTTATTTGCACTAATTATTTAATTTAAGGTAGTTATAGAATAGTTTGTTCTTTTTAAATACCTCTCTACCAACCCTCACTCCACTCACCCTGCCTTTGTAATCATCAACCAGTAATCTATGCTTCTTCTAAGAGCAGGGCAGTCTTGCTCATAAAACATACTGAACTGACTATAGAAACAGAAGCCCAGAATTACATAACGATCTTGATAGGCTACCAGAAAAAGTAAACAATGGATCAAGGCCAGTTTTTATTCTTGGTTTACAAGGCGTCCAGAAAATCACTGGGCTGCAAGAAAAGGTCTGCCTGGCCCCTGACCACCCGCGTGCCATACTTTGAGTACTACTGGCCTAGACTGATGTGTGAAACACAGCGACATTGAGCAACTTTTAGACTTTGCTTTGCCAAGTTGTCTCTAGCTATGTGGATGTGAGGCATTTCAGTCTATATATATATTGTTATTGAGGCACACCACTCATCAGAGCTAACTTCAACTGTTATAATGCTGTGAGGCCCCAGGAGGAATCGCTCATTTTAGTCTGGGAAGGCACCAATTTGTCTAATATCATTAAGGTGGTGTTTGATGAGTGTTTGGTTCTGCTCGCCGCATTTACAGGTGACTTTCGAAATTGTGCGCAACTATGGCTCACTCTGACAGAGTCTGTCAATTGTAGAACGTTCGTTCGGCATGTGTCATCCCACTGATCAATTGTACAGATAGTGACGGTGAGGGGAAAAAATGGTGCTCACTGTTCCCCACCAGTGCGGTTCATATCAGGGTTGGCAAATTCAATTGGTGCCATTTTTGACAATTTCCTGCTGTGTATCAAGGAAATACCAGCTAACTGTGGGGGCTGCCTACACGCGGGAAACAGCCAGTTTTGGATGCAGTGGTTGCCAATATTTGTGAAATCATCGGCGCGTGTGCTTGCACGATAGCATATTTGTAAACAGCCGAGCAGAGAAGGCAGCGAGTTTGGTGTGATTGTCGAGGAGTAGGAACTGCCTCCTCAGTAGAGACCCGCCTCTTCATTTTTTTGATTTCCTTTTGGGGGCGTTGCCTCTTTTCCATTGCTACAAGTGAAAAATACAGAGAAAAACAGAAAAACAAGGATTGCCATATCTCAGAAGATAAATGTATTAGAAGCATATATCTGCACAATATAATTACTCATTACAACATAAAGTACTTTATATGTTTAGACATTACAGGGTTGCAGTTTTCTCTAATACATGTGAATGTTAACCAATATTTTTACAGGGTTACAATTTCTACTGATCCATTAACTATTTTACTTACAGGTACTGCCGTTTTTTTCTCCCAGAGAGTACTATGTAAACCTTGTTTTAAATCTTAACTGATTCTGATTACACTTTATAAAATGGCAGCAGCAAGTATGAGTGAGCCCCGCTCTTTTTGAATGACATTGAGGATCCCTTTTTTCCTTGGAAATAATGGGTGAAATTGTTTGAATCTTATCTTTTAGCCATCGGAAGAGAAGTTCACTCTTCAGAAAACAACATATATCTTCTACATAATTAAGGGGTAGAAGACAGGAAAATGTTTGAAAATGTAAGTGATCCTATTATAGACAATGACAAAGAATGAAGAGCAATGTGATGGGTACCAATTAACATTAAAAAAGCTGGAAGAGCAGTTTGGACAGAAAATTAATGTTGTTCTGGAAAGACATACATTTTTCTAGACAGTGCAGGAGAAAAATGAAAAGGTAATGAGCTACAACGTAATAATTAGAGTTTTTTTTTACTCTTTTTAACACTTGTGTTTTGGTGTACTGTGTGATTCTCTAATCAGAGATCAATTAGTCAGGTGCATCAACAATACAAAAATACAAGAAGACCTACTTGCTTGCAATCCTGATATCAAGGAAGCTTTAGAACTCGCTAAGAGTATTGAGCATATTTCTGAATGCATTAAGGTAACAAAACTACCCGCAGAAAGTGAAGAAGTACAGGAGACATACTCCATCAAACTCAGGAATGATCAACATTACTCCTTGGTCAATGGTGATGGTGCATCATGAATTGCATCTACCACATCAGTCTTAGGTTTTATGCCAGCTATTGAAATAGTATTACCGAGGTAATCTACTGATCACACCCCAATTTGGCATTTGTCCAATTATACAGATAATCCAGCATTTTTAATGCTGCAAATTAATCCAGCATTTTTAACGCTGCAAAAACAGATGTTAATGTTTCATTATGTTGATTTCCTGTGCTGCCTTATATAAGAATATCGTCTTGGAAACTCAAACCTCTACTTAATCCCTTCAAGACCTGCTGCAGGATTCTCTGAAACACCACAGCAGCAGATGCCAGCCCAAAAGGCACTCTGCAGTATCTAAATGCTTCAAACAGGGTGATAAAAGACGTGTTAATTCCTCCAAGAGATCTATGGGACAGAATAGCCGAATTAGCTCAGGAGGTCTATCCGGGGAGAAAGAGCTAACTATTAATTCTGTATTAGAAAACAAAGTCAAAGATTGCATAAATTGTGCTATGAGCAACAAAACTAAAACCACTAGGAAGGTCCCGACATCACCCGTGACTGTACCCTGTAAACCATGGGATAAATTAGCATTGGAACAAAGTGTTATCTCGGTGCACTCCCAATTTCAACTATATTGTGTGTGGACAATCCAAAATTTCTGTGTAGTGCTCTAGCCGTCGCACGTGGTCAGGACGTGCCTTTCAAAATGATCAAAAGTATTGAGGGTAGAATCCTCTATCCTCCAGACTGAGCGCAAAATAAACTGTGAAAGAACAGTTTCTTCTCAAAGTTCATTAGTATTTATTTTTCTTCTTTATCATACTTGTAGTGTTACATTTAACACAACTCAATGCAAAGCGCTTTTCTTGCGCACATAATTTCATTCTCATGTAGCAAAGTTGCAGGTAAATAAATCGATTTTCATTACACCCAAAGCATTTCGGGTCATTTGAATTTGACCCTTCGTCAGGGGTCTGAAACAAGGACAGACAGGACCAAATTAGTCACTCCATTATGTATACAGATACAAGAATACATCATGATCAACGTACTGAAATGTGCAAACTCAACGTGACGAGTGATTGTCAGCGCTAACCGAAAACGTGCCATTTAAACGTGCCGTGTGCTTGTCAATGATGAACCGAAAATAGAACTTGTGCAATAGTGTACCGAAGAGATTACACGCCACCGAGTAAAATGAAATGAACACCCATAGTGCATACAACGCCTAAACTATACTTTTCGTGCTCAATAGAAACCAAACCAGTGGCCAACTTAATCTACAATCGAAGTTGAATGCAATAAACAGGCAAATAAAATGCTACAAACTTACGAATAGACGGACGCCGCCGCGCCTCGGAAAATTAAGTCGAATAACCACAGTCCTCTAACAATGCCTATCATAGGCCGGTTTGGCATCATGTGATCGTGACTATAACCAATCACATTGTGGGAATGTAAACTGGCCCCCACCATGTGACGGGAGTGTTCGAGCCTCATATTGAGGAAGTGAAACGCGCGCCCAAATGTCAGTGCATAATAGACAAATGTGTAAAAGAATAATACGTTTCAATGATTCAAGTGAAGAAATCATGCATTAAGCGATACGATATACAGGAAATTAAATGCAGAAAAACATTAGACATTATGTGAAAGCGAAAATGAATCAATGAATGATTCAATAGCACAAATAAATCAAATGAACATGACAAAATAGGAAATCTACATTATGCAGTATCAGGGGGACCAGAATTTTCAAAAGTCAAATGCTGAGAGATTATTGTATCATAAGAAACACGAATGTTCAACCCGATCATTCAACCCGATGGGTTGATTAGTATTCAGTTTTTTTATCCAGTAAAATTCAGCTCTTAGTCTTTTTGGGGGGGCTCCCTCATATGCGAACATTTTCATGTAAAAATTTGAGACAGACCATATCTTAGCAAATCGCATATGGACTGAAGGATTAATCATGTTCAAGCGTTTCATTGATGACATTTTTTTAATTTGGCGAGGTACTAGAGAACAACTAGAAATGAACATTGAGACTCTAAACACGTACAATGAAAGGATCAAATTCACACACAATATTTCCAATTAATCAATAGCATTTCTGGATGTACAAATAGTACTAAACAATGATGAGATCACCACTAAAGTTTTTCATAAACCTACGGACAGAAATGCTAGTCTTTTATTTCATAGTTTTCATCCTGATTCCTTGAAAAAACATCTGCCTACTTCACAATATATCAGACTCAAAAGGATCACGTCAAGTGAAAATGATTTACAATCTTCACTGAAACAACAAACAGAGAAGTATGTGCAGAGAGGTTATCCTTCAGATATTTTGCAAACTTCTTTGGAAAAGGTTGGAAAAATGAAGAGAGAAACTTTATTGGCATCGACCGTGAGAAAAACAGAGCAAAAAACTGTCTGTGTCATGAAATATTCTACCGATTCGAGCAAAATTAAACGTGTGCTCAATAAACATTGGCATTTGATCCAAACTGAACCTGACCTGAACAATCTATTCAGCGAGAAAATCACTTTCGCATTTCAGAGATCTAAAAACCTCAAAGAGCTACTCAACACACCAAACAAAGAGAAACAGACATGGAAAGGCATGTTAAAATGTCTAAACTGTATCCATTGCAACAACGTGATGATCGGAACAACCTTCATGCATCCCACTAAAGGTTATCCTATTGAATTGTGTCATACCAGCACTTGTGACACTTCCAATTGTATTTATGCCATTAAATGCCCTTGTGGCAAAATATACATTGGACAAACGGAACGCAAAATTAAAGTTCGGATAACCGAACACAAGAGTAACATCAGACTTGAGAATACGAAATCTTCTGTAGCATGTCATTGGAAAGAAGCTGGCCACCAAATTGCACAACTTAAATTCATGGTTCTTGAGACCATCTCGCAACGCCCAGACCTGGATCCAGTTAAACAAAGACTAAGAGCTGAATTTTACTGGATAAAAAAACTGAATACTAATCAACCCATCGGGTTGAATGATCGGGTTGAACATTCGTGTTTCTTATGATACAATAATCTCTCAGCATTTGACTTTTGAAAATTCTGGTCCCCCTGATACTGCATAATGTAGATTTCCTATTTTGTCATGTTCATTTGATTTATTTGTGCTATTGAATCATTCATTGATTCATTTTCGCTTTCACATAATGTCTAATGTTTTTCTGCATTTAATTTCCTGTATATCGTATCGCTTAATGCATGATTTCTTCACTTGAATCATTGAAACGTATTATTCTTTTACACATTTGTCTATTATGCACTGACATTTGGGCGCGCGTTTCACTTCCTCAATATGAGGCTCGAACACTCCCGTCACATGGTGGGGGCCAGTTTACATTCCCACAATGTGATTGGTTATAGTCACGATCACATGATGCCAAACCGGCCTATGATAGGCATTGTTAGAGGACTGTGGTTATTCGACTTAATTTTCCGAGGCGCGGCGGCGTCCGTCTATTCGTAAGTTTGTAGCATTTTATTTGCCTGTTTATTGCATTCAACTTCGATTGTAGATTAAGTTGGCCACTGGTTTGGTTTCTATTGAGCACGAAAAGTATAGTTTAGGCGTTGTATGCACTATGGGTGTTCATTTCATTTTACTCGGTGGCGTGTAATCTCTTCGGTACACTATTGCACAAGTTCTATTTTCGGTTCATCATTGACAAGCATACGGCACGTTTAAATGGCACGTTTTCGGTTAGCGCTGACAATCACTCGTCACGTTGAGTTTGCACATTTCAGTACGTTGATCATGATGTATTCTTGTATCTGTATACATAATGGAGTGACTAATTTGGTCCTGTCTGTCCTTGTTTCAGACCCCTGACGAAGGGTCAAATTCAAATGACCCGAAATGCATTGGGTGTAATGAAAATCGATTTATTTACCTGCAACTTTGCTACATGAGAATGAAATTATGTGCGCAAGAATAGCGCTTTGCATTGAGTTGTGTTAAATGTAACACTACAAGTATGATAAAGAAGAAAAATAAATACTAATGAACTTTGAGAAGAAACTGTTGTTTCACAGTTTATTTTGCGCTCAGTCTGGAGGATAGATGATTCTACCCTCAATACTTTTGATAAATTAGCATTGGACATCCTAGGACCATTCAAGCAAATTGCATGGGAGGGTAGATATATTATAGTATTAGTAGATTATCACTCCCACTGGAATGCAACCAAAGTCTTTAACTTCTTTACCACTAAGATACAAACGGAATTTCTTACTGATACATTCTTTACAGAGAGTATCCCTAGTAATTTTTTTTCAAAAACCTTTATTGATAATTTCAGCAGATACATAATACACTGAAGCATCAGATTAGAGCATCGTACGCAGCAGGATATAAATCGATTATCATAGAAACGACTATGGCACCATAAACAACCCAATGCTAAAGGAGACAATGACATCACTGTAAAGGTAGGGACAGGCACTGTCAAAGGGGGAGGCAGGGACCTGGAGGGGGGCATTCACTGACCAGCACCGGCAGCTGCCACGGGCGGAGTGATGGCGGGGAGCGCGGGGGAGGCAGCAGGGATCAGGTGAGGTCGGGAGTGAAGGTCCATCACTAGGGGGCCCCATATGTCTATTGGACAGGATTACGCAGGCAGTGTATCCCAAAATTCGGATAGCAAAGTCTGACATCTCGAAGCGTCATCAAGCCAGTGAGCGAACAGGGGTGCCGGTCTGCAACCCCAGCACATGGCCACCCTACGCCTAGCCAGGATGATCAACATTGCGATCAGGCGTCAAGGCGAGTCCGGACAGAATTTTAAAAAGCCCAATAGGCACAACGGTGGGTCCGGCTGTACCGGTGCAGAGACAATCTCAGAGATGGTGGCGCATACCGCCAACCAGAACTCCGACACCTTAGGGCACAACCATGCTAAATGAATAAAATCCGCAGCAGGGACAGTGCAGCGCCTGCAACAATCGGTAGGAATGAGTCCCAATTTATGGAGCTGAGCCGGTGTGCGGTATATCCTATGCAGATATTTAAAATGTATAAGACGGAGCCGATAATTCGGGGATAATTTCTTCATCTGATTGCAACAATAGAGCCAGTCAGCCTGAGCAATATCCATGCCCAAGTCCTTGCCCCAGGCCGAGCTAGCGTGATCAGTAGAAATGGCGGTGGACGACAGAATCCCTAGTACATTGATAACTGATAATGTGGTAAAATTTACCTCCGAAGAAATGTGGGGATTTTTATCTAACTTGAACACTACAAAACAGCCTTATATTGTTCTTGGGCAATTGGTTTGGTCAAACGTATAAACAGAATGACTAAAGAATGTACACAAATGTCTAGTGTTACCAGAGAACCATTAGGAAAATCCCTTCAAAACATGTTACGGTTAAGGTTGTACCACACTGCACCCAACTCTACAAGGGTTCCTCCGTTTGTGTTGCTTAAAGGCCGTCTGCCAGGTATCAAATTGTCACCTAATTGGTAAGGTGGTGGCCAGCCAGTGTGGGTGCAGAGGGAAGAAGCAAGTGAATGCATTAAGCAACATCAGGAAGGTTATAGAATACAATACGGCAATAAACATGGTGTTTTAAGGAAGAATCAGAAGTAGAAGATATAGGGACTGTCAATCTTCTGGATCTCTACAGGAGTAACATCAGTTGTTATTCCAATCCTAAGAATGTAATTCAAGTACAAGAAAATGTGGTTTCTTTGTATGATGGTAAGATTTGGAGCATGAACAAATTGTCAAGGTTCCATAGTGGCATCCAATTGAATCAAAATGTGTCTACTGAAGTCTCTAGGAGTTCAAGCGCAAATAGAATTACAGACAGAGCTAAAAAGGTACTCCAATGGCTCTAGAATTACATAGTTAAATGAAATAAATTATGTAGGGAACAGTGGTATTAACTCTAACTATGCAACTTGTGAATTCCTATATAAACAATAAATAGAGTACAGTACACATCACCACCTTTTAAAGCTTTGTACCTTTAGAAAGTGGTCTATTGTATTTTTAATGTATAGAATAATGCCTCATGTTAGAGTGATTTTTGTTTCCATAGGAAGGAGATGTGTTATAATTTGTTATGTAATGATCCTCTTTTAATACTATTATTACATCACAGCGTCACCTGCTTTATCCTTTACCATTATTGTGGTATCTTCCATAACCCCTGGACCCTTCTTATCCTCTCTACATGGAATGTCCCAGATATCAATGACAGTTGGAATGTTTGGTCAGTTGAACCTGTAATGTGACTCTGGAGGTTGTATACTAATTTCTTATAAAGACAACTCTATTTTAAGATATATATTTGTCTTTCTTTATAACATGTCCCAGTCTTATAAGACATTCAAAGGAACTCACCTGATCTAAAAGGTCCTTATTTTATTTTGTCCACGTCCATTTGTGCCCTGGAAATTGTGTTCCTGTTTAATGGACTCTAATCTTTCACGCGTGACGCACATGCTTGCTGTCTTTGCTATTCACAAAATCACGTTAGATTAGCTGAGGATGGTGAGGATATGTTTTCCTTTGGAGACTTTAGACTGTACGCCTGTCTGCTCAGGCTCCCTAGATTGCTGTAGTTCTTTTAAAATGATTGCCTCGGTTGCAAGCAGCTGAAATGAAGCTCGAAACACAGAGCAATCCAGAAGAGGCAAGCTTTACCCTCTGCCCTGGAGGGAGATGTTAGAGTTCTGTTTTCACTATGTAATCTACTGGCAGATGAATCTCTTGCTCTCACAGACAATTGAATGTAGTGTCTGATGAATCCATTAGGGGATGGAGAGGCTATTTGTTCAAGATGCCTTCAAGGGAAAGAAAAGCAGGGCTTGGCAGAGAGGGAAGGAAGCGAGGAATGGATACGTGAGGTACAGTGCCTAAAAGGGAAGAGGGTTTTAGGACAGGTAGGGTGAGACTAAGTGGTGTCTAGAGTGTAAAGTAAAGGATTGAAGATTTTATCTGGAAGGCAAAACTCAAACTTTGACAACAGCCTGAAGCATTCTCCTTGAAAGCATGCACTCAGCTCTGAATGGTATTTCTAGAGGGAACAAAAGTGACAATACAAGGGTTGGAAAGTATGACGAAAGAGCAAAACTGTAATTTAAGTGCTTGAGATTACGGAAGGAAGAGCAACACGTGATGGCTAGAAGGGTATGCCGCTGCACCTTTTGCAACATTTTGGTTTTCCCGTGAAGGTATCACTGTTTTGAAACATTTGCAACTGTAACTATTTGAATCCCAGAAGCTAAACACTTGCTAGCTCTCATATGCCACCAGGCTGACTAAAATATTGCCTGACTGAGACTCACCCAAAGTGCTCCTCCTTTCATCCTCAGGAAAGAATGTGCCTGATGGACAATTGGTGATGACGGTATACAGCCTTTACAACAATACTATTACAACGAACTACCATTACAACGCAACTTTTACAACGCAAACTATTACAACGCATAGCGCTTGGGGGCGCTCTAGGATAGGGAATAGGTTAATTTACTATCCAAAAACCTTCCCTACTATCCACGGGGACTGGAGTTGGAATAGTAAATTAAACTATTCACTAGCCAGCGCCCAAAAGCATTATGCGTTGTAATGGTATGCGTTGTAAAAACTGCGATGTAAAGGTAGGCGTTGTAAAAGTATGCGTTGTAACGTCATATGGCTCACGTCCTTTCTTTCCCAACGCTCCTTCCAAGTCTGGGAAGGTGAAAGTCGTTCCCCCTCCATCCCCCTTCGGTGTGGTGTGCCACAGGGCTCATCACTAAGCCCCACGTTGTTTAACGTGTATATGGCCCCACTGGAGGAGTTGGTCTCACCATTTGGAGTCACCATCGTCAGTTATGCTGACGACACTCAGCTGGTGGTGACGCTCTCCCACCCCAAGCTACAACCTTCCAATCTCCACGACTGTCTCTCCAACATCCAGCAATGGATGAGTGAATCGGCCCTAAAATTAAACGGGTCTAAAACGGAGATCTTACTCCTAGGGCAAAAAACCATGATTCTCCCCCCAAATATCTGGCCCGCCTGTATGGGTGAACCCCCTGCCCCCAAGACTGAAGTTAAGAGTCTGGGAGTATGGTTAGAGACAGATCTCACCTTCAGAACTCAGGCAAGGAAAACGGCTGGCATCTGCTATGGCCTACTTAGATCATGCAGAAAGGTGCTCCCCCTACTCCCATTCCAGTCCAGACTACTGCTGATCCAAGGCCTAGTTTTGTCCAGGCTGGACTATAGCAACGCCATTTACTTGGGAGCTCCGGAATCCACCCTCCAAACATTGCAAAAAACCCAGAATGCTGCTGCCCGACTACTCACGAATACTCCAGCCAGAACGTCAGCCAAACCTGCACTGAGTAAATTACACTGGCTCCCGATTAGGGAAAGAATAACATTCAAGGCTCTCTGTCTGGCCCACAAGGCACTGCACAACGTAGGCCCACCTATCCTCAACACCTGGATTACACCCTATAGACCTACGAGAGCGCTCCGGTCTGAACATGGCAACCTTATCATGATTCCTAGGGTGAAGAAGGCCCGTGCAGGTGGCCGCCGCTTCTCAGTCAACACTGCAAAAAAATGGAATGCACTCCCCCCGACTCTCAGATTAGAACCAAACCTCCTGCGATTCAGGAAGTCCCTTAAAACCCTACTCTTCCCTTAAGTGGCCGATATCCCTCCCTTTTCAAACCTTTAGGAGCTTGAGGTTCAGCGCTGGGATACTTCCGGGTGACTACGCGCTCTATAAAAACTTAAAATAAATAAATAAATAAATAAAATATATCGGGTGATGACCTTCATAAGAGTACTTGAACTGTACAACAGAGTGCAGCTCCAGTAACTCTGTTGATTAGATCTACTGATCGCCATCTTCCTTTGTGATATCAACTACAATCACTCCAGAACAGCTGTTCAGCCTTTTGGTTTTTGGTGTATGGATGTGTGCCTGGTAAAACTAGGTATATGTGTGGCCTTGCGAATAGATATGGTTTTTCACCGCCTGCATGACCACATCACCTGAAAGTTATGCCCCTATATTATGACTGGTTGCTCAAGGTTCTCTCTGGAGAATCAACAGTGTTCCTAACCTACATCATATCCGCAGAAGGATCACCTTCGTCTTCCTGGCCTAGCGATATTTCCAATTTCCAGCACACCAGAGAAGAGTTATTTTTCTACAGCCTCAAAGCTGTAATCGAGATAGTGTGAGATGGTTTCGCAGTGCTTGCTCTATGAAAACCCTATGAAGAACCTTTGTTCTGATAGCTGCCCTGATTTTGAAAGAAAAGGTCCTATGGTGCTGCACCCCTTTCCAGACCACCAAAGAACTGAATAAACATTGAACCCTTCATATAGTACGTATAGACCTACTCGGATCTACTCGAATAATGATCCACCTAGAATCTGAGAAACGTGAATCAAGGATGTTTTAGAGCTCAATATTGAACTACTAAGTATAGGTGACTTGATATGACATACGGTTGTACTCACAACTGTGAGGGTTCTCATTGGCACGTGAGGTTTACTGAGTCCAAGTAGCAGAAGAAGGTTCCAAAGAATGAGTCCTATCTGAAACCTGAACTCAACATTTTCAGGTTATGGAAGCAACAACCCCTTCTCTAAAACTTCCCCTGGACTTTAGATTCTTACAATATTTGGTCTCGGTGTTTCTCCTGAAGATCTAACAATCAGACCATGCTACCCCAACCAGTCAAGTTTGGGCCACTTTCCGCTAACAACTATCTTGTAGCAGCCAATCAAAAAAAATCAAAAGCAGTGGTTTACATTTGAAACAAGCATTTGCAATGCAATAGGTCTCACATTAGGAAAGTGTGAGCTATTGGTATTGTAAATGACACATTTTTTTAATATGTGTTGGCTTTGAAAATATATAAATTATTAGCATTGTTATTCACAAAGCCAATAGCTTACACTTTCCTAATGCGAGTCCTATTGGCTATGGCAATGCTTGTTGGTAGCAAGCAAGGACAGTGCTGTTCTGGTGCTGAGTGATGATGTGGTTGGGCTGAGTGATGTGGTGGTGCCCCTGCGTGATGTGGTGGTGTCCCAGAGTGATGTGGTAGTGTCCCAGAGTGATGTGGTGGTTTCCCCGAGTGATGTGGTGGTGTCCCCGTGTGATATAGTGGTGTCCCCGAGTGATATGGTGGTGTCCCAGAGTGATGTGGTGGTGCCCCTGAGTGAAGGAGGGTGGAATTGGAGGGTGGAGTTGGAGTTGGAGGGTAGAGTTGGAGGGTGGAGTTGGAGTTGGAGGGTGGAGTTGGAGTTGGAGGGTGGAGTTGGAGGGTGGAGTTGGAGTTGGAGGGTGGAGTTGGAGGGTGGGGTTGGGGTTGGAAGGTGGAGTTGGATGGTGGAGTTGGAGTTGGAGGGTGGAGTTGGAGGGTGGAGTTGGAAGGTGGAGTTGGAGGGTGGAGTTGAAGTTGGAGGGTGGAGTTGGAGGGTGGAGTTGGAGGGTGGAGTTGGAGTTGGAGGGTGGAGTTGGAGGGTGGAGTTGGAGGGTGGAGTTGGAGTTGGAGGGTGGAGTTGGACGTTGGAGTTGGAGGGTAGAGTTGGTGGGTGGAGTTGGAGTTGGAGGGTGGAGTTGGAGGGTGGAGTTGGAGTTGGAGTTGGAGGATGGAGTTGGAGTTGGAGGGTGGAGTTGGAGTGTGGTGTTGGAGGGTGGAGTTGGAGGTGGAGGGTGGAGTTGGAGGGTGGAGTTGGAGTGTGGAGTTGGAGTGTGGAGTTGGAGGGTGGAGTTGGAGGGTGGAGTTGGAGGGTGGAGTTGGAGTTGGAAGGTGGAGTTGGAGTTGGAGGGTGGAGTTGGAGGGTGGAGTTGGAGGGTGGAGTTGGAGGGTGGAGTTGGAGGGTGGAGTTGGAGGGTGGAGCTGGAGGGTGGAGCTGGAGGGTGGAGTTGGAGGGTGGAGTTTGAGGGTGGAGTTGGAGTTGGAGGGTGGAGTTGGAGTTGGAGGGTGGAGTTGGAGGGTGGAGTTGGAGGGTGGAGTTGGAGTTGGAGGGTGGAGTTGGAGGGTGGAGTTGGAGTTGGAGGGTGGAGTTGGAGGGTGGAGTTTGAGGGTGGAGTTGAAGTTGGAGGGTGGAGTTGGAGTTGGAGGGTGGAGTTGGAGGGTGGAGTTGGAGGGTGGAGTTGGAGGGTGGAGTTGGAGTTGTGGGTGGGGTTGGAGTTAGCCTTACTGCTTCAGAAAAATGAAAAGCACGAGTGGGCATGACGAGACATACATCGGGACAAATTGCGCACAGAAGTCTCCCACATGTAAGGATGGCCGTGTTACGCAGGTTAAAAAACAAGCATTGGTCGTGAAAGAGACACGGCCGTGAAAGTGCCAAGCTCTCGGCAATGTTGTGGCAGGGGGGGTGGGGGGGCGTGGGAGCGGCATCCTTACTGCTGCAGAAAAATGAAAAGCACGAGTGGGCAGGACGAGACATACATCGGGACAAACTGAGCATAGAAGTCTCCCACATGTTGCTACATTCTTTCACAAAGGATGGCCGTGTTACGCAGGTTAAAAAGCAAGCATTGGCAGTGAAAGAGACACGGCCGTGAAAGTGGCAAGCTCTCGGCATTGCTGTGGCGGGGGGGTGGGGGGGAGCGGCAGCCTTACTGCTTCAGAAAAATGAAAAGCACGAGTGGGCATGACGAGACATGCATCGGGACAAACTGCGCACAGAAGTCTCCCACATGTTGCTACATTCTTTCACAAAGGATGGCTGTGTTATGCAGGTTAAAAAACAAGCATTGGCCGTGAAAGAGACACGGCCGTGAAAATGCGGCCTTGAGACGTGGTAAAAGCTTGCAGGAATGAGAACAAAAAACAAGCTCTCTGCATTGCTGTGGCGGGGGGGTGGGCGGGGGAGCGTCAGCCTTTGAAGTCTGATGCCGAGGCTCAGACAAATGGTGGTGTGCGAGCGGCTTCCTTTCAAGTTTGATGGGGGGGGAGCAAATGGCGAGCGCGCCCATCACACATGCACGGGCCATAATCCGCATTCCAAAACCCTCTTGGTAGGATTTTCTGGTGCCCCTCTATATCTCTAACCAGCAATGCTCAAGCACATTGCAGGCGAGACTTAAAAAGTGGCTGACACTGGCTGACACTCTGAAAAGTTCACGACCACCCAAATACTTGGTGATCCCACTTGCTGGACTTTATTGATGTTAGGTCAAAAATTGGCAGCAGAAGTAAACCCAGCTGATTGTTCTAACTTCAACCAGAGTAGTGTGATAGACCTGGCTGCCATGCAGAGAGAGTTGAGTAGTGTAGAGACGTGCACAGCAGAGTCAAGTGGAGATGAGCAGACTAAAGTAGGGTACAGTACAGTGCAGTACAAGAAAAACCAATAGTGTGGCATCTCTTGACTGCTGATTTGAAAATAAACAGTGAAGAAATCTGGAAACCCAATGCCTGTTTCAAAGTAATCAGAAGTGACCACTAATAGCTTTAGTGTTACATTGTATCATATCCAAAACGACCCACTAACTCATGGCAGGGCCGCTAGAATATGTAATTTTGTGACCGCAACGTTTTCCACATATACATGGACTAGTCACATATGCCACATATCTGCTTAATAATGTGACGATTTCAGCAAAGAAAAAAAAATCTTACTCAAAAGGAACAAAAGTTACACAAAAGTGCAGCAGCACATATTGGGGCGCAGTGGAAGGACCTTCTCAAAGTTTAGCTGTTCCCCTTTCTGTTGCTTATTTCTGTATTTCAGTGTCAAAGTGGTACTAATGAAGCAACACTTTTGTCCTGAAAGTGTTACCATGTATACAAATGCCAAAATAGAGAGCTAATACTAACACAAATTTCATATGCTCTATTACTTGCCTTTTCTTGCAACATAATTTGGTTACCCCTTCTGCATAATTCCAGTAGCCCTGCTCATCCGATACACTTTGACTGCTCAACCACAGCTCCCACTGGAGTATCAAGCTTGATCACTCTGGACACTGTGAGGTTCCGTGAGAATCGTTACGATGTTTTGGGCATGATCGAATATGGGCAAGTTTGGTATCTATGAACCGTAAATGACGAGTTCAGTAAGTGTACGCGTTTTCACTACACTACTTGGAAGGGTTCGCCTTATTTACGCGTTTCTTCATCTGAACCCTCGGGTTCCATTTTAGATACGGCATCCATTTTGTTTCCTGCCCTCACGTAGTCAGCGAGCAGGCAACTGTCCGCCGCATGACCCTTTAGTTCCCAAGCCTTACGGAAGACGCATATTCCTTTCATGCGTCTTTTATGACCAGGGGAATGACACTGCAAAGGCAGATGGCTCCGCTTGAGGGTAATCTTGCCGTGCCGGTCTATTGTTTCAGCCGTGCATGTGCTAGGATCAAATCTTTTGATCCTATGATCATGCTTCCGATATTACCCTCACACTCTTTTCTCTACTGATGTCTGTCTTCCTTGCAGCTGTTCTTGTCTCTTTCTTTTGCTCGTTTACAACTAGAGTGGAATGTGCCTAACGGTGAGAAGATGTGCTTTTACAGTTGGGAACCGGCAATGTTACTGTAATTATATTCCGGGGTTCTGAAAACATGAAAGAAGTCCTTTTGTAGTTTACTGTGGGAACTGAGTTGTAACCTTTTGTTTGTATGTTGTTCGATGACGAAAATGTGTATAAAAGGAGCGATCCACATTTGCAATTTGAAGCAGACTCTCAGAACCTACACGCTGGTGTACTTCTTGTGACTTTTGCCTCCCTGCAGTAATAAACTCTGATCTTTGACGCCGAAGGAAGTGTCCCGTGTCTCTGTCACTTGTGCGCCAGAACAGGTAACCCACGAAGGTTTCAGGTGTTGTCCCCTGGCACCGCTGGGCCTTAAATAGTCCAGTCCTTCAGTTGGCGCCCAACGTGGGGCGACATCAGCGGTACCGGTCCAAAGCCTGACGATTGTAAGGAACTTCGTGTGAAATCTCCGAGGGAAGGTGCACCCCGCTTCATCGATCCTGTTGTCGAAATAAGTGGCCCGAAGATTCTTTCCTGCGAAGCTTCCCGCCTCCTGACGGCTGCGACGGACCGATGCCTGACTGTCGACCTGTTTTCGGCGCCTGGCGTAGTCCTTTCGTACGGCGAGACGATAGACGGGCCTTCCTGGTGACGCCATTTTGCTCTCAGTTAAGTATTTGTGGGTCGCTCCCAGTGTCCTTGGTTGTTGTTGAAGCTTAGTTGTTTTTCATGGTTCCATTGCATTTCTGGTTCTTAGTTGTTGGTTCTTAGTTGTTATTTGACAGTTGCAATTGCCAAAAACCGAGGGTTTTATATTTTTTCGAAGATTTTTGTACTTCGGTAACCCTTGAAGTTTGATACTAGGTTAGTGTGCACGATGCCTAATCATAGTGGGTTCTTTGGTTTCTTTAAATGTTACAATAAGGATTCCCGGTTGGAGGACTCATGTCCGATACCTCCAGTTGGAACTCCGCTCTATGAGCTCTATAGTCGACATGGTGTGGGCCCTATTGTATATAATGACTGTTGGCTTCGTTACACGAGGAAGGATGGTGCCCTTAGTTGGCCATCACACGGCAGTTTTGAAACTGAGATTTTAGATAATCTCGAAATAAAATTGTTTAAAAAGAAAGCTAGGCCAGCTATGTTTGATTCCCTTCGGTTATGGCGTAAAGAGGCCAAGCAGAAGGAAATCAGACAGTTCAAGAAAAATAAAAGAGAAGGTATCGTTACGATGATGCAACGTGCCGAACAATGTGAACGAGATAAAGCAGATAAAGAGAATGAAACTTCTATTAGATTGCACCATATGAAGGTGAATAAATGTTATCCAGCCTTACCATCTAGTCCTGATAAAAAAGAAGAAGACACGAAGGAGGATCCTTTGTTAGCGTATTTAATGAAATCGCCACCTCCTTACGCACCGGGTGCTACGGCTCCTGTAGTTCCTCCTGTAGTTCCTCCTGTCATTCCAGCGGCTGCTGGTCAGCCTGTTGTTGGTCCTGTAATTGTCCCTTCTACTGCTCCTTTGCCTGTACCTCCTCAGTCTATTGTTCCTGTGACCTCAGCTGTCCTGGCTACCTCTGCTGTCCCTACGTTTACTTCTAATGTTGTTGCTCCTGTTCTTCTTTCCCCTTCTGTTCGTAATCGTATCCCTAATACTGTTGCTACCCTTTACTCCCCACTTTCTGGATCGTTATTTCGATCCGATGTCTCTGAAACTCCTCAGAGAAGAAGTCAAATCCCTGGTGGAAGGGAGAGTGCCACGTTGGTAACTATGGCGCGTAGATGGATAAGACACCCTGCTAACTACCCTCCGCGCATGGTTTTTGATACATTCTCTCAGTTTAATGAGCCCACTCAGAGATTCGTGTTCGAGGAAATGTGTAACTTTTTGAGAGAAGAATGGTATAATGATGATTTAGATAATGTACCGCCCGATATGACTGAACTTCAGAGTCAATTTTCAAACGGTATGATTGTAGGTGGAGATGTACGACGTGCATTAGAGCGATTGTTAGCCTTCAGATCTACAGTGCCTTCTCAAGTGTTGTTTGGTACTGATTCTGATACTCAGAAAGCAACCTCTGGTCAGTATCCTATGAGAGAGGTTCCGCCTGTATGGATGTCAGGTGATCCCACTGCGAATCCTGGGGTTCCGCCATACTTCCAAATAGTTTGGATACACCTCCCATGGAAGCGATCGGAAGTTTTACAGGTGAAGCAATCTTTGCCTGATCCGCGCAAAAATCCGGCAGGTTATTATAAGGAGTTATCACAATTGGTGGATGCTTCTATTATGAACCTTGCTGACATCGACATGCTATTTGGTAATGTTGTACCGCAACCGATTTGGGCGAAAATCCGCCAGGAGAATCATTTAGTTGAGTTAGGTGGTGACTGGGCCACACTAGTAGCGGCCGATGGATGACAAATTGGTGGGGCTAAGCCCGAACAGTTAATTGTGGATTTACCTCAGAAGATCATTACGCTCATGAAAACTCTTATGCCAGCGATGAGGGTAAATTGGGACAAACTGTCGGCATGTAAGCAAAAGAAGGACGAGAGTGTCTCGGATTTCTTTACTAGATTTGAGGAAGCATTTGTCAATCATAGTGGTTAGGACATGAGTACTGAGGGAGGTCAGCGGTTATTTGTTGATAAGTTTGTGTTAAATTTGTTGCCTGAACTGAGCAACAAATTAAAAAATTCAGAAAGTGCATGGGCTGTTTCAACCACTGCTCAAATATTAGCGACGGCTCAATATTATGAGAATAGGGAGAAAGAAGAAAGTGATCGTTCAGATAAGAAAACGAAGGAGCTTAAAACAAAGGTTTTGTTGCAGCAAGCGTATCCTCCGCGTTCGAATCAAAATGATTCACAACAGCAGTATCGGCCACAATCACAGTCTTCCCGGATGCATTCACGTTTTGACTCCCCTGACTTTAGATCTACGCTTGGGTATAATCAGTGTGCATATTGTAGAAGAGAGGGCCATATAAAATTCGATTGTCCCGCTTTACGTGATCATTATAATAATGTTTTGGCTCGGGGAGGACGTGGTGGTCCCCAGCAGCCATCACGAGGTAGAGGTCGGGGTATCCTTCAAAACCAGAATGAGCGCTCTCATGTTTCATCAGATGTGAATAATTGTTTTGACCAGAGAAATGCGGGGTCTGTTAGATCTACACAGTACCATGTGGACGATTATTACGTAGGACATGAGACTGTTGCAGACGACCGTTGCTAGGACAGCCACCGACAAAGAGAGGGAGTAGTGTCAGTTCCGGTGGATCAGAGAGGGCCTTACGTCGCAGTTGCCACATCTGGCGTAGTTGAGCCTTTTCTGTTGGACACTGGTGCAGCAAAAAGTTCCATCATGCATTCAAAACTCCCTGGGGCACCTTTGTCCGGCTTAACAAATGTTTCCATTGGATTCTCCGACGCCCCTGTTAGCAATCCTGTCTCTAGCCCTTTGCCCCTTACGATTGGTCCTCGTGAGCTAGAAGCCCCATTGATTTTATCTACTGGTTGTGGTGAAAATCTTTTGGGTCTGGATTTGTTGAAACGGTTATATGCGACTTTGTACTGCTCTCCTGCGGGAGTGGAGCTTACATTGGGTCAGAGAGTAATTTCTCCTATGTACTTGTCAGTCGATAAGTTCCCACCGGAATTGAGTTCCCTTCCTGCGTCTTTATGGGCCACGGGTCCCAATGATGTGGGTCTATTGGACATCCCACCTTATGTGGTTCACTTGAAAACAAACGTGCGGTTACCACGTATACCTCAGTATCGTATTTCTCTTGATGGTGAGCGAGCACTGCTAGCGATCATTTATGATTTGATCAAAAAGGATGTTATTGAAGAAACTCGGGGAAATGTGTGTAATAGTCCTGTGTTACCCATTTTGAAACGAACCGATCCATCTAAACCTCCTGTGTACCGTTTTGTAATCGATTTGAGAGAGGTGAATAAAATCGTGATTCCACAGTTTCCTGTGGTACCTGATATCACGGCCTTGTTGACCCTGATTCCAGCTTCTGCCTCCTGGTTCACGGTGATCGACCTAAAGAACGCTTTCTTTAGTATTCCGATCGCTGAGGAAAGCAGAGACCTATTCGGATTCTCATTAGGTGGCCGAAGTTTTAGGTTTAAACGCGCACCTCAAGGCTACTGTGAAAGTCCATCGATTTACAGTCAAGCCCTTAAGAGTCAACTTGATGCGTTTGTGTTACCGTTGGGTGCGGCGTTGATTCAATACGTTGATGATCTGTTGGTGGCAGCCGATACCAAGGATATTTGTAGAACTGCTACAGTATCGTTGTTGCGGCATTTATGTGACTTACATCACAAGGTGTCACCTTCTAAGCTGCAATATTGTTGTCAAGAAGTAACCTACTTAGGTCACTTATTGTCAAAAGAAGGGAGAAGGTTGACCCCAGAAAGAATCGCAGCGATTGCCCGAATGACTGTGCCAAAAACTCAGAGAGATGTACGTGCCTTTCGAGGTATTACGTCATACTGTAGACAATGGATTCCGAATTTTTCATTATTGGCGAAACCATTGTTAGCTCTCACGTGCAAGGATGTTCCGACTCCTTTGCCTTGGACTGAAGAGTGTCAGAAAGGTTTTTCTGAATTACGTGATGCGTTGTGTTCGGCTCCTGTATTAGGCACTCCTGATTACAGTAAGCCATTTACACTATACGTTCACGAGAGGGATGGTTGTGCGTTGAGTGTCCTGACACAACAATTTGGCGACAAACAACGTCCATGTGCATATTTCTCTTTGACTTTAGACCCAGTAGCTAGAGCATTGCCAAGTTGTTTAAGAGCTACAGCGGCAGCTGCGGTGTCTATTCGACAGTCCGCAGGTCTGGTCATGGATAATATGCTTACGGTGATGGTCCCGCATGCAGTTGACACTCTCTTGAATCGAACAAAAACTCAACACCTGACAAGCGCAAGATTGTCGGGTTATGAGTTGACACTGTTGGCAAGTCATATAAGAATAAAACGTTGCAATGTGTTGAACCCAGCAACATTGTTGCCGGTCAGCATGGAATCAGGTGATGTAGCACCACATGATTGCTACTTAAGAACTGAAGAAGAGACGAAAGGTCGTATTGACCTGAAAAACACTCCATTGGTAGATCCCAATGGTACTTTGTATGTTGATGGTTCATGCTTTAAGTTGCCGAATGGTGAAGTGACGACTGCGTATGCTGTGGTGACATTGAGTACGGTTGTGGAAACTGCGAGATTGAGTCAGAATTCAGCTCAGGCGGCTGAATTGATTGCGTTGACAAGAGCGTGTGTGTTGTCTAGAGGAAAGCGGGTGAATGTGTTTACCGATAGTCAGTATGCATTTGGTGTAGCGCATAGTTTTGGTCGATTGTGGAGAGAAAGAGGATTCTTTACGTCACATGGCACGAAGATTCAGCATGGACAGCTTGTGAATGACCTTTTAGATGCACTTACATTGCCTAAGCAGGTGGCCATAATTAAATGTAGTGCGCATCGGAAAGTGACAGATGATGTTGGTCGTGGTAATGCGTTTGCGGATGAGACTGCTAAAGAGACAGCCAGAGATCTGACAAATCGAATGTATGTTACGAGTTCAGTGAGATGGCCAACGGAGACTAGTATGTGTGAAGACACAGTTGAGAGTGTGAAGGAAATACAGAACGAGGCCACTGAGATGGAAAAGACTAAGTGGAAAGAAAGCACGGGGAAGTTAGACGAGAATGGATGTTGGATTGATTTGTCAGAGAAACAGAGATGGATGTTACCGGATGCATATGTGCTTGCTGTTGTTACAATGGCCCACGGCACAGCACATATTAGCGCAAAAGGCATATGCAAGTGGTTGTCTCCTGTATGGAAGAATGATGGGATTATTAAATGTGCAGAGAGAGTGGTTAAGAATTGCATGGTATGTTTGATGTATAATCCCGGTAAGGGCACCCCCACTCCACCTGGTCACTTTGCTCCTCCTACATGTCCCTTTGAAATTATTCAGTTGGACTTCATCCATATGGAGAGATGCAATAACTTGAAGTACGTTTTGGTTGTAGTGTGTGCGTTCTCCAGATGGATTGAGGCTTACCCCCTTAAGGATAATACTGCCCTGTCCACAGCAAAGGTTTTGCTCAAAGAATATTTCCCCAGGTATGGCATGCCTCGGATTGTATGGTCAGATAACGGAAGTGAGTTTGTGGGTAGCGTGATGAAGAGTGTGTGTCGTGGCCTAGGCATAGTCCAAAAATTTCATAGCGCTAATCATCCTCAGTCGGCAGGTTTGGTGGAAGGATATAATGGCACCCTGAAACTGAAACTTGCCAAAATCCAGGCAACGACTGGTTTATCGTGGCCTGATGCTTTGCCCCTAGCTCTCTTATCGACCAGGGCAACCGTGCACTCTCGAGTAGGGCTTAGCCCATATGAGATTGTGTTTGGCCGTCCTGCGAATATTTGTGGAGTTCCGAGGCCTAAGGAGTTTAACAGAATTGAATATGCAATGTTGATTGACTATCTTTATGATCTGACTGCTAAATTGAGTTTGATTCATCAACAGGTCTTTGAAGCTTTACCGGCACAAACTGAGGGACCTGGTCATCGGCTCCAACCAGGTGATTGGGTGCTTACCCGCAATTTTGGACGAAAACGCAATCTTGAGCCAAGGTTCGTGGGACCCCACCAGGTGTTATTGGCGACGAGGACCGCAGTTCGGCTGGTAGGCAGGAAGCATTGGGTACATGCGAGCCACACCAAGAAAGTTCTGTTTCCTTTGCCAGCAGATGCATGGATCAAGAAAGGAGTTGCCTCGACTGAAACCGAAACTCCTTTGTCCTATATACCATTCAGTGATGCTCAGTTTGTAGAGAACAACTTAGTTCAATCAGACATCCCTGTTGAATCAACCGGAACTTTGTCTACGTCATCACCATTGGAGAGTTCAAGTCCTGCATTATTACCTGAGCAATCGAACACTGCTTTGCCATCTGAACCGTTGTTTGAAGATCAGACTCGACCCGGAAGATGTCGATATTTTCTTCGTTCACGCAATAAAGACTAATAAAATATTTTTATTATTTTTGATTTTACATTACCCCCTCACATTTGCCTTGAATATTGTGGACATTTTATATTGTGTGTACCCTTTTCTTTTCGTGCAGCTAAGAGACTTATATTAAATTGAATGCTCAATTCATTTAAAACCTACCATCTGGGTTGGCCGTAGGGCCGTGCGGGTACTTCTTTCTGTTTAGCAGGTTATTGACACTAGGTCGATTTCTTTTGTCGATTTCTGGCAACCCCTGGGAATTGATAATCGCTACTCAGAACGAAGTGCGTCAAGAACGTCACGGACGGTTTTTAGAGGATGGAATTTACTATGCTGTCGAAAAGAGAGAAAATGTTGGCGCAAAGATCTGCATTACATAAGGTGTTTCGCACAAAATGTTTTTTGTGTCACATTTTCATGTTGTTCCTAACTGTTTCTATGTTGCTGGTGGGTGGAACGTATTTTGGGATTCAATTATTATTGCCTTCCATTTCGCCTACTCCTCCTTCACATTATTTGAATCCTGCCTCCACTATTTCTCCACATTCCTTTCATCTTCTGCCTCAACATGAACAAGTCAGACGTGCGGAATTTATGAACAATTCCTTTGTTCAACTCTTGCATCAGCATCAGTTGGTGATGAACACTACCAACTGTTGGGTGTGTGGGTTAATGCCACATACCATGGATAAGGGTATTCCGTATTTGGTCCTTCCTTATAGTTCCCAAGGGTCAGCTCGAGCATTCCAAACTATGTTCCGTAGTGCATTAGATTCCTACCCCCATTGAGAACCACGCTCAGTAAACCTTGGTCCTGGCCCGTACCACAAGTCTTTGGCGATAGCCATTGCTGATTTAGATAGAGACATTTTTGATGCATCACTTATCCCAGAGGAGGAGGTACGAGCATATAAGGATCTGAGTGAGACTGAGTATAGTATATCAGGGGGTGATAGACAGCTTAAGAGCTTGTCTCCGATTTGGATCGTACCTCACCTTGGTCACTTCTGTCTGCAAGGTCTTGGTCAAAATCCGAGAGCTCAGTTTGGGAAGAGTGCTTGTACTGAGACGTATGTCTTACCGATGCTCTCTTCCCCTGTCTTTCTGACTGCCAAGGGTACTTATTTTGTGTGTTATGATCGTGCTTATACATGGTTGCCTCGTGATTTCTCAGGCACCTGTTATATCGCGAATCTTCTACCACCGACTTTCACTGTTGCCTCAGACTATCACAAGACTAGAGTTGTGAGAGGCGTTATTAGTAGAGAGGATACTGCTGGTCAAGAGGCAGGAGACTTCTTTAAGGGTTTCCTACCGTTTTGGGGTCCTATGGTTAATAGTAGGAACTTGAGACAGCTGACTCGTGTGGTTGAATCGACTGCTAATATCACTGCAAGTGCCCTTGGTAACCTGACAGCAGAGCTTCAGGCGGATAAACTTATGACGTTACAGAACCGTATGGTTCTAGACGTTGTACTAGCAGATAGAGGTGGTGTGTGTAAGGTCATCCATTCGAGTTGTTGCATTTTTATACCAGATAATGCTCCAACTGTCTATCAAGCCATCTCAAAGTTGCATAAAATCTCGGAGTCCATACACGTGGACGAGGGAGATTGGACGCTTCTAGGATGGTTTTGGGGCCTGATGTCGACCTGGGGTTGGAAGATTCTGATGATTATAGGGATTGTTGTGACGTTCCTGTTCACGTGTTGTCTTTGCGTACAGTGTGGTCCTGCCTTATGTGGCCTTTGTGCTACTACGTGTATAAGAAGGCCATCTGTTACCAAAGAGGCATTGATGGATAGGATAATGTTCCAGCAACACCTGAATGATCTGATGAATATTGAAATCGATTCTGATTCCGACTAGTGCTTGCCTACATGAGGGCAAAAGGAGCGTCTGAGGTTCCGTGAGAATCGTTACGATGTTTTGGGCATGATCGAATATGGGCAAGTTTGGTATCTATGAACCGTAAATGACGAGTTCAGTAAGTGTACGCGTTTTCACTACACTACTTGGAAGGGTTCGCCTTATTTACGCGTTTCTTCATCTGAACCCTCGGGTTCCATTTTAGATACGGCATCCATTTTGTTTCTTGCCCTCACGTAGTCAGCGAGCAGACAACTGTCCGCCGCATGACCCTTTAGTTCCCAAGCCTTACGGAAGACGCATATTCCTTTCATGCGTCTTTTATGACCAGGGGAATGACACTGCAAAGGCAGATGGCTCCGCTTGAGGGTAATCTTGCCGTGCCGGTCTATTGTTTCAGCCGTGCATGTGCTAGGATCGAATCTTTTGATCCTATGATCATGCTTCCGATATTACCCTCACACTCTTTTCTCTACTGATGTCTGTCTTCCTTGCAGCTGTTCTTGTCTCTTTCTTTTGCTCGTTTACAACTAGAGTGGGATGTGCCTAACAGTGAGAAGATGTGCTTTTACAGTTGGGAACTGGCAATGTTACTGTAATTATATTCCGGGGTTCTGAAAACATGAAAGAAGTCCTTTTGTAGTTTACTGTGGGAACTGAGTTGTAACCTTTTGTTTGTATGTTGTTCGATGACGAAAATGTGTATAAAAGGAGCGATCCACATTTGCAATTTGAAGCAGACTCTCAGAACCTACACGCTGTTGTACTTCTTGTGACTTTTGCCTCCCTGCAGTAATAAACGCTGATCTTTGACGCCGAAGGAAGTGTCCCGCGTCTCTGTCACTTGTGCGCCAGAACAGGTAACCCACGAAGGTTTCAGGTGTTGTCCCCTGGCACCGCTGGGCCTTAAATAGTCCAGTCCTTCAACTGAGCACCATGCATCAAACCTTGAGTATCACACATCAAACTCTTGCGCCTAGCCCTTTGTCACTGAGTATCAACCTTCTGACTCTGTTCTTCCACTAGTCAGAGCTACCTGTAATGAGTAATCTTTCAGGTTTTTATTTCCTTTCTCCATAGTGGGATCTCACAAATAGGTAACAATCATACACTGGACGACAACCCTCCTCTATTTTGACTGTATGTAAAACTTATAGACTACACCGCAATACATTTATAAATCACTTTACCTATTTGTAATCAACGTTTACCGAAATCGATTTTCTTTAATGTGAATATCTATTATACTGTTCATGCAATCTTTGTGAGGTATTGTCACCTCTTGCAATTCTTTGATGAATGCCTTAAGATCCCTTGAACTAATGCGAGGGAGGGGAAGGGGAAAGGAATGGAAAGGAAAGGAAAGGAAATGAAAGGAAAGGAAAGGAAAGGAAAGGAAAGGAAAGGAAAGGAAAAGAAAAGGGCAAAAGGAACAAAGAACAAGGAACAAGGAACAAGGGAAAAAGGAAAAGGGAAAAGGGAAAAGGGAAAAAGGAAAAAGGGAAAAGATATTACTCGAGAATATCTCGACCCGACCCTCGGGCTTACGGTGGCACAGTCCTTTCTTACAGACCAGGGTACCTCCTTATGAGAAATAATTGCGATCACAGCTATCTTGGAAAAAGTGCGGTGCGAATTTGAGACATCCGTTATGATCACAGATCTTCAAATTCGACACAATTTGTTTGTTTGCATGCATCTTTAAGTCCCTCCTATGGAGTCTCCCAGAGCTCATGATTTCTCACAGCCCGCGGCACTTAGTAGGAAGTAGATTTAATGCCTCGCGACACCGTCTCTGCACACCTTCTCCGCACGTGGAGGCACCCGGGGACTCATTTACATAGTTATTAAATCTCTCCCGCGCGCACGCAGGGCGTGCATTGTTGCATCTGTATCCCAGGGACGTCCCGCCACCGCGGCGGTGTGCGATGTGCACTTGTGGAAGTGTATAATTTGTCCCTGTACCCATAGTGAGGGCGGGAGGGGGGAGCCATGGGGTGGGGGCGCGACAATGGATTACATCAAGGCTGCCAGCTAACCTAATCTTGCTTGAAAGAGAGCCCTGTACAGCCAGTTCCTACAGAATGAAACACATGCGAATGTGCCTGTGTGACATTTAGCACCGTCGCGAGGACATCTGCGCATTCTCCCACAGATCATTTGTCTTTTTTTATGAGTAGAGTTTTTTTAAAATAACTTTTGACTTTTCTTTTGCTCAGTGTGCGTGGCACATTGCTGAGGAGAAATTGTCTCACTACATTGTAATGTAGTGTCACTTCTGAGAACAAAAGTTTGTTGTTTTGCAGCAGAACGGGCTGGCCTTTATAAATTCGGATTTGTTTTAATTTCTCAAGAGTTTGCCCTCATTCAGTGGACAGACGTTCTGAAGGTACGTGAGCATTTGATTTTCCAGAGGCTATCCAGCTCAGATATGATTCCTCCTGAGGTCAAATGAGCCTTAAAAAGAGCTCGTCTTCTGAAGGAAAGTTTGCCCCTTACCAGGAAGATTTTTTTTGTGTAAGCAAGGGGCAGGGGTGCGCTCCCAGGTGATAACTTGATGTACTTCAGGGGACAGGCGAGAACTGTCCCTTTGCTGAAGGATGTTTTAGTCCTTTCGAAAGTCAGATAAGTGAGTTTGTCCTTTTCTTTTGACAGTTGGTTTCTTCTCACAAACAAGCGTTCTTTGCCAGGGTAATGGTGTATCCCAGGGCTCGAGTCGGGGTACCACACGGGTGGACGGCGTCCTCCCACTTATTTTACCGGGGGGACGCCATTCCCCCGCCAAACAGGTGAACTTCACTCTTTGTCCTCTCTGGGACCAGGAGCTCGGCACCTTTCGTGACATCACTTCCTGTCGTGTCGTCACTTCCGGTGACAGCGTCCCCCCCACTTCTATTTTTACGACTTGTGCCCTGGAGTATCCTGTCTAAGGAAAGGTACGTATTTTCCCCCGGTACGACATGTATATATTCAGGGTTTTAAGTGGGATGAAAAAAATGGGGGGTCTCTCAAAAGGGTGTTGCCAATGTAATTAAGGGAGTGGCTGAAAACAGGTAAACAAAAAATATGTGCTTAGCATAGTGTGCCAACCGACTTGCATTTTGCTGTTTCTGTCATTGCATACAGATATATGATACAACAAGTAACATCATACCTACAACAAGTCAGAACTATTGACTTTGTCAATGGATGTTAGTTGCATAAGATAAATAAGCATCAACTACGGCTTGTATACAGGGCACAAGTCCTAAAAAAAGAATTGGGGGGACTAGCCTAGTTAATCAGTATACAAGTGGCATCACGCTGCGTGACATCGCGGCGTGTGAGGCACGTGACATCACAGGAAGTGGCATCGCAAGAAGTGACATCAGATCTTAAGCCCTCAAATATATGTTTGGCAGGTGTATCATAAGTACATTTCGAGTATACTTGCAAACCCTCCTGATTTAGGCAGAAGATTTACACTTTTGTACACTACACATAAAACAATGTTGCTTTTTGTCAGCGCAAAAGCTCCCTCTAGCCATAGTGCTTTAAAAGAAAAAATAGTGATATTTAAATTATTATGCCTCCTCAGGGGTAGTAAGCACTATATAAATGCTATTTATTTTGTGCAAATACTGGGAAAGATCAATACATCTGCCGGTCTTACAGTGCATGCATATCTCCTAAAAAGAGACTGAACAAAGTGAAATGCTGCCTTTCTTAAGTATGTGTGAAGTGCTGACAAGGTGTGTGAGACTTTGTTTCCCCTCATTTGCATTTGCTTCTAGGTGTGAGGCTCCTGATTTCTGCTAGCCAAGAGACTGGAACAGAAGGAGGCCTGATGACCCCCCAGATTTGGCCTTCGTTTTGGGCACAGCAGGAGTCAGAAATAAGAAAGCCCCATCCCGTCCCCACCTGCATGTTGTTACCGATCGAAAGCAGATAACAACATGCAGGCGCTGCTGAAAGTGTCCCGGTGTTTGGTAATTACACCGGGACGAATTCAGCATCTTTTTCAGTGGGACCCAACTTCTTGGCAAGGTGGACATCATCCACCCTGTGAAAAAAGTAGGCGGACACAGTCCACCCGTATGTACATCAAACTCATGCCCTGCTTGTATATAATATTGAAAAAGCTTCCACTGAAAGCCCTGGTGACACCACGACAATGTTGCTGCTACTTAGTTTCAAAAAGAGAAGGGAAGCCGAGAGAGAAAATGACTCGCTTTAAAAGAGTTTCCTTCTCCTACAACCCTCACCTGGCATGATGTCATGCCGTAACTTCTTCACTAGTGAGAAGAGAGCAGTGTGAGTAGTGCACATGATGTGCCTGCTGTCACTGTACTCCTGAGAAAAATGGACCGCCTGTGCCAGGGCACAAAACAGAGGCCGATAGAGACCCGTTTTGAGGCCCCCTTTAAACAACTGCTGGTGCTCAGCACCGGTTAGACCCGGCCCACTTAAAGCCCTCCATATAGTTTCTTTTTGACTGAATGGAGGTTGGCTTTTGGTTCCCGATGTTCTCAGTGGGGAGCTGAGACGTTGACAAGAAACCGTCCAGTCATTTTAGAGAAAAGATGAGCTTTTGCCATCATTCTGTAGAAATATGTCTTTTTTCTCGGAAGCAATTAAGTAATTTTAAGGAGAGTTCAGAGGTTTTTGGTATACTTTCTGCCTTTGTTTGGAGAGAGGAGTTACTTTTATCTTTTATCTGGTAAGAGGCAAAGCCTTGTTGGAATGAATTTGCACTCAAGACTGGGTATTCCCAGACGAAAGTCTGTCTCTTTAGACCACAGTTGGACCTTTGTTTTGGAAGACACTTCTGTTTGCCAGTAAAGACTTGGCTACTTGCCAAGTGACCGCAGGTCCTTGTAATGGGTTAGCTGAATTTAGCTGTGAGACAGTTGGATGACTGCTATTAGGGATATCTGATATTTGCCACAGGAGGGTTAGGGTGAACTGTATGATTTGATTTGGAAGAGCGGGATGTTTTAATAAAGCTGTTAGATATTTGGGGGGAGAGAATTTTGTAGCTGCCATTGTATAGGTGTTTGTAAAGAGTGAGTTGAATATTGCCAATAGTAGTATGACGTTTTATCTGACATAGTGGGAGTCTTGGATGCTTGCCATTGGAGACTTGCCCTGTGTGGTAGCACTTATACATCACTTCACATTTCGCTGTGAGGCACCAAAGCAGATTTTGAATGTGTAGCACGTTACACTGAGAACATGGAAAGTATTTTGGTGCCATGCATAAGTGAGTGACCAGAGAGTTTCGCTCTTCTTGTCATAAGTCACAGCGCATATAAGTGTAATGGGGTAGAGGCACATCAGATAGATACACAAACATGGGTTTAATTAGCTGGTAATTGTAATTTAAGGTGCAAGTCCCGTGTCATGTTTCATGATTTCTATTATTCTAGAGACAGGGTAAGAGGCAGGGATATACCATATGGGGTATGTTGTAGGTAGGCCTGTTGGATAGGCAAGGGGCACAGCACCCACCCTATCATCAAATAATAGATAATCAGAAAAGACCCTGTAATCCATATGGCAACACACACTAGGCAGAGATGCAGTCAAATTTAATAATATTATGCCAAATGGACAAAGATGAAGGTGGTGACGTGAGCAGTAGCCCAGCAGCTTTCTAAAGGAAGGAGCTAATGCTTCCTGCAGGTCAACAGCACCTCAAGACAGAGGAAAGAAGTGGAAGAGCAATCAAGGTTGGCAACGTGAGTAGAAACTACAACACTGAAAAGAGATGGATTCCATCTACTCCTTCCTGGCCGAACGAAGACAATATGTTATTAGGAGTTTGTCCCTCAAGCACATCCCATGCTCCTAAAGGCAGACAAGGCCTGGGTGGCTGAGTCCTAGTCGGTCCATGACTCTGATCCTAGCCAGACTGGAACCCTGCCAACGAGAGGAGGAGAGACAAGAAACTTTGTAGAGTCCAAATCAGTCTACCTGAGTTACATTTTTTTTCTAACCCTCCATGCAAGCCCAATACTTTTCTGAGATCCATGCTGTTTATAGTGTACTTGTGCAGGTAACCTTCTGCCCATCTAGACTTACCCACCAGACAACCTCCCCTTTCATTACCAGTGAATAAGAATTTAGGGTGAAAAGAGTCAATGTGGTGAAAAGATACGGACCCTGATTCCATTGTTTTGGCTAGGAGAGCCGCATGGCACAGATTTGGTAGCACTCTTTTAGTTCAATTTTAGCCCAGCTCGTCTCTGACCTGCAAGCCTTGTGAAAACGCCTTTTATATATGTCTCTACAAGTTCTCGTTCATTCCAATCTCTTCTACCAGGTTCCTTCCCACGCTCCCCAAATCCCCCCCATTAACTGTGCTCTCGCTTCTAGTAGGAGGCCTTGGATCCAAAATGATAGTAACCAACCAATGGTATTTCCCGTTCTATACAACTCCCAATTCAACCTCTCTCGATGTCTGCTCTAGGCAGCAATGTGTGATGACTGACTCTGTTGAATGCTCCAAATCACTAAAGCCCTGAGAGAGCGGATCCTCTTCCTGCCTTGGGCCCTGTAGACAGATGTGGCTATTTGTAAACGGACCACTGGTTGGTTGACATGAGAGAGCAGCAAGTTTGTTGTGACAGTATTGGATATTTGCAATGTGATAAATGAATGCTTGTCAATAGAGAGTTGGGTGTCAACCATAAGAGTTTAATGTTAGCAACATGCTCACAAGCAAGGTACCCATCAGAAAGCACGGAACTGAAAACAAATGTTTGAAAAATCTTAAACTCTAGTAAAACAGCCAGTAAAAACAGGAAGTGTGAAAGTCCTACCAATGTTCAACATATGCATCATAGTAAATATGGGGAAGAGAGCGAGGTGGGCACAGGAGGAAGGGACCCGTAGTTAGAAGCTCACCACCACAGCTCCAGATCCGTTGACTCATTCTCAAGTTAGAATAAGATACACTTGTCTAACATAATATTTGTCCGTAGACATTTTTTTCACATAGCAATTTTTTGCATGCTGTTAGTGTTTTTTACATCAATTAAATTGTTACTAATTAAAAAGTTTGAGAGAAGTTATTTTTCTCTCTTTTCTATTGAAAATACACGTTTTTCATAACAAGCTAGTGAAATGAGCAATCAATTCCTAACTATGTAAAAAATTCTTGGAAGTATTGCCAGACGTGATGAGCATGTGTTGTATGAGTCTAGACGCAAGGCCGGCTCTAGGCTCATGGTGGCCCTGGGCAGGGAGTGTAGGTAGGGGGCCCGGAAGAGGGGGTCCGGGCGGGGCGGAGCGCGCAGGCCAGTAAAGAGGGGAGGGGGTCAGGGTGTTTAGAAATGGAACAGAGCCGGAGGCCGCCAAGTCCCTGCCAGGGGCCACCACGCAAATATGTATCCATCCTCAGAGGATTAATATATTAAGGATATATATTGGCGTGGTGGCCCCTGGGGTTTGGTGGCCCTGTGCAGGTGCACAGCTTGCACATGCCTAGAGCCGGCCCTGCTAGACGGAGAGATACAGCCGGTCGGAACACTTACAGGGAGAGAGATACAGCCGGTCGCTACACATACAGGGGCCACTTCAAATACAGCAGATGGCAAAGACTTCGGCATTTCTCTTTTTGAGCACTTAGAGATTTGTGGTGCATGGAGGGTAGTACTCAAGAAAGCCCATCTGCATATTTCAAGAAATCACCGCTGGAAACCTACCTGCCTCCTCTACACAGTCCGTGGGGACTGCATTGCTGCCGCTCTTTCCTCACTCCATGCAGGGGATGCTCCAGGTGCTGGGGACTCCACTTCCCAGAGTCCCCCAGTGGAACCCTACATCTGCATCAGGAATAAGCGCCAGGTGGCTCCTAAAACAGCTTCAGGCCTCCCGCAGCGCGGGTCCCTTTCCTTTCCGCTGCAGAAATCACTGCTGGAAACCTACCTGCCTCCTCTAAACAGTCCGTGGGGACTGCATTGCTGCCGCTCTTTCCTCACTCCACGCAGGGGATGCTCTGGGTGCTGGGGACTCCACTCCTCAGAGTCCCCCGGTGGCGCCCTACATCAGCGTCAGGAATAAGCACCAGGAGGCGCTTAAACTGCTTCAGGGCTCCCGCAGGGCAGGACGCGCGCAGGCGTGCATGGGCGCTTGCCAGAGCAAAGCCCGGGCCAAGGGCAGGCCCGTCTGCACCCATCAGCGACTGGAAGAGGCTGGGCTGGGCCACCCCCCTTCCATGTGACATTTTGGACATTTTGGACATTTTGGACATTTTGGACATTTTGGACTTCTGACTTCCTGGGACATGGCTAGTCGTTTTTAACCTAGAATATTATTGTTTTGTAGTGCTTTGCATATCAATATAAGTTGTGTTTTATACATTTTCAAATTGCCATGAGTAGAGGTCATTGTAAGGGGGTAGGTGGTTCAGGGGTCGCAGGCACTTTGGACGCATTTCCCACGCGAGCCGAGTCCGTTCTAATACATGAGATAGAACTTACGGAACAGCGCTTATCTTTAGAACCCCGCCGCACCTCTTCCGAAGCCCTCTTACCAGGCCCTTTATTTATAGAAGATATTCCATCTATCTCTGTCTTGCCAGTAGTTTCTGAGTCTTCACCCACACAACCTAAGGAAGTATTGAATACAGCTAGTCCACCACTTCCTTTACCCCCTCCCTGTGCCAAGATGCTCACGCGTCAACAAAGTTCTGTGCAAACAAAGGTTGAGGAGGGCACCAAAACGAACAAAAAAAGGAAGGCGTGTGCTTTGCCTCAATCTACACATCAGGCTAGAAAAGTGGCTAAAACTAGAGGGATAGTCCGGGGTAAAAAGGGTATCACCCATGTTTCTATGGCCCCAAGTACTCCATGCTCGGTAGGTGGTAGTTACCTGACCAATATTCGACCGATGCCTGACGACTTTGAAGAGTCCATCATAGCAAAATTTGAAGAAAAACTTGTAGTTTTGCTTAGCCCTTTAATTATTAAATTGTCTGGCATTGATTTAAGATTGTCTAAGATATAGCAGCACCTCTTTCCCTTAAAGCCCCCCTTGCCTAATGGTAACTGTGACAGTTTACTCGAATCAGTACCAGCAAAGAAGCCCACAACAAGTTTGCCAACTACTGAGCATGGTCGCTGCCCAAATACTGCAGCGCCAGCTCCTTCTGTTAATGCATGTAATGTGCCAAGTACTACACCCAAGTCTGGCCCAAGGAGGGAATATGAAGGGTAACAAAATCAGGGGATGCCACAGGGAGGGTGGGTGAGCCATAGAGACTCCCTCAACCTACCGCCTGAAGCTACGCCCTTTACAATTATACTCTCCAACATGCCAGTACTTCCACCAGGGGATGAGGAGCATTGGACTTCACTTAGGAATAAGGCACTTCATCTGTTGAATTTAAGAACTGGGCTGGGTAATCATTTATTTCGAGAATTTAAAATGATACGCAGAGTTCCATGGGTAGGGAAGTCACTGAAATCTTGTAGAGGTGACTACGTTGTGTTGAACTTTGGGTCATCACTGAAAGTTAAAACGATCTTAGATAGGGCGGGGGCCAGGTATCAGAGTAGGGACTCCATTAGCATTCTACCCCTGGTTTTTTTTTTATCGCAACACTACAATGAAGACAATAAGAAGGGAGGGACCAAGGGAGTTGGATTCGGTACAAGGTCCCTATGACTACAATGTACCAACTCAAAATAGATTTGAGCCTTTCTCCAATTTGGAGGAAATAGATTGACAAGAAATGAAAAACACTGAGGTGCAACCAAGCGATCAGGAAGTAAATGCTAAGAATAATAAGATATATCATGAAAAAGAGAGCAGGATGCCCATCATAGAGGTTTGTGTAAGAGCAATACCCAGGAAACAGTGGTCTCTATCCTGTGAAAGGGTGGCGACGAGTATCAAAGAAGTGGTTGATGTATCCCAACCTTTGCGAGAAAACTTAAATATAATATCATGGAATATGGCAGGGGTAAAAGCGAAATTAAATAATGAAGAATGGCTAAAAAATGTTGAGAACTGTGCCTTAATTATGCTTTTAAGAAACCTGGCATACTGAATCTTTTTTTATAAATGGCTACCAAACTATGGGGTCGATTATGATGGCGGACAGGCCTGCGTCCGTCCGCCACCCCCGAGGGGGAGGGATCGTCCGCAGGGGCAGTGGCGTTCCCTCCGTTGGAATTAGGATGTGACCGCCACCCTGGTGGTCACATCCCATATATTTAACATTGCGGCGGGTGCTGCTTTAAGCAGCACCCGCCGCAATGTAAAAAATGCATGCTGTGCATTTGCATGCACAAAGCGGCAGGCACCGCGTGGTGCCTGCCGCATTGTGCATGCAACTGCAGGGGGGTACCATAGGTACCCCCTATGTGCACCCCCCACTTCCCCTTCACCATGGGGGCCCGCAACAGGCCCCCAAAGGAAGGACCGTATGCCTTTTCGTGGCAGCATTGCCGCCACGGAAATGCATAGCCCCCAGTACATCCTAATATGGCTGGCGGTGTCTGATAGACACCGCCACCATATTAGAGCTTTTCCGCCGCGGTCGCAAGGCAACCGTAGCGGAAATGCGGTGGACGGTCTTCCCGTCCGCCACGGTCCCCCCGTCATTGTAATATGGCGGGGGGGAAATAGGTGACAGACGGATCGCCACCACCTGCATGGCGGTGGCGATCCATCCGCCATCCTAATTGACCCCAAAATGCACCAGCGCCACACCACCCAGAATGGGGCGTACAAAAGGTGGTCTGGCTGTTGCAATCTCACTATCTACTTCCCTTGTTTTAATGAAATCATTTACTTTATCGCAATTTTATCAATTACTTTTTCTTAAAGTCGAGGGGAAACAGCCCATTATTGTAATAAACTTCTATAATAACATCTTTGACAACACAAGATCCAAGGTCATTAATTCTCTAGAAAAGGATCTTGATGATTTCTTGATAGGGATAGGGGGTGACATTATGTTCATATGGACTGGTGATTTTAATATTGGAAAATGTGGAATTTCGGCCGGGAAACAGTGTAATCATTTAAATGACCACGGAGATCAATTTTTATATTTTCCCCGTGATAATTATGGAGTAGGTATAAATTCCATCATCTACAAATATGATTTAGTAATTTTGGATTTAAAGGTAGCAGATGAACAATCGCCTGCCCTTACATATATGGGCACAAGATCATCCTCGTCCATAGACCATTTTATTGTAACAGCGCAGCATGGGGACTTGGTGGGTTCCATTATAGTTTGTGCATGTTTGTTTACTGATCATTAGCCCCTAGTATTGACTCTAAAGATAAATACATCTAGGACTAAAAGAGGGAAGATAGTCGATGAAAATATATCGATTAAAGGTAATAATGGGGTCTCTCTAAAGTGGTCATGTGTAAATCCCTCCCTGTTTATGGAAAATCTCATAGGAAAAAGACAATGTAATATCGACACCAGTCTAGATAGTACATCAACTAACTTAGATATTATTGGTGCTTTCTCTAATATCATCACTGAAATAGCCGATGATTTAAAAATAAAAGAGAAGAACAAAGCCCACAATCCTGAACCAAGATGGTTCAATCTGGAATATTCAAGGCTAAATAGAGAATTGAAAACTTTTTTAAAAATTAAACCTAGGAAAAATATAGAAATAAGAGATTTACAGAGAAAGTATCACTTAGCTCTGAATGCTAGGAAAATTGAGATCCGAGAAGAGGCCTAAGACAAACTAACCCAAGCTGCTGCAACTCGAGATACTACTCTTTTTTGGAAAATAATTAATCATCCATTTTTTAGAGATAGCACTGCACCAAAAATAGAAGTCCTAGTGCCTATGGAGGAGTGGATAAGCCATTTTGGAAGTATCTTTAATCCAGGAGGGATAAATACCTCTCAAAATGAGAGGAATAATTTTATAACAGTTGAACCCGTAGGGCAATCCCTGATTACTCTAGAAGAAATTAAAGGAGCGCTTGATAAAAGCGCCAGTGGTAAAGCCACTGGCCCGATGGGGTCCCAATTGACATATTTAAGTACGACACTGAAATCTGGTCTCCTATCCTTTTGAATTTTTTTAATGCAACTCTCGATGGAAAATTACCTTCATCCTGGGTTGAAAGCATTATAGTGCCAATATTCAAAAAAGGGGATAGAGGAAATGCCAAGTGTTACGCCCGATATCACTCCTTGACTCTACATCGAAACTAATGGGGAGAGTTCTATTGGGAAGATTAGAGGCCTGGCTTCTGAGAATAACATTTTCTCAGAGGGCCAGTATGGGTTTAGGAGAGGCATCAGGACAATAGAACAATATGTAAATCTGGATCTTCTGGTGGGAAAAATACACCCTAGCCAAGGGGGGTCTTTACACCTTTGTTTTGTGGACCTCACCAGTGCCTTTGACCTTGTAAACCATGAAAAATTGTGGCAAACACTGGTTGAGATAGGTGCTCCAAAGGATATAGTTGTTTATTTATCCCAGATTTACACTTTTTTGTTGACCAGAGTTCGTTTCGTTCTTAAAGGAGAATGCACGCCAGGTTTTAGGGTAACCCGTGGGATAAGACAGGGGTGCATTTTAGCACCCCTCTTATTCACGCTATACATAAATAATGTCGATTGTTGCCCACAAAATCCTAAGGCTGATGCACCGAAAGTAGGTCCCCGTCTAACACCAGTGCTTCTTTATGCAGACGATGCCATGCTTATTTCAAGGACGGCAAACGGTTTGCAATGCTTGAATGAAAAGTTTGCTCATTTTATGACCGAAAAGGATTTAAAACTAAATTTAGCAAAAACATTCGTCATGACTTGTGGCAATATTAGAAAAGGGATAAAAAAGCATTCTGTGGATGGTATTGTGATCGAGAGAGTTTCAAGTTTTATCTATTTGGGGTTATTATTAAATGAAAAGGGTACATGGGGTGCACATATAAACTTATCAAATTTAAAGTTCTCATGTTGTATAGAGGGTATTTTAAAATTCTCAAAAAAAATCGGAAATAAACCAGTAAGGGAAATGCTCACCCTCTATAGAAGCAAAGCGATTTCTACTGCATGTTATGGTGCAGCATTATGGGGTAGGGCTAATACTGCCGCTCTACAAACGCAAGAGGACACATTTTTAAAATGTCTGCTAGCAGTCCCAGGCTCTACATCAAAATGGTTAGTTCACAGAGAACTGTCTGTCCCGTATATTGGTGATTTTATAAAAACAGCTGGTTTAACATTATGGCATGGGATTTGGATACGCGAAGACACAAAGTTCACCAAGAGCATAATACTTGATTGTTTGGCTCTAGATAATAGTAGGAAAATTGTGTGGCTTGAATATATACAAACTTTATTAAAAAGCTGCAATTTAAATCTAGATCCAAAAGAACCTAAGTCCATCCAAGATTATGGCAAGAAAGAACTGAAGACAAGGGTGTCGATTCCGATCCGGTAAAATGCGCTCCGAATGGTCGTACGGAGAGTTTTTTCCCCGTACGAATCGTATCCGTAGACGTCCCGTACGTACGATGAAGTACGATCCGTACTAGGTGCCGAACTCCGTACGAGTCGTACAGGACTCCGTACGACTCAAATCTCCGTACGAATCTCACTCGGAACCCGCAGTACGCGACATCGCGGCACGTTTTTACGACCCAGCAAGTACGATCCGTGTCGGGTACGCGCCGTACGACCCTTTTCCTACGGGAGCCGAAAACAGTCGTAAACGCAGAGTTCGCGCCGAAACAGGTACGGAAGGCCCCCCCCCGGGTAAGGCACGTACCCCCCATGATCGCAGGGGTAAGCCGCGTACCCCTGTGGTCATGCGGGGTACGCGCCGTACACCCAGCGTACATGGGGTACGCACCGTACCCCATGTACAGTGGGTGTACGGCACGTACCCCATGTACGCTGGGTGTACGGCACGTACCCCGCATGACCACAGGGGTACGCTGCGTACCCCTGCGATCATGGGGGGTACGCGCCGTACGGTGTGTAGGTGAGCGTGCGATTTTCCGTACGAATCGACGTGTACCGTACGAATCGCGTACGGGTCGGCCGATCGGGATCGGAATCGTCCGGTCGTACGGCGTCTGTACGAGTCGTACGGAAACGGCTCCGGATACGATTCGTACGCCGGATTATTTTACCGGATCGGAATCGACCCCAAGGTTTATTACTGCTATGGACCTAGTACGGGAGGGTGAATACAGTACAAAGCAAAGTATTGTCTCTTATTATGAACGCCCATTTTTTCTGGGCATACAACCCTACCTTACTACAGTCAGAAACGTCCAGCACAGGTTCTTTCCGACTAGATTAAGACTTGGTACCTTCCATTATCTAGTCGCATTTCCCAAGACGAGGAAAAAGTATCATTTATTACCAAATTGTCCATGTGATGGAAAATCTCCTCAAACCACGCTGCATTTTTAATTATTTTGTGATTTTTATAGGGTTATTCGCAAATTCACGTTAAAACCCCTTTTTAAAGTAAATACATATTATCATTATAAACAAGCTTTTAATATTATATGTAGCTTGGAGGATGAAAAAATTATGCCTGCAGCCTGTACTTTTTTCAAGTATTTTATTTTTATTTAATTAATAATTATGTGTTAATTAATGCTAATTAATTATTTACAATTTAAATATGGCAATTGTGTAATTAATTTTAGATGTGAGTTGTGGGGTTTATAGTGGTAAAGGGTGGCAAGTAATTTATTTTCCATTAATTAATAAGTGGTTGGCATTTGATAGTAATTGATTAATTTAAAAATAATTACAGAAATTGTGTAATGATTTTTAGGTGTGGGCTGTGGAGTTTATTTGGGTAGAGGGTGGAAAGAAAAGTATGTTTAATTAATTAATTAATAATTAGTTGATCATTAATATTAATTCATCAATTGATAATTAATTAGGGTAATTGTTTATTTTTTTGTCTGTGGGTTTTGATTTTATAGGGGTAACGTTTGGGGAGTAAATACATTTTTATCTGTTTTAATTTGTTTTTTAATTAATAATATTTCTTTAATAGATAATTAATTATGTTAATTATGGCGGTACATTTTTTAAATTTAGATATGTGTTGTGAATTGTGTTGTGTTATAGGGTAGAAAATAAAAAACAGATTACATTTTGTAATAATTAACGTTTTTGTTTATAAATAGTTTCTAATTAAAAATAGTTATTTGTTTGTAAATTAAAAAAAAATAATATAATATTTCTAGATATGTTATATCTATTTAACATTATAATATGTTTCTATGTCTTAATTTTTTTCTATATGTTTCATTTACTAGGTTTTTAAATATTTTATGTTGTTGTTGATATTTTGCTTGTTTTTAATTTTGAACTGACTTCAGTGAGAATATTAATTTTTACCTCTCCGCTATCCAACACTTTCCCTATTGTTGCACTAACTGGAGTTGGAATAATATTTTTTACCCCCACTATCCAACACTTTCCCTATTGTTGTACTAATTGGAGTGGGAATAGTATTTTTTACCCTTCCGCTATCCAACAATTACCCTACTGTTGCACCCTCTGGAGTGGGAATAGTAATTTGTATTCCTCCGCTATCCAACATTTTCCCTACTGTTGCACTAACTGGAGTGGGAATAGTAATATTTACCCCTCCGCTATCCAACACTGTTCCTACTTTTGCACTCACTGGAGTGGAACATTTATGTTTAAAGGCTTTTAAATAGTTTAATGTTTTAATTTATATATTTTTTTATTCGGTTTCATGCTATTGGTGTATGTATATATATATATATATATATATATATATATATATATATATATATATATACACATATATATATATATATATTTCTTTGTAAATTTGTAAGTATTTATAAAATTGTAAAATAAATAAAAATTAATAGTTTATTGTTTTAAAGTAAAAAAATATAATATATATGTATGTTACATTTTATATATGTATGTTTATTTCTTTTTATTTACATTTGTTTGTCATATTTGTTCAAATGTATATTAAATCTAATTTATGTTTTTTAAAGTTAAATATTATTTTATATATATATATATATATATATATATATATATATATATATATATCTATTAAAATCGATATTTTGTACAACTATATTTTTTACATCGATATTTTTGTACTTACCAATATTCATATAGGATGTCGATATTTTTGACACTGATATATATAACTCGATATTTTTGTATGGGGATATTTTGAGGGTCGATATTCTATCAGTGAACCGGCCATCACAAAGGGATGATTTAGACTCTTTCAATTGAGGTCTGGATCCCTATAGGAAAAGGTTGAGCTCATAAAGATAAAGGCTGGGGCTTAGATTAGGTTTTTATGGGATGACTATTATATGTGCAAGCATGTACAAATGCACTTAAATAGAAGAATATGGATTTGGAGATTTATATTTATAGAGATAATAATGTATTTGTTTGCCAGAGTGATTATATGAAATTGGTATCAGGAATACAGCACACAAGCACAGTACCGCTATCAAGACATGAAGGGTTTACAGCTCCCTTAAATTTTGGAAGCAGGTCATCTTGGCAAATAAAGAGGATAGACATGTGTCATCTATTTTAGTACTGTGGGTACCTCCCTCCTGGGTCGACAATGGGACTTCCGAGTCAGTGACTATAAAAGATCAGCACAGGCACTCGGTAAGAACCTGTGAACATCTCCCACTTGTTTCAGCTCACCTTGCTTCTGGCAGATGTGCAGTTGCATCCTCTTTTTTGCATGTTTTTCCCCTCTTTGGCTTCTCATCCCCTTTTGTTTCCTATTCTTTTGCCCACTTTTTTGTTCCCATCCCTTTTTAGGTTTCGGCTACCGTCCCACTGCGTAAGCAGTGGGTGGGCGGAGCCGAAATCTTTTGTTAGTAGTATGGGGGCCTGAACACGCCCCTCTTCTCCATTGGCTGGCCTCGTAAATGGTGGCCAGCCATTGGAGGAGAGGAGCGTTACTGAGTTCAGGGCCCGCTTTGACGCGATTCGGGGGCGTTTCCGTGTCTTTTTTTAAGTCACGCCCTCTCCTCTTCCCATTGGCTGGAATTTTACCTTCCAGCCAATGGGAAGGGGAGAGCACGCCCCCGAATCCCTACAGGACGCTGTGCTTTCCGAGCAGCGTCTACCGAGGCCATGAGGTAAGCCTCTGCCCCCGTTTGTGCCGTTGTTTCTTGTTGTTTTTGTTTTAGATTGACGAGGGCCCGGTAGCTCCCTCGGCAATATAGATTTGTAAAAACCTTGGCAAAATAAAATGAGCATTGATAAAACAAAACGGCTGTCCGCCAACGTCAGATTCATTGGTTTTGCCAAGACTTGTTTATGTTGGAGTCTTAGAAGGCATACACCCTAGTTACTAGCTGTTGTCGTTGTGCATGTCGCACTATTCGGGTTTTTAAAGAGGTGGATTGCGCTTGTTTCTTAAAAGAGTAAACAATATAATTAGGTCCCGCGCAGCAGGTGTAGCTTATCTTTGTGCACGACCGTCAGCAGTCGCTGGTGCCACCGCCTCCTTTTAGCGCACGTTTGGTTCTTGAACCTTGGTGTGGGAGCCAAGCTACGGAATCGACTGAAGCGAAAGCGAGGTCTGTATTCAAAAACGTAGAAGGAAAAAGAGCTGGTTTACTTTATTTTGCGTATCGTAGCATGCTGCATCTATTCACGAAACCTTAAACCAATTGCACGAGGAAACGCCGACTTATGGGGGGAGGGGGTGGGGCGTTGACGAACAGCTGCCTAAGGGTCCTGCGTGTCAAGCGTATCTTGCATTCCGTCAAGACTTCCTGTGTATCTCAAAAAGAGTGTTTCTAAACGCCCATTGTTTTACTGCTGCTAGCTACAAAGCAAAACATGTCGATGTAATGGGAGACTTGGCATCTAGGCCTGCACTGAAGGGAGGGCTCGCTGGGATGAGAGGATGGCTGATTTTTGCAGTATTTGCTGTCCATCTCTCCTCCCTAAGCAATGCATGTTTCTCATGGCGCGTTGGCACACGGTTACCGTTTCCATCCTATAGTAGACCTTTGTGGTTGACAGAGTCAGAAGTATGCAACTCTCTGTTACTCTATTCCCCCCTCCCGCTGTCCGTGTGCCTGCCCGCCCGCCCCCCTCCCGCTGTCCGTGTCCCAGCCCGCCCGCCCCCCTCCCGCTGTCCGTGTCCCAGTCTCTGGGTCTATCACATTCAGAGGAGGCTCGGGTGGGGGCTGCCCCCACCCTCCTCTGGAGCGAGAATAACACGATCATATCCATGTATTTTAAGGCAGATAGCGCGTCGTTACCATGTCAGCGCCTGTCGCCTCGGGGACGCCCCGGGCATCCTTGCTGCGGGCCTGGCTGTTGGTGTTCACAAACATGCGCCGTACTTATACGTTACTGTTCGGAAATAACCATATAAACACGTTGTGAACATATTTCTTTAAAGATACAGCAAAAAGCAAGATTTAGGAAACCCGACTATAAATCTGACATGCTTCGATCTTATTTCAATTTTACAGCCGCCAGTGTGTAGCAAAGACATCTTCTTGGGCGCGAACTTGTAATTTATGCCCAAGCGCCTTGGCCATGTAGGCGCTGTATTATGGCACCCATAGCCTCCCCAGCCCCGGTTTCAGTCGAGAATAGGCGCCTCTGGTATCACAAACGGATTGGGTGACGGTTAAAGAGAGCCAATACACAACAGACAGCTCTTTATTATGGGCCCCAATGTTCTGGTGACATCCAGCCATTCAATATGTAGTTGGTTCGTAACCAGCAGCTGCGTATTGCCCAATGACGTCATGCCTTGTTCCTGCTGACGTGATCATAAACCACGACAAGTGGGCTTAACTATCACCAGCACTCCAAAGGGCTTTGTTAACCTTTATGATACATGCATTGCGTGCATTTTTGTCAACAGTCGTCCATTTTATTTGCTTTTGAATAGCTCAATCACACCGTTTGAATGGCCTCAAAGCGCTTTATGACCCTAGATGTTTTTGCGATGCTGGGGCTCTCGTTGCGCATAGTATTTTTAACAAAATTATATTTATTTGTGTGTTTTTTTCGAAACAGTGAAATGTGTGCAGAAATGAGTAATATAGAATACTGCGATTATATCTTATACGATTATAGCTACTGGGCTTCCAAATGGAGTAGAGTTGTAATGGGAAGTATTTGACAAGTCGGAAAAGGATGACCCAGGAAAAATGTTCTTGCTCTTTGTGGCATGATAACACACCAGTCAGTCGTTTCGCATTCGGGCGTGCATAGAAGGCGGCTCTAACCAGCAGATTTCCATGCTGCCAGGGCAGCTGGGGAGGTTAATGCACCTGTTGCCCAGACCCGCATAAAAGCAGTAGGGCGCGGGTTTCATTCCTGCTAGAAAGCTCAGTGGGCTGCTGTGTCTGCTGCAGACCCGGTGTCTAATTACTACTCCGAGCGCTTGAATCTTAGTAACATAGCTCAGGGGGTTGAGTGAATACTACAGAGATATGTTGCTGACTCGCTGGACACCGGTCAGTATTTAACAACTATAGTGTTACACTAAATATTTAAACGTTGCGGGACACTTTGGCATATGGTGGCGCTTCATAATTGGACAGTGCAAAATATTATTATTCTACTATTGTAAGTTGAAAAGAACTAAATAGGTGTTGCATTTATTTATATAAAATGATATTTGACCGAAAGCAGCTCACATTTATTTTATATAAATAACACGAGTTATTTTCAAGAAAATACAGGGCTTAGGCAGGCCATACAGCTAAATGTACATTTCTAATACTTGCCAAAGGAATTCCTTTTTCCAGTTCCTTTTTGGTTGCACCATTTGAGTCATGAAAACGTGCATTTCTGTGTGATCATTAAGACGACTGAACACTTAAAAAATAATAACCATTGTATTGTGCCCAGGAAAAGCGCGCGCAGCCTCTCATACTTTTTCGGCAATGTATTGTCAGCATACAGTGCAAAAAGAGAATTCTACTAAATATGATAGTCCTCAAGCAAGCGTTTTCCAAGTTTTCGAATCTGGTAGGACTGTGATTGGTGTGTTTGTGCTGAGTGCACTCTGTCTCATGTACAAAACCAGTGTGTATTTTAAATTTTTTGTGTATAGTTTTTTTTTATATAGCGCGAACTCGGCCCGAAGGTATCTGGGCGCTTTACACGAGCACCAGGTTGCATCACATAAGGATGCATTCATTTTTTGTAGGCACGGAGAGATGAAGTGATTTGCCCAGAATCACAGGCTGTTGAGTCGACGCCGAGATTATTCAGTCCTTGTTCTTCAGTCTATCAGGTTTTAAAAGACATGGCACCGCCGGAAGCGGCCTCTTGTGTATTTCTGAGTTATTTTGCTGACCCACGGGTTCTCCAGTGGTCCCCCTCCTCCTCCGCCTCGGGAAGCAGAACAGGCAGATTTAGGCAGCCATCCTATTGGCCTCAGTGGGACGTGCAGGCGATAAAATCTATTTATTGGTTCATATATCTACTAATAGTATCTTAAAAGGGGTTTTGTTGCAACATAGTTCTTTTTTTATTCTGCATATTGTAGTGTTTGTATTCCCTTGCCCTCTTCAGATCTCAAAGAGAAAGCAGAGTGTTTTTCCCCTAGAAAAATAACAAGCATTTACAATGCAATGGTCTCGGCATTATTAAAGGTAGAGCTATTGGCATTGCTCATGACATTTTTTTCTTTTTTTTTTTAAACATAAATAAATGGTATTGTCATTTACAATGGCAATAGGTGAGCATTAGAGAGTATTCGCGGACACAGAGCACACACAGAGCCGCGCACACACACAGACAGACAGAGCCACGCACACACACAGACAGAGCCACGCACACACACAGACAGAGCCACGCGCACACACAGACAGAGCCACACACAGACAGAGCCACGCACACATAGACAGAGCCACGCACACACAGACAGAGCCACGCACACACAGACAGAGCCACGCACGCACACACAGACAGAGCCTCGCACGCACACACAGACAGACAGCCACACACGCACAGACAGACAGCCACACACGCACAGACAGACAGCCACACACGCACAGACAGACAGCCACACACGCACACACAGACAGAGCCACGCACACACAGACAGACAGCCACGCACACACAGACAGACAGCCACGCACACACAGACAGACAGCCACGCACACACAGAGCCCCGCACACAGAGCCCCCCCCACACACACAGATACACACACACAGAGCCACACACACAGCCACACACACAGAGCCACCCCCCACATACAGACACACACACACACACACACACAGAGTCCCCCACACACACACAGAGCACCTGCTTCCCATGACCATAAAACAAGCAGGTGTTGCACACGGCACCTTTTGTTTTTATTAAAATAAAAATCTGTTATTTGTGTAGCGCTTTCACAAAAGTGCTTTACGTCGAATGCGGAAAGGAACATGAGTGGTGCCAATGCACTCGCAACCATGGAACATATGCAACAGGGAGGCTAAGTCTAAGGGGGCGTAAAATGCAAGTTTGTGAGCAGCGTGATCTGCATTACATAAATTACTCTCTTACAAGTGGGTTAGTTAAAGGCCTGCCCCTGCCCTTGAAGAATCCTCCATTCCTTCCCAAACAGACCACACACACCTAATAAATGAGTCCATCCTAGGAATATACACTAGTAAAGGAGCTCTTCCAGCGTGCCATGGTTTTTGTGCTTTTAATGTAAAGTTGTAATTGTGCCTTGTATGGAGATTAAGAAGACGATGTGCAAAAATAACTAACAGAAGTAGGTCCCTCAACCACCTGCAATGTCCGCCATTAATTTAATTTGAAACAAGTTATATTGCGTGACGAGTAGTGGCTTCCAGCCCTGGTCGGGAGGGGGGGAGAGAGGGGCTGTGGGGGTGGGGGAGAATGCTGGAGGGCTAATGAATAACGCTTCCGCATGCCACCTGAGCTTAATAGCAGCACTCATTGTAAAACACTATTTATAATCTGCAGGCTACAAGTTTAAAATCTGGCAAACGCATTGTTTCTTTATACTTGGCAATACGTATCATTATCAAAAGTGTATTGGCAAGGCTGCTCGATTTCTGTTCGATGTTGTGCGCTGCTTTTCCAATTGACAATGTTTTCACATGAATGTTGAATTTCAAGCAGTGGAGTCCTTTCTCATTTAGGCAACATTCTGCATTGGACGACTTGTCAAGGGTCGGGTCTTTATGGCTGCTTTTGGCTGTCATTCCATGTACATAAAGAAAGCCCACCCCTAAATTGTGCATCTCTTTGCTACTCCTGTGGGGTTCCATGTGTGCATCTTCAGCATGCTCTGTAGGGTGCCACAGGTTTACCTCGCCAGCACTGCCTGGAATGATCATCAGTAGTACTAGCGGGCATAAATACCTGGGTGACTTTACAGGCATTGTATAAACCGGCATTGCCATGTTCGTGCACCCAAGGATAGAAACAGCAGTGCAGAAGACTTCACGTTAGCAACACATATTCTTTGGTGCCAGGTGAAGATACTTAGTTACAGTGGAGTGGACAATGAGACAATGGGTCCTAACTCAAGAAGAATATTTATCCTCCTACCCTCAGTTTTAGTAACCAATTGGCATAACTGAAGTTCAGTGCTTCGTCGACTCCCTGGGCCCCATTGTGACCCTACCTGCAGTGCTTATGATAGCTACGCCCCTAAGCATGTGATGTCCACACTCACTTCGATTGTTTTTCACCTGCTCCTTTCCAAATGTGTCTCTATCACATGTGCTGCCTTCTCTCACTCTATTCCCTCTGCCCTCCTTCTTGCTTTCTCTCTCTTCTACCATCCCTCTCTTTTCTGCCTTCTTACTCCCTCCTGCCCTCCCTTTCCACCTCTCTTCTGCTCTCTTTCACCTTCTTGTCCTCCATCTCTCTCTTGTTCTCTCTCCTTCCTGTCCTCTCCTCCTCTAGCCCTCCTTCTCCTTCCTGCCCTCCCTCTCCTTCCTGCCCTCCCTCTCCTTTCTGCCCTCTCTCACACACTCCTACCTTCCCTCCTGCCCTCCCACTTCTTCTTGCCCTCCCTCTCCTTTCTGCCTCTTTTCCTTCCTGCCCTCCCTCTCTCTCCTGCCCTCACTTCCTTTTGATCTCTCTTCCTTCTTCCTTCTTACTCCTGCTCTCCTTAACTTCTATATCTATCACTTCTTCTCTTGCACTCAGTCTCCATCTCTCTCCCTCTTGCCCTCTCTCTTTATCTTACACTCTCTCCTTCTTTCCCTCTCTCTCCTGTCTTCTCTCACACTCCTGGCTTCACTAACATGCTAACATGCTTTATGAAATAACTTGTATTCTAATTCACTGTACATCTGCATCTAATTGCATTATAAATGCAATCCATATTTCTGTGTAAAGTAAAACACATCAACGTTTTACACATAATTCAAAGAAGTTAGAAAAGACCATTTGTCAAAAGCAATACCAAAAGCTCAAACTTTAACAAAGGCGAAACCATTGCATTGTAAATGCTTGTTTATTATTTCCGCCAGACTTTTCCTCATTTGCTTATGTGTAGTTAACTTACCCATTTGGATACTGCTTACTTCCATCTCAACTGCACCCCAACTAGCTCTACACAAAGTGACGATGGCTATGCCAATTATTCCACATCGTAAGCCATTTGAAGTTTAGGGAAATCAATATACAACTTAGCGAATAGCTCCAAGAACAAAAATAGGGTTGGTGCTCTCCTGGTAAAAACACCCTGCCACCTGGGGTGCAATGGCCAACACTAGAGAAACTCCAGTTTGACATACATATAATCACAAAAATACGAAGCACACATAGAAGTCCAATATCATAAATTGCATAGGTAAGGAAGTTCTGCAAGGATGAAGTTGTATTTTAGTGTGATTTATTCTTTCCACATTTTTGCCCACATTTTTTTCTTTTACATTACTTCTGACAAACGTAATATCCAATACAGAGAGGCAGCCGACACAAGTTTCGTCAAAGTGACTTTTTCAAGGCTGAAATGTATGGATTCGTCAGTATGGAGTGTGAGCACACAGTAATATGCTGCCTCACTGTTATTGTCCAAGTTGTAAGTCCCCAACAAATACGGGAGATTGGAAATGGAATAAAGGAAAACGAGGTTTGGTAAGCCTGTGAGTGTCAGTGTAGCAGTGGAAAATATGTAGGTGAAAAGTGATAGTTGTATAATAAAGCCTCGATAAGCCTGGAAACAAAATTCAATTCTCCTACGTGTATTGCTGCAAATGTATATTTTTCACTACTACACTGTCACTCACAGTCTTATCAAACCTCGTCTCCCCTTATTCCACTTCTGATCACCATTTTTAAGTGGGGTTTACAATAAGAACCACAGCAGTGAGGCACCATATTACCACGTGCCTACTCTCAATATTGTCTGTATCCATACATTTCTGCCTTGAAAAAGTCTCTTTGACGAAGCACGTGGCGGCTACATGTTTGTATTGGATATTACGTTTGTCAGTAGGAATTTGAAAGAAAAAACTGTGAAAAAAGAAATTGTGTAAATAATAAATCACAAGTAAATACACCTTCTACTTTGCTGAACTATCTCACTTTATACAATTTATGATATTGGACTTCTATGTGTGCTTCCGTATTTTTGTGATTATAAGCACCCCAACTATAGCTCTGGTCATTCTAGAACTGCTGCAACCATATTCCAGGAGCACAGTGCTGATTTCCCTCCATTTCAGCAGGTCCAGTGTTCTCTCCTCAGCATAAAATGTTCTAAGTCCGATTCCTGCTAGGAGTGGCGATTATTATGGTATTCCCTCACTGACTTAGACTGAAGCGTAAAACCCCTTCTGTGTGAAATGTTGTTGGTTTACACCAGCCTCATATTGTAGGCTGCCTTTTCTGGGGTTACTCCCAGTACTTAGTTTATCAAGAAGTATCTCCAGGTGTCCAAACGTATGTCTCCGAGTTGGTTGCCCCCCACTTTCTCCCTGGTGCCCACCCTTTCCCAACTGGCACTGCCCACTCACCCTGCTAGTTCTGCCCACTTCCAGCACTGACCCACAAGCTACCTGAATGTTCAATGCAAAAAGCTGAGATGCAGTGAGCGAGTCAGCCTACCTTAAAGGAGGGTTCAGGAAGGTTTTTCTCCCCATGAAAATGTTGAAAATGTTGGGTAAAATAGTCATTTTACAGTCAAGTTTTCACTTATATTGGCTAATGAGCCATAAACTGTGAAAGGTTACTATGAAAGGGCACTCTTGAAGTATTTCCGTCGTATCATGGTTCGGGGGAGGGCAAAGGCTGGGGGACGTGTTTCGGGTTTTTCGCCCTGTGTTCTATCCCTCATTCTTTCCCACTCTATGGCCCTAATTTAAATTATGTTTCAGCAGCTTAGCGTAAAGGAAGACACCCTTGAACCATGGTGCAAGGGTGCCTGTGTTGTTGACAGGATTGTTTTGGTGCAGGATGGGGCACCTTTCTGCATAGAAAGAATCGTAAGAGGCCTTTTCCACTTTCTTTATGTTCCTTGGAGGAATACATTATTTCTCCTCGTTATGCCTCACTTTGGGAGACGGAAGGTTTTGGCACTCCCCTAGGTTTATATGCTCTCGTAAATCTGGGGACGTGTCAAAATCAATGGGCTTTGCATGGGAAAACCCATTGGAAAGCCTAAGGAATGCCTCCCAAGTGCAGAGTAAAACATCACAGTTATTTGCGCTGCCTTGCCTTACTCCATATCTGTGAGGCCATTCAAAGCGGCTTTGTGTAGCCTCATAGATATGAATTTGTGATTTGCACCACAGGAGTGTCCTAAAATGTTATGCTCCGGCGGCCCGAGGGGCTCGTAAATATGCCCCTACATGCTTAGGCACTGTGACCTAACTCAGGATAAGAATCCCATGAAGCCAATCGTGCAAACTACCAAAATGCTTCCACATATGCCACAGTGCCTTTCAACATTCTTGTAACCAAACATCTCTAACTACTTTAAAGCATATTGCCTTTCTTTCTGTGCACGTCAGTGCCTCATTAGGGGTATGAAGAGCTGCAACAATGCAATGCAATTATAATGGAATAGAATAGAATCATTTAGAATGCATTTTTGTAGTGCCTGCACGAGTGTAATGTAATTTCCGTCAACTCAGCTTCATTTATACAGCCAGTGTATTACTCCAATTATACTCGTGCAAATTGACCTACAAAGGAGGTAGTGCCCTAGCTGGTGGTTTAAATGGGATGAAAAAGGTGGAGGTGAGGGGTATCTAAAAAAGGATGCGGCCAAACGAGAGTAACTAGGGATGCCTTGCAAGAGCTGTGGCCTATGTGATGAAGAGCCTGACCTAAAACATAGACAAACTCATAAATAATGTGAGATTCTGAAACATTATGAAAAAACGAAAATGTGAATTATTCATTACAAAGGTCAGTGGAAAGGGAATGTTTTCCTGAGTATCTCAGTTACTTCAGCTCACTCTTTTACACCACTTTTTTCTTCTATCTCTCTGTTGGACCTGCGATGGGCAAGCCCAGCACAAAGGGGGGTTGCTTGGCTCAAGTGTCAAGGCAGTGAAGGCTGTAGTGCTAAGCCGGTTCTGACCCAATAATAACCCCCTGCACAGTCACACTAAAAAGAAGGACACCACACCACTGCTGTAGAAAAATACGATTCATTTATGTAAAGGTTCTCTGCTTTTGAATAGGGATCAATTGGAAAGCACAGTTACATTTCACTTTTCACAAAACTCTGGGATTCAGGTTAAGAATAAATACAGGGAATAAATACAATACATAGGAATTCAGGGATAATGGTATTGCATAAATATTGAGAATAGCTCTGTTCAATAAATAGATAAAATAGCAGGCTCAACTCTCACCATTACATGAATTAAATACCACTTGTACATAGCGCATTACTTTCTAGTTCATTTAGTCTTCAAAGCCACATTTCCATTTTAATAACGCTGCCACCAATTAGAGAAAGTCATGCAGTTGACTCTGGTAAGTAACACACTTTTAGTAAATGGATGTTTACAGTACTTGTGGAGTTCTGCCTGCGGTCACACGGTGAGCGGGGACTCCTTTTAGTTCACTCGGGAACTATGCGCGTATGACTGGAAAGGCACGGAAACCCAGTAAGTCCTTCATTCGGCCCTACGTGGCCACCGGGGAAGGATGTCCGCTGCCGGTGGTGGTTGACTCGAGCCTGCAGTGCTACTGCGGGCTCCTAGGTGGCTCAGTTCGACATCGCTGGATGGATGAACGGCCGCACACAGGGGTTCTTGCCTTCAGCGCTCACTTAACTCAATGTCGGGCACAGTTCCACTTTACTGCGGGGCACCAACAGGGGAATCAGATTTCCTCACAACGGCTGGATCAATTAGCGATTCAGTCGGGCACAGTATTCTCCTACGCCAGCATCAGGGAACTCACGGGCTCCCGGGACCTCCCTCTAACTTCCTCACACGGGGGCTGGCCCCGCCCACGGCAACAGTTTCCCGGGTCTCGGAAAGGGCAGGGACGCAGATCCCGCCCAGTAAAGGCCGGCCTCTCCCCGGCGCACCACCTCACCTTCTCACTTTGGGCACCAACCAGGAAGCGTGCAATGCCGGTGGGGCTCGGAGACGTCCGAGTCCCCCGCGCTTGGCGCTACATGTGAAGGGGGCACAGGATGAGGTCACGGTTACGGCGATCGGGCACACGCCTCGCGACCCGACTTCTTCCTCAGTCTGATGCCACCGGGGGGGGGGGGCGGGGAGGCACACAAACTCGACCACAGTCTTCTGGGGCTCAGAGGTGCTAGCTGGGCAGGCGCTGTAGGCGCAAGGGTTAAAAATTACGCCTGACTGGAACGCCAGTCAGTATCCACAATATTAACCCTTGCCACACTACTGCCTGTACTCTCAGCCACCTCAAGGGTAAGCAGGGCAGGTGTCTTCTCTGGTGTCAAGTCAGGAATAGGGGTCACACCTCTTCAGCAGCTATCAGCACCTAGGTGTAGTAGTCTAATCAACTCCCCTCTCTCTTCAATAAAATGGCCGCCAGGGTCTGGGCTTTATATAGCCAGAGCCCTGAGGTACTGGCACCAGCCAGAAGGTTCTAGAACCTTCCCTGGCTGTGTCAATGGGTTGACACATTCTGAGGTGTCTTATGGTCACTCACAGCCACCGTACTGGGGCTCTGGAGCGGCCATTTTGTGTACCTGAAGAAATCTTAAGAATTCCTGTCAGGAGAGCGCGCCAACCAAAAAGGGCGCCAAAACCTCAGAAGGTCAGGGTTCAAGGAGGCTCCAATGGGAGTCACTCTCATGAGGAAAATATGTGTCCACCATTTTAAGGTTAAACACACACAGGTTGCCAACCTCAGTTTTAATGGCCACGGGTTTCGCCAGGCGCCTTGTACATAGGTGCCATAAACCTTGTGAGCAACTGGGTGTCAAGGAACACCTAGCCCCATGAAACAACACACAAAAAGGTCCTGGTAGACAAATGAAAAGCGACAAATTTTGGGAGGTACAGGGGAACAAAAGAAATTATAGTGGTGAGGGGACTCTCAGAAGCAGACGGGTCCAACACGCGTCCCCCCCAGCTGAAAGTGGGGAGAGCTACCCAACCCCTTGGGAGTTCTCAACACTAAGGCGGAAATACCTGGAGAGATCATCTGCATTGGCGTGGTCAACTCCGGGCCGATGTTCCACCCGAAAGTCCATTCCCTGTAGGGAGATAGACCACCTCAACAGTTTGGGGTTTTCCCCCTTCATCTGCATGAGCCAGCGAAGGGGTCGGTGGTCCGTCTGAACAAGGAAGTGTGAACCAAACAGGTATGGTCGCAGCTTCTTCAGTGCCCAGACCACCGCAAAGGCTTCCCGCTCAATGGTACTCCACCTCTGTTCCCGGGGAAGCAGTCTCCGTGACAGAAAGATCACGGGTTGATCCAGACCCTCTTCATTGAGTTGCGATAGCACCGCCCCAATGCCAATATCGGATGCATCTGTCTGGACAATGAACTATTTCGAAAAATCTGGAGCCTTCAGGACTGGAGCTTTACACAATGCTTGTTTCAGAGTGTCGAAGGCTCGCTGGCAAGCCTCCGTCCAGATGACTCTCCTGGGTTGCTTTTTGGCCGTGAGTTCTGTAAGGGGTGCCACGATAGTGCCATACCCCTTCACGAACCGTCTGTAGTAACCTGTGAGGCCCAAGAAGGCTTGGACCTCAGTCTGGGTCTTGGGGGGTTTCCAGGCCATGATTGCCTCAATCTTCGCCTGAAGGGGCTGCACCGTTCCCCGGCCAACCAAGTGACCTAAGTACACTACCGACCCCTGTCCAATCTGACATTTGCTGGCCTTGATCATCAAGCCAGCCCATTCCAGGGCCTGGAGAACGGCTTGCAAGTGCTGCAAGTGATCCTCCCAACTGCTACTGAAGACAGCTATGTCATCCAAGTAAGCAGCAGAGAATGACTCCATCCCGGTGAGGATCGTGTTCACCAGCCGCTGGAAAGTGGCAGGAGCGTTCTTGAGCCCGAAAGGCATAACGCAGAACTGGAAGTGTCCATCAGGTGTGGAGAAGGCTGACCTTTCCTTGGCTCCATCAGTCATGGGAATCTGCCAGTACCCTGCAGTGAGGTCAATGGTACTGAGATATTGGGCAGCTCCCAACCGGTCAATCAATTCATCCGCCCGAGGGATCGGATGAGCATCGGTTGTCATTACCGAATTGAGTCCTCGGTAATCCACACAGAATCGTAATTCTGGTGTGGTGCCAGGTGGGGCAGCTTTGGGTACCAAAACCACCGGGCTGGACCAAGGGCTGCTTGAAGGTTGAATGACTCCTAGCTCCAGCATCTTAGCTACCTCGCTTCGGATACTGGCCTTCACCCTGTCAGACAGCCGGTAAGACTTTGACTTCACAGGTGGGCTGTCTCCTGTGTCCACGTCGTGGTTACACAGATGGGTCTTACCCGGGACAAGGGAGAACAGCGGAGCGAATGTCCCCAGGACCTGGCGACATTCCCCCTGCTGCTCAGGAGTCAGGGATGGTGAGAGTTTTACTCCCTCCACTGACCCATCCTTTTCTTGAGACGCAAAGAGGTCGGGGAGAGGCTCAGTGTCCTCTTCCTCCGATCCGTCAGTCACCATCATCAGCATGACTTCGGGCCTCTCATAGTGGGGCTTGAGGCGATTGGCATGTAATACCCGATGCGGATGCCGAGGGGTCCTTACGTCCACCAGATAGGTAGACTTGCCCATCTTCTCCAATACCTCATAGGGGCCTGTCCAACGGTCCTGGAGAGCACTCAGCTCCCCCGGCTCCATCACCCACACCTTCTGTCCAGGCTCCAACTCCACTGGGTGAGCATTGTGGTCATACCACGCTTTCATGACTGCTTGACTGGCTTCCAAGTTGTCAGAAGCTTGCTCCCACAACTTAGCCATTTGGCTCCGGAAGGCCAGCATGTAGCTCACCACATCCTGGGGAACTTTCCGGGGAGACTTTTCCCAGGAGTCCCTCACCAGGCTGAGAGGTCCACATACAGGGTGCCCGTACAAAAGCTCGAAGGGGCTGAAGCCCACTCCCTTCTGTGGCACTTCCCTGTAGGAAAAGAGCAAACAGGGTAGGAGGACGTCCCATTTCCTCCGCAGGCTTTCGGGTAGACTTCTGATCATACCCTTTAAGGTTTGGTTGAACCTCTCCACGAGGCCATTGGCCTGTGGGTGATAAGGAGTGGTGAACCGGTAGGTCACTCCACACTCCTTCCACATTGCCCGCATATACGCTGACATGAAGTTGGTCCCCCTGTCAGACACAACTTCTTTGGGGAATCCCACTCGGGTAAAGATCCCCATCAGGGCCTTCGCCACTACCGGTGCAGTAATGGTTCTCAGAGGAACTGCCTCTGGATACCTTGTGGCGTGATCCACCAGTACCAGGATAAACCTATGACCGGATGATGTCGGTGGATCTAGGGGCCCAGCAATGTCGATGCCCACCCTTTCAAAGGGGGTGCCAACGACGGGAAGTGGTTCCAGGGGAGCCTTCAGCTTCATCCCTGTTTTCCCACTGACTTGGCATGACACGCACGACCGACAGTACGTGTCGGACGCCACCCTCATTCGAGGCAAATAAAAGTGGGGGACAAGCCGGGCAAAGGTCTTGTCCTGACCCAAGTGTCCTGCCAAGGGAATCTCATGAGCCAACTCTAATAGGAAGGCTCGGTAACACTGTGGGACTACCAGGGCCCATGACAGTCCGTGCACTGGCACCCTGGGTTCACTGTAGAGGAGACCTTCCTCCCAGTAAACACGATAGTTCCCAGACTCGTTACCTGCTGCCTGGGCTTCAGCCTGTTGCCTTAGACCCTCGAGGGTGGGACATTCCCTCTGTCCCTTGCTTAGTTCCTCCCTGGATGGTACTCCCTCCACTCGCCACTCAGCGGGGATAGGTAGGTCCTCCATCAGAACCATGTCCTCCTCCGCGGACTCCGGGTCCACCTCCACAGGTGGCCTATCCGTCTCACAGGGCACGGACATCGAAGCAGGCTCCTCCTGTCCTCAAGATGCTCCCTCATGAGTAGCTGGGCGGGCCATTGTTCCAGGCTCCAACCCATGCGACTTCTCCTCCCGAGCAGCCGCAGACTTGGTACTCACACAGGCCCAATCAGGTGTACCCAGCATCTCAGAATGAGTCCGGTATTCCACCTCCTTCCAAGCATTGTGCTCCATATCATTGCCCGGTAACTGCAAACACAACAATGATGGACAGAATGTGGATCAATGTCACACATTCACCCCAGTCCAAAGATCTGGGCCCAAATCCATCGTTTTTCCACTCCACACCACCCTGGGTTAGACAATGGCGACATGCAAATCAGCGCTGACCCTGGCCCCATGGGAACAGTCCAGTCCGAACTACAAAAGCCATGTCCTTCCCAGAACGGAAACAAGCATCCGAGGACCGGCCCGGTTTCGAGGTAACACCTCTCTTCAGCCCGGCTAGCTTGATTCCAGTGGTGTGGAGTGCCTGGGACTCACGTCTGAGCATTCCCAGTACACCTAGAGCGGTAACTGCAAACACAACAATGATGGACAGAATGTGGATCAATGTCACACATTCACCCCAGTCCAAAGATCTGGGCCCAAATCCATCGTTTTTCCACTCCACACCACCCTGGGTTAGACAATGGCGATATGCAAATCAGCGCTGACCCTGTGCCCCATGGGAACAGTCCAGTCCGAACTACAAAAGCCATGTCCTTCCCAGAACGGAAACAAGCATCCGAGGACCGGCCCGGTTTCGAGGTAACACCTCTCTTCAGCCCGGCTAGCTTGATTCCAGTGGTGTGGAGTGCCTGGGACTCACGTCTGAGCATCCCCAGTACACTTAGAGCGGTAACTGCAAACACAACAATGATGGACAGAGTGTGGATCAATGTCACACATTCACCCCAGTCCAAAGATATGGGCCCAAATCCATCGTTTTTCCACTCCACACCACCCTGGGTTAGACAATGGCGATATGCAAATCAGCGCTGACCCTGTGCCCAATGGGAACAGTCCAGTCCGAACTACAAAAGCCATGTCCTTCCCAGAACGGAAACAAGCATCCGAGGACCGGCCCGGTTTCAAGGTAACACCTCTCTTCAGCCCGGCTAGCTTGATTCCAGTGGTGTGGAGTGCCTGGGACTCACGTCTGAGCATCCCCAGTACACTTAGAGCGGTAACTGCAAACACAACAATGATGGACAGAATGTGGATCAATGTCACACATTCACCCCAGTCCAAAGATCTGGGCCCAAATCCATCATTTTTCCACTCCACACCACCCTGGGTTAGACAATGGCGATATGCAAATCAGCGCTGACCTTGTGCCCCATGGGAACAGTCCAGTCCGAAATACAAACGTGAGTCCCAGGCACTCCACACCACTGGAATCAAGCTAGCCGGGCTGAAGAGAGGTGTTACCTCGAAACCGGGCCGGTCCTCGGATGCTTGTTTCCGTTCTGGGAAGGACATGGCTTTTGTAGTTCGGACTGGACTGTTCCCATGGGGCACAGGGTCAGCGCTGATTTGCATATCGCCATTGTCTAACCCAGGGTGGTGTGGAATGGAAAAACGATGGATTTGGGCCCAGATCTTTGGACTGGGGTGAATGTGTGACATTGATCCACATTCTGTCCATCATTGTTGTGTTTGCAGTTACCGCTCTAAGTGTACTGGGGATGCTCAGACGTGAGTCCCAGGCACTCCACACCACTGGAATCAAGCTAGCCGGGCTGAAGAGAGGTGTTACCTCGAAACCCGGGCCGGTCCTCGGATGCTTGTTTCCGTTCTGGGAAGGACATGGCTTTTGTAGTTCGGACTGGACTGTTCCCATGGGGCACAGGGTCAGCGCTGATTTGCATATAGCCATTGTCTAACCCAGGGTGGTGTGGAGTGGAAAAACGATGGATTTGGGCCCAGATCTTTGGACTGGGGTGAATGTGTGACATTGATCCACATTCTGTCCATCATTGTTGTGTTTGCAGTTACCATATCATTGCCCAGCAGACAATCAACTGGCACGGCGGGGCTTACGGCAACTCGAAGGGAACCTGCAACCCCTCCCCACTCAAAGGGAACCTCGGCCACAGGATAGTGGCCCATTCTGCCGTCAGCCATCGCGGATGGATGAAGTACGCCTGGAATTACCTGCTCTGAGGACACCAGATGACTCCTTACCATAGTCATACTGGCTCCTGTATCTCTCAGAGCTTCCCCTCTATGGCCATTGATGGTGACCCACTGCCCATACTTGGTAGTATTTGAGGGCACCTGGATCTTTGGAACCATCTCCTGATCACCCAGGGACACTAAAGTGACTCCCGCCCACTCCCTCCCCTTAACTAAGGGTATCTCCTCCCCGAGCACTTCACTAGCAACTCCCGGGGCCTTTCCTCCAGTGGGAGGGGGTGGTCTCTTTGGACATTTCACGTCTCCCTTATAATGTCCAACACCACCGCACTCAAAGCAATGGACAACCCTTGGCTGCTGACTCTGGCCAGGATTAGGGTGCTTCTGCGGGTTAGCCTTAAAGTTGGAGAAGGAACTTTTCCCCTTAAAGTTATTTTGGGGGCCTTTGGAGAACTCCTTTTTCTTATTATCTCCCCCCTCTTTCTTCTGGGGAGCGCCCCGTCCGGACTTCTGAGAATCTCCTCCCGTCCCTCTAGTGGACACTCGGGTACTTGTCCAAATGTCCGCCTCCTCAGCAAGCTTACGGGGGCAAGTAAGTTTGCTGTCTACCAGGTGTTGCCTCAGCTCAGGAAGACATTTCTCGAGTAGATGTTCCTTGAGTATTAGGTTGTACAACCCTCCATAGTCTTCCACCTCACTACCTTGGACCCACCCATCTAGGGCTTTCTTGGCATAATCCAGGAAGTCAACCCAATTCTGTGAGCTCAGTTTGTGGCTGCCCCTAAACCTCTGCCGGTATTTCTCTGGGGTCAACCCAAACTTTCTGATGAGCGCCACCTTCATGGCGGGGTAATCTACCTGCTCCTCCCGGTCTAGGGCCAATAGGGCATCCCTACCTGTCGGAGGCATGTAGCGGTACAATCCACCACCCCAATGCTTCTCATGGATCCCATGGGCTCTTAAGGAGACCTCATAGGCTGTCAGCCACTTGGCTATGTCGTCTCCAGCGGTATAACTGGCGACCACGTCCTTGGGTAAATGAGGCCTGGGCTCCCTGACAAATTCCTTTGACTCGACACCCCGCGGAGTGATGTTACGGGCTTGGAGGTCGAGCTCTCGTAGCTTGAGCTCATGTTCCATCCTCCTCCCTTCTCTCTCTCTCCTATCCTCCATCTCCAGCTTGGCCAACTCCCATCTGAACTGTCTCTCCTCTCTCCTGTCGGCTAACTCGGTCTCTGACAACCCTCTTGAGGATACACTGCTGCCCTCCCGTGAGGCTACCTTGGGGCTGATTGACATCTCACCCACCCCCAGGGGACATTCTGCAGTTACCTCAATGACAGTACCTCTGTCTGACTCCTCCTCCTCTACCGTTCCCTCCGGATGTGCTTCCACCCAGGCTCGCAGACTTGTACGGAGCTCCTCTCTTTTGGCCCCTCGCCTAACGAACACTCCCCTTTCCTGACTGATATCCTTGAGCTGTGCCACAGTATAGGTCTCCAGCTCTGACATTTCGAATTCCATCTTGTCAGTGAAAAGTGTGGACAACCACCCCGAAGTAGGTTATAAGGATATGAGACTCTGAGGGTCACCTCCACCCACCTCCAGAAGATAATTTGAAAAAAACAAAATGTTAAATCAGAGGGCCGCTGGGAGAAAACTCCGGGTGTGTACCTGTGACGCACACTGAATTATTATGGGGTACAGAACAAGCACGGCTCGCAATCCCACCCGCTCCCACCAATTTTATGTTGGACCTGCGATGGGCAAGCCCAGAACAAAGGGGGGTAGCTTGGCTCAAGTGTCAAGGCAGTGAAGGCTGTAGTGCTAAGCCGGTTCTGACCCAATAATACCCCCTGCACAGTCACACTAAAAAGAAGGACACCACACCACTGCTGTAGAAAAATACGATTCATTTATGTAAAAGTTCTCTGCTTGTGAATAGGGATCAATTGGAAAGCACAGTTACATTTCACTTTTCACAAAACTCTGGGATTCAGGTTAAGAATAAATACAGGGAATAAATACAATACATAGGAATTCAGGAATACTGGTATTGCATAAATATTAAGAATAGCTCTGTTCAATAAATAGATTAAATAGCGGGCTTAACTGTCACCATTACATGAATTAAATACCACTTGTACATAGCGCATTACTTTCTAGTTCATTTAGTCTTCAAAGCCACATTTCCATTTTAATAACGCTGCCGCCAATTAGAGAAAGTCATGCAGTTGACTCTGGTAAGTAACACACTTTTAGTAAATGGTTGTTTACAGTACTTGTGGAGTTCTGAGGACTGTCTGCGGTCACACGGTGAGCGGGGACTCCTTTTAGTTCACTCGTGAACTATGCGCGTATGACTGGAAAGACAAGGAAACCCAGTAAGTCCTTCATTCGGCCCTACGCGGCCACCGGGGAAGGATGTCCGCTGCCGGTGGGGGTTGACTCGAGCCTGCAGTGCTACTGCGGGCTCCTAGGTGGCTCAGTTCGACGTCGCTGGACAGACGAACGGCCGCACACAGGGGTTCTTGCCTTCAGCGCTCACTTAACTCAATGTCGGGCACAGTTCCACTTTACCGCGGCGCACCAACAGGGGAATCAGATTTCCTCACAACGGCTGGATCGATTAGCGATTCAGTCGGGCACAGTATTCTCCTACGCCAGCATCAGGGAACTCACGGGCTCCCGGGACCTCCCTCCAACTTCCTCACACGGGGGCTGGTCCCGCCCACGGCAACAGTTTCCCGGGTCTCGGAAAGGGCAGGGACACAGATCCCGCCCAGTAAAGGCCGGCCTCTCCCCGCCCCGGCGCACCACCTCACCTTCTCACTTTGGGCACCAACCAGGAAGCGCGCAACGCCGGTGGGGCTCGGAGACGTCCGAGTCCCCCACGCTTGGCGCTACACGTGAAGGGGGCACAGGATGAGGTCACGGTCACGGCGATCGGGCACACGCCTCGCGACCCGACTTCTTCCTCAGTCTGATGCCACCGGGGGGGGCGGGGAGGCACACAAACTCGGCCACAGTCTTCTGGGGCACAGAGGTGCTAGCTGGGCGGGCGCTGTAGGCGCAAGGGTTCAACATTACGCCTGACTGGAACGCCAGTCAGTATCCACAATATTAACCCTTGCCACACTACTGCCTGTACTCTCAGCCACCTCAAGGGTAAGCAGGGCAGGTGTCTTCTCTGGTGTCAAGTCAGGAATAGGGATCACACCGCTTCAGCAGCTATCAGCATCTAGGTGTAGTAGTCTAATCAACTCCCCTCTCTCTTCAATAAAATGGCCGCCAGGGTCTGGGCTTTATATAGCCAGAGCCCTGAGGTACTGGCACCAGCCAGAAGGTTCTAGAACCTTACCTGGCTGTGTCAATGGGTTGACACATTCTGAGGTGTCTTATGGTCACTCACAGCCACCGTACTGGGGCTCTGGAGTGGCCATTTTGTGTACCTGAAGAAATCTTAAGAATTCCTGTCAGGAAAGCGCGCTAACCAAAAAGGGCGCCAAAACCTCAGAAGGTCAGGGTTCAAGGAGGCTCCAATGGGAGTCACTCTCATGAGGAAAATATGTGTCCACCATTTTAAGGTTAAACACACACAGGTTGGCAACCTCAGTTTTAATGGCCACAGGTTTCGCCAGGCGCCTTGTACATAGGTGCCAGAAACCTTGTGAGCAACTGGGTGTCAAGGAACACCTAGCCCCATGAAACAACACACAAAAAGGTCCTGGTAGACAAATGAAAAGCGACAAATTTTGGGAGGTACAGGGGAACAAAAGAAATTATAGTGGTGAGGGGACTCTCAGAAGCAGACGGGTCCAACACTCTCTCTCTGTCATTTTACTACTCCAGTCAATCTTTCTAGCGGTACTCCATTTGTATATCTCATATGTTCTTTCCTATCCCTTCATCACTTCCATTTCACTCCCAGTCACCTGCTCCACTTCACCAATATCACACACACGCACACACGCACACAGACATAATCAATTAATCAATCAATCATAGCATTTATAAAGCGCACTACATACCATTGAGTGTCTCAATGCGCTGGGGGGGGGGGAGAAGCTCCTACTGTTCGAAGAGCCAGGTCTTGAGAAGTCTCCTGAAGGTTAGGAGGTCTTCGGTCTGCCACAGGAGGATGGGGAGGGTGTTCCATGTTTTGGCGGCGAGGTGGGAGAATGATCTGCCACCGGCGGTCACTCTTCGGATGCGGCAAACTGTTGCGAGGGCGTGGTCTGCAGAGCTGTTGAGGTACACTGGTCTGGTGTTGTGGAGTGCCTTGTGTGCATGGGTGAGGAGCTTAAAGGTTATCTTCTTGTTGATGGGGAGCCAGTGCAGGTCTCTCAAGTGGGGTGTGATGTGGCTGCGGCGAGGGATGTTGAGAATCAGGCGTGCGGAGGCGTTCTGGATGCGTTGGAGCCGTTTCAGGAGCTTGGCCGGGGCTCCTGCGTAGAGTGCATTTCTGTAGTCCAGTCTACTGCTGATGAGGGCCTGGGTGACCGTTCTTCTAGTTTCGGTGGGGATCCACTTGAAGATCATGTGAAACATGTGGAGGGTGTTGAAGCAGGAGGAGGAGACAGCATTGACCTGCTTCGTCATGGAGAGGGTAGAGTCTAGGATGACCCCTAGGTTCCGTGCGTGGTCGGTGGGTGTAGGGGGTGCTCCTAGTGCAGTCGGCCACCAGGAGTCGTCCAAGTCCGAGGGGGTGGATCCGAGTATGAGGACCTCCATCTTGTCCGAGTTCAGCTTCAGTTGGCTGTTTCTCATCCAGTCGGCGATGGGCTTCATTCCTTTGTGGAAGTTGGTTTTGGCAGTCTTTGGTGAGGGTGCGGATCATCTGGGTGTCGTCGGCGTAGGAGATTATATTGAGGTCGTGCCATCATGCGACGTGGGCGAGCGGTGCCATGTAGATGTTGAACACCGTTGGGCTAAAGGATGAGCCTTGGGGTGCGCCTCAGATGATCTCGGTGGCTTCGGAGTGGAAGGGGGGAGGCGGATGCTCTGTGTTCTGCCGGAGAGGAAGGAGGTGGTCCAGTCCAGGGCCTTGTCTTGGATTCCGGCGTCATGGAGGCGTGTTCGTAGTGTGCGGTGGCAGACCGTGTCGAAGGCGGCTGACAGGTCCAGGAGGATAAGGGCCACAGTTTCTCCAGTGTCAAGCAGGGTCCTGATGTCGTCGGTGGCGGCAAAGACGGCCGTTTCAGTGCTGTGGTTTCTGCGGAACCCGGACTGGGACGGGTCAAGGATGCTGTTCTCCACAAGGAAGCTGGTCAGTTGTTTGTTGATGGCCTTTTCGATGACCTTCGCCAGTAACGGGAGCAGGGAAATGGGTCGGAAGTTCTTGAGGTCCTTAGAGTCCGCCTTGGGTTTCTTGAGGATGGCGTTGATCTCAGCGTGCTTCCAGCTCTCCGGTAAGGTTGCTATCTTGAAGGAGATGTTGATGGTTTTCCGGAGATGGGGTGCGATGGTGCTGCTGGCTTTGTTTAAGATGTAGTGTGGCAGGGGTCTTCCAGGGACCTGGAGTGGATGGTGTTCATAATCTTGATGGTGTCGTCATCGTTGATGTTGGTCCAGGTGAGCAGGCGGATGGTGCGGGTGGTGGTTATGGGGGCGGGGGTCTCAGCAGGTGCGGGGGTGGTGACGGCATCAAAGCTGTTGTGGATGTCTGCGATCTTGCGATGGAAGATGGTGGCCAGCGAGTCACACAGGTCTTGTGACAGTGGGATGTCGTTGGAGTTGGAGCTGGGGTTGGAGAGTTCCTTCACGATGCTGAAGAGCTCTTTGCTGTTGTGTGCACTAATGTCTAGGCGGTCTTTGAAGAAGGTCTTTTTGGCGGATCTGATGAGGTACTGGTGGGTGGCGTTCTTGTGGGCTGTGTAGCTTTCTGGTGTTCGTTCGCGGGTCCAGTTTTTTTCGAGTTTTGAGCAGGTTCGCTTCGAGGCCTGGAGGTCTTCGGTGAACCAGCTGGCTCTCTTGCTGGTGTGGGTGTTGGAGGGCTTCTTGAGCGGGGTGAGGGTGTTGCCGTTAAGTGCATGGAGGATGCTGGGGTCGTAGCAGAGGCGGGCGTCGTGGCGTTCGCAGGGGCCAGGGTTGCTGGCACTGAGCACGGTCCTGGCGCAGACGGGCTTGCCTGCGCACCAGCGGCATGCCCGCTGCGCGCGTCCGCATACACACCCTACCCACCTGCAATTTGTTTCCCTGTGGAAGTGGCAATAGTTCAAGAGCTGTGTACCTCCTTCACACTCTTTCCCATAAAAAGCTAATTACACTGGGCCCTAAGTGACTATAGTTGCACTGCAAACTTTGCAAAAAAGCCAAGGATTAGACAGGCATGTAGTCTGAACTCCATTTTAACTCACTGATGGGAACTGTGAGTACTTACAATTAGCATGTATGTGATGATTGCTCTGTGCACTCTACAGAGAGGCCAAACATTGGGTGGGCATGCAGTCTGATCACCTTTATGACATAATAATTGGTACTGGGAGCAATTATAACTGTCATATATATGACCATAGTTCTGTTCCATCTGCACAGTGGCCAAAGGCATGATGGGTAAGTACTCTTAACAATGTTATGGAAGACAATGTAAACATAATTGGCATTTATGTGGTCATCGCTCTGCAGAGAGACCCAAAACCGTATGTGCTTGTAGTCTGAAAACCTTTATGACCCACTGACAGGCATTTATATGTCAAAATATTGAAAGGAATGTTTGCATACATTTTCTATCTCTAACTCCGCATATACATAACTTGGTGATGTATAAATCTTCAAGGTGCATAGATATGGAGTTAACAATAGAAAATCCATACCCTCGTCTGGGCACTTTCCTCTTCAATAACTTTACCTTGATATTCTGGTCATGATACTGTGATCCTTCGATATTCTGCCTTCAATATTTGCTAGTACAATCATTTGAAGCATTCACAGTTGCGGCTAATGGATTGAAAGTCAATAAAACATCAAGGAATGCTACCAGCCTAAAACCTAATGGTTCAATAACAATATTTTTGTCTTAAGCTCCAACACTTTATTCAACATGCTCAAGGACTCTCTATGCCCCCATCCATAATCTTCAGCCATGCTATTCCCATCAAATCTAAAGTAAGAAACCTTGGAATCATTTGGGACACTGCCATCAACATTACACTTAAAAAAGCAGGAACATTAATATAGGTACATTCTTCCAAATAAAACTATTCACTGAAGCCTTCCATACTTCACCTATGAAAAAGCTGTGTAGTGGTAGTAGGAGCACTTGTCAGTTCCTGCACAGCCTTTGGTGGCCTACCAGCAATCACATTAGGAGACTGTAAAAAGTCCAAAATATGGTTAGTGGCAGCATTATCTACCGCCAAACTTAAATAACAAAGTGTGACAGCCTGACTAGAACTCTTCCACAGGCTCTCTCTTCAAAATAGAAGAGAAAGTAAGGCCCTTTGTCTGAATTCTATGTGCCTTGAAGGTCATTCCTCAAAATATCTCAGAGTTCAGAAAAAATAACAATACTGCCAGCCAGTTTACCATACTCCAAGCAGACGATCTTCTAGAAATCTCACAATGTGTATAAAAGACAGGCGTCAGAATGTAAAAATCACCCTAACTAAAAGATGCATCTTAACATTCTGAGTTCAGGAATATCAAACATTATTTTCAGATCTTATTCCCAGGGGTAGTTATGTTACTAAAATGTTATAAGCAAACTCCCCAATCTATCATATGTGAAGAGGTAGCCTTGCAATAGTGAAAAACAAAATTGTCAGTATTTCACTATCAGGGCATGCCACACACACCAGGGCGTACCCAACGTTCACGTACACTGCACCCTGCCCACAGGGGTACCTTGGACTTAACTCAGGGGTGACTAACATGTAAGAAAAGGGAAGGTTAGGGCCTGGCAAGTGGGTGCACTAGCCAAGTCAACATGGCAGCACTGGATTGCAAACAGGCACTGCAATGGCAGGCCTGAGTTACATTTACAGGCTGCTTATGTGGGTGGCACAATCAGTGCTGCAAGCCCACTATCACCATTTGATTTACAAGCCCTGGGCAAACACTTGCACTTTGGCACTGAACAGCAGTGGCAAAGTGCCCAAAGCATCTAGACCAGCAAAACAAAGTCAAACACACAGTAAAAACACAAGAGGCAAAGGCAAAAAATGCAGGGGAAACCCACGCCAATGATGCCATGTCTAACAGTCCAAAATGTGGTTAGTGGCAGCATTATCTACCGCCAAACTAAAATAACAAAGTGTGACAGCCTGACTAGAACTCTTCCATAGGCTCTCTCTTCAGAATAGAAGAAAAAGTAAGGCCCTTTGCCTGAACTATATGTGCCTTTAAGGTCCTGCCTGAAAATATCTCTGAGTTCAGAAAAAATAACAATACTGCCAGCCAGTTTACCATGCTCCAAGCAAACGATCTTCTAGAAACACTCAAAATGAAAATAAAAGACAGGTGACAGATTTCTCTATCTCAATCAGCACCTACACTGCCATTTAAAAGGATACCACATACACTGCCAACTGAAAATAAGCCCATAACGTATGCCACTATTTATGCCCTACTGAAAGTTATTATTGTCCCTAACATCGCACATACTTCACTTGTCTCTTATGAGACCAGGCGGATCCAGCTGCACTTCTCTGCAATCTGTCCTGTTGGCCATGTGGGGAGTGCTGTTCCCTCCTCTTCACTCACACAGGCTGCCATATTTACCTGATCACCATGCTGCCACTACACCCACCACCTACATCCATATCACTACCTATATTATAAAACAGCTTTATGTGCATCTCATCACAATCCATATGTTACCTCAAATAAACTCTATAACCTACACAACACCTGGACCACACACCATATACATCATATACCATTACCACAACACTATCATCCAACCTCCACACTACCTATGATTTACATTCTACGCCTGCACTTACACCATATAACACTCACTCATGTGTTCCATATAGTCCACTCTGCCTACATGAAATCTCCCATCACCAAACATACAACCTAAACATCATACACCAAGACCTAATTCTTATACATCCTACCCACCTTCTACACAGCCCACTCAATGCCCTAAACCATATATACACACCTACACCTTGAAGTAAACTGCCATTTACACCTCGATCAGGCACCTAAATTACCAGCCACAGTCCAAACCTACTCCATCAGAAAATACACCAGTACCCTCACTGCCTTATATACCCTCTAAGGTCTACCCGCACCTACATGTGTACCTCAACTATACCCTAAAATACCCAATCTGCATAACTGTAGATCACTCTTACACCCTACACCATCTTTCATCTATGCCACCACATACACCACTAGTTTCACCATTCACCCCATACCACATATTCCTACCACTTCCTCAACCTTTACACCACCACCTTCATCCTGCACTACATACAGCTTACTCCACTATTTACAAACTAGACACCTATACCTATCCCACTGCCTACACACTCTGCCACCATCTATAGCCATATTATGCTGTCTACCATTTCCACATAAATGAAGCTCTCCATTACCTACATCTCCATCTACAGTGTACTTCCCTAGAAACTCTACTATACAACAAATACATCTAAACCCTACCCACTAGAGACCCTACACTACATGCATCCAACACCTCCACAAACATTAGTATTCATATTCGCCTTATTCTACCTACTGCCTACAATGCCACCTAACTCTACATCACAACCTACACCACCCTCGTCTACACCACCTTTATTCTACACTATGTACTTCATAAATACCCTGCAGTACTTTATATTTAATTTGCTGATGTTTTATAAGATTGCAACACTCCAAGGAGGTATTAGTGCACATACAAAACAAATATAGTAAAATATAGAAAAATACTAGAAAAGCAATAGAAAATGAACACAGAGAGTTGAGAAATAGGTTAAGATTATGTTGAGGCCTGAGAAAGTTTAGTTGAATCACAAATATGCAACACTAAACTACTGTATGTGCACTAAAAAAGTGAGCCCTGATTAGTGCGGCAATGCACACAGCTCAGTTCATGGCAACCCTCCTTGGGCACTCAAGGGTCACCAACTTCATCTTGCACACAGGCATCAGTGCAGCAGCTGTTTCCTCACACCTTGTAAAGGGAGTCCATCCGACAGGGCTCCCCACTTGACCTCTCTCCCTCCTACGCTCTCTTCGTCCTCACAGGGCACACTAGTCTTGGCAAGCAGGCAGGTGTGTTGATGCTCCAGGCTCCAGGGCAGGTGGTCTTGGATTCCCTGGGTTTTGTACCCTCACCCAGCAGGGAGACTAGCAGAGCTTGGCTCGCAGTCCTGGTCACAGACGGAAGTTTTGCAGAGCCTCCCCTCTTTTTACAGCCTGCCTGGCTGCTTGGAAGATGACAATTTTGGGGTTTTAAACTCCCCTTCTTATTGTCTAAATGTCAATTAGAGTCTGAGACTTTGAAGTTTAGGTTGGAGATCTGCTTCTTTTGAAGTGACCACTCCTCTGCTCTCTCTTATCCTTGACAGCAGTATGTCACAGCAGGAGGGACTCTAAAGCTGATGGCCCCACAGCACAGGCCATGCGAGTGACTTGAGGATACACCTCAATGATGCCAGCCACAGTGTTACAAAAAAATAGCTCAGGGCGCCAGCACTACTCTTTATGACTCTCTTGTCAGCCCCATCTCCTTTATGAAATGTTCCAAGGCCCTTCCTTGTGCCTTCTCACTGATTCCAAGTCATTTGAAGTGTACGACAGAAACCTGGCTCACCCCTCTCCAGTGTGTGCACCACCTGTCTTATAGGAATGCACAAATGCACACATTTGTCTGTGGGAAGTCCTGTGCCTCTGCCCCCATGTTTCACTATGCAGGCCTCCTGGGTCTCCCAAAATGAAATCCAATTTCCGCCATGCATTGTTCCATTCACTGGCACACATACACCCAGTGCATGTACACAGCATACACACACGGTACAGCACTGTATTCTTCCTGTAGTCTACTACTCATAGACACACATACACCTAGCACTTACATTTAACATGCATGCATTGTACAGAACGATATCCTTCATGTACTGCACCATTCATGCGCACACATACAACCAGCATATATATTTTTTGATAACCACATTTTTATTTTGCACTGACAAATTTACAAAGAATTGTATCCCTTTTTGAGTTACACACACGGATCCCATATTTGATGAAATAGTACACCAGGTAGAAGCTGCGCTGTTGAGTCTGCAATACTTCCATCATCAACCCCATAACCTAGCAGCCCCTGACCCTGTAAATAGGCCCCTCCAGTTTGGAGCACCAGTCCATTGCCCAGGGCTAGGTGCTCCAGTAACGTGCTATGTCTCACTTAGCAAGCAATGTGCCCATGCCCACCAATGCGCAGTCTCCTGGGGTCCTCCACCAGCATATACAATTAACAGTCATGCACTGCGCAGCACTACATACTTCATGTATTGTAGCACTCATAAGCACACATTCACCCCGCACATGCATTCACCATGCATGCACTGCACAACACTACATCCTTCATGTATTGTGCCACTCGTAGGCACACATACATCCAGTACACTATTCAGCATGCCTGCATTGCACAGTAGTCCATTATCCCTGTATCCCTTTCCAGGCACAAATACACCTAACGCAGATGTACCACTCATGCTCTGCACAGTCCTATACACAAACCCGATATAGGCCAAGGGTGAGTTAAGCGCACAGCAGCAACATTTTACCTGAATGAGCTTGTAGGCGCCAGTGACACAGGCTAAAACTGTTCACTCCTACTGATCACAACACTCTATGTTGCAACCACTGCACTCATTCTGCTTAACTGTTGGTTGAGGCAGTAGCACCTTACCACTATGAGAGTAGCACTCTCATGCACCTCTTCCGGTCCAACAACACCACAATACATGTGAGAGGCCGATGTCATGGCACACACCCATGATCTGTGCCTGCCTATGACAACAATCAGCATTGGGGAATCCAGACATCAGTATGGGTGGGCAATCAGGCCAGAGGTGCAGACAGCACACCCATTACCATGCAGAGGACTTTTCTGTCCCAACAGATATCCTGATAAAGGTGTACCTATTCAGCTATGAATGCCTTAGTTATCCTTCTATATTTTTTTGTACAGTTAGAAAAGCCTTAGCTATACTGATGTAAACTGTTGAATCCTTGATAGAGATACTTTGTTAACCTGATATAAACATTAGTATCCAGGTTTTAATCATTTTTATGCGCTGGTAGAAATTCAATCTGGTATCGATGAGTTGGATTTCATAGTATAAACATTTAAAGCTTTGAAGAAATGTCTTTGATATCCTAGTTTTATCTTAGTATAAAAGCCTTTTCTATCCTGGTCTAAATTGTTGTATTAGAAAAACAAGGAGAGAGCAAGAGATAGAACAGGGGGCTGTGGCCTCGTCCCCAGAGGGAAAGCTAGACTTAAACAATGTGGACGGACCCACTAAGAGTATGTATTACAATCACTATGTCTGGTAAGAATATGGACCCATTAGGTGTTCTTAAAAGACCCCTCACACGCCAACCTAGTTGGTGTCATGCTTCATCATTGGGGTCCCAACCGGGCGGCCAAGTGCCCCCGGTTGTGCTACGACGCCTGACTACAGCAGAGCGGGTGTTGGGCAGATGTGTGATGTGACGCAGATTGGTTAAGTTAAAAATATCTCATGCCCTGATTCGTTGCGTTCTGTACCCGTTAACAAACAGCGATTGTAAACATAGCCAATGGGCTTCAAAGGGCGCCACCTGTACCGTTAATAGGCCATCAGGCCTAGGCATCTATTTAGTTATAGCCATTTGCCTATTAAGTTGCAGCCATTTGACTGCACGTGACCTAGATTTAATTGCCTGTCTAGGCGTATGAATACTTGCACTTATAATTACCTATTTGTTAACGGGTACAGCACGCAACGAATCAGGGCATGTCGATGCGAGCATGTACCACAGTCCAACATTACAATCACTGTGGTAGTCATCAAGACAATGACTACAGCATTCCTAAAATTGCCTTTTAAGATTGCATTTTATGTTGCTACAAACTATATGTCTTGTCTTGTCCTTTTTCTCCCCCATAGGTTATTTTACATGTGTCAGTGAGTATGCCGACACTTATACCACACACCTTAGCGCGTGTGTAGGTACCTCACAGGTTTCATGTGGCATCTTCCACCTTTACCACTCACTTTTTCAATCACCTGGTCCTGAAGAAAGCCCTTCCACTTTTTAAAGGGGCTGAAACATGTAGTCCGCAAAACATAGTCAACTAACGGAAATAATCTCCTGATAGTCGCACCATGTATATTTCTTTTAATCATATCCTGAGACGCCAATATTAAGGTCTAAAGGCAAGGATTCTCATAGGTATTTTTAACGTAATCAATTCATGTCACATCACACAGCTGCACAACACCCGCTCCGCTGCAGTCAGGCGTGGTAGCACAACCGGGGGCACTCAGCCGCCCAGTTGTGACCCCAATGATGAAGCATGACACCAACTAGGTTGGTGTGTGAGGGATCTTTTAAGAACACCTAATGGGTCCATATTCTTACCACTCAGTGATTGTAATGCTTACACTTAGTGGGTCCGTACACATTGTTTAAGTATAAATTCTCTTATACCTTATATAATTACATGTTTTCCTAGTATCATCATCATTATCAAATACTTTCTTCAGTATATTTTCAACCATAAAAGTACAAGGCACATAAACAAATATATATACAATTCATGGAGATAAAAATACAATAAAAACAAATAAAATTATGAGCTAAAATTTGTGCATCTCAAAGCTAGGCTAAAAAAGAGGGCCATATTCACAAATATAGCAGAAGTCATAGAATATCGCAGAGCAGATTAACACAGTATGATAAAAAAAACTCTGTAAATATACAGACTGTGTAGACATTGAACCAGTTTAAAAAAAACAGTATCAAGATAAAAAGCATGAGAAAACTTCAATATTTCCTATTCAAAATCAGAGCTCCCATCAATAAAAGTTTTGTGGGAGCAGATTCGGGCCAACGCATTGGATCTAATGCATCAGCTCTGATAAAGAAATGTGGACATTGCGTAAACAATTGTCTGTTTAGACTCATTGCACAGCAGCTGTAAAGTACCCTGGTGCTGTCTACATCCCAACGTATGGGAAAAATCCCAAACTTTCAGGTATGCACAAAAGAAAACAAAATGTGCCAGTCATTCCTCAGCCTCCTGTTATGTCGGACATATAGTACTCACACAACAGCAGGAATTCCATTTAGCTTGAAGTGACAGTAATGGAAAAGTATCATATAGAAATTTAAGATATATACCCTGGCAGCTGTTGATGTTATAAGAGTCTAAAAAGGGCTCAAAAGCCATATAAAACATTGAAATATAGTAAGTTATCAACAAGAGATCCCTCTGGGGCATTCCTAATTTCTTTGACATGCATATACTACCAGAAAGCTTTCTTGAGAAAGGCCTTAGAAAAATGTTTCATGATATAACAGGAAGACCAAAAGTCAACAAGATCAAGATTGGATAAGGGATTTTTGATATAAGAGAGCCATTTAAATTTGTCAGTTATGTCATGTACAACAACGTCCTGGAAGGAACTGCAATAATCCTCCAGGACTGAGGAGTATTTGAGCCTTCACCCAAATAAGAGTGGTCTAAGTTGGGCTTTACGGACAATGGGCTCAAGGCCCAGGTCTCGTCTAAGTGGGTCAATGGGGTATTTTTTGGGATGTTAGTTAAGACTCTTAAAACGTGTCCTCAGCCACACCCTGCGGGGACAAGTGAACATTGCCCCATACTTTTGCCCCATACAATGCACTGTCCTAAGCCTTGGCTCTATACACCTTCAAAGTGGGAAATATCTGACTGGCTCCAGAGGCCCGGTACAATTTTAGGATAGCTGCAGAGGGCTTGTTGGGATTCAAACAAGTTCTCTAAACCTGTGACAACCAAGACATCGATTTGGTTACCTTGATTCTCAGATAAATAAACTCAGTAACATTATCTAAAGGTCTCCCTTCCAGAATTAAGGAGCCCCAAAAGGACTTATGCAGACTGATGGCCATTAACTTTGTCCTAAAGTGATTAAAAACCAAATCTTGCCCCCTGCAAAAAGCAGCAAACTTGTCCACTAGACATTGAAGGCCGCTCTAGGCTTTTGAGAACAAAAGGGTGGCACCAGCAAATACCAAAAGGGCAGTCTTATGACCGGCTATTCCAGGTGCATCATTTTGGTTGTCTTCTAAATAAAGCTAAACTTAATTTAGATATAGGGAGAATAGGGTCAGGGCACAAACACATCCCTGGCGCCCTCCATTTTAGATGGGTATCTGATCAACGAGTTCCCCACCCTTTTCCCATGTAACTTGGGTGTATTTATTCTCATGTAGATGAACCAAAGCATCCAGTAGGTCGTGAGGAACCCCTTTGCTTTTAAAGACCTCCTACAGCTTTCCATGTGGGATAAGGTCAAATGAAGACTTTTAGTCTACAAATACCAGGTATAGGTGTGATTTTTAAAAAAGGACCACCTTACAGTATGTCAATAAGAACCTAAAAACCTGGTCAATTGAACTAACCGCTTTATGAAAACCCACCTGTAAGGGGGAGAGGGCCTGATGGACCTCGATCCAACCTTCCAAGTTCCCTAGAGTTTGCCTCATAAAGACCTTTTGGGCAACATCAATAAGGCTGGTCGTCTGTAGTTTAAAGGGGAGTCCTGCAATCCTTTTTTGTGGATCGCGATGATTTTGGCTGCCTTCCAGCTACAGGGAATACTGAACCCTTGAAGGATGCAATTGGATAATATGTTAAAATATGAGGCCCAACCATCAGTATCTGCTAAAAAGAGGTCATCTGAAAAGCCTTCACACGCTGGTGCCTTATCTACTGCTATGGATTTAATTGCAGAGAAGTGTTGCTGTCCTCCAGCTTAAAGACCCCAGAGGGAACTAAATCATCAACCCGGGGTTCAGATGTTCTATCACTAACCGGACCCTGTTTGTAATGGTCCAAGAATGGGAAGTACCATAACTCAGGGGAGATGCAATCAGACATAAGCTTAGCTTTATGTTGATTGACATTGGCTACTAACTTCCAGAATATTCTACTATCGTATTGGCCAGCAGCTTCATATAAATTCTCCCTTGTGTGTGTCTCCCTATCCTTGCATGCTTATATTTGAGTCAACATTTATTCTTTCCATTTAGATCAAATCAAGTTGGAATCGCCACAAGCAAGAGCAAGACATAACTCCTCTTTCTTATCCTTGCAAGCTTTAATATACCAAGTGCCCTCAGCCTTTAAAGAAGACAAGCCAGAGACAAGGCGATGCACAAAACGATCCCCTAGCAGCTTAAAAAGGTCCTTGTTAATCGTTATGATGTTAAACTGCCATAATTCATTCATAAACAATCCACTGGCTGAGAGCTGAAAGGAAATGTCTCTCAACAATCAGATCTGATATTGTGCTCGCTAAAAGGTATTCATCGTGCACATCAAGTCATGACCGTATACAAGTCATCCTCACATCACATTACCTGGCCGAAAGCTTAGTTAATTTTGAAGTGCGTACTTGTAATCTATCTGGGATCCAATACTGCGAATAAGAATTAAGGCATCTCAGCCACCTCTGGAAATCTCACAGAATTTTGCAGCCTCAACAAATGTGGTTGAAAATGATTGACTAAGGTTGAATCGTAAAATGGTCTCTCAGACCTCAATGAAATCAAGTGATGGTGAAAACATTATACCCCTTAGTCCACACACAGCCCCTTACATTATAGAATGCATTGATGCTTCTGCTCCATCTTCTATTGCTTTAAGTCATTTTGCTCTCATTATCCTGTTGTCTTAAGTAATTTCTCTGCTCATTGTGTTGGAGATAAAGTAATAAAGCCCAGGGTTAACCCCAAGGAGGAGTTGGTCGGCCTACCCGCCCAGATAAGGAGTATGGATCACAATGTATCACAATTGGTATTTCTTTCCTCGTGTAAACCTGATATTGTAGTTAATAGATCAAACTCCCCTATGAATCTGGTCCATGTAGAGATACCAGTTGACTCCACTGGAAATTAGCCAAGTGAGCAGGGTATTTCTGTGCCTCTTCTTAAATTATTATCCTGAAATGTACCTGGACTGGGGCAAAAATTAGTTGACTCGGATTGGTTGGCATATATAGCCAAACACGCCATTTGTCTGTTACAGGGGATCTGGGCGACAGATAAGATGTTTATAGATGGATTTATAATGGGGAGGCGAAACCAGCAGCCCACTTTGGAAAGGCTAAGGGTGGGCTTATGATCTTAATTAAGAATGGATGTGTTAGCATTTCCACACTGTTGGCGATTGATAGTTTGGACTTAATGAGGATAACTGTGACCTTTTCATCAGGACTTTGTTTGCCCATTTTTAATATTCATGTCAGAAGGTCAAGGGGATCTGACAAATCTCCAACACTATCCCTCTTGGGAGGATCAATGGACACTTTGGAACTAAATACAAAAATTGTAGTAGCAGGTGATTTTAATACCTTTTTTGAACCCTCTATCTATTTAAATGAGACATTTAAAGAGGAGGATGACTCTTTGGGGATTTCCCCATTGCTAAGTCCCCAAAAAACGAATTCTCACACCTTGCATTAGAATTGGCATCGTTCACAATAGGTAGGAGCCTTAGAGCTTGCAATGGGCATACCCCTTCTGATCCTACAAGGGCAGCAACATTTAAAAGACGGGATAGCACTAGCACTATTGACTATGTCCTAGTTGATGTAAGATTATGGCCTCTCCTAGATGATGTGGAAGTGGTAACATGCTTGGATAATGACCACAACTAACTTGTAGTAACTTTGACTGGTGAGTCTCTGAGCCAAGATAAAAATCATCATACAACTATTATGCCTGCCCCTCTGGTATTGAATAACCGCCCTTATGCTTCCTGGCCGAATGTCCAGCCAAAAATTATTCATGCAAATCTATAATCTTTATGTAATGTATCTTGAGACATATGAAGGGCTGAGAGAAGGTGAAATCCCTATCCTAGATATACACACTGGTCTTTTTGACAAAGATCTGTTAAGATTCCGAATTCCCATAAGGTGGATAAATGGCTTGACCAGGCCTGTAAAACGGCGAAATTAGCCTTGAGGAAGGCTATATTAGAGGGTAATTGTGCCAACATTAAGGAGGCAAGAACCGTATAAAAATCTACTATAATTAAGGCAAAGAAGAACCGGGATAATATTTTGTGGAAAGATGTTTTGGACGCCAGTAAAAATAACGACATTAGATTATTCTGGCACCTTGTTGCCCAAACTAAGCTAGAAAATCCCAATTCGCATCACTGCATTTTTTCTCTGGATAAATGGGTGACACATTTTTCCGCTCGTTATGCTTCAGCTGGTTTTAGACCTCACTGCTCCAGTTATTGTTTTTAGCCTGGAAGAAACAACTAGGGCAATCAACTTGTTAAAATCAGTGAAAACCCCTGGCCTGGACAAAATTCCAGGAAACTGTACGAATCGGAAACTTCGATCTGAGCTGTATATTTAAATATATTGTCAAATGCTATAGCTGTTGGTGTTAAGGTCCCACACTCCTGGCTCAGTGCAGAAATTATAGCAATTCATAACAACGGTGATGGGGAGGAACCCTCGAATTATAGGCCTATTAGCCTCTTTGACAATGCTCAAAAAATCTTTTTTAAACAATTCTTAGCGAGACTCCTCGATTGGGTAAATTCTAATGACATTTTATCTCCCTTCCAGGCAGGTTTTAGAGCCGAAATCAGTACAACAGATCAGAGGTTTAGATTTGTGGTTTAATATTGGAAATATGTTTTACTTTGGAAGCAAAAACTCTATGTGGCTTTCATTGCTCTCAGAGCAGCATGTGATCTTATACCACACTCCACTCTCTGGCAAGTCCTGATAAATATGGGGGTCCCAACAAACTTAGAAGACTTAATAAATAAATTGCATGTAAATAATTTTGCTCAGGTCCGCTGGGGCCCCAATGGTGAGTTAACGGTCAGTATTCCCATTGAGAGAGGAGTTCACCAGGGCTGCGTTCTGGCACCTACTCTGTTTTGCTGTATATCAATGACATTGTTGAAGCCCTAGAACTTTGCAGAAATGTTTCTCCGGCTCTAAATAATAAGAAGATACCAATTTTACTTTTTGCAGATGACTCACTTCTTATATCCTAAATCACCCATGGGTCTCCAAATTTTAATTGATAAGTTTTTAAGTTATTGTAAATCAAGAGGCATAGAATTAAATGTAAATAAAACCAAGTTCATGGTGTTTGAAAAGACTACGAAGGGTTGTCGTAGTATTCATGTAGGCAGCGAGGCTCTTGATAGAGTACACAATTTTGACTACTTAGATGTAAGGCTCGTGGATAATTTGAGATGGTCTAGCCAACTGAAAAATCTACATTAACGATTGAGCATAGATAGAGTGCTATTTTAAGGATCTTTCACCAAACCGTGCGAAACCTGTGGATGACGCTAACACTATTACAAAAAATGATAGCAATATGTTAAAAACTAGATATTGGGCTTATATTAATGACCGTTATGTTGTAAATGGCTCTAATGGGTATGCAATAACTACATTTCTAGCCTGCAAGCAACACCCAATGTTTGAGGAATTCTTAGATTTTATATTTCCATCTTCAACATGGAAGTTGTACATAAAATTCCGCTATGGAATTTTACCACTGAGGTCCTTCACAAATAAATGGTGTACCAACCAAGATTTCAAAACTTGCCCTGCATGCGGCTTCTGCAACGAAGATGAGAAACATATATTGTTTGTCGGTGAAGAGTATTGTTTTATACGCCGCAAATGGTTAGCTCCAATCTGCCTTGACATGGCCACTCGCAGTCACTTGGAAGCATTTAGGATTTTAAAAAGTGACTCGTCGCTAAATGTAATATTTGCTGTAAGCACATTTTTACAAGCAGTGTGGTTTAAGAATCTAAAAATGTTAAACGTCATTGACTGATTTGTTTACTAACCTGGTGAGCTCTTTTTATTGACATTGATGTCATACATTTGTTATTTTGCACCATGCACAGTCAATTTATGCATTGTTGCACAACCGTTAATGTATAATCGCGGACATTATCTGTAAAAAAGTTTAGGAAGCTTATTGCATATACCTTATCGATGAAGCGCAAGGTAAGAAAGAACCACAAACCCCTAGCTATTTGTTTTTATTGCTTTTACTGCCTGTATTGCAAGCAACACATACCTTAAATATTTTGCACCTTAGTACTTGCTGTATTTTGCACATCTATTTTGTGAGCTTTTATTATATTTTTTAATGCCTGGAGGAATGCTATCTATTTTATCAAATGATTTTGTGAGTTTTTAAGAGGTGTTGCTCAACTGTAATTGCAAAAAGGAAATTATAATGATGCTATATCTTAATGCACAGATTTCTTATATGAGTCACATGCATTAGTTTTTTATGTATTACATGTGGGTCCTTTTGTTTTTATGTTTTATTGTGTATATTTTGATTGTTATTTCAACCGAATAAAGTTATTACTACTTCTAACTGCCATAAATCATCCTTAGGTTGAGCTAAAGCAAGATGTTCTAGTTCCAAAGCAGCATCCACTAGAGCTCTAGTCATAAGGGCTCTGCTGTCTATGTTTTTCGGCTACGTTGTCCGATTTAATTCTACGCTTGGCATTTGAGGGGACCATATTTGTACCCAGCGAGACCAGGACATTCACCATGAGATTAAACAGATCTTTTGAAGAACAATGGAGGGCATTGTGAACGCTATCCTCCCGGGCTACCACATTAAAATCAACGAGATTGCCCCAAAAGTGCAAAGAGATCAAGCAGTAATCAATTCTACTTGTGCAACTCAGATGATTATAGGTATGGGAAACATACAAATCCGAAGGAGTACACCCTTTACAGGCCCTCAGGCCACATGACAAGGTAAATGACATGAGCTGGCAAGCAGCACCTGTCCAGTGTTTCGCGGAGGAACCACAGCCCAAATCCATTGGTTCATATGCCGTGTTAAAATCATCGCCAAGTCATGCAAGTTGAGAGGAGCCCTAGGAAGGGTTAGTCTGGGTCTTTACCCCTGTTCTAGCCACCCAGTTATGAACGTTATATATGTAATGTGTTCAAACGCCCGCCCTGGATAAGGATATACTCAAAACCTGATGTGTAATAAAAGGCAGCACAGATATTTTGACATCTAGGGCCAATTTGAACCAGATAAGAAGGCCACCGAATGGCTAGTCCCTGCGTGCTGAAATAGCAGGTAAATTATATGTTATATAACTGAATCTGTGCAGCGGATCACACGATCAGCTTTCCTGCAAGAGACAGAGATCAAATTCATCAATAAAGTTCCCCCAATTCAGATCGCCTAGTTTGGACGTTATCCCCACTATATTCCAGGACAAGATGTTCATAAGGGAGCTAGTATTAATAAGGTTGATGAGCATTTGGAGATAAGCATGTTGTTTCACTATTATGCTCCATTCTCTACCATTCAAGTTGGAGATCCCTTTTGGTTTTTTGAGGGGGCTGAGGCGATAAATCAAGTCAATCAACCATAGAGGTAGCCATGGCATCTGGCTTTTCACAAAGTGCCATATTTGATTCAACTGGTAGATCACTAATAAGAGGGGATGTCTCTTCCCGATTAGGAAGTGATTCACCAAGAGACGAAGAGTTCAGTATAAATCTGATCTGTGAGTTAGGTGATAAAACTCTGTGCATACCTCCTAAGTTGAGCAAGCCGGCCACAAACAGATGTGCCTTCATCTCCAGTCTAACATATTAATAACACCCTTCAGGCTCAGAAAGGTTAGAAAAGCATTTTGCTTGCAAGATGTCCAATCCAACTACAGAGCAGCAGACAGAGATTGACCGTATATACGTATGCATTTGTTTAAAAAAGACTCTTTGTCTTTAAACACTTTTTTGGGTAGTGTAGGGGCTTTTATCATGTATAAGTGGTTTGTCTGGTGACTGAGGCATTGCTGGATTACAGGTAGGCCCAACTCGACCCCCCTGATTGATTCAAACCATGTTGGACCCTACTGTCCCCCCTTTCTTGTTTAAAGGACAGCGGGTGGGAGAACCTGTTAGAAATCAGGCATGAAGGCCCATTAGGATGCAGATCTTGGGGGAAGGGGGGGAAGGAGAGGTGCATGCCTTTTCATAACACTATTCATTTTTTTTGCCTTTTTTGTAAGTCTGGGCGGTGAACTCCGCTCCACTCGCGGAATTTGCCGAGTTCAACGTCAAGTTGGCGAGCACGAGCGAGGAAAATCCACCTCCCAGCAAGATTTCTCAACGCAAGTGGTCAGATTTCTCATTGTGAGTGGTCATGTATGCTTGCAACCGATTGCGTTGAGAAACTGTCCGTTCGCATTGAGAAAGCTGCTGCTCGATTAAAAGTCTACTCGAGCGGCAGAAAGGAAGCAGAGCCCGCTTGCACTGTGCATGGTGCTGTTCGCGATGATTGCACAGTGCGGACAAGCACCTAGCACTGAAAATCATTGCAAACAGCATTTATCTAACGCACTCCGGTGCTTGCAGAGCTCCTTATAGCGCAGCAGAGTTTTTTTTGCACTTCGTGGGGGTTCAGTGTAGTTGAACTACGCGAACTCAACCTAGGCTTACTTTTTTGTGGTTAATTAGTGATGTAAAGACATGACTATTAGCCCCATTGAAAGTTTTAGCTATACAGGGTGTTCTAACTCGAGCTTTGAGCTCCCTGATTTCTGTGACTAATAAAGTAATCTTGGACCTTAGGTCCCCACCTCTACATAGAGATTTTGCAAAATGTGGTCTATTTCAGAAGAGCCCGAATCCCATCCTACTTTATTTACCAATTCTGCTGAATTTACAGAGGAAGTATGCAGGACAGATAGGCGGAGAGCCTCAGCTAATTTTGGGGGCCCCCTAATGAGCCTGGAACCTGAATAGGGCTTGCAAGGGACAGGCATCAATGTACACATATTATTGAAGGAGAGAGGGGCACAGGCACAGATGCAGTATCAGTGGGTGCAGGTTGTTGTCAGGTGGTTAATAAATTGCTGTCATATAAAACTGTCCTTGTAACACTGTTAGAGGCAGAATTTGAGCTTGATGGAGCCTGAAAAATCTGGGTTACATTAGGCTTCCGTCTGTTTAGGAAAATGGAAGGTGCTTTCTTCAGCGTTTGCTACCAATTGAGGATTGCTGGGGTCAACTCCTACCAGAAGATTTTCTACTTCTTCTATGAGGTTATCAATGTTATCAATGTCCTTAAGTGTTAAACTTTCTGATTGACTGTCAGGGTGCAGATTTGTAGCCGGTTTGTGATTTTTTACCCTGAAGGGTCTTAGGTCCATATGTAGGTAAAACGTTTTTTGCGGTTCTCAAATTGCGATTTTTAGGGAATCACAATTAGAGAATCGCAAAACGCAATGTAGGTAGGATTTGCAAAATATTCTGCGAATCCTACATATTCCTTATTTGCGAATCGCTAATTGAGAGTCGCAAATAAGGAATACCTTCCCATTCATTCCAATGGGCTAGAAGGCCCATAGGAATAAATAGGAAGACATTCTCAATGTGCAATTCCCAATTAGAGAATCGCAAATTGAGAATGCAATTTCAAGGTCGCAAGGGTGTCAATAGGACACCCTATTGCACCCCTAAAATAAGCATGTGTGCACATGTGGCGCACATACATGTGCTAAGGGCATGTATGCGCGCCACATGGCACTTTGAAAAAATGCAAAAAAGTGCTTTTTTCAAAGAAATTGCAAATTAGCACAAACCTGAAATTGGTGGTAATTTGCGATTCCTTAAGCAAAAATCGCACAACTTGGGTGCTTCCTACATTGCATTTAAGGAATCGCAATTTGGCATTCCTTAAATGCATTCGCAAAATAGGGAATCACAATTTTTGCGATTCCTTATTTTGCAAATGGGTTTTTGTCTGCTACATAGCACACTGCCCAAATTGCGATCACAAACGCTGAAATTCTGCGGATTTGGCTTCCTACATATGGCCCCTAGTCGCTTTGTGCTTCCCCATAGCAAAACACAATGGGCATTCTGCCAAAGGCTGGTGTAGTGCAAAGTTCATCAGGGCATTTCAGGGAGATTGGAGCCTCTCAAACAAAGTCCGGTGTCACAGAGGAACCTGAAAACCGACTCGTAGGACTTCACCCCATAAATAAGAGGCTAAGCTAGTGGCTCAAGGAACCAAAGGTATTGTGGCAGGTTAAACTAGGATACTTGGAGCGAAAATGGCCAGTGAATCCTACCCCAGCTGGTAATCAACCACAGCTGACTTGCTCCAAAGGGGATTGTGGGACATGGAGTCCCCAGCGGCAGCTGTAACGCCTGCAGCGGCTCTCCCCAGACAGTACTGATGGTGCCAATCTTCTCCTTTACAACAGAGGGAGTCAGGAAACAGGTAACCACAAGTTAACGTTTAGGCAGGCAATTACAAACTTGCCCCAGTGTTTCTTAGTATCATATTTTTTTGTTCTGACATTAATGGCTTTGGCATGCTGGTATACATTTCTGATCTTGCCTATGTCCTCCTGGTATAAACTATTTATTGTGTAACAAATACTTTTGTAACGCTGATAGAAACTATTTTATTGTGAGACTTTTAGTTTTATCATCGCAGCCTAAAGTCTTTTATCCGGGTTCTGATGACATTGTTATCCTGGTCTAACTGGTTTCTACTTTATTATCCAGGTATACACGTTTTTTATACTGGTACAAGTAAGGTTTTATCCTAATATTTTTTATTCCTGCTATAAATCCTTTTATTTTCTGATATAAATATTTCTTCTGGTATAAATAAATTTGATAGACTTGTCTAATTGCTCTTTGTCCTCGTAGAAAAGATCTTGTTATGGCGGTATAAACTGTTTTATCCTGGTGCAAATGCATGTACTTTTGTGCTAAAAATAGTAATGGGATTCTGGTATAAATGTCTTTGTTATCGTGGTATAAGCGTATTTTTCTGATAAAATTACATTTTTATCCTGTTATTAATTTGTTATCCTTGTTAAAACAATTATGTTGTGATAGGATCTTTTTTCATTATCCTTCCATAAATGGCTGTGATATTCTGGCATAAATGTTTTGGCCTGTTATAAATGCCTTTGTTATCCTGGTATATATTTTTTATCCAGGTACAAAAACGTGTTTTAAAAAAAATCCTGGTATTATGACATTATTATCCTGGTATATGCCTTTTTAGTCTGAAATGAATAGCTTCATTATCCTTGTATTATAAATATTATTGTTTTTATCCTGGTACAAAAAACTTTTTGGCAACAACTTTTATTTCCTGATATAAATTACATGGGTAGCCTTGTGAATAAAATCCTGTCATAAATGGCTTCAGTAGTAACTTTGTTACCCTGGTATATTGTCGTGTTTACACCCTTTTATCCTGGTATAAATGCCTTTATGATCCTGGAATATTTTTTTATCCTGGTACAAATTACATTATTATTACGGTATAAATAACTTTGCTATCCTGTTATCCTGTAATAAACATGCTTTCTTCTGGGGCAAAATACATTGATATTCTGCTAAAATATCGGTTGGTAAAATTATATAACTTTGCTATTTTTTTATTAACCTACTTTTAATCAGGGTTTATCATCCTGGGACAGTTTTTGGAAATGATTTTGCTATCCAGGAATAATTACTTTTATCACGGTACTGATACCTTAATTATCCTGCAATAAACTTGATTTATTCTAGTATTAATTACATAAAGGTGTTTTTTTCTGGGTTCTTTTGTCCGCCAGGTTAGAGTTGCAGATTAGAGTCGCCATGCCAAAGAAAATTCAATTTTGAGGAAGAAAGGACTTACATTTAGGGGCTTCCCTTTAATGTAGTCAATTGCTTCTGAGTCCTCTCTATCCCAAACAGCTAGTAATCAAATCATGTCTCTTAGGTAGAGCAGTTTATTTAAGGAAACAGCATTGTATGCCAAAGAGCAAAGATAGAATGCAATTCTAGCTTCATTCTCTGTCTAATATTGTTCTTTTACAAATGTGTTCTTTATATTATGTTGATAACAATCTGGCTACGGATTGTCAAACCAATTTGAGTGAACCAATGGTGGACGAATGGTAGATTGTGGCAGTATCAGCAGTCCTCAGTTCTTAACTTTAGCTGGTGATATCAGGTGGGGCCTACCGGCCCTCGCTTTTGGCAACTACCACTTATTTTTACTCATCGGAACTTCACTCTGAGCAGGAAAGAGAAACACACAATAGGGAGGATAGGAAGATGATGAGAAGGATGGAAAAGCAGTTGCAAAGAGAAAAGCAGGGATGAAAAAGATACTGCAAGAGTGATATAAAGGTGCTGGGAGTGTGTGGTGGTGGATGAAAGAGGCATGAGGTGCAATCAAGATTACGCAGCTTTGGTATTGCACACCCCCAATGTTAGAAGCAGTTATTGTGGGCTTTTGAGAAAGGCTTTGGTACCAGCACTTACATTTTTTAGAAATACAGCCCTGCGATTGTTGGATATAACTGTTAAAGTTATGTCATTAGTTTATGTGTTTAAGTTAGTACAAATGAGTTTGCAAATGTTTCTATTATGTTGATGTGTACTCCAAGTGAGTGTGTGGAATTGGGAGTTACGTTGAGTGATTTTTACTGATGGAGCCAAGGACTGGGTAAAAACATTACATTTAGTTAATCAAGGAGTAAGGTGGCAAATGTTTTTTTTGTGTTGAAGCATAATTAGTAAGAATTAGGGATTTTGTTGATTGTGCATTAATTTGCTCATCAGCGAACTTATATTTTTTGTCAAGCAAGAGTGATGACGTCTTTTAAGTTGGAGGTTTTTAGGTACAGTTATGTGTCACCTGCAAATACAGTATGGAGCAGCCTGACATACAGGTTAAAAGGAATGGGTGATACAATTGAGCCCTGAGTGACACACAGGATATCAGAGTTTTTCAATCAGCAGATATTTGCATCTTCTCATCAACTAATGATGATTTGTCAGGAAGCATATAACCCATCTCAATTCTTGGCCACAATGGCCCGCGCAACGGTCCATGGTCGAGATTAACTTTTGGTGGATCTTTTTGCTGAATTTCACTAAGAGGCCAAGAAGAATACGAAAGCATAATCTCCCTTTCTCCAGGTTGAGGAGTACATCGCCTTGAGGTTTTATAATGATTATCTCAATGATGTAATGAATATAGAAGCAAGATTGATAATAAGAATGTGTTTCTTGTTGACATAATACATTTGTTTAAAAAAATCATTTATTTGTTTTGGCCAGCCATTATATGATTAAGATCAACCTAAATTTGGTCAATAGACTGAGGTTGAAGTTTGCATTTTTGGACATGGGAGTGATTTAGCTTGTTTGTAAAAGTTGTTTAATGCTCACTGTGAGAGTGGTGCATTTATGCACTGATTAGATCGGTGGAAAGTGTGACTGTATGATGTATGTAAGGAAATCTGTCTTTGAGTTGGTTGGTTTAAGGAATTTTGTGTTAGGAAAGTATCCAAGGTATTGTTGATTTTATGACGGACTGATGTACTGGAGGTTGTAGAGTGTGACATTTCACCCTAAATGTGATTTCTTTTGTTGCAAAGTGGGGCAGAAGTGTGTTGATTTTTTTTTAAAGATGGGAGACCTCGGTCCTTGTAATGAAGCAATTAATTTGCATGAATGCAGAAGACAAATATTAAGGTTGCATTAGTAGACACCACAAGCATGAACTATTTCCTATACATCATAACTTGCACCACCGGCACTCTACACCATGTACTATACAAACACACAATAACCACCCCACTACATACATCACCATCACCAGCTTAAGTCTACTTTACTAACTGCAACCAACTCCTACACCAGGCAAATCTATAACCTAAGGCATACCTTGGGCCAACATAAACTACACCTGGTCCAGACCAATACTGACACCTTAGACACCTTATACCTATATCACCTACTTCCTGAACTATAATCCATACCCTGCAGTGCTGCACCAGCATGTATATTGTGTATCACCATATACATTCTGCAATACTCCCTATACACTACATCCCACCTACACTTCTTTATATGTCTAATACAACCAGGCTCTGTAATCTGTTCTCCACCTACACCCTCTGCAGTACACACATACACCATCTAGAAATCAAAACGACCTTCACAAACTCTAAGGTGCATACCCTTCACCACCCACTCTGTCCTACATCACCTAAACACTGACACCTACACGACAAATTAATACTCACTAACAACACCATTGTACATATTTCCCACCACGTACCCTAACACTAGCCATGTCCTTCTATAAGTACAACCCCATAACATCTCACATTTTATATATCAAGCTTTGCCATCTACATCCTCCATCACATATACACCACATAAACAACACCCTAGACTACCTTTGTATATTCTTGACCCACCTACATCTTATACCACATTCACGCAATACTACCCATAATTTTCTGAACCTTTACCCACAAACATTCTGAATCAATGCACAAGGTCCTGAGTGCATCAAATACCTCATTTTACGGCAGTCAGACATCCCTTTATAAACTAATCTTCCTTTTGGATTGTTAAAACTGAAACTATAGATAACATAGGTTTGTTTGTTCAGATAACTTTATTCGATTCATTAGAATCATAAAAGTTTACACAATAAAACATCTAAAAACAATTACAAAATGTGCACATATTCCCTTCCTTAGATCTTAATAAACCAGCAAAATTAATCAATTTTAAAATCATCACAGCTATCCCCACCTCAGTTTGTACAATTGACTAAAGTGGAAATTCTTAGTAAAATGAATAAAATTGATTCATTTTCACACTTCATAACGTTTCCTGATTATAAATGCAGTTCTAATAAAACTAAGTACTGTACTAGAGATTACATCCCTAGACAGTGCCCTTAAATAGGCATAGCCCTCTTGATAAGAGCAGGGCCTAATAATGTTCAATATAGGTTTAATAAAAAGTGCTCTAGGGTATGTACAGGGAACAGAACAACATAAAATGCATTGTACTCTGTTTGGCCAGATTATTACAAGGACAGGGGGCTAGTCTCTCACACCAGCCAGTCTGTTAAGGATAGGCCACTAAAAAATGCAGTGTTCCCAATCCAAATCTGGTCAACAGAAAACGCGATTGTACATTTTGATATCAACTTAATTTTAGATTTGTACTCAGAGTTCGGTGAAGCATGGAAAAGATCTATTAGGTATAGTGTTTCCAGTCTATGAAAATAAAAAGATGCAAACACTGCATACTACTCTGCCTTACATTTTAGCAACTTAGGGGGTTATTACAATGGCGGGCGGGCTTTGCCCGCCCGCCACCCTATCGGCCATCAGGACCGCCCGCCTAAAGGGCGGGGGTCCCGACATTGGTATTAGGATGCGCCCGCCTCAGTGGCGGGCACATTCCTCAATTTAACATTGTGGCGGGCGGTGCTCACTGCACCACCCGCCACAATGTTAAAAAATAAATGCACGCATTTAAATGATCGAAGCGGCAGGCACCGCACGGTGCCTGCCACTTCGATCATGTAAATGCAGGGGGGTACCACAGGTACAACCCCGTGTGCCACCCCCCTTTGGCCTTCACTCTGGGGGCCCACAGGGGGCCCCCGCAGCAATCACCGCCTGCCTTTCCGTGGCGGCATTGCCGCGCGGAAAGGCCCCTAAATTTAGCCATCATAGTATGGCTGGCGGTGTCCATTGGACACCGCCACCATATTATTCCATGGCGGTAAAGCGGCGGACGGTCTTTCTGTCCGCCGCTGTCCCCCCCGCCATCCTAATATGGCGGGGGGGGATCCAGGCATTGGTGTCGGGCGGATTGCCTCCGCCAGGCCGGCGGTGGCCACCGCCAGCCTGGTGGAGGCAATCCGCCCGACATCATAATGGGCCCCTTAATGTTCAACTTATAGGGCAACATATTTGCAGTAGCATGAAAATAGTAAAAAAAAAAAAGCAGGAATTCCTTGTAAAGTAAGTCCCCAGTACGATGTTAAATTTAATTTATCTCTTATGCTCTCCAAAGGATTGGTATATCATAGGTCATGAATCTTCTCCAGATTGGACTTTCAATTGTATCATTAGACAACTACATATTAACAAGTCAGATTGAGGGATGTCTAAACTAACACAGGAACTATTTTTGCATTGCATTTCTTTCTCAAGGGATACAAAACAGCCGCCCATAGCTATTATACATTCTAAGAAAGGTTTTTGACAAGGTAGTCACTGATAATACGTTGTGTCCTAAGGGAAGTAATTATTATATGAAATACCGTAAATATAAAGCTAACACTGTACTCTCAAATTGTGGACAAGCACCCTGACTTTAAAGGACCAATGACCCCTAAAGCTCAAAGTTCAAAATATCATCAGTTGGGTTTTACTGTGCATAAATTTAAGAAAATACGATGTGTATAGCTTGCCAGTAGTTTCAAAGCCCATGCCTCCATGTAGCAGTTTGTTCAAGGATCAGATCATTTGCATAATAGAGTGCATGGAACCCTCTGGATCCCAGCATGGGTGGATTCAGTGATGAGTGGTATCATATTTGATCAAAGTCACTAAAGACTATATGAAGTTGATAGGGAGCTAGCACAAAATCTTGTCGAATTTCAGAAAACAGCTAATCTATCAAGACATTGCCTTGGTCTTTTATCAAGACAGCGCCTTGGTCTTTAGAGGGAATGCATCCCCATGGATTAGTGAAAGACCAGCTATAAAGCATACAGGGTACTGTGGAGCACCAGGCATGAGCATCTTTGCTTGTGAAACTGACAAGGCACAGTAAAGGTCAGCGTTCCCCTTGATATGGCCCGACATGCTAGCAAGGCCATTGTATTATAGAGTTGAGAAAATCCCTTTCAAAATCCTGATTGCAAAGGTGGGATTGTGTTGTGCTTAATTTGTGCTGGTGGCTGCACACGATGGCCACCAGCACTCAGTTTTGGTGGACCTGGACATTTTCTCTATCTCCAGACTTTGACACAGAATAAGAGAGTGAAAGGAAGAAAAGGAAGAAATGAGGAGAAAGAGGATGATAGGAAAACAGAAACAAAGGGGAACAGGGTGTGAAAAGGAGTATCAAAAAGCGAGCTAAAGAGAGAGGAAGCATACAGGGGTGGAAATCCAGGCAAGGGGTAGGATCGAGACTAGGAAGCTTTGGTAATCGGGAATCCTGGCAAATGTAAATGTGTATGTAAATGTATGTATACTTGTAAAGCGCACTATCACCTTTCAGGCATCCTGGCGCTGTATCCCGCTGTGGAACACTTCCTGGCTTTCCCTGTGAGATGCCCTCTACTGGGCACCCCAAGGTGAAGCCAGGCATCCTAGCGCTTTCGAGGCCGTTGTGGAGATTAAGCAAGCTATTGCCCAGAGTTGCAGAGTGGGATCCATGATTAGAGTAGGCACCGAGGCGAGAATTATCGAGTCCGTGGACATTGAGCCCAAGACCCTGCCGCGTCGGGAATTGAACCCTGGTCCCAGGCCAGACCTCTGCCTCAGGGTCTGCCGCTCTAATTGGTGAACCACACTTCTACACAAATGGCAGTGACAACTGCGGGCTGCTGAGAAAATATTGTGGCCCCTGCACTCAATCGTACAGTGAAAGATGGTGCGGTCAATGGGAAAGTATAATTAAAGCACTGAGCTGGCATATCTATTTATCTATTTCCTGTAAATTGCAAAATCATTCTGGCTGTCTGAAGTTTTGTTTTCAAGAGTAACATCTCAACTGCCTCCTTGAGGAATAAAGGGACGATGTTGAATAGGAGGCAGAGGTTAAGACGTTCTTTAAGTGATGCAACAACATGTACTCGGGTGTTACTGGGCAGGCAGGCATTACGGTGAGAGCTTCTCAAGATAAAGGTTTTTATACTGTTCAGAATCAAAATAAATGCCGATAAATAACTTGAGCTGCCTGGCGTGAACCAACGCGCAGGAACATATTGATTTTTAAAAAATGTCTCCCAGCCACTCAATCCTCACAGAATCAAAGTGGCATACCAACAAGCGGCAGCGATCATTATCGCTGGCCGCCCTGAGTGTGAGGAATTTATCGCCTGCTATCTCAGATGGTTATCGCCATGCTAGCGCTGTATTACCAACGCATAGCGCAATGGCGATAATTATTCCTGAGATAGCAATGTTTTCCATGGAACATCGCTGGTTTTCCAGTGATGTTCCATGGAAAAGGGCGATATTCTTAGTGATAGGGCTGGGTGGTCTCAGACCTATAATCCACCACCCATTGACTAACATTGTTTAGTCAAAGGAAAAGCAGGAGTAAGGAAAGTAGCGATAACCAAGGTTAGCGCTACTTTTCTTACCGCTCTGCTTGTTAGCGTGCCCATTAATAATTGGAGAAATGTCGCTTAGTGACATTTCTCCAGTTATTTTGAGCAGGAACACCCACTTTGCATCTCATTAGAGATGCAAAGGTGAGCATTACAGGAAAGGGCGCTAAAGCAAGGATTCACACGGTAGCGTGACCTTGCTAATATTGCGATAACATTATCACCGCTTTTCGGCCGAAAACAGCCGCAAAAGCGGCGATATATTTTTTTCGCCGCCTTTTTGACATGCCCCTCAGTTTTTTCTCTTTTTTTAGAGCACTTTTTGTTACACCTGCCTCTGCCTACCTGTTGGTCTGTTTGTTTTGTGCTTTGGAATGTATCATGTTATGCTTGCACTCTTTTACAACTCCACTGTTCATAAGCTTTGGTTTATGTTGTGTGCTGTGTATCTATTCTATGTGTGAGGGTTACTTGCACAGCTTTCATTAATGTCGCCTATCTAAGCGAGAGGGAAGCTTGTCCTGCTGTACCTGGTCTGTATGTGAGGGAAGATTACATTAATGTTGCCCTTGCTGCACGTGATCTGTGTGTGGCAAACGTTATTTTGACCATTCTGGTTGCACATGCTTTAAAGATGCATTGGCCATGGTTGAGGCAGGACTTTAGTATTTGCCAGTGGAGAGTTCAGTTTTTGTCGGAGAGACAGGAGTTATTGCATGAGATTATTATTTTTGTAGGTGAGATGTTGAGCTAGTCTACAAGATGCTGAGCTCTGCCTGGCATTTGTGTCTTTGAAGGAGAAGATTAGGAGTTTTGCGTTGAGAACTCGGACTCTGGCTGGATGAAAGGTGGTCCTGCATGGGGACTCGGTTACTCCTAACAGGAATGCAGTCGGTTCCCTTTTGTGGTCATGCCTGTACCACTAAAAACCTGGACCACTGCCATAGAATTGCCTGGCGTCAGCCGGGAGAGATTTAGCAGGTGCCTAAAAATATTGCCTCTGTTCTTATTAGACTGCCTAGGATTGTCAATCCTGATGTTCACCTCTCCAGTAAAACAATATCATAGGTCAGATTTACGTAGCCTGTGAGTAGCAAAATCACAAGTGTGCGACTTCAAAATGGCTTTTTGGGATGTAATAACACCTTCCGGTTTTACAAAATGATATTGACCCATACCAAATGGCAATTAGAAAGGGGAGTGAAAGGTGGTTCCTTCCTAACAGCGATTCAGTATGGTATGCCTCAATGGTTTGCAACCGCAGTTGCAGCTGCAAACCATGGAACAGTTACCAACACCTCAAAGGAGGTGATAACTGGTTTGCAAAGGGGAAGAATGCCCTTTGGGCTCATTAAAGTCTCATCATATATTGCATCCAGTGTACCGTTCCACCACGTTATCCCCCAGCCCGGCTGCATTGAAAGACCGGCCTGGAGAAACCTCCTCACACACTGCCCCTCCTGTCCACTCCACCTCACAATCCATGACACTGCACATCCCACCCCAACCCAGATCACATCCCACTCCACATATGCACCAGTAACACTTCTAATTAATGCCAACAACCTCTGCCACATTCTGTTGTAAGCTTCTGCTTCTGCTTCCCAGCTCAGCAAGAAAGAAGGGATGCGTTTGCTGATGGACAGGTGTGTTTGGGGGTTGGGACTCCTTTTCCGGTCACTCTCGGTAGCATACATTGCCTGTTCCGGGGCTTCCTGTGCAACCTTTTACAAGCACGTAAACCTTAACTTTTATCTACACCACCCCATAAAAAGAGAAGAATGCCGAGTAACCATGACAGCAGCCGTGCCCCTCCCTGGAAGACAGGACTCCGCCTGAGCACTGAGGATCTGCCGCTTTCTCCCGGTGCAGGCTCTGGCTGCGCCTCGCTGGTAAAAATAGCTCGTATCAATTAGAGTTCTCGGCAGGTGAGGGGAGGGGCGGCGCAGGCCGCGCGCGCCTCCTCGAGACGGCCCAGATCCGATGCGCGCGACGAGCAGAGTATAAAACGCGGCCCCGGGAGGCCGAGGCGGCGGCTCTGTATCTCCTCACGCGCAGTGGCGTCCCTGGGGGAGCGGCGGCAGAGACCCGCGCAGCAGACATGTCAACGCCTCACTGGCACAGAAGGCCCCGGCAGAGGCGCACTTACTGGGCTGTTGGATTTACAGGGCTGTGCGGTGTGTCTGCCAGGTGGCCCATGTCAAGCCATTAATAGCATGCACCTGCGCCATATATATACGCGCTAGCATGCGTAATGGCGCGCCATTAAAACGAAAGAGCTAAATGGCACGCTTTAGCATGCAAAGTGATTTTGGGTAAATTAAAAGGACAAGAATAGATGTCACGGACATGGGACTACGTAATGACTATGTAGCACCGGGGAACGTGGTTCTAATGCTGAGCCTTCATACGCTAACGGATTCATTTTGGGAGTAATTCTAGTTCAATTAATCGTTAATAGCGGCACCCTGTGCGACTGTTTGTTGACGCTCCCCCAATGACCACCTCTGCCATGGATTCCCTCAGTACCACTATTTAACAGTGCCCTCAAGTCGCCATAACCACTCTCTCAGATTAATTTAGTTTTATAGCGCCACTCAGACCAGTGCAAGGTGTCAGAGCACCTTACATCACACACACTATGCACAGAGACAATCATACATATGTAAATCAGTGTATAGGAAATGATACATATGGCATAGGACTCACATGTCATCCATACTGGTAGGCGGTATAGTTCAACAGTCCTTGGTCTGGAAAAGCACAAATTCTGAATTTAAATGTAACACTATTGTTAGGTGTTCTCTTTAATAATAAGCTCTAATATATACCTTACAGTTTGCATGCATGCAGCTCTGTGATGACAGTTAATAGCTAAATATTCTATATTAGGATTTTAACTTATAAACTGCAAGTAACAAAAGGATCTCTCTGACAAAAGCAGTAACCCACTGACCTGTTTACATTACATTATATACAATTTGTGGGGGGCGTGGCTTGAACGTCGATGAAGACGGGTGTCTGAGTCCGGGACCTCCTCCAGCCTGAAACAAATACCGGCGAGACTTGCACTACAAGGGTCCCCAGCGGACCAACAAAATACAGAAACGGACGTCTAAACATCCAGGGAGCAGAACGGAGTGACGGTAGTGGACAGACTCGCACCACAAGAGTTGGAAAAACCAAAAGAAGTGAAGCGGCGCTGCGGAAGAAGAGGAAACAAGATGGCGCCCCCCCGATGATCGGAAGACCGGAGCGGCGGCAGCAACTGTCTTGGCAAAAACCAGAAGGCGTGAGGTGAGAGCGGGGCACAAAGTGAGCAAAGCGCACAAACCGGCATCCACCCCTCTCCCCCTACATGGGAGCAGAATTAATCCGCCAACAATAAGACTGAAGGCTACAGAAGGGGGGAGGAGAGAGAAATAGAAAGCTAAACTGAGCGCTGGGAGCCGCCATATTAATCTCAAGCCTTAGCCACACCCACACCACCTTAAACACGCCGCAAGAGACAACAACACGGACGGAGGGCAAGAAGTACAGAGCCATAAGCAGAACAGACGTGGGGAAGCGCCAGCAAATAGCGCTAATTTGGGCACAAGGCCACATGCGGCACGCACCCTCCTAATCGATTGACGAACAGAGACCTGTAAGTGAACCACTGGAGGCGGCCATTTTGCGGGTGTAACCAACCAACGAAGTAAACTACAATACTACTGTAGCACACACGCAAAACCAACCAAACAAACGCGAAGAAGGGCAAATAGAGCGCGCATCCGCTGAAAGGGGCACAAGGCTAAAAGAGGAGAAAGTGCCTAAGGAAATCAATCACCGAAGTAGGAGAGCGGGACTAACCACGCATTTAAAGGAGGCCGCCATCTTGCAGGGGGAATTTAAACCTAACACGCAGGCAGGGTCAGGAAGAACCGCACAACGACACAAGCACGAGTGAAACTGCCGGGAAGCACTCAGAGGGAGGGAACGCAGGCTAAGGCAGCTGGTCACACAGCTGAGACACTCCTTCAACCCAACCCCACAAACGCAACTCTACTTGAAATCATTCGCTGGATGGTACACGAGCACGGTGGCGCCAGATTGCCTGAGACTCTGCGGGCACAAACTAAGAGGCGCGGTCCTCACCCTGAACACCGCAGCCCCAACATAGGAACACATAAGTAGGAGGAACTGGCGGGAGCAAAGACCAGAACCAGGTCCATTCGTGAGCCCAGCAGGTTTCGTCTCGAGGCTCTGAGGCCCACAGGGAGGAGAACGGAAATATCCAATTTGCACAAAGAGAGCCGCCTACACGCCTATCTGGTCAGTAGAGGAGTCCAAGGAATGGCAGGCCAAGAGGGTAAAGCCAGCAATGAACCCAAGAAGAGGAAAGACTCGCCGGACTCACCTGCAAAAACCAAGACGGACTTCAAAAACAAAATTACGCTAGAGACGCTGCTAAAATAAAGGGAACGACCTTGCCAAAGCAGACCATAGACAACATGCAATTAGAACTAGCCGGGATCAGAGCGAATCAAAGCACGACAAACAGTAGATTGATGTTGCGGAGAAAAGGATCAGTGACATTGAAGATGCTTGTACCCAGGCCCACAAACACCTGGCAGGCGTCTCCAAGAAATCAGCCATCATGGAAAAATAACTAGCGTAGCAGGAAGATCGCCTCAGAAGGAACAACATAAGACACTTGGGAGTCCCGGAGGGTGCGGAGGACAAACCTGGATCCTGCGTGGCACTAGTAGAGGAGCTAATACCTCAGATCACAGGTATCCAGTTCAACAGACAGTTCGAAGTAGACAAAGCCTACAGGGTGCCGGCGTTCAAACCCAAACAAGGCCAAGGACAACGGCCCATTATCCTCAAACCATTAAGAGCCAACCACACCGAGGCAATCTTCGCGATGGCAAGGAAGGGCCAGAACCTAACATGGAATGGTAATAAGCTTATAATAACGCAAGACTACTCCAAACACACGGTAGATATCAGAAAAGGATTCCGAGCCCTCAGAGACAGACTTTGCAAAAGAAGCATATGATTTACCTTCGCAGGCCCTGCTAAAATGAAGATCACAGACAGATGGCGCACACAAACATTTGACGACCCGAACGAATTGAAGAAATACCTACAAGGACCACCAACGGAAGAAATGGACGCTCCAAACACCAGCCCGGGGAAGAGAAGTTCAATCAAATATGTATAATCAATTCAATTGTATGTTAATGCAAAACATTCAACATAACTAAGCAAAACAATCACAAATACAATAACAAACACAAAACAAGTGTTCAACATAGACTTCTGTCTCATTCCCTTTTTTAGTAAACCTGGGCCTGAATTCAAATCCATTTATATCCCAACACCCTTTTCGCAACTTCTGTGGCTAATGAATCAAGGTACAAATTTATGTTACATTTTGGCCTTTATGTATGCTTTTTTTTAGAAATGATGCATTGTTTTCATTTTTGTACCAGTTGTTTTCTTAATAATAATGAAACGCTAGATATGTATATAATGTATATAACGATTATAAATTCTGTCTTCTTCTTGAATTTTCTGGTTATACTATTGCCATGACCTCCAACTGAAGACACAATGAGAGTATTAGGTCACTATTATTACTTTGTCGCAATTGGTTGTACCATGTAAATTTCAAATGGTTGCCAGCTAACACTAAATTTATCAACTTTCTGTTTTTGTTTAGGTTAGTTGTTATGTATGTTGTGTCATTTTGAGGGTGTATTATGTTTAATGAAATTATTGGATTTGATTATATTGTAAATATTTTTGTTTCATTTTACATAAGAGCTTTACAAATATAAATTGATCAGTCCTGAAGATGGTCTCAAAGAAACATTCATAGGAGACCGAAACGTCGACCCTCACCCTCATCCTATAAGAATTATTAACATTTTCATATTGGATAGGCGTGTCCAGGTTTTACAGAGAAGTGAAGTGAGATTGACTTATCTCTTCCTGTTCACCTGTATATATATTTGTATTTTAATCCCTTGCAACTCATTATTTGATAAAATTCAATTTTTTGCATATACACCTTCTTGTTTTGTGTTTGTTCTTGTATTTGTGATTGTTTTGCTTAGTTATGTTGAATGTTTTGCATTAACATACAATTGAATTGATTATACATATTTGATTGAACTAAACTCTATTGGGACCATTCAATTGTCCTCCATAGTAAGATTCTAAAAAACATTGTAATATTTGAGAATAAACTCCCTTGGAGGCAACTCTTACCCATTCCATATTCTCACCCAAGTCCCCAAGGGTATATTGGGTTGCTCACTGTATTTACCTCATTCTTGCGCAGACACTGGTCTGTTGTGAGCCGCTTAACTAAGTGGTTGTTCGTTTTCACATTTATGTCTGAAGCAGAAACTCTAGTATACTCTGATGAGTATGTTCTAAAGGTAGCTGCAGGTCCCTCATTGCTAGGAAATAAAGGTCCAGTAACTCAACTTCCTTATGAGTCTGAACTAAATCAGTTAGAACGGTTGAAGAAAAAACTGATTCGTACTGAACTTCACGCCAAATTCCTGACTGATTGTTTGAGTTCTAATATTATTCCAGCAGGTCTCCAAATACGGAATATCCCAATCATCTTTACAGATGATGAGGAATTTAAAATAGGTTTTAGCTTCTCGGCTTACCGCTGCTCAAGAACTTGGATGGTTCTCAGTATTGAGACAGCTCTAAGACAAATCAAAATCCTTACTAAAGAAATAGAAGCCCTTGAAAATAAGATCTTAGGTGACTGTACAATTACCAACAGTAAATTTCTTCTTGATAAAGTTAAGCAAACAGTTAAGGAATTTTATGAATTTAACTCACATAAAAAAACCAAAAAATTACAAAACGATATTAGGCGATACAACAAAGAACGGACGTATCCCTATCTAAGAAAAGACTTCTACACCACTCAAGGAGCCAATCAACAACCCCCCAAAAGAACCACTTTCTCTGATACTGGTTCTGAATCAGGAAGTGAAAAGTCCTTTGACACTAACTACCATTGTTACGACCAACAAGCCTCTACCTCCAACCGGGGTTTTTTAGCCCAGGATCCGAGGTCATCCAGACCACCGAGGAGACCACAACAATCCAAACGAGGATGGTATCGCAACCAATACACCCCAGGGTTCCGTCAGACACAGAACCAATATTACGAGTGGTAGATGTTGATCAAACTATACCAATTTTCAATCTGTCCACTTATATTCTTTCAGAACAAGAGATATCTGTCTTGTCACATGGTTTGAGCTTTGTTCCAACTTACAAGAATGATTTGTTTAACACTAAATTAGAACTCTATCGGTTCTTTCGGACAGTCCGACTAAAAAGTTTCTTTGCCTCAAACACATGTGACCCTAAGACTGGCATAACAGGGTTAAGAAACCCTTCCACCTTTTACCCTACAAATGCCATGGTAAGAAAAGAAATCGTAACTTTTGAAAATACGACACTGATCGAAATTGAAAATCTCTTTAAGAAACCACTAAAATACAAATCTAATCTTTTAAAGCCCCAACAACAGGCTCTACAAAACCTCCAAAATTTACCTAATGCATTACTAAAACCAGCTGATAAAGGTGGTGGAATAGTATTGTGGGAGAGAGCTAAATATGAAGAGGAGATGTACAAACAACTGACAGTCCCTACTCACTACAAAAAATTGACAGGTAATCCCTCCCCTCGCCTAATAAGAGAAATTGAAACATTAAGTAAACAAGGCTTGGAAGGAGGCTGGCTCAATGAAAAAGAGGCCTCTTTTTTGGTTAATAAGACTGCCACTATTCCGGTGATATATCTGTTGCCTAAGGTCCACAAGGACCCTATTAATCCACCAGGTCGCCCAATTGTTTCTGGGTGTAATTCAATATTAAAGCCTCTTGCGCAATACGCAGATTTTTTCATCAGACCCTTTGCGGTGGAAAATCCCAGGTATATAAGGGATACCATGTCAGTCATCAATGCTGTTGAAAACCTGGCCTTTGACCCTCTTAGTGATATTTTGGTTTCTATGGATATAGAAAGCCTTTACACTAATATTCCACAACTAGAAGTGCTAGATATTCTCAACAATCTCCTTGAATCAAGACCACGACCACATTCAGTGCCCACCTCATTTATTTTGGAATGTGTAAGAATATCCTTATGTGAAAATTTCTTTCTTTTTCAAAATACTTACTTCCAACAACTTAAGGGGGTAGCAATGGGTGCAATCTACGCACCGGACATTGCTAACATATATGTTTCCTCTTTTGAAAATGATCACATCTGGCATGTATCGAATCCATTTGGTAATCATATACACAAGTGGATTTGTTACATCGATGATGTGTTTATGGCATGGCACGACAGAAGAACTTTACACTTTCCATCAGTGGTTGAACACTAGAAACATCAATTTGAAATTCACCCTCGAACGAAGTGCAGAAGAAATGCCTTTCCTAGATATAACGATTACAATCGATGAAAATAAGTGTCTTTATACCACCCTTTTTACAAAAAAAACTGCCAGGAATACACTTTTAAGCTACAGAAGTCATCATCCTCAAGCCTTGAAAGATGGTCTGCCTTTTGGTCAATTTCTCCGTTTACGGAGAAATTGTACCTTTAAAGATGATTATTTCTGTGAGGCAAACAACCTTAAATCCAAATTACAATCACGTGGTTATCCATCGCGATTACTCCGTAAGTCAATGAAAAGGGCTTGGTACTACAACCGCGAAGCCTTACTGACTACTAAAGAACGTCAGAATAAGACTAACATAGTGTGTGTGTCGACTTTTGGCACACACTCGAAAGCTATAAAAAAGATAGTATCAAAAAATTGGAACCTACTTAACTCAATTCCAGAATTCGTTCAGAAACCATTGTTTGCCTTCAAAAGGGGTTCAAACATTCAGGATAGACTGATTCATGCCTATGAAGATCTTTCTGTAAAAAATACAGTTGACAACATGATACAAATAATACCCATTGTAGGTCACTATAAATGCAATGGTTGCACCGCTTGTGTAACAACTATGACAGTCAAAACGTGTGTAATCAATGGCATAAAATTCGTGGCTAAAACTTTCTCAAACTGTAATACAGCAAATGTTATCTACTGTATTCAATGCCCTTGCCAACTACATTATATTGGTAAAACCATCCAACCAGTCAAAAAACGGATACTACAACACCAATCCCGTATCCGTTGCAAAAAAGAAAACGCACCTTTGGTAGAACACTATCTACGTTTGGGTCATAAAGAAACGGAAATGACTTGGTGGGTCTTAGAAGTCATCAAGTCCAATAAAAGACAAAACAACATGAATAAAATCTTATCATTCAGGGAGGGCAATTTAATCTGCCTGACAGATACAGTTAACCAGGGATTAAACTCAAGCACTGAATGGCATGCATTAGCATGCCTAACATAGTTTTTGAACTATCTGTTACAAGTGATGCTTGCTTACTGATAATGTTTTGTTGACCTTTTGTGAATACAGCATATTCAAGATGACTGGACAACAGGGCACAATAATTACATTGTTTACAATGTGTTGACACCATATATATAAACCATCTGTGTATTGTCTTATAGCATGTTAAATCATGTGAGCCCAGATATCTTTTTGTAGAACATTAGTCTGATTCATGAAACAGATTGATTCAACTACAACAATTGATGGCTTTACATTGTAATTACTCCTGAAATGTTGCAACTATAAAATATATCAATGCTCAAATTCTGCTCTCATTAGATAAAAATCTGTCAATATAACTCGATAATGTTACTAGGTTAAAATGTCTAGAACACAATGTTTATATACATTTGTACCTTGTTTCTTATGCAAGTCACTGAGAGTGGATACAATGTTGATTCACATTACCAAAAATAACTATGGACTGGGCAGTCTTTGTCCGTTATATAAATACAGAATAATAGTCGTGAAATCATATCCACTATTTTATTCTCCACTCTAAATATTTGCCAACCCTAATATCTACATGATGTTATGCGAGAACTGCAGTATGGCGTGCGATTTCCATCACTGAATTTGAACCAATTAGTGAGACTAATTATATTTCATAAGGTTTTCAACTAAAGTTAGGCGGTGCTTTTCCAATTATGATATCTATTAATCTAAATCTAAAATGTCACAATTCTACTCTTCAAAGATGGTGCCCGTCTCTTTTTTAACGAGTCCTCTTTCTATCTCCAAACAATACGAACTTAAATACGCATTGATACGCGGTTCGTTCAGTCTTCACTCTGCGCGATTTGGCAGCACTGCACGACTACGGCTCCATTTCAGGTAACTAGCCCCAACCCGGTTTCCAGCGTTGCTATTTTAATTTTGAACTCGCTGGGCACCGCTTTTACGTCTAAGGCACATAGTGACGATCCCTTCCCTCTTCTTACAGATTGACAGAAGAAGAATATCACTTTTACTGTAATTCTATCCCATTACCTCGAAGGTAAATTAATTGTGCTTCATTTCGATTAACTTGGCTAAACTTCCTCGATAAATTAAATTTGACGGTCGATATATTATGATATATTTTTTTCGTATTTTTTTAGAGTAGACGATTCCAAAGCCCACAAGTTTTAAACCTCTGATCTTCATTGAGCTATCGAAATTTGGGAGACACTCAGACCATAAGACAGCTTTGTTTGTGACTAAGGTAAACGATTATAATAGTTCCCCTATCAAATTGTCTGCTATAATTCACGTACTTAAAACCACTGATACATCCATATGTAATTAGAGGTCGATAAATGCTCTGCCTTTTCTCGACATCTTTATTTCCGGTCATGTCCCTCAAGTTTTTCTTTATGGTCGTGATTAAGAACTAAAATCCAGGTATGATAAAATATATATCTCCCTTTATAAATGATGACCCATTGCATAATGGTCTTCAACATAGACCTCTGTCTCATTCCCTTTTTTAGTAAACCTGGGCCCGAATTCAAATCCCTTTATATCCCAACACCCTTTTCGCAACTTCTGTGGCTAATGAATCAAGGTACAAATTTATGTTACATTTTGCCCTTTATGTATGCTTTTTTTTTTTAAATGATGCATTGTTTTCATTTTTGTATCAGTTGTTTTCTTAATAATAATGAAACGCTAGATATGTATATAATGTATATAACGATTATAAATTCTGTCTTCTTGAATTTTCTGGTTATACTATTGCCATGACCTCCAACTGAAGACACAATGAGAGTATTAGGTCACTATTATTACTTTGTCGCAATTGGTTGTACCATGTAAATTTCAAATGGTTGCCAGCTAACACTAAATTTATCAACTTTCTGTTTTTGTTTAGTTTAATTGTTATGTATGTTGTGTCATTTTGAGGTGTATTATGTTTAATGAAATTATTGGATTTGATTATATTGTAATTGTAAATATTTTTGTTTCATTTTACATAAGGGCTTTACAAATATTAATTGATCAGTCCTGAAGATGGTCTCAAAGAAACATTCATAGGAGACCGAAACGTGGACCCTCACCCTCATCCTATAAGAATTATTAACATTTTCATATTGGATAGGCGTGTCTAGGTTTTACAGAGAAGTGAAGTGAGATTGACTTATCTCTTCCCGTTCACCTGTATATATATTTGTATTTTAATCCCTTGCAACTCATTATTTGATAAAATTCCATTTTTTGCATATACACCTTCTTGTTTTGTGTTTGTTCTTGTATTTGTGATTGTGTTGCTTAGTTATGTTGAATGTTTTGCATTAACATACAATTGAATTGATTATACATATTTGATTGAACTAAACTCTATTGGGACCATTCAATTGTCCTCCATAGTAAGATTCTAAAAAACATTGTAATATTTGAGAATAAACTCCCTTGGAGGCAACTCTTACCCATTCCATATTCTCACCCAAGCCCCCAAGGGTATATTGGGTTGCTCACTGTATTTACCTCGGGGAAGAGAAGAGCCTCTACAGGAAGCAGTGAAGGAGCCAACGGAACAAACACCTGAAGCACTACCAGACCGACCTTTAAGCTCAAGAACTAGACAATCGATCTACCTCAGGAAGACAACAACTACCTCGAACTCTTCTACCTCAACCGCAGCGCGGAAGTGAACTTGATGGGGCTGTAACTGCCCCTATCCTTTTTACCATGTTTTTCTTTTTGATTTAGACAATATAGTACTGTGCAACTGATGCAATCTCAGGATGGAGGTGGGGAGGAACTTCGATGTCGCACGTTCGACAGACTGAACACGGAGGGCGGGGGGAGGAGCCGGAGGGGGGACAGGCAGGGGGGGTTCTAGGCAAGTACAGTTTCTTAACTTTTCTATCTTTCCTTCTATCTTTCCTTCAGCCTCAATCTACGAGGCGACACACTATACCCTAGGCAGAGAGGACAGAGGACAGAGTCGGGGGAGGAGTCCGAACAGGCAGGCGCAAAATCAAACACAGAGAATGCAAAACGCAAGACAGAAGACTGGGTCACACGATAGCACAAACCACCTAAATATAGACGCAACTGACGGGTTAGGATGATGACATTAGGGCACACACAAGCTTCCGCCGATCTTTAAATTGTATCACTTAATGTCAAAGGCCTCAACCACCCAGTCAAACGCAGAAAAGTGATCGACTATCTGACAAAACTCAAGAGTGACATATGCGTCCTCCAGGAGAAGAAACTCTCAGCGGAAGATGCATTACGACTGAGAGCGAACTGGATAGCGGACCAGGCCTGCTCTCCCACTATACACAAAAAAGGGGGGTGATCACCCTAGTAAACAAGAAATCTAGACTAACAATCCAGGAGACCTACTCTGACGAAGATGGCAGATTACTGATAACTACCCTCAAGAGGGGAGATGAGACGATACACGTAGCGAACATCTACGGCCCCAACTCGCACGACAAAGAATTCTGGGAAGGGGTGGAAAAGAAACTAGATAGCATCCCACAACATGAACTCATAGTGGTCGCAGGGGATTTAAATTAGGTAATGGATGATACTATCGACAGACACTCAGCTAAACCATGCCCAAGAACTCAAACACCGAACACGCAAAAAAATCTATGCGGCAAACTCCAACTTAGAGACCCTTGGAGACTACAACACCCAGACACAAGGGACATCACCTTCTACTCCCACCCACACAACTCATACAGCAGGATAGACTAAATCCTTATATCAGCGGACCACACACACCTTACCGATCAAACAGAAATATCAGCGATAACTATCTCAGATCATGCACACATCAGCCTAACACTAAGAGGGAGACACAACGAGAAACCCAGTAGCAGATGGAGAATGAATACTGACATTCTTAAACACCCTGACAATGTGAAAGAGATCGAAGGAGCCATTACAGAGTACCTCAAATTCAATGACACCCCAGACACAAACAGAGGAGTGATGTGGGACGCACTAAAGGCAACGCTAAGAGGGAGGATAATAAGCATCAAGGCCAGAATGAACAAAGAAAGAAACAAAAAAATAGCTGAACTTGAAAAACAGATAACAGAACTAGAGAGATGGCATATAGCTAATCTTAAAGACGGCAACACGCTGACAGAGTTGTCAAAAAAGAAGTACGAACTGAACAGAATCCTTAGCGAAAGGGCCGGGGCGTGGATCAACAAATATAAAGCTATCAACTTATGCTCGGCAAACAAAGCAGGGAAGGCGCTAGCCGCCTACCTCAAAAGCAAACAGAGGCAGCATGCAGTCGCCGCGGTAACTGACACTAACTCTAAATCACAAATAGCTAATAGAGAGATCCTCGAGGTCTTCAGGAAATTTTACGAGGAACTCTACACGACAGACACCAACCTCAAGCAAGACGGGGGCGCCTGTCTCCGAGACAAACTAGTGATGCCATGCCTCACAGCAGACCAGAGGGAGGCGCTAGAAAGCAAAATTACCGGGCCAGAAATAGAGAAGGCAGTAGCCTCACTAAAAGAAAACAAGGCACCAGGACCAGACGGCTACACAACCACCTTCTATAAGCGCTTCCTGCACCTCCTAAAACCCACGCTGGTTGAGGTTTTCACACACTGCAGCCAAACTGGCGGCATGACCCAGTCAATGTCTGAGGCAAATATAATAGTAATTCCCAAGGACAGCAAGGACCCCCAATACCCAGGCAAGTACCGGCCTATTTCACTAATAAATGTGGACTGTAAGATCTACGCGAAGGTACTGGCGATGAGACTAAACACACACCTACCAAGCCTGATCCACATCTCACAGGTCGGATACATAAAGAATAGGCTATCCAATGACAACACTAGACTACTATGCCACCTAATTGATAGCACATCCAAAACAAGCACCCGGCAGTAATGTTAGCCTTGGACTCCGAGAAGGCTTTTGATAGAGTATCCTGGCCCTTCCTAGACAACTGTATGAAGAAATTTGGCCTAGGCGATCAATATAGGAAGATGGTAATGGCACTCTACAACGAACCGAGAGCCAGAGTAGTAGTCAATGGAGCCACGTTGGACCTACTTACACTAGGCAGGGGCACAAGACAAGGGTGCCCACTATCACCAGCCCTCTTCCTTTTGGCCACAGAGCCGCTACTAACCATGATTAGGACCAACACACACATAAGAGGCATCCCAGTACAAGAGTCCACGGTCAAGCAGGCCGCTTACGCGGACGATGTATTGATCATAACAGAGGAACCAGACACATCCATAGCAGCACTAATGTCCACCATTGAGGAATATGCAGAAGTCTCAGGATACAAGCTAAACAAGGACAAGTCAGAATGCAAGCCATTGAACATCCACACCACAAAAGCATCCCTAGGTAATTCAGGACTGACGTGGCAAACAAAATATCTAAAATACCTTGGCCTGTATTTCGGAAGGGACCTAAAGTTGACCCTAGACCACAATGAGAGCAGACTTCTTAAGAAAGTGAAAGAGCGCATAGATACTTGGTCTCCTAAGTTCATTAGCTGGTGGGGAAGAATAGAATCAGTGAAAATGATGTTAACCCCCATAGTCAACTACACGCTCAGCATGCTGCCAGTCACACCGACGAACGACTTCCACAAACAACTAGACAAGTTGTTCAACAACTTCATATGGAGGGATAAAAAGCCAAGAATAAGTCTCCAGAAGCTCAGACTAAGCAAGAACTTGGGAGGGGAAACATCCTTTACAACGCAACTTTTACCACGCAGTGCCTTTACGACGCAACTTTTACAATGCAAACCATTACAACGCATTGCGCTGGGGGGCGCTCTAGGATAGGGAATGTGTTTAATGTACTATCCAACACCTTCCCTACTATCCACGGGGACTGGAGTTGGAATAGTAAATTAAACAATTCACTATCCAGCGCCTAAAAGCACTATGCGTTGTAATGGTATGCGTTGTAAAAACAGCGTTGTAAAAGCATGCGATGTAAAAGCATGCGTTGTAATGTCATACATCCACTTGGGAGGCTTGAACCTCACTTATTTTAAAATATTCCACACCGCATGCCTAGCCAGGCAGGGTATCCACTGGGTGGCCCCGAGCCAAGAATGCAAGCCTGCATGGCTGTACTTGGAGAGAGCACTAATAGGAGGCCTGGACCCAATAGCAATGATGACGGCGAACAAACACCCCCAAGCCAATAACACTATCCTGAAGAACACAAAGACCGCACTACTCAAGGTAGATAAAAAGCTAGAACACAGTATCAGAAACACCGAATGGATCTCCCTGGGGCATAACACGAAGCTCAAATACAGAGAGAGAACACTAGACATGAAGGAATGGTATGAGCAAGGGATCTCTACACCGCAACAACTAATGAAACAAGGACACCCCCTCACTTTCGACTCACTCAAAAACCAGTACAACCTCCCAGGCCTAGAATTCTACGCATTCCTAAAAATTAAAGCCGCAATTACTAGAGCAAACCTCAGCAGAACCCCCCCATCCATCCTAGAATACATGTCAAACCTAAATAAGCTAGGACACCAAACAGCCCACCTCTACAAGCTTCTCAGCCAAAACACATCAAGACCGAACAATAAAGCCCTCAAACCCCTGGAAAGGGCTATGGGTAGAGGCCTCACGGAAAGGGAAAAGACAGCCATATGGCAATCCGCAACTAGAAATAAGGTAACCCCACAACTAGCCCAGACGAAATACTGGCTGCTGCACAGGGTGTTCTGGACTCCAACCCGCCTTGCCGCTGCTGGTATTAGGGAGGATGACAGATGCTGGAACTGCCACAAGGAGAAAGGTGACCTGGAACACCTAATCCTACATTGCTCCAAAGTCAGAGTGTTCTGGAACAAAATCAGGCAATTCATATCTGACGTGACCGGCCAACAATTGCAAGGTAACGTCAGAGAAATCACCGCGACAGCAATAGCCCAAAGCCCCAAAGCGAAAGATGACAGAGACCTGATAGACCTCCTAACAACAGCAGTGAAAATAATCCTCACGAACTGGAAGGACACCAGGAAAGCCACCTTCAAAAGCTTGCTAAACTGGATCACCTTCTTAAGAGGAGCAGACAACATAGCCTCACACCACTCACCATGCCATCACTCCGGGGGGGAAATGTGGAACGCACTGAATGAGCACTTGATCACCCTCTAACCCCCATAAACCCCCAGGCTCCAACAGTAGGAATCAGCGGACAGAACTACCTCACCCATAACCGTCAACCCCCCCCCCCTAGGGTTTCGTTCTCTCTCTCTCTTTTCTTCATTTCTCCACAAAAATCCGCGAAGGAGGGGACGGAAAAGTCTAATCGTTTTTACCACACAGCCCTGTGCGCAGGTGCGATATTAATGTTGAATACCACGCTGTATTACCCTCGCTGTAGTGAAATGAGACACGAAAACTGTACTGTATGTATATAAACACCTGTTTATTAAAAAAAATAGTGAAATAAAAAAAAATATATATATACACTTTGTGAGGTGCATGGAACATGTTATTTACAGCAGGCATATTAACCATCTGCACTACTGTATGGTGAGTTAAAACTTCCACTAGACACACCTCTGATCTCTCTCTAGTTAGAACATTAATCACTGGAGTTATCTTGACATTTTTAGTGTTGCCTGCAAATTGCTAGAGGCCAGGAAAGTAGCAGCAGGTGCTTTTAAAATCTTAATTTACTTGCATGCAGGACACCCCCACCTGAAGTAAGTGCCCAGTGTGGCGGCACCAGATGCACCGCCCTAGAGCCGGTCCTGATTTGACGTAATTGAATTGACATACTATGTTACAATAATCTAGAAAGAAGCAATAACCTGCAGCAGGAAGAACTGAACATTTCTGTGGTACAAATAAGTCACTGCTGATGGAAGTTGTTACTATATTGTCCAAGTCAAAGGTATTTTACTTTCCAAATTTGGATGGTCACTGTGTTGACCTAGAAACCTCAGATTACAAAGGGCTAAGTATGCATCTTGGCTCCTCTCCGAGGGTTTAATTTACTACATCAGTGCATTCTGGGACTTGCCTCATGGTGTGGTTCAAGATAATCAATTTAAGAATCGCATCAGAAAGAATGATTTGTAAAAGGGAATCCTGGTGCTGGAAACTTTGTGTACTCCTGACATGGACTCGAGGGCTCAAGAGTCACATGGTATTCATCATTTGCGCTGCAGAGAATCTGAAGACATGCATGAACACACTGAGCAATATATGATACTACCTTGAATACTTTCTATGTGATTACCTCATTAACCATGAGGCCAAAGGCCGAGTCAGTTTTAAATGTCACCAGACCCCGAGATGACAAGACAAAACTGTATTTATACGTTACCCGTTATCTAAATTTATGCTACATGTTTCTTTTTCGAATACTTGACCTAAAACAACTGTTTTATTCAAAGTGCAGCTAAAAAAAGGGGCACTGGATGGAAGAAAAATGCTTACGTTTTGATTACCTTGGGTTTTGATAGATTATCACCACCCTGAATTTCACACACCCACCAGAGACCTCCCCTCAATCCAACTGGCCCTGGCTACTGTCCCGCGAATCTGCAAGATAACAACTGGAGTAAGATCCTTCTCCTGCCTCGAGGCAAGGACCTGTAGAATGTGTTTTTTTTAATTAACTGTACAATTAATTAAAATCTTTACAGTAAAAGAGAAAGTACAAAGATCGATAATTCTGAAAAACTTTCTTTCATGTTAAAAAATTAAAAAAATAAAATAAAAAATAAAAAAAGATAAAAATAGAGGTGTGTACCATTGCTGATTGGAATAATGATATATAGAGAGAAAACAATCTGTGGGGAGAAGAATGCAACTCCCACAGTCTTAGTCCCATTAATTATGCTTTCCCAGCGTTTGTATTGGTTCGGATAAGTCTTTACTTTCTTGGTTACGCGGGCGAGCAGGAGGCTTTTTTCAGTGAAACAACGTGTCTAGTTCAGTTCAGCTCATGTCGGTTCTTGTTGTGGAGAGTATCCTGGATGAAGAGATACTCTCATTATGAGTTTTTAGTGCTAGACTGATTTGGTTAACGAATTTCGCTGATCTCGCTAGGAACATGGTGTTTGTGGTTGACAAGCACAGGGCTGATGCTTCTGAGCATGTTGTTATGCTCTGATTGAGGCAGATCGGGCGCAGCAGTCGCCGGCGTTCACTCTTGAAATAAGGACAGCAGCAAAGAAGGTGCAGCCAGGATTCCCTTTTGTACGTACAAAGCCTGCAAGATATGGAAACCCCTTTTTGGGCCCAAGCGGGGTTGAAATCAGCTAGCCCAAGCGTGATCAGCCTCATGGATAGAATTTTACTTCGGACATGTGTTGTGATGGCCTCGCTTAGATATGGTTGTGCTTTGCCCACCATATAGGAGTTGTTATGGGGTTCCAAATTGGAGCTTCGACGAAGGGATCTATAGTCAAGTTCAAAGGAGATTTCATTCACTTGTTTGTTGATAGCTCTCTTCCAAACATTCAGCGGGATGTCCTGCTGCGGCAGATTTTCTTCTACTAGCTTAAGAGCTTTAGTTGCGTTTCCCAGGCTAATGTGCCATGTCGATGCTGGGTCTTCAAAGATGGGTCTCAGATGGTGTTTTAGGGAGTTAGCCGGGGCCTTTAATATCCTTAGATACAGTTTAATGAGCTCCCCCTGGCCGATCACTTCTGGCCTTGCTAGGCCAAGCTCCAGTCTCAGCCTGGTTCTCCTTGCTGACCTTGGCATATGTAACACCGACTTATACGCCTTAACTTGGGCAGAGGTGAGAAGTGCGTCCAACTTCCCTGGAAATGCCAAGTGCCCATAAGAGATTGAGGGCAGAAGTTTTGCTCTTAAAGCTATCAGAATTGGGCTAGCGGAGGGACTGATCAGGTTCCGGTTTAGTTGTCTTAGCAGGTGTGTTGCCTTGTTGGCTTTTTAGGCCAGATGATTGAGATGGACATTTGCTTTGGCCCGTTCCGAGAACCAGACCCCCAGATAGTTGTAGGAGGCCACGGAGTGTATTTGATCGTTCCCCAACTGCCACTGTGCGTGCCGTTTCTGACGGAACGATCCGAAGATGGTGACCTTGGTTTTCCCTTTGTTGACCGTCAGACTGTTGGCGATGTTGAAGCTGTTTAGGGCCGTTAGAGCTCTTTGTAGGCCTATCTTCGTGTGATCCATTATGGCCGTGTCGTCGGCGTACTGTAAGAGTGGTAGCCTTATGCTTCCTAGTCTGGGTGCTACTAGGCTGGCACCTTTTAGTGCCTCTCCCAAATCCGCAGTAGATAGATTAAATAGGAGGGGGGCCAGCACGCACCCTTGCTTCAGCCCATTTGCTGTAGCTATTTTGCGAGTGACAGTATGTGTGCTTGTTTTGACCCGCACCCAGGTGGCCTCGTAAAGTGCCATTATGGCCTTCAAAAGTTTTGGTGTTATCCCCCATTTTTCTAATTTCCACCAAAGGCGTTTTCTGTCGACTTTGTCAAATGCGGTGCTGTAGTCCACAAAGCAGCAGAATAGTGGGGGATGGTTCTTCTGGGTTGCCTTGGCTGAGAGATGTGCTAGTGCCAGGACGTTGTCCATTGTGGAGGCCTTGGCCCTGAAAACAGTCTGATATGTTGGTATTGTTTTCTCCTCTTCGGCCCATTTTTCCAGGTCGCTGAGTAATAGGTGTGCATATGCCTTGGCCTCCATGTCGAGCAGGGCGATGAGCCTATAATTTGAAGCTCGAAACGGTCACCTTTTTTGAAGATGGGAAACAGTATGGAGCCCCTCCAAGAGTCGGGATTATAGTGGTCTGGTAAGTGTAGTTAAAAAGTGGAGATAGAAGTGACGCCCAGAACTCTGATGCCTGTTTAAAGACCGGCGCTGGGATCCCATTGGGCCCCGGCGCGCCGTCATTCCTCATCCGCTTGATGGTATTGATGACCTGTCCGGTGTTTGTCCAGGTTGGTGTGGTAGTGACGGCGGCGACCAGGGAGCTACTACCCCTTATCTTGTGTCTTGAGGTTGAGGTGGAGGTTTCTGGCTGGAGGCAAGGCTGTTGGACTTTCTCGGTTAGCTCCACCTTGTCCGTTGTCGAGGGTTCGTGACTGGGGGCTGGTTCATATAGCTGTTTCACGTATTGGATCCAGACTTTTTCAGCTACCCCGTTTTCTCTCGTTGGCCCTCGGTTACTCAGCTGATTGATGAAACTCCAGAGTCGAGCAGGGTTCTTTTCTTTGAGAAGAAGGAAGACTTTTAGCCATTTACTTTCCATATACGTTTTTTTTAGTTCCCGTAACTTCTTCCTTAGGGAGGACCTCAGTACCGATATTGAGGGCCCTTCTGCTTGGCGGCCACCTCTTTTCTTTGCTGCGCGAGCCTTGCGCAGAAGTCGTTTAAGTTCCAAAATATCCTGGGGGCAAGTTTTCCGGTTCTTGAAGGGCGCTTTTGTCGTTGAATTTTGTGATTTAGAATTGCCGAGTTTGTTTTGTAGGTCCTCAATAATTTGCATCCATCCTGTTGTGGGGGGGCCGAGTGCGAGCAGACTCCCTTGCTGTATCTGACACATCCATGATGGAAGTTTTCCCTCTGTCTTGACTGTCCACTTGATTCTCCGCAGGGCAGTATGGGTCTCCTCTCCGCTAGACTCCCCAATGGTATGGTAGATGGTGGCGGCCGGTATGACCAGCTCGAATGATGCTTTTAATGGCCTGTGGTCGCTGTCCTGGCGGTCCGCTTATCAAGATATAGTCAATTCTGGACAGGTTCCGAAAAGTGGGTTGTGGCTGCCAGGTGTTTGAACGGAATGTTTTCTGTGCATGAGTTGATGTCAGTTTGTAGCTGAGGAAAAGGTCGCGCAGGGGAGCCGCCCTTCCTGAGCCTCGGGGAAGGGTTTCCAGATTATATAGGTCTTTTAAGTTGAAGTCCCCTGCTAAGATGACCTGATGTGTATTGTATTTGTTTAGCAAGTCCTCCAGATTTGATGCCAGTGCCTCCAGGGGGTCTTTCATAAGGGTCTGTACGGGGTTAATGTAGCAGTTTAATGCAAGCAGATGAATTGGGTGACTAGTGAGGCTCGGACCCCTTATATGCAGCGCTTGTAGTCCGACCATGTTCACGTTGATGGTGGAGACATCAAGGGCGCACTCTTGTTTTATGAAAATTGGTTGTCCGCCTGCTGGACGACCGAAAAGGTTCCTTTTCGTTGCTGGTACTTGGAGCTCGTAGTACCCGGCCAGGGGGGTGGAGGTCAAGGCCCAGGTTTCTTGGAGACAAATTAGGTCCCCACATTCCAGGAACTGCTTCAAATTCTCATTGTTGCAGATTTTACTAACCCCCGCTATGTTCCAGGAGATTACGGTTAGCTGTGGTTTTGCAGTGGTGCTGAGCCTGGTGTCCCTGCTGGATTGCAGACTATTGTGGCGGCTAGGAGTGCTGTGTCATCTTGCTTCCTGGTCCCTTTTGCTCAGGGGGGGGAGATGTTATGTATGATTCGTTGATTGTTTTCATAGAGTATTCTGATTCCTGTGTGTACTCTCGGACCCATCTGGCTGCTGTTTGGGGGGCCCAAGCTGGTTGTCCCTTTTAGGACTGATCGGGTAGCCTTTCTCCCGCTGTCTGGGACCAGGACGAGTGGATATTTTGGAGGTGATAATACCTGAACTTCTATGCCCCACTCCGCAAGTAGGGCGGAGTTTTGTTTGATGGCTTGCTGTGTTTCTTTGTTTTTCAGTCCCACCACAGTGGAATCACCATGTGAGTCCCCTTTCAAACTCTCGAATTTCACCCACTCTATGTCCCTTGATTGTGTCTTATCCAGGATGTCCAGATGTTTGAAAAGACGTAGGAGTTTACTCCGGTTCAGGATGTCGTGGTGTCCTGCGCTGGAGAATCTTGGAGTAAAAACCCCCTCGTAGACCACTGTGGGTGCATTCAAGTTTTGAGCCCCACCGCCCCTTTTTATGGTTGGTTCGACAAGAGGGGGCACTGGCCTGTGACTGCCTTGGAGGATTGAGGGCGTACCTCCTTGCGACCTCTTGTTTTGGTAGTCATTTATCTTAGTTAAGAGCTGGGGACTTGTTTGGGGTTGATGCAAAGTAGCACCTTGAGGCACGGATGTTGACGATGTTGGCTGTGGAGGCCATGTTGGGGCTGGTGGGTTTTTTCCGGCCATAGGCTGGGTTGCCGTGGAGGTAGTTTGCAATGCTGGCGGCTTTTCTCCCTTTAAGCTGGGGGTACTTGCTGGTGTGGGTTGATTATAATGCTCTCCCTTTGGTGGGGGGGCCTGAAGGGTCCTTATGCCCCACCCATTTTTTATCTGTGAATATTGGATACAGCTGGGTTGCTTTTGCTTTTGTCCCCTCATTTGATGGTTGGTACTTGAGTTTGAGAACCTGTGGTTGTCTAACTTTTAGCTTTAATTTTTTCTGCTGCTTTTTTAGCTTCTTTTTTGCTCTTCTTGACAGTGGGGGATTCTGCGTGTCTATTGTACCTGATGAGTCTTCCGGCCTGGCTGTTATGATTTCTTCACTGTCCCTGTAATTGGGGCTGTGAACGATTATGGGTTCTGGTGAGCTACTCACTGACTTTGTGGTTAAAAACCCTGCGCTTTTGCCGTTGTCGGCTATGTCGTTCTTCCCCATTCGGGCCTCTGGTGTTTGTAACGCCTTCGGGGTGTGGGTGATGTACTTTGCCCCCTTCTCTTTATCGTTCAACGTGGGTGCAGCAGTTCTTCCTTTCGCTATTTCCATAATTTCGGCTAGTACCTCAGGCAGAGAGGCCCACTTCTCAATGATGTCTGAACAATGGCACGCGCCGGCCCCCCAGTTGGAGCGCTCATGCTGGGAGATCCTATTGGCCAGGGCGTCCACCTTGAAGCCTATATCGGCTAATCGCCCAGTTATTGCCTGCAGAAGGTCAATCTGTAGTTCCATCTTAGTGGATTGCCACAGGAGGGCTTTGTTGGTGGCACTGTTTGACTCCAACTGGGACGGATTATCCGAGGTCATGTCTGTGCCGATGTCGCGGTCTGGATTCTCCGTTTTCTTTTTAGTGGCCCAAAGGGATTCTTGGGGCCAGGATGGAATGGGGGTTAGTTCGAGGGTTCTTTCAATCTTTTGCTCAAGATTGTGAAGAAAGGAGCCTGAGAACTCCCCGGCGGGTGATAGCAATGGAACAGGGGAATCCGGTTGAGGTAACGTTAGATTAAGATTCTTGTACACGTGTTCATGGTCGTGCTGTGAGGTGCTAGGGCCCGGATTCTGAGGAGATAATCCCAGGGCTTTTGGCTGGTGGATTTGCGCTGTTGTTGTTGCGGTGGCGCCGCTTCCGATCTGGACCGTGGCTATGGCTGTGATCTTGTCAATTGTAATGACCTGTGTCTCGGTTGTAGACCGGGGAGAAGAGCTGACACAGAGTGGTCCTACAGTTGACTTTTGGGGTGTTTGACCATGGGCTGTAATGGCCTGTCTGCTGGCCTGGTCCTGGGCGGCACTAGGTTCCTCACAAAAGGGCGACTCTACTTTAGGAATGCACTCAAAGTTCGACAGTCGTCCACTGTGAGTAGATGCGCTGTTGTCTTGAACAGGGTCTTGGGCGGGGTCTGGAGCGCCAGGGGTGGTTCTTAGGCTGGGGCTGGAGCCGTGGTTGCTGTTGGGGGATCCCTTTTCTTAAAAAAGTTTGTGATCGTCCCTCTTTGGTCTGCCTCTTGTGGCCTTTCGTTTGGACTAACAGTTAGTGATTTACTCCTGGTCTTCCGAGTTGTCTTACAAATTGGTGAATGGGTTGTCGGACTTTTTTCCGGAGACAGCGCCTGGCGGCCCTTCCTTTTGACCCCCATAACCAAATGACCGCCTGGCCGAATGACCTCCTAGTGTTGCCTTGCCTTGCCTTAATGCCGTAGACAGCGTTACTCCGGGGCTTTACCGTCACTGTGGATTGGCCTTGCCGTGATGGAAGAGCAGCTGAGGGCAGCTGGGGCGGCGTGTGGACATAGAGGAAGGCAGGGGTGGCTGCGGCAGGGCTACTGCTGTTGCTACTGCTGCTTGGCCGACGAGGCTTTGCTGCCAAGGGCAATGGTTGCTTGCGTAGAGTTCAGACCTGGCCAGATTGGCGTATTCGAAAGGCAAGGCCCTGGGGTGCTAAAGTCAATTCCTGGGGGAGGACTCGGGAGCTGGTTGCAGATTAATGATAGCGTTGAGCCCCCCCCCCCTTTCACTATCCCCTTTGGGTTATGAGTAGTTTTCAAAAATGTCTGAGGTTTTTCAAGGACCTGTAAAACCCTGCCTTTCCACCTCAGGCAATCACCATCACTCCCTCAATTCAGGAAGGAACTCAAGACCAGGCTCTTCAACTGAACCAAGGTCCTTCGATGGATCAGCATCCCCCCCCCCCACCCCCGCCCCAGTGCCGGGAGACCCATACGGGCAAGTAGTTGCGCTTTTCAAGACACTTGAGTGATTGATTGATTATTTGTCATGAATAAGTTGTTGAAAAAAATGTCCAGTGGTTAGAGCCAATGGATTAATGTGAGTCTGTGGCTGCAGCATTCATTGCATAATTCTGCATAATTATTGATTTATTGCATATACCTCATAATTTGCAGATTTCACACAAAAATATTGTTTATAGCTCAAATGAAAAAAATACAATAGTGCCAATGAATATGTATCATAATTTGTTTTTTGCTGCATAATTTAGGTAACTTTACACATTATTTTGTCCTCCATGGAGCCTAATCACAAGCTGTCACCTCTATCTCGTCATAGTTTTCGCAGAGTTTCCATAGGTAGACCATTTTTTTGTTTCCTTAATAACTTTGGCACCATTTGACAAATCTTCTTTGAACAAAAAACGTCACCCCCCCCCCCCTGAGCTCCTTCCTGAAAAGCTTCGGGTGATGTGTCAAGTGGGGGAACTAAGAATAATAAGGGACCCCAAAACATTGATTTTCCATGTTAAATCCCCTAGGAAACGTCTGTTGCAGCTACTAAAACAAGCACTGGCAAAGCCAATAGATTTCGTCTACAAGAGAGCTATTTGCTTTGTGGCTGGTTTTACCCATATTGTACATCATTGCACCTGTTGTACAGCATGGTGGTACTGGAAATTTAAAAAGTGCTATTACGCAGCCAACGCTAACTGAATCTTGTCCCCTTAAAAAAATTATTACTGGTGGGGTGAGAAGGAGAGGATGTGGAGGGGCATCACTAACAGCAGAGGGAGCGGAAAACAATACTGATGCAGCCACAGTCGGCCACAGTATCTGAAGCACTTGTCTGAGCATTCTTGGCTATATTCAATTGTAAAAGAACAGCAATTTGGTGACTCAGATATATATCAAGCTCAGTGAAGTAGGTGCAACAACACCGGGCCCAGTTCACCCTTTTTAATGGCTATTATTATAAGCTAAATCAGGGAGTTGCTCACATTCCTGTTTTACATTATGGCCCATGGAGCCCTTGCCACAGCATTGACACTTACATTTATTGCTGTTGGGGCACAGCTCTTCAGCTCAGGTGCCAAGTTGTGCTGTAAAACGTCCTCTTCAATATGGCCTTCTGTGTATTTGAAACATAGTTTGTCATCAAACACTACACTGGGTGAACTATAGCTTTCTGCAGTTGTAGGGGGCTGTGCTCAATCAACTGCCTTGTGAGTGAAATGGTTTCCCAGCTGGAAGTGTAGAGAGAATGTGCCCTTACGACCAGAGCTGCCGACTTGGAACAGGAATCCTGTATTGCCTCAACATCCTGCGATTCTGGGCAAATCATTTAATCTCCCAGTGCCTACAAAATGAATGTGTAATGTAACTGGTGGTAATGTAAAGGCGCTCCAATACCTTCAGCTCAACGTTACACTAAATAAAACAGAAAAAAGTGGCGTTACATGAGCACAGCACTGGCGTTAATGAGACGTTCACAGAACTACAGGAGATGAGACCTCTGCTGCTTTGCCAGGAGAACTTTGGCCTGGCTCAGTTCTGCTAATACCAGCACGGCGAAGGGCCAGGATGGGATAGACTACTGCTTATGTCTCATAGTCCTTCATGAGGTAAGTGCAGCCTGACACACATCAGTACTTGCAATACTGAGAAGATGAAATGACTGGTTGTATATTTTTATCTTATTTATCTTTTTTACTCTATAGAATAAAGGAAACCATGAGGCTCTGTTGGAAACCTGCTTAGATTGAAAGATGAAAAGGAAGTGCAAATTGTCTGCTGTCACATTGGTTTCTTTACCCCACTCGTGATAAACGTAAATACTACAGCGGTAAGAGGGCGTTGTTTAATTTGTCGAATAATCAAAAAGTCTGCAGGAATGTTATGTTATGTTAGGTTAAGTTTGCTTATAAAGCACATGTGTCACCAAAGCCGGGGTCTCTCGGCGCTATAGCAGCTCAAAAGATTGGGCAAACCCAAAGTGGAATGTTTCAGACAGCTAAAAGAGCCAGGTCTTGAGGGATTTCATAAGCTGTTTAAAGTCAGTACACACTCAGATGCAGTGGAAGCAGATCCCAGTGCTGGGGGGGCTAAGTGAGATAAGAAGTGCCCACCATACCTGGTGGTACAAATACGCAGAGGAAGTAACAGGAATTTGCCACTGGATCTAAGAAACCAAGTAGGGGCATACCACTGTAATACCCTGAAGCCAGGATGGCCCACTTCCGTACAAGGCTTTGTGGACCAGACAAAGATGTTTATACTTGTCCTGTTTTTTAATGGGCAACCAATGGAGGGATCTGAGAATAGGTTCTGAGGGCGAGCATGAGGAAGATGACTAATTAGACAAGCGGCAGTGTTTTGAATCACCTGAAGACTGGAAGACAGTTCTTCATTCATGCCTACCATTAGGGCATTCCCATAGTGCAAACAGCTAATTATGAGCCAGGACAGGGGATTATTTTCACTAGGGAAGTCCATTCCCATCCTTCCAAACAACAACCTTTGAAGATTGCATGGGCACAACTGAATAAGCAGGCGATTAAAGGCCGCTAAGTAAAATAGATACTCCTAAAAATCTAATGACTCGGTCTTCCGTGGTTTGGCACTTTAGTGAGCAGCCCAATACAACACACATTGAGCTTTAACTTACTGTACACTAGTGCATGTGTTGATAAAGACAAAAAATTCGGCCTTCCTTAAAAAGACTGTAATTAAACATTGGGGGCTATTGAATCCAGGGGAGTTAGACATCCCACGCCCCCGCTTTGCCTTTAAGCGCACATCCAACCTTAAAGATGCCCTCATCCATACACGTCCCAAGAAACAAACCTCCATCAATCAAAATACATTGTGGAATCTACCACCTGTGGTGGGCCATTACCAATGTGGGGGCTGTGTTGTATGTCCTCAGACAATCCAGTGTAAAGAAATCAAACTGTCCGACACGTTCACTTGGCACCTGAACAAACATACAAACTGTAACAGTCTCCGTTGCATCTACATGCTCATTTGCCCATGTGGAAAGAAGTATATCGGCATGACAATGAGGCAGGTCAAGCAAAGAATAATGGAACACAAGAGCAATATCCGCTGTTCCAAAACACACACACGCCTCTATGAACATTACCTGCAACACGACCACCGTGCAGACAGCATCAAGTGGCTAGTACTTGAATCCCATCCCTCAATCACGCATTAGGCCCTATTCAGGATCGAACAACGTTGGGTTCATCGCTTGCAGTTAGATACCCTTGGCCTGAATGACTCGGTCCCGTGGTCATCCCTGACGAGTTAGATCTGTGCCTGCCATACATGGATATTTTTCCACACCACACCCCCCATGTGACAAGTGCCAGTCCACATTAGGCACTATTTCTTAATATCTAATTCTCCTTGAGGGGTATACTAATAAAATATCCTTTTACCCCTCATCTACTTCGTGGGTGATGTATGACTACAGTTCATTTTGAGGAAAACAGGTTCACAGTGGTCGTCCGTTTTCGACCTTGGTTTAAACCTTTTATCACTATTCCCAATATTGTTTTGAGTGTGTTATGACCCGTCTATCCATTCACTCGTAACCAAGCTCCCGTCGTTATATATACTTTTGGTTATCACGGAGCTTAACTTTCACCACGCTAAGATGGCCGCCACTTTCCCTATGATTTACACTAAACCCTGAGACTTGGCAAGCGCACTCTGCCCACGTACGCGCAGTCGGTCTAGCTTTGTGACCACGCCCCCCCCCGCCCGGTTGCTGAGGCGGGGCTGCGGACAGCTTTTAATCCCCACACACCGGAACTCCCGTTACCAGCTGTTCCGCGCTACCAAGTGAGCGCCTCGCGTGCGGGTAGGTTCGCAAGCCTTGGGTTGCACTTGCAAAAGGTAAGAGCTGCGCTTGTCCTTTACCCAACAGGGCCCCCTGATATCACTGACTCTGGCCGCCCATACCGTCAGGACACGGTCCACGATGTCCATCGTTCTTCCTGAGCCCGATCTCCGGCCGCCCTGGCCCCTCCTAAGATTGGTGGGTGGGCGTGTGCGGTCCCGGTGGGGCTGTGCATCAGGGCATTTTCCTTGTGTTGTTCTTATGTGTGTTTAGACCGGATGTTCCTGGTTTCTGCCCCTGACGTGCATTACCCGGGGATTTTGGAGGCTTTGATCCTTTGATCTTTTGAGCACACGTGCCATGATAAAGTGCTTACGGTGTCCACACGCCTACACTATGGGGCCGCACTGCACGCCACCCTGACGGGGGGGTCTAGTGGGCTGGGTCCGGCTTGGGTTGTTCCGGATGTCGGGCTCTGGTGCTGGCAGTTGAACTACTTGACCTCCTGATATCATGGTACTCCTATAGCCATTACCTTCTCACTGGTCTTCTTCCTAGTCCCCCCCTATAACCTTGAACCGGGTGTGTGTATTTATTCTCGTCTCTCCAGGGTATTATACCTTTCTGTGCTGCCCCACGGGAACAGACTGCGAGGCCCTTTAGGGACTCCTTTAGGGTAAGCATCAGCCTACGCCTTCATTCTTATGTGGTGTTGTTTTTATCGTTATTATATATACCTAAATGTTCACAGGCCTTGCCTTTTGTTAGGCCCTTTGTTTTTAATATTCCTTGGAGTGTGTATATTCCTTAAGAGATTAAGGGTTACCTACTACTGGATGAGGTGATGGTGCCATTATAAGTCAACTGGCTTGTTGTCTCACATCTCTTCTAGGTCAACCCTTTACCGCAGAACCACTTGGCCTGCACCCTTACAGACCCAGAGAGGTTGTATTGATCCTTTTTATCTTTTATCTTCACTTTTGTTTTTTCACTGTGTAGTACTGTGTACTTGAGGTCCTGAGGAATTGCGATACTAAGCAAGAAACATGTCGACCTGATTAGAGGGTCGAGGTAGTTCCACTGCGCCCCTTACAGCCTCTATCTCCCCTCCCACCTTTTTAACCAAGGGAATCAGTCACGCAAATAAAAACCCTTGTGAACTGGTTCACCTATTTTAATATCACCTTCCCCACATGACTACACCCCTTACTCTCCCCCTCACACGCACACAACCGTTGGCTTGAACTAAAGATCTCCGACAAAGAGCGCCTTTTAGGCGCCCGTCAGGCATTGCAGCGCCAGTCTGACTAGGAGCAAGAGGCCAATGATGAAGCCTGACATCTAGCTCGCTGGGTGTGTGAGGCCTCTCAGTTCTAAAAAGGGAGCCTGCTGCTCCCTGACTCCACTCTCTTATCCTGTTTACACACTCCTTCCCTCTCTAGATGCTCCCGGGGAACTTTGTACCCTCTGTGTTTCATGTTTGACTGGACATGTACACTGGACCCCGCTAAATATTGTCCAGAACTGGTTCCCTCCATTTGTACTGAATTGATAAAGACATGGGCAAACATTGAACTCCCTAACTGGTATTTAATTCTATCTCTCCTTTTCTGAGAGAAGCCCAATGTGAAACATGGCTGAAAATATGAAAAAAGCACTATGAGGTGACCATCATATTGTTGTTTTTTTTTAATTGAAGGTGGGAGGGTGGTCTGGAGCAACACGGATGGAGGGCTTGTGGTGGACACAACTGACAATTAAGGGGGTGGAGAAAATAGCACAATGACGTTGCCGGCGTTGGCTGTGTCATAGCCATTTTACCTGTTTATTATGAAGAGAGAGTGAGTTGACAGGCAACTCGGAGAAAGCGAGGGAGGAAGGGTGGGTCTGGGGCAACACAACAATGGAGGGAAGTAGGGAGGTGTTGGCGGCAAAATGGACATTAGGGTGTGGGAGGTAGGGGCTAGGAGCAAGAACAACACAGACCTCCAGAAAAGAAAGGAGGGTAGATAGGGGCAAGCAACAAAACAGACATCAAGGGAGGGACACAAGTAACATGGAGGAGGGAGGGACACAAAGAGGGAAGAAGTACGCAAGGTGGCCAGTTGAAAAAGCTGTACCTACTAAAGTGCTTAAACCTTTTTTAAAAAAAGTAGGACATAAATGAGTGAGCTGGGGAAGGACACAAGTAATATATGCATGCTTCAGAGGAGGGACAAATGCATGAACAGGAAGGAAGACTACAGCAGTTGACAAATAATAAGCAAGCAAATGAGAGAAACAATGAAGCCAACCAATAGTAAATAATGGGTGGCCTTGAAGCCCACTGATAGAAAATAAATTGCATTGAAAATACAGTGCATTCACTTTCCAAGTGTAACCTAAAATTGACTGAAAATAATTACACCAAATTTTTCAAAAAGTTAGAACTTCACACAGAACTTTTTGTGAAGGCCGTGCGGAGCAAGCCGTTGCGTGCACATGCGGGAATGAGCACATGGCCTGGCCTCAGTGCAGGGCCTGGCCATAGGTTAGGCCCTTCTGCTAACCCCCTGTTGCACACAGGCAAAAGGACACACGTAGCTTGGGGAGGAATGGTAGTGGGCCAACACCCTCAGCGCAAAGGGCAAAAGTTAGTGTTTTGGGTCAATATGATTTTAAAAAATGAAAATTTGCTGAAAAAACAAAAGTTATATGTTATAGTTTGGTATGTTAACATGATCTCCCTTATATTAAAAAAATTCACTGGATAAACCAAACTTTAAAGTGACATTATAGTTAGGTGTGCTAAGAAGAGCTTACTTTAAGATAAAAAAAAAAAGGAAAACTAGAAATTCACTGAAAATTATAGAGGTAAAAGTGACCTTATAGTTAGGTGATGATATATTAAAATCTAACATTAAAAAGCAATGGTAATTTGTCCGTTATATTTCAGTGAGCTAGCTAAAAGTGTGGGACACCATGCACTGCTTATGACATCACATATTACATCACTCATAACATGTTGAATAACATCATTGATGACATCACTGGTGACATCTCAAATGCTATAACTGAGAACAATATTGATTAGATCATTGATGACATCATCTGATGAAAATGATAAACTGCTGCACTCTTTTCATACTGGAAGGTATTCAGCAAGCTACACCTAAACCAACATTTCTAAGTCCTCTTTAGTGCTAATGGATGCAGCATTTTGCAACATACAGTGGTAAAGAACAACAGGAGTATAACCCATAGACCGGATTGAAATCTGGGTAAGTATATGCTTTTAAACAACAATGTCTCAACCAGATTCAATGAAAAAAGGCAGATACACAGGTATGTACACGTCATTACAAGGTAGCAAAGAAAGGCGAGATTCCCGGTTTACTTTCAAAAGTGCTCATGGCATCATATATTAAAAGACATTGATGTTTAAAAACACTTGCAACATGCAGGACATGAAGCATAGCCATGAAACTACACACATTTAGTAGATTTTTTTTCATTAGCAACTGAATTTCTCTGTAGACATGAAAGCAATCTGCAATTTCGTAAACATTGAATACCATTCAAAAGATTGTTTGGTCATTATTTACCTTCATGAGGTGTACTTGGTAAATACTTTTGCTGACATAGATTTTTAATGTAAAGGCTTCATATCTGTGCAATAGCCAATAATAAGGTGATGCAAACCAGTCACTATCGACAACCCTCTGCAGTTTGCAAAAATTTACTACGAATATTCCTGAAATGAGCAGAATGGCTCATACCATTAGAACGGCGCTTACAACCATAGTCAACTTAAACCATCTGTTAATGAATTCCACATGCATTATACATTCCTCATCTATGTATAATGTCTCTTAATTTTCATTTAACTTCTGAAAATAAATATCAGCACCATATATCTCTCCACTTTATATAGAAATTGTCATTAGCACTACATGAGAACTCTTACACTATACTAAATCCAACTTGTCGCTTGGGCTGCACCATTTGTATTTTTTTGTAAGCATCCACCTAACGAACTTCATCAAAGACAACTCAGTCCTCGACCCTTCCCAAACTGGATTCCACAGCAACCACAGCACCAAGACCGCCCCCCTCGCTGCTACAGACGACATCCGCACTCTCCTCATCCAGGGCCACACTGCAGCCCTCATCTTACTAGATCTCTCTGCAGCCATCAACACCGTCTCGCACCACACTCTCACCGGCTGACTCCACAATGCCGGCATACAGGGAACCGCCCTCGACTGGATCCGCTCCTTCCTCACCGGCAGTACCCAAAGAATCAGACTCCCGCCCTTCCTCTCCGAACCCACAGAGGTCAACTGCGGATCATCACTCAGCCCCACGCTCTTCAACATCTACATGGCCCCCCTTGCTGCCATCGTCAGACAACATGGATTCAGCATAGTATCCTATGCCGATGACACCCAGCTCATCCTCTCGCTCACAAAGGATCACCGCACCACCTAACTCAGCTTCCAGGAAGGAATGAAAGACGTTGCATCCTGGATGAGCAGCAGCCTCCTGAAGATCAACTTAGAGAAGACAGAAGTCCTTGGACCCTCCTCCTCAGCATGGGACAACACCTGGTGGCTCATCACCCTCGGCAACCCCCCGACTACCGCGGACCATGCTGAGGTTCCATGGTTTTTGGGACCGGACTCCATTTTGTTTGCGTTGTTCGTGACGCCATTTTGTGTTGCCCTCACGTAGGCCTAGGTGGTAAATGAACGAACGAAGTTGCATGGGCCTCGTCGTTCATGTAAGCATTAACAGGCCCTTTTCGACTTGCGAGTGAATTGTAAGATGCTGACCCCTTCACCTGAAACTGACCCTTTGCGAAGCCAGTTTTCTCTAGCTGATCGTTGTCTGAAATTGCCAATCAATGTTCAGGATATCGTTAACTTTTAGTTTCTTGCACATATCTTATCCTACTCAACATCTGAATTGTTTCTTTCCTTACGACTTTTCATTACATGGGTAGTGCTTTCAATTATGGGTTTGTCCGGCTTGTGGTAATCGAATTTGGGACAGTCCTAATAATTAACTTATGGGTTGGTGCAATGTAAAGTGAGCTTTTTGCAATGTAATAATATGTGTGAAAATGTATTTCATTGGTCAGAAATAGCCGCAGTTGGTGTGCATTCGTAATTAATCGAAAACAGCATAAAAAGTGATGTCTTGCTCTACGAAAGTTGAGCAGTTTCCTGAGTTGTACACCGTGTTGTATTGCTTGGTTTACTGTTACTAGCTGCAGCTAATAAATTTGATCTCTGACGCCACCTAGAAGTATTCCGTGTCTCTGTATTCCAAAACAGGAGAACTTGAAGACTTTGGGTGTGTCCCTGGCACCGCTGGGTTCTAAGAAAACCCGGTTCTTCAGTTGGCGCCCAACGTGGGGCGACTTCAGCGGTACCGGTCCAAGCCCGAGGATCGTGCGTGAGGAGCCACGTGAGGAAATTCTGGAGGAAGGCCGCCACTTCATCGACCCCTGTATGTCGACGTGGACCGAAAGTCTTTACTGCGAGGTCTCCTGCTTTCCGACGGCTACGAAGGACTGCTGCCCTGACTGTCATCCTGTTTTGGACCCTTGGTTGATCCTTTGTAGAGCGAGATGATAGACGGTCTTCTGGTGGCATGACAGATATTTTGGTTAAGTAAAAGTGGGTCGCTCCCACGACTTTGTCTTGGTTCTTGGTTTTGATTCAGTTCTTGCACAAATCGAAGCCGAGGGGCTCGTATATTTACGAGTGTATAGATAGTTGATAACCCCTTGAAGTTTGAAGCTAGATTAGTGAGCTATAAGATGCCTGGTCTTAGCAAAATTAGGAAATGGTTTAGTTGTGGTTGCAACAGGGATTCCCGATTGGAGGATTCGTGTCCGATACCTCCGGTTGGAACTCCGACTTATGAGCTCTATTCAAAACACGGAGTGGGTCCTATCACTTATAATGAAGTGTGGGCCCGCTATACGAAGAAAGATGGTGTTTTACGATGGCCCCAACATGGTAGTTTTGAATTAAATATTTTAGATAATCTGGAAGTTGCGCTATTTAAGAAGAAAGCCCGGCCGGCAATGTTTGACTCTTTCCGCCTTTGGCGAAAGTGAGCCAAACAGCGAGAAATTAAGCAAGCAAAGAGAGATAGGAAAGATAAGAATATGTCAGTACTACAAGCTGCTAGGCAGTTTAGGGAAGATGGAGAAGAACGTTTGAGCGAAGTTTCAGATAGACAGCGTTGCATGGTCATAGATAAATGTTATCCGGCCTTGCCGTCTTCTTCTCCGAAAGTGATTGAAGACCCTGAAAAAGATCCTTTGATCTCTCATTTACTGAGATTGCCACCCCCTTATGTGCAGGGTGCTACTGCGCCTCCACTACCCCCGGTTGTTCCACCCTTTGTTGTTCAACCTCCTGCTGTTTTTCAGCCACCCGGTGCTCCACAGATGGTTTTGCTTCCTACTGCGCAACCCACTCTAGGGTCGCAAGCTTTGCTACCAGCTTTGCCTCAAACTCCTTTGCCTTCTACTTCTGCATCTTCGACTCCTACTGTTCTTGCTTCTACACCTCTTTTGCCTCAATATACTCATTCCCCTGTTCTTATGTCTGCTTCTTCTCCTTCTGCTCGGAAACGAATGACTGAGACTGTTGCTAATCTGTTGTCTCCATTGTTTGGGCCACTGAGTATGACCCCTGTTTCGGAACGTAAGCAAAGTCGTAGTCAGCTTCCTAATTCCGAAGAGCGAGCAGTGTTGGATCTACTGGCTCGTAGATGGATTTTAAATACTTCTAGGTATAATTTGCAAGCGGTTATGATCAAGGAGTCCTTTAAGAGGGCCAGGTATTTTAACCGTGAAAGCATGTTCCAGGCCCAAACAAAAGATGAACTAGACAGACTGGTTTGTATCACCAATCATTCCACGGTGAATGACAAAATCCGCCAAGCCATAAATTCTCAGTGGCATATTTTGAATGGCAATGAAGGAGAGGAAAGTCTAACTAAACCGATCTTTGCTTTTCGGCGTAACAAGAATTTGAGAAATCATCTTGTACAAGGTACTGTTCGGAGCCAAGCTGGCCCCAAACAAACGGGCATAACTGGCCTTCCACCGATAAAAGGAAATCATCGGTGCGGCAATTGTCACACATGCCCTAATGCCATTGTGGGCGAATCTCTCAGCATCGGAAATCGCCAGATAAAACTAAGTACCATGAGTAACTGTCGATCATCCAATATCATATATGTGATCATCTGCCCCTGTGGATTGCCATATGTGGGCGAAACCAGTCGGGAATGCAGAATCAGAGTGGGCGAACACAAAGGAAACATCCGTAATGAAAGGCGGGGAGCTCCCCTCGTTGCCCACTGGGTAAAAATGAAACACTCTGAACATGATATAAGATGGTCTATCCTGGAAAAGATCCGAGAAATCCCAGGCAAAAACACCACCTCCATCCGGAAAAAGAGGGAGGTCTTCTGGATCTTTTTATTGGATGCGGCGAACACAGGCCTGAATGAGGCATGCCCATGGGAAAATGCCATTTGCTAAATCCTGTCTGTACCTCGAAATACCAGCAATATGAATATCTAAAGAAAAACACGAAGCGGCTCATTCCATCTCAGGTCTTTGGTATTACCAGGAATCCTGTCCGGATTTTCCTGTTTTTCCTGTGCCGCTCAGCTTTTGAACACACCTGAAAGACATTAGGTGTGTGCAACACTTTAAAAAGAGGGAAGCGGTGGACTGAGCTGTCGCCCACCGGCTGCCGGATGTGAAGCGAAAAGGAAGCCTCACGAGCACCGTCTTTGTAAGTACTCTGCGCTAAAACTCTCACCAGCTAAGCGCTAGAAGCCTAGTCGAAGTTCTTGCTGAGGATGTTGCGTATATCTTTTTAATATAAAGAGCAACACCAACCCTAGAGTTCACAAAGTCGTTGGTTTTCTAAATAATCTGTCTGCTCACTCAAGCGTCTTTCGTGCAGCCTAAATTGAAATAATTTTCCGAATAGAGCAAATGCTGACCTTACTTGCGCCTTTTACCCAGCAGACCCTGACGGCAGCCTCCGGTGAAATCACCGCTAGAGCTGATCCTGTAGCTGAATGCGGATGCGTACTGAGAGCTGTTAATCACTTGAACCATAAAGTGTGCAAAATCAGGAAAGCTGTTTAACGTCAAAACCGCAAACGCGATCAAGTAGGTATTTTTCACCACCAGCCGCCGATGCCTTTCATTACAGCTTTGGAAAGGAGGTGCCTCTAATCGCTTTTCTCCCTTTTTCAGGCCGACTTTGATCCCCGGCCCGAACCTTCCACCACGCCCCGTTATTCGCACATCAGAACCTATACTTAGGTAAGAAGTGATGTGTGTAAATCTGAGAGAATAGCGGCACTGTAAAGCGTAACTAGGACTGTGAAACGCCATATTTACTATTTATTATTTAGGACATTAGGAAGGCTTCGAAAGCTTGTTTCAAATCGAAAAAGACTTGCCATCATTCTCCGGCAGAACTTTATAAGCGGATGTGGACCTGAATGCAAGGTAATGCCCGTACAAAATATGACTTGCCACGGGGTTTTTGAAACATGCTCCAAGGGCTAGTGTCCCAAAAAACTGGGTGCTTGTGACGGATCATTTAAATGTGTGTATATATATATGCACAACAGATCAAATGAATGGATTAATGCTTAAATGCATAAAAGTATAGAGACATGTGAATGAGTATGCGTGTGAGGGTCCACTGTATGGGTCTTGAATGTACCTTTGGTACTAACTGTTAACTGTTTGCCTTTAAACTTTATCTAATGTGTCACCCATTTTTGGAGCTCACCAATACCCCCAATGTGTGATCTAATCAATGTGACAAGTTACTATGTGACCAACACTATCATGTATAGGTCTATAGGAAAACTGTTTGAAAGAAAAATATGAGGATAACTAATGAGTATCTCTCCAACGTGTGATCTAACCACTGTGATAAGCAACTATGTGACCAGTACTATCATGTTTAGATCTATAGAAAATTGTTTAAAAGAAAAATAGGAGGATAACTAATGAGTATCTCTCTAAAATGTTTTTTTGAATGGGGGCGAAACACTATACTAAAAGATGTGTTTTTTCTACAGAGTGCCTGGATAGCAGAAGCTTTTACCTTACTGTCAAGTACAACCCCTCCTTCCCTTCCCCTGCCCTGACGAAGGTGCGGCCAGTACTCTGGCCTTGCACCGAAACGCGCGTCGGCGTTGAAACAACCTGTCCTGAACCTATAATCACCTATCCCCGGCCTACGGCTGAGAGGAATGTTCAGGATGTTCTCAGAGCAATCCTTCTTAAATCTTATCTGAGTTGAATGCATGAATGAATTCTGTATGAGTATGACTGTCTGTGATGTATGAATATGTTGAAGTTCGAATGCTGGAAGGTGATAGGATGTATGTTTTTTATCGTGCTACTGTGAAATATTCTAATAAATGATTATGCATATGTGTGCTTTAAAAATATGAAGAAAATAACAATAAAAATGATATATATTTTTTATAAATCTGTTTCTGTCTGAATCTAATCTGGCACTGACTCTTTGGTGAGCGCTGAAATGGGTGACTACTGAAAGAAACTGGACTCTATAAGAGCCTATCCTTGAATAAATACGGGGCAGATCTATCCTTTTCTCTATTGACCGCTGGGTTCTAAGAAAACCCGGTTCTTCAGTTGGCGCCCAACGCGGGGCGACTTCAGCGGTACCGGTCCAAGCCCGAGGATCGTGGGGAGCCACGTAAGGAAATTCTGGAGGAAGGCCGCCACTTCATCGACCCCTGTATGTCGACGTGGACCGAAAGTCTTTACTGCGAGGTCTCCTGCTTTCCGACGGCTACGAAGGACTGCTGCCCTGACTGTCACCCTGTTTTGGACCCTTGGTTGATCCTTTGTAGAGCGAGATGATAGACGGTCTTCTGGTGGCATGACAGATATTTTGGTTAAGTAAAAGTGGGTCGCTCCCACGACTTTGTCTTGGTTCTTGGTTTTGATTCGGTTCTTGCACAAATCGAAGCCGAGGGGCTTGTATATTTACGAGTGTATAGATAGTTGATAACCCCTTGAAGTTTGAAGCTAGATTAGTGAGCTATAAGATGCCTGGTCTTAGCAAAATTAGGAAATGGTTTAGTTGTGGTTGCAACAGGGATTCCCGATTGGAGGATTCGTGTCCGATACCTCCGGTTGGAACTCCGACTTATGAGCTCTATTCAAAACACGGAGTGGGTCCTATCACTTATAATGAAGTGTGGGTCCGCTATACGAAGAAAGATGGTGTTTTACGATGGCCCCAACATGGTAGTTTTGAATTAAATATTTTAGATAATCTGGAAGTTGCGCTATTTAAGAAGAAAGCCCGTCCGGCAATGTTTGACTCTTTCCGCCTTTGGCGAAAGGAAGCCAAACAGCGAGAAATTAAGCAAGCAAAGAGAGATAGGAAAGATAAGAATATGTCAGTACTACAAGCTGCTAGGCAGTTTAGGGAAGATGGAGAAGAACGTTTGAGCGAAGTTTCAGATAGACAGCGTTGCATGGTCATAGATAAATGTTATCCGGCCTTGCCGTCTTCTTCTCCGAAAGTGATTGAAGACCCTGAAAAAGATCCTTTGATCTCTCATTTACTGAGATTGCCACCCCCTTATGTGCAGGGTGCTACTGCGCCTCCACTACCCCCGGTTGTTCCACCCTTTGTTGTTCAACCTCCTGCTGTTTTTCAGCCACCCGGTGCTCCACAGATGGTTTTGCCTCCTACTGCGCAACCCATTTTAGGGTCGCAAGCTTTGCTACCAGCTTTGCCTCAAACTCCTTTGCCTTCTACTTCTGCATCTTCGACTCCTACTGTTCTTGCTTCTACACCTCTTTTGCCTCAATATACTCATTCCCCTGTTCTTATGTATGCTTCTTCTCCTTCTGCTCGGAAACGAATGACTGAGACTGTTGCTAATCTGTTGTCTCCATTGTTTGGGCCACTGAGTATGACCCCTGTTTCGGAACGTAAGCAGAGTCGTAGTCAGCTTCCTAATTCCAAAGAGCGAGCAGTGTTGGATCTATTGGCTCGTAGATGGATTGTAAATACTTCTAGGTATAATTTGCAAGCGGTTATGGATGTTTTCTTACAGTGGGATCCGCCTAAGCAAAGGTATGTTTTTGATGTAATGTGTACTTTTCTGCGACAGGAATGGAAAGATAATGAGTTGGGTCCGATTCCGCAGGAAGTGCTTGATGTTCAGTCCGAATTTGCTAAAGGGACGATAGTGGAGTCTGATGTTGAGGAAGCCGTAGAGACGATACTTGCTTTCAGGTCTAGATTACCGCCTCAGACATTGTACGAACCTGATTCCTCTGTTAGGAGGAAAGTGAAGCAGTATCCTATGAGAGAGGTTCCCCCTGTATGGAGAGAGGCAGTTGCTGCTAATGTTAATCAGGGATTCAGGCCGCAGAGGCCCATTTTCAGCGAATATGGGTACATGTTCCTTGGAAGAGAGCAGAGGTCTTGGCTCTTAAGCAGACGTTGCCTGACCCCCGTAAAAATCCTGCTGGTTATTACAAAGAGTTGTCCCAGACAGTTGATGCGTGTATTATGAATTTAGCTGACATAGATATGTTGATGGGTAATGTAGTTCCGCAACCTTTGTGGGCAAAGATTCGTCATGAGAATCATGCGCAAGAATTGGGAGATACGTGGGCTAATATTGTTGCTGCAGATGGTCGGCAGGTAGGAGGTGCCAAACCTGAGCCCTTAGTTGCAGAATTACCTGGTAGAATTATTAATTTAATGAAAACTATGATGCCTCCTTTGCGAGTGAATTGGGTCAAGTTAGCAGCATGCAAACAAAAGAAAGACGAGAGTGTGTCTGATTTCTTCACGAGGTTTGAAGAGACGTTTATCGATCATAGTGGTCAGGACAAGAGTACGGAAGATGGTCAAAGGTTGTTCGTGAACAAATTTGTCTTTAATTTGCTTCCCGAACTTTCTAATAAGTGAAAGGACTCTGAGAGTTCATGGGCTGTTTCTTCGTCGGCCCAGATATTGGCTACTGCCCAATATTAGGAGAATAGGGATAAAGATGAGAAGGATAAAGTAGAGAAGAAAACTAAAGATTTAAAGATGAAAGTTCTTTTGCAGCAAGCTTATCCGCCTCGTCAGAACCAGCCTCAGCTTCAGCAACCTCCACAGTTTCAGAGATTGTTACAGAAGCCTGAGCCTTATGTTCCGCGATTCTTTCCTGGACCTAATTAGTGTGTGCTTATTGTAGAGAGGAAGGTCATTTCAAGAATAATTGCCCGGCTTTGTTACAGCGTGCGAATGGCGTATCTGGTCAGAGAGGTCGTGGTGGTTTCCAGCAAGTTCCTAGGGGTAGGGGACGTGGTGTGTTACCACAGAATGAGCGTTCCTCTTCCCTTCAGAATTCTGTGGATTATTTTGACAGACAGAATGTTCCGAGTGGTCAGTCTGCACAGTACTATGTTGATGATTACTACGTCTAGAGTGAGAGTGCTGGTTATAATGATAGTTAGTACAGCCATGGGCAAAGAGAGGGAGTAGTGTCAGTTCCAGTAGACCAGAGTGGACCTTATGTTGAAGTGATTACATCAGGTGTGACAGAACCTTTTCTTTTGGATACTGGTGCGACGAAGACTTCTATTATGCACTCTAAACTTCCTGGCGCACCTTTGTCTGGCTTGACCAACGTTTCAGTAGGATTTTCTGGCGCCCCAGTTTGTAACCTGGTTTCTAGTCCTTTGCCCCTTTCTATTGGTCCTTGTGAATTGGAAGCTCCTCTTATTTTGACGACCGGTTGTGGTGAGAATCTGTTGGGTTTGGACTTACTGAAAAGATTGTATGCGACATTACATTGCTCTCCTGAGGGAGTACATCTTACCTTGGGTAAGAAAGTGATTTCTCCGATGTATTTGTCTAAATATTGTCTTCCTCTCGAATTGCGTTCTCTTCCTGATACACTTTGGGCTACAGGTCTGAATGATGTTGGTCTCTTGCCGATTCCACCCTATGTTGTTACCCTCAAGCCGAATGCTAGGCTACCTCGTATTCCACAATATAAGATATCTAGTGATGGCGAGAGAGCTCTTTTGGCGATTATTTATTATCTGGTTGAGAAGGGTGTAGTTGAAGAAACGAGAGGTAATGTGTGTAACAGTCCTGTTTTGCCTGTCCTTAAGCGTACTGATGCTTCTCATCCACCTGTGTATTGGTTTGTGATAGATCTTCGAGAAGTGAATAAGATTGTGGTGCCACAGTTTCCTGTTGTCCCGGATATCACTGCTTTGTTGACTCTGATTCCTGCTTCGGCAGCCTGGTTTTCTGTTATCGACTTGAAGAACGCTTTCTTTAGCATTCCAATTGCTGAGGAGAGTAGAGATATTTTCGGCTTCTCATTAGGAGGTCGAAGCTTCCGGTTTAAGAGAGCTCCTCAAAGTTATTGTGAAAGTCCCTCCATCTTATAGTCAGGCACTGAAAACTGTTGATGATTTGCTGATGACGAAGAGATTTGTAAAGAGGCTACTCTTTCTTTGTTGCGACATTTGTCTGGCCTTCATCATAAAGTGTCACCTTCGAAGTTACAGTATTGCCGACAAGAAGTAACCTACTTAGGTCATCTCTTGCCGAAGGAGGGAAGAAGGTTGATCCCAGAACGAATTCAAGCGATTGCGCAAATGAGTGTGCCATCCACACAGAGAGAAGTGCGTGCTTTCTTAGGTATCACCTCGTATTTTAGGCAATGGATCCCTAATTTTTCCCTGCTAGCAAAACCTCTGTTTGCATTGACTCTTAAAGATACTCCGTATCCTCTCCCTTGGTCTGATGATTGTCAGAAAAGTTTTTCTGAATTACGTGATGCATTTTGTTCGGCTCCGGTATTGGGTACTCCGGACTACAGTAAGCCTTTCATGTTGTATGTGCACGAGAGAGAAGGTTGTGCATTGTCAGTATTGACGCAACAATTTGGAGACAAGCAACGCCCATGTGCGTATTTTTCAGCGACGTTAGATCCGGTAGCTAAAGCGTTGCCGAGTTGTTTGAGAGCTACAGCGGCAGCGGCTGTTTCTGTCCGACAGTCTGCTCGTTTGGTATTGGATAATACGTTGATTGTGATGGTCCCACATGCAGTGGATACCTTATTGAACAGGACCAAGACACAGCACCTTACTAGTGCACGTCTGTCAGGTTATGAGCTGACTCTTTTGGCTAGCCATGTGCACATCAAAAGATGTAATGTGTTGAATCCAGCTACGTTGTTGCCGATTTCTGTAGAGACATATGCTCACGAACAGTATGATTGCTTTCTTCGAACAGAGGAAGAAAAGAAGGCTAGAGTTGATTTAAAAGATACTCCTCTTACGAATGTTGATGCTACCTTATGGGTAGATGGTTCGTGTTTCAAGCTTCCGAATGGTGAGACGACTGCGGCATATGCTGTCACAACTTTACATACAGTTGTTGAAACAGCACGCATAACACAGAATTCTGCGCAAGCAGCAGAGTTGATTGCATTGACTAGAGCGTGTGTGTTGTCAGAGGGAAAGCGAGTGAATGTTTATACTGATAGCCAGTATGCGTTTGGTGTTGCCCATAGTTTTGGGCGTTTGTGGAGAGAAAGAGGATTTCTTACTTCCCATGGTATGAAAATTCAGCATGGGCAGTTAGTGAATGAACTTTTGGAATCACTTACTCTCCCAAAGCAGATTGCAATTGTGAAGTGTGGTGCGCATAAGAAAGTTGTGGATGATGTAGTCCGAGGAAATGCGTTTGCGGATGAAGTTGCGAAGGAAACGGTGAAAGACATGATGAGCCGTATGTAAGTTGCAGGCCCTGCTAGATGGGTTGTGGAAAGTGGAATGTGTGAAGACACAATAGAAAGTGTGAAGATGATTCAGGCTGAAGCTACGGAAAAAGAAGTGAGTGTGTGGAGAGAAACTACGGGTATGTTGGATTCGACGGGTTGTTGGGTTGAGTTGTCAGAACACCAGCGATGGTTGTTGCCTGATGCGTATGTGTTCCCAGTGGTTACAATGGCTCATGGAATGGCTCACATTAGTTCGAAAGGGATATGCAAGTTGTTGGCTCCAGTATGGCAGAATGCTGAAATTCCGAAATGTGCTGAGAATGTGGTGAAGCATTGTATGATTTGTTTGAAATACAATCCTGGAAAGGGAACTCCAACTCCAGCTGGTCATTTTGCTCCTCCGACGTATCCGTTTGAAGTGATACAGTTAGATTACATACACATGGAGGGATGTAACAATTAGAAGTATGTCCTTGTGATTGTTTGCGCCTTTTCCAGATGGATAGAGGCTTACCCCCTAAAGGATAATACTGCCTTGTCTACAGCCAAGGTTTTGCTCAAGGAGTATTTCACTAGGTATGGATTGCCGAGAATTTTATGGAGCGACAATAGGAGTGAATTTGTGGGCCAGATCATGAAGAAAGTGTTTGCTGGTTTGGGTATCAATCAGAAATTCCATGCTGCGAATCACCCCCAGTCTGCTGGACTTGTCGAGTGCTATAATGGCACCTTGAAGCTGAAGCTAGCTAAGATACAAGCGAGCACTGGTCTTACATGGCCAGATGCCTTGCCGTTGGCTCTTTTGTCAACAAGGACGACAGTGCATTCTCGTGTGGGACTTAGCCCATACGAAATCGTCTTTGGTCGTCCAGCGAATGTTTGGGGTGTGCCTCGTCCTAAGAAGTACAGCGACATTGAGTACCCTATGTTGGTGGATTACTTATATGACTTGACTGCTAAATTACGTGTTCTCCACCAACAGGTCTATGACAGTTTGCCGACAGCTACAGCAGATCCAGGCCATACGATTCAACCTGGAGAGTACACCTTGACCAAGAATTTCCAACGAACAAAAAACTTGGAGCTGAGATGGACTGAACCACATTTGGTCCTCTAGGCCACGAGAACTGCTGTTAGGGTAGCTGGTAAAAAAAAGTGGGTGCATGCCACCCATTGTAAAAGAGTACCTTTGCCCCTACCGTATGATAAGTGGGTGAGGGATGGAATAGCTGATTCCGAATGTGAAAGGATTCCTAGATTTGTACCTTTTAGTGATGCACATTTGATATGGGCTCAGTCAGAACGCGAGGATGATGACATTCTGCAAGCTGCTGTGCCTTTGCCTTTGAGACTCAACACGACGAATCCGGAAGTCCTTTTCCAAGAACAAACTGTGCCTGGTAAGGAGCACTACAATTTAAGACCGAGAAAGACTGAACCTATGGACAAATAAAAACTAGAATTTTTTTATGTAGTGAATTACACCTTGTCAAATCAAGAGACTTTTTTTACTTTTTTCTTTTTTGAGTCACCATCCGGACTCAGCTGCAGGGTCGCGGTACAGCCTTAAGGGGTGAGCTGCGTATTGATATAAGGTCTGTGGTTCATGGTCGTTACTACGATCTTGACGCACACTTAAGTGAAGAAGGTAATAGCCGTGAGCAGCACGTTAGAGGATGGAGTCTGGTAAGGAGGATGGAGTCTGATAAGGGTGTTTAGAGAATCGATTTGAAAGTGAAAATGTATACATTGGTTCGTAGCAAATGTTTTTTAATACTGTGTTTTCTAATGCTTTTGAATAGTACGTTGGCTTGTGTGGGTTGGATTGTCTATGTTACACAACAGACGCTTGCATCTACCTCCTAACCTACTCTTTCTTTTCCTACTGTTTCCCCGCATGAGTTTCATACGTTGCCTGAACATGAACAGACACGAAGATCAGAATTTGTGAACAATTTGTTTATACAGATGTTGCATCAGCATCAGCTAGTCGTAAATACCAGAAATTGTTGGGTTTGTGGTCTTATGCCACATACGACAGATAAGGGAATGCCATATTTGGTTTTGCCTTTCTCACCTGATGGGTCAGTATGGGCGCTCCAAGCAATGTTTATTTATGCGAATGAAGCATCTCCTGTACATTCCGTCAAAGATAATGCGAGTAATAATGTCTTGATACAGGGAATAGTAGATATGATCAGAGATATTGATGCGTATAATGATATCCCTAAAGATGAGGTACGAGCATATGTTGGTTGGAACAAGACGAGATATAGCATTAGTCTGACAGAGAAAGAGACACAGAAAAGGTCTCCTCCTATTTGGATTGTACCCCACCAAGGGTCATTTTTGTCTGCAAGGTAATGGTCAGAATCCGAGAGCTCAGCTTGGTAAGAGTGTGTGTGTTCACACCTATGTCTATACGTCCCAGAAATCTCCACCGTTCGTGCCAGCTAAAGGCACGTATTTTGTTTGTTACGACAGAGCATATACATGTTGCCTTCTGATTTTTCAGGCACATGTTATGTGGCATTTTTGCTTCCCCCTACGTATACAGCTGCTTTCAATTACCATAAGACAAGATATGGTAGAGTTGTTATCGATGCGAAAGATACTGTTGCACAAGAAGTTGGAGACTTCTTTAAGGGTTTTCTGCCCTTTTGGGGTCCTATGGCTAATAGTAGGAATATTCGTCAGCTTACGAGAGTGGTCGAGGCCACTATAAATGAGACTGCAGGTGCCCTTAGCAATATTACAGCTCAGCTTCAAGCGGATCGCTTTATGACATTACAAAACCGCTTTGTTTTAGATATTATACTCGCAGATAGAGGTGGAGTATGTAAATTGATCGGGTCTAGTTGCTCCGTTTTCATACCTGATAACGCCCCGACAGTGTACCAAGCCATCTTGAGGTTGCATAAGTCCGCTGAGTCTATACATGTAGACGAAGGGAACTGGTCATTGATAGGATGGTTTTGGGAACTGCTGTCCAAATGGGGATGGAAGATTCTGATGTTTCTTGGTATGGCTTTAGCGATCCTTTTCTCGTGTTGCTTATGCATCCAGTGTGGTCCTGCCATTTGTGGCCTTTGTGCTACGATCTGTGTGAGAAGACCCATCCCGAGAGAAGCAAAGGATAATAAGATGATGTTACAGCAACACCTTAATGACCTGATGAGAATAGACATAGACCTGGATTCAGATTGACATGAGTTTAGGTTATTGCCTATGTAATGGCAAAAGGAGGGTCTGAGGTTCCGTGGTTTTCGGGACCGGACTCCATTTTGTTTGCGTTGTTCGTGACGCCATTTTGTGTTGCCCTCACGTAGGCCTAGGTGGTAAACGAACGAATGAAGTTGCAAGGGCCTCGTTGTTCATGTAAGCATTAACAGGCCCTTTTCGACTTGCGAGTGAATTGTAAGATGCTGACCCCTTCACCTGAAACTGACCCTTTGCGAAGCCAGTTTTCTCTAGCTGATCGTTGTCTGAAATTGCCAATCAATGTTCAGGATATCGTTAACTTTTAGTTTCTTGCACATATCTTATCCTACTCAACATCTGAATTGTTTATTTCCTTACGACTTTTCATTACATGGGTAGTGCTTTCAATTATGGGTTTGTCCGGCTTGTGGTAATCGAATATGGGACAGTCCTAATAATTAACTTATGGGTTGGTACAATGTAAAGTGAGTTTTTTGGAATGTAATAATATGTGTGAAAATGTATTTCATTGGTCAGAATTTGCCGCAGTGGGTGTGCATTCGTAATTAATCGAAAACAACATAAAAAGTGATGTTTTGCTCTATGAAAGTTGAGCAGTTTCCTGAGTTGTACACCGTGTTGTATTGCTTGGTTTACTGTTACTAGCTGCAGCTAATACATTTGATCTCTGACGCCACCTAGAAGTATTACGTGTCTCTGTATTCCAAAACAGGAGAACTCGAAGACTTCGGGTGTGTCCCTGGCACCGCTGGGTTCTAAGAAAACCCGGTTCTTCAACGCCCGGAACCTCTGCATCATACTCAACTCCTCCATTACCATGACCTGACAGATAACACCGTCGCCTCCACCTGCTTCAACACCCTCCACATCCTTCGCAAGACCTTCAAATGGACCCCCCCCCCCCCGAATCCAGAAAGACCGTCCCCATGCACTCATATCAAGCAGACTGGACCACGGAAACACCTTTTATGCCGGAATCAACAAATCCCTGCTCTGCAAACTCCAGACCATCCAGAACACCGCAGCCAGACTCGTCCTTGGCATCCCACAACATGAACACATCACACAACACTTACAAGACCTCCACTGGCTCCCCGTCGAGAAGATAGTAACCTTTAAGCTACTCACTCATGCCTACAAATCCCTCACTGGACCCCAATACCTCAACGAAAGAGTCTCATTCCACGTACCCAAGAGAAACCTCCGCTGGAAGAGTCTTCTCCTACATCATGTCAAAGACCTGGAACAAGCTCCCGATCAATATCAGAAGCTCCCCCACTCTGCACGCCTTCAGGAAGATCCTCAACACCTGGCTCTTCGGCTGATGCAGACCTGTACCCCCCCACCCACCAGTGCCTTGAGACCCTGACGGATGAGTAGCACACTTCACAATTCCCTGATTGATTGATTTATTCATTCATTTGTACATGCACACACATACATACAGTCAATCTATGCTGTATATAATTGTGTGCACTTTACTATATACTTTATAAATGATTTATCGATTTATAGAGTAATGTGATGAGAAATAGCTTGAATGATGTCATGAGTGGTGTAATCAACAATGTCATTTGAGATGTCATGAGTGATGTCATCAATGATATAACTTAGCATGTCATGAGTGATGTAATATGTGAAGTCATAGGCAGTACAGAGGGGGTGCAAGTTATAGCTATCTCTGTAAACCATAACTGGTGAATTTCTGTGGTTATTGGTTATTCGTCCAATAAACAGCTTTTGCCTTATTTCAACACCTAACTGTAAAACTATAATGTCACTTTAACCTTTGTTTTCTTCAGTGAATGAATATGAATATACAGATATTTTTTAATTCACAGCGATTTTTGGAAAAACTTTGCAAATGCCACTGTGAATTGAAAAAAAAAACAAGTACGATTCCACGCACTTGTTTTTCAAGAAGCCTACCCAGTGTTCATGTTATAAAAAATGGGGGGCCTTGCAGACACCCCGTCCACTAGGGACCACTACCTCCATGGTGCTATAAATAAAAAGAATAGCTGGGGGGGCACATGGACCCTCCCAGGCCCCATAGACCACCACCTCCCCAGGGCTATTACTTCTCTTTGAAAGATGGATGGGGGCCGCGTGGCCCTCCTCCCGGGCCTTATACGACCCGCGACACCCAACTTTCCGGAGCCAGCCTGTGCAGATCAAAGAAGAGGGGGCTGCGCGGCCCCACTCCTGCAGCCATATATGGTCCTGGGTACTGCCCCCCAGGCCAGCTCCTACTATGGCATGGGGTGCCCATCCCCACGACATAGCTGTTTGCTTTTGCTTTGTTTGAGTTGACAGCTCCCACCAAGCAAACGCAAACACTCCACTTCCAGCAAGATGTCAAAGTGCTCCAACTTGCTGGAAGTGGAGGTTTCATCTCTTTACCTGTCCACAGACATGCAAGCAAGGAAAGAGATGAAACTATTGCTCTTGCACACAGCAGCATTTCCAGCAGCTCTCTGTGTGCAGTAGCAATGCCAGCTCAAGCAGGAGGCCAGGAGCCGACTTGGACCAAGGGGCCCTTGAGGCTTCCCCAGCCATTCCAAAGATGCACACTGGGTGCCCTGGGTAGGTTCAAGTGCACACAAGTAAACATGCTTGGGCCCCAGGGCCAAAATCGCACTTACAAATATAAACATAGCAGGTATCCCCGTTGAAGCTCCACATCTGTAAAGGACAAATGAGCATAACTTCTTGGCTTGATGAACGCAAAGCAAGTGTGTTGTCTCAGCAATTCATACTGAAAAACAATCTGACATGCACCGAGGAGGTGAATGCATCATTGATCTATCAGAGCGCAATCTGTATGTGACTGTGACGAGTGGGTTCTTTCTTGTCCTCTCCTGGTGAGAACAGCGTCCATAGTTCTCCTTTTAGATGACTACAAATATGGAAATGTGCAAATCATTTGGAAGCTTGGCCCGTTTGACACCACCTAAGTAATGCAGCAAAGGTCTTCCTGCATTTTGCCAGGATGATGGACAGCTTAACAAGCCCCCGGAGCTCATTTCCTGCAGATTTTGGAGAGGACATCTTGATGCAGAGGAATATAAGAACATGTCCACCAAAGAAGCACTTACTGCATATAGTTAAGAGGAAAAAACCTTTTTGGGCTGATATTTACCTCTTTGTAGTCTTGTTGTCTTCTCCTTTGTGGCTGAGTGACTCACACAGCTACTGACACACCCACACAGACATTTACAGACCCACTCAGACACTCATACACTCACAAACCCATTGACAGACCCATTTAGACACTAATACACCCACTCACAGAAGCACTCAGACACTCATGCACCCACTCACAGATCCATACTGTCACCGACACAGTCATTCACAGACCCACTCAGAGACGTGTGCACCCACTCAAAGTTCCACTCAGAGACTAATGCACACACTCATAAACTCACTCAGACATTCATGCACTCACTCACAGACTGATACACACACTCATGGAGGTACTCACAAACCCACTCAAACACCCAGGCAGATATTCACACACCCACTCACAGACTCACACAGATACTTACACACACATTGATATACTAATGCCCTCACACATCCATTGAGACACTCGTGCACTCACACAATCTCTCTCAAAGATTACAGGTTATAGTTAGAAAACAGAATTAAAAAAACCTAAAAAATTCACCCCCAAAAAAAGGAGGCTTTAGTTAGGCTCAAATTTCACTTGTCCAAAACCAGTGAAATTCAGTAGTTAGAGTTAGCTTAGCAAACTATAACCTATGCCCCGCAATGCACTGCTCATGACCTCACATATTACATCACTCTTCACATGGTCAGTGACAACACTGATGACATCACTGATGACATCTCAAATGACATCACTGATGACATCATCCACAGAACCACTCATACACCCGCTCACACCCCACACAACCTCTCATACACCCACTGACCTACTCATAAAACCACTCATACTCCAGCTTACTGATCCACAGAGCCGCTCACACACCCACTCAGTCACTGACATAGCCACTCACACACCCACTCACCCATACACCTACTGACGGAGCCACCCACTCACACATACACTCCTTCACACTGCCACTCACTCACCTATACAGCTACTCCCACTTATTCATCCATGCAGCCACACACATACCCAGTCACTCACCCATACAGCTTATCAAAAGAGCCACTCACACACCCATACAACCACTTATACACCCATTCACACATCTATATAAGCACTCACACTTCTACTCACTTACCTATCCAGCCACTTTCACATCCACTGAATTAACCAAACAGCTACTCAAACAGCCACTCACTCACCCAGACAACCAATTACACACCGTCACTCACATAGCCACTCACACACCCATACAGCCACTCACACACCCAATCACCGACCCATACAGCCATTCACACACACACACACACACACACTTATTCACCCATACAACCAGTCACACAACCATTCACAAACCCAGTCACTCACACACGGATACACATAGTCACATAGCCACTCACATAATATATGTTAGAAATAGTATCACTCATTAGTAGTACACAAAGTAAACAAAATTAACTTTTGTGGTACCTTAGCATATATATATTTAACACTCAGAAACTTCTAGAAAACACCCTTGTGTGTGAGTGGGTGTGTGATTGGTTCTGTGGATGATGTCATTTCTGATGTCATCAGTGATGTCCGTGACCATGTCATGAGTGATGTAATATGTGAGGTCATAAGCAGTGCATTGCCAGGACGTAAGTTATTGTTAGCTCAGCTAACTATAACTGCTGAATTTCACTGGTTTTGTACGAGTGAAATTTGAGCCTAACTATAAGATATATATATATCAATTCAATTCAAATCTTTATTTCGGTTAAACAAACCATAAAGGAGTCATTGACATTAAAAAAAACAATACAATCTCTAAAAACAGGTGGTACCAATAATATCATTTTCAGTTTCCAAATATTGGCAGGCCATAAAAAGGGGTCATGATAAACAATGCAACATTTTTCTGGGAGGGACTTAGCAAAACCAGACAATTGGAATTCCTAATCCACTATTATAATCAGTCGGTCCCTAGTTCGCTAAATGCATGGAAAATACATTATTTAAAATTTGCAACAAATATAAATATTAATAAATATTAATAAATACCAGGTGCTAATATTAGTTAATATTGTTAAAAATGATAAAAAACATGTTAAAAGACAAATAAGAAACTTTTAAAAGGTATTTCATCCAGTTCATATAGCAAAATATAGATGTGCAAATGGTTCAATGTCTTATCCACCACTATACCAAAAAGCCATATCAACATCACTATCAATTTTGTTTCAGATGCCTAACCCTGTCCCCTAAGCTATTACAGTTTCAGACCTCGTTTTCTTCGTGCTATTGCTACAGCAAAAAGATATCTGCTTAAACTAAAGACAATGGTCTGTGTGGTATCAGCTTTAAACACTCTTTCTGCTTCCTTGATACGTCTGAATCCTAGGTGGCGACAAATGGGCTTTAGCCACTTCTTCCTACTATGTTGGTATGCTGGGCAAAGAAATATGACATGGGCCTTGTGTCCATGTTGCACATCTCACATTTTTCAAGCAAATCATCTCCTATGCGACCCTTGTTACATGCCCATTTTGCTGTATTAGATTTAATGTGGAGAATGCCATAACGAAACTTTAGATACAAGGTTTTTGCCATAGATGGCAATATTTCGTCCATAAGACTTTCAAAGCTACTTTCACTTTTAACTTCAAGGAATTTGAGGGTCAAAACTCCAGTTTTTGAATTATATATTGTGGAGTTTTGGACAGAATCCCAGAATCTTTCTTGCACTAGCTTTTTACAAGTTAGGGTCAGGGATCCTGGGTCTGTCCAATAATGGTATAACCCCAATTTGAAAAACCAGTTCTCGATATGGACCAACCACAACAGTCGGGTTGTGTTCCTTATTGTCATAATTTCTTTTAATGCTTCTCTGTAGTCGATTAATTCGTCCGTTGCCCACAGACGAATCAAATATAGTAATGGACGTACGATGGCATGATCATCAGAGCGATGTATATTTAGATCAAGGAAGAATGGAGTAAGGGGTGTGCAGCGTGGTACTGCTAATAATTGTCTAAAAAAGATATTTTCGTGCACTGAAAAGGCATTTTTAGCAGCATGGCCCCATAGTTCTGCACCATAGAGAGTGGCAGATTGAGCCCTATACTTAAACAGCTCAATTACGGGGGATACGGCTCTAGAATAACTATTCCTGTGCCTTCTGGCTATGGGTGCTAAGTTTTGCATCAGAATTGTTTTGGATTTATCAATTTGTGGATTCCAATTCATTTTTACATCCAAAACAATACCCAGATAATTAAAACTCTGCACTTGCTCGATCATTTCATCATTAACAGTAATTAATTTTTTTAAACTCTTGTGGGGACTAATTGCCATGAACATTGTTTTCGACGAGTTAATCTCCAACTTCTTATCCACACAGTAGGATTGAAATTTGTCAAGCAAATTCTGCAGTCCTTTTGGGGTCTGGGAGATTAAAATAGTGTCGTTAGTAAAATAACAGAGCCGGCACTATTTGGCCACCCAACTTGGGAGAGTCATGCTCGCAGCCCAAGAGGGTGGTCGGTATATCATTTATGTACAAAGAGAAAAGAGTCGGCGCCAGCACGCAGCCTTGCCTTACGCCTCTCTTTATATCTATGCGCTCCGATAGTTCCCCATTGGGACACCACCTTACCCTTGCATAGTTGGCCTCGTGTATCCTAACAATTTGTTCGATTATTTCAGCAGGGACACCCTGATTCCTTAATCTTGTCCACAGCTTGTCCCTGGGAACAAGGTCGAAGGCCGCTCTGAGGTCAACGAAGGCTACGTAGAGGTGGGAGTTCCTTACATTTATATATTTCCAAATTAAACATACAAATCTAAAAACCTGATCGACGGTGCTAATCTTCTCTCTAAAACCAGCCTGGTACTTAGTTAAAATAGAGTTTTCTTGGATCCAGTCATTTAGCTGACTTAAAACTTGGCGAGCATAAACTTTTTGTAGAACGTCAATCAGACTGATTGGTCTATAGTATGCTGGGTTCTGTCTATCCCCTTTTTTAAAAATGGTCACAATTTCGAAACCCCTCCATGTCTCAGGGATAGGCGCTCCTCTTGCAATTTCATTGCTAAGTAGGTTAATGTACGGGGCCCATAACATATTCTCATGTTTCCAGAGGTCCCCCGGAATCTTGTCCGGGCTTGGTGCTTTCCCTGGTTTAATAGCATTAATGGCTGATATAGTATCTGCCATACTAAACGATAGGGGTGTCCCACTTACATTTACTCCTATAACTTCTTCATTACCCATTTGATCATTTCCATCGTAGGAGTATAGTGTGGAGAAATGTGTGACCCAAACATTTGCTTCTAGGAACAGATCCCTAGACGGCATACTCTCTTTCTTTCCCCTAGCTAAAATGTGGATTGATCTTTTGATTTACATGATTCCAAGAATTCTGACCATACTTTTTCATCCCAACCCTTTTTGGCCGTTACTAGCATTTTTTTGTATTCCCTTCTTTTTTATTTTACAGTTACTATATCTTTCCCTTTTACAGGTTCTAGCAATTCTGATTTGGCATGGCGGCACGTCTTGTTATACCATGTCCCTTTTTTCAATGACTTGCTTTGTCCAGTATTTGCCCTTTTAGCTACTTTGGTGAGTATTTCACTAAGCCCCAGTGTAATTTTTCCATGGACTTCTACTATTAGTGGTTTCTCAGCTGAACTGGCATCTAGTGGGGACATTAGCTTCACATAAAGCTCATACATTTTCTTAACAGTGGAGTCACTTCCCATAACTACAGGCCACTTCAATGCTCTACGATTATTAGACACAAGGGGGTCAATACTCAGACTTCTAGAATGGGATATCCCTTCTGGAGGCAACATGAATAGTGACTTTGAAAGGGTCAGGCTAAGAGGATAGTGGTCACTCTCTGTACGCTCATCCACCACCAAATCTATCATCATTGGCCACAGACTTATTGAGACCCTTCTATAGTCCAAGTAACTGGCAAAGCTGCCACGTCTAAAGGTAGGTTTTCTCAGGGAATCTGACGGTAAACGGCCACTACAAGAACGCAGGCCATGTCCCACTGTCAGACGTAATAATTGGAGTGCAGCTTTTGAACACGGTACTATTGAACTGGTCTCAGCACCAGGGATGCTATTAGCATTGTCTTCCAGCTCGGTGATATTTTCTAGGCCCAGTAAAGGTTCAAAACTCCGATTAAAATCACCTCCTATGATCAAATCTGGAAATAATGTTATCTAATGGAGATATAGTCTCTGATTCCTTGTGTGAAGACATAGGTCTGTTATAGATATTGATGATACAGACTTCTTTATTATTAGTGTCTTTAAATTTTATTGCCAGGATATCAGGGCTATTACAATCAATTTGATTGTAGTTAATTCCCAGTGTGATCTCTAACCAGATTAACAGACCACCAGAGGGTCTTCCTTTATTCAAGTTGACTGCCGGTATATAGAAGGATATGTAACCTATTTTAAAGTGATTTTCCACACCCCACGTTTCTTGGATTAATATGATATCCCTATTCTCAATATAATCGTGCCATGCGGGATCACTCAGACCTTTCCTTATGCCTGCAATGTTCCAGGACATTAAATGAATCTCACCTTCTAACCCAATGCCCGATATGTTGCTTTCTATATTCGGTGCTCCTGCACTCATTACTATTTTAGGGTCAACATTTTCTGATGTTACCAGCTCAATCAAGCTCGAGCCTTCCATATTTTTACCTATGTTTTTCCCATCCCACTCAAAATTAGTGGACTTATCTTTGCTGTGTGTTCTATTACTATTCCTCGAACTCCTTGTTTCAGATGGTTCGTTGTTCAAGCTCAGATCTGGTGTGCCTTGTTTAGTCATTTCTTGGTCACTGATAGTTGTGAAGGGGTCTGCTCGCTCTAAGGCTGCTGCCCCTGTGGCTACTAGGTTATGCTCTTCTTCAGCTCCCAGTCAGTCCACCTCCTCTAACCCATATAGCTCTGCAAAACGATTATTTGTGGCCACTGTAAAATTAGTAAATGAACAACCCGCTGCCCCTTCCTGAGCCCCCTCACAAGGCAGTTGGTCAGTGGTGGTGGAGCCTCCAGATTGTAGAAATATGTTAGATTTTGCGTACCAATTCCACTCTAGTCCGTAAGGTGTCTTTCATTGCAGATATACCTCACTACACGCTTATCCCTAAAGTTTACAATGATTGTATTCCCGGGTATATCCTTAGATCTTCTGCCTACCCAGTTGACTCTTCTGGCAAACAGGACTTCCCCATTCATATCTCTTGGGAGCGGCCTATTCCTGTTTAGCCAGAATGTCACTTTGTATTTTAGTTGTTGATAGGATTCAACCATTCCGCTCTTCAATTCAGGAACGCCAGTGAGGACAACCACGTAAGGTAGGGACTCTGGTGGTAGGTCAACAGTGGCCAACAATGACTTTAAATTACTGTCGTTGTTGCCTTTCTCTCTGGTTGTACTTGTAGGGCTAATTACCTTCTGTAGGTCTGTTTGTTTTACTATTAGATCCTTCAGGACGTTTGTCCAGAGCTATGTTTGCCTGTGTGTTGGTGGTAGAGCTAGATTGTGTCATGGCAACTTGGGGTTGTACGACAGCTTCGCTGGTTACAGCCACTGGTATCGTTACAGTTTCTTTTAGAGGAGCAATGTCCTTTTTCGATCTTTCTTTTGCCTCAGCCTTTAATAGATTTTTTAGAATAAAAAAGTTATCTAAAGTCATTTGTTCGAATCTCTATAACTTTTCATTTACCACCTTTATCCTCTCCAGGAGTGGGAGGATCAGTGATCTTTAATCTTGTTCTATCTGTATAACTGATCCTCCTATTTGCTGAGGGATAGGATAAGAGTTAATTACCCCATTATCATGTGGACTCATTCGGATATCAGGCAAAGATTCGACATCCGGTGATAATGGTGTCATACTCACAGATGGCCCTGGATTCGAATTTGATATTTGAATATTTTTCAGTACTTTAGGATTTCTCCCCTTATGTGTAGCCTCCGTTCTCTTCCTCTTTATATTTGCTCCCGTATTAGCCTGTGTCTGGGGATGTGCAACTATAGTTTCGCATTGGGCACCGTTTAAGGGATCCCGGGCTATCTAAGGAGTTTCATCCGGGCTAGCTTGTCTGTCATGCTCATTAGGTAATAAATTGGTAGGCCCTTCTGGCACAGAAGGGGAGATGGCTTGCATTAAAGGCCCCAGGGATGAGCGTCTAATATACATCGGACCAGGTGAAAGGCGCCGTTCGGTGATGGCAATTTCCTGTTCCAGGACTGATGCAGCCCTAGTGAAGAACTGGTCAAGCGTGCCACTCACCGACCCCCCACCCCTGTTTTCTTCCCCATAGCCATTGGTTCAGGACCTTTCTTTATTTTGGAATGTTGCGAAGTCCTGCGAGACTCTTCTGACGTTTCCTCTTAAGCTGCAAACTCCCAACTCCCTCAAGGATCAATCAACACAATCAGGATTGTAACTCTGACTGAATTAACTTTTCCCTCAGGGAAAGGGGAAGTGGACAGAGAAAACTAACAACACATAAAGAAATAATGACTTCTGTGGTTGTTTCTCTGGGTAGTGTTCCAGGCCTTAGACTTCTTCTGATTGCGCATCAAATTCTACACAATTCAACAATTGAAAAAATTGACAATGAATTACTCTTCTTAACTTATACATAAATCAGTATATTGGCTAGACTATTCATTACTGACCATTGAGTCTAGAGGCCTTTGTTCACACTTAGATGATCCTGAATTGCCAGATCTCTTTCTCAGGATTCCTTAAAAATTATTAAAGATTATTAAACAAGAAGAAAAAGACTTTTCATTGAGGAACTACAACTGTTAATTAGGTTAGTGAACTTAACTAGTTAACACATGCAGTAAACATCAAGTATCATACCTGATAACTTCAGCAACTTGTCTTATTAAGGAAATCTCTGCAAGGGGGTGACAGAAGAAGAAAACAGCAACCTACTTCTATACTGCAACTGACTTACAGAATTTCAGCAGTGCGTTTAACATCAGACCACCCTTATTAATCAGAATTCACTGTTATCTATTTACATACAATTTGTTCCTTCCAATTTTAACATTAAAGAACCTTGCTTTTACCAAAGCTTGTTAGTTTTACACAGGCTAGTCTCTTTAGTGAATATTCAAGATAACCTTGCCTTTACCAAGGTTTGCTGGTTGATTGTTCAAGCAACCTAATCCCTCGCAGATTCCTAATAAACACTATTGGTTTCTTCCACAGTATTATTGTCTTTGCCAAGGTGTGTTTTGTTTTAACCTAGCTGAGCAAAAGCCTTAGCAAGTCTGAAGAAAGCGAGTTCACCTTTAGAGAAATTATGGAACTGTTCTGACGCTGTTTCAACTCCTTCAATATAAATTAAAGTTTTTGACCTACTGTCTCCGTGGTAGGCTGCCGTCTGACAGCAGTCTCGATCCGACTTCAGGCGCGCTGAAAGGAAATGCGCGCTCAGCCGCCTGACAAAGAGAAAGTCACGGTGCTCACAGCCCCGCTCCGCGCAGCTTTACCAAACGGGAAAATCTTCCAGATAACCCGACAAGGAGTTGGGAGGAGGTGTTTTCCTAGGAAGGGGACTCGGGCATGAGTTAAGAAGGGAACAGGGACGACAGTTTCAAACTGCAGCAATCACGGTCAGAAGCGCTCGTCGAACCCAACATGAGACGAAGCGCCGACCGTTGGAAGGGCAGCTGTATTTATAGATTCTGCTCTGTCACGTGAACCTGCACGAGCCTCCAACCACAGGAGTTCCAATCACGAGGACAGCGCGAGCCTTACTCACAAGGAGCGCACAATCTTGTACATTTTTATAACTGATAATAAGAACAATACAACAAGCATTGCTAAAAGCAACTCCTATTTACACAGAATCTAAATATAGACTAAACACTCAAACTAATACTCAGAGTCTAATTTATATATTATACTAAATTCATTCAGATGTAAAGAAGTACCGACTACACCATGTAATCAGTTTTAAGCTTATTAAGCTAGACGACCTGTAACACCCCTAACAGTTCCTCCCCCCAAAGGTCGTCTCACCGGGCGAGGTTTGTCAGGATGTAAAGCATGGAAAGACCTAATAAGTCTAGGAGCGTGCACATTTCTTTCTGGTTCCCAAGATCGTTCTGAAGGATCGTAACCCTTCCAATCCACCAAATAAAACAGGGTACCACGAATCCTCTTTGAATCTAAAATACATTTGACCTCATACTCAACATGATCCCCAATAACCACAGGAGGGGGTGGATTATCAGGTCGAGTAGACGGTTCAAAAGGCTTCAATAAGGATACATGAAATACAGGATGAATAGTGTATTCATCAGGCAAAATTAACTTTAAGGATACTGGATTCAGAATTTTCTCAACTTGGAACGGCCCAATAAACCTAGGTTTCAACTTCCTTGGACCCTCCAATTGAATGTTTCTCGTAGACAGCCAAACCCATTGTCCTTCCTTGTAAATAGGAGAGGATCTTCGATGAGAATCAGCAATTCTTTTCATAGTAATCTTACTTTTAATCCATTGCTTCTTAGCCTTTTCCTGAATATCAAACAATGAAGTCAATCTATCAGCGACTGCTGGCATAAATTGCTGATCTTCAGGCAAAAGAACAGGAAGAGACCTAGGATGTAGACCAGTGAGAAAGTAAAAAGGGGAACAACCCAAGGCTGAATGGGTAGTATTGTTATAAGAAAACTCAGCCCAAGGCAACACTTCATCCCAATGACCAGAGGAATTAGTTAATAAACATCGTAAACCCTGTTCAACATGTTGATTAACCCTCTCAGTTTGACCATCAGTTTGTGGATGAAAGGAGGAAGACAAGGCCAATTCAATTCCCAGTTGTTTACTCAATTGAGACCAGAATTTCGATATAAATTGAGGGCCTCTGTCAGAAATTATTTTAGATGGAAGACCATGAAGTTTAACAATATTAGATAAAAACACAGTACTAAATTCTACAGCTGTGGGAATCTTGTGCAAAGGAATAAAATGTCCCATTTTCGACAATAAATCAACCACCACCAACACAGTAGTAAATCCATTAGATTTAGGAAGATCTGTAATAAAATCTAGACTAACTGTATGCCAAGGTTGAGGAGGAATAGTCATTGGCCGAAGCAGACCCATAGGAACTGCATGTAAGGCTTTTTGTCTCGAACATACTGGACAAGATTTTACAAATTGCTGAATAGCAGGAATCATTTTTTCCCACCAAAAATGGCGTTGACATAAATCCAACATTTTATTAACGCCAGGGTGAGCAGCAATTGCCAAATCATGATTCCAATGCATAACTTCATCTTGTAGATTTTTTGTAGGAATAAATAACCTATTATCATGAAAAAACAAACCCTCTCTGACAGAATTCCCTTTCTTGGATAACCACTCCAGAATGTCAAAAGTTTTTAATTCCTTTTTAACAGACTCCAAAAAGTTTTCAGAATGAATCACTGCAGCTATTTTTTCTTTAGATAAAATACTTGGTGGCTCATTAACTGCAATCAAATCCTTCTCACACACTAATCTTGAAAGTGTATCAGATAATAACTGTTTATTACCAGGCCGATATGTGATTAGGAAATCAAATTCACTAAAAAACTGCAACCATCTCATTTGCCTGGGAGTGAAAGCTTTTACTGTGGAATAAAATTGTAAATTTTTATGATCAGAAAATACAGTGATAGTGTGTTTAGCACCCAAGAGATGATGTCGCCATTCCTGAAACACATCCTTAATAGCGAGAAGTTCCCGTTCAGCAACTGTATAATTCTGTTCAGCTGATAAAAGCTTCCTTGAAAAGAAGGCAATAGGGTGTAAATAGCCTGAATTTGAATCCTTTTGAAGCAACACTCCATCCACCGCAGTCTGAGAAGCATCAGCTTCAACAAAAAATGGTCTATCAGGATCAGGATGAACTAAAATCGGAGCTGATGTAAAAGCCCTTTTCAATAAAGAAAAAGCTTGATCTTTTCTTCAAAAGCTGAGTAATAGGAGAAACAATTTCAGAAAATTTAGAAATGAATCGCCTATAAAAATTAGCAAAACCTAAAATCCTCTGTGTATCCTTAATTGAAACTGGAATTGGCCAGGTCAGAATTGCTTCTACCTTTTTAGGATCCATATGAATCCCTTCAGGAGATAAGCAATAGCCAAGAAATTCCACCTTGGATGCATGGAATACACATTTTTCCAACTTAGCAAATAAGGAATGATCTCTCAGTCTTTGTAAAACAGCTTGAACATGTTGCACATGTTCCTCAGTATTTTTAGAATAAATTAGGATATCGTCAATGTAAACAATGCAACAGACATCCAGCAAATCATGCAAAACTTCATTAATAAAATATTGAAAAGCTGCTGGTGCGTTACAAAGACCAAATGGCATGACAGTATATTCAAAGAGACCAAACTTGGTGCGAAAAGCAGTTTTCCACTCATCTCCTTCCTTAACTCGAATCAGATGATAAGCACCTCTAAGATCTAACTTGGTATAAACACTTGAACCTTTAATTTGATTTAAAAGTACAGGAATTAGAGGTAATGGATATCTGTTTTTAATTGTTGCTTTGTTGACAGCTCTATAGTCAATACAAGCTCTCAAATCTCCCGTCTTCTTTGCTCCGAAGAAAAGCGGAGACGAGACAGGAGAAGTGGAGTGCCGAATAAATCCTAATTCTAAAAGTTCATCCAAATATTTCCTTAAATACTCATTTTCAGGTTCCGTTAACGCATAAATTCTACTACAAGGTAAAACAGCTCCAGGAACCAAATCAATTCTACAATCATAAACTCTATGAGGTGGTAGTTTAGTTGCTTCAACTGGATCAAAAACCTTAGAAAAATTACTATACTCCACAGGGAGCCTATCTATTTCTGTGTTTGAAATAGCACAAAAAAGAGGCATCACCGGGTCACTGGTTTCTTGGTAGCAATGCAATTTACAGTAAGAAGACTCCAATGTAACAGTTCTTTTGATCCAATCAATTCTTGGATTATGTAATTCTAACCAAGGAATACCCAAAATCACTCCAAAGGTTGGTGCATCGATTAGATCAAAAACCACCCTCTCCGTATGCCCATTGTCTGCCAATAAAGTCAATGGTTCAGTACTAAACCGAATCATCCCAGAAGACAAAACCGAACCATCAACAGCTCTCACCGGCTCCGGTTCCTTTTTGGCAACGAATTTTAAATTCAATTTATGGGCAAACCCAATATCAAAAAAATTTCCCGTGGCCCCAGAGTCCAAAAGTACAGGAATACTATGTCTTTGAAGGGTAGTTAAAATAAAAACCATTCGAATAGTAAAATGCCTCGGAATAAGAGTAGTCACATTAGTGACAAATTGAGAGACCTTCGATGAAGATTTACTCGAGAGAACGATCTCAGCTTCTCTCGAGAATTCTAGTTTTCCGACAGATTTTTCACTGGGGTTTCCACTACTAAAACTTTCTTTTTGGTAGGTTTAACTGTACAGTCCTTAGCAAAATGCCCAGGCTTACCACAGTACAAACATAAATTACCCTTGCGTCTACGCTCTTTTTCTTCTGGAGCTAAAGGACCCTTAAACCCACCCGATAAGACAGGTTCTATTGAAGTACCCTTGACTTCTAACTCTCTTTTCTCCACTTTAAATTGTGAACTTTTAAAATCTCCTCTAGATTTTTCATTTTTGCGTTCACTCAACCTATGATCAAGCTTCACTACCAGATCCTGAAATTCTTTAAAATCCTCAGGTAAATTAACTATGTGTGCAAGGGAATCTTTTAATTCGTCCTTTAAACCTCTATAAAACAAAGAAATTCTTTTCTCCTCAGGCCAATGAGTCTCAGTCAAAAGTCTATTGAAGGAAGTAATATAAGGAATGAGATCCTTAGTTCCCTGACGAAGATTCAACAACTCGTTATCAGATGCCTGCACTAGAGTATGTTTTGCAAATAAGTTGGACATGGCCACCTTAAAATTCTGTAAATTGTGAAGCAATGGGTCATTATTATCCACCAAGGGCATTGCCCAATTTGCAGCCACCCCTCCCAGATAAGAAATTATAAAGGCTACCTTAGAGGTGTCAGAAGAAAAAATTTGAGGTTTACACATGAAATGCAATTGACATTGACTAATGAAAGTAGCGAACCTACAATTTTCGCCAGAAAATCTTTCTGGATTCGCCAAGGGAACAGGGGTGGGCGTATCAACCGTGACCTGGACAGGTTGACTTCTCAACTGATCACCCATGGAGTGTGACTGATGGGTATCAGCCCCAAATCTAGTTGGCGTTAGGACTGGCTTTTTCTCCTTAGAAGAATCCCTCCAAACTGAAAAACCCGCTTTAGTTTCTTCTAATTCTTGACGAAGCGATTGATTCTCCAATCGTAAACTATTCATTTCCTCAGTCAATTTCTGCACTAGCTGTGATAACTGAGATTCATCCATGAGGGCGAATTTACAGACTTAAGAGGAAACAATTATTTTTTTAGGCTTCGTCTACTGTTGCGAAGTCCTGCGAGACTCTTCTGACGTTTCCTCTTAAGCTGCAAACTCCCAACTCCCTCAAGGATCAATCAACACAATCAGGATTGTAACTCTGACTGAATTAACTTTTCCCTCAGGGAAAGGGGAAGTGGACAGAGAAAACTAACAACACATAAAGAAATAATGACTTCTGTGGTTGTTTCTCTGGGTAGTGTTCCAGGCCTTAGACTTCTTCTGATTGCGCATCAAATTCTACACAATTCAACAATTGAAAAAATTGACAATGAATTACTCTTCTTAACTTATACATAAATCAGTATATTGGCTAGACTATTCATTACTGACCATTGAGTCTAGAGGCCTTTGTTCACACTTAGATGATCCTGAATTGCCAGATCTCTTTCTCAGGATTCCTTAAAAATTATTAAAGATTATTAAACAAGAAGAAAAAGACTTTTCATTGAGGAACTACAACTGTTAATTAGGTTAGTGAACTTAACTAGTTAACACATGCAGTAAACATCAAGTATCATACCTGATAACTTCAGCAACTTGTCTTATTAAGGAAATCTCTGCAAGGGGGTGACAGAAGAAGAAAACAGCAACCTACTTCTATACTGCAACTGACTTACAGAATTTCAGCAGTGCGTTTAACATCAGACCACCCTTATTAATCAGAATTCACTGTTATCTATTTACATACAATTTGTTCCTTCCAATTTTAACATTAAAGAACCTTGCTTTTACCAAAGCTTGTTAGTTTTACACAGGCTAGTCTCTTTAGTGAATATTCAAGATAACCTTGCCTTTACCAAGGTTTGCTGGTTGATTGTTCAAGCAACCTAATCCCTCGCAGATTCCTAATAAACACTATTGGTTTCTTCCACAGTATTATTGTCTTTGCCAAGGTGTGTTTTGTTTTAACCTAGCTGAGCAAAAGCCTTAGCAAGTCTGAAGAAAGTGAGTTCACCTTTAGAGAAATTATGGAACTGTTCTGACCCTGTTTCAACTCCTTCAATATAAATTAAAGTTTTTGACCTACTGTCTCCGTGGTAGGCTGCCGTCTGACAGCAGTCTCGATCCGACTTCAGGCGCGCTGAAAGGAAATGCGCGCTCAGCCGCCTGACAAAGAGAAAGTCACGGTGCTCACAGCCCCGCTCCGCGCAGCTTTACCAAACGGGAAAATCTTCCAGATAACCCGACAAGGAGTTGGGAGGAGGTGTTTTCCTAGGAAGGGGACTCGGGCATGAGTTAAGAAGGGAACAGGGACGACAGTTTCAAACTGCAGCAATCACGGTCAGAAGCGCTCGTCGAACCCAACATGAGACGAAGCGCCGACCGTTGGAAGGGCAGCTGTATTTATAGATTCTGCTCTGTCACGCGAACCTGCACGAGCCTCCAACCACAGGAGTTCCAATCACGAGGACAGCGCGAGCCTTACTCACAAGGAGCGCACAATCTTGTACATTTTTATAACTGATAATAAGAACAATACAACAAGCATTGCTAAAAGCAACTCCTATTTACACAGAATCTAAATATAGACTAAACACTCAAACTAATACTCAGAGTCTAATTTATATATTATACTAAATTCATTCAGATGTAAAGAAGTACCGACTACACCATGTAATCAGTTTTAAGCTTATTAAGCTAGACGACCTGTAACACCCCTAACAATCTAAGTTCAATATTAACAACAGTGCTCAAATACTCGGGGCCACAAGGATAGATTAGGAGCCAAAGTTATCAGAAGTAAATGTCTTACAGTTTTCGAGGTGTTCGAGGGGTGGCCCAGCCCAGCCTTGTTCTGCCTTGGACAGCTGTAGACGGCCCGCCCTTTGCCGAGGCTTAGCCCGGCGCAGCCCGCGCGCGGTCCCGCGATGCGGGGGCTCTCGCTCGATTTGAAGCGTCTCCGGGCGTGGGAAAGGGCGGGAGCGGCTTCCTGCCGCTAGGGCACCTGGGACTCGTAGTCCCCCCCTCACAGCGGCCGCGCCTGGATGCAATAAGGCTTGTGGCGGCTGGGGGAGACTGGCGGCGAGGTCAACAAAGTCAGGGATCCTGCTGGCAATGATATCTGGTGCAACCCACAAGGTCCGTGAGACGCCCACTCCACCGGGGCTCTCGCTCGATTTGAAGCTCCTCCGGGCGCGGGAAAGGGCGTGAGCGGCTTCCTGCCGCTAGGGCACCTGGGACTCGAAGTCCCCCCCTCACAGCGGCCGTGCCTGGATGCAATAAGGCTTGTGGCGGCGGGGGGAGACTGGCGGCGAGGTCAACAAAGTCAGGGATCCTGCTGGCAATGATATCTGGTGCAACCCACAAGGTCCGCGAGACGCCCGCTCCACCGGGGCTCTCGCTCGATTTGCACTCACACTTCTACTCACTCACCTATCCAGCCACTCTGAGTCACTCTACAATACAGCCACTTTGACATCCACTCAGTTAACAAACAGCTACTCAAACAGCCACTCACTCACCCAGACAACCAATTACACACCGTCACTCACATAGCCACTCACACACCCATAGAGCCACTCACACACCCAATCACCGACCCATAGCCATTCACACACACACACACACTTATTCACCCATACAACCAGTCACACAACCATTCACAAACCCAGACACTCACACACGGATACACATAGTCACACAGCCACTCACATAAAATATGTTAGAAATAGTATCACTCATTAGTAGTACACAAAGTAGACAAAACTAACTTTTGTGGTACCTTAGCATAAACACTCAGAAACGTCTAGAAAACACCCTTGTGTGTGAGTGGGTGTGTAATTGGTTCTGTGGATGATGTCATCAGTGATGTCATTTCTGATGTCATCAGTGATGTCAGTGACCATGTCATGAGTGATGTAATATGTGAGGTCATAAGCAGTGCAATGCCAGGACGTAAGTTATTGTTAGCTCAGCTAACTATAACTGCTGAATTTCACTTGTTTTGTACGAGTGAAATTTGAGCCTAACTATAAGATATATATATACATTAATCAACACCCATGAAATGTGCCTACTATGGTTACTAACTTACAGAACACATTCCATAACTGGCACTGCCAACCAAGTTATTTACTTAATGGCTTTTGTCTTTGCTTATTTAAGTTAGCAAATTGATTTTTTGAGCATACCAGGGTGCATGATTTGTGGCATATATTTTGTGCATTGGTAACCATTTTTGTTGAATTTCATTAGTTTGCTCAGTTTGTGCCAAAATCAACTACACTCTCCACACACTTGTGGCCAGGTGCATCAGGGGTTAGCTGCAACCCCCTGCTGCCATCTTCTGCTGCACGTTGAAGTGGTTTCCCCAACCTGGGTACCCACCAATGACTGCGTCACACACAGAGATTAGTTTTACACATCTTTATTCCTCTACATGTAACTGCGAACTCAACATTCTAAATCAGCCTTCAATGCCTTCTGCTCTAACACCTACATCACATTTCAACGAAGTCTCTCAGGAGCCAAAAAGGTTCCATCATTTCTAACTTGCAATACACTATATCTCCCTCTCTGTTAAATAAAAATAAAAACTTTTTATAAAATATATAGATAGATAGATAGATACAATCAAATCTCTTCAATCAATCTTTTTGGTGCTTCAATTGTTTGACCTGATCTTGTTCTCGGAAACTGGGAACAGTCACCAATGTACAGGATCTGCATCTGTGTTGTAGAGGTAACTGCAATCATTGATGGTTCAGACCCAATCTTTCCTCCAACAGTTAGATATAATGAATGATTATTTAAAGGCCAAAAGTGAGAAGGGTCTCTGGTAACAAACATCCCAGGACACTGGGCAGTCACCATGTGTCCCTTGGTAGACACCACTTGAAAATGTTATGCATTTAATGGAGCATCAGATTTTCTTCTCTGCATTTGTCGGGGTCACGCTCGATCTCCTTTCGTAAAGGTACTGTTCTTTGTGCGTCGTCTTTGGTCAGCATATGTTTTTATCTTTTGTGTATTCACCAAATCTTTCTCATGAATTGCTTTCTCATCTCTCTTTTTCTCATTGGTCCATTGAGGCAACTTGGTGTTCAATGTTGCAGGACTTTTACCTTTGGTTAGTGGGGTGTCGAACGATAAGTAGGGGTGGACAAAGAACTTCGCTCTGCCAGTAGATTTTGCAGAGTTTTCGGTACTCCTCCCTCCATTTGGAGCACAAAGATTGGCAAAAGAAAACTCTGCCATTCGCTGGAGGGGTGGAGTTGGCCAGCGCTTGCCAATTTTTAACCTGAGTGTCACTAAATTTACACAGTTGCGGTCTAGTATACGAAATCACCAGGAATCATTTTATGGCTAATACGCTCCTGTGGCTTCTGTGCCATCTATATTATGCATACAGTCTGATTGGTTGGTAAGTGGGCTTAGGGTAATTTTTAAAACTATTGTGGGTGGGGGTTTGGAGTCATTGAGCGGAAGACCGCTGTCTGTGAGAACAGAGGTACGATACTGTGTGATGGTTAGCGTGCTACAACACAAACACGATGCTGGACCTGCACATGCGGCCATTCTGCTGATGAGGGCAGGGGAGCGGACGGTAGAGGAGTGGACAGTGTCCTGGTAAGGTACCATTTCATTTACTTCAAAAGTTGTAAAAAATCAGAATGAACAGTATGGTAAATAAAATTGCTCCGATAACATGTAAAGATTTGTTCCCTTGTACTGTTGCATTAATTTAATGGCAATTCTGTTTCAGTAAGATAAATGAAAGCATAAAAAATAAATTATCCCTTGTGCAAGATAGATGGCAGCACAGGCTATACGCAATTAAAAAGGCTGGCTGGCTGTAGCCTAGTGCATGTACCTGCACTGCTGTTTTCCCCCCTCCCTTTCTCCTCTCTCACAGGCGTCTCGTGCCTCATCCTTAGTTTGGAAATTACCAGCACCCTCACACTGTCTGCATTTCTTTGCCTCTCTCTTTCCTCTCTCGCAGGCATCTCGAGCCCCGTCCTTAGTTTGCAATCACAAATGCCATCCTACTGCCTCACTCCCTCCTCTCTCGCAGGCATCTCACGCCCCGTCCTTAGTTTGCAATCACCAGCACCCTCATGCTGCCGCACCGCTTTGCCTTGCTCCCTTCTATCTCGCAGGAATGTCGAAACCAGTCCTTAGTTTGCATTCACCAGTGCCTCGCTTAGTTATTTATCATTATCCCAAAGGCTGGCCAGTACAATGTGAGAAATTATATGTTTGCCTCATCTACAACTACTGTATGCAATGTGGCTTGATAATTTGTGCTGTGAGCGATGGGCTGTGAAAGTGCACTGTAGCATACGTCTCCGTCAATACGCATGGGTATTCGCAGAATTAAAAAAAATTGCAACCAGTGAGAAAGTGACCTAGAGTTTTTCAGACACTCTGCAGAATTCTATGGAGTGAAACTCTGCGAACTCTGCCCACTCCTAACAATAAGCTCTCAAGGTAGAATTCAGTAGTTTCAAATTGAGCTTTTCAAGATTAGCATGCTGCACTACTTTCTTTAGTAAATGCTCCGAAAAGTCTTTTAACTCTTGACTATTGAAAGGATGGACATTGTCAGACTTCAAGGTGGTTGGAACACCCCCTGTCGCAAAGATGCCATCAAGTCTTTCAATTGCTCTTTTTTGTGTAGTAGATGAAAGATCTTTAAATGATGTAAACCATGAATACTCGTTCATGATCGCCAGCAGGTGATGTCCATTGTCAGGTGGACTGATAAAGTCTATGTCTATTGTCTCCCATCCAGGTTTTGAGAGTTCTGATGTTGAAGGTGTGGTGAGACGTTTTTGTAGAAAGGCATTCACATAAATGACTGTCCTTTAATTCATTTTCAACCTTGTCATCAAGATAAGAAAACCTGACAAGACTTTGTAGAGATCGTTTTGTGGCTACGATTCCAAGATGTCTTCATGGGCCACTTCAATTATTTTCTGTCTCAGACTCTTCGGAATCAGGATTTGCAACTCTCGTAGGATAACTCCTTCCTGAGTTATTGATAGTTCATCCGTTCAAGTGTGTTGGTTCCACGACTGTTGTGTAAGTATATCCTTCATCTTTAACATGTCACTGTCGCGGCTTGTGGCAGTGATAATTTGGGCTCATGAAATAGAAGCTGGTATGTTTCATTTTACAATGAAATTAATATAGGCCTCAGCTGTCTTAGAAGGAGTACCATATCTTGTATAAGTACTCTGGAAAAGAAGTCAGCAGGGTTCTTATCTTTCCCTAGATGATGCACAATGGTATAATTATATTCTTATAAACGTAGTCCCCATCGTTCAATTCGAGGAGGCATTTTGGCATTCGGATTGTCAAATATAGTCAGTAGAGCTTGATGATCAGTTATTAGTGTAAAAGGTTTTCATCACTGGAAGACATGGAAATGTTCGCAAGCCAATACACCAGCTAAGCTTTCTTTTCCAGATTGTAAGTAAGTATGTTCTGATTGAGACAAACTTCCACTTGCATATGCCACAATATGTCTTTGAGCACTTGAGGGTCACTGTGGTGTGCAAGGATAGCACCTCACCTGATGGGGCTAGCATCAACAACAACCTCTGTATGAAGCTGGGGATTAAACTATGCCATTTCTGTATCAGTCTCAATGGCTTGCTCAATTCTTTTAAAGCTTTTCTCACATTCATGTGACCAATAAAAAGAAACATTCTTTTTCGTTAAGTCTCTCAATGGAGCACTTACAGTTGAAACGTCTTGTAGGTATCTGAAACAGTAACTGGCCACGCCAAGAAATTAATGAACCATAGAAATATCTTTTGGGGATCAGCATTTGACAGGGCTTGTACTTTAGCAGGATCTGGTGTCCTACCCCCATCAGAAAACATATGGCCAAAGAATTTTAGCTTTGTCTTATTAAAATCACATTTGTTGGCATACAAAGGCAAACCTGCTTCAGCAAGCAAACAACATACTTGTATAACCGCTTTATCATGTTCTTTTTGTGTAGCTCCAAAAGCCAATATTTTATCACTGTGATTGAACGCATTCATGACAGGCTGTATGATATGTCGGATGACGTCTTAAAACAGTTTGGCAGCAGATGACACACCAAATCCCAGTCTTATCTATTGAAACTGACTGACATGTGTGCAAAAGGTTATAACATACCTGCTATTTTCTACAAGTTCTAACAGCCGATAACCTTTATTTAAATCAAGGTGAGAGAATACCTTTGCATCATTTCACTGCATTATCATGTCAGCAATATGTAGACCGGGATGTCATTTTTGTTCAATTGCCTTGCTTGCCTGACACATGTCCAGTTAAATACTCAATAATGTCATGCTTAAGTAACAATTCAAGTTCTTTTTCAATAGCTAACTTATAAACTAAAAGCTATTCACAACCGGATGGATGTCCTCATTAATATGTATGTTTACTTCCAAGGTCCTAAGTTTCCCCAAACCATGAAATAACTAAGGGAACTGACCATTTTATATTGAGCATTCATGTTGTAATTTGCAGAAATCAATTCCATATCAGTGGGTGCACTGAAAGTGAGTAAACTGTTATTGACGGTGTGCCCTGAAACCCATGGATGGGTGTTTGTACCTTTGTTTTCTTGTGTTTCATTGTCACTATAAATGATCCATGACTTTTTAAGGGCGTTGATGCAGCCCAAGGGTACACTTTGGTTTTCGATGGCGAAGTTTCGGCAATGGAGATAGTTCATTGTATTTCTCATCAGGCATGATGTTTATCAATGCACCACTGTCGATAATGAAAGGGTTCGAGCACCATTTACCTTGGGCGTAATCCTCAGACAATGTTGGTATAACTTTGGAGCTTTGGCATGACGATCTTTCTGCGCCTGACATTTTTCCTCACAAGTGGCCAAACCAACATGCACACACTTTTCTGAGATAAGCATTGACATGGCACAATCATTTTTTCTTGATACTGATATAGAAGAACTGTTTGACGATGATTTAGATGACAATTGACTTCATTCAGTGTTGATTTGTCTCAACTGATGGCACTGCTTGGCCTTGTAGGTGTGAGTCGAACCTTGCTTCTGAAACGTTCTGGTGGCCATTTTGTCTTGGTGCCGTGATGCACTTACTTCTTCCTTTGCTTTGCAAACCATCACAAAATGGTTCTCTTTCCCACCGCATTTGCATATGTGTCCCAGAGTGGGACATTTACCTTTGTGTGTAAATGGAAATCTACATCAGAAACACAACTTTTTTTTACATGTAGACCTCACTTTGTGTCCTTCATTCTGTTGTTTTGACTTACTTTTCACACTCCTGACAGATTCATTTGGGGCTACTCCAGCCTCCATGTCAGCAGCTTGTCCTTGCAGCACTCTCTTCAGCTCTGGCAGCCAACAGCACTCTGTCCAGAATAAGAGTTTTTCTCAGCAGTTGTCGTCTCAAACAATCTGACAAGCATCCATCCATAACTCTCAGATGAATAGGTATCAACACAGTGGCTGAGTTGTGGGATGCAAATGGGGATGTTCCTTTGGATTATTTACAAGGGGAATATTAGATGCCTACTGCACAATGGTTGAAATATAGGCAGTTAAGACATGCCCTCACACGCAGTATTAATAAGGAAGAAGAGACCCAGGAGGCTTTCCCATTTGAACGCAGGCTATTAGATGGACAGATTAGGCACAAACTGATAATGCTCACATACAGGCCGCTAATGTGGAATACGCAGGGATCTTTGACCAACCTCAAAGAAAAGTGGATGGCAGATTTAGGAGAATTTGATGAAGAGGATTGGCAGGAAGCCCTGGGATTCCCAGCAGAAGGGGCCATAAAGGCAAGCTTTAGGCTAATACAAATCAAGGTACTGCACAGGACATATTATAACAGAAGCTTGCTTCACGTGATGGGGAAGGCTGTGTGTGGAGAGGAAGGGACTTTCCTTCACATGTGGTGGCAATGCCCTGCAGTCTGTATATTTTGGGACAAACTGAATACATCTTTAGAGAAGGCACTGGGGATAGACATTGACTTATCACCTCGCAGGGCCTTGCTGGGTACATGGGACCCCTGTAACCTCATAAGGTACCAGAAGATCCTGGTGAACATGGGATACATTGTGGCTAAGAGGAACATAGCTCAAAAATGGGGATCATCATGTGACATGCCTCCTTCTTTCAGACACTGGCAGGAAGAGATTACATGCTGTCAAATTTTGGAAAGGGAGGTCTATATGGGTAGGGGTGCGAGAAAAAATATGAGAAGGTATAGGGGCATGGAAGAAGGGGAGAAACAGAAAAGTAACACTCAATAGCACCCCTGATAAAGGAATAGAGGCAGAAGGTGGCAAGATTGGTGGAGAGTCGGTTCATTAGTCCCCACATAAAATGGGACTACACACCTAAATCATGCCGAGCATAAAGGGCCTAAGGAGCGCGGGCGGTGAGGGGGGAGGGGACTGGATAAATGTAATATTAGAAGGTATTGCTAAATTTATGATCTGTCAAACTCTTGATGTACTGCTCCTTCATTCATTTTCTGTTGTGTTTGAAAACAATAAAAACATATATTTTTTAATTACTCTCAGATGCATAGCATCTTCATCATTAAATTAATTGAACTTACAAAGTCTGATGAGTGTGTTTAGCCTCTCCACAAATTCATCAATAGTTTCACCAACTTTCTGGCATTCTTGGTTGAATATATATCATTCGTAATCAACATTTGGCACTGGATTAAATTTGAGATTTAATCTGAAGATATGTGACATTTTCGTCACTTGACTGCATTTTCTTTATGACTTATTTACACCATCACCTCTAATATTGTTTAGATACTTTATCATCTTTTTGTTAACAGTCTCTTCAACTGCATCAATGAAATCGTCAAATGTCTCTATCCAAGCAGTCCATCTATCGCCAATATTTTGCATTTTGGGGATATCGAACTGTGGAGGTGGTTTCAGGAAAGCGCCAGCATTGTAACCATTTCTGGGAGTGGTTGTTATTGAGGTCGAAGTTCTCTCTGGCTCCCTCAGCAGTTCATCTTGAGTTAATTTGTCTGAGCCATCTCTAAGGACTTGAGATGTGCCAGCCTCTAAATCATCCTTGATGACTTTGCTCTGGATTATGTATCACTGTATATATCGTAGCAGCACAGTACCTTTATGTGCGATCTGACCAGCAGGTTCTAGGTCACCGATATGTAGATAACCAAAGCTAACTATGACTTTATTATTTTGGGTTTCCCTGCACCCTACCCTCCTCTGGAGGCCAATCAACAATTCAATCAGCGTTAGGACTTTGACTGTGCACTGCAGTGGTTGAACGTGGATAATGAGTGAATTCTAAGGCCCCCTTATTCCCTTTTCATTTTCCAAGACAGTGTTTTTGGCACCATCTAGGATAAAGGCAGCCGCCACAGAAGATATTCTGTGAGGGCTTGCCAACGAGGGCATGAAGGTTTTGTGAATCCCCAGCTTGATTTGTATTTTTGCAGTGGACCATAGGAGAAAAAGCTCCCTAGCTTAATGGTGGGCTATTATTTTTTTTATTTGATTTGCAAATCCTGTGTGGATTTGTGAATATGTGGAGGATCCATTAATTAATGTTCAAGGTAGCTCTAAAGTTTAACCTCTTTGTGCCCAGACTGAAACACTTTTTAGACGTTAACGTCTCACTAACAACTGAACAGATTTACACCAAACAAAATAAAGTAACTTCTTTGAGTAAAGTTACATTTCCATGCCAAGTTTAAAGTAATTCTGTTCATCCACTTTTTCTGTATCATGCACAAAAGAATCATTTCGGAGTTAAAGTGGGAAATGTCACTTTTGGGACTCCTACTGCTTTTAGTCACCAATTTAAGCGATCTGCACAGAATTTGCCAAGAAGAAACTAAAGTAGATATCTTTTTCATACAGATTTGTCAAATGGCTCAAAAGTTATTAAGAAACCAACAAATGCGTTTTTAATGGAAAGTCTGACTTACCCACAACTACAGATGCGCTATTTCTGCCTCTGTAACATCAGTAAGCATACAAGGTTAATTAATATGAATACAAGATGAGGAACATGGCTCTAAACAACTAACAAATACTCACCTTTTGAATGTAACATCAGCCCTATTTGTTTTGGTTGTCAACTAGTTATATATTTATTAATCTAATATACCTCTGTTGAGCCCATTACAAAATGTTTCCGATTTCGAAAGCTAAGGGCTATGACGTGACAAAAGGTACATTGATTTACCCAGGATTATACAATGTGGATGAATCTGGGAGACAGTATTAGAAAGAGGGCCCCTGAGACTAGATCTGAATTTAAGCACCTGACTAATTTCCCTGACAAGTAAATGTGTGTTCGTCTACTGGGAAGTTAAACAGAGATTTCTCAACCGGATTTCTGTCCTAAAGGGGAGGGTTCGGACAGACCCAGGGACAGCTGAGAAGGTGTTTTGATTCTAACTACCCTCGTGATGATCATAAAATTCACAAATATTGCTTTACTCACATACGCAAAATTCTATGAGCCTGACAACCGTAAAATGTTCCACAATTTCATACAAGTGGACATTGGTTCAAGCGGAAATGATGTGCAGGAGACATTTTCCTCTAGATTTTGTCACCTTTCCATGTCGCACATGACTTGTGAATGTGAAGAAAACCCTTGATGTTAAATTTTAATCAAGATACTGCAAAGCGTATTTTGCTATATTTTGTAGGCCTGGGCGGTAAATTCCGTTCCGCTTGCGAGATTTGGGTAATTTGCGTTCCGCTGAGAACGTGAAATTGCCCAGAAAACTGCGTTCCGCGACTTTGCAAATTTTTTTGCTTGTTCACACACTCAAAATGCGTGTTCGTGAGATATTCCCCCCCACGCCCCCCCCCCCCGGGCATGCAAACAGCAATTGCAAACAAGAAAAAAGCATTGTGAACAAGCAATTCCGCGTTTTGCCGGAGATTTTTTACCGTTTCGCTGAGATTTACGTAAATCGATTACGCAAATTCCGCATACATTCTTTTCACAAAACTTTGTGACATTTTAAAAAACAAAATGATGTAATTTCGCAAAGGCCTGCAGCTGATTGGCTGGCATGTTTCTGAATGTCCACTAATTCCCAAATATTTTCATCATAGAAGCACTAACATACTACTAGGCTTATTTCTTAAAATGTAGGACCACACCATGAGGGGCCCATAAAAAATGTTGGTCAAATTAAACACAAATTTGCATTTGTGTGGCTTTCACTAATTATTGGGTACACTAATTGCATCTGATTCCAAACTTCACACCTTGGAATGGGGAATAAAGAGGTGATATCACATGTTATTTTCATTATAAGGTGTTCAACCAGCACATCTGCTTTGATTGAGGAAGGTTTCACCTGCCTCAAATTGTGCAAGCAAACCCTGGAATTGCACGAACATTTCAAAGATGTATTAGTGTCTGGGCAAAGATGGTCAATTTCCCAGGGCCCCCGCCTTTCAAGGGCATCACCTTGGAAAGAGAACTTTCTTTCTATCCTACATCTGTGTATATGTGTGATCCTCTCTCTTCTCTCTGTCAAATGTGATTCTGTCTCTATTTGCCCAGTGTCATCTGGAAGGATTTTATGACCATATTTGAACTGTTTTGCGTGAACCAATTTCTGTACATTTGTTCAGCATCATGCATGTGTGAATTGGCAGAAAACGGGTAGAACATTTGAAAGTTGTTCCAAATGGGGCGCTCCAATAAATGTCTTGCCCGGGGCCCAAAATAATCTTTAAAATGACACTGACACACTCTAATCTTTTTTGGGATGCAAACCGACATTTGCCCTTAAAAAAGGATTACCAACTCCTTTGCAATCAGCTCTTTAATTTATTATGGGCATTGTAGCTAGATTCTGCACGAGGAGTGAGGCTCATTCATATCACCATAAGTTTCTCTTAATGTAGTTCAGATAAGCTTTTGTCCCTCATATCTGGATTGGCATGTATTTTCTTTTCTTTTATTTGGGGAAATTTGGAAAAGTGAACTTTACCCCAAAGGGCAGTGGAACACGAGAAGCATTGAGTACAACAAGTGCATATATATACAGAATCCACAGAAGTTTCAAATGGCATCCCCAATCCACTTCAACTTCAACTCCACATGAGGCAAGGAAACAGCAGCACAGCCAGGTACCAATACTTTGTAAGTTTTTCCCCCTTAATTATCACCATTGGTGTGGACATGAGACCAACGCGTTTCAGCCATAGCCTTCATCAGGATTCAATACTGAATAGTTCAGAAACACATTCTCTCAGGGGTTGAAGGTGAAAGGGGAGTGCGGAGTGAAACAGTGAGGACAGTGGGGAGATAGTCAACAGATTGGTTGATATACCTTTCCTGCTTTGTTACAAAGAAGAAGCTGGTCTAGGGTGCAAAGGCAGGTTGTTTCGGAACCTCTGTCCATATGTGAAGTGGATTCCTGCCAGCAATGGAGCCAATGCAGTTCTTCCAGGTTGAAGGATGTGCTCAAACTTTCTTTGGTTGGTGATCAGTCGAGCCACTGTGTGAATATCTCCTTTGACTGATATCAACATAATCCAGGCCCAGACTGGTGCTATTGGGCACTGGGCATTTTACTGGGTGGTCTGGCACAGGGGAGGCCCATTTCACTGATGATTTGGGGTGAAGTTCCTTTCTGTCAGTTAGGCTGGCTGCCCTTCATACCTCCAGCACTTGGTAGCCTTAAAAATAAAGAATGAAAATCAAACAGTGTTAAAGTGTTCCTAGTCAGGCTACATTTCAAAATGATTTGATTTAGCACTTGGTTGGTTGCTGTCTCCTGCAGGCTTGCCCCTTCCTATATCTTGCAGGCACTGATGTCTTCTCCCTGCCTTGTGGAGTACCATGTATTTTTCTCATTTTGTCTTCATAATCCGTTCCTATGGGCTGCATGCGATATCTTACACTGATGATACCCAAATCTTGATGATTCTTAAGAACTCTGCAACCACAGCAATTCATTTCTCACATTGTATGTCTGCGGTAGCAGAATGGATGGGAAGAAATTTCCTTAAACTCAATAGAGAGAAAACTGAGGTGCATCTTTTTGGAATACATACCTCGACCTGGAATGATGCCTGGTGGTTGGACTCCCTTGGCACTTTGCCTGTCCCAGCTGATAAGGCTAAAAATCTTGAAGTGATTCTACATACTGAGCTTTCCTTTAGGGGGGCAGGGAGTCTGCTATGACTTGGCTCAGAGAGTCATGTACATATGACAAAGACTTTTCATATGTCACTCTATTTCTTTATTATATGATCCTTGCAATGCATTTTAGTTTAGCACATAATTATACAATTGCATTGAGTGGCATTAGTTAGGAGTGATAGATTCTATCATTAACTCAGGCACATTTATACCCCTCTGCCCTGAATACAATGCCAACAGTGAGACAAGAAGATCAGTTGTCTTTTACCCCCTTTATTTTGCCCAGTAGTGGCCTGTTACGGGAGTTCCGTGGAGCGGAAAGGCGGGGCGGGGGAGGGGCAGGGTGGGGGTTAGTAAACACCGGATTGTGGCTGATCGGAGGTAAGTTAACAATTAATTAAATAAAATGAATTTCGTAGTGCGCACTGCATCGCATCCGGTGTTTACTACCCCCACCCTGCCCCTCCCCCGCCAAGCCTTTCCGCCCCATGGAACTCCCGTAACGGGCCACTACCTATTTTGCCTGGGGTGTTGCCAGAGGCGTAACACAGGCCCCTGCATCCCCAGTGGTGTGGGGGGCCCCCAGCTACAAGGGGCCCCCTCAGCACTGTACTCAGGTCTGAACACTCCGGATAATATCCAGAGCAGGGGCCCCTCAGTGTACATTGTAGGGGGGCCCCTTAAACTTTTGTTACGCCATTGGGTGTTGCTATTTATAGAGTAACATTATGTACTTGTTTGGTTTTGTGCAGCACACACCCAGTATTGATGCTTTTCAAGGTGCCCTCAGATGATGATAAAGAAAAAGGAGGCACTGTACAAAAATAAGTACTAGTCTAGGATCACACAATGTGGTCAAGTGGAAGTCGGGGTTGATGCAATGTTTCAGGTTGTTTAATTCAGCCACCAAATGGCTGTCTCTTTCTCTCTCCTATTTTAGATCAAAGTGTAATGCTTTGGGTTTAAGTCTTTGAGGCACGAAAGTAGTGCACTGTGTTAAATGCATCCAGTGCACTGCATTAAATGAGTCAGACGATAGTATTGATTGGGGACTGTGAAGTTTTCATGCAGAAGATAAAATGAATAACAGATCACCCACTCTTGGTCTAAGCACTGAGATGATTTGCTCCACGTAGTAAAAAGTGTTCATTCGTTGTCATCCATTATTGAAATATTTCATCGACGCTCGCTTCACCATCCACCTATTCATTCAATCAATCAATCAATCACGGCATTTATAAAGCGCGCTACTCACCCGTGAGGGTCTCAAGGCGCTGGGGGAGGGGGACCGCTACTGCTCGAACAGCCAGGTCTTGAGCTGCCTTCTGAAGGAGAGATGGTCCTGGGTTCGCCGAAGGTGGGTGGGGAGGGTGTTCCAGGTCTTGGCTGCCAGGTAGGAGAAGGATCTTCCTCCGGCGGTGGCTTTGCGGATGCGTGGTATGGTGGCGAGGGCGTGGCTGGTCGATCGTAGCTGGTGGGTGGGCGTGTAGAAGGTCATGCGGTCGTTGAGGTACTTGGGGCCCAGGTCGTGGAGAGCCTTGTGTGCGTGGGTGAGGAGTCTGAACGTGATCCTCTTGCTGACGGGGAGCCAGTGCAGGTCTCTCAGGTGTCCGGTGATGTGGCTGTGTCGTGGGATGTCCAGGATGAGTCGTGCGGAGGCGTTGAGCCATGCAGCCCTGTTGCTAATCTCAATCCATTCAATGATAGAATACGTTTTCTGAAAATGTGTTGTAAAATGCACCATACTTGAATTTTTTTCAAATATTAAAATATTTGTTGGGGTGAGACTCCACCCTCCTGGAACCCACAAACCTCCTTGCAGTGGGCAGGCTCACTGGCCTTGCTTGCAACATTATATTAATCAATATTTGTAAAGCGCAAACATATCACTCCTTAAGGTTTCAAGGCGGTGGGGGATGTCGATGAGATTAAGTGAGCTATTGCCCAGAGTCACGAGGTGCTGAGCTGAGCTGCCGCCGACGATCAACCTGTGAGCCCCGCGCTCTGGAGGTAGCCACTCTGGCCAATGCGCCACACCTCTCCAACATTCAGGTATGGGGGCTGGTCTGACAAAATTTGCCTTGGCTACTTTTGGTTCCAATTGAGCCCTGATTATAGCTCTGGGAGACAAATGAATAGAGAGTTCTATGGTTCGATGTGTGATGAGGCAAGGGCCTGGTCTGCGGATCAGAAGATGTCAGTAGGAAGGAAGAGCTTGCTTTGGTACAGCAATGTAAGCTGGAACAATTCTTTTGTTACCCTGTTGTGACAAATGTCAACACGGGCTGCCCAAGCTTAGGCTTTCATCTTTACAATATTGAAATAACGTGTACGGTTGGCTTGGTTAGTAGCAACATCTGTTATTTGTATTGCTATGTCGCAGTAAAATGACAGCAGCCAACAATATAAAAAGATGTTAGTAGAGTCATACCTCAAATGTACTCCTCACTGGAACACAACTAGGAATCCTGGGGCTCATTTACAAGCCCCTTGCGCTAGCTTGCGCAAACAATGCGTTACTTTTTTTTACGTAAAGGCATCGGTTCATTTGCTCCATATTTACAAGGATGCAAATGCATCACTTTCGGGTCACATCAGTTTTTCCTGCTTGGGAATTGGCTGTGCCGCATTCGCTTTTAATTTATGCAAGGTAGGCGTTCCATCGGAAACGCCTCCCATAAAACTGACGCAGTGGTATTTACCACTTTTTAGTTTTGGGGGCTTCGGTCTGCTGCAATGCCAATCTGTCACAATCCCTACGCCCACTAAACCCAGGCATAGGGATGATGCATTGGCTGTGGCCAAGGGACCACTGCAATTGCAATGACTTGACTGCAAGTCACAATTTAAGTGGGCCACAGATGGTAGGTATGTCCACGTAATGTCCACATTAAGTGCTGATGTCACACATACCAGTGGCCACAATAACTACATGTATGGGTCACATTCAGGACCAATATGTCAGAGCTCAAGGTGACTATGTCACCTTTTCATGCTTTAACATATTGTTCCCCATACAGTTTGCGTCAAATTAAACTGAGGCAGTCTCACTCTTTTGATGTATTGCTGTTGTTGTCCTTGTGCCATGGAGTGGCATAACCTAAATCCATGGCATCGTAAGCTATTTTCTCGCAGGCGTAAGTAACTGATGCATCGCTGCTTTGGAGCAGCAAAGCAACAGTTTCTTGCAAATGGGCGCCCCTACTTCTAACATGAATCATATGTGGTTCGATTACTAATTTTCTATTAAATTGCAATAGGACTTTTGAAAAATAAAAGAATATAGTAATAATTAGTGTCTACTCTAACATCATTGACTGATATGAAGCCACAGTGGCTATCAAAATCAAAAAGCTTGCGAGAATGTAGACCTCCTATGCCGTCCTGTTTCTCCGCCACGTTGTACCAGCAGCAGAGGCAACTACTAGATATCACTTCAACATCACGTAAAGTTGGACGAGCCAAGCTAGTCTCCAACCCTGGCTTAGGCTGAATGTTTGACTCATGGGATGTGTCTTGCCAAAAGAGAGCCAGCTGGCATCCCAGGCACTGCCTTTTCCATCCCCAATGAGTCCTTTAAAAACAAAGGATGCTAAGCGCCCTTGAACTTTGGGGCCGATTATGATGGCGGACGGACCTGAGTCCGTCCACCACCATAGAGTAGGAGGGACCTTCCGCAGGGGCAGCGGCGGTCCCTCCATGCAGATTAGGATGTGACCGCCAGGGTGGCGGTCACATCCTCTATTTTTAACATTGCGGCGGGTGCAGCTTCAAGCTGCACCCGCCGCAATGTTAAAAATGCATGCACGGCATTTGCGTGCACAAAGCGGCAGGCACCGCGCGGTGCCTGCCGCTTTGTTCACGCAAATGCAGGGGGTACCATAGGTACCCCCCATGTGCCCCCCCACCCCCATTCACCCAGGGGGCCCGCAACGGGCCACCGAAGTGAAGGTCCGTATGCTTTTCCACGGCGGAAAAGCCGCCGTGGAAAAGCATACTTTTTACTCCATCATAATATGGCTGGCGGTGTCTGATAGACACCGCCAGCCATGTTAATGCTTTTCCGCCGCGGTCGGAAGGCGACCGCGGCGGACAGATTCAAAGACCCACTAGCCATCCTAATTTGGCTGTGGGTCTTTAAAGCATCCGCGGCGGTTTTCCCGCATCCTCCGGGCCGGCGGTGGCTTCCGCCGGCCAGGAGAATGCAGGAAATCCGCGATCCTAATGAGCCCCTTTGTTCGGGATTTCAAACATAGAACATGCATTGGAAAGCCTGATTGCCATTGAGCACTTGTGTCTCAGGGAAGACCTAGAACTCTGTTAGCTCTATGATATATTTGTTTTGCTATTATGTGTTATTGCTGTATTTTACTTCACTGGTTTGTTGAGCCTCTCCTGAAATGAGTTTCTTTGTTAAGTCATGGTAAGTGAATGAGATCAATATAAAAATTGAGTGGTCGGTCGTTCTTGAACTTCCTACTTTACCAGCTTGATTTAATGTGTGATATGTGAGACTCAGATCCCCTCATCCCCTCTCCTCACAAAAAGCATAGGCTAATTACAGCCAGCCACAGGAAGTCCTTCCCCTCCCACATCTTCTCTCCCACACTGAACAGATACAGTAGGACAATAATAACGCAGCCTTCCCTCATAGACAGACTCAACACAGAGGCAGCATCAGCTGTAGCTGTGCAAGCTTCCCCCACACACAGGGGCGGCTCCTCCGGTATAGCAGAGGAGTGTCGACCCACTGAAATGTCTCAGAGGCGATAAATAAAATGGTAATGAAGTGAATTCATTATCATTTTATTTTTCGTCACCCCGTACCCAAGGTAGTGTCAGGACGGTGGCAGGGGTGCTATTGAATGGCCGGAGCAGCATGGAGGAGGGTTGGCTGCGTTTTGCAGTTGTTCAAAGTGCGCTTGTCTCTTTGGCCGGCCATATTGCACTGCCAGCCACACACGTGCACTTTAAACCTTTTAACCCAGCTGCCTTGAGTTAGCTGGGTTGAGTCAGTTTAGGCATCCAGTGCCTTCAGGAGAGCCGACATAGGTGGCTCCCCCCAATCAGGGTGCTGCTCTCATGAGCATGAAAGCAGTGCCAGGATTGGCTTGGGAGCCTTCCTCAAGGAGAGAAGATGAAGGAGGACATTGCCTCGTTGCTGGAATGCAGGAAGGTAAGTGTTTTATTTCATGTAGTTTTTACCTATGCGCCTACCAACCTCGGGAAATGCCAGCCGCCACTGCCTTCCCACACAGCACACATCCAATCAAAATACAGTATAAACAGGTAGGTGCCTTTCTGAAAACTGCTGTGCGAGCCCGCAAAACAATGTGCACTTTATGGATAATGTTTTAACTTACCTGATTTTATACATTTTATCAAAATGCAATTGGTTTTTTTATGTGCTGAAATGTAATGTGTGCTTTTATGGATATGTATTTACCTGAATAAAGAATTGATTGATTGATTGGGTATAAACAGGTACGGACAAGCCCGCCATTACGGCTTACCCAGCTTGCAAATAGTCCGGCATAACATGAATTAACTGAATGTGAGCGGCTTTTGTTCACTTCACATGCAATTTTACATTATTATTTCCGATAGAAATCTGTTCTCACATCCAAAACGGATGGAAGGATGAATTTCTCTCGAAAAATAGGTCAAAATGGCAGCCTGACATTTCATGTAATAACGTGTAATTTTCCATAATTGTTTGGCCACTGAAAATGCAGCGACATCTCTTTGCTCTTTCTATCACAGTGACCTCCCATTGGCTGCGTTCATGCTAAGGAAACTCTTTCATTCAGTGAAAGCAAGCCTTGGATTGCATGTCAGCCCTCAGGGAATTTGGTGTTAACAGCATATATTTGGAGTAAAACCTGGTACTGTTCTGGGTGCTGCACCAGGGGGCTGACATAGAATTTGAAATGCAGGCCGGAATTGGATGAACCCTGAGATACCTGATGGATGCTGCACACGTGGCTGAGTCAATTTATGTCCTAATCTGACCATGATGACTGTGGCTGGAGATGAAGTATTTATCCCACTTCAGAGAAGTCCTGACATTCCCATTCACCCTCTGACTCGTTTCAGAGTCCTTCAGTGGTCCCCTATGCTGTATACAACTGATTCTTCAAGGAAAACAATGGCTGCTCTTCTGCTTTCATGCAAGTTAGTGTCAGTTTCCCTTAAGGTCGAAAGCTTGACTGGTGATTGTAGCTCTATGTGAGCTTGAAGTTGTCCTGTGACCTCTTTGTCCATGATTTTCCTAGGATAGGGTAGGTCATGGGCGTCCGCAGGGGGGGGCAAGGAGGGGCGCTTGCCCCCCCCCCCCTGGAGCGCCCCTCCTGCTCCTGCCCATGCTTTTACAGATGCCTTTTATCCATAATTCCGGGCCCTGCAGGGAGCAGAGCTGTTCCCTGCCAGAGGCCTAAACTCCCTGATGGGGCGCCACGCCCTCCTCCTCGCAGCCCCTCCTGCCTATTGTCATTCTGTCTGTGGCTGATTATCACAAACAGAATGACAATGGCCGGTTTGAGCTGCGCGCCACAAGCACAAGTGGTTAGGTCTGGACACCAAGACCACCTTTTAACACTGTGTAGCCTGAGAGCAAGAGGTCTTCTGAATGAAGTTCTGGGGGGAATCGATGCATTATGGCTCAGTAAGATGGTTGAGCTCAACCATACTATAAATCATTTAGAAGTTGACTTTGAATGCTATTTCTCATCCTTTTTCAAAAAGCTTTGAATAAGTTATTTGGTTAAGTGGACACCTGAGCTTTAGCATGATTGTACTGTCTACTGTCATGAATGGTATGATTACTTCATAAGCTGACCCACCTGTTGCAGCAAATGCAAGGAGGAGGAGCAGGCCATGTAAAATGTGGCTTGTAAGTGGGGGGGACTACAGAGTTAAATCCATTGCTCTTCGCTATTGACGAGGCTTGATCTAAATCTGTTCAGAGCAGCAGCAAAACACCCGTCGTCGACTCATGTTCCTTTCTCTTGATATATTGGCTGCCGTTATCTGACTGGCGAATTAACATGAGCCTAATCAGCATACAGTATTGTACTGTAGCATTTATATAGTGCCCCTTTTTAGGGGCCAAAGTACATTATAAAAAGCGTTTTGGTGTCACTCTTCTCTTCACTTTGGTTGAACTGCCTGGCAGTGTGATGGAGGATGCGGTGTGAAAGAAGGGCATCGAAAATATCGTTGTAATCAGCTGTTAATTATAATTTTCTATGCAAGTTCAGTGCAATGTCTTCTTGTTTCTGTTATGCTTTCAGTTACTGACTGCAGCCATTGGACCAACCACGCTGTAAAGTTTTGAGCCTGGGATGAGACCAGGCAGTTGAAACAAGACAGGGGAAAGAGGTAGACGAAAGAAGCAGAGGTTTACTTAGATAGAGCTGCCTACTGGTACAGAGGTAGTACAGTTGTGATGTGTTAGGGGACTAAACTAAATATAACACCTGTTCCCTCCAGATGGGCAGCGAATCCTATTTATAACATAACGTGTATTTGTAAAGCGCACCTTCACCCAGAAGGGTATCTTGGCACTGAATAACAGATGTTTGTTGTTATCCAACTCAATGATACTAATTTTATGGATCTCAGAAGGATGATAGGCTGAGTGGACCCACCGGGGTTTGAACCTGTGGCCATGAGGTCAAACTTAGGCCCCCACAGTGGACACATTAGTCAACTAAGCTAACAGATCCATATTAAACTTGTATGGTTTTAGGAGGAAAGTGTTAGCACTTCCTGAGGCTCTCCCACCACAGGATACCTAGCGCAAAAGCTTGAATTTTTTTTGTGTCACTCTCCTTTGTGTCATTTGTCTGTGAATCATGCGATTATTCCTGTTGTGTATTCTTACTTGATGTAGATATTGGGTTTTTGACCTTCCTTCCACCCTTTTGTAAAGCGCTCTGATAACCTTTTGTAAAGTGCTCTGATAACCTTTGGGTTCTTGTTCGTGCTATATAAAACTTTATAAATAAAAATGATACTCCCAAGTCAAAAATTGAGGTTGCAGCATAACCCAGATTACAGATCCCACAAAAACATACACAGACTCATTTCAATAACATATCTATCTACCAGTATGCACCCTGTCATGTCTGGCAGGACGTCCGACCCTGTGTTTCACTGCCTCATATCCCCCTGTACCCCACTCCCCGTGCTCACTGCCTTATATCCCTCTGTACCCCACACCTCGCGCTCACTGCCTTATATCCCTCTGTACCCCACACCTTGCACTCACTGCCTTATATCCCTCTGTACCCCACACTTTGCACTCACTGCCTTATATCCCTCTGTACCCCACACCTTGCACTCATTGCCACAACATATCCCTCTGTACTGCACACCTTGCGCTTACTGCCTTATATCCCTCTGTATCCCACACCCCGCACTCACTGCCACAAGATATCCCTCTGTACCCCATACCTCACGCTCACTCCCACAAGATATCCCTCTGTACCCCACACCTCGTGCTCACTGCCAAAAGATATCCCTCTGTACCCCACACCTCGCGCTCACTGCCACAACATATCCCTCTGTACCCAACTCCTTGCGCTCACTGCCACAACATATCCCTCTGTACCCCACACCTTGCGCTCACTGCCATAACATATCCCTCTGTACCCCACACCTCACGCTCACTGCCACAAGATATCCCTCTGTACCCCACACCTCGTGCTCACTGCCACAAGATATCCCTCTGTACCCCACACCTTGCGCTCACTGCCACAAGATATCCCTCTGTACCCCACACGTTGCGCTCACTGCCATAACATATCCCTCTGTACCCCACACCTTGCACTCACTGCCATAACATATCCCTCTGTACCCCACACCTCACGCTCACTGCCACAACATATCCCTCAGTACCCCACACGTTGCGCTCACTGCCATAACATATCCCTCTGTACCCCACACCTTGCACTCACTGCCATAACATATCCCTCTGTTCCCCACACCTCGCGCACTGCCACATATCCCTCTGTACCCCACTCCCTGCGCTCACTGCCACATATCCCTCTGTACCCCACACCTTGCACTCACTGCCACATATCCCTCTGTACCCCACACCTCGCGCTCACTGCCACATATCCCTCTGTGGGGAACAACCTTTACAATGAAGGTTTTACAACGCGGTACTGTTACCACGCAACTTTTACAACGCAAGTCGTTATAACGACTTGCGCTGGGGGGCGCTCCAGGATAGTAAATAGTTTAATTTACTATCCAACTCCTTCCCTACTATGCACGGGGACTGGAGTTGGAATAGTAAATTAAAATATTTTCTATCCAGCGCCCCTCAACGCAAGTCGTTGTAACGACTTGCGTTGTAAAAGTTGTGTAGTAACGGCACGCGTTGTAAAAGTACACGTTGTAACGTTGTACATCCCCCTCTGTAGCCCACACCTCGCTCTCACTGTCAAATATTCCTCTGTACACCACACCTTGCGCTCAATGCCACATATCCCTCTGTATCCCACTCCTCACACTCACTGCCTGATCTCTCACTTTACCCTGACATTCATCTTCTACGTGTTCTCTCCCCTTCCATTCTTTCTACCTGTGTTCACCCCCTTACTTCTTTTAGTACCTTACTCTTTTCTCAATACCCCTACTTCTTTTCCTCTTCAGTAACAGCTCTCTGACACATCTCTACACTTCCTTTATATCAACGCACCCCTCTACCTCACCTGTCTACCTCAGTCTTTATTATTCCCTCTTCCTCAGCTGTCTCTACCTGTCTCTGACACACCTCTCCCTCTCTACCTGGCCCTCTCTTGTTCTACGACTGCGTTATTCTCCCCTCTCCATCTTTAATTTACCTATCTCTGCACCTGAATCTTTTTCTTCCACACCTCACTTCTTTGTCTACCCTTCACCCCTCGCAACCCTTCTGTTTGCCTCACTACGGTCTTTATCCAACCCACCTTTCAGTGCCTATTACCATTTCGCCTCCCTCCCTCTAAGCGCTCTCCTAGCATGCATCTGTTTCTCCCCTCACCACCATGCCTGCCTCTACCTCTCCTTACCTTTTAACCTGCCTAACTTTCTACCTTCCTGTTATTCCTGGTAGTGAACCTTTCATTTCACGCCTTCGGTTGTATTTCCTACGCATTCAAATTGAGTAGGTCATTGCTGTGCTTCCAACCCGACATCGAGACCCAGTCCCCTAGCCTCTCAACATGCCCAGATATAACAACAAGCATTGGCATAGCCAATAGGTCTCACCTTTGGGACTGCTGCATAACTAAATACTTGTAAGGTCCCAAAGGCGAGACCTATTGGCTATGCCAATGCTTGTTTTTCTCAGCTTGGCCTGAGTATTACCCGATTCTGATTGTCTGCCATTTTAGCCCCGCCCCTATTGATTAACATTAGCCATGCCTCTTCATTTGCCAGGTTTGCCCCCCCCTGGAAAAAGTTCTGCGGACGCCCATGGGGTAGGTTGAATTTCACTATGTAGCTAATCATGTTTTTCGGATCCCGCAGATCTTTTCTTCAAAAGCAGGGTGATTAGAGAATACTTTAGGATAATGGCAACAATTTAATCGATAAGCAGTAGTTGCAGGAAATCCTTTTTTCCATTGAACGAGTCGTTTGTTTTTCGATTAATGGTGGCTCATCTGACAAACCTTTGCACAATCGTTATTCAGCCACCTTCGTCTGGACTTCGCCATTTTCTTGTAGATTGGTTGGGTGAAAGGTTCTATAAAAGCCCCAAAAATCCACATTTACCTTTATAAGTGCTTAGAGAAAAGTTAATCATGGAGGGGTAACAAATGCTAGACAATTTAGGACCAAATTTGGCATAAAGACAGAAGCCACGCCAAAAAAAGATGTAATTTAGTGTCCCTGCCTGCAAACGAAAAAGGCTATTCCAAAGATTTCATAGATGGTGATGTGTTATGTTACAGTGAGAGCACTAAGCACATTTCTTCAATCCAGTCCAGTAGTTTGGGGTGTGCGTAATTCAGTGACAATCAGCATAATAAATGTTTGAAACAATTCACGACTTCCTTGTAGCACGATGCTGGAGCAATTAGAAAGAAGGGCCGATCAGTAGCACTTATTAGCAGGCAAGAAACTGGCCCCACTGCCAAAAGCTGACGCAGGTTGACTCCATACATGGCAAGATTTTAGGAGAAAAAAGTTGGAGATTTAAAAAAAAAAAACAATAGGGGATGCATTTTCCCTATTGACTCCTAATAAAGCAGGAGCAATTTCAGGTATAAGATGGCTAAAATATAGTCATTTTGCCTTCAAAAACCGTGAGTCTCCCACCTGAATCAAGTCGTTTCTCATGCATATGTCTCCTGCTGATAAACTTCCAACACTGTGATAGCCAGTTTTCAACTTATAAAAGCACACTGTATAGGTGTTTTGTAGGGTAAGAGAGACTGCATGCATTTGTTCTTGCTACTGGCAATGTTTATGGTAATAGGAGGGTCAGCAATAAAAACCGGCCCACCAGATTTTAAAAGAGGCCCACAGACAAACATAAAACCGTCCCTCACACTTACTTGTCAGACCAGCCCTTTGGCAACCGCCAGGATGCCCTATAGGCCAGTACTGCTCTGTCTGCAAAGCTGTGAAAACTTTGTTTACCTTCGCCACAGCGCTTTACACATTTACAAGTTTGAGGGCTAAGGTTTTCAATTTGCTTGCCGCTAAGAGTAGCGCTTTGAGAATCTCAACGGTTATAGAATGTAAATTGTGATGACCAGAGTCAAATGTGCTCAGTGGACAATATGTACTTTTGCTTGGTATTGTTGGAAAGTGCCCTGCTACAGTACAACTGACTACTGGACTGTTGGTAATGGTACCTAGTGTACATTGACTGGCTAGAACCTATCACGGATCTATGTGATGCATTGTGCGTGTATGGAGGTGTTGTGCGAGAGGGGTTTGCTATTTATCACACCTTGGTCTAGTGCACAGTTGTCCGTGCAAGTTTAGGGTGTCTTTTTTTAATAAGGAGGCATAGCTGAGAGTATCCATTAGATGCAATGTCGTGTATATTTGAGTTTGTTATATATATGTTGACCTGTTCTAAATGGGAGACAGGTAGGTCCATTAGAGTATATGGATGTGCTGTTGAGGTGTCATGTTTCTCTGCTACCTCCCCCCCCACCCTAACTGTCCTTTTTCTTCATACTTTCCAGGGAGCAGTATTGTCTGGGGGAGTCCTGTGCTTCATGGCGTTTGAGGTTGTGGCCGATTCCATGCAGCAACTCCCCTGGCTGGCCTGTTAGGCCCTAGAAAGGCCTTGGACCAGAATCTCTGCTCCTGCAGTGGCAGGGCCACTGAGAACACAAAACACCTATCATCTTCAAGACCTACAAGTAATATTCTTCATGTGTCACCTAGAAAGAGCTTGGCAATATACTACCTCTCTAATAATAAACATATGCCTTAAAGACCACTTCTTGGAGTATCACACCTGGACAGATCTCCTAAACCCCAAGAAGAATTAGACTTAGTGTACCCTCTTCGAATTGAAGGAGAACTGGCAGGTGTCGCTCACTCCTCACTGCAACGAGTTATGCCCATTCAGATAAGGAGTGTTAGGAGTCAGACAACCTTGAGATAGTAACTCTCTGATAGGGTAGGGGTACAGACTGAGGTTCTGTAATTCTCGAGTCTGACTCCTTTTTGTTCGGTGCCACCATTTTGTGTTGCCCTCACGTAGGCCTGTGAAGGTAGCCTGGTGAATAAAGTGGCCTGGCCTTCTTAGTTCATGTATACATTAACTAAGGTTTTTTTTTTACTCTGAAATGAACTGTAAGAAACTGACCTCGCAAAGCCAATTTCCCTGATCGATCTTTGTCTGAGATTGCCAATCAATGTTCAGGACATTGTTAACTTTTAGTTTCCTTGCACATGCCTTATCTTGTTCATCATCTGTTACTGTTTCTTTTTATGTTTCTTCATTACTTGGGTTATGCTTTCAATTATAGGTTTGTCCGGCTTTTGGAGGTTGAATTTGGGACATTCTTAATGATTAACTTTTGGGTTGGGATACTGTACATGTAATCATGACATGCCCTGCAGTGCCATCTAAATCAGATTAACCTTTGTGAACTATGTAATTATAATGTTTTGCCCATACCCTGCTAAAACCCCAAAGGCTACTCATTTGCTGACTCTCCAGATTTTCCATTTGTTTAGGAATGTAAGTGGTACAACTCCCTTACATGCCTGGGGCAGGGCAAAGAGTATATAAGACGTGAAGTAAGAGCATTCTGGCAGACTGCCTCATTCAGTTGCTAAGGCTTCTGTGTGACGTAGTCTCACTCATTTGAGGTTAATAAAAATGTACTTTGATATTCCAGCTTCTGTGTCAAGTTCTTCTTTGTGAATTTAAAAGGACTAAGTATCAGTGGAACCCCTGAGAAGTGGATTTTTGATTTCTACAAATTGCGCGGCCAACGCAGGCCTCATCAGAGAAGTGGCTATCTGAGGGAGTGATCTTCTCAGAAGACAGAAATCTACAGATGAGGACAGGACAGGACTCTACTAAGGAGGTACTCTGTTCACGGAGGTTCTGGGGATTCTTTGTCTCTGCAGCCCAATATATTTCTGATCATCCTGATTTTGATCCTCCACATGATGTCACTCCTGACTGAGAACCTTTTTGGCGTGAGTATTCTAAAAAAAGACCGTTAGGTCATTTAGAACTTGGCAGTTAGAATTTGGACAACCTTTTGATTGGTAAGAGTAAGGTAGTTTAGTAACGCTTACTGTAGCTTTGGAATTTTGGAATTTGTGTTGGCCAACTTTGGATATGTATTTGATATGCAAATTGCAATTTGTGTAGGCAGGTAATGAGGAGACTTTTCTCTACTTTGTATAAAATTTGAACGGTGCACGTACGAAGAGTACTTTAAGCACTACTTGGGGTAAAATATTGTATATTCTGCAATATTTTTGGCATGCCTGTTTCAAGCCCACATCAAAGAATGTGTTGCTTTTTTGGAAGGTACCATAGTGAGATGTGAATTAAATTAGCCGGCTCCCTTAGAGGAAATACCTAAATAGGTTTAGGTATAAAAACATATTTATTCCTTGGTGATTTTGTATCCCCAGGGAATTAACATTTGGACATAATACAAACAAGGATCCTTTGTTCTGTGCACTTTTATGAATGGAGATATGCAGGGCGATATTTGGTGTTCTGCCAGCCAAAGCAAGTGAATTGAGTGTATTTTGGCTTCTTGGACATACAGCAGTCTGTTGGACTGTTTTTGCAGTCTTTCGGAACACTATTGAGAAGCGTTTCTTGTAAATATGACTTACAACTAGTATTTACAAATGGTTTGGTTTAAGTACAGTATGTGGGCTGTCCTTTGTTTCCGTTCTGAGTGTTGATATGTGGGTTAAATGTGTGTTTAAATGTTTATGTGATTTTCCCATTAGTGCAACTTCTGTATGTGAATAGCGATGGCGCTATTTATGAAATGTTGTTGTTAAGTGCGCTGTATTGTGCGTCCTGAGTGTTTTCACCCCTTTCTGTATATGTCTGATAATGTGCTCAATATGTGTTTGTGGTCTTTCTTGTTGTCTTTAGTCTGTTATGCAAAATGTTAGTTTATTAATATTAATTAGAAATGAAATAAAATTCAGAAATGAACCATAGTATATGCTACAATAGCTATATGTTGTTATTTCATTTATAGAGTAGCAATTGCGCACATGTACGAAACTGTTCAATGCTTAAAAAAAAAAACGTTAGAATTAACATTCACTTGGAATAAAAGGCCTCAAAAGGGAAATTGTGTGTTTTGTAGCTGTTTTAAAACAGGCTGCCACCGTGCCCACGTTTTCAACACTAAGAAACAGCTGTTGCTGCAGCTAAGTAAGCAACATGAAGCAATTACGAATAGACAGGAATGTTTACTCAGTAAGGACTTTTCCAGTTAAACACGGGTGAACCTTTGCATTTCAGAATGCTGTTTTGAAAAAGGTTACAAACATAAGGTTCATTATTTTGTATCACAGGAAGACATTTCAAGTGCGGTTTTCTTCTCTATAAGCATTTTCTGTAAGCATATTCTCTGTTTTAATGTTAAAATAATTGTCCTTTTAAAAAAAAGGTGGCGCAAACATTTGCCATGTTTTAAGTTAGGCTTTTGTGCTTAGGCTTGTGAATGAATGCGTCTAAAAATGATAGGCAAGGGATGCAGCTTGCTTTTCATGTAGAATTATCAAAAATGATTGGTTTTATTGAAGAAGAAGGAATTATTATTAATTATGAAAAAAAATATAAAAAAAATAAATAAATAATAAGTGCTTCTAAAATCGTTTTTTAATATTCATGAAGCTTACTACTCATACTATGACCTCCTAGCATTAAAATTTAATTTAAGTTGTGTTGAACAGCAAAAACGAGAACATTTGCACATGGAATTTCACTTGGCGCTGGCGAAAAAAACTCATTTTTCTAAGGATTTGCATGAGAGATGTCCAATGTCCAATCTCTGCAATGTGTAAAGAACATTCTGAGGATGATTAATATGTAACACAATCATAGGATATTAATTTTTAAGTGCCCCAAATACCAAAGTCGAAAATGGGTAAAATAGACTATTTAAACAGTATTCTTGCCATTTATAGTAGCTTTTAAGGTGCCTTAAGCTTCAGTAAATGCATACATTTAGGTATAATACAAGTTTCCAGGTTGTTCTTATTTGGAGTTGCTTTTAATGGCTCAGTGAGCCAATGTGCCCGGTGCAGAGGTTTGAGTTTAATATCAGGGTTGAAGGTTCTAACTCTAGCTAGACCTACTGAGACGTTCATCCATTTAAGGTTGATGAAATGAGTACCATTGCATATGGTGGTAACAAGCATTTGTTCTAAAGCTGGTATGTTGTGTTGTTGAGTTCTGCGAATTATTCACAGTAGATGTTTGTGAGTCTGGGAATAGGAGTGGATTATGGCCCCTAAAGTGAGTAATGTATATGGTATGTGGTATGTGGTTTTGGATAGGGTTGGTTATTGCAGGTTAGAAAGAGTTGGAAAGGCTTTTTGTCTTTGACAGCCTCAGGGTGAGGAAAAAGGGTTGAGGAGCGCAGAGCGCGAGGCAGATTTTGACCTTGAGGTCAGTGAGGTGGGAGTTAGGAGTGAGTGTAAACAGATGGAGAAATAATTGCTTGGAAAAGCAGGGCCTCAAAGGGGGTGATACATTCATATTTCTGCTTTTGAGAAATAGTGTCCATGTAGTTGCCTTAATTTAAGATGGTTAGTTACAGTTGATATTTTGTGTGTTATGTGAAGTATCAGCAGTATGTTGAAACAAGATGAGTTTTTTGTATGACTCCTTTGAGGGAAAAAAATGTGTTCGTGTGTTTTCATGTTTTTTGCATTTTGTCCTTCTATGAGTTGTTCCTGCTGGTCCTGTGTGTCAGAAACGACACAGTAAGTTGTATTTGACAACCGATCACCACTAACTGGTGACCAGCTGTCAAAAGGAGGGAAAGTAAAAGAAAGTGTAATTTTTGTGTAATTTTGATTTTAAGCCTGACAAATTAAGCAGGCCCGAATATTGGGTTTTGGGCTGCAGGTTCACAGTGCATGAAGTGCGTGCGTCACCGCTCATTTACATGTGCTATTGTAATTTGTCTATGCTTTTTGTGCTTGGTATACAGCACGTATATCTGATGGCTTGATATGTCAGTTTTTTATTTTATGCATGTTTTTGTTTTATGTTGCTGCTTTTGATACTATTACAAGTTCACCTGTGTTGTGAAGGGTTCTACATGACGATGTATATCGCTGCACAACAGTTGGGTGAATTTGCTCTGACACTAAATTTCACAGATATGATATTTTCATGCTGTGAACAAGACAGACAACACTTCACCAGTGTACGTCAAATTTGGCCATAATAATATTGAAGTAAAATAAAAGAGATATACAGGATCAAAGTGTGTCACCTGCAGTTAGTCACGTTACTGCCCCCTTCCCTTAAGGAACAGGCAGCCCTAGATTTAGGTTTCCTTGATTGGACCTAAGGATGAAATTATAGATTTGTGACTCTTGTACAAGGTGACCTAATTTCTATATTGCATTAGTTAATCATGTTCTGCTTCCTAAATAGTGTATGACTTTGTTCCTCAAAGGGAACCAAGCTTCATTTTTTCCCTGAAAAAGGAACTGGAACATTAGCTGAGATTACCGTATATGGTGTAGGGGCCAGCGGTAGAGTTAAAATTTGTGTACTATTTTGACTTTTGTGCATCACCCATACTCATGGTATTATGTCACAAACTTGACTATCACCCGAGTAATTTCTTGTTCTTCCTATAGATTTTTATTTTGCCGCTTCTCCCCTTGATCAATGTCACATTGTGTCTAGTTATTGGGGATTTTAGCTGTGTCCTAGTCCCATTTCCCTTTTTCCATATTCCTTTCACTAGTCAGCCCATTTATTATTATTATTGGTGTATTGTTCAGGTTCATACTTCCAGACTGCAGTGATGTACCAGGGACCCCCATATTATGTATAATTCCCTTTTGTATGACCAGACTGGTTTTCAAGAATTTTCTTTAGGCCTACTTCGATGTTTTCCAGTCTGACTGTCAGGGTAGTGATAGACTGGTTAACTGACTCAATACTATAGTAAGACAAGTTTTCCACCTCAATAGGAGACACCTTACGTTTTTTTTTTATATGACATATTCAATGCCTATTCTAATTTGGTTTTTAGTTTCTTTTTTCTGCTGCTTTCATTTTTGGTGGATAATAATAATAATAATAATAATCCACATTTGTAAAGCGCACAATCACCCGTTAGGGTCTCTAGGCGCTGGGGGCCGTCGGGAAGATTAAGCAAGCTATTGCCCAGAGTCACATGGTGCTTGGGCTAACCTGCCGCCGGCGCTGGGGATCGAACCGTGATCCCCAGATTCCAGCATCAGTCGCCCAGGCCGCGGCGCCACACCTCTCCCCCTCTCCTGGATCAGATGTGTTCTAATCATGGAAATGCCAGAACTCTCTAGTTCTTGTCTTTCGTCTCCACATTTGATCATTAGCCTGTGTATTGCATAGTCCACCTGATGCACAATAGTCCCATGGCGTATGGCCATTCCTTTGAAGATTGCAGGCCACTTGCTTGCAGTCCCCTTGTTAAAACACTGAACTGTTTTTGTACTGAATTGAAGGAAACTAACAACTGTGTTACATTTCCTACGTCACTAGGTTCTGCGGGATCGAGTCATGACCTGCAGAACGCTGATAGGCCTAATTCCCATCAGTGACAGCTGCAGATGAATGGCAGACGTCTTGGCCCTACAGTCCCAGCACCCAGAAAGTAGCAAGGCTGGACAGCGATCGCCAGCTTGCCATCAGTGGTATCTTCAAAGTATTGTGCTTGCTTCATCAGAAGGCGTTGAACATCAGAAAAGAAGCAGGAGCTGGTTTTGCCACAGAACCAGAGTTTCAGTGCAAAAGAGCGAAAGAATTGAGGCTTGAGTCTTCTACCTGTCATGTGCTGGTAACGACTGACAGTGTGCGGTCCCTTGAGCCCCTTGGCCTGAGTTTTTGGCTACCACCTCTTTTTCTTTGCTCCAACGGAAGGGCAGTGCACCGGAGGATCAACGGCACTACATTATCGTGTCCATGAAAGAGCAGCTTGAGCGTCCTCTGACACTGAATAATGAGTGTTGGAGCCTGAAAGTGCTGCTGAGCGTGAAAGTCTGTTGCTCTTTTCAAATTAATAGCACTTGGGTCTGCACGAGATGATCTGTGCCCATGATCAATGAAGAGCACACTATCTGTAGTGCCTGCCGCAGAGGAGAGATATTGGTGCACTGCCTTGAGACATTGAGACTTTCGAGTGAGCTGTGAGTGTTTGCCAGGAGGGCACTCCAACTAAACAGTACTATTTTCATGAAGAGGCCTGAATCGAGAGGCCCAATGCGGAAGAAGACAATGGAAGCAGATTTGATGGACGATAGAAGCCTGCCAGAGAGGCTTTGAACAGACTTTGGGTACAGTTGCACAAGCGATTCCAGTACAATTGTATAAAGTAAATGTTAATTAAGTTCTCATTTGACTGAATTGCCATGGAAGAGGATCTGGCTCCGCCTCTAGCATCCAAAAATGGTCCACCAGAAGTGAGTCTTTGTGCTACTATGTGTGTTCGGAGACCTGTCCTGAGAGAAGTAGAGAATAATAAGATGATGTTACAGCAACACCTTGACGACCTAATAAATATCGATATAGACCTAGATTCATATTCACATGAGTTTTAGGTTATTGCCTACGTAATGGCAAAAGGAGGGGCTGAGGTTCTGTAATTCTCGAGTCTGACTCCATTTTGTTCTGTGCCACCATTTTGTGTTGCCCTCACGTAGGCCTGTGAAGGTAGCCTGGTGAATAAAGTGGCCTGGCCTTCTTAGTTCATGTATACATTAACTAAGGTTTCTTTTTTACTCTGAAATGAACTGTAAGAAACTGACCTCGCAAAGCCAATTTCCCTGATCGATCTTTGTCTGAGATTGCCAATCAATGTTCAGGACATCGTTAACTTTTAGTTTCCTTGCACATGCCTTATCTTGTTCATCATCTGTTACTATTTCTTTTTATGTTTCTTCATTACATGGGTTATGCTTTCAATTATAGGTTTGTCCGGCTTTTGGAGGTTGAATTTGGGACATTCCTAATGATTAACTTTTGGGTTGGGATACTGTACATGTAATCATGCCATGCCCTGCAGTGCCATCTAAATCAGATTTACCTTTGTGAACTATGTAATTATAAGGTTTTGCCCATATCCTGCTAAAACCCCAAAGGCTACTCACCTGCTGACTCTCCAGATTTTCCATTTGTTTAGGAATGTAATTGATACAACTCCCTTACATGCCTGGGGCAGGATAAAGAGTATATAAGACGTGAAGTAAGACCATTCTGGCAGACTGCCTCATTCAGTTGCTAAGGCTTCTGTGTGACGTAGTCTCACTCATTTGAGGTTAATAAAAATGTACTTTTATATTCCAGCTTCTGTGTCAAGTTCTTCTTTGTGAGTTTAAAAGGACTAAGTATCAGTGGAACCCCTGAGAAGTGGATTTTTGATTTCTACAAGACACCTTCCCCAATACCTAGAAAATGTACACACACACAGTTGTTGTCATTTCAAAAGACATGACTATGCACAGCACACTATTCATATATACATTTTATGTATTAGATTGATGGTCATAATTTAAACCAAGATGGATTCTAGAAATACCTTAAACATGTTACATCACGCATCCCTTCTTCCTCTATTAGAGTGGTCGAGGCCATATCTAGAATGTACGTTTAATATATACATATATGTTATCAGCTTCACAGTTATAGTTATTGTATAGGCTGAATGGGGATTGGAATTCTGTAATCATTTATATGGCAAGTAATGGAAGTATCCCCACAAGGGGGTGGAACTACAAGTCAACCGTGATGCCAGCTCGCTTGTGATGCTGCACCACAACGACACCAGCACTGATTCTGCAGATGTATCTCGGGTGGGGGGGCTGGATGCTCCGTTTTGATGGGCAGAGTTGAGGGTCTACAGAAAGTCCAAGGAGCAACGGAGACACCAGCTTTGGCCTTTGGCAGCCCCCAGTGTAGTTTATCGTATGTCATCTTGGAGCCAGGCCAGCCGAAACAACACTGAGCAGCACCTCCACCACTACGTTGCACCTAAACCCAGCCGAGGAGGAGAGGTCCTCAATCCATTTTGGGGCCTTGTTGGCCTGTGGTCCGAACACTGGAGGGCCTGTTGCTCTCCAACTCTCGCCACCTGTCTGGGTAGCCAACTGCCATTTGGAGCTGGAGGTGAATGGATGAACTTTGGCACGAGGGATGCGATTTGGGCCCTCTGCAGGGACAGCAGACGAGACATCCCACTGCTATTTTGGAGGGCATAGGGATCAACATTTGCTGACGGCTGATGTACCTGTACTTCTTGGTGTCTGCCGTACATGCCATTGGGCCTGACCAGCTCTATACTAGGGGTGGCTGAAATATGGAACTCTGTGTTACCCTTTGCTATGCGGAGTTCCAGCTAAATTCCGTCAATCGCCGTATAGCACAATTGTTTTCCCATGAGGCTCCTGAAATGTGATGTGAGCGAGATTTGGCATTCTCTAACACCATTTTCTAACACTGGCAGTCATGGGCGGTCGCTGTCAGAGGGCTGCTTTTTAGGGCTCGCCTGTCAATGCGCTTGCGCATTGAGCTTGCGAGAATATATGGGCTTATCCACAGCTTAACCAAACTGGCGATTTAATGCTGTGCCCGTGAAAAGCAAGCTCAATGCGCAAGCGCATTGACATAAAAGCGCGTGCACATCAAAGCCAGCCATCTGTTCCCCAGCTCCTCCCTCCTACCCTAATTATTCACGGCCGGCCGTACTTTCACTTTCACGGCCGCTAGGCCGTGTCTTTCGTTTCTGCCGCGCTGCGCCAATGCTTGTTCTTCAACTAATAAAACTATTTGTGCTAACTGTACTTCTAGCCTTCCCCAAAATGTCTCTTTTTCTCTCAGCCATGAAAACAGCGGACGGGGACTTGCAGCGTGCAAGTTTCCCGGCACCAGCGCTGGAAGGGTGCAGCACATTCTCTTGATAGAAAATGGGGGCATAACCTTCATATCCGTGCTTCTCTCTTTGTTAGCCTCCATGCGCTGGTGATAACGCCTTGCAAGTTACAAAATGTCTTCTCTGTGACTCAGCTTTCCAGAATCCCCTCCAGCTTTGAGCTCGCTATACACATTCTGGGCTTCAATTCGATGTTTTACATTGTTGCAGAATTAATTTTTGTATTCGAAACATCAATTATCTTTCACTACCCGAAAAGATAACACTCTTTTGCTACCTCTGTCTGCTAATTCTAGTAACATACGTGTGGGATTATTTCACACTTTAGTGTTCCTCTTCGCCTTTAATTGTTTAAGTATTGTGCCGCTTTTATTTTTATTTCTTTCCCAAATGCACAGATTTCCCCTGTATCTTTAAATACGTGAGTGATGCAGTTTAACATATAGCATGGTCTAGCACCTTCATTTGTATATGAATGGCACCACATTCACTTTAAGCGCGCCTTTAATTGTTTATGTATGGCGCCGCTTTAATTTTCATTTCTTTCCCGAACGCACTCAGCAGCCTGTTCTTCCCCATCCCCCAATCACCACGTCCCGCTGTTCACTGTTGAGAGATGTCAAAGAGGCTTTGTTACTGCAAGTCGACATGCATTCCCACGTGAAGCACAAGAAAAACGCCAATAAGCATTGCATACGAAGTTAACGAGAAATGATGTGTAGCACAAGCAGACCAATAAGCTTCTTATTCCTTTGTTACATCACCTTTTACTTTGCTTTGTAATGTGGGCAACTCTCAGTTCTTTAAAAAAAAGGTCTGCCTAACTGGTTTGTGCCTTTCTGCCCCCTGTGGAGCAATCAATCGGAAAGCACGTCCACATCACAGGCATCTGAAGCTTCGCCCCAGCGTGCGTTCGGCCTCAGGCATTTCTCCTCCCCTAATTATTCACAGCCCATGGCCCCGCACTGCCCACGGGTTGCAGCTGTCACAATAGCCTCTCTCTCATGCATTTTCGAATTGCAAAAGGTTAACATTTGTGTAGTTATTTAAATTAAAGCACATTATTCAAACATATACTTAAATATGAGGCCAATGATCAGCCTTTGTATAAATGATCTGTTACCTTAAACTTTGTGAATTGGGAATTTTGTGTTTTTTCCTGTGATCTTTGTTATGATTTCAAGCTTGTTATGGGAGCAGGGCCATGCTGGTTCTAGAGAATTTCAGAAGCTTTATTTTAGTGTCTTTACGTGACTTTTACTAATAACGAAGTTCTTCTTTAAAAAATGTTTGTAGTCACACGGTTCTTCTCCCAGTACCGTCTGTAAAATGTGCTACATTTTAACAATAAAATTAAGCAGTAAGAGCATCGCTATTGTGATATTTTTCCCCTGTTTCTTTGTTAGCAAATTTGGGATTGCAGGCCTTTAAACATCCCTTTATTAGAACTCTAAAAATCAGACCTCTTTCCTAATAAAAAAAAATGGACTTGGATCCTGTGTAGTGCAAAACCGAAACAGTGCTTTACCTTTCAAAGTCTTGAATGCCCAGTAATGGCCATAATTCGCCCGGCCTCCAAAGAAGTTTGGCTGACATGACAATCTTTCTTTTGGCTACTTCTTCATACGTGGGGAATTTTAAAATTTAATGAATGTTATCAAAGCTAGATTTTGTGGTGCACCCCCGCTGATAGAATACCCATGCACTCATTGGTTGACCACAAATAGTATGTGTAGCTGGCACCCCTCATTACTTTTTTCTGTAATGCATAATTTATATGGACAATATTTTCTTGCCTTCTGCTCCCCTGATTGCCCTCGTTTTCTTGCCTTCTGCTTCCCTGATTTTTTCTTGCCTTCGGCTCCCCCACTCCATCCACCCATCCATCCCCCCCACTTCATCCATCCTTCCCCCACTCCATCCATCCATCCCACTCCATTCATCCATCCATCCATCCATCCCACTCTATCCATCCATCCATCCATCCCACTCCATCCATCCATTCATCCACCCCCACTCCATCCATCCATCCATCCATCCCCCCACTCCATCCATCCATCCCCCCACTCCATCCATCCATCCCCCCACTCCATCCATCCACCCCCCACTCCATCCATCCATCCCACTCCATCCATCCATCCCATTCCATCCATCCATCCATCCCACTCCATCTATCCATCCATCCAGCCCCACTCCATCCATCCATCCACCCCCCCACTCCATCCATCCATCCATCCATCCATCCATCCCCCCACTCCATCCATCCATCCCCCCACTCCATCCATCCATCCCCCACTCCATCCATCCATCCAACCCACTCCATCCATCCCCCCCACTCCATCCATCCCCCCACTCCATCCATCCATCCCCCCACTCCATCCATCCATCCATCCCCCCACTCCATCCATCCATCCATCCATCCATCCATCCATCCCCGCACTCCATCCATCCATCCCCGCACTCCATCTATCCATTCACTCGACTCCATCCATCCCTCCCCACCCCACACTCCATCCCTCCCCCACCCCACACCCCATCCCTCCCCCGCCCCACACTCCGTCCCTCCCCACACTCCACCCCTCCCCCGCCCCACACTCCATCCCTCCCCCGGCCCACACTCCATCCCTCCCCCGGCCCACACTCTATCCCTCACCCACACTCCATCCCTTGCCCACACTCCATCCCTCGCTCACACTCCATCCCTCGCCCTCTTGCCCTGCCTCTATCTCTCACCCTGCCTCTATCTTTCGCCCTCCCTCTATCTATCTTTCGCCCTCCCTCTATCTATCTATCGCCCTCACTATCCATCGCATCACCACAGCATCACTCAGGGGCACCACAACATCACTATGCGCTACCAGAGCATCACTGAACGCCACAGCATCACACGTCGCCGCCACAACATCATTCAGAGCCACCACAGCATAAGTCTGTGCAACAACAACTGATTCAAATATGTTCTCTCAATGTTTCAAACTTTATTACAAATGACACAAAAAAATGTTCATATTTCACTTCCGTTCTTGTATTTTCATCACAATAAAATACACTAAACATAATCTTCCAAAAAGTTATTTGCAAAAGTTTAAGCTATTGCCATTATAAATTACAATAACTTTTATTTAAGTATTAAATATTGAAAAAAATACAACCCATTGTTATTTTTAATATTAATACATCTAAGTCATGTAAATATAACACCTATTGCATTGCAAATGCTATAGGTGTCACGTTTGCAAAAGTTAACACTATTGGCATTGTAAATGACAAAGTTATTAATTTCGCTATTTTCAAAACAAAAACATAAATAAAAAAATTGTCATTTACAATACTAATACCTCTAACTTTACTAATGCGAGCCCTATTGCATTGCAAATGCTTGTTAGTAGATTCGCTGCTGTTTGAGTAGATTTGCTACTTGAGTGGCAGCAAAATCAACTGCAATGGCTGCGCGCTCTTGCACATCTCGTGTCCCCGCTCGTGCTGATTTTTAGCGATGTGTGCGCTACTTGCATTACATTTCAGGGCGAGCAGCGTGACATGCATTTTGATTGCCGTTAGCGGAATAATGCTAATTCTTTTGGAGTGTTTATGTAACTCTGTGGAATTCCACTGTGTGAATCTCCGCAAGTTCCCCCCACCCCTATTCGGTAGCCCAATGGCTTACAGTGTGACTTCCCTGTGTCCCACTACAAAGGTAGATTGGGCCTCTGATGACATTATCTGGTGCTGGGACTGGACTGGATTGTCCCAACATCATGGGGATTTATGTTGCTCATAGTGTGGCACTCTGTGTGGGGTGGGGTGGTGTGGAGTGTCGTGAATGGCTTGTGAGTTGGAAGGGCCATGTGACTCTGCTTTTCAGTGAACCTGTGGGGAAGGCACTTCGAATGAAGGACGGGGATGTGAATGCAATCTCTTGAAAAAGGGCACAACTCTGTGACATGGTGGCACACTGCTGAAGATATGGAACTGCCGAGCCCGTTGGTGCCCCTGGAGACATTTGCCCATAATAGGGACATCCTTCTTTGCCTCACCCAGGAGTTGATTGGGTGCTATTGACTTCACATGACATCACCCAAACTGCAGCCCATCAGCTACTACTCTTAGAGGAGGTCAGCTACTCCAAGCCCTAATTGACTTTGCCACTGCCAAGAGTCGATCATCAGCCGACATGAATGCTCTCTTGAAGGAGATCTCTACCAGAGGCACCACACTGACAGTCATGGACTCCAAAATGATGTACCTTATCACACAGGTCAAATCAATGAGATAGGAAGTCTCCACTTTCCAAACCAGGTTGAACAGGGTCCGCCCGAGATTGATGATATTGAAGCCTGCTATGATGCTCTCATCGCGGTACAAAAGGGGGTGGTGATGGTATGCTCAGACGTGAGTCCCTTGCTCACTTTGCCACTGGATTCAAGCAAGCCTGGCGGAAGACAGCTGGAATGCCAGAAACCGGTCCTAGGAAGCTTGATTCCGGTCCAGGGAAGGCATGGCTTGGCAGTTCGGGCTGGACTGTTCCCATGAGGCACAGGGTCAGACTGATTTGCATATGGCCATGTCTGAACTGGGGTGGCAGAGTGGGCTAAAGAACGGTGATGGATTAAACCCAGATCTTTTGACTGAGTGTGAGTGTTTGATTGGTTCAGATGCTCTGTCCATCACCACCCCCTTTTGTACCGCTTTGTTCGCCATACGTTTGGCAGGGTATGCTCAGACGTGAGTCCCTTGCTCACTTTGCCACTGGATTCAAGCAAGCCTGGCTGAAGACGGCTGGAATGCCAGAAACCTGTCCTAGGAAGCTTGATTCTGGTCCAGGGAAGGCATGGCTTGGCAGTTCGGGCTGGACTGTTCCCATGAGGCACAGGGTCAGACTGATTTGCATATGGCCATGTCTGAACTGGGGTGGCAGAGTCGGCTAAAGAATGGTAATGAATTAAACCCAGATCTTTTGACTGGGTGTGAGTGTTTGATTGGTTCAGATGCTCCGTCCATCACCACCCCCTTTTGTACCGCCATGATGCTCTCATTGGGCATGGACTAATTGTGACATAAGGTCATTGATTTGCAAGACATAACGCGCTGGAATTATTTTCACAAATACACGGCGTACCTGAAGATGCAGAAAAAGGAGACATGATAGCTTTCCAATGAGATTCCCTCCCTTGACTTCACCTCACTGAATCTTTGAAGTTCCAACGGGCCCTCTGTCTCCATGCTTGCAGTGGGGCACGTCACTCCTCTCACTGCCCTATCATCGCCTGTGCCCCAAAATATCAGGTCCATTCTGCAGGTTGAGTGGGTCTCCAAGGGATCCCTCCAATTCAAAGGATATTGTCTCTCTTTTTTTTGCAGATTACTCCTTGGTGACCAGTACTAAGCAGAAGAAAGTCTTAGCACCTCCACCCGCCTTCGGAAATGGTGTCCTAGGTATGGCCTGCTGGACCCTGCTTGCATGTTGGTAATGGTGGATGCAAAAAACACAGACATTTATGATCCAGCTGAGCTGGAAGCCCAGGAATGGGCTACAGCTACAATTCTGATCACTGGCCCTTTTGACCTCAGGAATCTGGTCTGGCATCTTTTGTGCCTTATGAAGCCAGCTTCAGGTTCTCAGACAGGTTTTCAGCATGTAGTAGACTCTCCTCGTGATGACAAAGAAAAGTCCAGATCGCCCTTTAACCAAGCCTCAATCGAGGCTGTTCCAGATGGCCAGGGCTGATGATTAGTTAATACTCTGTTTGGGAAGGGGCGTTGTGGCTGTTGTGCCCTGCTATACCCTCTTGGGGGTTGTGGTTGGGCGGCCTTTTTCTTTTCATTTTCTCATACTTTTGATGACCGTCAGTGGGCCCCTTCCAGTCTACAACCGTATTTGTGAGTCCACCTTTCTGTCCCCACCCAGGTTACCGTCTCCTCACCTGGGTGGCCCCATTTCTCCATCTGGGACTCATAGCATCATGGCGGGGGCATGGGGACCTTCGATGGCACTGGCACTCTCTGCCACCGCTGCACCTTGGTGCAGTCCATACATCTAATGTCAGTCCCTCCATTAACCACATTTGCCATACCTAGTGGGCCTTACCCAGCCCGCCTATTATGGCCAACCTTTCACAGCTTTGCACGGGTTGGATTGCGTTTGCTCAGATGTTTTAAATGTGCGCGCTTGCCACCCCGTGGAAGTCCCTATAGCCATACACTTTCTCTCTCTCCTACTCTCTCTCCTCATAGCTGCTTCCCCATTCCTGCTTGTTTGGAGCCATGGAAGTTCAGTAAAGGTGTAGATGAGCATTGGCTTGCACTGCCAGGACTAACTAACAACTAAATGTTTTTCTCTTTTAGGCTTTCCTTCTGATTCTTCTCTCGTCTCCCTTTTTCCCTTCTTCCCTTCCCCTCCAGGGTTCTAGACTTTTGTGGTATTGCACTCTTGTCGAGATTCGAGACTCTGCTTGTGATTTCCTGGGGTATCAGTCTCATTTAGGGTCTCCACACATGAGACTAACCTCACTTTATCTCTGTGCCATGCTGTATGGACTCCTTGCTTGCTCTCCTGTATGGGAATACCCGGCCAGTATTCTTCCCATAAGTATGTCAAAGAATTGTTTCTCCTTACGTGGATTGTGAACGGTTTATCGCACTATATTAAGCGGAAAAAGGTCCTGCATTATCTCAGTACAAAACATATTGACATTGCTCTTCTTCAGGAGACACATCTTTCCCTAAAAGAGTCTCTTGAGGTCAAGAAGGAATGGGTGGGCACAGTGGTGAGCAGCAACAGAGTGGTGTCAACCACTGGTGTGTCAATGCTTTCCTGTAGCTCCTCCAAGAAATGTAGTGTGGCCATCCACATCAGCCGAAAACTCCCTTGCAGGGTGTTCAAGACCTTGACTGATGAAGGAGGTAGATGAGTCTTTGCCAAGATACATATCATGGGTAAATCATTGGTGATTAACTTTATCTATGCTCCCAATATGGCTAAGTCCCGTTTTTTAGAATTTCTATCCAGGCTACTTAGCCGTTTTGGGTGCACGCTTTTATTCCTGGAGGTGCGACTGGAATCTGCCTCCAGATCCTGTCCTTGCCTGTAATGCTTGGTTTAATATTTACAATTGAGCTGACAGGGTACCGCTTTGTTCGCCATAAGTTGGCAGGGTATGCTCAGGCGTGAGTCCCTTGCTCACTCTGCCACTGGATTCAAGCAAGCCTTGCTGAAGACGGCTGAAATGCCAGAAACCGGTCCTAGAAAGCTTGTTTCCGGTCCAGGGAAGGCTTGGCATTTTGGGCTGGACTGTTCCCATGAGGCACAGGGTCAGACTGATTTGCATATGGCCATGTCTGAACTGGGGTGGCAGAGTGGGCTAAAGAACAGTGATGGATTAAACCCAGATCTGTTGACTGGGTGTGAGTGTTTGATTGGTTCAGATGCTCCGTCCATCACCACCCCCTTTTGTACTGCTTAATTTGATGTGTGGCACCTCACATATCTGGCAACTAGGGACTACACATTTCTGCCCTCACAGAACCAGTCGCATATAGATTACTTTCTGTTTCATGGGCAGGTCTTAATGAATGCAGAGGGCTGCAACATACTGGAAGCTGGCCTCTCTGGCCAGAGTCTAGTGCGATTGGTCCTGGACCAGGGCCTGATAACCCCTCCCCCTATCCAATGGAGGATGAGGGCCTTTGCATATACGTAACCCAAACAGAAACAATTGCTCAAGGCCATATTGGTAACTATTTATCCGACAATGAGGAGTCTGTGGATTCCAGTAGGATGCTCTAAGCAGTGGCTAAGGCAACTCTGTGGGGCATGATGATGAGGGATTCTACCACAGTGAAATGTAAGTCTCAAGATGGCATCGGACATTTGTAGGCAGAGGTCCGCGACCTTCAAGGCAGATACATGTGATCACCTAATCCAACATCCAACACTTCAGAAGGATTTGAAGATGGCTAAGTCACGCCTCAACTTAAAGTTCTTGGAAATTGCTGAAAAATCTTTAGTTAAGGTGCACTGGAGGTGGTACGACTATGAGGAGAAGGCTGCCTCTTAGCGGCCTAACTAAACCAATGTGACCTGCAAATGGCTATACCTGCGATTTGTGATGCCCTAGGTGAGATCCAAACACACCCTCTGGATATTACATATTGCTTTATCTCATTCTATTTCTCTCTCTGTACTGCAGAGACCCTGCCTCTGCTGAGAAGAAAAATTCCTTCCTGGCGCCCTTACGCCTCCCTACCCTCAGTAGGGAGGGAAGAAAATTAGTGAGGGGGAATTTACGGAGGAGGAAGAGGCAGTGTTCATTTTGACCCTGACGACCTGCATATCTCCTGGTGAAGATGGCTTTCCAGGAGAGTTTTATGAGACCACGAAACTCTTTCTGGCGCCCCTTCTGACTTGAACAAATCACGAGGCTCAGTGGAGGGCTTCGTTGGAATGTTCTCTAATAACGCTACCTTTGCCCTCCTCGTCAAGGAGACTACATCTCCTCCTGACTGCGCAAGCTACCGTCAGACATCACTGGTTGAGGTTGATTTTAAAATAATCCACAAAATTCTAGGGACCAGACTGCGTGAGGTGATATTGCAGGTTCTCCATAAAGCATAGGTGGGCTTCATCCGAAGTGAAGTAGTGTGGCTCACTGGTTAGAGGCGGCAGACCCGAGAGCAGAGGACGGCCCGGGACCAGGGTTTGATTCCCGGCGCGGCAGGTTTCTGGACCAGGGTCAGCGGACTCGATAATTCTCTTGCCTCGGTGCCCACTCTGATCAGCGATCACACTCGGCAACTCTGGGCATTAGCTTGCCTCATCTTCACTAACGGCCCCACCAGACCGCCGGGGATGCCTGGTCTCACCCTGGAGATACCCATTAAGGGACCATCTCTCAGGGAAGCCAGGAAGGGTTTCGCAGCGGTCGAAGCGCCTTGGGACCCTACGGGTAAGTAGTGCGCTATATAAATGCCTATACATTTACATACATTTACATTTACATCCGGAGCCGCAGCTTCTGTAACCATCCCAGAACGCTTACTCAAGTGTTATGGTATGTGAAGGATGATGAAGAGCCCAGCCTAGCTCTCTTCTTGGTCATGAAAAGGTCTCTGACATCACGGAATAGCAGTGCCTCTTCAAAGAGATGTCTCAAATGGGCTTAGGAAACGATTGAATTGACAAGGTTAAACTCTTATAAGACTTGGCCACAGGAAATGTCAATTGTGGGGGGTTCCTGTTGAGCATGTTTGCATACATCCGGCAAGGCTGTCCACTGTCCCTGCTTCTTTTTCTGCTGCCCCTAGAGCCTTTGGCCATAATCATCCTACTTTCCTCGGGGATGGAGGCCATCCAAATTGGTAATGGGGAAATTAAGATGTTACTATAGGCTGATGACATCCTCCTGCTCTTGTCCAGGCTAGAAACATTGATACGACGGCCATGACTATAATTGGCCAATTCTCTCATTTGATTGTCTACCACATTAAGTGGTCTAAATGTGCAGTGCTACTGATGTCCAGGGTGACCGCCTGGGCGCGTATCCAGTTGTACGATATGTGATGGGGCTTAAGTTCCTGGGTTTTCGTATAAATAGAATCTCTATAATATGATAGGGGATAATCTTATGCCATTGACGAAAAATACATAACTAGACTTTCTCAAGTGGGAACACCTGAATCTTTATCATTGCGGAAAATTACAAACAGTCAAAGAGGCAGTGGCCCCAGATGTAATTATGTACTAGGAATCCTGCCACTCCGCATACTTTGTTCATTTTCTTAGGAATAGAGGCATATATTCTGCCATCCGTATGAAGTTGTCGCAGAGTCCATCAACTGCTGTCACGGCTGTGGGCAGACAGTACAGTAGGAGGCCTCCATATGGCACAGATGGCGTCCTATAGCTTGGCCTTTCATGCACCCATGTGGATTGAGATCAAATACCAAGTATTGCATTCCCCTAACATCTCCCTTCAGCCTTCTTATCACTTAGACATTGTGTGGAATCCGACCCTTACTGCAACACTAGGGTATGGAGCACATGATTATTGGCATGTCCTCATCTACATTCATTCAGCTCTTAGTATCAGCCATAAGCCTTTCGAATGAGTGAATTGTTTTCACAAAGAAATCGACATCTTGGGCAATTGTTTCGGGGTGGTCCCTTAAAATTATTTAAATTATTCCAGGATGAATTTATTTTTCTGATTACTGAACACTGGAAGTTCAGACAACTGGCTCACTGTCTCTGGGATGCTTTGGGTCCCTTACCAGTGCAACACCCTATTACTACAGTTCAACAACATCTATAGTTTTGGAGTCAGTTTAGGGGGATTGTAGAAGGACTACCAGACATCATTGGCAGGTACATGAACAACAATGCCCCTGCACTAAACACAATAGATAATATTTCAATAGTACAAACTAAGTTGTTCTAATGCATTGGTACAGCTTCATACAGCAATCTACACATTTAGTAGAACTCCGAGAATCAGTATATATGCACAAAAAGATTATAAACGTCGGTGGATAAATAATCTGTTCTTGGAGTAGTCACTTCTGTTTATTGTTCCATTTCATAAGCCAACACGTGTTTCATCGCAGGGAACAAACTGTGAATCTTCAGGGCAGAAAAGCAAAAGTTTGCTTGTGGTAATACGTTTTAGGGTAAACGGCCCCAGTCGGGGCGTTGAAAGGAATCCTATTTTCGGAATCCCAAACAATAACAGATTCGGGCTGTGAGAAATCTCGATATTTCACGAGTAGGGTGAAAACCGGGAGGAGAGAATTGTTCGTGGTCGGGCGGGTGCGCCTGAAGGTCCACGGAGTGCTTTACCAAATCTGTGAGGCTCTCCCTCTCTTAGTTTCCCGGCGCCGTGTATCGAAGACGGACCTCATTGGCAGGTACTGCTCAGTAGGGAATATTCCCTTGAGGCCTGCGCGGCACTCCTTATGGACCACGACTGGGCACTCAGAGAATTGAGATTGAAGTTTCTGTTCTTTAAGGTACTTAATGACTGGTATTGATTGCCCCAGAAGTTGCTTCGGGCACACCTGTTGCCTCATGACTAGTGCTGCACTTGTGGTGCTACCGGCCGTGAACTTTATCATGTTCTATGGGCATTCACGTCCATGCAATCTTACTGGTCAGAAGTGTGGGTCGGTCTTCTTACTTACACCTCTGTTGTGATTGCTCCCTCATCACGCTTAGCACTTTTACATGATACAGATGATATACCTGACTTAGACTCTCATACTCCATGACAGTTGGCCACCCCACTGGCATTGGCCAAAGTTTGTATTGTCTGTCATTGGAGACATTTCACAATCCCTACAGTTCAGGAGTGGCTCACTGAATGGTACAGAGTAGCAGTCCACGAACGAACGACCTACAAACTCAATGATATGTTAGCAATGTATAAAGGGGTCTGATGCGTCTTGCTCTGATAGGGCTGTATGCATACGCTCTTAAAGGCCTGCATCCTTACACTCTGATAGGGCTGCACCCTTACACTCTGATAAGGCTGCATCCTGACTCTCTGATAGGGCTGCATAGTTACTATCTGATAGGGCTGCATCCTAACACTCTGATAGGGCTGCATCCGTACACTCTGGTAGGGCTGCATCCTTACGCTCTGATAGGGCTGTATCCTTATGCTGTTGCTCAAGGCCCAGTTCTCTGAAGTCACAGGTTTGTCGTGGTTCCTCCTAGGAATCCCTGGGTGCTGATTAGTTTAATGCTCCCTTGTGCTTCCGTTGGACTCACTGGGGTCTTACGGGGATACTCAGGCTGATACTCATCTGCGGGAGGGGTGCGCCCCTTGGCATGGATTGGGTAAATGCACCCCACTGGCCTGCCCAACACCCAATTCCTGTGCTACGTAGATGAGAACAGTGGGTCAGAGAGCTGCACCTATATTTCCCCCACATGTGTACTACCTTGTCTTGTGTTGTCTGGTTGGGCTTGAGCACATTGTATAGAACCATGGCTCAGCAGCTACACGTGGCTTGTCACTATTTGAATTACTCTTCCGGGGTATGCTTGTGGACACAGATTGATCTATTGTACCTGTTACAGTACTGTGCTGTAGACTTTGATCATCAGATCTCCCGAGGCGCTCTGCCGGGAGCAACGTTACCCTGCCGCTTTTTAATTTGTGTGTCTGGACATTGTGTACTTCAGCTGCTGCTGTGTTTTAACCTCCCTACCTGCACCCACTCCAGGGCGCCTCTTCGCTGATCGCTCACCTCCTCTGTCGTGCCGGTTGTTGGAGCGGGGACGGGCGAGTTCTGGCCACCATCTTTGGGTGCTCTGGGCGCTGCAGCCTTTCGGCCACTCCCCCCCTGCCACGCCCCCCCACCCCTTTATAATGACACTACTCTCCCGGCTGCGCCGCGGGCGCGACGAAGGCACGCCGAAGTTAAGCCCGTCTGCACCCGTCCACAAACCGGTCGGGACCAGGGGCCATGCACCCTGCCCCTGCTTTGGTGTATTCATCAGCCCAATTGCTTTCTCATAATGTTAACCAGCCCATTGCCGCTCCCCTGCTCCAGCGCATTACTGCACTCGGTATCTCTGTCCCCTCCCCACTCTCGTCTGCCCCAACCCTGCTCATTCCTCCATGCCGCGTTTCGGTGCCCCTTCCTACAACTCTCCCCCTCCATGTACCTACCACGGCAACTGCCTACCTCCTTAACACTCGCTCGGCAGGCAGGCACCAGCTAGAGCTTTTCAACCTACTGGATTCAGATGCTCCTGACTTCCTGTTTCTTACAGAGACATGGCTTTCGGCAGATTCCCTTCCCGATGTTCTACCCACCCTCCCTGATTCCTACTACGCTCTCCGAGCAGACTGCCCTGATGGCAAAGCGGGCGGGGGTGTGGTTATGCTTACCCGTTCCCACCTCCAGTTCCAACTCCTTCCACACCACCCCATACCTTGTGTTGACTTTCTAGTTGCTCGCTCTGTCAATCTTCTGGTTCCCCTTACCATAGTTCTTATGTATCGCCCTCCCCAAAACATGCCTCTTTTTGTGCCTACCTTGCAGGAACTACTGGCTACGCTCGTGGTCAATAATTCGTCTGTTCTCCTTTTGGGAGACTTTAATTATTGGCCGCACGATCCCAGGGAAGACCAGTCTTCCAAAGACTTTTCGCCCACCCTTCACTGCCTTAATTTCCTTCCTCATATTCACACCCCTACCCATGTCCATGGCTACATCCTAGACCAAATATGGTCAGCCAGTCGTACTATTCTCTCTCCTATTGTCCTCCCATGCATCTGGTCTGATCATTCATTGATCTCCTTTTCCCTGGACCTTGGTGCATCAGAGAAACCCTATCTACCCAAGAACATTTCAGCCCGAAATTGGAATCGGGTCGATTTTACCTCTCTCTGTGCTTCCCTCACTTCCTCTCCTCCTGATCTTTCTGACCTTCCCCTTGACCATCAAGCAGAAGCCGTGAATTCTTGGCTGTCCTCATCTTGTGATCTGGTTGCGCCTCTCAGGAAAATCAAGGCCTGACGCCCACAAGTGGTTCACTGGCGAGCTGAAAAACATTAAACTGGACCGCAGGCGCTCTGAACGCCACTGGAGGCGTAACTATTGTCCTCTCCTGTGGGCCAAATATAAATCTCTCCTAACCAACTATAAGAGGGCCATCCTTTCAGCCAAAACCTCTTACTTTTCGGAGAAGATTACACTATCAGCTAATAAGCCCAAAGAGATTTTTTCCACGGTTCGCAATTTAGTGGCCTCCGACAGAATCAACCCCAATCTTGTTGCTTCCCAATCCTTCTGTTCATCCCTCAATGATTTCTTCTTAGAGAAGATCGCGAAAATCAAATCCAATATTCCTTCTGCATCTTCGTCACTCCCTCCTCCTGTTCTTCCTCTGCTTTCTTCTTTTCTTGATCATTTTCCTTCTATTTCTATAGACTCCTTTCTTGCTTTACTTCAGAAAGTGAAGTCAGGCTCTCCGGCTGATTGTGCTCCGGCCCACATCCTGAGAGAGCTCTTTGTCAACTGCCCCGTCCCCCCCCCTTACCCTTCTTAATGCTTCCATTTCCCAAGGCCTAGTTCCTAAATCTTTTAAATCGGCCATAGTTTTCCCCATAATAAAACAGTCCGGCTTAGATCCCTCACTCCCCTCTAATTTCAGACCCATTTCCCTTCTTCCATACCTAGGGAAGATCCTGGAAAGTCACATTACAACTAGCCTCTCCACCTTCATTGAGGATAACCATCTGCTGGCCTCTCACCAAGCGGGATTCCAAACCGGCCCACTCGACTGAGTCGGTGGTCCTGTCCGTCCTAGACGAGCTCAAGAGCAAGGCTGATTCCAATTCACCCCAGGCCTTGGTGCTCCTCGATTTGTCCGCTGCGTTTGACACGGTCGATCACTCCATCCTTCTCGACCGTGTCAGCGCAGCGGCCGTCCGGGGCACTGCCTTCTCTTGGCTTGCCTCTTTTCTCAAAGGGCGGACCCAGGCGGTCCATCTTTCTGGCTTTTTCGCCCCCACCCGCCTGGTTCCCTGTGGGGTCCCACAGAGATCCTCCCTGTCCCCTATACTTTTTAATCTTTATATCCTTCCCCTTATCCTTTCCCTTTTAGACATGGGGGTCTCCGTGTATAACTATGCGGATGACCTCCAGCTGGTATTTGACCTTTCCTCTCCCTCTAACTCCCTGCCGAAGTTTCATTCTACTCTTGTCTTCATCTCTGAGTGGATGAACCACAACCACCTTAAACTTAATCCGGACAAGACGGAGTTGGTCCTGACAGGCGCTATTACTTCCCCTTGGTCTGCCGCATTCTGGCCCTCCATCTTCGGCCCTCCTCCAGCACCGGCGGCCTCAGTAAAGACCTTGGACATTAAAGTCAGTCAGGACCTCTCCATGCATTCCCAGATTAGTTCTGTTGTTTCCTCCTGTTTTCTATCCCTCCGGATCATTCGGAAAGTCTCCCGTTTTTTTTCTCCTGATGCCCTTAAACTTATTATTTTGGCCATGATTCTTTCCCGTCTTGACTACGGGAATAGCCTCTACGTGGGCATTCCGGCCTACGAACTTCGTCGCCTTCAGGCTATTCAAAATCAGGCCGCTCGCCTCATTCATCACCTTCCCAAGTCCCATCATATCACTCCTTTCCTGAAAGCTCTTCATTGGCTTCCCATCTGCCAGAGATCCCTTTTCAAGGTGGGATGTCTGGCCTTCATGGCTCGTGCCCCTACTGCTCCTGTTTTCATTAACTCTCTTATCAGCTCCAATACCCCCAGCCGCACCCTCCGGTCATCCAATCAGGCTCTCCTCAATGTCCCTCGGTTCCGCAGATCTAAAACTGGAGGCACCAGATTCTCCGTTTTAGCCCCTCGCTTTTGGAACAGCCTCCCGCTGCACATTAGATCTATTCCAGTTTACCTTCAATTTCGCAAAGCGCTCAAGACGTTCCTGTTCTCCCAAGCGTACTCCTGCTGATTTCATCCCGGCCAATGTCTGTGTTTCTCAGTCTAAACTTCAGCGCCAGGAAGCCGCTTGGTCGCAGTGCGCTTTATCAAGAACTTTTAAACTTCAAACTTCAAACTTCAAACTATTTGTTATAGTATGCACAGTTGTTTTACTGAACTTGAGGACCTGTCAGAATGTATGAACTCATTGGAGAACCTACCTTTTTCTCCCCGTTTACCCCTCACACCCTCCTCCTACCTCTCCCCTCCTCTCACTGCACCCGGTTTCCTTCTTCTCGTTATGGTTGATGGAAAGGATACACGTCCTCTGGGATGCTGGCTCAGTTAGGCCAAACCTCACCTTTAGTGCATATGTCTGTGTTATTCCACACCTTGTGTTCCTCTTGTTTAATTTGCCTTGATGGCCTGCACCGTTTTACCTGCTATGGATGGCTTTAACCGTATACTTCGGCATGCCCTCTTACCAATCAGTACAAAAGGGGTGGTGATGGCCGGAACATCTGAACCAATCAAACACTCACACCCAGTCAACAGATCTGGGTTTAATCCATCACCGTTTTTTAGCCCACTCTGACACCCAGTTCAGACATAACCAATCAGTCCTTTGCCTCCCTCACGAAGACCTACATTTTCTTCATACCATCTGCTTTAATGGTGGGGAATGAGCGGGGGTGAGGGGGCGAGGTCCTTCTGCAGCTTGTAGTATCATCACTCCAGAAAACTAGCAATGCCTCTCTTGTAGAAGCACACCTGAATCAGGCAAATGATGCCATTTCTTTTTCCTTCCAAGTCTAACTTATGTGAGACCTGCACTTTAAGACATGACCGAAATGAAGTGTGTGTTTACTATAACAATTCCATGCGCGCTTTGATAGTAGGGTAGGTTTTAAGGCAAACCGAGGAAAATATAACTCCACTTTTAGTTTTTTGATTCACTTGCTCAAAAGTCCCTAAACACTCTCTTGGGACCGGTGCTCATAACGCAACAGTCCTCAAACAGCTAGCGTTTGTCTGGTTTAGTTAGAGTTCACTGACACTAAGAAGACCTATCTGGTCCACAGAGCATGGGTTATGCTTGAGCACACACACACGTACACCCCCCCACACACACACTCTCTCTTTCTCTCTCTCTCTGTCTCTCTCTCTCTGCCTGTCTCTCTAAAGAGTTAGGGGCAGATTTACAAGCCCTTTGCGCCACTTTTGAGTCACTTTTCCCATGTTAAAATTGACGCAAAAGTGGCGCAAGGGGCTTGTAAATCTGCCCCTTAGTGCTTTCAAGTTGGCATTAGATGTGCTCAAAATTCACATAATTTGTTTTTGCATTTATTTATTTATTTTGAAAGTTTTATAGAGCGCGAACAAGACCCTTGCGGGTATCAGAGGGCTTTACAACAAGCGTGTATAGTCAAGACAGAAATAGAAATAAAAGGACCGTCAGAATAACATCAAAAAGCTTAATAAAAGAAACGTGCAAGAAGTAAAACAAGGCCATAGAGCAAGGTGGCAGAGAAAATACAAGATAAAAAGGCAAAATCCGATAAGGTGCAGAAACTGGCTCGGTGTTGAGGGATGATGGGAATACATTGAACATGAGAACATTGTTTCGCAAAATGTTATGCATAATTTTACATAATATATTGATGCAAGGATGCAAATAGCCCTAAAAATAGTGGAAACACCACAATTGCACCAAACAGCTGTTCGCATTTTCATTGTTTGCATTGCTTCCACACTCCTCTGTTATAAAGACGTAATTATACAATGTTTCTCATTGACATAATTTCGAGATTTTTGCGTACCAAACAAAAATAAAATTCCCTAAAGTACATGAGTTATGCGGCATAATTAAAATTTGGCCCGGGCCTATTTAGCACACAACCATGCCTGGTACACATCACATTGCTGTAGGGGCGAATTGTTACTCTGTAGCTGGTAGGCATTAATCTGGCTGCCTGTTACCATTCAACACTATTTACTGCTTCCCCGCCACTCCTGGGTGTACACTACCCATTTGGTGTTTATCACTTTCAATGACTGCATGACATTTTGCTTCTCTTCTACCGCTTCTGCATGAAGTCGATGGGCATTTATCTGGGTACCTGTAATTAATACATGCCACGGATCATTCCTGTGGTGCTCTTGGGTGGGCCCAAAATGCATTTATCTGTCTGCCAAATCCAAAGTGGGAGCTGTTTTTCATTTTCTAGACATGGAAGCAAAGATAAAATATTCAGGGTCCCTTTTTTCAGAATCAGTACAGATATCCAAATTATACAGAGCACATTTAAAGGCTATCATCTGAAAACAGAAAAAATATGGTTTTATTAAATAATACCTCTCCCTCTCGCATCCCCATCACCCATGCTGTGTCTGAACCCAGAGAAAGGCTGCGGAGTCTGGGTTTGGCAGCAGTTTTCCACCTACTCTTCTTCCCCCCTTTTTAATACCGGCTGTGCTGCACAATGAGGCAGGGCATCAGCACTTAGCGTTCAAATACTGGTAACATTGAGGCAATGGAATGGGGCTGCAGTCTTGAATTCTCATCACGATCTAGCCCTCCTCTCTTCCCTCTGTTTTCTTAATCTCACCTTCCCCTCTACACCGCTACCCTTTTCCTCCCTTCTTATTTTCTCTAGCCTCTCTCTCGCTCCTTACTTCTTTTCCTCCACACCTTTCTCTCATCTCCATTCCTCCTCAATTACAAACAACCTTTTCCTCCAAGGCCCCTCCTTCCGCTCCCGCTGCTGTAATAATCACAATCACATTATCTTCATTCCATCGCTTCTTTCTCTATCCCTAGGATTGGGGTGGGGCCCGAGAAATTGCCAGTGGCTGAGAATAATTCAAGCATTTCATCCTGTTGTTGTTACAATTCATGGCCTAAGAGCAACAGGTATGTTCAGACAAGAGTCCCATGCTCACTGTGCCACTGGAACCTGGCTGACAAGCCCTTATCAGGGTGAAAGCGGTCCTGGTTTGCTTGTGTTCTGGTTTAGAGAGACCTAGCTTGCCAGTTCAGGCTGGACTGTTCCCATTGGAGCAGGTTCAAAGACTGATTTGCATACGGTTTGGTCCAAACTGAGGTGATGTGTGCAAAATAAGGATGGACTCAGATGCGATCCCAAGTAATTACCAGTGGCTGAGATTATTTGAAGCATTCCAGCCATATATTTTTTGTATACCTTTGAGTGTTGTCCATGTCCAGACTTTGATCCTTTGCTCACTGTGCCACTGGAACCAATCATTACCTGGCTCATGAGCCCTGATCAGGGCAAAACTGGTTCTGGGTGGCTTGGTTCCTGTTCAGGGAGGACCTCGGCTTGGCAGTTCGGTTTGGACTTCTCCAACTGGCGCAGGGTCAAGAGCGATTTGCATATGTCTGGGTCCAACCAGGTGGCGTTGTGTGCAAAAAATGATGTATTGGGATGCAGCCCGAGCATTTGCCAGTGTCTGAGATTAATTCAAGCATTCCATCCATCACCTTGTTGTTTCAACTTATACCTCCTGTGGCACCTGCTGTAGTTTCAGCCTAGTGGGGACCACCTGCTGTTGGTTCCACAATCCACATGACTGCCTGGGACACAAGTACAGTAGTTTGGTGAGTTTTTTCTTAAGACAAAATAGTCCATAGGCAGGACAACTACAGTTTGACCTTTTAAAACTCTCAATAATGTGTGCTAGTGTTCCTTATATTTATGTATAGGGTATATGATAATGGTTTAATAATTTTCACTTTTTATGAGGTTTTTTATAACCCTGGGTGGTGAACTCTGCTCCGCTCGCAGAGTTTTCCACACTCCGCATTACTTTAGCTCAGGGAGTTCCGAAAAACTCTGCCTCGCGCAGTAGTGCGGGTTTTTTTCCTCGCTCGCATTCACCAAAAACGTCAAGTTGGCGAACGCAAGAGAGGAAAACCGCCTCCTGGTTAGATTTTCCTCGTTCACGATCGTCAACATCAAGTTGGCGAGCTTGAGCGTGGAAAATAAACCTCCCAGCGAGATTTCTCAATGTGTGGAGTCAGGTTTCTCATTGCGAGTGGTCACGTAAGCTCCCGACCGCTCGTGTTGAGAAACTGCCCGTTCGCGTTGAGAAAGCTGGCGCTCAAGTAACAATCTACTCAAGTGGCAGAAAAGGAAAGCTTGCGCGGTGCATAGTGCCATTCGCAATGATTGCACAGTGTGGACAAGCATCCGGCACTGTGCAATCACAGCGAACAACATTTTTCTATCGCACCCTGCCACTTGCGGACTCTGCGTAGTGCGGCAGAGTTTTTTTCCCACTTCGTGGAGTTTCGCGTAGCGCAAATCCGCGAACTCCGCCCAGGGTTGACTTTTTAGGTACATGTGATAGGCTCTGGAATTTGGGGTGCAGAGAAAGCTGCAGCACTGCCAAAATAAACATGACAGAGTTCAGAAGGTGAATGAGCAATAAATAATCCTTTAATTTTTGTTTTCTTCTTGCCACATCTTCTGTGTGTTCAAAAACTGAGGTAAAATGTCAGTTTATGCCTTCTGACAAATTGTTGCTTATATTCTTGACATGGAGATTGGTGTTTATTTTTTTCTGACTGCAAATTGAGAGGATTTGGAAAAGTGAACTATGAGACAACCTTGCTGGAGTACAGGAAGGCTCTAGGATGTCAATTTTGTTTAATACAAGACAACATTTAAATATCTGTAAATGTACTGCTCAAATGATTTAAAATATATCAGCAGCCTGGAAAGCATAAATAAAGCATTTTTAATCAAGGCACTTTATTTGGTTCTGCTCCTACGGTAAATATTTGTGAAGTCAGTTTTCCACACACTATGATTTATGTGCATTATAGTTTTGTCAGTAAATCTGCACATCTGTAAAAATGTAGTGGCCATTTCAATGGAAAATGTGCTATCTGTGAATGACTGTGCGCTCCCATAGCATGATGTAGTGATATATGTGTGACAGGGTGCTCCAAAGTGTGTCATGTAGGGGCATATTATCAAGCACTGGGTTAACATTATCGCCGCTAAAACTGCAGCTAAAGCGGAGATAATGGGCTTGATAATACGCCGTAGAGAATTCCCATAGAAGCCCATGTTCACACCAGAACATGGGCTTCTATGGTAATTCACAAGGGCATATTATCAAGCCCAGTATCACAGCTTTAGCGGCAGTTTTCTGCCGCCAAAGTGGCGATAATGTTAACGCCGTTTCTTGATAATATGCCCCCCAGTTCCTATAAACCTATATAAGATCTGCACTTTTAGACAACATACACTATAGGATTGGTGTCAGACTGATTATAGACACATTTTCCATTGAAATGGCCACTACATTTTTACAGATGTGCAGATTTACTGACAAAACTATAAGTCCGAGGATTGTCTGAAAGGTGCATAACAGTCCACAACCTATTGTCTTAAATCAGTGGACAATACCTGTCGTATTAGACATGTTAAAGATACGTTGTACCATTTCTGTGAAATGGAAAGGGCAGTTTGTACGTACTAGTGCGTGTATCTCAGCCAAGGATCTTGCAACCTGAAAATCATAACTTTCCTGAGCGGAGGTTAAGGACACAGTTTGATGTAAAAGCATGGCTTTGATTCAGCTCACAATATTAAACCGTATAAACGAAACATTCAATGAAGGCCTTAACGGCGCTTTGCATACAGCAAGTAACCCTGGAGCATACAGTCACAAGATATGTAATGCCCGGGAGCATCCCATAACAACCTTGATCATTCCGCATCAAGTAACTCCCATTTGAAAGCAACTCGAACACCGAATTAATCACGGCAGCTCGGGAAACTTTCAAGTGGTCGGATAAGTTAGCAACCAAACCATTACAGTTGTGATGATGCATAATATCCTGGCATATGAGAGATCCACTTAAGGAATTCTCGCAACAGGTACTACTAAGAAACACTTCCATGTCCCCTTTCCTGCATCGAAATCTGTACGGCAGTTCCCAAGATTCCTTGATGAATTCCCTACCCATCGCATCATATCTGCCCTCCTGTTGTTGTTCTAGGCAATACTGAAACTGGAAAGTTGTGACCGGTAGTGTTATATGGCCATAAATTAACCATTCTGTGGACGGTGACTCTCTCTGCCACAGTAAAAGGTAATTCAAGTTTTTCAAAACGCAGCATTGTATATTTTTCTCCTCTTCGTGCCATTGTAATCTGTTTCTCAGTTAGATTGTATGCAGAAAATAAGGACGTACTGTTGGCAAATCGCCATGGCACATAACCAGCAATAATTTCAGCGTCCAGCTTAATAACATAATAGAACGTAGTTGAGATTGTCCGTGTTGTAATATGGACACGTCCTGTTCTAGTATATCAATAGCAGAAGATACACTGTTGCCCAGTGAATAAATCCTGGATGTTAATGTAGTCATACCATTGTCAACTACAGCTAATGCCTTTTCTAGGTGAATTCTATCTCTTTCACGAAGTCTCTCCGCAGCCTCTTGTTGAGAAATTTTCCAGATTTCATTATAAACAGCTTAATAGAAACATTTCTGACGTGTCTTTCGGGGACCTAGTAGAAAGTCCCTTAACCGCTTCCGCGCTACCGCGTTTACCTGCTGTGCGCTGAAATTCGAAAAATGGCTTGATTGTGACAAAGCCAGCTCGTCATGCGCGCAGCGCAGGTAACGCCCATGACGAGCTGGCTTTGTCACCCGCGCTGAAGGGGTTAAATCCACCTCATCTGAGAGTAAGGATAAGTGCTGTTTCACCTGGGACCGTGTTGAGGTTTTTAGCCAATCAAGGCATAACTTCCCAACACTGTAGGATGTCACTACCCCCGGATGTTCTCTTTGTACATATCGTGGGTCTGGCCTATGGTTACTAAACCCTTCGGTTGTACCCCTGAATCTTGATTGACACTGTTTGTGTCAGTGGGCCAAACTAATCATCCCTTCCAATTGGGGTCTGATTAGTTGTACTGCATGATGTCATCGATTGTATCCCCTCCACGTGATGTAAAATTGATGTGTGAAGGGGTGGGAATCCCAGGTGTATTCAAATCCTTGTTCTTGGCTAGTTCAAGACAGGAAGTCTGTTGCACAGTTTTATTCCAAAATAGTGTTTGTTGCGGAATGAGGCACAGTTGGGCAATAAAGGATGCAGAATAAATCTCTTTGGTGTTCATCAGCATAGGTGCAACCTTATAGTAATATGAGGAGGGGTCAGAAGTGTTATACCCTGAAAATTATGAGAATTTCTGCGCAAAAGTTTTATAACTAAATTTCAGCAAAGTTGGGCAATGTTACTACTGGTGGTATGTGAAAACATTTCTTGGGATGCTGGATTTGTGTAGAAAATGATGACCATAACGTTGGTAACAGTACATGCTATCAAAATCATATGGGTCCTCTAACATGTCATGGTTTGAAACTACAGTGGATTATTCCAAATCAGACAACATATTATTTACAGTTTAAAAATCCCAATCATCAGAAAATGCACTGGAGGTAATGATATAATTCAGAGAAATTTTAAATAAATTTGGTACTTTCAAAAGTTCAATAGGGCCAAATACATCATAATCAACCTTGTCCCAAACTTTACCATCAGGATTTGGAACAGCTGTAATGTTCACAGAAAACAAGTCTCTTTGTTCATGATGAGATGATGTGTGAGGTTTCAAGACCAAGTTCACATTGAATACTGCAGAGCGTTATGGGAGATATTTTCCATTCACAAGTATGCAAAAGACAGTAACTAAGCCAATCAAGAATTGAAAAAACAATATTTCAGTTATTATCTAGAGCTGGAGCCATGGTGATACTAAATAAGTCTTTTTCAGAAAACTGAAGAATTCACAAATGTGTTGCTTACGAGAAACTGGAGCTAGCATTGTCTCAGGTTCACTGGGATCAAGAGAAAAGGTATAAAAATCGATGAAGTAGCCAAATGCAGTTCGATCTATCTTTGGTAGCTCATCAGGTTTTGTTGAACCGGCGGTGTCTCGTCTTGAGGCATATTGATGTAGATTTCGGTGTTAGACCAAATTGATATTTGTCTTTCATTTGTAGTTCCATTTCATTGTTAGAAATTCCATCACTTCAAATAGGTGACTCTTCGAATGTTATGAGTCTTTCTGTCTGAACTTCCTGTATGATAGCGAGAGGAGTTCGTCGGCTACCCACTATTCAGTATCGGCCAAATAGTATGGCTTGATCGGCCAATTGAGACAAATCTCTCTTCTTTTTAGCCGGCAAGAGGCGTAGGAAGTACTGTTTTTATTCCTTCGACAGCCAGGCCAGGTACAGGCTTTCTGTATGATGGCCCAAATGCTTTCTTACCGTCCATCTTTTCTGTGACTAGATCCCCAACTTTTGGGATCCAGACAGGTCTTGCCGCGACTGATTTGATGTCCTCAGTGGCGGTGCATTTTACTTGCACTTTGCTTAGTAGTGCTCTGGATTCATTCAGACCCTGTAAAACAGCAAAACGTTTATTGATGTAAAACGGTTTTTCATCTGCCACTGTGCTTTCATAATCGAGAACAGGGACCCTCATTCTCATCCCAAAAAGGACTGTGTAAGGAGTGACACCTGCTAAAGAACGTCTTGGCACAATGTTCAGGGCTTGTTGCACCCCATATAAGTGATTGACCCAACTACTAGCCAAACCTAATACTCTTTCGGTTAAAGATCGCTTTAAGTCCCATTTTTTCCTCTCCATGACTGAATTTCCCTCTGGATGATATGGAGAGGAATACCGCAATGCTACACCCAAACCTTCCATGGCTTCCTTGTATGCCCTAAAGCTAAACGCTGGGCCACAGTCAGAATGTAATGTGCATACTGCGTATGTCCCTATAAAGACTTGCAAATCTTTTATAACAGTTTGAGCATCAGCCAAGCGCTGAGGCCATACCCACAGAAATCTTGAGCAGTAATGCACTGCCACCAAGGTATACTTGTAAGCCCCATCAAAGTGTAAGGGGCTGCAGTTGTCTAAATAAACAAATGCAAGAGGTCTGTCTGATATTAGTTAAAATGTCTGCGCTGGGCGCTCCACAGTGGAACCCTTCATCTGCTGGCAGATGTCCCATTTTAAGACAAAATTCTTTGTTTTCTTAAACCAGGCCACCAATAGCGTTGTTCCAGTAAAGAAACCGTTCCAGTAACTCCTGCGTGTGCAGAACCTAGACCATTGTGTACAGCTAGTATTAAACCTAATCTGAGACCCATGTTTGGTATTACTCTATCCCCCCCTCCTGGAATTCGAGTATATGGAATGTTCTTTGCATCTAACTTATAGAAGTACTGTAGTGGAAAACCTTTTGGTAAGGCTGGGATGTTTTTATGTGAAGCAATGCCAGCTACCATTATCTGTCTGTCTATTCTCTTTTTGAACATGTGATTGCAGCTGTGGCAGCAGTACATACTGCCCCCTTTGCAGCTTCATTGGCCAATGAATTCCTTTCAATGTAAACACCATCACGTTGATGACTCAGCGTGTGCATCAGGTGAGCTCTTGGTAGTTCGTTTTTCAACTCAGCTATCTGTGCCACCTTTTGAGTCTTTAAACACATTCTGACCCCATTAATGGAGATATTCATTGTAGGACTGGACACAATAAACAGAATTGCACACAATCAGTGTGGGGAATTCTTGATCCATATTTATAGTGCCAGTAACCCAGCTTTTAGTTCTTCCAGCTGAGCTGTGCAGTCTCCTAGAGACTGTGTTTTAGTATCACTGGGATGAAACTTACCATCCTGCATACCACCTTTTACAATCACACCAGCGGCGCTGTACTGCTGTTACTTCCTATTGCCGGTTGAGCAGATCCGTCAGTGTAAATAATGTATTCATACTGATCTAGAGCCATTATTTCATTTGGGAGAGGATATTCTTGTTTATATTGCAGGAATGCTTGTGTTTTTAGCCTATGGTCATATCTGTATTCTACATCCGTTGCAGTGAGAGAATTAGCCCATTGTGTCCATCTTGGATGTAAGGCTTTAAGGAACGCTTGCCTTTGTAGCAGCCTCTAAGGCTGGTACTGGACTTATTAAGACAATTATTTGTTTCCACTGAGCCAGTGCTCTTTCTCTTACTACAGTGGTCTGTACTGCTGTCAGTATTTTCTCTGTAGAAGCAAGGAGCATTTCAGCATTTGTGTACAGGTGTGATTTGTATGCAATGGGTACTGTTTCGCCTTCATTGAAGGTTAGGTAACTCAGATCGACCCGCTATAACACGAATCACTTAATTGCGTACATTTACGTGTGTCTGCAAGTGTTTTGATGCTATCATGTCAGCTTGTAGGGAGCAAAGGATATCTGTGTGTTCCTGTGTCCAATGCCTAACTGAAAAATCAGGTCTTATTAAGTCGAAAAAAGGTTTCACTCTTTCTGCGTAATCCAAAATGTATGTTCTACCAACATTTTTAAATCCTAATATGGATTGTACGTTTTTCAGCGATTTAGGAGGTTGGAGTAGCGTACACTTTTCTAAACAGTTAGCTGCCAGGCTTTTTCCTTCACTTGATATCTCATATCCCAAAAACAAGACATTGAGGTGGGCTATTTTTGATTTTTTCAAATAAAATGTGTAGCCCTCTGAGGCGAACCCCAAAATGATGTTGCTCACCCTGGTCAAGTGATCCTTTAAATCATCAGCCGTCAGATAAATCTCATCTACATCGGACAATGCCTCTACATCCAAATTCTGAAGTAAATCTGTTACCCTAGCGGAAAACAACCTGGAGCTATTCTTATACACTTGGGGCAGTCCACAAAATTGACGCTGGGAACAAAGCACTGAAAATGCTGCTATATACTTGCGTTCAAGCGCTATGTTTTGGCAGAAAAATCCATTTAAGATATTAAGTGCTGTTTTATATTTTTTCTGCACAATGTTATTCATTAATGTAGCACTATGTGCATTCTGTACTGCAAATGTTTTTGTGCATGTGTTCAGATGTCTGTAGTCTAAGACTAGACGATATGAATTATCAGGTTTCATTAATGGGGAAACAAAGGATTATTTGTTGGAGAGGTGCAAGTTTCTATTACACCCTGGTATTCAAGTTGATCTAACAGTCAATGAAAACACTGCACTGTGAAACTCCCAACACAAACCTATTTATCCTCTGTGCAAGGGCAACCACCCTATCTCTCATACCAAAGACTTGCTTTATCCTAACAATTGACAACTAATACTACCATAGCTTATCCAGATCAGGTGGAAATCTGGAAGACCCTAGGGGCCAATATGCAAAAGAAAACCCATGACAAATACGAAATGCTGATGGGTTAAGTTGGAAAGAAGCAAGTAGACAATAGTGGGGTTGAACCCAGCACAGCGGGATCAACTTGCATATTGCAAAACACAACATCCACCCTCAGACATGCCAGGAGATGATGTAACAATTTTCACCTTATGGAGAGCCCCTCTCGGGGACACCACAACGACAAATAGAAACTTGGAACCAGATGCACCTAGAGGCTAAATAGCTGGCTATCACTAACCATGTAACATACCCCAATGTGAACAAATCAAGTCAGTCAAATTCCCACAAGAGTCTCTGCTACCAGTCTCATTCCTCAGCCTCAAATTTGCAGGCTGCAGCTAAGGATCAGACAGTTGGCTGTGACAACCTACTGTATTCTGGGAATGGTCTGCTTCTAGTGAATAACTATGGGCGGAGAACTCCGCTCCGCCCATGGAGTGTGCAGAGATTTGCCTACTCCGTGTTATGCGCGGGCGAATGTGCATGCACAGTTTTCCCAGAAACAACCATGGAGAGGAGGAGGGAATAATTTTACTTTAAAGGATTTTTTTTTCATTGTTTATCAGTTGGTAATAAGGGAGGTGGGAGGCGGGTGGCATAGCGGAGCTACGTGGAGTGCCGCAGAGTTTGTTTCTGACTCCATGGCACTCCGCGTAGCCCCGCTACGCACACTACGCTCAGGGTTGCTAGTGAACCAATTGAACTGTTTGAATCTAAAGTACCAATTGAACCCTATAACAATGATTTGTACCAGAAAGCCTAGAAATGATAATGTCATCAAACAACATGGAGCAAGGTGGCAACCCTACACTGCATCGAGACCCCCTTCTGCATTTATGTGTGTTTGGGCAGGCAGAAGTGGGTCAGTGTTATAGACCCCGCTCCGTCACCTATAAGGCAGTCAGTGGAATAATTCTGGAGAACAAGGCTCAATGATCCTGCACTCAGTGTGAAAATAGTTAGCTAGGGGGCCTGGCAAAAAGTTTCTGCTGCCCATTTCCATATATTTATTCAACCATGACTAAGATAAACTCAACGCATACTACCCTTAATAATAGATTTTAACTTTTAACTTGAGATCTAACAAGCCGGCTCAAGTTTTTCACTACAGAAGTCAAGGGTCATCTGCAGTGCCCACCTTGTTTACTTCAGTTGCCTAGCAACCCTCAGAACCCATTAGCTTCTGCCAGGTTCAGGTCAACCCAGAGCCTTTTTTAATTACTTAGATACTAGTAGGTAGCTGAACAGGTGCTCTTCTGTTCTTGGGCATTTTTGTTGACTACCTAATGATGGGTTCCACCACCCTCCAGGGGCCTCGTAAACTGCAAACTTGACATGTTGATTTTGACTTGTTGCCCATTCTGCACAGCTGTGGTCTGCTTTTCTAAACAGAATACTCCTGCAGGGCACACTCCCACTCCTTTTCCACCATCAGTTTATCTTCCATCAAGGTAGGTGAAGGTCCTCCAGCATGGTTAGGACACATGTCTCTTCCACTGCTTCTCTAGTCACCAGGTAGGTGGGCTGAAGTCCACAAGGCATGCTTCTCTAGGAGATGCAGTCCATTTCTACAGCAGTCAATCAGTTTCCAAGCAGCCTACAGATTTCCTTGAAGGGTTTTTGCCCAAGTAGGTTATCTTAGTACAAAAGGAGGTGGTGATGGACGGAGCATCTGAACCAATCAAACACTCACACCCAGTCAAAAGATCTGGGTTTGATCCATCACCGTTCTTTAGCCCACTCTGCCACCCCAGTTCAGACATGGCTATATGCAAATCAGTCTGACCCTGTGCCTCATGGGAACAGTCCAGCCCGAACTGCCAAGCCATGCCTTCCCTGGACCGGAAACAAGCTACCAAGGACCGGATTCGCTCACCATGCCACCCCAGTTTAGATCCAGCCATATGTAAATCAGTCTCGACCCTGTGCTCATGGGAACAGTCCAGCCCAAACTGCCAAGTCAAGTCCTCCATGGACTGGAAATAAGCATCCTGGAACCAGTTTTGGGGCATCACCCCTCATCAGCCAGGCGGCTAGCTTGAATCCAGTGGCACAGTGAGCCCGGGACCCATGTCTGGGCATATCCGGCACACTTATGGCAAGAAAGCAAAAGACACACAGATGATGGACAGAATGCAGAGCAAATCAAATATTCATCCCCAGTCAATGTATCTGGGTTAAATCCATTGTTCTTTTGCTCACCATGCCACCCCAGTTTAGACGCAGCCATATGCAAATCAGTATTTGACCCTGTGCCTCAAGGGTACAATCCAAGCCAAGTCCTCCCTGGACCAGAAACAAGCATCCTTGGATGGAAGAATTTAAGCCCAGATCTCTGTACTGGGGTGAACATATGACATTGTTCTGCATTCTGTCCATCAATTGTTCTTTTTGCATATGTCATCCCTAGTGAAATGGGTATGCCCAGACGAGGGTCCCGTGCTCTCCATGCCTCTGGAGTCAAGCTAGCCTGGCTGATAAGGGGTGAAAGCCTGATACCAGTCCTAGGTTACTTGGTTCCCTTGGCTGGCAGTTCGGGCTGGACTGTTCCCATAGGGAGGAAGGTCAAGACTGATTTGCATATGGCTGGGTTCAAACTGGAATGGCATGGGGAGCAAAATAACGATGGATTTAGCCCCGATCTCTATACTGGGGAGAATGTTGGGCATTGTACAGCATTCTGTCCATCAATTGTTCTTTTAGCATTAAAAGCAAGCATCGCTAGTTGCTGCTCATAATCCATTTCAAATTGAGGTAATAGTGTGTGAGAGAGACTTCATTAGAGAGGCTTGCCACATGGCAGAGGACCAAATATGAGATGTCAAAGATAAAAAAAATGTGAGCTTTCACTTGTTAGCATATTTTTTCCTTAAAAAGGCTTTTTTTAACCGTGTACTCAAACACATTTATCTAATGCTCATGGAAGTATCTCACCTAGGCGTGTAAGAAGTTGGAACGATTCTCTCAGCAACCTTCCAAGAGGTCCATGGAAACTTTGCAAAGTTCAGAAAGTTCTTCCCTTTGCATGGACATTTTGAAAAAGCAGAAAACATAGTCCCTCATTGTTTGTCAGGCACGAATCTTAGTTTGGAGAGAAAATAACAGTCTGTGCTTGAATCGGAATAACAACTGAGTACATTAAAAGTCTTTGCATGCAACGTGTGCCATGTACGTCCTTGTGAATATCGTGTGTGTAAAGAGCACACATCCCAGGTTTGTGTAACGACCCATGGAAAAGCGAATTATAAAGCCAAGCCACCTATTGGATCTAAAGGTCTACCTTGGAGAGTCGGAAGGGCAACTGTTAGGAATTGACATTAGAAAGCCAGACAAGGCGCAGTATATGCTCTAGAGGCCTACCCAGACCTAGAAGAGGGGCATCCCATAGGAAAGGTACAGGCAACCTGTAGGAAGGTGGCTACCTGACTATGGTTACCCCAGATTTTTTGCCTGTGTTTAGCTGGTTTTTTGACTTAGTTGACCTGGTTCCCTGCTAATCAGGGCCCCAGGCCATCTGCTCTCTCTGTAAAATGGATGCCATGTACCCTAGGTACATACCACAATTGGAAATGGACTCCTTGTCAGCCCCTGTATAATGCACTATAGGTGCCCAGGGCATAGGGGCCACCAAGGCCTACCAGGGGCTGCAGCATATCTTTTGCCACCCCTGGCTGGTTCTTAAATTGACACAACTGGCTGATCACTCAGCTGGGGTAAGGTGGTGTAATCACCCCTTGCTTAGATATAGTATACCTATATCTAAACCTATATCTGGACACATATTAACCTGTGAGCCACTCCTATGGAAGGCCTCATCAATCCTGGAGGCAGAGTGCGTGGTTTCATGTGAGATGGAGCTCTAGCATGAGCTGAGCCTGTCTGCAGCTGTCGGGAACAACTCCCTAAGCTGTTTCAGGATAACGCCATACCATATACTCTTAAGTGCCTTATAATCCTCGCGGTTATATAGCAACTCTGGTTTGGCTTTATCAAAACATGTCGTGTAAGGTGTCATACGATTTGGAATACTATCCCCTCGCCAGTTCTGGCGACGGGGATAGCATTCCACCCCTCTAGAGGGGTAAGACATGTTACTTTACTTAAATGCGGTTAATTTCTAAAAGGACCTTAGATCCACAAAACGGATGCCTCTGCCACAGACAAGAGTCTGACCCCCTGAAGCTGACCGAAACTCAGCCAAATGGGGCCTGGACAAAGGGTTTCCTGTTGCAGGGAGGTGTTACACCCCCTCAGACAGGAGATAGTGGATTGTAGCAGGGAGGTTTGAAAGAAACCAGACACTGCCTGGGGCGCACAAGGCTGCCCCTTGCATAATCCGGCCAAACCGGTTCTGGGGCACTCCAGCCCTCGTGCCAGGGCGGCCTGGATCAAAGGAAGGGGGTGTATCCACCCACTTCCTGGGTCCCACCCATAGGGGGGGACCTAGCAGGTAATCACGCCCCCCAGATTCGAATAAGAGTGGGAGCAGTGCCAATGCACATCAGATTTCCTGGAAGAAACATTAGAAACGAAACTCTGGACCCTTGGACCTCCATCTCAACGTGGAAGCCCGAAGAATCTCCCTTGTGGTCAAGGAGTGACCACCCTGCAGCAGCAGGCACCATCCAGCCCTCGACGTCTACTTAGTTGCAGTTCCCGCCGGAACTCGAGCGACTGAGATCGACGAGATCAAGCTTGCCTGCCTTCCAACAGCCCGATCCACAGTCCCTGCAGAGCTGAGACCCGTGGAGGCGACCGGAAGCGTGGGGCACGCCATCTTGAATTGACCACGAGACGCTGACCGTGCAGCCCACGAGTGACCCTCGAAGCTGTGCACCGGGGTTTGAGAAGCCCCCACCCTGAGCTACTCCTGAGCCGAAGTTCAGCCCTCCACACTCGACGAGTGCTGCGTGGGGCCCTTCTGCTCCATTTGGCTCAATGCGTTGGCCCGGTCACTTGCCAGCTGGCTAGTGGTCCCTGTGCCGACGAAACTACAAAGAAGACTCGTGAATCTGGTTGCTCCAGATCCACACCAGCTCCCCTGAAAAGGAGCCCCGACTCTGACCTTCCTGGTCCGAGTGAGAAGCAATCTTCCGATTCCGCGTGGGTTGCTCTTGCCAAGTGTTGTTTGCTCCAAACTTGAAGCCGACAGTGCCGACGGCGAGAGCCTGCGTGGGACAGATCGTGACCTGCTCCTGGACGTCGCAGATGCCCCAGAGCCCACGTGACAGCGAAGAGAAGCTCCTCGACGACCACCTGATTGCGCCCGACATTGCCTGGTTCCGTCCTGGTTCCACCCTGGTCACTGCTGAGTGACCCAGACTCTGTCCCCTCTGCTTTCAGGTACCCTTCGACTTGAGTCCACCCTTGGACTCCACCGGACACTTCATCTTCACCCTGCCTGCAGCCCTTTCAGCTTCAAGCACCAAGAGCCTGCGTGTCAAAACCCGACGCCACTTCGACCCTATGCACCCACTTCCTGTGGGTGAGGTAACTTTGCTCCGCCGGTTTTCCCACACTGGTGCACATCTCTAGGGTCTGTGTGTTAAGTTTTGTTCCTCTAGGTTCAGCGGAAGTGTCCTTAAACTCTAACTTTACAACTTGTACGCACCATTGGTTAACATTGGTGCATGCGTGCGCTTTCCGCACATCTCCCGAATCCCGAGGGCCATTCCCGACTTCAGCATTGCTTGTCCTGACTGCTCCCAGCGATTCCCTAGGCCCTAGGCCTAACCACTGCTCGAGTGGCATCTCTTATACCACTTGTTTAGTATATGGTTTGAGTGGCCCCCCGCCCTCATCCATAATTGTGCAACTTGTATGTTTAAACAGTGCTTTTGATTTAACGCTTGTGCCCCTTTATTCATAAAGAATACTGGGGATTGTTTTTAGTAATAAACACATATATTTTTATAATATATACTTGTGTGGTGTCCTTTCATTTGATATTACAGGATTGTATGTGGTAAAACAGCTCGCTTAACACGACCTCTTAAGTTAAGCCTTTAGGCTGCTTAGTCCATGCTACCCCTAGGATAGCTTGTCTAATAAGGTTGACTTACAACCAGACACCATAAGGGATTGTTTGGTCTGATAATAGGTGGTTCCAGAATTGGAAACATCACCTATCAGGCCAACTTCTCACATTGGTGAGCAGCGGTGCGGATTTGAGCTTGCTGTTGTTTTACCATTGCAATCTTTGTATCAAATTGAAAGATCACATCAAGTACCTCTAGGTACATATAAATCAAAAGCTTAGCATATTAAGTTCTACTGAACTTAGTAGTTGTAGATTAAAGGGATTAGCACACCCTGACTACAACTCACTAGCAAGGTACAGTAGGAAAACACTTAGTGTAGGTAAGTGCACCACTTACACCTCACTAGCAGTCATGTCTGACACAGGAAAAGCCTCAGGGTCTGCTCCTGTGACAGTTGACCTTACCAAGGCAACTTCCAGCTATGACAAACTAACCCGAAAGGACTTGATTGCCTTGTGCAAATCAAGAGGGTTAAAAAGGGGCAGAAGTCCCACCTGTCCTATCCTGATAGCCATTCTAGAGCAGGATGACTTAGCAAAGGTGAATGAAGTTACCTTAGAATCAGGAGAGTGAGTGAACCCCACTGTAACTGATCACCCTCAGGAGGAAGAAGGAGAAGAAGGAGAAGAGGGGGAGGAGGACTCAGATGTAGAGGACCCAGAAGATCAGGATCAGGAGGGTAGCCAGGTTAGAGTTGCCAGGCTTAGCCAGGCCAACTTAAGCCTACTGGGGAATGGAGAGGGCCAGAACCTCCCCAGACCCTATAGCATTCTCCCAGGCAACAGAAGAGTGAGATCTCCCTCAGGGGACTCTCATATTTCTAGTGCCTCCAGAGAATCTGAGAGAGGTATGACTGCCTCTCAAAAGACTGAGCATAGGGCCAGAATGAGGGCTGTCAGACTCCAGATAGAGAGGGAGGAGGTAGCCCTGGCTCAAGCTAAACTTACCTTGGCTCAAGCTAGACTTACCTTGGCAAGAGAGCAAAAATTGTGTGGCTTAGATGCCACTGGTGGCAGCAATATTCCTAAAGAGAAACCCAGGTCCTATGATAGTAGAAACCTGACAAAGATTGTGCCCCCCTACAAGGAAGGGGATGACATCCACAAGTGGATAACTGCTCTTGAGAGAGCCTGCATGGTACAGCAGGTTCCTGAGGAACAGTGGGCAGCAATCTTATGGTACTCCTTTTCAGAGAAAGGGAGAGATAAGCTCCTCACTGTTAGACATGAGGATGCAAACAATTACAAAGTCCTGAAGAGTGTCCTAATAGATGGGTTTGGCTTAACCACTGAACAGTACAGGTTGAAGTTCAGAGACACCCAGAAGACACAGACTCAGGACTGGACTGATTTTGTTGATTGTGCAACTAAGGCTCTGGAGGGTTGGCTACATGGCAGCAAAGTACATGACTTTACAGGATTGTATAATTTGATTATGAGGGAGCAGATCCTAAGTAATTGTCAGAACCAGCTCTTACACCAGCACCTGGTTGACTCTGATCTGACCTCTCCCCAAGAATTGGGAAAGAAGGCAGACAAGTGGGTCAGAACCAGGATTAGGCCTAAGAATCAGGACAGTAACCAGAAGAAGGAGTCTACCAAGCCTCAAGATAAGGGTGGGGATAAAAATAAAAAAAGACTTCCCCAGGGCCCCAACACTCCAAGAATGGGGGTGGGTCCCAAGACACTTCTTCAACAGAGAAAAAGCCTTATTGTTATGCCTGTAAACAGGTTGGGCATTACAAAACAGACAACTGTTGTCCCAAGAATAACAATAAAGAGAATATACCTCCAAAGCCAACTCCAACACCTCCTGTTACTGTCAGCAGTAATCCCCCAGGAAGTGGGAGCACACCCAGGAATCTGGGTGGGTTTACTTTTGGAGCACAGGAGGACCCTGGCCTATCCAGGTCCCCCTCCCCAAATGATCTTGTTTATGAGACTGGCAGGGGGTTTGCCAACTTCTCTGATTGCCCAAATACTTTGAGCAAATATAGACAAGAACCCATCATCAATGGTTTGAAAGTTGAAGCTTTTAGAGACACAGGGGCTAGCATCACCATGGTGGCTGACTGTATAGTCCCCTCTAAGCAACTTTTACCTGGTGCCACATACCAGGTAACAAACATTGATGGCATCAAAACAAATCATCCCATGGCAGTAGTAAGTCTCAGCTGGGGAGGTGTCATTGGCCCAAAGAGAGTGGCAGTGTCATCAAACTTGCCTGTGGACTGTCTACTTGGTAATGATTTGGAAATCTCAGCCTGGGCTGAGGTTGAACAGGAAATCCTTTCTAGAATGGTAAATTCCAATGGAAAGGTTAGTGGGGCTGTAATGGCTACAGCCCCAATTCAAGATGTCCTTCCTGAAAAGGTTGGTAGGGCTGAGAAACTCTCTGCCCCATCTTTAGCAAAAGCTCTTCCTGAACAGAATAGCAAAGCTGTTATGATAACAGCAGAAACCCAAACTGAGTCTCCTCCTGAAAAGGTTGGTGGGGCTGTGAGGGCCACAGCCCAAACTCAAACTGATATGTGTGTTGTGAAACCTGAAATGATGGATAACTCCACACAAACTGAGAGCATGGAGGAGGAAGAGGAATCTCCCCCTCACCAGACTTTAGGACAGGATCAGCCTCCTCAGGGAACTGATCTTACCCCTGATGAAGGAACTGCCCCAGAGGTGGTTGGGCCTAGCCTGACAGAACCTCTGATGTCAGTGGACCCTTCTCAGGTGGGACACAGTCTGGAGCAGGTAACCTGCCCCTCTCTACCTTGCCTTAGCCAGCCCAGGGCTGCAGAGGACAAGAAGGACAGTGAGACCCAGAGGGCCCCCTGTCAAATAAAGCACCCCCATCAACAGATTAGGGGCACCAAAACTAGTAGCCCTAGTGAGGTGAAAACTTTAAAAACTCCTGAGGGAGCCCCCTTAAAAACAGTTAGGGACCTCCCACAGATGGATTCTGTTGGGCACAGCCATACCTGGGACCCAAAGGGCCCAAACCTGAACTGTCCCTCCAGCAAGCCAAACAGAGGGACCCAGCCTCCAGCTTTAGGTAGCCAGAGGTTGACCCTGAGAGCACAGTGCAACTCAGTTGAAGAAAGAAAGGCACACATGGTGGAAGATAATTGGAGGAAGCTAAGCCCTAAATTAGTAGAGCCTCACTTCAATACTCCATATCCAAACCAGCCTTTAACTTTGCATAAACACACCCAAGGTAGTGATTCCCTATGGTGGAGACCCTCTAATACCCCAAGGGTGAGGGACGGCTTAGTGGACCATGAGACAGGGGGTACCCATGCTAGTGCAGGTACTTCCTTATATGACCACTCAGGCAATATAGGCTTACCTGGCCAAGGATAGCCTTATCTCCTTTCGTTTGGGGGGGGGGGTTGTGTAGGAAGGTGGCTACCTGACTATGGTTACCCCAGATTTTTTGCCTGTGTTTAGCTGGTTTTTTGACTTAGTTGACCTGGTTCCCTGCTAATCAGGGCCCAGGCCATCTGCTCTCTCTGTAAAATGGATGCCATGTACCCTAGGTACATACCACAATTGGAAATGGACTCCTTGTCAGCCCCTGTATAATGCACTATAGGTGCCCAGGGCATAGGGGCCACCAAGGCCTACCAGGGGCTGCAGCATATCTTTTGCCACCCCTGGCTGGTTCTTAAATTGACACAACTGGCTGATCACTCAGCTGGGGTAAGGTGGTGTAATCACCCCTTGCTTAGATATAGTATACCTATATCTAAACCTATATCTGGACACATATTAACCTGTGAGCCACTCCTATGGAAGGCCTCATCAATCCTGGAGGCAGAGTGCGTGGTTTCATGTGAGATGGAGCTCTAGCATGAGCTGAGCCTGTCTGCAGCTGTCGGGAACAACTCCCTAAGCTGTTTCAGGATAACGCCATACCATATACTCTTAAGTGCCTTATAATCCTCGCGGTTATATAGCAACTCTGGTTTGGCTTTATCAAAACATGTCGTGTAAGGTGTCATACGATTTGGAATACTATCCCCTCGCCAGTTCTGGCGACGGGGATAGCATTCCACCCCTCTAGAGGGGTAAGACATGTTACTTTACTTAAATGCGGTTAATTTCTAAAAGGACCTTAGATCCACAAAATGGATGCCTCTGCCACAGACAAGAGTCTGACCCCCTGAAGCTGACCGAAACTCAGCCAAATGGGGCCTGGACAAAGGGTTTCCTGTTGCAGGGAGGTGTTACACCCCCTCAGACAGGAGATAGTGGATTGTAGCAGGGAGGTTTGAAAGAAACCAGACACTGCCTGGGGCGCACAAGGCTGCCCCTTGCATAATCCGGCCAAACCGGTTCTGGGGCACTCCAGCCCTCGTGCCAGGGCGGCCTGGATCAAAGGAAGGGGGTGTATCCACCCACTTCCTGGGTCCCACCCATAGGGGGGGACCTAGCAGGTAATCACGCCCCCCAGATTCGAATAAGAGTGGGAGCAGTGCCAATGCACATCAGATTTCCTGGAAGAAACATTAGAAACGAAACTCTGGACCCTTGGACCTCCATCTCAACGTGGAAGCCCGAAGAATCTCCCTTGTGGTCAAGGAGTGACCACCCTGCAGCAGCAGGCACCATCCAGCCCTCGACGTCTACTTGGTTGCAGTTCCCGCCGGAACTCGAGCGACTGAGATCGACGAGATCAAGCTTGCCTGCCTTCCAACAGCCCGATCCACAGTCCCTGCAGAGCTGAGACCCGTGGAGGCGACCGGAAGCGTGGGGCACGCCATCTTGAATTGACCACAAGACGCTGACCGTGCAGCCCACGAGTGACCCTCGAAGCTGTGCACTGGGGTTTGAGAAGCCCCCACCCTGAGCTACTCCTGAGCCGAAGTTCAGCCCTCCACACTTGACGAGTGCTGCGTGGGGCCCTTCTTCTCCATTTGGCTCAACGCGTTGGCCCGGTCACTTGCCAGCTGGCTAGTGGTCCCTGTGCCGACGAAACTACAAAGAAGACTCGTGAATCTGGTTGCTCCAGATCCACACCAGCTCCCCTGAAAAGGAGCCCCGACTCTGACCTTCCTGGTCCGAGTGAGAAGCAATCTTCCGATTCCGCGTGGGTTGCTCTTGCCAAGTGTTGTTTGCTCCAAACTTGAAGCCGACAGTGCCGACGGCGAGAGCCTGCGTGGGACAGATCGTGACCTGCTCCTGGACATCGCAGATGCCCCAGAGCCCACGTGACAGCGAAGAGAAGCTCCTCGACGACCACCTGATTGCGCCCGACATTGCCTGGTTCCGTCCTGGTTCCACCCTGGTCACTGCTGAGTGACCCAGACTCTGTCCCCTCTGCTTTCAGGTACCCTTCGACTTGAGTCCACCCTTGGACTCCACCGGACACTTCATCTTCACCCTGCCTGCAGCCCTTTCAGCTTCAAGCACCAAGAGCCTGCGTGTCAAAACCCGACGCCACTTCGACCCTATGCACCCACTTCCTGTGGGTGAGGTAACTTTGCTCCGCCGGTGTTCCCACACTGGTGCACATCTCTAGGGTCTGTGTGTTAAGTTTTGTTCCTCTAGGTTCAGCGGAAGTGTCCTTAAACTCTAACTTTACAACTTTTACGCACCATTGGTTAACATTGGTGCATGCGTGCGCTTTCCGCACATCTCCCGAATCCCGAGGGCCATTCCCGACTTCAGCATTGCTTGTCCTGACTGCTCCCAGCGATTCCCTAGGCCCTAGGCCTAACCACTGCTCGAGTGGCATCTCTTATACCACTTGTTTAGTATATGGTTTGAGTGGCTCCCCGCCCTCATCCATAATTGTGCAACTTGTATGTTTAAACAGTGCTTTTGATTTAACGCTTGTGCCCCTTTATTCATAAAGAATACTGGGGATTGTTTTTAGTAATAAACACATATATTTTTATAATATATACTTGTGTGGTGTCCTTTCATTTGATATTACAGGATTGTATGTGGTAAAACAGCTCGCTTAACACGACCTCTTAAGTTAAGCCTTTAGGCTGCTTAGTCCATGCTACCCCTAGGATAGCTTGTCTAATAAGGTTGACTTACAACCAGACACCATAAGGGATTGTTTGGTCTGATAATAGGTGGTTCCAGAATTGGAAACATCACCTATCAGGCCAACTTCTCACACAACCGGTCCCTGAATATGTCCTGGCTCTATTATGAGTGGCACAGAAGAAATCCATGGAAAGGGAGATATAAAGCTAGGTGTATACTCTGGGCATCAACTCATGGTTAGCAGAGGGGCAGCCCATGGAAGTAGAAGCGGGATCTAATGGAGGAGGATGGCTTGTTGACTAAACTATTGGAAAGATCTAGCTAGGTTGAAAAAGAAAGTGGCAATGAGTACATCAAGGAAGGTGATATGAGTGACCAGTGAAGGGAGTCTGGCATTAACAGGACCAAACCGGGGACAGACTGCAGGAAGATGCTCATACCTGTCACCCCTTACCTGGACGCTCTGTGAGGAGGGTTTAACAAGAGTGTGATGGCAGTGGCGGCTGGCAGGGACCGGGGGTGATGAGGTAAAAACAAGCTATTAAATAAAACACTTACCTCTTCACTGCTGCCGTCTCTCCTCTGTCATTGCTTCTCGTCCTGGTGAGTCCCGGAAGCAGGAAGCACACAGGTTCCCCTAGTCAAATCACAATACTGCTGTTAACAGCGTTGTGATTGGTCTGAGAGCTGCGGGTCAGCACTCAGATGGGGACTAGGAGCCTGTGCATGTTCTCCACCCAGGCTGGCATTACAGCCCAGTGAAGCACATGCTAAGTGCGTATCACTGTTTGGCCGGCCCAAGCCAGCCAAACCGTTACGCGCACTCATTTTGCCAAACAATTTCTCCTCCCAGGCTGTGACACCAGCCCGTCCCGCCGTTAATCAGCCCTGTAGCTGTAGTGTCCTGTTAGACACATTCTAGTCTTTAACATTTTGTAACCCACACTGATACACCCACCCACCACCAGCGTCACGAGTCAGGTGACCTGGTTAATAAAGGGCGCCGATCGCTCGTGCTCGAGGCCAGTTGTAGTAATCTACTAACGGTGTCTGTGTCCGTGATTTACCAGCATGTGGGCCTAGGGCCCGACACCACAGTAGCTATGAAAAATAAAATCACAGTAACGATGTTATTATCATTTTATTTTTCCTTTTTCCAGTGCTCTGACAGCAGTGGGGCGACGCTTCTCCGCCTTAGCGGAGGAGCTGCCCCTGTGTGATGGTCACATGGGTGTAGTGGCCAATTACATCACATCCTACCTGAAGGTCGGCTCGGAAAATGGGAGGGAGCAAGGTTAAGAGAAATTAATAAAGATAACAACTTGGAATAAAGAGAAAAGGCCCCACAATCAACAGTGATGCGACGGGAATTAATGCCGTCATGGGTTCCTTGAAAATATATTCGAAATAAAAGTTACAACAATACAGCAGGCTCCTTCACGTAAAACAAAAAGATACATTCCCCCCCAAAAATCCAGATTATAGATTTAAAAAGCCACAATTGAAGAATTTGGCATTTATTCACTGTAACAAGATACTTTCCATAAGGCTTTCTCCTTGTGCTCGTAGTCCAGGATCAAACAGCAGGCAGCTGTGACTGGTGCAGTAAAGTAAAAAAAACATTTCACAAAGCACTCTTTCAGCACTGACCTGAATGTAAAATCACATTCTCACGGCCTTCTTTATCTGCAGACCTTGAACAAATCAATGCAATTCCATCAACTTAAAAAGGAAGTTACATTAAATCTATGCTGTAGACAGCAGCCCTACCCCCCTGGTTATACAAACCTTTCAGGGTCAAATCTTGCAGAAATGAGCCTTCGCTCAAGTTACAAAGTTAGTTGTCAGATTACATGCAAAAGCTCTTTGAAATATGGATACATACTGCTAAATTATTCCTCTTTTTACACAGAACATAGGGATTGATTTAGAGTTTGGTGGAGATGGTAGTATGTTGCAATGGCGGCAGAGTCCCCTCTCCATCAAACAGAAGTTCCACCAGACTCATTTAGAGTTGGGCAGAACTTAAGTAGGTCTACGAACGCTGGAGGGAGTAAAGGCGATTGGATATTATATATTTGGCCACTTGTCCGTCCAATTCATTTAGAGTGGGCAGACAAATGGGCACTTTTTACTTTCACACACCGGCATCCAAAAAGTGGCTGTAAGTGAAAGTAAATACATTTTAGTGTCCCCCGCATCATAGTTGAAAACTCCCATGGCAAGGGAGTAATTGATTTTTTTTATTTTCAAAAAGAAAATCCAGCTTTTAGATTTGTTTATGAAATTAAAATAAGATATTGAAAGTGTACCATACGGCAACGACATGTTGACAGAGGCACACTTTCAATGTATTGACAGGAACCTCTGAGACGGTGGTTTCAGTGATCTTCTAAAGCTCGGGTCCACTGCATTAGATTGTCCTATTCTTGTCCCCATTTTTCAAATGCTCCCAGCATTTCTTCCTGGTTAGTTTCAGTTATGAGAACCTAGATGTTCTCTCAGCGATCAGAGACCCTAATATTTTTTCAGTGCTGCTCTCCACGAGGTCTGTCTGGATGCCTACGACAAGTGCCCTTTCACTTTCCGCTTGGTTGTGCCCTTGATTTTGACCATGGACTGTGCTGTTCTCTAACTCTTCCTCCGCAAGTGCCTAGTAACAATTCTCTGATGGAATATCAGCTACTCCCTCCCTAAAGTGAATCAACATACTGTTCTGTGCCAGGTCCTGAAGGGTGCCTTTTCTTGTTATAATGAGCCTTGTGCTTCCCTTTGATACTAAGGGAGTCAAACCTTCTCCTGCTTTGTTCTCATTTTTAAAGAAAGTTCTTCATGAGGAGTTATTTTGAGCTTGTTTTGCGGTTTATAGCTAGCTAAATCCTTTCTCTCTCCGTATAAATATTATTAGCTCGCCTTGGATTTCTGAATTCCAGTGAGTAATGTTGTTGGACTTGGCCATTTTTGCAAGGTCATCCCTGAACTTTTTGCCTTCCTCCTAGTCTTTTTTATGACATGGCGTTGGTGGTTTTAGGACTCTGGGCACTTTATCACTGCTGTCCAGTGTAAAGTGCATGTGCTCTCTATGGTAAAGCATGGTAAGATTGGTCTACACCAATTTAATTTAGCGATCAGTTCCCAGTAATGTGGTATCCCATATACCCTTGGCCAGTAAATTAAATGCTACTGGTGGGCTTGCAGCGCTGATTGTGCCACCCACCAAAGTGGCCTTTCAAACCTGTCTCAGGCCTCTGCCATTGCATGGCCTGCAGGCGCAGTTTACTGCCGCTGTGATGTGGCATATAAAGTGAGTGCCACGTCTGGGACTCCCCTTTTACTATATATCAGTCACCCCTAAGGTAGGCCCTAGCTAGCCCTATGGGCAGTGTGCATTGTAGGTAAAAGGTAGGACATGTGCCTTAACTGTGTGGCATGTCCTGGTAGTAACAAACAGCCATTTTGGTTTCTCACTACTGTGAGGCTGCCTTCTCAACGGAATGCATTGGGGATTCCCTGATAAATGTTTCAGTGGTAATTCCTGATCTGGGAAGAGTAGAGTGGTCAAGTGTTGTATGTTTGGAATAGTGGTATTAAATGCTGTGCAATGGTGTTCACAGATTTATTATCACTATTTTAGAAATGGCACTTTCAGAAGTGGGCATTTCTGTGTGCTGTGTGTCTATGTGCCTGCCTGATGTGTATTGCATGTCTGGCTCTGGAGTGCCAGGGGCTGGGTGAATCAGCACTAGGCTGAGTAGACCAATCTGCATTTGGAGTGGTGGGAGGAGTAGCACATGGGAATGAATGGGACTGTGCCTGCCTTCCACAATACTGGCTCTGCCCCCTGTGGTGTGTCTGGGACCAGAGCCTACACTGACAAAGAGGGTGGTGGTGCACCTTTAGAGAAAGGTGTGAATGCCCCCAGAACTGGTTTGGACCGGGCGCAGAGCCCTGTGGCAGGGGGAGAACACAGACACTAAGGAGTATAAGTAGAGGGCTGTGACCCCATGAACTGTACTGCTTGGGTGCTTACTTGAAGCCTGCGGCTGGCAGGCTGCTGGTCTGCCAGGAGGAACAGCCGTGAGACTCAGCTACTGCCTGCTGGGTAGTTGGAGGGGGCTGCCCTCTGCTAAGAGACCTTGAGTGCTGGCCTCCTGTTGTGGATGACTCAGGAACATCAGAGTCTTCCAAGAGCTATACTGTGCTTATTTGGAGTTTCCTAGTGTTCTTTTGCTTTCCTGGAACTCCCTGCCGTACTGGAAGTTTCTAGGTGCTGTGCGCTACCATTGCCTGGAGGTTGTGTGCCTGGCTCAGCCAACGGGCGGTGTCCATCACCGTTTTGGAATAGGGGAGCGCTGGGTGTTGGCCCCAGGAAGCTCAGTGACTTTTCCCTCCGTTGTGGGGGAAAGCATGGAAGGAGCACGGGCTGCTCGTGGCAACACCGCCTGAAAGAATCCTCTCCTTGTCGCCCCCTCCTTGCGGCCGGAGAGAGAGGAAGGTGTGGCAACCCATCAGCGGGCCTCATTACTGGGCACCACGGAGGACACCCAACGAGAGGGGAAATGCCTGGCTGTTAGAGAGGAGGCAGGAGGAGCAACGGGGAAATTGCTCCGTGAAAATCGCAGAACCAGAAGTCAGGCATCTTGGTAGCCTATGTACGCAAATAGGAGCATAGAGGGAAAAACGAGAACCTGGTCGCCCTCCACTCAATAAGTCACACAAACAATGTTGACCAGGTCCCCTTCGGCAGTATCCAATCTTTTAATCAAAGTAACTCTGGTTGCAATATTTTAACAACAAACTCCCCTTCATTTTTTATCAAATTGGGGTAGAGAGTACAGAGTATCCATGCCAGAATTAAAAAGTCTCAATCCCTTCTACGACAGTCAAGAACAATGTCATCAACCAACAACAACGTGTATGGTGAAAAAAAATTTTTAAAATGTGGAAAGCGAGATGACCCCTCACAGGCCACTACCAACGGGGAACCTGGCAGGTACTCACCAGTGTTGCCCTGTTGTCATCATCGGCGGTCATCAAGCTTTAAAGTAAGGTGTCCAAAGTAATGTACAAGTGCGTTTTAAGTGCAATATGAGGTGCAGTGAATAAAAAGTGCAACACACATAAAACAAACAGTGTGATACGACGAGATAGGGTCTGCACACAGACACAATTTTTATTCTTCTTCTCAGTGCAGCCTATCAATTTAAAACCAACAGGAGGTGGCTATTAATTATATAGCCTACTACCATTTGTCAACATGTTTCATTACCCTATAGATTCTGGGCAATTTCGTCAGGGCTAGTAGTTTTTGCCCGGGCGGAGGTAACGCTGAGGGTCCGTAGCAGTCGTTACAAAATGAAAACGACCTGAGACTACCCACGATCAGGGATTAGTCTTTATTTTAATCAAAACCACACGGCCGGTAGGAGTCACTTGGGCCGTGGAAAGTCATGAAGAATGGTGTGTCCAGCATTCAGTGCAGTGGCAAAAACTACTACTACTCTCTACCCCAATTTGATAAAAAAAGAAGGGGAGTTTGTTGTTAAAATATTGCAACCAGAGTTACTTTGATTATAAGATTGGATACTGCCGAAGCGCACCCGGTCATCATTGTTTGTGTGATCTTGGTAGCCTAACCATGAGTGGGGCCAGCCTGCGAGGAAGTAAACAGGAGAGGCCGGAAGCCAGGCAGTGCAAGGCCTGGTTGTGGGCGGGGCCCAGCGACGAAGTAGATCCGGTGCCTCGCGGGCTCCTCGACCCGTGATCTCAAGGGGAAAGAAACAGGCCTCATGAGCTCCATTCCGCGACCCCCCGCCTCCCCCTTCCTAACAGAGGGAGAGATGGACTATCAGAGATAACCGGTCATGACGAGGAGACTGGCAAAGCCTGAAAAGATGGTTCCGGGCCACAGTGGTGAAAGGCTCCACAGTTCCTGAGGCGGCAGGACCGGTAAGAGGCCCGGCGAGGGGCCCGGGTGACATTTCCCTAGGTGCAGGGCAGTTGCCATGGGTGGCAGTGGGCAGCTGCCCCTAAAGAGAGGCATTTTTTTTATAAAAAGAGAAATGCTGGCCCTGCGATTTTTGATAGCTATATTTTGAGCAACAAACCAAATCCTTGTTATGATTTGTATGGTCGAATTTATTTAAACCATTTACTTTTTCATATAAATCTCATTAAGTTAAAGCATTGGTTGCATGAGAAAAACACTACGTACATACAATTTATACAAAAACATTTGACAAAGAATTTTAACAAAAATACATAAATACATATGACAAAATGACATCCAATCATTTAGTGTACATAAATATACAAATACGGTCATACGAGAAGCATCAGTCGTTATGTAGTATTAAGCAATGAAGCTATTTGCAGTAAGGAAAAGAAAACAAAATGAATTGTAACAAATACAAATTTTCAATTGTCTGATAAATAAACTTGAATTCTTTCTGCTATTGCCAATTCCTTTCTGCTATTGCCGACGCGTTTCGAACTCGCTCTGGCATTTGGCAAGTTCTCATCAGGGCTTTCTCGTATTATTCTTCTTTATTTTCAAGTTGGCAGCGGGTTTTCAATTTTCAAGAGATCTTATTCAGTCAATGTAGATTCGGTTCTTCAAACCAGTAGTCTGCACTTCTGTTTGGTAAATATTCGAAACAGCCGTGCGTGGGACAAAAATCAGCTCCCACCCGCCAGCCGGCGGTGGACACGTCTTATTGCACCTTATTGTTGGCGCTTGGGCTGTTTAAATGCAGCTCCCCTGTTTTTCTAACTTCTAGCCGGTTTCAGTTCGTTTTTATGTTCGTTTTTATGTTCTAAATGTTGGTGATCTTGAAGAAACACACGCTCCCAAGTGCACTCCAAACCAATCCAGGGTATATTTATGTACACTAAATGATTGGATGTCATTTTGTCATATGTATTTATGTATTTTTGTTAAAATTCTTTGTCAAATGTTTTTGTATAAATTGTATGTACGTAGTGTTTTTCTCATGCAACCAATGCTTTAACTTAATGAGATTTATATGAAAAAGTAAATGGTTTAAATAAATTCGACCATACAAATCATAACAAGGATTTGGTTTGTTGCTCAAAATATAGCTATCAAAAATCGCAGGGCCAGCATTTCTCTTTTTATAAATTATTCTATGGTCCAGCTGACCCTGTGTCCCGGGACCTAACTCCTTATTTTCTGCAAACCTAAAGAGAGGCATAGCATTGGGGACATCTGGATTGCCAGCATTTTGGGAGCGCCAAAGTGAACCCCCACGATCCTCACATTGTCGCAGTTGCACTGCATAGTCACGGGCAGCTGCACGTCTCCTGATGATTGGAGGCATGACTTGCTCATAATAATATGTGGGCCCAGCGGGAAAGTACATGTTAGATGCCTATGAGTTGAGGCAGTTGCCTGGAGGGGGCTAAATTTGTTCATAGTATGGACCACTGGGCAATGTGACAATGTGGTGCACTGTTACTAAGTCTGTTTAGGCATAAGGAGTTTATGTGCCCTGCGACCAGTGGTTACTATGGGGCACGAGGGCTGATGGTTTACCCAGTGTGCTATGTGAAATACCATCCCTGTGGTTTATGCCTAATGTGGTTTATACCTAATGCGATTGATGCATAATGTGGTTATGCTAAGTGCGGTTACCAGTAGTTACTGGTTGTTTTATTACTAATCTGTTCTAAAGGTGGTGACAGTGGCCCGATTGGCCCAGTAAATGTATATAATCCCCTGTAAGTGATACCCAAGTGCCAGATATATATATATATATATATATATATATATATATATATATATATATATATATATATATATATATATATATATGTATATATATATATATATATATATATATTATATATATATATATATATATATATATATATATATATATATATATATATATACATATATGTGATTGTGCTCTAATGTGTTTTATGGGTAATACAAATGCCTTTTTTATATAACCTTGTGTGGAGTTTCTTTTGTGGTGTGTCTAGTGTGTTGCTGCTGTGTGAGTGTGTTGCACAAACGCTTTACACATTGCCTCTGGGATAAGCCTGACTGCTCGTGCCAAGCTACCAAGGGGGTGATCAGGGTTTATCTTCAGCGTGTAACTCCCTTGCCCTGAATAGAGAGGTGGTTTCTGCCAGGCTTAGGCGCATTCCCTAGCCAAGCACAAATCCCCTTTCTAACAATTTTTTTTATTTTTTACTTTCAACCATTTTATCAACTTTCTTAAGTGTAAGACAAGTCCATAGTATACCCTCTATTCCCTCTCTTCTCAAGCGGGATCCCTTTTCCACCTCTTTGATCATTGCATGCTTTAGTACGTACCTCCCTCTGGTGCCACCCTGCTCCAACCCACACTGTCTGTCCAACTTACTGGCTTTCCTACCTTCTACTTGTCTCAACTGCCGTACTTTGGTTCTAATAGAATCAGCCACCTCTGTCAATGGCTTCACAACCTTCGCTCTTGTGTTTGGCAATTTGGACTTTCGGATCCTTGTTCTGCACTGTTCTAAGGAACTCTAATGATGCTAAAGACTTCGGCCCTTTCTACTTCATTGTTTAGTCATATTTATTGTAAGTTATATTCGCTCTCTTCACAAAGTCCTGATTTCCTACTCAGCAGTACGAAATAGCCATAATTCGCAACCATGCCCTCCTCCTTCACTCAAACAAGGAATAATGCTTACCTTTACTTAATCTACCTAACCCTACTAAATATTATATTAACCTATATACTTACATTGCAATATTGCGGTATGGTGCTGTAGTGAATGTGGTATAATTGACAAGTGATGTAGCATGCAGTACAATGGAGGTATACTGGAATTAGTCATTTAAAAGAGAGTGGAGGAGGGTCAGTTAATATAATGGGAGTTGTGCACCATGAATACCAACACCAGAATACTAATGGGACACAATATCGAAGACAAAATATCGAAACAAAAATAGTTACAGGTAAGTGAGTCTAGGTTTTCTATACCTAACTCCAAACATATGTGCCTTGGTTATCAAGGAACATAGATGTGGAGTTAGGAATAGTAAAATCTATACTTCACTGTATGCACTTAGTTTTTGATATTTTGTCTCTCAATATTCTGTCCTTGATATTCTTGTACCATGATATTTTGGGTGTCGATGTTCAGTAGTAAAACCATGAAGGGAGAGTTAGCAGTGACTTGGTCAATGCAAGGCTCACCCTGCCACCCATGCAGGAAAATAGTATCATGACTGGTGTGGAGTAGCAGATGTTGAAACTGATCCAAATCTCGGTAGTAGCAGTAAAATGGTGTTGGGCTGAATGAGAGTGGAAATGGTAATTGAAGAAAGGTGTTTTTAATTGCAGATCGACCTCACATTACATAAACAAAAGAGAAATGGTTTGAGTGTTTGAGACTTGCCTATGCTGTTCAAGATTCGAGGTCGTGTTTTTCGCAAGCGGACCAGGGCGGGCTCCTGGCTCTGTGAATCTTCTTTCGACCGGCGGTCGGCAACCGATGTTCTGTTTTTTCTGTTTCGGCTGGCAGACCAGGTTAGCCTCCTGGCTCCATTTGCTTTTTCTCGCAGGGGCACGGGCACACGCTCCTGGTGGTGATTTGTTAATCCCACCTTCTTGTAGCCAGATGTAGTGTCTCCAGGTCGCCCGACCCACAAGGAATATCAGGACACAGATAAGGGCTTGGGATTCATTTATTTGTCAGCCTCAGAGGCACGTCCTCCTGCTCCTCTGGTCTCCTCGAACTGCCCCGTCCCCTTCCCTGACCAGAAGTTGTGTCCGTGGCCCCTCCTTTTGGTCTTGTCTAGGGTCCTAGTGCCCTCGGCACCTTGATACAACAAATAGTATTGAGTTCAACGGTGAAAGAATGTAGGGTGGTAGGGGTTTGTTGGGGGCTTATGTAGAATTTTAGGGGTAAAGTGAATGGAAGTTAGGGGGAGATCATGTGAGTGAACTAAGAGACCAGAAGCAGGGGATATGTATCAATGAGGCTCTGAGGGGATGCAGATTCAGGTCTGAGTGATCCTCAGCAGGAGGGAAAGAAAGCAAGATGGATGGCACCAATCAAGTGAGGAGAGAGAGGGTGCAGAGCACAGACGTGGGATGCAGTTTGTTATAAAAACGGCCGACATTTAGGGATTTGCAAAGTTGTGAAGATATAGATTTGTAATTCAATCTTTTTTTTAGATTTCTCCAGCTTTATTAATCTTGGGAAAAAATGGGCAAATAAACGACCCTTTGCAGCAAAGTAAACCTTCACAATGATGTGCGTGGTCACGAGCGTGCTGCACTGGGCCTGCTTGGTGTTGATGGTGATGAAGCGCTATGGTGTTTTGTAATTTGTAGGGGTGTATCATAATCATGGATAGTCTGCACCCGCATATATTCTCATGTTGTATTAACCATTGACCATTAGAACGTGTTCAATAATAACACATAATAACACATGAAAGTGTAAGTGGTAGGAAAAGTGTTGTGCCATGTAAAGAGACAAAGTAGCACTCATGTGAGGATATTGTAATTCATAGTATTTGATGTCATTGGCCTAACGAAATTGCTTATTTGTAATATGTTGTGTATGGTTTGAATACATCAATTACCGCCCTATCCGCGAGTTTGCACCCAACAAAAAGGTTTGGATAAAAGAAGAAATGAAAGGATTCACGAATTTGAAAGCAAAGGATTGAAATAGAGAAAATATACACAGGAGTGGTGTTTTCCTTTCATGTTCAATTGGTAGTTAGCGAGGCACTAGGTGTTATCATGAATTTCAACTGTGAAAAATTTGATCTTCATAAGCATCATTGAATGTTAATAATCGTATCTGACATATTGAGGTGAAGTGCTCGTTTTAGATTCACGGTTTTGGGTAAGGGGTACACATGTGAGCACTGGGGATGCTGGGGAGAATTGCGGGTTTTAAATGATATATCACAAGGGTTTCTGGACAATGTAGTTTACAATGATCGACAGAATGTTGGTTTAATATCCATAATGATCGGAAGCCTGTTGTTGAGTGATTGACAGTCTTCGCAATGAAACGCATTTGATTGAGCACCTGTAGATAATTGACGCACCAGTATAAACAGATGAATTTCTGAGAAGCAGTGGATTTTATCATTACGAGTAGGAAGACGTGCGCTCGTGCACTTTTAAAATGTGAACTCGATGAGATGTTATGGAACTCACTTGATTCACTACAAGCTGGTTGTACGCAAGTCCGTGCTGTTTTTAATCTTGTAGAATGAACTACAGATGTCACGGTAAGTGTAAAAAGGCAGTATCAAGTAAAAGGGTTTGAACAGCTAGAAAAGTGTGCTTGCTTTAAGAAGAGAAGAGGCGCAAGTCGAGTTTTGGGCTTCATGTGAGAACAGGGGAGGGGGACTGTTAAGGTTTTTCTTAAACAATCGTTGTACGGCCGTTGATGAATTGAGCACAAACTAGGGAGATTATGATCATTTAAATAATATTAAGTGCACTATAGAGATTGATGTGCAAAAAAGTTGGTAATGTATATTCATTTTTGCTTTGTAGACACCCCTGACGAGGGGATTCGTCCCGAAATGCATTGGGTATTAAAAACGTGACATTTGGAAAACACCTTGTCTCCTGTGTTTGTGAGATCCACCTTCTATTGAACATCAATGAGTAAAATGAATTGAAGACAATGAAAAAACGGCAGATGAATGAAATGGATTAAAATAAGGAGTACATAAAGACTAAGAATAATAGAATTTAATTGATTGGACTCATTATGTCATGTGGCTGTGCTGCCGGTTTTGGAATTTAAAGAGGTTCCTGAGAGTGTTTTTGATTTAAACATGCACCATATTAAAAATTGCACATAGATGTGACTTAATTGCATTTAACGTGTAGATTTCGTGAGATGTTCGCAATTAATATGAATTTGATGTGCTTCTGCAATGCAATGAGATGTAAAGGCCTAAATGAAAAGGTTCATTGACGAGTATTTGAGAGGCCTATGTGCTTCACTCTTATGTTGGCCGATTTCTGTAGGCCTGAAATGTATTTTCCCTGGGGGCTCAGTAGTGAGGGTTTTAGTGAAATTTCATGTGCATGTTGAATCTGTTCTGTTCTCACATTTCTGTTGCAGGTAGAGAAAGTAGTCTTTCTTAGTTAGAATAAGGTATTTTGTTTAAGAAAGTTAGGCTCAGGAGGATGCGTTACATAATGGTGAAGAAGAGCTGATAATTGGGAGCCAATGCTCTTTCTCATTGAGGGAGGCCTGGGAATCAAGGTCATTGAGCCAAGAGCTGGGAGCACAGACGCTGTGTGGAAAATCACCTATGGGATGTGTCCAGAGAGATGAGGTGATCTGTGGTGTGTTTTATGATTTTGTGCTTTGCATTAGGGATAGTGTCCCGGGGTGGTAGAGAGAGAGAAGGAGAATCTTGGAACAAGCTCTGTAGCTTTGGCTACTTGACCCATACAACATGAGTGTACTTCTTAGGAAGTCTTCATGCAGTGACCCCTTGATTCTGATCTTGCCTGGGAAATGGTAAGTAGGGATGTCACAATAGTGGTAGTGTAGGGACAGACTAATGCTTTTTAGTCATACTCCGCAGATGAAGACCGAATTCGACGTAGGGGCAATCATTGCCTGAGTTCTGCTTTGGAGATTGTCTTTCTTTTCATGATTCATCGTATAAAGTTAGCCCGTAGGTTTGGATTTGTATTAGTTCCCATGTACTTCTACAACCTCGTAATCCAGTTGTTCTTAGCTTTGTAATAAATCCCACTAACTTGGATTTCGGAGTCTGTGATTCTTCTGAGACATGGTTTCTTGGAAATGGTGATCCTGTTCAATTGATTGTTTCTCCACTTTATGCTTCTCAGCAGGCAATAAAGGTCAGTTGGCCGTGAGTTCCACAGTAAGTTGGTAGGGAGGAACAAGGCCCTTTCAGTTGGTAGCAGAGGATGGTTGCCTCTGCAGCAAGGGAAGAAGATAGGAATATTAAGGAAAGTTAGTCATAGTGTCTCAAAAAGCAGAGAGGATTGTGCAGCAGCAACAGCAGTTCATAGTGGAGTGAGTATGAATAGGGATCTGAGTGTTAGATTGCGGTGAAGATTTGATTGTGTGATGTCTTGCGGAGTTGGGTTGAGAGTCAAGTGATTGTGGTTTTGGGCCGAACGCGCGCTGGCCATGAGATACAATTTCTTTGGTTTCGATGTCAGGCTCGACGAGTAGCCTAAGATCCCAGGATCGATTTGTGATGTGGAAGACCCCAAAGCTGTAATTGTCTGACCAGTGATTGTGGGAGTCATGAGATGTCATCGACAAAACCCATTGGGAGATAGGGAACGTGTGTGAGAGAGTTTGGGAGAGTCGTGTGGGAAGCTAGTGCACAAAGGCGGACCACAGCAATTCGAGGGGCCAATGCAGGTTTTGGGTCACTGTGTGAGTAATCTTGAGCAAGTGGATCCTATCAATTAGTTATATGACTGCCTGGCCGTTCATGGGCAGACGATTGAGGTGACTGTCCGGTCGTTTCATGGACAGACAGTCGTATATGTGACTGTCCGGTTGTATGGTGGATAGCAGACAGTTACTTGATTCTATGAATGAGGTGCGTGAATGTGTAAAAAAGAGATTGTAAAGGAGGATGAACTGCTGAGTGGAGCTGAGTGAGGAGGAAAAGTGACGTCAGAGTGTGCTGTGCTGCAATAGGTCGGTTGGTGTAAAGCCGCGCTGGGATTGGTGGATTGTCAAAATGAAAACATCTTGTAAGGGAACGGAGTTGGTTTAAACATGCAATACTTCAGAGGGTTACATGACCTTTGTAGGGTAGATAGAGGAGTAGTAACACAAGTGGGTGAAGAGGCACCACCCGAGGACATACCAGCACACTATATGTCCACGAATGTAGGAATTCAAACCATAGTTTGATTTCAAAATTGGAACAAAGTTACGGAAAAGGAGGGAGAGTTGGATTTTCCACGTTATAGATTGGATGGATTGTACCAGTTGAGGGCATTGATGGCTTAATTGAGACCTCCACCTAGACCAACACAGTTTGAGGCTTTGGATTCATGTATAAGAGCAGCGCATGCAAGGAAAAGGGACCAAAGTCAGGAAAGAGTGAAAAAGTCAGTAAGGGTGTTTTAAGATGCTCAATGGGATGCATTGACAAAAAGATGGAGAGTAGAGACTATCGAAGGAGAAAGGCTATTCCCCATGTTAGTAAAAGTAGATGATGTCCAAAAGAGAAAGGAAGAAGAGGATGATAGTGACACAGATGACAGCTTGTTGGAAAGGATGTTAGCAGATCGTCCGCCTCCATATAATCCAACGTTGGAGGAGGGAAGACAAGTGCTTACAGAAGGGACAGGTGAATCGTAGACAAGTTCTAGTGCGAGAGTTGTGAGGAAGATTTCAACAGGAACGGAAGGAATAGGAATGCAGCAATTGAGAGACAGAGATGAGTGGAGCTAATGCTGTTACACGGTTACCGGATGCCCTTACGGTGCTATTCACCATAGGTCCCATAGTGTTAAGTGTAAGATCCAGGTCAAGTAGTCAATCACAGTTACCAGCATCAGGAGACAGCGTTAGTTCTGGAGGATATGGTACAGTGAGTGGAACTGGTTCTTCTTTGCAACATTTACAGGCTAGTACTCCATTGCCAGCTACGACAGACTCTTCTAGGGGGCATACCGAAACTAGAGCAGTAAGATCAGTGTTGTTAGCAGACTCACATTCTGATTTGGGGATGTGGGAAGCTCCAGTTAGAGGTCCAATGGGGAGAATAACAGAAGGAGGTATGGATCCAGGAATTTAGGGGAGTTAAGGAGTCACAGAGGAAACCAGAGCAGTGAAAGTGGAGAGTAAAGCAGTACATCAAGTCAGGGCATAAGGGCCAAAGTGCTAGATGTGGTGAGGTTGAAGCAGAAGCAGATGAAATCATAAGCGGAAGTTTGCCTTTGGAAAGAACGGAATTGTATGAACAAGATGATCTGTTGTTTGTGGTGAAGGACATAACTCGCAAGTCAAGGAAAGCTCATGAAAAATTGACGGAGTTAGCGAGGAGGTGTTATGTGGATCTATCCAAAATGAAAATGTTACAGGGAAGTCATAGACTAAATTATAGTGATCAGGAACTGAAGGAGAAAAGGGTCATAGAATTGAAAACACACATTCGAGAACTGATTGTAGGAATACGCGCATTGAGCATGCTTGACAGGTGGGAAGAGAGGTGGTCTAAGAAGAAAAGTTTCAAAAAGGGTATAGGTGATACACCGCCTCAGGGCAGAGGAACAGCAGGTGTAGAGGCTTACCCATTGTGAGAGGTGCCGAGTAGAGGGCATGTGCATGTGCCTTGGAGCAGGGGTGATTTGGCAGCGTTCACTAATGATTTTCCTCAGCTGAGAGAAAAGCCTGTTGAGTGGAATAAGCAAGTTGATCACTTTGTTAAAATTTCGAAGGGTTTGTGGATTGATTTAAATACGTTGAGGGGGGAGGAAGACTATACCGTTGGAGCAGTCTTAGAGGTAGACTAGAGAGGATTGTATGTACAGGCAGATGTTGACGGTCACCCTGTCACCTTTCTGATTGATACTGGTGCTACCCGTTCTACTGTAAGATCAGCAGTAGTCCCAAACCTACCCCTCTTGGGACAATCGATCCAAGTTGTAGAGTTGCAAATAAGAGAATGACAAATCCATTGACAGATGAGATACCTGTGAGAATAGGGACATTACATGACTGACACCAATGTGTGGTGTGTGATTCGAGTCCAGTATGTTTGTTGGATCGTGCTCTTTTGTATAAATTGAATTGCACCATTGTGAGAAGTTGGCCTGATGTATGATGTCTCCAATTCTGGGGGCACCTTGTATCAGTCCAAACAATCCCTTATGGTGGTGGTTGTAAGTCAACCTTAAAAAGACAAGCTATCCTAATGGTAGCATGGACTAAGCAGCCTTCAGGCTAAACTCAAGAGGGCATGTGAAGCCAGCTGTTTTACCATATGCAATCCTGTAATATCAAATGAAAGGACACCACACAAGTTATATATTATAAAAATATATGTATTTATTACTAGAATAATCCTCTATACTCTTTATGAGTATAGAAGCACAAGCGTTTAAACAAAAGCACAGTTTAACGTATGAAAGTTGCACGTTTATGGATGAGGCCGGTGGCCACTCAAACCATATATCAAAAAAGTGGTATAAGTATCACTTTACGAACAATGGTAAGGCCTGGGGCCTTGGGAATCGCTGGGACTACACTGGACTAACAGCAGTTAGGACGGGAGTAGCCCGCGGGAATCGGGTGCAGCGCTAAAAGCACACGCATGCACCAATGCAAAGTCAATGGTGCGTAAAAGTCACAAAGTTACTGTTTTAGGAGTCTTCCGACTGGAATAGAATTACCACACTTTAAACTAGGACACTAGAGGTGTACACCACTACAGGAGCACCGGCATTCACGAGTTACCTCACCCACAGGAAGCAGGTGCATAGGTGCCAAAGTGTGTCGCGTTTCGTCGTGCAGTTCTATGGAGCCTGGAGATGAAGATGCTGCAGGCGGCCAGGAGAGAAGAGTCCGGTTGGATCCAAGGGTGGATCGAAGATGTAGAGTACCTGAAAGCAGAGGGGACAGAGTCTGAGTCACTAATCAGTGACCAGGAAGGAACCAGGAAGGAACCAGGCGATGTCGGGCGCGATCAGGTGGTTGTCGTGAAGCTTGTCTCTGCTGCCACGTAGACTCCGGGGGCATCGAGGATGACCAGGGTCGAATCACGAGCTGTCTTACAAAGGCTCTTGCTGTCGGCAGTGTCGGCTTCCGGATTGGAGCCAACGGGCCTTGGCAAAGGCAACCCACGCAGGATTGGAAGATCGCTTCTTTCTCGGACCAGCAAGGTCAGAGGGGTTGCTCCTTTTCAGGGGAGCGAGGGCCAGTCTGGAGCAACCAGACTAGCAGAGCAAATTCAAAGGTTCGTCGGTACTGGGGCCACTAGCCAACGGGCAAGCGACCGGACCAACGCGTCAAGCAGGAAAATGCAAAAGGGCCCCACGCAGCACTCGGTGAGTATAGAGGGGAGGTCTTCAGTGCAAAAGCTGCTCGGGGCTGGGGCTTCTCAAACCCCAATGCACAGCTTCGAGGGAGCTGCACGGTCAGCACTTCGTAGTTTTTCCAAGATGGCCGGCCCCACGCTTCAGGTCGCCTCCACGGCTCTCAGATTCGCTGGGACTGTGGATCGGGCTGTTGGAAGGCAGGAACGCTGGGTCTTGTTGATCTCTGTCGCTCGAGTTCCGGCGGGAACTGCAACAAAGCAAACGGTGAGGCGCTGGATGGTGTCTGTTTGCACAGGGTGGTCACTCCTTGACCACAAGGGAGATTCTTCAGTCTTCTACGTCGAGTAGGATGTCGAAGGGTCCAGAGTTTCGTTTCATAAGTTTCAGTCAGGATAATCTGAGGTGCATTGGCACAGCTCCTACCTTTATTCCAAATCAAGGGGCTGAATATCCTGCTAGGTCCCTCCTATGGGTGGGACCCAGGAAAGGGGTGGTTACACCCCTTTCCCTTTGTCCAGTTTCACGCCAGAGCTGGGGCTGGAGTGCCCCAGAACCGGTTTGACTGGATTTTGCATGGGACACCTTGTGTGCCCCAGGCAGTGTCTAGTTTCGTTCAACCCTTCCTGCTCCAATCCACTATCTCCTGTCTGGGGAGGTGTGGCACCTCCCTGTGACAGGAAACTCTTTGTCCAGGCCTCCTCTGCCAAGTTTCGGTCAGCAGCAGGAGGTCAGACTTGTGTCGGGGCAGCAGCATCCATTTTGTGATGCTGAGGCTCTGGTTAGGATCAACCGCGTTTAAGTGAAGTAACATGTCTTCTCCCTCTAGAAGGGTGGAATGCTACCCTCGTCGCCAGAACTGGCGAGGGGGTAGTATTCCAAAGTGTATGACACCTTACCGACATGTTTTGATAAAACCAAACCAAAGTTAGCAATAACCGCGAGGATTATAATGCACTTATGAGTATATGGTATGGCAATACCCTGGAACAGCAGTAAGGAAATGGTTCCGAACGCTTCAGACAGGCTCAGCTCATGCTAGAGCACCATCTCACATAAAACCAAGCACTCTGTCTCCAGGATTGTTAAGGCCTGCCATAGGAGTGACTTATAGGTATATATGTGTCCAGATATAGGTTTAGATATAGGTATACTATATCTAAGCAAGGGGTGATTACACGACCTTGCCCCAGCTGAGTGATCAGCCAGTTGTGTCAGTTTGGATGGCCAGCCAGGGGTGGCAAAAGATATGCTGCAGCCCCTGGTAGGCCTTGGATGCACCTATGCCCTGGGTACCTATAGTACACTGTACAGGGGCTGATAAGGTGACCCAATCCAATTTAGTTATACACCTAGGGTACATGGAGTCCATTTTAAAGAGAGAGGAGATTGCCTGGGGCGCTGATTAGCAGGATCCCAGGCCAACTAAGTCGAAAAACAGCTAAACACTAGGCAAACGATCTGGGGTAACCATAGCCAGGTATCCACCTTCCTACATACCCCCCCCCCCCCAAACGAAAGGAGATAAGGCTATCCTTGACCAGGTAAGCCTATATTGCCTAAGTGGCCATATAAGGAAGTACCTGCACTAGCATGGTTACCCCCTGTCTCATGGTCCACTAAGCAATCCCTCACCCTAGGGGTATCAGAGGATCTCCACCATAGGGAATCACTACCTGTGGTGTGTTTTGGCAAAGTAAAAGGCTGGTGTTGAAATGGAGTACTGAAGTGAGGCTCCACTAATGTAGGGCTCAGCATCCTCCAATCATTTTCCACCATGTGTGCCTTTCTTTCCTTGACTGAGTTGCACTGTGCTCTCAGGGTCAACCTCTGGCTGCCTACAGCTGAAGGCTGGGTCCGTTTGGTTGGCTTACTGGAGGGACAGGTCAGGTTTGGGGCCTTGGGGTCCCAGCTTTGGCTGTGCCCAACAGTGTCCATCTGGGGGAGGTCCCTAACTAGTGGTAAGGGGGATCCCTCAGGAATTTGTAAAGTTTTCACCTTGCTAGGGCTGCTAGCTTTGGTGCACCTAATCTGCTGATGGGGGTGTTTTATTTGACAGGGGGCCCTTTGGGGCTCACTGACCTCCTTGACCTCTGCAGTCCTGGGCTGACTGAGGCAGGGTAGAGAGGGGCAGGTTACCTGCTCCAGACTGGGTCCCACCTTGGAAGGGTCCACTGACATCAGGGGCTCTGCCAGGCTAGGCCTGACTACCTCTGGGGCAGTTTCTTCACAAGGGGTACGATCAGTTCCCTGAGGAGGCTGATCCTTTCCTAAAGTCTGGTGGGAGGGAGATTCCTCTTCCTCCTCAATGCTCTCTGTTTGTGTGGACTGATCCATAGTTTCAGGCTTCACAACACATGAATCTGTTTGAGTTTGGGCTGTGGCCATCAAAGCCCCACCAACCTTTTCAGGAAGGGACTCAGTTTGGGTATGGGCTGTTACCATCACAGCCCTGCTAACTTTTTCAGGGAAGGAATCTGCTTTAGATGGGGCTGAGTCTTGCACAGCCCTACCAACCTTTTCAGGAAGGACATCTTGAACTGGGGCTGTGGCCATCACAGCCCCACTAACCTTTCCATGGAGATTTACCATTTTAGAATGGGTTTCTTGTTCCACCTCAACCCAGGCTGAGATTTCTAAATCATTCCCAAGTAGACAATCTTCAGGCAAGTTTGTTGACACTGCCACTCTCTTTGGGCCAGTGACACCGCCCCAGCTGAAATTTACTACTGCCATGGGATGATTTGTCTGCACTCCATCAATATTAGTCACCTGATATGTGGCACCAGGTAAAAGTTGCCTTGAGGGGACTAGATTCTCAGTCACCATAGTGATACTAGCCCCTGTGTCTCTGTAGGCCTCAACTTTTTGACCATTGATGTGGGGCTCCTGCCTGTACTTGCTCAACGTGTTTGGGCAAGCAGTGAAGTTGGCAAACCCCAGGCCATTTTCACAAACAAGAGTAGCTGTAGTAGGGGACCTAGTTAGGCCAGAGTCCACCTGAGTTCCAAACGTAAACCCAACCAAATTCTTGGGGCTGCTCCCACCACCTGGGGGATTACTGCTAACAGTAACAGGAGGTGTTGGAGCTTTACTTGGAGGAATATTCTCTTTATTACTATTCTTTGGACAACAGCTATCTGTTTTCCAGTGGCCAGTCTGCTTACAGGCATGGCAGTAAGGTTTCTTTGGGACAAAGGAAGTGTTTTGGGACCCACCCCCATCCTTGGAGTTTTGGGGCCCTGTGGGAGACTTGTCTTTAGATTTATCCCCACCCTTCTCTTGAGCCTTGGAAGTATCCTTCTTTTGGTCATTACCCTGATTCTTAGGCCTAATCCTGGTTCTGACGCATTTGTCTGCCCTCTTACCCAATTCTTGGGGAGAAGACAGATCTGAGTTCACCAGGTGCTGGTGCAAAAGCTGGTTTTGACAATTACTAAGGATCTGCTCCCTCATAATCAAATTATACAATCCTGTATAGTCATGTACATTGCTGCCAAGTAGCCAACCTTCCAGAGCCTTAGTAGCACAATCTACAAAATCAGTCCAGTCCTGAGTCTGAGCTTTTTGGGTATCTCTGAACAACAACATGTATTGCTCAGTGGTTAAGCCAAACCCACCACTAAGAGCACTCTTCAGGACTGTGTAGTTTTTAGCATCCTCAGGTCTAACTGTGAGGAGCTTATCTCTCCCTTTCTCGGAAAAGGAGTACCATAAAATTGCTGCCCACTGTTCTTGAGGAACCTGCTGTACCATGCAGGCTCTCTCCAGAGCAGTTATCCATTTGTGGATGTCATCCCCTTCCCTATAGGGGGGCACAATCATTGTCAGGTTTCTAGTATCATAGGACCTGTCTTTCTCTTTGGGAATAATGCTGCCACCAGTGGGTATCTCCCCACACAATTTTTGTTCCCTTGCTATAGCAAGTTTAGCTTGGGCCAGGGCTACCTCCTCCCTCTCTATCTGGAGTTTGACAGCTCTCATCCTGGCATTATGCTCTTTTCTCTGGGGGGAAGTCATTCCCCTTTGAGATTCCCTTGAGGCACTAGAAAGGTTAGATTCCCTGGAAGGAGATCTCTCTCTTCTATTGCCTGGGAGTATTCTGCTATGGAACCTGGGGAGGTGATGGCCCTCTCCATTTCCATGTAGGTCCAAGTTGGTCTGGTTAAGCCTCCCAATTGGTACCTGGTTATCCCCTTGATCATGATCTGACTCTTCACCTTCTGATTCAGGGTCCACCTCCTCATCTTCTACCTCTGGGGTGGTGTTCTCAGTATCTGGGAGATTCACTCCTTCTCTTGAATCCCCTGGGGGAACTGCACTAGCTTTCTCCAGATCATCCTTCTCTAGGATGGCTATCAGGATAGGAATGGTAGGGTTGTGACCCTTTTTCAGCCTCCTTGCAGTGCACAAGGCACTCAAGTCCCTGTGGCTGAGTTTGTCATAGCTGGAAGGTGCCTTGGTAAGGTCAACCAACACAGGTAGAGAGCTGGAAGCTTCACCTGTGCCAGACATGACTCTAGTGAGGTGTAAGTGATGCACTTACCTACACTAAGTGTTTTCCTACTATACCTTGCTAGTGAGTTGTAGGCAGGGTGTGCTAATCCCTTTAATCTACAACTACTAAGTTCAGTAGAACTTAAATAAGTAAGCTTTGTTTATATGTACCTATGGTACTTAATGTGATCTTTCAATTTGATAAAAAGATTGCAATGGTAAAACAACAGCAAGCTCAAATCCCAACCGCTGCACACCATTGTGAGAAGTTGGCCTGATGTATGATGTCTCCAATTCTGGGGGCACCTTGTATCAGTCCAAACAATCCCTTATGGTGGTGGTTGTAAGTCAACCTTAAAAAGACAAGCTATCCTAATGGTAGCATGGACTAAGCAGCCTTCAGGCTAAACTCAAGAGGGCATGTGAAGCCAGCTGTTTTACCATATGCAATCCTGTAATATCAAATGAAAGGACACCACACAAGTTATATATTATAAAAATATATGTATTTAGTACTAGAATATTCCCCTATACTCTTTATGAGTATAGAAGCACAAGCGTTTAAACAAAAGCACAGTTTAACGTATGAAAGTTGCACGTTTATGGATGAGGCCGGTGGCCACTCAAACCATATATCAAAAAAGTGGTATAAGTATCACTTTACGAACAGTGGTAAGGCCCGGGGCCTTGGGAAAGGCTGGGACTACACTGGACTAACAGCAGTTAGGACGGGAGTAGCCCGCGGGAATCGGGTGCAGCGCTAAAAGCACACGCATGCACCAATGCAAAGTCAATTGTGCGTAAAAGTCACAAAGTTGCTGTTTCAGGAGTCTTCCGACTGGAATAGAATTACCACACTTTAAACTAGGACACTAGAGGTGTAAACCACTACAGGAGTACCGGCATTCACGAGTTACCTCACCCACAGGAAGCGGGTGCATAGGTGCCAAAGTGTGTCGGGTTTCGTCGTGCAGTTCTATGGAGCCTGGAGATGAAAATGCTGCAGGCGGCCAGGAGAGAAGAGTCCGGTTGGATCCAAGGGTGGATCGAAGATGTAGAGTACCTGAAAGCAGAGGGGACAGAGTCTGGGTCACTAGCCAGTGACCAGGAAGGAACCATAAAGGAACCAGGCGATCTCGGGCGCGATCAGGTGGTTGTCGTGAAGCTTGTCTCTGCTGCCACGTCGACTCGGGGGCATCGAGAATGACCAGGGTCGAATCACGAGCTGTCCCACAAAGGCTCTCGCTGTCGGCGGTGTCGGCTTCCGGATTGGAGTCAACGGGCCTTGGCAAAGGCAACCCACGCAGGATTGGAAGATCGCTTCTTTCTCGGACCAGCAAGATCAGAGGGGTTGCTCCTTTTCAGGGGAGCGAGGGCCAGTCTGGAGCAACCAGACTAGCAGAGCAAATTCAAAGGTTTGTCGGTACTGGGGCCACTAGCCAACGGGCAAGCGACCGGACCAACGCGTCGAGCAGGAAAATGCAAAAGGGCCCCACGCAGCACTCGGTGAGTGTGGAGGGGAGATCTTCGGTGCAAAAGCTGCTCGGGGTTGGGGCTTCTCAAACCCCAATGCACAGCTTCGAGGGAGCCTCGGGAGCTGCACGGTCAGCACTTTGTAGTTTTTCCAAGATGGCCGGCTCCACGCTTAAGGTCGCCTCTGTGGTATATAAATAAATAATACCGGATCTAGGTTTTACTGGACATAGCAATAACAGATAGCTCAATAAATAAGAGTCAAGATTCGAGGTAGTAGGAGTTTGCAGGTTTAATACAGCATAAAGGACAGGAACAGGACAACCTGCACAGGAATAGGATAGCAGGGCCCTGCAGGGGGGACAGGGAATGAGCGCGCTAACATTTAATAACAATACACAAGCATATATACTAAAACAGTTGCATTACAATGAATACAGTAGGCGGAGCAGTGGGTGTGGTCAATAGCAGTCGCGAAAGATAAGGGTGAAAGTAGGTGTAACAAGAGGCGTATACATAGACATGTGATGTAAACGTAACAGAATATGTCATAAATGGGGCGGAAACATGGAGGGGGCTACCTAAGGAGCCGGGACCTCTAACCTAATGGTGCGCGCAAACTGACAATGACGTGTTACTAGGAGAAGCTGGGGGCTATGAACTCTGTGCTAGGAGCAGAGACTGAAGTCTGGAGAGTCAGGGCGACATGTACCTAAACAGTATCTAGTATCTGATGTTTAGAGAACACGTTGATAGAATCCAAAAGTTATCGGGGTAAAGGCTAACAGACTCTAAGACTGGAGCATGCATTATTCTACATGTAGTGCGTGTTGAAGAATATTAAATGACCATAAATACAGTATTTCTCTTACATGGAGACGTAAAGGCTAGACAATGACGGAAACTATTGATGCGGTTCAGTAGCTTAGGAATGCAGAGAAGGAGGGCTGGACTGATAACTAGAATCATAACATACTCTTGGCAGACTCAGAGGCAGAGCCAGGCTGAACCGGGCACTGTGAGGAAGGAAGTAAGTGAAGGGTCAGGAATACAGGTGGGGGCTGTATCGCTCCTCAGCGAGGGCGCAGGAGACAGGAGCTGAATCTGGTGTCCAGGCCCTTTTGAGGCCTAGAAACGGGGACTTTACAATGAAATAACGTGCACACTGGGAAACGTGGCAACGTAGCTTTACATAGGCCTGATATTCGTAGTATTCACGAGAACTGGGAACTGGCATATTAGAGATGGACACAACTATAAGTGCGTCTTTAATCGAACATGGGGAACACATATGCATATTAATCATGCACATATAACATAGGATGGAGGACACGTAGGGACACAGAACATGGCAAAATTTACTTTTCCACATTCCCTCCTTGTCACTACGTTTCCATCAGGAAACATCAATATTCATGATACCATCTATCATTTCATACAGTATCATTTGCTCGTCTCGAATTTTCTTAGAACGGGATCTAGAACGAGGCTTGGGACTAGGAATACAAGAGGTAGCACAAATGCCACAAATCGCAGGGCCACATTGTATACAGAGGCAGCAACTGAATATGATCGCTACTGCAATACCTAGAAAGGACAAGACTTTCCATCCCCAGGCGGAAATTATATTCCAGAACCAACCGGACCATGTCCAGGTGCCTGGATCTTGGTGTAACTGATGGGCAATTTTATGGAGTCTGGTTATAGCTGAATAAACAGACGGCGCGTTATTAGGAATGAAAATGCAGCAACTAGATCCGATGACTCTACATGCCCCGCCCCTATCGGCCAGTATGACGTCAAGGACGAGACGATTCTGGAGCACGACAAATCTCATAGCAGATTGTTCTTCGGTTAAGTTACCTAGGGCAGAGGCAGTCTCATTCACTACGGCTTCAAGAGTTCTGGTTAACCTACGGATTAGCTTACTATTCTGGATAGGTCCTATAAAGAAGAAGAAACCTCTATTGAAATCTGTATACTGTTCTAGAGCAGTTTCAGTATAATCGACAATTGGGGACTCGATCTCCCTTCTATGTCTAATGTGTACTAGATGTGTGTTTCTATGATAATCAGATGGGGCTAGGAAAACAGGTGGCAGTAGGAAGGCAATGTAACAGGTTCCCTCCCAATCGAGGGGCAAACGAACATATGCGGTCTGACCACAAACAAAATAAGAATGACGTGAAGCTTTGAAAATAGATTTCCTACTGTCACTATACTTGACAATAGTAATACAATCACTATGGCCTACATGTACAGAACCATTATTTCTGACACATAATTCGCCTTTGACTGGTAATACTGAAATAGCAGGTAAGTCTGGAGTAGTATCAGACTGAACATTCAGGACCATAAAATTCGAAGAATAATTACCTAAATTATAAACTTCATTCTCTAGATCTAACCCTGTTCTGTGGGGAAGACCTTGCTTGTCTGGAAAACATGTACTGTTAGGAAAAGACATATCTGTTGAGGATGACGTTAACGTGGACCATGCTCCACACGAACCATTATGTGAAAATGGATAAGGAAAGAGTGGCAGAACTCCCTTCGGTGCCTGGAAAGGGGGGAGTCGACCACACACCCAACAATTGGTGGCATTGCTGGTCTGGTGTGAATAATGTAACATGCGGATAAAGGAATTATTACGCATAGCGAGACGATAAGAAAGTTCATGAGGAGGCAGATCACTAAACGTGTGCTCTACTGTAACATTAGAAGACTTATTTACATGAGAAACTGGAAAATACAAATAAAAAGCATAACTGGTGCAGGTAGTCATAAGGCTGAGAAACAACATGAAACCTAGAAAAACAATACATCGGATTGAGTTTTGACTAACTCTCTCACTATGGGGGTCTATTTTATACATGTCAGAAACCGGTCTAACCGTTTCACCTAGGGGAGGACTTAGACAATCAAACTGGCTGACTTATTTTTACTAGACCTTAGTTTTTGCTTATACTCCTGTTGCGGAGTTTTCTCTAACAGGGGGGGTTCAGTATCATTGTCTTTTGCGGGACAGTCCTTAAGAATAGTACTTTGGCAGTCCTTTAAATCCTCGGAAATGTTCTTAGAAACAGGCTTCAATCCATAAAATTTCTTCACATGTGACAGGTGGACCCAGCCCTTCCTGCCTTCCAGCTTGACGGCAGTACGGGTGGCCAGGAGGACCTGTCGGGGTTCCTTCCAGCGAGGCTCCAGCGGACTTGAACGATCAAAGTTCCTCACGAGAACCATGCATCCGGGAACGATTTCATGCGGTGCCACCTCGGTATTGTCTGGAAATGCGGCAGCAACCTGTGAACGACAAGAGTGTAGGGCAGACATCAAGGAAGCTAGGTAATCTGTCAGCATATTACTTGAAACATCAGTAATACTTCGGGGTCTAGGTGTACCCCACATGTTAGGGGGGCGGCCGAATACGACCTCGTACGGGGACAGACCTGATCTGGAATGTGCGACCATGCGCATATAGAACAAGGCAACTGGCAGAGCTACTATCCAGTCTACACCTTTCTCTTTACATACTTTTGCAATGCGGATTTTCAAAGTCTGATTATGTCTCTCTACGAGACCGGCTGCTTCTGGATGGCGTACGCAATGGAACTTCCACTGGTACCCTAACAACAGGGAAACATGTTTCATCAACTCAGATGAGAATGGCTGGCCGTTATCAGAATATACGACTCTAGGGAGTCCATAACGGGGGAAGAACTCACGAACCAACTGCTTGGCAGTGGTCGCGGCTGTGTAATCTGGGACTGGATATGCCTCTGTCCACCTGGACAAAGCGCATACAACTACAAGGACATACTTGAAACCTCGACATCGCTCCATCTGAATATAATCCATCTGGAGGACTTCAAAAGGGTGGTCAGGGGGCTGGAATCCACCTTGTTCCACCGGGACACTTTTACCTGGATTAAACTGGCAACATATCATACAGGTACGGACTTTCTGCTTGGCTGCAGCTCGTAAATGCTTATTGAACCAAATGTTCTGGATACTGTCTAACATAGCTTTTTCTCCTAAATGTGCTGGACTATGTGCGGTATTAATAATGACTTGAACCATAGAGTCGGGGAGAAACCATGTGGCTCTACCCTTTGTTACCCATCCCTGATCTGTCTGGACCCCTCCTTGTTCGGACCATTTCTTGATTTCATCGGGAGTAGCATGTAACTGGATATCTATGACATCTTGAGTAGGGTCCTTAACTGTCATACATGTGGTCGGATCTGGAGTATGTGTCTGTGTCGGATTAACTGAAATGTCTGGAGTCTGTGCTGTAAGCTTGGCTGTGCGATCTGCTAGATCATTACCTTGAGAAATAGTGTCAGTAACTTTCGTATGTGCTTTGCACTTCATGATAGCAATAGATGTCGGTAAATGTATGGCATCTAACAGAGCTTGAATAAGGAGACCATGCTGAATCTTGGTTCCATGAGAAGTCATGAAACCTCTCTCCTGCCAGAGCACTCCGAAGTCGTGTACAACTCCAAATGCGTAGCGTGAATCTGTGTAAACATTAACTTTCAGGTTCTTGGCGTGTATGCAGGCTTGAGTCAGAGCAACTAGCTCTGCTGCTTGAGCAGACAGGGTGTCAATACGGTGTGTTTCAATAACGTCAGTGTCAGTAGTCACTGCATACGCGGCTACTAGTTCTCCTGTACTTGTTCTCATACATGAACCATCCACATAAAGTGTCAGGTCGGGATCTGGTAAAGGAATATCTGTCAGATCTTGTCTTGGCTTAGTCATAATGTTAACTACTTCCACACAGTCGTGTGTGGCAGGATTTGAATTAACTGACGGTAACAGTGTAGCAGGATTTAGAACGTTGCAGCGTCTGATTTCTATGTGTGGCTGGAACAGTGTCAATTCATAACCTGTTAAACGTGCAATTGTCAAGTGCTGAGTTTGTGTTCGGTTTAAAAGAACTTCCACGGAGTGTGGAACTTGTACTGTCAAGGAATGTCCTAATACTATGGAATCACTTTGTCTGATAGCTAGTGCTGTGGCTGCAACTGACTTGAGGCACGCAGGCAGAGCCTGGGCTACAGGATCTAATGTGCTCGAAAAATAAGCACAAGGCTTGTATTGTCCTGCTTGATCTTGTGTGAGAACAGATAATGCTGTACCTTCGCGTTCTGTGACGAAAAGTGTAAAAGGCTTACTGTAGTTCGGTGTAGCTAGAACTGGAGCTTGACATAAAGCTTTCTTTAACTCATTGAAACTAAGTGTATGTTCAGGTGTCCAAGGGAGGACAGTCGATACGGCTGCCTCCTGTGTCGTTAACTGTATCAGTGGTTTAGCTAGAAATGCATACTGAGGAATCCATTGTCTACAATAAGAAGTAAGGCCGATAAAAGCACGTACCTCCTTCTGTGTCTTGGGCTGAGGAAGACTCGCTATTAACTGGATACGGTCTGGTGTCAACTGCCTACCCCACTTGGACAGTAAGTGGCCTAAGTAGATCACTTGCTGTACACAGAACTCGCAAGCACGCTCAGAACGGGCTGTGATCAGTAGATCATCGACATACTGGAGCAGGGCAGTGTCAGTTGGCATGTGAATGTTGTCTAGTTGTCTCTTGAGTGCTTGACTATAAATACTAGGACTCTCTGTGAAACCTTGAGGAGCGCGTGTGAACATATAGCTCCTTCCATTTAAACAAAATCCGAAAAGAAACTGGCTGTCTGGATGAATGGGGACACTGAAAAACGCGTTCTTGAGGTCTATGACTGTAAAAAATGATGCTTCTGAATCAATGGCTGTCAATAGGGAAGAAATATCTGGGACAACTGGGTACTGGGGAACAATACATTTATTGAGTTCTCGAAGGTCAATTACTAATCGATATACTGGGGGTGCATTTGGATCAGTACGTTTCATGACAGGAATGATCGGAGAATTACATACATTGGAGTCAGTTTCTACAACTACTCCTTGAGCCTTGAGCTCGTCAATAATTTTGGATAAGGCTGCTACAGCCTCAGGCGGCAATCTGTACTGTCTGATTCGTGGGAGGACTACACCTGGCTTGAGAGTCACACGATGGGGTGTGATTTGCATAAAGCCAACATCAGTTGGACCTTGCGCCCATAGATGCTGCGGAACGTTAGACAATCTCGGATCAAAATCTCGTAATACATAGTGACCCTTGAAGTCACGTAGAAACAATTGTATTCCCTCTGGGGAACAGCAAATAACTGCACCTAATTCTTTCAGTGTTTTAATACCTAACACATTTTCTGGACATGACTTTGTAAGTAACAGATCAGTAGTGCGGGACAATGGACCAACTTCTAGAGTAACTGGCTTAGATATCTCGTTTACAATAGGCTTTCCTGAAAATCCAAGGGAAACATTTCTAGAGCCTGAGAGCGGAGCCCCTGGAACTTCGGCGTGACTGATGGTGGTCCTACTTGCCCCTGTATCAATCAGAAACTTTCTGTCTTTCCCTAGTACTTGACTATGAACATAGGGACCTTCTTGATCTACAGGTATCTCGATGAGAGGCAAGCCTACCTCCCTCTCTAGGCTGTTTCATGAATATGGCTGATACTCTGGATACTCGGACTGTGCATACTGGTACATCTGCTGTGTAACATGTTGTGTTGCAGCAATAGGCTGCGGTGCTGTAACTGTCTGTTGTGCATTCTGTGGCTGAGAAGTCTGTGTAACTTGTTCTTGTCTAGGCGGACGTGGTCTTTCTTTAGTCTTACCGGTAGCTATATTGTGTTTCAGAACTGCACACTCGTTTATAAAATGACCTGGCTGTTTACAATAATTGCAGTTTCCTTTAACGGGAGCTGCAGGATGACTGGCTTGATTCGGACCCCTCTTCTGACTGTCTTGAGGAACAGATTGTGCAACTAGCACTTTCATTTTCGTGTCTTTCATACGTTTTCTCTCGTGTTCTTGCTCTTCTCTGATTCTATTCTGGTGGTATTGGAGCATCTGCAACATCTGGGACGGAGTACTTGCTTGCCATGTACTTTCGACTTTCAAAACTCGATTCTTAACTTGTGGACTTGAATTCTCGACTAATTTAGTAACAAAAAGATGAGGGTATGACTCGCTACTTGTCTTGAGGCCACTGTTTATAATAAAACATTTTTCAAATCTAGAATAAAAATCACTAGTGTCTTCGTCTTGTTTCTGTTTACAGGCTGAGATTGCATCCCAGTCTTCCTTTCTAGTGGTTAATAATCTGGGCAAAACTTGTATTAACAATTCTGGTAATTCTTTACATTTATCTCCAAGACCGGTACCTGGTACTCGTACCTTATCTTCAGCTTCTAGAACTGCCCAATCGATCTTTTTCTCTCCCACCTCCCAATCTTTTTCCTTGAGTTTCTCATATACCCCTGCGGGCAATAGGACTTTTAGCATTTTAATAATATCTGGATACGTGTATTCTCCCATACGGAGCATGTCTTTTAATTCTCGGTGGAACCCTGCTGGATCTTTATCATGACAGGGAATTAATTTTTTCATCTCTAAGAGTTCCATCTTTGTAATCGGGGTGTAAACAAACACTCGTTGCATTTCACCAGCTGTTGTCCTAACTGGGTGTACTTCTCGTAACGGATTCTGTCTGTCTATGTAAAAGGGTTTACTCTCTGGGGGTGAGACATGAACAAAATGCGGGTTCAAAAACGTTCTATATTTGTGACGCTGTTCTAGAATGACACTAATTAAATCGGTACCTAAACCTTTCCATCTATACTGGAGTAACTCGTTCAGGACATCGTGTAACGGACCTGGATCAGAATGTTGACCCTCATACAATGTAATGAGGTGCTGGATCATATACATACCCACCAGTCGCTGCTCGGCTGGGGGCAATTTCAGAAACATTTGTGCCACTATTTCGTCTGGAAAAGTGGTAGGATCAGTAATCCATCGGACTGCTGATCGGACTAGTTCTTGTTCATGCATAGTACTTAACTCGTTATAACCGATTCGTGATTTCAGAATGTGATCGGTAGCTTGAAATACTTGTTCTAGAGAACCTTGTTCTAGTTCTAGTGCTGGATGATGAAAAACTGACTTGTGTTCTAGGCGAGAATGACGGTCTGGAAACCTAGATTTTCCTACATACGCTATTCTGTCGGGATTCTCGTCCTCTACCTCTTCCGTAGGAGAGTCATTCTCTTTCTCGCTTACCTGTGCTGCTTTACGTTGGTCGTGTAACCTTATTATTTCCTTACGAATTTTCTTGTACATACTCTCTATACTACTGATAGTTCTGTGCTTACCCTCGGCTATATTATCACTCCACCTTGTCAGGATTCTCATTTCAGCCGGATCTTTGGTCGGGTAATCTTGTTCCCTTATTAGACAATTAATCAGAAACTTTAATATCATGAGCTGGATTTCAGCTTTTCTTTGAGACATGGCTTCGCTAATACTCTGTGGATCATCCCCTGTACGGATGAAACGATATATTCTGTCTAGATCTTCTTTCATATCTGGTAGGGTGTCCAAAAACCCGAGCACCCGTCTTACACGTATGGAATATAGAACCGTACTATCATCACCTGCGACTGGATCATAGCGGCATTCAGTAAGGACTCGTCGGATATCTGCAACGGACTTATATTTGGGCGTACGCTGTAACGCACATTCATGTAACTCGGCCAACGTTCTACGTTGGTGTGGCGGCGGGGTACCAGGAGGACCTCCTCCTGCGGCCCCTAAACTGGAATCGTCGACTGATACTCTTCGTACTGGTGCGGCGGGAAATTGAAACGTAGGCTGGACCGGGGGTACCGTAACAGGTACTCCGGTGTCTGGAGGAACAGGAATTGCCTGATTTACAGGGACTGGCGGAACAGGATTTGCATATTCCGGGACTGTGTCGTCCAAATAGGACGAGATGAAAATATCAGCTGCGGTCGGTTTGTGACGTAGCTTGGTCGGAACTAATGGTGGCGGAAAATTACTGGATGCCTCCGGGGTTGCTTTTGGCAAGCCCTCGGCAAGAAGAGGATACATACCCTTAATGAGGGCGTTCCTCTGTCTGTCCGACTGTTCGGTTTTAACTCGTTCACCTATCTCGATTAATTCTCTTTCTTGGGCTCGCTCTAAGGATTCTCTACTTAATTCAGACTTTCTGATTTCTTTTTCGGTTCTTTTATGTGATTCTTTACGCCATAACTCGATGGCATCTTTCTGTGACTGTCTGGCTTTCTTTTTCCATAATGCCTCTTCTACTCTCATGATGCACTCGGCATCCCACGTACCTGATACGGGCCATCTATACTTTTCTTCTAACTCTTTGGTATACTCTACCCATAAATCTAGATACAATATGGCGCTTATGCCATGCTTCTGATACATAAAATGACCTGGACTGTCCCTAGGCGGGACAGGAACTGCTGCTTCTAGCAGACCTTTTCTGGTTTTTAACTGACGTAGTTTAGAAAATAACGGCATGACTGAACTGTAACCTAGACACAATACGTAATTACAATACACAATGAACACGATAATTACTCCACATTCATACCACGACATTAAAATACACGAAGAACATTTAAAATAACAGTTCGAACAGAATACTACCTGGAATACAGAAAACAGAATACATGAATTTTCTCGAGAACAGAACTGACTAGAACAGGAACTAGATGCACTGCTGAAACAGTACGAAACTTACCGGTCTCATAAAGAGACACGTCAGGACCCGCATCCACCGAAGTGAACACTTCGTTTTGGGTCTGTGTACCACCAAAACCCACGGACCAGAGACAATTAGATTGACCCTGTCTAGATACTACCCCAGCAACGGTACTCACCGGGCAGCAAGAACGGAAAGCCTCGGACTGGACTGGACTGCTTCGACGCCGGACGGACGAACTTCGGACTTCTGTTACGGGTGGGCCTCCGGATACCTCGGACCTTGGACTCTCGGCTTGGGCTCTGGTCGGGACTCGCCGCGTTCCTCCACCGCCTCGTCTGGATGCTGGACCGCAACCTCCGTCTCCTCCGTGGGCCTGAGGGATACTTGAAGCAGAAATATCTGCACGTGCACGGTATGGTTCCGTCACGGCTGCAGAGGATCAGGGGGCATACGTGGCTTCACCGGCGCGTGGGGAAAGGGCAAGTCCCTGTTCGGGCGCCATTATGTGGTATATAAATAAATAATACCGGATCTAGGTTTTACTGGACATAGCAATAACAGATAGCTCAATAAATAAGAGTCAAGATTCGAGGTAGTAGGAGTTTGCAGGTTTAATACAGCATAAAGGACAGGAACAGGACAACCTGCACAGGAATAGGATAGCAGGGCCCTGCAGGGGGGACAGGGAATGAGCGCGCCAACATTTAATAACAATACACAAGCATATATACTAAAACAGTTGCATTACAATGAATACAGTAGGCGGAGCAGTGGGTGTGGTCAATAGCAGTCGCGAAAGATAAGGGTGAAAGTAGGTGTAACAAGAGGCGTATACATAGACATGTGATGTAAACGTAACAGAATATGTCATAAATGGGGCGGAAACATGGAGGGGGCTACCTAAGGAGCCGGGACCTCTAACCTAATGGTGCGCGCAAACTGACAATGACGTGTTACTAGGAGAAGCTGGGGGCTATGAACTCTGTGCTAGGAGCAGAGACTGAAGTCTGGAGAGTCAGGGCGACATGTACCTAAACAGTATCTAGTATCTGATGTTTAGAGAACACGTTGATAGAATCCAAAAGTTATCGGGGTAAAGGCTAACAGACTCTAAGACTGGAGCATGCATTATTCTACATGTAGTGCGTGTTGAAGAATATTAAATGACCATAAATACAGTATTTCTCTTACATGGAGACGTAAAGGCTAGACAATGACGGAAACTATTGATGCGGTTCAGTAGCTTAGGAATGCAGAGAAGGAGGGCTGGACTGATAACTAGAATCATAACATACTCTTGGCAGACTCAGAGGCAGAGCCAGGCTGAACCGGGCACTGTGAGGAAGGAAGTAAGTGAAGGGTCAGGAATACAGGTGGGGGCTGTATCGCTCCTCAGCGAGGGCGCAGGAGACAGGAGCTGAATCTGGTGTCCAGGCCCTTTTGAGGCCTAGAAACGGGGACTTTACAATGAAATAACGTGCACACTGGGAAACGTGGCAACGTAGCTTTACATAGGCCTGATATTCGTAGTATTCACGAGAACTGGGAACTGGCATATTAGAGATGGACACAACTATAAGTGCGTCTTTAATCGAACATGGGGAACACATATGCATATTAATCATGCACATATAACATAGGATGGAGGACACGTAGGGACACAGAACATGGCAAAATGTACTTTTCCACACCTCCACGGGTCTCAGATTCGCTGGGACTGTGGATCGGGCTGTTGGAAGGCAGGAACGCTGGGTCTTGTCGATCTCTGTCGCTCGAGTTCTGGTGGGAACTGCAACAAAGCAAACAGTGAGGTGCTGGATGGTGTCTATTTGCACAGGGTGGTCACTCCTTGACCACAAGGGAGATTCTTCAGTCTTCTACATCGAGTAGGATGTCGAAGGGTCCAGAGTTTTGTTTCATAAGTTTCAGTCAGGATAATCTAAGGTGCATTGGCACAGCTCCTACCTTTATTCCAAATCAAGGGGCTGGATATCCTGCTAGGTCCCTCCTATGGGTGGGACCCAGGAAGGGGGTGGTTACATCCCTTTCCCTTTGTCCAGTTTCGCGCCAGAGCTGGGGCTGGAGTGCCCCAGAACCAGTTTGTCTGGATTTTGCATGGGACACCTTGTGTTCCCCAGGAAGTGTCTAGTTTCATTCAACCCTCCGTGCTCCAATCTACTATCTCCTGTCTGGGGTGGTGTAGCACCTCCCTGTGACAGGAAACTCTTTGTCCAGGCCTCTTCTGCCAAGTTTCGGTCAGCAGCAGGAGGTCAGACTTGTGTCGGGGTAGCAGCATCCATTTTGTGATGCTGAGGCTCTGGTTAGGATCAACCGCGTTTAAGTAAAGTAACATGTCTTCTCCCTCTAGAAGAGTGGAATGCTACCCCCGTCGCCAGAACTGGCGAGGGGGTACTATTCCAAACTGTATGACACCTTACACAACATAGAAAAAACAGCAATGGACCGCACACCACTAGCCCCTCCTCCGGGTCGCCCCTAAGCACTCTGGTATGTGCAGTGCCTGAAGTTGGAAGAATTACTGAAAGTTCGTAAGTGGTTCACCTTTGTAGGTGCAAGTAGATACTTGTTGTTACCCCGATCTCTAGACCCGGGACATGGCCCGGGTTTCGGGATATCTTCCCTCATCAGTAGAGAAAGTCAATAGGGGTTGAAAAGAAGGCCGGCTCGTAACCGTCACGGGCCTCGTTGCCCAGCACGCAGGTGCGTCGTCCAGAAGCTCGTCAGCTTGGGAGGCTCAAGGGAGCCCTTATGTAGAAAAAACAACAATGGACCGCACACCGCTATCCCCTCCTCCGGGTCGCCCCTAAGCACTCTGGTATGTGCAGTGCCTGAAGTTAGAAGAATTACTGAAAGTTCGTAAGTGGTTCACCTATGTAGGTGCAAGTAGATACTTGTTGTTCCCCCGATCTCTAAACCCGGGACATGGCCCAGGTTTCGGGATATCTTCCCTCATCAATAGAGAAAGTCAATAGCCAGGATATATATACTGCACATACCAGAGTGCTTAGGGGTGACCCGGAGGAGGGCTCAATCCACGGTTTTGTGCGTTTGCTGTAGCAGTGTTTCACAGGTGCCAACAGATGAATGCTGGGAAGAAGACTGTAGTTGCATTGAGTCACACTGGAAGGTCAGGTGGACCCTTTAATCGGATTCAGCTTGACTTCATAGAGATGCCCATGTGCAATGCATTGAGGTATATCTTGGTTGTGGTATGTGTTTTCTCAAGGTGGGGGGAAGCTTATCCGACACGGAGGTGTGACAGTCTCACAGTAGCAAAGTTATAGCTTAGGGAGCGCATACCACCTTTCAGATTTCCAACTTCTTTAGAGTCAGATAGAGGAACGCACTTCCATAAGTGAGATCATGAGGAAGCTTTGTGCCGCCTTACAAGTTGATCAGAGACTGCATTGTAGTTACAGGCCCGAGGCATCTGGAATTGTGGAGCAAGTCAATGAAACTCTCAAGGCAAGATTGGCAAAAGTGTGTTCATCTTCGTCTTTGAAATGGCCTGATGCATTACCTTTGGTGTTGATGAGTATCCGTAGTATCCCGACAGGAGGAATGGTCTGTCGCCTCATGAAATTCTGATGGGGAGGGCGAAGCGCTTGCCAGGAGTGCCATCTACAGCTTTGAAAAACATCACAAATGACTTGATACTTGATTATTGCAAAGGACTGGCTGATGTAGTCCATTCTGTGTCTCACCAGGTAGAAGCTGTGACTGCCCCGACCTCGAAGGACCTGTGCCACGACTTGTGCCCGGGTGACTGGGTACTTGCTCGCAAGCATGTGAGGAAGAGTTACCTTGATGCTCGCTGGAAGGGTCCATATCAAGTGATCCTAGTGACAAATACAGCTGTGAAGTGCAGAGGTCTGCCGAAATGGATACATGCCTCCCTTACCCGCAGAGTTTCAGAACCCTTGCAAGAAATAGCTCCTCTCCAAGAAGAAAGTCCATCTGTGGTTGTGAGGCCACATGAGAGGACAAGCCAAGGTGTGAGGGTTGCTGAAGAAGCTGGTTGCCCACCAGAGCAAGCTGAGGGGGGTCCCGCTACAAAAGGCCCAAGTATTGTCTCTGAGGGTGACGGTAACGTTATGTGTGATATAGAGTCAGACTTAGCTGAAAGAACTGGTGCGCAAAGTGGTAGAGGGCAGACACAAAGGGCAGAGTTTGCAGAGGAAACATGGCCTGGGAGACAAAGTAGATTAAATCTGAGATTGGCACCTGAAAGAGACCTTGCGCCTGTGTCTGAGACATCTGAATCGGAGCTAAGTGACACAGAACAAGCACAGGGGAATCTGAGAACTGATGCAAGGAGTAGTGGAGTCCGGGAGGCTAAGGTCTTCACGAGCGGTCAGCGCGACCCTTGACCTGAAAATTGATATTGAGCTGATAGTTCCTGGCCAGGAAATGGAGGGGGTGTTGACAGTGGCAGTGCCAAGACCTCCGATATTAAGCAAAGTGTGAGTTTTGATTCTGCAAGACTTGTCTTTTCCAACTTTTGAATTTCAGCCACCAGCTCAGGAAATTGCATTTGTTCGTCTTGAGATTTTGCAACGTGTCATTGGTGAAATTGGTTCTGAGCTTATAAGAGACTGTTGAATAAACTGTGAACTGTAAATACATTGCTTCAAGAAGATAACCCAGGCCCGAGTGGAAGAAGAATAAAATTAGGGAACTTTCCGTAGAAGAAGAAAGAGGGCTAAAGAAGTCTTTTGAACTGTGTAAATAAAGAGAGAAGAACAAACTGTGAATCTATTTCCAGAACTTCAAGGAATTGCAATTGAACTGAATAGCCGCAATAAGAGGTGGAGAAAAATACTTTGTGCAAATCCTCTTGCTATGCTAAGCTGACAACTGAAAATGGAGCTTGGAAATTCGAATCGTAGGTCTAAGTGTGTGATAGGTACACTCATAGTAGGAGGGATACTAGTAATAGCGGTAGTTATTATTGTTTCTATAAAAATTTCACACAATGCTGACGTTGAGGGGGTGGAAGTGAAGGGTACAACCACATCTGTTACTCCTAGCACAAAAGAGGATTTCGTAGGAGCTGAAAAGGCTATGCTAGATTAGACTAGTCATAAATTACACATAGATTTGTCTAAAGGTGATCACACTCTTAATGCGTACCCAAACCTGCTTTATGAGTATGTAAATACGATGGATGTGAAGGATTGCTATGTGTGTATGCAGTTGCCTGTGTCTGTGGTAGAAGGTATTCGTTATCATCATCTTCCTTTGACATATGGAATTACATGTAGTTTATTGCTTAGTATGTTTTACAGTAAGGGACATTTTGAATATTACTTCTCAAACTACGATGAGGTGCTTTCGGAGGTACCAGCTTATAAGCACCTGAACAAGTATGATTATTACAAGCAGGAAGATAGAGTGGAAAAATATTTCATACCTACCGTCACCTTAGATACTGCTTATGCGCATCACCATAACTTGACATGTATGTTAACTGACATAGAGAAGAAATCTGTTGATCTGGTAGAAGATAGACATAACCAACAAAAGGAGCTCAAGAGGGAAGGAACGAAGGAGGAGGAGGCAGCCCCCCACTCAGTCAGTATTCAACAAAAATTACCTCCTCCAACGGACACCAACATGTCAAACAGACCTGGGGCAGAGTTGCGCAATGGGTCATACTCTAACTCAAGAAGTGTATCCTTAACACTAATCTACAGGTCGTGGTGTATATGCTGAAAAGTTTAATAAGGTCTTATCTCATTCCCACCCGTGGAACAAAAACGTGTGAGAACAAAGAGGGAGCGCCTCACGGTAGTAACACCCGAGGGGGTTCCTGACCTGAAATTGTCAGTTTACCCACTTCTCATCATTGGTCGCTCTCTCTTTGTCGTGACAAAACAAACAGAGAAAAACACCCAAATAATTATAGTTGTGTGAATACAGACTATAAAAAGTGCAGTGTAAATAAGCAATCTAATCAACCACTCATCTGTCCCCCAAAAAGTGACCAAAAATGAGTGGGTGCACCTAGAACCCCTGCAATGGCCAAACTGCAGAGAGATGGCCAATGCTGTTAAAACTAGGACCCACTTGCTACCTGTAGTAACTTTATTCTATTGCTGCAAGAAGTCCAGATTAAAAATGGTTCAAATTATACCATGCTTAAATGATGCCGACATGTTTCATTGCTATTGTTTCAGCAAATTCGTCAGGGCAAAGTCGGGGTTTACTGCTTCGGGTTCTGTTTTTCTCAATTCATACGACCTGATGGCTGCCCATTAGCTGCATACCAGCAACCATCAGTGGTCAAAGGGCAGCGTGTCAAAGGATCACGCGCTCCCAGGCGGTGCAATTTGAATTAGTGCAACCGATACCGGCTAAGCTCGGTCCAGAGTTCTTCCCATCGGGGAGAACTCTGGACCGAGCTTAGCCGGTCCTGTAGATTAGTGTTAAGGATACACTTCTTGAGTGAGAGTATGACCTATTGCGCAACTCTGCCCCAGGTCTATTTGACATGTTGGTGTCCGTTGGAGGAGGTAATTTTTTTTGAATATAGAAGATAGACATAGACAGTTGTCAGTGAAAACTAACAGTAGAGAGGGGAAAACTGCATGGAACAAGGAAGAATTACCTCACAAGGCAAGAGGGATTTGTGGTCCAAAAGCTTTAGATTTGAACAAAGAGGGAAGCTTTGCATTAGACAGGTACAGACATATTATGATGACACCTATGTGGGACAGAGTGTAGGTGATCATATTTTCACGATTGAAGCAATGGCGAAGAAATCTTCGCAGGAGATGGTGCAAGTGGTACCAAAAGTGTATTTCGTGTGTGGGAAAAATGCCCATGTGTGATTGCCATTTAATTGGTATGGTACATGTTATGTATCTGTGGTGTTTCCCAAGATATATCATGTTGAGGATCTAGGACCCTTGGAAGGTGGAGTTCATGAATGAATGAATGAATGAAATGAAAATGAAAATAGGTGCTTATAAAGGGCACAGCTACTCTACAGAGTGTCCCGGCGCTGAAAGACCATGAAAAACAGGAAACCAGAGCTCAAAGGCCAGGCCAAGCCGAGAGGAGAATTACTGCTGGAAAAGCCGAGTTTTTAGCTGTCTTCTAAAAGTGAGCAGATCCTGGACATGCCTAAGATGGTGAGGCAGAAAGTTCCATGAGTGGGCGGCCAGCATAGAGAGAAAATGGGTACAAGTGCAGGAGAAATAATTGGAGATGTATTTGGAGCAATGATGCCAAGTCTAGGAGTGGTTCTCAATGATGCTCAAATTCGAAGGTTGTCAATGATTGTGGACAAGCTGTCAGCAAATACAGCTCAGTCTTTGTTACTTGTAGATGGAGGGATGGTGTCGATAAGAGCTATGGTGATGCAGAAACGTCTTGCTTTAGATGTTTTACTAGCAAAAGAAGGTGGAGTCTGTAAAATGTTGAGGGTCCAACAGTGCTGTACATATATACCTGACAACAGCAAAGATCTGAGGAAGTATATAAGTAACATCAAAGAGATTCATAGCGAGATACATGATTTGGCCACTGAAGTTGTTTGGGATAAAGTTGGGAAAGGTTTCCAAAAAGTAGGAAATTGGTTTGCCAACCTTGGAAAGGGAATACTTGGTTATTTCTTGAAGCCCAGTTGTGGTTTGTGTGATCATGTTTTTGGGAGCGGTGAAGGCCTATGAATGGAGAAAGCTAGACAAGCTGAGAGATCTCTTAGGGAGTGTGAGAGGAGAATTGAGGGACTGCAGGACAGTCCCTAAGAGAATCATAAGAGCTTAGAGAAGTTCTGACAGGGAAGACAGGCTATGACTTCTGTTTAGGTTGGTTCTTTCTCCAGGGAGTTGTCATTTGTTATGATGACACTTGTCATCAGATGGGGGAACTGAAGGAGCGCAATGGTGTTTTGTAATTTGTAGGGCTGCATCATAATCATGGATAGTCCGCACCCGCATATATTCTCATGTTATATTAACCTTTGACCATTAGAAGGTGTTCAGTAATAACATATGAAAATTTAAGTGGTAGGAAAAGTGTCAAGCCATGTAAACAGACAACATAGCACTCATGTGAGGATATTGTAATTCATAGTATTTGATGTCATTGGCCTAACAAAATTGCTTATATGTAATGTGATGTGTATGATTTAAACGTGCACCATATTAAAAACTGCACATAGACTTGACTTAGTTGCTTTTAACGTGTAGATTTCATAAGATGTTCGCAGTTAACATGAATTTGATGTGCTTCTGTAATGTAATGAGATGTAAAGGCCTAAATGAAAAGTTAACTTATGTGTATTTGAGAGGCCTATGTGTTTCACTCTTATATTGGCCGATTTCTGTAGGCCTGAAATGTATTATCCCTGGGGGCTTAGGATTTTAGTGAAATTTCATGTGCTTGTTGAATCTGTTCTGTTCTCACGTTTCTGTTAGAGGTAGAGAAAGTCATCGTTGTTAGTTAGAATAATTTCTTTTTAGGAAAGTTAGGCTCAGGAGGATGCATTACATTTTGGTGAAGAAGAGATGATATTTGGGAGCTGTTGTTCTTTCTCAATGAGGGGGGCCTGGGAATCAAGGTCATCGAGCCAGGAGCTGAGAGCACCGATGCCGTGTGGAAAATCACAGATGGGATGTGTATTTGTATTTGGTCTTTATTAAGCGCATATATCACCCGTAGGTCTCACAGCGCTAACTAATGATCAGACCGGAAAGCCAACAAGACAGCCAGCAGGAGGGACTGTGCTAGAATAGCCAGGTTTTGAGGGATATACGGAATTTCTTGTGGTCAGTTTCCAGGCGGAGGGGTAGAGGCAGTTTGTTCCAGGTTTCAGGCGCTATCCTGGAAAAGGATCTGCCACCATTCCTGATAGTGTGGACCTTGAGCACTGTTAGGAGGTGTTTGCTAGTGGGCCTAAGGGTTCTTACAGATCGGTGTATTGTTAGTTTTTTGGGTAGGTATTGTGGTCCTTTGTTATTGAGAGTCTTATGTACCAGACAGCAGAGTTTGAAATATTTCCTTTTTTTGACTGGGAGCCAGTGTAGGGTCCTTAGACTGGGTGCTGAGGGTGAACCCGGGGGCAAGTTTAAGACCAGTCTGGCCGCCGTGTTCTGCATGACCTGGAGTTTGGCCAGAAGCTCTACATTAGTGGAGGCAAGAAGTGAGTTTCCTTAGTCCAGGTGACTAATAATTAGTCTCTGTACTAGGGGCATGCGGGAGGAGAGTGGGATCCACTTAAATAGTTTCCTGAGCCTGCGCATGAGACCGTAGCGGGTACGGACCAGGTTCTTGATGTGTCCATCAACTGTGTTTTTTGCAATTTTCACCCCGAGTGGGCTGGGTATGCTCAGACGTGAGTCCCAGGCTCTCCACACCACTGGAGTCAAGCTATCCAGGCTGATGAAGGCTGATAGCCAGAAACCGGTCCTTGGATGCTTGATTCCGGTCTGGGAAAGACATGGCTTGGTAGTTCGGACTGGACTGTTCCCATGAGGCACAGGGTCAGAGCTGATTTGCATATAGCCAGTGTCTGACCCAGGGGGGTGTGGAGTGCAAAAAAACGATGGATTTAGGCCCAGATCCTTGTACTGGGGTGAATGTATGACATTGTTCTACATTCTGTCCATCAACTGTGTTTTTTGCAATTTTCACCCCGAGTGGGCTGGGTATGCTCAGACGTGAGTCCCAGGCTCTCCACACCACTGGAGTCAAGCTATCCAGGCTGATGAAGGCTGATAGCCAGAAACCGGTCCTTGGATGCTTGATTTCGGTCTGGGAAAGACATGGCTTGGTAGTGCGGACTGGACTGTTCCCATGAGGCACAGGGTCAGAGCTGATTTGCATATAGCCAGTGTCTAACCCAGGGTGGTGTGGAGTGCAAAAAAACGATGGATTTAGGCCCAGATCCTTGTACTGGGGTGAATGTATGACATTGTTCTACATTCTGTCCATCAACTGTGTTTTTTGCAATTTTCACCACGAGTGGGCTGGGTATGCTCAGACGTGAGTCCCAGGCTCTCCACACCACTGGAGTCAAGCTATCCAGGCTGATGAAGGCTGATAGCCAGAAACCGGTCCTTGGATGCTTGATTCCGGTCTGGGAAAGACATGGCTTGGTAGTTCGGACTGGACTGTTCCCATGAGGCACAGGGTCAGAGCTGATTTGCATATAGCCAGTGTCTAACCCAGGGTGGTGTGGAGTGCAAAAAAACGATGGATTTAGGCCCAGATCCTTGTACTGGGGTGAATGTATGACATTGTTCTACATTCTGTCCATCAACTGTGTTTTTTGCAATTTTCACCCCGAGCGGGCTGGGTATGCTCAGACGTGAGTCCCAGGCTCTCCACACATCTGGAGTCAAGCTATCCTGGCTTATGAAGGCTGATAGCCAGAAACCGGTTCTTGGATGCTTGATTCCGGTCTGGGAAAGACATGGCTTGGTAGTTCGGACTGGACTGTTCCCATGAGGCACAGGGTCAGAGCTGATTTGCATATAGCCAGTGTCTAACCCAGGGTGGTGTGGAGTGCAAAAAAACGATGGATTTAGGCCCTATTCCTTGTACTGGGGTGAATGTATGACATTGTTCTACATTCTGTCCATCAACCGTGTTTTTTGCAGGTTCTTGATGTGGTCTCACATGGAAAATTTGAAATATAATATTACACCGAGATTACGCACAGCTGTCTTGGGTGGAGGGCAGGGTCCTAGGGTGGAAGGCCACCAGTCGTTGTTCCATAGTTTAGATGCGTCCCCAAAGAGCAAAATCTCAGTTTTGCTGGCATTGAGAAGCAGGTGGTTGTTAGTCATCCAGTCGTTTATGCTTGTCATGCAGTGCTTGAACCGTTTCTTAGTCTCTGGGACGTCCGGACCCACAGTGATTAATAGCTACGTATCGTCAGCATAGGAGGACACTGTTTGGAAACCAAAAGCTTTGGTAATCTTGGCTAGTGGTGACACATACAGGTTAAAAAGCATTGGGCTCAAGATGGAGCCTTGTGGGACACCTTTGTCGATTGGCTGGTTTTCCGAAGAAAAATCTCCTATTTGTACCTTGGAGGAGCGGTCCGTCAGATAACTCTTGAGCCAGTTCAGTGCGGAGCCTACGACACCAGATACGCATAGGGAGTCTAGGAGGATGCCATGTGAGATGGTGTCGAAGGCTGCCAACAGGTCAAGCAGGACCAGAATGGCCGATTGTCTAGCATCCAAGGAGAGCCTGATGTTGTCGACAATCTCAAGTAGGGTCGTTTCAGTGCTGTGAAATGCCCAGAATCCTGACTGGGATCTATCCAGCAGTCCAGCGAGATGAAGTGATCTATGGGCGTGTTTTATGTTTTTGTGTTTTGTATTAGGGATAGTGTCCCGGGGTGGAGTCAGGGGGGTTAGATCGAAGGAGAGAGGAGAATCTCAGAACGAGCTCTGTATCTATGGCTACTTGACCCATACAACGTGAGTGTACTTCTTAGGAAGTCTTCACACGCTGACACCTTTATTCTGATCTTGCCTGGGAAATGATAAGAAGGGATGTCACAATAGTGGTAGTGTAGGGACGGACTAATTCTTTTTAACCATACCCGGCAGATGAAGACCAAACTCGATGTGGGGGCAATCATTGCCTGCATTTTGCTTTTGGAGATTTGTCATTCTGTTCATGATTCATCGTATAAAGTTAGCCTGTAGGTTTGGATTTGTATTAGTTCCCATGTACTTCTACAACATCGTAATGAGGTGCTTGTACAACCAGATGTTCATGGCTTTGTAATAAATCCCACTAACTTGGATTCCGGAGTCTGTGATTCTTCGGAGTCATGGTTTCTTGTAAATTGTAATCCTGTTCAATGAATTGTTTCTCCCCTCTTCGCTTCTCAGCAGGCAATAAAGGTCCGTCGGCTGTGAGTTCCACAGTAATTCGGTAGGGAGGAATTCGGCCCTTTCAATGGAGTGGCAGGCAATGTAGATTACGCACAACAGTCCTATGTGACAGCATGAAAACACAATGGCTGCAGCATGATGTCCCATCCATGTTAGTCGGGACATGCAGCTGTGGGAAAATGGTCAGTAAATCAGAAACTATACCTCAGGCCAAGTTTGGGAACTTTGCAATTGTTGTTTCTTTATTTCTTTATTTTGAAAGTTTTATATAGTGTGAGCATGACCCTTGAGGATATCAGAGCACTTTACAATTGTTCGGAGAGCAGAGGCAAATAGAATCAATAATATCATAGTCAAGACAAAATAAAGTTATATGGCAACACCCAGATATGGGAGGGTACAACACAATGTCAGGTCTGATAGAACATTGCATAGGTACATACATAGCATTTCCTTGCATCCCCAGTGTCAATGTACTAATAAAGCAATTCTTAATAATCATTTAAATAATTATCTCCTCTAGAAGCATCTACATGTAAGTCTTTCTCATCTAGTGATCGCATTCTATCATCAGAGAAGAGCTTCTGATCTTCTCTCCTGAGCACTCTTTGTGGTTGTGGTAATGGTCACATTCCGCTGAAGGCAGGATAAAGGTGGCACACACGCCTTCTCCACCCCTTCTACACTCCTGTTCTGGCTGTCTTCATTGATGCTTGGTAGGATTGTGTGCCTGCAATCTCACACTGGTCTCCGGTGATGCATTGTATGGCCTCTCCCAATGTCCAATAAATTGTACCGGGGCTTGGTGCCAAGCTCATAATGTCGTCCTCACCAGACCAATGATCTCCGCCCCTCTCCTCGCAACCACATTGGGACCTCAGTGCCCTAATTCTTTCAGCCTCATCTCCAATATGGGCCCTGCTTTCCTCAGGCAGAACTTCCACATTATACTGTACAGGTAAGCCCACAGGTAAGACATTTTCATCCTTAGGTCCAAGTCACTACGCACATTAATTCAATGGGGTTAACTCAATAAGTCAAAGGACCTGGGTATCAATTAGTATAAAACAAAAATGGTCCTAGACATATCTTAAAGCACCAATAAATGTAATACTTGTTATTTGTATATTGAGGAAATTAATCCAAAACAGAAACAGGAGATATAATTCTTTACAGAGCCAGAATTCAATATCAATGTGTCGTACCATCCGTTTTGACTTCGGATTGTGTGGCAGGATGCAATCCTTCAGGTGGAAGTATGTAATTCTTTTGCCGCGCAGTATGTTTTTTACCTCTATACATGGGGGACGTCGTTTTAAGCACCACGTGTTTTCACGTTGCGTGCTGAACAGACGCGCCCGATTGACTTAGGAAGACGCCTCTCTCCCGTGGCCGGTTGAATTAATTGCAGTCCCGTGGAAAGCCAAATAGGAACTTTGTACAACATCCCAAGAGGTAATTCAGAACGAGGATATTTAATGAGTAATAAATACGGCATGTTTTGCCCACGATTTGTTTTTAAAGGTCCAAGTGATTCTCATGCCGGTTTCGTTTTTTGTCGTTTTTCAATGACAGGAGGTTGTGGCATTTTATACAGCACCGCCACTTTTCCTTTGACATTGCTTCTCTTTAGATACTAGCCTTGGGTAAGTGAAGTCTGCGAACTTCAGCAGTATAATGCACTTACTCACAGCAATTTAAGATATCGTATACTCAGTACTCTGCCCTTTTTCTTATGTTTAGAATAATATTGGGAATCGTCTCCTTCTGAATTGAATATTCACCTTGAGAAAATTATTGGACAAATGTTGGGTACACCACTGACGGGTGAGTGCTCATTTATGTATCTGTCACTAGTGATTGACAGGTAATGTACCATTGTGCCATGTAGAGATGGGCACTTAGCCAGTTTTCTCCTTTTTGTGTTCCTTAGGTTGCCCTCCTTCATTTATTGTCGGGACGCGACCTTCTTTTCATTATCCTTGGTAAAGTACCCAACCATTAAACCAATATTTAATAAAACCTTTCAAACTATTGAGGTTACCTGAGGTATTTTAAATTGCCTTTTAGGTCATTTCCATTGCTTTCCTACCTTCCTCCCTCCCCCGTCCAGTCTTGAAGAAGACCCGCAGCAGAGGCGTTAAACTTCCCTTTATTGCGCCAGGGTCGAAACGTCGACGGTTGTAATCCCCCCCTCTTGTTTTTGAGGCCTGGACCTTAGTACCCTTGTCCCTGTTTCTTCCCTGTATGATAAATTAATGTATATACAATTGTATGGGTAGGCCTCCTGTCTTGTCCAACTAGAAGAATTGCAATTTTAGTTGTACATAAAATTTGAATTTTGTCCTTTGAACTATTCTTCCTTTCCAATTCACTTGGGCACCCCCTTTATATTCTTACTGCAATCTGCAGTTTCTTCTTTTTTGTAATTCAATCTGTTTTAAAAAAAATGTCGAAAATAAATTTGAAATATATTGACTGATCAAATAGATTGGTTGTTTTTTGATTGGTAGATGTTTGGTACAACACATTGATATTGAATTCTGGCTCTGTAAAGAATTATATCTCCTGTTTCTGTTTTGGATTAATTTCCTCAATAAACAAATAACAAGCATTGCATTTATAGGTGCTTTAAGATATGTCTAGGACCATTTTTGTTTTATACCAAGTCACTACGCAGGCATTCCAAAATACTTCTGCCAAAAAAACTCCAGCTTGAATATCAATCAATGTGGACCTGTAATACTCATCCTCATAGTTCCCCACTCCCATATTATCCCCTAATGCAAGTGCATTTCCTAAACCCAGCAATCTTTTGACATCCATGTTAGAAATGGGGGTCTCTAGTTGGCAATGGTTGGCACCTTTGTCCAAATAGGGACCCTTTCTTCTAGTCAGGGAAAGAGGGATACACTCCTAAAATAACCCCTGATCACCAGCCTTGGTAGCTTGGCACAAGCAGACAGGCTTGTCTCAGAGGCATTGTGTAAAGCATTTGTGAACACATACAGTAACACAGTGAAAACACTACAAATGGACACCACACCAGTTTGGAAAAATAAGTAATCTTTATCTAAACAAGACTAAACGACAGAAATCCACAATACAGTATCAAAAGTATGACTCTCAAATGATAGAACTAACTCAGTTCAATGCAGATGGTAAATGCGACAAGTTTCTCTCAAAGTACCTTGGATGCGTCACGCAAGGCAAACAAAAATGGTCGCAGGGAAGGTTATGCACCGTTCCTTACACTCAGGGGAGTGGATACATCTGTTCCTTACTGCAGCGCAGGGGAGATGATGCGTCCCTTCCTTACTGTGTGGGGAGTTGATGCGTCGTTGTCTTACTGCGTTCCATTGATAATGCAACAAGATGGCGCCGCGATGCGGCGATCCAGTGCGATGCGACAAAGATGGCATCTTAATGCGGTGCAACAACTCTGTGCGAAGTGTGCACGGCTTGCGGCCTTGCATTGAAGTCGGTGCGCCGGTCTTGGTCTTCAGAGATCGATGCACCCGTTGCGATGTGCAGCGACTTCTCACGCCGTGACAGGCGCTGAGACTCACTTCCGCGGCGATACGGTGACATGCTTCCTTTGCGATGCAGCGGCGACAGCTGCGGGGCGCACGCTTCTTCCTCGTTGCGTTGACTTTCCAGCTCCCAGCAACAAACAGTCTCTAGAGGTCCTAAAAAGCAGCAGGCACCTCTCTGCATGATAGAATTCACTGGAAGGAAATTCAGGGGAGCTGGTGGTGAAGTCTTTGTGTCCCTGAGACTTCAGAACAGGAGGCAAGCTCAGCTTCAAGCCCTTGGAGATCTTCCTCAAGATGACAAACCAAACACAGCAAAGTCCTTTTCTTCTTTCCTTGGCAATGAAGTAGCCACTGCAGGCCAACCCCAACAGCAAACAGCACGGGGCAGTAATCTTCCTTCAGCGTCTCCGTCTCTTCTCCTTGGCAAAGGTTCTTCTTGATTTCCCAGAAGTGATCTAAAGTTTTGGGGTCTGGGTCCCCCTTTTTATACATGCAAATCCGTTGTCTCTGAAGGCATAGAGTGTCTGTACTCAGCCAAGACCAGTTCTGTCCTCTGTGGTGCAGCTTCCTTGCAGGAGTTGGAGAGAGCATTGTTGAAAGCAGACCTGGCTCAGGCAGGTGAAAGGAAATCTCCTCCCCATACTCTAAATTCAACCCAGGTCCTGTTCAGCTCAGAAGCTAGACATGCAATACACAAACCTAGCAGAGGCACACTGGATGGTTACGTAAGAAAATACCTACTTGTTAAAGTGGTCTTTTCAAACACAGAATGTAAAAATCACCAAAAGATGCACTTTAACATTCTGAGTTCATGCATGCTAAACTTTATTTTCCTATCTTGTTTCCTGGGTTAGTTATGTTTGGCCCGTGGGAACAGATAGCCTTGCAATAGTGAAAAACGAAATTGGCAGTATTTCACTATCAGGACATGCCACACACATCAGGGCATGTTCTACTTTTCACATACAATGCACCCTGCCCACAGGGGTATGTTGGGCCTCCCTTGGAGGTGACTAACCTGTAGAAAAGGGATTGTTTAAGGACTGGCAAGTGTGTGCCCTTGCCAAGTCGACATGGCAGTCCCAGACTGCACACAGGCTCTGTTATGGCAGACCTGAGCCACATTTTACAAGCTGCTGCTTTGGGTAACAAAATCAGTGCTTGCTGCAAGCCCACCAGCAGCATTTGATTTACAGGCCCCGGGCACACATGGTGCACTGTACTGTCTGAGAAGTAAATCAAATAACCAATCATGGAATCAATAATCCGTACAACAATTTACAATAGGGAGCCCTTGCACTTTGGCACTGAACAGCAGTGGCAAAGTGCTGAAAGCATCTAGACCAGCAACAACACAGGAGGCAACAGCAAAAAAATGGAAGGGAGACCCACGCCAATGGTGCCAAGTCTAACACGTGTCCCCTCCGGCTGAAATGTGGGGAGAACTGCCCACCCTCTTGGGAGTTCTCTTCACTATGGTGGAAATATCTGGACAGACCATCAGTATTGGAGTGTTCTGTACCAGTGCGCTGTTCCCCCGTGAAGTCCATCCCCTGTATGGAAATGGACCACCTCTACAGCTTTGGATTCTCACCCCTCATCTGCATCAACCATCTGAGGGGCCTGTGGTCTGTCTGAACCCAAAAGTGAGTCCCAAATAAGTATGGTCTAAACTTCTTCAGTGCCCAAACCACAGCAAATGCCTCATGCTCAATAAAACTCCACCTCTGTACCCGTGGAAGTAACCTCCTACTAATGAAGGCTCAGGTGGTTCTAGGCCCTCCTCATTCATCTGTGAAGCACAGCCCCCCACACCATGCTCTGAACATCTGTCTGTGCAATGAATTCACATGAGAAGTTGGGCACCTATGCACGGGCGCTGTGTACATGGCAGATTTCAGGGCACCAAAAGCTTTCTGGTAGGCATCAGACCACTTCACTTTCTGGGGCTGCTTCCTGGAAGTCAGCTCTGTCAAGGGTGCAACAATGCTGCCATACCCCTTGACAAAGCTCATGTAATACCCTGTGAGTCCTAAAAAGGCTCTCACCTCTGTTTGGGTCTTGGTGGGTTCCCAAGCCAGAATGGTATTAATCGTAGGCGGTAGGGGCGCCACCTGGCCGCTCCCAAACTGGTACCCCAAGTACACCACGGAACCCTGCCCGGTCTGGCACTTACTCGCCTTGATCTTGACACCTGCCCTCCGCAGCGCCTTCAACACTTCCCAGAGGTGGTGCAGATGTTCCTCCCAGGTGGCACTGAACACTGCAATGTCATCCGGGTAGGCAGCACTGAAATCTTCCAGTCCAGCCAACACCTGGTTGACCAACCTCTGAAAGGTGGCAGGGGCATTCTTTTCATCCCAAAGGGCATCATCTAGAATTGGTAGTGCCCATTTGGTGTGGAGAATGCTGACCCCTCTCTTGCCCCATCAGTTAAGGCGATCTGCCAGTACCCAGACATTAAGTCAAACGTACTGAGATATCGGGCAGCCCCCAAACAATCGATGAGCTCATCAGCTCAGGGAATGGGGTGCGCGTCAGTTGTGGTGACTGAATTGAGCCCTCAGTAGTCCACATAGAACTGGAGTTCTGGTGTGGCACCGGGTGCGTCAGCCTTCGGGACCAACACCACTGGGCTGGTCCAAAGACTGTCTGAGGTCTCAATTAACCCTAGCGCTAACATCTTGGAGACCTCCTCCTTGATGCAAGCTCTGACCCTGTCAGTCACTCTGTAACTCCTATGTTTTACTGGAGGACTGTCCCCAGTGTACACATCATGGACACACCACTGAGTGACACCGGGGGTCAGGGAGAACAGGTCAGGAAACTGTCCCAACAGTTGGCGACAGTCACCCTGCTGCTCAGGGGTCAGGGTGGTAGAGAGGGTCAGACCATCCACTGACCCATCTTGCATCTTTGCAGACAGGAGGTCAGGAAGAGGCTCAGTCTCCTCTTCCATCCCTGCATCTGTTGCTAGGAGCATGCCCACTTCAGAGCTCTCCAAGTTGGGTTTCAGGTGGTTCACATGCAGAACCCTCAAAGGGTTCCTAGGAGGCTGCAAGTCCACCAAGTAGGTGACGTTACTCTTGCGCTCCACCACCTCAAATGGTTCGGTCCACTTTTCCTGGAGCGCACAAGGCTCCACTGGGGCCATGTCCGAAACGTTCTGTCCAGGCTGAAACTCGATCAGAGAGGCATTCTGATCATACCAACGTTCAATCTCCTCCTGGCTGGCTTCCAGATTTTTAACATTCTGAGTTCAGGCATACTAAACTTTATTTTCCTATCTTGTTCCCTGGGTCAGTTATCTTTATAAGATGTTATAATCAAACTGCCCATTTTGGCCTATGGGAACAGATAGCCTTGCAATAGTGAAAAAACACAATTGGCAGTATTTCACTATCAGGACATGCCACACACATCAGGGCATGTCCTACCTTTCACATACAATGCACCCTTCCCACAGGGGTACCTTGGGCCTACCTTAGGAGGTGACTAACATGTAGAAAAGGGAAGGTTTAGGGAGTGGCAAATGTGTGCACTTGCCAAGTCGACATGGCAGTCTCAGACTGCACACAGGCTCTGCAATGGCAGGACTGAGCCACATTTTACAAGCTGCTTCTGTGGGTGGCTCAATCAGTGCTGCAAGCCCACCAGCAGCATTTGATTTACAGGTCCTGGGCACACATGATGCACTGTACTAGGGTCGGACAAGTAAATCAAATAACCAATCATGGAATCACTAATCCATACAACAATTTACAATAGGGAGCAATTTGGCACTGAACAGCAGTGGCACAGGCCCAAAGCATCTAGACCAGTAAAAACACAGGAGGCAACAGCAAACAAATGGAAAGGAGACCCACGCCAATGGTGCCAAGTCTAACACTCCCCATCTATTATCTGAACTAACCTAGCCCTTATTGCACCCCAGCCAGCTCACACCCCCAATCAGTCCCTAGCCTTGCCCATATAAAACATTGCCATAAAAAACACTCTCCCCTTTAATTGCACAAATTGCTACCGCATCTTCTGCCTATCTACCGTTGCATACGGTAAGTGACCCTGCAAGTCCTATTGCCAACGGTACTATAGGATAGCCCCCAATATCCCACCAGTCCAAGCTTGCTATCACTAACTGCATGCACAGCATCACATTGAGCGCTGTTCAGACTGCTGCCATCCAAAGGGATGTGTTTGGGTGGGGCTTACATGAAACAGACCTTTGAACTATCATCTCCGCCATTAGCAAAATCAATGTCAGGTGTCTTGACAATAACATCACCAAGTGCTTGACAACCCCAGAAAACAACTGAGAAGTGAAGAAGATACCCCAACAAATCCTCCACTGAACTTCACGCCCTTTAGCTGCACCTGAGGAGGAATGAATCTCCCCCCCATGCAGAGGGCCCACCGAGGAATGTCTTCCACGAGCTTGATTGGCTAGGCTTTTATCATCCAACCCATGCATGTGAAAAGGTAGACAGCGTTCTGCCAAGTGTGGGAGTGCTTCTCCATCAACATATTGCAAGTCACAAATGCAACAAAAAACATTTGCAAGTCAAATTAATCTCACTAGCACCTCACAATTCACCTTAGATTAATTTAGGCAAGGTGTTCTTGCTCAAAGAACCCACAATGAGTTCCTCCTCACCGTGAACTACTCGCCCACATGCCTCTATCTCTCTCCCCACAAGGTGGCAATGGTGCATCTAGTGGGACAGAAAAGTGGCTGCAGACTCTCCCAAAGTGGTGTCCATGGACAAACAGTGCAACCAGAATCATAACCAGAGGAGCATAGCAAAGGGAGTGGCCCATGATAGGCTGTCTATCCCAGTCGGCCATTCGCACCTTATGCATGAGCCACCATATGGCCCTACAGTGAACTTGTCCCAACATTGGAGTACCACCCTGCTGGAAATCTGATAACTCATAAATTATCAGACAATTCCATTCTTCATTTTCATTACCTAATCACTTCAATCTCCCTGGCATGCACCCAAATGCCCTCCATCTCCACACATCCCAACCCTTATGATTGGTACAGCACAACCTTTAAGTGCCGGTGGCCAGCACCGGAAACCACAACTCAAATTAAGCACAACATCATTGTCTGTTTGGCTATGTTGGCCAGCACCGCCAAGTTATGCCTTTTAAACCCCTTATGTCAGTGCTAAACTGTAGCGCTACTTTCCCGTTTGGGCGCTTTCACTGTTTTCGGTTCATGTAATCCGGGCAGCCCCACCCTAAAGGTCGAGTAACTTGGTGTCACAAGTTTTTTTCTATTCATAATTTGTCCTAGAATTCCGTCGATTCAGCACCATCCAGGTCATCAAGTGGGAATTCAAACCCGTACGTAAGTGGCCAGTACTCCCTGCAGTGCAGCAACCATCAGTATCTCCTACTGAAAAGCAACTCCATCATAACAAATGATACTGGGCCCCACTTGGCCATAAATCACCTCTGTGTTAAATAACTGCTCATTAATAACTCCCCTCCAACCGGTGGCTTGGAGGCCTCACATCAACAAGGGCTGCCCTGCTGCTCACCACCTCTTCCACACCTACCTTCTGTCCTCGCAGGTCTTGCCATCATCAGCCAGGGGGTTCCCCATCCTATCTATGCTTCTTTGTGTTTTCTCTGCCCAACCCCAAAACCCCCATCAAGAAAGGGATGTCCCATCATATCCACCCAGAACCTGCCATGCCCGACTTTACAGATGTATTATCAGCAGTGTTCGGGGTGTGACATTCCCTAAATAAATATATTCTTGGCTTTGTAGTTGGGTCTGGGAGCCTTAAGTCGGGTCTGCTATGTCTGTGTGGGTTTTCCTTATCATCCTGATTTCGCTAAGTCATTATAAAATGTTCATTGTTTGGATCCGGAACTTCAGAATATTTAATCCCAGCATAACAGGGACTGTACGTCTGGGTTGTGCCACTCTTCTGATGCAGTCCTGGTACAATAATCTTTTTGGTATTTACAAAGCCATGCAAATGTCAATTTGTGTAGCTTTCAAAACAATTGTGCATCAGGTAGGCGTCCCATGGGTGGCGCACATCGACATCATTTAGGGGTCATCATCATCAGGCATCACTGCTGTGATTTAGCTTTAGGATGTGCCAGAACAACTCAAAGTAATCACTCTTTTTGTGGAACGAATTCCAATTTATTGCTTTCCTAAGTAGTGTTAAGTTGCTTGACTCTTTTGAGGATTCTGAGTCATTCACAACTCAGACGGGTCATGAATCCCCGAGACAAAAAGCAACATTAAGTAGCCAACACTTGTTTCGCCCCCTCACATTTGCCTTCTGGCCTGGGGCTTCTTCAGGGCTGCTCATTCGTGAAAAACAAATGTAATAGTGTGGCAGCCAATAGTGGATAGTTATTTACAAAGATTCATTAGAGCAGGTGTATACAATCAATACCTGAAGTGGTTGGAAAGGAAAAAGAGGAAGTAGGTTTGAAGGAGAAAGAAATAAAATAAAATAATGGAGAGACAAAATATATAATGGGCCATGATAATAGTATAGACAGGTTGAAAACAGTATGGGAAAGAGAAGTGTGGGACAGGAAAGTGAAGGGAGGAACAGGTGCGAAAATACAATGGGAATTAATAACAAGGGTGAAATTTAGTCAAGGGGCATGGCATTAGGGCAAGACGGAGAAGATAGGTCTGGGGTTGAATAGGGCGATAGTCAGTGGAAGGGGAGAGTTGCCATTTAGTGAGACCCAGGACCGGGGTTTACGAAAAGTGAGGTAGTAATCAAAGTAATGAGAATAATGTAGAAACTAATTCAAAAGATTAATAGAAAGGGCCCCAGTGTCAAAAAAGTATTACAGACATCATTATCAATTTTGCATTAGGTCAAAAAAATGCATACATAGTTGCAATGTCCAAGTCATACAGTCATGTTCCATATTGAGGTAGAGATATACAAGAATGCAAAAAACATTAGCGTTCATTATGGGAGGCAGTGTAATGTTACTAGCAGACCAAACCTCTAACTCTTACAGGCTTAGCTAGCATTCTGTTTGGTCATGTGATCTAGGGAGGCCTAGAACTCACATGGTGAATAGCATCTTGATGGCCTGTGTGAAGAAACACAAATACTAATGTGGTCAAGGCCTCTTCTGAGTCTTTATTGTATTCCTCTTCTGCGAAATCTATTAGTTGTCTAATCATGTTATTTGAGCATTCTTTTAAGTTTCCTTCCCATTTTGCGATGTATTCCGAGTTTGCTGCGTCTGATGGTGGAAAGATAAGGATCCGCAGGTCTTGCGGAATTCTATTGGCTTCTAGGTACTTTTTTAAGGACACTCCTTCCCACCATTTGGAGGTTTCTTTTTTAACAGCACGTTTGAGTGCTTGGAAGGTATTCCTAGCAGATGTTGGCTTAGGTTTGCATGTCGTATTCTTTATAGTGACTGGATTGGTTGAAAAGGTTTCTTCAACTCTGGTTGAACGTTGTGCTCTTCTGTCTTGGCAGAATGCCATATGTTGAATAAGCGTGACTGTCCTTAGGTAAAAGCCTGGAAAATGATCACCTCTCAGGCTGATGAAGGGAAAGTGGTCAAAGAATGGGGGGTAATGGGCCCAGATCCTTAGCAATCCTGAGTTAATAGAGCATGTATGGTGTGGTTCACTTGTTCTCGACAATGGGAGACCCTTTCCCCATTTTTGGTACTTAGCTTTCGTAGTGTAGTTCCTATATCCCTGATAGGCTCTGCGCATTGGAATAATATACACTATAGTTTTGACATAGGACTGAGCTCAGTATGTCTCTATCGAGTACATTAAACTTAATTACTTGTGTTTTCCAGCTAACTCAGGGGTCACTAGAAATTTCTCGAATGAACAAGAAGAGATTAATTTAAGACAACCGAAAATAAACATGACAACTTTGTTTCCCTTAGAGTCGGAACAATATCTTCAGAGTCGTGGAAACAATAAATTACAGTTTCACCCAGTCAATTGTGCATGCTTAGTTTCTATAGAGTTGCACAGAAATAGAGAGACAGGCGTTTCAATAAAAAGGGGTTTATTGAACAGTCTTCTTTCTCATGCAAGAGATATGAACTGCTACAATCGTTAGACAGAATGCGAAGTATAATACGTACAGCGTTAGCAGTAAGATAAAATAATACTGCAATAGCATGGTCTATAGCTATGACATATATAAAAATACATACATAAATAACACAGGCTAAAATACTCAACTGGTACTTCTAAAATAATCCTACCCCAGGGTACCTAACCTAAGTGTAGTACAAGGGAAGACGTAGGTGCTGTTTTAGCTACAGTTTAGTTTAGCTTAGTTTAGTTGTGCCAAGAATTGCCAAACGTTTCTCTAGGTTCTAATCAGCTCCATACCTTAGAATGAGAGAGGTTGGAATCTCTTACCCAGGACTCGATCTCTAACACCCCACAAGGGGAGTCAGAAACACTGGAGCTGGATTCTCGGCGAGGAGGATGGCAGCGTCTGGTCAGTGCGTCAGTTGGGGACTTGACTTCCTTCGGGACTTGCTGTGGCGAGCGGCATCGTGCAAGTAGGTAGCCGAACTGCACCGTGCCTTGCCATAGCAAGTGAAGGTATATTTATACCTTGAAGGTGTTTAGGAATGCCAGTATTGGGGTACACGTCGGGCATAAGAACGTCATGAATGAACCCCTAAGGAATGGATATTCATGCATAATAAATAAGTTCTTGGAGAAATCAATATTCAGGCAAGGGGAAGTCCTAAAGACTTAAGAGTCTGGTTTTCCAAGAACTTGTGGCGAAGAGGATTGGCTGTAGTTGACCATGCCTGTATTTGGTTAGCTTGAGCAATGCCTAAATAAGGGCTGGATTTCTATGCCTAAATAAGGGCAATGTGAATTATACCTATATAAGGGGATGAATCTGTAAATCTATATATGGTATCTAAGTCGACACAAAACACTTTAGGATGTGCCAGAACAAGTCAAAGTAAACACTCTTCTTGAGGAATGAATTCCAATTTATTGCTTTCTTAAGTAGTGTTATGCTGCTTGACCCTTTTGAGAATTTACAGGTGCGATGCCTGGCTTATCTTTTGACACCTGGCACTGCTTTTGCGACGACCTAGACCAAGAGATGGGAAAATCAGTAAACATAGGGGCAGCTCACTGTTTTGGTCGCTGGAACTCTTCTCTCTTCGTTTGATGAACATTTTTGTATTTTATTTATAGTGAATAATACTTTATTATTGACTACTAGCATAAAATAAATGGAACACGGGAGCTGCAACTAGAGGTTTGGTGGCAGGTAAGATAAGTGGACACATTTAAATGGGTGTTTTGTGCATATTTGAGGTGAAAATTTGTGTGAGAAAGACATAGTATGTATGAGTATACTTGTCTGTATGTGTGTCAGAACCAGCACTCCTCAGGATCCGGATGATGCAATAAGGGGTCCACCTCCAGATATCCCTGAACTCTGAATATAAATTATAACAGAGCTGAAAGGTTATCAGGTGAGGGAAAAAATAACAAACTAAAATAACAAAAAGGAACCTGGACAGCGAGAAGGAGAACCCGAAAGAAGAAAAGTAACAGATCAGACAACAGAACATGTGACAATCTACTCTCCGTATGTCTCGCTAGATAACCCTTGCATACCTTGGATATCACCTGGAACTGCATACTCTATGTGGACCATCCAATTCGATAGAGCACTTCCAAACGATACCATCTAATGCACAAAGGAGTAGAAATTAAGCAGGGCCTATAAACAATACTTCCTTACAAGTTGTCAGTCATAACATGCAAACAACTCACCGGTTCTAAGGGAAGGGGAAAAGGCAGTAATTGAATATCATAGCAGAATATGATTCACCAAATAGTTTATGGGCTTCACAGTATTTCCGCTATTCAAGAACAATGTTGATTCGTATTCATACAAAGTATTTATTGGATGGGCTTCCACGGTATTAGCATAACCGCCGCCCTACCCAACTGTAAATCCTGCCACCAAACAATATGAACCCAGCGGTTATGTCACCGCTGAATAAACAAATATCCTTATACCAACACACTATCCCAGAGAACTTGGCTTTCACGGTATTAGCATAACCGCCGCCTTCTCTATGAAGTTCCTTTGTGAGACCTATAAGCTTCCTTATACTTCAGGAATACCTTTATATGAAACGAATACTTATGAGCCAGTAATTGTACATATTGTAGGATGCCCAGTTCGAAGAAACAAAGGGGAGGTAGATTAAACCCCTGAGCCTGTGAAAGGGTAGGGCCGATGTCGACCAAGAACCTTCAGTGTTTGCCCGGCGTTAGCCGCCTCTCATACCATCCGATATTATCAAACAAAGAGGCAGGCGCTGGAGACAGGAAGGCAGGAAACAGGAGTTTATTCCGACGGAGCAGAACACGTCAAATCAGACAACAGGGTATCTTCTCGAGGTGCTCTAACCGCATCTCTGAGGCCTGGCCTCTTATACACAGGTATATGGCTTTATTACATACATTGCATCCATAATGTTTCTTTGAAGGCCAGAAAAGACATCCTCGGAATCCCCGGTCCAGGCCCGTTCCCACACACATCTACAGTAGAGTTCCCACCTCGATCTCAGCATGTGGTGGTTATCACGCAGCTGGACATTCCGCTGGGAACGGGAAAGTGGGCGATCGGTCGGATCTGGAGGTGTGAGGGTATTGATTAACCCCCGCTCCTTTGATGTGGGGTGAGTTCCTACTGTAGGGGCAATAAACTGCAGCTGCAAGGCTAGGTGGTGGCCTGGAAACGGTTCGGACAATGGACGAGGAGGGAGAGGTTATTAAAAGGCCCGCTCGCGTGTGAGAGATGAAAGGAGTGTGAGGGTTCCGCACGGGATGTGGCTCTGAGGCAGGGTCGCGCTGGAGGTGCGTTTATGGCCTAGGCAGGAGAGATCGGGGGCTATCAGAGCGAGGGGGATGCTTGCGAGGCCGGAGAGGGAGGGGGAGAGACGCGCTGGCTATCAGCAGTGGGCAGAGAGGCCATGGTAATCAAAACGGCTGCTGCTTACGCGCACGTATAGATCTGAAAAGGACAAGATGGCGCCGATAATGTTTATGCCACACTCTAGATTTTAACAGTCCTCCCTTTTCAATATATCTAGCCAGCTTGTCAATTTATGTCTATCCCCATTATATTACGTATTTCGATATCATACAAAGCTTTCATGCGTTCAGCTTCGAAGATCGGAGTCTTAGGGCAAATACAGTTAGCAAATAGCGAACACAGAGGTGGCAAGCATTGAATACCTAGGCAGAGTCCACATATTACGACGATTGGTATCAGTACGATCATGAACAACCTCCATCCCAGTCCTTTACCGCACTCCAGAACCAACTCCCAAGCGACCATCCTTCTTGTTCCTGATGAACTTCTGAGGAGAGTCTGTGGAGGTGTTCAATGGCTTTGTAGACTGAGGGTGAATTGTCTGGTATGTAGGTACAACAGCTGGACCCGATGATACGACATGCTCCTCCCCGGTCCGCCAGAACCACATCTAGAACAAGGCGGTTTTGAAGAGCCACCAGACGGACCGCCTGAAGCTCGGCTGTATTGTTTGTGAGGATACCAGCTGTAATGTTCATCGTTGTCTCGACTGCCTGGGATAAATGTTGAATGGCACGACTGTTTGCCATCGGACCCCAAAGTGGAACAAGTCCTTTCATTGCATCCAGGAATTGTGCTCCAGTGGAGTCGGCCTGCTCAATGTCCTTTGCTCGTCTCTGTCGGTGATGGTTTGCCGGAGCCACATAGGTTGGAGGAAGGATGAAGGCAATGTAGCAGGTACCTCCCCAGCCCTTTGGGAGCCAGGTGTAGGCTTTTGTACCACAGACGAAGTACATGTTTGGAGAAGTGACAAAAGAGGGTGGGTCGGTTGAGTCCAAAGTTCTGGTGATGCGGCAAGTGCTGTGGCCCACTATTTGTGTCCCATGGCCTGTGATGCATACAAGGCCTGAGACATTGACGACAGATAGGGCCACAGTCAGGGTGGCAGCTGTTCGTTTCCGGAGGTAGGAGAAGGTGGGTCTGGCTGGATTGTTGAATATTTGCATCTCCACCATTTCTTTGGCGGGGATGTCCATGTGAACAGAAGCATTGGAGGATAGAGGGCAAAAGGGAGCAGCAGTTCTTCCGGTTTTGTTCAACCAGACTCCATGATAAAAGTGTGACATAGTTTCGCTGGAAGTGGCATTGTCTCTGTAGCTCTCTTGCAAGAGGATCAGCCAAGCAAGGCAGGAGCCATGAACAGAGAAAGGTGAAGGGATGAAGGGGATGGAATGTCCGGTGGCATGTGGTATCAACCCACAGATCCAGCAATTTGTGGCATTGGCAGCAAGGTTGTGTTGGTGCAGCAACTGTACGAAGGAGTTGTTCCAGAACTCCTTACGCCTTTCTTGGATTTGAGGTGAAAGAGAGACCAGGTAGTGTTCTTTCATGGTGGCAGGCCGTGCAGTCGTTAGAAATGTCTTATGAGCCGGTGTGTTCTCTTCCACGATCCAGAAGGTAGTCATGAGGAGGAGGCAAAAGAGAAGAGCGATAAGAAGAGCAATAGTCTTTGAGCTGTGCAACCTGTCAGTTTTCGGGTTTCTGTAGTGGGTCTTCGGATGTCCGGTTGCTTCCATCATCTTCGTATCGGGCGCTTCCATCATCTTCGAGGTGCTCGGTAGTGGGCAGAACCACAAACTTCGTTGGGCTTCTCTCCTGGCAGCCTTAGTAGTGTTAGGCCACCAGTCTGAGAATTGTAACTTAGTCAGTGATCTGCTTAGCCGAAGCTCCCTTCTTTCGTCGCAGGTTATACCCTTCTCTGGATGGCACAGTGGGATCAGGGAATTTCGCCAATTCGAGTGTCTCTGTTTCAGGGTAGCAGCTCAGGGATGGATGTCGGTCTTTGTTCAGGAGCTCTTCTTGGGTGGTCACGTCTTCGGTCGACGTCAGGGTCGGAGAGATTTTCTTGCAATGATGTGCATGCAGCCAATTTCGCTTCCCCTCCACTCGAAGAGCTGTTCTGGTGGTGATCAAGACTTGCCAGGGGCCCGTCCAGCGGGGTTCCAGACTCATCTCCCGCTGGAAGTTCCGAATTAGGACGAAATCTCCAGGCTGGATGGTATGTCCGGGGCCCCTGGAAGCATCGGGGATGGCCTGCAGCACCTGATGATGAATAACAGACAGTGTTTTAGTTAGGTTATACAGATAGTCAGACATTAGGCCGTCCGGGACGTCGTGAATAGATGTCGGTTTGGGTGCAGACCAGATACTCATGGCCGGCCGAAAACGACCTCGTAAGGGGTCAAGTGGTGTTTGGTGGGGGTGGAACGCATTGACAGCAATGCCAGGGGAAGAGCGTCTGGCCATTTTAGTCCTGTGGTAGCCACTATTTTCGCCAGTTTTAGTTTCAATGTGGCATTGTGCCGCTCGATCAGTCCGGCAGATTGGGGGTGAAAAACTGCGTGGAATTTCTGTCGTACCCCCAGTCCTTTCAGGATAAGCTGGATAACCTCGGCTATGAAATGGGGGCCATTGTCACTCCATAAAATACGGCAAAGGACGTAGCGAGGGAAGAACTCTTTCAGTAGTACTTTTGCAGTGGCAATGGCAGTGTTGTCACGCGTCGGGTAGGCTTCCACCCATTTGCTAAAAGCGCATACAACAACAAGTACATACTTCAGTCCTTGACATCTCTCTAACTGAATATAGTCCATCTGTAGGACTTCAAATGGGTGGTTGGGGACCCCAAATCCTCCTCGGGGTACGACAGTTCCGTTCCCAGGGTTGTGTTGCAGACAAACTAGGCATTGTTGGACAAGACGTTTGGCTGAGTCTGTAATTTTGTCGTTATGCCAAACTCGGGAGACAAGTTCAGCCATAGGGGCTGCTCCTATGTGTGCAGGGGAGTGAGCCATGGTCAGTATAGGGATCAAGTATGAATTGGGTAGCAACCATTTGTTCGTGTCTTTTGTCCGCCAGCAGCCTTCATCGTCTTTCAGTCCCACCCGTGCCCATTCAGTCAATTCGTGTGGTGCACTGGCTATCTGGATGTCCCTAATGGTCTCCCTAGCGTCCTTCCATTTTTCTGTTTGTGACCTGGTCACGTATATGCGTGTTGTCGTCCTATTCTCTGCTGTTGTCCGGGCGGTGATGTCAGCCAGTGCATTCCCCTGTCCGATGATATCTGTCACCCTTTTGTGTGCCTGACATTTGATCACAGCAAGTCGTTTGGGAAGGAGAACTGCTTCAGTCAGAGCTGAGACTAGATCTCCATGTAGGATGGGGGTGCCGTGTGAGGTCAGGAATCCCCTTTCCTTCCACAAGAGCCCAAAATGATGAACCACCCCGAAGGCATACTGGCTATCCGTGTAAATGTTTGCTGTCGTCCCTGCTGCTAGGATACATGCTTGTGTGAGGGCAATCAGTTCTGCTGCCTGTGCAGATTTCTGTGTGATGCGGGCGGTCTCAACTACGGTTCGGGCTGTGGTAACTGCATACGCAGCTGAGGTGGTGCCATCGGTGAGTTTGATGCAAGAACCATCCACCCATAGCTCTCCGTCAGGATCTGGGAAAGCTGTGTCTCGAAGGTCCACTCTACTCCTAGTCTGTTCGTCCGTGAGGGTCACACAGTCATGTATAGGGGGCACATCGGGATCATTCTCAGGCAGAGGCACCAAGGTGGCTGGGTTCAGTGTGGTGCATCGTTTCAACGTGATGTGAGGTGCGAGCAGTGTCAGTTCGTACCCAGTCAGTCGTGCGCTGGTCAGGTGTTGTGTCTTGGTCTGGTTTAGGAGGGTGTCAACAGCATGAGGCACTAGAACCGTGAGGGAATTCGAGAGTACGATCCCCTCACTTTGTCGGATAGAGACAGCAGCAGCAGCTACTGCTCAAAGGCATGCAGGCAAAGCTCTTGCTACAGGGTCAAGAGTGGCAGAGAAACAGGCACATGGTCGTTGTTTGGGGCCGATGGTTTGAGTCAGGACAGACAAAGCGCATCCCTCCCTTTCGTGAGTGTAGAGGGAGAAGGGTTTTGTATAATCAGGGGTTCCTAGGACTGGTGCTGAACAAAGGGCATCTTGTAGTTCCTTGAAGGCGGATTGGCATTCAGGGGTCCAAGGGAGCGGGAAGGGGACATCTTTAGCCAGTAGGGAAAGTAGTGGTTTCACAATGAGGCTGAAATTTGGCAACCATTGTCGACAGAAGGAGGTGAGGCCTACCAAAGAGCGGACTTGCTTCGGGGTTTTAGGGATAGGGGTCTCTAGAATAGCCTGAATTCGATCGGGTGTGAGTTTTCTCCCATCTTTGGACAAGAGGTGGCCTAGGTAAGTGCCTTGAGGTTGGCAGAATTGCAACTTCTTCTTAGAGACCTTGTGGCCATTTTCCGCGAGGAAGTGCAGGAGTTGGATGGTGGCTGTGACTGCAAGTGGAGTGGTGTCGGCCGCCAAAAGGATATCATCGACGTACTGTATCAACACCACTCCATCCGGTAACTGGACTGCATCCAGCTGTCTCTTGAGGGCCTGGCTGTAGATGCTTGGACTTTCAGTGTAGCCCTGGGGTGCTCTGCAAAATCTATATGAGCGGGATTTTAAAGTGAAGCCGAAAAGGTAGCGGCTGTCTGAGTGGATGGGGATGGAGAAGAATGCGTTCTTGAGATCGATTACCGTGAAGGTGGTGGCAGTGGAAGGAATCAGGGTCAGAATGGTGGTGATGTCTGAGACTACAGGGTACTGAGGTACAACTACTTTGTTGACTTCTCGTAGGTCGATGATGAAGCGGTACGCTTTTTCATCTCCCTCACCCTGCTTCTTTACAATGGGTAGGATAGGGCTGTTGCAGACATTGCTAACTACTTCTTCTACCACTCCTGCGTCTACCAGGGACTGGATGATTTTTACCAATGCCTTCTCACCTTCGGGCGATATCCGATACTGTGGGAGTTTTGGGAGCACTGCGTCCTGTCGAACAGTTATGTGTACAGGGTCTATCATCATGCGTCCTACGTCCGAGTCAGTCTTTGCCCATAGGTACAGAGGTAGGGTGTCGAGTAAGGACAAGTCAGCGTCAGTGATGGAAAACATGCGTTGTGTGCGACAAGATCTGAGCAGCGTTGGGTTGTCGTACAGAATGACTCGAACTCCGTCTTGTGAACACCTAATAGTGGCTCGAAAATGTTTCAACAAGTCAAGTCCCATAATGGCGTCGGGGGTGTTGGAGGAGAGCAAAAACGTTGTGTCAGTGGTGTTATTGTCCAAGTTAAAAGAGATCGGTGTGGACAAGGGATTAGTGGAGGGCGTTCCATCAAAACCTATTGATGTCACATGTGAGCCAGACAAGGGTGCCCTGGGAATCAATCGTTTAGACAACGCGCTACGTGTTGCACCAGTATCTACCAGAAATGGAAGACTTCGTACCTAGGACCTTAGCGGTGACATATGGACTTTGCTGGTCAACATAGTGCTCAACTGGATCCCTTCCTTGCCCTTGGCAGTCCTATGCAAAGTCGTGGGCATTGTCGCAGTCAGACTGTTGGCACTGATTCTGTCGGGGACGGTCAAACGTGTTCGGTCTGCCAGGTCTGTCATTGTTGGTGTCGTTTGTGTGCCCTCGTCCCTGTCCTCTATTTCTCGGCCCGCCCGCTACGTCTCTCGTGTCTTTATTTCTGAGTGCTTCTTGCAGAGCTGGACATTGAGACTTCCAATGGCCAAATCCTTTGCAAAACGCACACTGGTTCTCATCGAGGTCTGTTCGTGGAACGCCGGGTGCGGGTGTGCGGTCTCTAGGGGGTGGATTTCTAGGAGCATTCGACTGGTAGTTTCCTCTATACTGTTCCCTTCCTATAGTCACCCCTTGCAACTGAGCAATCATCACCCTCTCTTTCAAGTCCTTTTTCTTTTTCTCAGTCGCTCGATCGTTCTCGTTCTTTTGTCGCTCATAGTATTGAGCCATCTGAAGGATAGCTGCGGGGTTGGAGGCCGCCCAACTACTCTCGCTAGTCTGTAGTTTCTGCGAGACTTCTGGTGTCAGGCCTTTCACATAGTTCTGGACAAACAAGTGATGTCCGGTTGCAGTGGTCATGTCCTGGCCGCTGTAATCGGAGAACACCGTTTCAAACCGGGAGAAGTATTCTGATACGTCTTCCTGGGGTTTCTGGCGACAGGCCGTTACTATCGACCAGTCCACCTTCCTTTCTGGGACTAGGGTTTTTAATTTCTGCACAATCTTATCTGGTAGGTCTAGAATGGCTTTCAAAGGTTTGTGTCCCGGCTCTCGCTGTTTGTCTACATCACCGAGTTGTATCCAGGTATGTCCGGACAGCTCAAGGTGGTCGACTTTCCGGATTTGCTTCCACACATCAGCTGGCAGACATAACCCGAAAAACAAATCGATGTCCGCTAGGGTCATAATCATTGAACCCAAAGCGGTGGCTACTTCTGTATAGAAGGCTGTGGGGTTCTTTCGCAGATCAGGCAAGGACTTTCGGAAAGTCAGGATGTCTTGCCGATCCCATGGTTGGTAAACCCAGTTGTAAACTACCCTCCCTCTCGCATCTTGGTGGTTAATATCGTCGTGTGTTCCCTGTCCTCGTGGGGGGACCCAATAGGGAGCGGCCTCCTTTATGGGCATCATTGTGTCAATTTTTTCTACTCTGGCTTCAGTCGCTGCAGGAGTCGTGGTGTTAGTCTCTGGTTTCTGTTCCGTGAGGTGGCCGAAAACATCAAGCGTACGCCTGAAGAGGTTCGTCACATCACACTCGCCCCCATCTCCGACATCAACTTTCCTATACAGAGTCGTTAGGTTTTCAGGGCCTTTACCTTGGTATCGGTCCTCGTAGGCATTAAGGGTGTGGTAACAAAGGCGTACGACAAAGTGTCGTCTGTGGCTATTGGCATATGTATTGTACATATCCGTTACATAATCCTCACTTTCCTCTCGCACCACCAGTGTCTTTACAATCTTATCGATCCCAGCTCGTTCATCCTTACTTAATCTATTCGACCTAGCAGGGTCTTTCCTCCCAGCTTCGGGATCATCTGAAGTCGCTGCTCGCGCTGCGCTGAGTGCGAGGGGTTCGGTCGGCGCAGAGGCCTTGAGGACCGAGGCTCCGGTACTACTCTCGCCTGTCGTTGGGGGTTGCGGGTGCTGCGCTAAGGGTTGGGAAGGGGCATATGGAGGGGGCATGTAGATGATCGGGGGACCTAGTAGTAAATCATCGTTCGTTCGCTGTTTCGAGGTAGCTCGGGGTAAAGTGTAGAGGGTGCCCTGACGGGACACTGGCCCGATGATTCGGAATCTTGTTTTAGCTTGGTTTCCTCTCTTTCTTTTATTTCTTCCTTCAATTTGTTAGCGGCTAGGTGAGCTGCTTTGCATAATTCCTTTTCTAACCTGACCTCATTTCTCTTTTTCCGCTGTTCTGTTTCTTTGCGCCACATGTCGAGCATAGTGGGTGTTGTCTTATTGTTATACAGGGCTGTTCCCAGCGCGTTTATTTTATCGTTATCAAAGGATCCTATCAGTGGCCACTGACTTTCCTGATCCTTTCTCGTGTATTTATGCCACAGCTTACTATAAGCCACGGTGACTAGTCCATATTTAGTAAACATGTCCTTATTAGGGGTGCCCTCCAGTGAAGCCGGATGGTTCACCTCTAATAAGCGGTCCGGGCTGAACCAACTACCAACAAACGGGGCAAAGATAGGCATGACGGGTTACAATGGGGACAAAAGTCTGCACTACCTATCCTTCACTATTCACAAAGACTAAACAGAGTATTGCGACTCTGTGCTTATTTGTAAATAGAGAATAACCCAAGAAGAACCAATTCCGAACGATCAATGTTCGGATAAACAATCAATCAAATGAGGGATAAAAATAGGCACGACGGATTACAACGGGGGCAAAAGCCTGCGTTACCTATCCTTCACTATCTGCAAAGACTAAACAGAGTATTGTGACTCTGTGCTTGTTTGCAAATAGAGAATGATCCAAAGAGAACCAATTCCAAAGCAGTAAATGCTTGGATAACAATCAATCAAATGGAGAGGGAAGCAGGCACGACGGATTACAACGGGGGCAAAGGCCTGCGTTACCTACCCTTCACTATCTGCAAAGACTAAACAGAGTATTGCGACTCTGTGCTTGTTTGCAAATAGAGAATCTCAGAAACAATCAAATGAGTAATACTAGTATTTTCAAACAATCAAACAATCAATTCGCAATTCGTCGTGTTACACGACCTTACCTGGACCGCATGGACGGTTTCTCGTCTTCCGCTTCCAGCGCCTGATCGTCCTCTATTCTCCGTAATTGCTGTGGCACTCCTGATGGTTCCCAGTCAGGACCGTAGATCACTCGAGAGAGGTCTGCTCAGAACCAGTGAAGTTCGGATGATCGGCTGCCAGACGAGGGTCTATCGGGCAGGAGCTCTTCCCGATCGTTGCAGTTGTTCACACTGTCGTCGGGACCTCTCCCACTGGATCCACGTGTCGCTGATGGGCCCCACGTTTGGGACGCCAATTGTGAAAGGGTAGGGCCGATGTCGACCAAGAACCTTCAGTGTTTGCCCGGCGTTAGCCGCCTCTCATACCATCCGATATTATCAAACAAAGAGGCAGGCGCATGAGACAGGAAGGCAGGAAACAGGAGTTTATTCCGACGGAGCAGAACACGTCAAATCAGACAACAGGGTATCTTCTCGAGGTGCTCTAACCGCATCTCTGAGGCCTGGCCTCTTATACACAGGTTTATGGCTTTATTACATACATTGCATCCATAATGTTTCTTTGAAGGCCAGAAAAGACATCCTCGGAATCCCCGGTCCAGGTCCGTTCCCACGCTCATCTACAGTAGAGTTCCCACCTCGATCTCAGTATGTGGTGGTTATCGCGCAGCTGGACATTCCGCTGGGAACGGGAAAGTGGGCGATCGGTCGGATCTGGAGGTGTGAGGGTATTGATTAACCCCCGCTCCTTTGATGTGGGGTGAGTTCCTACTGTAGGGGCAATAAACTGCAGCTGCAAGGCTAGGTGGTGGCCTGGGAACGGTTCGGACAATGGACGAGGAGGGAGAGGTTATCAAAAGGCCCGCTCGCGTGTGAGAGATGAAAGGAGTGTGAGGGTTCCGCACGGGATGTGGCTCTGAGGCAGGGTCGCGCTGGAGGTGCGTTTATGGCCCAGGCAGGAGAGATCGGGGGCTATCAGAGCGAGGGGGATGCGTGCGAGGCCGGAGAGGGAGGGGGAGAGACGCGCTGGCTATCAGCAGTGGGCAGAGAGGCCATGGTAATCAAAACGGCTGCTGCTTACGCGCACGTATAGATCTGAAAAGGACAAGATGGCGCCGATAATGTTTATGCCACACTTTTAACAAGCCCAGGGTTGATGCAAGTGAACTCCACCTCCGGCTCTTCGGACAATCCGCAATTTAGAACTGAGTATCTTACGAATCACCAAGCGCATCCGCGCTGAAGTCGCTCCAGAAAAGCGAGAAATAGAACAAACACAAGTTACGGTTTAGCACCAACCGTAACTAGAATCCCCAGTACTCACCAAGACCTTGGTGCAAAGCGGGACTTTCCTCACGGGAGACCTCCATGCTGGAACCTCCGGACAGGATAGAACAGGACCCGGAACAAGAATTACGCACACGAGTGTGCGCGGCCGTCGCCGTTTTAACCCCTGAATAACTCCCGCTGCCTCCTGGGAGTTGTAGTCTTAGGCAGGCGCATAACTCAGAACGGAGTCAGGAGCTGTTCCTGACAATGTGTAAGTATGTGTGTGAGTGAAAGTGAGTGGGTGACAGGTGGCGAATGACAATGAGTGAGACTGAGTATCAGTAACAGATTGAGCATGACTGCAAGTGTGAGAGAGAGGATGACTGAGAATGAATGACTAAGAATGAGTGTGAGGGAGTGTTATAGTGAGAGTGAGCAACAATGACTGAGGGTAATCGTGGGTGCAAATGACAGAGCAAAAGTGAGTGCAAGTGATTATTAGTAACAAAGTAGAGTGAGTGAGTGAGACTACAAGTGAATGTGAGTTTGAATGAATAAGGCAAAATGAGTAAGTCATAGTGAGAATGAGTGTGAGTGACTGACAAAAAAGGAAGGAGAGTATGAGTGAGCGTGAGTGAGAAATTATGAGTGGGACATAAGAGTCACCCATGTCACATATGGAAGGCATTAATGTCCAAATTCTGCCACAGGAATATTCCGTGTCATTTTTGGAATACGGGGCATGTCATCGTATGAGGGGCATGCATGGCAAAATGCTGCCATACCATAATTGAGATCATTTTCAAACACAGAGGGGCACCAAGATTACATTATAATAAAAATGTGGTCAACTCCTGAGGAGCATCCGATTTCATTGGCTCGGCTTACCATGAAAGGGGTTGAATATTTAATGAGAGCCCTTGCAGAGCCTATGACCTTTTCACAAATTTATGTTAAAAATTGTGCTTTATATACATTTTATGACCCAATTTCTTTCTAAATGTTAATAGAGAAAACCCTTATTGAACCCTCCTAGAAGAGGCCTGGATTACTTGTTTCACTCGTTAGCTACAAATCAGGGCAAGTATTACTACCCACAACTTTCAAAGATCATATCAGCACCCTAATATAGGTGGTATCTAAAACAGACATTTGTCTTTGTTGTGATGCCATATTAATCACGTAGTTCCTGTGGAACTTCTGGAATGTTAATTATCATAGTATCATCAAGGTTAAGAGCATGCGAAATCACGTTCTGCGAAGTGTCGGGTCATAGGTCATATGATGGCAATTCCTATGTTGCCATTAAGGTCAAAGGATGTGAAAGGTCACGTCTGTTAGCCCTAGCATTTTGGTGAATTGAAGTCCATGGTGATACATGGACATTGTCTAAGTATAGCTAAGTGCATAAAATCTATACTGAACATAACACAGTATACTGCACCGGCTTCAGCAGCTCAAAGTGGGGCACCACATGGAGACAGCAGAACTGCGCCATTTCTTCAAACTTATGGCACAGTTCTGCTCTATTCAAGGAATGCAAGATGGCCATGTAACTTTGCATTACATCAGTTGTTTGTAAATATGTCACTTGGTAGCTAAATTACCAGAAAAGTAGCAGATCTGTACCAATAGAAGTACACCATGAATGGATGCACATTTACTGCTTTTTAGAATCCACAAACATTGGCATATGTAAACTTGGAACGCTAAGCCAGTATCATGTTTCCAGGCATAATACTGACAATCAAAAACCCTAACGGTGAAGGGACAAATGCTCGCAAATAGGCTACCCACATACAATTCTGCAGGGTAGTATTTCATGCCACTATTTTTCGTCCTCTGTGGCACTCCAGACAGAGGGCATGATTTCGAATTTAGCAGATGAAGTAAAGACAAACAGGGTGGCATAGGACTTTACTGCCTCTACTTCGCCTGCCAAATTTAGAGATGTTTGCCAGTCCGGCGGATACCTCTATACACCATCAGGAACTGCTGACATGGAAGTTGCTGTCAATGTACGAAAAGTATAACAGATGGCTCCGTCAAACATGATGGCTGGCCATCAATTTTTTCCAAAGCTTTTATTTAAAAAATAAAATAAAAAGACTCTCAAAACAGAAGTTTATTTTGAGAAAATAAAAAAAACACAGTGATCCCACTCCCTTTTTAGGTCTCGCCTGAGACAGCACATGCGCTGCTCTGGTGAGACTTTTAGTTAGTGGACTTCAAAAATCCAGCCACATGCTTTTTGTTTGGCCTAGAGCGTGCGGTTACGCGCACAGTTATGTGCCCAGGCGCCATTTGGCTTTCCTCACATAGCTCGCGGGTACCCTTACAGCGCGCAATCACTTTCACTTTCAGAGCCGTGCGGCCAATTTTTTTCTACCTGCCACTGAGATGCCAGGAAGTGCATTTAAAATGCACGCAGTGGCAGAGGTGCACTTTATCATACAGCATGGCCTTGCCACTTTATTTATTTGTGAACAGTGCCGCTTTCCGTTTAAGCACGCTTTTAATTTGTTTTGTGAACAGTGTGCTTTTACTTTAAGTGTGTTTTTAATTGTTCGTTGTTTATTGTTCGTGAATGGTGCCGCTTTCCTCCACAAAACACTACCACAAACTTTTTTTCTCCACAGTATGGCCTAGCCACTTTATTCATTTGTGAACAGTGCCGCTTTCCATTTAAGCACACTTTTAATTGTTTGTGAATAGCGCGCTTTCACTTTAAGTGCGTTTTTAATTGTTCGTGAACAGCGCCGCCTTCCTCCACAAACCACTACCACAAATTTGTTTTCTCCTCTCTAAGAAGCGGCAGTCTTCTCCAAGACATAGCTCCTCCAGACAATCTTATTTTATTTTAACACAGTAATTTGTAGCAATAATCTCTTTGTCTCTCTCTTCTCTACACCGGAGGGTAAATTAGCAACCACAAGCTACTTTCAAATACATAACAGATGGCTCCATGAAGAAAGTGTGTTACTGCCGAGAACATGCGATCACACTAAATCATACGCAGTGAGTGGGAGAATGTTTGCTGTTTTAAATAGGGCTTGTTGATCGACACTAGTCAGCGTCATATATGTTTGTAACTGACAGTAGCTGTTGTGCATATGCAAAAAATGCCTTTATATGAAATTCCACCGTTTAACTGTCTCTCGCATCCTAGACAAAATTGCACACAGCAAAATAATTAATTAATTATTAAAACTCATATCACATACTATTCCTAACAATGACTCTTGTTGGTGTGGAAAGGTCATAATAAACAATAATAATGCTCTGGTTGAATCCACACAATGTATGAAGCCAGGGACCGTTACCTTCCACAGCTACTGGTAAATGCACTGATTTCAAGATACCCTGCAATCCCCACCTCTGTGTGCATACAGTGTGTATCCCGGCAGTACTGTGTGCTGCCGTATACCACTCGCCTCGTCAGCCCCTGTGTGGTGCCCCCAATATTGACAGAGGCATCCTTGCACACCCAACACTGGAAAAATCTTGCCATTCAGGGTGGAGGCTATAGCTCGAACTTTCATTAGGTTTCAACTAAACCCTCGCTGAGACGCTTTACATACCACACATAAAATCACAGCGGCAATCTATCTACGCTTTGCCCAAGGAGAGCGCAATGTTTATAAGCTCATAAACACTTTTACTCCACTGTAAACAAAATAACATAGGTAAAATACATTATCATTTTTAATACCAATAGCTCTAACTTTTTACTACTTACTCTTAATCAAAAACAAACAAATTTAATTACGCATCCCAAAATGTGTCTGCTTGCTTTGCAAACTTTTTGGGAAAAGCATGCACACGGGTCACAATTGTTTTTAATTTTTCTTTTACAAATGTTTATTGCTGATAATATACAGTGTGTCCATTTAGAATTGCACTGTGTAATTATTGAGAACTTTAATGGTATTTGTTTTGCTCCAAATGCTGTGCACTTGTACGTTTCAAGCTAATAAATAAAATTAAGCAGGACAAACACAGCAGATGTGGCTAGAAATCTTCAGTATCTGACTTTCAATCTTGGGGAACATGGTCCTGTCTTTGTGAAAGCTTGTTTACCCATCTGCGAAAACGATATTTATAGTTACGCTTATTAAACCATTTATCTATCAAAGCAGACTCTTTCTTTAAAAAAAAAAGTAGTCAAAGAATCTTTTGTGGCTTTTGCAGTGTACGTGCCACTACCTCCTGTTGTCACTTCCCAACTAAACAAGTATTGGCATAACCAATAGGTCTCGCCTTTGGGACCTTATAAGTGCTTAGCCATGAAACAGTTGATGTTGTTGCACCAAGGATATTGTGCTGCATAACTAAACACTTATAAGGTCCCAAAGGCGAGACCTATTGGCTATGCCAATGCTTGTTATCCCATGCTGTGGTGGTAATTTTTTTTTTTACCATCCCTCACTGCCAAAATATACCTGGCGGTGATGGAAAGTAAAAAAAAAGCCATCTGACTATGTGCTGTAAATAGGGCTGATGGTCGGATGACTTACTTCTGATGGCACCTACTGCGTCAGGCCATCAAAGGTCGTTTTATACTGACAGTAATTCTGAAATGTGAAGTCTGCCTAACTCAAAATCAAGTGGATGGATGTTAGAAATGGGTAGCGTGGTACAAAGCGGGCAGGCCAAACTCCTAAGGACATGTGTGAAGTATCCACGCAGTACACCCAGACGACACACAAGGCACACCACAAAAAGAGACACAACACCAGTTTTGGTGCAAAAGAATAATGTTTGTATTGTCTCAAAACTGCAACAGAAATCACAGTAATCACAATGCTGCGCCAACTGGCGCCAGGGCAATATATGCAAGGGATTATTTAGAGGGTAAATGAAAAAGAAGAAAAAGGTAAGTCCATTAGGGTCAATAGTGCAATTAAAATGTAATCATTAACATTGGGCATGACACATTAGGTGGAAATGATCTAATGACTGTTGGATAGATGCACAGCTCGAAAAATTTATATGATACTAAACACGTTATTAAAGTTTCTGGTGCACCGGAAGGAGGCGTCGAGGGTCCCACGACGTAATATAACTGGATTTAGAAGTGAGACTAGACGGAGTCTAGAATCATCCCTAACGGGCACACACTAAGTTGTCTTCTGAATGAGGAAGACTTCCACTACTGTTCATTGTTTGAAGTTGATTTTTATTAGGTGGAAAACCATGCTTAGGCATATAAACTCACTATACCTCATCAGCACAAGCATGAGAATATAGAGGCCTAACTTTGGCAGTAGGTAAATAACCGCAGGCCTTCAGCATAAAATAAAACATTAGGCACAAACCCTCTTAACCGTGGGTATAGCATTAGCTTAAACATAACATCTGGGCAAAAAGGCAAGTTGGCATAAGAGCAACATCACCATGGGCCTACCCCAGGCATATAACGTATTGGGGCATAAGGCGGTAACCATGAACCTAGCACATTAGGTCTAAAAGGTAACATGAAGACACTAGGCCCAGGACCTGCATGAGCATGAAATCAGTGGCGCAGGCCTGGGATCAAAACATCGCTGTAAGACATTAGGCATAAAAGCACATCCTGTACAGAACCACCATTGTACGCATTAGAGTAGGCATAGACCCTTAGACCTAACCCTGAGCCAGGGGGACAATACCCTAAGCCTACCTATTGGCAGTCCAACAGTCTGGGCAGAAACATTAGTAGGCGTGAGGACATCAAGGAAGAACTGCCCAAGTTAGCGGTCACGCCAGCATGTAGGTTATCCTGTCGGTGCCACTGCACAGTCGCAAAGGGTCTCCAGACTCTTGAATGCCCCCAACAGGTGGTCCACTGTCCTGCGGGGCAGCTATGTTCGGAAAGCAGGCCTGGGAGCCCGGCCCCTGTTGGAGCCCCTCACAGGCTATAACTTAAAAAATGCCCTCAGACGTTACAAATCTGCTTCAGCGGCCGCAGCTGCGGCGCCGCTGTACCCAGAGAGCAGCGCGGGCCCTCCCAGTACGTCGGGGGCCTCAAGTACCGACAATGTGCCTCAGCCGGCCCCCGACAGTCCCACACACAGGCCCACTCACCGGGACTCTTCCGGTTGCTTTCGGGTCCTCTTGGCAGGCGGTAGGGGTACTCCTCTTCACCCGGGTCCCTCTCCGAGGGGCCCGGGACTTCGCAGCCTTCACGCGGGGCTCTCCCTTCCACCAGGGAGCCCCGCCGATCCCTCGCAGTGCTGCTCTGCAAGCGGAGGCGGGGTAGGCTCCTGTACTCCTCGATCGAGATGGCTCCGGGCTTTCTGGGACCTTAAACGGCCCAGGAACCAATGGGGTCGCAGTTCTGGGCAGGCGCGGTGTCAGCCGTTAATCAGGACAAGGCCCAATCCGTGCTTGGCATCGATGGGGGCGTGGCCTGTGAAGCGGCCGACGCCCCCGTCACGTGGTGGTGGCTATTGGCTTCACCAGGCCCGGCGCGGCCTGCGAGAACACCATGGCGGCCCACCCCAGGCTTCGGGGGCCGCGGCGGCAATCTGCAGCGGCGCCTCTTCTTGTCTCAGTGTGGCAAAGCCCGCGCAGCTTCCCTCACGTCTCCCGGGCTGCGGTGGTGATTGGGGTCACACAGCGCTTCTTCGGTCACATCGCTTATTCTCAGGTACCCGGGCAGCGGTGGTGATCTTGCGCAGCCCGCGCTCCTCAGCGCGGAGGGGCACAGCAGGGGCGCACCAGCACAGCGCCAGCAGACACCGGATTCTCACGGGGCAGCGCTTGCTTCAGGTGGCAAGATCCTCCAATGTAGCGCTTCAGGGACACAGCACCAGCAGGAGGGCAGCAGACACTCTCAGTCTAGCAATTAGGTGGCCCCGTGCTATTAACAGGTGGCAATTCTTTTCAGTCCTGGGCAAAGTAGCACTTGGAGCACAGCTTGAGGAGCACAGCGATTCAGGAAGGGGCAGATTCTAGCGATATAGTGCTCGGGTTTCACAGCGCTTTACCTTAGGGTTCCCCAGCAGCAGCCTCAGGGACAAAAGATAGCGCTCCTCACCTCCTGGGAGTACAGTCCAGTTCCCTGCAGCAGTCAGATAAAGCGCTCTTCCCTTCCAAGCACTAGGGAGCAGTCAGGGCCCAGGCGTAGCGCTCACGAGGCGCTAGGTCCCACCAGCAGCCTCAGAGACCTAAGATGGCGCTCCTTCTTCAGGGGCCAGGTGGCAGAGCAGCAGGCACTACTGGGCAAGGTCAGCAGTCATTGGGCACTCATCAAGACAGGGCGGTAGGCTTTAACCATCGTCCACTGTAGCGTGGCACTCCTCCTGTACAGCAACCTGCACTTCTGCAGTGGGGTTTCCACTAGCCCTGTGGACAGCAGAGGGGTTTTAGTTGGGTACAGGATCCAGCACACAGGCCCAAGTGGCGGTTTCCCCTGGCAGCAGGTCCCCTCACGTTCATGTCCCTGCTCTGTCTGAGCACATGGTGGCACATCCCCCTTATTTATGCGCCCCTCACCCCAGCTACCAGGCAGTGCCAGAAGCTTCTAGAAGCCTCTGGGGAACTGGCTCTAACTGGCTCAGGGGGAGGAGTAGAGCACCCTGGGTGCCAGGCTTTCCCTCCAAAAGCTGGGATGGCTGGGTACTGAACATCTAGACCGCTAACCAACTGCAGTCTGGTGGCATCACACACAGCCATGGCATCCATTTTAAATGCAGCATGTTACCAGGGTATATTTCTACAATGGGGGTTAACAAGTGCACACACTATTGCGTCACATTAAACATGGCGTCTCACACGGAGGAGACATCCTAAAATAGGGGGGTGAAAAGCGAAATTTTTTGGGGAAAAGGGCCAAGTCCAACAGTGGACCTTGAGTTTGAGGGACATGGTACTCCGTTGCCTTTACAACAGAGTACCTGTCTTCTAAACTCCAAATAAGCCCCAGAGGCCAACCTAATGCAAATCAGTACAGAACCCTCTAGTCATGAGAACAGTCCATCCCGAAACTTGGTCATCTCACACATTCACCCTGGGGCCCACTGCTTGATTAGTTGGAAACTTTGAGATTCACACCCCCTGAATCTCAATGAGTAAGCTGCACCCCAGTGTATCATTTCATTATGCTCAGAGCTCTCTTTCACCAGGCTCACACCAGTCACACACTTGAGTATTAGAGGGAAGTGGGGATAGGTTGACTGTGCGCCATTTTTCTTAAGAAAAATACCGACCATTTGTTTAGGTTTCGCCATTCTAAATCAGCTAAAAGCTGGTGGGCGGAAGAGAAGTTGTGTAAAATTGTCCGGATTGTTTTTTAACATGACAGTTATCCCACTGTTTGCTTTAATAACCATCCTAAAACATTTAGACAGCGTTCCAATACGTTTGAACTGATTTATTTATGTGCATGCTGCGTTAGGTTCATGCTTCATAACAGAAAAATTCCAGATTTGGATGCTTTTCCTAATATTTTTACTGACGTGAACTTAAAAATACAGGGCAGTAAAAAACATGGTGGCAACCTGATCCAAAGGGGTGCACTGTGAAAATCATCCATCGCGTTACACAGATTTTGTTAAGCACTTTTACTGATGACATCTGTGTATAACGTGCCTGTCAGGAGAGTAAATCCGGCAAGACCTTATTAGATCTTCATCCTTCCTAGGTTGATGTTCTCTCAGGAGGATAACATTGTGATACAGTAGAAAGGTTAGAAACAGCGAAAACTGCGTCTCTATTAGTATATTAATACCAAAAAGCAAGTTGTTGTTAAATAAATGCATTGCTTGGTACATAAATAGCTATCCCGCTGTAGTAGTCTTCCAGCAGCCGCCAGGGAATATGATTTCCGCGTCGATCTCTGATGACGAAACAGCAGGCGCGCCGGGACCTCGGGGCGCGGGAAGGTAGCTAACCTTCAGCAGACCCGCAGTCGGCCGTTAAACACCGCGCCCCGCGGAGCCCCATTTGGCCTCTGGCAGGAGTTAATCGAATTTCCCCAGGAGTCCCGGAAAGGGGAAATGGAGGACGGAAGGAGTCAACGGCATGGAAAGAAACGTTCTCCTCGGCAGATAAAGCGCCAGCAGGAGCAGTGGCTAACTGCAGGAATGGCCTCAAAAGTCAGCCTGGCTTGTCGTGTATGAGTCGAGGGCCTCGTCTGAGGCTGGCTGGGGCCGAGGGTGATCTACGCACGGAAAAGGAACCAAGAAACCCTTTTTATCTCCAGACACTATGGCTTTGACTGTCTTATGTTCATCCACCCACAGGAGCATATTCTGTAGACCACTGATCCTTCACAAGGACTTGATCTAAAAATATGATATTGCTACTGGTTTATTATAACACGTTATGTTTCCTAATGTTTCTTTGTATTACCCACTATCATTGAGTACACGTATTTTATTATGCTTGTATGATTTGTATGTACAAATCGAATAAAAGCTTTGAACTTGTCTGAGTACTGAAGTGTTTTCTCTTATTTGTTATCCTTACTCTTAGGTCACACAATATATGTTTACACCTATGTAAAGTGCTTTGTTATCCACGCGTGCCTACTGTGAACTGTATAGAACCTCGACAAGCATTTGCAATGCAATAGGTCTCGCATTAGGAAAGTTTGAGCTATTGGTATTGTAAATGACAATTTTTTTATTGATGTGTGGGTTTTGAAAATAGTGAAATTAATAGTTTTGTCGTTTACAATGGCAATAGTTATAACTTTCGGAAATGTGACACCTATAGCATTTGTAATACAATATGTGTTGTATTTACGTGACTTAGATGTATTGCTATTACAAATAACAATGGCTTTTAATTTTTTTAAATAATTAATACTTAAATAAAAGTTATTGTAATTTATAATGGCAATAGCTTAAACTTTTGTAAATAACTTTTGTGAAGATTATGTTCAGTGTATTTTATTGTGACGAAAATCCAAGAACAGAAGTGAAATATTAACATATTTTTGTGGCTTTTGTAATAAAGCTTGAAACATTGAGAGAACATATTTGAACCAGTTGTTGTTGGAATGATTGAACAGATTGATGCTGTGGTGGCGCTGAGTGATGTGGTGGCGACGAGTGATGCTGTGGCGTTCAGTGATGCTGTGGCGTTCAGTGATGCTGTGGTCGCGCATAGTGATGTTGTGGTGCCCCTGAGTGATGCTGTGGTGGTGCTGAGTGTTGCTGTGGTGATGCGATAGATAGAGTGAGGGCGATAGATAGATAGAGAGATAGATAGAGTGAGTGCGATAGATAGATACATAGATAAATAGATGGTTGTGTGTGTGGATGTGTGTATGGTTGGGTATGGGGTTGTGTGTATGTGTTGTGTTTGGGGTTGTGTGTGGGGTTGTTTGTGTGGTGTGGTTGTGTGCGTGTGGTTGTGTGTGTAGTTGTGGGGTTGTATGTGTGTGGGGGATTGTATGTGTGTGGGGTTGGGTGTGTGTGGGGGCTTGGTTGTGTGTGTGTGTGTGGGGTTGAGTGTCCATCCGAGTGAATCTAGACATAGAAATGATTTTCAGTAAAGCGAGAGCGTTTGGTTCATAGACCCACTCCCCAGCAGAGGGAGCCAAGTGAAGACCAGAGAAAAGATGTTCACATGTCAAAGAGCACAAATTGCAATGTATTTATATGGCTTGGTTTTGGTATTTTTGCAGTTTGTGTGCGATCTAATGAAATATTGTTCCCTATCTCTGTTACCGATACTAGATTACAATCAGTGCCTTATTTGAGCGTTTGCATATAGCAATAATGAATGATTAATGCTGAAATCGACGGAGATGGTCTGTGGTAAAGACTCTCTAATTCGTAAATTTATGATCAATCGTGAAGAAAATTATACTTCGGTGCCTCACTGGTTAAATGTACTTAGTTATACGTGCAAAATCGTGTTACACCGGAGACACGTCATCCGGTACTTCAAGAGGGGGCTCGGAGTACAGCAAGATGCCAAACATTTGACTTCTCTTTTTAAGGTCTGATGCCTTGATGTGAGAGCGCCTTCTAGGAAGACGCTGACATTGTACCTAGTAATGTACAACACTGTTCTATTGGCCTCTTACCAGAAAGTGGTTCTTCTAAAGCCCTAGTGTGAACACAGACTAAACCCGAAACTGAAAAAATCTTAAGTAAAACTGGTACACGAGGAGCCTCCCCTTTTATTTCTAGAAGTGTGCATGCGTAGGTTTGTTTTCAGAAAACACACTATTTTACTCTTGGGGTCAGAAGCGATGGTTGTGCTTCAAGGAAAGACAATAATATTCCTTGTTGGGTATTAACAGTTAAATAGGGCCTGGGGAATGCGTATATTTCTCTTTTCTAAAAAGCTGTTGCATTCTCCAAGCTGTTTGGAATCTTTTTTTTTTTATCTACATGTGCTAAAATGACAAAATAGTGAAAAAACACTACCAAACAAGGTAGCACTTAATTTGCCATCTCTTGGCGTATAATTTAGTCAACCCTACTGCAGAGTTTGTCCCTTCCCTGCCGCATTATCCCAGTGGCTCTGCCTATAATCCCACCCAGATGGTCCCTGGCAGGGGGGTCTTACCTTGAATCAGCCGTCGCCCTTCTTGCAGCACAGGCAGGCCAATATGAGGAAGATAACGTCTAGGGAGCTCGACCTCGGACCTGGGGAACTGGTTTTGAGTCTCGGTAATGACGCTAAACCTCCTGTGATTCTGGGCAAATCACTTAATCTCCCCTCGCATAACAAAAATGAAGGTATGTTCTCATGTAACGTAACTGGTGCTATGTAAAGCGCTCTGATACCCGATTCGGGTCAAGTTTGTGCTATATAAAACTGCAAAAAAAAGGCGAAGAGGTCAGAGAAAGAAACCGCCATCACAGCTAAGGAGGAGGACCAAGAGAGCTCACTCAGAGGGGCACCATCTGCAGGGCAGAGAGAGAAGAGCAGCAGGGTTCAGAGACATGAGGCATTGACGAGAAGAGAAGCAGAGGACAGAGAGGCAGGAAGGGACAGCTCTGCAAAGCCCCAGGAGAGGAACCCCGCTGTCACCTGTTGAACGTGTGGGGCTGTGACCCCGCGGCCTGGGTGGGCACTGACGTAGTGTCAGGCTCCTGAATGCCCACACTAAACACCTGTCACTTGAAAGTGCGCCTGGAAGTCCCTGGAGCAGTGCACCTAAGCCAGTCTCGCAATGTGCCTCGTGCCCACTTAACCCCCCCACACACACACATTTTCCCCACACGTTCATGTTGCCCTTGGGCGCTGTCAAACCATCTCGGTACTAGGTTGGAGGCCCAGTTTTGTGCCCTCGGCCTTTCGTCCGACTGAGGCCAGGGGGTATCAGGGGCAGTGCAGGGTCGGGCGTGGTGCCTGCGGGAGCTCGGGTGGGCAGATTTGGGTGGGTTGGGGATTGTCTAGGCTGGTCGGGCGTGGCCATTCAGGAGTGCTAGGAGATGGCGTCTTAGGCGCGGTTTCAAGATGATGGAGGTGGTTGCGGGGCGCTGCCTATTTGCGGGTGGTTGATGGAGGTGTGGCGGAGGGCTTGGAGTGCCTGGGCTTGAGCCGGACGTGGGGGTCAGGCATGGCGTTATTGGGGGTGGTCGAGGTGATAGGGGGGTTGGGGATGTGCGGGCAGCTGCAGGGCTCATGGTTGGTCCGGGCGCACGGGGAGGACACACCTCGGGTCGCTGTGCAGTCGGAGGCGCAGGGGTTCTCAGTGGCACACCGGCAAGGACCGGGGACCAGGGGTAAGAGCTGTTGGGCATCGCGAAATGCGCAATGGTGCTCGGCCCCTGGCTTCCCCCCGGATGCCACGGGGGTCTCGCAGTGGATGGTGACAAAGGTTTTCGTAAAAGAGTGACTGGTGCAGGCGGCGTCTTGCGGGATGGATCAGGGCTGCCAGGGTGCTTAGCGCAGCATAAATAGCGGCGGAGGGGATTAGAGCGGTAACAGGGAGCGTGGGTGCGAAGTTTTGGATGGGTGGGTACACGGGATGACTTGGACGTGGGGAAGGGCGCTCTGGAAGGGGGGCCGGTTTCGAGTGGTTGGTGGGCCAGTGGAGGGTTGCGGATGGGGGGCTCGGGAACACAGGGTGTGGCCTGGCAGGTCAGTGGGGAGGGCTTATACGGGTAGCTGCCGACGCGGTTGGGAGGCAGTGTTGCGCAGGAGCAGTGGTTGCGGGAGGGGACCTGTGCAGGTTTTGGGTGGGCGGCAGGCATGGGTCTTTCATCCTTCTGGAGCCGGTCGGGATGGGGTTTTAGTTCTGCGGGCGCTGGGGAGACATGGTCGGGGGTCGGGCACTGTTTGGAAGGGGGATTGCAGTGGAGGATGCGGGGATGGGTCCAGGGGTGCCGCGCGGAGAAGTGCCATCCGGGAGGCATGGAGGGAGGGTGACCAGGTGACCTGGAGTGGAGGGTGGGGATTTTCATTTATGGCAATAGAGGCCGTTTGGGAAACAGGTTCGGCATTGCACAGCAGGCTTGTGGATAGCCGCCTTTGGGTGAGACAGGCCGGGACTGGAAGCGATGGGCGGCAGTTGCGCAGCATGTCTGGTTGTAGGATGGCTGTTAGGCATGGCCGATGAGAGGGTCAGTTGGGGGATCCACGGGCGCCCAGCTTCATTGCGTGGGATGGCCTGTTCTGTGTTGCACGGTACCCTACTAGATGCGCTGCAATATGCCAGAGTGCGGGCGGGGGCTGGTTGGGTGAGTGGTAAGATTTAATTTGTTTAATTATTTATTTATGCGTGTTTATGTAGCGCAGACTTTACCCGAAGGTGTCAGAGCGCTTCGCAATAGGAACAGTAATGATACACAGGAGACAATTACAAGTGAACAAATTACAAAAGCAAAACGTTAAGTTACAGGAGGCAAAAGTGACAATGGTGAGCAACAAAATACAAGAGGTAGCAAACGGTGCATTACATGAAGAAAAAGTTGCAGGAGGCAAAAGTGAGGGGGATTGTATCCCGGGCTACGGGGGGTTCAATGGAAGTGAAGGAAGTCTGGGGGGTGTCTGGAGCGCGTAGTGAGGGAAGGGATTTACGGTGGGCGGTTTTTCAGGGGGGGTACGAGCCTTGGGGGCAGGTCTGGATATTCCTAGCACAAACACAGACACACTGACTAGAGAGAGAAGGCGCCAAAAGTGTGCCAGGGGCACCAATTAGATAGCTATGGAAGAGGCAGCAACGGGGCAGATGGCAGGGCAAAGGAGGGAGGGGCTGGGTTGGGGGGAGTAGGTCGTCCAGGGGGAAGGAATGTCTCGGATAAGGATAACAGGGTGGGGGGAGGAATGACCAGTTTGCCATTGCTTCTGTTAAGGTACAAATGAAATAAACTCAGTCTCTGGAAATTAAAGGTTGTGCTGCGTCGCCATGTTCGCTGTTAAGTTCTTAGTGCCAGCAAGCAGTTTTCAACGAGTGTCAGTGCAAGGACACAGTTTTTTTAAACTTTTGGAACCCCGCATACATGAAACACATTATTTTACAGGGCCACGAGCTGGTTGTGCCAGCCATAATAGGCAGAAGAAACATTAAGATCCACTTCACTGGATGCGGAGCAAAAGTGAAGGCGACTTTTACTAAATTATTCTTTCCTCTGATGGTGAGTAGTCTGGGACTATCCAGTGGAAACCAACTGTTTCAAGATGCCCAGCAACCCGTAACGTAACGGGCACAGCAGCTTTCTGAACTGAAACTAAACAAACTGGCCAAACAAAGGACGGCGATTTTGCTAAGCGCGTGTTTGAGTTCAATTGACGAAAAACATATCGGAAGCTGTTGGACCATGAATGCAAACTGCAGTTCAGATCTGCTGTGCTACAACTCGTTTCCCGCTGTGGTGATTGGTTGACCTCACGGGGTAAGCCAGGGTGAGAGAGGGCTGTGGCTTTCCCGTTTATCTTTGAAGGCCAGGATGTGCTCAGCAACGGGCAGTGGGTTCTGAAGGCGGGCAATGCTTGTCTGGACGGACTGGGCACTGCTCAGTACAGGGGAAATGGGCGGGAAACATTACAGAGTCCTCGTACTTTCCGTGGGAAAAGCAAAGCACCTTCCCTGGAAGGAAGCGCATTACTAACAACCAGCTCTCGGCATTGCGTGGTGGGGGCGGGGGAGCGGCTTCCTTTGAAGTCAGGGTAGTATCGGACACAGTTGTGCTTCGGTGATTGCTTTCTAAACCACGCTCACGCGACTCACAGACAAACGGGTTGCTGACAGCACAACTTGAAAACAGAGAGCCAACTCCTACCCACTGTTTACAAGTAGTGTTTACTCTGAGAAACTCGGGGCTAAATGTTTAGTTAGTACAATTGTGTAACAAGCTCTCGAAATTAAGCCATATGTTCTACAACAAGCTCTCAGCATTGCGTGGTGGGGCGGGGGAGTGGCATTGCGTGGCGGGGGAGTGGCTTCCTTTGAAGTCTGATGCCGAGGCTCAGACAAATGGTGTTCGATGTGCGATGTGGCTGGCGATTTGCACGCACCTGGCTCACATGCACTGTACCTAATCCGCAGTGTGGGTAGACTTTTGAAAACCTTACTATAATCTCGCCAAACATGCATTGCTAAAGCAAAAGGCAATCAAAGCTGACATAGAGAAGACCTTAAACCTGGTTCTTTTCATTTTTTTTCCTTCCAGATACGAATTTCTGGTGCTGTAGGGAAAACTAGCATTAACAAAGCCAGTAGGTTTAATATATTTAACACATGCAGATCAGGGGTGTGGAATTTCATTAAAAAACCAACTTGTCCCTTTTGTGCCATGTTATGCGGCAGCAAATTATGGCAGCAATCTCCTTTATATAATAGCTCTGAAAAAGCCTCTCTGGTTATGCTCCTTCCATAGTAGGGTTTGAATACTGAGGGTCCGCGGAGGGTTTGTGGCCCTCAGCGGACTCCCGCTATCCACAACAGCACCCTTGAGAGCCTCCCTGAACGGTGCCGCGAGACTCATTACTGGCTCAAAAAAACACTCGCATATATCCCCAGACTTAAAGTCTCTAAAATGGCTGCCTTTTGAAGCCAGAATACAGCTAAAAATTGCTGTTATGACACACGCGGCCGTGCACCACAAGGCACCCAACTACCTCGCTCACAAGCTGTCTATATCAGGAGGTTCGAGATCCAATAGAAGTACAAAAAATCTACTCCTGAAACTCGTAGATTCCGGAAAGAGAAAATTTACAAGCGCTCCTTCTCAGGAATGGCACCCAGGATCTGGAATGCGCTCCCTCCTGAAACCAGGCTTATCTCCTCCACTGCACTCTTCAAGAAAGAGGTGAAAACCATCCTTCTGGCCAAGATCTCCTGAACCTTATAGGTGCTGGATCTGAGACTCTCCATTGCTCTGTATCACTGCTCTCCTTGTCCTTTGGCACTATACTTCTACTTGATGGGGGACACTATTACGCTACTCTCTTAATACCGACCAATATATGTTACATTTTGGTTTACTGATTCACTCTCCCGATGCCCCCACTCATTGTTCTCTATACACTAAGACACTGGTATAAGCCATCCACACACCCAAGGTGTACCTGAACACCTCTGTAGTGGGATCAATGACTGGTGCCGTCTTATATTACTTGTTTACCTGTTTGTATATTGATATGTTTTATGTATGTTATTATTATCCTACCATGTCAGTGATTATTATACTGCTTCCAATATCTCTGTTCATTCCTACCGCCCCTACCCTGTCTTTGTGAAGCGCTCTGATATCCGTAAGGATCTTGTTCGCGCTATATAAAACTTTGAATAAATAAATGCTGTAGGCGAGACCTAAAAATGTAAGAAAATGTGTCTATAGTTTGGAACTGTGTCCCGTTCAAGAGCAAATCTATATGCTTGTTATAAAGGGCATTATCTGTATACATTGGTAGTAGCCTGCACAGCAACAACCGCTATTTAGCAGGATTGTATGTAACAGTTTTTTTAGGTGTCTTATGTTGAAAATACAACTACATTACTGGTTCAAAACACAAGAATGGCAGGATGCACTGCCAGTTAGTGGCAAACATCGATATTCTTAGAAGACTTGTGAAAAAAGAATTGCCAGCACTAGCCTTTGGGCAATCCCTGCTTTGTTGTGTTATGTTTTTTTGCAAAATGTTATTGTTCGGGAAGCTACACAGCCCTCAGCAATCTAAACAAAAACATTGACTAAAGGCAAAAATGTTGTTTTTATGTTTCTGCTTCTCGAAACATAAAATTGTATAATTAGCATTTTTTTCTGCTTCTCGCTCTGCTTCTCGCACTGCGAGAAAGCAAAAGAAGGGTTTGGTTGTTGGCGGGTGGGCGCGTCGAGGAGGAGGGGCTAGCCCAATATTGTGGGCAACGACTGCTTGGTCGGCCCAGTGCCGTCCAAACCAGTCATGCACACTCCTGTTTTCTCCATGTAGGCTGCATGCACCGTGCATGGAGAAAACAGCCTCCTCATAGACGCCTGTGCGGTTGGCGTCCTAGCCAAACACAATGCTGCCATTGTAGCGTGGTGATTGGCTTAGGGGAGGAGAGGGAGGCTGCTTGCTTCTGCTTCCTGTGAGCAGAAAGAGGAGCCGCAACGCAGGACCGGAGGCAAAGGTAAGTTAAAAAAAAATATTTAAATTAAATTAACCCTGAGCAGCCCCCTTCCCACGCGACACCCCCCCACCCACCCACAAGTCATGCCGGCAGCGACTGTGCTAGAGTAGGTGAAAGAATAATGTGAATGACAGATTGATGGACAATGTCTGGCTAAAAGCCCTAATAGGTAACTATGTTATTCACAAATTGTATGCAAAATAAATCAATCAATCAATCGGAGTACTTGTAAAGCGCGCTACTTACCAGGCAGGGTCTCAAGGCGCTAACAGGAGGGGGTGCCGCTACTGCTCGAAGAGCCAGGTCTTGAGGAGTCTTCTGAAGGCGAGTAGGTCTTGGGTCTGCCGTAGGTGGGTAGGGTGGGCGTTCCAGGTCTTGGCGGCGAGGTAGGAAAAGGATCTGCCGCTGTAGGTTGTTCGTTGGATGCGGGGGACAGCGGCGAGGCTGGCGGAGCGGAGCTGGCGCGGGTGGGGGTGGGGGTGTAGACGCTGAGTCTGCTGTTCAGGTAAGCTGGTCCGGCGTTATGGAGTGCGTTGTGTGCATGGGAGAGGAGCTTGAAGGTGATCCTCTTGTCGATGGGGAGCCAGTGTAGGACTCTCAGGTGGGGGGTGATGTGGCTGCGGCAGGGGGCGTTGGTGATCAGTCGGGCGGAGGCGTTTTGGATGCGTTGTAGTCGTCGTAGGTGTTTGGCTGGGATTCCTGCGTAGAGTGCGTTGCTGTAGTCCAGTCTGCTGCTGACGAGGTCCTGTGTCACCGTTCTTCTTGTTTCGGTCAGGATCCACTTGTAGATCCTGCGGAGCATGTGGAGGGTGTTGTTGCAGGAGGAGGAGACGGCGTTGACCTGTTTAGACATGGAGAGGGAGGAGTCGAGGGTGAATCCTAGGTTGCGTGCATGGTCGGTGGGTGTCCACGCTGTTCCCAGTGTGGTCGGCCCCAGGAGTCGTCCCTGGCTGAGGGGGTGGGTCCGAGGATGAGTACCTCTGTCTTGTCCGAGTTCAGCTTCAGACAGACGGCTGTTCCTCATCCAGTCGGCGAAGGCCTTCATTCCCTCGTGGAGGTTGGTTTTGGCGGTGTGCGGGTCCTTGGTGAGGGAGAGGATGAGCTGGGTGTAGTCGGCATAGGAGATGATGTTGAGATCGTGATGGCGGACCACTTGTGCGAGGGGGGCCATGTAGACGTTGAACAGCGTCGGGCTGAGGGATGAGCTCTGGGGGACGCTGCAGATGATGTTGGTGGCTTCGGATCGGACGTGGTCCAGTCAAGAGCCTTCTCTTGGATTCCGGCTTCTAGGAGGTGTGTCTTTAGAGTGCGATGACAGACCGTGTCGAAGGCGGCTGACAGGTCCAGGAGGATGAGGGCTGATGTTTCGCCGTTGTCTAGTTGGCGCCTGATGTCATCTGTGGGGGTGATGAGGGCTGTCTCGGTGCTGTGGTTTCGTCTGAACCCGGAAGAAAGAGTGCCTTGTCAAACGCAGACTTATAAGCCAATTGGCGTGGACCTGACTGTCAGCCTCTTACCTTTGGGAAAGAATGTGAGAAAGAAAGAATGAAAGAAAGAAGAAGGCAAGAAAGAAAGAAATGGGAAAGAAAGAAAGATTCAAAGAGGGAGTCAAATAAGAAAAGGAAAGCCCCGAAAGAAAGAGGAAGGCAACAAAGAAAAAGTGAAGAAAGAAAGAACAAAAGAAAGAGGAAAGACAGAAAAGAAAGAAAATAGAAGGAGCAAATCAAAATAAGTAAGAAAGAAAAAGAATAATAGATGAAGGCAAGAAAGGAAAAAAGAAAGAAAGAATAAAGCAGGAAGAAAAGAGGAACAGAAAAAAGAAAGAAAGGAAAGAAAGAGCGAATGGCAGACAAGACAGGGTTTGCTTAGATAGAGCACCCTTATGAGCTTATATTCAAAGTCCATTTGAGCTGCTGGTAAGGGGTGAAAAAGCAGCAGTCAGATAAACAAAGGCCACTTCGAAAGGAATTTACAACAGTATTGTCAGGAGACAGAAACTAATAAAGCTGGAATGTGCCATCTACTGTTATCTGGTAGAAAGCACCCTGCTATCACATTAGGCTCTACAAACAAAGACAACTCTAAAGTAATGGAAAGGAAAAGAAAAAACACTGGCACTGGAGAGAACGGTAAGGAGAGTAGGATCTGCTTCTAATAGTTACCCCAACTTTTTGCTGATGTATCACTGTTTTCGACTTAGACTGACTGGGATCTTGCTATCCAGGACCCCAGTCTAGCTGCTTTCTCCTCTAAATTGATTGCATGTATTTTAGCTACACTCCAGATTGGATACTGGGTTACCTTTATCAGTCCCTAGTATATGGTACACCATGTACCCAAGGTATGGGTACTCCAGAGGCCTCCCAGGGGCTGCAGCATGTATTATGCCACCCCTGAGAGAACATTCAAACTGACACCACAGGTCTGCTACTGCAGCCTGTGTAAGGTGGTGCCTGCACCCCTTACATAGATATAGGTTACCTATATCTATTTGAAATCACTGCACATAAAAACCTATCAGTCACCCCATGTCAGGCCTTATCAATTCTGAAGGCAGAGGGCTAGGGTTTGTGTGAGAGGGTGCCCCTGCATGAGCAGAGCCCCTCTGCAGCCTTCGGAATCTATTCTCCGGAGTTGTCTGTGATGCAGCCAAACCTTATTTAAGTTCATTATAACCTCGCAGTAAATGCTAACTTTAAAACGGCTGTTTAGAAACATGTTGTGTTTGGTGTCAAACACCTTGGAATCATACCTCCCCGTAAGTAACTGAAGGGGGAGGTATGATTCCACCCTACTAGAGGGACTTATGTGAAACACTGGTACACCCGGTACCAGCTTTCTCGACCTGGGCATCAGAAAATGGATGCTGCCAGCCACAGACATGAGTCTGCCCTCCTACTGCTGAGCTGAGCTCGAGCAGGGGAAGTCTTTACAATAGGTCTCCTGTCACAGGGAGGTGTGACCACCTCCCAGACAGGCTTTAGTGTATTTGGGCTGGGTGGGTGCAATATGAGAGTGACTGAAAGTCTGCACTGGGGGCATATTTGGTGTCCCTGTGCATAGTCCTTCTCAAACCGGTTGCAGGAGCTATTTGCTCCTACTCTGGCGTGAAACTGGACAAAGGACATGGGTGTAGCCACCCCTCTGTGCTGACCATCCCATAGGTGGGTCCCCAGAGTTTGTCCAACCCCCTCCTTGGGTATAAAGTAGGAACCCTGACTACAGGACTTTAGATTTACCTTGACTAAACTCTGCAAGCTGAAACCAAGTACTTCGACGATCTACACTTCGCTGGACGACAGAAGAATCTCCCTTGGAGTAAAGGAGTTATTCCCCTGCTGAAGCAGGCACCTTAACGCATCTGACCTGTTTGCATCTCCCAAGCTCCTGAGGACTCCGAAGATTTCTGCAACACAGGAGGTGTGTTCCCGACCATCTCTGAGGTCAATCTGCTCTCTCAGCAATCCTGAGACCAGTATCCCTTGTGGGGACTGTGCAACCTGAACCCCTGTGCACCTTGTACTTTTGCAGCAGCATGTGCTTTTTGGCAATCCCTGAGACTGTGCTTTGGGCTACCTGTAGTTCTGACTCCAAGCAGTGTTTCCACCAAAGAATTCCGGCCTCCACTCCATGAGTGCTCCGTTGGCCTGTACTTCGTGAATCAGCTCAAGGTCCCTTTGCGATCCCTGGCCCATTGGCCTGTGGGTCCTGTAAAGGTAACTTTGAATTCCTTTGGATTTCCTGGTTCCTCCAGACGTGCCCTGACTCCCCATAGCTTGGAGAGTCTCCAGGGCCATGCTGATCCTCACCATAACTTTTTTTTCTGCCCGTGTGTGTTGCATTTGCCAAGGCTTGTGGTGTTCAATCCGGACACTGACCCCTCAGCACTCGACATCCTTCGTGGGACAGCTCACCTCTGGACTTTGATCATTGCCGATGTCTCCTAGTCCTCATGGCTGCAGAGTCAAGCATCCAATCTTCACACCTGAAGCACCCGACATCCGTGGGCATTCGTCTACTGAGCCCCTGGTCACCCTGAAGTGACCCAGACTCTGCTCCCTCTGCTTTCAGGTTCCTCTCACCTCGGATCCAGGCTTGGATTCCACCGGACACTTTTCATCTTCCCGGCAGCTGAACTTCTTTGAGTCATGCCATTGAAAACAACAAAGGTTTCCGATACCACTTGACCCCTATGCACCCAGCTCCCTGGGATAGGTAACACAGGTACCTTGGTACTCACATGGGTGCTGGCCTTAGCACCTTCTATGTTCCAAAGGGTTCGCTTGAAGGTCTCTCTGAAGTGTCCTTAAACTGTAAATTTCCAACCGCGACTTTCCCATAGAGTTGTACGGAACACGCGTCTGTGTTCACACACTGCACCCGTTCTCCGTGGGCTCCCTGTATCACTCCTTTGGGTGGAACCTTGGGGTCCCATCGATTCTACATGCTCTAGGCACTGTGTCTAGTGAAGTTGTTGTTTTTTTAGTATATGGTTCGGTCTTCCCCTGGAGCCCGCTTTGTATTGTGCTATTTACTGTCATTCTATTGATTAAGTATTGTGTGCCTTGTGCTCTAATCTCGTATAGAGGTTAGTAGAGAGTGTTTAGTAACAAATACATATGTTTTATATATCGCTTGTGTGGTTCTCCTTTCATTTGGTTATTCAGGAGGTTCTGATCTGGTAAAACAAGCTGCTTTACATTCATTCGAGGCTTAGCCTGAAGGCTGCTCTCCACAGCTATCACTAGGATTGCTTTCTATAAAGGTTGTCTTTAACCTAATCATCAATAAGGGTTGTTTGGACTGGTACAGGGTGCCCACTGGGCTTGATAATATGCACTTGTGAATTCCCATAGAAGCCCATGTTCTGCTGTGAACATGGGCTTCTATGGGAAGTCACAAGAGCATATTAGCAAGCCAATTATCAACGCTTTAGCGGCAGTTTCCTGCCGCTAAAGCGACAATAATTTTAACGCCGTTCTTAATAATATGCCCCCAAGTCTTTATCCTGTGAGATTTCTCAAACTTGAATATCCCTTCATCTTGGCAGAGTTTGAATGCCTTCTTTTTCGCACATTCTTGTGCATATTCTTCCCTCTAATGCATAAAGCTACTTTAAGATCCTAATTAAATCAGAGTGAGGGAGCAACCTCAATAGGAAGAAATTAAATACATGCAAGCGAATACTTTATTGAGACAAGCAAGATAGAAAACATGAGGGTAGGTAAGGAACTGGAATAGAAATGGAAACAAATCGAGCAAGGCAGTAGTTATCCTTTTTTAGCATAATGCATCCACAAACAGACACACTTTAGCCATGGACACAGTGACATCGATTACAAATAAATGCATACATACAGACAGCTCGAGGCACCTGCAAAAAACCCACACACAAACCACCAGATGTACATGCATCCAAGCAAACAGACCACCAGATATGAGGTCACCACTTCATACAAACTAGCATATATACAAGTACGTTATCTACTCATCAGTCCTCTTCACAACCACCATTATAACGTAAGCTTCATCCTGCTCTGTTTTCTAGATAACATGATTACATGTTTTGCCCCCTGTACTAAGGACTCAGTCAACTTACCAACCAAACCAGAAAATCTGTTGGATTGCAGCCCTAACACAACCCACTGAGCAGTGTTTGCATAAGATGTCTTTCCGGTAGCGATCAGTGCCATGAGACAAGGTAAGGACAACCAATCAAAACCCAAATCCTCTTTCATAATTAATCATACACTCAAGAAAAACTAGAAACAAAATATCTTTTTCAAATCCTATATTTGAAAAGCCCAATCTGGTGCATATGATATGAATTGTAACCACACAGAATATAGACAATAAAATAGCGAGGAAAGGATCAATACTGGGAACAGCAAGACATTTTCTAATATTGTATTTGTACATCTAGCCATAATACCCTCATTTGCCTCTTTGAGGCACTATGCTAGCTCTGGTAGATTAGTGAATAATCAGCCCATCTTTAGTATCAAAGATGGTGCATGCTCATGCTTTGTTCAGAACAGCAGGACTTAGGGCCATATGTATGTATGCGAATTTCGGCCTTTGCGAATGCTAATTAGCTAAATGGTATGTAGGTAACATGTTTGATGCAAAATAGGGAATCGCAAAATTTGCGATTCCTTATTTTGCGATTGCACTTAAGGAATCGCAAATTTTGCGATTCCTTAAATGCAATGTATCAAAGAAAAAATATTCAAAAAATGCCCATAAGGATTCGCAAATTACCACCAACTTCTAGTTGGTGGTAAGTTGAGAATTTAAAAAAAAAGCTTTTTTCAAAAAACCCAAAGGTGCCATATGGCGCTCATACATGCCCTTAGGGCATGTATGTGCGCCATATGCCCCCACATGTCATTTTCAGGGGTGCAGCAGGGTGTTCTTGAGACACCCCTGCACCCTCGAAAATATTCCTAATTTGCGATTAGCAAATTGCTTATCGCAAATTCCCCCTTCATTCCTATGGGCCTCCTGGCCCATAGAAATAAATGGGTAATTTGCGATTAGCAATTTGCTAATCGCAAATTAGGGATGGTAAGGAATCGCTATAAAAAGCGATTTTTTACATACATACCGTTTTGCGAATTCTAAATAGCGATTCCTTAAAAATCGCTATTTAGAATTCGCAAAACGGAACTATGATACATATGGCCCTTAGGTTCTGTCTCAATACAATCCTGCTATTTCTGTCAAAGTGCAGCTGTGTATATCAAAAAATCACATCCAGTCGGGTAGCCGGTGGAGGTCACTTGCCATCTTACAGCAACCTTTGATTAAAATCGGCGCTGAATTCATGCCCATCCTGTCTTGATACCTCTGGTGCCAAGATCACCTTTCTGACTTCACGCCCTTTAGGCTCACTTTCATAATACTTAATCAGAGACCTGTTAACAGCTATTAGAATAAACAACCAATATGAAGCAGCCTAATGCCCCGTCAGCTACTCCTTATCGTTAAACAATATTCTGTAAGAGAAACAACATGTGACGCACAGGCACTAACCTTCTAAAAGCTCTGTTTGTTTATAATGGATAAAAATTATATGCTTCAGCAGAAATGATTACATGACAAGAATGTATTCACATAAGCTTGATTATAATATTTGCATGAAACAACTGAAGAGCTAAACAACATGTTAAGAATGTGCATTCAAATAAATTATAGCTGTTCATTTCTTGATTATTTGATTGTTTAATGCTGGTACTATCAGTACATCTACTCCTGTTTAAGAGGAAACTGTTGATAAGGCTGTCCAATGTATGTATTTTGTGATCCTATTCAGTCCATCGGTCAGTGTGGTATTAGCTAGCACCTAGAAGCCTAATAAGTAGACACAGCACTACATAAAATATCTGAAATTAAATGGAATGAGTCTTCGCTGAGTGCGTCAAGCAGTATATTACTTTGACAAGAACGAGGAAATTTTACATTTTCAGACATTTCTTAAAGCTCTCTGTGAGCCAGTAGGAAAATAAACGTTTTGTTTAAGAAAATGTGATAATTTGAGCCTATTATTATATGATCTAAATTGGCTCCCAACTGAAATTAGCGGGCTGCTTAAAATGCTACGTCTGTCACCAAAGGTCATTCAACGACCTTCTTGTCTGGCACAAAAAAATGCAGCTACTTAATGGAGACAGCCTAATGAGGTCACCAAACGTGAAGTTCCTACTTATTGCTAAACATAAAAAGCTTCAATAAAGGCGCAGCCTTTCTCATGGACTGCTCTGCTGCTCTGGGACTGAAGCTGTGACAGGAGTGTCCAGTTTACTGGCCTCGATCAAGCTGCTCTGCTGATCTATGACAGAAGCGTCCAGCTTACTGGTCTCAACCAAGGCCAGTCTTCTGATCCGAGCAAGGTTGTTCTTATGGATAGAGCCTGGTTCGGTGTTCTTGCCCAACGTCTGACCTCCTGCTCCATCTGACCATAGCAGATTATCAGAGACTAGTCTGGGATTTTGTGTACTATGAGTGCTTAATTTGTAAAAAAAATAAGTGCCAGGGTCCTCGTCAGAACACTCAGCAGCTTGTACCCCCAATGCCCACACGCCAGCGTAGCCAATGACTGTACCAACACAAAAAACCATGCCACTCCTACAAGTGTGACAATTCAGACTTTTGATATACATTACAAATGACCAATACCTGCCGCCCAAGTCATTCTTATGGCTTTGAGTGACAGATATTAGTCGTTTTAATGTACATTGAATTATTAAGTAACTGTTGTGCTCATCACAAAATTAGACAAAGAGCGTCACCATGTGGCAGTTGTGGCCAAAGGTGCCGGCGATGGCAATAAAGTGCAAGTGCTGAGCCCTGAAACCATCGGCTCAAATTAAGCACTGGTTCTATGAATGAATTACATTTTATTTTTGCATCATTACTTACAATCTTTGCAAAATTGCAGTACATTATCCAGAATTACAGTTAAATGTGTATCTCACAACATTGTAAAACTTGTATCTACCCTAAGTAAGGTATAGTTCCTCCCAAAATCTGTGCTTCTGGTAAAAGCAAAGTTTAATCATCTACCTGAGGAAGGCATCGTGTTTTGAGCAAAGGCTAAATTTATAGCCCAAATGTTGGTAACTCCAAGTAGGATCAAGTAACTCCAAGTAGATCTTTTCCTCAGGTTCAAATTCATTTTCTCCTTCGAATTATTAGAATGGCCAGATTTCTAACCAGACAATAGTCTATTTTTCAGCCTCAGCATATTACAATATGTTTGCCAGCTGAAAGTACTATTTTCTCGTTATCAAATCATCTACACATTTTTACCCTTAAAAACACACCCTCCCATAATCTTTCTTGAATCTTTCTGTTTTCCGACTGGTTTATTACAATATAATCCCATTTTTTAATCTTTCAGTATTATGATATCTTTTTTTAGATCTATGTATTTTACTTTATTTTTATTTTTAGTAATGTGTGTTGTGTGTACCTCTGTAGTCCGAGTTTTGGATAAAAAAATGATTGCACTGATTGTCTAACAGCCTTCCTGGGTACAAGAGAAGAACAGATTACTGAGTTCACCAATAAAAGCTGTGTTTCTTCTGTCTGTAATTTACGGTTTTGTTTCTCAAGCGGGCGATAGGCCCAGTGACCAGGGATTTTATCGTTTTGGAAAATAGCAATCAGATTCTGCACAGCATGTGGTTTCAATCATGGCTCAATTGCTTCTTAGATAATACATAATAGAGACCTTCAGACTGTCCTGGGAGTGGGTCACAACGCCAAGTGCCATGTGCCTAACGTATGAATCAATAAACGAGTGTGTGGTTCAAGATTTATTAAAAAGGCGCTAAAATGACTTTGGTGCCTACATGCCTGGCATTGGACTGCCCATTCTTCTTTGATTATGCGCCTGTTATGCAAATGAAGTACACGTGTTTTTAAGTACAGTTGTACTTGTGTACCAGGTTTATTGTGATGGACGGTTGATCCCTGCTTCCTTTGCAGTGCCTGTTCTCTGTGTGAGGGAAGGTTGCATTGCTGTTACATGGCCTGTACCTGTTTCGTATGTGAAGGTAACCAGTGCTGTCCAAATAGCACCTGTTATGAGATTTTCTCGAATAATGTGGAATAACACACATATTTTAGCACTTATTGCATCAACATCCTCATGGCCTTGAAACTAATTATCATTTATCATCTGTTACATTCTGGCATTGTTGATCTGGCAAAATTAAACAAGGGATGTGAACTTCACTGCACTCAACGGTTACCCGGGTGATATAGGGGCATATGTAGGAAGGCGTTGGCGATTCGCAAACCCTTAGAATTGCGATTCTCAAATTGCGATTTTCTCATGGAAAATCGCAATTTGAGAATGTATCCCCATTCATTCCTATGGGCCAAAGGAATGAATGGGACACTCATTCCTTAATTGCGATTCGCAATTAGCTAATCGCAAATAAGGAATGTTAGAGATTCGCAAAAAAATTGCGAATTATTACCTACATTCCATTTTGCTATTCTCAAATAGCGATTCCTTAAAAATCGCTATTTGAGAATCGCAAAATGGAAATTACCTACATATGCCCCTTAATCCTCATGATTTGCGATCACGATCCGTGCACATGCAGCAGTTTGCACTCGGATCTGAATCATCTGGGCCACTCATAGCGGGGACCTGTTTGTTAGGAACGTCTGCACTGCTGCTCGAAGCTTGCATTACTGATAGCAGGTGCTGCACCTGTTTTGAGGGAGCGTGCACTTTACCCACGGCTGGCGGACTGAGAATGCAACCCAGCCCTGGCAATTAAGTCGGAGTGGAGGGAGGTTGGGGGGCGTTGGTGGGAAACACTGCTGCTGCTTTTGTTACAGGTTGCACTATTTATGCCTGGTTTGTACCAGTTCTACATGTCAGAGGTAATCTTAGTTTGCTCCTTCCTTTACTGTCTATATTTTGTGTGCCCATTGGACCTTTACACTGCTGCTGCCCGTGCTGTCATTGTTCTATGTACTTGAGAGAAGTTTGCCCCTTTGGTGCCTATGCTGGACCTTCTGTGTGTGTGGATGTCTGTGTGAAGCTTCTATGTTTAATGCCTGTGCCAGCACTGTACTGTGGTGTTTATTTACAAGGAAATGGCAGAGCGCCTCCAAATTTGGCGCCACAGCGCTCTGCCATTACCAAAACGCAGGAATTCACCATATTTACAAGAATACGGAACACCCCATAGTGCAAGGGTGCTTGCATTGCAAGGAATGATTGCTTATATGCAGGAAGGTGCAGTGGCGCCTCGCAGAGGGAATGTTGCGGGGCGGTGGGGTGTGGTGTGGGAGGAGCAGGTTGGGGGTAGTGGTCTCAGACATACGACGGGCAGGAGTAAAGTAAGTAAATAAATAAATAAAACTATTTACCTTGCGCTTTTTTTTACGGGGGGCGCAAAAGCGCCCCCGGTAAAAAAACGTCTCCCACCCTTGCAGCCTCCTGGGGAAACGCCTGATGCACAGTTCGGCCAGTCCCGGCCCTGACATCTGCTGCTGTGCTGTACCTGTGTTTTTGAGGGAATCTTGCACTGCTGGTGTCCTTGCCTGACATCTTTTGTGTGTGTGCATATGAGGGACAAAGTACAAATGAGAGGGAAGCTTGCACTCCTGCTTTATCGGCTATTCTCGGTCTGTCACTTCCCACCGCTGCCTATTCTGTGTCTGTGGCGGAAACAAGCACATTTGCTGCTGTGCTATATCTTCTATTTTTTAAGGATCTTGCACTGCTGGTGTCCTTGCTGCTACACCTGTTGTTTCTTTGTCAGAAATGTTTGATATGCTTTTCACTATGCAAAAATACCCAAGCTAATAGCTTTATCATTGCTTGCTCAACTGAACATTCATCTGATAAAACTGCTTATTACTAAAGAAAAATGACATTCGAATTGCAGAATAAGAACTCATTTTCACCTCCCAAGTCATCACTGTCTAAGATAACAGCATCCTGAATGTAGAACACTGGTTTGTGTACTCAAAGAATTACATGGAGTGTAAACCGAGGCCCGACAAGAGGAAATGGTACAATGCATCATGTCCGCCAAGCACAATAACATCACCCTGGGGACAAGGCAACCGTGTAACTTCGGAATTATTAGCTACTTTCATAACCTCTTTCCAGAACAGACACCCCTCCGAGGCAGGCAAGGTCTGTCTCCTTCTTTATTAAAGCAACACTATCTAAAATCCCAGAAATATGTTGGTAGTGAAGATCCGTATTCGTCTTTTTTGTGTTCGATTGTCTTCTGCAACAGATACTTCGGTTGTGTGTCGATGGGTATTTTGTTCTCATTTCCTCAGTCCATTGCCTCCAAAAACCCGGTAGGGCTAGAGGCAGAGTCAGTCACAGACTGGCATAGCCATGACACAAGGACCCCAGGAATTCGGAAGCAACATCCAGGGACATCTTAAGGATTTTGGGGGCCCTGGGCCAATCCTATTATGGGGTCTCTGTTTGGAACAGCTTTGAATGTATGATCCAGTTTCAGCTCTTTCATGCCCTCCTTGGGCAAGTCACTGACAGTGCACAGCCAAACTCGCCCACATTTTAAATCTGTTTACATATAATATTCAGAAATTGTGACGTGTTGTCAATGTTGTAATATGGCAGTTAGTAATATACCTGAAAATAATCTCAGTGACACCCATATATGTGAGGTCCTGTTTTTTTTTTTTAAACAATTTTTATTGACAATAAAAAAGAAAACATTGCTTGGGCATACATAACAGTGTCGTTGCACACATAGAGACAGTCAAATCAAGAAATCCAATACAGTAATGCATAGAAAAAGGCAAGCCATCAGTGTCGCGCAGTTGTCCCCCCCTGCCCCTCCCGCTCCACATCCGGGAAACATCCTTTACAACGCAACTTTTACCACGCAGTGCCTTTACGACGCAACTTTTACAACGCAAACCATTACAACGAATTGCGCTGGGGGGTGCTCTAGGATAGGGAATGTGTTTAATGTACTATCCAACACCTTCCCTACTATCCACGGGGACTGGAGTTGGAATAGTAAATTAAACAATTCACTATCCAGCGCCTAAAAGCATTATGCGTTGTAATGGTATGCGCTGTAAAAACAGCGTTGTAAAAGCATGCGATGTAAAAGCATGCGTTGTAATGTCATACATCCTCCACATCCCCTCACATCCTATTCAGAGTCGCTGTTGCTATCCAGGTGTGGTGGCTCACAAATACATCCCCGGTATTCATTCCATGCCCCCTAGATTCTGGTCCATTTCCGTGGGCATTTACGATTCAAATATACTGTCCGCTCAGCCATCATTACAATATCTAAATCTGTACACCAATCCCTAAGCTTTGGCACCAAGTGGGACCCCCAAAGTCTAGCAATATTCCTTTTTGCCTGCATGATTCCTAATGTGATCCAGTCCTGCATGTAATGATTGAGATCAGTAGGTTCCCAGATGTTTAATAAGCAGCGGCGCGACTCTGGGACCAGGGAGTCTTTTACCCCTTGCGACATAGTTCGCATTACCTGAGCCCAGAAATCTGCAACCCGGGGACAGTCCCAGATGGTATGAAAGAATGTCCCTTCCTCACCGCAGCCCCGCAAACAGTACTTATGTGCAGCTTTCCGTATCTTGTGGAGAGTGACTCTAGTGTAATAAACCCGGTGTAGAATTTTCAGCTGTATTAACCGGAGTCTCGATGGTATGGCCACCTCACGTGGTGAGGAGAGAGCCGTTTGCCAATCAGACTCGTCCAACTCACCCACCTCCGCGGTCCAGGCCGCCTTGAGCTTCAAAGTAGGGTTAGGCAAATTATTAACCAGTTTACGGAAGACAAACGAGGTCGCCTTTTTAGGCATGTGTTCCGTCAGAAGCCTATCCTCCAGTGGAGTGGATTCAGGCAAATCATCACCTGGAGGGATCACCGACTTCAGGGCATGACTAATTTGCAAATACCGAAAACGTTCCGAATGCGCCAGCTCGTATTGTTCCACGAGCTGGTCAAAGGGAACAATGGCTCCATTCTTCCAGAGGTCTCCCACCGTGGAGATACCTATCAAGTCCCAGGCCCCAAACCCTTTGCTGTTACACAGATGGCCTAGTCGAAGTGATGACCAGAGCGGCGTCATCTGCATAAGTGTGTCCTTACATTTGAGGCGGGCCGATGCCAAATACCACAACCTCACCATGTGGGCCGTAGGGCCAAGTAAGGGCGCAGCACTTTTCCTGTCATAAAGTGCGGCCATTACACCACCAGTGCCTAGATCGTACCTATCCACCTTGAATGCGGGCTCAGTCTGCGGAGCATGCAGCCACTGGTTTATGATCTTCAGCTGAGATGCCCAATAATATAGTTGAACATCAGGGAGTGCTATGCCTCCATCGAACCAGCCTCTAACCAACTTTTGCGCGGAAATGCGCACCGGCTTGGCCCCCCAAAGGAGACCCGAGACCAGCACGTCTACGGCTCTAAAATACTTAGGAGGTACAAAAAATGGGGTATTTTCGAGGATATAGAGTAGCCGTGGCAGACTCATCATTTTAAATAATGCCGCCTTTCCCAGTAGGTTCAATGGTTAGGTGTGCCAGTGCTTCACGTCGGTGGGAAGGCGTGCTAGGGTTGGCGTTAAATTATGTTGAAAGGAGGCCTCCTGATCAGGCGTCACCCAGATCCCCGGGTATTTAAAGGGCTTGTCTGTGACCATCAACTGGCAATCCCCCCGCAGCTGTGGCGGGGGGCCTTTAACGACAAATAGTACCGACTTGGACCAATTAATGGTATATCCCGAGGCCCGTATAAAGGCTTCAAAGATGTGAAGAGGTACTATGATCGAGCGTCTAGGCCTGGTCAGATATAGAAGGATATCATCTCCATACAACGATATGCGGTCCTCCCATGTGTCAGTCCAACTGAGTCCTTTAACCATGGGGTCCCACCGTATCCATGCTGCTAATGGTTCAAGAATCAAGGCAAATAACAAGGGCGAAAGGGGGCATCCCTAACGCGTACCCCAACCAAGTTGGAATTCCCTAGAGATATGGCCATTAGCCACCACATGGGCTAGGGGCCTGGTATAAAGTAGCCCCACCCACGCACAGAATTTGGGTCCGAAGCCGAGGTGGCGTAGAACCGCAAACGGATAAGGCCATTCGACCATGTCGAACGCCATTCGAGCGTCCAACGAGAGGATCACCGCCGGTTCAGGAAGATTTGGTATCTGTGCCATCACCGCATGAAGCCGTCGCAGATTAAGCGCAGTATTCCTCTTTGGCATGAACCCAGACTGGTCTGGGTGTATCAGTTTCTCTAAATGCGGGGTGAGCCGGTGAGCTATTAATTTTGCCAAAATCTTTGCCTCCGCATACAATAAAGATATTGGACGATACGAGGTACACAGGTCCTGGGGCTTTCAAGGTTTCGGAATAGCAATTATTGTAGCTGTTCGTTGATCTCGCGGCAATTCCTCCCTATTCAAACTATCTACAAACATCCCCAAAAGGTGTGGAGCAGTTTGTTCAGACACTTGCTTATACAATTCTATGGGGATCCCGTTGGGACCCATGGCCTTACCCGATTGCAGAGAGTGGATCGCAGAATGAACCTCGTCCTTCGTGAAGTCAGTGTCCAGGGCCGAGGCCTCGTACTCTGATAGGGAGGGCATTCCTAAATCCTTTGATTGGTGGGGGTATAAACTGTTTCGAAGTGATTAGCTAGGGTGTCTACAATGTCCATTGGGGTAGTGACCAGGGTACGGAGTTGCGCTATCGTCCTCTGGGCCTTTTCCTTCCCGTCTAACCATGCCAAGAGCTTCCCCGCCTTATCTCCTACCTCGTAAATAGTGTGTTGCGTGTGTTGGAGCTGTCGCCTCACCTGCTCCCTTTGATATTCCGTGAATTCAGATTGTTTGAGACGCAATTGTAGTGCGGTCTCGTCAGTGGGGTCAGCCTCGGGTCGGGCCTGCAGCACGGACAGTTCAGTTTCTAGCGTTTGTATGTCAGTATTTGCCTCTCGCCTGTAACCTGTTATCGAGGCTATGGCTTGTCCTCTGAGCACCGTCTTATACGACTCCCACAGGACACCGGACGATTGTACCGAGTCTGTATTTCTTGGAAGTTATGCTTTGTGACCGCAATCAGTCCTTTCCTAATCTTTGAGTTGTGTAAGTAGCCGGGGGAAATCGGGAAGATACGCTTCCGGGCTTTAACAAAGGAGGTGTAGGTCATAGTGACCGGGGAGTGGTCGGAGATGCCACGTGAGCCTAACTTAGTGTCCACCAGATGAGGTAGACGGTCGGCGGAAAGGAGAAAATAGTCAATCTGGTAAAGGCTATTGTGAACCCCGGAGTAGAAAGTGTATCCGCGATCCCCCGGGTGTTGGAACCTCCACCCATCCGTGAGGTCAAGGGCGTCTAGAAAGCCTACTAGTCGGGACCTGCCCGCACTCGGTGTCCTGCCCGGGCAACGGTCTAATTCGTCATTTAGGACTGCGTTGAAATCACCTCCTATTATGAGTTCCCCATCCGGCAGCGTAAGCAAAAATGCACTAAGGGCGGGAAGCACAACGGAGTGAAGGGCCGGGGGAACATAGACTGACACAACATTAAACTTCCTCCCTTCCCACAGGCAGGAGACCGCCGCGAATTGTCCCTGTGTGTCCTTCCAGACCTGCTGTACACTTAAGGGGAAGCGCTTACGTACCAGTATACCCACCCCTCTAGAGCCTGTTGTAAACTCTGAGTGCACTGCCATTGTATACCCCTAGCGATCCAAAGCTTTGCAGGACGACCCTACCAGATGTGTTTCTTGAAGCAGTACTAGTGCCGGGGCTGTACGGCGAACATACTGCAACACCAATCCCCGTTTAATTTTGTCCCCCAGCCCGTGTACATTCCAAGTGAGCAAGGTAATAGGAGCCACAGGGGCCACCCGTGGGGCATTAACTTGCGCCGTAGCGCTCGGCAAATCTACCTCTTCCATCACAATTAAGACTTCTCTGTGAGCCCATCTCTTCATTGTGCAGCTTAGCAAATGGAACTTTGAAATATAGCCCAAAATTACAACAAAAAACAAACCTTAACAGCCCTCCCCCTCCCTCCGCCCCTGCGTTCCCTGCATGTGGACTTCAAACTGCCCACCCCCCAACCCGGCAGAGTGCCTGTGCATTCCCCACCCATGCTAACTGCGCAGAGGTGAAGCGATCCCCTCCCCCCGCGGCAGTCTATTAAGCCAACAATTTAATACAGCCTTCAATCGTGGATAACAGCCTAAGGAAAATTTCCATAACATGTCTAGATAATTGCAAATTAAACACATTACATACACGGAACCTCCAAATTCAGGCACCTACACCCAGTCGCTCCTACGCTGACAGCTTCCCCCCCATACTTGCAAGTGTTCATTAGGGCTAGTCTGTCAAGAGGCCGCCGATGTCCCTCATTCCTGTTCAGATAGGCCGCTTCACCCCAGCTCGGCCCCCATCGTTGTAGTCTCAGGTCTGCCACCGGTCCTCCGTTCTGCTGCATTACGACGACTACCAGTCTTGTCGCCGACCTTCGTCCAGCCGTCCAGCCATTCCCAGGTTGCATCAGGTGAGTCGAAAAACCACGATTTACCGTCCCATTCGACTCTAAATTTTGCTGGAAAAAGCATTGCATACTTAATGTCCCTGCTGCGTAGTTTCTGTTTGACTGACTGGTAGCTTTGTCGTTGCGCCTGGACCCGAGCCGTAAAATCAGGAAAAAAGGAGACCTCATAATTGTCGATCTTTAATGGGGGGCCCGCTCCGGAGGCTTGCAAAATATTGTCTCGGTCTCGAAAATTAAAGACTCTGGCTATAAGGGGTCTAGGTGGGGCCCCGGGTTTGGGCCTCCCGCCCGGCACCCTATGGGCTCGTTCGATGGAGAAATAAGCAGAGAGTGCCTTAGGCTTTAGGTGTTTCGTAATCAGCTCTTCCACATAAAGATCCGCGGCAGGCCCCTCCGTTTTCTCCGGAACCCCAAGGTTCTAACGTTGTTGCAACGAGCCCTCCCTTCGTAATCATCCAGCTGTTGTGCCATACGGATCTGTCTTTTTTCCATGTCGGACATTTGGCGCTGCAGCTCGGAAGTGTCTTCTTGTAGCGCCGCCGTCACCACCTTGAGTTCCCTCACTTTCTTGTTCGTCTGCTTAAAATCAGCACGAAGTAGGGACACGTCTGCCGTTACTGAGTCCATGGATGTGCGCATCCCCCCAATGGCGGCCAGGACATCATGGAGCGTGGGTTCTTTAGTCGGGGGAGATGACCCTTTTGCGCCGTCTTTGTCCGTTCTTGGCGAATCGGGTTTTTCTCCGCCTTGGTTCCATGCGAATTTCGACAGTTTCGTCTGAGTGCTATTCTTGGAGCCCCTGCCCCCTGCCGCCATTTTCACCTCCAAAATGAGAGGCAAGCCGGTGGGATGCACGAGTGCAACTGCGTCGGCGTTCCTGTAGCCACCTCCTAAACTGGGGCCCTCGTGATATGCCCAGTCCCACGTCCAGCAGGTCGTCGAAGGGCTCGCCAGCCCGTCCCACAGCCCTCTAGAGCCGGGTCGCGCCCGCCAGCACCGCCTAACCGGCCGAGAAGTTCCAACAGTCTATGGCCAAATAACCAGGCCGGGCGCGCCTTGTCCGGAGCAGGTCTTGTCATTTGGGAGGGGGGGGGAAAGTGGGGCAAAAGCACAAGCCGCAGCACAGTGGATCCTCCGGGACTCCCAGGCACCGCAGTATGTCAGGGCCACTGTAGACCCGGCCGCGCCTCCAGCGCTATCAGGGTCCAGAAAGTATGCTCCAGGAGGCACACACAGAGTCCCAGCCGGTGGGAGCGTCGCCGCTTGCAGTGCGGGCCGCAGCAGGTCAGTGGGCCGCGTTGTGCTCCTCCCACCAGTTGGGCCTGGAGCGTTCCGGCGCTGCCAGCACCGCGTCGGCCGCCGGTAGGCCGCAAAGCCGGGGCCTAAATTTTCGCCCCGCCCCGGGCCGACACTACCTTACCGCCTGGAGGCGGCGACCGGAAAGCCGCAGTCCTGGTCCCCCCACGGGCTTCTCCTGCCCTTTCAGGGGCCGAGCCCCTATCCGCCTGTCACCTGGTGGGGGGCGGCTGCCAGGGGGCCGCTGAAAGCAGAGCAGGTCTGCGCTCCGATCACTGCATCGGAGCCGCCATTTTGCGTGTCCCGGCCATCCCAGCAACCGGCCGCTGCAACGTCTATGTAGCGAGGACCGCGGTCCCCGAACACCACACCGGAGCCTTCCCGAGGGTGTCAGCTGTGCAATCGGGCACTTTGGCGAGATTCTGTCCGGGTCCGCAGGCTGTAAACTGATTATTCGCCCCGGGCTGGGCAGAGCTCGCTCAAGCTGCGGCCATTACTCTCGGCCGCTTAGCCACGCCCCCGTGAGGTCCTGTTTTGATCTAGAGAAACTTTTTTTATGGATGTTGCATGAAACATAAACACAGCATTTTTCTGAAAAATGTCTGTAATAGACTATCACACATCATCCAAATTCAACACAAATGAAAGGAAAATGGTATTTAAAACAAGCTGTTTAAGAATTATTTAGGGTCTTCAGGGCAAGACTCTCACCACAACAGAGCTGACTCTATCCGGAGCCTAATGAACATCTGGGGCTCTGGGCCACAGCCCACTTTGCCAATGCCTTAAAACATCTCTGGCAACATCAAGCAACAGCAACTGAAATCCTCTACCTAATTCCTATCATCGTATCCCACCACCAGATGACAGCACGAAAAATGCTGCCAGAAGTAGTGGTCCAAGTTGGAAGATCCTTCATATGCATTTGCGTTTGGGGCTTTACCGTGCGTGCCTGCGAAATGGAGGCGAGTGATCCTTTCATGTGCCCCATTAAATCCAAGGCCTCTAGTTATCTGAGAGGCCACCAGCCTCTCGGATAACAAATAAATACAAAGAAACAAGTAAATAACAACTAAATACAGTTGAAATATACTAATACTATCATTACGAAAAAGCAGATCAGTGAAGAAGCCCCCTCCAGAAAACAGTTCACCCAATACATTCATGAAGCAAATAGATCTTTCAAAATGTGTTCTAAAGTAAGAGTAAATGGGTAGTTTTACTGAGAGTGGTAAAGAATTCCTCAAACTAAGTGGGGCTCCAGAAAGCTTGATATATTGGTCAGGATTTCACACACTGAGGAGGTCCAGTCTGGCCAGTAATTAGCTAAAAAATGCTAGCTGTAATTTTTGGCAGCCATGTTGTCAAAGCTGGTGAAGTACCATTGTCGTAAAGAAAGGCCAGCCAGTTTGAACTGTGCATGTGATCTTTCAGCAAAGACAATGTAACAACTTGAACAAGGGGGCACTATGTGACGAGATGGTCTATGGATTGGTGAATGACCTTCTGAGAGGGATGTTGATGCACGCCTTGGTAAGTCAATCTGCATTACATTCTGCAGTAGGTAGTGCCATAGTTGGTAAAGATGGACAACCAAGAGTTGATGGTTGGTCTAGAAAGATTTGAAGAATAAAAACTCTGTTTTGGAAGGATTAACCTCAGCTCTACAGCAAAAATCCCAACTTCAATAACCAGAGGCAGGTTTTACATGTTTGCTGTAGATGACACTTCAGATATAGCTGTGTGCCACCTGACATACTGCTCTCCGCCATGCAGTCTACAGGCAGTTCTATGTTACGGATTGACCGTAAGACATTGCGAGGTAGGCATTAAGGTACCTACAATATACCAGCAAGGACATGGGCGAAGTCATTTGAACCTACTGAAAGCAATTTGACAGAAAAGAAATAACTCACTCCTCGATCTTACACCTTGAGCCCAAAAGAGTTGTAAGAAGAGAGAGGAGAATCCTACTACCCAGAGAGATCCTGCAGCATAAGGCATCAGTTTTTCCTGCCATCAGTAACCCAGAGTTAGCCATCAAAGGCTTCTATGGCGGAAGTCTCAGTGCCCCATTTGAAGTGGTAGGCAAACTGTTACTTAAGAGTGAACGTGTTATTGATTTACACCTGACTTGTGATGGAAATAATTCAATGTAGCACCCTGGAGGTGCTTCAGTTAAAGCAATGATATAATACAATTTTATAGTACAACTTAAAACATACTTGGGGTCCATACTGCTTTGACAGGAGTTAATGGAATGACTGCTGTAGGAGAGTAGGGTCTGCTATCCTATGGTCACCCCAAATTTTTGCTTTTTGCTTCACTGGTTTATGACTCAATGTGGCTGTGGGCCTGCTAATCAGACCCACAGCCTGCTGTTCTCTCTCTAAAGTAATGCCAATGCACTTTAGGTGCATTACGGAATTGGAACTGGTTCACCTTATTGGCCCCTGTAACAGTGTACCCCAGGTACCCAGGGCCTAGGTGCTTCCAAGGCCTACCAGGGGCTGCAGCACGTATTGTGCCACCCCTGGCCTGGCCTCCATATTTGACACAACTGGCTGATCACTCAGCTGGGGTAAGTCGGTGTAACCACCCCTTACCTAGGTATAGTATGCCTATATCTAACCTAAAATGGACACATATGTTCCTATCAGCCACTCCTATGGAAGGCCTCATCAATCCTGGAGGCAGAGTGCTTGGAAATATGTGAGATGGTGCTCTGGCGTGAGCTGAGCCTGTCTGCAGCTTTCGGAACCAAGTCCTTTAGCTGTTTCATGATACTGCCATACCATATACTCTTAAGTGCATTATGAACCTCGCGGTTAAATGCTATCTTTGGTTTGGCTTTATCAAAACATGTCGAGTAAGGTGTCATACGAATTGGAATACTACCCCCTTGCCAGTTCTGGTGACGGGGGTAGCATTCCACCCTACTAGAGGGACACGACATGTACCTAACCTGAACCCCGGTTAAAGTTAAACGTGAGCCTTGGCATCACAAAAAGGATGCTGCCACCACAGACACAAGTCTGACCTCCTGCTGCTGGGAGTCCTTCCAGCGAGGGCGGCTAGGACAACGGGTTTCCTGCCTTGGGAGGTGCTAGCACCACCTCAGACAGGATTTTGTGTATTGGGTAGGACAGGGCTGAATAGAATCAGACATGCCTGAGGCACACAAGGTGTCCCTGTGCATTTGCCTGTTCAAACCGGTACTGGGGCTCTCCAGCCCCAGTCTTGGCGCAAAGCTGCACAAAGGAAAGGGGGTGTAAGCACCCCCCTTCCTGGTCCCACCCAGTGGAGGGACCTAGCAGGTGATCCGGCCCCTAGAATTGGAATAAGAGTAGGAGCTGTGTCCCAGGACTTCAGATCATCCTGAACTCGACTTGAAACTAAGAAGAAAACTGGACTTCGACATTCTGCTGCACAGAAGACTGAAGAGAATCTCCCTTGTGGCCAAGGAGTGACCACCCTGTGAATACAGGCACCAACCAGCAACTCGACGTCTGCTTTGCCGCCACCTCCCGCCGGAGCCCGAGCCCAGAGCCTGACAAGACCCAGACTCCCAGACATCTCAGAGCCCGATCCACAGTCCCTGAAAAGAAGAGATCATGGAGGCACCGAGAGACGTGGGACCGGACCACTTGAAAGACCCCCGAGAAGCTGACTGCGCAGCACCCGAGGCACCCTCGATGCTGTGCTTTGGGGTTTGAGAAGCCACAACACCGAGCAGCATCTGCACCGAAGATCAGCCCCCCAGCATCTCCACGATCTGCGTGGGGCCCATTTGCACTTTGCCACTCGACGCGCCATCCCGGTCACTTGCCACGTGGCTAGCGGCCATCTTGGCAACGAAAACTATGAACAACACTGCTGGTCTGGTTGCTCCAGACTGGCCCTTGCTCCCCTGAAAAGGAGCACCCGCTCTGACCTTGCTGGTCCGAGTAAGAAGCTTGCATCGATTTCTGCGTGGCTTGCATTAGCCAAGGCCTGTTTGCTCTGATCAAGAAGCCGACACCGCCATCAGCTAGAGCCTTTGTGGGACAGCTTGTGACCAACGCCTTGACGTCCTTGACCTCTTCGTGTCCACGTGGCTGCAGAGACAATCTTCACTTCTTCACCTGTTTGCACCCGACATTGTCTGGTTCCATCCTGGTTCCACGGTAGTCACTGGCTAGTGACTTTGAACATTGTCCCCTCTGCTTTCAGGTCTTCACCTCTTCAGATCCACCCTTGGATCCACCGGAACTCTCCTCGACGACCCGCCTGCAGCATCTTCATCTCCAGGCACCATCGACCTGCGTGACGAAACCCGACACGACTTCGCACCTGTGCACCCGCTTCCTGTGGGTGAGGTAACTCCGCAACGCTGGTGTTCCCACACTGGTACACACCTCTAGTGCCTAGCTCTAAAGTTTTGTCCTTGTAGGTCCATCGGAAGGTTCCTTAAACACTAACTTTGTAACTTTTACGCACCATTGACATTGCATTGGTGCATGCGTGCGCTTTAAGCGCTGCACCCGAGTCCCGCGGGCCTTTCCCGACTTCATCACTGTTAGTCCCGAACAGCTCCAGCGATTCCCCAGGCCCTAGGTCTCTTTCCTTTCCTATTGGTGGTTCCTATACCACTATTTTAGTATATGGTTTAGGTGGCCCCTAGGGCTCATCCATATTGTGCAACTTTTGTATATTTAAACTGTGTTTTGTTTTAACGCATTTGCTTCGGTGCTCATAAAGAGTATAGGGGATATTTGTAGTAAATAAATATATATATATTTTCAATATATATCTGTGTGGTGTCCTTTCATTTGGTATTCAAGGGGATTATGTATGGTAAAACAGCTTGTTTCACATGCCTTTACAGAGTCTAGCCTAAGACTGCTTTGTCCACGCTACGACTAGGATAGCTGGTCTATCAGGTTGACTTACAACCAATCATCATAAGGGTTGCTTGGCATGGTACAAGGTGATCACTAGAACTAGTGAGCAGCATATACCAGACTAACTTCTCACATTGGTGAGCAGCGGATTGGGATTTGAGCTTGCTGTTGTTTTACCATTACAATCTTTGAGAGTATCATTTGAAAGATCATACAGGTACCTGATAGGTACATTAAAACAAGACTAGTATACTTAAGTTCTACTGAACTTAGTTGTTGTAGAGGATAGGGAGTAGCACACCCTGACTACAACTACTAGATAGGTTTAGTAGGTAAACACCAGTGTAGGTAGTTTGCAACATATCCACCCACACTAGAGCAATGTCTGGAGCAGAGGGATCCACTGGACCTATCTCTGTTGAGAGTGACCCTCCGAGGGCACCATCCAAATTTGCTATCTTTAACTTTAAAGAACTGAGGCAGCTGTGTTCCTTAAGAGGAATCAAAACGGGTCCTACCCCTACAGCAGATCACCTCAGAGAGCTTTTAGAAAAGTCTGAAGCTCTAAAGACCTCCAAACCAGGCCCCTCAGGGACTGGAGATGGAGGCTCTCCCTCATAAGATGATAACACTGATGCCCCTGTCCCTGTAATCCAGATCGATGAGGAAAACCAGACCACTGGGGATACTCAGCCTGAGGATGAGGAAGAAGAGGAGGAGGAGGAAGAAAGTGGGTCTGATGATGAGAGAAATAGTCAGGTGTTAGTCAGCAGGCTTAACCAGGCTAACTTAAGCCTATTTGGGACTGAAAGTGGGTCCAACCCATTCAGACCCCCAAGTGGTCTTAACCAGGAGCCCAGGAGGAGGAGGAATCACTCAGGTGAATCTAATACCTCCCAAGCTTCTAGAGGTTCTCAGGGTCACTCCAGGAGAGTGATGTCTAGCCCTCAGAGGAGGGAACATGAGGCCAAAATGAGAGAGGCTGAACTTAGGATCCAGAAGCAAGAATTAGAAGTTGCCCTGGCCAAAGAGAAACTTGCTAGAGCAAGGCAGCCTAGAGAGAGTGGATTAGGATCCACTGGTGGCAGCACTATCCCTAAGGATAAAGACAGGTCCTATGACAATAGAAACCTGAGTAAGATTGTGCCCCCCTACAAAGCTGGGGATGATATCCACAAGTGGATGACTGCACTTGAGAGAGCCTGCAGAGTACAGCAGATCCCTCAGAAGCAGTGGGCAGCAATCTTGTGGCTCTCCTTTGAAGGTAGTGGCCGAGACAGACTCCTCACAGTTAGTGATGGGGATTCTAGAAACTACCTGGTCCTGAAGAGTGCTCTGATTGATGGGTTAGGCTTAACCACTGAACAGTACATGTTAATATTCAGAGACACCCAGAAGACACAGACTCAGCACTGGTCTGAATTTGTTGAATGTGCCACTAAGGCTCTGGAGGGCTGGTTGCTGGGAAGTAAGGTTACAGACTATGAAGGATTGTACAATTTGCTTATGAGAGAACAGATTTTAAATAACTGTCAGAACCAGCAGTTGCATTAACATTTGGTTGACTCAGATCTAACCTCTCCCCAAGAATTGGGAAAGGGGGCAGACAAATGGGTTAGAACCAGAGTTAAGCAAAAGAACCAGAACCAGAACCAGGGTGGTGACCAAAAGAAAACAGACCAGAAGGGTGGGGAGCAGAAAGATAAAGACCAGAAGTCTTCAACAGGGCCCCAAACTAATACTGAGGGTGGGTCCCAAACTTCCAAGAAGAAGAAGAAAGAAGGTCAAAGGAAACCCTGGTGTAGTACTTGTAAAAACACCTCTCACTGGACAAGTGATTGTAAAAAGGGTAGAGCCCCCAACACTGCAGCCCCTAAGGCACATGCACCCACTAGTACAGTTGGCAGTGTTGGTCCACAAACTAAGGGGGTAGTGGGTATCACCTTGGGAACTGAGGGAGATTCTGGCCAAGTCAGAACCCCTACACAGGCTGTTCTGATTTGTGATGTGGAAATTGATTTATCCACTACTGTCAGTCCCAGTAATCTGGGCAAGTACAGGCAGACGCCTTTGATTAATGAAAAAGTGGCTCAAGCATACAGGGACACATGTGCCAGTGTCACTATGGTGACACCTAGCTTTGTGGACCCTGGACAATACATACCAGGTGATAATTACCTGGTGACCAATGCCAGCAATGTCACTACTACACATAGTGTGGCAATTGTTAACTTTTCCTGGGGAGGGGTAACTGGCCTAAAAAGAGTTGTGGTTAGTGCTGATCTCCCAGTTGAATGTTTGTTGGGCAATGACCTGGAGAGCTCTCTATGGTCAGAAGTTGAGTACAGGACTCATGCAGAGATGTTAGGGATATCATCACATGTCCTTGCTGTGACCAGGTCACGGGCCAAAAAAGTGCCTCTCTGAACCTCAGGTCTTGGATCCTGGAACAATGGACCAAGCACCTCCCAAGACAAGGAACAGGAGGGTAGAGGCTGTGCCTTCCCAACTGCCTACAAGTGAGGATCAGCCTTCACAGGAAGATGATCTTGAGACCCCTGAAGGAACTGTCCTTGAAGAGCTTGAACCTGATCAGGTTGAGTTTCTGGGGACAGGGGGACCTTCTGGGGCAGACTTGGGGCAGGCTCAGTTAACCTGTCCTTCTCTTGAACCCTTCAGACAGCAGGCTGCTGCTGAGGCTGCTGGGAATGCTCAAGGTACCCATAAAGTATATTGGGATGATGGGCTCCTTTATTCAGAGGGTAGAGACCCAAAGCCTGGTACAACCAGGAGGTTGGTCATACCTCTGCAATTTAGGGGCTTCCTTCTTACCTTGGCCCATGATATTCCCCTAGCAGGACACCTAGGCCAGAATAAGACTTGGGACAGGCTTGTCTCTCACTTTCACTGGCCTCACATGTCTGAAGATACCAAGGAGTTTTGTCGCTCCTGTGTAACCTGCCAAGCAAGTGGCAAAGCAGGTGGTACCACAAAGGCCCCCCTGATACCACTACCTGTGGTGGGGGTGCCCTTTGAAAGAGTGGGGATTGACATTGTAGGTCCAATGGATCCCCCTACAGCATCTGGGCACAGATTCATACTGGTGGTGGTGGACCATGCCACCAGGTACCCAGAGGCAATTCCACTTAGGACCACAACAGCTCCTGTTGTGGCCAGGGCCTTACTTGGAGTTTTCTCCAGAGTGGGGTTTCCTAAGGAGGTAGTATCCGATAGAGGTGCCAACTTCATGTCAGGATACTTGACAGCTATGTGGAAGGAATGTGGTATCAACTACAAGTTCACCACCCCCTATCATCCACAATGCAATGGGCTTGTTGAAAGATTTAACAAGACCCTAAAGGGTATGATCAAAGGATTACCAGAAAAGCTCAGGCGAAGATGGGACATCCTTCTACCCTGCCTTCTGTTTGCTTACAGAGAGGTCCCACAAAAGGGGGTTGGCTTCAGCCCCTTTGAATTGTTGTTTGGGCACCCTGTAAGAGGACCCCTGTGTTTGGTGAGGGAAGGATGGGAGTTACCTCTCAAAAAGCCCAAGCAAGACATAGTGGACTATGTACTTGGTCTCCGCTCCAGGATGGCTGAGTACATGGAGAAGGCATCCAAAAACCTTGAGGCTAGCCAAGAATTACAGAAAGCTTGGCATGACCAAAAGGCTGTCTTGACTGAGTACCAGCCTGGACAGAAAGTATGGGTGTTGGAGCCAGTGGCCCCATCAGCACTCCAAGACAAATGGTCTGGACCCCATACTATCATTGAAAAGAAGGGAGAGGTTACCTACTTGGTGGACCTAGGAACTCCCAGGAGCCCCCACAGGGTGCTCCATGTTAACAGGCTGAAAGCATATGTTGACAGGGCAGACATGGGCTTGCTCATGGCTACAGATGAGGGGCAGGAGGAAGAGAGTGACCCTCTCCCAGACCTCCTGACTCAGAACCCTGAGGATGGCTCAGTTGATGGTGTGGCCTTAGATGGCAGCCTCACTGAACATCAGCAAAATGACTGTAGACAAGTTTTGCAGTCATATCGACATATGTTCTCCCTGACACCCAGTCAGACTAACTGGTGTACCCATGTGGTGGACACTGGTGATAGTCTTCCTGTGAAAAGCATGATTTACAGGCAACCTGATCATGTCAGAGATTGTATCAAGACTGAGGTGCAAAAGATGCTGGAATTAGGTGTCATTGAGCCTTCAGAGAGCCCCTGGGCAAGCCCAGTGGTTCTGGTCCCCAAACCTCACACCAAAGATGGAAAGAGAGAGATGAGGTTCTGTGTGGATTACAGAGGACTCAATGCTGTCACCAGGACAGATGCACACCCTATTCCAAGGGCAGATGAGCTCATAGACAAATTGGCTTCTGCCAAGTATTTGAGCACATTTGACTTGACAGCTGGCTACTGGCAAATCAGGTTAGCTGAGGAGTCTAAGGCCAAGACAGCATTTTCTATCCCAGGTGGGCATTTTCAGTTTGTGGTGATGCCCTTTGGTTGAAAAAATGCACCTGCCACCTTCCAAAGGTTGGTAAATCAAGTCCTTACTGGGTTGGATGACTTTTGCACAGCATATCTGGATGATATTGCTGTCTTTAGCTCCACCTGGGAGGATCACCTGGTCCACCTGAAGGAAGTGCTAGAGGCTCTGCAAAAGGCAGGCCTCACTATCAAGGCAACCAAGTGCCAGATAGGGCAGAGTAAGGTTGTATACTTGGGCCACCTTGTAGGTGGAGGCCAAGTTCAACCCCTGGAGAGTAAGATCCAGACCATAAAGGACTGGTCCCCTCCAACTACCCAGACTCAGGTCAGAGCTTTCTTAGGCCTGACTGGGTACTACAGGAAGTTTGTTAAGAACTATGGGTCCATTGTGACTCCTCTTAATGATCTGACATCCAAGAAGATGCCCAAAAAGGTTCAGTGGACAGTAAACTGTCGAAAGGCATTTGATGACCTGAAGAAGGCCATGTGCTCTGCACCTATCCTGAAGAGTCCTGACTACTCAAGAGAGTTCATTGTCCAAACAGATGCTTCTGAGTTGGGAGTGGGAGCTGTGCTTTCACAACTTAATGTAGATGGTCAAGACCAACCCATTGCTTGTATTAGCAGAAGGCTGACCCCCAGAGAGAAACATTGGTCAGCCATTGAGAGGGAGGCCTTTGCTGTGGTGTGGGCCCTGAAGAAGTTGAGACCATACTTGTTTGGCACTCACTTCAAGATTCAGACCGACCATAAGCCCCTCTTATGGCTTAATCAGATGAAGGGTGAAAACCCCAAACTGCTCAGGTGGTCCATTTCCCTACAGGGGATGGACTTTACACTGGAGCACCGCCCAGGGACTGACCATGGTATTGCAGATGGTCTCTCCAGGTACTTCCACTTAGAACATGAAGACACAACTGGTCAAGGTTAGTCTAATGTCCCTGCGTTTGGGGGGGGGGCTGTGTAGGAGAGTAGGGCCTGCTATCCTATGGTCACCCCAAATTTTTGCTTTTTGCTTCACTGGTTTATGACTTAATGTGGCTGTGGGCCTGCTAATCAGACCCACAGCCTGCTGTTCTCTCTCTAAAGTAATGCCAATGCACTTTAGGTGCATTACGAAATTGGAACTGGTTCACCTTATTGGCCCCTGTAACAGTGTACCCCAGGTACCCAGGGCATAGGTGCTTCCAAGGCCTACCAGGGGCTGCAGCACGTATTGTGCCACCCCTGGCCTGGCCTCCATATTTGACACAACTGGCTGATCACTCAGCTGGGGTAAGTCGGTGTAACCACCCCTTACTTAGGTATAGTATGCCTATATCTAACCTAAAATGGACACATATGTTCCTATCAGCCACTCCTATGGAAGGCCTCATCAATCCTGGAGGCAGAGTGCTTGGAAATATGTGAGATGGTGCTCTGGCATGAGCTGAGCCTGTCTGCAGCTTTCGGAACCAAGTCCTTTAGCTGTTTCATGATACTGCCATGCCATATACTCTTAAGTGCATTATGAACCTCGCGGTTAAATGCTATCTTTGGTTTGGCTTTATCAAAACATGTCGAGTAAGGTGTCATACGACTTGGAATACTACCCCCTTGCCAGTTCTGGCGACGGGGGTAGCATTCCACCGTTCTAGAGGGACAGGACATGTACCTAACCTGAACCCCTGTTAAAGTTAAACGTGAGCCTTAGCATCACAAAATGGAGGCTGCCACCACAGACACAAGTCTGACCTCCTGCTGCTGGGAGTCCTTCCAGCGAGGGCGGCTTGGACAAAGGGTTTCCTGCCTTGGGAGGTGCTAGCACCACCCCAGATAGGATTTTGTGTATTGGGTAGGACAGGGCTGAATAGAATCAGACATGCCTGGGGCACACAAGGTGTCCCTGTGCATTTGCCAGTTCAAACCGGTACTGGGGCTCTCCAGCCCCAGTCTTGGTGCGAAGCTGCACAAAGGAAAGGGGGTGTAAGCACCCCCCTTCCTGGTCCCACCCAGAGGAGGGACCTAGCAGGTGATCCGGCCCCTAGAATTGGAATAAGAGTAGGACCTGTGTCCCAGGACTTAAGATCATCCTGAACTCGACTTGAAACTAAGAAGAAAACTGGACTTCGACATTCTGCTGCACAGAAGACTGAAGAGAATCTCCCCTGTGGCCAAGGAGGGACCACCCTGTGAATATAGTCACCAACCAGCAACTAGACGTCTGCTTTGCCGCCGCCTCCCGCCAGAGCCCGAGCCCAGAGCCTGACAAGACCCAGACTCCCAGACATCTCAGAGCCCGATCCACAGTCCCTGAAAAGAAGAGATCGTGGAGGCACCGAGAGACGTGGGACCGGACCACTTGAAAGACCCCCGAGAAGCTGACTGCGCAGCACCCGAGGCACCCTCGATGCTGTGCTTTGGGGTTTGATAAGCCCCAACACCGAGCAGCATCTGCACCGAAGATCAGCCCCCCAGCATCTCCACGATCTGCGTGGGGCCCTTTTGCACTTTGCCACTCAACGCGCCATCCCGGCCACTTGCCACGTGGCTAGCGGCCATCTTGGCAAAAAAAACTACAAACAACACTGCTGGTCTGGTTGCTCCAGACTGGCCCTTGCTCCCCTGAAAAGGAGCACCCGCTCTCACCTTGCTGGTCCGAGTAAGAAGCTTGCATCGATTTCTGCGTGGCTTGCATTAGCCAAGGCCTGTTTGCTCCAATCAAGAAGCCGACACCGCCATCAGCTAGAGCCTTTGTGGGACAGCTCGTGACCGATGCCTGGACGTCCTTGACCTCTTCGTGTCCACGTGGCTGCAGAGACAATCTTCACTTCTTCACCTGTTTGCACCCGACATTGTCTGGTTCCATCCTGGTTCCACGGTAGTCACTGGCTAGTGACTTTGAACATTGCCCCTCTGCTTTCAGGTCTTCACCTCTTCAGATCCACTCTTGGATCCACCGGAACTCTCCTCGACGACCCGCCTGCAGCATCTTCATCTCCAGGCACCATCGACCTGCGTGACGAAACCCGACACGACTTCGCACCTGTGCACCCGCTTCCTGTGGGTGAGGTAACTCAGCAACGCCGGTGTTCCCACACTGGTACACACCTCTAGTGCCTAGCTCTAAAGTTTTGTCCTTGTAGGTCCATCGGAAGGTTCCTTAAACACTAACTTTGTAACTTTTACGCACCATTGACATTGCATTGGTGCATGCGTGCGCTTTAAGCGCTGCACCCAAGTCCCGCGGGCCTTTCCCGACTTCATCACTGTTAGTCCCGAACAGCTCCAGCGATTCCCCAGGCCCTAGGCCTCTTTCCTTTCCTATTGGTGGTTCTTATACCACTATTTTAGTATATGGTTTAGGTGGCCCCTAGGGCTCATCCATATTGTGCAACTTTTGTATATTTAAACTGTGTTTTGTTTTAACGCATTTACTTCTGTACTCATAAAGAGTATAGGGGATATTTGTAGTAAATAAATATATATATATTTTCAATATATATCTGTGTGGTGTCCTTTCATTTGGTATTCAAGGGGATTGTGTATGGTAAAACAGCTTGCTTCACATGCCTTTACAGAGTCTAGCCTAAGACTGCTTGCTTTGTCCACGCTACCACTAGGATAGCTGGTCTATCAGGTTGACTTACAACCAATCATCATAAGGGTTGCTTGGCATAGTACAAGGTGATCACTAGAACTAGTGAGCAGTATATACCAGGCCAACTTCTCACAACTGCTGACACAGAAAGAGGCATCCATCTGATGTTCATCAGGTATGGTGATGTCTGTAATAATACCAGCAAGAGATCAGTAAGTGTGTTTTCATAAAATGCAACTAATCCAGGTCCTTGTGGTGATAGAAACAGGAAGTGGCAATGTGTATTAATACTACAACATAACCGAGGAGAATGTGATGCAAGCCGAAGTGCTTGTACTTACAGTTGTAAACAGCATTCATTAATGTATCAGATACAGTTCGATTAAAATAATACATAATTTTCACTTCCAGGATTATTTGCCGCCAGAGGTGATTACAATTCAAATAGTACCAAGAATATTAAACTCAAGGGACACATGCTATTGCACTTCTAATGTACACATTTTACTACTGTCATCATTTACCAATGGTGTTTACCAAACAGGTGTTTATAGACATGCAGAAATTACATCTGACTCAATCAATGGCATATGTTTGACAGAGAAACACATGAGATTTCGAGATTTCTTTAAGTGAAAAGTAAGGAATTAAATAAACTCTGTCGATAACACTTCTGCTGTTGTATACAATATAAGATATGACTCAGTCGAAGATGAAAAATTTTACTTTTCTGTTCTCACAATAACCTACGGGAAATACAATGGGGATAGCCATGGAGAAAGGCACAAGAAATTGATCCACTTTGTCTGGACATAGTGGGAAAGGCGCTTCAGGACTATTTGGCGCTTCTATGTGTCCTTGATGTTCGTCAATTGAAACACACACTGGTGTAAATTTAGATGCCGGTAAAAGATCAATACATTTGGTCAATAATACTATTTCAGGGGTCAGGGGAATCAAAGAGACAGAATTTACAGAATGTTGAGTTGTGGGCTTGTGGCAGGGGGTGCAAGATCCTGCCTTCTGTACACCTGTGTCTCCCTTAGACACAGTCACATAATAGGATCCACTCCTCACAGGAGCATGTGGATTTCTATAGTCTCTGATGCCAAAGCATCTACTCACATCTCACTTGTGCCTAAGCTTCACCTGGACTGGCGTTGCGTGTGCTTGTGTTCTGGCTACCTCATTATCATGACACATGCCCCTTCCGTGGACTGCACCTGGCCTGCTAAGCACTCGTCTGTGAAAAACAGTACCCAGTACTAGAGATGAATGAATGGAGGTTTCTTCCATAAGGAATGGCAGCAGAATGTATGAAAGCGCAGCTGGCCCAGCACTCAAGCAACAAAGGTATCCCCCTCTGGTGCCTGTCTGCATCTATTTGGTTAGGTGTCCATGGTATTGCTTTGCTCACCCTATTGGTTGGCCCCTCAGTCAACTGGGTCACAGGAGGGAATGCTTCTATTTTTAGGAAAAAAGGTCAAGTATTTCTTCTCCTACGGCATTTATGGTCATGAAACGAATATAAGTGCTTGACCATAAAAAGTAGTACTTTAAAATATACTATTGGCAAATGTATTCTTTGACATTTTGTTTGTAAATAAGCTTTACTCCTCCATTTGAAATAATTTCAATAAAATGTATTATCTTTTGAAAACTGATCCAGAAAAGCTTCAAAATGTACACTTTATCCTTCTTTCTAAAATATGCAACTGCTCACTCATTCTATTTTGGGCCCCAGAATGTATCCTATTAATGGGCAGAGGGAGGAGTCTAGTGAAGAGAGTGAGGAGTAAGGTGTTGTATTAACAAGGTTGCAATGGCCCTGAACAACCGTGTGAGTGAACCAGAGATTACATCGTGCTGGGAAATTCCCTTTACATGCAGAATTGTGTCCATCCTCAGCCTTTCAGGGCTGCAGCATTCAGAGAGGGTCTCCCACTACCAAGGCTTTACCTTCTCATGCCAATAATGCTGGACTCTTACAACGGGCACAGAGTCGGACCACCGCGCTTTTCCATCATGACTGTGCAATCCAATCATACTAGCAAGCACCTGCTCCTCTCTACCTTGGCACACAGAGGCGGCTTACTCAGAGACCGATAGGGCATTATGCAATAAACCTTATTTGAATAAATAAATAAATAAGTAGGTAGGGAAATAGGCAAATATTTGGGCCCAGAGGCACTTACTGACCAATCAGTTGCTTGCTTCTGTACCTGGGGCCGCCACAGCGCGTGATCTCCCTGATGACGCGCTGTTCCAAGCGGAATCTCTCGGACGTAGCACAAAGATGTGCGTGTGAGCACCAGGCCCAATTTCCGCAGTTTCTTAATCATCTCAGAAGCTGAGACTCCCAGCCATTTACCGGGTCTATTACCCCATTAGCGCCGGCGCGGTGCTGTCTGGAGCCTCGCGCCTTTGAGTCTTTAGCTGTATTTATCTCCGCACAATTTAATTAAAAAGTCTGCTGTTTAATGATACATTGTCTGTTAATTATTTCTGGCTGTTTATTTATTTATTGCCAGCGAGCAGGATTTAGCTCGCATCAGAATCACGTCTCGGGGCGGGCCGCTGGGAAACAGACGGGCCCGCCGCAGACAGCTGGGCATCACACAGCGTGCCTGGCAGCAGAGGGCGCCTGGGATATCCCAGGCTTCAAGCCCCGGGAGGAGCTACGCGCTGGTGGGGATGGTGGAGGAGAGGGAGTTAAGGGTTCAAGAGTTCAAATCCTGGCTCTCTGAGATGGCATACTGTGTGATCCATGGATACGCAGTTCACCTGTTTTGGTTCTGTTGGGGACAGAAAAGGTCCCCTGTATGGCCGAGGAGACGGTGTACCCCTTCCCTTTGTTCTCCATAGCAAGTTCTGTAGGATAGTTTTGACTTTTCAACTCAGCACATACAGTAGTCCTGTTTGCAAGTTGAGGGCTTCCTCTGACATGGAATGAGACCCAGAGATGGGCTCTGTGGTCTTGAGGGGAACCTATACCCCCATTTCCTGAGTGTGAATAGTATTAGCCCACCTGGCCATTGAGGACTGACAGTGGTGGCAGCAACAGATTTGAGTGAGGCGACAGGCCTTTTTACCAGTCACGTGCCGGGGAGAGCTGACTTTGGGCCTCCCTTGTATTTTTAATTGGTTGGCCAGTCCAGTACAACCGCGTCCTTTGCTTCGTCCACTTGGATCATGGACGCTGCATGTCTATGTGTAGCCCTTTGGTGGGAATGGGAAGGCGGTGCTTCGAGTGTGTCTGATACATTAGCAGTGGCTACACACAATTCTGTTTGATTTCCTGAACCAAAGTGGTACTTAAAATGGGGATGGAGAGAGCCACTGGTGAAATGAAACTCGAGGGGGCCTCCCTGCAAGGCAAGTGGAGAGGCCCCCTCCGGGCTCAATCAGGAGCTCTGCAGCCAGAGTGCTGTGCTGCGGGGGCCCCCCGCACCGCGGGGGCTGCGGGGGCCTGTGTTACGCCCCTGGAGAGAGCCCCAACAAGCGATATGAATGGCAGGGATTTTCAGAGTATTCATGAGGCTCTTTGCAGTGGCCACCCTCGAGGAGTGGAGGACAGGAGAAGGAAGGTCCTCTTGAAGTGTATGGAAATTCCTTTCCACAGCCTGCTCTATATTTATTCCTGGAATGAGTTACCCTCCCCATACCTTAAACGTTAAGTTTAGAAACCTCTCCTTCTTTAATGCCCTTGTTCTTGATTTACTCTGACAAATGACTCCCAACTCCACCTCACCTTTCCTTCTAACAAATGGAGTAGCGCAAATCAGACTCCGTCCTTTATACGTTATCATTGTGCAATTTCTTATTTACTTTGACATAATATTTACTGTGTTCATTTTAAAACTATTAAGGTGTGTGAATTTTTAAATGCATTAATGAAATGTAACTATTGAGAAACTGAAGTGTTAACAACGTGTGCATTAATGTTCTGTTTACACATGAAGATGTATTCTTTCTTCACATTTGCATTTATACTTTAAGTCACTCTTGTATAAGTTCTGAAAGTCATATTTGAAGGTGTAATCATGTATGTTTTTACTCACGCCAGCATTTGTTCTTGAGTTATATGTGCACAAGTAAAACTGTTGGACCTCGCCCTTTCTGCAGGGTCCACCAACATTTTTGCCTTCCTCCTCCCCTTTTTTTGCTGAATTTGGTTTTTGTTGGCTTTTGGATTCTGGACACTTTACTACTGCTAACCTGTTCATATCACATATTTCTGACCACGGATGCATTATAACCAGTCTGTTTGAATAAGGCCGGGTAGCGGAAACCCATTATTTCTCTATTCAATATCATGCTGTCCCTTGAGCGTTGGTCATCCTCCCACAAATATAATTCTTCCCATAATTAATATACTCACTGCCCTACTCCTGATTGTTGGGTATTCTTTACTACTTTACAAAGTATCATCCATGCATGGAGTAGATATCTAGACAATCCAAACACTAGATATGCTGTGCTGTCACTTTTCAAGATTCTGACAATCTTTATTAGGCGATTAGCTGCCAGAATTCGACAAATTGGAATTATCCAAGTTCTTCTTGATTGGCTATACATGGGACAGAAAAAGAGGAAATTCATTTCTGATTCAAGAACCTTTTCACCTCCGGGACAGCTAGATGGAATTCCAGCTACTAACAAAACTGTTGACTGGGAGGATGCCATACCTACATTTTAGATAAAGAGGTCTTGCAAGTGGCGGCTCTGTTCGGTTCAGAAAATCTTCTTGCTGCATATTATCTTTAAAATTAAGGAATCTACTTGTTAACCCCCCTGTGTTGTTCCTGTTTAACCAGCTATCCTCAACTTGGCTCCAGTATTTCTTTTTGAGGAGATTTACCGAATTTCTTTAAATGTTTCCAGGGGATAGCAATAGGTCCCTCATTCCAAATTTACCCAGCCATTGCTTAATATGGTTAACCCATTGAACGCAACCTTTGGTGTCTAGTGTTAATATTTCTTTCACTGACTCTTTCATTGGGAGTGGTGACTCATTTATCCATATACGCATCCAAAAGGTTAGGGGCCGTAGAGCAATTGCGTGAGCCACGCTCTTCATGCCCAGATCTAAGCGCGTTCTAATTAATGAGCCGTTTCGGGAAAGCTCCAATACAGAGCGGATGAAATTATTTTCTGTTTTTTCAATGGTCGCTACGTTAGTGTGTCCCCAGAGTTCCGCACCATAGAGGGTGGCTCCTAGCCCCTTGGCTTGATATACCTGGATAACAGGGGTCAAATGTCTGTAAATAGACTTCTTTAGTTTTTTAATTCGCACCATCCCCACATGCTGCAGAGAAAATGGACTTTTCAGTAATTGTGGTGACCATGAGAGTGTATTTGAGAGCCTAAGTCCTAAATAATCAAAGTGTTTTACCTCTTCTAGCACATTGAGCCCAATTTTATTATACAGTTGAAGGACTTACGCCAGTTAAAAAACATGAATTTTGTTTTTTGACTGCTAATTTCTAATCCATGGTCTGAACAGCCCTCTCAAATTTGTCGACTAGATTTTGTAGCACCATTGGTGTGAGTGAAATGAGTAAGGTATCGTCTGTAAAGAGCAAGGCAGGCACTTCTTGGCCTTCAAGCTTCGGAGGGTTACCCCTACAGCCTGTTAGCATTGTAATCAAGCCGTTTATCTAAAGTGTAAAAGAAGTTGGCGCAAGAGCGCACCCTTGCCTCACTCCACGACTCACCCCTATCCGATTTGTGAGCCCGCCTTAGACACCTCATCTAATTTGGGCTTAGTTATTGGTATGCAATCTCATAATGATTTGTAGGGGGTTTAATGGGATCCCCAATTGATTCAGAACTACCCATATTTTCCCCCGTAGCACTAGATCAAAAGCGGCGCGGTGATCCACAAATACCACGTATAATTTACCCTTTCCAATTGTCACATATTTCTACAGGACCGGAAGGAAGCGGGGCACCTGGTCTAGGGTGCTTGTCTTCCCTCTGAATCCTGCCTGCAGGGGTGATAGTAAGTCCCCCTCCCTTATCCAATTGTTAATTATTCCTAACAGTTGGCGGCAGAATATTTTTTGGGCGATGTCAATAAGGCTTATAGGCCTGTAATTTGCTGGGTTGCTTTTGTCGCCCTTTTTGTAGATGGGAACGACCTCGGCACCCAGCCAAGAAACTGGAATTTCTGCCCCTTTTAGTATGACATTATATGTGAAATTGAGAATGACACTGCACATTTGGGGTTCAGATAAATAGAGATTCCCTGGGATTAAATCTAAACCTGGGGATTTCTCCCTCCGCGTAGTTGTGATTGCTTCCAAAGTTCCATCTAAGGTGAAGGATAAGCAAGCATGGTATGCTCCTACGATAAGGGGCTCAGCGGACAAAACACCATTATCCATTGGCTCTAGACATCATTTGGAAAAATTATCTTCACAAGTCTTTGGGAGAATGTGGAAATTATCTTCCACAACCAAGCTTCACGTCTCTTTTGCTATTACGTGCCAGAATTCTTTACTATTTTTCATGTGCACTGCGACTAATAGGTCTTGCCATAGACCTATATGCCAGTTCCTATGTGCCTCATTTTGTAAGATTTTATAGGCCTTCTTTCTCATGACTATAAGGTCTCTCTGGCCGGTCTTAACTGCTCCCATCAGTGCCTGCCCCGCTAGTTTTCAGTTCTTATTGAACCACTCATTTGTTTTATTCCTAATCTTCCCCCTTCCACTTTATACTTTATAAAAATAATTTGCTTATGTTACTGATCAGGGCTTTAAATGTATCCACCTTAGCTTGCTCTTCCATGTTATTAATATCTACAGTCTTTAGCGTGTCGCTGACTATGGTGTAAATCTGTGCCAGAGTTTCTGCATTATTCTGTATTTGTGGCCATTTGATCCTCTTCCTATTACTGCTAGTGACAATACAATTGTGGGATTTGGATTGAGTGGTAGGTTGTAGTGAATAGGAAGGATCTTTTAATTCCAGAGAGAGAGCATTGTGGTCGCTCTCATCTCAGTCTATCACCCGCATGCCCACTAGACTTGTCCATAGATGGACATCAATAAGGAAATAGTCTAAACTGGTTTTACTATTTGCTCTCTTGTATGTATGATATAGTCTATAATCAGAGGAGGAGCGACCATTCTCAGCCCTCAACCCATGTTTATAGGTGAGCGATGCTACTTGAAGAGCCACTTTCACCAGTTTCCCATGACTCAGTGTAGCAATCCCTAGTTTGAAATCCTCCTCGTTGGTGATACCTTTAGTTACTTCAAGAGGCTCAAATGTTATTTTTAAGTCCCCGGCTATGATTAAGCAATGGTGCGCCCTATCTGCCTCAAGGACTTTGTCTAGATTTACTTTAGTGGGGAGTCTTAGTGTTGAGAGGTGAACCTGTTATAGACATTTACCAATAAGATTGACCTGTTGGTGCTGTTGTCCTAATAATAACGGCCAGTAAATTGGGACTAACTAGTTCTAGTTTTTTAATATGAATCCCCTTCTTAATTTTGGTCCAGATTACTAACCTGCCTTCTGGACGGCCTTTCCTTGACGGAGTGGCTTCTATGCTGTGGTTTGTGCATTTTATTCACAGCCCAGGTCTCTTGAAATAGGCAAATTTCATGTCTAATAACCTTCCCCAGTCTTTGCAGACAACCTTGGACCCTAGCCCTGCAAGCTTCCAAGATAACAGTTTCAATTTCCTGTTGAGTGCAGTGGGTGAGTGATGTTCTCTTACCCCGTGAAGTGTTAATCAAGTAGTTGGCTGTAATTGTGTAGGTATTTGAATTGGACACTGACCTCTCTCAGCGTTAATGGCATGAACCATCAGTATAACTTTGGGTATCTGTTAGCAATTACCTTCTTGTAATGTAGTTGACAAAGCGCTGGGAGGGAACAATTCCAGTGCCTGTCAAGTAGATTTGTTTGTTGGAATTGGTTGGGAATTAACGTTAGCAATGTTATCTGGTTGGCTCACCTGATGGGGGAAGGTGGATTTGGGGGAGTGAACTTAAACTGGATCTGTGTGTTGTTCGGGGCAGTGAGAATTGCTCCAAGTTAACTAACCCCTTTACTAGATCCCTGGAGACCAGATTCAGTATAATGTAGTTGGAGTGTTTGTTGGTATTTTCTCACTTTAACTGTTGTGTGCCTGTGTCTGAATACATATCAGGGGTGGTGACATAAGGACTTTGTGCAATCCCTCTAGACACTCACACAAAGGGAGCAGTGATGTGACATTTGCATCCTGATGGCCCACCACCAGAGCGATGGGCCTTCATGAGGAAGATTGGGAGGGAGGAGCTGACGTTTACACCTGAACAGGGCTGTGCCGGTCCACACACAAAGAGCTGCATACCCCCGTGTAGTGAGCCTGGAGCCAGGGCAGGAAAGGCAGGGACCTTGCGACCTTCAAATGCCTCTTTTAAGTCTCCTCTACTTCAAAAGCACAATAGGGTATAGTACTGGACCCCTGGCACCATTAAATAGGACCTTTGATGGAACCAGGGATATTCTGACAGGAAGGAGCAGCTGAGCTGCAGGAGGGACTGCCATTAGGCTAATTGCTTTTCTATGTTGGCCTGTTGCCTGCTCATTGTTGTGCTGTGCTCTAGGAGGGACTGACATTTTGCTACCTGCTTGGCTGTGTTGGCCTGTGCCTGCTGCTTCTTGCTTGGGAATGAGAAGGAGTGGGCCTGCTCCCCCACGTTTCTCCAAAGGCTTGCTGGCTTGTCCCCTGTTCTCGAAGTCTTAGGGTCATCAAAGATTTCCTTCAACTCTGTTGCTTCAGCTGATGGACTCTGCAATGCCATTCCCCCTTCCAGTCCTGGGCCTCAGAGTTGTGTTCTGCAGCTGTTTTCTGCAAAAATTGAAGCAGGTGCCCTTTTGCGCCGATCAGAACTGACGCAGTGTCCTCCGACGCAGTGGTAAAACAATGACAACGCAGTTCCCAACTGTGAGGTTTGACAGCGACGCAGCACTGATCCGAAGACACCACTGCATGGCTTGACTTCAAAACAGTGCCGACGTTCGACACCGACTGCAAGGCTTGACTACGACGCATTGACCTAACTGCGTGAATCGGAACCGAAGCAGAGATTCTTCACTTGCTCCGTACAATATACTTTTTAAACAGGCCCTTTGTGGGTCCTGTAGCGGCCTTCCCTCCAGTGCAGTCAACCTGAATTTTGCATTCACCTCGGTAGTGTGACCTCAAGTAACCTTTTAGCACTTTTGAGTTCAAGCACTGGTTATCGATTTAATCTTTAAAAATTCATATCTCATGTTCTACTTATTGGATTTTTGTCATTTTTATGTTGTTTTACTCAGATAAATATTCTCTATATTTCTAAACTGGTATGGTGTCTATTTGGGGTGTTTTTACTGTGTTACAATAATTTAAGCGTTGTACACATACTTTGCACATTGCCTCTTAAGTTAAGACTGACTGCTGTCTGCCAAGCTACCAGATAGTGAGCACAGGTTAATGTAGGTTATGTTATTTATGACTAGGAATGTGTTCCCTATTTAAACTGTGTGCATACTTCTGCCAACTAGAGACCCAATTTCTAACAATAACCATGTATTTGAAGTGCACCTTTCAATGTTTAGTTAAAGTTAGCCTGACTTTAATTTTGAAATGTATTTTGCTTGGTTAATGTATTCTTTCTTTTGCAGATGTGATCTCATGATTTCACTAGGTAGAAAAAAGGAGTATTGTTGTATGTTTTATTTTATTTAATGTAATGCCTGAGAAGAGAAATATTGGCAACAAAACGTGAAGACCTAATGAGCAGATCAGGAATGGGGGTTGCTCAAAGTTGCAATAACTGCCCAAGTTCTGTGGGGTGGGAAATTCAAGTGATGTTGCAAATACATACCACGAGAAGTGAAGTGATTTGGTTCCTTCTGAGGTGGGAAGAGAGATTATTGTTGTTGAACAGGTACAGCCTTTACAACGCGGGTTGAGCCATGCTTGCCTAAACCATGCATCTGCCTTAACCACGCATATGCGTGGTTAAGGCAGATAGTGGTCTAGATGCCCAGATGGGCGGGGAGAGGGACAGGAAGTGTTGTATGCGGAGAGGTAACTGGGGTTGGGGTCGGATTTAGGGGGGCAGTTTTTAGGGATGGGGTCAGTTTTAAGGCTCAGGTTAGAGGGGGTCTGGGTAGTTTTTGGCAGGGGATTGGGTTTTAGACCTCAGGGCGGTGAAAGGGGAAGGGGTAGTTTTAAGGGCAGGGCAGGGAACAGTATTAGGGCTCAGGGCTGGGGGCTGGGGTTGGGGTACTTTTTGGTAGGAGGAAGAGTTTTATGCTTCAGGGCGGGGGAGGAGAAGGGGTAGTTGTATGGGCAGGGCACGGCCGGCTTTAAAGCAGAGTGGGGGGGCTGAGGTAGAGGGCAGGCTTTTAGGGCTCAGGGCAAAGAGGTGGGATAGGGGTAGTGGTAATTTACCACTCATATACCTTTAGCAATCATGCCTTTACCAGGAAATTTGTTGTAAAGGCATGCATGGTAAAGGTATGCGTGGTTATGACACATTCGTTGTTGTGACCTCTTTGTTGAAGCATGCATGGTTTTAACTATCATACAACCGTTGTTGAAGTTTTATTGATTTTAATTAGTCTTCACTCCAGTAGAAGTTAGAGCAGAGTCCTATAAACTTGGAGGGGTACAGACCTCTCTGCTTCCTTTATTCTTTCAAATGTGAAGCTTCAAGCTAAACACTTATTTTAATTCTGAAAGACTTCTACTGGACTCTTTACTATGTTGACACCTTCCTGCATTTCCGAATTTCCTTGAGACCCCACTCGTAATAAAATGTTATTTTAAACTTAGGTCTTTGCTTTAATGTCTTTAGAACTAATTCATGCTTAGGAGAGCGAATCAGAGTTTCTTTAACAAACACCTATTTCTGATTCTCAGTTCCTCTATTGCTGTGGCTGTGATTATTTTATTTCTTACTGAGACTGAACCTATTGCGATATTTGAGCTTGCCAGCTGTAATTCTGTATCTTTTTAATACTCTCTTGACATGCATATATGCTGAACCGATGATCAATTGGTAATAAAACTATTTATCTTTAACCTCTGATACCTGATCCTTATTGTGTGGCCAAATAGCTTCACAAAAGTTGAATTATTTTATTATTGCTACTCCCTTGGCCATCAGATAACTTTAAAAGACCCATCAGATGAGAGACAGTAAATCACGCACTTGCGTGCTCTCACAACTGAGGACAAAGACCATGACTGGACCAATCTGGAGGAATAAGCAAAAGGTAAGAGCAGGATGACCCGGTTACAGTGCTGGTCCCTTGAATACACACACTATGCCTGCACCTTAGTATAAAGTTGGAGTAACCACAACCAGGGTGTAGTTTTTGCTACCAGAATCCGGGGTTCCACTCCAGTGGACACTGAGAAAAAGGTTTGGCTTGCCAGAGTCGGGTCACTGAAGGTCAACTCGCCTTTACCAGTTTTGGGACCAGGAATCTGGAAAGTTCTGCAATCTGCCAGAAGAAGAGAAATCATGACATGCGTTAAGGGAAGGAGCTGACAAATTGCCTGAGAGTGGTGTTAGAAGTGCATGTGCATGAACAAGATGCTGCTTTAAAATGAGGCACTGCTAGGAGCTGAGGTAGGAGGTGCGGAATGCTGCCAATACTGTCAGGACATGTGGAGAGGCATGGGACTCTTTTGGCCCCTGCAGTATGTGCCTTGAAGTTAAAGCACCTGGGTTGGCTTGGTGCTCACAGTGAACATTTCCTTTCTGTCTCTTTTCCTGTATGAAAGTTTTGGCATCTGTGACTGTGTGGATTGCCGAAGAGTTCTGACCAAGTGTCACCATTGACACCTAAAGACATCTAAGTGTCCAGAAAAGGTGGGAGTTTCTATGATATTGCATTCCACATCAGTGGTTACCCCTGATCTTCACTAAATCATCGCTGTGATCCCGGGTGGGCTGCTCACTTGTTTGTATTATGGGTTTGGTGGCGGAGTTTGTATAGAGCACGGGAAAAACTCCTCAAAGAAGCACTATGCTACTCCCAGTGTCCCAACTGTAGTGAGTGCTGTGCCCGCATCACCCACTTCTTCAGACAGTGTGCACCCTCCGCCAACGTAAGTGCTGCTTTTCATTATTCGTACTTACTAAACCACATAAATCAACTGTGTGGCTTAGTAATTGCCAACATGGATGTTGTGTTGTGGCTGTTTGTTGGACCTGGTCCTTTTTTGCAGGGTTATCCCCAACATTTTTGCTTTCCTCTGCCTATTTTTCGGACCTTCTTTTTGTTGGCTTTAGGACTCTGTGCACTTTACCACTGCTTATCAGTGCTAAAGTGCATGTGCTCTCTCCTCTAAACAAGGCATGAATGTTTTAACCTGTTTGTCTTATTTGATTAACTTGTAAGCCTCTTGTAAAGTGGTATCCCATATACCCAGGGTCTGTAAATTAAATGCTACTGGTGGGCCTGCAGCACTACTTGTGCCACCCACAGAAGAAGCCTTTCGAAACTGTCTCAGGCCTGTCACCACAGGGCTTTCGTGCGCAGTTTACTGCCACCTAAACTTGGCATTTAAAACTACTTGCCAAGCCTTAAACACACCTTTTACTGCACAGAGGTCACTACTAAGGTAGGCCTTAGGTAGCCTTATGGGTAGGGTACTGTGTAAGTGAAAGGTAGGACATGTGCTTTTACACATAGCATGTCTTGGTAGTGACAAAGTGCCTATTTCGTTTTTTACTGCTGCCTGGTCTACTCCTCTCATAGGCTAGCATTGGAAATTCCGTTATATATTTTAAAGTGGCGATTCCTGATCAGAAGGAGTGGCATTGCCATGTTTGGTATGTTTAGAATAGTGGTGGTAAATCCTGCTTACTGGTATAGTTGGATTTTACATTACTATTTTTGAAATGCCACTTTTAGAAAATGGGCATTTCTCTGTGCTATGACTCTTTATGCTTTGCAGCCTAACTCCAAATCACGTCTAGGCTAAGTGACAGCTTCACTTTGTGCATACTTTCTAGACAGCCACAACACAGGAAGGGCTGGGTGTGACAGGGGATACATCTGCATTCATCTGCATACTGAACAAACACTTCATGCTCCAACAGAAAAAGGGCTTGTTGAGCCTACAACTTTCTAGACAGCCACAACACAGGAAGGGCTGGGTTGACAGGAGATACATCTGCATTCATCTGCATACCGAACAAACAGCGCTTCATGCTGCAACAGAAAAAGGGCTTGGTGAGCCTACAGAGCGCTCTGAGGAAATAGTGTCGGGTACGACCGAACAGCGTTTTGCGTTGCAACAGCAAAATACTTGGTTTACTTACCACTTGTCTGCTGCGACCAGGGTTGCCATGGTAATGGCTAGCCCCACCAACTGTGTTGCCACAAGAGACTGCTGCACTCCTGGAAGGAGATCTCATCCTGGCAAAGAGGGTGGAGCATGGCCATCACTGCTACTTCGCCCCACTGGGGAAATCTCGAGGGACAGAGCTCCTGACTCCCGCAGTCTCCAGGAGCAAAGGTACGGGGACGGGGGAAGCCGTGTGGGCCCTTTTCGCTGCACGCCACCCTGAATAGCAAGTAGGCTCAGTCCAGCCCTTCATTTCCCCAGAGTTGGGCCCCATTTCTGTTTAGAATTCACTCCCGCCTCAGTAAAGGGCTCTGGGGGAGTTGCACAGCCACCCCATGCTACCTTCTCGGGTGGCACTTTTCTGCCTCTTAATCAAAAGGATGCGACCCAGTGGCCACAGAGGTCTCCTGGCTCGCCTCCATTTAGTAGGGTATTATTTCTGCCACATTGCGGGTTGAACCTTCCATGTGGACCGCCAATGTCCAACTCCAACCCCGGAGAATTGACCAATTAACTCCTAATAGGAGTGCAGGTGTTCCTGTATTCCTTTTGGTTTCCTAATACCGTCAATATGCTCTTTCCTGCAATTTAGGTAACTGTTTCTAGAAGAGAGTCTTAGTTTGGAAAGTACCTATGTGATACATGCATGTAAAGTAATATTGAGGCAATGGTTATTCCATTCATTTAATGTAACATTTTAACCCTACAATACCTGCAAAGCATTTATGATATATGTTGTTTTTAGCATGTAGCGATCAGGGTGAGGAGTACTATCTAAATAATTGCATTATTTATGATTCCTGTTGTTTTTGGTCCTGTGTTATGTACAATATAAAGAACTATGATTCTGTGTAGATTTCTTTTTGTGGTGTATTTGTTGTGTTGCTATGTGAGTGTGTTGCCCAAGCGCTTTGCTCATTGCCTCTGATGATAAGCCTGCCCGCTCTACGCCTAGCTACCAGGTGGTGCACAGGTTATCTTTGGCATGTAACTGACTTGCCCTGACTAGAGTGGTGGGTTCTGCCTGGCGTAGGTACCTACTCTCGTGTATCATAAACCCAATGTCCATGACTGTGCCACAAAAGTGATGCAACACTGAAGCAAATTCTTATTAAATCTGGGACATTATGTTTGCATTACTGGTGCAAACGAGCGATGTAAGTGCTGTTCTATCACTTTTTCTAGTCATTGTGTCCATTTTCCATTCACAAAAACTGCACTTGTACTACATTTGACAGATACATTTTTATAGGTATTCTAGTACCCAGATCCCTGAGTTCTAGTGTACTGGATCTCTGTGCATTTCCAAAGATGTATTAAGCTGTACATTTGTGTAGTCCAAGGCTTTTCTGCTGGTCCGAGACAAAAATATCCTCCGCTCACGTTACTGTACTTTTCTGCATACTTGTGCATATCAAGATTTCCTATTAGAGCTGAACATGCATTTATTTTATGGCTTACTGAAATTAACTGTGATTTGAGCCAAGAATGTAAATCCCTCAATTTCCTGCTCTGTGAATCACAGGGGGTTTTTGCAGGATTCTCCTCTGCAAGTGTCGTTTGGGATTTTCTGTGCATGAATCGTTTTTTTTATGTCAACTCCTCTTTAAAAAATGTTTGTGGTGAAAACTAATATGTAAAACAGGTAGGGGCATATTTACAAGGACTTTCGCATCTCTGCAAATCAGCAGGGATGCGCCAGAATAGATGCGACACGCAATTCTCCCGTTCTCCCCCACGGATGCGTCTCATTTACAATGCGGTGCACCATGGCGCAGGGATAGGCAGATGTATGTCGCATCTTGCGGAGTAAGGTCGGCGCATTACTGGAGTCGTGTCGCAAGCATGACACAACTCCAGCAATGCTCAGGGGCCGCCCATACTTAACGTGGTGCGTCACTCCATACGCCTGTTTCAAGCATGCCTAAGGGTTGGACGCAGCAGCATCATAAAACTGACTCTGTGAAATCTTGTAAATTTCACTGCGTCACTTTTACAAGGATTTCCTTTTTTTAAATTTATTTTTTATTTTATTAAGTATTACAACTAACACAGGCGTCTCAGCCTACATCCACAAAGTGGTCGGCCGCCGGGTATAGAAGCAAATCATATGAAATGGAAAAACAGTAGCATGATACACAGCAAGTCGACTACAACCACTGCGGGCCGGCCGCGTTGAACAATCATTGCAAATTACTGCAATGTGGCATGTAGTACTTGAATGTAAGCTGGTGGTGAGTCTACATTGACACTTTGTGGGCACAGGTGAGCAAGATAAAGGAAATAAATAAATGGAGAAAGGAGAGAAAAAAAGACAGAGGTAGTCAAAGGGCACTGCGCACCTAGGCGGGACAATGCTGACAAGTATATAAAGAGGATCCCCTAAGATGGGACCCACAAGAGGAAATCCGCCAGATACTAGGGCAACAGGGTACCCACGCAGTGCAGGAGATCATCAGTCAACGCTAGTAGCATCAACTCTCACGACTGTGTGCGCTAATTTAGGTCTAGGAATGAGGAGCAATGCATATAGTGTCGTTGGGTAGTGCATCAAGGCCATGATCATCAGGAGTGACAGAAAACAAAGATAAAGGGGGACCATAGAAAGCCCTCCCAAGTGACGATCTGTCGAGTTTGTTCCCCCAGCGTCAGCCGCTCTGGCTGAGAGATAGGACGTCAGGGGTGACCAGATGTCACAAGGTCTTGAGGAGGTGGGGAGCAATTCTGCATAGCTGGAAAGCTGTTCCTGACAAAAAATCATGTCGTCCAACCATTCCTTAAACTTGGGCGCCCTCCCTCTGCCCCTTCGGCATGCCACCCGTCTCTTTGCCATCAATAACGCCAACGCTATGTACCTACAAGATGACGGTGGGACGGACTTAACATACCCAAGCAGTGCCATCAGTGGTGTATTGTCTAAGTGTATCTCAGTCATATGACGCAGAGCCGCAAAGACTTGCTCCCAGAAGGCGTGGACTACCGGGCAGCTCCAAGCTAAGTGTGACATGTCTGCATTGGCCGTTTGGCATCTATCACAGGCATCCGAATCTCGCAGAAATCGGTGCATTTTGGCCGGTGTATAGTATAACCTATGGAGGTATTTGTAGTGTACGAAGCGCAGTCTACTACTAGCAGATATAGGCTCAGTCTGGAGGCAACAAAATTCCCATTGGTCGTCAGTGATAACAATCCCCAACTCCTCCCCCCATCACGTTCGGGACTGTGGAGGTGCTACATCCCGCTGCTCTTGGATATTACGGTACAACAAGGAGACTAGTTTTGTGGGCGTTTCGCGTTGCAGGAGTATGTGGAGAGGTGCAAGCGTGGGGGGCTCTGTGGGGAAAGTAGCATGTAAGGCTCTGATCCCATGTTGGAGTCGCAGATATAGAAAGCTGTCCAGCGGTGTGCGGGTCAAATCTTGAAAGAGGCTGTCGTTTTACAAGGCTTTCCTGCGACGGAACGCCCACCCTGTGACGGAACGCCCACATGAAATCTGATGTAGGTTTCATGTGGCGCAGTGCTTTACAATGTAGCGCATCTGCCTAGAGGCGTCGAGTTGTAAATAGGTTGCAACGTGGCGCGTGGTTTACGCCGCTGCGGCGTCACAGAAGTGACGCAATGGTGGTGCAAATGTGTCGCAAGGGGCTTGTAAATCTGCCTCGGAATTTGGTTATTCGCAAAATGTGAAACATGGTCGTAACGGTGGGGAAAGTGAAACACACTCCTTTCTCAGCTGCCGGAAGTCCCACCCTGGGACGTTTGGCAGTGGGGAAATGAGAGATAAGCAGAGGACCGGTGCACTTGCAGCCCTGTGTCGCAGCAGGACTGTTTCCACTTCCACGCATGGCTTCTTTTGTGCCTTTGCAGCAGTGTACTTTAGAGCCCCACTCTGTTACATGCAAATTCCATACTCAATGTGTATTCAACTGCATTAATTGTGTGTATTTTATTAATTGAGAGTCGTAAGGTGCTATATTTACATTAATGAGAGCCACACTATATCTAGTTGAACTGTAATCAATGAATCACAGTTAAATAAAACAAAATGTGCCTTCTGTAAATGCAATCACTGTATATGTTAATGCTAAATGAAGCTATTTTGAAATAATGTGTTATCAGGCCCAAGTAACATGAATTTCATTTTACTAAAATGCTTTACCAGTGTCTAGTTTTTCCTTCCCTCTGCAGGTGTCTTTTTTTTTTTAGTTTTAGTTTTTGTCCTGATTTACCTTGAGAAAACAAAGAAGAAACACACTCTGGGACTGCTCTTGATTAACACCAGCCAGAGATCTTTGTTTAGAGCCAAGAATGGAAAGCTTTCCACATTTCTTATCCTTCTGCGGTTTACTCAGTCCAGCACTGCCATCTGCGAGACAACCACCGGAGTAGTGAAGTAAAACAGTATAAAGGTATAATCATAGGACTTTATTCAAGTCAAAAAATGTTAACTGGTTTTTGCAAGGAGACCAAAAATGATTCCTCTAATTTTTGGATGCCCTATCTAGCCGGATCATATATTTTACAGAATTAACCCAATCTACCCTAGTCGGGGATACATTTTTTCCCAGTTTTTACAAATCTCTCTATGAGCAAGAAGCATCAAATAAAAAACAGCTTTCTTGCATTGGTTGATAAAAGTTCATATTGAGCCAGGACCCCAAGAAAGACAAAAACTGCGTACCTGAAGTGCCTCACTGAGTATCACAGACATACAGTTACTCAAATCTGCCCAGAAGCATTGGATCTCGGGGCACTCCAAAAACATGTGAATATCATCCACCTTTTCTCGATAGCACAATGGGCATCTCGGCATACCACCTTTACCCAGTTTGGATAGCCTGAGGTGTGTCCAATAGGCCTTGTGAAGACAAAAAAATGTGGTTCCTTCTTAAATTTGCAGCACGCACCATGGAGTACAGAATGTCACAATATACTTGCCATGAGTCTAACTGCGTCCCTGGAAAGGTCTTCCCCCACAGGTCTGTCAGTAATCTAAAAACGCCATCCGATAGGTCCACCAAAAGCGAGTACCAGTTAGGCACTTCCTATTTTCTTGGAACATTGCCGACCATCATAGACTCTAGTTCATTTGAGGAACCAATGTCCACCCCAGCAGATTGATACCAACTTTTGATGAGAAGATATTTGAACCTTGATAGTTTGATTTTGGTAATCTCCTGCCAATTATTCCAGGGAACAAAGCTTCCATTCTCAACTAGCTTTTCCCATCTCAACACCCCACCTCCCTCAAAAACCCACTTTGGGGAACCAGAGACTTCCCATATTGGTGCCAGCCCTCTATAATAACTAAGGGCCCGATGTAGGTCGGTCGGTAATGGCCGAAAATTGGTATTTTCGGCCGTTACCGACCGGTATTACAGAAATGAGATGTAGGGGCATGTGTAACTGATTCGGTAAAATTACCGATCGGTAAATTTACCGATCGGTATTTCTACCGAATCGGTAAATTTGATATGCAGGTGGGACTCTTCTGAGTCTCACAAGCCTTACAGAATCGGTATTTTACCATCAAATCTATTTGATGGTAAAATACCGATTCCGGTGTGCATGCACATGTGTGCATGCACACCTATGCCATATGACAGGCAGACCTGCCCTAAGGGCAGGTATGCCTGCCACATGGCACCCGAGCCTCTTTTGGGGGTGCCAGAGGGTGTCAAAGTGACACCCCCTGCACCCTTGTGTAATTCGATATTTACCGATTCGGTAAATACCGAATCGGTAATGCCCATTCATTCCTATGGACTTCAAAGCCCATAGGAATAAATGGGCATTACCGGTCGGTATTTACCGAATCGGTAAATACAGATTTTTACCGATTCGGTAAATGAAACATCTGGATGCTCCTATATGTCCCCCCTTCTTATTTACCGATTCTTAATTACCGAATCGGTAAAATTCGGTAATTAAGAATCGGTAAATAAGTCCTACCTACATCTGGCCCTAGGTTTTGTCTCTTTTCTGATCCTACACCACGTAACAGCGAACCATTGTAGAGTCTTGAGACACACCTTTTTGAAAAATCTAGGATCTCCAAATTTGTAGTTAAAGTCTTGCTGATCTCCCTTCACATCTAATAACATCACCCTAAACATTTTCCCGATGTCTGATCGGTTTAGTTCAATAAAGAGCATTTTCCCATTTTTTAGCAGTAAAACCCAGGCATAATAGGACAGGTCTGGTAAGCACAGGCCCCCCTGATCCTTCTTTCTTCTAAGCTTTTTCCACGCAATCTGTATGCCTTTTGAGGCCCAGATAAAACTGCTTATCTTGGCCTTAACCTTTTTAAACCACTCTTTCTTAAAAACAAAGAGAATATTCTGGAATAATGAAGTACATTTAGGGAGGATCGACATTTTTACAAAGTTCACTCTTCCGATGATTGTCAACGGTAAATGAGACCAGCTTAATAGTAACCTACAAACTTCCTTGCTGGCCTTTTGGAAATTGACTTCAGGGATTTTTTCGATGCTTTGTGTAATCCTAATGGCTAGATATCTCATTTCCCTTTTAATGCACTCTTGCTCTAGATTTATATTCCAGGCCATTATCTCCGTTTTTGTTCATTCCCTTCATAGCCTGAAATACGCCTGATATGAGAGGTCTGATCATATATTAATGGAACCGATATGGGCAAATCAGAAGTGTAAATCATTTAATTGTCCACATACAGGCCCGCCTTTCTCTCCCAACCCCTATATCTGAAGGGGAACATTCCTTCTTCTTTTCGGATTTCTACAGCTAGGGGTTCAATATATAGATTAAAAAGAAGAGGGGACAGCGGGCACCCTTGTCTAGTTCCCCTTGAGATGTTAAATGGCATAGGAAGATTTCCATTTACCGAAACCCTAGGCGTTGGTTTTTAGGTTTCGCCTCGCCGAAAGCTGCGCAAGCAGACTTTCGCGCAGGGCGAAATCTTATGTCTAGAGATGTGTACTCATGTCCCGCTCCTCTGTTCCATTGGCTAGCTCCATAAATGGAGGCTAGCCATTGGAACAGAGATCTGTCCGTCATGGCCGGAGCAGATTCGTGGGCGTTCCGGCCATTTTTACTCATCCCGCCCCCTTGCGATCGTCATGCGGCGGTGGGCGGTGTTTATTTTTATTTTTTTACAGCTTTGTTTTCCACCATTTCGGAAGTGTCCTTTGTAGGGATGGGTTGCGCGATGTCCCGCTGTCCGTTCCCGCCCCCCCTCCCGCTGTCCGTGTGCCCGTTCCTGCCCCCCTCCCACTGTCCGTGTGCCTGTTCTGCCCCCGTCCCGCTGTTCGTCTTCCCGACCCCCCCCTCCCGCTGTCCGTGTGCCCGTAGGTGCTTGTTATGCTGCTCTGGCAAAAACAAATCCGCTGATGCCTTGTTGTTCATTCCTCTGGTCTACTACCATCTCGGGCTCCGTTTCTTCCTTCCTCTGGTTTTTATCCTTTATTTCAGCATTGCGAAGGGTTGGTTGACTTTGGGTGGCACATCTTTACTTTGTTTGTGGAAAAGAGTGATATTTAATAATTTGGTGACTGCTGTGCCCAGAGTCGATGACTTTTCTCACAGTGCATGTACATTATTTTGAGAGAAAACATTGTTCATGAAGTTTTGGGATCCCACCCCTGCTCAGAGCGTTGTTTGTTGTCAGGTGTTCACAGCTTAGTGAATTTAGGAATTTAATTGGTCTCAAGTCCTGATAGGGGTAATAATACTGGGGGTGTGCTACCGCGCTATCCAACCACCGTACGTCCTTTGTTCTGCAGTGAGGAGCAGTGAAGAATTTCGTTGTCCAGAACGTAATATCCGGTGTTTCTACACTGAAATGGCAGGTTAAGTGATATTGCTCCAGAGTAAGCTAACGTTCACCAGTTTCGACAGCTCCAGATTCCTCACATATACTTTCCCAGAACCCATCATGGCGTATTGTGCACAGTGCCAGAGGCGTGGGTGCAGTGTTCGTTTGACTGCTGCCTCCGCTCGGAACTCCTTCACGTTTTCTCGAGAGCCTGCGTGTAACTCTGCAGGGTTAGATATTTATTGATTTGAAATGTTTTACATAGCACTGGCTAGACCGGGAGGTATCACAGCGCTTTACATGAACAGAAGCAACGTAAAAGCCCTCCCAGTGCACATGACCCGATGGGGCCCTGGAATGCCGCATACTTGCCGTGGTTTAGCAAAGACCTCTGAACAGCAGGTGTTGGGGATTACATATTAATTTAGTGCGAGTTGGAGACGGCTCTGAAGAGACGCCTGTACGGTGTTGTTAACCTGTTCTCCCTATGGAAACAGTTATTAAAGTGTTGTTTTAAGAAGCTCACTAACAAAGAGCGAACATTCGGAACTCTATTGTGCTCATTATGCGCAGTAAGTTTTTTACTCCCGCAAATCTTCCAGTTTGTCGTATAGTTAGGTGATATTTGTCGGCATTCTCCAAAACTGAGTGGCACCTATCCGTATCTTACCCGCATGAACAGTATTTTTCAAGCCTAGATAAGTAACAGATATTGTTGAAATCCATCAAAAGTCGGTATTTTGTCATTTGAAACCTAATTTGAAATAACTTAATTAGGAAATCGCTTCAAATGTATTACAAATCTATCCAAACTATTCCTATATTTTTTTTTTTTACAGCTAACAAGGTTATTGCCTTTGTTGAGATGACCGGACACAGGTAGGTTTACAACTTCATTTTATTTAAATCATCAGGTACAACACACCAGCAGGAGCGAAAGTCACAGCTTCCGGTCAGGTTTCAAGGTAGTCAACTGGCAAACTGGTTATCAACTGGCATTCTAGAACTCCAGCTGATGTCACAGGGTGAGCACGTGGCCAGGGGACGCGCGGTGGACAACGGAAGCCTACAAGGGACACAGTATAGGAAATAGGTTATACATAGCTCAACACATCTCCTTCCCAAAGGAAGTTAACAATAGAATAGTGGTGGGAGGTAACACCCCCCCATAGTTAGTCGCACGCAAAGTCTTTGAACTTGCTTGGCATAGCTACAGTACGTCCGCATCTACTGGTGGTGGTTTTGGCAGTGGTGGTACCGCTTCCAGACTCCAGTTCTTCTTCAGAAAATTCTTTACTTTCTGCCCCGGATGCGTCCGTGGTTTTGCTGCTGCTGAGATCTGTTTTCCCCAATGTACTCTATTTGCTCCTGATTTGGAGGGGCCCTGTCTTCCTGTTCCTTCCTCTCTGCCCTCTCTTCTTCCAACACATGTTTATACAGCCAATCAAAGTTCATTTGCCTGTCAAAGTCCCTACGATCTCCCTCTTCCACTGGTTTGTTCGTATCCAACTCCTCTTCTTTTCCGTTTGCTATACTGTTCTTCTTCTCGCATTTAGATAGTGCAGATGTATGCCACACTTTCCCATCGCTGGGAGGGCTAAATTGCAAAATAATTTTTCCACAACAAATGGTTTGGTGAACCTGTTCTGTCCTTTCTCAATGTGCTCACTTCTTTTTACTCTCACCAAATCTCCTACCTGGATAGTTAGGGGTTTGCATTTGTGTTTTGTTTCAAAGTGTTTTTTTGTATGCCCTCTGTGCTTTTAGTACGTTCTTCCTGACTTCCTCTGCAGACCAATTAGCCTTCCTTCTTGTCTTAAGCCACCCTACATTATCCTTGGACAGTGCTGTTCTTCCTCTCATCATTTCAAATGGGCTGATTCCTGTGCTCTCCCTAGTTGTTATTCTGAATGCCCAAATCATTTTATTTACCTCCATTTTTCAACATAACTCGTTGTTGTTTGCTAGTTGTATGGTTCCTTTCAACACTCTGTTGAACCTTTCCACCACTCCATTACCTGCTGGGTAGTATACAGATGTGGTTTTATGTGTAATACCGTTTCTATTGATAAACTTTTTGAAGGCAACAGATGTGTGTGGCTCTGGGTGGGTGTGTGTGGCTCTGGGTGGGTGGGTGTGGCTCTGGGTGGGTGTGTGTGGCTCTGGGTGGGTGTGTGTGGCTCTGGGTGGGTGTGTGTGGCTCTGGGTGTATGTGTGTGGCTCTAGGTGTGTGTGTGTGGCTCTGGGTGTGTGTGTGTGTGGCTCTGGGTGTGTCAGGTCCCAGCGGATGGTGGAGAGTTTGGCATCAAAGGTTCGTTTCAAGATCAAGACAGGTTCCAGTTCCACGCTTCCTGTCTGTCTTTGGAGGCTACTTGTAGCGCAATCCAGATGTAAAGATACACTTCCTGATTGTGCCACTGACTAGTTGCTTTACGCTCTAGTCTTTCGTGGCGGCCATTTTGTGCGCTCGAGGCTTTTGCTCTGCGCACTTCAACAGTCCAATTCCTGTGAGTTAGACGCGTTTGTTTTAGCGCGTCTTTTCTAAGTATTCCAGTTCTTGAAATTCAGTTCCAAGCCTTCCCAGCCCCTTTCCTTCTTGAGCGCTAGACTATTCCTGTCTTTAGCGCGTTTTCCGTTCAGTTCCAGAATCGTTCCTCAGCTGTGGCGCTGCTCCTTGCCTCCGCTCTTGGTAGGACTCCTCTCGTGTTTGTGTGTCCCAGTCTACTAGAGTGAGGTAAGAGCCTAGCGCTGTTCTTGTTCAAAAGTCAATTCTTACCAGTGAACTTTCATGCCGAGTGATTCCTATTCACTCCAACGTCTGAAGCAGAATTCTAATTTTCGTAGTAATCAGTTGGGCTACATGAGAGAAAGACTCTATTTACAGGCAGACAGTGAACTATCATAGTCAAAGACTCGTTAGCTCTTGCAAGAGACCTTTTTGGTGGATTATTCAGCGGCAATCTCCTTTCATCCTTCCTGTGCCAAAACGACTTCAAGTATAGTAGGGTATACTCTGATATGCATATTGGTTATACAGTATTATACCAACTAGACCTTCAGCAGAGGACATTTCTTCAAGTGCTGCTTGAACTCCACACAGAGACTAAAGAAAAGGCTACTTACCTGGGCGTCCAAGTTCCAGACTCATTTAATTATCTATAAAGAGAGGGGCTAAGTTCCACACACATTCAGGTACTTAGACATAGCGAAGTTGTGAGAGAGATATAGGAGAAGGTGCCAAATTATAGTGGGAACTGTAGTAATTTTTGTTTACTTTTGCAGGAGATGATCTTCCTGAACGAAGAGTAGAAGATTATTTGTGTGGCAGTCTCTCTGTTTGTTATCCACTTCCCCTTTCCCTTTCATTCCTGGGCTCAGAGTTCTCTGGGTACAGGGGTGTAGGGGAGTTGGGAAATTTTCACCATTAGCGAGAACCTACTGGCCATCTGCTTCCACGGAGTCTAAGGAATTCAAGGTACGCTTTCTGACAGATTGAAGTGCCGAAAACATTTCTCTCCGTCTGGGCAGAATGGCAGAAGGTTTAGATTTGAAAGCTTTGGCAACCATTTTAGAGGATTTGCAAAAACAGCTTAGCGACACAAGGGAAGAGGTTAGGAAGTCCAATCAGGAGGCTAGTTACCTTAGGCAGCGGGTAGAAGAACTTTCTGTGAGTCCTAGTCCTAATTTTGGAGGGCTTAAGGCTCCAACCTTTGCTCCTACCTCTTCGTCATCATCTGCGTTAACTACGCAAGTTGTCCATGCAATGTCCCCTACCATTCCTTTGGCCCCTCCCGAAAGATTTCAAGGAGATCCGCATAAGGCTCAAATCTTTTTGACCCAGTGCTCCCTGCATTTCCTCTGTAAGCCCATTTTATTTAAAGAGGATCAGTCTAAAGTGGCGTTTGTGCTGTCCTATCTTAGTGGTGATGCTGCAGCATGGTCAATGCCTCTGGTCTCCTCTAATGATCCGGTGCTGTATAAATTTGAAGATTTCAAGGCAGAGTTTCTTCGAATCTTTGATCGTCGTACAATCTCTCAGACCACGGATAACGAGCTCTTGGATCTGAAACAGGGAAACAGAGAACTAGTTGCTTATTTGGCACAATATAACAAGCTCATTGTGGAAACCAATTGGCCTGCAGCGAAAAGAGCGGCAATTTTTTATAGAGGCCTAAGGGACGAGTTAAAGGATGGGTTGTCCCAAATTCCAAGAAGACCTACTGATGTCTCTGAGTTAATTGACTTGGTCCTCCAAATTGATCAAAGGCAAGCTGAACGTCGGAGTGAGAAACGAAGAGATGTTAAACCCTTTCCTCCACGTTTTGATCGAGTTCGTTCAGAGCCTGTTAAGAATAGTGAAGTTCATTCGAGTGAGGAACCCATGCAGATTGGTGCTGTTCGTGGTCCATTGTCTCAGGAGGAGAGAGAAAAGCGGCGCTTAGGAAAATTGTGCATGTATTGTGGGCAGCCTGGTCACATTGTCAAAGAATGCCCGAAGAAACCAAAAACCAATTCATGGGTAAAAGACAAGCTCCACCAGTAGACAGAGTTGCACTGGTGGGAGCAGCCCCTGAGACAACTCCCAAGACTCTGTTACTAGCAAATGAAGGACAGACTGTAGCTCCGCATTTGATCTTGTCATGCACAGTATGGTTCGGTAAGGGTCGGAGTGAAAGAGTGTCCATAATGTTGGATTCCGGAGCCACTGGAAACTTTTGTGATCTCCAATTTGCTAAAATGGTGGGAATTCAGTTTGAAAAGAAACTAAAGCCAGAACCGGTACGAGCAGTGGATGGAACTGAGTTATCTTCAGGCCCAATAGTTTTTGACACAGAGTTTATTACCGTCGTTGGTCCAGAGGAACATCGGAGTTTTATTAGCTTTAATCTCATTGACGCTCCTCAGTTTCAAATGATTTTGGGGCTGCCTTGGCTTACTGAGCATAACCCCAGGATAGATTGGGCGAAACGTACTGTGGAGATGACTTCTAAATTCTGTACTGAACACTGTTTTCATGCATCTGTAGAGACCTCACCGACGACTATGTCCGCGCTTTTAGCAACTCAAATGCCCATGGTTTGTGTTGTGGAAGCTCCAGAAATTCCAGAAGTCTATCTTGACTTGAAGGAGGTCTTCAATGAAAAAGAAGCCAAAAAGTTACCTCCTCATCGGGAATATGATTGTCGTATCGAGTTGGAGCCTGGAGCCACTTTACCGTGTAGTCGCATCTATGCGCTTTCGGAACCAGAGAACCAGCATCTGAAAGAATATATTGAACAGAATTTAGAGAGTGGTTTCATTCGACCCTCTCAGTCGCCAGTCTCTTCCCCCCTCTTTTTTATTCCTAAGAAGGATGGGACCTTGAGAACCTGCATCGATTATCGTGCATTGAACTTGGTCACCAAAAAGAATCGATATCCATTGCCTCTCATTTCGGAACTCCTGGATCAAGTTAAGAGTGCAAGAATTTTCACCAAGCTGGATTTGAGGGGAGCGTATCATTTGGTGCGAATGGCGGAGGGTGAGGAATGGAAGACTGCATTTCGTACTCGATTAGGCCTGTTTGAGTATCAGGTCATGCCTTTTGGGTTATGTAACGCCCCGGCAGCCTTCCAGCATTTGGTAAATGACCTTCTGAGAGAATTTTTGGATCCTTTTGCCGTTGTCTATATAGATGACATCCTCATTTTTTCAAACAACATGGAAGAACATGTCCGACATGTTCGTGTCATTTTGGAACGCCTGCTCCAGAACCAGCTGTATGCGAAATTGGAGAAATGTGTGTTTCATTCAGCCAAGGTGGAATTTTTGGGTTTCATCCTTTCTTCTGAAGGTGTCAACATGGATCATTCTAAACTGGAAGCCATTAGGTCCTGGCCTGCTCCCCGCTCCATCAAGGAAATACAGAGTTTTTTGGGATTCGCCAATTTTTATCGGCGATTTATTCATAATTTCTCTGAAAAGGTCAGACCCATTACTCGACTTCTAAAGAAAAATGAGCGTTTTGTTTGGGGAAAAGATTCTGAAGAGGCGTTTCTACAGTTAAAAGAAGCTTTTGTATCTGCACCCATTTTGCAACACCCTGATTTGAAAGAACCTTTTTATGTGGAAGCGGACGCTTCCAATTTTGCTATTGGAGGCATTCTGTCTCAGCGACAGAAACAGACGGGTCAATTACATCCTGTGGCCTATCATTCTCGGAAGCTTGCAGCTGCTGAAATAAATTATCCCATTTCTGACAAAGAACTTTTGGCAGTCAAAGAAGCTTTTAAGGTTTGGAGGCATTATCTGCTCGGAGCTCAACATGTCATCACAGTGTTCACAGATCATCGCAATTTGCAGTTCTTAAAGTCAGTCAGAACACTCTCCCCGCGTCAGTTGAGATGGTCCCTTTTCTTCGCGGACTATGACTTTGTTTTGACTTACAAGCCTGGGTCGGCTAATGGAAAAGCTGACGCCCTTTCTCGGCTGAGTCTGGGAGATGTGACGGACAAGAAGGAGGAAGGCTACATCATTCCACAGAATAAAATTGTAGCAGCTTTTGTGGAAGATGAGCTGGAAAGGCGAGTTCGTGAAGCCTTCCAAGGAAAAGAATTCACCGAGTGGATTTCCGAAGGTCCAGAAAGAGAAATAAGAGATGGGAAACCATACTTTCAAGGGAAACTGTTTGTTCCAGTTGAAGAGTTACAGTCATTAATCATCCAGCAGTTTCATGATCATCCATTAGCCGGTCATAAAGGAACAGTCAAAACGCTAGAACTGGTGAAGAGGATGTATTTTTGGCCAGGCATGGAAGCACAGGTTAGGCAGCACATCGCCACTTGTGAACAGTGTATAAAAGGAAAAAGTTCTAGACAGCCACCCCAAGGGTTACTTAGACCTTTACCCGTAGCACCCTCTCCTTGGCATACCATTTCCATGGATTTTATAGTAGAGTTACCCTCTAGTCAAGGTTATTCTGTAATTTGGGTGGTGGTTGACCAGTTCACAAAAATGAGTCACTTTGTCCCCCTAAAAGGTCTTCCGACAGCTTCTCAGTTGGCAGATTTGTTGGTTCAACACATTGTGCGGCTGCACGGAATCCCTAAGATTGTGATCTCTGATCGAGGTTCCCAGTTTGTCTCTCGATTTTGGAGATCTTTCTTGAGAGGTTTGGGGGTGGATTCTCGTTTGTCCACCAGTTTCCATCCAGAGACGGATGGACAGACGGAAAGGGTGAACCAGGATTTGGAGCAGTACCTTCGTTTGTATTTGATGGATCGAGAGGGAGAATGGCCTTCTCTATTGAGTACTGCGGAGTTTGCTTACAATAATTCAGTCCATTCTGCCACGGGATACTCCCCATTTTTCCTTAATTCTGGTAGACATCCGAATATGTTAGTAGGTGGAATGGAAGTAGATGTCCCTGCAGCAGAAAAAGTAATCCAAGATTTACATAAGGCCTTTCAGTCAGCATCAGAGAATCTTGTTAAGGCAAAACAGAACTATAAGAAGCAGGCAGACAAGAAGCGAAGGGAGAGTCCAGAATTTGAGGCTGGGGAGTTGGTGTGGGTTTCCACTCGCTATATGCGGTTGAAGGGGAACAGAAAATTTCAGCCTCGGTTTGTGGGTCCCTATCCAGTGGTGGACATGGTCAATCCTGTTAGTGTTAGGTTGGCTCTTCCCAAGTCAATGAAGATTCATCCCACTTTCCATGTTTCCTTGATTAAACGTAATCCTCCAAACTTTCAACGTTCTCATCCCCCTGCTCCAGTGCAAGTCCAATCCGCAGAGGAGTTTGAGGTTAAGAGAATTCTAGACTCCAAATTGAGAAGAAACACTTTGTTCTATCTGGTAGATTGGAAGGGTTTCGGTCCTGAAGATCGTTCCTGGGAACCAAGCAAGAATGTACACGCCCCGCGGCTGGTAGCTGATTTTCACAAGACATATCCTCAAAAGCCTAGAGAGGGGGCTTTGGTGGGGGGTACTGTCAGGTCCCAGCGGATGGTGGAGAGTTTGGCATCAAAGGTTCGTTTCAAGATCAAGACAGGTTCCAGTTCCACGCTTCCTGTCTGTCTTTGGAGGCTACTTGTAGCGCAATCCAGATGTAAAGATACACTTCCTGATTGTGCCACTGACTAGTTGCTTTACGCTCTAGTCTTTCGTGGCGGCCATTTTGTGCGCTCGAGGCTTTTGCTCTGCGCACTTCAATAGTCCAATTCCTGTGAGTTAGACGCGTTTGTTTTAGCGCGTCTTTTCTAAGTATTCCAGTTCTTGAAATTCAGTTCCAAGCCTTCCCAGCCCCTTTCCTTCTTGAGCGCTAGACTATTCCTGTCTTTAGCGCGTTTTCCGTTCAGTTCCAGAATCGTTCCTCAGCTGTGGCGCTGCTCCTTGCCTCCGCTCTTGGTAGGACTCCTCTCGTGTTTGTGTGTCCCAGTCTACTAGAGTGAGGTAAGAGCCTAGCGCTGTTCTTGTTCAAAAGTCAATTCTTACCAGTGAACTTTCATGCCGAGTGATTCCTATTCACTCCAACGTCTGAAGCAGAATTCTAATTTTCGTAGTAATCAGTTAGGCTACATGAGAGAAAGACTCTATTTACAGGCAGACAGTGAACTATCATAGTCAAAGACTCGTTAGCTCTTGCAAGAGACCTTTTTGGTGGATTATTCAGCGGCAATCTCCTTTCATCCTTCCTGTGCCAAAACGACTTCAAGTATAGTAGGGTATACTCTGATATGCATATTGGTTATACAGTATTATACCAACTAGACCTTCAGCAGAGGACATTTCTTCAAGTGCTGCTTGAACTCCACACAGAGACTAAAGAAAAGGCTACTTACCTGGGCGTCCAAGTTCCAGACTCATTTAATTATCTATAAAGAGAGGGGCTAAGTTCCACACACATTCAGGTACTTAGACATAGCGAAGTTGTGAGAGAGATATAGGAGAAGGTGCCAAATTATAGTGGGAACTGTAGTAATTTTTGTTTACTTTTGCAGGAGATGATCTTCCTGAACGAAGAGTAGAAGATTATTTGTGTGGCAGTCTCTCTGTTTGTTATCCACTTCCCCTTTCCCTTTCATTCCTGGGCTCAGAGTTCTCTGGGTACAGGGGTGTAGGGGAGTTGGGAAATGTTCACCATTAGCGAGAACCTACTGGCCATCTGCTTCCACGGAGTCTAAGGAATTCAAGGTACGCTTTCTGACAGGGTGTGTGTGTGTGGCTCTGGGTGTGTGTGTGGCTCTGGGTGTGTGTGTGGCTCTGGGTGTGTGTGTGTGGCTCTGGGTGTGTGTGTGTGTGTGTGTGGCTCTGGGTTTGTGTGTGTGTGTGTGGCTCTGGGTGTGTGTGTGGCTCTGGGTGTGTGTGTGTGTGTGGCTCTGGGTGTGTGTGTGTGGCTCTGGGTGTGTCTGTGTGTGTGTGGCTCTGGGGGTGTGTGTGTGTGTGTGGCTCTGGGTGTGTGTGTGTGGCTCTGGGTATGTGTGTGTGTGTGGCTCTGGGTGGGTGTGTGTGTGTGGCTCTGGGTGTGTGTGTGTGTGGCTCTGGGTGTGTGTGTGTGTGTGTGTGTGTGGCTCTGGGTGTGTGTGTGGTAATAATTGCTGTCTGCTGAGCTCATCCGTAGGGTACAATAGGTCTCACATTTGCGAGAGATTAAGCTAATGGCAATGTAAATGACAATGCCATTTATTTATCTGTTTTCAAAACCAACACATAATAAAAATGTTGTCATTTACAATGCCAATAGCTCTAACTTTTCCAAAGGCGAAACCATTGCATTGTAAATGCTTGTTATAATGCCAGTTTTATGGTCCTACAAAAAATGTTGCCCACGTTAGATAAGGAACTTTTGTGGACAGTAGCTATAACTATTGCTCCAATTAGATTGTAAGTTAGGTCCTGAATCCCCTTCCCCTGCAAAGCCTTTCTGATACTCATGTAAGAGATCCCCCACCACCTCATTTAACCTTTCTGCTAGTATTTTTGCGAACATTTTATAATCGCAATCAGTAATGAGATGTGTCAGGAAATGACTCCATTGCGCCAGCCATACATTTTGTTTGACAGAGAATTATGGCCTAAAGTACAAATCCCAGAAGGCCTGAGAGGGAGGAGGGACTTCCTGATACATTAGGCAACCTTGCACGTCATACAGCGTGAGTAATTCTAGCTATGGAATGACCATGTTCACTTTCTGCAGCATGTTTCGGTTTCTCAGTGTGGGAGGTTGTACCGGTTCAGAGTGAGCTCACGGCTGCCTGCTGATTCACACAGGGAGAGCTGTTGAGGGTTAGATGCCGGCATGTGGTTGTGAATCAAACCGGTGTGTGCTGATTCTTGGCGGCTGGCACAGTGGGAAGCGCTCTCATTGTGAGAGGCGTTTCTGTTTCTTTTGGAGCCGTTCAGACTAACGCAGAACAGGAGGATCCAGCGGTTGCTGGGGTCCAGGTGCTGCTCCGGATCGAGTGGCCTCGTTTTTGGAACGACTTTGTGCAAGACAAGACACACAGGCGAGAGGTGGGGCGTGAAGGTACTTTTCTCCAGTCTGGGGGTGCTTGCAAATCTTATGCTATGTGTCTTGGCATGCAGGGTTTGAAACTCAAGACACCTGTGTGTTTCTTTTCGGTTTAGATTAACCAAGGAGGCTATTGGTTTTTCTACATTTGTTTTAGGGTCTGGACTTCCTCATTGACCTTTGTTTGGCTGCAGTTACATTGCTCTCTGCCTAAAGAGTTCCTGGCACTTACTATTATACTGACCCCTGTGGAGCCAGGATTCTGGAGGTGGCATTTCTGTTCCTCTGAACTAATTACTAGCGAAGTATCACTTCCCTTATTATCTTTACTCATGTTTTTGTGGTATTTGTTATGGGAATGTGACAGAACGGGTATGTATGTGTAAGGGAGGTTTCTTACTAACCATTTTGTTGGGGTGAATGCGGTGTTAACCGGTGTGCTTTTTGTTATAGGTATATTCTCCTCCATTGTTTGAGCTGTATCACTACTGGGTAAAGAGTAAATAGAGAGAGGAACACTGCGGCAGGTGGAACTTGTTTTTGCAGGTACTAATCACATTAATGAGACTCTATGAAAGTAGTGACAGAGGTAGACCTGTACTAATCTCTATGTTTTTTGTTTGCAGGCGTCCCATTCCCCCGCTGTTCCTACCCTAATTCCTTTCCCTCACTTGATCGCCTCAATACTCAGTATGTTGTGGGTCACAGTTGGGGATGTCAAGAGGTGGACTCCTTTGAGCATCGCCCAGATTCCGAGGAGTTCCTGTGGACGTTACAAGTTGTGCCTGTGGGAGTCACAAACGTTTGGTGGTTTATCTGGTTTATGAATCAAAGTCACTATGGCATCATTCCCAGAAGCTGTCATTTCGCTTCCTTTCTCAAAAATAACCAAAAACAGCTTCACCATTACTGGTATGAGAAACTCCCCCAGTCTTTTATATATCTCGAAGGGTAGTCCATCCGGACCCAGCCAAACCTTCACATCTTCCTCCGTACCTACCAAGAGGAGTTACGGAGGAAGATGTGAAGGTTGAAAATCCTCTTCTATTTCCTCCCTAGTCGTAAGAGATTTTCTTGATGCCTCACACCTAACTTCTTTTATCAAGCTTCTTGCCTGATCATTCTTCATTTTCCAAGCTATAAGTTTTCTTGATGCCTCACACCTAACTTCTTTTATCAAGCTTCTTGCCTGATCATTCTTCATTTTCCAAGCTATAAGTTTTCCTCACCCTTCTCCATATTCAAAATGGGCAAGTTTACTTTCTTGCCATCTCTCTTCAACTACCCCTAAAAGAGCTATCCTAATGGCTTGGAGAGAGATTTGTAGCGGCCCCGCCCCTGCTCTACCCCGGTCGCTGATAACTGCTGTTCCACCCACTGAATATTATGTTCTTGATTGGTGACCATACTTTTTGTTCTTGAATGTGAAGCTCTTCGTGGCTCCCATTTTTTCTCTCCATATGTCACACCACACTAGCTGTATACTAAAGGTTTTTATTAAAGACCACATCCTTCTATTTGGTACTGCTCTGCTCTTTAATGAGTGGTCCTACTCCCCCATCCAACACCATGTTGAAATCACCTGCTAGGATAACTGGGTCTGGGAAATTTAAAAGCTCCACCAGCAGGCCACTAAATGGACTAGGGTCATCTATATTTGGAACAGAATATCCATATATCTGGTGGCAACACCGTAATTTGGCGATATACCATCTTCCCGCCCTATCCACTCTACTTTCCTCTATCATAATATACAGGTTCTTTTTTTATCAGGATTTCCACCTCTTTTATAGTTAACTGTTGACTGGTGTAAATAATCTCTTGAACCCAACCTCTAGACTTAAAAATATCTGTGCAGCTAGAACTGTTTGCTTCTCTTAATGTGCTCACAAAATCACCCCAAAACATCCTATGATGAACCGTGAAAAAAAAAAGAAATAACATGGAAAAAAACAAAAGAAGGAAAGCAAAGGACATGGAAGGAAGACACATAAAAAATTAAAAAAGCTGAGTTAGGGACAGAAAGTGGAGGGGTCTGCAGGTGTCTTATTTTCACATTTGTTAAGTTAGAATAGACTAGGAACCCTAATTAGGAGTTGCCCTCGGACATGGATACTTAGACGGTGGAAGAGATCCTCTTTTACCAGGTTGACCGGACCAGTGTTACGTCCAAGGTCGCCCAGATGGTTGCTCTTTTGTTCAGCGTTAGGAAACTGGGGAGTTTACCTGCTCTCAGAGAGTGGTTGTTTTCGATTGCCCTTGTTGGTGGGAGCTGATATGGAGAGTCTTCTAGAAGTTTATTTCATGCTTAAAACTTGTGCTTCTTAGAACAGTTCCCAATCCTGTCCTGATTTTATGGAGCGAAGACTCCTTCTCAACTCCACTGATTTCCTCTGTCTGAGTTTTGGGCTTCATGATTGAGCACTCATACTTTTTCCCCTTGAACCTTAAACATGGTTCATCTAAAGCTGACATCTTCCTCATAGAATTTCCCCTTCCCACTTTGAATGCTTTGTTTAGAATAGGGAAGTTCCTTTACGGAACCTACATGGTTGATATTTTGTTTGTTATATATAATATTAGTTTGTATTTTTTTCCTTATAATGTACAAATTCAAACTACATGATCATTTAAATTTGTATGCTCTCACAATCTTACTATAGTTTTTCTTCAATTTTGCTGATTGGTTTAATTTGTAACATGAATTATTTTGGAATTAAAAACGTTAAGGTTTGGACACCATCCTCTCTGTCCTTTTTGAGGAACAACATGGGTTTCACTATACCTGAAATGTGTTGCTGGTGTTAGCTCCTTTCTTACACTTCACTTTGAAAGTCAAAAGTCCATACAACGTTGGAGAGTCCTCCTTGAGGACTTCACTAAGAGTTTAAGAATCAAGTATTCCCGCTTCATCAAGTGGTAGCAAATAAAGGATGGTTTGTCACTAAATTGTAGGGAGCTATAATACTCTAGCGATTATCCAAGTTTAGACCATGTGTCAAAAATCCATGGCCCAATTTGGAAGATCAGCTGTGTTTCAGCAGTTCGGAAGGTGGTCACTGAGGCTGAGCAATGAGGATAATTAAGATTGTTGTGAGTGTGCTAATAGTGATTGGTCTTAGTGTATCCTATTGCGCAGAAGAGAAATCCCATTAGTCAGGGTGATTTCCCGCTGGTTGAGATTTCATTTGTGCGTGTGCTAATGTTGGAAAGCGTTATTCACCATCACCCCCTTGAATTAGTTGTTACTTTTAACTTATATGGTGGAGCAGCCAAGAGTTATTTGTTAACTGTGCTTGCTTTGGCATTTTTGCAAAAGTTCACTTCTACGAAAAAATTGAAAAGGAGGGTGAACAGTTTTGCGGTGCAGTAATTCATTTAATTTATTACCACGTTGGTAGGTCAATATAGGTGCCGAACTGGTGATGGTTGTTACGTCATCAGGTGCTGTGCTGTGATAGGTCCATATAGAGGGTGCTGCGCTGAGATTTGATACTAGTACCTCCACGTATTGCATTGTGATTCGGTGGAAATCAACTCCTGTTCAAATTCAGACTGTTTCTTCCTAAATTGTCAAAGATAATTATAAAAATTAAATGGTTAAGGGCATTGAGAGACATGGTGAGAGGTGACATGGGAGTTCCTGTCCAAGAGTGCAGTGAAACTCCACAAGATGATACGCCAGGTCATTACTTGGTCATTCATGTTGGGCTCCGCACATGTACTTGGTGTAACCAATGGAACAAGATCACTAAGAAAGAAGGGTCCTTTCAGTTTCCCAGGTATGGTACCTTTAATATAATCATGAGCGAAAATTTGAGATGGGTGTTATATGGATCAAAACCCCAAACCAGACCTGCAGATTATGAGGCTTTGAATGCTTGAAAATGTGCCTCACATGGGAATGTCAAAGAGAAGTACCAGAATAGAGCAAAAAGGGCTGTCTGTAGTTAGGCGGTTGCTAAATCGGATGTTGAGCAACAGGTGTGTTGAAGGGACGTGATTGAAGGAGCTAGGTTTTATCCGGCACTGATGAACAAAAAGGCCAAGAAAACAAAGGCTCAGGGAGAGAATGATTATGAGAAGCAGGATAAGCCTAGCACACACAGTGATTCTATTGATGATTTCCTCTGCCACCGCCCTATAATGTTTTCCAGCCTACAGGGAATGATAGTGCCACAGGTAATGGTAGTGTTGTTACTGCTCCTATTAAACAAGATGTGGCTCAGAGAGTAGGACAACATCTGACTACCTCTGTTGTGACTGTTCCCACTCCAACAGTTACTATTGTGACTCTTCTTATTACTACTGCCCCGGTCATGCCTTCTCCAGGACCAATGATCCCTGTCCTGATGACCCAGACCATAACTGTTTCCGCTGTAAATGCCCCAGTAGTCATGGCCTCAATACCTGTAGTTTCCAGAGCAGCTACTGGGATACCTACTGCTGTTATTGCCCCCATGACCCAGAATTCACAAGTGTCAGTTTGAAGTCCTAACAAAGGACCTTAGGATCAGAGCCAACCCTAGTGGAGAGACAGAAGAGGCCTAAAATAAACTGGTGGTTCAGTCAAGTTTGAGACCCCTAGATATTTCCAGATTGAGGGTACAGTTAGATGAGCTCATTAGGGGGAACCTTGATCTCAAACATGTAGATCAGTATCAAGACATTACTCGCTGTGCAGTGGAAGCACATGCCAAATTAACAGAATTGGCAAATGAGTATAACCTAGACCTCTCTAGAAGTTAGAGTTTACAGAGGGGTTTTAGAGTTCAGCTAAACTATGGACCGATTGCTCTAATGAGGACTTCTGAGTCGAAGTTGTATTTTAAAGAATCAGTCAGTTGTATGCAGAATTATAGCCACTTAGATAAAATAAGACACAAAGTGGTCTAGAAAAAGGGAGGAAAAGAAAAAAAGGAACAAACTGAGGGAATGACGAAGATGCCCCCAGCACTTGTAGGTGCTGAGCAAAAACCTTTCCTTTGACCGAGGTTCATGGAGGGGGATCTTGCTACATTTACAAATAGATCCACAAAATTGTGATATACTCAGGTTGCCGGATTTGAGAACATTTTTAAAGTTTTGTAGGAAGATATTAATACTGTTTTAGATACTGTGGTTCCTAGTGTTCTATGGGCTGAATGTTAGGTGTTGATACAGGGCAACACAATTGTTAAATCAGATTTACTAAGCCACGCAGCACCACCTTGTGTGACCCTGCGTGGCTTGCTAAATCTGGAGTAACGCAAGGCAGCACAAGTCATTGCCTTGAATTTCTCTTTGCCAGGAAGTTGCCACATTGGTGGGGAGGTGTCCATTCCTGCACAAAAACAATCCTGCCTACAATTCAGGCACCCTTTAACATGGCGCAAGGGTGCCTGTGTTGGCGCTATGCAGCACATAGTACGCCAGCGCAGTGGGAGGGCAGGAATGCAGCAAATGTTAGCAAAACTAGTGCATTCCTGCCTTTTCCATTAGAAGCAGCTCAGCGCAGCAAGTTGTCTTGCAGCTTTGTGTTGCATTAGATAATGATACATCTGGGCCAAGGTGTCAATGAGTAAACTGCAGTACTGTCAGAACGAGGTCCTGTATCTAGGACATCACAATGAGAAAGGAGCAAGGAATGTGTCCCAAGAGAGAATCTCTGCCATTTTGAAAATAAACCCTCCTACCATACAGAGATAAATCATAATGTGTCTGGGAATGGTGGGCTACTACCATCAGTGGCTACCCAACCTTTTCCTAGTGGCTACACCTCTACAAAGTTTGACACATAAAGATGTGTCTGATCCAATACCATGGGACAACAACAGCATAAATACTTACCTAGAGTTGAGAGAACATCTCTATTGCCCCCAGTTCTGGGAATGGCATATTACAATAAAGTGCTTGTATTATTCTGCAGTGAGAGGAAGGCTGTGCTCTCTTAAGGCTTACTCAAATGCATGGTGAGTCCGGGAGACCAGTCACATACTTTTCTGCCACACTTGACCCCATAGAAGCAGGACTGCCTGGCTGCCTTAAAGCTTTCACAGCATTCAGTGTCAGCATCAAGCAGAATGAGAATATAGCTAGGGGCTATTCTCTTATAGGGATGGTACTTCACTCTATGGAAGCATTGCTTACCCATACTAAAAGAACAACAACACTTGACCAACGGCAGATTAACCAGCTGCAAGCAAATTATACTGTCTTCTGAGAGCATCAGTTTGTAAAGAAGTTGTAGCCATAATTATGCCACAATGTTACCCCTGCCTGAATCTGAAAAAAATAGGGAGTGGGACTGTTTGAGCATGACTGTCTCAATGTCAGGGAATTTTGCACCAAGCCAAGACCTGATACTGAAGATGAATCCCTTGCAGACCCAGATAATGTATTGTTTGTGGGGGTCTCTTGCTTGCTAGACGATGAGAGAAATTTGAGAGCTGCCAATGCTGTCTGCGCCATTAAAGGTGCAGTGGAAGCCTCCAGGCTCTGCAATGTAATTTCTGGCCAAGAGGCTGAATTTCTCACTCTTACATGAGCTAGTTATGTTTCAGGCCAAATGTAGGCTATTGTCTTTACTGATAGTCAGTGTGCCTTTTGGTGTGGTACACATTTTCGGACAGTTGTGAAGCAAAGGAGATTTATGACGTAATCAGGATCCTCTATTAGAACTGGGGAATACAGCCTGAAACTTCTCAAGGTGTTGTGGATGTCGCAAGAAATTGCAGTTGTGAAATGAGCTGCACAGAGAAGCGGAAATAAAATTGTAACAGCTGGTAACCGGAGTGACGATTAAGTCGCCCGGTACTGCACTTATGGAACCTGTGCATTTAATGGGGAATATTCAAATTGGCCTGAAAATGAGACTAATTTCAATTTCTTGTTGTGTGTTGCTGTCACTTGGGAAGAAGTCAAGAGACTGCAGGAAGAGGCGCCAGAGGTTGAACAGCAGGACTTGGTCAGAGCAGACTGTGTAAAGAATGAGGATGAGATTTGGATTTCAGTTGATGGAAGACCTGTTTTCATAGACAGTCTGTTGTCCCTGACGGCCATACACTGTCATGGTCCTGCACACATACGGACGGATGCAATGTTGAGGTTGTTTAGGCAGAACTGATTTAAACCCCCTTTCAGGATAATGGATCTATAGTGTTGTCTGCCAGCAGATAAATGTAGGAAGAAGGGCCCCTGTCACCATGAGTCATGTAGGGAGAGCAGAAGGTCCCTTAAACGTGGACTGTATCAAAATGCCTGTATGTAGTGGGCTGAGATAAATCCTGGCTATAGTGTGTATTTGCTCCCATTGGGTCGAAGCATACCCAACTAGGAGAAACAACATACTCACTGTAGCTAAACTGCTGCTGTGTGAACTGATACCTAGGTTTGGATTCCCAGTTTCTCTGGCGTCAGATAGAGGGCCTCATTTTAATACTGAAGTCCTCTAAATGCTGTGTGGCCTGCAAGTGGAAAAAGACTGTACTGTTGTTCCCGACAGAGGCTTCTAGCATTGTCAACAGATAACTGGGAGACTGAATACCAGAATGAAGAAAGTGTATGCATCTGCCTCTTTGAAATGCCTGATGACTTGCCTTTAGTGTTGCTGAGTCTCCAAAGTACTCCTAATAGGCGAACAGGACTGTCCCCGCATGAGGTTCTCATAGGGAGAGCCATGAAATTGCCTGCTGTGACTGCAAATACACCTTTGAACATCACATATGATGTGATTCTCGACTTCTACAAACGTTGTCTGAATTGGTGCATTTGGTCTCTCACCAGGTTGAAGCTGCCACTGTCCTTCCACATCAGGGACAGTGCCACAACCACAGTCTGTTGCACTGAGTTCTCTTCAAAAATCACATCCGGAAGTCGTGCCTAGAACCCCATTAGAAAGGTCCCTACCAAGTTATCCTGGTCACTAACAAGTGTGGTGGACTGCCTAACTGGGTGCATGCCTCCCATACCCAGTGAGTGAGAAACCCAATGAAGGAAGTGGTGACGCCAGCCATTGGTCTGCAACTACAATCCTGTGGTCAAGCCTAAGGAGCAGAGGGGGGTGAAATGAGCACCCAAGAGCTTCAAAGTCAACCTGTGTTCCAAGTTCTAGAGGTAACACACAGTTTAATTGAGCCTGTTGTGAGTGAATCAGGAGAATCCACAGTGAATCAGCCTCATGTGCAGGTAGTTGCCAATGCTGATCCTGGCGAAGGGCTGAGTAATGTGACCGGGAAGGACCGGGAGAGAGAGTAGTGGTCAAAAAAACAAGAGAGACTAAGATCAAGCCTATCTGTTGCACACATTTGACAAGCTGTCACTGAGGAGAGAGGGTCCGGTCGAGTGGGTTGAGTGACAGTGAAGACAAAGAGCCAGTACTCAGGAGGTCAAAAAGACCCAAGGTGCCCTGTCAAAGGTACTCAGCACCTGAGTAGACATACTACACCAACAGTGGACTTGATCAAATCACATACGACTTGGGTTATGAGAAAGCAGAACCGCTATGATTTTATTACCATAACGAGAAGAGTTTGATCTATACAACTGACTGTAATCATCATAACGAACCTGTTAGATCTGGGGGTCTCTAATTGGCAGAGGTAAGTACCTTAGACCAAGTAGGGACCCTTGCTTCTAGTCAGGGTGAAGGAATACACACAGTAGATAACCTCCGCTCTCCCTCTAGGTAGCTTGGCGCGAGCAGGCAGGCTTATCCCCAAGGCAATGTGTATAATAATTGCCCTCAACACAACAATAATCCCCAATCCACCACAAACTGAGACCACACTGGTAAGTATATTTTATAAAAATATATATATCTTTATCTAGTTTCAGCAGGTAAATAAAGCAGTTGCACGATAATCACTTTTTCAATAATATGTTGCACTTAATCTTAATGGTGGTACTTGTAAATAGGAAGTTCTTTATCAAAGCAGTCTCAAGTCTCTAGTGAATCAGCATTAAAAACGAGTAATACTGACTTCCTTAGAATATGCTCTCAAAACGAGCAGTAAAACAATGCCAGACGATAAAATTGGCCAAGACCATCAACCCCTGAAGCCAGGGGCCCTACGCGCTACCAGCGCGTCTCACCGGAATGCTGGGGACTTCTTCCTGTCACTCGCTGATCAGCGCACACTCGCGCTCAGGCCCAGCCGGTCTCAGCAAGCTCTCTGCCCGCTCTCAGTCCTTCGGGGAGTGACGGGGAGCGGCGGGGAGCAGAGATGGCAGGCCGGGGGCTGGGAACACTCACAAGATTCCCTCGGCAAGGTCGGGTCAGTCTTCCCCGGTCCCGGCGGTGATCACTCGGCAATTCGAAGGTCCCGATGACGGGGACCAATCCTGTCGCGGCGTCTGGGGCGAGCCTCTGACACACCTGGGAGTCAACCAATGGCAGTGCGGCTCCCGGGTCAGGCTCTCAGTGACGCTCCGCTCTGTAGCCAATCACGGCGCGGCAATCCTGATGACGCTGCGGCGCACGGGCCTATCCCGTCGCGGCGTTAGTGGGGGGGCTCGGCTCCTTCAGCCAATGGGAGCGCGGCGGCTCCTATCTTCGCCGCTGCGGCTCCCGCTCACGAACGGCAACTTCTGGGGATATTCCTGGCCCCTGGCAGCGGCGGTGAACAGGCGACAGATGGTTTTTGAGGGCGCAGGTCACGAATAGACCGCCCTCTCGGCCTCACAACCACTTTGAAACAGATTTCACGAGGGGAGGCACCACAGACCTCCGACCCTCGCTGGGAATGTGCCGATGAGCACACCGATCCCTTACTCACGCTCCACAGTCAAGTACCACGCGCTCCAGGCCACAATAGCACGATCTTGCAGTAATTCTTGGCAAAGCTTTAGGAACCTTTAACCCTGGGTTCCCAACAGGAGGCCAGCTCTTCTCAGGCCCTTGGAGATTCAGTGAAGACACAGCACACAGCAAAGTCTTGGTAGATCAAGCAGGTAGGGTCACAGCACACAGCAAAGTCCCTTTCTCCTCCTCAGCTTTCAGTTGCAACAACAGAACAGGTCAGCCCTTAGAGCACACAGCAAGGCAATCTTCCTTCAGTTCTCCAGCAGTCCTTCTTCCAGCAGAGGTTCCTTCTTGATTGTAGAATCTAACTTTTCTGTAGTCAGGGGTCCTTCTCTTATACCCCTAAAAGTCTTTGAAGTCCTTTGAAGTCTTTGTGCAAGTGGGCCCTGAGCCCGGTCTAAACCAGTTCTGGGTGTTGCTGAGGCACTGGGGGGTTCCTGCCTTCCTTCTTCCTCTAAGTATCAGGGACAGAGGTGACAGTCGCCCAGCAGGGGGGTGGAGCCAGCATTGTGGTCAGGCAGGCACAGCCCTGTCACTATCAGGTGTGATCTCCTCCCACTTCCCTGGCAGCAGATGCTGCCTTTCATCCACGGGCTGACTCAGACAATCCCCTGGGGGCTCTGCAGCCCCTGTCACACTCAGGCCAGACAGTCAATCCACAAACAGGCCCAGGCACACAGAAAGGTTAGACAAGAGAACAGCCACTTTCTAAAAGTACTATTCTCAAACACAGAATTTAAAAACAACCTTCACTAAAAGATGTGTTATTAAATTCTGAGTTCAGGGATATCATTCACTTATGTCCCATCTTGTTCCTATGGGAAGATAGGCTGGTATCCATTGGGACCAGCCTCCCCCATGTTACTCTATGGAGCAAGATAGCCTTACAGCAGTGAGCACACAAAATGGCTGCCGCTCACTACCAGAGCATGTGACTTGCACTAGTACATGCTCTACCTTATCCATACACTGCACCCTGCCCAGGGGGTACCTTGAGCCTTCCATAGGGGTGACTGATGTGCACAGACAGGAAAGGGTTAGGCCCAGCCAGTGGGGACACTGGCCAGGCGGACATGGCAGTCACTGACTGCACACAGGTCCTGCGCTGGCAGGCCTGAGACACCATTTTAGGGCTACTCATGTGGGTTGTGCAATCTGCGCTGCAGGCCCACTAGTAGCATCTGTCATCACCAGCCCTGGCACACACAGTGCACTTTACTAGGGACTTCATGGTGAAACAAATATGCCAATCAGGTATACCCAATCAATATGACAATTTACAGAGGGAGCACTTACACTCTGGCACTGATCAGCAGTGGCAGAGTGTCCAAAGCATCTAAACCAGCAAAAACGAAATCCAGCACAGCATCAAAAATACATGAGTCGGAGGCAAAAAGATGGGGGAAAAACCACACCAAAGGTGTCAGGTCTAACAGAACCATGTTTGTGATCTGAACTCTATTGAACTTTGCCTTGTTTGAACTTCCCTAGAGCAAAGGCTCCAGTAGAAGAGAAGGGTTGTCATTCTTGAAGAAGGTGGAGTAGGGCTAAGGATGAGTCACAAAGACTGCTGTACATAAAGTTAATCTCATTGTGTAATCACAAACTCACTTTTGAAATTTGCACTAGTAGAAATGTGGCAAAATGTATAAGTCGAAAGTCGAAACCGGTCCCAGGATGCTTGTTTCCGGTCAGGGAGGACCTAGCTTGGCAGTTCGATCTGGACTGTTCCCATGAGGCACAGAGTGAAGACTGATTTGCATATGGCTGTCTCCAACCTGGGGTGGTATAGTGTGCAAAAGAACAATGGATTTAACCCAGATCTCTTGACTGGGGGAGAATGTTTGAATAATTCAGCATTCCGTCCATTCCGTACTACAGATAATTATCCTTAACATAGTTTTAATGGTATAATTTTACACCAGGAGGCTTCAGATGGAGATTTTTCCATAAAAGCATTTTCTTCAGCGCTTGAAATAGTTACCTATTAACACATTTCCAAGACTTGTGGAATCACTTGGAGTGTTCTGCTTAGTCTTTAATAGCGACAGGTCCACTTTGAATATTATTTTTCAAATTATGAATTAATACTTTCTGAAGTTCCCCTTAATAGGCACATGAATCCCCATCCCCATGCAGATGAGATAAATACTGCTTAGTATTTATTTTAATTCCCTTAGAAAATTGACACTGATCATGCCCATAGATTGAACTTAATATGTTCTATGAGTCCTATAGAGAAGCAGTTTATCCACGACCTAGAGGCAAGGAGGGCCTAAATGTACTACCGGTCAATGGGAGGAGAAGATATTTTGAACAACATGTGGAAAAAGGGGGAAGACAAGTCTAAGGAGTACATCCTAAGTTGAAATTCAATTGGTAACATAAAGTGAAGTTGTACATTTATAAAAGGGAAAGTGCAGACAGGAATAAGCATATGAGACTGAGTGTGTGTGAACATAAATTTGAAATTTTAGGTGGCCCTGCACAAACCTCCCAGGCGAAGATCTAGTGATTTCTAAAGTTTATTTTGAGTGTAGAAGAAAAGCTTATTTTAAGTTGCCGGCAAACTGGGCAGGTTATTCTTATCTTGCCTTAGTGTTTCCAAAAATATATTGTGTAGATAACTTAGATACATATGAAAGGGGATTATCTCTTAGAACTAAACCTAGTGGTAGTAGTGCTTTGCAAATAGCAGTAAACATTTTTGGATTCCTAGGGTGGGTGCTGTTTTCAATAATTTGAAGATTACAAAGCTATTCACAGAAGTGGACAAACTTGCCATTAATAGAGCTGGTGCATTGCTAGATGTAGATACAGAACTTATAACTCTTAGGTTTATGGTTTTGCAAACTCCACTTGCATTAGACATTTTGCTAGGGAAAGAAGGTGGAGTCTGTAAGATCCTGATTGTTCTAGAATGTTGCACTTAAGAGGGCAAGGAATTAAAAAGGTTAGTGAAGAATATCCCTGGGTTGAAACCTGATTTGGAGGATCTAGAAGCGACAGGAACTTGGGAAGGAATTGGAAAGGGCTTTTCTACTATAGACAGTTGGATTGGCAATGTAGGCAGTGGAATTCTTAGGCAATATATTGAGGCCTATTTTAAATATTGGCATTTTCTTGAATAGTTTATTTGCTATATTCAAGGGATTGAACTACATTAGATCAAAGAAAGTTGTGGTTGAAGTAAAGGGAATCAAGAGAAAGAAGAATGAAGTGGAATTAGAGAAGATGCAGTGTAAGGCTTAAGATGTGCTGAACGAGTTTAAAATGATGAAGACAACAAGACTTTGAGTTGGTCTCAGAAGGTTCAATAGTTTGTGTTATGGCTATCATAGCCATCAGAAGGGGGATTGGAACTCTGTAGGCTAGAGCTCCACCCCTTTATGTGGAAGGTATATACTTAATGCGTGTTTAACTGCATTAATCTGCGTGCATTTTATTATTTGAAAGTAGTAAGTGGCTATATTTATGCTAATGAAAGCCACCTGTATATTTAGTTGAACTGTATTCAATGAATCTGCATTAAACGAAACATGTGTAACAAGGCCCAAGTAACATGAATTTCATTTTTATTAAAAGGCTTTGCCAGTGTCTTGTTTTTCCTCTCCTCTTCAGGTGTCTTATCACCATGTTGGTTGGTTTTTGTTACTGTACTAGACTCATAGGTAAGCTGAACCTTAATTAGAAGTTGGCCTTGGACATGGAGACTGAGACAGTAGGAGAGATCCTCCTGTACCAGGTAGACAGGGCCAATGTTACACCCAAGGTCATCCAGATGAGTGCTCTTTGTTCGGCATTGGGAAACTGGGTATTTTATCTGCTCTCGGAGAATGGCTGTTCTTGATTCCTGCGGTTGGTGGGAGCTGATATGGAGAGTTTTCTAGAAGTTTCTTTTGTGCTCAAATTCTGCGCTCCTTAGAATAGTTAGCAGACCATGTCCTTATTTCATAGAAAGAAGACTCCTCAACTCTGCTGATTTTCCCTGTCTGAGTGTTGGGATTTATTCTTGAATACTCATTCATTTTCCCCTTAAACCTTACCCTTTGTTCATCTGATGCTGACACCTTCCTCACTCTATTTCTCCTTATCACTTTGAAGCTTTATTTAGAATAGAAAAGTTCCTTTATGGAGCCTGTATGTTTGAGATTGTGTTTCTTACATGTGATTCTATTTTGCAATTTGTTCCTTATCTCTTCCTTATCAATTCAGACTGCATGATCATTTAAATATGTCTGCTCTTACATTATATTTTCTTCAACTTTGCTGATTGATTTAATTAGTAACCTGAATGAATATGCTAATACAACCATTTAGGGTTGGACACCATCCTATCATTTCCTTAGAACCCCTCAGGATTCACTATACTTGAAAGGTGTTGCTGATGTTAGCTCCTCTCTTACAGTTCAAGTCGACAAGCAAAAGTACATACGACAATAGTGGAGTCCTCTTGATGACTTCACTAAGAATTTAGATTCAAGCATTCCCTCTCCATCAGCTCCATTTTAAAAACTCTTCCTGGTCTTCATAACTTGCAGAGCTGGCGAAGATTTAAAAAGAGTTCTAGATGTTCACAACCCCGGCACCTCTAATCATAGTTCAAAATGTTTTTTTTGCAGTGAAAGGAAATGTAAACAACCCTTGTTTAGGGACTGATTATAAGTAGCACGCTGAAGAGAGTATGGAATTCACAGGGGTGAAATCACCAACAGTTCAGAGTTTCTGAGGCCAGAATGAGGACTAACTTGCAGGGGCCAGAATTTCCAGCCTGATGTTTACAAGTACAGTCCTGACTTGAGACTCATTTCTTCAACAGGAACTCCTAAGTGAATTGATAAGTGAAACCTGGGGAGGAGGTGACGCTGGTGTGCCTCTGCAGTCTGTGTACTTGTACTCAGGTGGATGGCATCCTCTCAGAGACCACTCCACCCAACTTGGATTCAGATATGTGGTATTTACCCCCATGTGTTCTGTCTTGGTCATCACAGTAGATCTTCATCGTTCCAGGCATTTATTCAGTAGCGGCTGGCAGTGAAAATTACCCGAGGGGTGTATGAGGGGGTAGAAAAATCAATAAAATGGACAGGGGCGAGGGAAAAAAATGGACTTACCTGCTGCCAGCCGCCGCCCCGCCTCCGTCCTCTTCTGTTCCAGCAGGAAGGACAAACAGGCTCCCCCTAAGCCAATCACAATGCTGCTGTCACCATGACAGCAGCGTGGTGATTGGTTTGAGCGCCGTGGTTTGGCGCTCAGACGGGGACTATGAGCCGGTGCATGTTCCTCAACAAGGTTGTGCATTACAGCCTGGTGGGGAACATGCAAAGTGTGCATGACTGTTTGGCCTACCCAAGACAGGCCAAACCATCATGCACACTTAAGTGCCCCAACCACTCCTCCCCTGCTGGCTGTGACGACAGCACAGCCCGCCCCGTAAACCTCCCTCAGTGGAAAAATAAAATGATAATAATGTTGCGTTATTCTAATTTTATTTTCAGTAAATACGTTATTACGGCAGAGGGCCATAAAAGTTTCATAATTATACCAACATTGATAACACAATGTAAAATGCATCAAGCAAAGTATATAAATATTTTCAATAAAATAATCCTTAATCTTGAATAACAAATTTAAACCAGCCACTAGCCATTCCATTACATTCACCCCAACGACTTCTCTTTTAAAATTTGTTAAAAATAATACAATAAAAGAAGAGAGAGAGAGGGAAGCAGATTATTTCATTCAATTCACAGTACTCTCCCTGTTATAGGTACATTAATCATTACAACATCACAGCTTTAGGCCCATTTTGTTTCTTAATAGTCCCACTGGAAGCAGACATCTGGATAGGGCAAATATTACATGCAGTGCAGTGCTAGTTGTTAATACCCTCAGTGCCTCTTGGTGCTTCCTAAATCCCAGTGAGTTGCACAGCGGTCAGATCCATTTCCTCCTTGCCCTGACATATGCCAGGCAGAAGAATAGGATATGAGCTGTGTTTTCCGTGGACCTTAAAGTGCGTGTAGCGCGTAAAGTACAGGAACGTCTCCCTTTCCCCTCCACTTTGCTGTATGGCTCTTGGTCAGTAGGATGTTATACCTTAGCTTCAGATACAGAGTTCTTGCTAAATACTGTTGTACATTATCTTTTTTGTTTTTTGTTTTATAGTTCTTTTTATTGAAGAAAACAAGAGGAGGCATTACAGATATCAGGTGTCATACTATAGTATACAGTACAGTAGTAGATGGGCGAATATGGCAATGCAGATAGACAAATACACAGGAGTAAATGACGTCAACATAGTTAAGCATATAAAGAAGGATAAACAATATGATAAACAACCTAGTTTAACTTCCATCTGCAAGACACATCCACCCAAGATACAGAATAATTAAGGCCGGAGTAGACACCCAGATGAGTGAGAAAATCAGTTTAGGATAAACAACCCACCTCTCGTAAAGGGAAGAAGGAAAGAAAAAGGCCATAGAACAAAACAAAGACAAAATAACAAACCCCCCCAAAACCCCTACCCTGCACCCCTGCAATGGCTACGGCCTAACCCCACTAGCAGCGTGCCTGTCGCCCAAGAACTAACCCTAAAAGAAGGAAAAGAGCGGAGGAGGAGAAATCAAACAGGCCCCCGGTCTCCCTTACCCCCCGCCAGAAGCGACCGCCCCGAAACATAATCAAGACAGTATGAAGCTATGATTACAGGCCAATGGGGGAGTTAGCAAAAACCACCCGACTCCCACATCATTATAGGTTACAATTCCCGTATTGAATCAAGGTAGTTTATCAAACCAAGGCAGTCAAGTTCAACCCTGGCCACTCCGATTTTTCGTGCGAGCCCACCTCGCCCGAACCGCCATCTCAATGGAAGAATCTAAGCGCTCAGAAAAGTCCAAGTTAGTGTCAAGTCAAGTCAAGTCATAACATTTATATAGCGCACTACATACCCAGAGGGTTTCAAGGCGCTTAGGAAGGGGAGGAGGAATTATTTGTCAAATATCCACGTTTTAAGCTGCTTTCTGAACGCTAGGTGATTCTGGGTGAGGCGAAGGTAAGCGGGGAGTGAGTTCCATGTTTTGGCAGCCAGGTATGAGAAGGATCTGCCTCCCATGGTGGTCTTGTTGATGCGAGGTACAGTGGCGAAGGCTTGGCTGGAAGAGCGAAGTTGTCGGGAGGGGGTGTAAAAGGACAGTCGAGAGTTGAGGCAATCTGGTCCGATGTCGTAGAGTGATTTGTGTGCGTGGGTAAGCAGTCGGAAAGTAATCCTCTTATTGACGGGTAGCCAGTGGAGGTCTTTAAGGTGACCAGAGATGTGTTCGTTGCGTGGGATGTCTAATATGAGCCTGGCTGAGGCGTTTTGGATTCGTTGTAGTTTCTTCTGGAGTTTAGCGGTGGTACCTGCGTAGAGGGTGTTTCCGTAGTCCAGTCGGCTCGTGACTAGAGCGTGGGTGACTGTTTTCCTTGTATCGGAGGGGATCCAGCGAAATGTTTTTCTGAGCATGCGAAGAATGTTAAAGCAGGAAGAGGATACGGCGCTGACTTGTTTGTTCATTGAGAGTGAAGAATCCAGGATGACGCCAAGGTTCCGTGCGTGGTCTGTCGGGATGGGTGCATTTCCGAGGGCTTCCGGCCACCAGGAGTCGTCCCATGCAGAGGGGGATTTACCTAAGATGAGGACTTCTGTTTTGTCTGAGTTCAGTTTCAGACGGCTTTGTTTCATCCATTCGGCGACTTCTTTCATTCCTTCGTGTAGGTTAGTTTTGGCGATGCTGGGGTCCTTGGTGAGAGATAGGATCAGTTGAGTGTCATCCGCGTAAGAGATGATGTTGAGGTTGTGTTGGCGGGCGATGGTCGCGAGGGGGCTCATGTATACGTTGAAGAGGGTGGGACTGAGTGAGGATCCTTGTGGTACGCCGCAGATGACTTCGGTGGCCTCGGACTTGAAAGGTGGGAGGCGGACTCTCTGGGTTCTTCCGGTGAGGAACGAAGTGATCCATTCCAGTGCCTTTCCTTGGATTCCGATGTTTCTGAGGCGTTGTAAAAGGGTGCTGTGGCAGACTGTGTCGAAGGCTGCAGAGAGGTCGAGGAGGATGAGGGCGACTGTGTCTCCATTATCCAGCAGAGTTCGAATGTCGTCTGTTGCTGCGATGAGGGCGGTCTCAGTGCTGTGTTTGGCTCGGAAGCCAGATTGTGAGGGGTCGAGGGATTTGTTGGCTTCGAGGAAGGCGGCGAGTTGGTTGTTGACGGCTTTCTCGATGACTTTGGCCAGGAATGGAAGAAGCGAGATGGGGCGGTAGTTTTTGAGTTCAGTGGGGTCTGCTGTTGGTTTTTTCAGAAGGGCGGTGAGTTCAGCGTGTTTCCAGTCTTCTGGGAAGGTAGCGGAGTTGAAGGAGCAGTTGATGACGTCTCGGAGGTGCGGAGCTATGACGGAGTCTGCTTTGTTGAAGATGTGGTGAGGGCATGGGTCTGTGGGGGATCCAGAGTGGATGGAGTTCATCAGGCGGATGGTGTCCTCAGTGGAGATTGGCTTCCAGGCGTTAAGGGTGTTAACGGGGGGAAGATGGTCAGCTGATGGTAGGGTGGGTTGGCTTCCGGGTTGGTTGACAAAGCTGTTGTGGATGTCAGCAATCTTGTTGTGGAAAAAAGAGGCTAGGGAATCGCAGAGGGTTTGAGAGGGGGTGATGTCGTTGGAGTTGGCCGAGGGGTTGGAGAATTCCTTGACGATGTTGAAAAGTTCCTTGCTGTTGTGGGCGTTGTTGTCAAGTCGATCTTTGAATGCTGTTTTCTTGGCTTTTCGGATCAGTTGGTGGTGAGTACGGATGGCGCTTTTGAAGGCGTCCTTGTTGCTGGTGGATGGGTCTTTTTTCCAGGCCTTTTCAAGGGAGCGGCATAGTTTCTTGGACTTCTTGAGGTCGTCGTTGAACCATGCGGCTTTCTTGATGCCAAGTTTGTGTTGACGTTTTTTCAGTGGTGCTAAGGTGTCGGCGGTGTTGGATAACCAAAGGGTGAGGTTGGAGGCAGCTTCGTTGGCGTTAGAAGAGAGGGCTGGGGAGGTTTGAAGGAGCGATGTGGAGATCTGTTCTGTGGTGATTTTGTTCCAGTTTCTTTGTAGAGTTGGTTGGAGGTGGATGATGGGTTTCGGCTTGTTGTAGGTGAAGTGAACGCAGCTGTGGTCAGTCCAGAGGAGATCCGTAGTGTGGCTGAAGGAGACATGGTTGCTGGAGGTGAAGATGGGGTCGAGAGTGTGACCTGCGATGTGGGTGGGGGAAGTGACCAGTTGTTTAAGTCCGAGGTTGTCGAGGTTGTCTAAGAGGGTGGCGGTGTTGCGGTCGTTGATCTTTTCAAGGTGAAAGTTGAGGTCTCCCAGAAGGATGTAGTCTTTGGAGGGGAGCGCGTGTGGGGTGATGAAGTCCGTGATGTCTTCACTGAATTTTGCGCGTGGTCCTGGTGGTCTGTAGAGGAGGGTGCCTCTGAGTGTGGTCTTGGGGTCGATGTGGATCTGGAAGTGAAGGTGTTCGGAGTTGGCGAGGTTGGCATCAGAGCTGGTTGAGATGCGGATTGTTTTCTTATGGACGATAGCGATTCCACCTCCTGTATGGTCGGTGCGGTCCTTGCGTGTGATCTTATAGTCATCAGGGATGGCGATGGCGATGTCAGGGGCGGAGGAAGCGTTCATCCATGTTTCCGTTAGGAAGGCGACGTCAGGAGAGATGGTGTCTAGTAGGTTCCAAAGGTCAATGGCGTGCCTGTGGACCGAGCGGGTGTTGAGAAGGATGCATTCTAGGTGGTTGGGGTCGGGAATCTGTGTTGTGGTCGTAGCGGAGTTGGTGACGGTGCTGCTGAATTTGCAGGAGTAGCAGGAGAAAGGTCCATGGGTGCGTCCAGGAGCGGCTTGGACGCAGGTGGGGGCGCGGCCGGGGTTAAGGGCTAGGAGGGTGGCGGCATCGTAGGTAATGCGGGGGGGGTGGGCGGCGAGAAGGGCAGGGGGTCTGGCGCTGGGCGCGGTCCAGGCGCGGACGGGCGTAGACGGGCTTACCTTTGGCGCACCTTCGGCGCGGATTGGGCGCGGTCGCTGCGCGTGAACGCTGCGCGCGGGAACTACTGTCATATAAGGAAGAGGAGGGGGGAGGGGCGAGGGCGACTCAGCTGGGAGGCGGGGCGGGCTGACCACGAGAGCAACAACAAACAAAATGGAGGAGGGGGGAGCACAACAGAGCGCCTGGGAACAAACGCGCTAATACAGCAGCTGAAAAAGTACACTTTAAAGCCAATGCGCGTTATATGCAAAGCGGCAGCCAGGCAGATCAATAAGAGGCACACAGGAGGCAAATGTCACAGAAGCGCTGCAGTAACGATACCAGTACACGCCAGGGGGCACTGGGAGCGACCACTCCGGCCAAAGCGAAGAGCGAGTCACAGCGCTTCCAGGCAGGGAGGCGCTGTTTGTATCCTGTGGGAGGGCGACTCAGCTGGGAGGCGGGGCGGGCTGACCACGAGAGCAACAACAAACAAAATGGAGGAGGGGGGAGCACAACAGAGCGCCTGGGAACAAACGCGCTAATACAGCAGCTGAAAAAGTACACTTTAAAGCCAATGCGCGTTATATGCAAAGCGGCAGCCAGGCAGATCAATAAGAGGCACACAGGAGGCAAATGTCACAGAAGCGCTGCAGTAACGATACCAGTACACGCCAGGGGGCACTGGGAGCGACCACTCCGGCCAAAGCGAAGAGCGAGTCACAGCGCTTCCAGGCAGGGAGGCGCTGTTTGTATCCTGTGGGAGGGCGACTCAGCTGGGAGGCGGGGCGGGCTGACCACGAGAGCAACAACAAACAAAATGGAGGAGGGGGGAGCACAACAGAGCGCCTGGGAACGAACGCGCTAATACAGCAGCTGAAAAAGTACACTTTAAAGCCAATGCGCGTTATATGCAAAGCGGCAGCCAGGCAGATCAATAAGAGGCACACAGGAGGCAAATGTCACAGAAGCGCTGCAGTAACGATACCAGTACACGCCAGGGGGCACTGGGAGCGACCACTCCGGCCAAAGCGAAGAGCGAGTCACAGCGCTTCCAGGCAGGGAGGCGCTGTTTGTATCCTGTGGGAGGGCGACTCAGCTGGGAGGCGGGGCGGGCTGACCACGAGAGCAACAACAAACAAAATGGAGGAGGGGGGAGCACAACAGAGCGCCTGGGAACAAACGCGCTAATACAGCAGCTGAAAAAGTACACTTTAAAGCCAATGCGCGTTATATGCAAAGCGGCAGCCAGGCAGATCAATAAGAGGCACACAGGAGGCAAATGTCACAGAAGCGCTGCAGTAACGATACCAGTACACGCCAGGGGGCACTGGGAGCGACCACTCCGGCCAAAGCGAAGAGCGAGTCACAGTGCAGTAGGATCGAAACCAAGATACTAGTTCTCGATGTCCACAAATCAAACGAGGATAGCTGTCCACCGAAAATGAGTCACAAGAACGTAGTTGAACCAAGAGGGAGGAAAAGGATAATGAATCACTCCAATAGTCACTGAGGAACTTAATACGGCGTATAAAACTATCCATGTCTATCTTGGGCGATATCGGGATTGAGCAGGATGAGCTTACGATAGTCCCAGGCTCGCTGGCTGTTATTTGGGAACCGACAAAACACATCAAATCTGGCTTCCGCACGGGGTCCTCAGTCTCAAGCGTACCCCGCTCCGCAGGTACCACAGCTTGCTGAAAACCTACCGGAGGGTCGTAGTCCGGTCTCAGGCAGATATCGTCCACTGTTACAATCATTTTCTGGATGATGGCGGTGACCTGCGAGTGGAGCGCTCCAATGGCGGCCATTACGGCCTGCAGCGATGGCGTACCTTCCGCCCAGGTCCCGCGGCCGATGTTGTTCAACTCCAACCCATCGAGGCCCCGGCTTCCACGCTGGCTTAGGCCGAGAATGAAAATACGGCGTATCTTCATCATTCGAGAAGATGGAGATCTCGTGATTGCACCTTTAGATTCACGAACACCTCATGAACACGGGGGTCTGGTGCGAATTCAGGATGCATGTCAGGATATACGAGCTGCTGGCGGAGGTCGGCGGAGCCGGGAGCTTACGCGGCCATCTTGGTTGCTAGCGTAGCTCCTCCTCCTGTTGTACATTATCGAGAAGTTCTTCAAAGGTCGAATTTTGTTTCATAGATAGGAATTCAGTTGTTAATCTTCCCAGTTTTGGGTTGCAGTGAAGTGCATTCAGGGTATGTAGCCAATACGTTCTCTTTAATATTTCTTTGCAACTAGACATTAGGCTATGTCCGATACGATCTGACACCTAGCTCTATGAGCCATTTCTTTACAAATCTTAGCCATGGGAAGGTGAGACATATGTCAATAGCCAACAGTTCACTTACACCTTCTCTATACACCACTAATTCCGGTGTTGTCCACAAGTGTATCCAATATAGCAATGGTCGTAGTGTTGCAATATTACCTATACGCCTCATGTTTAAATCATGGAACATTGGGATATGTTGTGTAGATAAGTGAAACCCCATTAATCTTCTCACAAAATTATTTCCCCCAGTTATTAGCTGCTTAATATCACCAATGCCCCATAGCTCTGGTCCATCCAGTGATGCCGCCTGGAGCTCAAGGGCGGGTGTCACGGGTTTGCTTGAGGACAAACTGTACTTCCTGAGACCAGCCCCTGCCCCCCGGGCAAGCCGTAAGGCGAATTGTTTACCTGGTGCTTCCATGCCAATTTGGAGTCAAGTAATATACCCAAGTATGTAAAATTAGGGGCTTGTACTATTTTCCGATTATTCAACTTAAAATTGTTGCTGAAGCCCTCATGTCGATTTATGGCCATATACTTGGTTTTACTAGTATTTATTTCTAGACCTTTTGCCTGGCAGTATCCAATAAAATCATCCATCGATTTTTGTAAACCCTTTGGCATCTGCGAGATCAGGATAGTATCATCTGCAAACAGCAGCACTGGAATCAAATTCCCATTCAGCTTAGGGGGTCTTTTTCAGTTTTTGTAGATGGTTTACAACATCATTGATGTAGAGTGAGAACAATGTGGGAGCAAGTACACATCCCTGTTTCACTCATCTATCTATTGGAATTGATTTAGTGAGTTCCCCATTCACGCCCCAGCGAACTCTCACATAATTGTCATTGTGCAGCCTTTTTATATGTGATAACAAGCTGGAGGGAGCTTCTTGTTGTTTTAGTGAATCCCACATTAAGCATTTAGGTACAAGGTCGAAGGCTGCCCTCAAATCTACAATAGCTACGCAGATATGGCCCCCCCTTTACTTTGACACACTTCCAGATGAAACATAAGAGTCTAAAGACTTGGTCCAATGTGCTTGTACATGATCTAAATCCTGCCTGGTATGGGGACATTATATTGTTAGTTTCTATCCAGTCATTGAGCCAGTTCAATAACTGTCTGGCGTAGATCTTCTATAGCACATCTATCAGGCTGATTGGTATGTAATTCTTGGGTTGCTGTTTGCTACCTTTTATGTGAATAGGGACAATTTCAGCCCCTTTCCACATTGCCAGTATTGATGCACCTGCTGCTATTTCATTACTAAGTGAGTTAACATATGGGACCCAAACCTTTTTGTCGTGTTTGAATAGGTCTCCGGGGAGTCTGTCTAGTCCGGGTGCTTTTCCCTGCTTGATGGTATCTATGGCATTATCGGTTTCTTTCAGTGAAAAAATGGTCACTCTCTGTCTACCTCATTCTTTCCAGGCTTGCCGTGTTCAGTTGGAGTAGCCATTATTCTCCTGTGGGTGTCCCTAGCCCTCCTTATTACATCTGCATTTCCATGCGTTAGGATTTCACATAGATTTTTCTTGGTTCTTCTGCACTCTGATGTATACCGTGGATTTATTTTCTAGCCCATCTTAGAATTGGGCTTCAGTTTCTTCTTGGTGTTTTTAGTAAGAAAGGGCTCTAGCTTAGCGACTAGGAGAGTGTGCATTGATGTTACAGACGTACCACTTTCCTCTACATGGGGACCCACTACCTCTGCGAAAGTATTATAGATGCTTGTCATTATCTTTATGTCACTTGTGACCCTAGGCCACTTGATAGATCTACGGTTATTCCCTATTAGGGGGTGTATGTTTTCCATGTACGTTTAGAGTAGATCGTCCCTTGCTATCTAACCTATTAATTCCAAGCAAAGTGGCAGGTGGTCGCTGTCCTCCCTCACCCCTATTCTGAAACTCATTATCCTATTCCAACTATGTATACTATGCATTACATAATCTATTCTCCATTGCGAGCTACCATGTTTATATGTATTAAGAGAGGTTTTTTCATCCCTTTCGCTAGTCACCCTTCCATTACATATCCTTAGATGGTGTTCAATGGTGAGCTGCAATATCTGTAATGCGGCATTGGTGCATGGTTTTGATGACCTAGCCTCTAGTTGAGGCAACCCCATAGCCATGTCTTCTTCCTCTGTTAAGCTTTCTAGGCCATTTAATGGCTCATAGGCACAATTAAAGTTCACACATATGATTACGGTATCAGTGGGGTCTACAAGGTCCAAGGAACTGCTTAGTACATCAATAATCTCAGAATTGAGATTTTGCCTGATTGGCCTGTTATAAATATTGAATAGATACAGTTTTTCAGTATTGTGAATATTTACATCTAAATATACTGCCAATAAATCTGGTGAGTCTATGATAAAATCATTGGGCCGCATTCCCAGTGTTATTTTGATCCATATTACAAGGCCCCCTGATGGTCTCACTCTCTGTGATGGGATAGCGTTCTTATAGTATGTGTTGGATCCCAGTTTGAATGGGGGGTTAGTAACCATGTCTCCTGGAAGAGGCAGATATCAAATTTATCTTTGATTAGCTGTGTCATTCAGGATCCTCAAGTTTTTTGTTTTAAACCGGCAACGTTCCAGGAGACTATAGCTATGGGTGTTGGACCTTTCACAAGTACTTTGTGCGTTTGGATGTTATAGTCCATAGGGCAAGGCATACCCTCCGACCTATTAGAGTTACTGACAGCGCTACTTGAGCCTACTTCTGATTGGGGGCCATCCACATTTAAATTAGGCATCCTCTGTTGTAACGTGACACTGGAGCTAATATCTCCAGAGCAAAAAGGGGAAGGATATGGTCTGGGGGTCTGTAATCATCCTCCAAAAGTCAGTCATTGAGTTCTAAGGTGGAACCACTAGATCTTCCATCGAATGGTAAAAACTGAGTTAACATATGGGGGATAGTACGCCTGAATGAATAGAGGAAGAGTCAGGGTAACAGGTTTGGAATTCTAGGGAGAGGAGATTTTTTACCAAATCCGGCCCTTTTAATGACAACTAGATGGAATCTAGTAGTTGCCCCGGTGATGTGCACCTGTGCGCCCTGATGATGTCATCTCGAATTACCGAACGACAGCCCCTAACATGGCTGATCCAATGGATCAATTTATTGATAAAGGAGTCTACGCCCTCGTGCCACTGACTTGCACCAAGTTTTGGCACATTAACTATGAAGATTTTGTTAACAAGTGGCAAACATGGAGGGTTTGGTTCTGTTAAGTGGTTCCTACCATATTGAAACGGTGGCTACCTTTGCGACTGATTGTATTTCCCCTGGTAATTACAGATACCAAGTACACGTGCTACATTAAGTGGATGATTGGCAAGATTGACAGGGGGGTTGGAGAGCGTTTGAGTCTGAGAAGTAGCAGCAACTGGAGGTAACTGAGGGGGGCCATGGGTATGGGTTTTCCCTTGCCAAACATTTGACTGATGGAGCTAGGAATAACTGCTTGTGCATTGTGTTGTAGGTAGTAATGGAGTTCCCGTTGTGTATATTACCGGGGATGCAGATGGTAAACTGTTGTGTAGTATAGATTTAACTAATGTAGTAAGGCCATCGATCATTGCTCTTAAGGCTCCTACTTCAGCCATTAGATCGATAAGTTGATGGGTGTTTAAATCCAAAGACTCTAGATTTGCACCCAGAGGCTCAAGCTTATGTTGTGATAAATCTTCCATAAGCTCGTCAGGTAAAGCCAGCAGGAGAGTGAACCTGTTTGCGTAGGGAATGTTAGATTCTAGCTCTGGTGATGTGCTACAAGAAATTTTAGGAGAAGTGGGGCTGGGATTAGTGTTACAAGTGGAAGGAAGACAGTGTGCTCCCGCTGTACGTGTTGAGTCTTCCCTTTTTTGTGCACGGGCCCCCCTGGGGCATGTCTTTTTAAACATGGCTGGACTTACAGGGGAGTAGCTGAGGCTGGTGGCAATAGGGGTGGGGGAGGGTTTGTAGTTCAGAGTTAGGGAAAGAGTTGAAGATTCTGCATCTAGAATGTCTTCGCACTCGCTTATCAGGTTGTCAATGCGGACTAATACGCAATTGCTGGCTGGATGTGTTAAAGATTTCCTTACCTTCTTCCCCTTCAAGACTAACCACCACCCGTGCCCTCCATGGATTTTCTCTTCCCCATGCCCAAACCCAACACAAAATAAGTTAAAACAATTGTGATCTAAGCCCTAATCGGCGCAGTCTAACAAACAGTCTAACAGCCTGTCACAATAATGAGGTGATGGCAATTGCGACCAGCCCGACAATATACCTAGTTAGACAAGAAGGAGGGAAATAAGAGTAAAAAGTAGAGCAACCCAACAAGATGGTTGAGGAAATAGTTGGGTCAATACAACAGAGCTATCTAACAACTCTTTTTCCCGAAATGATAACAATAATTAAGGCCTACGCAAGCTCCCAGGCACGCAGCCTCTGAACAAGGAGAAAATAAACAATTATGTTGTTCAGGGCCAGTGTCCAGTGATCAGAGTTTTGTCCAAAACGGTTAACCAGCAAGAAGTGTACTTCCAAAATCTCTTCAAAAATCTCCTGCAGAGGCTCAGTAACAAATAGCGGATGGCAAAAGATGAACAATGCACTGATGCGTATTGTCCTCAATGACCCAAACCTTCTCTTCGTCTAAGGCCAATAAGTAACAAAATCATAAGGGCACAATACCTCGTATGTACACCATCAGCCTGCCCAAACTTCCAGGAGCCAGACGAAAGGGGGGTGGCCCTGCCTCTTCCTGGCGACGACGGGCAAGATCGGTCCCGGGCGCAGCCCGTGTGTGTCTGGCGCAGCAGGTGCTCCCGCTCTAATTTATGCACCTCCTGGCACAGACAACAGCATTGGCGGTGCGGGGGAGCCTGGGAATGGAGTCCCTGATCCCGCCTCTACCCCGGTGCGGCGGTGCGGCCAAACAAGCATTATTCTAATTTTATTTTCCTTTTTTTCTCCTTGGGGGTTGTTCCTCTGCCTTAGTGAAGGAGCCGCCGCTGCATATATTCTTGGGCATGCTGTCAGCTAACATCATCACACTCCTCTCTCCATGTATCTTGTTTCAGGTTTGGCCAGTGTTCCATGATGCCCTCAGTAAAAAGTCAATGGAAAGCTTAGTTTTTGGAAGTCTCAGCATCATTGTACCCGCTTCCACGTCTTCTCCCTATTTGCTATTTGTGACGATGAGAGACAGCATTGTAGGGAGTTCTATAAAGATGACCAACAGAGGTTCGTGGGCAGCAGATGAAGGATGGAAGGGGTTTGGGGGAGGCCACAAATAGACGACCTTAATATGCAGACAAAGAGCTGGGATGGATTGGGGGAATTTAGCCACAACGTGAAGAGGAAAGTGCGTAAGTGTTTGAAGTGAACGGAGGGCAATAAAAGAAGGTTTATGATGTGCTTGCAGGAGGTGACCATGTACCCGAAGGATAACATGGTGGATTTTTTGTTTTGATAAAGAACATGGCAAGTTCATTGTATCATGTCCACCTATAACTGTTTTCCACCCAGCTCTCAGACATTATTTGCCCCCTGACAATTTACTTTGGTTGAGGGCAACAATCACAAGCCTTCCATAGACACAAGCTGGCACTTCTTCACTGTCCACTATGGGTAGTTCTCTATTACCTCAGGGTGCCCTGCATAATATCTCTGCCTATCGAGCGTCTAGGTCATCTACCACATGGCCGCCAGGCTAAAGTGATGTAATTTTGCCTTATTTGTTGTGGGGCAATCCTCATTTGATTTCCCTGTTTGTGTCCACCTTAAAAGGTTTGAACATCCCGGGCAAGGACATCAATCAGTGGCCGTACATGAGGCTAGAAAACTTCCTGCACATCAAAGCCACTGCCTTTTTTGATTTTCAAAAATCATATCCTTCTTTGGGGATCTGTTTTTGAAAAATAGAATATTTAGCTGAGCGGTGCCTACAGAACATTGCTGCTCCTTGGCAAGTTGTCTGCCTTCATTGCAACTGCCCCAATGGCAACTGTATTGAAGCCACAGGCTGACAGGTACCTGGTAATAGCTCAGCTATTAGTCCGGAAATGGAGGGGGGTCCTTGACCTCTGCTGACCTGACAGGACGGAAGCATCCTCGCCCAGGGCATTTTGACGAGAAATGTGTCACTTTCGTTCCCAGCTGCGGACCTAAGTGGCTTAGTGCTGGTTATGTGCCCATCATTGACTTTGGTCCCGCCCCACCGGTCGGCAGACACCCAGACACCATTTTAGAGACTAGTACAACCGGCGCCTCTGAACCAGAGTTCCTGCTCTATCAAAGTTACAATGGAAGTGATTTACAATCTGGGAAAAAAGCCCCAGTGCCTGACTTGTGTTGCTGACAATGCACTGCAATCAGAAAACAGAATGTAAGAGAAATTAGTGGCTATAACAGCACACTTATCTATGTTTCATTTTTAAAGTCAGTGTAATTCTCCAAAGCCTTAAAGATTAATACCAGAAAGTCTACATCATATTTGCTATTGTAGCATTTCAGAAAATACGTTTTTTACACTAAAATACCATAATAAATAGCCTTTTCACACCTTAGTTATCAATAAAGGCTTTCACAAAGGTGAAAAAAAAACACTGAAATGTGTATCCTAGTTTTATAATTCAGGCCTGATGTTAAGAATTGAGGATATTTTATCTTCCATACTTCTTGAATAAAAACGCACCCTTCACAAAATGATGACTCAAGAATTATTCCATGTGGATACACATGGATTTTTGTTCTGTGCTCATCCACATATCATTTTAAATAGAATTAAAATGATGATATCTGATTCATTTAAGGAGGAGGCAACAAAACAACATGGACTAAGCCGTTACATTAGAACATTTACAGAAGTAGGGCCAGATGTACAATCATTGAATTTTGCGACTTTGCGGATTTTGTGTCTCAGGCACAGTCTGCGATTCCCAATGGGGTCGCAAATTGCATGCCTCATGAATATTAATGAGGCTGTCGCGATTTGCCTCCCCATTGGAAATGGCTAGCACTCCCAGGGAGGGTGCACTGCTGGGGTCAGCAGAACACCATGTCTGGGACTGCTTTGACAATAAAGCATTTTTTTGTTTAATGCAGCACGTTTTCCTTGAAGGAAAATGGGATGCATTTAAAAAAGAAAAATTTTACTTTTCAATTTCCTTCTTTAAGGGCAGGCACTGTTCCCTGGGACCACTGCCTGCTCTTGAAAAATATTTGTGCATCCATTCACAAAGGGGAAGGGGTCCGCAAATGCAGTTGCAAAACACTCATACATGGCATTTGCACTCGCTATTAGGAAGGGACGCCCTTGGCATGCTCCTTCCTAATAGCGAGTTGCTAACCCTATTTTTAGAGTTGCTAATAGATTAGCGACTCGCAAAATAGGGTTAGTACATTGTGCATCTGTTTTTTGCGGTGGCAAATGGGACAAATACCCCTTTGCGACTGCAAAAAACGGTTATACATCTCGCCTGTACTGCTATGTGACATCCCTGTCCATGCCATCTAGAAAACTTCAGTTCTGACATGCATCACACTTAACTTTAAGAACTCAAGCAGCAGGGCAGCCTGGTGCATCTCACAAGCTAGAGTTTGCAAAGCTGCCAAACTTCGCTTCCAAACAATTTCAGGAATTTTTAAATTTTTTTTTTTTTTTTTTTTAAAGACCTTTATTGACAAAAAACCGCACTTACAACACAGCAATGAGCCCGAGGGCTAGCAAGTATAGTACATTGCAACAGAAAAGGTGCTAAGGACACGTAACAGGAATAATGAGGTCTAATTTTAAAGATTTTTCCCGTAGGATAGACAAGAGCAGAATATCAAGGACAACGAGTTGGACCTGGCGTCATAGAAACAGGATTGACAAATAGGAGCCGTAATAAAATGCCAGAGTCGCTGCCCACCACACATGTGAAACGTCTAAACCCAGAAAAAGAAAAAAGGAAAAAGAATAGAGGGCCCATAGAACCTAAAAGAAAAAACGGAAAACCCCCCCAATCCACCCCCCACCCTGCACCCCTGCAGCTGGCTACGGCCCAACCCCCCCTAGCAGTGTGCCTGTCGCCCAGTAAAAGGAGTCCCGAAAGATAGAGAGTAAGAAAAGAGTCCTAATCTATAACTCTCAAAAATAAAGAAAGGAGGGGAGGAGCCCACCGCCCGTCCCCCGGCCCCACCGTCCCGCAAGTACATCAACAACACAGAATAAAAGCCCGGTGGTCTTAAGCAGTATAGTCAGGATAAATTAGAAATGCAGAGTCGACACATAGCGCAGACAATGGCAGCGACACACCACCCACATGCCCAGGTCAGCAACAGGAGATCCCCAGACCATAAAAATAAATGTTCACCCCTGGCCAGTTCTCTCTCCGCCACCACTGCTAACCACGGAAACCCCGAGAATCCAAGGGGATGCGTACGATAGTCCAAACGGGGAACATCGACCAGAGCACTCAACCACGTCCCGTACATACAGGGCCAATGAAAATAAGCTGGGACAGGAGTACGCCACACCCGTGGCACCGAGTGTAATCGAACCAAGGATGAAAGTCTCAGTGTCAGGCCCCTTCTGGAGCGATCTCCGGGTAGAGGGAGATACAGTGCTGGGATAGAACACTCGCCGTAATTGCAGTTCGTACTTTCCACTTCGGCCAGGGCAATAATCAGCAGTAGCAAAAGGCACCTCGGGGTCCGGGGTCGTAGGGCAGGCACCGCTACGCGACGCCGCCATCTTGTCATGGTCAGACGTAGAACAAAGAGCCCCGCTACAGTCTGACGAGACGGCCATCTTAGAGCATCCACGATCACTTATTAGAACGTCCACCTTGTTGATCAGGGTTTTTGCAGAGTGTAACACTTCGGAGTGAAGGGAGACAATAGCAGCCAATAAGGCTCCATAGCCCCGAGTAATTCCATGTGTCCTCCCGGTCAAGTCGTCTCGCACCACACATCCACCATCACTCCATAATACAGTCTCTCCGAAGCTGCCCTCCATTGTGCACTTCGTGATCGCCACTGGAAACACCTCGAGTAGTGCAGAGCCGCTATTTTGGCGAAAGGCGTACAGCTCGAGGAAAGGCATTAAGCAGGTCCGAAAAGAGGCCGTAAACAGCGCCCCAAAAGCAAGCCGCTCCGCCCGACATTGAGGGGGTAGAAGGATCGCGAGCCTCCCGCCGCCAGCAGGGTAGTGGTCGCGATATGGACATCTGCACTCATGCAATCTCTGCGGATAGTCTGCCAGGCACAACCAGCGCAGTACCTGTAGTCCAAAGGAGCGCACGTTCCAAATTCGGCCGCTTCTGTTGGGAATGTTCCGACCGGGTCAAAGCCGCTTCTGACGCCCGGTGTTGATCACACGGCAGCCGGTCCCAGCGTCCACTCGAGACCCCGGGCTCGGGTCCGTCACGGGCCGCAAACTTCAGTCGGACATTGCACCCACTCGCAAAGAGTCGCAAGCCTCAGGATTGCACTGCAGGACGCCTGGGCACATCAGCTTCCACGGCGTGCCTTCTAAAAACAGGATCACCGGCAGGATAGGCACAAAGAAGGAGACGGTCTCCGGAGCCGAGGGACTACACGTCCGATCAGGTCGCCATCTTGGCTCCTCCCAGGAATTTTTTAATTTTTTTAAATTCCCATTTAACATTAAAAAGTTAGCTATTTTTGTTATAATGTGACAAAAATAGGTGTCTCGGGACTGTAAAACAACAGTTTGGGGAAAGAATTTCACCCACATTTAAAAAGGTTTTGTATGAACAAATCAGCAGCAAACAATTTTTGGTGGGACATTTTTGTACTCAGGCAAAGTTGTAGAAAGTTTGCAATTTTTGCAGCTTTACAAAGTTACAACATTTTGTATCAATAATCGGCTAAAAGTAGACAGAGATGACTAATCAGGATCTAATTGTTTTGTCCAAGATTCAAGTTTAGATTTTTTTGTTTAGGCAAATTCTGATTGCATTCACACCGGAGATTATGGGTGGGATTTTCAATAGGAACTTTATCCCTTGTCTCAATTGTTGTAAGTATATAAGAAAAACCTAGGGGCTTATTTACAAGCCCCTTGCGCCACGCGTACATCACTTTTTCCATGTTAAAAAATGACGCAAAAGAGGCGCATGGGACTTGAAAATAGGCCCCCTTTTAAAAAAAAAAAAATCATTTTAGCAACTAATTTTTCCGTTACAGTACTAACTGCATATGACGTTTCCTGCTTTTGTTTACAATTCAAATAAAAAATTCGTACAAAATAACCGTAGTTCCAAGCCAATACAAGCAACATGGGTTAAGTTTGCATGTCTTAAGGTTTTTCGCAAGCAGCACCCGATCTCAGCTCGGTTCAGCGCATTCTTTAGCAGTGGCACTTCATTCACAGCACCATTTTCAGTTCAGAACATGGGGAGGTGTGGCACTGTAGAGGCGGATTGTTTGCAATGAGAAGACGGCACTCAGTAATTGGTTATTCTCTTATGTGCTTTATTTCCCTGGGGAGAGCACCGGGGTCACTCCGCCCTCGGGGCTATCGTGCTGGAGATGGCCGCCGTCGCTCCCAGAATGCACTGCCCGTGAGGTGGTGCCAGCCACTAGAGTGCTACACAACATATTTTCCTCCTTCAATTAACACATAACAAGAACTGTAACAACAAGAGATACCGAGGGAGGCGTTCCTGACGCTGGTGCTATAACAGGTTTACTTGACTGCAGAGGGAAAGGAGTGGGGTGGAGTGTGAAAGACAAGGTGAGGAGGCACACCCAACATACCATAAGCTTACATATCGTATTCTCTGTATCTTTTTGGTAACACAATTGCCTGCCTGTGTGGGTGCGTGTAGTGGGTGTTTATGCCATATGTGTCCCCCTCGTGTGTGTGCTGGTTTCCCTTCGACTCCTTTGCTGGTTAACATTGCGAGCTGTGGAGGCTTGTCACCCTATGTCTGATTCGCTGATGGTTTTGTCTTCTTGTTGCCTTAGTTGTCTTGTGGTTCCTCGACTCCTCTGTCCTTGTGTGTTGCCGCATCTGTCTTCCCTATCTCTTGTTGTGTCGTCTCTCTGTTTGTCTGCCTCTGGGCCGTGCTCTTCATGTTCCAATTCCCAACAGGTGTTACTGGTGCCTGCCGAGGCATCTCCCTTGTCCCATCCAATAACTTTATTGCACTTGGCCATTCTGCTGTGGGACCATACTTTTCCATAACTCAATAAGGCTAATCGTGTGTAGACTTGTTTGACTTGCAGAGGTTTGCTGAACTTGCTGTTGCCTTTCCTTCGTAGTTGTGCCAGCTTTACTCGGACCCACTCCCCCTTTTCTAGCGAGACGTCTTTCACTCTATGCGTCTTGTTGTAGTGGTCAGTGTAAATTTTCTGGGCCTTTTCCAAATTGCTCCGAACTACCGCTGGGGACCACTTACTCTGGAAGGTCAGGTTCATCCAAACTGCGTTGTCTCGTGTGAACGGGTCCCGGCCCCACAGGATGTTAAATGGGCTGTATCCTGTAGCTGTGGGAGTAATGCGATAAGCCCAAACAGTGTGCCTAATTTCCACCTCCCAATCCTTTCCCGCGCTGATGGCTGCTTGCACCGACCCCATGATCACGCGGTTAAACCTCTCTGTGAGGCCATTTCCTGCCGGATGGTACACTGGGGTGTGTCTGGTCACAATGCCATTCCTCTTCATGAACGCTGCCCATTTATCGGAGGTGAACTGGGGGCCATTGTCACATGTGATGACTTTCGGAATTCCCTCTCTCAGGAATGTGGTCATGAGGAAGGCCAGGATTCTGTCTGTGTCTGCTTTTTCGCACAGTTCTAATTCTGGCCACTTGGAGTATCGGTCCATTAACACGATGGCGTACTTGGAGACACCCCACTTGTCGAGCACTGGTCCCAGTTTGTCAGCTGACAATTCTTCCCAAGGGTTGGTGGGGGTGCTGAACTTCCCCAGAGGTGGTCGGAGCATGGTTTGTGCCTTGTCTGCATTGCTGCACTGCTCACAGGCCCTTACATGCTTCTCCACTTGGCTGTCGACAGCCGACCACAAATGCGATAGTTTGACTCGATTTTTCGTCTTCACGATTCCTAAGTGGCCTTTGTGCAAGATTGTGAGCAGGCGTTCCACTAACTGTTGTGACAGTACCACTTTTTCCCTTTGTAAGAGAAATATAGCATTCTCACTGATGGACAGCTCCTCCTGCACTTCGCAGAATTTCCTGAGGTCAGTGTCCAAGTGCTTCTTCTCTGGCCAACCTTGTGTGACGAATCCTTTCATCCTCTTGAGATGGCGGTCTTGCTCATATGCTGCTTTCCATTCCTGCACGCTTATGACTTCTTGCTGATCGCTGGTGAAGGCTATCATGTACTCGTCCCATTCTGAATGTGCGGGCGCACTTTCCATCGCCGCCGATCTGCTGAGGTAGTCCACTACTTTGTTCTTGTTGCAAGGTATGTACTCTATGTCATACACAAAGTCAAACAACCTGAGAGTCATTTTCGCTATGTGTGGAGTGGCACTGGCATGTCCGCTGGATGTAAGAACTTTGACCAGCGGCTTGTGATCCGTCCGGAGCAGGAACCTGGATAATGAACAATGTTCGTTTTCTCCAGGAGGGTTGTATCGAAATTTGATGGTATGCCGCTGTAAGATCAATGGTCAAAAACCATTTGATTCCCTTGGTCTGGGACAACATTTCATTTATTTTGGGTAACGGGAATTTGTCCACTATGATGTTCTTGTTGAGTTCCCTCAGGTCTATGCAGAGGGGCACCTTCCCATTTGGCTTGCGTGCGACTACCAACGGCGCCAACCATTCCTCACTCTCGATTGGTTCAATCACCCCGTTGTCTTCCAGGCGCTGTAGTTCCATCTGCACCGCCTCCCTGTAGTTAAATGAGATGTTCCGTACCTTATGGCATACTGGTGTGGCTCTCTCTTTGGGGCAAATTCTGTGTGTGAATTTGGTGAGTGTTCCTATTGTGCCGCCAAAGACTGCTGGAAAGTCATCCTTCCATGTTCCACCTTTGCTTGTCTGTGGGTCGTCTGTCATGAGTACTTGTGTAGCCCCCCTGGATTTAGTTGAATCCCTAATTCCCCTTGATCTGCCCACCCCAATACAGAGCACCCTTTTTCCGCTAGGTACAGTTTGCCTTCTGAGGTCCAGCCCTTGAATTCAAAACGGAGTGGGCGGAAGCCTACCTTGGGGATCCTTTCTCCCGTGAAGGTGATGGGGTGAACATCTGTGGGGTGTAGGTGAGTGCCGAAGGTGCGTATGAAGTCCCTCTCCCAGATGTTACATTGAATGATGGTGTAGGGTGACCCTGAACCCACCACCATGGAAACGTGGATGCCCCCTATGGTTAATATTAAAAAAAAACAATGGTTCTGTCGGATGTACTAGAAAATTTCTTAGTTAAATTATACATCTAGATACTTTTCATGCAATTTTATAATAGACATTTCAATGTTCAAGAACAAACCACGCAAAGATAGCTTCAAAAGATTTTTCTTATTAACGATATCTTGCATGTAACAATCAAATGCAAAAAACAGCTGTCAAGTGCAAAAGTGACATGTAATCACATATAAGGTGAAATTGTTTTAAGTGGCTAAAGGTGACAAGTGATGATCGTGCTGTACAAGGGAAAGTGAAATAACACATTTATATACAAAGGCATAAAATTATCATCAGTCCATTTTTATGATAGTCACAACAAAGCAGGGCTATTTTCTTTTTAAGAGTTGTGGCTTCTTATGGACAGATTGACAAAGCAACGTCGACGTTTCGACCCTAAAATCTGGTGCTGATTTTTTAGCATCTGTGGCGGATCTTCATCAGGACAGGGGGAATGAGGGACAGCCTGAGAGCAGCGATGGGCTATATACCTCTTCAATAGCTTCCATGCAGGGGGGTGTCAGCCGACACCAGAGGTACCAAGTCCTTTTTTTCGGTATTCTTCGTTAAATAAGTCTGGGAGGTCTTCACCAGGCAGTGAAAAGAGGGTTGGTGTATATCCGCAACAAATTATTTGTAAACGGCAAGGCTAGCGTCTTTCTGCGTCTTAGCTCGGCGTGGAATGGCTAATAAGCACAAGGGTTTCTTGGTGCTGTTACAATCAATATCCAAAACTTGGTCATCAATGCAAAGAACACACAATCCTCATCAACTTCTCCCTGTGGCAGTGGCAGGGTATGCTCAGACGTGAGTCCCTTGCTCACTTAGCCACTGGATTCAAGCAAGCCGGGCTGAAGACGGCTGTAATGCCAGAAACCGGTCCTCGGAAGCTTGTTTCTGGTCCAGGGATGGCATGGCTTGGCAATTCGGGCTGGACTGTTCCCATGAGGCACAGGGTCAGACTGATTTGCATATAGCCATGTCTGAACTGGGGTGGCAGAGTGGGCTAAAGAACGGTGATGGATCAAACCCAGATCTTTTGTCTGGGTGTGAGTGTTTGATTGGTTCAGATGCTCCATCCATCACCAACCTCTTTTGTACCTCTCTACAAAACAGGCATAGTAGAACAGGTAAGATGCAATTTTGCCAGATTGGCCTGAATGACAGGAACCACGCGGTATTCAGATCTCTCAAACGAGCCAAGCCAAGAATCTGTGTTATGCCTTCACGATACTGCATTGCCAGAAGAGCGTACTCCATGGTAGTTTGGGTATCGCTGGTGACTGGACTTGCCATAACGGAGCAGGAGGAATAAAAATAGTATCCCTGCTACGAGTCCCAAGACGAGAGGCAGGCCGCCGAACACAGAGTGCACGAAGTTAGGAAAGATGCCCAGGACTGCTTCAAAGGGTGCTAACAGTCCCGAAAACATTGTCTTAAATACATGTACAATACCACTGGTATCAGACATGTTTAAGATACGACCTAACATTTCTGCGAAATGTATGGGGCAGTTTGTTGATAATAATGCATGTATCTCCGCAGAGGACCTTGCAACTTGTAGATAATACGTCTCTCTGGACGAGGTCAGTGGCACAGTTTTTTGTAAAAGAATGGCTTTCATTCTGCTTAAAGTATCAATTCGTATAGAAGAGATGTTCAGTGAAGGCCATAGTGGCGACTCCCCGTCTGTCTTAGGTTTTGGAAACAATACTTGCATACAACAAGTGAACCTGGCTGACACACTAACGAGATAGGCTGTTCCTGGCATCATTCCACAACAGCTGTGATCATTCAGCATTATGTAGCTCCCATTGGAAAGCTGCCTAAAAATTGGATCTATCACTGCTGCCGGGGAACCCTGCAGGTGGCATGATAAGTTGTTTGAAGAACCATCACAGGCTCCATGTAAATTAATGCCTTGACAAAGAAGTGTGCCGCTCAATGTTGTTTTACAGTTGTTACCACTAAGAAATACCTCCTTTTCCCCACTCCAACATTTGTGTGTGTATGGTAAATCCCAGGTCGACTTTATGTACTCTTTACCCAACCTTTCATACAGGCCGGCTGGTATGTGTTTTAAGCAATACAGAAACTGGAAAATCGTCACTCGTATTGTGATGGTGCCATGTATTATCCATTCAAAGGCTGGTTTCTCAGAAACTGTTAATGGTAATCTCTCCAGTTTTTCTATGCTCAGCACCGTATAGTCTGCTCTGCTCTGTGCCAAAGAGATTGGTTTATCTGTAAGGTCAAATCCAGTAAACAATGACGTGGTATTGATTAGACGCCAAGGCACATAGCCTGAACGAAGGTTTTGTAACGTCCAGCCTAGCAGCATTATAGAACGCAATTGAGACTGGCCATGTTGTAACATTAGCAAGTCCTGTTCCATTATGTCTATGGCAGAGGATACAATTCTGTCCAAAGAATACATTCTGGACGACATAGTTCTTAACCCATTGTCAACTACAGAGAGAGCTTTCTCTAAATTATTACGATAAATTTCTTGTATTCGTTCTGCAGTTTCCATTCGTGTGACTTTCCATGCTTCATTATAAGCAGCGTATATACCGGCGTATGTGAAACGTTTATGACGTGGTTTGCGAGGTCCCATTAAGAATTCTCTCAAATCAATGTCATCTTTAAGTAAAGTTACGTGTTGATTTATATCTGGGAGTTTAGATTTTTGTAGCCACTCAAGGCACAGTTTTCCTACACTGTAAATTGTTATTATCTTGGATCTGGCCTAGTTACTGTAAACCCTTGGGTTTTGTTCAGGAATCTATCTTGACAGTTATTCCTGTCTGTCGGCCAGATTAACCATTTTTTCCTATCAGGATTAGTTCTGTTTTGTTGTAAAATATAATTTACGTCTACCTCCTCATATGAAGTTCCATTACTATCAGGTGTGGGTTTAGGTATGGACGATTTGTTTAAGTCTTTTATTTTAGCCAGGCCAAGACAAGATGTTTGTTGAACAGTTTCATTTAAGAACATTATTTGTTCTGGGATGATGCAGGCTCTGAATAATGCTTTTAAACCTTGTACCTTCCAGTCTTTTGTGCCCCAGACAGTTTTCATCTCAATGTTGTCTTTCCAAAAGTCAAAACCTAAAGTGGACAATTGAGCATAAAAGGCCGCAGAATAACTTTGCTTAGTATTAGTTAACATATTTTTCATGCCTGTCTTATTAACATTCTTAAAGTAAAAGGATTCTGGATTTGTGACATTAAAACCTGTAAAGTATGGACATTTTTCATAAAAAAAATTTGAGCTACCTTTTGGTGGCGTTGGACAATGTTCCCATTGATTATAGGTTAAAACATTTTTGGGGTTTGCAGATTTGTGTAAATAATGATGACCAAAATGATTAAAACAATAAATTTCTTCATAATCTGATGAACCATCTAAGTATTCATGTTTTACAAATTTCGCTGACATTTCTAAGTCTGCCTTCATGTTATTAACAGTTTCAAAGTCCCAATCATCAGAAAATGTACTTGGTGAAACAAAATCACTCAAGGAAACCTTAAATTGGTGTGTAATCTTCAGCAGCTCAACAGGGCCATAAATGACATAATCAGTTCTATCCCAAGCTATACCACCAGGTAGAGGAACGGCTGTGATGTTTACTGATGACAGGTCTCTTTGCTCACGATGAAATGATTTGTGTGGCTTCAGGAGCAAGTTGATGTTCTTAATTGCTGTGTCCATTTTACTATATTTCCCATCTATTAGCTTTCCCAAACTTAAAACAAGAATGAGCCATAGTAGGAGAAAAAGTATACCGAACAAAATCCAAAGTTCAACCCATGGTGAAACCAGATATGTATTTGCAAGCTGGTGAAAAAGTTTTTTTTACTTGTTCCTTGAAAGTTTTGTTTGTTGGCATTGTTTCAGGCTCACTGGGATCCTCAGAAAAGGTATCGAAGTTGATGAAATAGCCAGAAGCAGTTATGTCAATTGTTGATAATGCATCCTGATTTTTTGAAATCGCTGGAGCTGCTTGTTCCCTAGACATGTTAGTATAGTCAGATGCTACCTCATGGTAGATGGGAGTTTCTTGACAAACTGTTATTTGGGTTTCAAGAGGCACGAGTTCCATTGCTTTGTTGTATAGTCCTTCTTTTCACACTGCAGATTCTTCAAAGGTGATTTGTCTTTCAGTTTGAACCTCTTGGATGGTAGCGAGATTTGGTCGTATGCTACATCTTTGGAGTCCACTGGGCCTACTACTTATTATCGGCCACATGGTGTGTTTTACCAGGTCAATTGATACGGACCGGTTCTCCTTTCTTCCAGCAAGGGGCAGCAGTAGCACTGTTCTTGATCCATGGACTGCTAGTACAGGTACTGGTTTTCTGTAAGAAGGCCCAAATTCCTTCTTATCCGCTATTTTTTCCCTGACCAGATCCCCAATCTTTGGAATCCAGACAGGTCTTGCTGGGACAGGTGGTTTTTCTTCAGTGGTCATTTACTTTTGTATGGTGTTGCTTTGACTTCTTCTAGTTTCATTTACGTCCTGTAAAACAGCCAAACCATCTTTAATATCAAACGGTTTTTGTTCTACCACTGAAGTATGACGATCGAGGTCTTCGACCATCATTCTAGTACCAAAAAGGATTTCATATGGAGTGATTCCACCCAGAGAATTTCTTGGCAGGTTATTAAGACTACGTTGGACACTTATTAGATGTTTGACCCACCCATCACCTGAACCTAATACCCTGGCTGTTATAGATTGCTTTATGTCACGTTTTTTTCTTTCCACTACAGAATTTCCCTCAGGATGGAATGGACTCGAAAACCGCAATGCAACGCCCAAGCTGGCCATGGCCTCCTTGTAAGCCCGAGAGCTAAAAGCAGGAACCTGGTCAGAATGTAGTGTGCAGATTGCGTATGTGCCGATAAAGACACGCAAATCTTTTATAACAGTTCAGGCTTCAGCCGAGCGCTGAGGCCACATCCATATGAATCTTGTCCTAATACTTGTGGGACCGCTTTTGTCCATAGGGACGTCTGAGCGTGGATAGTCTAATGCTATCTAACAATGGTGTCTGTACTGGGCTGACTACACTGTAGTCAGTAATCTGGTTGTGCTCCAAGCTGTGATCTCTGTAACAGGTATCGCAATTAATTCCAAATTCGTAAATGTGGGCGCTCATCCCTGGCCACCAATACATCTCTTGTAATTCTAGTACAGATTTAGAGATCCCTTTATGTATGAGACCCTCTCCCATATGTGCTTCTTGATTCAAAGCACCTCTCCGATTCCTGTTTGGGATTACCCTATCCCCCACTCCAGGAATTGAGCAAAAGTAATGGAGTTGGCACCAATTATGTATGAATATTCGAGTGGATAGTTTAGAGGTAATGCTGCTCCGCTGCCTTTGCTTGTGGCATTGACAGCTAACATTGTTTCACCGTCTATTTTTGTTTTTGAACGAGTGATTGCAGCTATGGAAGCCGTTTGCACAGCTGCCGTTGTGGCTTCATCAGCCAATGAATTCCTTGCAACGTGAACGCCATCACGTTGATGACTCAGTGTATGGATCTCGTGAGTCTTTTGTAGTTTTTTCTGTAACAGAACTACTTGTTCCCAAAGCAATTTATGCTTGATTGTGCCACCTTTTGCGTCTTTGAAACCGTTTTGAACCCAGTTCTGCAGGTATTCATTGTAAGATTGGACGCAATATTACGAATCGCACACTATGAGTGTGGGGAGTTCGCGATCGGTATTTTCAAGTGCCATCTCGAAAGCCTGTAGTTCAGCTCACTGAGCTGTACAGTCTCCGAGTGATTGAGTTTTTGTGACCATAGGTCTGAATTTACCATCACGCCAGCGACCTTTAACAATCGCGCACGCAGCACTATAAGCTTGTTTGCCCCCAATCACGGGCTGTGCTGATCCATCTGTATATATTATACAGCCGTAATGTTCTGGAGGCAGAATCTAAGTGGGCAGAGGATATTCTTGTTTTTAATATTGGAGAAATTCTTGAGCCTTCAAGTAGGGGTCAAAAACGTATTCAACGTCTGTTGCAGCAAGAGAACTAACCCATTGTATCCATCTTGGATGTAAAGCTTTTGCATTTTGAATGCTTGCTTTTCTCACTGCCTCTAAGGCAGGTACAGGAGTAACGACTTTTATGAGATTTCCCTGCGTGAGGGCTCTCTCTTTTGCTACCGCAGTTTGAACCGCTGTCAGAATTTTTTCTGTTGAAGTGAATTTCATTTCAGCTTGTGTGTACAAGTGTGATTTATAAGCTATTGGTACCTTTTCACCTTCATTAAAGGTTAGGTATGTGAATCCGCATGATTTCGGATTACAAGGTTTTGTTCATTCACGCGTGTCTGTAAATGTGTTGTTGCTAACATGTCTGTTTGCACTGAACGCAAAGTTTCTGTGTGTTTTTGAGTCCAATTAGTATGTTTGAAATCAGGTTTGATTAATTCGTAGGGAGGTTTGACCATTTCTGCGTAATATAGAATGTAAGTTCATCCGAAATTCAGGAATCCTAGAATTGACTATAAGTTTTTCAGCGTTTTTGAAGGTTGGAGCAGCGCACATTTCCCTAAAAAGTTTGCTGCCAGGCTAGTGCCTTCACTTGAAAGTTCGTATCCTAAGAATAGGACATTGAGGTGGGCAATTCTTGATTTTTTAAAGTTGAATTTGTACCCTACAGATGCGAAACCAAGTATTATGGTGTTGACCCTGTTCAAGTGCCTGTCCAAAGCATCGTATGTAAGATATATGTCATGGACATAAGATAATGCCTCATCATCATATGTTTATAGTAACTCTGTTACTCTGGCTGAAAATAACCCAGGACTGTTCTTGAATCCCTGTGGGAGACGACAAAAGTTTCTGTGTGTCCCCATTATTGAGAAAGCGGTCAAATATCTGCTTTCAGGTGCAATGTTTTGACAGAAGAATCAGTTTGAAATATCTAATGTCATTTTATATTTTTTGCGCACGATGTTATTCATCAGTGCTGCACTGTGTGCATTTTGTACTGCAAAGGTTTTGCACAGGAATTTAAATGTCTGTATGCCAAAACTAGACGATATGTATTGTCTGGTTTGGAGACAGGAAACAAAGGATTGTTCATGGACAAGGTGCATGTTTCAAGGATGTATGTCATTACAAGGCATGCTTTTACAACGCATGCCATTACGACGCAGGTTTTACAATGCAAGTCGTTACAACAACTTGCGTTGGGGGGCGCTGGATAGTGAATAGTTTAATTTACTATTCCAAGTCCAGTCCCCGTGGATAGTAGGGAAGGTGTTGGATAGTAATTAAACTATTCCCTATCCTAGAGCGCAATTTGTTGTAATGGCTTGCGTTGTAAAAGTTGCGTCGTAATGATAGTGCGTTGTAAAAGTTGCGTTGTAAAGGATGTTTCCCATGTTTCAATCACCCCTTGGTATTGCGTATTCAAGTTGATCTAGGATCTCCCTGACCTGCTTTTTAGATTCTTGTTTAACTGGATACTGCTTCTGAGCAGTTGGTTGATTTTTTTAACTGGATATTATGGTGAGGAGAATCCTTATCCCATCCCACATGATTTTTATATAATGCTGGAGCCTGGGCCACAGCCCATTTTCTGGCATAGGTGTATTTTTTATGAATAGTGATATGATTTGAGAAGGCTGGCATAATGATCTCTTCGCCATGTGGGCACTCCCTGACAAATTCAGGTGGCCGGACTTTGTCAGCTAGAAGAATGTCATAACCCTTAGATAGTTTTTCCCAAAAGAGTGCTTTTATTTTCCTTGTTATGTGCCCCTCTTTTCGGAGTGTTACATCATGTAACTTATGTGGTACACTAACCCTGGTATCTGCAGTTTCAACCTGAATGCATTCATTCAGGTCCACTGTCTCCAGATGATCCTTCAGGATCTTGCGAGCTATGGTAGCCTCTGCTGCGCTGTCCAACATTGTCTGGGCCCACTCCCCATTCTTGAGTTGTGTCCTCAAGATCCTCGGCATGTCTGATTTTAAGACTTGCTACCTTCTTTTTGGTAAATTGAGTTTTCTTATTTTTCGGAACGTGTTGATCGTCTTTGGACTTCACGCGTTCTTCCTTGTGTTCTGATTGTCCTCTTCTTTTGGATTTCTGCAAGGAAGTCTGAAAGGTACAAGAGAAACGTGTATCAGTATCTTGATATCTATCAGGTTTTCTCAAATGTTCCCTGTTTCTGAGGTTATACCTCTTTTCAGAGAACTCCTTTTGAGGAGGCCTTCCTCTTGATTGAGAACGCTTCTCCTTAGGAAGTGTCTGTCTAGTATTTTCCCACTTCTTTTTAGTAGTAGTTAGATTGTTTTTAATAAAAACGTTTTCAGGATTTTCTGTTAGTTCGGGCTTTACTGGTTTCCCTCCCAAACTCTCTCTTCCTAGTTCTTCATACAATGTTTCTATTATTCTGGCCAGTTCGTATGGTTGCTCAGTTACATGAAGTTCTTTTAGTTTTTGGCGGATTGCCACTGATGCTGCTTCACCTTTAATATTAGCCAATATTATAGCTGAGACCTGCTTGAAATCTTTCAGTAATTTCATACCGAGATTTAAAGCAGGTTCTGCCCCGTATTCATTTTGAATCTGTTTCAGGACATCTGGTATTACCGCCATGGACGGAACACCATGTGTTTTTGTGAGATTGCAGCGAAGACTGTACCCCAAGTGTCACAGTCCTCTAGGTGTGGTGCGATCCCCATTGGTAAACAGATTGTAAGAATCCCGTGTTTCTCATGAGGTGTACTATCGGAACATACCGCTTTGATCTGAGTAATTTTTTGAGCTAACCAGAATGAAATTTGTTCCCTTTTTGTGGGTAATTTACCAATGACTGATTGTATGGTCTGAGGTGTAATTTTGTTTGTGTTCCCTTGATGAAGGGTTTGTTGTGGAATTCTGATAGCAGGTTGGACTGTTAATGTCCGCATGACATATTGTACCAATTGTCTATGTATTTTGATTAATTGTTTTAACTGAGCTAACAGTTCTGGACCTGTCATTTGTTCTATGGCAGGATTAGGTGTATAGCTGGCGAGTACCGGCCACGTTGCTCCTGGTAATGTGATATTGAGTTTGTAGGGCGCCTTTAAACCAGAGCTGATGCTCTTGGTAAGTTAGTGGAATTTCAATGTCATCGAAAGGAACATATTCCGCTGGATGTTCCTCTATCTCATAGAAGTGGAACACATGTGTTGTTGGATTTGCCTGTGGAAAGATAATCCATGAATAGAATACCTCTGTCTGACAATATTCATGTGCCTCTATGACAAAAATTACCTTACCACCTCTTGCTGATAGGCCATTTTCTATGAGCTTTATAGCTATGGTATTCCTTATGTTTTCCGGGATGATTATAGCATCCACATCGTCTTGTCAGAAACCTGTAACGTCTAAACCCGGTTGGTTTGCATTTACTGCAGTTCCACTGGTTCTTGTAGGTCTACAGGTCTCGGAGTCGCTATCCGACATTTTGTTGAAAGTCTTGCAGAGCAAGTTTCAAGGAAATAAAGATAAGGTGCACAATATTTTGGAACACTGTATCCTTCAACGTTGAACAAACCAAAAACTAAAAAAAAGGATTTTTCGTCCTACTCAGTAATGGCGGATATTTTATCCTTTAACCCACTACAGACGTCTATTGGAGAATTGTACAGGAAAAAGGGGACTCTGTGAAAAGCACAACTGAGTTACTCTAGTATCTAGCATTAAATTAGTGCCTTACCAAACGTTGGGCGCCATGTAGTGTAGTTCCTATATTCCCAATAGGCTCTGAGCATTGGAATAATATATCGGATAGATGTGACGTAGGACTTATGTCTACTAGTTCGCTATCGAATATATTAGACTTAATTGTGAGTGCCAGCTAGCTCAGAGGTCACTAGAAACTTTCTTGAGTTCACAAGAAGGGATTTAATTTCTGACAACCGCATAAACATGACAACTTTGTTTCCCCAAGATAAAACTGATCTTCAGAGTCGTGGAAACAATAGATAGATATTTTACTCAGTCATTTGTGTATGCTTCGTCTCACCAGAGGTGCAGAGAAATAGAGAGACGGGCGTTTTCAATAAAAGAGTATTTATTGAACAGTCTTCTTTCTCATGCAGAAGAAATTAACTGCTACAATCGTAATACTGGTTGCAAATTATAATGCGTACAGTAAGAAGAGTATTATGAAATAATACTGTAAAAGCATTGCATGGTTCCTAGACCATAGATAAATACATACATAAATAACAAAGGCTAAAAAGTACTCAACTGGCGCTTCTAAAATACGCCTACCCCAATGTACCTTAACCTAAGTCTAGTACGAGGGAAGAAGTAAGTGAGGTGTAGCATAAATTTAGTATTCTTTGCCAAGAATCTATCCAAGATTTCTCTTAGGGTCTAATCAGCTCCGTATCTTGGTTTAGAATGAAGGAGGTCTGGTATCTCTCTGTCTCAGGACTCGATTTCCCAACAACCCGCAAGGGTAGCTTGGAAACACTGGAGCTGGATATCTCGGCAAGAGAAAAAACAGCGTCTCTCTCAGTGCGTCTGCTGGAGGGTCGGCTTCCTTCGGCACTTGGTGTAGCAGGATGCGTCGGGCAAGTAGATAGTCTAACTGCTCCAAACCACTGTGTGTTTGCTATACCAAGTGTGGGCATATTTATACCTTGAAGGTGCTGAGATTGACGTAAAGGTGGACATAATATCGTCATCAAAGAGTCTCAGTTCTTTGAAAACTCCATGAGTTCTTGGACAAGTCAGTATTCAAGCAAGGAGAAGTCCCTAGCTGCTGAAGCCGTTTCCCAAGAAATCGTTGTGGATTTTCGGGACTAGTGGAAGTAGCCCTGCCGTATTTGGACTGCATGAGTTATGTCTAAATATGATTATGATTTCTATGCCTATATAAGGATATGGTGATTTATACCTGTATAAGGGCATGAATCGGGAAAATTACACTAGGGTCCTAACATGCTATACAACAATGTGTAATGTATAATTGTGCAACGTGGCTATTAGCATAATATCGGTAATTTCACATCTCAAGCATAATGTGTAACAGAAATTTCGGCCAGGCCCACCTGCTACATGACAATTACACAAATGGCTGGCCTAAACCCTCTTAAGAGATTTGCTGTTTGAGTTTGAAAGGAAAGCAGATTCGTAAAAAACAGATATCTGCACATTTACAAAAATTTGATGCAACGCAAGGCAGCAAGCAAAGTGGCAGTGCAACTCCTCCATATTTACAAGAATAAGGAAGATTTACAATCTCTCCTTGCGCTGGTACACTGTGTGCTGTTGAGCATCAATGCAGGCACCCTTGCACCATAGTGCAAGGGTGCCTGCATTACAGTCAGGATTGTTATTGTGCAGGAAGGGACACCTTACTGCACAAAACAATCCTCAGAGTCATTTTCCTCTTTCTATATGTGCTGCACAGATATTGCTGTACTTTCTTTTTTTTTTTTTTAACAGAGTTTTATATAGCGCAAACTAGACCCGGTACCGGGTATCAGAGCGCTTTACATAGCACCAGTTGCATTACATGAGGACACATTCATTTTTGTTAGGAACAGAGAGATGTAGGGCCATATGTAGGTAGCTAAAGACCGGTCTGTAATGGCCGAAAATCATTAATTATCCCGTTACCGACCGGTATTTAGCATTTTCTGATGAAAGAGGCAGGTTTTAAGGATTCGGTAATTTACAGATTCCTTATTTTAAGGAGTCGGTAAATTACCGAATCCCTAAAAGCTATGTAGGAGGCACTCAAATGAGTGCATTTTTGCATTCAGGATTTGTTATTTACCACCAACTACAAGTTGGTGATAAATACCGAATACCTTTGAAAAAGCAATAATTTGCCTTTTTCAAGGTGCCATGTGGCAGGCATACATGCCCTTAGGGCATGTATGTGCGCACATGTGCACTCATGCACGATTCAGGGGTGCAACAGGGTGTCAATGTGACACCCTGCCATCCTTGAATATGCTCCCCCTATTACCGATTCGGTATTTACCAAATTGGTAATAGTGAATGGCTTTCCATTCATTCCCATGGGCCTCCAGTCCTATAGGAATGAATGGGAATTACCAATTCGGTAAATACCGAATCGGTAATAACGAATATTACCGAATTGGTAAATTTTACCGATTTTTTACCTACATTCAATTTACCGATTCCTAAATACCGGATCGGTAAAATTCGGTATTTAGGAATCTGTAGAATTAGATTACCTACATATGGCCCTTAGTGATTTGCCCAGAATCATAGGATGTTCAGCATCATTATTGAGGCTCAAACCCAGTTTCCCAGATTCGAGGTCGACCACTCTATCCGGTAGGCCAACTCTTCTCCTACTCGTTATGCCTCACTTGGGAAGGCGTAGCATTTTGACGCATTCCCAGGTTTACAAGTCTATGTAAACCTGGGATTGTGCTAAAATCGATAAATGACTGCATGGAAACGCCTGTACTCCACCCATGGAATGCCTCCCAATTTGAAATTTAATATAACATAGCACAAACAGCTGTCTTGCGTTATATTTCTTTGCCAAGCCATGCCAGGCCGCGCAAATCAGGCTTTGCAAGGCTTTGTAAATATTACTGAAGCATTTGCTTTGTCCTCGCGTCGCCTTGTGTGATGCAAGGACAACACAAAGACTTCATAAGTATGGGCCACAGTGTGAACCAGTGGGCTGATATGCCTGGGTTTGAAAGGCATGCGTGGATTAGAAAACTGCAGGAAGGTACACCAATTAACAGACGAGCTTGAAAGGCAGGCAATGACTGTGACTGATGTCTCAGTCGAAAAAAGGCACACCAAGTGTAATTTCACATTACAAACGCAAGTGATTGAACATCAGCATCACTTCTAAGCCACAAATTGCTTAATATCTACATAAAAGTCCCACCTTGGTTCCCAGCCTGTACAATTGATTTCACTCACAATGAGCTGCTAATGGTCTCTAGATCTCCCCCAAGAGACCACATATAGAACGCTTATTAGCAAGGTGTACATTTCTTGGAAATCGATGCAAAATTATTATAATAAAGGAACATCACAAGAAGTGTTATGCAGTCAAAGGGTGTTAAATAGAGGGTGATGGATTTATAAATGTAAATGCGCAGTAGGTGAAAGTGGGAACATTTTGACTATGTACAGTAAAGTGAGTTTGCGCATTTTAACCCCTTGCACGCTGCGATATTTCTCCCGTGTGCGGGAGAATTAATGAGCGGGTGGGGTTTGGATGGCCCCCGGCCGTCCTTAGCACACGCCCACCGTGATGTATGACGGCCGGGGTCTATCCTAAGCACCGAAGGGGTTAACCAGCAAACGCATGCTCGCCAGACTGTGATGCAGGATGTGTCCTGGAGAGGTCTGCACCCTCCCAAGGAGCACCGATAAGTGCAGAGGAGGGTAGCCAGGACACAGTGGCAGGCTTGTTGTCATGGTGAGAGCAGGGGCGTAGCTGTAATTGGTGCAGCAGGTCCAATGGCCCCAATTGCACAGAGACCGGAGGGGTACATTGAACACTATAAACTGCTGTATTTTCTACCCTAACAGCAGCCGTAGGGGCCATTTTCCTTGCACCAAGGCCCATGGCATCTTCGCTACGCTACTTGGAGGGAGGGTGCTGGCATTTGGGACTGATTTCGACGTCCAGGAAGCCCTTTGGATGAGTTGAAAAATTTCATATATTCCGAAAATCTCTGTTTAGCAGTGGAGGGCTCATCGAAGGGCACTGGCGTAGTCGGTAGCCAAGAAGCCACAGTTCTACATTTCCTGAGTGTCCACTCATTTTTAAAACTATGAATAGGTTTGCACATTGCTTATCTATCCATAGTTTAAAACAAAAGCGCAGTACTGTGACTTTTGAGGGTTCATAGATTCACACAACTCTATTTTTTAAGCAACACCAGTCTGCATTGTGAGACTCATATTTCTACTAATACCATTAGAAGTGAGGGCTTCAAACTGCCAGCATTAAAGGTGTTGTTGACTAAAATGCAGGCGGGTTTTAGGGTATAACTCATTATATAGGTATATTAGGCAGCTGTGAAACAGGCCGTTTGACCCTTCACGCATGCTAGAGTGGGTTGAAGAAAAATATGAATCACACAACTCCAGACAAATGGTATTGAAGTGTGGCTGAAAATCCTTATAAGTAAAACGTCATACACTTAATTTTAGGACAATCAAAAGGTCTTGTCTAACACAGACCTAAAAAAGTCACTTGATAAGCCATTGGCTGCCAGGCTATTGCCTTTGGGAAAGAATGAAAGAAACAAGAAAGAAAGAAGCAACGAAAGAAAAAGAAAGGAAGTAAAGAAAGAAGGAAGGCAAGAAAGAAGGAAACAAAGGAGTAAGGCAAGGAAGAAAGAATGTAGGCTAGAAAGACAGAAGGCAAGAAAGAAGAAAAGAAGACATAAATTAAGGAAAGAAGTAAAAAGAAAGAATGAAAGATAGAGAGGAAAAGAGAAAAAGGAAGGAAGGGAATGAGAAAACAGAATGAAAGAAGGAGGGAGGGTGGGAGGAAGAAAGAAAGCAAGCAGAAAAAAAGAAAGTAAGAAACAAGGCAAGAGAGAAGAAGGGAAACACAGAATGAAAGCAAAAAAGAAGGAATAACTTCAACAAAGAAGGAATACATGAAAGCAAAAAAGAACAAGCATTTGCAATGCAATAGGTCTCGCATTAGGAAAGTTTGAGCTATTGGTATTGTAAATGACAATTTTTTTATTTATGTGTTGGTTTTGAAAATAGCGAAATTAATAGCTTTGTCATTTACAATGCCAATACTTTTAACTTTCGCAAATGTGACACCTATGGCATTTGTAATGCAATATGTGTTGTATTTACGTGACTTAGATGTATTGATATTACAAATAACAATTGCTTTTCATTTTTTTTAATAATTAATACTTAAATAAAAAGTTATTGTAATTTGTAATGGCAATAGCTTAAACTTTTGTAAATAACTTTTGTGAAGATTATGTTCAGTGTATTTTATTGTGACGAAAATCCAAGAACAGAAGTGAAATATTAACATCTTTTTGTGACATTTGTAATAAAGCTTGAAACATTGAGAGAACATATTTGAACCAGTTGTTGTTGAATGGTTGCACAGATTGATGCAGTGGTGGCGCTGAATGATGTTGTGGTGGCGACGAGTGATGCTGTGGCGTTCAGTGATGCTGTGGTAGCGCATAGTGATGTTGTGGTGCCCCTGAGTGATGCTGTGGTGGTGCTGAGTGATGCTGTGGTGATGCGATAGATAGAGTGTAATTATGTGGTGTGTAACTATGTGGCACAGAGTGATATTTGGAGTGTATGTTGCGTTGAGCGCAGTGTAATTATGTGGCGGGTAATTATGTGGCACTGAGTGGTATTTGGAGTGTATGTTGCATTGAATGCAGTGTAAATATGTGGCGTGTAATTATGTGGCACTGAGTGGTATTTGGAGTGTATGTCGCATTGAGTGCAGTGTAATTACATGGCGTGTAATTATGTGGCACTGAGTGGTATTTGGAGTGTATGTTGCATTGAGTGCAGTGTAATTATGTCGCGTATAATTATGTGGCACTGAGTGGTATTTGGAGTGTATTTTGCGTTGAGCGCAGTGTAATTATGTGGCGGGTAATTATGTGGCACTGAGTGGTATTTGGAGTATATTTTGCATTGAGTGCAGTGTAAACATGTGGCGTGTAATTATGTGGCACTGAGTGGTATTTGGAGTGTATGTTGCGTTGAGCGCAGTGTAAATATGTAGCATATACTTATGTGGCACTGAGTGGTATTTGAAGTGTATGTTGCGTTGAGCGCAGTGTAATTATGTGGCAGGTAATTATGTGGCACTGAGTGGTATTTGGAGTGTATGTTGCATTGAGCGCAGTGTAAATATGTAGCATATAATTATGTGGAACTGAGTGGTATTGTCTGGAGTGTATGTTGTATTCAGTAGAGTGTAATTATGTGGCGTGTAATTATGTGGCACTTAGTGGTATTGTTTGGAGTGTATGTTGCATTGAGTGCAGTGTAATTATGTGGCATGTAATTATGTGGCACTGAGTGGTATTTGGAGTGTATGTTGCATTGAGTGCAGTGTAATTATGTGGTGTGTAATTATGAGGCACTGGAGTGGTATTTGGAGTGTATGTAGCATTGAGTGCAGTGTAATTATGTGGTGTCTAATTATGTGGCACTGGGAGGTATTTGGAGTGTATGTTGCGTTGAGCACAGTGTAAATATGTAGCATATAATTATGTGGAACTGAGTGGTATTGTCTGGAGTGTATGTTGTATTGAGTGCAGTGTAATTATGTAGCATATTATTATGTGGCACTGAGTGGTATTGTGTGGAGTGTGTGTTGCATTCAGTAGAGTGTAATTATGTGTGTATTAAAAGCTGACATTTTTTCCAGTGCAGACTCGATTCTTTTTTACAATCTGAACATGCCGGGTCGCTGCATTTTTCAAAAGTAGAGGACATGATTGTCTCTTCTACAAAGTGACTGCTGTGTGAGCCTACAATTTGCCACTAAAATGGTGTGATACCATATTTTTTGTGGCATTTCTGAACAAGCATTGTCAAAGCGAATAGTTCTGGTGGTGGTTGCCAGCCTTTTGGTTTGGTCAGTGCTAATTTTGTCATGGTTTTTGCAAAACCGTGTTGGAGAAGCTGCTGAGTCCTCAACAATTAAAAAAAATTATGTATTCTTGTGTAACGTGAATGGTGTTCATATAAAGCGCTCCAATACCTTTGGGTCCAGTTTGCGCTATATAAAACTGCAACAAAAAAAAACATGTGAAGGTAAATCCTTATTAATTCACTCATTTAATATAACTCTCTCCAGGTCAGGTTTGCTGTAGGGGAACAGGGAATGCATCAGATGCAGATCACGTGCATGCAAACTACTGCGATATTTGCAAAACTATAAATATGCATGCACATGCAGCACATTTTGCACAATTTAAGATTAATATTGTTAATTAGTGCATACACAAAATGCATGTTTAGCCAAACATGCAATATTGCAAAGCGAGGAACATATTTGTCAATCACTCTCATTGACTTAGCTAGGGAATAAACATATATGCAATTGAAGATCCGAATATATGAAATAAATTACCAAAGTCGCAGTAAAGAATAGCTCTTAAGTCTACAATACCCGCACCATATGAAAACTTAAAAAAGGGGACAATGGAATATGAGAACCAAGGCAACTCATGAATGAAAGAAAACGTGCGTACCAAGTCCGTAGACAAATCACTTATAAACCCCCTGATTGATTTTACTGTACATCAATAACCATATTAAACTGGAAAAAAAATCAAAATACATAAAATATTTCATGTATAATTCTTTTAAAAGCCATTACTGGCCTAATACTGGAATTAAATGTGTAGCTACCTTTCTAATGATCAGACCAAGATCTGAGAATTAATGCAAAAGTCAACATCCACTTTTTTCATAGTTCGCAGGGTAAAACCACCAAAGACATGGTCTTGTAAAGTGGCTAGCAGCACTGATGAGAGTAATTTATACACAATCTTTTGTTTCATAAAGTGACAAAGGGAGTGCTCAATTTGTAAAAAAAAATACCCGGTCTCTCGTCAGGAGGCCACAGCAGCTTGAACAACACATTGCCCATGGCACGCTGCCAATGATCGAAAAAACACAAATACTAACCATTGCACTGCTATAATTGTGTAATATACAAGGCCCACTTCCTTTAATTAGCAGTTGTCCAAGTCAGGAGCTGGGAATAATGCACATTATTTATGATTACAAATTGAAAAGGGAGAGTGTCAGGCAGGGACGGAAGAATAGAGAAACTCGGGGGACGCATAGGCAGGCGGCCCGGGTTTTACTGCTTACAGGAGAGGAGTGCTCTTTCATAAAATGACCACCTCGTTTTCACCTCTGCCTGTGCATACCATGGGGGTGGGAGGAAATAATGACTGTTCGAGGTGTTTAGATGTAAGACGAGGTTTCCAGAAAAGCCAGGGCTGGCGCCATATGGGGACATATGATGTCAGCCAAAAACAAAGTGAAACTAAGGGGAACACCACTGACACGCCAAGAGCGTCAGACCATATTAATGCGAAACGGCCCGTGATTGCTACCATGGCCGATTTCTACCATCTGTGACTGCTAGGCAGCGGGGTCTTTTTGTAACATACCAGTAGCGAAGGAACAAGGGGGGGAGACGGGCAGCCTCTTTAGAAGAGGATTCGTACCAATTGTTTGACCACATTTATTACAACAATAATAATAAAGCGCTGTGCTGCGCTGATGAAGCAACAAAGAGCCAATGGGAGAGAGGCTGTGGGATGCGTGATAGCGTGCTGGAGAGAAAGGTGGTGTGATCAGCGCGAGGCGCGCGAGTCAGCTGAAAAGAGCGTGCTCTAAGTGAAGAGCCAATGGGAGAGAGGCTGTGGAATGAGTGTTAGCGTGCTAGAGAGAAGGGGGGTGTGATAAGCGTGAGGCGAGAGATGGCCTGGCGGCCGTCAAAGTGAAAGCCGTGGGCAGTGAATAAATTAGGGGAGGAGAAATGCCTGAGGCACAGCGCACACTAGGGGATGCCTGTGGGAGGGAGGCTGGTGGCTTTGATGTGCACAGCGCACTCTGGGGGATGCCTGTGGGAGGGAGGCTGGTGGCTTTGATGTGCACGCGCTTTTTAGGTCAATGCGCTTGCGCATTGAGCCTTGCTTTTCACAGGCACAGCATCAAATCGCCCGATGGTTAAGCTCTGGCAAAGCCCCAATATCTCTCGCAAGCTCAATGCGCAAGCGCATTGACAGGCTCGACCTAAAAAATGGATGAAAGCAAGAAAGAAGGTAAGAAAGCAAGGGAGAAAGAAAGCAAGAATGATGGGGAGAAGGACTGAAAGAAAGAATGAAAAAGGAAATACAGAAAAAAGTAATGAAATAACGATAGAAGAAAGCAAAGCAAAAAAGAATGAAAGAAGGAATTAAACAATGAAAGAAAAAGGAAAGAAGGCATGTGAGGAAAAAGGAAAGTAAGAAAGAAAGAATTAAAGAAAAATGGAGATAAAGAACAAAAGAAGGAATGAAAGAAAAAAGTAAAGGAGAGAAAGATGGAAAGAAGTTATTAAAGAAAAAAGTAATAAAAGATAAAAGGAAAGAAAGAAGGAAGGATGAAAGGAAAGAAGGGATTAAAGAATGATAAAAAGAAAGATTTCAAAATGTGTTACAAATTAAACACAGTAAATGCTGGTTTTTCTTACTGGTCAAAGTTTATTAAAGAAGCATTGTTGAAATTTAGTCCAGAATGAATGTATTCTGAAGAATTGTCCACTTGTGAATTCACATGTATAGTAAAGAAGCTTTCAATAACTTAATACAGAACAGGACACAATCTGTTATGTTGTGAAACTCCTTTTGGAGTGTCCATTGTTTATCTGCGAAAGTCAGATAAACAAAGGACTTTGCCTAAAATAATTAACTACAGAATTGGCAGGAAAAAGGAACCGATAAAGCATGGAATGTCACCTAGGCTCACATCTTGTATAAAGTGTCCTGCTGTCAAATCAGACTCCAAACAAAAAGGCAACATCATCTTAATAAATTGAAAACAAAAACATTGGCATAGAAGGAATTAGCTTGTGTGTGGATGTGCTTCTTGTGAAACAGCAAAATGCAGTCACTCAAAGTGAAGTTATCCAGTGGCTAAAGTGGGCTGGCCCCCTGCTCCATGCTGTAGTGGGCGGAAGCAAAATGTGAATGGCACGCCAACACAACAAGGGATGAAGAAAGCTGGCTAAAAGCCGCTTCAAAAAGTATAGTGTACGTACATTTTTTTTTCTTTAAATCAAAGCTCCTTGGCTAACTCCAGACCTAAAAACAGAGCAAAGCGAAAAATTTCAAGAAATTAACTGGCTAGTTGGTGAATAAAAAATACTTCAACTCCCTGTTACATTCAACTCAAATTCTCATTTCTCTTCTAGCAAATATTTACCACTATCAACTTGCCAAAATAATTGATTATGGTCACCAAAACTAAAAAGTCCGAAATTTGAGCAAGGATCTCAAACCCCTATGTAATTCAGTCTGTTCTCTCCACATATCAGCATAACATGTGATAAAAGGCGCATCTGTACAAGCAGTGTTCACAAAAGAACTGAGTACAGAGAGGAAAGTAGTTCTACTCGCAAAGTTTTGCTTTTGGAAAGCTTGTAACTGAACCACAATGTAGCATTATAACCCACTGCTGAGGACTATACTGGTTGTTAAAGGTCGAGAACCAGGGTTATGGGCCAAGCCTATAAATAATATTAGAACATTGGAATGTGGAGCAATCAATTTAATACAGTGGAGTGCTCCGGGCTTCTACAGGCCGATAAAAGCCCGCAGAGCAACATTTCAATGATGCTTTTATTCACAGCTATTGCTGTGAACAAAGGCCTCTCAGAACCTGAAGGGATTTGGTAAAATATAAAGAGTGAAAACTATGTATCAAATACACCCATGTATTGCCAAAATGGGAACAAAATATAGAGTTTAGAAACAGTAGCTATTTGCACATCTACAAAATTGTGGGTACCCTTACTAGCATGTGAATTATAGGACATTTTTCAAAGTGACTTCTTTTTTACACATTGTCTTACATTTGGAAGGCAGAAATACATTGAAAGTCAATAGGTAATAGCAGTTGCTCTACAATTCTCTGTTCCCATAAATCTCCCGATAAAAATGTCTCCTCACTTGTGTGGATAGGCCTCGTCCCATGATAGGAAACGGCCCAAAACGCAACGTGGACACCCCACATTTTTACATTGAAAACAGACTCTTTTTAGGCAAAGTGCCTAGCTGTGGATTTTGAACCCTAGCTCCACCGGCACCTAGGGAAACCTAGCAAACTTATACATTTTTTAAAACTACACCCAGAGGAATCCAGGATGGCATGACTTGAGTGGCTCTCACAAGGTTCTGCTACCCAGAATCTCTTTCAAACCTCAAACTTTGTTAAACAAAAACACATTTTCCCCACTTTTCTGTATTGGAAAGTTATGGAATCTGTGTGGATCCGCAAAATTCCAACAACCCCATATTTCCCAAAGTCTTCCTATACAAATGGTACCTCACGTGTGGATAGGCCTAGTGCCCGCGACAGGAAACTGCCCAAAACGCAACATGGCCACACTGCATTTTTTCTGTGAAAACTGACACTTTTTTGCAAAGTGCCAAGCTGTTGATGTTGAACTTTACCTCTGCCGGCACCTAGGAAACCTATACCTTTTTGAATACTAGATACCCAGGGGAATCCAGGAAGGGGTGACTTGTGTGGCTCTCACCAGGTTCTGTTACCTAGGATCCCTTTCAAACCTCAAACTTTGTAAAAAACAAAACACATTTTCCTCACATTTCTGTGTTGGAAAATTCTGGATTCTGCGTGGATCCACAAAATTCCAACCACCCCGCATTCCCCGAAGTCTTCCAATAAAAAATGGTACCTCACTTGTGTTCGTAGGCCAAGTGCTCGTGAAAGGAAATGGCCCAAAACCCAATGTGGACACACCACATTTTTACAGTGAAAACTGGCCCTTTTTTTACAAAGTGCATAGCTGTGGATTTTGAACCCTAGCTCTGCCAGCACCTAGGGAAACCTAGCAAACCTATATATGTTTGAAAACTAGACACACAGGGAAATCCTGGAGGGGGTGACTTGTCTGGCTCCTTCCAGGTTCTGCTACCCAGAATCCCTTGCAGACCTCAAATTTTGTAACAAAAAATACATTTTCTCTACATTTCTGTGATGGATAGTTCTGGAATCTGCGTGGGTCCACAAACTTTCACACACCCTGCATTCTCCAAAGTCTCCCAATAAAAATGGTACCTCACTCCTGTGGGTGGGCTAAGTATCCGTGACATGCAAGGGCCCAAACCTATTGTGGAGACATCAAAATTACTTATCGCAAAACAACCTGTTTTTGCAGGGGGGGGGGGGTGGTCACCTGGGTTTTTGGCCCAGCGGCAATCTAGGGAAACCTACCAAAGCCAGTATTTCTGAAAACTAGAGACTGGGGGGAGTCTAGCGAGGTATGGCTTGAATGCCTCCCCCAAAGTTTTCCTAACCAGAATCCCATGCAACCCTCATATTTAGCAGAACAAATTTAAATGTTCTCGTGTCTGTGTGGGAAAGTTGTGGGATCACCAGGCTGTCACAAATTTCCTACCACTCAGCGTTCCCCCAGGTCCCTTGATAAAAATGGTACCTCACTCGTGTGGATGGGCCAAGTGCCTGCGACAGGCGGGGGCCCAAAACGAATTATGAAGATATCAAAACGACTTATCGCAAAACGACCTGTTTTTGCAAGGGGGGTCACCTGGGTTTTTGGCCCCCGATTCGGCGGCAATCTAGGAAAACCTACCAAACCCACACATTTCTAAAAACTAGAGAACTGGGGGAGCCCAGTGATATGTGGCTTGCATGGATCCCTCAACGCTTTTATACCCAGAATCCTTTTCAAACCTCACATTTTGCTGGTAAAATCGAATTTTTCTCAAATTTGTATGTGGTAAAGTCGTGGGATCACGGGTCTGACACAAATTTCCTACCACCCAGTGTTTACCCAGGTCTCCCAATAAAAATGGTACCTCACTCGTGTGGATAGGCCAAGTACCGACAGCATACAAGGGCCCAAAACATATTGCTGAGACATCAAAATGACTTATAACAAAATGACCTGCTTTTGCAAGGGACGTCACCTGGGTTTTGGCCTCGGGCTCAGCGGATCCCTACCAAACCCACAGATTTCTGAAAACTAGAGAACCGACTGGGGGCCAGGGAGATATAGCTTACATTGATTCCCCAATGTTTTCCTACGCGGAATCCCCTGCAAACCTCAAATTTCTGAAAGCTAGACTCCTGGGGGAGTTCAGGGAGGTATGGCTTTTGTGGATCTCCCAAGTTTTCCTACCCAGAATCCCCTGCAAACCTCAAATTTAGCAGAAAAAAATCAAATTTTCCACATATTTTTGCGTGGGATCACCGTGCCATCACAAATGTCCTACCACACAGCTTTCCCCTCAGTCTCGAGCAAAATGATATCTCACAAGTGTGGGTGAGGCAAGGGCCAGAATCTGGAAAGTGACAAAAATATAGGCATTAAGGGTATAGCACATTGAATTAAAATACGTTTTAGCCAATTCTGCATTGGACACCCATAAAAGTGAGGTATCATTTTACTTGGGAGACTGAGGGAAACGCTGTGTGGTAGGAAATTTGTGCCGGCATGGTGATGCCACACAAACATTTGAGAAACATTTGATTTCGTTTCAGCTAAATTTGAGGTTTGCAGGGGATTCTGGGTAGGAATACGTTGGGTGATCCACTCAAGCCATACCTCCCTGGACTTCACAGGGTGTCTAGCTTTCTGAAGTGTGTGGGTTTGGTAGGTTTCCCTAGATGGCCGCCGAGCCTGGGGCCAAAAACCCAGGTGACCCCCTTGCAAAATCAGGTCATTTTGTGATAGGTAATTTTGATGTCTCCACAATACATTTTTGGACCTTGCCAGTCGCGAGTACTTGGCCCCCACATGAGTGAATAAAGTACCATTTTTATTGGAAGTCTTTCAAGAATGTGGGGTGCGTGGAATTTTGTGGATCCATGCAGATTTCAGAACTTTCCACCACAGAAATGTGAGGGAAAAATGTTTTTGTTTTTTTAAAGTTTGAGGTTTGCAAGGGATTTTTGGTAACAGAACCTGGCGAGAGCCACACAAGTCACCAAGTCACCCCCTCCTGGATTCCTCTGCGTGTCTAGTTTTAAAAAATGTATAGGTTGCTAGCTTTTCCTAGGTACTGGCAGATCTAGGGTTTAAAATCCACAGCTAGGCACTTTGCAAAAAAAGGGACAGTTTTCACTGTAAAAATGTTATGTGTCCACAATGTGTTTTGGCCCATTTCCTTGTCACGGGCACTAGGCCTACCCACACAAGTGAGGTCAAATAATTATCGCATAGTTTGGGGAATGCGGGGTGGATGGAATTTTGTGGATCCACGCAGAGTCCAGAACTTTCTTAACAGAAATGTGAGGAAAATTGTTTTTTTTTTACAATGTTTATGGTTGGTAAGGGATTCTGGGTAATAGAATGTAGTGAGAGCCACACAAGTCACCCCATCCTAGATTCCCATGGGTGTCTAGTTTTAAAAAATATATAGGTTTGCTCTGATTCTCTAGGTGCTGGCAGAGTTAGGGTTCAAAATCTACAGCTAGGCACTTTGCAAAAAAAGATCTGTTTTCATTGTAAAATGTGGCGTGTACACATGTTTTGGGCCATATTTCTGTAGTGGGCACTAGGCCTACCCACACAAGTGAGGTAGCATTTTATCAGAAGATTTTGGGGAATGCGGGGTGGGTGGAACTTTGTTGCTCCACACAGATTCCAGTGCTTTCCATCACAGTTTTTTTAAACTAAATTTGAGGTTTGCAAGGGATTCTGGATAACAGAACCTAGTGAGAGGCACACAAGTCACCCCATCATGGATTCCCTTGGGTATCTAGTTTTCAAAAATATATACGTTTGCTCGGTTCCATAGGTCCCGGCAGAGCTAGGGTTTGAAATCTACAGCTAGGCACTTGGCAAAAAAGGGTCAGTTTTCACTGTAGAAATGTGATACATCCACATTGCGTTTTGGGCCGTTTCCTGTTGCGGGCAGTAGGGCTACCCACACAAGTGAGGTACAATTGTTATCTGAAGTCTTTCGGAATGCGGGGGTGGGTGGAATTCTGTGGATCCACGCAGATTCCAGTACTTTCCACCACAGTTTTTTTAAACTAAATTTGAGGTTTGCAAGGGATTCTGGGTAACAGAATGAGGTGAGAGGCACACAAGTCACACCATCCTGTATTCCCCTTGGTGTGTAGTTTTTTTTAATGTACAGGTTTGCTAGGTTTCCCTAGGTGCCAGCTGCGCTAAGGCCCAAAATCCACAGCTAGACACACTGCGAAACAAAAGTCAGTGACAAGTGGGCTTTTTGCCACCCTGGAGGGTGGGAAATCTGGGGGAGGGTGGTTTACCCTGATATGCCCTCAAGGGGGGCTTAAAGACTGTGGTTATTTTTTGGGGGGAGGGAGGGCATTACTATGCCCAGTCTGGGAAGCCCCCACGTATATATAAGTTTGTGTAAACGTTGGTCCCTAGTGGGCTCTCTGCTGCCCTCCGGGAGGGAGCTGATCAGTGGCTGTTGCCCCCATCATTCTCTGTTGTAGCACATAGGCCCTTTGCTTCTTATATTTCTTAGAAGCAAAGGGCACCATTGGTCACAGCTGTGGACCTTATGTAATGGCATGCAGGGCCGGACTGGGAACCCAAAACAGCCCTGGCAATTTTGCTGGACCAACCCCGGAGGAAGAGGGGAGCAAGTGTGAAGCATTGCTGGTTTGTTACTACTGGGGGCCGATATTGCAGCACTGCTGCAAAACCTGCCCCAGGAACAAAACTGGCCCTCACCAGTGCAAAATCTGCACCACTCTTCCAGCCTCCCAGGGAAATGCCTGATGCCCGCTATGGCCAGTCCAGCCCCGATGGCATGCATTTGTCTACAATTTATTTATATTTGAAGTCCATTGCAGATATACCCTTTATGTTTCAGTGATGAAAATGCTCATGGTATTTGGCACCTATTTAACTTATTAAGTGATCAAGCTAAAAGAACACCCCACTGCATTGAAAAATCCAGCAGCCATCATCAGGCCAGATTGCCACTTGGTCAGTCTGATAACATGTTCTGGTGAGAACTATCTCAACTGATGCACTTAAAATGGATTTCATCCAAAGAGAAATACAGGCACTTAGATTGTTTATACAATATTCCAGTAATGCCTGTGACACATAATTGGGTTGACTCCACTACCCCCACTTAACTATGACCGCTCCCCGGATGTATGTCGTTACAACGCATGCTTTTCCACGCATGCCTTTACAACGCAGGTTTTACAACGCAAGTCATTACAACGACTTGCGTTGGGGGGCGCTGGATAGTGAATAGTTCAATTTACTATTCCAACTCCAGTCCCCGTGGATAGTAGGGAAGGTGTTGGATAGTAAATTAAACTATTACCTATCCTACAGCGCCCCCCAGCGCAATTAGTTGTAACGAATAGTGTTGTAAAAGTTGCGTGGTAAAGGTAGTGCGTGGTAAAAGTTGTGTTGTAAACGCTGTTTACCCCGCTCCCCTACCACTCAACAATATAAAGGAAAGCAAGAAGCATAACACTCCATTAAAACCACTGTACGACAGTGAAATCCTCTGTGATACATTGGTATGGGTGAAAAATTCACCAGAATACACACCTAGGGTCTTAAAGTACACATGATTCATAGATCCATTACAAACTGACCTCTGGTATTCAGCATTCTCAAGTTTGTTTAGGAAGAAGCCAGTCACAAGTGCCTATCATAAGCATGAATGCCCTTACCGGAAGGAGATTAAGGGAGAAAAAGTATTAAAATCTGCCTAAATCAGAGATATTCAGCTGGAGCCTTGATGGTGTTAGTTCTATTAGCCTTAGTTTAAGAAATTTTTCATTTGTATTATTCATCTCTGGAGTGCAGTTGCTGAGGAAGCCAGTGGAAGATTTCTCTTCCCTAATGAAAGAGCTTAGTATTAAATAATTGCATACTTTTTTAAAATTATTAAATTGCTGTTTCTGATTTGCCAAACGGGATCATAATCGTTATCAACCATGCTATATTTGCAGAATCTATTAATACATTGTAGGATTCTGATTTACAAGGGATTATTTTGCTATTTTTCTCATAGGAGACTTGACATACTGTTGGTGCTTTATATGAGTCTGACACTGAGAGTTTCATTTGATTATGCCTAACTAGGAATAATTTCATTACAAGACCAGAGGCTACCATTATGCAATAACCTTTTATTGCTGCCTCAATATGCAGCCCTTTAAAGAACAATAGTACATCATAATAAAGCATTAGAATATCCAGTCAATATAAATATCCAGTGCATGCAGTCATCTTCCTCTTTTTATTGGCTGTTCCATTACAGATAAGTGCTTCTGCTTTTGTTATGCTTCTTGCTTGTAATATGACTATTGGTATTGTCGTGCTTCTAGTTCTTTCTAATTGAAAGGAATTCCAATTTATGGTTGGGACATGGAATTGTGGGTATCTGTCAACCATGTATTTTCTTTAGAAAAGACTTGTTGCCTAAGACATTTTACTTGGTTTTGAAACCCCTCATTGCCCGCTTGCCTTTTTCTTAGAGCATTTGGCCCCTTGCTGATGATCAGACCATGTTGTTTTTCAGGGAAGGCCCTCCGCTTTCAGCGGGAATCCCTTTCCTTCAAGTAGGGTCTCCTGTTTTATTCTTGCACTCTTCGGCCCTCAGCAGTGCAGCTGCTTTGGCCGGTGTGCAGCAGCGGTGCACTTCACTTTGGGGGTAGAGGGCGCGATTGAGGGAGCTGTGGCTCCACGATCGCGTGCCTACTAACAAAGTGAAAAGAGGACTTAGGCCTAGATGTAGGTAATTTTATTTTACCACTTCTTAAATACCGAATTTTACAGATTCAGTATTTAAGAAGTGGTAAAATAGAGGGGGGGGGGGATGTAGGTATTACAGATTCGGTAAATATTGAATTGTTAAGATTCGGTATTTACCGATTCTGTAAATACCGATTCGGTAATGCCCATTGATTCCTATGGGCATTGAAGCCTATAGGAATCAATGGACATTACCGAATCGATATTTACAGAATCGGTAAATACCGATTCCAGCAAGGGTGCAGGGGGTGTCACTTTGACACCCTCTAGCACCCCAAATACAGGCATGTGTGCCATGTGGCACACAGACATGCCCTAAGGGCATGTCTGTCTGTCACATGGCATAGGTGTGCATGCACACATGTGCAAGCACACCTGGATTCGGTATTTTACCACCCAATTTGATTGGGTGGTAAAATACCGAATCTGAAAGGCCTTTGGGACTCAGAAGAGTCCCACATACATCTAGAAGTTACCGAATCGGTAAAAATACAGATTCGGTATTTTACCGATTCGGTAAATTTACCGAATCGGTAAAATTGGCCCCCTACTTCCCAAAAACCCATTTACCGATCGGTAACGGCCGAAATCAGCCGTTACCGGCCGGTAAATGGCCACCTACATCTGGCCCTAGGAGTCATCCATTAAAATTGGGACTTGTCATCTGACAACGTCGCGTCATAGAAAGCACATTGCCAGGCAACTTGACCAACGCTTGTATGAGGCCACAGAAAGCACGCTCAAAGCACCGTTGCTCGGCAACCACATACTTTGTGTGAATACTTTGTATTGGCAAATGGGTGTTTTACATTCTTTCTCATCGCGTTGAGTTAAGCCTTTTGAAAATTCATTTTTTTGCTTCAATCGGAGCCTCTTAAAAGTCCCTGGGCTCCCTCTACTGGAGTATATAAGGTACTTTGGCATAAATTGAAGGAGATAGTGATCCCACCTATCATTTGGCCTGATTGACATATTTCAATCAGTATTTACTGGTTGACATAATTCAGTTAGAACAGATTGAATTTATGATATTGCCTAGCAAACATTTCAGTTACTCTTGTCCTTTGCCTTTTTTCTCAAATCTGTTACACTCTAATGGAGTCTACCAACCCCCAAGTTAATCTTGTGCTTGATCTGGTGGGAGATTCCTTAAAGACGTTTTTGGAGGAGGCCCTCCGTAAGAGAGGCTGTGAACACCCTGCTTACAAGGAGGAAGAGGGACAAGCTCTCAAAGGAAAATTATTTTTCCTTATCTGAGGGGGACTTCCCTACTATCTCTGATGCTCAAAAAATAGGTACGGCTTCCCAAAAGAGGAAGCATATTGAGAAGGTGCAAACCCACGCCTGCACTGCTGGTAGCCTATGTGCTACAACAGAGAATGGTGCTCAAAGCACCACAAAATGAAGAGACCACCTTGATGGGGCACAGAGAAAGGTTGGTTGCCCATTTTGCAATGCTTAGAACGTGACCTTGATGGCACAAAGGATTCACAGACCGTCTGAATGCCTCTTTGGAAGAGGAATCACTGGAATAAAATGATATAGAGTAGGATGAATATGTCTTGGAGAGCTTAGATGATGAATTGGAACAGGCATCTACCTCTGCTGAGGTGAAGGACCCCTTCAGGCGGCGATATTTAATCCTACCATAATAAAACATTTACGGAGTGCAGACTGGTGGCACATGGACCATGTTATCAAATTCCTAAAGCTATGGGTCAAAAAGTCTTTTGAAAAAAAAAACGTAATTAGTTCCTGGCTGAGTGCTCTAGTCCATCTGCTGGTAACAAGACCTGTCCTACTCCCATCCTTGATCCTTAGCTGATACCTTTTTTGTTTCGGTTTGGCAAGGCCCTTGGGTAGGGGCTCGAGGAGTGCCTGAAACAATGTCAGGACAAGGCCCTTGATATGCTGGGTCCTTTGACTCACATTCTTGATTGGCCAAGGAGGCCAGGAGCAAAAACAGCAGGTTTAATGTGGACCTGTTGAGAGGTTGGGCACAAAGTGCCATTTGTATGTTGGGAAATGCTAATGTGATCCTGTTTACAGAGCGGAGAAAAGCAGTTCTAATGAGGATGAACCTCAAGCTGGCTGATTTGTCCACCAGAGGGAACATCGGAGATCTAAAGGGTCTACTGTTTAGGGAGAGCTTTGTCAAGACCCTTGGGAAATATGTTTCAACCTATACTGCCTCCAGTAAGGCTCAAACCAAAATGAGAAGAGTCTTTGGCTCACAGGCTGTTTTTGGGTGGGCTGAAAGGAGAGGGATGTCTGTCAGGCATGCTTTCTTCAGGCCTATGTTGAGATGCTTCATCCACAATTGGGAAAGAGTAACAGGAGAATGTTGAGTTTTAGGAACAGTGGCTGGTTTCAGAATAGAATTCTTGGAAGCACCAGTACAAGTCAAACAGCCAGATAAATATGATTTAGATACAGACAAAATGGATCCGATAGACACGAAGGTGGCCCAGATGTTGGAGAAAGAGGCTTTGATTTGAGTTACAGTTTCAGAGGAGATGAATGGGACCATAAGTACAATTTTTCTAGTGGAAAAAAAGGACAAGGGTTGGCATCCTGTCATAACTTTAAGGGATTTGAACAGAGTTTTGGTCTACAGCACTTGAAGATGGAAGGGATCCATCTATTTAGAGAGCTTTTACAGGCAAAAGATTAGTTGGTGACATTAGACCTAAAGGACGCATACTTCACTGTGCTTATGGCACAGGACAGTCAGAGATACTTGCGCTTCAGATGGAAGAGGGTCTTCTGCCAGTTCCTCTGTCTCCCTTTTGCGCTGTCCTGAGCTCTGTAGTGTTTCAGCAAGGTGATGCGCACAGTGGTGGCCATCCTCAGTGAATGGGGCATCCAGTTAGTAATTTACTTGGACAATATTTTATTAATGTCACAGGACAGGTTAGAGCTTCTGAAACTTGGCTTGGACAATCAAACTTCTGGAGAGTTTGGGTTTTATAGTAATGCAGAAAAGTCTGTTATGGTGCCCACTCAGAAACTAGAATTTCTGGAATTTCAAATACATACTCTTTCATCCCAATTGATTCTTCCACAGAAGAAGGTGACAAAGATAGGAAAGAAGATAAGAGCAGTTTTGTCAAAAGGTTCTGATCACCTTAAGGGACCTTGCAAATGTTTTGCGACTACTCTCATCATCCATTCAGGCCATCTCCCTAAATCCTTTATATTACAGGGGCCTTTAGACACTGAAAGCTTTGGGCCTGAGGAAAGGCTTATGGTATGGGGACTCTCTTTCCCTGACAGTGGATGCTCAAGAGGATCTGGAATGGTAGTTGAGAATGTAGAGGCTTGGAATGGCAAGGCCATCTTTGAGAATATTCCAGACCTTTTGCTGGAAGCAGATGCCAGCAATTTGGGTTGGGGAGCTTGTTCGAAGAACTTAGAAACAGGTGGAAAATGGTCCAGGGAGGAACAGTTACTTCACATAAATTGCATAGAGATGATGGCAGGCCTGAATGCTTTGATGAGTTTCAAAGATTTGTTGACAAACCCTGTGACACTGACTCGCTTAGACAATTTTACAGCTCTATCATATATAAACTGCTTGGGCGGATCGCGATCAAAGAGTCTGGCAGACCTGGTAAAATGAATTTGGTATTTTTGTTTGGATTACAAGATTTTGTTCAGAGCAGAATAAATACATAAATTATAGGCCAAAGACGCCGTCTATAACCATGCTCCATCTCAGGTAAAGTGTGTCATTTGACAAGGATGGGTGAGTGAGCCCACCCACCCACATAATTCACGTTAATAGTAAAAGGCCTTCCAGGCTGAAACAAGTCGACCCGATCACTAGGTGTTGTGGACTAGTGACTAATCCACACAACACCCGTCTTGATTTTAGTCTTACCTCGATCCTAATTCTCTTCCCCGAATAAAGATTCATCTATAGGATAGAAGGTCATTTTAATTCACTCACAACTGTCAACATCCGGACAGTCTCCTCCTGTTGGAGGTCTAGGTGTCACTCGGAGAACAGGACACTCAAGTGACAGACCCTATGATGATGCAATCCACCAAACCACGCTAAGCAGAGACTTTATACTCCACATACTGTGACCGTGTGGTTGAGGGTCTCCGATACAATATTCTTGGGACTCTGGCTTTGAGACTGTTGTGGTTCATTCTCCCCTTCCTTTTCATAAAATACAAGTACCACCTGGAAGCCGAATGAACCTCTGCTTCTTTCTCCTTCCATTTTTTATTGATTTTATGAAACATGGCTTACCCCCAAATGGCATATTTAATTTACTTGTACGTACCTAGAAAAGTGGTACTACATGTGCCCAGGGCATGTAAATTAAATGCTATTAGTGGACCAGCAGTACTGATTGTGACACACACTCAAGTAGCCTTTTAAACATGCCTCAGGCATGCAGCCTAGATGTGCCATTTTAAACTGCAATTTCAACCTAGCAAGATAACTTCTTGCCAGGGCCAAACCTCCCTTTTTAATGCATATAAGTCACCTTTGGTTAGGCCCTAAACAGCCCAGAGGGCAGGGTGTAGCGAGTGTACGTCTAATGTTGGACACATCCTGGTAGTGAAAAAGTCCTAAATGCATTTTTCACTACTGTGAGGCCTACCTCTCCCTTAGGATAATATTGGGTTAACCTATTACATTTAATAAGTGATACATAGGCTATCTGGTTTTAGGTTTAGAACTATAATAACTGGAAAACACAACACTGAAAAGAAAATAGCCATCATCTGTGTAAACTTATAAACACTGATTAAACACATTCACAACCACAAACTAAGTGCCATCCATACAAAGGGAATGATGAGTGAAATAGTCAATTTTATTTCTTCCTGAAGGGGCCAATACAATGTAACTTTGTTATACAAGGCAGCAGCAATAAAGACTGGAAAAACATTATTCTTCTTGAGTTTTGTTGTTTATGGATGTCATTAAATTATTGTTTCTTCTTCCTTCTGTTTTTTACAGTTTTGTGGTGTTTGGTCTTAATATGCAGTGTTTAGAAGCATGTTTTAGGTCTTATTTAGTTATTTTATAAACTGTAGAGAATCAGCAATAAACTAAATCATATTTGATATTTTGGCTACATTTAATTTCATTTTTTCATTTCAGTAATCTTTATTTCGGCAATCTGCCATAAAAGATACAATAAAACTGATACAGAAGAACAACAATACTTTTAGCTCAATAACAAGCCAGGAAAAGATGCAAAGGAGGAAGCCATCACATATTCTGGAAAGCAATACAAAAATCACTGCTTGTTGTATGTGGATCACTGAAATATTATCGACGGACACATTATCGACTTACCAAAATATCGTTGACAAATTATCGAGAACAAAAATATCGACTTACTATACTTATTACACAAACTACAAAAATATCGACTAAAAAATATCGAGTACTAACTATATCGAATACATAAATATCGCTTAAAAAAATATCGACTACAATTATATCGTTGGACATGAAATTAGCCCTAACACTACAAAAATATCGACTACAAAAATATAGACTACCACAATATCGTTAAAAAAATAATATCGAGTTCATGTTTGCACACTTTTCTTTCTAAAATACCATCTTTATCATCAATAAAAGTCATTTCTCTGTAAAAAAAACTTTTCACATATAATACCTGTTTCTTACATAAAATTACTATTAATCCACATTTACTATACATTCTATTACATGCATTTTATCATTTTCTATTATTCTTTGCATTTAACTAACATTTTCATTACTTATTTTCACATATAAATATATTTCATTTAAACACGAACCTGCTTTAATGCTGGAACAACCACATACCACCATTCTCACATCAACAAACACTCCAATTAACTTAAAAAAATTCAAACTAGCCTATACTATGCTTCCTTACATCCTACAACCAATCAAATCAAAGCACACATAACACATATACTATAAAAGGGCTACATGCATTCTACCATTTGTTGCTGCTACCTATCTGGAAAGTAGATGCCAACACTTTGAAGATTTTGTTGCAGAATAAACATCTTTAAAGATCCAGCTTACTAGCTAATTAATCAAGTAAGTAACACAGCATTTTAGTAGAAAACTACATTAGAAGTGCACTATTTTCCTTACATCTCCTAACTCTTAGACTTATTTTATTTTCATGTCTTCCTACTTTTCTGATAGAAACTACTCCAACACAATTCCTATTACATGGTCATATTTCTTCATGTGCAAAATCAGATAGTAAGTATATAATAATTCTCTGTTACACACCAACTGCTTTGTTTAAACACTAATTTACAAGAGTATTTATTTTTCATTGACATTATATTTACAGATATACAGAAATGGTGCTATTTCTACATCAAAAACGATAAAACTAACCTAATTACACATGTAAGTATAGATGTGTTTGTTATAAAACGGCCAATTTCATTAATGCACATTTTTAAACAACATATCTTGCTTTTTACATCTTCCCTATAGATCATTTGAAAAATCCAAGATCAACTATAGCAAAACACAAAAATACCCTTCAGAAAAAAGTAAGTATAATTGTTATTTGCTAAAATGTTGGCACAAAAAACGCTAACTATATTCTTAACACCATGTTATTTATTTTAAATTGCCTCTACAGATATTCAGAAAACATCATACATCTATTCTACATATCATATGAAAACATCCTACACAAAATATACCAATATAGAAGAATCGCCTTGTAAAAAATGTAAGTATATTTATCATTTCTCTAAAACTGCCGAAAATAACACAGTCTATGTTCTTAACAACATCTTATCTATTTTATATTTCCTCTACAGATATTCTGAATACATCATACAGCTATTCTACCTACAACAAAGAAAACGACATATTTAGAAGTTAGTATACGTTTAAATCTGTTACATTTCCAAACGGTTCAGTATTAAAATTATAATATTTTGCTTTTATTTCTTCTATCTACTCTACAGATCATACCTGTACTAAATTGATGAACTCCAGCAATTACTACTATTCTACTATTTAAACAAGTAAGTATATGTAATGTTTACATGAAATGCACTAGTAGACAAAAATGACAACTGCTTTTGAGTAGGAAATACATTTGTTATATATAAACATTAACGTTGTTTTTCTATATTTTCATACCAACAGCAAATAAAGACATACATACAAGAACATCATTCAAAAGACATTTCTGCTTCTGTGACTACTACTTTGATTAACTGTAAGTATTAATGCATCACTAATGATGTTAGCACCACATAAGTAAAAAAATGTGTACTGATTTTGTTTCTTTCTACTCTTTCCTAGAACAAGTAAATCAAAATGACTGAAGGTGCAGAATTTGTCATGTCTCAGAAAAATAAATTGCTATTATGCTACATGGGTTATGTGTATAATCAGGAGAGACAAAGTGGTAGAAAGGTTTTTTGGAAGTGTACACAATATTACTCCAACAAATGTTATGGGAGGGCCACTACCAAGGAAACTAATGTGCTATTTACTAGAGAACATAATCATCCCCCAAATGTCACCGAAATTGAAATTAGAGATGCCTTAGAAAGTATTAAAAGTGCTAGCACACAAAGTGACAAACCCACCACCCAAATACTTAAAGAAGAACTGGTAAAAATCCCTAACCATGCTTCAGGGCAACTACCCTCTATTGATTCCCTGAAACGCACAATTGTACGCACCAAACGACTCACTAGCACAACCCAACCCAACCCAACTTGTTTTGAAGAAATTATTATTTCACCCGAAATGGCCATCACACACAATAAAGATAAATTTATTCTTTTTGATAATGAAAGCAGTACAAACAGAATAATTATGTTTGCAACTGCAAGTAATTTACGAAAAATCCAACAGTGTCCCCAATGGATGATGGATGGAACATTTAAACCCTGCCCAAAACCTTTTTACCAACTGTATTCCATCCACGGTTTATACCATCATTCTAACATACCTTTCATTTACTGTTTGCTACCCAACAAACAGCAAACAACCTACACCGAAATTTTAAATGTTCTCAAAACGGAAATCAATAATTATTTTCCCGAAAAAATAATTATTGATTTCGAATTAGCTATGATAAATAGCATTTTGAGAACATTTCCCCACACAGCAATCCAGGGTTGCTATTATCATTTTAATCAGAGTATATGGAGGCATCTCCAAAAATCTACTTTAAGTGTACTATACTCTACAGATAGCACCTTTGCCTATCAAGTTAAAAAGTTAATAGCCCTGGCCTACGTCCCTGTTACAGATGTTGCTGAACATTACAATTTATTAATTGACAGCGCATATTATAAGAGGAATGAGGATAAGCTAACACCATTGCTAGACTATTTTGAAGACACTTGGGTGGGAAGGTTGCACAGATCAGGACATCGACGCCAGCCCAAATTCCAAATCCCTTGGTGGAATGTCTATCTCAGTACTTTAAACCAAGAGGCGAAAACCAACAACAGTGTTGAAGGGTGGCATAATGCTTTCCAAGCAACTACAAACAGAGGAAAACCCACATTCCACAACCTTCTTGAAGCTTTGAAAAAAGAACAAAGCTATCAGGAACTAAGAATGGAACAATCAGTGTCACAAATAGGGCCCAAACTCACTAAACAAACCCAACAAATGTTCCGACTACTTCAAAGTCAAGTCACACTATACCCTACAACTAGAGGTTTAGAATACCTGGCAATAATAGCAAAAAGTCTTCTATAAAAATGTCAAGTAAATATACGAATGTCTTCTTACAATACTAATAAAAATCACATGTCATAAACATATATAATGAATTATAAATAAAACATATTTGTTTGACAAACTTTTAAAAAATATGTAAAAAAATTCGTAACAAATATGCAATGTTTATAATTTTTTATAACATACACATAACATTAGAAATCGACATTTCCCACCCAATCAAAATTGTAAAATAAATACTAAAAATTTTTGGAATTGAGAGACGCAATCAAGGAAAAATCAATCCATACAATCCAATCCAATATCTTACTATTCCAATATGGGAAACCCTCAAAAACCCGAAAATAAATTGTAAAACGTAAAAAAACGCTCCAGGAAATCCCGAAAACAGTAGTGTGTACACGTTAGGATTTAAAGTTATATACACACAATTTTAAAAAAACGGTCACGCATATCAAAGTATCAATCCGATTCGAAACCCTCCAAAAAACCCGAAAAAGGTTTAAAAAGTGAAAAAACCGCTCCAGGCAAACACGAAAAATAGGAGATAAAAGTCAAAATATAAGCATAATAACTTAAACATTTGTTTCTCCGTTAAAAAACACGCTTCCTTCCATGTAGTTTTCATGCGAGGAACCGAAACCTGTAAAATAACATACATAACGAAAGCCACCCACAAATACCCCCTTCACATTTGTAAATATACTAACAATTAACATTAACCATGTAAGAAGACATTTCCGAACAATTAAAATTAGACTTGAAGGAAAAAAAGCACGACACATCTATAACGCAGACTTTTCACCCAAACGCTACTTAAACTAATAATACATACACCAAAAAACACTACAGAGTTTGATTACACCCTCAAACATGACCACTTACTTATAATTAGTATTAAAAAATAACCTTACCTCTCTCCACGCGAAGCAACTCCCAACCGCGAGCTTCTCCAGTCCTGAATGGAGCGCAATAACCTTACGCGGTAAAAAAGTAGTCCCCTTAACCCATTTGTGTAAAAGGATAATAGAATAAACAATGTGAAATAAAAAATATATAATACATACACATGTATAATGTAACAAATTAATACACTATACTCATGACAATTTTCCTTTATTAACAAAAAATAATATATTTAATATAAATTATTATATAATATGTATTATATATTAATAATATAAAATAATTATGTAAAACTTTGAATAAAAGATGTAAATATTTAGTTATTCTGTATATTTATAAGAATAATTTTGTGTATAATTTTTATAAAACATTATAAATGTTTATGGGAATAATTAATAATGATAAATAATATAACTTATTTATTGTTATTAATATAACAAGTAGAACCATTTAGTATATAAAGAATGCCCTGAAAAAAGTCTCTATTTTATCTGTGAATATATATATTTTTGTTAATAATCAATGAATGTTTATGTTTATTAATTAATAATAATAATAATTATTAAAATAATTATTATTTTTATTAATTAGTAAAAAAAGATTATATAATTATTTCTAATTATAACAAAATTATATAATTGCTTTACTAATATTTGATAAATACCAGATATTATAATTAAACATATTGTTTCCCTATACAATTATAAACTTTACAACCAAAGCGATTTATATGTTTTATGTAAAAACAACATTGTGTGAAATATACACCAAGAAAATTTATTTTGGTATTTCAATTTATCCTAAGAAATGTAATAATAGTCATGTTACTTGTTAAAAAGAAATATGTATTATATATTTTATTATATTAATATTTAATATTAACATTATTAAATATTAATGTAAGACATATATAACAAATCATTGTTTAATGTATTTCTATATAAATACTTTAAATTGTAAATGACTGATGGGAATATGTAAAATTTACTGAAAGAATCTAGTAATCCAAATTATTGTTTACATTGACCACATGTATATAAATGTAAAGATGTTATTGTGTGAATAATAAAAGTTAAAAAAAATGTGATGTTATATTTGTTTTTGATTTTATTGTAGTACACAATAAAAAAATTAAAAATTGTTTAATAAACTAATTTGAAAACATCTATGTTGCATAATTTTTTATTATTAAAATACAGTAATGAACAAATGTATACAAATGTGCTGCACACTGACCAATTTTTCTATGTATTGTTACTACTCCAGTCAATCTAAAATCATAGAAGCTGCAGGACACTAGCAAAAATTATTTTACTATTCCTACTACACTCAAGGTAATACCATAAAATGTGGTGGAGACTAACCAATGTATTTTTATTAATCCAACTCCAGTGTTGGTAATATTACTGATGGTGCTGGACACCAACCAATTAATAATTAGAATTCCAACTCCACTCTAGCTACTGTCTGGAAACATGCTAATACATAAATTGTTTTTATCTAAATAAAGTGTACTAATGTAAAGTTATAATAATATCTATTTTTGTGTGATAAATTTAATGTATCACTGTTAAGTTAAACTATACATCAGCACTCTAAAATACCCAAAACTGTCCCAAAACACTAAAAAGACCCCTTGACCCTAAAGGCCAAAACTGACCCAGAACACTACAAATACCCCTTTATCAACAAACTGAAAACTGACCCTGAACCCTACAAATACCCCTTTACCCACAAACTGAAAACTGACCCTGAACCCTACAAATACCCCTTTACCCACAAACTGAAAACTGACCCTGAACCCTACAAATACCCCTTTACCCACAAACTAAAAACTGACCCAGAACCCTACAAATACTCCTTTACCCACAAACTGAAAACTGACCCTGAACCCTACAAATACCCCTTTACCCACAAACTAAAAACTGACCCTGAACCCTACAAATACTCCTTTCCCAACAAACTGAAAACTGACCCTGAACCCTACAAATACTCCTTTCCCAACAAACTGAAAACTGACCCTGAACTCTACAAATACCCCTTTACCCACAAACTGAAAACTGACCCTGAACCCTACAAATACCCCTACAACCACAAACTGAAAACTGACCCTGAACCCTACAAATACTCCTTTCCCAACAAACTGAAAACTGACCCTAAACCCTACAAATACCCCTACACCCACAAACTGAAAACTGACCCTGAACCCTACAAATACTCCTTTCCCAACAAACTGAAAACTGACCCAGAACCCTACAAATACCCCTTTACCCACAAACTGAAAACTAACCCTGAACACTACAAATACCCCTTTACCCACAAACTGAAAACTGACCCTGAACCCTACAAATAGCCCTTCACCCACAAACTGAAAACTGACCCTGAACCCTACAAATACTCCTTTTCCCACAAACTGAAAACTGACCCTGAACTCTACAAATAGCCCTTTACACAAGAACAGAAAACTGACCCTCAACCTCAAAAATACCCATTTACCCACAAACTTAAAAATTTCCCAAATCCCACTAAATACACCTTCACTCACGACTACCAAAATTACCCTGAACCCTAAACAATTAACCTATAACAAAAACTATGAAACTAAGCCAGAACACTATAAATAATAATGAACACAACATTAAACATAAATATATAAAAAAAACAAATATTTTTCAAAAAACTATTATAAAATATATTATCACATTAGCTATAATAATAATTTAGATTAATTAATATTGTTTAATTCCAATTAATTAATTAACATCAACATTAATTAACACATTACATTTAAATGTATACAATTAATGTAATTAAGTCATTATTATAAATTAATTACCAATTAATTTATTTAAATGATATGCAATATATTAATTACATCATTAACTAATTATAATTAATGTGTTAGCAATTAATAAATGTAAATAATATACTAATTCTTAATACAATAAATCACTAATTATTATTAATTAATAACCAATGTATCAATGAAAATCATATACAAAATATTTTTTTAAATATTAATTATTAATAATCAATTAATCAATTAAATTATATGCTAATTAATCAATTAAACAATTAACTAATTAATATTAATTAATTACCAATTACAATCTAATTAAAACAATTACCACACATATATTAACTAATTAATTATTATTAAATTACTTCCCACCCTATTCCCCTATAAACCCACAACCCGCTCCTAAACATTAATACAATAAATCACTAATTATTATTAATTAATAACCAATGTATCAATGAAAATCATATACAATTTTTTTTAAAAAATATTAATTATTAATAATCAATTAATCAATTAATCAATTAAATTATATGCTAATTAATCAATTAAACAATTAACTAATTAATATTAATTAATTACCAATTACAATCTAATTAAAACAATTACCACACATATATTAACTAATTAATTATTATTAAATTACTTCCCACCCTATTCCCCTATAAACCCACAACCCGCTCCTAAACATTTGGTACTATTTATTTATATATTATATATATATTATTTTATAAAATCAATATTTTCTAACATTTTCTCGATATTTTTTACTTTCACTATATTTCGATATTTTGTCTAGTCGATATTTTTAAGTCGATATTTTTGTATTCGATATTTTTGGGTCATTTTTGCAGTCGATATTTTTTTCAACGATATTCCTATAGTCGATATTTTGTTAATGTCGATATTTTTCCGTCGATATTTTGTCCATTCGATATTATGTAGTCGATATTATGTCCAGTTACCGTTGTATGTATGTATGTATGTATAAATTGTTTTATAACGTGCTCTATTACTTGAGAGTATCCTGGCGCGATGGAAAAGAACGAACAAGGGGATAGCATCAGGGATTAACTTATGTCATATTTCTGAACAGATGGGTTTTTAGGTTCTTCTTAAACTGGGCAACATTTTGACAGGAGCGCAAATGGAAGGGGAGAGTGTTCCACGCACGGGACACCACTACAGCAATCGACTGCCCACCCAGCCTGGCCCGCCTAAACCGAGGATGGGTCATTTTGAACAGTGAGGCTGACCTGAGGGATCGTGTGGGGACATAGAGGGAAAATCTCTTCTTTAAATAGGCTGGGCCTTGGTCATGCATGGCTCGGAATGCAAGCACTAAAGATTTAAAAAGAATGCGTTGCGGTACCGGGAGCCAATGCAGACCAGACATTTGAGACCGAACGCTCTTCCATCTCGGGATGTTACAGAGGAGACGGACTACGGCATTCTGAATGACCAGCAACCGCTTGATCAGGTAAGCAGGAATGCCGCTGAACAGAGCGTTCGCATAGTCTAGCCTAGCCAGAATAAGTGCTCGTGCAACAGTCTCCCTAGCAACGCCAGAAAGTAGTGGGAAAATTTTTCTTAGCATTCTTAAAGTGGCAAAGCAGGTCCCCGACAACTTCTTTATATGGTCTTCAAATCTCAGGTCTTCCCCAAACCAGACTCCAAGATTTTTCGCAGGGCTACCCATTACCTTAGGACACGGTATGTTAGGGGGCCACAGTGAATTCCTGAAACTGGGAGGGAAGGAACCATAAAAAAGGACCTCTGATTTGTCCTCGTTACACTTTAGCTGGGCCGAGGTTAACCAACGAAAGACTGAGGTCAGGCAGAGCTGAACCACTGTCGTGTCTAGATGGTCATCTGGCCAGGTAAAGAGAAGCTGCGTATCATCAGCATACCCAATAATTTTAGCCCCGTACTGTTCTGCTAAATACACCAAGGGGGTAATATATATATTGAACAGTAGGGGGCTACGGGTAGATCCCTGTGGTACCCCAGTGAGAAGTGGCTTAGGCTCAGATGAAAAAGGAGGCATCCAGACCTGCTGTGTCCTGCCAGAAAGAAATGAGGACACCCAGTCTAGGACCTTGCCACCGATGCCAATAGCGGATAGCCTAGCAGTAAGGAGTGCATGAGGGACAGTGTCGAAGGCGGCAGAGAGATCCAATAAAATCAGGACTGCTCTGCCGCCCCCGTCCAGGCACTCACGGATAGACTCCGACATCTCGACCAGCGCCGTCTCCGTACTGTAGGCCGCCCTGAAGCCTGACTGGGCTGGATGCAACGCATTTGAAGTCTCGACAAACCTTTCCAGTTGGTTAAAAACCACTTTCTCACATATTTTTGCCAATGCAGGCAGGAGGGAAATGGGACGATAGTTACCTGGAACAGTAGCATCGATGCCTGGCTTTTTTAAAAGCGGCAAAAGCTTTGCCTGTTTCCATGTGCCCGGAACCTCAGCTAGAGAGAGAGAGCGGTTGACAATCTGGGTGACATCGCTACAGACAATGTTGGACACCTCTGCAAGTACACGAGCAGGGCAAGGGTCTGAGGGAGAGCCTGATTTTAGAGACTGGAGAAGGAGCAAAATATCACCCTCTTCAATCGGTGAGAAATTACTGAGCTGTTGAGTTATACTCTGGCATGTCCCGGTGGAGGGGCTATCCCCTATACTTTCCTCCGGTAAAGCCGAGAGCAAGTCCCGCTGAATGTTTACAATTTTGTCTACAAAAAAGTTAGACAGAACTTCACACCATTCTGCCGAAGACGGAAGTATGGCGGCTTCAGCTACCGGGGAAACAAAGCTTTTGACAATAGAGAAGATTTCTCTACTATTGTTACCTGCTTTGGCAATTCTCTTAGCATAATACAACACTTTGGCAGTTTTAATGGCGGCATAGTAGCTTTTTTGAGCAGCACGTAGGGCGGCTTTTGACTCAGAGCTATATCCCCGCCTCCAGCTTCACTCTAATTTTTTACAGCCGAGCTTTAACTCCCTCAACTCGGGTGAAAACCAAGGTTTAGAGGGGCAATGTCGCACCCTAAATACAGTGGCGTGTTTAGTAGATGCATTCGCTGCTAGCAGCACCCTGTCATTAAAGGCATCAACCGCCTTTCCTAACTGAAGGGTGGATTTTAGACGGGTTTTCCCTAACTCCTGGCCGAACATTTCCACGTTGATCCTCTGGGGGTGGCCAGCCGGATGAGTGCAGTTTGGCCTGGCTGCATTATCAACCACCCATGAGAATCTAACGAGGTCATGATCTGACCATGTGACCTTTTCTACTTCTAAAATGTTAATAGGAAAATTAGAGCACACTAAATCCAAGCGGTGGCCTCCAACATGAGTCGGGGATGACACCCATTGCCTAAGCTGTGCCAGATGAAAAACTTCCCTCAGTCGGCGTGCTTCCGTAGAGTCAATATCATCTACGTGAATATTAAAATCGCCGACCAGGAGAAATTTTGGAAAACTCAAGGCCCGTGCTAATATACTTTCCTCTAACATTTCAATAAAGTTGCTGACATACCCAGGGGGCCTATAAATCAGGGACCCTCCTAGAGTAAAATGAGGACTAATAGTGAGGGAGAAGTGAAGGGCCTCTGCGCCAACCCCTACTGCTAGTTGCTCCGTAGAGAGACTCCATTCTTCCTTAAAGATCACCGCAACACCACCCCCTCTCCCTACCGGTCTGTCAACTCTAACAATCTTGAATCCCCTGGGGATCGCCAGTTCAATGGTTGGGGCACATGAGTCAGTGAGCCACGTCTCCGTGATGAAAAGGAGGTCAAACTGACTGTCCGCCGGCACCTCAAATATGTCAGCCGCGTGCTTAACCATAGATCTGGCATTAATTAGGCCGGCCCTAATAGCTATATGGCTACATTAGCTGGGCAGGGGGGTATGGAGGGCTGGAGGGAAAATCCACAGCACGAACACTCCGCCATCGCACCCTCTCGTCCCAGCTCCTGGCAGCACCCAATTTTAGCCGGGGAACACAAGTTCAGAAGCTCCCCTCGGGAATAGCTGATCTTGTGGGATCTAGGGCGGCTAGACAGAAGAGGGGCAGAATAACTGGCCCTGGGCCCGTCCTTGGCACGGACGGGCACTCCTTTGGCGCTCCTTCGGCGCGATAGCGGCGCGCCCGCTGCACGAGACCGCTGCGCGTTCTAGGAGGCATCCCTATTTGACGCCCAAGCCCCTCCCCGAGCTGGAGCGCTAACTCCGTTCCAGTAGGGGTCCGGGACTCCCAAGATGGCGCCTAACCTGTCCCTCCACACAATCGCCACAGACAAGCCGCGGTGGACCGGGGAGCAGGAAGCAGCAATCTGGTAAATTTTAAAATGCAAACAATTTAAAAGCAACACTACACAATTATTAAATCAATTGGCTTAGTGAAACAAAAATCGTTTTTAAAAGATGAAAAGGGTTGAGAGCGCCTGCAGCATTAGTACTGAGCAGAAAAGGAGGGCAGAAGAGAATCTCTCGCAGTCTGCTCGCCTTCGTTTTCCAAGCGCTATCACAGGCGCTGCCACCGCCTCGTTCAAACGCCCAGAACTGCCAGGACTGATCCTATTTGACGCCCAAGCCCCTCCCCGAGCTGGAGCGCTAACTCCGTTCCAGTAGGGGTCCGGGACTCCCAAGATGGCGCCTAACCTGTCCCTCCACACAATCGGCACAGACAAACCGCGGTGGACCGGGGAGCAGGAAGCAGCAATCTGGTAAATTTTAAAATGCAAACAATTTAAAAGCAACACTACACAATTATTAAATCAATTGGCTTAGTGAAACAAAAATCGTTTTTAAAAGATGAAAAGGGTTGAGAGCGCCTGCAGCATTAGTACTGAGCAGAAAAGGAGGGCAGAAGAGAATCTCTCGCAGTCTGCTCGCCTTAGTTTTCCAAGCGCTATCACAGGCGCTGCCACCGCCTCGTTCAAACGCCCAGAACTGCCAGGACTGATCCTATTTGACGCCCAAGCCCCTCCCCGAGCTGGAGCGCTAACTCCGTTCCAGTAGGGGTCCGGGACTTCCAAGATGGCGCCTAACCTGTCCCTCCACACAATCGGCACAGACAAGCCGCGGTGGACCGGGGAGCAGGAAGCAGCAATCTGATAAATTTTAAAATGCAAACAATTTAAAAGCAACACTACACAATTATTAAATCAATTGGCTTAGTGAAACAAAAATCGTTTTTAAAAGATGAAAAGGGTTGAGAGCGCCTGCAGCATTATTACTGAGCAGAAAAGGAGGGCAGAAGAGAATCTCTCGCAGTCTGCTCGCCTTAGTTTTCCAAGCGCTATCACAGGCGCTGCCACCGCCTCGTTCAAACGCCCAGAACTGCCAGGACTGATCCTATTTGACGCCCAAGCCCCTCCCCGAGCTGGAGCGCTAACTCCGTTCCAGTAGGGGTCCGGGACTCCCAAGATGGCGCCTAACCTGTCCCTCCACACAATCGGCACAGACAAGCCGCGGTGGACCGGGGAGCAGGAAGCAGCAATCTGGTAAATTTTAAAATGCAAACAATTTAAAAGCAACACTACACAATTATTAAATCAATTGGCTTAGTGAAACAAAAATCGTTTTTAAAAGATGAAAAGGGTTGAGAGCGCCTGCAGCATTAGTACTGAGCAGAAAAGGAGGGCAGAAGAGAATCTCTCGCAGTCTGCTCGCCTTAGTTTTCCAAGCGCTATCACAGGCGCTGCCACCGCCTCGTTCAAACGCCTCAATCAATCTAAAATGGTACTAAATGCAATAAAACAGTCTATCATGAATACTAAAATGATGCTGAATACATAAAACAGTAAGTCATAGGGCTAAAATCATACATATAGTGCCATAATTTTGAGCTTGAATAGCACAAACAAGGGCTAAAGTTACAGTGCCCTAGAAGTTAGGAGCAGTCTCTTGTGCCAAGCTGCCTCTAAAAATTTGCCCATCGCAAACACAGTTACTTTGGACAGGTCAGTTTTGAGGATTCTAAAGGCCTCAGAGCATTTACGAAACCCTAGGTTCTTGCATGAGGGGATTACCCAAGATCTTCTGGCTGCAGTGTAGGCAGGACAAAAGAAGACTAGATGTAGTTCGTCTTCCAGCCTACAATTGCAGCCGGGGCTATTCTCCAGGGTTGGCTGCTTCCATTTGCTCGTGAATGCTCTTAACGGAAGAGTGCTGTAGCGCCATTGGAGGAATAGCTTCCGGCCAGATTTGGGAAGATGTCATCGAGGACTGGCTCAAACCTGTAAGAATCTTTCACCGCAAGGAATGTATTAGCCAATGAGTCTGGGCGTATGCCCTGTGTGTGAGATGCCAGGTTGCATGCATAGTAGGTTGCCACAAGATGTTTCCGGGGCATGCCCTGGCAGGCGGCTAGAGGGTCGCTCCACAGGGACGAAGGCTCAGCCGGTCAAATTCAGATTTAATATATTTGAACCATGGAATATTCTCTGCAGCAGGTAGAGCAAGGATTCCCTGCAATTCCTGCCTATATTTGGCTAGCTCAGGGGTGGACCATAGTCTTCTCCAAAAGGTTAAAGGTTTCACACCCACCACTTGGTCCAAGGGTTTTAGACCCAAATCCAGCCTTAATGGCAGGAGCGGTGTGCTTGTCGGTAGCTTTTATAATTGCCTGAGAAATTTATTCTCTAAGGTAACCAAATCTTTTTTACAAGCATACCCCCAGAGTTCGCTACCATAAAGGATCGCTCCTCTGGCCTGGAGTCTATAGAACTCCAGGGGAGGGGCTAGCGGCCTAATGGATGATCTGTTGGAATTTGCTAGCCTAATTATACCCCCTGTTAATTGCGCCAGTCTGAGCTGTGACTTGACCTGGTGATCGCCCCATTCCAGTTTGTCATTAATAGTCACGCCCAGATACTCAAAAGTATAGACTCTTTCTAGTTTATTGGGGCCTATAGACGGATTGCGACGTGTCTTTTTGGGGGGGTTGAAAATCATAAACTTGGTTTTCATGGCGTTTATTTCAAGACCATGCTCTCGGCAAAATGCCTCAAACCCCTCCAAAATACGCTGAATCCCCATAGGGGATTTCGAGAGCAATAGGGTGTCATCCGCGAACATAATCGCGGGCACCCTAGTGGCACAAGCCTGGGTGCATCTGTGTTGATGACATTATTTAAAAGGTCGATTACCCCATTGACAAAGAGGCAAAACAGGGTCGGTGCAAGAACACAGCCCTGCCTTACCCCTCTGCCAACGGGGAATCTATTGGAGAGACAGCCCATCCTCCCCCGCACCTTACCTGTGCATAATTTTGGGTGTGTAAACGAATGATGACGTCTAAGAGAGCGTGGGGGAGGCCAAGTTTAGCCAGTACCGTCCAGAGTTTACTCCGCGGGACAAGATCAAATGCCGCTCGGAGATCGACAAAGACGGTATATAAGGTGCCCCCCTCAACCCTCACAGTCTTCCAAAAAAGAAGGGCCAGCCGGAAAAGTTGGTCCGTGGTTGACACCTTACTCCTGAAGCCCGCCTGGAATGTACTCAAGACTGAGTGGTCTGTCATCCAATCCTGGAGGCGGTCAAGAATCAGCCTCGCAAAAAGTTTTTGCGAGACGTCAATGAGGCTGATTGGCCAATAGTTGGCTGGGAGCAGAGGAGAGCCCTTCTTGAAGATTGGTACAATCTCTGCACCCATTTATTATTATTATTAGTATTAGGAACCGCCATTCCTGCAAGGACTGCATTAAAAACCATCAACAAATATGGAGCCCAGACCATGGGTTGGTGTTTAAATAAATCACCCGGGATTTTGTCTAATCCGGGGGCTTTCCCTGACGGTAGTTTAGATATTGCAATAATGACCTCGCCCAAAGAGAACTGCAAAGGCTCAACGCCTTCCATGTTTGAGGATTGGACAGTTAGCCCACCCAGCGACAAGGGGTGTTCCAGTGGTGCGCCGGCTTGTGGGTTGGGCAGACCCGGGGCAGCCTCTTCATAGAGGCAACGGAAATGGTCCTCCCAGACCGCAGGCGCGATGTTGGCCTCAACTGCTTGAATCGGCTCAGCTGAACCTGTTTTCACAATCTGCCAAAACTTGCGAGTGTCTCTTGTCTGGAGGGAGGTCAGCATATTTTCCCAATTTGTGTGGTCCCAAGCCACCTTCGCGTTGTGGATGGCTTGCTTTAACTCCACCCTCCTTGACCTGATTACCCCTGGATCCCTAGAATGCTTCAGTGCGGCGAGCAGTTTACCCTTTTCCTCCCTGCAAGCTGAGTTGTACCATGACTGTCTTTGTGCCCTGCGGGGTCCTTTCCTCACAACTGTATTCAAGAGCTCCGCAAGGGTGCCCACCAGGTCCATGTGAAGAGTGCCCAGTTTCAGAAAAAATTCTTCTGAGGGAGGATGATTTATAATTGTCCCCACGGATTCTAGTGTGGGGAGTAGCCTCCCGTAGAGCTCCGAGATGTGGGCAGGATTATCTAGGAGTTTGGTCCAGCGAACTCTGCGCCTGTCGTTAGTTAAGATTAAGTTATTGACTGATGTTGTCTGGTCCAACTGGTCATCCATGGGTCCAGATGGCAGGGCCAACGAGAGAGTCAGCGCGTTGTGGTCGCTCTCACTTCTTTGGACCACATCAAAAGCCAAGACCCTATTCCAATCCAGGGTCTGGACCAAGATGTAGTCCAAGTGAGACTCCTGGCCGGGCCTGTTAAACGTCAGTTTAGAAGGGATATCCCTCCCAGATCTGCCATTACAGGCCCTCAAAGAGTTGCTACGGGTGAATGCCAAGATTTGTGTCGCTAGGGGCGTCCAAGGTTTTGCTGGGGGATCCACCAATTGCGGTATTCCCCACTGACCGTCCTCTTCCCCGAGTGCTCCCTCCATTGTCAAGGTGAGCGGCTCAAACTGACAGTTGAAATCTCCCGCAACCAAAATCCTAGCACCCTTCGGGAGGTGTGGGAAGAATACAGAGAGCTCATCAAAAGTGGGTGATGGCATTGTTAAACCCACCGGTCTGGAATAAACATTAATCAGTGCGAGTTTTGTATGGTTCGGCCATTCCAATAGTACGCACTGAACATCCAGTGAGTTGGTTTTGAGGGCCCTAGCCTTGCATCCCAAATGAGATGCCACACAGATAGAAAGGCCCCCCGAGGGCTGTCCTCTCCCCACCCATTTGGCTTGGATGGTGAAGTTCGCATAACCCAAACGCCATTTGTCCTCCCGTGCCCATGTCTCCTGGAACATGCAAACGTCTTGGGTGTCAATAAAAGACCCCCAATCAGGAGAGTCTAATTTGCTCTGCAACCCCGCTACGTTCCAGGAGAGAATAGAGACACATGAAGTGCGCCCGCTTATAGCCGAAACATGGTCAGATGGCGGAGGCGCAGTAGTAGGTGACAACTCGGGAGATGGGTCATTAGATTGGGCTCCCCCACTGAACACACCATCGGCCATTGGTTTTGTTTGGACACCCGTGAACTGGTCATGCTGTAAACTTCAATCACAGCTGTCCAAACCAGAAAAGACATCGAACCTATTTGCTGTCTCCAAGTGTGTAAAAGGTCTCAAGTGATCCATTCTACTATTAGGATTACTCTTCGACCGAGCTGGTACCGTATTCCACCCAAAGGGGCCGGCAGCGTGGTGAAAGTGTGGAATTTGGGGCGGGTAACTAAAATTGTAGGGCAGTGGGGGGGCAATGTGGATGGGTAACTGACCACCAATATAGGTTGGAGGAAGCAACGGGGATCTAGGATAAAAATAGGTCAAGGGACGTGGGATAATGGAGTTACTGCCACCACCCTGAGGCCAATTTAGAATATAATTAACTGCTCGAGGGTCCCTAAAGTTTATGACAACGAGATCACCATCGTTGTCCTTGACCCTATTACCCAACCATGAGAGTCGTCTTACATGCACAATCTCCCCATTGATATTATGCGTAAGTGGTCTATACTGGGCAAGCCAGTGCATAATTTTATTTTTAAGATGGAAGTACCCCTCCCTCTTGTTGACTGGCAGGGTGGGTACTCCCGTCAGGACAACCACATATGGGGCAGCTTCAGGGGGCAATTCTTTTTGATGGGTTCTGTGAGGTGGTCTGGTAGGTCTGATGGAGGCCCTTGTATTCTGCTGTGGGATCCCGGCAGAGGGTTTTACCAGACCAGCCTGGGTTGGATTGGATGGCGTGGGGACTGGATTATTGATCTGTTTGGTAGGGGGAGCCTTCTGTTGCTTGAGGTTCGTAATTCTACTAATTTGAGGAGTGTCTTTAGAGGTGCCAGAGATGCAGGGAGTCACCTCGGTTGATGGTGCGGGGACACTACTCGGCAGTCCCTTGGTAGCCGCAGCTTTGATCGCTTCGAGCTTTTTCTCCACCCTCCTCAGCCTCTCTATAATAGGTAAGATGAAAGACCTTATTAGATGTTCCATGTTATCCAGGGAGGCGACATTAGAAACAACCATTGGAGAGGTATCAGCAAGAATGTCAATTGGGGCATTGATGGCCATTGGTTGTCCAGCTTGTGCGATGGTTGCGGGGAAACCAGGTTAGGGATATTAGCAAAAGATACCACTGGGGCCAGGTCAGTTCTAGTAATTAATTTAGAAGATTTTCCAAAGTCTGAATGACTAATCTTTGGCTTGGATGGGTCCCCCCCTTCCGTCTTTTCTTCGCAGGTGGTGGACGATGGATGTTTACCTGCACAGGTTTCCTAAATTTGGTTTGAGCATGTTTAACCTGAGCCGAGGTCCGGAAGGTTAAATCGGCATCAGGGAGTGTCGGGCTCGGGGGAAGGGTGAAGTGTTCAGATTGGCCAGAATGGCCCAAGGGAGTTGGAGTACAATCTCTCAGTAGGAGTGGAAAACTTTCTAGAAGTAAAGGGTCATCATTGATGGAAGTACATCCAATAGTAAAAGGGGGAATCTCCAGGGAGGAATCGGCAGAGGCCTTGTTCTTCATACTTTCGACAGAGTGGCGATGCTCTGCCCTACGCTCTGCCAAGGTTTTCTCCCTATCAGGATCAGGCCCAGCCTTTGTGAAATAGTTGTCAAGAGGGCCATTGAAAGAGCACCCTACCTTGTCAGCAGTTGGGTGGGCAGGGCTATGGGCCATGGGAGAACCAAGTAGCAAAACAGTTGGCAGGTAAAAGAAAGTTGGCCCTGCCCGGCCTCACTCGGTCTCTTAGGGCCTCAGAGGGCCCGCCCTTTGCCCGGGTTTCGCCCCGAGCTCCGTACCGCGCACGTCCCGCGATTCGCGGGGTGGGCGTGACTATATAGTGGGAGGATGTAGGGTCGGGAAGAGACACCAGCTGCGCTGAGTTGTAAAAGCGCTTGGTATGCTGGGTCTCGCAGTCCCGAGCCCTGGTGCTGCTGTTCTCGAATTCCCCCTCGGCAATCCCCGCCTTTGTGGATTCAGCTCCTGATGCCCAATATCGCTATCAGCAGAGTCCGTGATGGGCAGTGAGTCCCAGCAGAATGTATCAGCAAAGTAAACGGCAGCGAGTGGCTCCCGCGGAGCGGGGGCCGCGAGCCGTAAATAGTCTGGGGAGGGGCAGGGTCGGGAAGAGACACCAGCTGCGCTGAGTTGTAAAAGCGCTTGGTATGCTGGGTCTCACAGTCCCGAGCCCTGGTGCTGCTGTTCTCGAATTCCCCCTTGGCAATCCCCGCCTTCGTGGATTCAGCTCCTGATGCCCAATATCGCTATCAGCAGAGTCCGTGATGGGCAGTGAGTCCCAGCAGAATGTATCAGCAAAGTAAACGGCAGCGAGCGGCACCTCACTGATTGGTAAAATGGCTGGTTTCATAAGAATCTTTCCCAATATGTACCATCACAATTACCCACAGACAGAGAATGGGTCAAATGCTTTGATACATCCTCCCCCTTTTCTAGCGAGTCAGTATTGATTTTAGGTAAATTCCCAAATACTTCAGGCTTTAAACTTTCAATGCAAGGTGTGTGACAAGTATATGTGAAAAGAGGGTTGTCACCAGGCATCTGAGATAGTGGTGAAAACATGACACGCGGCATTTGGTAAACATGTAACGCAGTGCCACTTGGAATGCTGCTGCAAAACGTTCCTACCAAGTTCAATATAGATTTAGGTGTTATTGTTTGTATTTGCAGTAATTGAGCTACATATATGAAAAAGTTGTATGATGACCTGTCTAAATCGATACCTGAGCTGAAGTGCTTCACTGTGAGAGATCCTTATCACTTGCTAGATAGTATGTTGAAAGCATCTTTACAATCTTCAGGGTTAATGAAGAATGCTATTGACTTTGCAGTCTATTCTGCTGCACTTTTTCATTTACGCAAATATTTCTCATTTTGTGCTTTGTGTGGCATCAAAGAGGGAGTCATCCTAACTGTGTCATTTAGCCGGTGGTTCACTGTCCTAGAGGCTGTGAATGCTACATTATCCATGTGGTGACCGTTCACAGAATTTATACTTAGAGATGATGCCAAAGGCAAGAAATGTGATGATCTTTGGTGACATATTGATAGTGATGTGAAAAAAGTACTGTCTACTGCATGCTTCGGCTTTTACAGGAAAACATGACTTCTCTAGTGCACATATTCAAAATATTAGAGTCTGAAAACACCCTTTTCTACCAAGTGTTCAACGTAATTGGGGTAGATGTGAAACATCTCCTTGAGAGTAGGCTGGGTGACACTTTTAGTGACTTTGGCACTGCAACATGCTCCATGTTAGAATTCTTGCCACTTGGTAAGCAGAGAAATGTTGAGGAGCAATTCAGGAAATGTTATTTTACAGTCTATGGGAAATGTCCTACACTGATGCATAGAAATGTCCCTTCACCAACCATGGCATTTGAAGTTAATGAAGCCTCACTGAGGTACTCTGCACAAGTTCTAGATACTGTCTGAATTTTCTCCAGACTTTGAAAAGTCCTGCTTCAACAACTGAGGGCATATGCGCCCAATTCAAAGCATTTGTTGCAGAACATGTCTTAAAAAACACAATCTTCAGGTGCACCAGTATTGGCATGGAAAGCTATGTCATTGGCCAGAGTTAGGAAATTGTGTACTGGTTGTATTGGTGTTGCCCGTCTAAACTGCCAATATTGAGAGGGCCTTACCATAGATAAACGTTCACATAGGAAGGTAAGAGCAAGCGTGCATGACCAAAGACTCACTAAAGAAGTATTGTATGGTGTATTACAATAAGTTTGATTTGTAAAAATGTATTTGGACCCTATATACCCTGTACACACGCTGTCTATACACATGCACTATCAGTGCAGAAAGCAAGCAATAATTAAAAGAAAAACATTCCATAAACACTGGAAAAACACTGTTTCTGTTGTCTTTAATGGCTCGAAAATATGTAACCATTGATAACCACTTTTTTTTAAGGTATTGAAAACACTGAAAAAACTTCACCAGAATGTACCAAAAATAGAAACTGAAAACAGGAATGCCTAGTGATACATTTTAATTGAGTGCATTTAGGAATGTTGAGTTTGGTGTCTAAATAATTATAATTTAAAGCCTTATTTCATTATAACGTTGGAATTTAAATCACAATCCTGAAAATGTCACTTTTGGAAAGTTGCCACTTTCTTGTCCTAACCATTTTGTGCCTGCAGCCTGGTTAGTGGTTTACATGACTAGGTGTAGCTGGCAGTTGTCTTTTGTGTATTTCTCTCTGAAATGAAACAAAAGGCTTTAGGTGTTGGCAGGATGAGCCATATCTAACTTGATGGGGGGGGGGATCTGTAGCCTACCACACTTGCGCATCACAAAACCCCTGCCTGAGCACACACATAAAGGGTTTGACACTGATCTATTGTAACTCTCGACAATCTGCAGCCAAGGCAGACAGGCAGAAAATTTGCAGCACCTTATTTTCTGGATGGGACCCTCCAGAATGTCCTCTTACTTCAAAGTGGGCAGCAGGTATAAATATTGGACCCTCAGACTCAACTCTTGAGATCTATTCTGGACCTGTGGATCCTGCAAGAAGAAGGACTGCCCAGCCGTGTGAAGTCTGCCTTGCTGCTCAAGACTTCTTTGCTGACCAAGGGCTGCTTTTGCCCAAGGCCTGCTTTGCTACACCAGGACCCTTCTGCTGCTGCTCCTGAACTTCTGACCCCTGCCTACCTATGTCTTCCAGGACTCCAAGAAGAATCTCTGAGGTTCATTCTGCTAACCTCCTGTTCTGAAGCCACAGGGGCACCACACGCTTCATAGCGTGATGCATCTCCCTTCAAGGCTGTCAGTACAACTACTTCCTGATGCATCCTCGTCACAGAGCCTCGCATCACAGCTGCTACTCATTTGAACCACCTATGCACGATGTATCCGCGATGCCAGACTTCACATCACAGCTTTAGCCCATCGGAACCACAGCTGCATGACGCAACCCCGACGCAGAGCCATGCACTATAGCCACCGTTCATCGGCACCACCACTGCGTGACACATCTCAGTCGTAACCTGCTGAAACTGCCGCTGCATAACACATCCCAGATACATGGCCTCACATCAGAATCGGCTTCACATCACCGCCGCAGCGCTTCAGACCTGACACCGAGCGATGCAGCCTTTACACAAGACCTCGCAACATTCCACAGTCAGGATGTAAGATACTCCTGTTCAGTGGGCCTAACTGGGTTCCTGAATCTGGCCCACACTCATCGTAGTCGGCTTGAACTTGTGACTTGTCCTGGTGCGGCATGACCAGATAACCTCAATTGGCACTTTTTGCTGTTTGGCTCCATTTTAACTTAAAGCTTTACAATTGTATATCTCTGGTTCGACTGATTGGATGTTTCTCATTTTGGTCTCAAATAATTTTTAAAATGTCACGCTATTTTTCTAAGTTTGTTAGGTATTGTTTTTTTTTCACTTTCTTACTGTTTAAGTGCTGCATAAATACTTTACACATTTCCTCTAGGTTAAGCCTGACTGCTTTTGTGCCAAGCTACCAGAGGGTTAAGCACAGGTTAATTTGGGATTTAATTGTGTTTCACTCTGACTGACATTGTGGCTGTTGCTTGTTTATGGTTTCGCCCCTCTCAACCAGTACCCCAATTTCCAACATGTAGCTTCTGGGAAACCCACTCAATAATCATCTGCAATGGGAGAAATCCGGGACAGAACAATAACACACCTCTTGCTAACAAAAGAAAGTTATCAACCCTCCTCTCATCCTTGGGGTGTGTGAATGATACAGTTCACCTTAGTTCTAAACAAACGTTTCACAGGTAGCAGCTCCGTTAAGCCCGCCCCTTTCTGACGGACAAGTCTGCCACCTCTGTGATAGATGAGCCCCAAGTGCACAGATGTGACTGACACAGGCTCTTGTCAGTGTCTGAAGAGGGCTGAACCAAGGAAGACAAAGGTGGAACAGGAGCTGGGCTAAAGCCCACTCTCTGTGATCTGAACACATCAGGTTGTCTACATGGCTATCTCACCAGAAGAGAGGCTAACTGGATGGAATAGATATGCATGGAAGGAACCTCAAACTTGAATTCGAAGTTTACTAAATAGTTTTATTTGCATTTGAGTTTTAAAAATGTGAGGATGTGCAGCCCCGTGCAATATTTGGCTGCAGTAACGATTATAAATGGTATTCATTATTATTATTACAAAACATTAACAGGGCACTTTTTCATAAAAGCTCCCCGGTTTTAATGGTCAGAGGTAGCTATAAAACATTCCTCGTTCTCAAAGAGGAATTTCGTGTTGTGTGGTGTTTAGCTAATGACTTCGAGTCTCTTCTCAGAAGAGGAGAGCCAGCTTCACACAGTGTGGAGCAAGTGACATTTCTCATTTACCATCCGGTCACCAGATTCCTGATATGGATGTGCTGCGAGATTCCGCTTCTAATTGTGAGCCAGAGCAGTCTAAACAAGCCAACTTTCTTTAGATAAAAGGAGGCAATTTGTAATGCTCGTAGAATCACAAAACAAGCCATCAGTCAACATCACCTTCCTCTCTTTCTCGCCAATAAAAGGTGTAAACCTAGGGGTGATGGCCAGGGACACTGAAAACAAGCATTTACAATGCAATGGTCTCGGCATTATTAAAGGTAGAGCTATTGGCATTACTCATGACATTTTTTTTTTAAATCATAAATAAAAGGCATTGTCATTTACATTGCCAATAGCTTAATTGTTAAATAAATGGCACTGTCATTTACAATGCCAATAGCTTAATCGCTCGCAAGTGCATGACCTATTGCATTTACACCCACACAGAGCCACCCACACACACATACAGAGCCACCCACACAGTCATTCACATAGAGCCACCTACAGAGAGCCACCCTCACACAGACAGAGCCACCTACACAGAGCCACCCTCACACAGACAGAGCCACCCACACATAGAGCCACCTACAAAAAAAGCATTTGCAATGCAATCGGTCTCACCTTTGGGACCTTATATGTATTTAGCTATGCACCACATTACCCTGGGTGCTGAAACGGTAAACAGTCATAATATCGATTCCAAAATATAGAATGGACATAATAACGAGGTAAAAATATAGAATGGACAAAATACCGAATGGACACAATATAGTGGTTAAAAATATCGAATTTAAGGTAAGTAATATCGATTTTCAAAATATAGAAGTCAAAATATCGAAGTATACAATATAGGCATTAAATATATCGATTTTTTAATAATATCAATTTTTTTAAAGTGTTTTGTATGTTAGTATATGTGTGAAAAGTGTATATTAATTGACGTAATGTATGTTTAATGTATTTTACGAAATGAATTTTATGTTATTTAATTTTTGCGTAATTTAATTCTGTAGCGGGTTGTGGGTTTATAGAGGAATAGGGTGGGAAGTAATTTAATTATATTAAATTAAAAATTAATTTTTAGCAATTATTATTAATTTTTAATTACATTTTGCTTTCTAGTTCTGTAGCGGGTTGTGGGTTTATGGGGAATAGGGTGGGAAGTAATTTAATTGTAATTAATTAAATAATTTTATTTATTTATTGGTATTCATTTTGAATTTATTGTTAATTAATTTTTAATTGGCAATTAATTTCTATTAATTGGCAATTAGTTTTTATTAATTGGTAATTATTTTGTATTAATTAAATATTTGATAATTATGATAATTGTATTAATGTATTTTCTGTAGTGGGATGTGGGTTTATAGGGGAATAGGGTGGAAAGTAATGTAATTGTAATTAATTACATATTAAAAATACTTTTTGTGTATTGATAATTAATTTACTGTTAATTTTTAATTGGTATTCATTTTTATTAATAATTAGTTTTTGTTATTGAAAATTAATTAGTTGTTAAATAATTAGGAATAGGTTATTAATTTTTAATAACTAATATGTCGTTTTATTTCTAATTAATTATTACATAATATTAAATTGGTTATTAATTTCAATTAATGTTTTATTGGTATTGATATTTAATTAATTTTTAATAATATATTAAATCATTACTTTCCCTACTGTTAAACTCACTGGAGTGGGAATAGTAATTTTCACCCTCCCGCTATCCAAAGCTTTCCCTACTGTTGCACTCTCTGCAGTGGGAATAGTATTTTTTACCCCTACGCTATCCAACGCTTCCCCTGCTGTTGCACTCTCTGGAGTGGGAATAGTCATTTTTACCCCTACGCTATCCAATGCTTTCCCTACTGTTGTACTCTCTGGGGTGGAAATAGTAATTTTTACCCTTCCAATATCCAGCGCTTTCCCTACTGTTGCACTCTCTGGAGTGGGAATAGTAATTTTTACCCCTACGGTATCCAACGCTTTCCCTACTGTTGCACGCTCTGGAGTTGGAATAGTAATTTTTACCCTACCACTATCCAACGCTTTCCCTACTGTTGCACTCTCTGGAGTGGGAATAGTAATTTTTACCCTGATGCTATCCAACGCTTTCCCTACTGTTGCACTCACTGGAGTGGGAATAGTATTTTTTACCCCTACGCTATCCAACACTTTCCCTACTGTTGCACTCTCTGGAGTGGGAATAGTATTTTTTACCCCATGCTATCCAACGCTTTCCCTACTGTTGCACTCTCTGGAGTGGGAATAGTATTTTTTACCCCTACGCTATCCAACGCTTTCCCTACTGTTGCACTCACTGGAGTGGGAATAGTATTTTTTACCCTCCCGCTATCCAACGCTTTCCCTACTGTTGCACTCTCTGGAGTGGGAATAGTAATTTTTACCCTTACGCTATCCAACGCTTTCCCTACTGTTGCACTCACTGGAGTGGGAATAGTATTTTTTACCCCTACGCTATCCAACGCTTTCCCTACTGTTGCACTCTCTGGAGTGGGAATAGTAATTTTTACCCCTACGCTATCCAAAGCTTTCCCTACTGTTGCACTCTCTGGAGTTGGAATGGTATTTTTTACCCCTGCGCTATCCAACGCTTTCCCTACTGTTGCACGCACTGGAGTGGTAATATTAAATGTTACCCTCCTGCTATCCTACGGTAAAATATTGTACATTTTTTATTAATAACTTAAATTAATTATATCTTAATTTTAAGGTTATTTCAGTATTTTTAAGTATGTTTTAGTTAATTATATTTATTATTTCATTCATTTTAAATTACTTTTAAGACATTTAAAAAAATTCGATATTTTGATTGACTATATTTTTTACAGACTATATTTTGGATTCGATATTTTTGTACTTACCTATTTGTAGATAGGAATTAGATATTTTGGCATTCTATATTATGGTGACTATATTTTGGTAAGTCTATATTTTGTCCTTCTATATTATGTCAGTGATCCGCTGAAACATCTACTGTTCTTTAACATGGAGGGAAAGTAAGCTCCAAACTGTGTGACACATATGGGAACACATGGATAGAAATATTGCCATTCAGCGGGAAATGGTATAGTGCAAAGCTCTGTTTTTAATATAAAATCAGGGCCTTCGGTGTTCATATCACTGAAAATACAAGATTTGAAAATAATATTATTGTCTACGGGTGCTCGTGGAAGACAATTTCTATGGACGGAAATCTAGAGAATGCTAAAGTGATTCGGGTATTTTACTGACCTCTGCTGGCCGTTTTCTAACAAGGTGTAGTCATATTTGTGTAACAAGGGTTGAATCTCCTCTGATGAACCGACCTCTGTGAGAGTGTCCATGGCGAAGTCAAAGTCCATGTTATTCCTATCAGAGCTGTCTCTCAAAGTCTAAGGACGAGTTCGAACAAAAGTCTAAATTTTTGCAGAAACAGGGTGAATTTTGAGTACAAGAGGCCACTAATCTGACAAGGCTCACAATAAATATTCATGTATATTGGGTCAGTGAGTAAACATGTGAGACCCATCCACCCCGACAGAGTGAGAGATGAGAAGTCTCGCTGTGACACCATCAAGAGCAGTAATCGGTCACAGACCTGCCAATGCATACACTGCTGATCAGACATACTGGGGTCCATATAAAAGGTTTAAACAATGCCAGAAAAATTATAACGGAGTTACATACATAAAACTGATATAGTAAAGAATACTACTTTGTGAACAATATAAAACATGGAAAGTAACCAACTGGACAAACGAGAAAAGAATATGCTAATGTGAAGTATCGTTGTTACTTACTTTCAGCAATACACATATGGAACATGCATGCATGAGTCGGGGCTGCTTCTAAACACTGACAGCAAAATAATTGCTACTGGGAGAGATATGACAAATTTGCAAATCTCATCTGCATTTAAAAGTGTATGCTGACCCTCAGCGGCACTTTTGTTTCCAACTAATCAGTGGCATGCAGCATATGGTTACTGTTAAGTGAGAAACAGATACAGTTGGTTACTGATGGTGTAACAGTAAATCATTTTACCAAGTTCCTCGATTTGAAATAGTCCAAGCATTTCGATCCCAGAGCTCCTCTTCCACCGTATACAAGCACTTTCTGAGCCTCTGCCGCTGCCATCCTGTCTCCTGGTAATCTCCGAGGGGATTTTGCAACCGTGCACTCACTAAGAGATCTCTGCACAGTACTAAGTACAGCCCTCGGTGTGCAGAACAGATGGACCGGCTGTAATATACAGTTCCTGGGAAACAAATGTAAGTAACTCTATGATTGGTCCATTCACGCAGATGGCGATTGGTCGGTGCGCGTCCTCGTCTTATTGGTCAATATATGCTCCTTTTTCACGTCAGTGGCTACGGTCACGCAGTATGGTTGTTTTTGTCTCCTACCGGTGACCTTTTACGTATTTTCTTTACTCCAACTGAAAGCTTTAAAAATAAACTGGGATGACTATTCATTCGAGCTGTGGTCTATTAACACAAACGATAGGGTGTGGCGTCACGGCTAGAGCGGCTGACCTTGCAGCTAGGGAACCAGGTTAGTGTGTGACGGAGACTTAAACATCCTGGGATTCTTAGTAAATCACTTAATATCTCTGTGCCTAAAAATTAATGTATTTGTCTGTAATGCAAGTGGTGCTCATGTAAAGCGCTCTGAGCCCTTCGGATCTAGTTGCGCTGTGTAAACAAGGAACACAAGGACAACAAGTTGGGCCTGGAACAGCCTTGGAAGAGACACGGGAGGGCAGGAGCGTGACGCCGTGAGCGTGCACGTTGGCGTTCCCTGCGGCTCGTGCCAGTGGCGGCTCCTGCAGTCTTCACCTGTTTCTGGGAAGCGCGTTCACAGACCGGACTCTGCTTGTGCACCGGTCTGCACCACTTGGGGAGGCAACACAACGCTGCAACGCCAGGCGAGGCCTAAAAAGTTGGGGGTGATCATACAAAAATAAACTTTTCCTTACAGAAGCATATACACACTGCCATCTTTGAGTAAAAGGCTACCCATATGTTGAGAATAATGGAAGTATGCATGGGTTTGCACAGTAGCTTAAGTGAGACGTGTTTTGAAGTCATGCAGGGTCGTGGAAGGTAGGGAGCTCCAAACATGTTGCAGTTACGTTATGCAGAAACAATACAAAATGCTAAGATAGGGATATGATTGGACTTGAAGCAACTACGAAAACCAGCAGGCAGAAGGCAACGTATTTTGTGTTTTCCTCAACAGTAGCAGCAGGTTTGCATCAGTTGGCGTTCAATGGGCCACACAGAACCACTTTTTATATAGCACAAGCATGGTCCCAGGGGTTTAGAGCGCTTTACAAGAAGTCTGATTGTAACAGTTGAAAAGAACAACCATTTAAGTAAAAACAGTGAGTAGAGTTAAAAGGTCTTTGCCCAAGCATCTATATAGTGGGAAGGCATTCAGCCTTTGTCAAAAGTGTATTTCGAAGAGGTTGACCTCGAGATAGTAGACTGCTGGGCACCTTACGTTCGAGTGACTGTACAGTCACAATATTATATCCTGCACACATTGTTGTAAAAACAAGAACATACGTAACAAACTTGCTGATCAGTAACTAATTTGATAAGGAGTTAGAACAATTCCCTGATTAATGACGAGAAACACGTCGAGCATCATGACTACTACAGGCATCATATGCAAAGGAGAGTAATCGTTCAACGTGCAAGTTCTTGTGTATGTATAAACAGACCGACTGAAATTATGCAGCAAAAGTGCAAATTATGTGGCACAACCCGGAACAAGCGAAGGACTTTCATGTTTATAGTAACATTTGATCTATTTGAGCTAGAAACCATTTTTTGGGAAAAAAATCTCAGATTATGCAGCAGCTGATGAATTATTTTGCAAATCCACAATTATGTGAAAAACGCCACAGCGTCATTATACACGGAAGTAGCATACATATAGTTAGGGGAGCAGAGAGCAGTTGCAAAGGAGAAAACAATGCACTGGCGGGCTTACCCAGTGTTGCCAGATTTTTAGACCCGTCCCAAGCCCAAAGCCGCTCAAATATAAGCCCAAAACAAGCCCAATCAGACCAGTTCCAGCCCAAAAACCAGCCCAAATTAGCACAAATTGTAATCAGAAACAATTTTAAGGACAAATATACATTCTATTTCATCAACAGGTTTATCTTGGCAGTCACTGCTGGGACTAATCAGTATGTGAGAAGGAAATGAGTGAGTAAAATTGCACAATTAGCATTCTCACAAACTATTCCCCATTAATCACACCACTGTAAATATGCACTATCCACAACATAGTTATATGTATGTTATTATTAGATAAATGTAAATAGCCATTAGGGACTTATTTCAAGTTGTCTAGTAATAACAGAAGCAAAAAATTACAGAATAAGTACCATTCACACAAGATACTTGGGCATTTTTTAAACTAGACAAAAAGTCTGCTGTATATATCGGGAAATAACATGTGAACAACTTTTTGGGGAGCGTTTCTGCTCACTTTTGCCCCCATAATTTCCTCTAGGTAGGGTTTGGAGAAAAGTTCACGAGCATAATCGGAAATGAGCAGTTAAGGGGCTCATACTGTAATAAGTGAAAAGTGGAAAACCAGGCACAAAAACATTTGCAATGGACATTTCTCGACCATTTGCAGTGGATATTTCTCGTCTTACACCACTTTAATGCGACAATATAGTGTTCTTCTTAGAAGAATTGCACTATATCTCATGCATGCATGTATCAGCCCTTGCCCAAAGGTTAAAACCATAACAAATCTCATTCTTGTGGAATTCATTATTTTAGTTTCCGCAGAGTAGATCCTGGACACTGACATAACCCTTCCAAGTGCTTTGTAAACTGATAAAAGCTTGAAGTGGTTTATGTTTTTAAATACCATGAAGCATTTACAATGCAAGTGGGCCAGTTTTCTCTTGTGTACCATACGCTCTTTACCCGTCCATAGTTGTCTTAAACCTACATACAATCACTATTAGGTTTTACATTATCATAAATACAATTGCATCAATTCTTGTTTACCATTTTCCAGGGAGGCTGGCCTACAGTGCATCTAACAGTGCAATAAGGACTGGTCTGAAAAATCAGTATGCAGATGTGTTTTCTGTTTTGAGGGCCCGTTTTATGGTCTGGTGGGCCAACTTTTGCTATGGATTTCCCTGATATTACCACAAACACTCCCTACAGCAAGCACAAATACCACAGGAAGAGCAAAAACATAGCGCGAATGGAGACGGATAGGACACCAGACAGGCCAAATCAGCAACGTCTACAGGCCAGGCTGGCAGGTGGCAGCTGAGGGTGGGAGAAGTCTGTGGGCAGTTTTAAGTTAATACCGCCCGGGACCGTCTGTAACCCAGACCCACTTACCTGAGGTCGAGAAGAGGTACCGCCGGAGTCCGGACTGAGTCAGTCAGCTGAGCTCACTCACTCACTGTAGTGCGGCCGTGGCGCCGTGACTCCCACTCATGTCACGTGCCGCCTTCGGGCTGTGCTGTGGGGCTGGTCCTGGGCTTCCAAAGGTCTAGCTGGGGCTTCTAAGGTCTACCATAGGAATGTGCTCCCTCAGGAGAGTGGTCTGGTGGACTGTTCATGAAGGCTGAACCTGGTTCCCCAGCACCAAATTCGGCAGCTCTGGCGTAGTGCCACATCCCCCAATGAACACCATACTATCCCACTGAGACACCCACACTGCCTTCAGCTACAACCCAGTTGTGCCCTGCTATATATACCTGGATGCGGCTCAATTCAAATTATGCACAAGAGTGATATTGTGCCTGAAAAAAAAAGTACCTTCCTGGAAAAAGCAAACCCTCATATGGGTGCAAGATTAAGTAAAGCATGTGAAATGTAAGTAGAACAACATGGCTACCTTAACACTTTTATACTCATTATTCAGAAATCAAGAGTGTTTTTTATTGAAACTTTAAGCACCCCTACAGATCCCTGGAGGGACCAGTATCACGGTCCATTGCTTATATCCTATGAACCGTGAGCAGTATGGTTTAAAAAGACTACATTCCTCAACACAGAGCCGTGGTACGCAATTTATAAACTAAAATAAGGAGAAAAGCGGATAAGGATCACATTAATCGGTTTCCACTCCACCCATCAACCAGGTATTGTATTACCTCCAGGAATGGTGCACCTCATCACCCAGGGAAAACAATGCTGTTCAAAGAAAGATGGGAAAACAAAAAGTAGTGCTTCGCTGGCAAACTCTGTAAAGTGGCACTACTGTGTTTGGGTGTTAATAAAACTAATCAGGCCACTTTGTGAATGCTCTGTAATGCTTTAGTTATTTATTTGTCGTATTTTGAACCCTGGGAGTGCAAATAAGATGATCAGAAGGACAGAGTTCAAAACATATGGGTACAGATGGGTGGATCTCAGGCAGTGGAATACATTTATAGACTTGTTTTCCTAGCTACTTCATCTGTTCCACATAAGCTAGTAAGAGGTTTGAGGTAGAAGAGCTTACTCAGTTTAGTATGCATAGCCCGGGATTACAATTAAGGTGTTCTGATGTTTATTTCTACCAGCCGATGAGACTCGTTTTGAATCTCCTCCACAGGCACCTGGCACCAGTTTTTTTCTAGACCCTTTAATAGATATCCAAAGTGCTCTGCCCAGAACTTTCAAAAAGTATATTTTGCAGTATTTTTGAAAAGATGTCTCCCCACAAACATTTCAGGATTTGAGCCACACTGATCCTGTCTCAAGCCGATGTTCCTTTTTGTCTGCCTGTGGTGCAAACTTGTGCAAGAAATGTGGCCTCAATCAAAGTAAGGTCATCAAGGAGCAAGAGGCCCGAGACTGCACTTTGGAAAATTTCAGAAACACTTCCAACAAAAGTGTTTCTTTATTTTTTGGATCCATTTCACAAGGGAACGAAGCACCATTTCAGCGAGAGAGACAGAAAGAGACGGGGCAGCTGACAGCGGCAAATCAGGAAAAGTGGACATTTAAAAAACTAAATTATTCGTACCTTAATACACTGGCACCTAAAGAACCCCCGGAACAGCAACAGAAGCAGGCTGCACCATCGGCCACCGAGCAGTCCTTGCCGCTCTTGAGACGACTCCTCCTACTGTACGATGCGCGCCCAGAAAATCAAATGAAAAGTAAAAAAAAAAAACCCTGGGAGACCCCCACATTGGCAGGCCACAATCAGTGATGGATGCCAGGCCAGTGCCAGACGGAGACGGTACAGACCTGGCTGCCTTCTGCTCTAGGGGTGGGCGGGGTCATCATGTGCCTGCGGGCTGCGCAGAGGCAGGCCCATCAATCATCGGACCTCCAGGCTCCAGCTAGTGACGGCTGTGCGCGAAGCGCTGAGAGAGGTGTGAGTGATTGTGGGCGCTCGCCCAAGCCACTTTTTTGCGCACAAGAACGGAAAAGAAGCCCAATAAGTAGCCCCCCGCCAGGCACGGGTTTTTCCCGCACAACTGGGAAAAAAGTCGCCCAATTGTGCCGATGGTTGAAGTGCGCGTGCCCTAAAAGCGCGAGGGTTGACGGCTGAGCGCACTCACGCCTGGTTCCTCCCTCCGGCCTACGCCACAAGGTAGGGGTGTGGCTTGGAGTCAGATTTGCGGCTCCGAATCCCACGGGAGAGGCAGTTACCCCTGGCTGCAGGTGCGCGAGACCAGGAAGAGACCGGAACCAGCGGCATACCGAGAGCCAGGTACGGGCTGGGCTGGGAGCTGGGTAGACGGAACGTGAGCTGGAGAGCAACACTGGAATAAAGGAGAGCACCAGTGACTTCCAAGCCGGGGAGAGTGAAGGGCCCCCTCGGGGGAGAGGCAAGAGCTGGAGCGGCTACAGGTGCACAGGGTCAGGTCCGTATAGTTAGGGCCAAATACGGGTCTAAGGTCAGGATATGAACGGAGCAGAGAGCACGCACACCGATCCAAGCCAAAGTGAGACAACCAGCAGGTTGTGGGACAGGAGATTTGCACGGCTCCGGGGGGCAGGGCGTGCGCACCCACGATGTGAAATTGACGCGCGTGCCCCGCTCTGTCTCCCTTGAGAGTTAACTAGGCGACAATAGGTCTCGCTGCCGAGACCTAAAAAAGGAATCACACACTGATTGGTCAGAATTCTAAGGGTGTTTTTTTGTACGGTTACCCAGAAAACCGAAGTTGAAGGTGAAAAGAAAACAGGCAAAACGTGTTTTTACGTTTGTAGTCTCAAAATTAGAAAGATAACTTATAAATAAGCCAAAACAGTTTATTTTAGCAACAAGTGCTTCCACTGGTAGCAGTGTATGCAGTAGTGATCACCGAGAAAGTAGCAGCTTATGCTTTGATTCTGCTAGTAGTACTGATGGAGCAGATTTCATCTGCAGTCATGCATTGTTTTATTTTTTGTGCTTCAGACAGGCTGCATTTAAATTGCCACGCACATTTTGGTGCAGGTTAAAAACATGGCACATGAAAAACATGAAAAGTGAGGCCTATTCATTTCAGACTAAAAATGCTTTTGCTGAATTAAATTAACATGTGTTTTTTTTTGCAATGTAGAGAAAAAGTGCCCTTTTTACCTTTGAAGATTTTTAATAGAATGTGTTTCTCTCTTCCCAGCACATCCATGTAAACTAAATGTATTATTCCTGTCTTAATAGACTTTGACTTGTTGCACATTTTGATAAACATTTTCAGTTAATAACACCTCTTTTTATAATGTGTGTGAATTAATAATGCACTTGGGACACATAATGGACTGATTTACATGAAATTAATATTATCTTTGTGTTTGTTTTATTTTTGGGGCCTACACAAAACATGGCTGCCTGTGAATCCATCAAGACTATGGCTTGAAATTTAATGAGAAGGGAGCATGCGCAGACTGTGGCAGCTTTCCTCATGACAAAAAGTCAAGGACAACCTGAATTCTTGTCATTCTGCCAATGTACCAGTTAGTTAAAAGTGTCCATCTACTGCGCTGAGAAGGAAGGAAAAGATGAATTAGATTGAAACATTTTTCCTAGTAAATGTTGCAATGTTTATAAATGTAGTTATTCATGTATGCTTCTTTTGTTAAGACTAGTGAAGTCAGGTTTTTAGAATGAGTCAGGGAAGTGTGACCTCATGCCTTTATAACTGACCAATCACGTAAGGTTCTCCTGAAAAATGTTACATCTTTGTGTACTCTGCCAATAATTATGGTATAAATACTGTCCTCTCTGGATGGGAGCCACCACTTCTTCTTTTTTCTCAGCTCAGCTGGCTTCTATGGGTTAGGTACGAGAAACGTCTCGGGAGATTGCTGAAGGGCAGGTTTGCGTCCGAGGAGATTCAGGGGGAGGTTTTTTGCTTCCACGTCATATCTTGGCACTTCATGCCGCATTCCTTTGAGGTCTGGTGAAGGAGGGGCTGCTTTCCTCTTTAGACACAGACAGACAGAGAGTGCAGTGGATCAGGATAGATGCTAAACTTTAAGTTCATGTTTTGACTAATTAATTAGGTCTAAAAGATTTATTTGTCTTATGCATTTATTTCTCTTAATGGGAGATTTTTGCCAACTATTTAATTATTGATTAGCTTTGCAAGACTATTTTTCTTAGAAACTCTTTAAGAATTGTGACTGAAATTTTGCGCCACATTTTCATAACTACATGTAATGCTTATATGCAGACTGTAATGTGTTCTGTATTATTGATATTTTTCCTGTTTTCCAAAATTCTGTAACCTAATTGATATTTTACTAATGAATAAAGGGTCAGAGAAAAATTAACTTTTTGACTAGAAAATAAAACCCTTTAAAATAATCAACAACTCTCTTTATTGGCTTACAATAATAATTGCATTTTGACTGTTCATCTTTATTTAAATTTCTCCTGATGGTAATACATGGTGTGAAGGGCCCAACACCTTTTGAGCGGTAAAATAGAGGTAGCATGAGGGTTTTGCATTGAGAAACTACCAGAAGAAATTACCGCTCTCCATCAGTTTTTGGTAAGCAGAGGATGGTCATTATTGATTAGTTTGGTGATTAGTAATTTTTGATTTCACCATCAACTACTCAACTAATGGATCATTGACCTTAAGAGGGAAATAAAATAATTGCCCAAGTTAGATAAATGTCCAAGTCCTGATTCCTGACTCCAATGCTCAGAACCTGAAGACTGGCAAAGCAGTACTGGCAGGTGATGCAAGAAGTGGTGTGAGTATCAATAGGGTTGTGAAATGGTGTTAATATGCTAGCATGTTTTTTGAAGTGTTGAAAATAGTAAGGATTTTTTACTGTTGGTGACATTTTGCTCATTTTGAATTGATGGTGTTATTGATTATATTGGTAATTTCATTGAACATAATTTTTTGGTTATTGATTACATGTTTTAACTCTTCATGTTAAGTTAGTGTCTTGTTCTATGTTGTCTGGAACACGCAGGTATGCACACCTGTGGAATCCCGGGAAGGAATAGCGGGTGGTAAATGGAAGCCACACTGCACTGAGGTTACTCGCCTGTTGGAATAACACTGAGAAGCTAGGTAGGGCTGGCAGTGTTAAATTAGGGACTATTTTCTGTGTGAGTGATTGATAGCAAAGAGTTCGCTGGTGAAACTTTGGTCTGATATCACCTAGAAAGGGTCACACTAAAGGAGTAGCAGGTTCTTCTGAGCTTGATTGATAGCAAAAGGGTTCGCTGGTGAAACTTTGGACTAAGATATATCCTGCAGGATAAGTCCAAAGGAGTAGCAGGTTCTTCTGAGCTTGATTGACAGCAAAAGTGTTCGCTGGTGAAACTTTGGACTAAGATATATCCTGAAGGATAAGTCCAAAGGAGTAGCAGGTTCTTCTGAGCTTGAGTGAAAGGTAAGCGGAAGGGATTTACCTGTAGTGTTTGAAGAGTAAACGGAAAGTCTTACTTTGTGAAGGGTAAGCGGAATGTGTTACTCGCAGTGAATATAATCTATCCTTTATTTAGCACAACAGACAGAGTAGCGAATGTATTTATGTTGTTACTAACAGAGTTATTGATTAAGAGAAATATTGAAGTAAGATTTTGTGGAGGGTCAGTGGTAGGAGTAAAACTGACTAAAATTGAGACTGACAGCTTTGGAGAAAATAAATTGCATTGAACTATTGCAAAAATGAAACTGTTTGAAGGTTTAAAGAAGCTGTTAGGAGGTCAAGTGAAAAATTCGTTTTTTATTGGTGATGCTCCTGAAGGAACACCTGTGCATTTTATGTCTACCAGTTTGGGACAAAACACATGTATGTGGGTTCAACAATGGTGCAAGATTACTGAAAAAGAGGGTGCTTTGAGGTTTCCAAATAATGGTACTTTTGAATTGCAAATAATTGACAAATTAAGGGAAGTCTTATGTGAAATAAAGACACCATCTAAAGCTGCACAATTTGAGGCCTTAAGCCTGTGGGAAAAGACAGCAAGAGAGAAAGCAAGTGAGGATAAAAAAGGTAAAGCACCAAATTCAGGAGAAGGGAATTAGTGATGATAAAGAGCTTCAAATAAATAATGATTCAGGGGATGAAATAATGGATGAATTGTTAACTGAGTGTCTACCACTTTATGTGGTTCCCATGAAAAAGACTGAAAATAATGAACCAGTAAATACTACAGGGGCTACTGCTTCTGTTGAACAGAGAGAAATACAGACTGAGAGAACTGTGCAGACATTTTATATTGACCCATTACCTGTTGATTCAGTACTGACAGTGATACCTCCAGGTGTTACTGCTTCAAATATGACTGATTCAGTTCAAGAATTGCAAACTGCAGATGCACAGATAATGCCTAGAAAAATTATGACTGTCCCAGTTAATATGGGCCCTACTGAAAAGGTGCAAAGGGCTGCAGAAGGAGTGATTATGGCAGGGTTTATTTCAGAAACTCAGAATACACAGATTATTGAACAGAAAGTACACCAAGCACTGAAAGGTGAGGGAAAAATGGTATTTACAACATCTGCAGCCCAGGATAAAATAAATATATTTGAAAATGGGATTTTTCAAACCTGCTCTGAGGAAGCAGCAGTGATTAAAAATATAGAAAACATGGGGGAACATATAAACACAGGCCCTGAAAAAGAGAAACAGCTTAGTGTTTTAAATTCAACATGTGAACATGAAGAAATTAACTGTCCCTGCTGTTTAAATAATGAAAATGTGAACCAGTGTCAAGAAAAAGAATTAATTTCCCTGAGTAAGGAAACAGCTACATGTTCATTAATTACTCATAATGGACTGACAGATTTGGCTCAAAAATATAAAACTGATGTTTCAGGAAGTTTTCCATTTCAGAAAAGTTTTAGGGTACACGTGGATGATGAAGCACATGAGAAAATGTGTTCTTCAGGAATGCATTTGCACATTGCAGAAATAAAATATATTTTCAAATGCAATGGGTTTGAGAAATTAGGAGACAACTGGGCAAGAAAACATGAGAAGAAAAAGAAACGACCAGACCTAGCAAGGAAAATGGATAAGGAAAAGAAGCCACCAGATATAATTGAGAAAAATAATAAGCAGAATGAGGGAGAAGCTTTTGCTTACTCATTGAGAGAAAAGGTGGGAGAAATGTATGTTCCTATGCTACAGAATAAAAGTGAACTTGCAGCATTTCTGAACACATTCCCACAACTGAGAGACAGAATTGTGCTGTGGTACCCACAAGTTGATGGATTTGATGACTTTTTAAAAGAGTTGTGCATTAATTTGGAAATGTTCTTTTATATTGCCATGCTGACTAAATTGTGCTTTGAATCTAAAGTTGTTGTTCAAGGGCCAAGTGAAGAGACAATGAAAAGGGTTTGCATGAATGCACCATCATTTTCTGTTGTTATGGAGAAAAACATAGCAGTGATTATTTTCCTGAAGGGCCAAGTGCCAGCAAAGGATGTTGATTGGGTACAGATTAAAAGAGCACAGGATGGAAGTAAAGGTATTTTGGTTAGTGCAAATTCAGGTATGGATGTTGTACTGCTGGAAAATGTGTCCTTTTGCCATCTTTATAACAGATTTGAGCATTGGAAGAAGAAATATTCATTTAAACATGATGCACAAAAACATGGAGAATTGCAGATGCAAAATATGCCAGTTAAGCAAATGCAAATGTCAGTTCAGAAACAGGTACCTATGGCAGGAATTTTTCAAGCACAGATGGTCCCACAAAATATGGAAAATGTTAAAATTAATTTAAATAAGTTGCCCAGAGCAAATGTGAATTATTTCCAGAGACAAAATGAGAACCCAGTCAAACAGGTTGCTTTGTTTGCAAATGAGAGTTTTAACACTCACAATTCTGAATTTACCAATTCCATTGTGAAGGCAATGGAAAGTCTAGATTTAGTTGCAGGAGTTTTAAACAAAGAAATTACAAACCCAGTTTTAGAAAAGGTTGCACCAAAATTAGGCCCATTTGAGGAAGATTGCAAAACTGTTGTCTGTGACTCAGGCCTAGCAGGAAAACAATTATTTTGCAAATTAAGCAGCTCAGATTACTGTACCCCAGATAATGTTATTTTTCAGATTCCTGATGAGGATGTACATTTTAAAATGGCCCAACAAGAGACAGTTGTAGCATTGTTTTCAGAAAAGACAGTTGAAAAATTACCTTCTGCTTTGGAAAAAATAATAAACACAGAAATAAGAGAGTTCACAGAGAAGGATGCCAGGTTAATAACGTGTGCAGAACATGTCTTAATAAAATTTGAACCAGATGACATGTATTCAGGAACACAATCAGTTGCAGGAATTTTACCAATAAAAGGATTTTTGATGGAATTGATTGGAAGTTTATGTAACTTTCTGATCACAGGTTCACAGAAACCAAATAAAAAGAACAGAATAGTGCAGGAGATTAAAAGCATATTTTTTCCATGTTGTCCTGTGGTACCGAATCCAGCCAATATATTTTTTCACATTCCATGTGGTGAAGAATGGCTTATTTTTATTGATTTTTGCCAAGTTCATGTCACATTGCCATTGCATGAGAATAGTCAGGAGTACTGTCAAAAAGAAGATGAATGTCTGGGACACAAAATTGGAAAGGGAGGTAGAAAGGTGTCACCAGAGAAGGTGGAAATAATTTCCAAGATGAATCCACCTCAAATTCAGAAAGAAGTCAGGACATTTTTGGGAATGGTTAGCTGCTGTAGAGAGTGGTTACTAAACCTTTCCCTAGTGGCTAAGCCTTTACTGAGGCTGACACACTCAGGTGTGTCTGATCCGCTTCCATTGGACAACAACTGCACAAAAGCATTCCTAGAGTTGAAAGAGAAAAAATGGCGCGCCCCAGCACTAGGAATGAAAGTTTATTTGAAAGAAAATACACTAATTTGCAGTGAGAGGGAGGGCTGCGCTCTCTCATTGCTTATTCAAAAAGATGAATGTTTTCAAAGGTCTGTGATGTATTGCCCAATGGCCTTTGACCCTAACTTCACAGAAATGTCAGCAAATGGATTGGATTGTGATGAAACTGAAAATGAGTGTCTAAATATCATGAAAATATGCATAAAGCCAAATTCAGACTTGAAGGATGAACATCTGAGTCAGCCCAACAATGTCCATTTTGTAGATGGCCCATGTTTGAAAGGTGACACATTAAAAGCAGCACATGCTGTGCTCCTTATACATGATGTTGTCAAAGCTTCATGGCTTTCAGTAGTTACCCCAGCCCAAAATTCGAAATTGATTGCCCTTACCATAACATGCAGTATATCTGCTCAATTGGGAGTCACTGTTGTCATGGGAGAGAGAAATGCTAATTCAGTTGCACAAAATTGTGTTCTGTTAGCATGTACATTCTATGGAATCTTCACAGATGAATTAAAAGAGGCTCAAGAAAATGTTTTTGAAGCAGCACAACAGGGTTGTATCAGAACTGTTTTTGAGAAAAATGACAATTGCAAAGTGACAAATGTGTTATTGCAAAGACTGATGCCCAGGTATAAATTGCCAGTTTCTCTGAAATCAGATCATAATGTGGTCTCAAAGATAATGAGTGCAGAACAACAGATTGGACAAGAAATGGATTGTAGCTATCTGCCTGAAGTGTCACGCATAATAAAGCAAAACAATGGCAGCACAGAGTTACCTTTTGCAAAAGACTGTGTTTCAGCAACACTAAAGTGGCTTGAAAATGCATATGCAAATGCACTTGTGGAAAACACTGAGGAGAACACTAGCCATTGCTGTGTAGGTCTGGTTGATGTACAGTGTGCAGTTTCTCACCAGATTGCAGCTGCTACACAAGATCTGCATAATGGATGGTGCAACGGTTTTGATCTGAGAGATGTTGTGGTGAAACATCTGAATCTGATCAAAGTGAAAATAAGAGTGAAAGGCCTTGGTTGAAAAAGTGCAAAGGATTGATGGTGCTCTGTCAGAATTTCTCAGCACCTAAGTAGTCCAATTTGCATGGAAAGTATGAGCCATACTGATGACAAGCTGATGACAATGAGTAAAGAAATGCTGAAACTGTCCTGTTGAATTCCTTTTTTATTATTTTAGTTACTTATTTTAAAGAAGACTAACTGTTCCAAGAAGCTACTTACAGATCTCTGCACTAAAACATTTGAGCTTGGCTATATATGATCTGATTACAGACCAACTTGTGTTTGCCTTAGAAATAGAAGTAACATTCTTATATGCTCAGCTTTTGCAATTAAAAAAAAAAAAAATAAATAAATAAATTGTCACTTATGAAATGAAATATGTGTGATGAATTATAAATCATTTTATTATGATTTGAATTATCAAGAGGGTGGATTGATGGAGCAGATTTCATCTGCAGTCAGCGGAACCCCACCTGAAGAAACGAGCATCGTTTTTAAGGTAAGGGCCTTAGAACTGCTACCGAGGGATTAGATGGAGTTAGATCCTACCTCCATATAGACATAATAGGTTCCGTCTATTGTTTTGTACCAATAGGATTCCTTACGCCCGGTCATTTCCCGAGGCAGTGGGTAAAATCGAGAAGGAACCCCACCCGAGATACATCCATTCGTGTATGAAAGGTAATTATCACCAAACCACTATGTGGAAGTTTCTGATGGGACTAGGTGGCAGAAAATAGGTAACATAACCCCCCCCCCCTTGTCCTCAGCTAACAGCTAGCAAGATCCAGAGTGAGGGTCATCCCATCTGACAGGAATCGGGTTATCGCGGTGCACACGGATGGTCCCGGTATGTATATTGCATAACCCTGTGGACTACTTTATCAAAGAGATCTAGGACACGACACCATAATGTGGTTGTATTACTTCCCTTTTCATTCAGAAACGGTGAGGTATACCCGAGTGCCGAGCAAAACTACCTGATACACAGAGTTTTTATATCAAACCACTTTGCGATTAAGAATCGTGTTGAAAAAAAAACCAGGTACACCAATGAAAACTGTGTAATAGACCCAATGGACGACAGGTGTTTCTAGTAAAAAGGGATCTAGAACAAACGTGTGTTATTCATTTTCACAGGAGGCGGATTGAAAAACATCACCACTCAGAACTACAAAACCCTGCCACCGCTCATTTAATATTCGGGCGCTTTTTGTCTCAAGAACTCACAGGTACTGTCAATGTATGGATTTGACAACTTATTTTAAGATTAAGGGAAATGAACTTAGAAGCCCTGAATGCGAAAATAGAGATTGTATGCCAACTCCACCATTATCTATAAATAAAAATACAAGGAATTTTTCCTTATCTCCCCCCCAGGACAAATACCCGTGGAGACCTGTGAAGTATAAAAGACATACACTCCTCTCCTTGTGCAGCAGCCCCATTATAGTCTCGTGGTTTTCTGCAAAATACATAAACCTACAGGTAATAACTTAGTGTGTATATCTATTAGCCAAGGCCAATAACTGTCCTGTATTTACTGTATATGTAATGGTGAGCGCAGAGGGTACTCCCGAGGGAGAATCATATAATAATTATGAGAAAAAGTGTCACTTAGGATCTTAGATCCCATGTTATAAATATGGTTAGGTGGTCATTTGAGTGAAAGTGTATGTATAGTTTAAAGAAATGGATGAAGGATTTGTTCAGTGAAAATATTACCAACGGTTCATTTAGCTCAGGCTATCATTATGCCGTCTATAGATTCCACTAATTAGGGAATCTAACTATGGGAGTGTCTTTACAAGGCTGGACATTGCGCAGCAGCAAGGGGTCAATATCATGTACATCGCCTCTATACGTAATGACTGAACTACAAGTGATAAAATGAATTTTAAACAAGGAAAAGTATATGTTGGATATATGTATTTGTTTGATCAATATTGTGTGTATTTATACAGTATGAAAAACTGAGACCATGTTGTCTCTTATATGTTTCTTTCAGAGTTTATGCCTGTGTCCCTCCCAGTACACTGCCCCTAGCCCTGATGAAGGTGTGGCCTCATTGGCCTATCACCGAAACGCGCGTCGGCGCTTGTCCCCAGGAACACGGTTCCTTGCCCTAAGAACTTCTGGAACCGCTGTAAAAGTCATCTGCCTGAAATAACACCCCGACTCATGGAACATAGTGAACATTGATGTGTTGCATACGCTAGGATTAGTAGAATGAATGGAAGATTAAAAGTTGAATGATAGAATGAGATAGAGTGAGAAAACATAGGAGTGAATGTGTAAGTGTGATTGCAGTGTGGTCGTTACTGGGGAGGTCTCTATGTAGTGAGATTAATTCCTTTTTTGCACTTTATTATCAGATCTGGACCTGTTTTTTATGCTCCAAAGTATATCATGTGAAACCTAAGGATAATTTACCTCTCATCTTTTTATATTTTAAAAAAATTATTGTGTGATATCAATTACAAGAAAAATAAAAACATATATTTTCCTAATACATCTTTGGTGGAGCCTACTTGAATTGACCATGTTGCTTGCTGTGTACTGTGTTAGCCTTTAGTTTAATCACCCCAGTTTATATATCATTTGGACCCTCTAGCAAGGGCCATTATATCCCTAGGCAGGGTGTTCTCGTCTGTTCTAATTATGGTTCATCTGCAGTCATGCATTGTTTTATTTTTTGTGCTTCAGACAGGCTGCATTTAAATTGCCACGCACATTTTGGTGCAGGTTAAAAACATGGCACATGAAAAACATGAAAAGTGAGGCCTATTCACTTCAGACTGAAAATGCTTTTGCTGAATTAAATTAACATGTGTTTTTTTTTGCAATGTAGAGAAAAAGTGGCCTTTTTACCTTTGAAGATTTTTAATAGAATGTGTTTCTCTCTTCCCAGCACATTCATGTAAACTAAATGTATTATTCCTGTCTTAATAGACTTTGACTTGTTGCACATTTTGATAAACATTTTCAGTTAATAACACCTCTTTTTATAATGTGTGTGAACTAATAATGCACTTGGGACACATAATGGACTGATTTACATGAAATTAATATTATCTTTGTGTTTGTTTTATTTTTGGGGCCTACACAAAACATGGCTGCCTGTGAATCCATCAAGACTATGGCTTGAAATTTAATGAGAAGGGAGCATGCGCAGACTGTGGCAGCTTTCCTCATGACAAAAAGTCAAGGACAACCTGAATTCTTGTCATTCTGCCAATGTACCAGTTAGTTAAAAGTGTCCATCTACTGCGCTGAGAAGGAAGGAAAAGATGAATTAGATTGAAACATTTTTCCTAGTAAATGTTGCAATGTTTATAAATGTAGTTATTCATGTATGCTTCTTTTGTTAAGACTAGTGAAGTCAGGTTTTTAGAATGAGTCAGGGAAGTGTGACCTCATGCCTTTATGACTGACCAATCACGTAAGGTTCTCCTGAAAAATGTTACATCTTTGTGTACTCTGCCAATAATTATGGTATAAATACTGTCCTCTCTGGATGGGAGCCACCACTTCTTCTTTTTTCTCAGCTCAGCTGGCTTCTATGGGTTAGGTACGAGAAACGTCTCGGGAGATTGCTGAAGGGCAGGTTTGCGTCCGAGGAGATTCAGGGGGAGGTTTTTTGCTTCCACGTCATATCTTGGCACTTCATGCCGCATTCCTTTGAGGTCTGGTGAAGGAGGGGCTGCTTTCCTCTTTAGACACAGACAGACAGAGAGTGCAGTGGATCAGGATAGATGCTAAACTTTAAGTTCATGTTTTGACTAATTAATTAGGTCTAAAAGATTTATTTGTCTTATGCATTTATTTCTCTTAATGGGAGATTTTTGCCAACTATTTAATTATTGATTAGCTTTGCAAGACTATTTTTCTTAGAAACTCTTTAAGAATTGTGACTGAAATTTTACGCCACATTTTCATAACTACATGTAATGCTTATATGCAGACTGTAATGTGTTCTGTATTATTGATATTTTTCCTGTTTTCCAAAATTCTGTAACCTAATTGATATTTTACTAATGAATAAAGGGTCAGAGAAAAATTTACTTTTTGACTAGAAAATAAAACCCTTTAAAATAATCAACAACTCTCTTTATTGGCTTACAATAATAATTGCATTTTGACTGTTCATCTTTATTTAAATTTCTCCTGATGGTAATACATGGTGTGAAGGGCCCAACACCTTTTGAGCGGTAAAATAGAGGTAGCATGAGGGTTTTGCATTGAGAAACTACCAGAAGAAATTACCGCTCTCCATCATTATTTTTATATATATATATATAATATAATATATATATATATATATAATATATATATAATATATATATATATAATATATATAATATATACCGAGAAAGTAGCAGCTTATGCTTTGATTCTGCTAGTAGTACTACAATTTCCCTTTTGGACAATATTGATCTGAAGTAGACGCCCGTCTTACTGCCACCATCTTGCTCCTTCTACACCGACCAGGATGGGGTCAGGACTCCAATCCTCAGGCAACATCATGGCTGTTTGCCGCCCACATCACCAGCAGCGCCAGGAGGCACTTTAAAAATAATCGGGGGCTCCCACTGCATGGGACGCACGCAGGCCAAGGGAGGGCCCATCTTTGCCAGTCATTGCCAGAAAGAGACAGGGCAGGGCCAACCCACTTCCATTTGACCTTTGGACTGCGCTGCCAACTGGCACCTGTTCTTTGAGGTACTGTGCCTTTTTCCTTGCTCTCGCATGCGCAGGTTCCGTGTAGAGACTAGCTCAAACCCCTTTGACTGTAACCATTTTGGATTTGCACGCCAACGCTGCCTGACTTCTGCCTGGACATTGTTTTGACCTTTGCTAATGATTTGAGCACAAGTTACTTGGTTTTCTTTGTCCCTTCTTGCCAATAGCTATTTTTGTATGCGGCCCAGAAGGATCGGGAAGAAGAGAACCATGGAGGGAAACGGAGGTGGTGGTGGTAATGGCCAGGATGACAAAGGGAAAAAGGTCCGGAAGACACTGAAACACGCAGGCAGCAATTTGGTCCTTGACCAAATAGACACCCTTATTAGTGAGTGAGATGGTATTCTAGTGGTCGAACCAACTACGCGCTCCATTTCTGGCCAATCCCCTTCCCAATCCACTCGATCCACCAGCCCAAGCTACTCGCCTGCCATTCCAGCAATCTTTCAAAGACCTTCTCGAAAGGGGGCCCCCATATCTGACACGGAGGCACCATTAGACACAGTGAGGGCTTGCCAATCCCCCACCAACTCTCCTGGTATTAACATTCAACAGCCCGGACCTGCTACCCCTGTGTAAACAGGTTTTAACCCTTGCTGGACCATCCCGATGACTACAGGGAAGATACGCCTCAGCTACCTCTTGCACCTAGCGCAGCGATCGGATCAGGACCCAATTTAGGACCCCCAGGATACACACCAACTTATTAACATGCTTAGATCTGAAATAGGGACCATGAGATCCATGATTGAAGGCCTCACCACTCTGGTTAAACTAATATTGCAAAATGATCCACCTCGCCCACAGTACGTCAACCTTATGACAGGACACAGCTCACAACCTTGTCATGATCATCATAAGGTGCACAACGCAGCCACTCACTGTAGGGGTACGATCTCCCATGGTCCTATCATGCTCCCCCCTGCCGGTTCCACTTATAAGCATGCCCCATTTCTCCCTATGGCTAAGCGTCCAAATAACCCTAACATTAATCCTCATAACGGCCGCCATAATATGGCAGCCACGTAGGACCTTGTAAACAGCACAAGACCTACCTCTTTTATCCCAGGCACAGCATCCCTCATGCAGTGTCCAACGCCAGCAGAACCACCCAGACACCCCCTATTTGCCCCATGCCCCAAAAATCTACATGGTTATTGTTCCTAAGCTTGGAACAAAGAATGGCTTTGAGAGCGAAGACTCCCTGACCAACAATGCTATTAATTGGATTTGCCATGTCAGGGGCTACCGCTCAGTAAAAGGAGATGATATTATCAGGGCTCGGAGGTGCACCTCTCCAGCATAACCAATAGACTCTATTGTGCTTACTTTGAATGGGGTTGATCTGGCAGAAAACCTCCTCCCCTGGAATTTCGTACCTGCCCTCCTGACACCTCCTCCATAAAGATTAGGTGATTTCCATCTGTCAGCCAGAGCAGGCAACCTGCCCTGCAACCATCTATTCTTTCAGCTGGATGCACTTCACTGGGGGCTATTGATTGACTACACAGTGAGCCCCTATTGTACCCGGGACCACATACCACCCCTTCAAATTGCATGGTTAATCTTCCCAGTATCCCGGTCCCATATATCGTACCTGATCCAAAGGAAGATAGATCCCAGGGGGACATGGAACCAAGTAGCTTTTCTACCAACAATTGGAAGGTGGTGGGCGCAGACTATTTTACACCCCTAAATCCTCAGGCACCACCTCACGCTCAAGCTTTACCTACCCTACGCATTCCAACTAGAAACATCGCATCAGGCTCAGCATCCCACCATTAGCTGAAGATAATATTGTGGAATGTGGCGGAACTAAGCAGTAAATTGTCAATCCCCCACTGGAATTAACTAATTGAGGTTTTTGACAAATGTATTTTCCAAGAGACCTGGATCCTGGTCCCCCTATATAAATCAGGTATGCTTGCTACTACTCTCCAGCAACAACTGTAGGGAGAGAGCTCCTGTCAAGGGGACTGCTTATTTGGGTGAACATCGCCCTGGGCTGTCGAATTACTTGCCAATCAAGTACCAGCCGAGACATTTTGAGACTCAGTTTTAGGGGGACAGATTGATCTGTTTAATTTCTATGCGAGGGGGACCAAAGGGGGGAGACCTTCACCCACCATTTCAGCATGGGAAGAAAGCTTTGTCAGCTGTCCGCCTCACTCTAGAGTTGTGGTTGCAGGAGATTTTAACTGCACCTTTGAGCCTTTGGATAAAGAGGATCTGTTGGGAGATGAGGACCATGACAACAAATGGGCTGTCCCCCGACTAAACTTACCTCCAGTCAAAAGGCAGTTGGCGCTCCAACTGAATGCCCTTATCAATTATCACAGGGTTCGGCCTGAGGGCAGTTAGCAGAAGAACACCATCGGACAGACAGGGCGCAAACACTTACAACAGAGTTAGCTGCCCGTCACGTATTGACTATATTTTATTAGATGTAAGGCTCTGGGAAGATTTGATAGACATGAGCGTGGGTACCACCACAGACAGCGACCACAATCCCCTTTGCACAATCTTGAAACCTCTATGGGAAGCTTCTTACCATCTTGAGAGCACCTTATCCTTAACCACCACCAGAGAGATTGTTCCCTCTAATTGCAATAGATTCTTAAAATGGCATAAGGTAGCCCTGCAAGAATATAAGATCGCTGGCACACGACAAGTCCTGGCCTTATGCATATCAGAGTTCCAGGCTGCAGCCTCTGTCTCACGGGGACTGGCGGATGTGCCCACGGTTCATTCTCGCACAATGGAATGACTCAGCGCATTCTTCCTAGTCCCCAATCTGGGCAACAAGCCGAGCTTGCCATCAAAAGGGCTTCACTCATGGTATACGAAAGACTGCAGGCACAAACGATTGCTCCTAGCCGCAGCAATTAAAGATAAGAACTGCCCCTTGATTAAAGTTGTTAGGAAGAGCTACAGAGCTGCTTTGCATCAGGCAAAGACAACATGGGACGAATCGCGCTGGCAACAACTGAAGGAAGCAAGCTCAGCCAAGGACACCAACTTATTTTGGACCCTAGTTACCTGGGGTACAAGACTGGTGCATGCTCCCCTCCTAATCACAGCACAGGCCAGGACCGGCATGACCACTTGCGGTAGTTTACCCTGCATCCGAGGATACGCCACTTGTGGAGCCACATGATTCTTATGGCCTCCCCAAGGCTGACAGCGAGCTTTTTGACTTAGCCAAGATCAAGGCTGCAATAGGGAAAATAGTGCCCGCCACAGCAGCTGGACCAGATGGTCTGTCTGGTGATTTATTCCTTGCAGACATTTCAAACTGGGCCTGCTACATTCTCCTTCTGGCCAATGCCATAGCCAGCAGCGCCCCAGTACCTGGGTCTTGGAAGGGCGCTGAGGTGGTTCTGATTTACAAAAAGGGCGCCAAAGAAGACTCCTCAAACTATAGACCAATTAGTTTGATAGATGCACTGCAGAAGGTCTTCGGTAGAGTTCTGTTGCAGAGGATACAACTAAGGGCAGAAAATGAAGCCTTCCTTTCTCAGTATCAGGCCGGTTTTCGGACCAGCACTGGAACAATCGACCAGGTGTTCAGGCTGCTTCTTATCTACTGGAAAATAATGGTAATTGGTAAGGGCTGTCTTTATCTCGCATTTATTGATTTAAAGACTGCCTTTGACCTGGTTCCCAGGAGCAAGATGTGGCAGATACTTACGATATGGGCACACCCCCTTTCATCCTAAACCTGCTGGTCTGGCTCCACAAGTGTAATTACGCTCAGGTTAGATGGGGGGCACCAGGCCAGCTGACAGAGCGGATCCCTGTTAACAGGGGAGTCTGACAGGGTTGTGTAATGGCTCCCACCCTGTTCTCCTTATATATGAACGGGGTGGTTAGGTTTTTGCAGGAAGACCCAGCAGACGCACCAACCCTGGCGGGTGACAAGGTACCGTCCCTCTTGTTTGCTGACAATACTCTGCTGGTGTCTACGACCCCAGCAGGGTTGCAACAATTACTCAGTAGATTCCAACTCTTCTGTGATTCTCGGGGGCTGGTCATCAATACCTCAAAAACTAAGTTCATAGCATTTAACCCCCACAAATCATTTAGAAGCAATCTTTTGCTGGGTGGAACATTCCTGGAAAGAGTCATCACCTTTGACTATCTTGGTGTTTGACTCTCTGACAAAATATCATGGAGGCCGCACCTAGCAAAGATGCTCATGGGGCATAAACGAGTGGCCGTAGCACTTGGGAAAGAACATCGCTCCTCACAAAGCAGACAGTTGCCCCGGCCCTAATTGTTTATGATGCCAAAGCAGTTAGCACATCTCTTTATGGAGCTGAGCTATGGGGATTTGATAATGTTGACTTCCTCCACAGATCCGAACATAAGTTCCTTAGGGACCTAGTGATGCTGCCCCATAACATTCCACACACACCTCTAATGCTCGATATGGGCAGGTGGTCGATCGGCAACACAGCAAGGCTGCTCCCACTGCTCTTTTGGGCTTGCATCAGGCGGACACCTGAGCTTTCTTAGTATGCCAAAGCCTTTATTGAGGTCACATGAATAGAAGCCGGTCGCAAAATAGGATGGATCGCAAACGTCAGGAAAATGATGTCAGTCCTGGGGCTCCAAGCACATTGAGACAGGCAGGAACCACCAAGAAAAGAGGAGCTTAAATGGTTGTATTGGGATTGGGTGGACTGCCAGGATTGACAGCAGAATTTTATTTACACAAGCAGACTAGATGCCTAGAGCCCTATCTAGACAATTTCAGGTCCAGAGGGACAGAATGCTGTATATTTACTGTAGGTTCAGTACACTTCCTGTCTGCGTGACAACTGCAAAATGGCACCCATCCAGACAGACACCAAAGGATTGCCCATGCTGCAGGGCCCCGATGGAAAGTCTTGCACATGTTATGTTTGCTTGTTCGCCCTAGAACGCCCCGAGGACTAAGGAGCTAAACCCAACTTGCCGACAACTGGGCACACAGGACCATCGTGCTGCATTGCGCATTCTCAGGTCTGACTCCAGATCTCTTTTTGCATGTCGTGTGGCCAAGTTTCTCAGTCATGCATGGCTAATTAGACAAAAAGCCTTGTCAAGAGTGGCCTAACACCGTACTGTTTGAGGCGGAGATGAAGTCGGTGCAGTGTTTCAAACCCACTTAGCTATGCACTGAGATCATATTTTATGCACATGCACTTTACATTTGATTCTCCCTGTTGTCATCATAATGAGGGCTCAATCTATTCTATCTAGGTGTGCATTGGGGGTTATACACTGGGCCCATAACAAGGCTCACACCATGAAGGATTGTCATGCTGCTATTCTCCCATTACTTTTATTGTATCCTATCCACGTTTTTATTGATTAACTGTATAATAGTTTTTAACAAGGAGCTTTCGGCAACTGCATCCCTCACTGAGGGTTCAATAGTGTATTTAATTTTTGCTATGTTGCTGCATCATATGTTTATTCTGTATTCCTTTTTTACTATATAAATGTTTTCTACAACTTTTATGACACTAGTTGTCGGAATAAAGCATATAAAATAACAATTCCAAAATAGGGCGTGGTCACAAAACATTTTTGACTAGTGCTAGTGAGGTATAGCTTGCCCAAAATACCTTCCCATTCTATATAAAGAAAACAGAGTTCTGGGGGCCTCATTTATGAAAAATGACGCATCGCTGGGTGAAAGCAGCAATGCGTCACTTCTCAGTGCGCACTCCTTGCGACATACCTGATGCGTCATATTTAATGTATGATGCATCATGTCACAAAGAGTTACAGATAGGTCAGTATTTCTGACGTATCTGTAAGCGCAAAAGTGACGCATTGCTGGAGTGTGTCACAAAAGAGAAGCAACTCCAGCAATGCATCCTTTCACATGGGGCAAGCCCCATGTGAAGGGGCCTGTGTCAGTCTTACGCTTGCTGTGAGGCAGGCATAAGATTTTGACGCAATGGCGTCCTAGAAGTGACGCAGTGAAATCTCATAGATTTCACTGCGTCACTTCTATGAGGCTTTTCCCCGGGGAACGCCCCCCTGCATACATTATGTATGACGCAGGTATAATGTAGCACAGGTGTTTACAAAGTGATGCATCTGCTTAGATGCGTCACTTTGTAAATAGTGCGCAACAGGAGGCATGTTTTACACCGCTGATGCGTCACAAAAAGTGACGCATCGGAAGCGCAACACTGACGCAAGGCCTCATAAATAAGGCCCTGGATGTTTTAATGTGTGACTAGAAAGTTTGTGCATGTTTTCTGTGTGGCATTTCATGGTGCTCGTGGTGTGTTCTGTTTCTCTGGTCACTGTTTTTTTTGTGCCACATTAGTACAATGTGCTTTTGTTTAGTTGTACTGCAGTTTTTCGTCTGTGCTCTGACTGTTTTGTTGTGATTTGTCATGCTATGTTTTGGTGGTGGTGTTATGTTGATTTGTGTATTTTATTCCATTACGATTACTTGTTTACTTTAGATATGTCAACAAATTATATTATATTTTCAGTCAAAAGCAGTACATGCCTTAAAGTTCCAGCAACAGGCACCTATTTACCACCTTTCTAAGGTGGTAAAATAGCTCTAATCCAACTCTTCACTTACTTAATACACTAGCCAGCCCAAAACAATGATCTGTAAATAAGTTTATGAACACCCTCTTTGTAATGCTGAGAATATTTCAGACACTTAGGAAGCTGAGAATGGTAGCACTGACTACTGTGGCTTACATTGATTCCATTCAGATTGTGCAAACAATAGGACATTGAGCAGACAAGGATTGTTTACTTGAATTACTTCCTATATTAGAGGAGGTTATGGTGGCAGGTCCCAGCTGCCTAGTTTCCTATGTGCTTTTCGGTGCTAACAGCTGTTAATTTCTTGTCCCTTCATTATGTGCTATTTTGTACAGCTCACTCCCATAACTGTGAGAAGAGCAATTAACCAGAGCTAATGCCCTTTGGGCATTAACCAGTATTAACGCTCTGAGCAGTGGGCCTTAAGACATACATGGCTGACCCACTCCAATCTTGTTGAATGAGCACACATTTGGGCATTTTCAATGGACCGATTCTTGAAAGAAAAGTCGTAAGCAGGATATAGCTTATTCAGTTATGTTCAGAGGTAGTGAATCTCAAATTTCCCAACTAAAAATGTAGTGGACTGCAGGGAGGATCGGTGAGATGACCAATTTTTGGAATGGACTCTTTCCATGAGAAATAGGGTCAGTATTGATTTGCATTAGACAAGCCTCTGTATAGATTGGGACAGAGGGCAAATAACAATGGGAAGAAATGCTACCCAGAGCGATTGCCACTAGTTAGACTATTTACAAGTCTTCATTCTATCATCTTTTGGGTGTTTGATTGCCAGTAGAATACTTAGAATGCCTAGAAACCAGAGAATGGTGCAACTTGCCAAGTCTTCTCCTGCCAATCTTTATGAATTCCAAAAAGTTGTAACTTTTGCACCCATTCAATGAGTACTCCTATGCATCCAGAAATACAACTTTTTTGGTAACCTGTCAATATATATATTTAAGATCCCAATCCAAAACATGAACAAGTTAAAACGTATTAATGAAATAAGAACAACGTGAAAAAACCAACTCAGACATAGCAGACCCAACTCAGTGCTCCCAGGCCCAACTACCAAGCCAAGAATGCATTTGAGGGGAATCACACCCCAAACACTCCTGCCGAAATAGACCCTTGCATGTCCCACATTACCCTGGTAGTTCTTCCAGGGTACCCATGACTATAGTGACACATACAATACAACCGCCTTGTGTCCCGGCCCTAGCTCACCTATTTTAAATGTATTTTCACTTCAGGCACTCTTCCTAGTTTCTGCTACAAGAAGCCTTGATGGTAGAGTTGTCAAATCAGTGTATGTGGGCTGGGCTCCATGTTTCTAGTCTTTTCCTTTTACAAATCATTTTATCGAGTGAGTGACGGCCCCATGTACTAACCCAGAGTTGCAAATAGAGGAGGGTGCACAGGCAATTTATTAATAGAGCGAACCAGGGCTGAGCTATGGGTCTGGCTTGGCTTTAAGAATCCTTGGATGTGCCAAACCATAACAACATTTGGCATCTATATTGTGCAACAAACATGATATAAAATATGATACAATCATTTATAAATTCCAAGAAGTGAAATTCTTTAACTTGCGGAAGTGTTTCACCTTAGTACATCAGATTATATCACTGCATAGATAGACATTTATTAAAAGTGAGCAATATTAATGGCTTGTCACACAATGACAATGACATTAGTGAACTAAGAGCAATTCAGTAGTTGTGTAAACTATAAGGGCCTTATTCACAACAAAATGACTTGGCACGGCGCCGCAAGCCATTTTGCTGTGCCGAGCTGCATCATTTTAAAAGCACAGGGATGCGTCATATTTACAACAATATGATGCATTCCTGTGCTTTCCCCCGCGCTGGCATACAATTGGCTGCCATGCGCCAACGCAGACCTCCTTGCACCAAGGTGCAAGGGTGTCTGCATTGCCGGAATGATTGCTTTTGTGCAGGAAGGGACACCTTCCTGCTCAAAAACAATCATTGATGGTGTTTTTCTCTTTCTATGTGTGCTGCAGAATGTAGTACTCATAGAAAGGGGAAAACACAAGAAGAAATAAACATATTTCTCCTCATTGTGCCTCCTTATGCCTTCCCTGGGAGGCGTAGGATTCTGATGCATTTTCTGGTTTACAAAATGTTGTAAATCTGGGAAAACGGCAGAATCCATGGGTGTTGCGTCGGAGCACCCACAGCAACACTCATTGCAAAGTGATGTGTGAACAGGGGCCATATTTACAAGGCCACGAAAAGCCAGGTAGGGTGGCTTTACATGGCCTTGTAAATATGGGCCACCTCACTGTGCCGCCCGGGCGTCTAAAAAAGGGACGCACCAGCTGCGCAAATGTGCCCCTAAATATGGCCTAGATTCTTACTATAGATGGAGCAACATTATAGTCTATTGAACCAAATATAGGAGGTGCTTGTGCAGGGCAAATCCTGAAACTCAAGCATTTAAAAGCGCACTCCTATGTGATAATAAGAAAACGGAGGCTCTGTGAATTGAAATATTTGCCTAGGATCTCACAATATAGGCAAGCAGCGGAGCTGATATAGATTCCAGGTTGTCTAGTTTCACATTTTGAAATTCAGCCAACAGATGGGTATCTCTGCCTGTCTGTCTGTCTGTCTGTCTCTCTCTCTCTCTCTCTCTCTCTCTCTCTCTCTCCTCTCTCTCTCTGTCTCTCTCTCTCTCTCTCTCTCTCTCTCTCTCTCTCTCTCTCTCTCTCTCTCTCTCTCTCTCTCTCTCTCTCTCTCTCTCTCTCTCTCTCTCTCTCTCTCTCTCTCTCTCTCTCTCTCTCTCTCTCTCTCTCTCTCTCTCTCTCTCTCTCTCTCTCTCTCTCTCTCTCTCTCTCTCTCTCTCTCTCTCTCTCTCTCTCTCTCTCCCTATCTCACTCACATCAAAGGTCACTTTTTTGTCTTTAGTTCTATGTTCAGACCCAACTCAGGGCTCCACGCCCAACTGCCAAGCCAATAGTCCATTTATTTGTGGGTGTCACATCCCCAAAAATAACTTGAAGCTAAGCACCTGGTCGTGAGCCATTCTACACTGATTAAAAGAGGGCTGTGGGCGAGTAGCCTCCCTCCCTTTTCCCATCTTCAGAGCAATATTTAATTTTTAAATATTTTCTTTGCTGCGGGATTGCTTTAGGCCTAGTTTCTTTTTGGCCCGGTAATAAATTTGAATTATGCCGTGAAAAAATTCCGATATTTCTCACTGGGACGTATTTTTAAGCTCGACGTATCTATTATTTCTTTCTATATTGGCTTTTGATTATGAAAGCGTTTTTGGCAGGGCGTGCGTGGGTTACACAAATGCACGAGACGATTAGATAATACTATCTCATTTGCTCAGTTTATGATTCACTTGCTGCAGTTCCCGGTTTTCTGAGCCCCCCTTTCCGCTGTACTTTCATTGGCGCTCTGTTTCTAGCAGTTCTTAACCCAGGACCGGCTTTCGAGCTGGTGGCGTCTGGTGCGACAATCATTTTTGGCAAACTCACAACCCATGACCACCTCCTCAGATTCTCTCACCACCATAGGGCAAAGTTCCCCTCCTCGCTCCAATAATAAGTTATTGCTAAACACGAGCCGCCCCTGAGGACAGCGCCACCTCCACAGGTCAGCGCCCAGTGCAGCTGCACCAGTCGCACTGCCCTAAAAAAGGCCCTGTCTCTCTTAATGCCATCTTCTCCCCTTCTGCTCGGTGGCTGTCTACTACAAGCACTATACCGACTCCAAGGCCGTTCTTGGACAGCGCTCAGGGTAAAACTGAATGTTACTCCACACATGATCTGCCTCTCCCCCCTTTCACCTCCTCCCACTGGTAATTCCAGTGGCGGCTTTTGTACACAAGGGTCAGGTCTTGACTGGTTACCTCAGAGCAGTGACTGCCGGTGAGTAAGCATCATCCCCTCATCCTCTTACCTGAAACAACTGTTCAGTTGTAAGCAAAAGGTGAGTCCATGGGAGGGGGCCAGGGTAAGAGTAGGAAGGAAAGACATGTGGGAGAAAGGGAAACGTAGGAAAATAAAGAAAACAAGAAGATTTTATAGATAGTCTGGAAATGATGAACTGCACTGGCGGCCTGGAATGAACACTTTATTCAAGGCAGCCAGGGAGTGCAGCTAAGTGAGTGCTTCTCTAAATCTAGGCACCGCACGCCTGGACTCAGGTGCGCCATGTAAAAAGATGGCCCAGGCCCACTCTTAATTTTAAGCCTGGCTACCTGCTCAAAAACGCCTTAACCACACCTGCAGTCCTATGCGCCCTTAGTGACTCCCATCCACTGGGCGCCCAGTCTCCTGGTGCTACTAGTATTTAGTCTGGAACCTTCCCAGGCATGTTATTTCCGGGATCACCTCCTGACCCCTGGACTCGCCCCATCCAGCCTCCCCCAGGCAGCCCTTCTGAGGCACCTACTAACCAGCTGCAGAATCTTCTAGACCCTCTTCTTCATTTGATTGCGATCCATGGGAGCATTAAAACATTGATGAGAGGAGGAGGGGCAAGTTTGTCCTCCCTCCTCATCAACAAGTTCTTTCACATCTGTGAGGGGAATATCAACCACATAAGGGATGAAGGACTTGAGCGGCACAACCCCACATGACTCCAGTGTGGAATAAAGGGCGGCTGCTGGAAAGGACGGATAGGGCAACTTTAATAATGCATTGAGGAAAAATGTGGAAATATGCCTACTACCCTAGGCCAGAATTTCCAAATTTCTCTAAGTAGACATTTGAAGTTATACGTTTATAGGAACTCTAAAAGGGAGTGACACGATACCCCATAAACCTTCTGGCCCCCCTGGCATTCAAGTGACACATGAAATGAGCGAAACAACAAAAGACAAAAACACAAAATTTTGCTGTAGGAAACTTGTTGCAGGTTTATTTTGCACATGTAGGCAAAAAAAAAAATGGGTTAGCTTACAGGCGAACCAGGACACCAGTGGATTAGCAATTTATACTGGTTGCCCACCTGATTGGCCAAATAGCACCTGGATTACATACCAACAGGTGGTATACTCTTGATGGTTCTCGCCCTGTGACCCCCTTATACTGAACTCACGCCAAATGGAAGAGCGGTACCGGGAAAGCCCCAGTTGCTCAGGTTTACAACTGCCTGTGGGACTAATGGGGCGCAGTCACTTTTTCCCCCAGATTCCTGCCATAAGGCTGGCGGGTAGTTGGCCAGGAGCACACCCACTGTGCTCCCTCTTTGGTTGCATTATGCACTGGAAACAACACATTTTGGACACTTATCTTTGCCAGAACTATTTATATTGTTGGACTTGAGAAATGGATTTGATTTATTTGTGACCAATGATATATGGTTTCATTATCTCATTTATATATATATTGTGATATTATATTAGTGTTTCATTACTCAAGAGACTATAGTAGATTATCAGTTAATTCTGTTTTTGTACATATATTGGAGCGCAGGTGAGATATCGGATTTATCTATATTGACCATACCTAGGTATGGTTCTTTAGGGTATTCTCGTAACCTCCCTTTTCTCACCTAGCTGCACCACATATTACTCATGCCATTTTGTTACTAATATCCCTGTAGATATTGAGCGCCCTGACCTGCGTGGTTACCAGCCATTAATTTCTCCATGCACCAGAAACCCTTGGATCACCCAGTAACTCCACCAAGCTCTCATAGGCAACTACCGTCGGCCCTGCTACCCCCGTGATACTTTGCCCACCTTTCATCTGCATCCTGCCCTCTACAGGACCTGCTATACGTCTAGCAGGGAAATATCCGTGGCCATATCTGATAGGTGGACTCCAACTTCTCCAAAGAAACTTTTGGTTTGCGAAGTGATCAGGCTGTGCCTTATTAAACCTCATCCCCTTCTGTGAATTTACTGTATGGAGCAGTTGGTCCGTCTGCATGACACCTCCACAGACGTCGCTGAACTGTCCCCCTCCAAAATGTTTCTGGGATAATCTCAGTCCAAATAAACTTGAATGACACCATGCATCTACTGATAACCACCAGTGTTTCATTCATGGTCTGTTCCCGGGGTCACCTTCCAAATGTTGTCAAATCATTGACAACCAGGTGGATTATGAGTATGTTGGTGCCGCCGGGGTCTCTAGTTAGCCCTTGGCGAAATCTATTCTTGAGCTTTGCCCTTTGAATGCCTGGGAAACCCATCCACAATATGCTAGTGTAAGAAAAGCCATGGTTCCAGTTCCTTGACTTCGCCAGCTGTGCCGCCTTTATGACAAAGGAAGACCCAGACTCTGACCCCTGGCAAGGAATACGGCAAAGTTGGGGCACTGTGTCAAACTTGTTTAGTAGGCAACGAAAACAGTATTTGCAAAGCATCACATTGTTATTATGCACTGCAAGCACAAAAACATCTGTTCAGATGCACAATGATGGGAGCTTCATTTCACCAACCAATTTCATTAATGCACCAGACAGACCACTGCAAAACGGTGCCACCTGGGGGCCTCTGCGTGTTGCCCCTCCAATGAATCTGCACCTTTTAAACTCCCCCTCCACCTCCACTGGTAAGTCATGTCTCAAGGCCTGACATATAGATTGGCGGATTGACTCCCACCGGCCCCTTGAGGCTGGCTAGTGATAGCAAGCTGGATGACTGGAACCCCGCAAAACTGAATGGTATTGCGGGAGGGGAGTGGCCCGCGGGGCTTGGGATGCAGCGCTAAGCCTCTGCTTGCAAATGTGGCCGTGCTGCGTGAGCCGCATGCGCCACGTGCAGCCCCATTTATTGCAGCTGGGGATAGTGGGCTTTCTTTCCTGTCTGATTGAGGCCCCTTTTGCACTTACTGCACCATCTTCTACATTCAAAGCCACTTCACAGCCTTTAGTCCTTCATGCTTCTGATCTATCTTCTAAAGCTCAGGTGCTCTCAAATGCTCTCAAGGTGACATCGATAATGCAATACAAATTTAGCTAAATTAATAAGTATGTTTCAAAGATTGTTTTCAAGAAGCAAGATCTCAATGCCATTGCTGCAACATTGGCCTCAACATTGATTACGTTTATTGACCCCGGTCAAATGCTTTACATGCACCTATTTCATCAGAAAATCCACTCAGGGTCCTAGCACCTTTGAGACTAGCCCACCTACTGGGTATTGTTTATGGCCTCAGAAAAGCAGAATTCAGAGCCTCTTGAAGACCTCTATGTCCTAAAGTAAAAGGTCAACCAATGCAATGACACCCCTAAAAAGAAAGGTGACATCAGCTACCCTGGTTTCCATTTAGGGGATATCTTCTCATGGAAAACTAGTAAAGCATGTCTTCTGGGAGACACAGGATACATTTGGGGTTGGCTGTGGATGTTTGTGACTTAATAAATAAAAGCTTTGTGATGAAAGGAACACTCACATCAAAGACATCTCAGCAAAATATTGTATGTAGTTAGATCACCTAGTAGACTAGTTCAAAGTGTATGGACTGCAGTCAGTTGACTACTTATCTGGCATCCAGAGATCATGGGTAATCTATTCTGTTACAATACAACTAGAATGATGACAATCCCAACATATACAGAGGTCAAGTTGAGATAAATGTGTGGCTAGAATTCATGACTTCAGAAAAGGGGGGTTTACCAGATTTGGTTATTCCGATTGGACCGCCTGCACATGGGGCTAGAGAAACGTGGCTCATTGAGCTTCCAACTAAAAGTTCTGCATAGACGCATTAGAGATATACAGTTAAAGCACTTCTGTTGCTTTTGTATCCTTCAATCCCGCCCCAGATCAAAATATCTTAAGAGTTGAAAGAGATTGAGTCTTACGAATGACCGCTTGAGGGGATGTCAAAACAGAATGGATCTTCCCAATGGATTTTGTTTATTTGGTCCTTAAGTTCCATATTTATTTTTGTCTTGGCAGCTCAATATCTGAATTTTGGTATCCCTTGTGGTTTCAGCATCCAGTCCCAAGGTGTATTGGGGGGCAGGTGAGATGAAACCAAACAGAAATGAGCAATTAGTTTTAACAAACATGGATGTAGCAGGTGGGAACATTTATAAAGAAATGGTGCTTGGTGTAACAAATGGCCTACTCGTATCCATGTACAAAGACTTTGCTTGCCAGTAGGATTTGTCCCCCAAACTGAACGGTGACAGTTTTGGCACATTGATAATTGGGAATGATGCTACAATTTGCCTGTCTTGTTGTTCAATGACATGTACTCATTAGATGAGGCTGTGTTAATGTTGATGGTTTTTTCATTGCTAGAAAGGAAACGAATATATAGGGCCTGATTCATGAAGGTCCTTATGTGTAGTAAAGTTACGAGTGTGGTGTCTCTGCACTCATGGTGGAATCTCCGCACTCGATTGAAATCTCTGCACGGCACACTCTCTGCAGTACCCTATGGAGATTCTGTCCCAAGTACTGAGATTCTGTCACGAGTGCAGAGACTCTGCCATGTGTGCGTACACTCCGCACTCGTAAATTTACTAAGTGTAAGTACCTTCGTGAATTGGGACCTTAGTTTTTAGTTCATGTTAGCTTTTTCACCAAATTTAAGCTACACGGCTGCGCAGTTGTGTGCCTATTTTTAAAAGAATTATTACACAACAAAGAAATGCCACCACCCTCGTGTCTTTATAGAAAAGAATCTATCTAATAGAGACCAAGTACAACCTCATGAAACTTGGTACGGTATTTTTATTTATAACAGTTCTTCTTGTTTTTTTAATTTATTTTTGGAGATAATTTTTAAAGGCAAAAAAAGGGGAAACCAACTGACATCTTTAGACAATTATACAATATTTACAAATCTAACAACAACACGCTAAATCAAGACAATATCACAAAAACACAGGACATTATATATACAATATACACCTTCATCATTGTTTCAAAAATGAATTCATGAATTTAAACAAACAAAGCGATGTGAAAGACAAGAGCAAAGACGAAAGTACAGTGTCTTCAAAATTGATCATTCAATGATATAACTTGCTCTTGTGAGTGTGCCGACGCGTTTCAGGTTCGAGTATAGAATTTTCGAACCCTCATCAGGGCTTTGTTATTCGTCTGTGTGGGGTATAAAAATAAATTAAGTTTTGTTGAAAAGCCTATACACCTCATTGAACTGCCTCCTTATGTGTTAGAATTCTATGGAGAAATACCTATATTTTACAGGCAGGGCATCCTTTCATCTATAGCTCTTTTAGACGTGGCTTCAAGCTTTTATTTCTAAAGTAAACAAAGCATAAATTGTATTAGGAACTTTTTGTCAGCTCTGAAAGACAGTGAAACAAATGTTTGTATGCCTTATTTACCTCACTGCGCAGCATCAGATGCCCTGTGGAGGGAGGGGATAGTAGTAGCACGACCAGCCTGATCAGATAGAAAAAAGCAATCGGTATGGTAGTCATGTCACTAACAGAGATATGAATATCGTGGTTCTGTTTATCTCATACCTTGAGAGGTGCTTGTTCTAATTCTGTGACGGATGTTGTCCTTTGTTATTGGAACGCCACTTTCGTGTGGAGTGACCTATTTTACGAAAAGAGGGCCGGTAAGTATTGGGGGCGGAGGGCGCCAGTTAGATAATTTGGGCAACCATCTCATATCTTTCGTTAAGGTCCTACCTGTCCTGATTGTTCAATGCCGGTCTTCTTTTCCGGAAACGCTCACGGAGTCTCAGTGTCCCCGTTGCGCACTGAACAGAGAGAGAGAGAGACCCGGTCAGGAAAAGGGGTTTATCTCTACAAAGCATGTAACCGCGAGTGGCTCAGAGAGGGAAAGCGTACATACCTTGAAGAGTACGCCGACCTCCTTAACTTGCTGCCTTCACTATCCACTTCTCACCGGAGAGTGTGACAGCGGCGGTTGGCCATTTTGGTTTTTTAGCGTGTATACTTCGCAAGGATTGTGGGATATGTAGTCCCTTGGTGTGAAACTCAGGCACAGTGACGTTAACAGTTGCTTGCAGCGAGGGGAAGATTGACACTGCATGGGCGGACCATCTCTCAATGTTGGACAATAATTACAAGCTATGAATCTAAATGTGGGCGTGCTTTGGGCTGGGAGGGAGGATTTGGAATGGCATCTGAAACATTTCATGTATTCGATTACATCTTTGTTAATATCGCGAATGATCAACCAATCAGAGCCGTGATATTTCGGACATACTGTTAAGCCCTGTCAGTATACTATTGAATTTCAAAATCAAATACGCTTCCTTTTGGAGAAGCACTCTGTCAGCCTCCGTAGGACGCTGTACTGTACGCATTGCAAAAAGTACTGTCCATTTGAAATCATGCTCCCCGTGCGACATCTCTAAGAAATGTTCTACCATGGGGGCAGTTTGGACCTTCTTTTTAATTCGGGACCTATGCTGACTGATGCGTAGGTTCACTTGCTGGTTTGTCTTGCCAATGTAGATTTTTTGGCACGGGCATACTATTGCGTACACAACATTTTTAGTTTTGCAGTTGGAGAAGTCCAAGTGTTGCCACTTGACTCCATGATGTTCAAAATCTTTACCCTCAATTGTGCTGGAGCACGCAACACAATTACCACACCTGTGGTGTCCTTCTACCGGCTTCATATTCCAACAAGACAAAATGTCATGTTTTGGTTTAGGCTGTGACAGGTTGGCTCTTACAATCTGCTGACCAATGCTTTTGTTCTTTTTGTATGCAAAGATTGGGCGAGGAAATGCACATTCTAACCCATCTAGGATATGCCAATTTTTTAGAATCATTTGCCTCATTTTATGCGTGTCAGGGCAGAAAGTTGTGACACAGACCGGACGGTCCAATGGCTTCTTTTCTTTTGGTTGTAGTAAACATTCACGGGGAGTGAATCGTGCTCGTTTGAAAGAGTGTTTCAACAATTTTTTAGGGTAGCCTCTATGGGTCATCTCCTCACAGAATATCCGTGCATGGTGGTCAAACTCACTAATCTCTGTGCAATTTCTGCGTATTCGCAATAGTTGCCCGTAGGGTAGATTTGCTTTTAGGTTTCTTGGATGGTAGCTCTTGTGGTGCAAAATGGTGTTTTTATCGGTCAGTTTCTTGTGTAGGGACGCTTTTAGGACCCCCCCACTACACCTGACCTCCACGTCCAGGAAGGTCATTTTGGTGGCACTTGATTCGATTGAAAACTTAATGTCATTGTGCCTTGTATTGATCCAGTCGTGGAACGACAACAGATCGGTCTGGCTCCCCTGCCACAGGAGCCAGACGTCATCTATATATCACCACCACTGTCCCATGTTTTCAATATACGGGTTGTTGTTGTATACAAATCTCGTCTCGTACTGTGCCATGTAGAGCACTGCCATTTCTGGGGCATAAGGACACCCCATGGCAGTGCCCTTGACTTGCATGTAGAAGTGGTCATTGAATACAAAATAGTTCTTTTTTAGAGCTATTTCAGCGAGTCGTAAGATAAAATGCGTGGGGACCCTATGAGGTCGCTCCCGCATTTCTAGGTATAGTTCAATGACTTCGAGTGCTTCTTCCTGGGGTATCTGGGTGTACAAGGACGTGACGTCCATAGTCACCATAATCTGTTTCTGTGGGTCAAAAGGGGTTCCTTCCACCTTGGCAAGAAAGTCAGTGGTGTCTTTCAGATGCGACTTGACGCCAATAAGGAAAGGCTTCAAGAAGAAGTCCACATATTTTGAGATGGGCTCTAGGCATGAATCGACCCCAGAAACTATGGGTCGACCCGGAGGTTCCAGCAGGCTTTTGTGGATCTTCGGTAGAAGATAAAGGATCGGGATACGTGGGAACTTTTTGTTGAGGAATTCAAATTCTTTACGACCCAAGTACCCTTCCTCTTTTCCTACTTCCAATTCCTCCAGAATTAAACCTTGGATCTGTTTGGTGGGATCTTCTGTTAGCACTCGATACCACATTTGGTTGTTTACTTGGTTAAGGCCTTCAGCAATGTATTTGTCTCTTGGCCAAAGGACCACTGCTCCCCCCTTGTCAGCTTGTTTAATTATCAGCGACGAGTCATCCTTTAGGCTTTGTATCGCTTGGCGTTGGGGTTGGCTGATGTTTTGCGGTACATATTTCTTCCCCCTTTCCATTTTGTTAATTGATGCCACCAAGATTTGCTCAAAGGCCTGGATTTGTTTGGGGATATTTTGATGTGGCACAAATTGGGATTTGTTCCTTAAGCCTGTTATTTCGTTATCCACCACTGCTGGTTGATTGAAAAAAAAGGCTTTGAGCCTCAGCTTTCTACAGAATTCAAGTGTCTCTATTTTGAGTTTAGTGAAGTCAGTCTTAACACTAGGGACAAATTTCAGGCAGAGATTCAAGACAGATTCTTCATGAATTGTCAATGTACGATCAGACAAATTCACAACAACATTTGGTTTTTCTATGATTTGTAGAACCTGTTTCTTGTTCGCATTTCCCATGCAGGTTTGTACCTGCTTTTTTGTTGTTGGCCCCTGTCTAAAAAAGACACTTGCTTTCTAGAATTGTTCCCCCTTGTGTCTGAATCCGAAGACCCCGAAGATGAGGTTTCAGAAAACGTAGTGAATCGATTACGCGATCTCCCTTGATATTTTAAACGCGAGCAGGTATACCCCTTTCTTAAGGAAGACTACTACACCCTGACAGACTCCCGTAGGGCGCTGTACGAATATCAAGGGAGATCGCGTAATCGATTCACTACGTTTTCTGAAACCTCATCTTCGGGGTCTTCGGATTCAGACACAAGGGGGAACAATTCTAGAAAGCAAGTGTCTTTTTTAGACAGGGGCCAACAACAAAAAAGCAGGTACAAACCTGCATGGGAAATGCGAACAAGAAACAGGTTCTACAAATCATAGAAAAACCAAATGTTGTTGTGAATTTGTCTGATCGTAGATTGACAATTCATGAAGAATCTGTCTTGAATCTCGGCCTGAAATTTGTCCCTAGTGTTAAGACTGACTTCACTAAACTCAAAATAGAGACACTTGAATTCTGTAGAAAGCTGAGGCTCAAAGCCTTTTTTTTCAATCAACCAGCAGTGGTGGATAACGAAATAACAGGCTTAAGGAACAAATCCCAATTCGTGCCACATCAAAATATCCCCAAACAAATCCAGGCCTTTGAGCAAATCTTGTTGGCATCAATTAACAAAATGGAAAGGGGGAAGAAATATGTACCGCAAAACATCAGCCAACCCCAACGCCAAGCGATACAAAGCCTAAAGGATGACTCATCGCTGATAATTAAACAAGCTGACAAGGGGGGAGCAGTGGTCCTTTGGCCAAGAGACAAATACATTGCTGAAGGCCTTAACCAAGTAAACAACCAAATGTGGTATCGAGTGCTAACAGAAGATCCCACCAAACAGATCCAAGGTTTAATTCTGGAGGAATTGGAAGTAGGAAAAGAGGAAGGGTACTTGGGTCGTAAAGAATTTGAATTCCTCAACAAAAAGTTCCCACGTATCCCGATCCTTTATCTTCTACCGAAGATCCACAAAAGCCTGCTGGAACCTCCGGGTCGACCCATAGTTTCTGGGGTCGATTCATGCCTAGAGCCCATCTCAAAATATGTGGACTTCTTCTTGAAGCCTTTCCTTATTGGCGTCAAGTCGCATCTGAAAGACACCACTGACTTTCTTGCCAAGGTGGAAGGAACCCCTTTTGACCCACAGAAACAGATTATGGTGACTATGGACGTCACGTCCTTGTACACCCAGATACCCCAGGAAGAAGCACTCGAAGTCATTGAACTATACCTAGAAATGCGGGAGCGACCTCATAGGGTCCCCACGCATTTTATCTTACGACTCGCTGAAATAGCTCTAAAAAAGAACTATTTTGTATTCAATGACCACTTCTACATGCAAGTCAAGGGCACTGCCATGGGGTGTCCTTATGCCCCAGAAATGGCAGTGCTCTACATGGCACAGTACGAGACGAGATTTGTATACAACAACAACAACCCGTATATTGAAAACATTGGACAGTGGTGGCGATATATAGATGACGTCTGGCTCCTGTGGCAGGGGAGCCAGACCGATCTGTTGTCGTTCCACGACTGGATCAATACAAGGCACAATTACATTAAGTTTTCAATCGAATCAAGTGCCACCAAAATGACCTTCCTGGACGTGGAGGTCAGGTGTAGTGGGGGGGTCCTAAAAGCGTCCCTACACAAGAAACTGACCGATAAAAACACCATTTTGCACCACAAGAGCTACCATCCAAGAAACCTAAAAGCAAATCTACCCTACGGGCAACTATTGCGAATACGCAGAAATTGCACAGAGATTAGTGAGTTTGACCACCATGCACGGATATTCTGTGAGGAGATGACCCATAGAGGCTACCCTAAAAAATTGTTGAAACACTCTTTCAAACGAGCACGATTCACTCCCCGTGAATGTTTACTACAACCAAAAGAAAAGAAGCCATTGGACCGTCCGGTCTGTGTCACAACTTTCTGCCCTGACACGCATAAAATGAGGCAAATGATTCTAAAAAATTGGCATATCCTAGATGGGTTAGAATGTCCATTTCCTCGCCCAATCTTTGCATACAAAAAGAACAAAAGCATTGGTCAGCAGATTGTAAGAGCCAACCTGTCACAGCCTAAACCAAAACATGACATTTTGTCTTGTTGGAATATGAAGCCGGTAGAAGGACACCACAGGTGTGGTAATTGTGTTGCGTGCTCCAGCACAATTGAGGGTAAAGATTTTGAACATCATGGAGTCAAGTGGCAACACTTGGACTTCTCCAACTGCAAAACTAAAAATGTCCTGTACGCAATAGTATGCCCGTGCCAAAAAATCTACATTGGCAAGACAAACCAGCAAGTGAACCTACGCATCAGTCAGCATAGGTCCCGAATTAAAAAGAAGGTCCAAACTGCCCCCATGGTAGAACATTTCTTAGAGATGTCGCACGGGGAGCATGATTTCAAATGGACAGTACTTTTTTCAATGCGTACAGTACAGCGTCCTACGGAGGCTGACAGAGTGCTTCTCCAAAAGGAAGCGTATTTGATTTTGAAATTCAATAGTATACTGACAGGGCTTAACAGTAGGTCCGAAATATCACGGCTCTGATTGGTTGATCATTCGCGATATTAACAAAGATGTAATCGAATACATGAAATGTTTCAGATGCCATTCCAAATCCTCCCTCCCAGCCCAAAGCATGCCCACATTTAGATCCATAGCTTGTAATTATTGTCCAACATTGAGAGATGGTCCGCCCATGCTTTGTCCACCGACCTGCCATTGATCCAACTAGCTGACCGCGGACCACAGCACTCCAACGGGGGTTTCCAGTGCCTGCTGCTGCCGCCGCTACATCTCGCCGGACCCGCTACGCGGGTCCCGCTTCGCGGTCAGCAGCGGCCAGTCAAGTCCTGCGTGGGGTGTCACTGTTGCTCTAAGAACTTTACCGGCAGGGCTGCGAGCTCGTGGCGGGGGACTCCAAGGACCAGGAGCCCCCGCGTGCCCGTCACCACCTGGGCTGCTCTCCCTGCCGGCCCCACCCCCTCAGCCACCAATCACATACCTATAAAGGGAAACTTACATCCCCGCTGCGCGGGAGCGCGCGGGAGGGCGCCGGGAGAAGCCCGGGACAAGGGCAGGACCGTCTGTGGCCGTCCGGGGCCGCGGGAGGCCGGGCTGGGCCCACTCCCTAACATTCTACATCCTGCATCTTACGCCACGGTACAGCCAAGGTTCTGTTATTTATGAAAAGACACAATATTTAAGGCTTTTTTCTGTGCCCCTGAACACTGTTGCCTGGTCCTTCATCTGTGGTGTTCCTCCATTCCTCTCCTTGTTGCCAGACGGGGGTCAGTGGGGTCTTTACGAGCACTTAGTGTTTCACCCAGGTATAAGGTTTAGCAGGGGGGTAAACGTTACAGATAATAGGGCCAAATTTAGAATACACGGTTTTTACTAATTTTACAGCATTTACTTGTGCATTTTGTGATCTTTGACCTGATAATTTTTTTTTTTTTTTTGAAAATCTGTTTATTAGCAAAGTATGTGAAGCAGTTATACACATTTCAATTTCAGCACATCAAGATAAACCATGGAGATATCCGCTTAAAACAAATCTGTAGCTTTGTCATGTCTATTTCACATTTTACATTTTATGGCGATCAGAACTGTCGCAGTTAAACAAACCCCCATCTTTAGAAACCCTCCCACCACCCTCGAACAACCCACCCGACACTCTCTTTGCAGCTATCAAATGAAGTGAATAGAACGAACATTTATCTGGGTCACCCTTATTAGTACAACATGTAGTCTCTTTTTCAGTACACTTAGTCGGTGCGAGGCAGCAAGCCAGTGATTGGACGGTCCTCAACCCATAACCTTGCAACACAGCCGGTGACAGTGTGTGAGATGAAATTCCGGCTTCGGACATTTTATTCCATATTCGGTGTGTCACTGTTATCCCCTTCCTCCCCATCAACCCCCGTTTCAAACTCCCCCAACATGGTAAACCAGTCCAGTGAGATCGGCCTTTTGCGCAGCCCTCTGTATTCTTCGCGTTGCAGCGCTTCTCCCTCCGCCCTGCTCCAGCGCACTACCTCTGCCTTCCATAATTCAGGGTTGGGTGGGTTAGGTGACTTCCATCTCATTGTGATAGCTCGCTTCGCCAATAATAAGGCCAGATCTGCAAAGCGTGACGCCACTGTCCTGCTGCGCTGGGAGGGTCTCAGCCCCAATAACGTGCCTTCTAATGTAGGAGATCGGGACAGGGCTCCTGCGCTCTCAAGTGATGCATGGACCGTGGTCCAGTAGTATCCTAACTTGGGGCATTGCCACATCATGTGTATCAGTGATGCATCTTCAGTGTCGCAGCGGGGGCAATTGCTTTTAGCATCAGGAAACATCGTATGTAAGCGGTGCGGGGTCAGGTAGGCCCTATGTAACAGCATTAATTGTATGAATTTGAACTTGGGGTTCCTGGCTACTTTCCTGGGAAACTGCAGTATTCGGTCCCATTCCTTGTCTCTCAGGGGTCTACCAATATCCTCCTCCCATGTCTCCTTGAGAAACGAGAGAGGGAATGTCCTCCCTTCTCTGATGATCTTTGACCTGATAATAATGTCTAAAAAAAACGGCCTCAGTTACCCCTGCAGCACTTAAAACCCTTGACTCCTTTCTTGTACACGTGGTTAAAAAAATTAATAATGATAGAAGGGAATCCTTGGGCCTAAGTCAATCGCCAATTTTGCTCCCATTGAGCCCTGACCGAAGTACACAAATCTCTGATACCCCATTGCCTGACCCTTCTACCTCTATTTCTGATGTTAACTTAATCAACCTGGAAGTAGATGATGGAAACTCTGATTTGCTAGCTGATCAGTCAATAAATGTCGTGCCTGACTTAGAGCAGCAGCAAAACACTGTCGCGGAGATCCCCTCATCTTCTTCCCCTGTTACACGTCCTGTGAGAAATTGTAGAAAAGCTCAAGCCAAAAGGGGGGGAAAACAGTCAGGAAAGAAGAAGGTTAACTTACCCCCTGGACAGAAAGGGATAAATGTGGAGTGTGATGACGTTGATGAGCGTAGAAAAATTATTGATGATGATCTATTTAACAGAATTGCAGATATGATAGATATAAAAATCAAAACCATCATCAAGCCTCTTATTGGGAAGATCGATAAATTAACTTCTGAAATAAAAAAGATGGGAGGGTTGCAAAGTAAGTTGGCGGACGATTTAGAGAACTTTGTCAATGAAATTTGTAAACCTATAGTAGCCATAGAGGAAGATCCGGGTGCCGCTTTAGGCACTATGGATTTACAACAACAGCCCATCTTGGATGCTCAATCGTTACCATCTGTGCCTACCAATGATGTAATTAGTGAGGCTCCCATGTCTCAACCTACGGCACCTGTCCCTTTGCACTTAGGGGATGATTCACCACAATTCATTCTGGAAGCCTCCCCATTAGTCCTGGTTTTGGCGAATGTGCCTGTTTTATCTCAGGAGCAAAGGGAATCCGCCCAAGGCCTTAAGGACAAAGCTTTATATTGGCTTACTAGCAATATGCGTATGGCAGACCAGGGGGCAGATCAGCTAGCCGGTGATATTGTTATGGCAAGGAGGGTATCATGGATTGGGAGCAAGATTAAGAAATTTAATGGGGACTGCGTTATATTAAATTTTGCTAGCGCTGAAGTACTCCCTAACATTCTTGCTAATATCCTCCCACCGCAACGCAGAACTGGATCCATAATTCCCCTTACCCTGAAATTCTTCTACACTGAGACTCAGATGGTGACCTCCTCTAATATTCCCAGGCCTAGAAGAAATGATAGAATTGCTCACTGGGGCGGGGAAACTAGGCCCAGATTTAATAACAACCACTCTCGCCCCTTGAGTAGCCGTGGGTTAGGGCAAAACAACTTTCTGCATGGGCCAATGGCCAGAACACCAGGGCCACTTTGGCCCAATTTAAATAGGTGGGGCCCACATACCCCAGGTTATGTTAACAGAGGCCAGGGCGTTGGGTTTATGTCTAGGCAAGGGAATGAACATCTGTCAATACGACCCAATACCCCCCAGCCTACGTGGAATCCGGCAGCAAATGGATGGGGTCAGGTGCCCACTCCTTTTGACTGGGGATTGGGAATGGGAAATAGATACGGGGTTTTGTCAGGCCTAAACGACTGCGATTGACATACAGAGGTTACAAATCAGGGTATAGATGTCACAGCTCAACAATTGGATGCGGCACCAGCTCCAGGCCTAGTATCTGAGATTCCTAGGGATTCCTGTAGGCTAGTGAGTTGGAATATTGCGGGGTTAAATGGCAAACGTGAGGATAAATCCTGGTCAAGCTTCGTCTTAGGCCATCATATCATAGCCCTCCAAGAAACGTGGGACACTTCTGATAATCTGTGGTGGGATGGGTTTATCAGTTTTACCAAAGCCGCTGTCCATAGTCGTATGGGGAGGGCCAAGGGAGGCCTTTTATTTTTGTTTTCATTAGACTTAAAGGGTAGCTGGAGGCAGATCGACACTGATTCTCCTAATATCCTGCTGGTCGAAAGAGTGATCAAAAACACTAGTAGGACTATTTTTATTAATTTTTATAACTCAGGTAACAGTGAGCACAGAGGCCGTAATATTATGGATTTGGATAGGATTTTAAACACGGTCAGTCAGAATAAAATGCTTGATACAGATTACATTTTATTAGGTGATTTTAACATCCATCCGTGCAACTTAAATTGCAGGAGAAGTAGCCCTGATGGGGACGATGGGCCCGAGGAACCCCACTTTGAACATTCTATTGAGGGAGAGGAATTAGAGGATTTTCTTGCCAATTTTGACCTGTATGAACCAGATGGTGGCATTAGACAGCCAACCTTTACTGGTATCCCGCATGGTACCATTATTGACTATATATTTGTATCCCTAAGCACTCTTACACGGGTCAACGCTTATTGTACCACACAATCACACTTCAGTGACCATAACCCTGTAGAGTTAGAAGCGGCTTGGGGAGGCAATTTTGGACCATCCCCACTGGAAATTACTTCCCATCCATTAAGGACAACCAGACAAGGAAGACGTCTGAAATGGGCTAAGGTGGTCCCAGAAAAATTTTATGCTGAAAATTTCCCAAAGATTAAGGGAAAGGTTGAGATCTGCAAAAATCCTTGCGCACAGCGCCAAGAAATTGTAGAGGCCTTTGAGGCCATATGTGTGCAGGTGTCACAAGATCTCCTGGTAAAGACCAAAAACGTAACTCCAGGTAATAAGCGCTGGTTTGACTCAGCCTGCTCAAAAGCACATAGATTATTAATGATAGCTTTAAAAAGTATTCCCAGGGCAAATGATGAGATTACTAGACTCAGGAAAATCTATAAATTAGCATTAAAAAAACGAAAGGACATCATCAAACAAGAAGCATGGGAAGATCTCCTTTCGGCGGCAGTCCTGAAGAATAGTAAAAAGTTCTGGGAGATTATTAAACAGCCTTTTTTCTCGGATGACGATAATGATATTATGGATTGCGTTATTCCTGATGAAAAATGGTTATCCCACTTTAAAAATGTTTATGGGGACACTGCTGATGTAACTACAGACGCTCTGTCGATAAGATCAGCCACCTGCTCCATTATTTTTAATCAAGACGAGGTGGAGAAAGCCATCATGTCCACCACAAAGCATAAGGCACCTGGCCCTGATGGCGTGCCCGCTGACTTCTTCATGTATTCCCCAAAATTGTGGGCTGAAGTCTTGACAAATGTGTTTAATGCAGTGAATGTAAACCTTGTACCTGCATCATGGAACATTTCCACCATTGTTCCCATTTTTAAAAAAGGCCAACGAGATAACCCAGGCTGTTATAGGCCTATATCCCTCCTAGCTTCATCGGTAAAAATCTTAGGCAGAGTTCTCCTATCTAGGTTAAGGGAGAATGTCGAGGGCTGTGGTGGATTGTCCGAAATCCAATATGGATTCAGGGAAAAAAAGGGTACCATCGAACAGTGCATTAATTTACACCTGCTCATTTCCAAATACACTATAGCCAAGGAGGGGTCATTGTACCTTGCATTCATGGACCTCTCCTCGGCTTTTGACCTGGTCAATAGGACCAAGTTGTGGTCCATCTTGTTGGAGATCGGCATAGATGAAGCTTTGGTCACCTTTATGTCCTCCCTGCACCAAGAACTTTTCTCGAGTGTACGAGTGACCAATGAGGGCAGGTGTACCGCTCTCTTCAGATCCTTAAGGGGCGTGAGGCAGGGCTGCATTTTGGCCCCCTTACTGTTTACCATCTACATTAATGGCTTGGGGGCACATCTGGAGGGGCAGGAAGCCGATGTCCCGCGTGTAGGAGCAACCAAGATCCCGGCACTCCTATACGCGGATGACGCAGTGCTGATCGCGCGTACGGGAGTTGGTCTCCAGCGCCTATTAAATGCTTTTGGCACGTTTATGGACCAACTAGACCTTAAAACAAACGTAACCAAGTCACACACTATGGTGGTGGGTTCAGAGTGTCGCAGGAAGAGAACCAAAACATTCACCTGTATGGGGGACCTGGTCACCAGGGTATCCACATTTCCCTATTTAGGCATTCTGTTTGACCAGAAAGGGACATGGGGACCACAGGTTAGAGCTAAGAGGTTGGCCGTCACTCGATCATCTTCAGCAATTCTGAGTTTTGCTGCTAGGCTAGGAGATAGGCCTATGGAAGCCATAGTAAAAATCTACAATAGTAAATCTGTGGCTATTGCATTATATGGCTCCGCATTGTGGGGGTACGCAAACATAGAGCCAATACAGAGAGCGGAGAATGGATTCATTAGAGCCCTGCTCTCTGTACCTCAGTCCACTCCGACGTACTCTATACACAAAGAAGTTGGCCTTCAGTTTCTTTCGGATAAGTTGCGTATGGCCCCTCTGATTCTATGGTTAAAATTATGGATGAATGAAGAACTTCCATTAAACCATAAGATCCTGACCGATGTCCTGTCCCTTGACAGATCTAATAAAATTCCATGGCTGGCCTATCTTGCAAAAGCTTTTGCCGACATAGGTCGCCCGGAGCTTTTCATCTCTCCGGAATCCATTAGGATTCAAGATCTTGATTCGGTTAAAAAGTCTTTTTTAGGAAGGATGGAGATGTGCCGTGAAGAGAGTGAATTAGCAAAGCCGGCAGTGAGGGATCATTGTTTGTTGCTTACTACACCCTCACTTGAACCTTACCTTGGCTATGTCACACTTCCTTTTCACAGGTTTCTTTTAACAAAATTTAGATTTAATTTGTTGCATTATTATTTAGGTTCTTTTCAAAATTGGCAGAAACCAGAATCAGCCCCGCCCTGCAGCTGTGACCAATTCTCAGTGCAGGACACAATGCATTTTGTCATGTTTTGCGGTTTATATATAGAGTCTAGGAAGAAATTCCTGCTACCAATCCTTAAGGAGGCCGGCTTCACACAGGTGAGGCCGGCTTTACTCTATTTACAACTACTACCTAACCCTCACATTACCTACTGCGTTGCTAAATTTTTGGTAGCTGCCTCAGGGGCAAAAGCCGCCTGCCAAGATTAATTATAAATGCTAAGCATATTTTTCTTTTTAAAATTGTTTACTATAAATTTTAAATTGTTGTTAGATATCTGTATCATGTATTTTATGATAAATCTTGTATGAAATGTATTTTACCGTTTACCTCTTTGTATGGTTTTTAAAAAAAAGCCGAATAAAGATAAATTGACTGACTGACAGTGTCAATCTTCCCCTCGCTGCAAGCAACTGTTAACGTCACTGTGCCTGAGTTTCACACCAAGGGACCACATATCCCACAATCCTTGCAAAGTATACACGCTAAAAAACCAAAATGGCCAACCGCCGCTGTCACACTCTCCGGTGAGAAGTGGATAGTGAAGGCAGCAAGTTAAGGAGGTCGGCGTACTCTTCAAGGTATGTACGCTTTCCCTCTCTGAGCCACTCGCGGTTACATGCTTTGTAGAGATAAACCCCTTTTCCTGACCGGGTCTCTCTCTCTCTGTTCAGTGCGCAACGGGGACACTGAGACTCCGTGAGCGTTTCCGGAAAAGAAGACCGGCATTGAACAATCAGGACAGGTAGGACCTTAACGAAAGATATGAGATGGTTGCCCAAATTATCTAACTGGCGCCCTCCGCCCCCAATACTTACCGGCCCTCTTTTCGTAAAATAGGTCACTCCACACGAAAGTGGCGTTCCAATAACAAAGGACAACATCCGTCACAGAATTAGAACAAGCACCTCTCAAGGTATGAGATAAACAGAACCACGATATTCATATCTCTGTTAGTGACATGACTACCATACCGATTGCTTTTTTCTATCTGATCAGGCTGGTCGTGCTACTACAATCCCCTCCCTCCACAGGGCATCTGATGCTGCGCAGTGAGGTAAATAAGGCATACAAACATTTGTTTCACTGTCTTTCAGAGCTGACAAAAAGTTCCTAATACAATTTATGCTTTGTTTACTTTAGAAACAAAAGCTTGAAGCCACGTCTAAAAGAGCTATAGATGAAAGGATGCCCTGCCTGTAAAATATAGGTATTTCTCCATAGAATTCTAACACATAAGGAGGCAGTTCAATGAGGTGTATAGGCTTTTCAACAAAACTTTATTTTTTTTTATACCCCACACAGACGAATAACAAAGCCCTGATGAGGGTTCGAAAATTCTATACTCGAACCTGAAACGCGTCGGCACACTCACAAGAGCAAGTTATATCATTGAATGATCCATTTTGAAGACGCTGTACTTTCGTCTTTGCTCTTGTCTTTCACATCGCTTTGTTTGTTTAAATTCATGAATTCATTTTTGAAACAATGATGAAGGTGTATATTGTATATATAATGTCTTGTGTTTTTGTGATATTGTCTTGATTTAGCGTGTTGTTGTTAGATTTGTAAATATTGTATAATTGTCTAAAGATGTCAGTTGGTTTCCCCTTTTTTTGCCTTTAAAAATTATCTCCAAAAATAAATTCAAAAAACAAGAAGAACTGGTATAAATAAAAATACCGTACCAAGTTTCATGAGGTTGTACTTGGTCTCTATTAGATAGATTCTTTTCTATAAAGACACGAGGGTGGTGGCATTTCTTTGTTGTGTAATAGTTCATATGGTCCAGCTACCACCTCAGTCCCATGTAGGACCTAACTCCCTTGGTTTCACATATTTTTAAAAGAATAGCACTTACTTAAAGTGTTTTTCCAACAAGAAGCATCGATCAGCATACCTGAATGATTTTTTTTGTAGGGTAATCGATTACCATGATTAACGTCTTCTCCTGAGAGCATGTGGGACCGACTTAAGTGAAAGGTCATTAGCAGCAATAGTTTATGGGATGTGCATGAGGTATTGCCTCTCCTTTAAGCAAAAACAATGGGTTCTTGATGGAAAACATCTATTAAAACACAGGCATTACAATATAGTGCCTTTACAACTCAGTCAGTACCACGACTGCGACGTTACAACGAGTTCCATTACAACAACTCGCTTTAGGGAATGCGGTGCTGTACTGGTGTTGGATTTTAAGTCCAACACCTTCCCTACTGATACACTGACTGCAGTTGGAATAATAATTTAAACGATTCCAAAGTCCAGCTCCTCCCTAAAGCAAGTTGTTGTAATGACTTGGTTTGTAATGGAACTTGTGGTAATGACACAGTCGTGGCATTGACTGCGTTGCTAAGCCATGCGTGGTTTTGGCATGCATGGTAACAGATGCTATTAGTTCATGACAGTGTTAGGTTTTCTTGACAAAGAGATTGTTAAGTAGTGGCTTTGCCTGACATGTCCCATGACAAGGCGAAGGGATTAAGAACTTCCATCAAGGTATGCATGGTAACTTTGATGCTGATACTAATATTGGCATATCTTGATTGGTGAGCTCAGTTTGGTAATCTATATCATCTCTATGCACTACCCTATTTCAAGATCAATAATTTGGGCAATGTCAGATATGCAAGTAAAACCTCACTGATAGAGGCTATCTGCTGAAGTCAAGGAGGATTTAGAGCTTCAAGATGAATAACTGAATTACTTCACTGCTGATGTGTAGCATTCATCTCCTCAGATGTCTCATAAGAAAATAGGTTTAGTCACTGATACTGGGATTTCAGTTCACCCAAAAGGGCCCTCACACATACAATTGAAATCATCAGTGATCAAGATGCCCTGTGAATATGAGTAAGTGTCAATATACCGGTGTTAGGCGAATTCTCCATTAGACACTTGGGTCTTCACTTCATTGATACTGGAGAACTGTAATAATCAGAGAACCACAAATAAAGTGTGAACTTGGATTAGGAATTAGTTATACGGCTTACTGCGATTTAGGAATTGAGTGCTAACTGGGAATGATGAACCCACTGGCAAATGGCTTCAACATCTTACCAATAACTATCAATTAAGAGAGTGTGCATATTAGGGAATGGCAATCACTTGTACAGACAGGGCACTGGCAATGACGTGAGTTTATTTGACACTAACCAAGAAGTATGCTAAAATAATCTGGCACAGTTTAATCTATTTATGTAAAACTTTTAATTAGTGATGGGTAAAGGTTTATTTTTGAATCCATGAAGTGGGGAAACGTCGCCCAGCTTAGCCAGATAGGACATTATACCTGTCACACCCACTGCATTTCCAGATTTCATGCTGCAAGGAGTCCCTTTCGTGGGAGATCTGAGGCTGCAAATTGTATGGCAGCATGCCACCTTACTAGAGCAGATATGGATTGTTGAGTGGAGGGGGACAGGACAAGGTGGAATGTCCCTGAGAGAGATCCTAGAAACAAGGTTCCGAAGCGGGCGATTACTCTGCCCTTGCCTTTGCTGAAGGTTGCACCGGAGGAAGCAGAATTAAATGTTTTTAGAAACCCAATCACCTTACCCAGCTTACCTCTTTTCGGGTACCAGCACTGGCAGCAGGAATATCTCCATCAGTGTATCATCAGGTTCATCATAGGGACTAGCATACCTCTATATCGCAGACATATGTGGCCCTGAAAATAACTTTCCAGATGGTGCACCTGCAGGTGCCCAAGATCTCAGTGGAGTGGAAGTACCCCTGCACTTTCAATAAGCAGAGGCAGCCCTCATCCAATTTGACTTCTGTGTCTTTAAGACACCTCTTCAAAGGTCAGGAGCTGTTCTGGTTATTTCTGAAGAAGAAGTCTAAACATGGACACCTGGAGAACAGTGTTTGTGGAATTGCTGCCCTGTGTGATCCACTCAAGGTTCTCACAGGAAAATTATGCAAGATCGAATTGATGCATTACCTACTGAGGCTGTCCAGATGTTTTCTTCTTCTGAGGAATTTTGTGAAGTTTATAATTTTGCAACATAGTTGTCAATAATTGGATTCTGTGCAATGTTCCTAGCAGGTAAAATATCCCAAGCAAATAATGTTTTATTGGGATAGTTGTATACTGATGATACTTTTTGAAGAACAATTCTACCATAAAAATTACAGTTTGCAGGATTTTCCACCTGCACAGCCTATTCCTCTTGGTTTTGTTGCACTTTTTAAAACTTTATTTACTGGACTAAAACAAATATGCCTAATGTTGCACACATCTAGTACCTACAAACTTCTCTCCTGCACCAGCTTCACTGGGTCCTAGGTTTCGTTCTCAAGTACGAGCATTTTCATATGCAATCTTCCCTTTCAGCCTTCCCAGAATTCGTGAAGATTGTGGCCACATTTATAGAGTTCCTGCATCTTTTGAGCTTGGCTGTGTGTCCCTTCTATAGTGACTGGCTTATTCACTTACATCCCAGATGAAGGTAAAAAGAGGGACACAGGAGAAGTGCCTGTACATGGAATACCATGGTTGTTTGATGAATCGGCGGAAGGTCCAGTTAATCATATAAAAATCTGGTATTTACTGGGGCAGTCTTTAAAACTGACTTATACTCAGTGTTTATTCTAAAGAGATTAGTGATAAAACTCAGAAAGGAGCAGCTGGATCTCCTGAAGGAACACCAGGCCCCAGTATGGCAGCCACTCATGGTACTGGAACATATGGCAGCATGTGTTTTTTTGGTGCCGCCTGCGATCCATTCTGCATGTTTTGTGTTCCTCAATAAATATGGTAAACTGCCAAAATATTCACACCCCAAATATTCCCATACAAAAATATTGTGACCAAAATATTGATGTAAAGATACTTATAATGGTAAGTACAATAATATCGAGAAAACAATATCGATGTCATAAATAATAGTTGTAAAAAATATTGTTTATATATATATACATATATATATAATTAATAAATATTAAATATATTAAAGAACAACATTTGATGTAATATACATTTTAACAAATATAACAAATACACTTCATTTAAAAAAGTTAAACATACATATATAATAATTAATATATATGTATATATTTATTTACTTTAAAACAATTACTAAACTAATAATGTTATGCATTTTATAAGTTTAAATGTATATAAAAATTTAACAAATAAATATATATCTATATATACCAATAACCTCAAATCTATTTTAAAAAAACTCTATAATAAATTAAAACATTAAACTATTTAAAATCCTTAAACTTACATTTTCCACTCCAGTGAGTGCAACAGTAGGTAAAGTGTTGGACAGCGGAGGGCTAAAAATTACTATTCCCACTCCAGTGCATGCAATTGTAGGGAAAGTGTTGGATAGGGGAGGGATACAATTTACTATTCTCACTCCAGTGAGTGCAACAGTAGGGAAAGTTTTATATAGTGGAGGGGTAAAAATGACTATTCCCACTCCAGTCAGTGCAACAGTAGAGAAAGTGTTGGATAGCGGAGGGGTAAAAATTACTGGGTCCGATTCACAAAAGTAATCTGAGACAAAATCCTAACTTTACGACTTTTGGTATTCACGAAGGGCATTTAGGAGTAGTAAAGTTAGGAATCCTAACTTTACTACTTTTAAATGCCCTTTGTGAATAGCGAAAGTTGTAAAGTTAGGATTTTGTCTTAGTTAAACTTAAGTTTTGGTCTTAAATTAAATGTAAGACCTGAGAAGTGAGACAAAATCCTAACTTTATGACTTTCGGTATTCACAAAGGGCATTTAGGAGTGGTACAGTTAAGATTACTAACGTTAATACTCCTAAATGCCCTTTGTGAATACCGAAAGTTGTAAAGTTAGGATTTTGTCTCAGTTAAACTTAAGTTTTGGTCTTAAGTTAAATTTAAGACCTGAGAAGTGAGACAAAATCCTAACTTTATGACTTTCGATATTCCATTCCATTCCATTTATAAACTTTATTTCGGCCACTGGTGCCATAAAAGTGCAAGAACAATAAAACAGATAATATGCACTATATAGTTTAAAAAGGAGACAAACACACAGTGTTACAGGAGGGATGTAAAATGATGTATAAAATTGTCTGCAACCTAATAAAAACGAGGTAAAAGCAACCATCCGCATATGGGATGTGATCTAAAAAAATGTCAAAGGTTAAAAATGTAGGACAAAGATATAACCCCAAGCATGAGTAGACAGTTGCTCAACCTGTGCTAATTCAGTGCATTGGTTCTTCCCTGGGGATCTACTTTACACAGGCCCATCGGATGCGCCACATGCAATTTAAAAACCGTGATATGGCAAAGACAATTGGAGGATGGGTGTCGTACTTTAAAACTCTGTAAGCCTCAATGCAGCGCATAAAGCTCAAGTTCCTGCATAGCTGGAGTAGCCAACGCTTGCGCGGAAGTCAATAGGCAGATCAGAGAAGCAGAATATGTAGTTTGGATTCCTCCTTTGGTCTTTCACCCATTTACTAGTGAACGCTAGTAGCGGGAGAGTCCCTAATCTGAATTGTACATACAATTTCCTGGCCAGTGGGGTTTGAATGAAATCCAGGAATTTTTCCTTGCTGTATGCATCTTTTACTAGCAGGAATTCAGCTGTCAAGCGACCACATAAGGTACTTTCTTGAATGGCCAGTAGTTCAGTTAGTCTATAATGATTGACTAGTTCCAGGCTAGAAATTGTGGCACATGATGTCTTGGGTGTTCTCCAGAGGTCCTGCTTGCCTAACTTAGAGGCAAGATCGCTTATGTAACAAAGCCATGGAATTTTCTTGGTGGTGCATGTGACTAAAAAGTCCTTAAACTCAGCCCTGTATACAGACAACTCTGGGGTCACTCATAATCTCCGCCAGAAAGTTAAGGGTCTCGGGGAAATCTCCTCATCAAGGGGCCTGAAACCCAGGTCCATGCGAAGGGGAGTAATGGGGGTACTCCATGGTAGGCCTAATAGCTGACGCATGAAGTTGTTCTCCACCGTAATCAAGTTAGAAGTAGGGCAGTGACCCGACAACTCCACCCGGTATAATGTGGAACCCCTTGCCTGTGCTTTGTAGATTTCCACCACAGGGGCGGCTGGTTTCAAAGCTGAGGTTCTATACAATTTCATTATTCCGCAAACTGTCTGGATTAACCTGAGTCTCGCTTTTTCCAACTGTGGCCCCCATTCAAAGGGCTCTGACAGGGTAACTTCCAGATAATCAAATATCCTCACTCTTTCCAGAGGAATGCCATGTAAAGAAGGGTTTGGACGGGTCGTGTTGGGGGGAGGTGTTGAAGACCATATATTTAGTTTTTGTTAGGTTGATCTCCAGCCCTCGTAGCTTACAAAAGTTGGCGAAGCCATCAAGAGTGTGCTGGATACCCATTGGTGTTTTTGAAAGTAACAGGGTATCGTCTGCGAACATCAGCTCAGGCACCTTCCCTAAAACAAGCTTGGGGCATCGTTCTCCTCAATTTTTTAAAGATGGTCATTAAGGCCATTGACAAAAAGACAAAATAAAGTATGGGCTAAAACACATCCCTGTCTTACCCCCTTTTTGACAGGAAAACAGGATGACTTCCCCATATTTTCCGCATCACACATGTGCACAATTTTCCATGTGGAGCCTCTCTATAACATTTAGAAGATAGGGAGGGATCCCAAGGTCACCCAGCTCTTTCCAAAGTTTCTCCCTAGGTACAAGGTCGAAGGCCGACTTCAGATCAACAAATATTAGGTAGAGGCTACCACCCTCTATAGTCACAGTTTTCCAGAAAAGTAGTTGTAGTCTGAATATCTGGTCTACGGTTGACATGTTTGCTCTGAAGCCAGCCTGGTAGGAACTTAGGATTTGTTCTACTTCCAGCCAGCCCTGAAGGCTGTCCAGAAGCACCCGGCCGAAGAGTTTTTGGGTAATGTCAATCAGGCTGATTGGCCTGTAATTGGAGGGTGAGAGGGGGCATCCTTTTTTGAATATGGGAACTATCTCAGCCCCACGCCAGGTATCAGGGGGATCCATGCCCTTCAGGACTGCGGTAAATAGGGCACTCAAATATGGGACCCACATTATGGGTTCTTCACGGAAAAGGTCCCCCGGTAGCTTGTCAAGACCTAGCGCTTTGTTGCGGTGAAGCTTGTTGATTGCATTTCCCACTTCAATCATGGTAATCTTCATGTCCCCCTTCTGGTGGAACTCCGGTGCTATATTGGAACTAGTGGTGTTGCCAGGCCCACCATCCCTGGAGGAGTACAATAATCCAAAGTGAGTCTCACAGGCTTCAGGCACTATATTAGGCTCATTGGCCGATCTCCCATTTCTATCACCCGATCTCAATATTGTCCAGAAGGTTTTTAGATCTTTGTCATTCAGGGCAATCCTGAGAGATTCCCACCTCTCTAGTTCCCAGTTTTTATTTCCTGTCGGGTGGTCCATTTGTACCTGGCTCTAGAGAGTTTGATCTGTGGCCTTCACTGCATCCAGAAGGTCCCGCTTGGCCTTGCAACACTTATCGTTGAAAGCAGGCGCACTTGTTTCGACTATTTTCCCTAGTACGCACAACCAGAAAAATACATCCACCAGTATTGAGGTAAGCTCTGCGTGTATTTTCCCTGGCTTATCTAGGTCAATGGTGGGACCTTCCACCTGTGCTGCCTACGCAATTTTGGTTATGAATGGAGTTGCTTGCTGATACACTTTAGCCAGCTTGGAGGGCGAGTTTTGTGAATGGCCCCGTCTGACATTTCTTCTGTTGTTTGTTACTGTCATTCCACTAATCAGATTTAGGGGGACGGCAGGGGATTTGCAAATGCCAAGAATCCATGGTTTTAAAATCATAATCAGGGCATTATGGTCACTGTCCTGCCTCTGTGTGATAAAAAAGTCAACGACCTTATCCCAAAATCTTGTTTCTACCATAATGTAGTCAATTAGGGAGGCTTGACCTGCTCTGTTGAATGTGGGCTACCCTGGCTGGTCAGAATTGGTCCGGCCATTACAAGCCCTTAACAAGAGGGCTAGTGTGAGTGAGTTACGCTGCATGGCCAGTGGGGACCATACTTTAATAGGAGTGGTCAAGGGGTCGGGAATAGACCAATACAGGTCTTCTTCCGTAGGGGCAGAGTGGGAAGGGTCGGTGAAGGGTTCAAAATGGCAGTTAAAATCACCCTCTATGATCAACCATATCCCTGGACCCAAGGTTGGGATGAACTGTCCTAGATGGGCAATGGTGGCAGATTGTTGGCTGTTGTTAGCAGGACGCGAATACACTTTAATTAGGACAATTTTCGTCTTTGTGGGAAAGGAAAGCAGGACACACTGGATGTCATTTGTGGGTGTGGTTATCTGCTCTGCTCTGCAGCCCAGGTGGGTTCCCACCCAGATGGATAAACCTCCAGAGGGTCTCCCCCCCTCTTGCCCATGGTTGCTAGCTTATTGAATAAGGCAAAGCCTACCCGCTGGGAGTCCTCCCTCACCCAAGTCTCCTGGAAAATACAGATGTCATGGTTGTCAACAAAGTCACACCATTCAGGGCAAGGCAGTTTGCTTTTAAGACCTGCAAGGTTCCATGAGAGTATCCTGATCCCATTGTCGTTCCCACTTTCCGCACTCTCAGCCTCGAATGCACTAGCACTCTGTGACGGCGAGGTACCTGGTTGTGCCGTACAGCACCTAACCAGATCCCTCCTCGATTCACTTTCTCTGCTTATGTCACCCTGTGAGTCGGGGGATATAACATCGGGACCCCACTTGAATTAGTTCTCCCTCCTTCCTGAACAGTCCCCTGAGAGGTGCTTGAACTATTACCCCCTGCAGTTTGTTTCAGGCCGCAGTTCACTTTGCACATGGGATCCTCTCCTACCGATTGTGGGTCCCCACCTTAAGATGGACCCTCCCCCAGTCAATCTACCTATTCACAATGGGCATTTAGGAGTGGTAAAGTTAGAACTCCCAACTTTACTACTCCTAAATGCCCTTTGTGAATACCGAAAGTCGTAAAGTTAGGATTTTGTCTCAGATTACTTTTGTGAATCGGGCTCACTATTCCCACACCAATGAATGCAACAGTAGGGAAATTGTTGGATAGTGGAGGAGTAACAACTACTATTCCCATTCCAGTGAGTGCAATAGTAGGGAAAGTGTTGGACAGCGGAGGGATAAAATGTATCATTCCCATTTAGTCAGTGCATCAATAGGGAAAGTGTTTGATAGCGGCGGAACAAAATGTACTATTCTCACTCCAGTCAGTGCATCAATAAAGAAAGTGTTGGATTGTGGAAGGGTAAAATTTACTATTCTCATTCTAGTCAGTTCAAAATTAAAAACAAACAAAATAAAAATATATTTTTAAGTAGATATGTTAAAAATAAAAATACATTTAATATTTTTTAAAAGCATATAATGTTAAATACATATCACAAATACCTACAAATATTATATTACATAAAATAAAAATAAAAATTCAAACAAATATTTTTACTTAGAAATTGTTTATTAACAAAAACATTCATTATTACATAATTTAGCCTTTTTACTTCCTACCCTATAACACCAAACAGCTTACAGCCCACATCGAAAATATAAAAAAAATCATTTGCATAATTAACACAATTATCTATTTAACAAATATTATTAGTTAAAAAACAAATTAAAACACATAAAAATCTAATTAACTTCCCACCCTTTACACCTATATTCCCCATAACCCACACCTACAATTAAACTGTAAAAAAATAAATTACACAATTAAAAAACATTTTCAATTAAATAACTAATAGTATTGAACAACTAATTATGAAGTAAGTTAAATTAATTTACTCCTCACCCTTCACCCCTATACACCCAAAACTCACACACAAAAAAATTTAACAATTACACTAATGAATTATCAATTCATTCATATTAATTATCGATTATCATTGAATCCTCTTTTATATTAACAGTAAGGTACTGATGAGGAAGGCTCAACTAATGAAATCAAAGATATTGAAAAGGGACCTCAGATCAATAAACTCGGTTGATCTAGCTGCCCATTGTAAATGTGCCATCTCCTCCCAAGCTGACTTGATTGAGGTTCAGTTACTCACTGACTCCAACAATTCAACATCTCTAACATTATGGATGGCATTGCTCCACTCCAACATAAAAATGCCTCAACAAAAATATCCAAACCGTGGTATAACAAAAACTTAAACACGGAACTCCGCAACCTTAGGGCAGTGAAACTTCCTGGAGATCAAATCCCTCCTTAGACCAACTTAAACTCCGGAGAAATGTTAGGAGCCTCTACTACAAACAAATCAAGAGTGCTAAGGCTAACTACTTCAAACACCAATTGGATCAAGCGGCAAACCGTCCCAAGAAACTTTTTTTGAATTGGTCTAACAGCAATCAGTTGTAGGTCAAAACCGTTCTGAACCTGAAGGCAGCCGACCCTCTTGCGATGAACTTGCTGCTTTCTTCATTGAGAAATCAAGGCTCACCTCCACTGACCTTGCCTCTAAGAAGGCTCTACTGCCCTCCTCCAGATCAGCATCACCCCTTGACCCCTTAGAAAAGCCCAACTCTGCCACCCAGAACACCAAGAACAATGTGTCATGGGGCACTTTTACCCCATTTAGTGAACAAGACATCAAAAAGACCCATCAGAATATAAACCCATCCAATCACTTCAGTGGCCCGTTACCCCCGGCCATCTTAAAAAAAATCAAGAATGCACTCATCTGCACCTGGACAAGGATTGTAAACGCTTCTCTATCACAAAGCACGATCCCCAACTGCCTAAAAGCAGCTCAGGTATACTAAAAAAACTAACGCTGAGAAAGGTGATCTCAATACCTTCCGACCTATCTCCAACACCCCCACCCTAGCAAAACTTCTTGAAAATGCGTACAATCCCAACTCTGTGCTCACATAGAGAACTACACAGTCCTAGACCAGCATCAATCTGGCTTTCGGAAGGGGCAAAGCACCGAATCGGCTCTCATTCATGTAATGGGTGACATTTTAAAAATGCTCACACAAAACAAATCCTGCCTTCTGATCCTCTTTGACCTTTCCTCCGCATTCGACACGGTTAATCATGACAACCCCTATCCATTCTGCAAAACACTAATGTTTTTTCTTATCTGGTGCTACAATGGTTCTCGTCCTTCTTCCACTACAGATCTCAAAGAGTCAGGGCAAATTACTCTCTCTCCCAGCCCTCTCCAGTACTCATGGGGGTCCCCCAAGGATCTGCCTTATTTCCTATTCTCTTTAACCTTTTCTTGGACCCATTAGCTAACTCACTAAACTCCACAGGTATACTTTTCCATATGTATGCTGACGACACGCAACTCTATTTGAAAATCACATCCCCGGAAAACATCATCTCACTCAACACTACCCTAACGTCTACTCAAAACTGGTTGACTGAGAACCATCTCCTGCACAACACCTCTAAAACAGAATTTCTGCTCTTCTCCCCTCCGAACCACATCCCCAAGCTAGACCTTTGGATGAGTCACCTCACTGCCTTCAACTGCACTTCTCTCTTCATAGCCAAATCTCTCGGAGTCACAACGGACAAGCACCTGAATATGCAAACACATATCAGCAGAAGATATGTAAGGGAGCAAACCACTTGATGAGGACACTCAGAAATATCAACCCTTTCCTTCCACTTAATGATTTCAAGCAGGTGGTCGAAGCGATTGTCCTGCCGAGGCTAGATTACGGCAGTGCTACCCTCTGTGGCCTTCCCAAATACACCCGGGCCCCACTAAGGGCATCACTGAATGCGGCTGCTAGACTGGTTACAGGCACCAAACACAATGAGCACATATCCCCAGTCCTAATATCTCTTAATTGGCTCCCCTATGAAGCACAAATTCAGTTAAAGATTGCAGTTATGACGCACAAAGCCATCCACTTCAATACTCCCAGGTACCTTGCGCAAAAACTTGAACTATTTTGTGCTGTAAGAGCCTCAAGAAGCGCCACTACTTTCCTCTTGAAACCACTCATCCTTACCACTCATCCTTAGCAAAAAAAGAACTTCTCACCGGGCCTTCTCTGGCGCTGCCCCAAAGATTTGGAACTCTCTACCACCTGAAGTATGCAGTATCTCCTCAACAACGGTGTTCAAACTGGAATTCAAAAGATTCCTTATGAATAAATTCCTAACGTAAATGGGCTGGGATCTCCTGCTCGATTACATTGTTCCTACTACCATGATACCATCATTTATTACTACTCTTTTACCACTACTGTGCCCCCCTTCGCTATACATGTACAACTGTTTATTATAACCCTCCGTGTTGCAATTGTCTTGTAATCTGCGATCATTCCTGTTTTTACTCCTACCTGATGTTGATTTTGCATTAATGTCCTTCCTTGCTTCCTACTGTAAAGCGCTCTGATATTCTTGGGGATCTTGTTCGCGCTATATGAAACTTTATTAAAAAAATAAAAAAATTAAAATAATCATTAATTAATTAAAAATAAATTACTTCCCACCCTTTACCCCTAAAAACACTACAACCCACAACTACAATGAATTACACAATTACCATAATTAATTGTCAATTATTTAATTAATATTAATTAACAACGAATTATTAATTATTTAACAATAAATTACTTACCCCTATAAACCCCACAACCCGTGCTTAACATGTACCCCACAAAATGAAAAAACACAATTAATATTATAAAATCTCAATTAAAAATATGAATAAATAAATATATTCATTATTATATTATAATTAAATGACTTCCCACCCTATTCCCCTATAATCCCACAGCCCGCTACGGAACTAAAAAACGCAAAATTTAATTAAAATACAATTAATAACTTCTAGAAATGTAATACATATGCTAAAAAACATAAACAATACTAATACAAAAAAATTACATACATTTAAAATATATACTAACATACATAACACTAATTAAAAAATCGATATTTTAAACAACTATATTTTTGCAAACAATATTAATGACTTCTACTATATTTTTTAAGTCGACATTTCTTACCTTAAAGTCGGTATTATTGACCACATTGTTCTTGCTGTCGATATTTGTGTGTCACAATATTTAACACTCAATATTAGTGTAAGTCGACATTTGCAACTCAATATTTTGATTGAATACCAATAAATATGGAACTTGAAGCACTGGTCACGGTATCAACTAACACAAAGGGCCATATGTATCAACATACCCTTTTGCGATTCCTAAATAGCGATTTTTAAGGAATCGCTATTTAGAAATCGCAAAATGGTATGTATGAAGAAATTTGCTATTTTTTAGCGATTCCTTAAAATTCCTTAATTGCGATTAGCAAATTGCTAATCGCAATTAAGGAATAATTTACCATTCATTTCTATGGGCAGGAGGCCCATAGGAATGAATGTGAAATTATTCTCAATTTGCGATTCGCAATTTGCTAATCGCAAATTGAGGATATTTTCAAGGGTGCAGGGGTGTCTCAAGAACACCCTGCTGCACCCCTGAAAATGACATGTGTGGGCATATGGCGCACATACATGCCCTAAGGGCATGTATGAGCGTCACATGGCACCTTTGGATTTTTAAAAAAATGCTTTTTTAAAAGAATTCGCAACTTACCACCAACTAGAAGTTGGTGGTAATTTGCGATTCCTTATGGGCATTTTGGAATTTATTTTTCCTTGATACATTGCATTTAAGGAATCGCAAAATGTGCGATTCCTTTAATGCAATCACAAAATAAGGAATGGCAAATTTTGCGATTCCTTATTTTGCCGCCAAATTGTTTCATACATACCATGCAAATTTCGGCGTTTGCGAACCCATTTGGCCTTGATACATATGGCCCAAAGTTACCCGATTCCAGATCGTATCCAAGTAGACTGTTCAGAGGTGAGCCACAGGAAAGGGTATTTTATTTTGCATGCCTTCTTCCTTAGGGATGCTAACAATTTGTAGGCTGACGGGCCGTCACATAATACCATGCTTGCAAGAGATATTGGTATGCTGGAGGATTTTTAAGCAAATTTGCCACAAATTTCTTCCTTTTCCATTAATCTAACACTTACTAACAAGGATTAGACAGGAACAGTCAGAAGAGAGAATGGTGAGATCCTTCTGGGTCTTCAGGATTCAGTTCCCACTTTTAAATTCAACCTTTTGATATGGCAGAGTTAAGGTGAGTCTCAATTAAGCTATTTATTTTCTGATAGTCATTCTTACTCTTACCTCCTGTTCTTTGAAATCACACCACAAGAAGTGTAGTAGAGTTCATTACACTGAGCTACACTGTATCTCCACATCTCCCCCACTAGGTTCCTTCCATTCCATTCCTGTTGCACCAAGAACTGAAATGGCCTGTAATTCTGACCCGATACCCACACTTGCCAACAGATGAGTGTAATGATACACTTTTGCCTATCGACCAGGAGGGGCACTATCACCATTTGGGTTTCTGAGATACCCTGCTTATCTGCTTTTGTCAATACAAATTTGAAAGGTTTTAAAAATATCTTACAATTTCAAGCAATGCTCTGCCCATGCAACCACTGCCATCTACACTACAATAATGCACTGAACATTAGAATACTTGAATGTTGAATGCTCCATAGAAGACAATGGAGTGGCTATTAATGGCTAGTATGGGCCTTCTGCTCCAACATTCCAATGTGTGTCTCTGTTTCTCCCTTTTTAATTAAAACAATTCTGTTCTCAGTAGATGGACTTTTCTAATAGCCTCATTGCTCTCCTGTCCGAGGATACACCGGTTGCTAAAGGCCCTTGTCAACGTTATTATTATTATTATTATTTGTGACTTGTAAAGTGCATAGCTGCCCTAGGGCTTCCAGCACTATGAGACAGGGTGCGGGTTGAGGCTGGACAAAGATATAGACAGAGTTATAGGGCTGAGCCTGCGGCTGGGGCCTTTCAATCAGGTTTAGGGCCTTTAAGAACAGGTAAATGATTTCGGCAGTGGGTTATAAGGCTATATTAATACTGTACATTGTTCAACTCTCTTCAAATAAGGGTTACCATACAGCCAGTGAGAAGTAGGCAGAGAGTTTAAACTGTTCAGAGTGAAAGCCCCATTGCACAAATTCTGAATTTTAAAAGTATCAGTAAGATTTTTTTTGTAGGCCCTGTGTGCTACTGAGAGTGTGCCATGAAAGACCTACTTCAGTGATAACTTAATATCATATACCCCTTCGAGCCAACTAGCGCTCAACTTTGTTCACACTCTGTGTTAACCGGTTCTATGACAACAATGCAGAGTACTCAACTCAGCGTCAGTGAAGCTCCTGTGACTGTCACCACTCAGGAAAGAGGAGAAACATACAAACAAATCCTGGAATTGTAGAGAACACAACTGTGACCATCAAATATGACTAAATCAAAGCGAAATTGAGAAACTTAGTAAAAGCTTGTGACTTGGAAATTGATAGGGACATCCCAGTGGCTTTGAGAAGCAAGATGGTGGCTGAGTGAGATTTCCCACAGCTCACCTCCACACCACCTCACTTAGATCATCCCATCGATCGGCTAAACAGCACCCTGGTCCTGGCCTCGCATGGGTGGAATCCGCTCCAGTTGTTGGCATGAGCGAAGGGGGCTGAGTGCGAACACCACGACCGCGAAGAGTAAGCGAGGAGCAAGCGGCATCATTTCATAGTTTGCAGCCGACGCTGGGAGGCACTGACGCGGCTCATACGGCTCGTCGTCCCCGGCTGGGGAAAGAACGAAGCGCATTGCCGGTTGCTGGGCAACAGTCACAAACATTGGGGAACCACGGCAACGAGGAACGAGAGGCCCGCCTGGAACGCGGAAGAGCCCTCGTGGAGGGCAATGGCAGCCCGAGGCGGCGCACGGAGTAAGACGCGCTCTACAGTACCGGGTCCCGAGATTACAGCGGCGACCCCTCAGCAAGATGGCAAGACACGGAAAGGACATCGCGAACCCACTACTGAAACCGGTAAGAAGAAAACGTGGGATAAAAACATTAAGCCTGCATCTAGTAACCCTGCTCCACTGAAAGTTAAAAAACAAGCTGTCATTACCAGTCTTTTTTCTGGTAAAACAAATAAAACTGTTGGTAATATTTCGGTTGATAAGGGCGACCCTGTGCCTGATCAGCTTATGACTATGACTACTGAAACGGAGGGGGGGCTGGATGAGCTGAAGCCAGTCAAAGTTAACAACCCCAATAAAAACACTACCGATTCCATAGACACAAGTATTGCGACCAGTAGCTCTGTGCAAAAATCCTGGGGGTCAAACTCTGAGAATAATGGATCTGGTATTGCGACTAACACGGGGGGTAAGGTGGTGGGCACCCCATTGGAGGCAGCGGATGGGACAAATAATTCAATAACAACAAAAACAATGATTAAGGAGATCGACGCCAATTATGGTGGCAGTGCTAGTAATGTCGAAATCTCAGAAGCTGACACTGAGACAGAAACAGGTTATGTATCCCCAGACCCGGTTGAGAACTTTTACTCGGTGAATGAGGAATCTGGGGGGTCTGAAGATACTCACCTTTCTAGTGCTAGTAGCAGAGAGGGGGGCGAAGAGTCCTCAACAAGTAGTGAACTACAACAAGACAGCCAAAAAAAAATAAAAAGATCTAAAAGGGTGTCAGGAGGGCACAGATCAAACCCACATGAAGATACAGAGGAAGAGCAAGACCTCAGATGGGATTACTCGGATACGCTGCCACTTCACATAGCAGAGGGGAAAGATGCAAACATAGTGAGCGCAAAATCGCTAACAAATCAGGATCAAGGCAGAACAGACGACGATATCCCGGAACCAACGCTGGCAATGATATTTCAATCCCTGAGCTCGTTTCAAAAAGAAGTTAAAGTGGAAAGTCGGGTTGCCAGAGCCGCTGGTAAAAAAATCCAAGGTGCAGTGCGTAAGGTTGGGAAAACGTGCACGGACATAGCTGAGAGACTATGTATGGTGGAAACCCGCAGTGAAATTCTTGAGAGTACAGTAGAAAATATCAAAACCCAGATGACATTGCAGGATAGTACCGTCAAGGATATAATGTGGAAAATGGAAGAGGCAGAGAATCGCCAACGGAGAAACAATCTTAGGATCCTTGGTATTCCGGAAAAAAGTGAGGGGAACGACATTAGGTCATTCACAATCGATCTCTTTAAGAATGCGTTTCCCGAGCTTATACACTGGGATTGGGACAAGGAGATTCAGCGGGTGCATAGATTCCCTTTCTCACTGCCCAAACACACGAGAGGCGAACCGGCGTTTCCCCGAGTTATCCTGGTTTTTTTGGCAACTTTTTGCTTAGACAAGCGGTTTATGATCTGGCAAGGCCCAACAAGAAACGAAACTGGGGGAGCTTTTCTTTTTTTGCTAAGCCTGATTTCGCTCATGCGACTGTAGAGAGGCGTTGGCGCTTACGACAGATGATAACACCCTTTCAAAAAGTTGGGGCATTAGCCTTCTTACAAAACCCTGGTAAGCTAAAGGTAATTTCACAGGGCAAGACTATGTTTTTTACTTCAGAGATTCAGGAGGAGCAGGCCCTTAAAGATATTACCCTGGAGAAGAACAGTGCGGCAGGGGGGAGCTAATAACAATGAACTTTCTTTTTGACTAATGGAGCAGATACAGTGTGGCTATGCTGATATCTAAAAAAAAAAAAAAAAAATCTCTCCGTCTTATTCTCTCTTTCCCCCCTCCTTTTTTTCTTAATCATGTTGCACTACTCTGTATTACCTTGTATTCGTATATATTATTTTACCCTGCGTCTTGATGAAAGAATCAACATGTGGTATTACTAGCTTCAAACGATGTTAAACGGGACTTATAATATAGTAATGTCATTGATTCTTGAGGTAAGGTAGGGTGCAGAATAGACCATAGGAGAGGGTGGAGGTGTGGTGTGTGGGGGAGGTTAGTCAGACGTCATCACACAGGCTCCTGCGGAGCCTGGCAGCTTCAATAAAGGTGGGGGGGTGGGGGTGGGAGGGAGGGGAGAAGGTTGGAGGGGGACAGGGACCGGGATTTTCACAAGGGACACAAGGTGTATACAGGGGGAGATGGGAATGGAGGCTAAGGAGGAAAGGTTGTGTTCAGGGCTCGTATTTGATCTATCTGGTAATTTTAAAAGATCTGGATGGCTAAATTAAAAATACTTTCATTGAATATATGCGGCCTGAATGATATAAAGAAAAGGCAGAAAGTGACAGAAGGTTTTAAGCTATCTGCTGCAGATATTATATGTCTCCAGGAGACTCACATTGAGGGGTCACAACAATACCTATTGAAAACACTTGGATATAGACTTATATCTGCTACATCTCAGGGGTCACGTACAAGGGGGTAGCCATTTTGGCAAAAGGAGGGGGGGATCCAGTTTTCGCGCTCAACTGCGGATAAATTCGGGCGTTATGTGATAACTGAGTGTTGTTATAATAAAGGGAAAAACAAATTGACCTTATGCACTGTGTATGGCAGTATTAGTGATGAGCCGGAAGTGTTGAACAAGATCTCCAATGAATTGGTACACTAGCCCCTCCCCGTTATTGTCTGTGGAGATCTTAGCATTCACTTACCTGGCGATTGGCTATCCAACCCAGGTTTTGGATATCATGGTAGGAAACGAAAGGTATATCACTCTCTGAAAGACTTGTGTGTGCTCCATGGATTAATAGATGGGTGGTCAGAGATATACCCGGGGGATCCCGGATATACATATTATTCGCATCCTCACTCTAGGCATCTAAGACTGGATTACATGCTCATGTCCTGTACTCTAAAATCAATCTGCCAAATAAATAAACTCCTGAGAATCCTCTCGGATCACAACCCTCTCGAACTTACCATCACAGTGGGGGTTGATAGACCCACAGTTATTAATTGGACGTTTGAAAGAGCGTTACTGAATAACGAAGAATGCTGCTTGTATATGAGGAATTGGATCCCGGCTTTTCTGGAGGATAATCTGGGGTCCACCACAATAGAAACCGTTTGGGACACTATGAAGGCCTGTGTCAGGGGCGAAACTATGCGATTTTCGTTCCGACGCAACAATATAGAAAGACAAAAAATGATGTCCTTAGAACAAAATCTGCGGAGAGTAGAAGAAGATCTGATTAAGGCAGTACAGGATGGCGAGGTGACAGACACGGAGGTGAACAAGGTGGCAATTGCTAAAAACTATATTTTGGAAATTTTAATTGAGAAAGCAGTTGTCAGAGCAACTACCCGCAGGGAAACTATATACGAATTGAGCGAGAAAGTGGGTCATCAGTTGGCGGTTAGAACCCGGGAAGAGACATCCAGTACTCTAATTAAAGCAATTAAGGATCCTGCGCTTGGCTTGAAGTCGGATCCGGCAGATATTAGAAAAGCCTTCCAAGCATTTTATCAGAAGTTGTATCATGAGGATGAGAATGAATGTGAGGATCCCATGAGCTATATAGACCCATCAATTACAGAGGGTTTTGGAATAGAAGACCGGGAGATTTTAGATAGCGCACTTCGTTGGGAGGAAATTCTACTATCTATGAACTCCTTAGCCACTGGGAAAGCTGCAGGCCTGGATGGGATTCCAACTGAGTTTTACATCAAATTTGCACCCCAGCTCAGGTCTATCATGACAGAACTTTTTCAATACATCTTTCAGGGCGGGAATCCACTGAAATCCTGGTCACTTGCCAAAATAATAGTTTTCCCCAAAAAAACAAAGATCCCCAGGAAATGGGGTCGTACCAACCAATTACATTGATTAATGGGGATTCCAAAGTATATTCTAAATTATTAGCAACACGGCTAGCACCTCGGATCCATAATATAGTCTCTGAAAGACAACACGGGTTTGTACCTTGCAGATCTACAACTGACCATGTGCAAAGAGCTATATCCCTTTTTGACTACAGGGGGACGACAGGAGACCCTATGGCGCTTATACTGCTTGACGCAGAGAAGGCGTTTGATAGGGTCTCCTGGAACTTCCTGTGGGCCGCCATGCTAAACTGCGGCATAGGAAAGAAATATATTACAGCAATCCAACAGCTCTACGCTAATCCCAGTGCCAGGGTATTGATTAATGGGGATTTATCGGACAATTTTAACATCAATAGGGGGACACGGCAGGGGTGCCCCTGCTCGCCCCTCCTTTTTGCCATTTATATTGACGGGTTTATACACAGGCTCGAAAAGAATGTGTTAATTTCCCCTATTTGCGTGCGTGGTCTAGAAACAAAATGCTTAGCGTACGCTAACGATATAGCCATTGTCACAGGGGATCCTATAAATGCTATGAATTGGATTGAAATCGAAGCACAGGATTTCAGTAGAGTCTCGGGGTACAAGCTAAACTCCAGTAAGACACAGATCGTGCTTAACACTAAAATTGTGATGAGAGATCCGAGAATAGCTGATAAGGCGACCTACATGGGTGTCAGCATTAGTGCTGAAGTTGGGAACATTGTTATTAATAATTTGGAGCCACTTCTGTCGCACACCAAGAGAGAATTGTCACGCTTAGACAACTTGCACCTATCTATTGGAGGTAGAACTAATTTAGTGAAGATGGTTTTTTTCCCTAAGTTTTTGTACTTTTTTAGGGCGATGTGCCTAGAATTCTCACCACATGTATTTAAGAATATAGACACAATGTTTTCACGGTTTATATGGGGTTATAGTAAGCCACGGAGAGCGCTCAAATGGATTACATTACCTAGAGAGCGTGGGGGGTGGGCACTACCTAACTTCATGCTTTACTACTGGGCCTCGGTAATGAAATATAGTATAAGACTATTAAACTCTAACCCAGAAGATCTGAGTATTCCCACACCTCAAGAACTTATCCTGGGGAATGGGAGTACAGGCTGTCTCTGGCGACACGTTAACGATGATCACCTTAAAAAAGTAAAATTCAAAACCATCTCTAGTGTCGTTAAAGTTTGGGGAAAGGTTAAAAAACTACTTGGTCTAGGCCGATTTTCACATTACACACCGGTGTTACAGAATACGGATCTCCCAGAAATATTTCATGATTCCTGTGTACGGAGATGGTGTGTATTAGGGATAGGGCAACTCGGTTGTTTTTTTACTACTCAGGGAATTAAATCATTTGACGAATTAAAAAAAGATTATAACATCCCCAATAGGGACTTTTTTAAATATCTTCAGGTGAGGGATTTCTTACTAAAAAAGGGGGATGGTCGTATCAAATTTCAAATATGCCAAATCATAGAAAATATTCGCAACAACACACCCCCAAGAATTGGTGAGTTCTATGAAAACTTTAACGCCTTACTCCCAGATGATATGGACAAACATGGGGTGGCATTGCAAGTTAAACTTGTAGTTCCATCCAGTATTCCCCTCATTGCATATGATTTGTCACTCACCTATTTAATGTCCATAAAACTACAGGCGCAGTTTTACAAAACATTTTTTTCATTATATTACACACCGTATCAAATTGCTAAATGGGGGACTGGTAAAGGCACTACATGCCCACGATGTGCGCTCCCTGCGGCAGATAGTATCCATATGTTTGCCACATGTAATATCCTAACAAATGTAATAAATGAAATATCTGGGTTTCTTTCGGACATTACCCATGCTAGGGTTGATATCACAACTGAAGAGGTTATGCTGGGTATTACTAGTAATGAGTGGCCTAGTCAGGTTCAAGGGCTGATTTTTGTGGCAATGGCTATCTTTCGATTATGCGTCGCATCAGCCTGGTTAGATTCTACTCCACCATCCTTTTCTCAATGGAAGGCTAGATTACTTGCGACATGCAGTCGCGAAGTCGCCATCTATAAACAAAAGTGGCGTAATATTCGGAAGAGGGGCATGGAAATCTGGGCACCTCTGCTAGACTGGATTCAGGCGCACTGAATGCAGGAACTGGGAAAAGCCTTTGTTAAATGCTAAATTTTTAAACTATTAAATAAGGCAATCCAACTTTTTGATAATATTAAATTGAGCCTCAGTAAATCGCTATAGGAGGAAATGTATGATTAAGAGTGCATTGAGGTTTGATGCTTTTGATATTTTGGTGTTTTCTTCCTTTTCTCCTTTATTCCCTCCTTAAGAAATTCATGTTCGTGTATTGTAATACCTATGTATGTAACAATAAAAGTACCTGTCCTCATGGGGGGTGGGTGTGTTGTAAAAATCTGAATAAAAAGTGTTAAAAAAAAAAAAGGAAATTGATAGGGACAGCGTGATGCAGCTGTGGATACAGGTAACAGTGGTGACGGGGTTAGGTAAGTAATCAGGACAGCACTGCCCAGAGCAAATCACAACCACAAAGATTAGTCTGACTTTAGAATAAACGTTCAAACTCTCAGCAATGCAAGCACCTATCTACAAGCTCTACACTCACTCACACAAAGCCTCCTAAACACCCAGAAAACTACAGTGGTGCCCCACATGGTTGACTTCTACTGTAGTGTAGCTCCTATTTTCCCAATAGGCTCTGCGCATTGGAATAGTACCTACAGCAGTAAAGGCCTAGGCCAGACGTTAACTAGGTCTACTACTGTCGATACTAGACTTAATTTTTGGGTTTGCCAGCTAAGCTCAGAGTTCGCTAGAAACTTTCTCGAATGTTCAAGGAAGGAATTAACTCCCCTGATTAGACAAGAAGGGATTTAGTTTCTGACAACCATAGAACATGACAACTTTGCTCTCCCCTAATCAAGAGTCAATCTCCAGAGTCGTGTGAGCACAAGGCAATTATTTTACTCAGTCAGTACGTGCATTCTTAGTCTCATCAGAATGTAGAGAAAAGGAAGAGACGGGCGTGTTCAATAAAAGATGTTATTTATTGATCAGTCTCTTTTCTCGTACAAGAGAAATGGATCGATATTATTGCAATACTTATAGTTAAGTAAAGTGCATACATTAGAAGCAATAGTATAAAATAATACTGTAAAAACATTGATATGGTTTCTGAGCCATATGATGTTTAAAATGATTAAAATATATTTACATACACATATACATTTGACTAAACGTACTCAACTGGTGTTTCTAAATACGCCTACCCCGTGTACCTGACCTAAGTCTAATACGTGGGCGGGAATATTATTATTATTATGAAACTTATAATGCGCTCGGCTTACCCAGGGGCATCCCGGCGCAACAAACCACAGAAACGAAGAAGACTCAGCTAACACTACCAAGGAAACAAATGAGTCTTAAGCAGCTTCCTAAATGGTAGGATCTGGGATTCTGAGCGGATCTTAAGGGGCAGAGAGTTCCAAAGGGAGGCTACCTGCACAGAGAAACGCCTGCCCCCCGACCGAGCTCTTCTGACTCTCGCTGACTGCAAAAGTTGTTTTTGCTCCGAGCGCAACAGACGCGAGGGTTTGTAGGGACGGGCCATGTTTGCAAGAATGGGAGGGCCTTTACCATATAAAATTTTATGAGCCGTACAAAGCGCTTTAAATTTCACCCGCTCCTTCACGGGGAGCCAGTGAAGCGCTTTAAGGGCCGGAGCAGCAGACTGCCTTCTGGGAACATCCATAAGGACCCGCGCAGCTGCATTTTGCACCTGTTGGAGGATTTTAAGGGTAGCTTCCGGAGCACCGAGGAACAACGCATTCCCGTAATCGAGCCTGGATAGAATTAGGCCACGAATCAACAACTTCCTTGATGGAGCAGGAAGCAGAGGTAACACCTTACGGGCTGATCTCAACAAGCCAAAACAGACCCCTGCGGTCTTCTTGGCATGAGTCCGAAAGGACAGATCGTCATCCAACCATATTCCCAAGGATTTGATCTCCTTCTTGGGGGATGGTGGGTCGCCAAGAGACCGGGGCCAGCAGCTCGCAATGATGGAAGGATTGGAGTTGCCCAGGAGCATCAGCTCGGTCTTACCTCCATTGAGCTTTAAATCAGAGATGGACATCCATCGATAAACATTGGCGAGGCAGTCATGTAATACCTCCGGGTGGGACGCCAATTGCGTGAGGCCCACCACCAGCTGAGTATCATCAGCATAGCTGATGATCTTCACCCCCGAAGGGGCGACCACTCTTTCAAGTGGAGTCATATAAATATTAAATAAGGTAGGGCTCAGCGATGAGCCCTGCGGGACTCCACATTGAAGAGGGATTGGGGCAGATTGCTCCGACCCTTCCCAGACCTGGTAAAAACGATCCGCAAGAAAGGAGCCCAGCCACTTCAACGCTGTCCCCGAGACACCTGCCTCTGACAGCCGTTGGAGGAGCACCTGATGGTTCACGGTGTCGAAAGCAGCACTCAAGTCCAGGAGGATCACTGCCACTGACCCCCCTGTATCGAGAGTGCTTCTTGCCTCCTCCACTACTGCCAACAAGGCAGTGTCTGTTCCATGGCCGGGGCGGAAACCAGTCTGGGAGTCTCCTAGCAGGTGGTTAGCTTCAAGATGGTACGAGAGCTGATGATTGACAAGCTTCTCAGCAATTTTTGAAAAACCAGGGAGGAGAGAAATTGGCCTAAAATTGGCCAAATCAGATGGATCCAATCCTGGTTTTTTCAGTATGGCTTTCACCACAGCCTTTTTCCATCTCTGTGGCACTATGCCCTGAGCAAGTGAGAGGTTTATGAGATCAGTCAAAGGCGTTGACAGGATGTTAACCACGGGCTTAAGGTGTTTCATCGGGACTGGATCACTCGGAGATCCACTCTTCAACTCCAGCAGGACCTTTGTAACCTCCTCTTCCGAGAAGGGGCCAAAGGATATAAGCTCAGTCGGGCAGTTAGTAGAGCCAATGACTGATTCCTGAATGAGAGGGATAGAGGGTAAGGAGGATAATATTTTCTCTATTTTTGAATGAAAGAATTTTGCCAATTCCTCACATTGTCCTTTAGGGTCATCGTGTAGCACTGGGGGGGTGGGTGCTTTCAGAAGTTCTTTAAAAATTTTAAACGACTCGCCGGAGGAATTACTTGCCCTCGCAATCCTCTCGCTAAAGAAAACCCTTTTAGCGTCCTTCAGTGCCCTTTTATATTTCCTCAGCTCCTTCCTATAATAGAAAGTTACAGTTTAAGTTAAGTTTGTTTTTGCCAAGTGAATAACTAAAGAATTCTCTAGGAGGGGTTATTCAGTTCTGTACCTGGAATTTAGGATGAGTGAGGAATGGTATCTCTTTCTCTGCTCTCGATATTCCAGGCTGCCTGCGAGGGCTACCCGGAAGCGCCGGTGCTGGGTCTCTCGGCTTGAGATAGCAGCGCGTCTCTCAGCGCGTCAGGAAGGCGGGGCTGCTGCCTGCGGGGTCTGCTTCTGCTCTCGGCTTCGGCAAGTATGGCTGCTCCGTCTTGTCACCACGCGTGTGTTTGCATAGGGCAAGGTCGGCAATATTTATAGCTTAAAGGTGCCGGGATTGACGTAAGGATGGACATAGGTACGTCAATAAAGATGTCATACGACTTGCTCGTTAGCACATTCTTTACTAAAGTTCTCTGTGAAATCAAAACAATGGCCGCACGGATTATCCAGGTTGTCATAGGTTTGATTTGTTATGAGAACGTCGTATGCCTTATCAGGGGCTGGAGGAATGTCGCTTGTCTAATTAGATCTCAAGCGTTATGACCTAATCAGATAACACGTTCCTGTGCCGTAGTGTGACTGCGTCAGATAACGGTATCTGCATCATGGGGGATTTCTTGCCTCATGGGCTGACTGTTAGTTGACTAGCTAGGTAGTTTAACCAGAATAGGGTCAGGAATAGGGGGATCGATTCAGAACCTATAGAAATACACGACACCCACTCCACGCTAACTATGGTCATATCTACTAATCTATGCATAGTATAACATAGTACAACATACTATAGAGTATAGTGTATACCTTACCACCCCAAAATACATAAATGCATTTCGAAATTTTCAAATATACTGAAAAATTGCAGTCATATATATTGTATGCACTAAAGCTATGAATTAAATGCAAAAGTAAACACGCATTGTTATGCATTATTGCTTGTTGGTATATGAGAAATACACATGAAATGGCTCTTAATATGGCTATACAGAAAAAAAGTCGAAACCATTTCATCACATAAAATATATTGTGAACATACCAGCGGGCAGCTAAAGTCTATATAAAGTCTATGAAGTATCTAAAAAAATAGAAATCTTAGTTCTCTAGGAATAGTTTCTTACTTTAAGCAGAAGATCAGTGTCCCGGGAAAAAATATATAGAAAAATATTTTAGGGGCTTGCTGAAAAAAGTTGCTGTCCGTGAACTGGATTGTAATTGTTCATGTGACTTTATTTTTAAAGTTGAAGGCCGAATTCAGGGAACGCCGTGTGCGAGTTTACTCAAAAGTCTCTATTTCTGTTCCGGAGAGAACATCATATCATTCAGGCTTTCGAAAAAACTGTCAACAGCTTCATGGGAAAGTTCCTCTAAGTCGGAAATAGGGGTAACCATGCATTCGTGCGCATGATTGTCTCCATTGACATTCTGATTTGCATTGCTGACAGAAGGTCGTACCTGTTCGATGCTGCTTTCATCTTGAACTTCACTACTCTTCAATCGCAGTGGTGAAGATTCCAGGAATGCCGTCATCAGAATTGGCAGCCTTTGAGGGCAGCACAGTGCGTGAACCTTGGTAGGAACCAGCAGTGTATCTGCATCCACCGGCGCATCCGATTGTAGCGTCAGACAGGTGTCTAACACGCATTCTTCTCCGCATAGCAGACACCTTAGTACAGGTAAAACACACCTTTGCCACATTGGTCGAAATGATAGAAACCAAGTCATGTTTAGGTCTCTAAGCCGGGAGAGTCCCAGGATTTTTGATATCCGGTCCCGGTATCCAATGGCTAGGATCGTATCTTCCATTGTCGTGAGAGTTTGTTCTGTGACATGGGTTGCCATAACGAAAAATAAGGACTAGGAATAGGATTCCTGCAATTAGTCCCAGGATCAAGGGAAGTCCGCCAAAAATCGAATGGACGAAATCTGGAAAAATACCCAGTATGGCTTTGAATGGTGTTAATGCCATCGAAAATACTGTCTTAAATACCTTTGAGACCCCAGTAGTATCAGAAATATTTAAGATTTCGCTCAGGATTTCTGCGAAATGTATGGGGGAATTAGTTGATAATAATGTATGTATCTCTGCAGTCGTCCTTGCGACTTGTAGATCATACGTTTCTTTAGATGACGTGAGCCTTGTAGGCGTCTGAAGAAGCACTGTTTTCATTCTGCTTAAAGTGTCTATTCGAATAGAAGTAATTTTCAAACTGGGCCATGCCCTCGCCTCCCTGTCTGGAAAGGAGCTGGGGAACAAAGAACGTCCACAGCACTTGACCTTCGCTGTCGTAGTGACGAGATAAGGAGTCCCGGGCATAAGACTGCAACATCTGCGGTCTACAATAAGAATGTAACTCCCATTATAGAGTCTTTGAAAGAATGGTTCTATTTCAGTTGCAGGTGCGCCTTGCTGGTGACATGAAAGGTTGTATGAATTCCTTTCACAGGCTCCGTGCAAACTAATACCGTTACATAGAAGCGTGCCGCTTAGTGACATAGCACAATTGTTTCCACTAAGAAACACTTTCTGTCCTTTATTACTGATACATGCATGTGAATAGGGCAGGTTCCATGTTGTTTTAAGGTACCCCTTTCCCAATTTCTCGTACATGCCAGCCTGTATATATTTTTGGCAGTATTGAAACCTGAAGGTTGAGATTGGAATATTTATGATTCCGTGGATTATCCATTCACTGACAGGTCGTTCTGACATTGTCATTGGTAATCTTTCTAGTTTTTCAATGCTCAAGATTGTATAATCAGCACCCTTCTGCGCCATACCGATTTGTCTATCAGTAAGGTTAAAGATTTGGAATAGTGACGTTGTGTTGATTAAACGCCAAGGCACATAGCCTGAACGCAGATTTTGTAACGTCCAGCCAAGCTGTACAATAGAGCGCAATTGTGACTGACCATGTTGTAATAACAGTAAGTCTTGCGATAATATATCGATTGCTGAAGACACAATGCTGTCCAATGAAAAAATTCTGGAGGACAGAGTCATTAACCCATTGTCCACTACAGAAAGTGATTTTTCCAAATTAATACGGTCAATTTCCCGTATTCTTTCTGCTGTTTCAATTTGAGTAACCTTCCAGGCCTCATTGTATGCTGCATATACAGAGGCTGCTATGAAACGCTTTTGACGCTGTTTGCGTGGTCCCAGTATGAAATCACGCAAGTCAGCACCATCAGTAAGTAAAGTTAGGTGTTGCTTAATTTCAGGCAGTGTGGAAGTTTGTAGCCATTGAAGGCATAATTTGCCCACACTGTAGGTTGTTATTATCCCTGGGTGATGTCTTTGAGGATATCTAGGGTCTGGCCTGGTCATTTTGAAACCCTGTGTTTTATTCAGGAATCTATCTTGACAGTTATTTGTATCTGTGGGCCAGATCAACCATTGTTTCCAATCAGGATGTGTTCTGTTTTGGTTAAGTATATGGTTTATGTCTATTTCTTCATCTGTATCAGAGTTATTGCTAAACATTGTTGGCTTTGGAATAGACAGGTTATTTAAATCTTTGATTTTGGCTAAGCCAAGACAGGTAGTTTGTTGAACAGTGTCATTTAAAAATATCATTTGTTCTGGGATCATGCAGGCTCTAAACAAAGCTTCTAAACCCTGTACTTGCCATTCTTTCGTCCCCCAAACACTTTTCAAATCAACATTTTTGTCCCAATAATCGAATCCAAAAGTATTCATTTTTTCAAAGAATGAGTCAGAATAAATCAATTTTGTGTTGGTTATCATGGTTTTGGTCCCTGTCTTGTTTGACAATTTAAAATAAAATGTTTCCGCATTACTTGTGTTAAAACCTGAAAAATATGAATATTTGCCATACACGGTTCTTGAGCTCCCTTTTGGAGGTGTAGCACAATGTTCCCATTGATTAAAATTTAAAACATTTCTAGGTTGTGCAGATTTATGCAAGAAATGGTTACCATAATGGTTATAGCAGTACATGCTGTCATAATTTGTAGAACCCTGCAAATAATCATGTTTTGTAAATTTAGCAGACATTACTAAGTCAGACATCATATTGTTAATACTTTCAAAGTCCCAATCATCAGCAAATGAGTTTGGTTTTGCAAAGTCACTCAAGGAGATCTTGATTTGGTGTGGATATTTCAGGATCTCGACCGGACCATAAATTTCATAGTCAGTGTTGTCCCAGGCTACCCCACCAGGTATTGGAATTGCTGTGAAGTTGGCTGAAGAAAGTTCTGAAGAAAGTTCTCTTTTCTCGACGTGTGAAGATGTGTGCGGTTTGAGGACCAAGTTGATGTTCTGGCTTGCTGTGTCCATTTTAGCATATTTTCCCTCAATGAAGCGTCCCAAAGTAAATACCATGATGAGCCAAAGTATGAGGATAAATGCACCAAAACCCACCCAAAATTCAATCCATGGAGAAATCAGATATGTTTCTTTTAGTTGTTTCAAAAGTTCCTTTGCTTTGTCTTTAAAGGATTTTGGTGATGGCTGTGTCTTTTGTTCACTGAAGCCGTCAGAGGACTCATCGAAGTTGATGAAGTAACCAGATGCAGTTCTATCAATTGTTCCAATTGGTTCAGGATTTTTGTTTTTTGCATTTTCACTTGGTACTTCAGTATAGATTGGTGTGTCTCTGCTAAATGTTTTTATTTGGGTTTTCAGAGGTCTTAGTTCTATTGCATTGTTGCATAGTCCTTGTTGTTCTTCTGTAGGCGTTTCGAATGTGATGAGCCTTTTTGATAGAACCTCTGTACTGGTAGCAAACCTTGGTGTTCTGCTACTTATTGGGAGTCCACTTGGCCTACTGTTTGTTATCGGCCACATGTTGTGGTTTTACCAGGTCGATGGATACAACTCGGTTCTCCTTTTTTCCAGCAAGTGGCGGTAGTACAACTGATCTTGTCCCGTTGACAGACAAGACAGGAACTGCTTTTCTGTAAGAAGGCCCAAATTCCTTCTTTACCGCGATCTTCTCCCTGACTAGATCCCCGACTTTTGGAATCCAGACAGGTCTTGCTGGGACAGGTGGTGAATCTTCAGTGGTCGTTGGCTGTTGTTTCAACTGTATGTTGCTCAGGTCTTTTCTTGTTTTGTTTAAGTCCTGCAAAATAGCCAAACGGTCTTTGACATCAAAGGTTTTTTCTATTACCACTGAAGTCTGACTATCAAGGTCAGAGATCAACATCCTAGTTCCGAACAATAATTCGTACGGACTGAATCCCTTCAGAGAATTTCTTGGCAAGTTATTTAGACTACGTTGGACACTTATTAGATGTTTGACCCACCCAGCTCCCGAACCTAATACCTTTGCCGTTATAGATTGCTTTATGTCACGGTTTTTTCTTTCAACAATTCCGTTCCCCTCAGGGTGAAATGGACAAGAGTACCGCAATTGCACGCCCATGCTGACCATGGCCTCCTTATAAGCCCGAGAGCTAAAAGCAGGACCATTGTCCGAATGCAGAATGCCAATTGCGTATGTGCCGATAAAGACCCGCAAATCTTTTATAACAGTTCTGGCGTCAGCCGTTCGCTGGGGCCACATCCATATGAATCTCGTGCATGAGTCCACTGCGACCAAGATATATTTATAGTTACCGTCCCTTTGTAAGGGACCGCAGTGGTCTAGATAAACACAGGCTAATGGTTTATCCGAGATTAGAAGGGGCGTCTGTGCTGGACGTCTCACAGTTGATACTTTCATTTTTTGACATATTTCACATGCTAGAACATAGTTCCTTGTTTGTCTTCTCATTTGCGGCCACCAGTATCTCTGTTTTAATAATGATACTGTGGCTGAGACGCCAGCATGGGTAGAAGCAAGCCCTTCGTGTGCCGCTATTATTAGTCCTAATCTGTGTTCCATGTTTGGAATTGCCCTATCCCCCACTCCAGGGATTTGAGCAAAAGGAACATTGTTTTCATCTGTTATGTATGAGTACTTTAATGGAAAGCCTTTAGGGAGTGGTTCTATCGAATCCTTTTCAGAAGCGCTGACAGCTTGTAATATTTCGCTGTCTATTTTTGTTTTTGACCGGGTGATGGCAGCTACGGAAGCCGTTTGCACAGCTGCCTTCGCGGCCTCATCAGCCAATGAATTCCCTGCAACGTGAACGCCATCACGTTGATGACTCAGTGTATGTATCACGTGAGTCTTTGGTAGTTCTTTTTGTAAAAGAGCTACTTGTTCCCATAGCATTTTATGCTTGATTGTGCCTCCTTTCGCATCCTTGAAACCATTTTGAAGCCAGATCTGCAAGTATTCATTATAAGATTGAACGCAATAATACGAATCGCACACTATGAGTGTGGGGAATTCTCGATCGGTATTTTCAAGCGCCATCTTGAATGCTAGTAATTCAGCTCGCTGAGCTGTGCAATCTCCTAGAGATTGGGTCTTAGTTAGGGTTGGTTTAAATTTCCCTTCGTGCCAACGACCTTTAACAATCGCGCACGCAGCACTGTAAGCTTGTTTACCCCCTACTGCGGGTTGTGCTGATCCGTCTGTATATATTATACAGCCGTATTGGTCTAGAGGCAGAATTTCGGTTGGCAGAGGACATTCGAAATCATACTGTAGAAATTCTTGTGTTTTTAAGTAAGGATCAAATTCGTACACCACGTCTGTTGCAGCAAGAGAGTTAGCCCATTGTATCCATCTCGGATGGAGTGCTTTCGCATTTGGAATGCTTGCCTTTGTTACCGCCTCTAAGGCTGGTATTGGTGTCACGATTATTATTCGTTTACCTTGTGCCAGGGCTCGTTCTTTTGCTATAGCTGTCTGTGTTGCTGTAAGAATTTTTTCCGTTGGGCTAAATTTCATTTCAGCCTTAGTGTACAAGTGCGATTTAAATGCAATTGGTACCTTATCTCCCTCATTAGAGGTTAGGTATGTGAATCCGCATCTCCCTGGGATGACTCGGATCACAAGGTTGCGTGTATTATCACGGGTTTCTAATTTTGTTTTAATTAGCATGTCTGTTTGTAAGGATCTCAAAATTTCTGTGTGTGCTTGAGTCCAACTGGATCTTTTAAAGTCTGGTTTAATTAGATCATAAAGGGGTTTGACCCTTTCTGCGTAATTTGCAATATATGTTCTTCCGAAATTTAGGAAGCCTAGAATTGACTGTAGGTTTTTTAGTGTTTTAGGAGCTTGGATTACGGCACATTTCTCTAGGAAATTGTCTGCCAGGCTTTTACCTTCACTTGATAACTCATATCCTAAGAATAGGACCGTCAGATGGGCAATTCTGGACTTTTTGAAGTTGAATTTGTAACCCTCTGCAGCGAAACCAAGTATTATGGTGTTCACTCTTTTCAAGTGAGTCTCCAAGTCATCATCTGTTAAGTAAATGTCATCGACATAAGATAATGCTTCATCATCATATTGTTGTAGTAATTCTGTTACTCTCGCTGAGAATACCCCCGGGCTATTCTTGTACCCCTGGGCTAACCGACAGAATTGTTTTTGAGTGCCATTTACTGAGAATGCAGTTAAATATCTGCTCTCTGGTGCTATGTTTTGACAAAAGAATCCGTTGGAGATGTCCAAGGTTGTTTTGTATTTTTTGCGCACTATGTTATTCATTAGTGCAGCACTGTGTGAGTTTTGCACTGCAAAAGTTTTGCAACATGTGTTAAGGTGTCGGTAATCCAAAACTAGACGGTACGAATTGTCTGGTTTGGAGACCGGAAACAAAGGATTGTTCATTTGTGAGGTGCAAGTTTCAATCACCCCCTGGTATTCTAGTTGATCTAGTATTTCATTTACTTGTTTTTTAGCTTCTTGCTTAATTGGGTACTGCCTTTGTGCAGTAGGTTGTGATTTTAACTGGATTTTGTGAGGAGGAGAATCCTCATCCCATCCTACATGATTTTTATATAAAGCAGGTGCTAAGGCCACTGCCCACTTTCTAGCAAGTGTATATTTTTTATGAATCGGTATTTGATTCGAGAAGGCAGGCATAATTACTTCTTCGCCATGAGGGCACTCCCTGACAAACTCTGGTGGCCAGTCTTTTTCAGCTAGAAGGATGTCATAGCCTTTGGATAGGTTATCCCAAAATAGTCCCCTTATTTTCCTAGTCTTATCTCCCTCTATACGTAATGTTATCTCGTATATTTTGTGGGGCTTGCTAACTCTGGTATCTGCAGTTTCCACTTGAAGATATTCATTCGTGTCCACTGTCTCCAGATGATTCATCAGGACTTTGCGAGCTATGCTCACCTCTGCTGCGCTGTCTAGCATTGTCTGAGCCCATTCTCCGTTTTTCAGCTGTGTCCTCAGTATTCTCGGCATTGTTAACTACCTTGATACTGGCTACCTTCTTTTTGGGAAATTGTAATTTCTTTTTCAGTTGAGCAGGTTCCTTGTCTTTGGACTTGGCGTGCTCTTTTGATCGTCCTCTTCTTTCCGATTTCTGCGAGGAAGTCTGAAAAGATTGAGAGGGATGTGTATCAATGTCTTGATATCTATCAGGTTTTTTAATATTATCCCTATTTCTAAGGTTATATCTATTCCCAGAGGGTTCACTCTGGGGTGACCTTTGTCTCGGGTTTGGAGATTTCTCTCTTCGCCTAGGAGACCTTCCTCTGGACTGGAATTTCTTTTCTTTAGGATTGGATTGTTTGTTTCCATCCCAGTTCTTTTTTGGTGAATTATTATTATTAAAAAATATTTTTTCTGGACTTGTAGTCAGTTGCGGTTTTACTGGTATTCCACCTAGACTATCTCTGCCTAGTTCTTCATAGGATTTTTCTATGATTCTGGCAATTTCAGCTGGTTGGTCTGCTATATCTGTCTCTTTTAACCTCTGGCGGATCGCCACGTTTGCTGCTTCACCCTTTATATTGGCTAGTAATATAGCCGAGACCTGCTTGAAGTCTTTTAGTAATTTCATACCAAGAGTTAAAGCAGGTTCTGGACCGTATTCATCTTGTATTTGTTTTAGCACATCTGGTATTACCGAAATGGATGGAACACCGTGCGTTTTTGTGTAGATGGAAGCAAAGACTGTACCCCAAGTGTCACAGTCCTCAATGTGTGGTGCGATTCCCATTGGGAGACATATAGTCAGAATCCTGTGTTTTTCTAATGGGGTGGTGTCAGGAAACACCGCCTCTATTTGGGTAATTTTCTGTGCCAACCAGAATGGTATTTGTTCCCGTTTAGCTGGAACTTTACCTAGGCAGGATTGGATGTTCTGTGGTGTAATTTTATTTGTGTTCCCCTGGTGAGGGGTCAGCTGTGGAAGTTTAATCGCTGGCTGAATTGTTGAAGTCCGCATTACATACTGAACTAATTGTCTGTGAATTTTTAGTAGTTGTTTTAGCTGTATTAACAGCTCTGCTGCAGGCATTCTTTCGATGTCTGGATGTGGTGTGTATCCGGCTAGGACCGGCCACGTTGCTCCTGGTCTTCCTAAAGGACCGAGCCTTGTTATGTGATTATTATGTTTTAGGGCGCCATCAAATAAGAGCAAATGCTCTTGGAATTTGAGTGGTACTTCCACCTCCTCGAAAGGAGTGTACTCATTAGGAGGTTCCTCTACTTTGTAATAGTGGAAGTACTTTGTTATAGTATTAGCTGCTGGAAAATGTATCCATGTATAGTATACCTCTGTCTGCCGATATTCGTGTGCCTCGATTACGAATATGACTGTGCCACCTCTAGGTGTCAGTCCATTTTCTATAAGTTTTAAGGTTATAGATCTCCTTTTGGCGACCTGGATGAGTATTATATCCGGGTCTGCTGTTTGCATGGTAGCATCAGCATCTGCTATTTCAGTAGCTAATCTAATTGCCTCTCTTTCATCATCACTCTCTGCCATTTTACAGACAGGATGGTATTATGTTTGTTTGCAGATCAGGTTTCTTATGGAAACAGAGATTAGATGCACAATATTCTGGAACACTGTTTATCCTTCAACGTTGACTAGACCAAGAACCATACATAGGAGTTCCCTCCTGCGAGGTTTTGGAGGATATTATAACCTTTCACCCACTCCAGACGTCTTTGGAGTATTTGGGAAAAGGGGTCTGAGTGAGAAAGCACGACTGAGTTACTCTAAATGTCTTACGTTAGTTTTATCGCCCTTTCCAAACGCGTTGGGCGCCATGTAGTGTAGCTCCTATTTTCCCAATAGGCTCTGCGCATTGGAATAGTACCTACAGCAGTAAAGGCCTAGGCCAGACGTTAACTAGGTCTACTACTGTCGATACTAGACTTAATTTTTGGGTTTGCCAGCTAAGCTCAGAGTTCGCTAGAAACTTTCTCGAATGTTCAAGGAAGGAATTAACTCCCCTGATTAGACAAGAAGGGATTTAGTTTCTGACAACCATAGAACATGACAACTTTGCTCTCCCCTAATCAAGAGTCAATCTCCAGAGTCGTGTGAGCACAAGGCAATTATTTTACTCAGTCAGTACGTGCATTCTTAGTCTCATCAGAATGTAGAGAAAAGGAAGAGACGGGCGTGTTCAATAAAAGATGTTATTTATTGATCAGTCTCTTTTCTCGTACAAGAGAAATGGATCGATATTATTGCAATACTTATAGTTAAGTAAAGTGCATACATTAGAAGCAATAGTATAAAATAATACTGTAAAAACATTGATATGGTTTCTGAGCCATATGATGTTTAAAATGATTAAAATATATTTACATACACATATACATTTGACTAAACGTACTCAACTGGTGTTTCTAAATACGCCTACCCCGTGTACCTGACCTAAGTCTAATACGTGGGCGGGAATAGAAAGTTACAGTTTAAGTTAAGTTTGTTTTTGCCAAGTGAATAACTAAAGAATTCTCTAGGAGGGGTTATTCAGTTCTGTACCTGGAATTTAGGATGAGTGAGGAATGGTATCTCTTTCTCTGCTCTCGATATTCCAGGCTGCCTGCGAGGGCTACCCGGAAGCGCCGGTGCTGGGTCTCTCGGCTTGAGATAGCAGCGCGTCTCTCAGCGCGTCAGGAAGGCGGGGCTGCTGCCTGCGGGGTCTGCTTCTGCTCTCGGCTTCGGCAAGTATGGCTGCTCCGTCTTGTCACCACGCGTGTGTTTGCATAGGGCAAGGTCGGCAATATTTATACCTTAAAGGTGCCGGGATTGACGTAAGGATGGACATAGGTACGTCAATAAAGATGTCATACGACTTGCTCGTTAGCACATTCTTTACTAAAGTTCTCTGTGAAATCAAAACAATGGCCGCACGGATTATCCAGGTTGTCATAGGTTTGATTTGTTATGAGAACGTTGTATGCCTTATCAGGGGCTGGAGGAATGTCGCTTGTCTAATTAGATCTCAAGCGTTATGACCTAATCAGATAACACGTTCCTGTGCCGTAGTGTGACTGCGTCAGATAACGGTATCTGCATCATGGGGGATTTCTTGCCTCATGGGCTGACTGTTAGTTGACTAGCTAGGTAGTTTAACCAGAATAGGGTCAGGAATAGGGGGATCGATTCAGAACCTATAGAAATACACGACACTACGAAGACCCAAGAAGAGGAACCAAGTGTCACAAGTGACATAGGTTAGGCAGAGAGTCAAATGACCTGCACCCTGTCTGTCATACACCCAGCAGAAACAACCCTATAGCACTTGACCCTTGCACAGGTTTGACTGGCAGGTTACACTGACATCCTAGCCCCTGATCACAATGGAAAGGAACCCTCAGCATGCAAGACAACACCAATCTAACTACACTCGGCAAAGTGTGTCCACAGAAAGTCAAAGCACGAGTCTTGTTATTGAACCCACTAACCCACAGACAGGGGCATAGCTGCCATTGGTGCAGCAGGTGCAGTGGCAGTGTGGACCAGAGCCCTGCGGGGGGGGGGGGCATTGCAACCTGAAAATGAGAGCCAGCCTGGACTATAGGGCAATCTGGCTGCACCTGAAAGGCTGCTCTGACAGATTAGTGTATGAGCTGTTTCTTTTCTGGGCCTGTTTTATGGTGTGGTAGGCCAGTTACCACAAACATTGCCTGTAGCACACACAAATTCACAGTCTCCCATACCTTGCAAAACACCCTTAACACGTGTCTTTACAAGTTCAAAACTGTCATGATTTGCAGATGTGGGCCACATTTTTGGCTACCTCTTTGGCTAATAGGCCCACAATTATCTTGGTGCTGGGCAGTGGCATAACGAAATTTTAGGAGCCCCCCCCTGCAGGAGAAAAGCCCTTCTCCCGATTTTATCAGGAGCTCTCGGACGAGAGTAGTGTGCTGAGCTCGCCCCCACCCCTCGCCCCCCCCCCCCCCCCCCCACCACTGCGGGGGCTGTGGGGGCCTGTGTTACGCCACTGGTGCTGGGGTCTATTTACCGTCCAAGTCCCACTTTGCTGAAATTTGCTGTACTCTGTCAAAAAAGCGACCAAAGGGCCCAAGGGAACATTGTTCTCGCTTGCTGTAGGGCGCAAGATGTGTATGATACCCCAGGGACGGATATACTTCGGCAAATGAAAGCTTTAAGGAGCTACCTATTGAGGAATACCTGCATTTTGTAAAACCGCGTTACATTACATTATCTCACTTGGTGGTGTGTGACACCCAATCCCTGACTCCGTCGATATTTCTCTGTTCTTCATTACCCGCAGACACCTTGCATCCGAAGCGCGCGCTCCTTCCTGGATCTTTCCTTGAGGGGGAATCGCAGAAATGTCATTAAATTGAACGCGCCAAATGCGTGATTCGGTTCAGCTCAGAGACAAAGTCCGTAGCCAAGAACAGCTGGGATCAGGGCAGATAAAAATAAAATTACTGTTACATAAAAATTAATTATTAAAAAAAGAGCTTGGGGTGGAATTTGAATAGCAATAAACAGAGAAGAATGTGGTCCCAGTGGTCGGTTTCAAGGTCAATGTCACGTGCGGTTCTCGCAGCTTCCCTTCCGTTGCGGGCGCGCTTCTCAGCAGGCCTGGCCGGCAGCTAGTGAGACTTTCCAGGATGCAACTGAAAGCTAATGCTGTGGGGGGGGAGGGGGGTATTGCAAGGCGCAGGTCGTGCCACCATCTTAACCTTCTCAAAATCTAGAGGGCCCAGGATCTTGGTCATCAAGTAGTTAAAACAGTGAGGTCGGAGGGCCTGATCCATATAGGGTTTCCAAACTCCTACCAGGGGCCCCACAGGTGTGGGTGGATTCACTGCCTCACTGTTAGGACGCAAATGCATCAAATCTTACGCCTGCCTTATGGCAGGCGTAAGATTGACGCAGGCACATTTCACATGGGACTTGCCCATGTGTAATGACCCATTGCTGGTGTTGCGTCACTTTTGTGACACACTCCAGCAATGCGTAATTTTTACGCCTACAGATACATCAGAAATACTGACGTATCTGTAACTCCTTGCGACATGATGCGCCATACTGTAAATATGATGCATCATTGGTGTCGCCAGGAGGGCGCAATGAAAAGTGACGCATCGCTGTTTTTCCGCAGCGATGCGTCACTTTTTATAAATGAGGCCCTCGGGGTGGATCTCCGCAATCATTCACTAAGGGCCCGCCGCAGCCATCAGAGAGGCCATTTATGAATCAAGCCCTGAGTTGTGCAAAAGGCAGCTCAATGTAGTTGTAAAATTCTACAAAGCCAGCCCAGTGGCTCCATGGCACTGTCTTCTGCTGACATGCAGGAGATTGGGGGTCTACCATTTCTAAAGACCTTAAAGAGATGGTAGCAGCATTGGTAAATTATTTTATTTGTTCATTTTGGAACTTTTAAAGCACCAGAAACCACTTTCCAGTAGCCTCAGGCACTCAGAAGTCCGGTCTACCCATCTTTCCGTTCACATGCCTCATTTAGAGTGTGAATGAATTTATTGTCTTTTTTAGATGGAGGTGGTGCTTTCGGCTCTCCCTTCAGGAAACCTTTACAGCAGACCCGCCACTGATGAGAATGGTGTCTGATGGTTCAGAGGACTAATGGATTCATTACTGGAATATGTGTTTGACCTCTTTGTTCCTGGTTTGAATTCCCGAGTCCTCTCCGACTCTCACCATTATTCGAATGACAGTGTGAGTGAAATTAAGTTGGGTAACAATAAACGCCTGGTTTGTGAGTTTTATGAAGTAGCTTAATGTTATGTTATGTTAAGTGTTTTTCTATATTTCGTCAATGTCACTCCCAAAGGAGAATCACAGCGCAGAGGCTACAGCAATTAATCTGCCTGTCAATTGCCCATTAGGCAGCTGTTTTAAAGAGCCATGTTTAAAGAAGTGTTTTTTTAAATAATCTAGCTTTGGAATGAAGGAAGGTGCATTGCCAGGAGGACAAGTATGAGAAGAAGTGGCCCCCACTCACTCCAAACTGATGAAAGCGGCGTGGGATCACCATTACAAGGGCAGAAAATCTGAGAAATGGAAGAGGGTGGTAAAACCTGACATGAGTCCGAAGATAGCGGGTTCCCGCCAGGGTACGGTGCTCTGTGGACACAACAGAGAAAATGATTGAAAAAAGATCTCCCATTTCATGGCAAACATGGTGTCAAGGTCTTTTTATTCCCTTGTGGTCACTCCTGTCAAGGACAACAGAGGACCTTCTTCATATGAGAAGGTTTGTGAGCTACTTTTTTGACTTGCCTTGGTGACGGTGAACCCTTTGCACCAGCCATAAGGCCGATGGCCCATCATATGGTAAAGGGGACCTGGAATTTAATTTTTTTCTGGGTGCCAGACCATCATGACTTCAGTGCAGGTAGGGATCCCAAAGGTTCGAGAACCGCTGCACATAAAATAAGATTACAGAAATGTGCCACAAACATACTTGTAACCTAAAATAACATGCAAAAGACCTTGAAGGAATTGTTCAAGAACACATCAATGTAAACTTCAAGTCCTCCTGTTCTACTTGGTTTTTGAGATATCTAGTTCAAAATAATATGGTTTTCCCATAATTTTATGAAGAGCTGAATAAGTGGGAGCCTTTTTCCTGTATTGAATAAAACTATGGAGAGCCTACAGCTCAACCTTCTGATGCATATACAACACAAACAACTGTAAGTGTTATGAAGCGCCAACCAAGATGGCAGAGTTTGTAGTGCTGTACAAATGTCAAGGAAGAGACTGAGAACCATTCAATATAATGTACAAGTAGGAAGGGGGTAGTTTCTTCCTGGTTGTGTGGCTGAGAAGGAGAGAGATTTATTCACCCATAGTTACAGCTTGAAGTTGGGAAGCCTTCAAAGTTTTGTAATAAAGCGCAGGCGTGATAGTGGAAGCATGATAATTATGGACGTTACCTCAGATCCTGTATGCCTAAAGCCAGAAAGCTTGCTTCTTATATTTTGTTTTTTGTTACATTTCTTAATCCTGGAAATATCTTGGCTTCTTGTGTTGCATTGACTTCTTGATGTGGGGATTTTCTCAGGATGGTGTGCTGGTTGTTAATGATTTGCTTAGAATCCAGCATGTCTTGAAGATGATGGAAGCCCTCTATTGATCGTCACTGTAGGAGTGGTATTGCTTCATTCCTTTTAGAAGCCAGACAGTGGCACAATGGTACATCTTAAAAGGTCAAGGTCAAAGATGCTAGTTAGGAGGATCCTTCCATCATTTAGAGGGAATAGGAAAGGTACTGGGGCAGTTGTTCTGAACTCTTAGTATTGAGGTTTCATCCTATAGAGAAACAATATTTTGAGCTAAAATGTGTTTTGTTGGCATTGCAAGTCTTTAAGGAGAGGTCACTGCCACCTGTTTTGGCTGCTGTGCAGAGCTGGGTGGTCATGCTTGCTAATGATTTTTCTGGAGAGATAATACTGACTGCCTTTCACGCCTTTTAACTATACTTTATTCAGCAAAACAAGTGGCCATTAAAGGTTTAAAAAAAATACAAAATACGTTAAAATAACGTGCAAACAACATACTAACCTGATAACACACTTGGAAAGTGCATAGGTAATAAAATGCATATGCTACAACAACTAACCAGTTCGTCAATCAAACTACACTTGCTTTTTTTTCACATAAATAGCCATAAAAGACAATTAAAAGATGCAGACATGATTTACCATAAAAGGTACAACAAGTAAGCAGACATAGCAAACAGATAACAAGAACCCCCTCACTTAGCACTAAGAGCCACCCTCCAATGTTCTCCTAGAGCTTACTGCAGCTTTAAAAAAGGTACAGAACCCTAAACATACTTCATCTGTGTCTAAGAGAAGGAGGTAAAACAATACATCCATGCACTTCCTAAAACCTTCAGATTTTAGGATCGGTGTAGTAAATAGTTTAAAATATGGTCTAAAATATGTACAAAAGAACATAAAATTGAACAGAATAACCATTACAAAGTCAGGTGGCCTCAGATGCTACCTCCTGCGCTTTAATAACCAGAAAAATCATAAGACTAAACATGGTACCTGCTCTAACGCGAAAGAGCGGAGACTGCTGCCACCACAAGAAAGGTTTTGTGAGTGTTAGACCCAGTGGTTTCTGGCTGGCTGGGACGCATCAAAACCAATCAGAATCCACCGTTGTAGATAGGATGAGTGTGATACATGTGTCAGATAACCTGCGCTCACCCTTGGGTAGCTTGGCACCGAGCAGTCAGGCTTATCTTCAAGGCCCAAGTGTAAAGTATTGGCACAACACCACCCTCACAACACACTGCATACGCCCCCAAAAGACTCCACACCATATGTATGAAACGCATTGAAGTCAAAATGAGAAACGCATTGTATATACACTTTACAGTTATATGCAATTGTCGAACTTTCCCATTAGCCGAACAATGCTATGCCCTAATCAGAGGTAATCATCCAACGCAACATTCCCCAATATTGCATACACACAACAGTTGCAATGGTAAAGAAATTACAGGTCTTTGACTATACCTCGTGACTCAGCAGCTCAGTCCCTCAACCACACCAGCCAACCATACCACCTGAAACAGAAAGAAACAGTTACTTGGTTTGGTCCATCTGGATTAGACCTCCATGCGCCCAGCAGCACATGCACAAGTGTGGATCACTATCCACCCCCGTAGACAAAGGGTTGTGACCCAAGGAAGCTGGGGCACTTTCAAGTCTGGACAAAAGTTTCCCCTCAAGCAGAGGTGCGAGCTGCCATAGCTCCCAGCAGCCAGCTGTAGGTGCCAACAAAGCAAAACGAAATCCCTCAGGCCCGTCACAATGTTCTCCACAACAAAGTATTTTGTGGCGTGGAACCAAGGAGAGGGAAACAGCAACCTCGGACAGAGTCCACAATGTCAGGTAATGCCGTCCTCCCAATCTGGAGGTCAAATAGAGTCCCAGCTCCCAACTGAGGTCTCCCAACACCCCTCGGACACCACACGTTCTGGAATGCAAGCTAGCACAGGTCCCCTAGTTCCAAGCATGGGTCACTCTGCAAGTTTCCCCTATACTTCTTGAACTCCTCATGTCCTGGCACCTCAGGTGGGCTGCTGATCTTTACGAGCGATGATGGTGTATGTCAGGAAGATCTTTTTCCCAACCAACAATCACTTCGGCCTGTTTCTGCTGCACCCTGCGTGCTCCTTATGATCTCGCAGAAACAGGGAGATTCTTTGTGTCTCTGGGACCTCGTGGGCCGGAGGCGAGCCAAAAGGCCACTGGAGAGTACTTAGGGACCCAGGCCATAAAAGCTGGCACTTAGCTGCAGGCCAGCAATGTCCAGGCAAAATCCACCAAGTGTTAGTCCCCTTCCTGGAGCACAACAAGCTCCAGCCCACCACGAGTCTGTGGAAAATGCAGTAGTCGTCCTTCCTGCCCTAATGATTACTCTTGTCGATGTCCTAGCATTAAATCACCATAGTATGGTTCCAAAACCGAAAGTGTATCTAACTTATGAAGCCAGAGCCCCAATAGTTATACCCACAGTGGCTTTTGCAGATGCAATCAGTTCAAAAGGCCACCTTTGAAATGCACAGGCCCTCTCTGCATTTTGTCCTGTCTGCCATCCTACCCCAGGAGATTTGATTACTTTCTTTATTGGGGCAAGACCCTGCTCCCTGGAATGCAGTTCCCAATTGTACCCCCACGTAACTGTTCCAGAAAGGCCCCTTAGAGTCAGAGGTCTTCAGTTTCCCTTGAGCTCCAAGTGTATGGCCTTCTATCAGGAATACAGCGATGAAGCTGTCCGACCATAATAGAGATGTGAAATCGGGTCAGGCTGACAGGCACACAGAGCTATGAGCATCGAAATACCCACTTTCCCAAAGTAACATTTTCATGTTAGTAATGTTGAATCCACTCGCACTACTGGAGAGGACTCACTATTATGAACTCATTGATATCAAACATTATACTGCTACTATTCTGCACATAGGAAATACTGCTCAATTGCCTTCCTCTACATTCCCCCGTTCTAATCCAATGCTAAAAGCAGGCCCTGTCGTACTGAACATGCCATCCATTGCCATTCACAACCCTTGCATGTAATGCACACACACACACACACACACATGCCCTACCTCTTCTCACTACTGCACCCTGTCTCCAGGGATAACTCTGAAATAGCAAGAGACATGCAGAATCTTGGTACATAGCTTTTTAAATTCCAAGCCGAGTAGCAGCAACCTGCACACACAGACCCCACCAGGGCAAACCTGTGACACAATCAATGAGCTACCTCTGTGGATGGTAGAACCAGTCCTGCTGGCCAACGGAGGAGCATTCAAGGTATATTCCCTGGGTATTTGTCTTACCCCTAGACAAGGGACTTGCAGCTAACTCGAATCAGCCAATCATATGTACACCAATCACCAGTATGTATATGACAAGCACAGCACTTTGGCACTGAATGGCAGTGTCAAACAAGCTCAAAGTCCTAAGGCTAGCACCTAGATCAGTGGAAAACCGGGAAGGAGAAAAGCAAAAAGTCGAGTGAAAGCACTCTAGAAAGGGCCATTTCCAACAGTGAGGTACAACACTATGGGGGTCCATTAGGATATCGGGCGGATTGCCTCCGCCAGGGTGGCGGTGGCCACAGCCACCCTGGCGGAGGCAATCCGCCCGACAACCACTCTTGTTTTCCCCTTCGCCAGATTAGGATGGCGGAGGGGACAGCGGCGGACGGAAAGACCGTTCGCCGCTTTACCGCCGCGGTCGCCTTGCGAACTCGGCGGTAATAGATTAATATGGTGGCGGTGTCCAATGGACACCGCCAGCCATATTACGATGGCAAAATGTGTGGGCCTTTCCGCGGCGGCAATGCCGCCACGGAAAGGCAGGCAGAGATTGCTGCGGGGGCCCCCTGCAGGGCCCCCAGGTTGCCGCCACTGTCAGGGGGCACATGGGGGGTACCTATGGTACCCCCCCCCCACATTTACATATGCAAAGCGGCAGGCACCGCGCGGTGCCTGCCGCTTTGCATATGTGAATGCGTTAACTTATGTTTTACATTGTGGCGGGCGGTGCAGAGAGCACCGCCCGCCACAATGTAAAACATATAGGATGTGCCCCTCACTGTGGCGGGCACATCCTAATCCCCCCAACGGGAACCCCGCCCTTATGGCGGGCGGTCCCGATCTCCGTTAGGGTGGCGCATCCTAATGGACCCCTATATCTTCAAATTCATGTAAGTCGTAGTATGCTTTTATAATCTTCTTTTCCAGTTCGTTCTCATGGCTTTGGAAGTGACAGAGATCTGCAAACAATGACTTGACCTTCCTTTTGTTGGACTTCCTGATTGTGGGGGGTAAATAAAATAGAGCTGGAAGAGTCAGTGCAACACAGGGGAAACATCGTTTACAACGCGGTGTTCACACCGCACTACCTTTACAACGATGCCATTACAACGCAAGTCGTTACAACGACTTGCGCTGGATGACGCTGTTGCATAAGGAATATTGTAATTTTATATTCCAACACCTTCCCTACTGTTACGTGGACTGGTATTGGAATATAAAATTATAATAATCCTCAATCCGCGCCCTCCAACGCAAGTCGTTGTAACGACTTGCGTTGTAATGGCAGCGGTGTAAAGTAACCCTGGGCGAAGCACTACGCTACGCTCGCGGAGTTTGCGAAGTTTTCGCAACTTCGCACTTCGCGAGCTGCACGTAGCACAGTGCGAACATGCGTAGTGCAGCGTAGCGTAGTGCAGCGGTCATTTTTTGCTTGTTCGCGGTCCTGAACGTCATGTTCGCGACCGCCAGCAAGCAAAATGACATCCCGGCGAGATTCTCAATGCGAGGAGGTCAGGTTTCTCATTGTGAGTGGTTGCGCATGCTCGCGACCGCTCTCAATGAGAAACTACCTGTTCGCGTTGAGAAAGCTGCAGCTCGAGTAATAATCTACTCGAGCAGCAGAAAACTACAGCTCGCACTGTGCAAGATGCCGTTTTCAATGCTTGCACAGTGCCGGATGCTTGTCCGCACTGTGCAATCATTGAAAACGCATCTTGCACAGTGCGAACATGCTACTACGCAGCTCGCGTAGTGCTACGTGAAGTTCGCGTAGTGCGAAGTGCACTTCGCGTAGCTTCGCGTAGCGCTACTACGTGAACTACGCCCAGGGTTAGTGTAAAGTACCGCGATCTAAAAGATCGCGTTGTACTGACGTACATCCGCAACGCAGGCTTTACTTATATAGGCCAACCATGGGATGGAAACACTCTTATCTAAGTTCAGGCAGTCCATTATAATTTCCCTATTCACGTTTGCCTGGGGATTACACCACACCCTGGCCCACAATAAAGGGAGTACCAATTTGGCCAGAGCTTTAATATACGTAAGCCTAAGCACAGAATGTATAATAAAATGGGAGCTCGAAGGGTGTAAATGCAAAATCCTCCTGCAGATGCAGTTTTCCTCTATCTGAAGGGTGTTGGTATTACCGAAGTCCCGAGCCCTATCCTATAAAGACCACAGAGACACACTGAGCTTTGCAGATGTTAAGGATAGGTGAAACTGTGCCTCTTCCCACCCCCAAAGGTAAGTTGAAAATAGATTCAGCTGCTCTGCTAAACTTTAAGCGTTAATTTCTTATGTGCGTGTGCCATGTCCCCGCATTGCTAAAGGTGATTCTCAAGTAATTAAAATAATTTACACCTCCTAAAGGGTTCCCCTTAAGGGTGATCTTTGTCGAAGTTTTCTTACCTGGCCCACAAGGCAGTATTTGTGATTTGCTATAATTTGTAACCAGGTTCAGCTCATTCATGTAGGATACAAAAGAATTTGCCAACAATCGTAAGGCTCCTGCCATGAGTACCGTGTAATCTGTGTAAAGCAGTGCTAGGACTAAGGGTGTTTAATACTTGGAATATCATTGGTGGCCAACACCAAGGTCAAACTCAAGTCATTCATGTAGACCACAAAAATCATTGGGGCCAAAATGCAGCCTTGATGCACCCCCTGTGCACGTGAGAAAGACTCAGACAATCACCTGCCTTGCAAACCCGGCCCTTGACGCCAGATTCTCATGCAGGGAGTGCAGGAAATTAACTAGCTCTACCTCCAACCCTAGGTCAAGCAATGCCAACCAAAGCTTGGTTAACTTTACACAATCAAATGCGGTTGACAGAACCATAGAAGACAGGTACAGTGAACAATGCTTCAAATTGATAGGGACATAAGATGTTATTGTCAACCATCCATGTCAACAGACTGAATATCACCCACCCAATGATTTTAACTGAACTACCTAAAAGGGAGATAGGGCAGTAACACTTGGAAAAGTTAATGTCTCCTTCCTTAAAGATTGGCACAATAGTTGAGAATGACCAAGATTCGGGGATCTGCCTACCTAACACATTGTTAAAAGTATTAGTTAGCAATTGACCCCAAGCTCGATGTCCCATGTGGACCCGGGGCTTTACCATTGGGGCTTTGTCTGATGGCCAGATGGACTTCGTGCAAAGTGATTTCCAAAGATGGCGCGTCTACTCACTTGGCCCGCAGCAGCCCATTAAGACACTCATCAACCTCTAGGTGCTAGATATTTTTTAAATGGGAGACCCATTTGGGTCCAGAAACACTGCAACATAGAAGAGAGTTAGTTTGCGATCATCTACCCTTAATCCTATTCCCCATGTCCCAAAAAACCCTACTGTTCTTGGTGAGGGATGCTTGTTCCAGGAGTTCCCAGTCCCTACAATTCAATTCTTTCTTCCTTGCTCTGGTTGTGTATTTATAGGCCTACCTGCCTCCCTCACATCTATGGGATCCTTAGCCGAGAGGGCATTGCGGAGCCTATGATTTGATGTAGAACACCAGCCATCGAACAAACGGGGCACCACCTGATTGCTCCTAGCTGGTTGTAACAAATGCTGCTGAATTCCCAGGTTTAAAGAATTTACATAATTAAACATATCCATACCTTAAACGTTGCATAGGCATACCAGCAAAACCTTAATAAGGGACTTCAACAACACGGCTAAGGTAGCCTCAGGGTTTTTCAGATGACATACAAGCCGTGGTCCATCATCGGAGTTCCAAATAATAGGGATCGATGCCTCAGGAGAGATCGTTTTATTCACTGAGGTGGATCCCTCAAGATATAAAGCGTTATGATCACTCCATTCCAGAGAAGAGTCCCTCCAAATCTTAACCAGGGTAAAAGACTGAGGGTTGTATAGATGTAATCTATGGTAGAGGTGTGTCTACCCCCTCACACAAGAGGAGTGGTTTGTTAATTCCGCTAAACACTTCCTTTGCGTTCACAAAGCCAAGCTGCCAAATCCCCCTCCATTCCTCTCCTCTATGACCAGGTCTCCACTGATGAGCAGGGGGTTCTAGTACCTAAGTCTTGAAATTAAAGACCAATTTGCCATTAAAGTCCCCAGATAAGAGAAAAGTGGGTTGATTCAGTCTGCTGGGTACTGTAGGCTTTAGGTCGGAGCGAAAACCAACAAAATGCTTAAAAGGCTACAAATTGTGTTAAAAAAATCATTATTATAAAAAGTTATCAGATAAAAGAAGAACCTACTGAGTTCATTCATGATATGTAAGGCCATAAAAGAAGGACTACTAGTTTCCACTCCTGTCACTTTCTCCTTAAGGTTGCTATTAATCCACACTGAAAGACACCCCCTTAGGCCTTCCCCGGTTGAAGGAATAGATCGGTGAGAGTAACATACAGGACAGGAAATCTTGTTTGTTTCCCAGGGTTCCTGCAGTGCAACATAATTATAGCCCCTGACTAAGTCTACTCAGGCTGGATCATTAAGCTTTTTCGTAAGAACCACAATGTTCCAGCTCAGCAGGTTAAAGAAAACCCCCAGGCTGGTACCCTTGAAACCCTTTGAGGGACGATTTGTATTCTGGGAGGTATTATCAGTATCCTTAGGTGGCATAGTGATCCAAGTACAAGAGCCCACCTCAACACCTTTCTTGAGTCAGTCTACACTTTAGAGAATGTCAAAATAATTTGAGAGTGGTATGGGAACTGGAGACCGCAAACAAAGCTCTAGAACGGTGTCCTGCGGCACCGAATTAAGGAGCATATTATCAAGAACCGGCGATAACATTATCGCCGCTTTATCGGCAGGAAACTGCCGCTAAATCGCCGATAATGGGCTTGATAATATGCCCTTGTGAATTCCCATAGCAGTCTAGGTTAACACCAGAACCTGGGCTGCTATGGGAATTCACAAGGGCATATTATCAAGCCCATTATCGCAGCTTTAGCGGCAGTTTCCTGCCGATAAAGCACCGATAATTTTATCGCCTGTTCTTGATAATATGGCCCTAACCTCTTTGTCAGCACACCGATCCCCCGTTGGGTAGCCCGATAATTAAATGGGTGTATGATGGCTACCTAAACTGACAAACCCCCCCACCCAGGTCACCCCAGGCCCCCCAGACTGCCCGGGGTTTTGTGTAGGTGCAGATTAATTATCTGCCCATACCCCAGTCACAGCAGTGAAATTGGGGTCTGTACAAGAAAGCAAGTGGCGCCACAGTGATGCTGTTCTTAACGCTTTCCATACAGAGGGCAAAACAAGAGGCTTTGTGTTAGGGAGGGAGAGTTGTCCCCCTCTGACAAAGCAGGTCCTGGCCCAGACCAGCCCACCCACCTGGTCATCAAAATGTCCTTGGCCCTCATGTGGGGAAAGTCCCTATTGCATGCCAGCCAGTCTAAAACGTTGTTGCCCAGCTCTTCACAGGTCTCAGCCTGTCCGCAACACAGTAGGGGAACTCTGATGAGATTGGCTAATTATGGCCATGCAGCACTTGGTAAGTTTATTGTGGGCTGGGGCTCGTAGGGTTAACACGGGAACAGTCTCTCTGAGGTGTGCTTTAATCTTGGGCTGCCCTGGTCGGCTTGTGGCATAAGCTTAATCAAGGTTTAAAGTGGCGGCTCAGGAGGAGGGGCCTACCCCCGAGACAACAGTAGGTTTCAGAGACCCCAGCTGGCTCCTGCCACAAGACTCAGTTGGTCTGGAAGCTCCAGAATTGAGGGCACAGTTGGCCTGGAAAAGTGTTGTCAGCCCCATAGCACTTGAGCCAGGGCATACGTAATCAGATTGCCCCAGATGGCGGGTTTGCCTTAAAAGTACACACATTGTGTGTTCCAGTCTGTTGAGCCGTGCCAAAAGTGGGTATAGCTCTCTCCTTAGCAGTGCTTTACATTTCCTTCAGCAAGTATCCAAAAAATGGTCCCCTCCCAGTTAGACCCAGGAGTGAGACCTGGATGCTCCTGCCACTGGTGTAGAAGAGGGAGGAGATGAGATTATAGGGATGTCTGACTCCGCAGGCAGGCTGAGTTTGATCTGCGGAGTCTGAGTCACCTGGGTCTTCATGCTTACAGGGACTTTGCCTCTACTTCAGATGGCCTGTTTTGATTTAGTGGAGACGGATACAGTCTCAGCAGGCAGTCGGCTATGATCAGCAGCAGAAGTATCCAAGGTATCCATAATACTGAGCAACTCACACAAGTCTGGTACTGAGGAGACTGGAGGGAAACTAAGTCCTCCTTCAACAGCATCAGGCACCACAGGCCCCTCATGGGTAGGAACTGGTGTATTTGCTTCCATTCCCAGCGAGAGCCTTCTTTCATTGAGGGCAATTTCATTATTACTAACCCCCTTAACCCTCACCAGCATCCAATCAGTGGAGTTACCTTTGGTTGGTGGTGTGGGAGCCGAGCTGCACCTCGCATTTTTCCTCTTCCCCATTATCAACAGTTACAGCCTGTATTAAAAGCCAGGTTCAACCACACTCATGTGATTAGACTTTTTACCTGACTATATGCCCAGTCACAGCCCCTACACAAATGGGATCTGTTAGAAACGGGACCTCTGGCTGGCCAAGGCTTGCGGCAAGGTCAGTCAGAGACCACCATTTCCAAGGTCAGGGCTAGGGAGTCACACACCAAGATAACCCCCGCTCACCCTCTAGGTAACGTGGCGCGAGCAGCAAGGCTAATCTCAGAGGCGATGTGTAAAGCGTTTGCGCGCGCACCCCAGCGACAACAACCAAAGGCCCACCACAAAGGAAACTCCACACAAGGTTATATAAAAATAGCCTTTGTATTATAGTAAAAAAAACACATTAGATAACACACACACTTTACAATGTGCCAACAGGCACGGGCAAGATTTACAAGGGATTATGTACAGGACAGGGCCACTTGGACCACTGTCAGGGGTATGCACTTGTTAGAAATAATACTTGTAGGTATAACACTTTAGCACATCAACATATAATGACTGTAACACAGAAATAGAAAATGTAGCATACAACCAGCAACTACTGGTAAAGGGAAAATACCTCCTACGCCACCCTAAACACTGTAGGGAAATCACGCAGGGAACTAGGACCTTATCATCAGGACCTATGGAAGGAAAACCTATCAACTAAGCAAGTCACATTTAGCAAAGGGAAGGAAACCTAAAATAATCACCTAGGCAAGTCACATTTAGCAAAGGCAATAAAACATCAACATTCCTCTAAGCAGGTCACTTTTAGCAAAGGGGATAAACACATAAAGAATTACCTAAGCAGGTCACTTTTAGCAAAGGTAAAAACAAACATTCCTCTAAGCAGGTTACTTTTAGCAAAGGGGAATAAAAGAACAAAGAATTACCTAAGCAGGTCACTTTTAGCAAAGGTAATAACAAACAAGAATTGCACATGAAACATTAAAACACATTCAGAGGTGCAGGTAGAACATTTGCGCAGAAATCAAATAAGCAGGAATCATAAATTGCGCAGGGTGCACATGGCACAACACTAGAAAAGGTCCCTCAGGCCAACTGGCCTCGAAAGGGGCTTAAATGCCCTGAGTCTCAAAGTCAGGGAAGGCTGCGCAGGCAGCACAGCACAAAAGCCTAAACGTAGCAACTTGTCCACTAAGTGCTGGACAGTTGTAAAACAGCAAGTAGGCAAACGTTGGAGCCTCGTGGGCTCAGGAACAAAGTGGGGAGACACAGAGTGGGAGCCTCGGGGCTACAACCAACTAGCTACCTGTGTCCCCCTAGAGCCTCTCAGGGCTCGCTAAACAATTGGGGCGCCTTAGAGCTTCAGCGCTCTCAAAAATAATGATGTGGGCGCTCAAGAACCTTTCTGGGGCTCATAAACAAAATAGGGCACGCAGGAGCCTCTCTCAGGCTCGTGGAAAGGACTGTGGCTGGAGCCTCATGGCTCAACGATCAACTGGGGGCCCTGGAGCCTCTCAGGCTCGAAATCGGGAATGCCCTGAGCCACTGGGGCTCGAAATGTACAATTTGCCCCCAGGAGCCTCGGGGCCACTCAACACAGAGGTGCGGCACGGTGGAGTCCCTCACGGGGGACTCGAAATGACGTAATGCCCCCGGAGCCCTTGTGGGCTTCGAAATCACTGTGGTGCCTCTCGCAGGCACCGGAGCACACCGAGAGCTTCCCTCCCTCGTGGCACTCACCGGCTACTTGGACAAGCTGCTCCTCGGGCGGGACGGCAGTGCGGGGAGCTCCTCTCACTCTCCGGGGCTCTCAGGCAGACCGGGGTTCTCAGGCTGGGCACTTCCGGGTCGCGGCTGTCGTCCAATCCCAGCGCGGCCCGGCAACCAATCACCAGGCGGGAATGCTTGCTCCGGGGCCGCCAATCACAGCGCGGCCCTGGATAGGGAGGCGGGCGCAGCGCCTCTCCCGCTGTCTCCGGGCTGAGACGGTGATTTCTGCACGGGGCAATGAAGCGGCAAAGTCCGCGGTAGCACACAAGGCAGGGTGGGCACCTGCCTGGACCAAGAAGCGCTCTCAGCGCTATAAGCATAAAATAAAGCGCTCGAAGCGCTAGCAGGCAAATAAGCGCTCCCAAGCGCTTAGGGGCTAAGCACAGCGCTCTCAAGCGCCAGAAATAAAAGCAAAGCGCTAGGGCTCGGGGAAAGCGCTCCTAGCGCTATAAATCAAGTAGAAGCGCTTCCAGGCACAGCAACAGCTCCAGCAGGGTCTGGAGGCAGGCAGAGGGGCAAGGCAGGGCCAGAGCCAGCACACTGGGTCTCCAGGCAGGGAGACAATCCAAGTGGCGGTCCTCCTGGCCCCAGCAGCAGCAGCAGCCCCCTCTGGCAAGGATCCTAGAAGAGAACAACTTCTGTGGGGACACAGCCCCATTTTTATACAGAGAAATCCTTTGTTAGGAGGTGCAGGGTGGGGGGAAACCAGTTGCAGCTGGCTTGGGAGTACCCTTGATGGCCCAACCACCCCTTTCATTCACTGGGGAGGCTTGGGTCATTAGACAAACCACAGGGGGGCGGAGCCAGCATTGTGTGGGGAAAACCCAGCCCATCCAGGACCCAGATCTACTCCTCCCACACATCACTCATGCTGATCTCACACTCACCACCGGGCAGACCCATCCAGACTTCCTGGAGCCTGGCATGCCAGCCAGCTCCAGCCAATCACGCTCCAGTATCCTCACTGCACACATACATCAATGTCCAGAAGTAGCACTTCCCTTCTAGACACATACAAGCCGCACATACCATTGCGCAGCATTCATTCTCACGAGTTCATACATACTAAACTCGAGCCTGCACTCCCCACACATCAGGAACTACCAGGGCACACACATTCCCCATGCATTCCTATGGGAGGGCAGGCCAGCCATACTACACGCACGCACTTTCACTCTGGGACACAGGGAAAAAGTGCGCCAAGACCCAAAAATCACTACACAGGGTCATAAATAAAGGCAAAAAGATTAGGGGTGAACCTGCCCTAAGGCCCAAGTCTAACACGACCCCCTTCCAGCCAAAACGCAGGGCAGACCGATCACCACCGTGATGGGCTTCCCTGCTTGGGGCGATAAAACAAGGACGCGGGCCCACAACTGCAGGGACACCCTCCTGTTTTACGCCACGGTGAACCCCTAGGGTTCCTCCCAAAACTACTGTAGGGACTAGCTGGGGTACCCCACTGATACTCTCCAGCTGCCCTCGGCCAGGACCAGGCCCTAGGCCATCCAGGTACCACTGGATCCTGCCTACTCACAAAGTGGGGGGTAGTAACCCCTGGCACATAACAGCCATTTTCCACTCTTCCTGTCTGCAAGACAGGGCTAGACTGCCACTGGTTCTCCAGCCTAGGGTCTACAACCTTAGGTGGACCAGGAGTCTCAGGGAAGGCTCTCCTCCCCTTACCTCTTCTCCTAGGGTTCCTCCTCCTCCTGCGAGGGGTACCCTCTAAACACCACTCTCCCAACCTAGGGTTTAACCCCTCAGGTGGTAACGGGGTCAGAGGTGGGCTTTCCCACCCTCTGCACCCCCTTCCAGAGTCCTGCTCCCTCCCAACCGGGGCGGTACCTCTGGAGAAAGAACTGGTCAGGACACTGATTACAGTAGTCCCACCCTTCAGGTCAGGCGGATCCTGAACCTGGCCTTCCAACCTCCGGTCTAGAACCTTTGGTGGAACCAATGCCTGGCACTCCAGGACTTCTGGGGACTCACATCCTATCCCCCAATCACTCCTTTCACTGGACTTCTGTACTCTCCCTACTGGAGCGGTACCGCCAGACTCTAGAACCATAGAAGCTCCGCTTACAGATGCTCCAGGTTCTCTACACACTAGGAGATCTCCCTCAAGTGAACTAACAGGCAAGTCTAGGTTCCCTTCCTGGTGTTCCCTAAAGAAACCATCCAGGCTCTGTGACAGGGCTTCGGGCGTCTGGGGACTCTCGGTCACACACTCACTCCCGCTCCACTGAGACAGGCAGTCAGCCCCTACACCCTTCTCACTAACCAAGGACCTAGCTGGGCTACTTTCACCCTCCTCCACCACACTGGGCTGGAGGACACCTGACCCACTATTGTTGGAATCACTCACTAGTGACTCAAAAGAACCTCTCGCACTGTCCCAGCGATCTGCTTCCGCTGCAAGCTCACATGCAATAAACGATCCAAACTTCAACAGGTGCTGGCGCAACCCGGGTGAACAATAACTGAGCAGGTGCTCTGTGACAACCATGCTAAAGAAACTGCCAGACTTGTCGTTCACGTGAGCCTCTCTCCAATCAAACAGTGCTCCACAACATTCGTCCTCAAAGTCTTCCCAAGACTGATGAGGCTGTTTCCTAAGTCTCCTGAACTTCAACCCAAACTCTTCTGCGGGGGAAGCAGGCAACATACTCGGGAAACTGAGAGTGGGACTGTCTACACAAATATTTAAAAAGCTGCCACCACTGGACTCCACCCTCCCTGGGGAATCCAGACAATTACAATTACACTCAGGGGATAACCTACTCTCCCTGAACAAGGCCCTCCCTTCCTTCCTATCCAACCACTCCTCTGGGGACAGGGAAAGGGATGGGGCGCTGATACTGACACTGGACACAGCAAGGGACTCCCTATCTATGGGGTCCTCACTATCTGCTGACATCCATCCACTGTCATCATCATACAACTCACATTCTTCAGGGCTCCCAACAGACTCACCATCCTCATGACGTGCGGCCCGGGCCCTCTCTCTCTCACTGTACTCAAGATCCCACTGACCCTTTTGCCATTGGATCAGGCTGTCCCTAAGCTGGGACTGAGTATCCGACTCACTCACCTCCATGCCTCCCTCTTCACAGAATCTGACCAACTCCATCATACTGTATGTAAACAGATCACAGAAATCAAAAACAGGCTCCATTTTGGCGGACGTTCTCAAGAAGAGTTTGACACAGAGAACCTGGGGGTCTGAGCTTAACAGGAGTATACAATTACACAATTCAGCAAGATTCCGATCTCAGAGAACTTGCACTCCACTGTCCAGTGTAACACACCACTCATTCACACACACCCTCCCCTCGGACCGGTAAGGCAGTTTCTCCCACCCCTGATTATCTCAACCTGACCACTAGCGACACAGGTACCAAACTCTGGGAGCAGGGCGGGGAACAAATGTACTGAACACAAATCACAAAATGACACCTTTCAGGAGAAGCAAAACTGAACTTCCCTAAAAAACAATAATCCCCAAAATGTGGTTATCTAAAATTGCAGAGTTTTGAAGTGTGGCCTGTCGCCACTGTGGTACAACGCAAACGCAAGTCCAATCCGCACCGCTAGCCACCAATGTTAGAAACGGGACCTCTGGCTGGCCAAGGCTTGCGGCAAGGTCAGTCAGAGACCACCATTTCCAAGGTCAGGGCTAGGGAGTCACACACCAAGATAACCCCCGCTCACCCTCTAGGTAACGTGGCGCGAGCAGCAAGGCTAATCTCAGAGGCGATGTGTAAAGCGTTTGCGCGCGCACCCCAGCGACAACAACCAAAGGCCCACCACAAAGGAAACTCCACACAAGGTTATATAAAAATAGCCTTTGTATTATAGTAAAAAAAACACATTAGATAACACACACACTTTACAATGTGCCAACAGGCACGGGCAAGATTTACAAGGGATTATGTACAGGACAGGGCCACTTGGACCACTGTCAGGGGTATGCACTTGTTAGAAATAATACTTGTAGGTATAACACTTTAGCACATCAACATATAATGACTGTAACACAGAAATAGAAAATGTAGCATACAACCAGCAACTACTGGTAAAGGGAAAATACCTCCTACGCCACCCTAAACACTGCAGGGAAATCACGCAGGGAACTAGGACCTTATCATCAGGACCTATGGAAGGAAAACCTATCACCTAAGCAAGTCACATTTAGCAAAGGGAAGGAAACCTAAAATAATCACCTAGGCAAGTCACATTTAGCAAAGGCAATAAAACATCAACATTCCTCTAAGCAGGTCACTTTTAGCAAAGGGGATAAACACATAAAGAATTACCTAAGCAGGTCACTTTTAGCAAAGGTAAAAACAAACATTCCTCTAAGCAGGTTACTTTTAGCAAAGGGGAATAAAAGAACAAAGAATTACCTAAGCAGGTCACTTTTAGCAAATGTAATAACAAACAAGAATTGCACATGAAACATTAAAACACATTCAGAGGTGCAGGTAGAACATTTGCGCAGAAATCAAATAAGCAGGAATCATAAATTGCGCAGGGTGCACATGGCACAACACTAGAAAAGGTCCCTCAGGCCAACTGGCCTCGAAAGGGGCTTAAATGCCCTGAGTCTCAAAGTCAGGGAAGGCTGCGCAGGCAGCACAGCACAAAAGCCTAAACGTAGCAACTTGTCCACTAAGTGCTGGACAGTTGTAAAACAGCAAGTAGGCAAACGTTGGAGCCTCGTGGGCTCAGGAACAAAGTGGGGAGACACAGAGTGGGAGCCTCGGGGCTACAACCAACTAGCTACCTGTGTCCCCCTAGAGCCTCTCAGGGCTCGCTAAACAAATGGGGCGCCTTAGAGCTTCAGCGCTCTCAAAAATAATGATGTGGGCGCTCAAGAGCCTTTCTGGGGCTCATAAACAAAATAGGGCACGCAGGAGCCTCTCTCAGGCTCGTGGAAAGGACTGTGGCTGGAGCCTCATGGCTCAACGATCAACTGGGGGCCCTGGAGCCTCTCAGGCTCGAAATCGGGAATGCCCTGAGCCACTGGGGCTCGAAATGTACAATTTGCCCCCAGGAGCCTCGGGGCCACTCAACACAGAGGTGCGGCACGGTGGAGTCCCTCACGGGGGACTCGAAATGACGTAATGCCCCCGGAGCCCTTGTGGGCTTCGAAATCACTGTGGTGCCTCTCGCAGGCACCGGAGCACACCGAGAGCTTCCCTCCCTCGTGGCACTCACCGGCTACTTGGACAAGCTGCTCCTCGGGCGGGACGGCAGTGCGGGGAGCTCCTCTCACTCTCCGGGGCTCTCAGGCAGACCGGGGTTCTCAGGCTGGGCACTTCCGGGTCGCGGCTGTCGTCCAATCCCAGCGCGGCCCGGCAACCAATCACCAGGCGGGAATGCTTGCTCCGGGGCTGCCAATCACAGCGCGGCCCTGGATAGGGAGGCGGGCGCAGCGCCTCTCCCGCTGTCTCCGGGCTGAGACGGTGATTTCTGCACGGGGCAATGAAACGGCAAAGTCCGCGGTAGCACACAAGGCAGGGTGGGCACCTGCCTGGACCAAGAAGCGCTCTCAGCGCTATAAGCATAAAATAAAGCGCTCGAAGCGCTAGCAGGCAAATAAGCGCTCCCAAGCGCTTAGGGGCTAAGCACAGCGCTCTCAAGCGCCAGAAATAAAAGCAAAGCGCTAGGGCTCGGGGAAAGCGCTCCTAGCGCTATAAATCAAGTAGAAGCGCTTCCAGGCACAGCAACAGCTCCAGCAGGGTCTGGAGGCAGGCAGAGGGGCAAGGCAGGGCCAGAGCCAGCACACTGGGTCTCCAGGCAGGGAGACAATCCAAGTGGCGGTCCTCCTGGCCCCAGCAGCAGCAGCAGCCCCCTCTGGCAAGGATCCTAGAAGAGAACAACTTCTGTGGGGACACAGCCCCATTTTTATACAGAGAAATCCTTTGTTAGGAGGTGCAGGGTGGGGGGAAACCAGTTGCAGCTGGCTTGGGAGTACCCTTGATGGCCCAACCACCCCTTTCATTCACTGGGGAGGCTTGGGTCATTAGACAAACCACAGGGGGGCGGAGCCAGCATTGTGTGGGGAAAACCCAGCCCATCCAGGACCCAGATCTACTCCTCCCACACATCACTCATGCTGATCTCACACTCACCACCGGGCAGACCCATCCAGACTTCCTGGAGCCTGGCATGCCAGCCAGCTCCAGCCAATCACGCTCCAGTATCCTCACTGCACACATACATCAATGTCCAGAAGTAGCACTTCCCTTCTAGACACATACAAGCCGCACATACCATTGCGCAGCATTCATTCTCACGAGTTCATACATACTAAACTCGAGCCTGCACTCCCCACACATCAGGAACTACCAGGGCACACACATTCCCCATGCATTCCTATGGGAGGGCAGGCCAGCCATACTACACGCACGCACTTTCACTCTGGGACACAGGGAAAAAGTGCGCCAAGACCCAAAAATCACTACACAGGGTCATAAATAAAGGCAAAAAGATTAGGGGTGAACCTGCCCTAAGGCCCAAGTCTAACAGGATCCAAAATGGTTTTTGCAGAGAACCAAGAGGGGAAGCCTCCCCCGGGCTCTGATGGGCACAGATAGGCCTTCCCTTGGCCTGGGCATGCACGCCTCCTGTGCCATGGAAAAGATTTTAAAACAACAATTGATGGACAAGATGTTGGCTCTAAATATTGCTACAGGGGTTCTCCCCGACCTTACAGGTGAGCAGACACACTTCCTGGTGTATGGGCTGCTGGGACTTGGAGTCACTTTTCAGCCCACGGCTGGTCCAGCCAAATACTCCCAGCATACAACAGACTGTTTCTTAGGGCTTCTTCGATGCACGCAGACTGGCTTTTCTATCTGTTGGCAATGAATGTGAATTCTGATTTTTGTCAGGTTGAGCTTGGGCATGCCTTAGATATTCATGTTAGAATGTGGGAAAGAGAAATATCTCTTCCCTTGGATGCTACTGACCGAGCAGACAGTGTCAAGTATGCATTCACGGATTTGAATCCCCGAGGCCATATCATGAACATAGACCTTTTATTCCACCGGGCATTTCCCCAGTGGCTGGAGCCCTTAGAGGCTGGCTTTGAAAGCACAGTGCCGCTCCGCTTGCCTCTGTCACTTTTCCCAGCTCCCCAAGGTTATTTGCAGAAGGCGCAGGGAAACTTCAATGAGAATGAAAGAGAGGGTGGTTAGAGAGAAAGTGGCCAGAGAGGGAGAAGAGAGGAGAGAATGGATGGATGAAAAGAGAGAGTTTGCACGAGTAGAAGAAGGATGTTGTGCTGGTTGGAGCATTTTGTCAGGGTTGCTTTTGGTTTCCTAGTCGGTCTCTGGCTGCACTGGTTCACTGCAGAGCCCCACACCAGTTTTTTGACGTGTCTTAGGTGGGAAACAACCTTTACAAAGCAACCATTACATCGCATTACACTTACAACGCAGTCATTTCATCGTAACATCCTTTACAACGCATGTCACTACAACGCGGGCATTACAACGCATACCATTACAACCCATGACACTACATTGCATGACACTACATCGCAGGCATTACAACGCATACCATTACAACGCATACCATTGGGGTTAGAATTGTAATTTTTAACCCCTACACTATCCAAAACTTACCCTACTGTTGCACCCCCTGGAGTTAGAATAGTAATTTTTACCCCTACACTATCCAACAATTACCCTACTGTTGCACCCCCTGGAGTTAGAATAGTAATTGTTACCCCTATACTATCCAATACTTTCCTTAAATTCAATGTAATGGTATGCGTTGTAAAGGTAGTATGCGATGTAATGGAATGCGTTGTGGTGGATGTTGCAATGTAAATACTGCATTGTAAGTGCATGCGTTGTAAATGTATGCGTTGTAATGTCATACATTCGTCTTAGGTACACATAACTCAAAAAAACTCTGAGTTACTGCACAAGCAAACTTTAGACAGCAAAAGTCAGACACTGAGAGAGGCAAACTCTGATTGTACTCTGCATTTTTTGCATTCAGAGAAATTCTGAGTTATATGTGCTACCTTTAGTCTGGTCAAGGAGGCCGGAGCAAGCCCGCAACCGAGATGGCCGCTTGAGCTGGGAGCTCCTGAGCTTCACTACATAATCCGACATTTATCCTGTGTGCTGTGCGACAATATTAGGCCTTTGGTCTGCGGAGTGTTCCCCCGGCTGTTACTGGGCCAAATCGCCGCAGGAGCGGGACTCTTACCTGCCTTCTTCGGCGAAAGGCCCCTAGAGCTGAGACCAGTTAGTGAGGCTGGGACTCGGAGGCCCACGATGATCCCGAGAGTTCCTTCAGCCGTGGGCTTGGCGGGCGGGCGAGCCCTGGCGCCGGGCTGGTATTCGGGGAGGGGTGTGGAGAGTGCAGCCAAACCCCCCCCGGCATCGTGCACCGGCGAGAGGTGAGGGATCCATTGCGGCTGCTGGGCCTGAAGGCTGCCGGGAGGCATGGAGCGCGACCCCGGCGGGGCCTAGGAGGCGGATCTCTCGGAGCGAGAGCGTGGGATTGGAGGCAGCGGGCTCGGCCTGAGGAGTCCGGGGGATGGTGCTACGCTGCGGCCCGGCAACGACTGGGCCCCGGAGATGAATCTGCACCAACCGGGCCTGTGAGGGGAGACCTGGTCCTCCTACCCCCAGCGGTGATCGGCGGAGGAAGCGCCTATCGGAGGTAAGGAGTGGCGATTGAGAGGTGCTGCCCTGGGGAAACTCTAGCGTTGCGAAGAGCGCCACTCTTCCATTGCGGAGCCCAGACTGCCATCAGAACTGGGGACCTCTGGAGAGCTATGTGGACTGCGCCGCCTGGGGCGATCGGAGGGGCTGCCAAGGGGCGTGCGACACGGCTGAGGACACATAAAGTTGACTCATCACACACGGTGCTGAGTGCCTCTCCCCATATGTACTGAGCTAGTTTCAAGTCTGGCTGCCTTACAGCGGAGATCTGAGTTCAGGGGACTCTGTCGATAGGGGAGTGTGGAGACTTGGTCATGCGGCTCGGGGAGCGAGCTGGGCCACGTATCGCTGATGGTTTGATTGCCTCCCCGACTGTGCACAACCTGGCCTATCCTGCTGCAGGATTGGGTAGGGCCCAGAATAACAGCGACGGCCGCCTGGGGGAGCCCTAGTGGCAGTTCCAGCAGGCGGTGTGTTGCTTGAGGGATAGCCGCCTCTGAGTCGGAGAGCCAAGCCTTGTGGTGGGAGTAGCGGTGACGCATGTGCTGGGGTGCAGATGACTGAGGTTACCCCCGGAGCTAAGCAGCCTCACCCATTGCAAAGAGACACACAGCGCTACCGCGATGGGGAGGGTTGACAGGAATCAAACTAAACACTTGTTTGACCCTAAGAGACCCAAGCCTAACAAGAAGGCACTGGAGGAGGGGCCCAGCGACTCGGATCCAACCGGATCCGACCGGGGAGAGTCAGCAGCAAGACCTTCGCGGGCCTCTGATAGCCATGGAGAATAGCTTACAGGGAGCGATTGCCTCCTTGGGAACCAAGATGGATGCGCTCACCTATCGAATGGATCGCATGGCCGAGAGGCTTGACAAACACGCGGAACGCATCGACATGTCCGAACGGAGGCTGAACGAGGTGGAAGAGGCTCACACCACCCTGGACACGGAGCACAAACAGCTGGGGAAGGTCCTCCAGGTTCTGCAGGACAAGACAGAGGACTTGGAGGCCCGCTCTCAGGGGTGCAACCTCCCCATCACTGGCCTTCTGGAAACTACCCAAACGGGGAATATGGAGTTGTTCGTTGAAAAACTTTTGCAAACCTTGCTAGGCGACAAGGCTTTCTCCGGAATGTTCGTGGTCGAGAGGGCGCATCGGTCCCTGGGCCCGAGGCCGAATCCTGGAGCGCCTCCCCTACCTATAATTGTGAAAACTATTAAACTCCCATGACTGAGACACTGCGCTTAAGCTTGCCAGAGAGAAACAACCATTACAATATGAGGGGTCCACGATTTCATTGTTTCCGGACTTCACGGCCAAAGTGCAGGAGGCAAGACGACAGTTCATACCAATGAAGCGGCAACTTCGAGATATGGAGACTGACTATGCGATGCTGTATCCTTCGAAACTGCGTGTCAAACACCAGGGGCGATCCATCTTCACTGACCCTAAAGAGCTTCCGAAGGCCCTTAAAAATGGCGCAAGGAACAATAATCTTTGCCGGAAAGTGCGCAGCTGGACGAGGCAGCAGGTGGCGCCCTGGATGAACAGGACTAGGCCCGATTCGAGACACAAACTGGCTGAGAAACTGTTTTGATTGTTGAAAGACTTGGAAAGATAGTACTGATACTGAGTGATGTTCTTTTTGGGATTTATGGGGTATCTCACAATTGTCTACTTAGGCTGGCACTGTAAGGATGGTCGTAGAGTATGTGGGGGGGGAGGGAATAGACTAGAATTTTCATTGTTTACTAACCTGACACACCTGTCGCATTAACACTAGGAGGTACTACCCCCTCTAGGGGTGGTGTCGTGATCCATGGTGGTGCTTACGGGCCCCCCTGGGGGCAACGGGGGGAGTTTTCTGAGAGGGGGCGTGGCCCTGTAGAATACGATGCTCCATAGGAATGTTCATGGGGGGCGCAGGTAAAGGGATAACCATGTATGGCGGTAAGCATGGGCGGAATTTGTGAACTTGCGATACGTGACTTCGCGCGAATTCTTAATCGTGATTCGCAAAAATCCGCCAAATTCCGCGAGATTGCGATTTTTTTTTTGCGAGTTCGCAAGATTTGTGTACCAGTTCAGGAATGAGAACCTGCGCATGCGGTCGCAACGGTCACAAACATGTTGTTTCCACTTAACCAGCCTGCTCGCAATGCCTTTTTTCTGTTTCGGGTCGCAATGACGTGTTCGCGTTCACAATTTCCTGTTTTGGGTCGCAATGACATGTTCCCGTTCGCAATTTCCTCTTTCGGGTCACAATGACGTGTTCGCGATCGCGGCGTCGCTCGGCCAGCTACCAAAATCTCGCAGCGCACGCGAACAGGGAGGAAAACTCATCAGCGAACGCAGAATCATGGTAAGTCAATGCCGCGCACGCGAGATTGTATTTTTGAAGCATGACCAAGAAAAAAAAATCCGCCAACTCGCGAATTGCTGATTTTTGGCCAATTTCACGTGATTTGCGGATCGCGAAATTGCCAAAACTTCGCAAATTCCGTGTGCGGAACAAATTTTCCGCCCATACTTATATGGCGTTGCAGCGCATGTTTCTTTCTTTTAGTGAGGCAGGGGGAGGGTAATCACCAGACAGTTAACAGTATTGTTTATTGCGAGCTACCTCCACCCCAGCGTGAATTACACTGCTACAATGTTTTTGTTCTTGGTTTTGAGGGAGGTCGAGAGAATGGTGTCGACCATTGTTGGGGGGGGGTGGGTTTTCGCAGCCAAGTTGGGGCTGGGCAGGCGTGGGAGGGCTCTAGGAGGGCTGGGGGAACGCAGATCCATGTTTTATTTGGGAGGAGGTAATCATGTATTTTTTGTTTTTTGTTGGCTTCATGGGGCAGCTGAGATAACGCATGTTACGATCACATACGTGCACGTCACCACACCATGGCGTCTTCACTGACTTCTAACTCTTCAATAACGACACCTGGGGAGCCCCTAGACTCACTAGTCCTATTGACTTGGAATGTCAGAGGTCTTAACGACCACCGCAAGGTTAGGAAGGTGCTGCACTACCTTAACAGGCACAAGGTGGACGTGGCGCTCCTGCAGGAGACCCACTTTCACCTGGACAGCCCTATACTGCACACCAGGGTTTTTCTGGGTAACGTCCACTCGGTGGGATTCACCTCACATACTAGGGAAAAAAAAACTTTAGTCTGCTCAGATGCAAAAACAGGCCATTGGCTCCATGTTAAGCCAATACAGCTTAATGAATGGCCCCCAGTCTTGTTATCAACAGAGCATGCTGCCATTTTACTGACTGATGTCCTTACTAATCATCTCATGCTACAAGTCCACATTGGTGGCGTATAATGTAAATCATAAAAACAGAAAAAATTTAACTTGTGTATTCTACCGACCTTTGACCTGGGGCACCATGTACAAGTCCCGGTGTCGGTTCTAATTCATGTGATTCTGGGAAAATCGCTTAACCTCCCTGTGCCTAGAAAAAAAAGAAAAAACATTTTGACTTTGTGTAATGTCATCTGGTGCTCATGTGAAGTGAACTGATGCCTTTAGGGCTAGTTTGTGTAATATAACTGCACACAAAAAAACCTACGGCAATCAGGAGAGCTCTCGAAAAGTGCTGCCTTGAGTACCAAGTGGACTGCCTTATGGAAAAATACAAATATTTCCGGAGAGGCTGGTAGTGCCCTGCCAGGGCCAGCCACATGGAAGAAGCCAGCTTGCAATGAAAGCCATCAGGTGTAACCCTTCAAGGGAACACTCAAGGCTTGCTTTCCAACGCAGCATGTTAAGGTTAAACATCAAAATTCAACAATACGATGCACGTACCGACATGGATGCCGAGGAAAACCGTGCATACTACGAACCCCCAAAACCTCCATCACAAGGTTGACCCCTTGTCACACCCTAACCCCCTCAAATGTTTCCTGGTGAGGAACCGGGATAAAAACCAAGGAGTGAAAACTCAGAAGCACGAATATCACTGGCGCAGCAGGTGCATTGGCATCAGGGCTAAGGGAATGAGGGGGCCACTATGCCCCTACTATGCATGTTTCTAACTACCCAGTCTGGTGAGGTCGAGGAGAATTTCGCTTGCTTGCATTAGGAGCCATGCCACCCTTTCTACGCCACTGTGAAAGCCACAGAAAGCAAGTGGAAGTCTGAAAGTCTGCTTTACTTTGCCTCCTGCGACTGCCTTAATGTTCCTGTGGCCAGTGGTACCAAAGAGCAAGCCAAGAGTAACAGCTGCTACTCCTGACCAGATCAATTAATGTAATACTCATAAGAACTGGCTGTCTCTCACATGTAGGATGAACATAGTAAATAGAGAGTACACAGAGTGGGAGCTACATTAATTTAAGGATAAAACCTCTCACCCACCCCAGACTACATGAGTAGCATAGCAATGTAGTCATCCAAACAAATTCCCCCAAAGCTCCCTAAAAACTTACCTATTGGGTACTAGCTTGCACCATAGAACCTAAATGTTAAGGTGCTGGAAGGGGCCTGATGATGAAGCATGCCACCCAATGGGAGGGTGAGGGCTTTGTCCTTAAACTAAGTTAGTTCCCACCCTGTCTACTCTCGATTTACTGTGTTCATCCTGCATATGAGAAGCAGCCAGTTCTTATGTGTATTGTAGTTTGAGTAGGAGGATTGAACTGGCTGCCTTGATCCCTCCTGACTCCGATGTGCCAGACGATATCCCAAATAATGACCATGCGAGCGGGTCAACTGAGTGTCACAGTATACAAGGAGAACATTTATTAAGACTCAGCAGAGGTTATGGAGAGTTACATGGGAGATTGCACGAGGCGGGGCTAAGCACTTTCCTCATCAAGACACCAGGGGCCCTATTATGTAAAGGGCGCACTTTCCCTGTTTTGGCCCAGTGCACCTTAAAGCAGATGTGCCGGGCACAAAAAGGGAGAATGCACCCTATTTCATGGAATGGGCTGCACCAAGGGCAGACGCGAACTTTCAATGCCCAGAAGGAAGCTCATTCAGGTGAAAAAACGGAGAGGCTTTGAAGTAGCCGCCCCTTGTTTCACTGTGCAGGCGGCAACCCACCTGCAATTTTAAGGGAGATTAGAGATCCCCTTACAGGTGGGTGCAGAGAGTGACTGCACCCACCTGCAAGGGGATGTCTGGGGATTCATGGGACACCCTTTTCCCCCCTCAGAGTTCTGCCTTCAGAGGGTGCATTGTGTGTGCTCAACCATTTAGATGGTACACTGTCAGTGCGCCTCCTGACAGCTTCTTTGCCTCTGCGCCTGTGTCTGTAATACGGCAGGGGTGCAGAGGCAAAGGGATTCCATCATTTGCCTGAGGCACTGCCCCCATGCATAAGTGGAAATACCCTCTTAGGATAACACTGGAGCTTTATGTATGCCTGCGCTATCCGTATTACAGAAGGGGCCGCACAAGCGTCTGCGCCCCCTTCTCCAATACCAAACTTCTAAGAAGTGTGCAAAGCGAGTGCAAACTCCCATTGCTCCCCCGGGTAACTTCTGTAATATGGACCTAGTGGTGTAGCTGCCAGTGGTGCAGCAGCTGCGGTGGCATCGGAGCGCAGGGTATGAGGGAGCCCCACTGAGCTCCAACCATAGCTGCCTTTTACTACCTAACCAGGGCTTAGAGGGTCCAATTTTCTTCCTTGTGTGAGGGCCCATGGCTCCTTTGCTATGCTACTTGCCAAAGGCAAACCTGTTCACTGCCCACTCATGTCAGAGGGATCATATTACATACATACATACATATTTACTGAAAATCTTAGACTTCAACGACAACATTGTCGTAATACTGAGCGCCATTGGCGCAAACACTACAACCCATCAGACAAAACAACATATAAAGCTGCACTTCATAACTACAAGCAGAGCATAGTAATAGAAAAAAACATCTATTACACTACTCAAATAGATCAAGCTAGATGCAGCATGAAGAAATTGTTTGAAGTGGTAAACCACCTTGCCGAACCACCCAACCCTCCTACTGAAACATCTCAAAATCTTTGCAATACATTGGCTGATTTCTTCTCTGAAAAGGTCACATCTATATTCAAAGATTTTAGCCCAAATTTCAACATTACTGATTCTTCTAACACTCAGATAAATTTGAAACCGATAACATTAACGGAATTCACCAGGATAAACCCACAATACATTCATAAATTAATTCAGTCAATCAAATCTGGCTCTCCACTGGACCCTTGCCACCCTTCCATACTCAATAATATTCCAAACATCATTACCATACCACTGATACATATCTGCAATACTATGTTTTCAACAGGTTCTTACCCTACTATTTGGAAAAATACCATAATCAGACCACTCCTCAAAAAATCTTCCCTGGACCCCTCACTACCTTCCAGCTATCGTCCTATTGCTTCTCTGCCGTTCCCAGCTAAGATCTTTGAATCTGTCATGAACAAACAACTGTCTGACTATATTCAAACTAACGACCTGTTAGATGACACCCAGTTCGGCTTCCGACAAGGTCACGGAACAGAGACTGCCTTGATTAAGGCGGCAGATGAAATAAGGGCCACGATGGACAAGGGTGGACAGGCTGTCCTGATTTTGTTGGATTTGTCGGCGGCTTTCGACACGGTCGATCACTCTACATTGATCGGCCGTGTCGAGGCCATCGGTATTAAACACAGAGCCAGAGACCTTATCACATCCTTCCTGGCTGACCGCAAGCAGGCAGTTAAGTTAGGTACTTTCACTTCACCTACTTTCAGCCTTCCTTGTGGAGTCCCTCAGGGTTCCTCGCTAAGTCCGACCCTTTTTAATATCTATGTTTCGGACTTAGCGAGGGTAATAAAAGAGCATAACATCAACCTAACAACATACGCCGACGATACCCAGCTGGTACTTTCCATACATAAAAATGGACTCAATGTTGCAGCAAACTTCAAGAACGGTATGAGGGCCATTAGTAGTTGGATGGCTTCCAACTGTTTAAAACTTAATTCATCTAAGACGGAGGTCATGTTCTTTGGAAGTATTCAACCTTTGTGGTCCCCCTTATGGTGGCCAGAGGAACTGGGAACTCCACCTCAATCAGTCAGCAAAGTCAGAAATCTGGGAGTAATATTCGATGACAAACTCCTTTTCCATCATCACGTGAACGCTGTAGTATCAACATCTTTTAACATCTTAAGGAAAATAAAGAAGCTTCTTCCATACCTTCCCATAGCTACAGGAAAAACACTTATATCCACACTGGTGTTTTCACGTACTGACTACTGCAATGCCCTCTTCCTCAACGCACAAAAAAAGGTTATTTCCAAATTACAATTGATACAAAATGCTTCCGCCAGAGTTTTACTGGGCATTCCCAAACATAGCTCTGTCTCTGGACATCTGGACCAATTGCATTGGCTTCCAGCCAGAAGTCGTACGAAGTTCAAGGCCCTTTGTATCGTCTACAAGGCAATAAACAACACGGGACCCAAATTTCTCAGAAGTTCCTTTAAGCCTTTGGCAACCCCCAGAATGCTTCGTTCCAACACGGCTCATCTGCTTCAGATACCCAGAACAAGGAAAGTTAACTGGGGAGACAGATGTTTCACCATAGCAGCGGCAAAATTATGGAACTCCCTCCCTCTCAATATAAAAACTAGTCCATCTCTGATTGTCTTCAGAAAACAATTAAAGACTTGGTTGTTCTCTCAACGACATGAATAATTATAAATAATTTTAGCCTCTGTCTTAGAGATCTAATTACCGGTATCAGCCTTTAGCCCCTAGCGCCGAGACACCCAAGGGTAATTGTAGCGCTTTAAAAATTGCAAAAATAAATAAATAAATACTCGAATGAAGGGGGTGAGCAAAGACTAACTATCCATCAAGGTCACATCTTGGGCAAGGGCCATGATCCCTGGTGCAAACCTAAAATTCTGTCTTAAATGGCTATCACTCTGTTTCTTTGGGACAAACAAAATGTTGTCTCTCTCTGGGGCTATTGCTTGAAAGTTTAAGGGACAATTTCTGGAACCTGTTGAGCTCAAATCCAAATATTAGTTTTATATTGAAACAAACATAAACCAAAATGTATGCAATTGTTGAATTGTAGAGACTGCTATTAAAAATGTAACTGGCTCAAATATATTTGATTGTGATTGTCCTCATATAAACTGTTCACACCAGTCAGAAATTATTCTCTGTAAAGCACTCCGATGCCCCTTGGGTCTTACTTACTTACAGGGCCTGGAAACCCCTTGAGTGACACGCGCGCTCTACATAAGATAACAAAACATAACATAACATAATATAACATAAATTAACATAACATAGCATAGCATAACATAACATAATATCCTTGCGCTATATAAAAACCGCAAAAATACATAAAATAAACACAACATGCATTATAGATTTTTTCTTGTACACACACAGGTATGTGCGCATGAAATGCATGCACACATGCATGCACATTTGGGACATGGCTCACAAGTGCCGCAGGAGTGTGGGAAACTGTACTTTTAAAAAAAAATCTTTCTCAAGCGCTGAAAAACGCAGCTACTTAATGATATTTACAGTGTTTTTTCAATTCACCTAATTTGCGCAACAATCAGAAATTTTGCAACAATTCACACAACATGTGTCCTTATTGAAAACTGACAAATTGTTCTGCATAAAACGTGCATTTGAGAATGCAGTTAAGCCCTCATTTGTATTTCAATAGGGATACAGGAGTTAAAGAACTGTCATGAAGAAACTAAGGGGCATATTCTCAAGGCGATATCGCCGCGTTAGCGGCACTTTTATGCTGCTAAAGCGGCAATAATTTTATCGCCGTATTCTCAAGTGGTCGCTAACAGCTGTTAGCGACAGTTTTCAGGCAAAAATGTCAGTTTAAATGATCGCCACTTCTGTTAGCGATAATTATATGCAGGAGAGGCATTCCAGTGCAAAAACGGCCGCAAACACCACTACTCTATATTCACAAGGTGATCCTTGTACTTCTGAAGACCCCAAAAACTGTCTCTAACTGCAGTTAGAGGCAGTTACTTAAGACCAGAAAATAGCTGGTCTTAAAAATGGGGATAACACTTTAGCCCACATCGCTGCAGGTTTTGGTGCTGGACAGCGCTGCAAGCAATGTTGCAGCACTGCCCTGCGACAAAACTACAGTGCAGGAATGCGCAATAACAGTGAGATAGTGCGCATTCCTGTGCCCCAGTCATGAAAAGTGTTGCAGCGTTGCGACAAGACAGAATTGCAACACTTCTCACTACACTATTGTTGCAACCAACAGCATGGATGTGCTGTATTCACTGGACAGCGCTCCATGATGCAAATAATGACAAATACGTCAGGAATCCTGACGTATCTGTCTGCACAAAAGGCACGCATTGCAGCAGTCGTGTCACACCATGACGCAACTCCATCAATGCATAGGGACAGCCCATCCCTCTGGCACTGCGTCAGCCTCACGCCTGCCATCAGGCAGGCAGAAGGTACTGACACAGAGCCATTCATTAGGGGTGCCCGAATGTCTGCGTTCTTGGAGATCCATCGGTGGTGGTTGCGCGCAGCGGTGACATCAGTTGGAAGCAGTGGTCGAGTGTTGGTGCGGAGAGAGTTGACAAAACATCCTACGGAGGCCTTGATCCAGCTGCGAGGGGTTGCGATGATGGCGTTGGCTTCCGATGGGCAAGGTGAAGACGTGATGTATCCAATGATGGTTTGTCCAGGAGAGTCTGGTGTTGTGGCTGAAGTTGAAACTTCTGCTGGCGGCGGTGACGTGCTCGACCGTGTGTCCTGCTACTTTTATTTATTTATTTACGTAATTTTTATAGCGCAACAAATACCCTGGGGTGTCTCGGCGCTGTGGAGCTACTGGAGTCAGCCATCCTCTTACTGGTTAAACAACCATGGGGTATATTATCAACAACTAGCGATAATTTTTGTCTCTAACTTGTTTAGAGACAAAAATTATCGCCGCACATCGGCGATTTTTATCGCAGATAAACCTTGCTATTAGCAAGGTTTATCGCAAATGCGATAAAAAACGCCCGCAATGCATGAATATCGCTGAAAAGTCAGCGATATTCATGCATTATCGAGCAAATGCTCTTAGCCATGTTATCCACCTCCCATTGGATAACATGGCTAAGAACTGCTCAGGGCAGGTGTTAGCTTTTGGAGATATTCGCCCTTAGCGCAAATATCTCCAAAAGTTGGTAATAGGAGATAGCGATGTTAGCGACTGTTTCCAGTCGCTAACATCTTGGCACGCCCACTTTGCATATCATTAGTGATAAATATCACTGACATGCAAAGTGGGGCCCATGATGGTCGCTATCTCCTATTAGCTGTCGCTAACTGGTGTTAGCGACAGCTTGGTAATAGGGAGATAATTTTATCTCCGCTTTCTTGGCTTTTAAAGCCAAAAAAGCGGAGATAAAACCCCTTGATAATATACCCCCATGTTTTTAAAAGCCTGCGGAAGCTCATCAAGTTCGGGGCAATTTTGATGGCAAGTGGCAAAAGATTCCAAAGTTTTGGAGTGGCCACAAGGAAACGCCTGTCTCCCCAGGTGGCCGTTCTTGTACGTGGCACAGGGAGGAGACTGGTGTTGGCCGATCTTAATTGCCTTCTGGGAGTATACAGCTGAAAGGCTTCGGTCAAGAACCTGGGTCCTATGCCATGTACTGCCTTATATGCAATGCAGAGGGCCTTAAATTTAATGCGGCTCTCAACTCTCAGCCAATGTAGCTGACGAATGCCAAGAGTGGTGGATTTGCGGTGAGGAATGTTTAAGAGGATCCTAGCAGCCGCATTCTGGATGGATTGCAGCTTAGTTATGACACGCTTCTGGGTGTGAAGAAAGAGAGCGTTCCCATAATCTATTTTAGAGAAGACTAAGGTGGAGACCAGAGTCTTCCCGGCTGAGGGGGAGAGGTAAGGTAGTAATTTCTTAATTTTTTTCAAAATAAAGAATTATGACGAGACAACCTTGTTAGTGTGGAGGTCAAAAGCCAGCTTGCTGTCAAAAATCACTCCCAGATTTCTGGCTTTTTCCACTGGGACAGGTGGATGGCCGAGCTTTTCCGGCCACCAGCTAGGGTACCATTCAGGGGAGAGTTTTCCGAAGGTCATAATCTCGGTCTTATCCGAGTTGAGCCTAAGACAATTCGAGGCCATCCAGGTACTGACCTCAAGCATAGCTCTCTGGAAGTTGGCTGCCACAGTGAGGCCGTCCCTGTGGATACCCAGAACCAGCTGGGTATCATCTGCGTAAGATGTAAGCCGTACCCCATGGGCCTTTATTACCCTCGCTAAGTCCGCTACATAGATGTTGAATAGCATAGGACTTAGCGAGGAGCCTTGTGGGACTCCACAAGGGAGTGCAGAGATGGGAGAGTAGAAATCTCCCAGCCTCACTGTCTGGGTACGGTTTGCCAGGAAAGATGAAATGAGATCCCTGGCCGAACCGTTAATCCCCAGGGCTGTGACACGGTCGACTAGAGTGACATGGTCGACCGTGTCAAAGGCCACTGACAAATCCAAAAGGATGAGGACAGCCGCCCCTCCCTGATCCATGATCGCCCTGATCTCATCAGAGGCCTTTATCAAGGCGGTCTCTGTTCCATGCCCTTTCCTAAAACCAAACTGCGTTTCGTCGAGAAGTTGGTGGGTCTCGACGAACTCTGAGAGCTGTCTATTCATCAGGAATTCGCATACTTTGGCAGGAAAGGGCAGACACGCAATGGGCCTATAACTGGCGACAGCTGTAGGGTCTAGGGAAGGTTTTTTTAAAAGGGGTTTTATCACAGCCTTCTTCCATATACTGGGAAATTGACCTGTCTGAAATGCAGTATTACAGATCTCCATGAGGGGGCGTGAGATCACTTCTGTGAGTTTTGGCATCACAGAAGGAGGGCACGGGTCCAGAGGGGAGCCCGATTTGATGGTGAAAATGAGTTTAGTAACATCATCATGTGAGGCAGGTGAGAAACATGAAAAGGACTCATGATTGTGATGGGAAAGTACTTCTTTCACAGTACCACCTCTGTGTTCAGTTTTGATATCCCCTTCAAATGAAGCATAAATATCTGCCACCTTTGTAGTAAAGAAAGTGGATAATTCATTACAGAAGGTCTGTGAGGGCTCGACTCCAGGGCCAGAGGGGGGGATGGACAGAGTCGTGACAACAGAGAACAGCTCTCTAGCGGAGTTAGCAGCGGTCTCAATTTGCGCCGAGAAGAAAGCCGTTTTTCGAGCCATAACCGCCTTTTTATAAATCATAAGGGCATCTTTATAAATTTGTCTGGCTATAGGGCAGTAGGCTTTCCTCCAGCGCCTTTCTAGATTCCTACAGTATTGGCGATGAAGTCTAAGATCTTCATTATACCAGGCAGCCGAAGGAGATGCTCTGTTAGGTCTCGTGAGTTTCTCTGGGGCCACTAGATCGGCGGCACTACGGATCCAATCCTGGAAATCTGAGGCTGATAGTGCAGGAGTATATCCTCCCTGAGGATAGGAGGAGACCAGGGAATCTAGCATCTGAGGGATGTCTGCGTTTTTCCAAGCACGAGTACCCACCCTAATTCGGGGCCTGGGAAGTGAAGGGTACGCGGTCCGTATATCTAGCTGAAATATAATAGCCCTGTGGTCTGACCACGTAATGGGAATAATGTCCAGCACAGAGATGTCGGGGTCATTAGTGAACAGACCATCAAGGGTGTGTCCAGCTTGGTGTGTGATGCCCTTAAATAATTGGTGCAGTCCTAGATTAGAAAGGTCAGTAATGAGTTGAATAGTATCAGAGTTGTCCTGCTCTTCCAAATGGAACTTAAGTCTCCCAATATCGTATATTTTTCTGAACCTATAACGTTATCATTCAGGTCAGAAAAAAAGTGGAAAGAAAAGGGTTACGGGGGCCAGGGGGTCGGTATAGTGGCCTGTTGTGGTGAGTTGCTGCTTGCGTCTGATGTTGCGAACCTTCCAGAGAAGGCAGTGGTGTCCTGGTCACTGGGGTTGTCCAGGTGGAACTTGAGATCACCTAGTAGGACAAGGCATGCAGCCAGGGGCTGATGGGGTGGGCATGTTCTCCATGTAAGCTGTAATGCAGCCTGCATTAAAAACAGGGAAGTGCGCATGACTGTTTTGGGCGGCTTGAGCGAGACGAACAAACAGTCATTGCGCACTTGAATGGGTATGCCAATCCGTGCTTAGTCCTACCCACCCTCCCACCCTCAAGGGAAACATAGCATCAGTAAGTTATCATCATGTGATGATTGTTTCTCCTCTGCACTGCATGGAAGCAGTGGGGCAACTCTCTTCCTCCATAGTGGATAAATCGCCACTGGGGGGCATCATCTACGTGTGCTAGGCCTGGGGGACTCAACCCCAGGCGTCATGCGCTACGCATCCAACCTTCTCCTCACCTGGACATTGACACTGTGGCGCAAACCGCTGCACTCTCTCCAAATCTGTGTCTCAGCCAGCAGGAGCCTCAGCCAGGTGGGACTTCACAGGCCAGGGTACAGCAGTCGCAGCCATGTCTGCTGGTGAACCTCCCAATGCAGTTGATACAGCAGGGCCCCCTTAGTTGCAGCGCCCCCGCCACACAAGTTTGGTGCAGCTCTGGGGCCTCACCCTCCACAGCGTCTGGCCAGCCCAACATCATCCGACCTGTGATGCAGAGAGGCGGCACCCACCGTTGTTAATCCCCTCCATGCACCACGGTGTAGTGGTGGATCATAGTATGTGATGCAGACCTCCCTACATTGGGGCGCAGGAGCGCCTCTACTATTAACAGCTCCAAGGTGCGCAAGGCTGTCTTCTCACACAGGTCAGCAACGTTTCTCAATTCGACCTGACAGTCTTCACCACCAGGTACGGACGATCGTTGCGCCTCAGTGTCAACCGCCATAGCTCATCGACTCATCGACTCCACAGCTCCCCCGCATCCCACTCTATGCTTCAGACGCAAGTCCAGCGAGGCATCCAGGCTCCAGACGCACGTCCAGCAAGGCACCCAGGCTCTAGAGGCAGGTCCAGCGAGGCATCCCGGCTCCAGACGCAGGTCCAGCGAGGCATCCAGGCTCCAGACGCACAGTTCAGCGAGGCATACAGGCTCCAGACGCAGGACCAGCGAGGCACCCAGGTTCCAGACGCACGTCCAGCGAGGCACCCAGGCTCTAGAGGCAGGTCCAGTGAGGTATACAGGCTCCAGACACAGGTCCAGCGAGGCATCCAGGCTCCAGACGCACGTCCAGCGAGGCACCCAGGCTGTAGAGGCAGGTCCAGCGAGGCATCCATGCTCCAGACGCAGGGCAAGCGAGGCATCCAGGCTACAGACGCAGGTCCAGCGAGGCATCCAGGCTCCAGGTGCAGGTCCAGCGAGGCATCCAGGTTCTCATCCTGGTCATACTGGATGTTGGGCGGCTTGCAGGGGTTGTTGATGTGTGCAGCCCTTGGCCCTGGCTGATCCATTCAGCATTGTATTGGTTTTTATGCCTATTTTATAATGGAGGTTGACTGATAGGATATTTTTCGCATTAGAGACAAAATAAACTCATGTTGGGCTGACTAACATGAGTTTTTTGCCGCTAATGGACCTATCTGTAGTTTTTGCCCGCTAATGCCGAATTTCCTATCGCCATCGTGCTGATGTTAGCGGCAGTTTTCACTGCCATTCCCTGGTACTATCGCCATGTAGCGAAGGCTTGGTAATACATCGCTAACATTACGATAGTTTTCAGGGTTAGGTGGCGATAAAGAAACTGCTGCTAACTGGCGTTTGCTGTAGGTATCGCCGGTCCTTGAGAATATCCCCATAAGTCCAGGTTGAATTTCAATTGAGCTGGAAAATTTCAAGCAATTTGGGGAATTTCGCAATTCGCGTATTATGCAAAATTTAAAAAGTATGCAATTACTCCGCTTTACCCAATTATGCATCATTTGTGGTAAAAATGTACCACAAATGGCGCCATTCGTTGGAATAAATGTACTGCAAATGCACAGGAAAGAGAACGGGAGCAGCTGCAGTTCATGTATCTTTCGTTTCAAAGTGTCCTAGTGCCGAAATTTACACACAAGGACATATTTAGCTCCAAAATATTTTACAAAATTAAAAATTGACATATCACATAATTATGCATAATTTCGCATGCTTTTGCCAAACTTTTGTTTAATTAGACGAAAGCTTTACGTATCAATATCACAATTGCATTTTTTTCTCCATGTGAATGGTTTTGCCTCCTGGTTCTAAATGTTGTAGGTCAAAATAATATAAACAGAAAGAATACCTGGAAACCCACTTTTAATTTTTAAATCAACCACACCATATTCTTTTTGTGATTGGGGTTATTTATTTAACCTCTTGTTTTCTTATTTTCAATACTTCTTTTGGATAGGGAAACTCTCCTTTTTCAGAAAAACATACAGTTTTTACCACAAGTACACATTAAATACAAAAACACATATAAATGAGTTTAGACAAGGAAATTAATTATGCCAAATGAACAAACATGTTTTTATTTGGCATGCAGATCAATCTGATTCCTCCACGATGGTTCTCTTTCCTTCTTACTAAAGTTTGATTTAAAAGCCATTAGCCGAGGCCTTTAGTGTTTCCCCTCCCCGCCGAGCCTTTTTAATCCAAGCTGCCACTGAGCGAGGCTGCGGGCATCCCTCCACGCATCGATCTCCGGCCTTTCAACCACGCAGGTGGGGAGCCGGCAGGCGTCCAGCAGGGGCTAGAACCGAAAGGTAATGGATTGCATCGAGGCGTTTTTATAGCGCCTCATACTACTAACCAGGGCCCACAGCACGTTTGGGGCCTGAATAAGAGGTTATTCCACGTGTTGTGCTTGGTTGGTGGAGTGTGGCTTTATAGTGTGGTCTATGTGGGGCCAGTGCTTGAAATTGAAAAATAAAAGTGCGGGTACTCTTTATCAAAGTACCTGCTTGGGTCTGAGAAGTGCTGGCACTCTGCTCGGAGCACCTGCTTGGGTCTGAGAAGTGCTGGCACTCTGTATCAGAGCACCTGCTTGTGTCTGAGAAGGGCGGGTACTCTATATCAGAGTACCTGCTGAAGGGCTGGTACTCTTTATCAGAGCACCTGCTTGTGTCTGAGAAGGGCTGGTACTCTGTATCAGAGCACCTGCTTGTGTCTGAGAAGGGCGGGTACTCTGTATCAGAGCACCTGCTTGTGTCTAAGAATGGCTGGTACTCTGTCTCAGAGTACCTGCTTGTGTCTGAGAAGGGCTGGTACTCTTTATCAGAGTACCTGTTTGTGTCTGAGAAGGGCTGGCACTCTATATCAGAGCACCTGCTTGTGTCTGAGAAGTGCTGGCACTCTATATCAGAGCACCTGCTTGTGTATGAGAAGTGCAGGTACTCTGTATCAGAGCACCTGCTGAAGGGCTGGTACTCTTTATCAGAGCACCTGCTTGTGTCTGAGAAGGGCTGGTACTCTGTATCAGAGCACCTGCTTGTGTCTGAGAAGGGTGGGTACTCTGTATCAGAGCACCTGCTTGTGTCTGAGAAGGGCGGGTACTCTATATCAGAGTACCTGCTGAAGGGCTGGTACTCTTTATCGGAGCACCTGCTTGTGTCTGAGAAGGGCTGGCACTCTATATCAGAGTACCTGCTGAAGGGCTGGTACTCTTTATCAGAGCACCTGCTTGTGTCTGAGAAGGGCTGGCACTCTATATCAGAGCACCTGCTTGTGTCTGAGAAGTGCTGGCACTCTATATCAGAGCACCTGCTTGTGTATGAGAAGTGCAGGTACTCTGTATCAGAGTACCTGCTGAAGGGCTAGTACTCTTTATCAGAGCACCTGCTTGTGCCTGAGAAGGGCTGATACTCCATATCAGAGCACCTGCTTGTGTCTGAAAAGGCTGCTACTCTGTATCAAAGTACATACTTTTTTCTGAGAAGGGCTGGTACTCTATGTCAGAGCACCTGCTTGTGTCTGAGAAGGGCTAGTACTCTGTATCAAAGTACCTACTTTTTTCTGAGAAGGGCTGGTACTCTTTATCAGAGCACCTGCTTGTGTCTAAGAATGGCTGGTACTCTTTATAAGAGCACCTGCTTGTGTCTGAGAAGGGCTGGTACTCTGTATCAGAGTACCTGCTTGTGTCTAAGAATGGCTGGTACTCTGTCTCAGAGTACCTGCTTGTGTCTGAGAAGGGCTGGTACTCTTTATCAGAGTACCTGCTTGTGTCTGAGAAGGGCTGGCACTCTATATCAGAGCACCTGCTTGTGTCTGAGAAGTGATGGCACTCTATATCAGAGCACCTGCTTGTGTATGAGAAGTGCAGGTACTCTGTATCAGAGTACCTGCTGAAGGGCTGGTCCTCTGTATCAGAGTACCTGCTTGTGTCTGAGAAGGGCTGGTACTCTGTCTCAGAGTACCTGCTTGTGTCTGAGAAGGGCTGGTACTCTATCAGAGCAGCTGCTTGTGTCTGAGAAGGGCTGGTACTCTGTATCAGAGTACCTGCTTTTTTCTGAGAAGGGCTGGTACTCTGTAGCAAAGTACCTGCTTGGGCCTGAGAAGTGCTGGTACTCTGTAACAGAGCACCTGCTTCTGTCTGAGAAGTGCAGGTACTCTGTATCAGAGTACCTGCTTGTTTCTGAGAATTGTAGGTACGCTGTATCAGAGTACCTACTTGTTTCTGAGAAGGGATGGTACTCAGTATCATAGTATTTTTCTGAAAAGGGCTGGTAATCTGAGTACTTGCTTGCTTCCGAGAAGTGCTGGTACTCTCCAATTAAAAGTATTATGCCTCTCTTGAGAAGTGCAGGTACTCTCCCTCTCAAAATAAAAAGTGCTGGCACTTAGTTACTGACATTACCAGCCCATTTAAAGCACTGCATGGGAAGTGAACGAGCTTCAGATGGAGGAATGTCCCTCACATTATTGTATCTTTAATTTTGACTGGCAAAGATAAAACAGCCATAATATTAGCTGTCAACATATCCTCAAGGTAAATGTACATAGGAAAGTACAGATTTACTATTCTGAACTCCACAACTACTTACCTTGGTGTTATACCATCTATTTGGGGGTGGTACCAAGGGGTCCATTGGTAACAAGGGTTAAGCTGTTCTTTTTAGGTCAACCTGGATTTGTTCCTAGCCCCTCCCATCCCTCCCTGCTCACTTACTAATTCCTCCAGGGGAAATAAAAGGTCAGGGACCGGGAAACAAAGTGAGATGTCACTGGATCAATGTTGCTAGCCAGTCACTGCAAAGTGGGATGTTCAGAAATCTATTAACGTTGAATGCCTCATTCTGGTCGCCTGGGGCCGATAAGAATTCATGGCCTATTCTCCCATGCCGAGCTCACACTCTATGATCCTGTCAGGTACCAGGCAGCCATTAATCACTCAACCTTTACGTATTCCCCTGAGCGGTATCACCTATGGGAGGATCCACAGTGGTATATGGCATGGAAATCACAGGAAAGGTCTGGGCCCAACCCCCCACAGTCAGGTCTCTCTGATTACTCCTCAGTATCCCATCAATACCAAATGCTGTCCTAATGCTGCTAGGCGATGCCTCACAGAGCACAACCTGTCCGCTGCAATGGATAGATAGTCCTACCTGATGCTTCGGTGGCTGTAGTATTGGCACAGTGAAGATATTGCGTCTTGCTCAGGGCAGTGCTTAATTTGTAAACAAAATAAGTGCCAAGGCTGTCATCAAGAAGCCTCTGAAGCTTGCACCATCCTTTACCCTGGCCATTGCTGCCGGTGGCAGTACAAACACATCTACCAACATCACACTCCAAGTGTGCTACTTCAGACTATACAAGGCCCCCAAAGCTATAAGATTGGCTGGGTGGCCGGTATTAGTCATTTTAATGTATATTGAATTAATAAACTGTGTTTTTTAGAGATAAGCACAACAACAAACAGCGCCATCATGTGGCAGACTGTCGTAATACCCGGTGTTGGGAATTAAGTGCCAGTGCTGAGCTCTGGAAACCCCTAGCTTAAATTAAGCACTGGCTCAGTGTGATACATCAAGAACTCTGTGCCCTGCTGTCTCGTTGAATCTTTTCATAGTCTTTATAGCCTTTCCGTGGTTCAGTGCACTGCCTACTATAAGACAAATAGCAACAAGGCAATACTTCAGTTCAGGATGTTACAGCTATGTCACAATGTGCTCGCTAGGAGTGAGCGAAGTTTGTGGGGTTTTCCCACAAAATCACTTACTTTTTATGTAATTGTGCCTATTATGCAAATACGTTTCACCAGTATCTCAAGTAACTTTTCTCTGCAATCATATAACTCACACAACAAATCACACAAGATGCAGGCAGAAAATGTCTAATTCGAGGAGAAATTGCCTTTCGCTAAGACATGTTCCTCTCATACGACTCTCCCACGGGCAAACATTACCCGCATTTTGCATAATGTGTAGTTTGTAATTATGCAAGGTTACTCCAGCATAACAACATTTGCGCACGCCTAGTCCTCAAAACAATTGCTGAAACCCAAGGCATAGCTCCAAAACAAGAAAAGTGAGTGCTCGTCGTTAATGACACACTCTGATAGCCTCTGTGTTACTACCTCCATTAGCACATATATTGTGTAGAAACATGGTACTCATTATACAGCCTATAGCCCACTGGCTGTCCACCACTCATTTCCTTGCGGCCCACAGACCTTCTTCTGGGAACCCGGGTAAACAAGGAAATAAAGCTGCTCTTGATCTGTTTTTTTGTAATTGCAGTAGCCCAAGTAACATAGGGGTATATGTACAAGCAAATGGAATAGCAAAGTGGCAAATTTTATTGCGCTGTGCCATTTCCAAAAGGCAGGGATGTGTATTTTCCCTACCGTCGGCTCTATAAATTGCTGCCTAGCGCCAGCACAGACGCCCTTGCACCATAATGCAAGGGTGCCTGCGTTGCAGCGAAGACTGTTTATGTGCAGGAAGGTGTCCCTTCTTTCACAAAATAACAATCAATCATGGTGATTTGCTCCTTCTATGTGTGCTGCAGAATGCAAAATATTCAATGATTGTTTTGTGCAGGAAGGGACACCTTCATGCACAAAAACAATCAGTTATGGCGTTTCGCTCTTTCTATGTGCTCTGCAGAAGGCAGCACACAGAGAAAAAGAAAAGGCGAGGAGAAATAAAGGTATTTCTCCTCATTGTGCCAATCTAACACCTGTTTTTGCATGGTGTTAGCGTTTGGTGCTGCATCATATTTACAGATACTTGTAAATCTGGAAAAGTGTCAAAAAGCAATGGGTGTTGCAGTGGAATGCCCATAACAACACCCACTGCACGTCCCTTTCACGCATATTTACAAAGTGACATTAAGCCCCTAACAGTGACTTAACCCCTTCCATGCTGATGACGGCCCCCAGCCGTCATGGCACACAGTGCTTGTGTGCTGATGACGGCTGGGGGCCGTCATGCCCACGCCCGCGATCGGAATGTCCAGCACAGGAGCGGAATTCCGGCCGCGGGCAAGGGGTTAACGCCACTTTGTAAATGTGGAGCTCCACTGGAACATCGGTTAAAGTGAAGTTCCAGTAGAGCAATCCTCTTACACGCATGCCCCATAGATTGTGATTCTAGAATTTCTTTCTATAGTCAGTACAACTTGTTTTGTGAGCAGGGCTGCCCTCCTCCTAGAGCAAGATGAAATGGCTTTAGAAACAAAGCCCAGAATCAGAAAAGCAAAGAAAACAATGTTGTAAGGGCACATTTTTTGTGCTCCTCTGGTTATGGGCCTTGTTTCTACAGCTCGTTCAGTTTGTACTGTAAGCCCTGCTTATAATTGAAAGTGTAGCGGCGTGGATTGTCGAGGAGTAGAAGTGTATAAAAAAAGTATGGGAACTGTGATCATGAGAATAAAGGGCAGGGTTAGTGAGTGTGGGTCAGCAGGCTGCTAAACAGAGCAAAATATTCTGGCTTTATTGTACTGCTAACGCGGGATTACTGGTTACTAATTATCTTACCAAATCCCATACTATGTCGACTGAATCGTTGGTACCTGTCGTTGAGTAAAGGTAATCTCGCAATAAGTCAATTAATTTAAGAACTTACACCACTCTAAATGACCACTGACCAAATTTAAGTTTTAAAGGTTTAATATAAAGTCAAAGATAACTGAAGATACAAACTTCTCAAAATGAGATTCAAAAGGTAAATTGGTATCACTATAAACATGAACTTCTTGAATAATCTAAGTCTGAAGAACAAAATAATAAGTACAAGCTCAAAAACCATAAGGGTTGTCAAAATAGATATAAGTTGCAATCTCAAAGTCATTACAGAAAAGAAAATTAAGTTAGTCTGTCCCTACACTATACTAAGTGACATCCCTACTTAGCAAGATCTTTACCCTCTAGGTGTCAGCCGTGGTGACTTCCTAAGAAGATCACGCACTTCTCTTTGTCTCTTCTCTGATGATGGGTCTCTCCTGATCAGTCTATCTGCCTACCCATCCGCTTCCTTAGGCTCCCAAAATCATCTGCTCTGCTCTCCTCCCGGGTCTCTTTCCCTAATACCAAATCACATTTTCAATAGAAACGCCCCTTAGGACGCCCCTCACGTGGTACATCTTTGCGCGGCAAACTCCATGATGGTACTCTTGAAGACCCTCGTTATAGTTGACCTTGGTTCCCAGGCTTCTTCTCCAGTGCGCTGATACCCCCTGAAATTCCTGGAAACTCCTACAGGCCTGCGCAAGGCGCCACTGAACAAAGTCCCTTTCATTCGAGCTGATTAGGACCCTCGCACCTGCATACAGTTCGTCCTGCAGTGGGCCTCAAATTCCAGACTCCACCATATCTTTAGTCATAAAACACTCTCAAAGCTCTGTGCTGGACACCTCGCGACCTCTTCTCTAACGAGCACATGACGATTTACACGACATGACGTTATCTCCTCTGGCCTACTTGATTTACATGCAGCAGGTCCCTGCACTCTTAAAACGTTAACTTGATTTAAACAGTAAACATTCTTAACTAGCATACGTTTCTAAAATAACACATCTATAAAGCATATACTTTTAACCCTAAGTTCAATAGTACATTTGGAAGAACCACGTCAACCTTATCTCACATTATTTTAGCAGCACGTTCAGGTTTGCTGTGAATTGCCCTAAGGCCTACACATAATACTGGATTTTCAAAGTTACATTTAATTCGGACATGATTCTTTTAACATGAGAACATGAGGTTTTCCCATATTCCAACATTTTCTACATTAATCTCACACCGTTACAATTATAGTTACTCTACTTAACATTCTATACATTTCACTACTAAATATAAAACACTCTGTATATTTCACTCCTGGATATAAAACACTCGTGTGCAAAACATGTTTAAACTAACTACGTGCTTGTAAATATGGCGTACTTATACATTTTTTCTCAAACTTGTGCTCTCTCAGTCCCCCCTTTGATGACCTTCAGGGGTCATCATCACCAAGACACTAAAAATGTAGAACCTTTTAAAGTGAAGACAGGGCAGTTCCACCTCTTTTCATACTCTCTAATGCTTTCAGACTCTTATATTGAGTGTCCTGCATCGCTGTCAACTCTTCTTCCTGTTTCTTCATAGCTCTCTGTAACCTATTTGCTCTATAACATTGATACAAACGCACCAATCCCCACAAAGTGATTACGCAAATCACAATTATGATGATGGGTTTCAGTATGTACCAAACGATACCTTTCCCTAGGTTGGCAAACCAACTTCCAACTTTACCCATTCCATGACCTACTTTTTCCCACACATTTACCTTTGCTAGGTCCTCAATTTCGTAGTGTATGGCAGTGATGTTTTGTATATACTTCTCTAGAGGTTTTGAATTGTCTGGAATGTAAGTACAGCATTCCTGGACCTTCAAAGCCTTACAGACTCCTCCCTCTTTTGCTAACAGAACGTCTAAAGCAAGTCGGTTCTGAAGAACCATTGCCCTAATCGATTGCATCTCACCTTCTATCAGCATCAATGATCTTGCAGTACTAGCAGATAGCCTATCTACGACTGTAGCTAACCTCCTAATTTTGATGTCATTCATTATCAATCCTAAGAAAGGGAATGCAGCACCGAGTACATCTCCAACTACTTCTGCTGCACCCAGCCCTCGCTTCCATCTAGTTGATATTTCTTTCTTAGGCGTGTCTAAATTCTCAACATGATATATTTTAGGGAAGACAACAGCCAGATAGCATGATCCGTACCAATTATCTGGTAACTTCACATAGGCATTTCTTCCACATACAAAATATACATTTGGTATTGCTTGCATCCCTTTCAAAAAGTTCTTAGAGTAATACTCCAATTGAAAGGCATGTTCACAATGGACTTGACCTACATAAAAGTTTTCATAATATGAGTAACTCCTGTGAATGCACAGTTTTCCCCGTTTATCCTTATCCAAAGCAATTGGACCAATACTACCTTTTCTTTGATGTGCCCTTTCCTCCTTGGTCCAATCTGTTTCCCATTGTCCTGATGCTTTCAAAATCTTCTGCCTCCTGTATCTAGTATCTACCTGTGCTATAAACTTTTTCTCAACCTCTGATATTTGACAAGTCAGATTGTTTCTTCGAGCATGTGAAGTATCTAACGTTTTCCATGGAATAAACCATTTGTGTAATCTGTCTTCGCTTTTGTAGTAGTCCCATTTGTTCAAATGCTTGAAATTCGGAACCTCTGGCAATGTCGAGTCGAAATTCGAGAAATAATACTCGAATCCTTCTCGTCCATAAAACATGCTCAACAATAAACTGCACGTTATTCCATATGTCAACGGAAGATGATGGTATCTGATACCCTCCTCCACTGAAGCTGGTAATTGCATACAAACGTAACAATCCTTCACTTCCATGGCATCAACATATTCATAAAGCAATTTAGCATAAGCATTTGACTTGTAATTTCCCTGTGACTCGTCGGTGTGAAGCCTTTTTATTTCTGCATCTAACAATGCTTTGTCTTTCTCATTGATGTTTCCCTTCTCTTTAATAATGGTAGTTTTCGGTGTTGATACTCCCTTATCCTCCTTAACTGCGGTTTCATCCCCTTCGTGTCCCGCTAGGAATGAAACAGTTACCACTAAAATTATAAGAGAAACCACTACTCCTAAAAGTGTAACAGCTATACATTTTGCCCTGCGGTTCGGGTTGCCAGCCTCCATGTTCTCAAACAGTGTAGTTTTTGACTTTCTTCCAGCATTCACTTCCTCTTCTTTTCAAACAAAGTCTTTCTCTCTTGCAATGTCTTTCTTTGAACACTTGGAAGCTTGACAATTTGTTTCCGCAAAACAGTTCAAAGTCCAGTAGAAAATAGACAACCCTAGCCCTTCTCCATCCACTAAAATGAAACCCCTATCACTTTTCTTCTTCCACTCGGCGCTAGGTTATCTTGCAACAAGTTTTTACAATTTCTTTTCAACAGTCTTATTTTCGTCTGAAGTTATGTATGACTCAAGGAGTGACACTACGTCTTCATAAATGTCCATCCGAAGTATCATTCCCTCAGGTTCTGGGCAGTTCGTCCCACAACATGGAAAGTCAACTTTCTCTAGGATTATTCTCCTTATTTCGCTCAAGACAAGTGGACGGACAAAATTGAGAGTTAGCGTTTTTTCAATTTCCACTCCTGGTACTATCAGTTCTACATCCACAATTACAAAGGGGTCCGTTCTAATCAAGATCACTTTCTTCACCTTTCCAGTTCTGCGCCCCTTTGAAGACATTCACAATAAGGTATTAATCCACAACAATAAGCGCTCCTAGCATTTCTACTACTCGCTCAAGCATTTCCAAACGAAGAAGAGTTCCCTCCAATATTGGATATCGTGAACAGCAAACTGGAAACTCAACTGTCTCTAAAATCAATTTTCTTATTCCACTCAGGAGAGCAGGATGAACGATGTTGAGTGTCAGCAACCTTTCGGTCTCCGCTCCTGGCAGTAGAAACCTTATTTGCACTGTGATGATCGGGTCAGTTCTGATCAGTTCCACTTCCCTGATCCTCCCTGTTCTGTGTCTCCCAGACATCTGCAACAAGGTAGGTCCAGTCGGGAGTAGAGTATCTTCTGCTAGGCACTCGCACCCTACTTGATCTTCTAAGACCCTCCTCGGCGTGATCCTGGATATCTTCTTCTGGATCTGAGTCTTCGGATATAGGAGCAAGCGTTTCTTCCTGGGCCGACCTCAAACTTAGCCTTCTTCTCCTTACTGGCCAAGTGGCAGCTCCAAGCCTTATTCTCCTATTCCTTGTCCTCCCACTTGGTTCTTGATCGCTCTGATACGGATCTGAGTCTGAGTCGTATTCACTTCTGCTTTCTCCTTCAGTTGCGTCCTCTGTCTCACTGCCGTCCTGCCTTTGCTCTTCTTCTGAATCCGTTGCGTTCCCAACTTCTTCTGACACCCCCTCAGCCGCCTCTATCCCTTCTTGCGACTCTTCTTCCACTTCCGGGCTTTCGTCTGGGATGGGAGCTGTTCCTTCTAGAGGTGCTGGAACTCTGCGAGTATGGGAAGCATGGATCCAATTTGGCAGCCCCCCGCACTTCACCGCGGTGTTCGTTATCAGGATTACCTGAAAGGGCCCACGCCAGCGAACATCTAGGCAGTTCTTCCGGACGTGTTTTTTAACTAAGACCCAGTCCCCTGGGTTCAGATCATGACACAGGTTCCTCGATGCTGGAACTTCAGCCGCATGCACCTGAAGGGACACAGAATGGATGGCGTCAGACAGTCCTTTACAATAATCCAAGATCAGATCATCTGTAATATTCAATAGAGCAGTAGTTGGAACTGTAGGAAGTCTCATGGCCCTCCCCATCAGGATCTCGTGGGGAGAGAGACCTGTCCTCCTATCAGGTGTGCTGCGCATGCTCATGAGCACTAAAGGAAGAGCATCTGGCCAACTCAAGGATGTGGATGCCACTACTTTAGCCAATCTATTCTTCAACGTGCCGTTCACTTGTTCCACAATTCCTGAAGCTTCTGGTCGATAACTACAATGCAGCTTTTGATCGATATTCAGTGTGGAGCACAACATCTTCACTATTTCGCTGTTAAAATGTTTTCCTCTGTCCGATTCCAAAGAGGCAGGCACCCCGAAGCGCGGTATCAACTCCCTGAGCAACAATTTAGCCACTGTGAGTGTATCGCACCTACGTGTAGGGTACGCTTCAACCCATCTGGAAAATACGCATACAATCACCAACACATACCTAAGGCGATTGACTCTTGGCATTTCGATGAAATCTAATTGCATTCTATTGAAAGGCCCCCCCGACCTCCCAATGTGACTCAGTGTGACTGGTGTTCGTTTGCCTACGTTCAGTTGTTGGCAGGTAACACATCGCTTACATACTGATTCTGCTGCTATTCTAAATTTAGGGCAATACCAAGTTTGCCTAAACACTCTCATCATAGCATCCCTTCCTAGATGTACTGGACCGTGTATTTCTCTCACCATGGGATTAGCTAATTCTTCAGGTAACACAGCTCTCCCATCTGCTGAAACCCAAAAATCCATTTCACTTCGCACACAACCTGCTATTTCCCATGCCTTTTTCTCTGTTTCAGGTGCGTTCTCCTGCATTATTCTTAAATCCTCCCAAGTGTCTACAGTTTCTAACATCATACTTAATTCAGTCTTTTCTTCTGCACCTTCTATTTCCACCTTTGAGAAAGAATAATTTTGTTCCGCACAATAGCGTGCGACTTCATCAGCGTATCTGTTGCCTTGTGACACAAAATCTGTATTTTTAGTATGTGCTACACACTTTACTATTGCGATATCAACTGGACCTTGCAATGCTTCTAACAACAGCCGCACAAATTCTCCATTTCGAATGGGCGAACCAGAGGAGGTCATGTAACCCCTCTGAGACCACAACTGCCCGAAATCATGAACCACACCGAAACCATATTGGCTGTCTGTGTAGATGGTGACTCTTTTCCCGTTTCCTGCTATGCAGGCACGAGTTAGGGCAATAATTTCTGCTACCTGTGCGGAATGTACTCCTTCCAGGCAAGCGGCTTCCACAACTCCAGTAAGGGTACAAACAGCATAAGCTGCTCTCAACCGACCAGTATCGTCTCTTAAACATGAGCCATCAACAAAATAAATTTCATCGGGGTCAGACAATGGCTCATCCACAATATCTGGTCGGGGTTTCGTGCATAGTTCAGTCACATCAAGGCAATCGTGGTCTTCACATCCTTCGCCTTCTATTACAGTAGGTAATGGCATCAAAGTAGCAGGATTCAAGACAGAGCATCTCCTGAGAGTCACGTTCTCTGCGGCAAGTATAACTTGCTCGTAGCGCGTGAGCCTACTATTGGTCAGATGCTGCGTCTTCGTCCTGGTCATTAGCAATTCAACTGAATGTGGTACATACACCACTACTGGATGTCCCATCACAATACTCTCGCTCCTTTCAATGCTGACACCCGTTGCAGCAACGGATTTGAGACATCCGGGCAACGCTGCGGCTACTGGATCTAATGTAGCCGAAAAATATGCAACTGGTCTACGGGCATTTCCGTGGGTCTGTGCCAAGACTGACAAAGCACATCCCTCTCTCTCACAGCAATAGAGTGAAAATGACTTTTCGTAATCTGGCATTCCCAGAGCCGGAGCACGACATAAATCGTCTCTCAGCTGTAAAAACGCCACCAGACATTCTTCATCCCATGGTACCGGATCACTCACCTCCTTGTGCGTCAGTTTCTGTAAGGGCTTTGCTTTCAGTGAGAAGTTAACTATCCACTGTCGGCAGTAACCCACCATTCCTAGGAACATTCTAACTTCTCTCTGTGTTGTAGGCGCATTCATTTTCATTATCGCCTCAATCCTCTCCGGGGACACCTTACGTTTCCCTTTTTCTAACCTGTGCCCTAGATACTGTACTTCTGTCAAACAATACTGCAACTTGCTCGGAGATACCTTATGTCCATTTTCAGCTAAATGATTCAGTAAGGCAATTGAGTCTGCTTTACAAGCTTCCTCTGTTTCTGACGCAACAAGTAGGTCATCTATGTACTGTACCAGAACCGAGTTCTGTGGCAGTACTAGATTCTCAAGATTCTTTTTCAACAACTGATTAAAGATGGATGGGCTGTCTGTGAATCCTTGTGGGATTCGACACCATGTTAAAACGCGGTCTTCCATTTTAAAAGCAAAAAGATACCTGCTCTCTTCATCCAATGGGATTGAAAAGAAAGCCTGACAAAGATCTATCACTGTGAACCATTCTGCTTGACATGGTATTTGAAATAGTATCACTGAAGGATTCGGTACCACGGGACAACATGAAACGACTATGTTGTTAATTTTTCGTAAATCCTGAACTATCCTAAACTTCCCGCTAGGTTTCTGCAAACCCATAATCGGGGAGTTACAAGGACTACCCACGATTTCTTTCAGTATTCCCTGCTGTATCATTGACTCGATCACAGGTTTTATTCCCGCAATCGTTTCCTGGGACAATTTGTATTGAGGCGTTCTTGGAAACTCAACATTTGGTTTTACCAATATTTTTACCGGCTCTACCCCCTTAATCAATCCTATTTCTTCTCCTGTGAAATCCCATACCTCTGACGCCACTGCATCTCGTAGGTCTTGAGGAAGATCTTCTATTGTCAGAGTAGGATATAGTTCTACACAAGATTTTGAATTAGCCACCTTAAAAGTAGCATCTTCGTCGGTAGTCTGTACCTCCACTCCTTGCGGGGTGCAGTATATGGTGCAATTCAGTTTGCACAACAAATCCCTTCCTAACAGACATACCGGACTCGAGTCACAAACCACAAACTGATGTTCGTTCATGTGGTTTCCTATCTTCACAGACACTGGTTCTGTCAAGGGACTAGTCATTCTTTTGTTCGCGACTCCTACCACCTGAATTGTTTCCCCTGACATTGGCAAGTCTGGAACCACCGCTGATCTCAGAGTCGAACGAGTAGCCCCAGTATCCACTAAGAACGTAGTGGGACACCCTGCCACTTCTGCCTCAACAAATGGCCCTCTCTGATCCACTTCTAGAACGGCCCCGAGGGTACAGTCCTCTTCACTGCTCACCCGTTGTCCTGTCAATGGATCAATGTAATAACACTTTTCTTCCTCGATAAACAGAGGCATTTGTTTAAAGACCTTTCCCCCAGCTGCTATCTTCGGTGGCTGTGGGAATTGGGCCCGTGGAGCCGAAGTCCCCCCTTTGGCCACCTTACTGCTTGGAACTGTCACCTTTTGCACTGAGTCTTCTTGGACCTGCTCTTCTACTTCTAGCTCTCCATTTTCAGGGTTAAAGGGACACTCGCGTCGCCAATGCCCCACCTGGTGACACTGATGACACTTTGTCGTTTTCTTTAAAGTGGCAAAGTCTATCCTAGGTCTCTGCCCTTCCTCATTGTCCTTATTCTGACCGTTTGGCTTTCGTCCCATCCCCTGTTTCTGCTGGCCACCCTTCCCAGCGGACTGCATTTGCACCACCATCAATTTCTCCTTTAGATTCTTGGCTTTAGAATCTATCTCGTCACTGCAGTACCTCGCATAACGTAAAATCTCATCTAGTGGTTTGTTCTGCCAACAGATTAAATGTTGCTGTATCATCAAGCAAATGTCAGGTCTCAACCCCAAGACAAACTTTGACACAAACTGTCCTATATCTTTGGGATCCATTACATCAAGTCCACTGTATTGCTTGAATGTTTTCAACAACCTCTCATAAAACTCATGCACGGTCTCCTTCGGTTCTTGCCTTGTTCGATCTATCTTTACCCAATCTATATCCTGTGGTGGTACCTTATCTTTCAGCCATGCTATTACCCTTTCGTACTTTTGCATGACAATCTCGGACGGTCCATTAGTCCGAGCATCCCTCACTGGTTCAGTATTTGGCCATTCAACACTAGTCTTGCACGGGGTCCACAAATCAGATGGGACCACGATGTCAAACAACGTGTTCAAATCTATCCACAGTACTTTCGATATTTTGACAAACCTCTCTACCTGTTTATACCATTCGACTGGATTGTCCCGCAACTTCGGAAATGAGTTGGTAAATGCAGCTAAATCTCCTCTACTCCAGGGCACATGTACATAATTTCGTTTGATATTTCTCGCAAAGGGAATGCCTCCATCTGCATTACCCTTCCCTCAGGGGTCATCACATTTGCACTTCGCCTAACCGTGCCCTTTTTCGACCACCTTTCTTCCCATTTATCCAGTTCTCTCCACACTCGTATCCCAGCTATCAGCTCCCTTATGTGAGTTTTCAATCCAGTAGTCCTCTTCTCATCTAGATCTTGGTCTGAGTACTGTAACCTATGGTTACTCTGTAGTGCCCTTGTCCTAGATAAATCTACAGCATATCTGTCGGCCAAATTAGACAGTTTCTCGTGGAATGCTCTAGCTCTCCTAGTAGTATCCTTTGCTATGAATAGCAACTCATCTTGTTCGTACAAATCGATCCTTTCTAAAGGCACCGTTCCTTCTATAATCTCGTCTAGATCGGATTTCAGACTGGAGACATCAAGCCTTTTAACCTTTATCGCAGCTTTCAGCACCTCTGGTCCAGATGTACCTTCTGCCTCCCTCCCGTCCCAGCTCCTAGCCCTGCGCCTAGGCACTGGTGAGTTAAAGGGAGTCCTCCCCTGTTCCCATCTCTCTAGGTCCCATGCCTTTCCATCTTCTCGGGGTGGATGATGAAGTACTTCCCTGTTTCTCAATTTTCCGCCTTCCCCGATCTGTCTGTTTTCTCTAGGTGCATAGTAAGGCATCCCATTGCTCCCCCTCTCTTCACTGTTTCCCTGTGATTCTTGATTACTCGAAGCATGGCGGGACCTGTCACTATTCTCCTTCCTCCAATGTTGGACATCTTCCCCGAGTGTATGGTGAAGGCACCTAAACCTATTTTGGAAAGCCCGTACCATTTCATCTCCCCCTTTCTCCCAGAGACGGGACATTTCCTCACACTCTACAATCCTAGTATTTTGTTCCGGCGGTTCTCTCTGATTGGTAGGACATGCATCCCCTCTATTCTCTTGACTTTGGCCTTCCCGGCCCTGACTACTCTCGCTGGCCCCACAATGAGATACTGTCCCATTGCCCCTGGTATCCCACTCTGGTTCCGTCCTTGTCCTGTTACTCGGGGATACTATGGACCCGTCCCATTCCCTCAAATCAGCTCTTAATTCTGAATAGGGTCTTGGCCGTGGTCCCCTTAGATCCATTGGTCCTCTCGGACCTCCCTGTTCTGAATTGGGACCGACAGTTGTGTCTAATGGGGTATTCCATGTTACTGATCCTGGCAATTGTTCCCATGCATTTGTCACATTATTCCTCCTTTCCATTCGATCCTTTCTCTATCCAATTGCCTTTGTTGTTCCTCTCTATCTCTCTCAGGGTTATAGATTGAAACTATGGGTCCTATGGTAACAGGCACCTGAAGAGCGTCTGGCAATCCAACAGTCTCAGCCCTTTCGGTGGTTGGCGCTTTTTGCACCACAAACCTTCCCACTACACTCTGTACAGTGTTGTTTGGAGGTGTTTCTCCACTTTTGATAGGTGTCCATTCCGATATAGGGAGTGGTGTATATCCTTCTATGTCATTCCCATCTTCCCTTGCGAGCCCTCTATCTTCTATCCTCCCCACTCTCGGAGGTGGTCTATCCATTAACAATCTGTTTATTAGATTGTCCTCCGACTCGCTTTCCTCGTCTTCTTCCATGAGATTTCCTCCTCCTGACACCTCCCTCATCGGATACATTTTCTCCACCTCAATAGTCTGTACCCTCCAACGCTTTTCCTCCTCATCCCATTTGGAATCTCGCACTGCCCTTACCGATCGCGTCAGTCTTTGTTGACGCCTGTTCAAATTTCGGTCGTGTGCAGCCTTAATCCATGCATTAAGAGCCTCAAACTGTGTTGGTCTGGGCGAGGGTTTCAATGAGGACATGGTTGCTTTTAGCCGATGTAACACCTCTAATTTAAACGTCCCATACCTCGGGAACTGCATTTCCTCATTCCCTTCCGTAAGCTTATTCCAAGCCCCAATCCACAATATCGTATGCAGCCCCACATTCGTTGCCATGTAATGAGCTGGTGTACCCTCCGGCGGTGCCTCTTCCCCGTAATAATGTTCACTTCTTTTACGTTTAAAAATCCCTTTCAAACACTTAAAACACTTCATGATTTCTCTTTTCTCCGCGTTTGTTTACTTCCTGATGACACTCCACCAATCTCAGCCCCGTTCTCACTAACTGGCCTATCCGTACGCGACTTTCCTCCGACGTCACTCTAGCCGCCCAACCAGAGCGCGGCTCTAGCTAACGTCACACCAACCGCTCAATCAGAGCGCGGCTCTAGCCGACGTCACCCGTCCCCCTTCGCAGCAGTTCCCCTCCTTTCTCAGCTCGTCTCCTCGGTCATGCACGCATCCCATTCATACTCTGAAAAATGATTACTTCCGTCCAAGCGATCACCTTTCTTTGACTGTACGCCCACAGTCTTTCTGTAGTTGTCACCTTAACTTGGCGAAATGTCTTTCCGTTTACTTCCAGACAATCGCCTTCTCCGATAGGTTACTCACACGCAGTAACTTTCGACCAGCGTCCGTTACTCATACACTCACTCTTACACTCCCCCTATCTTGGATCCACGGCGGTCAATGGTACCTCGTGACCTCCGTACTATGGTCGACAACTACCCTGGATGTTCGATACACCCAAAACCACTTAAGCTCTGGCCTGAACTTAAGATTTCACCAGTTCACCCGTTTACCAGGTTACCAGCTTACCAGGTTGCGCGCGCTCACAACCTTCTCTCATTCACACTACAGGCATTCAACTCCGCAAGACATTACAATACAAATACAACACAAAACACCGCAATCTGTTCACGCATGACCCTTTGTTATACTCACTCTCCGATACTGCTGCTTTTCTCGCACCGTCTGCACCTTTCGGCACACGATTCTTCCGCTGCTCGTCTCTCGGCGTCTCGGGCCTTGGGGTAAACTAACCTCTCTAGATTACCTTCCTCAAGAAGATAACCATCCTCACTCTGCTACCAACTGCTAACGCGGGATTACTGGTTACTAATTATCTTACCAAATCCCATACTATGTCGACTGAATCGTTGGTACCTGTCGTTGAGTAAAGGTAATCTCGCAATAAGTCAATTAATTTAAGAACTTACACCACTCTAAATGACCACTGACCAAATTTAAGTTTTAAAGGTTTAATATAAAGTCAAAGATAACTGAAGATACAAACTTCTCAAAATGAGATTCAAAAGGTAAATTGGTATCACTATAAACATGAACTTCTTGAATAATCTAAGTCTGAAGAACAAAATAATAAGTACAAGCTCAAAAACCATAAGGGTTGTCAAAATAGATATAAGTTGCAATCTCAAAGTCATTACAGAAAAGAAAATTAAGTTAGTCTGTCCCTACACTATACTAAGTGACATCCCTACTTAGCAAGATCTTTACCCTCTAGGTGTCAGCCGTGGTGACTTCCTAAGAAGATCACGCACTTCTCTTTGTCTCTTCTCTGATGATGGGTCTCTCCTGATCAGTCTATCTGCCTACCCATCCGCTTCCTTAGGCTCCCAAAATCATCTGCTCTGCTCTCCTCCCGGGTCTCTTTCCCTAATACCAAATCACATTTTCAATAGAAACGCCCCTTAGGACGCCCCTCACGTGGTACATCTTTGCGCGGCAAACTCCATGATGGTACTCTTGAAGACCCTCGTTATAGTTGACCTTGGTTCCCAGGCTTCTTCTCCAGTGCGCTGATACCCCCTGAAATTCCTGGAAACTCCTACAGGCCTGCGCAAGGCGCCACTGAACAAAGTCCCTTTCATTCGAGCTGATTAGGACCCTCGCACCTGCATACAGCTCGTCCTGCAGTGGGCCTCAAATTCCAGACTCCACCATATCTTTAGTCATAAAACACTCTCAAAGCTCTGTGCTGGACACCTCGCGACCTCTTCTCTAACGAGCACATGACGATTTACACGACATGACGTTATCTCCTCTGGCCTACTTGATTTACATGCAGCAGGTCCCTGCACTCTTAAAACGTTAACTTGATTTAAACAGTAAACATTCTTAACTAGCATACGTTTCTAAAATAACACATCTATAAAGCATATACTTTTAACCCTAAGTTCAATAGTACATTTGGAAGAACCACGTCAACCTTATCTCACATTATTTTAGCAGCACGTTCAGGTTTGCTGTGAATTGCCCTAAGGCCTACACATAATACTGGATTTTCAAAGTTACATTTAATTCGGACATGATTCTTTTAACATGAGAACATGAGGTTTTCCCATATTCCAACATTTTCTACATTAATCTCACACCGTTACAATTATAGTTACTCTACTTAACATTCTATACATTTCACTACTAAATATAAAACACTCTGTATATTTCACTCCTGGATATAAAACACTCGTGTGCAAAACATGTTTAAACTAACTACGTGCTTTTAAATATGGCGTACTTATACATTTTTTCTCAAACTTGTGCTCTCTCAGTACAGATAACTGCATGTACGTTAGAAGTTAAAGTATTATTTGTAAATAGATTGTTTTTGAAGGAGAGCACACTTTTAGGGTTGCCACATCATTAGAAAATCATTAGAAAAAAATACCAGCCATTTGTTTGTGTTTTGTAACAGCCAAGATTTGGTAAATCAAAAAGAATTATAAAACCGTCAAAAGGATTTTGTGACATGGCAAGTATTTGTCTATTTGCTCTAACAATCACTCTGAAACAAATTCAGTGCTTAATTTGTAAACAAAATAAGTGTAGGTGCCAACAGGTTTTCTTAGGAGGCCGCCACCCACTTACTCTGTAGTGTGTCGCCCCATTTCACCCTCTGGCATGGCCGATTTTCACCACTGGAGGAGCCCACTTCTGCTGCTCGCACCACCACCTACCTCCACCACTGACATTACCCACTGCCTGTAACGTCACTGCCCAAGGCCTTCCTTGCTCTCACTGCCCCTCTGGCAGGCTTGGCGTTTGGATGAGCTTCTTATTCGTTAAATCAGGGGAGGCAGATGATATCAGTATTAAAATAGAGTATAATGCCTGGTCTGCAACAGCGAAATGGGTCAGTCTCCCGCTCTCCCCTCCATCCTCATTTCTTCCGGGGGCACGAAACACTGGTACCCAGATAAAAATGCCATCTGTTGTTGACTTTGGAAGAGCCCTCCCAGAATTATACCCGTTTTATGATGGTGCCTGAAATAGTAAAAATCAACATGTGTGGCAGCAGCGCAGACAATTGATGCAACCAAACACAGGGCTGTCCAAGTGACGTCATTGCTAGACGGAATATTCTCTAAGTTGAGAAGTGTTGCAAAGAAATAAGCACCTTACCTGCTTGTAGTGTGGGAACAACGGATTGTCCGTACTGCAGACCATCTTCTGTTAGAAGATGACCCGTCCCCACGCTTGCTGGCGCCTGGCACATCAGCAGAACTGCTCAAGACAGGCTGCCAGGCCTGGTTCCGGATCTGGGGAAATACACCATCGTGCAGTCAGCACGAGGGTTGGGTGCCACATGGACAGGAGGTGCCAGTTTGAGTTGTCTGGTTGTGGGATCATGAATGGCTGGCGGCGAGTGAGGCAATGAACAAGAGAAAGAACCCGACTGACACCTCTGTGTCTACTATCCCATCTGGGCCACTCATCTTCTGCGTTTGGTGACAGGGTGGTGCCTTCCGCCGTAAAACCGCATGTAAAGGTGCTGTTCATATCCAGCACGTGTGCTGCAGGAGTATGCCGTGGCTATTGTAGTGTTTCGCATTCATGTTGCTCAGAGTGTCTGACAGCCAGGCCATGTGGGACAAAACTGTTTCTGAGTGCATCAATGCCGATCAGCATATGTTTTCATTTTGCACTTTCGAGAAATGTCTATGCCACACAACCCGTATCAGCATTTAAGAATAGGTCTACTGTCTACTTTGGCTCTCTTGGATAGCAAGGTGGCAGGTGGCAGGTGGCAGGACTCTCACCAGTTGTGGAGAGAGGAGTTGAACGATAAGCATGGAGGGCAGTGTGGGACTGGGAACCCAGAGCAGCCCTGGCAGTTTTCTCGAACCAGCCCCTAGGGAAGAACTGCGAGGCCCTGGAAGGCTGGAAACGCTAACTGCTTTTGTTACTGGGGGCCGATATTACATCACTACTGCAAAACTGGCCCCCAGTAACAAAACCAGTTGCAACAGCAGCAAAACCAGCCTCCACCCTTCCAGGCTCCCGGGGAAACACCCGATGCCTGGTACGGCCAGTTCGGCCCTGACAGAGGGCTTGACATAGGGCCTGGTTTAACTCGATCCCCTCCGTCAATGATTGTTGAGTTATCCTTTTGTTGGTACCCATGAATCATTCCACAACGCCATTAACTTGGGGCCACAGAGATGTACTCATTTGATGCTTGACATTTAGTCTGACCAGAAACTCCTTGAATTCTTTGCTATTGGATGGCTGACCACCCCAGGCTACATAGATGTCATCAAGCCTCTCAATTGTCTTGTCATGGGTTGATGATAACTCCTCTACTAAGGGAAAGCTTGAATACTCATGAATGACTACCATGAGATGATGTCTGTTTCCTAAGATTCCAAAGAAATCAAATGGAACTCTTTCACAAGCCTGTGCAGTAAAGTCAGACATAGTCATGGATGCCGGATCACTTTGGAGGAAAGGAAGTAGCAAAGATGGCACTCTTTTAGTTGCCTCTCAACTCATTTGTCAAGGTGCGGGAACCACACTTGGTCTCTTAGGGCTCTTTTGGTGGCTACAATCTCACAATGTTCTTCATCGGCTAGTTCAATGATTTGCTGTCTTAGATTCTCAGGTATGGTGATTCTCAAGCCTCTCAACACAATATCTTCCCTGATCACAGACAGTTCATCCTGTACATTTTTGAATTCTTAAAATTCAACATTGTCAGCAAAAGGTTGAGCACTCTTCTTTCATGGTTGAGTTGAAATGATGTCTTTGAGGATAAGCATGTTCTTATCAGCATTAGCAGCAGCAATAATCTGTTCAGTGGATAGGGCTGCTCTCTGCTGGACCTCATAATAAAGTTAATGTACTCCTTAGCCGTTTTGGGTGTTGAGCTGTGACAGTGTAGCGGCACTCATGAGAAGTTATCAGCAGGGTTCTGATCTTTACCCGGCTTGTCTACAATTGCATAGTTGTACTCCTTCAGTCACAACCCCCACCTCTCAATGTGAGGGGTCCTCTTGGCTATCGTGTTTCCAAAAATAGTGAGCAGCGCTTGGAGGTCTGTAATGATAATGAAATGTTTCCCTATAGGAAATGTTTCTCTATAGGAACACATGAAAATATTCGCATGCCCACACTACAGCCAGGCTATCCTTCTCCAGATGAGAATATGCATACCCCACAAATTGTCTCGGAGCATTCAGACGACCATTATGTTGAGCAAGGAGTGCTCCTAGCCCCACCGGGCTCACATTTACTGTGATCTCAATATGTAACTTGGGGTAAAAATAGGCCATCTCAATTGCATTCATATTTTATTCTTTTGTAGCTTTAATCACATTCAGCAGATAACTGGAAAGAAACATTCAATTGTGTCAAGTCTCTCAATAGGGCACTCACAGAAGCAAAGTCACAAATGTACCTTGAGCAGTAACTTGTCATCCAATAGAAGGATCGCAGTATGGTGACATCTTGTGGGGGATAAGTAGCTGACGGTGCTTGCACTTAATTTGGGTCAGGAGTCATTTCCCCCATCAGAGAATATATGCCCTATGAATTTAGGTTTGGTCTTCTAAAACTCACTTTGCTGCATTCAGAGTGAGACCTGCATTAGCAAGTAAGTGGCACACTTGTCTTGTGTAAGAGCCTTGTCATGCTCATTTTGTGTTGCTCCAAATACCAGTATGTCATTACTCTAATTAAAAGTATGCATGACAGGTTGAATTATTCGACGTATAACATCCTGAAATAACACTCCAAAACTCAACCTCTTATATCTGAACAAGCCAGCACGAGTCGAAAAAGTGGTGATGGACTTGCAGTTCTCATCCCACTCGAGTTGATGGTATCCCTTGTTCAGGTCAAGACAGGAGAAAACTTTGTCTCCGTTCAGCTGCATGATCATGACCGCTATGTATGGACAAAGATGCCTTTCTCTCTCTCTTGATTGCTTTGTTGGCCTGACACATATCAACAGAGATGAGCACTGCACCTCCACTGTCCTTTTTTTAAACCACCACTATGGGTGAAACCCATGACGTAAGACCGGTGGATCGCTCAATGATGTCAGAGACGTCGATTTGCGGGCATCTACCTTGTGCTTGCTTTTCATGAACAATGATAATTAATTATTTGCTGTTCCAGCTTTCATATCATCAGCTTTTCTATCTGCTCTTTCATAGGCCCTTGCAGCCAGTAATATTTTTTCTAAACTGAGTGTCTCTCTCAACATGTGTCTTCTGAAAGAATCTGAAAGATAGCCATCAATGACTCTGAGGCATATGGTTTCTTCATCATTAAATTCACTAAACTTACAGTGTTCGATAAGCATCTTTCAACAAACTCATCCATTGTTTCACCAGCTTGCTTCTTTGATCTCACCAGATGATATTGAATCAGTCTGCAAGATTTTCTTCACCACTTCTTTTACTCCATCACCGGCAAGGTTCTTTAAATACATAATGAAATCTTATAATCTACTTCTTCTAGGGCATGTATGAAGTCATTGAATGTCTCGATTAGGGTTGGGCAAGAAATGCGCATGCGCGGTTGCCCATGCATGCGCATTTATGAATTAGAAGTCGGCAGAGATACCAGCAAGATGGACCCCCGGGATGCCGCATCGCAGGTAAGTCGATTTCTTTAATTTTAGAATGTTTTTTAATACTTTAAGAGCATTAGAGGAAGGCGGGAGGGAGGCGGGCGGCGCATAGTGGGGCTACGCAAAGTGGGGGGGGGGTGCGCATAGATTCCCCCTCACTTCGTGGTGCTTCAGGTAGCCCCACTACGCCCACTACACCCAGGGTTAGTCTTGATCCATGCAGTCCAACTTGTTCTAATATTCTTCTTCTTGACAGTGTTGAACGGCGGTGGTGGTTTCGGAAACACAGCTACATCATACTTTGTACTCTTTCCTACTACATTTGAGAGAATATGCTGTTCAAACGATTTCCACTGTTCAACTGGACCTGTAACTTCTGCAAGCACAGGTTGTGTGCTCGCTTTTGGGTCATCACGCCGGATCTGAGATCTCGATGGTAAAGGTTCAGTTTCTTGCACTTTGTCATTGTTGCGGTTAGCTTTTTGCACCATACCTGGTTGTCATTTCCCTTAGCATTTCACTTTGTATCAATGACGGCTCTGTTTTACGATGTGGTGTAGTATCTCTTCCTTTGGCCTTGCCAGTGAGTTTCTGGCAAGCTTTCAAAGATGCTTATTCATAGGGCCTTTTAAACTTCTTCAAAGGCTGTGTCTGGCCTGGAGCAGAGCTTTGACTCCACATACGCCAACTTTGAACTGCTTCTCATGAATGTGGGTGCATGTGGGGGGGGGCGTGGCTAACAGCATGGCCGGGTAGGATGCGCCGTGCCGGAGCTCCCGCCGTGCTGCCACAGAATCCGGCTATTTGATACTGACCCAGTGCACCAAATATTTCAATCAGGGGCAGGAACCCTCCCTTAATCAGCGGAATTGATCGACTGGCAAAACTGACACGAAATCCCTCCGATATCCCGACTTCTGCGGGAGGATCGCGGAGCACTCGCCTGGAGCCAAGATGGCACCCGCGAAGACGGAGCCCTGATCGACCGGAGCGGCACCGCCGGTGAGGTCCAGACGACAGGGAGTACTTGCTGGCAGCGGCCCACGCCCGTGACGGGGGCGAGGGGCCGACCTTGGGGGCCCGGTGGAAGCGACTGCGACGATGCGGGACTGGCCGCACTTTACCAATATGGTGGCCGCCGTGCCTGAGCCCTGATCCACGGGCGAGAAGACGCAGGAGTGCTCTGGAGGCAGCTGAGAGGCAGCGGGACACCCGAGACCCAGGTGAAGGGGGAGAAGCTGAGAGACTGTGACCCGGTGAGAGTATTCCTGACACCTCGAGGCGGACGCCTTTACCAAAATGGCGGCCTGGGAGTTCAAGCCCTGTGCATCTAAATGCGCCTGTCCCGATAACACCGGCGGCGAGGAGGAGTAGTCGGCTTGCGAAACACAGGTACACCGGGGGAATTAGTCGGGGGCGCCCCACCTGGCTACGCCGGCGCCTGCCCCGGGACATCAGCTTGGAGTGGCAGCAGTTGACGCTCTCTCCGGTACCTGCACTGTCACCTGGGCGAGATCGGATGGTACAGGGAGGCTGACCTCGACATCTACTCGGTCAGGCTGCCCCTGGGGGACGTGGTACCTGGCTCAGGAAGGTGGCAGCAGGGAACAGTGGAGCCAGGTGGGGCCCAGGGCCTCGTACCCCCAGCAAACAATACGAGAAGAGAGGGGAGCCACTGCGTGAGACCCCCCGGGGCATTGTGTGTGTACTTGACGAAGGAGGGGGGAAGCCCCGGTGACACTCACGGCCATGGGCAAGAGAGACACGCTCCCAAAAACCCAGAAGCTGGGGCCTATGGACAACTTCGCGGCGCCGAGACACCAGATGGAGTCACTTCCGGCGACGCCTGGGACGAGGTCCGACACGGCTATGCTGATGGAGGCCATCCAGGCCTCCAGGACGGATATCCAGGAGTCACGGGCGGCACTGGAGGTCAAAATAGGGGAAGTAGGCTCGAAAGTGACATTGCTCCGACAAGATTTCCGCAAGTTGTCCGACAGAGTGACGGCGACCGAAGCGAGGATTGGCGACGCCGAGGATTCGGTCTCCTCCCTGAAGAGAGATATGGCGGAACTGCAAGCCTCCCACCGTCAGTTGATGTGGAAGGTGGACGACGCCGAAAACAGGGCAAGACGCAACAACCTCCGCTTTGTGGGATTTAGAGAAGGAATCGAGGGGACGAGTATGACATCGTTCCTCCGCAAGTGGCTGTCAGAGACTTTCCCTGCTGCGCAGTTCTCCCCATGCTTTATTATCGAACGAGCGCACAGGGCCCTTCTAGCAAAACCACCTTGAAGGGGCAAGACCGAGGCCTGTCATCGCCCGATTCCTGAACTTTGCTGACAGAGACTTGATACTGCGTGAGGCAAGAAAAATGGGCGAGATCCGGCTGGAAAACACGACGATAATGATTTTCCCGGACTATAGTCAAGAGGTCCAGAAGCAACGCCGCTCATTCGATGCAGTAAACGCGAAGTTGAGGACTCTGAATATTTCGTACATGCTCCTCTTCCCCGCGAAACTTAAGGTACTTTATAAGGACAAGTCAATATTCTTCACTCATCCGGATGATGCTTGGCAGTGGCTTGAGGAACGTCCCATCCTCAACAGCAGAGAGACAGCTGGAAGAGAAGAGCTGGACAGATCAGTGAGGCAGAGATCTCAATGGGAACAACCGAAGCCCCAGAGGAACAAGGTACGGAGGGTGAAGAAACAGACCCAGGCCACTCCATACCGGAGCCAGGGATCGAGGGACGCGAGGCGCGAGAGGGCGGCATCGACGGGAGATGACCCCATGCCGGGCTCCAGATTCAGCTGCCTCCGGAATGATGTCCGTTCAGAAGGGGACGAGGAGGAAACCCTGGGAAATCGTACATCTGGTGAGGAGGACGAGGGGGGGGCCGGGCTCGGCTCACCCTCTGGTGGAGGCGATTCACCGTCTAGAACATGAATCTTCGGGGCAGATCAGTGCCTCCGTGATGGACACGCAAGACTCGCACTCGTGACAGGTGCACCTGGCAGTGATGAAGGCAGCACACCTTAGGGAAGCACGCAAGTTGGCACCCATTTCTGTTTTTAATTTTTACTGTTTTCTGAAGGGTGGGATGAGTGGGTGGGCGACAGGCCTACTCCTGCGGATAGTCTTGTCCGGTCTACGGGTGCGACTGGAAGGGGAGGGAGGCGGGGCGGGGGGAGGAGAGGGGAGTTCTCAAGTTGACTCAGGTTGTAGTTTCTGTTTAGCCCTTCGACTGGAACAGGGAAGGGACGGGGAGTGGGGTGGGAGACTGGGTCTCCGAGTTGGTTCGGGTGGGAGACCGAGGGGGGATGGTTGGGGGGGACGCAAGTTTACTGAAGTCATGCAGCGACACAACAAACTGAACCCACACACCACTTGCCCGCACCAGTGCCGGGCCGCACGCAGATACTACGCAACACAATGGCAAGTACCATAGTCACTCGTCGAGAGGGAGATAGGAGACTAACCATCCTAACGTGGAATGTTAATGGTCTGGGCTCCAAAATTAAAAGAGGCCTGGTGAACGCTTACATTAAAAGGTTAGACCCAGACATTGTCTTCCTGCAAGAAACACATCTCAAGGGTACTCTTTGCGCCTTCATAGCTAGAGGGAGACACAGGGTTTTAGCACATGCGGGATATACCTCGGACTCTAGAGGGGTGGCAGTCATTGTTAAAAAAACCTCTCCATTCTGCATTACCCGCACTTGGCTTGATTCACAAGGAACCTATGCCGGAGTGCAGGGCACCTGGAACAGACGCACCTACACATTAGTCTCGGTATATGCACCACCTAAACTGCAGCTCCGTACTCTCACAGTGCTTACACAGATACTCCTAGACACCTCCGATATGATCCAAGTGGTAGGAGGAGACTTTAACGATGTCATGAATGCCGGACGCGACAGATCTGGTGAGGTACCTAGAAGTGGACACCAGACCACCCTAAACAGTCGGATGTCTGCCGTAGGACTGACGGACGTCTGGAGGTGGCTCCACCCGACACAACAGGCATACTCATACTACTCCGGGGCACACAAGGTGTTCTCGCGACTCGACTACATCTTTATGTCTCGCCAATACCTGAGGGCAGACGACACTGCAGACTATAAGGCCAGGGGCATATCGGATCACTCGCCGCTGAATGCGAAACTAGGGCGGACCCGGGGCGGAGACCCAGGCTCGTGGCGTCTGGCGGCCTGGGATCTACAAAATGCGACTATACTTAGAGGCATCCGGGCTGACATTAAAGTATACTTGGCAGAAAATGAGGGCACGGTAGGATCCAGTGTCCCGCTATGGGAAGCCCTGAAGCCGGTACTCAGGGACAGGATAACTTCTAGGCTGGGTGAAGAAAGACAGAGACGCCAGGCAGAGGTGGCCGCCCTGGAACAGGATGTCCTAAAAAGGGAAAGGGACTATCAAGCCCAAAATAACGCTGAGACCCTCAGAAGGCTTCTAGATGCGCAGAAACACTATAGGGAATTGGCAACCGACGAAGCAAAGACCCAGTCCCTTGCCACCCTTCACAGGCTGTATGATGTAGGGGACAAGTCGGGGAAGCTCCTGCCGTGGCTTAGCAGGAAGGAGCGGGCGGAGAGCCGAAACTTTTCCACGCATTTTGAGACATTCTATACAGCCCGCGACCTTGCCACCCAAGAGGAGACACTTCAATATCTAGAGGATACAGTCCTACCGACCCTGCCCCCCGAATCGATGGCAGCCCTAGAGGCGGACATAACGGGCGATGAAGTCACTGAGGCCGTTGCCAGACTGAGGCCGGGCAAAACGCCGGGCCCCAATGGCTTCCCGGCAGAGTTCTTTAAGCGAGCGGCAGACCTTCTGTCACGCCACCTGCGAGGCCTTTTTACTGGTGCTTTTAAGGAAAGAGAGTTACCTCCCGACCTAGCGAGGGCCACGATTGTCCCGGTCTACAAAGAAGGCAAGCCGAGGGAGAGCTGCGCCTCATACCGACCCATCTCCCTACTGAACACAGAAGTGAAACTGCTAGCAACCATCTTGGCGGCCCGTCTGAGAGCAGTTATTACGGGTCTAGTTCATCTAGACCAATCAGGCTTCCTACCGGATAGAGCCACTAAATTCAACCTTAGAAGATCCCATAACTGGCTACAAGAAGTGCGGGACTGCAGTGACCCTCATTGGTTCCTCTCCCTGGATGCCGAAAAGGCGTTTGATGCGGTGTACTGGCCTTTCCTCTTTGCAGTTTTAGGGAAGTTCGGTTTCGGGCCGAATTTCATTCAATGGGTCCGACTCCTTTACACCACCCCGAGAGTCAGGGTACGGGTAAACGGGACCCTATCGCGTGAATTTCAGATTCAAAGAGGCACGCGGCAGGGGTGCCCCCTGTCCCCCCTCCTGTTCACGCTCACTATAGAGGTACTTGCTGCCAGGATCCGGCAAAACGTTGATATTCGCGGCTTCACAAGTAGCGACGCGGCCACGGCCCCAGAAAAAATCTCACTGTGCGCAGATGATGTCCTGCTGTACATAACCGAACCAGAAGTTTCGATCCCAGAGCTTTTCAGAAAAAAAGAGAGATACGGAGGGATGGCTGGACACAAAATAAACTGGCACAAATCAGTACTTTATGACCCTGGGGGCCGCAACAGATGGGGGAGTCTACCCGAAAACCTACTGACCACCACTGAAGGCTTCCAATATCTGGGGATATTTATCACCGTGAGTGAGACTCTCCTTTGAGAGGAACCTAGAACGGATCATTCTTAACGCGGTGGCGGATATGAACCGATGGCGACTGCTCCCATTGACACTTCTCGGCAGAGCGGCCATGTATAAAATGGTCACGTTGCCGAAACTCATTTATGCCTTACAAAATGAATATTATCCGGTACCGGCGTCGGTCTTCCACAGGATACACGCAGATCTGCGCTCCTTCCTGTGGCTCGGCAAGCACGCCAGGGTGGCCCTGTCTACGCTACAGAGGCACCAATACAGTGGTGGAATATCACTCCCCCACCTGGAGGCCTACTATTGGGCAGAACATCTAACGCCAATAAACGACTGGCTCCATGCCCCGGCGGACCACCCGACATACGCTCTGGAAAGAGCGAAAATGTCGTCCAAAAACATACTATGCTATTTGTACGGAACCTTTAGAAGGACCTCCCTCCTCCCGGCTACACTCGCCGCATGGACGAAGGCCAACCGTCGCATGGGGTGGGACAGGAAACCCACACGTCAGACTCCACTGTGGCATTGTCAGTGGTTGACGGAACTCCACAAATTACGAGGTTTCCGACGGTGGGATGACATAGGCATCTCTACTATAGGAGATGTAATTGCCAAGGGAGAGCTCAAGTCTTTCCAAGTACTTAAGTCGAACTTCGGGCTCCACGACACACAACGGTTCAAATACATACAATTACGACACGCCTAGAGGGCCCAAAATATCACACTCACAGATATCCCTGAGTATGCACCACTGGAGGGGAGGCTCCTTCAAGAGCAGATATCGGGACAAGCGGTCTCACTGACATATAAAACATTAACTAATCATCTACTAGGGAACCTAGCGAAGCTCAGGACCACCTGGGAGACAGAGGTAGGCGAGATGGAGGACTTAGATTGGAAGACGGTTCTGATGCATCCTCGGGAGGTGGCAATCAAGTCCCGACTGCGATTGATTCAGTTGAATGTACTCCATAGAACATACTATGACAGGCAGCGGCTGTGCAGAATGGGGAGGGTGGAGGACCCAAGTTGCCTTAGATGCCATCGAGGGGTGGGAGATTTCTACCACACGATATGGTCCTGCACTGTAATACAAACCTACTGGACCCAGGTGTTCAAAGAATTAGAGGAGGTCCTGGAGGCCCCGATCCCACTAGATCCCAAGCTAGCACTGTTGGTTATGACCAACGACGTAGATTTGACACGCCCCCTCCTTATATTTTTGGTTTTGGCCCTGGTAGTCGCGAAAAGGGACATCGCAAAACACTGGGGTGCGCCGGAACCCCCGGACATGGAGGAATGGAGAAGAGGGCTGGACCTCTATAGGGCAGCCGATAGGGTAACCTATAAGGCCAGGGGGTGCCCCAAAAAATTCCGCAGAGTTTGGTCTAAGTGGAGGCACTACCATGGATTGGATGGGGGGCTCTGAGGGAGGGTTTCCCGGGATTACCGTGGGATGGACTACCGAGACATAGGAGACATGGTCACTGAGAGGGAGTCGAACACAACAGCACCCACTGTTTATTGTGACATACCGGAGATCTGTGATCTAGAGGGAGGGTGGGCGTCACATGGACCGGTGGGAAGGGAGTGGGTGGTGGGAGATGTGGCTGTTACAAAGTCTTACGTGCAGCATGATGGAGGTAAATAAACTGGGTTTTATTGTTAATAGGGGGGGGGTTCAGCAAAAAGAAAAATGCAGATGCCTGGATTGTCCCTTGAATGCTCAGCAATGTATATACGTTTACACTATGGGCGCTATACTGAAACTTGCCGCCCTGTGGATGTGGGCTGAATGGCCGTGTATCCATCAACTGATAGTGAGAGGCGCTACTAGTGACTCCTGATTGGAGTACTTGAGTGTTTATTACTGGAACCCTGTAAATCTGCAATAAAAATAATTTAAAAAAAATGTGGGTGCATGTGGCACGAACAAGCAATTTACTGTATTGTTGCAAACTTTCAGGGAGAGCAGCCTTTTTTCTTCAGGGAATGTATCTTCTACGCGTCGCCAGTTGTAGTGTTCTCCCGAACCTGGAAGCATGCAAATTAACATGCCACAAGCAGAGCTCTGTAACAGACGTCTTTATTCCTCAGCATACAATCACACACTGCACTGTTATTGCGTCATAACTGTTAACAACCACGCCTTAAAGCCACCCAACAAGTTACGGAGTTCCTGTGTTGAGTCTGCCCAGAAGCCAAGGGTTCTAGGGCACATAGTCTCACAACACTACAGTTTGTAACTCACATTTTCTGGCTTTGTATTTGCTGGCTTTATTTGCTTTAGGCTGTCCAGCTTTAGTTTATCCCTTCCGTCACCTAAACCTTGCTGTACTGTATTCTTCCACAAACTCGCTTGCTATAACCAGGCCTTTTTATCTTTCATCTCCCAAACTTAATGTTTTACTTTCTGATGAGTAATTTCAAGCTTCTATGTGGACTGTGCATTTAAAATGCCTATAGCTCACATATTAGTGGATGTAGCACTGAATAAAATGCACGTTTTATCCTTTGATTTGAATGCCTGTAGTATATTGTCTCTTTCCATTGTGGATGAATATATTTTAGGAAAGGCATTTCATTTTTTTTCTAGAGTGGAGAGTTACCAGGAGATAATTAGTAACTATGTGGCAGGGTGAAGAGGGTTGGTAGATGCAAACCAGTGAATTTACAAAGACAATGGATATATGTACCCCAACCCTCGCATTCAGGAAAAAGTACTAATAAAACATTTTAATAACACCTTAATGACGCTGCTGGCAAATTCTTTGCCTTGGATGGAAAAATACAGAATTAATCAATAAGAAATGACGGGGGACCAGAACCAATCTGCCAATCCAATCCAACGAAGGTGCATTGCAGCTGGGCCAAATTAGTCAGGTTACTCCCACTATTTTCCTCTCCGCTTCAGCAAATCCAATTCAGTAGAATCTCCCAAAGAAGGTATTCAGCCTCATGGAGACTTCTTCAGCTACAGCTTGCAGCCTTGCCCACTAGTAGAATCCAAGCCCAAAAAAGAGAATAAGTCTGAAGAAAGAAATTGTCACCAGGAGAAGGAACAAAAAGTATCCGGCTAGTGAGTAACCTTTTCTGAGCACAAAATTCTAATTTGTCCCACGTGGAGTTTTCCCTCCACAAGTCATCGGCTTAACCAAGACGTTGTTCAGCAGGTACCTGATGGTGTGGAGCTCTCTTAAGCCACAGCTTGCTGGGGATTTTTGACTACCATACCAAAGACTAGGTCTGAAGCTAAAGGTCAGTGCATCTGCCCACGATCCATTGTGGTCAGCCATAAACACAACCAGATGACCGCAATTGGTGCTTTAAGTGTATTGGTACTATTTTGAATCTTATACCTTAAAAATTCACAACTCTGTTGCCACTTATTGGATTTTTGTAATTTATTCTATTTTTCTAAATTGGTTTGGAATTTTCCTTATATTTTGTTTTGATTTTATTGCTATTTGAGTAATGCATAAATTCTTTACATATCACCTCTAAGATAAGCTTTCCAGCTCTTTGTCATAGCTACCATCGGGGTTGAGTGTGGGTTACTTTAGTGACCTCATGGATTGTGGTTATTATTTGAGGTGGGTACTCACCTCCCTTAACACATATCTCAATTTTTTACACTGTGGTCTTCAGCTAAGAGAGACTTTACACATGATTTCTCTGTACGCAGATGACAAGCTGTTCTATATGAAAGACATTGAATCTGATCTGGCATCAATCACAATCATCTGGCTTGCAAACATAGGAGTGTGGGGCCTGGAAGTCAACTGGGAAAAGTTGCACTTTCCCACTCTGGAAAAGGCTGCCTCAGTGAGAGGTGAACTTGGGAGGAGGAGGATTATTGCAATGGGCAACACACACATTTGACAATTTCAGATCAACCTGTATCACAAGGAGGCAGGCCTACTAGAGGGCAAACTGGGGGGGGGGGGCGCTTTATGCTCCATAAGCTCACAAGTCGTCTTCTGGAACAATGCTGCCACTGTCCATAATGAGCCATATTGCAATAGTCAAGGTGAGGGTGTTCCCTGGTCTTCTTCAGAGTGTTTGAGGCAAGATATTACCTACTTGTGCCCTGTTCTGCCTTACCTACTGGGGATAATACCTCTTAGAGGCTTCCTATGCAGACCGGTGCTCTCACCACCAAAGAATTACACACTGGGAGGAGGCGGGTAAACATATGATGGGAGACGCTCAGGGTGGGGCATGAGTTATAGTTCCAAACTTTAGTGGAGGAATACGGGATACACAGAGATCAATCCCTGGTATATGGCATGGTGCTGAATGCAGCCAATGAGCTTTGAAATGTTAATTAGGGGGTGCCACAGACAAATGTGGTCAAACCGGCTCTACAAACAATTGGACATGGTAGAAAGTTCATATAAGGCCATCATAGAACACACAGTGTTGACCTCCTAACCATTAAGAGACAAATGGGCAGCTGAGGTGGGGGGAGTTTTCAATGATAAAGAATGGCAAAAAGTGTTAAAATACCCACACATGATCTCCTGCAATGCCTGCTTCAAATACATACAATTCAACATGCCACGAAGGGCATACCTCACTTGGTGTAAAATTAGTACGTTATACGCCAGAGCATCATCCAGATGCCCCAGAAGTCAAAGCTTGAGAACTGGATCTAGACACATGATATGGGACTGTGTAGTGGTGACGTGTTGTTGGATGGACTTGTTGGAGGACATAACGCAAACAACTGGTTGAGCAGACATTGAACACTTAGAAGTGTGTATGATGGGAATGTACTCCAGAAACAAGAAGAGTAAAGCTAGAACAAGACATCGGTCTTGCTCATCTATTAGCCAAAGGAACCATAAACATCTCCCCTTTATCGCCCCCCCCCCTTCTGGCCACCTGGTGGACAACAGAGATTTAGAGGGCAGGAGCTGAGGGCAGTGCATTATGCATAAGAAGAGAAAATGGACCTGAGCATGGGCGTAAGAAGTTTGGGGGACGTAGGGGATATATCCCCCCCCCAGATTTGGAGTGGAGGGGACTTGGGGGAACAAATGTTGGGGGAAAAAAAATCTGCTGTGCCCTTCTACTGTTCGAAGGCCATTGGCGCGGTACAAGGCTACGTATGACGGCACTGCTTTTGGCCTGCTAACCTGCCTTCAGTCAGGATTGGATTTAGAATGTGGGTTATTCGCTGGTGCCCGGTGACAAGTTCCTGAGGCTATATATAAAGGGGCAGATTTTACAAGCCCCTTGCACCAGTTTTGAGTCACTTTTCCCATGTTAAAAATGACGCAGAATTGGCCTTGTAAATAAGCCCCAAGGTTGTTTTTTTCAGGTTTGGGGCAGGCTCCCCACTTAGCACAAACTGTTGGCCAGTCGTTGTCATTCCATATAGAATGACAAAGATCAGTTGGAGCAGGCACAGCATGTGATGAATCTCTTTCTTTCCTGGGCTAAGGGCACAGCAGGGTGGCCTCTGCCGCTGCTTCTGAGCAGGAGAGTTCACACCCCCTTGCAAAGGGAAGTGATGGGGGCTATAGAAGGAGATCTTATTTGCTCCTCAGAGTGGGTGGTCACCCCCATGTTCACGTTGGTCAAGTGAAGCATCTTTTTTATGCAACCCACCTCAAATTCAGAAATAAATGGGAGAGCAAACCTCTTCCTTACCTGTTTATTGCAAATTTGCCACTTAATGGAAGTGCATTGGCAACAGATGCCCTGAGCAATGTGTTTGCTGTGCCTTAGGGCTACAGCAGCCTAGCCTTTCAACTACTTTAGTGCAACAAGAGCCCACCAAGAGAGCATTTCAGATTAATTAAACAGATGAAATGTTTGATCATGTACTACTGTTTGGGAAAAAAGCACTTTCAAAGGAAACAAGTGAAACTAAAAGTTATTATGGCCTGCAGTTGAACAGTTAAGAAATCATTCTGGTTACGTGCTTTCCTCTGTGGTGTTTTAGCAGAGGCGTACTGGCTTGTAAGGCAATCTGGCGGTGCCAGAAGGGCTGGTCCAAAAGGTCAGTGTCTGTCTGTTTTTTGACTGTTTGTGTTTGTGGGGCTGGTTTTTACTGTTGATATACATATATATATTTTTTTTATATAGTGCGAACTTGACCCGAAGGTATCAGATATCAGAGCGCTTTACACGAGCACCAGTTGCGTTACATAAGGGCACATTCATTTTTGTTAGGCATGGGGAGATTAAGTGATTTGCCCAGAATCACAGGATGTTGCACGTCCTTGCCGAGATTCGAACCTGGTTCCCCAGATTTGAGTTTGACCGCCCTAGCCGTTAGGCCAACTCCTCTCGATTTCCCTGATATTACCACAAACATTGTTTGCAGCAAGCACACATGCACACGTTATGCCATTCCAGGGACACTGGAATTATGTGATTGTGCAGCTGCAGCGCTTTTTAAATAATTCGGGATTTGCCAAATTTGCCACATAATCCACCATCTGCATCATAATCTGCAGATTCTAATGGAAAAAATAAATGTATTTGAAGCTCAAACGGTTCGAAAGTTGCAAAAATGCAGCAACACATGTTGCCGCGCAGTGGAAAGCCCTTTGCAAAAGTTGACTGGTGACCTTTCTGTTGCTTATTGCTGTATTTGGACGTTAAATTGGCACAAATGAGGTGCAACCAATGCCCAGACAGTATTAACAAGTGTAAAAATTACAAAGTAATGAAGTAATACTATACAAAATGTGCCCCATCATGCAGCATAATTAGCTTTTTCTTGCCACATAGTTTACTGAATACTGTATAATTCCAGTGGCCCTTACCTTACCCTACAGAACACCTATTCAGTGTGTCTTTATAAGTGCAGTCCTACCCCGATTTGCAAATGTGATCCGCTTTTTTAGCTATCTGATTTGCTACCTGGGCCACTTTTATTTTGGTGTCTGGGCCTGTTTCTGTTTCTGTCCCAGTCCAACCCTGCGTCCAGTACTTAAGACTACCTTGGGGGTCACACAATGAGGCTGCTGTCACGAAGGTGCCTCCCCAAAGGGACAGCAAAGACATTTTGTTCATACAAAAACAATGGGAACTTTGATCTGGAGTACAATATGGAGGCAAAGTCAGAGATGTGACTTCAAGGGGGTTGCTCCCCAATTATGGCAGAACCAGAGCAAACCAGACACTTTCTACCCTACACCTTCCCTGTGCCTCTCATGGCACTTCTGCAGCTCCAGCATGGCATATGCATTTTCTATCTGCACATGCCCACGGCTAGCCCCACTGTTTTCAGCAACCTTTGAAAGGAACAAGCAGATGGGCCCAAACAACCTCACTCTTCCCCAATCCACACCACAGTGGCATGAAACACTGCCCCTCCTTTCCTGACTGCTCCTCTTCACGGTGCACAGGCCTGACTGCCCCACTCCATTTGTAGCAGACTTCTGAGCAGCATGAGGTGTTGCCTTCTCTGATTAACCCAGTATGTGAGAAAATAGACCAGAGAAAGCAGAATATATATCCACTTCAAGGCTCCCAGCTCCAGGTAAGGCTCAGCCACATTCTTTACCTCTGTTGCCTCTCTGCTTTGACCCACATTTAGTATGTTTTGTTTAGAATCTAACAATTTTCAACCACTTCAAAGCATTTTGACACAAATACATTTGGGGTCAAGCGAGCTAGATGTATTCTTCTGACAATAAATTTAGGTAGGAGTGCTACCTGCTTCTCAAAAGGCATTTTGTTGTATTTTATCCAAGGGAGAGGAAGTGGCATTATGGCTAGAGATGCTGTCTTTGTAACTGGGGTACCAGCTTTGGCTCTTGGTATCGACTCAACATCCTATGATCCTGGGCAAATTGCTTAGGGCATATTATCATAGGGTTGCATTGATTTTGCACCACGCAACGGGGACGGAACCTACAACCCTTAAGTTTGAATTACCAAGCCATGAAAGGCTCCCTTGTGTGGCCCTGAGTGGCTTGATAAATCCAGAGTAATGTAATGCAGCGCAGTTTGCTGCTTGTGTTACTCTGCCTTGGAAAGGCATTCTATGGGAATAGCGTGGGCGTTCCCACACATCCACCCATGGATTCTGAAGCATTCCCAGATTTAACAATCCTGGTAGACCTAGTCATACGTCAGAAGGATGTATGACGTTACAACGCATGCTTTTACCACGCATGCTGTTACAACGCAGTTTTTACAACGCAAACCTTTACAACGAATAGCGCTTTGGGGTGCTGGATAGTGAATAGTTTAATCTACTATTCCAACTCCAGTCCCCGTGGACACTAGGGAAGGTGTTGGATAGTAAATTAAATCTATTCCCTATCCTAGAGCGCCCCCCAGCGCAATGCGTTGTTTAGGTTTTCGTTGTAAAACCTGCGTTGTAATAGCACTGCGTTGTAAAAGTTTCGTTGTAAAGGATGTTTCCCATACAGCATGCTATGCCTTGCCAGGGGAGGGGTAATGAGGAGAAATATCTTTATTTCTCCTCGTTAGTTCCTCTTTCTATGTGTGAATCATTCTGCGTGTCTCTATGTGTCTTTCAGCACACATAGAAAGAGGAAAATGCCTTAGGAGATTGTTTTTGCACAGTGCACAAATACAATCCTGCCTACAACGCAGGCACCCTTACACCATAGTGCAAGGGTGCCTCTGTTAGCGCTAGGCAGCACATTGTGCGCCAGTGCTGGGAAAAGACAGGAATATGCTGTATTATGACAAATACGGCGCATTCCTGCCCTTTCCCTGTCACACAGTGCAGCAAGGTGACTTGCTGCGAAGCGTGACATTTTGTTAAATATGCGCCTGTATCTTCCTGTGCCTGGAAAAAAAAAATTAATGTGATCTTGTGTAATGTAACTGGTGCTCATGTATAGGTCTCCAAAACCTTTGGGTCGAGTTCCCGCTATATAAAACAGCAAAACAAAAAAAAGAGTCCTGTCTCGGCTTATGAAGAACTTGCAACCATGTTCTCACGCCCTAATAGAAAATAAAATTACAGGGGATAAAATTATTCCAACTCAGTAACACTCATGTTAGGAACATTCAAAGGATGAAAACCAGAGTCTGCATAGATTCAAACCATGAACTCCAGGTTGTGTTTGGCCTTTGGCAGCAGATGCTTTGACTCCCTGAGCTACCATAGATTAGGATGTATTTGATAAACCCGCATCTGAACTTTGTATAAAAAAATAGCTTATTTTATTATCACTATTTCACTTTAAAACTCTGTGATTGTACCTGTTTAGCCAGCGGCTTGAAGACTGCAGGCATTTTGTATTGGGTCCCCTTGGCTGACCCTGTCCCCCCCAGAAATGTAGGGGTTTATTTACAAGCAGTTAACGCCACCAGAACATCACTTTTACCGATGTTCTGGTGAGATTAACTACTTCGCATTATTTACTAGGCGGCATTAGGCCACTTGACGTGGCTTTACGTAGCCTTATACATAATGCCCCTATTCTTGCAGCACTTAGCGTGAAAGGGACATGCGATGGGTGTTGCAGTGGGCGTTCCGCTGCAACACCCATTGCTTTTTGAAGCTGGCCCATGTTTACAAGGTGTGGGGCAGAGCCAAAAATACCGCCAGGGAATACTTGGTCTTAAGCAGGCGATAGGAGGAGAAATGTTGTATCTCTCCTCATATTTTGCTCTTTCCACATGTGCCTCATTTTGCAGCACACATAGCAAAGGCAAGCCGCCTTTCAAGATTCTTTATGTGCATGAAGCTGTCCCTTCTTCCACATAAACAATTGCACCTGCAGCGGAAGCACCCTTGCAACATGAATTAATTTGTTCAAGATGATAACAGGCCACCCTCGAGCACCAACTAATTAATTTCTCTGCCGAGCCGTATGTTGCTTCCTCAGGCCATCGGGCATAGGAAACACTAAGGGGGATATTTACAATAAAATGTCGGAGTGCTGGGTTACTCCAAAATTGGTAACGCTGCGCTCCGAGGGCCTCATTTATGAGGCCTTGCGTCAGTTTTGCGCTTCCGATGCATCACTTTTTGTGACGCATCGGCGGCGTAAAACATGCCTCCTGTTGCGCACTATTTACAAAGTGACCCATCTAAGCAGATGCGTCACTTTGTAAACCCCTGCGCTACATTATACCTGCATCAGGTATAATGTATGCAGAGGGGGCGTTCCCCCGCGAAAAGCCTCGTAATAGTGATGCAGTGAAATCTATGAGATTTCACTGCGTCACTTTTAGGACGCTGTTGCGTCAAAATCTTGCGCCTGCCTCACAGCAGGCGTAAGACTGACGCAAGTCCTTTCACATGGGGCTTGCCCCATGTGAAAGGAAGCATTGCTGGAGTTGCGTCACTTTTGTGACACACCCTAGCAATGCGTGACTTTTGCGCTTACAGATACGTCAGAAATACTGACGTATCTGTAACTCATTGCGACATGATGCGTCATACTGTAAATATGACGCATCAATCATGTCGCAAGGAGTGCGCACTGAGAAGTGACGCATCGCTGCTTTCACGCAGCGATGCGTCATTTCTCATAAATGAGGCCCCGAATTTTTTTTAAAGCAGGGATATGCCATATACACAAAAATACTGCACACCCCTGCATTTCCTTTAGCGCTGCTGCTAAAAAGGCTGCCTTGCGCCAGTGCAGGTACCCTAGCGTTATGTTGCAAGGGTGCTTGCACTGCACAAAAGGGTGGGAGATGGAAACAGATAAATGGTAAAGGTTGACAGAGAGGTGCGTGCCTTGTCATGTAACACAACAAGGTTGAAAAACGCCATCTTCCATAACACAGCTGAACCACTTTTGGCCTTTTTTACATTGTATTTCTCGAACAGCAGATTATCTAGATGGGGAGATGCACTCAATCAAGATAAAATAGGGCTGGAGATAAAGATTACCTTGAGGGGGGAGGGACGGAGGAAGGGGCTGGGGTGGATAAATCGTTGTTTGATGTTTGCTGCACACATTGCAGGCTGTGATGGGCTGAACTCATTCTGAAGATATGTGAGAAATATTCAATGGTCAGTGACTGTGACCAAGCTGTATTTAATTTATACTATTAGATTAGATGGTAATAATAAAAAATGGTTTAAAAAATAGCAATTTTTCGGCTCCGGTAGCTCCCGACAAAGTTAACAAGGAAATTGGAATGTGACCCAATGTTGTATTAACTTTGTTTTCATTAAAACATAAGTTAAAGATAATTCTAAACCTTAAAACTCTGAACCCCTTCCTTGTCTTGAAGATGTACAACTGATTTTATGCACAGGTTCAACACAGAATTGACCCGAAGTCACTTAAAGCTGGCACCACACTGGTGCTGAATTGATGTCAAGGCATCATGGGTACACAAAATAAAGCATCTTTCTTGAGTGGGTTTCAAAATCACTTTGACAAGAAGTTAGAGAACATTGGAATGACAAGCATTGGCAAAGCTAATAGGTTTCGCCTTTGCAAGAGCTATTGACTTTAAAAAATGTCTTTTACCTATGCTGTGCAGCATGGCTAAAAGTTAGGGAAAAAGGAATGTGATGCGGCCAGTGTTGGATGTGTTATGTTACATTTTTTTCTTAAGGTGGTTGGTGGGGGCAACACGGATGATGGGTACGGTGGATAGGAGAGTGTAGGGAAAAAAGCAACATAGACAACGGAAGAGTAAAAAAAGCAATCTGGTGCGGCCAGTACTGGCCACGTCACCTCACTTTTTAGGTTTCGCCTGCACAGCGATTTCTGTGAGAAATGTATTATTTTTAATATAAACTTAAATGGAAATTACATCCCACCTCCTCTCTTTCCGGCACTTCTCATTGGTTCCTGTGCGTGCTGCTTACTTTTCCTCTATTTCTATTGGCTGTAACATATTTTCCTGCATTTACCAATGCTTTTTCCTCATATGCTTCTCTTATCAGTTTCCTGTAACCGAAATACTGTTAACATCTGTTTTGGTGGAACTATTTTTTCCTAAAGTTTTACCTAATTTTGCATTTTACTCTTGCAGCATATTTATATAACCATTTATCCCTGGAGAGATTAAGTCATTTTCAAAGAATCACAGTATGTTGCACTGCCGAGACTCGAACCAGGATCCCCAGTTCGTGAGTCAGCAGCTCTGGCCACTCTCCCATATTCTCTCCATTCCCATGTTCTTTGTCAGGGAGCTCTTTCCTTCTTCCAGGCGCTGATTGATGATAACAGCTCCTTATTCATCACATAGGCGAAACCGATGCATTACCAAACCTTGTTTTCATATGGCTGGGGCAACACGGACAGCGGAAAGGTGTGAGGGAACAAATAACATGAGCAATGGGGAGTTGGGATGTGGGAGGGAAGAAGCATCCTGGATAATGGGACTGTGGGAGGTGGGAGGTTGGAGGGAAGAAGCAACATGGACAATGGTTGGGTGGGAGGTAGTAAGGAAGAAGCCATACTGACAGCGGGAGGGTAGAGGGGTGAAGCAACACTGGAAAATGTATTGCTGATATCACTTCCAGCTAATTTTTGTATAAGTCAACACCGCCATCTTGAACTGGGTTGCTCCCATTCATTTATTTGTCTAGAACTGGCATATTGCATTGGTTTGGTTTATATTTGAAAGGTACAGGCGTGCCAACACTTACACAGCGAACATGGCTGACTCTCGGCATCAGTGTATCTCCAGGAAAAAACCCAAAGGTCCACTTTCCAAACATCTTTTGAGCTAACACTTCAAGCTTGTTGTGGTAGCCAATCTGATCATAAACAACTGACTGTATCTGATTTTGCATTTGGGTGTTTGCACTGTCTGCGCTCAATATAGCATTATTATGCATGGATGAGGTGCTGGGTTTTGAGAGTTCATAACACAAGTGTACATGCATAAGATTCCCTGAAGTCCATGCCAAATTGGCAATACTATGGTTAAAATTGGTTTCTGTTTCATGAATCAATACTTTGATAGCCTGTCTAATATGATATCATGAAGAACTTCACACTAGATTATCTTCCTCTTCAGGGTCACTAGCTGTTACCTCCCTTGTAGCCGTGCATGAGGGTCTGTGACTTCATCTTTCTTTTTTAAGAGTCTTTAGTGAATTTGTGAATCTGCTTCTGAAGCATTACTCAGTACTTAAATTTAGCCAGTGGTTTCCAGTTTTTGGCATCCACACTTAATTGTCAACACCGGTGCTTGTAAAAGTTTGGCACAAGGTGGAGCTGTCTGTCTAATTTAGAGACGACCACAACAACAGTTAATTATTAATTCAGTAAACATAAAAAAATACTATTACCTGCTGGCCAAGCCATTATTATAGCTAAGGGGGCCTGGACTAGTCCAAATTGTCACACTTTTAATAGTGTGATGGTCCATATTGTTATTGTATTGTAATTGCATCGATATAGCGCTCACTATCCCTAACGAGGCCTCAAATCGCTCTTTCGGCGAGTAGCACGCTACTCTGGAACCTATGAAGGTTAGTTGCTTTGTGACTATCAATGGCAGCATGGCAGGGGCAATGTGTGATGTAAGCTGCATTGACCTCCTGACGAAAGCCCAGGCAATAGTTTTTTTACAAAGTAAGCACTGGCACTACTTCCTTATCTAGTAGCTCCTCGCAGCATTCGAATCTGCAGTGTTATGCAAAGGTAGATCCAATTTGTTTAAGCACATGGCCTATAAGAAAAAAATGCCCGCTTCCTTGATATATGCTACACTCAGAACCAACCTGTAAAAAAGCCCTCTATTTGTCAGTTTGTTTCAGGGGTGAATATGTTTTCTGTAGAGGTGGGCGAGCAAACAAATTAACAAGGAGAGCCGATTCAAGGGTCAGACTTGACTCCATGTACCCGCTGAACCAGACAAGTACTGAAATTAGTTGGCATCTAAATCATGCAACAAGCATTGTGTGAAAATATAATCAGCTCTTAAAATTTTTAAAAAGGTCTTTTTTTAACCATACAGAAGCGTTTCACTTTAATACATCATATTATTTTTGTACAGTGAGCACCCTGAACTCAAGTATTGAAAGATACTCCTCTGTGCGATAAGGAAGTAAAAAAGAGGAACTGTAACATAAAATATTTGCCTAGTATCAGACAATGTATTCATAGCAGGGAATCCGGGACTGGGCCCAGTTTCTATGATTTAACATTATGCAATTGACTCACTTGTTGGCTCTCTCGTTATCTCCTTTTTAATGCCAAAGGTTTATGCTTTGTTTTTAATTGTTAGTGTGTGATGTTAGAGTGATAGTGGCTGGAAGAAGCCACATTAAAGCTCGGCTCGTTTTGGATTCGACTGTTTGAGAGGACCTCGAGCTGAGCTAGAGCCAGGCCTCGGGCTCGAGCCAGGCTTGAGCTTTAAGTGGCTCAACCACCTTTGTTCTTTAGGTCTCGCGACCTGCGTTGCACTGCGCAGCAGTGCACACGCAAGTCGCGTGACCTTTAGTAGGTAGAAACGGGGAAATCAAGCTGACCCAGGAATCGCACATGCTTGTGCGTGTACGTTTCCTTTTCAGCTACCCCATTGGCCTTTGCGTGCGTCTTATTGTAAAAGACTGCACGCAATTGGCCCGAAGCACGCGCATAGCTCCTCCCATGGCCTATTGTTGTCTATTACGTGCACCAAACTCGTAATCGACACCAATAGTCTGTGGGAGGAGCTATGATTGTGCCCACACAGGTGTGATGTGCGCGCCACTTGTTCTTGTATGGCTGTGACGTCACTGGTTACACATTACCACAGTGCAAATGGGAAGCGGAGATGAAAGTGATAAAGGTGTTTTTCCCGTGTTGATGCAATCTCCTGAGTTTGCTGTCCGTGTGCACGCTGTCTGCTGTGTAGGAATGTTCCGTGAGGGAATTGTAATACGTTTTTGAATTTTCAGTGCTTGTTACTACTTGGTAGGTCCCTTAAGTAAGTATAATTCTGTGTCAAACACCAAGTCTCAGAAACCATGCTGGTGGGTGATTAACTTTCATACCGCACTATTGCTATTTACCTGTATGTGAAATAGTCCGTTCTATTATGATTATTGTGATGCCCACCCTCTCTCTCCAGAGATTGTTATGAATTGTCCAGCCTTTCATTACAAATATGCCAGATTTGACATGCGTGTTGCAAGTCCTGAAACAGTTAAATGCATTTTGTTTAGGTGTCGGAGTCAACCAGGACCCTTTTCCTCCGAGGTGTGAATTTACCTTTTGTAAATTCTATCCTTGGAAATGGCGCGCACTGAAATATTCTATTATGAAATGATTCGCCTGTTTTTGCTTCTTGACCTAATTCTTGCTGGAATTCGTTAATCGCCTGGTTGCTTGTCTTGTTCGGAGACAAAAAGAATTAGCAGATCTCAGAGCACATTGTTGCTGTCGATCTTGTTATGTATGCATTCTTATTTTCAGTGTATTTTCTCCACGATTTCAAGTGTAGGGTATACTAAGGTGCCATACAACTCTACGTGGAATCAATTTCACCCTCACAATATGCTTTGTTATTAGTACTTTCAAGATTCATTGGGTTACTTGCCTTATCTAAAAAAACAATTGGTCACGTCCATTAATTTTAATTGGATAACCGACCGTAAACATTCAACCGTCTTCCTTGGAGACATAAGCTTAGGGGTATGTAATACTTCATCAATTACTTACGAGGAATTTTACAGGCGTATAAACAATCATTTTAAAAAAGTAAGTAGGTGCCTTACTCGGGCACAAGTCAAAATAAGCTTATGTCCTTGGATTGTATAATACATATCAGTTCTGTGCAAACATTCTGTAACTGGACTTCGAGTTTAAACAAGCATTTGCAATGTAATAGGTCTCGGATTTATGCGAGTTTAAGCGATTGGCATTGTAAATGACAATGCCTTTTATTTATGTTTTAAAAACAGAAACAAAAATAAAAGGCATTGTAATTTTTGTTGTTTCCAAGTACCCCATTCCGCGCTTGCATTTTAATAAAGGACACACACCTTTCTTTAGACGAGCCTCGTCTAAATAAAGGGCCATCTCCACCATTAAAATGAAAGCGCTGTTTGGGGCTCTTTCACCATATAAGCATTGTTTTTCAAACAAATGCTTTTTTGGTAAAAGCTCCCCATACTACGCTTTTACTTTAATAGGGGCCGCGCCCCATTCAGTTTGCCTAAAAGAAGTGGCCTGGCCTCTATTAACGTGTAAGCGCGGCATGGGGCGCTTGGAAAAACGAATATTTCCACTGCAATATGTCTCGAATTTGCGACAATTTAAGCTATTATCATTTACAATGGCAATAGCTCAAACTCTCATAAATGCGAGACCTATTGCATTGCAAATGCTTGTCTCGTCTTTCTTTTCTCCATCTTTTATTTCCTTCTCTTCCTTTTTTAGGTCTCTTGCCTAGAGTTGCAGTGTGCAGCACTGCATGTGCAGCGCGAGACATTTAGTAGGTACAAACGGGGTTTAAGATACTGACCTAGGAATAGTACACGCACGAGCGTGTGCTTTTCCTTTCGGGGCACGTTATTGTCCTTTGCGTGCGTCTTGTTTACAAAGTCGGGGGAAAAAACTTTTTACCAACTACAAGTTGTTTTAAACCTACTATTTATAGGGAAAAAACGTACCACGTGATACTCCTCGGTAATTGGGGCATATATTATTCGTGCCCTTTTATTTCATTATTTTGATATTTTTTCAAAGATATAAACATGTCATGAAAAAAGGAAACTGAACGTTTTCTTCACAATTAGCAATTTCCAGTCATATATACAAATATACAGTACATTTAAACAATACAATACTTACAAACAATACAATACTTACAAATCAACACTGTCTTTGCAATATATACAGACTATTACTTCTCTGAATAGAAGAACAAGAGTAAAGCTTGCGACTCACAAGACAATTTGATTGCAAACCAATATAAACAGTTTTTCTCACAACAATAGACCCTAAGTGAATTCTGTGGTCTTGTTAAGCAACTATTTGCTATCCTTTGTCTTAGTGCCGACGCGTTTCGAACTCGATGTGTTCAATTAACGAGTTCTCATCAGGGCTTGATCTCTTGTATATTTCTGTGGGTTGGCAGCCGCCGATCCGCAGGTATTTTATTTACTTTTCTTTCCAGCTGGAGTTATTGGGACCTTAAGGCTTCTGTAGAAGATCTTAAGCGGAACCTCAAGGATGTCATGCGCTGTGGTCCACGGCACTTTGTCTGCCTGGCTGACTCGCCGGTAAACACTCAGGCTGCAGCGTCTCTCACTCTCACTCTTATGTTTTGCGCGCATGCCTGGCGGGCGCGCCGCTTTTCTTAGATCTACAGCGTGTCTCACTTATTTTCCTTTTTATGACGGATTTAATCGTTATGCTCAAACTCCGATCCAGCAACCCACTGTTTGCTTTTGAACGCGGCAATCCGGCGACTTCCTCATTCAGTCTGTGGAGGAAGTCGCCGGATTGCCGCGTTCAAAAGCAAACAGTGGGTTGCTGGATCGGAGTTTGAGCATAACGATTAAATCCGTCATAAAAAGGAAAATAAGTGAGACACGCTGTAGATCTAAGAAGGCTCCGCTTAAGATCTTCTACAGAAGCCTTAAGGTCCCAATAACTCCAGCTGGAAAGAAAAGTAAATAAAATACCTGCGGATCGGCGGCTGCCAACCCACAGAAATATACAAGAGATCAAGCCCTGATGAGAACTCGTTAATTGAACACATCGAGTTCGAAACGCGTCGGCACTAAGACAAAGGATAGCAAATAGTTGCTTAACAAGACCACAGAATTCACTTAGGGTCTATTGTTGTGAGAAAAACTGTTTATATTGGTTTGCAATCAAATTGTCTTGTGAGTCGCAAGCTTTACTCTTGTTCTTCTATTCAGAGAAGTAATAGTCTGTATATATTGCAAAGACAGTGTTGATTTGTAAGTATTGTATTGTTTGTAAGTATTGTATTGTTTAAATGTACTGTATATTTGTATATATGACTGGAAATTGCTAATTGTGAAGAAAACGTTCAGTTTCCTTTTTTCATGACATGTTTATATCTTTGAAAAAATATCAAAATAATGAAATAAAAGGGCACGAATAATATATGCCCCAATTACCGAGGAGTATCACGTGGTACGTTTTTTCCCTATAAATAGTAGGTTTAAAACAACTTGTAGTTGGTAAAAAGTTTTTTCCCCCATTACTATTGGTCCAACTGACTACACGTCCCAGGACCTAGCTCCTTTTTTTTTGTTTACAAAGCCAGCACGCAATAGGCCAAAGGCGGGCGCCTAGCTCCGCCCACGGCCTATTAGTGTCTATTACGCGCACTAAAGGCCATGTGATTTCAATTATCGTGCCCAGGCACGGGCGCGATAATTGAAACCACATGTCTCCCTGTGGCGCGCGCGTGCCCACCACTCACAGGCTTCTTGGATCCATTTCACGGGGAAGCAACTAAATGAAAGAACCGCTGACATCTTGCATGCTTCTTGTTTGTTTGAGTGCTTAATAATGGGGGTCATACTGAAGCTGCTATTTTGGGCAGGTAAGTTGATTTGAATCCTCCTAAGTAATGAGGAAAAATGGAAATAATGTGACGTTTATTGTTCCCAAAAAAACAGGGTGACCACAAAGAAGGTTTTGGCAACCCCCGCATCAGGCTTCTCCCCTTTCCTAGCTCATCTTTTTGGTGTTTTCCCAGGTTGCTGTGACAAATCGGCTGCTCTTCCTCCGTTTTTGTTCATTCACAGGCTTGCTTTGGGTTTTTTATACACACATTGTTCTTTATTGCCGCTGGGTTGCACAGAGTTGTTTGTTTTCTCAGTCCAACAAAAGTGGAATTACCAGGATATTGCTGGCAGGAAGTGTGTGGCTTTAGTCCCTGAATGCGATATGCTTGTGGACTGATTTCTAAAGACATGTATTCCTGATGTAGAACTGTGACTGGGAGAGTACTGGTGCATATTTTTACCTACTGCTGCAGCCCGCAAAGTTTACGTTCGTCGGCTCCTACATAGACGCGCCATTCCTTCCTCCAGGGGCTGCGGGCTGAAGAGATTGGCAAGCCCATGCCCGCCGAGCCCTGCCTTCTTGCCTCACACCCCCTCCTTCAGACAGGTGTGTATTTGGGATCAGCCGCGGTGCGTCCATTGGGGCGTAGGGGCGTAGCCCCACTAAGCCGGGACGCACCGTGGCAACTTGCAAGCAGCTATTTATATTTATAAACATTCAAGCGCCACAGCGCAGCGGGGACCCGGGGACAGCCGATCCGGAGTGCACAGGGGGTGGCGGCGGGGCTGCTGGTCTGCTGAGTGACAGACAGTCTGCAGCAGGCCAGCAGCACTCCACTGTGCGCATGAGGTTTTCTGGGCTGTGACTTGCCCGAGCATGCGCCGATGCGCGTCAGTTCAGCCTAGAGAGAGAGAGGGGTCGGAAGGGGCTGGGGGTGCTGCTTCAGCCGGGCCCCGGGTTTTAGAAAGGCCGCCAGGGCGAGTACTCAGTTTGTCCCCCTAGCCAATCCTGGTGCTGCATGCAGCGCCAGGATTGGCTGGTCCACCACGCAACATCCATTATTGGATGCCGCGCGTGGGTGGGGGCAGAGTCCAGACAGTGCTCAGCACAGCATATTATCATGGGCCAATCACTGTGTGACTTCAGCATGTAGCCATACAGTGATTGGCCATTCGGGACGCGCACGCCGTGACGTTCATGTAAGTTCTTTCTGTTTCTATTCTGTTTGTAACAGAACTTTTAGTGTTGTCGTCGTCGAGTGAGCCAGCAGCCTGAGCCCAGCAGCCACCCAGCAGACGTCCGACGGTCCACACGACCACACACCGGTCTACATTAATTTAAAACACATGACTGTCTGAGACACAGTAGGTGGGTGCGTGGTGCTGCATTCATATGTTTTAATTAATTTCTGCGGCGGATTTTTGTATTGTCTGTCGAGGCGCACACACATATTATTTATCCCGGAGCTTCTTAGTGAGTGCGCAGCAGCAAGAAACGAAGGTGACTTGCAAAGAGCGCTTGCCTTTAAGCAACGTTCATGCAGGAAAAGCAGTCACAAAGCAGCAAAAGCAGTATCAAAGCAGCAAAAGCGGATCGAACACCTGACCACCTGGTACCGTAAATGTGTATGGGTGGTTAAGAATTCACGACCGAACATGGGGGCAAAGAGTACACAACTACACAAATAGAGAGACATCAACAAGTGAGAGGGACTCTGAGTCGGGGGCTGCAATCAAAACTAAATATTTTCCACCACCACTGCTAATTAAACGGCAGCGTTTATAAACGACGGCTAGGCTTGTAGTGCCACCTACACAACATTCAAGTTAGTCATGTCTCTGCGGCAGACCCAGGAGACCCTGCTCCCTTGTCCCTTCGCCACATAATATCCTGTCCTAAGATAGCGCTTTATGCCACACCTCTGGGCTTCTAATCGTTATAATTCATTATAAGTAAGACGCAAGAAAGCGAAGGCCGACTTGCCCTAGCTAGGATTCCCACTGCGCATTCAAATGTAGCACCTACGGTGGGCAACACTGCTCCAGGCGCATAATGACAGTCATAAATATCTCAACTAAATGGCACCCATTATAACGATCTGAAAATGTTGAAAAGCGGAGCCGACAGCGCTGGCATTCGAACCTGTGCCGCAGCGAGGAATGTTGCGTGTTGAGTAGCTCGGCTTTCTGTAGCTGAAAACGGATGTAAGCAATAAACGTAAAAGAGAACTCTGCTATGTCGCGTGACTATTTACTGGCCGGATGATAAGAAGCAGAGCACTATCTTGAAATGCGCTGCCTCTCTAAACCACTGTTTTGCATAATGCGATTTATGTACAGTAACTGCATGTAGGGACACAGCGCGTACTATTGTAAGTACACGGTTTTATCGTTAATCCGAGCAAATGGCGCTTATGTTATCGGCTTTAGGAGAAGGCTCGAGTTTATTGTGCTAGCAGTAAGACAGTTGGAATTTAAAGAGCGCGTGCAGACAGTGACAGCACAAGTACTGCTTGCACAAAAGCAGCATATTTTATGACAGTGCAGAATCCGTGTGACATGTGCAGAGATATCAGACACTAGACTAGACTGACAGGTACTACAAACCATCGGCCCCACATGCACAGAGACAGCAAATTACCTGCCTCAAGTACAGTGAGACAACTCAAGACCTTAAGATCACTCCAAGGCCACTCCGAGGCAAAAAGTAACAGGGAGAACGGAGTTAAGGATCGGGCTTGACTCTAAGGGTCCGTGCACGAGCCGAGCCACGAAAACAATAGGAACCATGAATCTTACAAAAAAGATCACGTAAAAATATCATGAAGGCTAAACAAAACTTTAAAAAAAGAACATGCATTTCTTTAAAACGTGGAAGCGTTTAGCCTTAAAGCATCAGATGGTGGCACTGAATTGAGAGCTATGTATTACGTGACAGATTTTCAACATAAACTTCCAAACATCTCTGCCCCCCACAAGGCATTGATGAATTAAGAGGAAAGTAATTTGTCAAGCACACCCCATATATGGCCTAGATTATTATAGATGGAGCACCATGATGATAGTCTATTAAATCAAACACAAAAGGTTTGTGTATTGTCTAGAAATCATGTATTGAAAGGTGAGCTGATATGTGATAAGAAAAATAAATACATAAATAAATAATATATTTGCCTAAAGTCACATAATTTAGTCAAGCTGAGAACCCAGGATTGATCCCAATGTTTTTGTTTTCACATTGTGCAATTCAGTCATTGGTGATGCTTGGAGAGGTACTGAGGGTGGGCAGGGACTTTTCAGAGGCAAATAACAGGCAATAACGCCAAGGTGAATGAGGGATGATTGAGCGGGGTTTAGGTAGTTCTATGGCGTACATTGATTCATTTCTTTTTTGGAGTTATATTATTATTTTGTGTGACGATCATAATGAGGTGGGCATTCAGGCTGGTTTAGTTAACTTCACACAAATGCCTGCAAATATGTGTTCTGTTCAACATGATAGGATAAGGGTCTGCAGGCATTTTTAATTCCCAACTATCACCTGAGTGATAGTAGCTAAATAAAATGGTTGTTGCTCCACTACATCATCTATTTTATCCTCTGAAAGACAGTTTGTGCCTCAATGCAGAGTGTTTTACATTTAGGAGACTGAAGGTGTCTGGCACTCTGTGGGGCTCCTGTGCACCAATGAGGGCTTTTCTGACATATTTACTGCCCTCAAATCACAGAAAGAGTAGCATGTGGATTGAAAAGTGTGTATGTATATATGTGTTCCTTAAAAGACTTATCAAACAGGTTAAGGGTGACTAATGCTTTAACAGTGGACTCGTCATAATAAGTAACAAGCTTAATAACATCCTGCACCAAGAAAAAAAGACAAACAGAAACAGTGACTTTTGGAGAAAGAGAGCGAGTGAGAGGGTGAGTGTGAGGGAGAGGGCGAGAGAGAGGGAGAGAGAGACAGAGAGAGAGAGAGAGGGAGAGAGAGAGAGAGACAGACACACATCTGGTGGTAGACCTAATCTCAAAACATAACATCAGATAACGTGCAATACCGGCTTCCCTGCTTATCCAAACTTTGTGATCCTAGGCAAACATTTTATTCCACAGAGCCTCATTTTTAGGTCGAAGCCTACCAGACGGTGCAGCTATTTGGTTTGCTCACGACATCGTGGGGAAATTCTGAAAGCTTCTCTGGGAATACATTTCACCTATTGCTTACCATTGTCTTTGTAGTTTGTAACTCACAGTTGCCTGCTTTCTATGATCTGGTTTTAGTTGCTTTGGGCTGTCCAGTTTGAGTACATCTCTCTCGTGAGCATTCCTTGTTTACTGGATCCTTCCGAGTCCTGCCTCTCTGTAAACAGGCCTTTAAATCTTATCTTGTACCTGATGCAGATCAGAACATCTGCATATGATGTAAATAGGTCAGTGAGTCACTGCTTTTGTCAGAGAGATCCTTTTGTTACTTGCAGTTTGTAAGATAAAATCCTAACATACAACTGCGAGCTAATAATGGTCATCTAAGAGCTGCATGCAAACTGCAAGGAAAAAAATTGGAGCGTTATGTTTCTTTCCCCACAGTCTTTGTTGGATTACCCTAGTGTTTGAAAAATAAATTGTTATCTTTTTATTTTCAGCACCTGGTACAGCCTGACAACCTGAAACATTACCGCATTTTGGGGCAATTTTTCGGCAAACAACAAGAGGACCCCAACCTCCTTTGCTGCTCTTTCACCCCGGCTACTACCCAGCAAACACCAGTGTTAAAGGTAACGAAACTTATGCTATATTTTTTTACATGGGCGTCTGGGCTATGTATGTGGTCACTCTCAAGGCCCTCAGGTGTGGTTATATTGAATAAGCAGCTACCTATGTTATGCATCTATTAATGTAATAACTGCACTATCACAATTGCTTTATTAACCTTCCTGCTTTCTCAAATTTGCTTGGAAATGCACCATTTTTCTTCTCTTTTTTCAAAATTTTCTCTGGGGGAGAACCCCCCAAAACCCCCCTTATGGGGTTCGGGCTCGCTCGCTGCGCTCGCTCGCTACGGTGCAGTATGCAAATTAGTTTACGCCTCACCACTTTCAAATGTCACCAGCCGCCCCCTGGGCAGAGCTGACACTTCTGTGCAGACCTGCAGTGCTGTTCATTGTACAGGGAGCCCAGCCACATCTTGTCAGAAGGACAGTGCACTGAGAAAGGACCGCCATTTGGCAGCATTCGTTCAATAAGGGAGCTCCAATCTGGCGTTTCCTACCACCGCCAAACCTGATGAATAGGTGTTGGAGCAGGCTGTCAGTGCAGTCGTTGTATTACCAAAGGGTCTCCTTTCTCACACCGGCTTTGCCCCGTTCTTTACCCTGTTATGCACAATCTCACTTTTCACTGACCAATCTTTCAATTTCACTTTAACTGTTCATCCCACTCACGTCTTCCTTACCCCCTTTCTCCTGTCCTAAGACCGAGCCACTCCTTCTTCCACTCAACGGCCTGTCACCTGCGTGTTTATTTCCTCCCTATTTCCTCACCTCCCACGCTCAGCTTTGCTAGACATTTCATGATTTTGATGTGAAAAAACACAGCTGTATTATATTGCAACATTTACATACCGTTTACTACTCCATGTGGGGGGTTAAGGCACTTGCCTAAATAGGTAGTACACTGCACTGTGTAGGGTTGGAATTCCTTGTTTGATTTATAATTTCAACAGGTTGCAATACATTATTTAGAAATTGTGCGCACTTCACACACGGTCATAGGTCTTGCATTAGTTAAAGTTAGAGCTGTTGGCGTTAAAAATGACAGTGTTTTTTTATACCAATGGCAATAGCGCAATGCAAATATAGTTACTCCACTGCAAATAAAAAAATTACAAAGTAAAAAACATTGTCATTTTCAATGCCAAGAGCTCTAACTTTAACAAATGCGAGACCTATTGCATTGCACATGCTTGTCTGATAATGAGGATGTTTAAATAATGCATCTGGTTAGATGCGTCCATCTTTTCAAGCCTTGTGCTCCACTCAGATGTACACTTATAATGGGGGATAGCAAGTGTTATGTTGTTATGTTAGCTGGATTTATAAAGCGTGTTACTGCCCTGAGGCGTCCAAGCGCTGTACAGTTCCGGCTGCGGGTGTCACGAAAGGACTGCAAAAGGAGTGCAGCGGCATGACTCACATGAAACTAGTGACTTGAGAGATGACTACGATGATATGTGGAGACAAACTTAGCGGGGATTTTATTAAAAAATCTTTTTCTTTACACTGCAGAAAGTCAGGGCTTTAAGTGGGCTGGGTCCTGCTGGTGCTCAGCACTGGCAGTTCTAAAAAGCTGTTGTTGAGACGGGTCCCTATTGGCCTCTCTGTTTTCGCCCTCACCATCAGGGTGAAAAACAAATCTTCCCTCTGCAGCAGTACCACCCTTTACTGCCTTTGATGTAACTTCAAAGAGACTCGTTATAGTACTTTCACAGTCTCATCATTTCAGAACGGAAGCATTTTCAATATTATATAAAACAAAGCCATAACTGCTGCCTATTTATCTTATGCAACAAATAACCATAGACAAAGCCAATAGTCCTGGCTTGTTGTAGGTGTAATGTTACTTGTTGTAATATATGTCTGGATGAAATGACAGAAGCAGCAAAATCCCAGTAGGGGTGGTAGAGTATGGTAAGCACAGATGCTTAGCCTAGATGTTTCTAAGCCACACTCTTAATAATATTGACGACACCCCTTTGAGAGACCCCCCCCCCAGTTTTGTCATCCCACTTAAAGCCCTGCACAAGCTGAAACACCTATTTACGTACTTCGAGTAAGGACTGCCAAGAGCTGCTAAACAATGCCTGTATTTCCATTTGGGAAAGATCCCTTTGGTAACAGGTATCTGTGTGTGACCAACTGTTGGGATAGAGAAAGATCCTCTGCATGGTCTGGGGAACATGCACCACTCCTCCAATTCATCAATGCAGCTGGAGGCCTTTGATGTACCCATCTCAGCAAACATGCATGTATGCTTGAGGCATGTTTGTGACAAGGATTGAGACCCAGAGTATGGCTCTCTTGTCTGAGGGAAAGTGGTGGTGTGCATGTCCCGAGGGTGGTGAAGCTGGGGGGCAGATGCATTTTTTTTTAAAACTACCTTTTCTCCAGTGGAGCGTCCTCCTCCATCCTTCTCTCCTCGAGGCAGGCAGCAGGCAGGCACCCAACTCCTAAGCCAATACTGGCGCTGATATGATGCATCGTGAGAGCATTGCTGGGATTGGTGGGAGCAGCCTCTATCAGCGCTCACAAGAGCACTGGAGGCCTTTGCATCCTCTAACCCAGCTGTCTTAAGACATGTGCATGCCTGGCTGGCCGTCGTAAGACGTCCAGCCAAAGAGACATGCGCATTTTAAACCCGAGAGCACAAAGCTCCCTGCTGCCACTCAGCAGCATTAGCCCCACCCTGCACTGACACTCAGTTTAGGGATGGGTCGGTTGCTGAACAATAAAATGGTAATAAATAAACTTTTCTGGCATTCTGTTTTTCAGCTCTGGTCTGGGGTTTTTGTTCATGGGGCGATGCTCCTCTGCTCAAACGTAGGAGTCGCTCCTGCTGGGGGACACACTATGTACACAGTCTCACTGAGCATGACTACTGTCATCTCGGTGGGCTGAGAGGGGATGCGGCTAAACACTTTATAGTTAGTGACAAGGCAGACCCTTTTTCCCTGAAGTAGGTGGCTTATTACATTTTTCTTTAATGGGTCTGTTGTCCCTTACTTTCAAGGGGATGATCATTCATTGTCCTTGGGGATGATACCGTGCTCAATAGGGCCTGCCTTTAGGCAGCTTTGAGTCTCTGAGGTTACCATTTCCATCACAGAGATACAGGGAGCCAGGTAAGGGAAGGGTTGCAGTGGAAAGGAACGGGCTTGGAAACGAAAAAAGCATGGTCATCATTAGTAAGACTTCTTCATTCACAGCCTTATTGTGAGGGGAGAGAATGTGCCCTAATGGCCAGAGCTGCTGACTTTGGAGCTGGAGATGCCAGGTTTAAGTATCAGCATAGTCTCAGCATCCTGTGATTCTGGGCAAATCACGAAATATCCCCGTCCCTACCAAAAAATGAATGTGTCCTTGTGTAATGTAACTAGTGCTCCAACACCTTTGAGTCGAGTTTGCGCTACATAAAACTGTAACAAAAAAAAACAACTTTATGATGTGAAGGATTTTTCCTGTGTATAAACACTCCCAAGTACCAAACTTATATATTTGGGTTTGTTTCAGAAGCCTTAGGGACTTGACCTCTTTGCTATAGACAATGCATGGTCACAATTATACACACACGTAAGAACAATTCAACTGTTCATACTCTCAACCAGCATTACACTATATTCTAATGACGATCTTTGGATTACCTGGCAACCTGTGCCAGAAAGATGCTGTCAGTGTCAAGTGCTATTGTACTATTGAAACTGTAGTTCTTAAAAAAAATGTTCAAGCATTGTCCTTGATGTATATTAGTTAATATGCACTTTTCATTTTGAATTTCAATTGGCTCAGTTCAATTATTCGTTTTCTTATTTTTGCAGTGCAGCATGTCACCGTGCTGTGCTGCCCTGCGTCTTTTGGAAAGGGCAGAAATGCGCTGTATTTATCCAATACGGCGCATTCCAGTCCTTTACCCCTGTGCTGGCGTCATTTTGGCAGCCTAACACCAATGCAAGCACCCTTGAACTGTGTAGGCAGGATTGTTTTTGTTCTGGAAGGGGCATATTCCTGTACATAAACAATCCTGATAAGCTTTTTCCTCTTTCTATGTGTGCTGCAGAATGCAGAACGAGGAAAAAATCTAGGAAAAAGAAAGATATTTCTCCTCTTTATGCCTCTCCTGGTCTGTGTCAAGCATGTACCACATTGTGTGGTGCAAGCTAGGCGCAAAGCTCTCATAAATATGCCCCTAATTCTCTAACAACACACCCATGACCACATTCATGGGCATACTTTGGAATGCTCAACTACGGTAACAGAAGTATCAAATGACAAAGGGATGTTGGTTTTGGGTTCAATAGTAAGGCTAAACCACAAGACACCAGAGGTAAATTGTTCTGATTGTCATAATCCAGGCCCTGAAACTTTTGTCTGCTGTGACACCCCTGATAAGATCCCCCTCAAACCCTCTCTTTAGTTGAAAAGACTGCACCGGCTGTCTCTCTTCAGCTGAATCTCTAGCCTGGGTTTCTGTGTGAGCTCTCGTTTAATCCCAGGTGTCTAAGGAGACTTCTTGTAATTGCACCTTCTACAAGAATAATTTCTAGCAGTGGCCTCACACTTTGTGATGCCAACCCCACACCTTTGGTAAAAAAAAAAAAACAATCTCGGACCCTTCAGAATGACAAACACTTCCTTTTCACACTTATTATATAACATTGTAAACTCTAAACATATTTATAGGTCAAACATTTGTGTTTCTTTTTTAAAAAATTATTTATATTTCATTGTTACAAACAACATAATCCTGGGCTCAATATCAGAAGAATATGCACGTCAATATGTGCTGACATCACCCATGATACAACTGCGATTGACAAATTCTAAGATATCAATATAATGTGCATAATGCAGTATCGAAAGCGGCTCTTCCCAACTATAATAGAACATCCCCCACCCCAAACCCCCCGAGCCCCTGCCTCTGCCCAAGTCTTCCTGTGAAACATAAAGTACCCCACATACTCAAAGATTCACATACCACATGCTGTGGAAAAATCACATGAGTCTAGACATGCTCTTCTTCTATGTACAGGACAAACATTGTGGTTATGCCTTTTAAAAATGAAATCAAATACACATGATTGGCAACATGCTATGTGCAGCTTGGTCTGCTTAAATTGCAAAAGTATCACAGAGTGTTCCTTGATCACAATTGGTGGGCTTTGGGGGTTACTTCGAACCCTACCTCAAGATACATACTTCCTGCCAGGATTTGAGTGACAAACGTTCTTATGAAAACCCACTAAATAGTGGTTCATTGATTCTCTATTTTTTTTTCTTTAAAATACAATCCTGTGTTTAGCCTGATGCTCCTCTTCGCAAGTGCTCCCCTGAACCTGCTAAGACCAATCCAGCCCCCCTGCCCCACAAGGGCCTGCCCCCTAGTTTGAAAACCTCTGCTCTACTGACCTTTTCTCTGGTTGTTCCATTCTTTAAAGAATACATCTTGAGCAACAAATATTTTTGTCACTTCACTAAGGGTAGGAGAATGTTTTACATGTACCTATTAAATTCAGGGGAACTATGCTTCGGTGAAGCCCAGTAAAGTTGGCCTCCTTTTCCATTGTGATTTTGTCCAGTTCAGGCCTGCAAACTAGTATTGGTGCGGGGAAACCCTTACATTTGTACACCCTAAAATATTACCTCAATAACTCGCCCATGGGATGATGAATTGGAGACGGTGTTAAACTTCAGTTTCACGAGGCAATGTGTACCCGAGATAAGGCACTCCACAATATATCAAATTGCAGTCAATTAAGTGAGGGCCTACTTGATAATTGAGTTCTAGATCAGGAATAAAATGTATAAGATTTATTACAAAATTACAAAAGATACGTTACGGAGATAAGAAATGTAAAAGCACATAATCAATGCCATTAAGTCTCACAGAATAGGGCATCACAGAATAATGTGCAAATCAGAATAATTCTAAATTCCAAGTGAGCAGCAAAATCAATAGCGAAACGGACCGCATTCTTAGTAGATTTCAGGAAAGCTCTGGCTCACCGCCAAAATAAAGGGTTTATATACCATTGTCTCCCATAGAAAATCATTAGTTCTACAGAAACATTGTCGTGTACAAATGAATTATATTCTTAGCAAATTAGAGCACAGCTTTATAAAATGTTATATTGTCTTAGCACCTAAGCACTCTCCCACTACATGAATGCTGATTCTGCCCACTCAGCAAATGTCATCCGGAGATGCAAGGACAAACTAGGTATAAGAACAACAGAAAACTATTGTGAATGAAAAGGGTACAATGAGCTAGTGAAAAGCCCTTGGGTAAAGAAACATTATTTGTGACCATACTGGAAAGTTTTAATCAAGAACAGCAAGAACAATGTCAATGGAAATAAACAAACATGACTCTGCTTGACTGTCTCCTTTAGAAATAATGAACAGTGTACGTGCAGGAGGAGGCATCCATTTTGACCAAGATGCGTCTAGGCCTACACTGAGGCCTAGTTAGCATTAGCAAGGATAACACGCTTTTATATGTCACAGGAAATGAAGTTCAAATGCAATAGCATCTTGTCAGTGTGCACATATACATTTAGAAATGAATCCATGTTCTGCATGTTGTTAACAATAGACAGAAGTATAAAATGCACAAAGCTCCTACAATGATCTGTGAAAGTTTGACCTCCTGGACTGAAAAATAGCCTATGTCCACATTTATGGTTGGTAACTGGTAATGGAGCCACATTTGAAAACAAAAGTTATTGATAGATCACATTGAAATCGCAGAGCTCTGTTCCCAGAGGCAACTGCCAACCATTTGAATGTACATAACGCATTGCAATCCATCATGTTTTGACATCAAAAATAAGTATAAAATGTATGCAATTAACCACCCTCCCTCCGGCTCCCCCCCAACACCCCTCCCACCCCCAACCCTCCCGGATCCCTCCCCCCGGCACGGTTCCGTACAATGTCAGCAATTTGTGTACACATAGCCAATGGCACAGCACGCTCAAACATCCAGTACTGGGTCCTGTTCCAGCGGAGGCCCCAACCAGATGCCCCTGAAATCAGCCCAACGTTTCCAGATTTTATAATGTTTCCGAGGGCAACCCCGGGCAAGAAATATGGGCTTCTCCATCGCCATACAAAAATCAAGCCCCCTCTTCCACGCCACCAACGCCGGAGCCCTCGGGTCCTTCCATGCCTTCGCTATATCTCTTTTGGCAATTGTGAGACCCAGTAACAACAAATGCCTCTTGTAGAGGTTACCCCCCACTTCATCCAACACATGCAGTAGTTTCAGGCGCGGCGTGCGGGGGAGGACTTCATCCAGGCCATTTCAGACCCCATTCCAGAACCTGTCTAAGTGGCCACAACTCCACACTGTGTGAAAGAAAGTACCCTCCTCACATCCACACCTGGTACAGATCGGGGATGCAATGAGGCCCACCTGCCACAGCCTCCGCCGAGTGAAATATAGCCTGTGCAAGTATTTAAATTGGATCAACCTCAGGCGGACAGAGATGGCCGCTCCTCTGGGGCCTGCAATTGCCTCATTCCAGTCCTCCTCTTCTAGCGCCCCCACATCAGCCTCCCAGGTCACCTTTAGTTTCTGCAAATTGGAAGAGCAATGTATAATCAGGGATTGATATATTCGTGATATTTTTTTGGTCTCAATGTCCCCCATAAACACCCGAGCCTCCAGCGGACTAAATTCGGGGAGAGATGTCAATCCTTCTGTATATGGGGTAATGGCATGTCGGAATTGTAATTAGCGGAAAAACTGAGTGCGGGGCATATGGTATTCTGCACTCAAGTCCTGGAACGACTTAAGCGACGTCCCCGCCATGACATCTCCCAGTCTAGAGATTCCGATACCATCCCACCCCGCAACGCCCTGAAGGGCTGCCAGGTCGGGGAGGCGGCCATTTTGCCAGAGAGGAGTTTCTTCAGTCAAGGTCTGCCACCACCCCATTCGCCGCAGGGCTTGCCGCCAAACATCAAATACTACCTGCGTCACTGACGGCAGTGCCTTACGCCTCTGCGTTGCATATAGCAACGTATGGAGCGTGTGGGGCTCCATAAGGAACCGTTCCAGCGCATAGGCTGGGTCCCCCCTGTCTCCATACCACCATTCATTCAGTACGAGGAGATGCGAGGCCTGATAATATGAGCGAACATCAGAGGTCGCCAAGCCCCCACTATATGTCGATCGGAAGCATGTGCGAAGCGCTACCCGGATCGCGCCATCCACCCATAGGAATTGTCCCAGTGTCGAGTCTACTTGCTTAAACCATGAGGGTGAGATAGGATAGGGATAATTTTGCAACTGATAAAGCAGTCTAGGCAGGGCCACCATTTTAAAGATGGCCGACCTACCATAGATTGTCAGTGGCATGTGGGACCATACTTTAATATCAGCCCGGGTGCGCTCCCAAACTGGTGCCACATTGCGCTCCCAGGATACAGCAGGGATCTCAGACAGGAACACCCCAAGGTATTTATTGCCACCTACTGCGATCTGAAGGGCTGACACCCAGTCTCCAACTGCCGGGCCATCCCCCAGCACCCAAAGGGTAGACTTACGCGGGTTAACATACAGGCCCGACGTCTCCCCGAAAATTTGTAGGATACGCATAAGGCGGGGCCCCGACCTATTAAGGTCCGTTAGGAAGAACAGGACATCATCCGCATAGAGTGCGATTCTTTCTGACAGACCGCGCTCCCACTCAAACCCCCACATCTGCGCATCCATCCGGACCCACGCAGCTAACGGCTCCATGGCCAAGGGGAATAAGTAGGGCGAGAGGGGACAGCCCTGCTGGTCCCCCTCCCTATGGCGAAGCTCGGGGACGACACCCCCACAATGCAAACTGAGGCCGTCAGATCTGTGTATAGCAGCCGCACATAGGACACGAAAACGGGTCCCAGATTCAGTCGGGGCAGGAGCGAGAACAGATATATCCAGCTAAGCAAATCAAACGCCCTGTCCATGTCGGCCAGGAATAGTGCCGGCCGCTCCCCAGTGGAGAGAATCGCCCCACCGCAACATGAGCCCGCCTAATGTTATGCCGCGTCGCCTGACGGGGCATGAATCCAGCCTGGTCTGGGTGTATGAGATCAGTAATATATGGCAGCAACCCATTGGCCAACGCCTTGGCCAAAACCTTGGCCTCCACGTTCAAAAGGGAGATCGGACGATACGAAGCATGTTGCTCCGGGGGCCGACCAGGTTTGTGAAATACCACAACCTCAGAATGCCTCCAATCCGGGGTAGGCTACCGCGCTCCCTAGCCTCCTCCACCACCGCTCTATAGCAGGCCCCAAGTTGTAGGTGGTATTTCTTAAAAAATTTGCTGGGAAAGCCGCTACGGCCTGGGGCTTTACCAGTGTTTAACTCCTTCAAAGCAGCACCCAATTCATCCTCCGTCAGTGGAAGATCGAGGTGGTCCCGAGCCTCATCCGAAACTGCTCGTGGCGGCAATTCGGCTATAAATTTGTCAATCCAATCCGCGGAGATGCACTCACTTGGAGCATATAGATCTGCATAGTATGTTGCAAAGCACTCCGCCAGCGCCCCAGGGTCTGTGATCGGGGATCCAGATCTAACTACAACCCTAGGGAGGGTCCGAGCCTGAGTCAGGCCCTGACACAGTATATGGAGCATTGTCCCTGATTTATCGCCCCATTGGTATATACGACTGCGGGTCACCATCCACATCTGTCGTGCCTCATCTAATAGTAACGAGGCGTAAGACTGCTGAGCAAACAACAACTGCCCCACAGTCTGGCCTCCACCCTCCAAACCGCTGTGCCTCTCCAGGTCCCTAATCTCAGCCTCGGCCCAATCTAGGTCCTCCCTATGCTTCCTCTTAGCCGTTGCACACCAAGCGATGTCTATGCCCCTCAATGTGGGCTTCATGGCCTCCCATAAAGTCACCTCGTCCGCTACCGTCTCCACATTCTCCGCCATATAATGAGCGATGGCCTCCCTCATGTGTATTTGATAATCTACCAGTTGCAGGTGCCATACGGAGAGACGCCACTAAAATGGCTGTCGTCGCTGGTCCAGGCGAATAGTAACGGTCGTTGGGGAATGATCCGACAGCCCACGTGGCAGTATATCCGCGGACTCTACCCTGCCCTGAGTCACCATAGGGACAAATATATAGCCCAGTCTAGAGAAGGATTTATGGACTGCAGAAAGGAAGGTATATTCACGCCTTGAACCATGGATGTGTCTCCAAGTGTCCACCCAGCCCAGGTTCCTGATCATATCACTCAGCTTGGTACCACCGGCTGCCACCGTCCCCCCCCCCCAGGCCTGTACCTATCTCGTGCACTGTCCACTACATCATTCCAGTCACCACCCACCGCTGCTAGGACATCTGGGATATCTGCCCACACCGCAATTATCTTTTCCACCAGGGACCACTGCAGCGGGGGCGGGGCGTAGACACAACCAAACACAACCGATTCCCCCCCAAGGGTACCCTGGACAAATATGTATCGATCCTGCACATCCACCCATTGAGCCGTATGAACGTATGGAACCCTACGATGTATAAGAGCCCCTAGCAAAGCCAGCATGAAACACCTGGGTATAACCATAGCGTTGGAGACTGAGGATTTTGTTACCTAAAAGATGAGTCTACTGTAGCATTACCACATCCGCCCCCGCTCGCTTGGCCTGCTTCAAGACTGCCCCCGCTTAATCGTGTACAATACTCCCCTCACATTCCAACTGAGGACACGAAGTGTGCCTCTAGGCCCAGCGGCCCCATCATCCGGGCCCGACATCAACAACCTCTCGTATCAACAAGCCATCGTGCGCGCCATGTATACACACACTCAGCCACCACTGTGACATCGCTAGGACCGTGCATCCCCCCCCCCACCTCAACATCAAACATTCCCCCATGACCCTTACCCCCCCCCCATACCTCAAAGAACAATGAAGTACCTGTCGCGGTGTAGCAGAGTCTCCACCCCCAACTCGAGGTCGACAATTGAGCCAAATTTGGACCTTGCCTTACCTTCCAAATTTAGCACTGATGGTCTTTTATTTGCCTGCTGAAAGTTGTCATGGGGAATAAACACGTCAAGATTATACTTACAATGTAGTCATGCTTTAAAGACCACATACTCCAAATTCTAGTTTATGAGTTTTATTATAAGGCCAAAAATACCTGAATGTATACACACCGCAAAATCAGCGAGTATAAGTACATAAAAATTAATATAGAGCCAAATCTACGCATATAATTTATGCGGCAGAGGAGACACAGGAAAATAAACTTCAAGATTAGTACACAACTCAAAATGGAGGCGGAATCCAAATCCTTTTTCATTAGGAAGGAAAGCATGAAATATCTTTCCCTACACTAGTCTCATAAATGATGGTTCTGGCTGGTTCACCTTTCTCATTTCTCAAAGGTGTCAGCACGTGGTAGACTCCTTTAGAATTACTCACGTCAAATGGGTCAAATAGCTTAAAGCTATGGAGCTCGCTCTTAAGATGCTCCTTCTCCTCCGAAAATTTAGAAGTCTGTATTTCTGTCCCTGCGCACAATACAAAAAGGAATACATTCAGCCCCCACCTAAATGTAACACATGACAAATTATTTCACTTCTCCAGTACCACAGTGATTTTCCATGACTTCTTTAATTAAATCTTCCTGACTTCTTGTGACCTTGGAGTGTAGATAGGCCAGGCACAGAAGATACTTATTTATTTATTTATAAAGTTTTATATAGTGCAAGCTTGATCCCAAAGGATATCAGAGCGCCTTACAATTTGAGGCAAAGGTAACAAATCAGAACATAACAACATAACATCCTCCCCTCTCACTTCTCAGACTGTTCAAAGACATTCCAGTTATCTTTTTAAACTAGAAATAATGATGGTAAAATCCTTAAACCTAAAATGGATTGAGAGCATATTGTTCTGGCACATACAAAGATACATTTGATTATTTCTTCAGTAGCTCATGCTTTCGAAACCGTAAACAACTTCTAACTTTGGGCCTACAGTGCAGGCAACTTTAACACCACACAGTTACATTAATATGAATATAATGTCTTTATGCACCTATGTATACAAAAATAATGGTGTCTAATACATCTCAATCCTAATATAAAGATACACATTATAATCCTAAAACCACGATATTGAATAAATGCTTTCGATAAAATAATTAACTGCACACGATAGAAATATAAAGAAATGTGTCTACCCTATGAGTATAATGCATCCCTAGGATGTAGAATGCTGTATGCGCTCTATCACCAGTCATAGGAAGGGGCAGAGTACAGGGCAGGGATTATCTTTTAGCTGGAGGCACTAGAGATATGGGGCATGGGAAAAGTTGGGGATCTTCGTGGGGCATGGAAGTGCAGTAATGTCACAATGGACAAGGTGAGGTGATTATGTGTACCATCTACTCTACATTTGCCCTAATACAGTATATTTAAGTGGCCATTGGATTAAGGAAGTAAGACCCTTCATGAGGGAGGCACGGCCAGTCAGACAAATGATGTATCCTATTGTAGTATGACAGAAATTTTGGTAAAGATGTCATATAAAATAAATTGGAGGGAAACACTATTAATGAAGACAATTGAAAATCTGGACCCAAGGGTCCCTTAGGAACATTATAGAACACAGAATAATAACTATCTCTGAAACACTCTGTTAGAAATGGGGTCTCTAGATAGCAGTGGTTTGCACCCTGTACAAGTAGGGACCCTCACTCTAATCAGGGAAAGTAAGTTACACACCTAAGATAACCCTTGCTCACCCCCTTCGTAGTTTGGCACAAGCAGTCAGTCTCTTCTCAGAGGCAATGTGTGCAGTATTTGTACACACACACACACCACACACACACACACACACAGTAACACAGGGAAAGAACAATAGCCAATATTTATCTGAATTGAACAAGCCCAAAATTACAAAAATCCAACATATACAAGTCAAGATATGGATTTTCAAAGATTAAATCAAGGTGTAGTTTTTAAAAATCAATAGTTACACTTGGTCAGGACAAATTACCTTCGATGTGTCAAAAATCAAAAACAATGCGAGGTGCAGGGGAGGTGAGGCATCAAAAAAGCAGGTGTACTTTAGTTCTTTACTGCTAGCCAGAGAAGGTGATTGGTCATTTGTGGGCACGATACCTCAGTTCCTTACTGCAGTGTAGGTGTCAATTAAGAAATTGCAGCCCAGGTGCAATGCATCGAAAGTCAACCCATGCTGCGTCAATTCCACAGCGGTGAAACAGGCGTTGCATCTGAGTCGGAGCGATGCATCACGGATTCCAGCGATGCGGTGCTCGAGACTCAAGCAGCGGTGATTCTTCGGATAGACTGCGACGAGAATCTGGGGCCTGTGTTGTAATCTGCGGTTGTTGCATCAAGAAAGGACCATGCTAAGGGGCAGACCACGATCCAGTACAGGCAGCGGCGATGCTACTCCCATTCTAAACGCCGCTTGGGTAGATGCAAGGATTTTCTTCTTTGCCCCACCAGAACTCACTTCCAAGGGCCCAGGAACTGGATTTGGCACCACTTGGCAGAGTAGCGCTCACAGCAGCAGGGTCCAGCTGATTGCAGGTGAAGTCTTTGAAGGCCCTGTGATTTCTTAACGGGAGGCAAGCTCAACTCAAGTCTTTTGGGAACCTTGGAAGCAGGATATAGAAAGTAAAGTCCAGTCCTTCCACTCCCAGGATAGAAGTAGCAAGCAGCAGGCCAACACAGCAAAGCAAACAGCAAAGTGGCAGTCCCTCCTGACAGCAATCCAGCGCTTCTTCCTGGCAGAATGGCCTCAATCCAAAACTGTCCTGAGTATATGGTGTCAGAGGTCCAGTATTTATAACCAATTCAGCCTTTCAAGTAGGCAAACTTCAAAGAAAGGTCTTCGTAGTGAAAAAGACCCTGTACTTCTTTGCCTTGGCTCCAGACACACTACAAGGGGTGGAGAATTATTTGTTTGAGGACGGGTACAGACCCAATTCAGGTGTCAGTGTCAACTTCTCCCACCACTCTATCGCAGTAAGGCCCATCAACCTGGCAATGGGCCATCAGGATATGCCAGGCACATCTCAGCTCCAATTGTGTGACTGTCCACAGTGAATGGACAAACAGCAACTGTCACCCTTATCCAAATGTGCATTCAGGGACTGGCAGAGGTACACCATGGTTAAAGTAAGAAAAAGCCAACTTTCTAAAGTTACATTTTCAGACCTGCAATTTAAAAAATAACTTCACTGAAATATGTATTTTAAATTGTGAGTTCAGGGACACCATACTCCAATTTTCTATCAGCCCCCAATTGGAAGATACACTTGTAAGCTGTTCCAAGGCAGCTCCAGTGCTACCCTGTGGGAGATATAGGCCTTGATGTAGTGAAAACAAATTCAGCAGTTGTTCACTACCAGGACATGTAAAATGTAGCATTATATGTCCTACCTTTTAAATACTCTGCACCCTGCCTATGGGGATACATTGGGCCTACCTTAGGGGTGCCTTACATGTACGGTGGAGCCCGCAGGGAGCCTGCAGCGATTGGGGGTGAACTGTGCCATTTGCTGGAGCTGGGAAGAGCCAGAGCAAGCAACGCCTAGCGCCCACCACAGGACTTTCGAGGAGTTAGCTGAGGCGACGAGGGAAAATCAGCTACGCTTCCTGGTGCTCTGGGGGAGTCCTGATCAGAGGCGGTGAGTTCAAGGGCCAACGAACACCCGGCGGACTGCACGGAGGGCCGGGGGGACCAGGGATGACCCCATGGCAAACTGAAGGCTCAGAGACAGAGTTGGGAAGCTAGCGTGGTCTGTGCCTGACCTCAGCATGGTGCCCGCTGTGCATAGACCACCTGAGACGGTGAAAAGGCCACATAAGAGACAATTTAGTCTCCCGATATGGCAGAAGAGACTTAGGGAGTAAGAAGTGGCAGTCCTGGGGGCCAGATCATTTAAAGTGAATGCAGGATCAATCTTAGAACTTTGCCTGACCTTAACATGGCGGACATCAGCTAAGACCCCTATGACAGGGAGGTTGTGAGGAATTTCACCAGTAGAGGCTGATTGAGATTCGATGGGCATTTGCAGTCACACCTTCCCTTGTGATCCTCCAGTTCTGTAGTGGAAGGTCAGAGACACCCGGGAATGAGCCTCGCCCGCGAATGCTTGGTGAGATCTGAATGCACCTATTCTACCAAGAAAAAGCCACAAGCAAGGTGTTGAGGCTTTTTTTTTGCACCTGCGTAGAAGAAGCAATTGCCAGACTAAAGAGACTCTGATTCCAACATGGCGTTCACTAAAGGAGATTTGATGGCCTCCGTGAGGGAATTCAAGGCTGAATTACGCACTTAACTCAAGATGGACATGAAGGCCATCTTGAAGCCTAAATGGCAGACCCCACCTCCTTCTCTGGATTGCATTTTACCCTCCCCTTTTCTTTCACCTCTGCCCTCTATTGGGGACATGTTCTTCCGCTACTCGACTGTAGCCTATGCATCTATTCTAAACTGTTTTTCCTGAACGCTGAGACCTGAGCAACATGGCTGATGCCCAGTAGAGCTGCTAGACAGCTATAGAGGAGATTGGCCCTGGTTTCCCCCTCGACCGTCACCTACCCAGCCGGACATTGGGCATAGTTCTACCTCGTCTCCCTGCTATGACTCCTTCCTCCCCTCCCTCCTACGAATTCTCGCAACATTGTTGTTTACTGTACCTTACTAAGCTCTTGTAACTAATGTAACATGTAACGCAACAATCGCCTTGTAAAGCGCTCTGGTACCTCCGGGTCTAGACAGCGCTATATAAAACTTTTCAAATCATATCAAATCAAACTGTTTTCCTGTACGCTGAGAACCGAGCAACAGGGCTGATGCCCAGTGGAGCTGTCAGACAGCTATAGAAGAGATTGGCCCTGTTTCCCCCTTGATCCACACCTACCCAGCCGGACATTGGACACAGTTCCTCCTCGTCTCCCTGATATGGCTCCTTCCTCCCCTCCCTCCTACGAATTCTCGCAACATTGTTTTTGTTTACTGTACCTTACTATGCTCTTGTAACAGATGTAACCCGTAAAGCAGCGATCCAAAATGTAAAACGCTCTGATACCCTCTGGAGTCTGGTTCTCGCTATATAAAACTTTATAAATAAACAAATAAATAAAATAATAAAAGGGAAGGTTTGGGCCTGGCAAGTGGATGCAACTGCCAGGTCCGCATGACAGCTTAAACTGCCCATACAGACACAGGGCTACTCATGTGGGCGGCACAATCAGTGCTTCAGGCTCACTAGTAGCATTTGACCTACTGGCCCTGGGTACGCACACCTGGTGCACTGTATTAGGGACTTACTAGTAAATCAAATAGGCCAATCATGGAGAAACCAAACATGCCATGATTTAGAGGAGGGAAAGCATATGCACTTTAGTACTGGGTAGCAGTGGAAAAGTGCCCAGAGTCCTAAAGCCAACAAAAAGAAGCTCAGAAAAATAGCAGATAGAAGGCAAAAGGTTTGGGGATAACCATACAAAAAGGACCTGGTCCAAAACCCTCCCATAAAAGCCTTGAACCTCACTTACTTGTTGTGCTTATTCTTAAATGGCATTTGTTTTGTACAGAACCAGCCATTAGTTTGGAATCACAAAGCCTTCCAGTAGTCGGAAGTATGGATTTCGCCCCTGTTATCATGTTTCTGAATTGTATTTTTCTCTGTTAGTTTCTATTATTTTTATTTAAAAATATGGTCCATGTAAATGTATTACATAGCTGTTGTGCTAATTTGTGCTTCACAAAGTCGCACTAATAAAAATGTGGCTACTCTTTTTAGTGCCTCACCCTACCTTTGCAGAGACCTCTAAACTCTGCACTCGATGATCAGGCATCTCTGTGTAAATGTTTTATTTTTTTGCCGTTTTTATAGAGCACAAACAGGACCTGAAGGTATAAAGGCGCTTTACATGATCACCAGTTACATTGCACAAGGATACAGTAGGCACGGGTAGATTACGTGATTTTCCCAGCATCACAGGATGTTGAGCCAACACCAAGAATCGAACTTGGGTCCCCAGTCCCCAAAGTCGGCAGCTCTGGCCTTAGTTATATCCTTTTCCCAAGGATTTGTCCTCCTTTCAGTGGTAACAGACTACAACTTTGGTCTGTAGCTGCTGATCTAAGACTAGCTGTCTTTATTGGTAGCTCTTGTTGTTCATAGTTATGTTTCCATTAATGTCTATATGATCACTCACTGTAGGTTGATTCCCTGTAGAGTATGCTTGTGTGTGACTCCTTTCTGTAATGTTTACTTGTGTGTTCTTTTTGTAGCTCTAGACCATTCTGTGTCTCTTGCAGCGACTGTCTGTGAATCTGTGTTAACTAGTTACATGTCTTAAAGCAGAGCTCTCTGAGTGACTGCCATTCCCTGCAATTCCCTGCAGGGAGTGACATATTGGAAACTCTCCGTGCATTTTAAGACGCGCATTGCTCAAAGATTATTGCAGTGCAGAGGCTCCATTTGCCTAATGTTCCCAGGTGCTTGATAATAAAAATACATAAGCCATAAATAAATCTTTTGAATTTGCTTAGCTCTAGTCAGGCCTAAGTTGATTGCAAATTAAAAACTGCTGGTTGGTCGAGCTCTGGGGAGTATTTGCTGTAATTGGTCAGTTACCTTTGAAAGTAAGTGTTGTAAAAGAGCGAGATGAGTTGTTCCTAAATGATCTCTACTCTACATGGGCTGCAGCAGCTGATATATAAACTCATAAACCTTGCCACGTGTCGGGAGTGGACGGCAATGGTCAGCTGAAATTTCCCAACAGACTGGCGTCTTTCAAACATCTGTGGTGTTTGCCTGCAGGGTCAGAATGTGATGGGCTCTATCCCTTCCCAGCTAGCCTGTCAGATCCAGCCCTTCCAGCACAATACCTGGCATTACTCTGCATTGTGATGGCATTCCATGGGTGGGGCATTGGCATTCCCATACATCCACCCACTGATTTTGATGCAATCCCATATTTACCATGGATAGTAAACATGGGATTGCATGAAAATGGAACACCTTCCTTACAAAGGCATAACACAGAGAAATATCTTTAGTTCTCCTCATTATTTCCTCTTTCCATGGGCACTTCATCCGGCTGCCCCCGTAGGATGAGGAAAATACCTTGAAGAATTCTATTTGTACAGGAATGTGTCCCTTCTTGCACAAAAAAAGCAATCCTGTCTGTAATGCAGGCACCCTTGCACCATGGCGCAAGGGTGCCTACATTGGTACTAGGCAGCACTCTACTCTTAGTAGATATGGAGCTTTGCTGCTTTCTCTCTGTCATGCAGTGCATCAGATTGTCTCGCTGCATGACGTAGCATATTGATGTTATATGCACTAGGACCCTCATGGCTCTGGGCCGGACTCTGAACAGGAACTACATCATATGCGGGGAAGTGTTAGGGTGTGGTTAATGTTGAGTGAGAGCTAATGCACAGTGTGTGAGTGTATTCTGAGTTATAAAGAAGTATTTGACTGAAGCTCCCATGTGGCATATTTCATTCACATGCTCCAGGTATGGGGAAGATGCTACATCTGGTGGCAAAGATGTGATACATGCCTCAAAGAAAACAAGGCTGCAATGGTATGGCAAACTACTTATGTGTGACGCGTGTACTTCAAATTGATGCAAAGCAGTCTGAAACTGGTACAGGTGGAGTCAAAGCCCTTCTTCAGCCCATACATGGCCAAATATGAAAGTTAAGGCCCTGCAGAAGAGCACATTCAAAACACCAGCCAAAACCACCGGTGAAATGGCCGACAGAATCGCTGCGCTATGCACCGAATATAGAGCAATCACTTAACACACTGCTGCAACAATCAGGTATGAGAAACTGAGAATTTACTCACCTTGAAAGACAAGTGAAGCATTCTACGACGTCAGTTTGGGCGTGGTAAACAAGTTCAAGCACAAGGGTGGTGCTTGCAGAAGTTGCATGGGCCGCCAGGTACACAGAAAGCTATCTGAACAGAATGTGCTCTCAATGGCATAAAAAGGAATTGCGAAATACAAAACAGCCATGTTCCTGAAGCCACCACTGCTCTTTGACACTTCTAAGAAGCAGAACATTGCTGGCAGCTGTGCTGTGTTGGTCAAAACATTCAATGACTTCATAGATGCACTAGAAGAAGGAGATTAAAAGAAACTCATCAAATCCTTGAAATATCTTGCAGGCAATGGGGTGAAAGAAGTGCTAAAGAAAATTTCCCAGACTGATGCCAAATCAAACCAGAATTTAAAGGAAACATTGGAGGCCAAGTTCAACCCAATGCCAAATGTTGACTATGAAAGGTATATCTTCAACAAACCATGACACCAATTTGGTGAAATAATGGGCAAATTTGTTGAATGACTTGATACTCTCATTAAAAATGGGAAATTCTGTGATTTCACCAACGAAGAAGCCATGTGACTCAGAGTCACTGATGGCTGCCTTTCAGAATCGCACTTATTGAGAGAAACCCACAGCTTGGAGAAAATGTTGATGGCAGTGAGAGCAGAAGAACAAGCAGGCTGACAAGCTGCTGACATGGATGCAGGAATAGCCCACAATGAATTGGCATTGGCTGTGAAAAGCAAGCACAACCAAAGGTCAAAGGTCAAAAGAAACTTTATTTCGATTGATTTTACAATCATAAAAGTACATTATAGAAAATATTTGCAACAATTTTATAAAAATTTTCATAAGTACAATATTGACTAATACATAAGGAAAACATTAAATTAATCTTTAAAAAGAATCGTCTATACAATGATGCCATAATTGGCAGTTGGATAAAAGTTATATACATAGAAATTATGCACATAAAATTTACAATGCAGAAACCGCAAATTGAGATTGAATTTTCAGACATGCCTTTAAGAAGCAAGCTATAAATTTTGCGACAAATTGGGTGTCTAAAAACTGTAGTGCCAAAAGAGCAGGTCTGCATCTTCTCAGTCCTGTTTGTCGGAGAAGTGGGACCAGCCAGCGTTTACGCGGGGTCTCGTAGAAACTACAGAATAAAATTACGTGCAATGTAGACTGAGGGGTACAGTCATCACAGGGACATCTAATTAATTCACGTTGCCAGTCTAAGGGCTCAGGAAACGAGACAAGACGATAAAAAGAATCAAAACGAAATCTTGTTAAAACATATCTGTCATAATTTGACAAATAAAAAGACATATAAGGTTGTATGCCAGGGAAGGATTGAATCGCCATTAATTGGGTATTTGATTGTTTACCAATTTCTGAGCACATGCGAAGGTCTCTTAAATGGGTGACACATAGATTCTTCAAGGTCTTTCTGGGTATGTCCATTAGTGAGGGAGGATTGGTGAAAAAAGCTAGACAGTTCAAATCATTCAGAAAATTAAAAACATAAAATAACCATGGAATCTTTTTCCAGTGGGTCAATGACAGACAGTCGGTTATTGGCGACCGGGAAAGATGACATTGCTCTTTGGTCCATATACGGTGCCAAAGGAGGATCGGTTGGTATCTAATGGTGTCAGATAGATAATCCAAACCGAGCTCGATATGACTGCCGTAATTAGGAGCACTTCGAGGGAGAGCTAATACATATTTCAAGAAGTCGTTTTCGGTTACTTGGAGCTCTCCAGCAGGAGCATAGCCCCATACGCCCGCTCCATAAGTAGCCACACTTAAACATTTGGCTTGGTAGATTTTAAGTATCTCAGCAGGAGCGGGCTTGCCCAACTTCCTGGAAAAAGAAGTCAACGCTGCTGTTGTGCGCTGAAACTGCATTTTTTTACTGGTGATGGCAGGTTTCCAGGAGATCTGATCATCGATAAGGATCCCCAAGTAAGGGTATTTCCTGGCGTTTTCTAATCTAGTATTGTCAATATAGAGAGGTTTGCATTTCTGACCTTTCTTGCCAATATGCATAACGAAAGTCTTGGATTTATTTACTTTTAAGCCAAGAGAAAGCATATATTGACAATACTTGTCCAGTTGGAATTGGAGCTGATTTGGTGTTCTTGCTAGAATGACGGAATCGTCAGCATATAGTAGTGCTGGGATTGGTCGGGTGTTTATGCAGGGGAGATCCTTGTTGCCTACCAGCATAGCTTGCTCCAGTCCATTTGTGTAGATGTTAAATAAGAATGGAGCAAGGACGCACCCCTGTCTGACGCCTTTTGCAATGCTGAATGAATCCGATAGCTCTCCATTAATGCCATACCTCACACATGCTTTGGCATCCGTGTAGAGCTCTCAAAGAAATTTCAAAAGTGGAGGATCTACTCCCAGATTGCTCAAAATCGCCCATAACTTGGAATGGATTACGCAGTCAAATGCGGAACTTAGGTCCACATAGACCAGATAAAGGTTTCCGCCTTTAGCCCTAGCATATTTACCCATAAGTAGTGTCAAATTAAGGGCCTGTTCTACAGTACCCAATCCCTCCTGGAACCCAAACTGGAGGTCGGTTATGATCTTCTTCTCTTTGGCCCAATCCTGGAGACGCTCCAGGATTAGCCTCCCGGCGACCTTACCCAGCGAGTCCAAGAGGGAGATGGGTCTGTAGCAGGCTGGGTTGTCGCGTTCTCCCTTTTTAAAAATGGGTAGAAGCACAGATGTAGACCAGGAGTCAATTAAGCCGGCCTGTGAAGCTGCGGACATAACTTGCGTAACAATTGGGGACCATAAGTCTAGGTTACTCACGAAGATGTCAAGTGGAACTCCGTCTGGGCTGGGAGCTTTTCCGGTCTTCGAGGAAGTCAGTGCAGCAATGACCTCTGTGAGGTCGAAGTGGAGGTCAATAGGATAGATATTATCCGTGGTAAGGACCTCCTCACTGGTTCGGGAGGCCAAAGTTGCAGAGGAGAAATCCCCGAAGATCTGTGAGTAGTGAGCGACCCATTTTTCAGCAGGTCCAGCCACATCAAGGTGTCGAACACCTGTAGCGTCCGTTAAAAAGGGGGACTTGACTGTTCGCCAAAATAGAGAGCTATCCTTACTTCTTGTGCTCTCATGGAGTTGGGCCCAGAGATTGTTTTTTATTTCCCTTTTACGGGTTTTTTGGGCCAGTTTATAATTCCTTCTTAATGAGGCTATTAAGGCCGTGTCCCTATCTTGACTATGGAGTGCTCTTTTTAGCGCACTAAGGGCTTTGCGGCAACGGGAGTCGAACCATCCCCGGGAGTCCTTATCATATGCCTTATGTTGGCGAGTGAGCTCCTGCCGGATAGCTTCTAAGATATTACCAAAAGTAGAAAGGATCATATGAGGAGGTGAGGTCTCCTCTAAACAGATGTATATTAGGGGAAGGATTTTTTGGATAATCTTATTGGTGACCTCCTTGGGGTTGATCTTTGACCATTTTACTGTATAGCCATTGATTTTATCCATCGCCAGAGATTGCTGGGTTAAAAGACTGGACTTACTGTTAGTTAAAGAAACTGTGTTAAATGTGATGGTAATACTATTAGAGTAGTGATCACTTGAAGAATCAGTACCTGTTATGAAGTGTTTTAAACGATTCTTTAGGGTTTGCGAACACAGGATGTAGTCAATGGTGGTGGAGAGGCCTCTACCATGAAAGGTCGGCTTGAACTCGACAACAGGACACACTGATTCGTTCGCAAACTCAAGTTCTAATGAAAAAAGACAGTCGTTTAAAAGACTCCCAGTGCTGGAGTGAATAAAGTGGGTGATAGGGGAATCATGTTCATCTTGGAGCCCGCAGATACCTTTTTTATAGTTGCTGCACAGATAGACATTAAAATCCCCACCCCACACAACATAGCATTGCAGCTGCGGATTCTTAGCTCTCTGTTCATGCAGATATAAAGTGATTTCTGTCAAAGACTTTGCACAATCGGCAGGTGAGAAATTGTTATACATATTGATAAAATAATAAATAGAACTTTTATCGGAGGCTAGCTTTAAGATTTGAATGGATGGAGACACTAAAGGTACCTCTATAGTCATAAACGAAATTTGATTAGAAAGATAGATAGCTAAGCCACCCTTTGGTCTACCATGGATGGACGGACTGGCGGGGATGTGGAAGGTTTTGTATCCCTGAATGTGGATGGGGTCAATAGCCCAGGTTTCCTGGAGGCAAACTATTTTGTGTTTGTTAATTACATCAATCCATGACTGAAGATGTATCTTAGATCTGAGGCCCGCCACATTCCAATAAATGACTGGAAGATCCCAGGTTGATGGTAGAATGGAATTAGAGTTCTGTGGATGCGCAAGAATTGTTGAATCGTGGGTCTGTGTGATTGGGAAAAGGGTAGAAGAGGAGAGTTGTAAATCACAAGAGATTGAGGAGTTATGTTATTGCCTCATGTGTGGCTCTTCAGAGAGGGATGGGTGAACGTGACTAGGATCTTGAACCAGAGGAGTTGTCGGATAGATGGATAAATCCGACAAAGGGGTATTAAGCTTGGTATGAGAGCCGGACGGGGATGACGGAATTTGGATGTTATTACTGACTTTGTCGTTAGTGAAGGGGACTAATGGTCAGTCAACCATATCCAGGCATTCATATCTGTTGGTTAGAGGTGGGCCTCTCCAATTAGTAAAGTGACCAGGGGCTGGATTGCTAAATCCATAGCCTGCCCAGTGGCCTCGGTCTCTATTCCCACCCCAATTCCCCACTTTTGTCCAGCTCCAAGGGGGACCGGCATTATGTCGTGGGGCCGGGGGGTAGAAATATGACAGACTATGAGTGGCTATCCCTTCAGTAGTTGTATGGTCTCTCCAGGAGCAAATGTGCTCTACTGTATTAGGATCGGCGAAGTTCACTATGACGCAATCACCCTGAATACTTTTGGGCTCAGTACCTAGCCAGGGGACTCTTCGCACAGTGGTGACTCTGTTGTCCAAATAAGTAGGTAGAGGTCTGTTGTTGGACAACCAGTATATTATTTTGTTTTTTAACAACCAGACCGGTTCGTCCTGGTTAGGTGAAAGTTCCGGGACACCTGTCATGATTACTACATAGGGGGATGCCTCAGGCGGAAGATGGATAGGATGGGCCCTCCTCTTTCTATTTCTCGGAATGGTGTTAAATCCAACAGAGTGTTTAGGGAGGGTAGGGGTGGGGAAGGCAGGAGGAGGTTTTGATTGGGTGGACGTCTGTTTCTTGGAGTTGGTTGACGGTTGGTTCGATAAGGGATTAGGTGGTTTAGGTGGTGCTTGGGCCTTGGTTACAGTTGATAGTGGCTGTTTTTGTAATGATTCCTGTGGGACCTTCTGGTTCGTTTTAGAGGGATTCGGTGCGATCGGGTCTAACTTAGGTGTTTTTGGATTCTGATTGAGAAGCCTCCCTTGAGCTGAATTGGAGTCTATGGTGGGAGCTTTACTTGAATTCAGGGCTAGGGACAGTTGGGTTAGTTGGAATTCAACCTGTTGGAGTGACTTTTCTATAGGTTTTAGATAAAACCTAATTAAGTCTCCGATTTTGCTAAGCAGTAAGCTATCGTTGCTACAGGTGTTAGTACTTAGATTACCGTCATCAACCATACCATCTTCACTGTCGTCGCTACTAGAACTACTAGAGCTAATATTTAAATTATCTGTGGTAAACTTAGTTATGTGTACAAGTGAGGAAGGGGGTAGATGGTGGGGAGTTTGAGCAAGGTCAATGGACTGCATGGTGGGATGGGAAGTAAGAGGGGTAGTGGGGATAGTTGTAGGAAGGGAGTTGGCGGAATGGTGAGGCTTATAAGTTTTCCTCCTATTCTTTTTTTTGGGAGCAAGCAAGCACAACCAAAGGATGAACATAAGAAGATGTCTTCAAAGAAAATAAAGCTATGCTTCTGATGTGGATTTTTGTTTTCCCGTGAAGGTGAATGTCCAGCCATCAGGCAGGTCTGCAAAGGTTGTGGGAAAAATAATAATTTCATTACTGTGTGCCAAGTTAAAGAAAAACCAAGTGTGTCACAATAGAAATAAAAGATGGACATGAGAATGTTCCAGAAGCAGTCTTGCCACACCTACCTAACAAAAAAGCAAAATCAGCTACGACAAATGGAAACCAGGCAAAATCAATCGTAGTCAAGCTCATCGTACAAAGGCTTTTCAAAGTCATTTTCGAGTACCAGTGAAGAAGATGGGTGTGCGCTGATTATATATACACCAAAGGACGGCATGCCCATGTGGGATTGGGTGACTGTAAAGAAGATCACAATTCACAAACAACTCCGTAAACAAAGCGAAAAACTTTAGTTGGACTTTGTCCCAAAATCACATTGAAAGTGAACCCTCACCCAATAACTTTTATGATAGACAGTAGTGCGTCAATTAATATCATGCCCAAGGAAAAATGTTATAGTTTTTATCCCCTGTGCCTCGCGTCACTACAGCAGGTATTAAGGTATACACACTTGGGCCTCTTCTGAACCACTGCAAAACCAAGGGTCGTTCATAGCAACAATGCAACACAAAAAGATATTGGTGCAAGCCCCCAATTATGTTCTACAAGGGACTTCGTCAAGTGCATGTTTGTTCAGTTTTGCTACCGCAGCTGACTTGGGGTTAATATACCTCAAGTACAACTTCTGTGCTAAGTCTGAGATCACTAGCCATCATTGTTTCATAGCCTGGGAATACTCAAGAAAATGAAAGTACAGCTTCACATCAATGAAGACATTCACCATGTTGCTGAGCAACATCATATATTTGCCTACCACTTACAAGAAGTTGTAGAGAAAGAATTGAAGGTGCTTTTAAAGCATGACATAATTGAACGTTCGACAGGCCCTTTGCCATGGGTTTCGCCCATAGTGGGAGTACCAAAGAAGGACAGTAGTCGAGCAGTGAGCATCTGCATTGATATGCGCCAGGCACACAAAGTCATCAAGATAAACACCCTGGTCCACACATAGTGGATATGATTATGCAATTGAATGGAGCCAAAGTGTTTTCCCGTCTCAAACTGAATAAAGGATAATATCAACTTGAACTGGAGGAGAACTGCAGATACATTACTACCTTTTCAACTTGTGTTGAAGTAATCTTGGCTGCTGAGATATTTCAAGATGTTATTCCACAAGTTATCCTACCTGTTACCCATTCTTTAAATTCCAGTGATGACATACTAGTTTTTGGGAGAACACAAGAAGAACACGATAAAGCCCTCAACCAGGGGTGTCAGTTACTTGTTGATGCTGGTCTCACTCTGAATGCTGAAAAGTGTGAGTTTCACAGAACAAAACTCAAGTTTTATAGGCAGATACTCTCTGGTGAGGGAACTACTCCAGACCCAGACACGGTTCTATTCACCTGTGCCACCCAAGATGGTTTGTAAGTGTCTAGCCTGCACACCTCATGAATCCCATTTAATCAATTGTGAGGTAATTTAAATCTTTATTGGGAGTCTTCCCAGTTGTCGGTTGTGCCCACAACCTTGTGTATAGTTGCTCTGTAGAGACCTAGATAAAACTAGGTCTGGCTGGGAGCTCACCCTTTGTGTCCCTAGGGTTTCAGGTTATCTCATCAACAGTGTCGAAACTTAAGTCCCCTAATTTTTTCGTTAAATAAACAATCAAAAATCGGTTAATCAAACAATTTTAAGTGGTACATTGAATTGACAAATCCACTTTAAGCATTTTACTCTGCTGAACGTTTCAAACAGATAAATCTGAACATTAATTACATGTTTAAGTATAAACAAAAAGAATAAATAAGTAAAAAATGAAGAAATATCCCTATGCATTTCGGGTCTATATGACCCTTCTTCAGGGGAATATACAATGCAATTCTTATACTGTTCAGATCCTGATTTTTCTGGTGATTTTCACATCAGTTACGTTTCAGGGCACTAAAAAATGAAATTATGAAATTATTTTACGTTACTCGCAAATCTTTATACATGATTGATTATTAGAATTAACACTACTTTCCAAGAGATTAGATGGAAGGAAGGTATAGGGGTTTAAGCGAAGAAGGGTCATATAGACCCGAAATTGATAGGGATATTTCTTCATTTTCAATTGTCAATTCAATGTACCACTTAAAATTGTTTGATTAACCGATTTTTGATTGTTTATTTAACGCAAAAATTGGGGGACTAAAGTTTCGACACTGTTGATGAGATAACCTGAAACCCTAGGGACACAAAGGGTGAGCTCCCAGCCAGACCTAGTTTTATCTAGGTCTCTACAGAGCAGCCTCCCAAGATGTTACCATGCTATGATCCTTTCTAGGCATCACAAGTTAATGCTCCAGATACATCGTAACTTTGATATAGCGTGGGCCCCATTAAGAATCTTGACAAAACAAAATGTATCATTTCAATGATCTCCAGAATGCCACAGGAGTTTCCGAGACATTAAAAATGTGATTGCAAATGTAACTAAAATGGTCTACTTCAACCCAAGTTACATAGTGAAATACCGGTTGATGCAAGCCCAGTAGGCCTTGGGGCAATCCTTGCTCAACACAATGGCCATCTGAATGTTCAGAGACAGGGGGGCGTGGCTAGCAGCCGATGCAAGCGCACGCAGCCTAACGAGGCTCCCGTCCCATGCCCCAATAAATCCTTAATTTCTCCGCAATTCAGCGCGGACTCCCCGTGAAAACCGGGTCGAGTCCGCACCAACCATCGGTGCCTGCCCAGGAGGCGTGCCTAACGTGTGAGCCGCCTGCATTCAACGCTGCGGACCCTCCGGTCCTGGAGAGGACAGAACGTAAAATGGCGGCATGAGTTTACTGGGAACGCCGGACTGCGCCCAGGGGGACCCAGAGCTCGGCGGTCGAGGATTGACATCCTTGAAGGGGGAGAGCTAACCCCGTGTGGCGCCCTGGGAGCGGAGGTCTTGGCGGAGACGACGGCGGCGCTGCGGAGTAGACCGAGGACCGAGCCCCCGGGGAGCTCGAAAATCGAGGTCCCGGCTGCTGGGCCTGCGCTTCCCCACCATCGGCACTTCAGCGCATGACCCAGCGCGCACGAGAAGCCAACGAGCGGAGACCCCTGGGCGGACAGCGGGTGTACCACCGAACCGGTGACGTAAGCGGTGCACCGCCACGAGCAGCCAGAGGTACGGGAGCGGAAACGGCACTGGGAGGCTGGAGGCCGCGACGGACCGAGCTCAGCAGCAGGGGGGCGGCAAACGGGACCAGACGGGGGACCCGTCAGCCTCATTTTGCGGGACACGGGGGGGCCCGGCTGGCTCCACTAAGGCACTGCGGCATTGGGGGGTGCGCTCCTGCCCCGGCGACTCGACCCTCCCGACCAGCCGACCCACCCCGCAGCCCGGCGCCAGGGGAGTACCTGCAGGAGTAGTCAGCGCCCTGCGGCCAACTGGAGGAGCGCCGGTGCGGCGCTGACCAGCGGAGCAATCCTACCACAGCGCAATGAGGGTGAGCCTCGAAGCCATAAGTAGCGTGGAACCCAGCAGGGAGCTGTGAGACTTGCCGACAGCGGGGGGGAGGCGACTGGTTGGGGACCTCAGACTCAACCGGTGGGCGGCCTCATTAGTGAATAGCGACAGAGACAGGCGGCTCCACTTCTGGGACGACGACCCGGTCCTCCACTGGGAGGTCTGCACCAGCAGGAGTGGGGATCCCTCGAACACAGACACCCGGCACACTGACTGTTAACTCGGCGGCCCGCGGTGAGAGGAGGAGTGCGGGAGGAGGTCGCCGGGGTGCGGAGCAGGGACCTGCACTGACCACCAGCAGTGAACGGGACGCAGTGAGACCACGGCGGAGAGGAGGACAACCATTGGCGCCCCCCCAACGCAGTAGCGGAGGGGAAGCACCCGAGTGCAGCGGCGGGACCACAGGGGCACAGCTGCCACTACGAGAGAGCACCCCCTGCCCTCACGGACCGCGGGCTGCCACTATCTGGCCGGAGACGGACCTGCCTAGTCGAGGCGACCTGACGACCTGCTGAGTGACCTGTCTATCTCGACCACCTCAAAAGTGGCCCGGCGGTTCGCCCGGAAGTGACATGGGGAAACCGAAAGGACCAAAAGGTGAAACGGGTACGGCCGCAGAGGCTCCGGAAGCCATGCAACAACCCCAGTCGGACTTGCTAACGATGCAGGACAAAATCCTAGAAGCTATAGCGGCCACGAGGGCCGCCCTGCAACAAGACATTGCTCAGGTATCGACAGGCTTGGGGCTCCTGCGGGCGGATCATGGGAAATTGGCCGACAGGGTCAAAGAAACGGAAGCAACTCTGAAAGACGTTGTGCCGGGACAAAAAGCCTTGGAAGGAAAACTCACAGATGCCCTAGACCGCATCCAGACGCTGGAGAGGAGGGCGGAGGATGCAGAAAACCGAAGCCGGCGAAACAATGTACGTCTGGTGGGCCTTCCGGAGAAAAGTGAGGGGACGGACAAACTGGGTTACGTGGACAATTGGCAGCGGACAGTTCTAGCTCCGGAGGGCCTGTCCCCCTTCTTCACGCTGGAGCGGGCACACCGAGTGCCTGCTCGACCCCCGAAACCGGGACTTCCCCCGCGTCTGGTGGTGATTAAAGTGCTCCACTACAGAGACAGAGACTGGCTTCTGCAACGAACGAGGGAAGCGGGACCCTTCCAGGTTGATAATAGCAAGGTGACGCTGTTCCCGGACTATACCTTCGAAACCCAAAAGCAACGAGCTTCGTTCCTTTCCATTAAAAAAGAACTACAAACAGAGGGACTGCAGTACTCGCTGTTGTTCCCAGCGAGGCTACGAGTCTCATTGGATGGGAAAGCACTGTTCTTCACTTCATCGGCTGATGCCTGGACTTGGTGGGACTCTTATAAGACCGGAACAGATGGGGCCCGCCACAGAGCTGCGGAGGACTTCCAACAGGGATCAACGCGAAGATCCAAGTGGCTTCGGAAACGTGGTCAACACCAAAAGCGGCCGACGGAATCGCAGACGGGGATGGAGCGGAAGGCAGCACTGCAAGCGGTGAGGGAGGTCTCGGGTGTGGTGGCACCGCAGCGGGGAGGGGAATCGATATCGGAGGACAAACATACAGGGTCCGAAACTGAACTGTCGGAAGTGGCCAGCACAATGGGCCCAACTGTAATGCCACAAACGGCGGAGGAAGTATTTAGCAGCTAAATTTCGTGCCTGGGAGAGGCTGGTGGCGACAGCCTGGATGGACTAGCGTGCCCTAACACTGGAGCAGGCAGACGTGAGACTGGTCAACCGTGAGTTTGGAGGACTATTGTGGGGCGGAAGGGGAAAGGGAGACGAATGTTACTGAAGTAGCTAGTTCACGTGCCCAGAGGCCCTTAAGGCCACCGCAGTACAGAGTACGGAGTAGACAGTTGGGGAGAGCACTTTGCTCGATTGTTTGGACGGGGGTGACTCTTTGTGGTTGGGTCCTGTTCTAGGGGGGGTGGATGTCTAGAGATGTTGGGGTAACTCAGGACAGGGTGGGGGGCGGGGGGGGGGGGTCGGGCAGAGTGGGGGCAGTAGGCAATGGGGAAGTGAGACAGAGCAGTTGGGGATGGGGGGTGGGGGGGGCATTACTGGTGTCTGGCCACTGTGGGACAGAGTTCTTCGCAAACGATGTCGAGACAATGGATAGTGTGGGTTCGTTAAAATGTGTGTCCTGGAACGTGCGGGGTTTAAACTCAATGACTAAAAGGCACAAGGTTCATTCTTACTTGGTCCGCAGGGGGATTCATATTGCCTTTCTGCAGGAGACCCACCTGGTTAAAAAAGAAGGGGCAGCACTTCAAAGGAGGTGGAGGGGTCACCTGTTCTACACTACATATTCGGCGTTTGCCAGGGGAGTACTAATTTGGATTCGAGCTGGGGTCCCCTTTCAGGTCACTAGGCACACGGTGGACCCAGAGGGCCGATTTGTAGCTGTCGAGGGATTACTGAGGGGTCGTCATTTAGCGCTCTGCAGCGTCTATGCACCGAACACTGAACAGGCACCCTACTTCACTAAACTATCCAAGCACTTAGCAGCCTACTTTGCGGGCCCGGTGTTGCTGGGGGGAGACTTCAACTCTATTGAGGACACCACCTTGGATAGATCGCACCCGCCGCTGCACGCGTCCCCAGTACACAGATTGGCGAAACATGGATTGCAATGGCAGGGGCAGTGGGATCTCACTGATGTATGGCGCGCACAACACCCTAGTGAAAGGGACTATTCCTTTTATTCCTGCATGCACGACCTCCATGTCCGTATAGATGCGTTCCTATGCTCCCAACAGGTATTACCATTGGTTACCCGAACGGAGTACCTAACACGCACGATATCGGATCATAATCCCCTGCTACTCACCCTCACCTGGATGAACGGACATACACCAATTCCAACGTGGCGACTCAGACCGGACACGCTGGATGACCCGCCATTCAGGGCGGACCTAGAACTTAGGATCACCCAATACTTTGTAGAAAATGAGGAGACCACCTCCTCTAGAGCCACCGAATGGGACGCATTCAAGGTAGTGATAAGGGGACACTGTATTGGGAAATTTGCAGGCGCACGACGAACACTGGTGGAGGACTTAGACAAGGCGGAACGGACGCTACGGGAGGCTGAGAAGTCGCGACCCGGCCATCCCGAATTGCAGGGCGAGGTTAGCGCAGCGCGAGAGGCGGTAGCGGTCGAAGTGGAACGCCTACGCAGCTTTGATTATAAATCTTATTTGACGAAGACCCTCGCTGAGGGGGACAAAACGGGGACACTCCTGGCCTGGCTGGCCAACCCCCATAGAGGTTCCACCCCGATACTGTCCCTAACAGGTATGAGCGGGGAAATATACAACACCCAACCAGACATAGTGCACTGCTTCAAAGACTATTACGGCAATTTATATAGGAGGGGAACGGAGGCCCAACCAGAGGCAACGGATGCTTTGCTGGCAGAGATCCAACTGCCCCGACTTGACCCGGAACACGCTAAAGCAATCGGAGGCCCGGTCGACCTTGCGGAAATTAGAGGAGCCATAAAGAAAATGGCGCGAAACAAAACACCGGGGATGGATGGGCTACCAGTCGAGTTCTATGCAAAGTATGTGGAGCTGCTAGCCCCAAAACTTAGAACGGTGTATAATGAAGCCAAAGAGAAGGGAGAGTTACCCCAATCGATGCGCGAGGCGATCATGATTCCGTTGCTCAAACAACGCAGAGATAGCGCAGATCCAGCATCATACCGACCGTTGTCAATGCTGACGACGGATTACAAAATCTTAAGTACGATTCTGGCAGGGAGACTGATAGCTCACATGAAGGGTTTAATCCACGGGGATCAATCGGGCTTCATCCCCACCAGGAACACGTCCCACAATATTCGACGTTTGCTCAGACTACTAGCAGACCCGCCACAGGCTGCAAGAGCCCCGATGGTGCTGTCAGTTGACATTGAATAGTCTGGGGTGGGACTATCTCTATGCGGTGATGCGGAGTTTTGGCCTAGGGGATGACTTTATACAATGGACCAAAGTGCTGTATGTGCGAGCAGGCGCGAGGGTGCGAGTGGGAGCATTAATATCGGACCGTTACGAAGTGAACAGAGGAACAAGGCAGGGCTGTGCACTTTCACCTCTGTTATTTGCTCTGGCCATGGAGCCGTTTGCGATGCTGGCCAGGGCTGGTGAGGCATACCGTGGACTCGAAGCGAGAGGGGCACACCATTATATATCGTTGTATGCGGACGATCTCATGCTATTCTTAGATAACGCTGAAGAGGCGGTTAGGGGCGCGGAGGATCTGCTACAGCGATTCGGGGCACTATCGGGCTTGAAGGTGAATTGGGCAAAGACTTGCCTTTTCCCGCTCCGAAAGGGGGAGAAACGACCGACAGCAAACGTTAGCATGCGCTGGGAACCAGATTGCCTGCACTATCTTGGGGTTTACCTCTACCACGACCCCGCCAACTTGCTGGACGGGAACATTGGACGCTGTATCCGAGCGTTGAAGGGCAACATGTCCTTCTGGGCTACCCTCCCCTATCCATGACGGGACGAGTGTCCCTCCTCAAAATGATCGCACTACCACGTTTGCTGTACCTTTTTAGGACCCTTCCGATATGGATACCGGGAGAAGTATTCAGGCGCTTAAAATCTAGCGTGGTGTCATTCCTCTGGGGAGAAGGCAGGAGGCGAATAGCGTTGACGACTCTCATGCGCCCAAAAGACCAGGGGGGGCTAGCAGTCCCAGACTTCGAGCTCTATTACCTGGCGGCGCAACTCCAATTCTTCACGCAGGAGGTGGCAAGGGTATACCGAGGACCTGACCAAGAGAGAGACACGGGCACCCCCCGCCATGTGCTGGCATACGTAGCCCTGCAACAGAAATTATTCCTGAGGGGGTTGACCCAAGAGGAAAGGACACTACGGCTGTGCTGGAACCGCATGCAAAGGCGTGCAGGCCCAGGTCGTCCATACGCACCAGAGATACCGTTAGGGATGATGACGGCGCTCCCGCACGGAGGGGACTGGTCGAACCTCCAACTATGGGAGGAAGCGGGACTTCAAATGGTAGGTGACTTATACACTGACGGGGTGCTGATGGACTTCCAGACTCTGCGGGAACGATATGACCTCCCACGCGGAGACTATTTATTACATGCGGCAATGGTGAGGGCAATTCAAACACATTGGGGGGAAGGACTGCTTGAACCTACAACGTCCTTGACGTGTCAATACACGATGATGACAGCAGGAACATTCAAGGCGGTCACATGTCTTTACTCCAGAATGAGCACGGAAAACATTCCACCATTAGCACGCCTCAAAACACAATGGGAGAATGACCTGCAAAAAGAGATCCCAGACGCAACATGGTCCCAGCTACTTCGACGAGCCAGGAAAAGCACCAGAAATGCCCGTTTCCAACTGATGCATCTTTACATCCTGCATAGGGCCTACCTCACTCCAAGTAAAATAATACAATACTTTGGCACGGTGGGTGCAGCATGCCCCAGATGTGCGACGGTAGGTGCTGACTTGCTACACATGCTCAGGGACTGCCCGCGATTGCAGGAGTACTGGAAGGGGGTTGGGGATACCCTGAATGAGGTCACGGACAGAGCCCTGCAGTACGATAGCGCGGTCGCTCTCATACACTGGTTTCCACACACACGCAAAACGAAAATAGCGAGCAAATTTATAGACATGGGCCTACTGATTGCAAAGAGGGAGCTCACCAAGGGTTGGAAATCTAAGACAGCACCAACACATCAAAAATGGTTGAATGAATTTCTGAAATGGGCAGCGGCGGAGAGCACACTCGGGTACCAGTTAGCCCGGCGCACGGCAGATGAGAAGGCTCAGGAAGCGGCGCTAGCATGGGAGACCCTAGTCCAGGCGCTTAGGGACAGCGTAGGAACAGAAGACGAAGAAGACGAAATACCACAAGGAGAGGCCCCAGGGGAGGAAGGGTTGGACCTCGCACTAATACCGGACACACACACCTAAGAATTGTTGCCATGATCCTACTTCCACCAACTCGCCCGAGTTCACAAACATGACACGCAGGTTCAGACACCAGGGACACGGGGAGGGGGGTGGGAGAAAACAGTTAAACTATTCCACACAACGAAGAGAGTTAACACACCACCACAGAACGAGGGGATGTAGTAGGTGCAATACACCTAAAAGCGGAGGGGGTTGACCCACTGAGACAATGGAATTAAAGGCTGAACACCATGTTACGTGATTATGCGCCGCCCAACCTCCGGGATGTGGGATGTAAGGCTGTGTAAATAGTAGATGGAATAACAGGTATTGATTACGATCCCGAGAACATACTGGTGTACATGTTATAAAACTCGAATTACCTCTGCAATAAAAACTGTTTTAAAAAAAAAAACAAATCTGAATGTTCAGAGACACATTGTGGCCTATGCCAGTCGGCACCTGTCTGAGACAGAATGTGTGTACTCTCAGTTAGAGAAGGAGAGTCTGGCTGTAGTTTGGGTCTACAAACATTTTCATGTATTTCTCTTTGGAAAACGAGTCACCGTCATCACAGATCACCAGATATTACTCACAGTTTTTGTGGACCCAAAGGCTAAGATGCCCCGTCTCATCAAGAGGTGCGGGTTAAGTTTGCTAGAGTATGACTATGAAATTATGAACAAAATGGGGTAGGATCTAAACCCAGCAGATTACTTTTCACAAGTGCTGCTACATCATCACAATTCAGCATCTGAAATGGCTGAAGCATATCTGAACTTTATCGTGAGATCCAGCACACTAGCAGCTCTATCAGTGAAACAAATCATTGCTGCCACCAATGCTGATAAAGACATGATCAGTGTTAAAAAAACGTATTCCTACGCAATCATGGAGAAGTACTCAAAATGTGCAGGCTGAATTAGCCGTCACTTAAGAAGACATAATACTGAGAGGCTCAAGAATTGTCCTACCTGAAATTGTCAGGGCTTAGACCCTTGAGGGTCTGCAAAAAAGATGAAAATACCGACTTCCATGTGAGGGTTCACATGGAAGTGACAACAATAACATAATTTGCCATTTATTTATTCTTTTGGTATAAACTTTTAATGGACTACAGGTCCCATAATGCCTGGAGCAAAGGGTGGTGGGTCATGAACTTTAAGGTGGGGCCAAAATGCCATTCAGCGTGCGTAATTCCATTTCCTGGATCCTGTAATGGGCTTATACCACTTGGAGGAGACACGCTCGTTTCATATTGGGTATGGAGCCGACTTAGAGACTTGTACCTTACCTTCGTTTCTCTCCGAGATGGGAGTAACTTTTTTTAAAGGATCGGAGATGGTTCTCTCGGAGTTGGGGGAAAAGCACTCTCATCGAACAGAGGACTTCCGGGCCTTTTTTGAGAGTCACGGATCAGCGTTCCTTTTTCATAGATCCATTTTGGTGAACTTTGTCAGCTGTGTATATTGAAGCATTTCCTGGAGTAGCGGTCTCGTTCGTTTGTGGACATGTGAGTCTAAAGTTCAGACTCTATATCCTTTTCTCTAGAGGAGAGTTTCATATTTTCCTTCTTTTCGTTATTGACATTGCCGCAAGTAAAAAAGATGTAACTGTTTATTTCTGGATTGAAATCAAAGGAATATTGACTCAGTAGTTTATGTATGGAGACAACAAAATCATTATCTGCGAAGTGCAAAAAATGGGACCTGGCTGATAATGAACCTGTGAACCAGTACCTGGGCTTTCTCTATTGACAAATTTGCATTAAAGAGAATTCTGAACAAAACACGATATCTTCCTTTATGTTTATCTCTCTTTTTGGGTATGTATGATGTTTTTGAGTTTGTTGTGATGTGGTATATGGAGTATACATATTATAGGTTTGGTTGCTGATCTTATCTCTGTATTTCTAGGTTCATGCAGTGAACCAGAGACTGTGTAGCTCCACGTTACTATATTGTGTTGCGGTAACACTAGTGAATCCACTGTGAGCAGAAGGTATTTACACACACATATATAGAGGATTTAGGAGAGAAGAAATCTATTTCTTTGCAAATCTTGTTTTCCTTTTCTTTCAGGTCTCTCTCCCTTTTCCTTCTGTTCCCTTCCACATACCAATCTATGCCATTCCACTTCACTCCACACAATGCTACTCTACCTCACTCTACTCTATGCCTCTCCATGCCACTCTACCCCACTCTATCCTATGCCACTCTAGCCACTCTACTGTTCACCACTCCTCTCCACTGTATGTCACTCTACACTATGCCATGCCACTCTAATCTATGCCACTCTATTCTATGCCACTCAACTGTATGACACACTACACCACTCCACTTTGTCACTCCACTATGCGCCCCTCATATCTACCCTCCACCCCTCCACTCTACGCTACTCTACGCCACTCCGCTCTACGCCACTCTACTCCACTCTCATCTAAGCCACAGTCCTCTATGCCACGTTACTCTACACAACCCAAATAACTTTTAACCATTCTGATGTGCAGCCAGGCTGCTGTACAACATGACAAAACACATTGGTAAAGAAATTAGCTCTCACATATGCAAGATAAATTGCCTTTGTCAATGCTTGCTTTTTTTGCATGGTTCTAACAAACTACAATAAGATTTTTTTTATCGCACTTGTAACAAATTATTGGGTAACCTTTATAAATGTCACCTTCTTAACTTATGCTTGTGCACAATTTTGCATGGATTCCAAGTTTTGGGCTTCAAATAGCTTGCATAGCTTCTTGCACCTATTTTGCTTTCTCTAGCAGGTCAGTTAGGTTCATTATGAATGTCTTGGAATGTCAGGATCAGTACTTAATTTGTGCTGGTGCTTGCCATTGCTTGGCACTGGCTCTTATTTCGGAACAATGGGACATAATTAGGGTAGTGTGCCACATAGTGGAGCTGTGGGGCTATTGAAAAAAAATACATAAGCAGAGTGCTTAGGCTGATCCTACAGCTTTGCGTCACCCAGTAGTTAATTTGAGCCAGTGTGCGTTGTAGTACTTTATTCGATAAAAAATATTTATCATAAAAGTAAAAACCATTTTCAAGTACCAACAACCCTTAAAATTCATACAAAACAGAATACAGAATTTATGTGCAATAAAAACATATATACAGATAAAAATGGGTAAACCAGTTAAACTATTAGAAAAAGAGTAGCAGCATAGTCAGACACAGTTAACCAGAGATATCATTTAGCACCCTCTTTGGAATCATCTTTACCTGCTTAGATCTTATCTGCCACGCTCTTCCCAAATATTTCGCAACCCCACACGCCAGAGCCAATGATGATACATCTGTTGTAAGAATGCGCAGGGGGTTAAGGTGCTGTCTAAAGCCAAGCTCCCTACAAATTGGCCTAAGCCACTGTCTTCTTGCACCCCTATAGGCTCTACAGGCAAATACAAAATGTGCTAAGGACTCTTTGGGGCAAGGGCAACATGGACATGAGATATGGTCGGGGAGGGAAGGTCTCCACTTTCCAGTAAATTAATTTAATGGTAGGCTTGTAACTAAGTATTGGGTAACCTTTATAAATGTTACCTTCTTAACTTATGCTTGTGCAGAATTGTGCATGGATTCAACGTTTTGGGCTTCAAATAGCTTGCATAGCTTCTTGCACCTGTTTTGCTTTCTCTAGCAGGTCAGTTAGGTTCAGTATGAATGTCTTGGAATGTCAGGATCAGTACTTAATTTGTGCTGGTGCTTTCCATTGCTTGGCACTGGCTCTTATTTCGGAACACTGGGACATAATTAGGGTAGTCTGCCACATAGTGGAGCTGTGGGGCTATTGAAAAAAAATACATAAGCAGAGTGCTTAAGCTGATCCTACAGCTTTGGGGCACCCAGTGCTTAATTTGAGCCAGTGGTTTCCAGTGCTTGGCACCGGCAAATTGTGGACATCAGCACTTAATTGTCGCCACCTGTGCTTATGACAGCTGCCACGTGGTGGCGCTGTGTGCATAATTTAGTGATGAGCAGAACAGCAATTATTTATTAATTCAGTTTGCATTAAAAACAGCTAATAACTGCCTCCCAAGCTATTTTTATAGCTTTGGGAACCTGAAATAGTCTGAGCTGTAGTGATTGCAGCGGTGTGCTGCTTAGTAGTTGTGTAGGTACTGTCATTGGCAACGGTAATGGGTAGTGCAAACTGCAGAGGCTTCCCGACTAGAGCCCTGGCACTTATTTTTTTACAAATTAAGCACTGCCGGTCGCCTAATGTAATCCAAATTGTCACATTTATAGGACTGCTACGGTTAAGCAGGTTTCATTGGCATTGGCATTTGGCGACGCTGGCAGGACAGTATGTGGTGCAAACTGCAATAGCCCCGGGAGAAACATCTCGGACCCTATTATTATTTTACCAATCAAGCATTAGTCTGAAATGTATGCTGCTGCAAGGGCGAGATTTTGATCGATACCTTATATCTATTGATCCAAACCTCGTTCTGGTCGACTGAACCTTTATTGCCTGTCTTGGAAGGAAACAGTACACCTATCTGCAAATTAGTTCACCCAAGAAAGGACTCTACTCTCAAAGATCACGGACAACTTCTAGGTTTCAAAAGTTTATTGTAAAGATATAATGAGCTGCAAATACAAGCATCTCAGAATGAGATTCACGAGATACACAGGTCCAATTACATACATGTGCTCTCGAAAAGCCCTCAGACGAGCAACAGAAATCACTAACACAAGTTCTAAAAATAGCAAAGCTATCAGCATAGACGCATATCTCTCCTTCATTTAGGTTGGAGGAAAACAAACACAGGTTAGGCGTCCCTACCCTGTTCTAGATGGTATCCCTACTTAACCAAATCCCAACCTAACAAAGGTGTCAGCAATGAATGACCCCCAAGGGAAGTCACCCACTCTAAGTCTCTTGGTGAAAACCTAAAGTTCTCCAGTCATGACCCCTCACTGCCTACCCATCCGCTCTCTAAAGGGTCCTCAGGTCTCTGCTCTAACTCCACCCAGGGGTGCTGTCCCTAATACAAAACAGTCAACAACATTTGAGACGCCCCTTGCGAAACGCCTCTCACGTGGTGCAACTTCAGGCTTTTTCCATGATGCTTTGTATTGGGCCTCAGACGTTAGAGTTGACCTTGCTTCTCAGTCTCTTCTCCGGCCCGCTGATACCCCTTAAACATTCCAGAACCCTCCTCCATGTCTGGGCCGTCTACTGAACAGGCCTCTATTCATTCACTTATAATTGGATCCCCCCTTTCCTGTTGCAGACAGATATCTGCCGCCAAGAACCCAACTCTCATAGACTTCTAAAAAAAGCTTGCAACATTTCTCAGCCCAGACATGTACGTGTAAATCAATGCTAAAACATTTCAGGCCTACAATATTTCACATTATGATTATAGCATTCTATTTCTTCATTTAATTAAAGCATGTTAAAACTCTTATTCTATTATTTGGAAAACATTACTCTAAATCATGGCCCATTAATGCAATGACCAAAAACGTTAAACAATCTGTGTCGTGAAAAGAAACACCTTCCCTTTTAGCTCCAGCTCTGGCCCTGAGGCCTACCACGTTCTGCGTTTTACCACAGACCATCTTATATGTTAACAGCTACACGACATAGATTCAAAATAATCACGTCTAATAAAATCATATAATGTCACACATTTCTGTATTAATTCCACTTCTACTTAAATCTCTATATTAGCTATACATTTAGAATATAATTTCAGATACTATTAGCACTCATGGCATTTCTCTTCATGAATTATGCTCTCTATAGGTAAGTGTGATGTACTCATATATTTATATCAGTTTGCGCTCTCTCAGTTCCCCCCTTTGATGACCTCTCGGGGTCATCACTAACATTTAAACTGCAGTTATTGCTGGCATTCTCTGCGCTTCCAGAGCTCTCAGGCTCCTGTACTGATTATCTTGTATGGCAGCCAATCTCTGCAACTGTTCTCTTTGGGCCCTTTCTGACCTTCTTGCTCTGTACCATTTGAATACCCTCACCAATCCCCACAATATTATCCCACAGATCAATATTATGATGATAGGCTTTAGGATATACCAAATAAAGCTTTTGCCTAAGGTGGAAAACCACCCTCCAACTGTACTCATTCCGTGGCCCACCTTTTCCCAGACATTTTCTCTACTCAAGTCTTCGATCTCTTTGTGTATATTAGTTATGTTCTTAATAACTTTCTCAAGGGGTTTTGAAAGGTCTGGAATGTAAGTGCAACATTCCTGAACCTTCAAAGCCTTACAGACTCCGCCCTCTTTTGCTAATAAGACATCTAATGCAAGCCGATTTTGAAGAACCATAGCCCTTATCGATTGCATCTCTCCTTCTACCAGCATTAAGGACTGAGCAGTGCTGGCAGACAACCTGTCGACAACTGTTGCCAGTCGTCTAATTTTAACATCATTAAGGATTATTCCCAAAAGAGGGAACATAGCTCCAAAGACATCTCCAACCATTTCTGCATCGCCTAAATCCCTCCTTCCCCTCGATGATGTCTGGCCCTCAATGATCAATAAGTCTTGTGCATGATATATTTTGGGGAAGACAATTGCCAAGTAACATGATCCATACCAGTTGTCAGGTAGTCTCACGTAAGCATTTCTTCCACATACAAAATACACATTTGGAATCACTTGCATTCCCTTCAGGAAATCCTTAGTGTAGTACTCTAAATTAAAAGCATGTTCACAGTCAACTTCACCCACGTATACATTTTCATAATACGTTTTGGCTCGGTGAAGACATAACTTTCCTTTCTGCGCTTTATCTAAAGCTATTGGACCACTACTACCCTTTCTCTTGTGTGACTTCTCTTCCTCGGTCCAATCTAATTTCCCTTGTCCTGATTTTTTCAAAATCTTTTGTCTCCTGTAACGATCATCCACCTGCCCTATGAACTTTTTCTCGACTTCTGACACCTTGCATGTCAGATTATTTCTACGGGCATGTGAAGTATCTAAGGTAATCCAAGGAATGAAGAACTTGGCCAATCTGTCTTCACTCTTCCAGTAATCCCATTTATTCATCTGCTTATAATTCGGGACTTCTGGCAACACAGAATCATAATTGGAGAAATAGTATTCAAAACTATCTCTCTCATAAAATATACTAAGCAATAAGCTACATGTAATGCCATATGTCAGAGGGAGGTGATGATATCGAATTCCTTCATCTACAGACGCAGGCAACTGCATGCAGACGTAGCAATCCTTAACCTCCATGGCATCCACGTATTCATACAAAAGTTTAGCATAAGCATTTGACCTAAAGTCTCCTTGGGACTCGTCTACATGTAACCTGCGGGCTTCTGCAGCCAATAACGCTTTCTCTTGAGTGTTTTCCCTTTTCTCACCTGCAACAGTGGGTGTAAGTGTTACTACAGAATTCGCATCAGTTACCTTTACCTCTTCCTCATGTCCCTTTACATAAGAAATTGTTACCACTAAAGCTATTAATATTATCACTCCTACTATTAGTGTACCTATTATGCATTTAGCTCTGCGGTTCGGGGTGCCGGCCTCCATTTCGTCAGACAATCTAGCTTTTCCCTTTCTCTTTGCAAAAAAAAAGTTCTTTTCCTCTCGTTCCTTTACAGTCTCTTTCAATCCTTTTTTGTCTTTAGAATCCACACAGCTGGAGGCTGACAGCCTTTTTCGCAAAAAGTCCTTTCACAGTTCAAAAAGACAACCCTAGCCCTTCTCCATCCACTCAAGGGTTCCCTAAAATTCTCTGCTTCCTGGGCGCTAGGTAATCTTCTTTTCTTCTGCTTGCTTTATTTACAAAGTCCTTTAACAATCGACTATTAGATTTGTGGTTGCAGCTTCAATAGCATAGTTCAATATTTCCATGCGAAGAGTATGCTCTTCATGTGCTGTTATCGTGGTACCAAAGTCGGGGAATTTCAATTCTGTAAGAAACATGTGTTTTAACTTGCTGAGGCGGGGAGGTCTGGGGAGCACGAATGTTAGTGACCCTTCTTGTTCGACACCGGGTACCAACAGTTGTATTTCCACGGTGATAATGGGCTCAGAACTGGACACCACCACCGCTCGGATCCTCCCTGTCTCCGGTTTCACAGACATTTGTCGCCAGATATGTCCACTCAGGTGTGGAGTATCTTCTGTTAGGCACACGCACTCTTCTTGACCTCCTTCGGTTCGGTGCCTCAGCGCCCTGAGCACCTTCCTCTGGGTCTGAGTCTTCTGATATCGGAGGAAGGGTTGCTTCTGGAGTTGACCTCAGGCTAGAACTTCTTCTTTGCGGCCAATTTGCTTCTCCACGTGCCCTTCTACTCCTTCTCCTTCTGGTCTGTTCTCGCTCTCTTTCAGACCTGTCAGGGTCAGACTCGTACTCCCAGCTGTCTTCTCCTTCTGTAGCGTCTTCTGTTTCGCTGTTGTACTGACCGTCCTCAGCTTGGTCAGACTCGTTCCCTGCTTCCACTGGCACCTCTACAGCTTGGCTAGCCCCCTCTATGGCTTCTTGGTCCTCAGCTGGACGTCCATCCGAGAGAGGAGCTGTTTCCAGAGGTGCTGGAACCCTTTTCGTATGCGACGCGTGTATCCAGTTGGGCAGGCCTCCCACCTTTACAGCTGTACTTGTGATCAGGATGACCTGGTAGGGCCCACGCCAACGAATATCCAAGCAGCTTCTTCTCACATGTTTCTTCACCAGGACCCAGTCCCCAGGATACAGGTCATGGCAAGGGCCCTGGCACGCTGGAACCTCTGCAGCCTGCACCTGAAGGGACACAGAACGCATGGCATCAGACAGCCCCTTACAATAGTCCAGGATCATATCATCTGTGATATTTAACAGTGCAGTAGCTGGAATAGATGGCAGTCTCATTGCTCTCCCCATTAACACCTCATGTGGTGACAACCCTGTTCTTCTGTCTGGGGTACTACGAAGGCTCATGAGTACCAATGGCAGGGCATCAGGCCAACTCAGGGTCGTTGAGGAGCAAACTTTCGCTATTCTGGACTTGATCGTGCCATTAATTTGTTCCACAATTCCTGAGGCTTCTGGTCGGTAACTGCAATGGAGCTTTTGGTCTATATTCAGTGCAACACAAATCATCTTCACAAGCTCGCTGTTAAAATGTGTTCCCCTATCTGATTCCAAAAAGGCCGGCACCCCAAAACGAGGGATAAGTTCTCTAAGCAGTAACTTAGCCACTGTGAGGGTGTCGCACCTACGTGTAGGGTATGCCTCAACCCATCTGGAGAACACACAAACAACCACCAGGACATAGCGGAGGCGGTTGCATCTTGGCATTTCAATGAAATCTATCTGCATTCTATTGAATGGACCTCCAGACCTTCCTATGTGACTTAGTGCAACTGGTGTTCTTTTCCCTACATTCAGCTGCTGGCAGGTCACACAACGCTGGCACACTGCTTCTGCTGCTATTCTAAACTTAGGATTGTACCAAGTCTGTCTAAACACTCTCAGCATAGCATCTCTCCCTAAGTGTACGGGACCATGTATGAGTCTAGCCATTGGACTCACCATCTCATTGGGCAACACTGCTCTGCCGTCTGCTGAGACCCAAAAATGAGTCTCACCCATTACACATCCTGCCTTTACCCATGTTTCCTTTTCTGAATCAGGAGCATTTTCTTGCATGGTTGACAATTCATCCCAAGTATCAACAGTTTCCAGTATCATGGCTAATTCAGTTCTTACATTTATTCCACCCACATCCACCTCTGTGAAAGAGTAACCTTGTTCTGCGCAATACCGCGCAACTTCATCAGCATATCTATTGCCTTTCGAAACAAAGTCCTCATTTTTGGTATGTGCGATGCACTTTACAACTGCGATACTTGCTGGACATTGCAATGCTTCTAACAACAAGCGCACAAACTCTCCATTGCGAATGGGAGAGCCTGAAGAAGTCATGAACCCTCTTTGAGACCACAACTGCCCGTAATCATGAACTACCCCAAACCCGTATTGGCTGTCGGTGTAGATGGTGACTCGAATTTGATTGCCTGCTAAGCAAGCACGTGTTAGGGCAATAATCTCGGCTACCTGAGCGGAGTTTACTCCTTCCAGGCACCCTGCTTCCACAACTCCTTCAATTGTACAAACAGCATAAGCTGCTCTCAACTGCCCAACTTCGTCTCTTACACATGAGCCATCGACAAAGAAAACTTCGTCTGGGTCGGTCAGTGGCTCATCTACGATGTCGGGTCTGGGTTTGGTGCATAGTTCAGTCACATCGAGACAGTCATGGTCTGTATATTCATCATCATCATCAATATCATTTGGAAGTGGCATTAAGGTAGCAGGGTTCAAAACAGAGCATCTCTTGAGGGTCACGTTCTCTGCAGCAAGAATAACTTGCTCATAGCGCGTGAGCCTGCTATTGGTCAGATGCTGTGTTTTGGTCCTGGTCATCAACAGTTCAACAGAATGTGGCACGCACACCTCTAACGGGTGCCCCATGACGATATTTTCACATCTCTCAATGCTGACACCCGTTGCAGCAACGGATTTGAGACATCCGGGCAACGCTGCGGCTACTGGGTCTAAAGTAGCTGAGAAATAAGCAATTGGTCTACGGGCATTCCCATGGATTTGGACCAACACAGACAACGCACAACCTTCTCTCTCACAACAGTAAAGAAAGAATTGTTTATTGTAATCAGGCATTCCCAATGCCGGAGCACGACACAGGTCCTCTCTCAGCTGTAAGAATGCCATCAAACAGTCTTTGTCCCATGGTACCGGATCACTCACCTCCTTGTGCGTCAGTTTTTGCAAAGGTTTTGCTTTCAGTGAAAAGTTCACGATCCACTGTCGGCAATAGCCCACCATCCCTAGGAACATCCTGACCTCTCTCTGGGTCTGAGGCGCATTCATTTTCATGATCGCCTCTATCCTATCTGGTGACACTTTTCGTTTGCCTTTCTCAATTCTGTGTCCCAAGTACTGCACTTCTGTCAGGCAGTACTGCAATTTTCCCGGGGATACCTTATGCCCATTGGCAGCTAGGTGATTTAACAAAGCAATGGAGTCTTCCCTGCAAGCTTCTTCTGTGTCTGACGCCACAAGGAGGTCGTCTATGTACTGGACCAGAACTGACTTCTGGGGCAGCACTAGACTTTCAAGATTTTTCTTCAGAAGCTGGTTAAAGATCGATGGACTCTCTGTATACCCCTGAGGGATACGACACCATGTTAGGACGCGATTTTCCAGCTTAAATGCGAAAAGAAAATGGCTATCTTCGTCCAAAGGGATCGAAAAGAAAGCCTGACAAAGATCTATCACAGTGAACCACTCAGCTTGGAATGGAATCTGAAACAGTATCACTGATGGATTCGGTACCACTGGACAACATGAAACGACTATGTTATTAATCTTTCGAAGGTCCTGCACTATCCGAAATTTCCCATTTGGTTTCTGCAGACCCATAATCGGGGAGTTACATGGACTACCCACGATTTCTTTCAGTATTCCCTGTTTAATCATGGACTCGATCACGGGTTTTATGCCTGCAATCGTTTCTGGAGTCAATTTATACTGGGGTGTTCTTGGGAACTCAGCATGCGGTTTCACTACAATTTTCACTGGGTCCACCCCTTTGACCAATCCAATCTCTTCCCCAGTGAAATCCCATACCTCTGATGCCACTGTCTCTCTCAAATCCCAGGGAAGCTCGTCTACTGTCAAAGTAGGGTACAGCTCCACACATATTCTTGAGTTTGCAACTTTGAAATCTGCATCATCATCATTAGTCAATACCTCCACTCCCTGGGGTGTACAATATATAGTACAATTCAATTTGCACAACAGGTCTCTTCCTAGCAGACACACAGGGCTTGAATCGCAAACCACAAATTGGTGCTCATCGCTGTACTTCCCTATTTTCACCTGTACCGGTTCTGTCAATTGGCTGGTTATTCTCCTGTTTGCGACCCCTACCACCTGTATGGTCTCTCCAGACATGGGCAGGTCTGGAACTGCAGCTGATCTGATCGTGGATCTAGTGGCTCCTGTGTCCACCAGAAATGTCGTAGGGCACCCTGCTACTTCTGCTTCCACATAGGGTCCCCTCTGATCTACCTCTAAGGCTGCCCCAAGGGTGCAGTCTTCTCTTTCCACTCTCTGTCCGGTTAATGGGTCCACATAATAGCATTCTTCCCCTTCCATAAACAGGGGCATTTGTCTATAGGTCTTACCCATACTCCCTACTCGAGGAGGTTGCGGGAACTGGGCTCGGGGAGGAGCCCCCCCCCCTTTGAGCACCTTTCCTTGGTATGGCGTCGCCCCTCTCATAGGTGCGCTCTGGACCTCTTCCTCCTCTATCTCTTGCTCTCCGATCTCTACATTGTAAGGGCACTCGCGTTTCCAATGCCCCAACTCGTTGCACTGGTGGCACCTAGTCGTTTTCTTCAAGGTAGCTATGTCTACTCTGGGTCTAAAGGTAGTACTCTCCTCATTACCCTTGTTCTGACTGTACTGCTTCTTACCTCCTGTACCTGTCCCTTGCTGCTGTTGTTGCGGTCCCCCCTTTCCTGCTGTCTGCAATTGTACCACCATCAGCTTCTCTTTTAGTTTCTTAGCCTTGGAGTCTACCTCATCACAGCAGTACCTGGCATATCTCAGTATTTCATCTAGGGGTTTACTTTGCCAACAAATCGAGTGTTGCTGAATCATTAAACTAATATCCGGTCTCAGTCCCAGGACGAACTTGGACACGAATTGCCCTATGTCCTTTGGATCCATTACATCCAAGCCGCTATACTGTTTAAACGCCTTCAGCAATCTCTCGTAATATTCATGGACTGTCTCTTTGGGTTCCTGTCTCGTTCTGTCTATTCTGACCCAATCTATGTCTTGCATTGGCACTTTTTCTTTCAGCCAAGTCATCACTCTCTCGAATTTTGCCATCACGATCTCGGACGGCCCATTAGTCCTAGCATCTCTCTCTGGCTCCGTTGTGGGCCACTCAGCGCTAACCTTGCATGCTGTCCACAGATCTCCTGGTACTACAATGTCAAACAGCGTGTTCAGATCTATCCATAGGACTTTTGAGATCTTTACAAACCTCTCGACTTGCTTGTACCACTCCACGGGGCTCTCTCGTAACTTGGGGAAAGATGTGGTAAAAGCAGCTAAATCTCCCCTACTCCAAGGGACATGTACATAGCTCCCATTGGCAACTTCACGCAAAGGGTAAGCTTCTATTCCCTGCTGTCCTGGTGTTATACCAATCATGCTTCTTCTGCCGGTCCCTTTCTTGGACCACCTCTCTTCCCATTTATCTAGTGCCCTCCATGTCCTTATTCCAGTAATCAGTTCCCTTATGTGTGTTCTCAGCCCAATCGTTCTCCTCTCATCTAGATCTCGATCTGAGTAATGTAGCCTGTGGTTACCCTGTAATGCTTTGGTTCTTGACAAGTCCACCATATATTTGCCTGCTAGTTCGACTAACTTCTCATGGACTGCTCTCGCCTTTCGTGTGATGTCCTTTGCCATATACAGTATTTCATCCTGTTCATACATTTCCATTCTTTCTAAAGGCAGGGTACCATCTACCATGTCATCCAGATCTGACCTTAAGCTGGAGACATCAAGTCTCTTGGCTTTTATCTCAGCTCGCAATATGTCTTTCGAAGGGGGCTCACTGGTCTCCCTACCATCCCAACTTCGAGCTCTGCGTTTGGGCTCAGGAGAATTAATGGGTGGCCTCCCTTGCTCCCATCTCTCCAGGTCCCATGCTCGGCCATCCGATCTTGGAAGGTGATGGAACACGGGCCTTTTATCCCTACTCTCTCTCTGCCCACTCTCGTCTTCTTCTCTCCTCTCACCGCACATCTCTCTGTTATTTTCCCTCTGGTCGCTACACTCCCTTTGCCTCGTATCGCTCAGTATCCGATACGATCCTTCCTGGTTCCCCATATTCCCTGGGCTGCGCTCATTTCTGTCATCACAGGGACTATGGTGCGACCTCTCACAACTCCCATTCTGTTCTCTGGTGGCAGGCACACAGTGTGGACACTTAAAGCTGTTCCTGTACTCTTGCGCTCTCCTCTCCCCTTCACTGAGTATTGGGCACGCCACCCCTCCACTCCCGGGGCCCCTGTTTTCCAGGTCTGTTCTACCTCCATTCCGGGCCCAATGGGTGACTCCCCTACTCCCTCTACAGTCCCACTCCGGGCTACTCTCCCCAGCCCCGCAGTGAGTTCGTGCTCTGCTGTCCTGACTTTCCCTTTCTGCTTCTGCAGCATTGATGCACTTTTGAGCCTTCACTGCCTCATCCCACTGCTTCATGTACTCATTTAGCTCTTGAAAGGATCTTCGTCCAGATCCCCTCAGATCCATTGGCCATCTAGGGCCCCCAGGATCTCCTCCTGGGTCCCCTTCTGTGTGCATCGGGGTGCTCCACTCTCTGGGTATCGGCATCTGACTTGGGGAATTAGTGGTATCGTTCCTCCTTGCCTGCTCTGCTCTTTCTCTGTCTTTCCGTTTCCGTTCTTCCCCTTTTGCTCTCTCTTGGTCATATATCGATATTATAGGACCTATGGTAACAGGTACCTGTAGTGCATCTGGTAATGGGTAGGATGTGGCGCTTTCCGTTTCCGGCGCTCTTTGTACCACAAACCTACCGACTACCTGTTGCACCTGACTAGGCTGGAGCAACTCTTTCTTTGGCTCAGGATCCCACTCTGAACTGGGAAGCGGTCTATGCTCTCCTGCATTGCCCCCCTTTTCTCCTTCAGTATTCTCGACCTCTCCCCCTGCTCTATTATACGGGGGTGGCCTGTCTGTCAGTAATCTGTTTATCAGGCTGTCCTCTGTTTCGCTCTCATCATCTTCTTCTAGGGGGCTTTTATTTACTGGCGCCTCTAACACTGGGTACAGTTTATTTATTTCCAAATTATGCACTCTCCATCTTTTAGCATCCGCATCCCACCTGGCATCCTGTACTGCCCTTACCGAGCGTTTCACCCTTTCTTGCCGTCTGTTCATATTCCTTTCATGCGCTGCCCTAAGCCATGCATCAAGGGCTTCAAACTGGGTTGGTCTAGGCAAGGGTCTCTTTGAGGTCATGATTGATTTCAATCGATGTAACACCTCTAATCTGAACGTCCCGTACTTCGGGAACGTCAGTTCCTCGTTTCCTTCAGTAATCTTACTCCACTCTGATATCCAAAGGATCGTATGCAACCCAACATTTACTGCCATATAACGAGCTGGCGTACCCTCCGGCGGGGCTTCTTCCCCTTCATACGATCCTCGCCTCTCTTTCTTAAACAGCGCTTTCAACCATTTAAAACACTTCATAATTATGCGCACAAAATTCAGCCTCGCTACTCTGTTTACTTCCTGATGACAATCCACCAATCCTGTCGCGGCTTTGCTAGCTTGGCCTATCACAGCGCGGTCTTTCTCCTGTTGGCCAATCACGTCGCGACCCTGTATGACGTGTTCGCTAGCTGGCCTATCACAGCGCGGTCTTTCTCCGGTCAACCAATCACTGCGCGACACCACCTGACGTCTCTTTTCTCCGCTTCGCAGCAGCACCCCTCCTTTCTCAACTCGTCTCCCGGTTATGCATGCGTCTCATTCATACACTGAAAAATGACTACTTCCGACCAAGCGGTCACTTCTCTCGACTGTACGTCCACAGTCTATCTGTAATTGTCAACACAACTGACGAGATGTCTATCGTCTCTCTGATAGGTTACTTACACACACAGTAACTTCCGACCAGCGTCCGTTACTCACGCACTCACTCTTACGTTCCCCCTATCTCGGTCTCTCGGGTGATCAATGGTACCTCATGACCCCCTTCACACTAGTTGACAATTACTCTGGGTGTCCGATACACCCGAACCACTTAAGCTCTCCTTGAACTTAAGATTTCCACCGGTTGCGCGCGCTCACAACCTGTTCCACAGTCACTCTACAGACATTCAACTCCGCCAGACATTACAACATAGACACAATACAAAAACACCGCAATCTAACACGCATAACCCTTTATACTCACTCTCGACCGATACTGCTGCTTTTTCTGTCTCACGTCATCCGGATCTTCATCTGCGGGCTGTTCTTCCGATCATCGATTTCTAGGGGCCTTGGGGTAAGCTAACCTGGCCTAGGTCACCGTCCTCAAGAAGGCAACCATCCTCTATAGCTACCAACTGCAAGGGCGAGATTTTGATCGATACCTTATATCTATTGATCCAAACCTCGTTCTGGTCGACTGAACCTTTATTGCCTGTCTTGGAAGGAAACAGTACACCTATCTGCAAATTAGTTCACCCAAGAAAGGACTCTACTCTCAAAGATCACGGACAACTTCTAGGTTTCAAAAGTTTATTGTAAAGATATAATGAGCTGCAAATACAAGCATCTCAGAATGAGATTCACGAGATACACAGGTCCAATTACATACATGTGCTCTCGAAAAGCCCTCAGACGAGCAACAGAAATCACTAACACAAGTTCTAAAAATAGCAAAGCTATCAGCATAGACGCATATCTCTCCTTCATTTAGGTTGGAGGAAAACAAACACAGGTTAGGCGTCCCTACCCTGTTCTAGATGGTATCCCTACTTAACCAAATCCCAACCTAACAAAGGTGTCAGCAATGAATGACCCCCAAGGGAAGTCACCCACTCTAAGTCTCTTGGTGAAAACCTAAAGTTCTCCAGTCATGACCCCTCACTGCCTACCCATCCGCTCTCTAAAGGGTCCTCAGGTCTCTGCTCTAACTCCACCCAGGGGTGCTGTCCCTAATACAAAACAGTCAACAACATTTGAGACGCCCCTTGCGAAACGCCTCTCACGTGGTGCAACTTCAGGCTTTTTCCATGATGCTTTGTATTGGGCCTCAGACGTTAGAGTTGACCTTGCTTCTCAGTCTCTTCTCCGGCCCGCTGATACCCCTTAAACATTCCAGAACCCTCCTCCATGTCTGGGCCGTCTACTGAACAGGCCTCTATTCATTCACTTATAATTGGATCCCCCCTTTCCTGTTGCAGACAGATATCTGCCGCCAAGAACCCAACTCTCATAGACTTCTAAAAAAAGCTTGCAACATTTCTCAGCCCAGACATGTACGTGTAAATCAATGCTAAAACATTTCAGGCCTACAATATTTCACATTATGATTATAGCATTCTATTTCTTCATTTAATTAAAGCATGTTAAAACTCTTATTCTATTATTTGGAAAACATTACTCTAAATCATGGCCCATTAATGCAATGACCAAAAACGTTAAACAATCTGTGTCGTGAAAAGAAACACCTTCCCTTTTAGCTCCAGCTCTGGCCCTGAGGCCTACCACGTTCTGCGTTTTACCACAGACCATCTTATATGTTAACAGCTACACGACATAGATTCAAAATAATCACGTCTAATAAAATCATATAATGTCACACATTTCTGTATTAATTCCACTTCTACTTAAATCTCTATATTAGCTATACATTTAGAATATAATTTCAGATACTATTAGCACTCATGGCATTTCTCTTCATGAATTATGCTCTCTATAGGTAAGTGTGATGTACTCATATATTTATATCAGTTTGCGCTCTCTCACTGCCAAGGCTAGTACCATTCAGCAGCTAACTACATCAACTGAGCAGCAGACAGCTAGCTGCCTGGTAAAGTTACATGAGATAATCTATATCTGCGTACCTTGGTGAAAGGCACTGCAAACATCTTGATTTTCACTACCCTAGCCCTTATAAAACCGGTGGTTCTCATAACAATAAGGCGTTCTCATAACAATAAAGGGTGCTATATGACCAAAAATTGAACGCGACTTGGCTACATCTACTTTTCTGCAAAATTGTAAGGGGCTTATATACAAGCCCCTTGTGCTGCCGTTATGTCACTTTTTCCCATATTAAAAGTGACAAACCGGCGGCGAAAGGGGCTTGTAAATAAGCCCCTAAGGGGCAGATTTACAATAACTGGTGCATCCCTGCATATCAGCAGAGATGTGCCAGTTATTGTGCGCCATGTCTCCGCCACCATGGATGCGCCGCATTTACAATGCGGCACACCAATGAGCAAAAACAGCACAGATGCGTCACGCATCTGTGCCGTAAATGCGGCGCATCTCCAGCAATGCTGTGGGGGGCCCTATTTAAACAATGATGCGTCAATCCTTACGCCTGCTTCAAGCAGGCGCTGGGTTTTGACGCAACACGGGCTCAAAAGTGACTGAGTGAAATCTTGTAGATTTCACTCAGCCACTTTTTGGAGCCGTTCCTGCGCCTCCTTCTGGCGGGGACAGGGCTTTACAACGTGACGCATCTGGGAGATGCGTCACGTTGTAAATACCCCACAGCATGGCGCATCTTTTGCGCTACCGCAGCGCAACTGCGGCGTAAAAGAGGCGCAAGGGGCTTGTAAATCTGCCCCTACGTTTTCTTTCAGAAGCCACATATTTTTCTGCTGATTTGGACTGCCTCAGCCCTCACCTCTTTAAGATCGTGCTGAGCAGAGCGAGAGGCTTCTTAATTCCTCCTGTTAGGGGAATCATTCCTGCCAAGATACCCATGAAGCTACTTCCCAGGAGAATGTGGACAAAAAATATCAGCTTTATAAAGAAGATGGCAGTTCGGGATATGTTCGGAAAGTCTTCCGTGAGAGGAGAGATGGCCTTGGATGGACAGTTCCCCTTTAAAGCGCGTATGGCGTCCAGGAAGCGAATCGAGTTGAAGTAATTTCAGACCCGAGCTGGCAGACGCGCTGCTGACGCATTTCCAGGTCTCACAGCTTTTAACAAATGTGGCGTTTTCACACCAAACACACTTGGCTGCGAATCAACTATTACATTCGCCGAGGAGTGGAAGAAACATGCGTGGCTACTGCCGGGTGTCAAGTAAAACAGTGTTGTTTTTCCCTAAGACCTTGTAGCGTGTCACCGGAGCGGGAGCTCGTGAAACCGGAAAGCTTGCACAAAACCCCTACAGGGGCTCCTCAAAACGACAAGAAGCAAACATGAAAGCAACATAAACTCAACAGTTCCCAAAGCATGGTTTGCTGGACTACTGGGCTGTGTTTGTAATGATTCACACCTACAGCCTGTGCTGTTACTGAGGTTTGTGCGGCCTGAAGAAAACTCAGTTTTGAGGCACCACGGCCATTTATTTTTGGGCAGAATATGTGGTGTGTTGCTTATTTGTTTAATATTGCCATTTTTTCAGCTTTTTCCTTCCTTGACTATACTTCTCATTCTCTCAGCTCTATTTTCTTTTTCCTGTCACCTGCACCTCACCATAACAGAACGTTAAGTGAATTGGAAAAAGTGTGGGGTCTCTAAAATGGTCGTGGTTTATGTAATTAAGGAAGTGATTTAAAAACATAACATGAGAGTCAGATTTACTTACAATCCTTGCATCACAATGCAGCAGTGTGGCAGCTCCTCCGATAAGGCGCAGGAGCGTCGCCCCACTGAACAAAAGGAAAACTAAAATATTAATAACTATTGTTATTATCATTTTATTTTTCCCATATACCTCAGTGGCTCTTGGGCAGGGCGGGGCTGGCAGAGTAGGGAGAGGAGTGGTTTTTACTCCTGCAGTTGGCAGGACCCCTTAGCCGGCCCGCTCGGGCCGCCCCAAGCAGTCGTGCACACTTCATGTCCCCCACCAGACTGCATTACACAACCTGGTGAGGAACATGCAAACCCTCCCAATTCCAGTCTGACTGCCGATCCATGATCTACCACCCAGGTCCGGTAGCAGCCGCTACTGTGCAGCTGGACAAGTTGCTAAGCTGAGTTGCATGAATGGGAGGAGCTGGAGAGCACCATATCTACTAAGAAATGGCGCTTTTCTCCCTCTATCTGCTCTGACACACTTGTGGCTGCCTCACAGCAACACAGGCACTGAACCCTGGTGCAAGGGTGTCTGCATAATAGGCAGGATTGTTTTGTGCAGGAAGGGACACCTTCCTGCACAAAAACAATTCTTATAGGCATTTTCCTCTTTCTATGTGTTTTGCAGAATGGAAGTAACAAGGAAAAATAAATATATTTCTCCTTGTTATGCCTCCTTATGAAAGTAGCTTGTTGGTGCATTTACAAGCCTTTGTAAATCCATGAATGCGCCAAAAATCCTGGTTGAATGTATGGAACGCCCCTGCTGTACTAATGTAGTGCCTCCCCGACACAAAGTAATGCAAGGCAGCGCTATGCACTGCCTTCTTTTGTTACTTTCTATTTGCTAAAACAAGCAAAGCCATGCTAAGTGCCTTAGTGTGGCTTAGTAAATTCTAAAAAGGCTTTTGTGAAGGGGCTGCACCATAAAAGTGATGCAACCCTATAGACATCATTAGTAAATCTCCCCCTGAATTTCTGCGATTCCTATAGTGTGTCAGTATTTTGGTTGCTCTATGAGTTTCTGTCATTGTACCCAGCTGGATGTATGACGTTACAACGCATACTTTTACAACGCTGGATAGTGATTCGTTTAATTTACTATTCCAACTTCAGTCCCCGTGGATATTAGGGAAGGTGTTGGATAGTACATTAAACCTATTCCCTATCCTAGAGCGCCCCCCAGCGCTATGCGTTGTAAAAGTTGCGTTGTAATGGTAGTTCGTTGTAAAAGTTTCATTGTAAAGGCTGTATACCTACCCAGCTATATAACATAACTGACATACACCTAAAATACACCTACCTGTGTAAAACCAGCCAGAACTATTGTCGGTGGTGTCTAGCTGATTTAGATAAATAAATAACAGCTATGATTTGTTGAAAATATTTAATATCGAAATTGTTTCAATTCTGAAATTGTGTGATACTGTTCGTTTGACATTACTCAGGTCTGTTGAAGGGGTTATCCACAGTGTATCTAAATCACTCCTGTTATGTTCAATATATGTAAAACGTGCAACCATTTTTCTACACATCTCGTTCATCTGCATATCTTACATCACATCACTTTGCTCGTCAGCACCCTCTTTTCAAACATTTGTGAATTAACCTTCTCGCATCTCCTTCACTTCTCCACCTCAAAACACGAAGCACACCTGCTCACTTGTAAGCCCTGCATTTTCTTTTATTTTCACTTTGTCAATATTCTGACATCTGTGTGCCACCTTTACACATAAAATTGCGCAGCATGACAACAGAAACTTGAATATGGGTCCATTACTTTGTCTGCTTTGTAGAGAGACCTAGGATTGGATGACCATGTATTCAGACCAGTGTTTTGACCCACTTATAAGCACTGTGAGAAACTCATACTGCCTTTAGCCTCAGCTCCAGAGCTCTGACTCGTTCCTCACCTGGAAGCGACTCGGCTCATAGTATGCACTATACAAGTATAATATACATGAAAAACATACAAAACACAATATCCTGGACACAGCTAACACTCTTAGGGAATGCAAGGTTAAGACAACATGAATTATAAAGAGGGACTAAATTGCTGACATGGACTACCTTAACGTTTTTTACATTTATTGATCAGAAATCGATCAGTATTTCTGTCGGTAAAGTTAAGGACAGTTAATTGCAGTGAATGGGAATGTAACTCGTCAATAAATTAGAAATGCATTTCATGAGTTCTAGTGGAATCTTTTTTTTTCTTCACATTTTTATTATTTCAATTCCAGATATACAATCATACAACAAATACCCAAAATGAGACTCTGGCGTAATATTCCTATAAGTAAGACATTACAATTGCTCCCGTACCCAGGGACAGCTTTAGGGCAGTGCGACTGGTGCAGCCACACTGGGCGCTGACCTGTGGAAGGGGTGCTGACCTCAAGGGGGGGCGCTGCCTTTAGCAATAACTTATGATTGGAGAGATGAGGGGCACTTTTGCCTAGTGGTAGTGAGAGAATACGGGGAGGTAGTCATGAGGTGTGAGGGGGGGAAATGATTTTCGCAGCGGGCGCCAGCAGCGCTAAAGCCGGCCCTGCCAGTACCCTCCTGGTCCCCCCACTATACATATGTTAACTGTTATATTCCAGTGTGTCACCCTATTCAGTAGTGCTGGACAACAGATAGGACGCATATAGACTCCTAAAGTCTTTTGGTCTTGATGGCGGTGGCAGTTCTTCAGCGTAGGCTTCGAGTTGGGCTTTACAAAATGCTAGGTCTTGGAGCCAATCCCTGGTAATGTCTGTGACCCTCCCTGTTCATCATTTGAGGAGTCTTATAGTTTAGTGATGAGTTTTTTCTGATCTGTGCATGAAAGTATGGTCTTTAAGATTGCAGTACGGGAGCAAAAGAGATGTATAATGTTTTAATCGCTGCTCTCAGTCTATAATACACCAAACTTTGTAGGGAGTGTGATCCCGACTTCCTCTGAACTCTTTAGGTGTGATAAAGAATCCGTCAGGAAAGGCATCTCCCATAACCCGCGGTTCTGCCCCTTCACTATGGTCAGTGCCCCTGGCTCCTTTGTGACTGATGGGTCTGGGTTATGTTATGTCATGTTATGTTATTTTACATGGGTATTTGTATAGCGCACGTACACCAACAGGTTTCTTGGTGCTGTGGAATGTCAGGTGAGTGCAGCTTAAGCCGGAAACAGCTAGTTATAGGCCAAGGTGAATAGCCAGGTCTTCAGTTGTTTTCTGAACCCCAGATAGTCTCCCTCGAACCTGAGGAAAGCAGGTAACGCATTCCAGATCATCGGACCTAGGAAAGAAAACAGAGTCCCGCCGATGCGTTTACGCCAGATTCTGGGCACGGTCAAAAGATTCTGGTGCGTGGATCTCAAAGTCCACTTGGTTAGGTGTTTATTGATCAGCGAGACAATAAATCTTTGGCCGGTGTCTTGGATTACTTTGAAAAGTATGCAACCAGCTTTGAACAAGGCTTGTTGCCAGCCGCGGCCGGTAGTGGGAGTACCGGCCGGGCGGTGACGTGGGGAAGGGGAGGGGCAGGGTGGGGGCTAGTAATGTATGAAATCCAGACCTTAACAGGTAAGTAACCATAAAATAAATAAAACGAATTTCGTTGTGCACACTGCATCACCAAATGCGATTTTTATGGTTACTTAACTGTTAAGGTCCGTCCCAGATATCGTAAGAGCTTTACCGCCTAACTATGCAATCATAAGACAAGACCGTACTGATGGAAGGGGTGGAGGGATTGCGATAATTTACAAAACATCAGCGATTTGCAGACAGGAGAAGGTCGCTATAGAAGGTTCAGAAAGTCTGTCCTTCTCCATTACACTGTCCCCGACCTGTACATGTACAGGGCTCCTTGTGTATAGGCCCCCTGGACCCCTCGGCCAATTTTGTGACGAGCTTGTGAGCTGCGCCATTAATCTCTCCTGCAATGCCCCTAACTTTACTATGCTGGGAGATTTTAATATTCATCTGGATGAAGGAGACTCCCATGCCTGTCAAAAACTGTTAACAGCTTTAGAGGTGATGGAACTCAAACAAATCGTTCTAGGTTCCACACATATAGCAGGTCACACTCTTGACCATTGTTATACCAATATGAACACGCTGAAGTTCGAAAACTCAACAGTGGTTCCCTGGTCGGACCACAACCTTTTGTCCTTCTCCTTGACCCACTATAAGCAACCAATACAGACCAACGTCTCTAAAAAAATGTGTAGGATCTGGTCCAAACTCCCTGTGGACAAATGGACATCGGAACTTAGGAAATCAAAACCAGAGTATACTAATGACCCTTTAGAGGCAAATGCGCGTTTTAATCATTGGCTAGAGGAATCCCTTGAGGTGACCCTGCCTAAAACTGAACTTTCCCATCGGAAAGGGGCGAATAAAAAAACGTGGTACACACCGGAGTTGAGAACACTCAAACAGATATGTAAACAGAAGGAGAGAAGGTGGAGGAAAGACTACGGTGAAGATAATAAAAAAGTTTACAGACTAGCATTACGCAATTATAAGCAGGCTATAAAAGTGACTCAGTCCAACTATTATCAGGAAAAAATCTCTTTAGCTGCTAGTTCCTCCAGGGAAATTTTAAAAATTTTTAAAGCCTTGGTTACCCCTCCTACCCCTGTTATGGACTCGAATATGGCACTCCCGCGCTGCAGGGACTTGGCAAATTTTTTTGCCGCAAAGGTAGCGAATATCTATGCATCTTTTCAAGCGACTGCCACAGGTGACTGCAATAGGGCTAACCCCCCTTTGGCACAAGATCTACCTACGCTCAATGAATTCTCCCCTCTGGATGTCGACAAGGCCCAATTGCTTCTGGGCAATTTGAAATCTGGATCACCTAGTGACATAGCTCCACCAACCATCCTCAAGCTTGTCTCAAACACAGTAGCCCCTGTGATGCAGAATGTGATTAATACATCCTTGTCCTCAGGGGTAGTTCCAACCATGTGGAAACAAGCAAGAGTAAGAGCGTTATTAAAAAAGCCCAACCTCAATCCTGACGATTGTTCCAACTACCGTCCTATTTCCCTGTTGCCCACTGTTAGCAAGATTGCGGAAAAACATGTTAACTCTCTTCTATCCACCTTCATTGAGGCTAATAATCTGCTACATTACACCCAGACTGGGTTTAGATGTAAACAGGGTACTGAAACGTCCCTGGTGGCTGTAATTGAGGAAACCAGGAAGATTCTGGACGAAGGGAAATGTGCGGCTATACTATTATTAGACCTCAGTGCGGCCTTTGATACCGTTAATCACGCGATTCTCATTCAGAGATTGAGTGATATAGGTGTCACTGGGACCGCACTGAACTGGCTTAGCTCCTTCCTGTCCAATCGGACCTTTTCAGTATTTGAGGATGACATAGTTTCAGCCCCAATACAGCTCCAATGTGGTGTTCCCCAGGGGTCATCCCTCAGCCCTACTCTATTTAATATTTACATGAGACCTTTGGCTGAGGTGGTGCAACCCTGGGGAGTACAGTTGGTAACTTATGCTGATGATACTCAGCTTATCATCTCCCTGTCGGGGCAGGAGACGACTTATAACAACCTATCCTCCTGTCTTAGTAAAGTTCAGGATTGGATGAACGACTCTTTTTTGAAGCTTAATGGAGCTAAAACAGAGGTCATGATGTTAGGACATAAACCACCTACCTCTGTGGATATGTGGTGGCCGGACTCTTTGGGGCAGCCTCCAACCCCTAAGGAGCAAATTAAGAGCTTGGGAGTGTGGCTCGACCCAGCCCTTAATTTTCAGGTCCAAGCCCGGAAGGTAGCGGGGACTGGTTACGCCCTCATGAGAGCACTCAGAAAAATTTTAGGACTACTTCCCTTTGAGGCTAGAAGGATCCTAGTCCAATCCCTTATACTATCTCGATTAGACTATGCCAACGCAGTCTATCTAGGGGCCCCTAAAGGGACAATCAAGATCCTTCAGACCATCCAAAACTGTGCTGCCCGATTGCTATTAAACATCCCACGCAGAACCTCTGTCAAACCAGCATTGAGGCAATTGCATTGGTTGCCTGTGCAACAACGAATTCAATTTAAAGCGATGACTATTGCTCACAAAGCCCTGCATAACTCGGGACCAGACATTCTTGCACCCTTGTTTATGCCTTATCAAACATGCAGAACCCTGAGATCCAGCAATAAGAATCTACTGGCAATCCCCAGGATCAGGAGATCGCGCACCGGGGGCAGACGTTTCGCTCTACAGGTTGCAAAGCTCTGGAACAATCTTCCAGATGCTATCCGATTGGAGGAGAACCACCTCAGGTTTAGAAAAATGCTGAAAACCTTCCTATTCTGCTAAAGTTTATGGAGATGACTTGACCACATAAGCGCTGGGATGCCTTAGGGTAACCATGCGCTATAGAAATGTGTAATCATTCATTCATTCATACATTACTACCCCCCACCCTGCCCCTACCCCTCCCCACATCACCGCCCGGCCGGTACTTCCACTACCGGCCGTGGCTGCTTGTTGCTCCACTGGAAGTCAGTGGAGGTCTTTAAGCAGTGGGGTGATATGGCAGCGTCTATCCTTAAGATAGATAATTCTTGCTGCTTGATTTTGGATCATCTCCAGACGATGTCTCTGGAATTGTGGGAGTCCAATGTAGAGGACATTCCCAAAGTCGATTTTGGAGAGAATTAGGGTTATGGCAATTTGGGTGATGGCCTCCTTGCTGAAAAAGCGTCTGATCTTGCGCAGTTTGCGCAATTGGACAAAGCATGCTGATGTCAGTGAGCCATTTTGGGTGTTCATGGAGAGTTCCACATCAATGTGAAGACCCGGACTTTTTATAGCTGGTTTAGGGGTGGGTGCCACACCTAGTTCAGAGGGCCAATAGGAAGGAATCTAGTAGTCAAGTTTAATGTGGGGAACAATGATCTTGGTCTTTTCAGAATTGAACTTTAATTGGTTTTCATTCATCCACGTTTTGACGTGCAGCATAGACCTACTAAGATTCTGTGGAGTTGTCGAGGGTGATGATAAGCTGCATATCGTCAGCATATTTGAAGATCTTTACACCCATCTGCCGGAGACCCGAAATCAGGGGACGTATATAGATGTTAAACAGAATTGACGAAAGAGAGGAGCCCTGAGTAAGTGCATTAGGGGTAAGGCAGAGCATATAGTAGAGCTTTTTCCGCTCATGTGGTGAGCGCCTGACACGCTCTCCTTGTGCTGTTTAGTGGACCAACTGTCTTGAGTATATTTGTCAGTTGCACATGCGGTTGGCCAGCGGCAAGGGAAATTGGGCGAGCTTCATCGTGTTCAATAGAGGTGTGTGATGTGTAAGGACCATTTAACAGATTACCAACAGGTTATATCAAAACCTGCGTTTCCTGGCATGTTATCTTATAAGTAAACCTTACATCACAAAAGTCCCAAATAAATTATCATACACCTCAGGACTTATCTGTAAGAGACTTGGGTTATATCAGTCAAAGTGCATCAGTCCCCAGCTTCTGCGGCATCCGTGTCAGGACGTGGAGAGGTACAGCGGTTCCACCATCTCAATAGTTCAGTAGCTTTGCAACGATCGGTCTTGGGGGGTCCCCAGTGGTAGCCGCGCCTGCAAGGATCTGTGAGCACATTCTACAATTAACACCGCCGAGAGTTTCTCGCTACCAAACACCTATCTCCGCATTTATTCCACATTGTTTTCGAGGTGGCCCGTATTTCTGGACTTTGGAACGCCCATGATGCGCAAATTGTTAGGGCACAAGCGCGCTTCCAAGTTCTCGTTCTTGACTTGGGTTACAGCTAAAATCTTATCCATGTTCAGCTGTTTATGGACAAGCTCTCGTAGGTCGTCTATGCGCTGTTCCACTGTGGCAAGGCGTGTGGCATGCTTGTCTAATTTGGCTGCCATGGTATACATGCGGATATTTAGGGCATTGATCTTGTCATCTATGGACTGCAAGCTCTGCTGTATAGCTAACAGGGTAGCCTCTAAGGATGCTCCAAGCTGGGGTGGCGGCTCTTGCTCGGAGTCAGAATGTGCATGCTGTGAGGGCCTGGGCACCAGCTTCGCCTCTAAGGTAAGGTGGGATGCTGTCAATCAGCCTTTCCCATGATGGGTGCGTGATAGCCTATTCAGCGGTGTGCAATGAAGCTTTAGTTCTGCCCCACAGTTAGCCAGGGGCTTGAGCAGTCATACTCTCCTGCCCAGATGCTGTCAACTTGTAGTGGTGCGGGTAAGTGAAGGTGGGGCTATATTACGATGGGGCCCACACGTGTCTGGGGTTTTGACAGTACTGTCACTAGGGCACTGTGTGCTCTTTCAGGGTTCTTGCAACATGTCTGGGCCGTGGGTTCAGAACAAAGCGACATGTATGCCACCAGTTGATGGGGAGGCCTTCAATTCTCCAACTTCAGTCAGGCACCTCCCTGGCCGCCATGCAGCGCAGCCCCATGCCCCCCACAGCTAGGTAGGCCACGGACAGCAGCTGCAATGCTCCACGCTAGGAAGGGAGGGTTCCTGCCAGATGCCGCAACCCGGCACGCAGCCCCCAGAGCGCCAACAATAAGCGTCAGAAAAACAACTCAGCAGCTGCCTCACCTCTGGATTCTAGAGCGCTGCTCCCACAATGTCTCTGCTGAAGCACAGCCCAGCTCTGGGGAGCTGTCAGCGCAGGTATGTCTTACAGTGATCCGGAAGCACTGCGTGGAGAGTACAGGGGCAGCGCCGCATCCTAGAGGCATCCTGCCCCGGCCAGAGCTCTATCCGAACCGGGTTGGGTAGTCAATCGATCACCAGCATCCTGCTCCTACAATTCGACCTGTGAGTCATTCCACTAGTCACTCTGATTGTGAGCTGCCTTTTTGGGTGGAGAGGGTGCTCGCCACTCTGCTCCGGCTCTACTCCTGCTTCAGCTCTGGAGCAATAGCTTATTGAAATCCCAACATGGCCCCTACTTTGCCTCGCCCCCTGGACTACCACTTACCACCAGAGGCCACCTGATAGGGCTGACAAGGCCCAGCCTCCCACTTCTGTAGCTTCATAAAGCGCAATCTGGTGTTCACATCAATCTGGTCCCAAGTCAGAATTGGTCTAGGGGCCTTGCTTCTCCTAAACCCTTTGTCATATTCTGTTACATTTGGCATCTTTTGGCTTGTTTCCCCTGTCTTTTTACTTTCTGACCTCCCCGTTTTGACTCTGTTTTTGCTGGTTTAGTGTCTCTGTGTACTTTGTCACTGCTGTTCAGTATTAAAGTGCAAGTGCTCCTGTTGTAAATTGTTGTTATGGATTGGTGAGTCCATGATTGGTTATTTGCTTTACTAGTCAGTCCAGAGTACAGTGTGCTGTGTGTGCCCAGGGCCTGTAAATCAAATGCTGCTAGTGGGTTTGCAGCACTGGTTGTGCCACCCACACAAGCAGCCCTTCAAAGGTAACTCAGACCTTCCACTGCAGTGTCTGTGTGTAGTCTAGTATGCCATGTCGACTTGGCAGGGCCCTAACCTTACCTTTTCTTACATGTGAGTCACCCCTAAGGTAGACCCAAGGTACCCCCATGGGCAGGGTGCAGTGTATGTGATAGGTAGGACATGCACCGATGTGTGTGGCATGTCCTGATAGTGAAATAATGCCAAATTCGTTTCTCACTATTGAAAGGCTATCTGGCCCACAGGAAATCATGGGAGTTAATTTATAACATCTTATGAATATAACTTCCCATTGGGACAAGATAGGAAAATAAAGTTAAGAATGCCTGAATCAGAATATAAAGATGCATCTTTTAGTAAAGGGGATTTTTACATTATGTGTTTGAAACACCACTTTTAGAAAGTATGTATTTTCTTGCTTAGCCATCTTGTGTGCCTCTGCTAGGATGTGTATTGACTGTCTGGCTTTGGAGTGACAGGTGCTGGGGATGTGCAGTGGCTCCAGAGAGTCTGGATGAGTCAGGGCTGGGCTGAATAGACCTGGACTGCATTTAGTGTAGTGGAAGGAGATTTCCTGGCACCTGAATGGGCCTGGTCAGCTGCAGACAATGCTGTCTCCATCTCCTGCTTGGAAGCTGGCCCAGAGAGGACCAAACTGGTTTGGATTAAGCACAGACACTCTCTGCCTAAGAGGACAAAGGAATTTAGGGTATAAATATTGGGGCCCAGACCCCAGAACTTTAGAACTCTCTTGGACCAAAAAGACTGTCAAGAAGAAGAGCTGTAGAAGCTGTGAGGAGGAATTACCACTTTGCTGTGTGTGTTGCTGTGTTCACCTGCAGTGGCTGCTTCTGTCTTGGGCAGTAAAAGGACTTGACTGAACTTTCTACAGCTTCTTTATTGAGTTTCTCCAAGGGCTTGAGGTAGAGCTTGCCTGTTCAAGGAGTCCCAGGAACAGCAAAGACTTCAAGTTCTTCTGCCATCAGTACTGGGGACTGTGTGTTTTGTGCTGCGACAGAAGAAAAAGCAACCTGACGCCGTCTACGACTCCGTGTCCTGAAGGCACCCTGCACCTGCAGCACAACCCTGATCTCACCGATGATGCCACCCGCCGCCGCCAACGAGCCGCTGCGTGCACCGCGACCTGTGGGCACCGCTCTTCACACCGCCTCGCTTCATGACGCAGCCTTGGTATCCCCGATGATGACGCTCCACGCCAATATCAACGCCGCTGCTTGCATCGCGGTTCTAGGGCACCGCTCATAAGTTACACAACGCACCGTCCTCATCCTGCACCACAGCCTTGGCCCGCCAGTGCTATCAACTCCAGTTTGTCAGCCGCCAACAGCGCTTCAGTAACGACGATGCAGCTGCTTGCACCATGACCTGCCAGCACCGCGACGAGCACAGCATCACTTCGCACCGCAGCCCTGGTCTCACTGACGCTGCTGGACGACTGTCACCGAGCCGCTGACTGCACCGCAACTTGAGGGCATCACACGCTGCACCACTGCACTTCACACTGCAGTCCCGACGCCTGACGACTCCGGTGCTCCTGACTTCAACAATAAGGAGTTCGATCTACAATGCTTGTGACTTCATAAGCCTGACGACTCCTGCACCGACCTCCGGAACCGATACCTGCAGACCCCGGCCCTTCGGGGCACATCGAGAGGTTGCCAACGCCCTACATTTCTAAAGGTACTGTTTTGCACGTCATCTAAAACACCGTAGCTGGCCCGCGACACCGCGGTCAGCCAGAACTGTTTGAATTTGTTGTTCACGATGCTGTGTTAGCCCCAGATGGAGCTATCGACTTCAGACTTCAGAAACATCCCTGTACCACAATCCGGTTAGGATTTCAATTAAAATTCTTTTGTTTAAAAAAATATATATATAATTGTCAAATAACAAATATAACACAGAGCACTGTACCCAAGCAACTTCTGCATACGAAATGTAAATCAGACTTACTTTGACAGTTTTGATGAGCAAAATAGGACAAATGAAGAGCAATACAAATGATTTATCAACAAAAAAGAAAAACAGTAATCCCACAAATCCACCCCCATCGCACTAGCACCTACTCCAGAACAGCACCCACGAAAATAACAGCATTGTCCACATAAGCATGATCTGTCATCACCCAAAAGTCAGTGTCTTATGCCAGCTAAATTAAGAGTGAAGCTGGGTCAAGAGACCTGGCCATTGAGGCGAGTTCCAGCTCTAAGCTGAGATAATCCGCCCAAAGCTTCCAAATTTTAAAATGTTTAAGCGGGCACCCCTGGCCACAAAGATGGGAATCTCCAAGCCCATACAGGAATCCATGCCATTCTTCCACGCGGACACCGAGGGCGCCCTCTGTGCCTTCCAGGCCTCTTAGCTAAGGTAAATCCTAGTAGCATAAGATGAAGTTTATATACATTGCCCCCAATGCCGTCCATAAGTACCAGCTTCGGGGAGCAGGGAGAGGTCCCAACCCAGCACTTTGGAGAGGCACGCCATAACCCCCCTCCAGAATCTCGCTAAAGCAGAGCAGTGCCAAAGAGTTTGCAGTAGAGTACCTTCTTCATGTTCACATCTAAGAGTTACCAGGGAAGCCACCAGTCCCACCCTCCACAGCCTGACTCTGATGAAATACACCCGATGGCGGTATTTGAACTGGATAAGGCGCAGGCCTACAGCTATGGCTGTCCCCCCCCCCCGGGGAGGCCAGAACCTCCATCCAGTCCTCTTCCTCCAGTGGGCCCACGTCACCCTCCCAGGTCTCCCTTAGTCGCTGGAGCGTGGGGGAGCTATGGGTAAACCAGGGACTGATAGATTTTGGAGATCTTGTGGTCTTGGAGGTCCCCCATAAACACTGTTGTCTCTATTGGGCTGAACTCAGCCAGGGACTCCAAGGCCTCTAAGTTAGGGAGATGGTGTGCCTGAACTGCATTTATCTGTAAAATTGGGCATTTGGCATATGAAAGTCCTTCTGTAGATCCTGAAAGGATTTCAAGACCGGCCCCCGCATAATGTCCCCAAGAGTAGAGATACTGATACGGTCCCAGCCATGAAAGCCAGACAATGTAGCCAGTTGCGGGAACCGCCCATTGTGCAAGAGAGGGGTCTCCTGGGTCAACCTATTCCACCATCCGATCCTCCGGAACTCCTACCGCCAAATTTGGAATATAAGTTTCTTAGCAGACAGCAATGAGTTATGTAGCGGTGCCGAGTAGGGTATATTGTGTAATGTGTGATCTCCCGTACACCGCCATACGACAGTGTAAGCCGGGTCTGTCCTGTCCGCATACCACTATTCATTGAGGACCAACAGATGTGAGGCCATGTAGTATGACATAATATCAGAGGTTGCCAGCCCCCCACAGTATGTGGACTGGAAACAGGTCCGCAGGGCCACTCTCGCCACTCCGCCATCCCTCAGAAACTGTCCCAGAGCCGCGTTGACCTGTCGGAACCACCTGGGAGGAATCGGATATGGATGGTTTTGTAGGTGATAAAGTAGGCGCGGGAGCGAAACCATCTTAAAGATGGCTGACAGGGCCATAGATAGATAGGGGCATATGAGACCAAGTTTTGAGATCCTACTGCACACGATCCCATACCAGGGCCAGATTCCTATCCCAAGATGTGACAGGCGAGTCCGATAAGAACACTCCCAGATATTTCAGCCCCCCAGAAACTTCCTAAACAGAGGAGGCCCAGGAACCAAGGCCCACCTCCCCCCAAGTACCCAGAGGGTTCATGTACAGGCCCGAGGTCTCCCCAAAATTCTGCATGATTCGAAGCAACTGTGGTCCCGTACTATATATATAATTGAGAAAAAATAACACATCATCAGCATAGAGGGCTATACAATCCGATTGTCCTGGCTCCCATTCAAGACCGGTCACTTGAGCATCTATCCACACCCAGAACGCCAAGGGTTCCCTGGCTAACGCAAACAGGTAGGGAGACAGTGGGTAACCCTGCAGGTGCCGTCGTACAATAGAAAACGTGGAGGATATGGATATGGAGCCTGCCACTCGCACAGATGCAGTGAAGTCCGTATAGAGCAGAGTCAGGTATGACAGGAATCGAGGTCCAATATTCAGCCTGCGGAGTAGCGCGAATAAATACACCCAGCTAAGAGAATAAAATACCCTATCCATATCTGCTAACAACAACGCTGCTCGTTCTCCCAACCCCTGGACGGTTGCCACGGCAACATGCGCACGCCGAATATTATGGCGAGTTGCCCGCTGGGGCATAAACGCGGCCTGATCGGGATGGACCAATGATGTAATATGAGAGCGGAGGCGGTTAGCCAGAGCCTTAGCCAGAATCTAGGCCTCTACGTTCATGATGCATGCTCATCGGAAGGTCTACCAGGCTTGTGTAACACCACCACTTCCGCATGTCTCCAATCGTGAGGCAGACGGCCCGTTCCCTGGCCTCCTCCACCATTCTGCAATAATGGGGCCCTAATTGTAGAAAATATTGTTTAAAAAATTCACATGGGATGCCTTTCAGTCCCGGGGCCTTCCCGGGGTGCATGTCTCCCAATGAAGCACCCAATTCTTACTCCGTGAGAGGGAGATCCAGCTCCACACTCACTTCGTCAGAAAGGGCCTTAGGCGGGAGGTCATCCAGGAAGCTGTGGGAGTGAGCCTTTTCAGGGGCCCACTGGTGTAGGGGTTCACCCTTCTTTGTCCTTAAGTCCTTAGACTAACAAAATAGAGATTGGCATGGAAGCTGTAATATTAAAAAAGATACATTTATTAACCTCTCATGAGGGAGACTACATCAATACGGTACCCTCAGGCCACTGTATGAGGTAGTCTAAGGAGTACATAAACCATGGGCCTTTTATGGCCAGTTTATAGCTGAGTAAGCATGAAGACTCAAAAAGAGGTGGTACAAGAATAGTTATTCACATATATGGCCAACTGGAAACTACTTAGTCAACAGAGTGGGAGGAGTAACAAAAACCTTTACATCAGTTGGAATAGCCTGACAGTTATATTCTAAGACAGATGCATTCTGGCAGCTACAGGTCTTTCTGATCATACATTGCTCTGGCTTAGTGATGAAGGACTTAACTATAGTTGATGGCTCAAGTTAAATACATGGGCAGGCATCAGTGAAGACGGGAGAAGCACATGGCTAACTAAAATGGCTGCCATAACCAAAATGGCTTCAGCTCATGCTAACAGCGATTTCTGCTAGTTTTCACAGATGAACCTTTTAGTATTAGTTGAAGACATCTCTATGATCTAGAAGGAATATAGAAAATATCTGACACATTTATTCTCATCATATTGCTAACTTCTTGGTCTAAAATGTATTGGGTGTTCACATTCTTAACTTTGCGCTTGGTAGGTCTACAAGTAGAGACACAAATGGAACAAAGCATCGGGCCACATTGTATGCATAGACAGCATGCCAGTAGGATTGCAAAGAATATACATAGAATTGTCAACAGTTTCCAGCCCCAAGTAACAAACAATGTCCCTACCAGCCAATTAAAATCCAAATTCCAATATCGGGATGAATTTCAGTGGTTGTTTTAGGCAGATTGGAAATAGCCAACAACACATTTTGGATGTAATGTCTACATAAAAACATTTTTAATAAACCTTCCTCTTTATGAGTGCTAGGGTCCCAATGATATGTTCAGAAGGAGAGTAGAGTAGTATTTATCAAGTGTGCACAAAATATTTTTCTTGCAGAAGCAATAACATTCCGAATGCAAATATTAAAGCAACTACACATATTGTCACAAAAACAATCTTTGTGTTGGGGGACTAGGAAGACCAAATGGGGCCATGGGAATTAGGACGAGGAGCCGCAAAGGGCCACTCCTTCTCAGAAATAGGACAACCAAAGGGGTACATTGCTAAAAAGTACCTGAAGAATAGAAGCCGCTGTATAACCAGCCAGAGGCGAGTCTTCTCCCTGTGTCTGTCTGAGCCTAACAGGCAGGCTCTTATTGTTTTCTCCCGCGGTGTAGCTGCACAACTTGCAACTCAGGAAAACAATCACGGCCCAGGTTGAAAAAGAAAACCTACTTCTTTCAGGCTAGGGCAATCACCTTCCAGGGCAACCACCCTCAACAATCCTGTCCAGTGTCTCAAGCAGTTCACCAGTATTCTTCACTTTAATCAAACAGGCACCAAAGACACAGCACCTGTGCCCTAAACTCAAGTCCTTCCCTAACTCCTGTGTTGCTCTGCTGGCGTACTGCTCTTTTGTCTGGGCCACAGATTGTACCCAGTATGCCCAGGCACCTCTTGATCAACAAACAGAGGTGCAGACTTGCATTCACTTGGGGACCAGGACTCAGAGGCCTGATGCTGGAGTATCTGAAGCAATCCTTGTTTCAAAGGGAGTCACCTCAAGCAAAGCCTCCTTGCCGTCCTTGGCGGTCTGTGACTCTCTCAGCTGTGCATCAAAAACTGGATCAACGCAAAGAATTCTCCGTCCTGATTAGTGACCCCGTCTTTCATCAAAGACAGTGGCAGGGGTACACACTTCATTTTGTTTTAATGGGCCCAGTGCTTCCGGCTTTCTACCTTCACTGCGGTCCTAGTTGCCAGCAACGCCTTTGCTGGTTCCTTTTACCTCAGCTCCAAGCTGGATCAGCGCTGACTCCCCAGGCTGGATCTGATGTCTGGGCCCCTCTGGCAATGGTTGTAGGGCAGCAGCTATCTATTGGTGGTCAGAACAAAAGATCTTTAGACAAGGCATATAAATAATCTATCAACAGAGCGGATACTCTATTTCAGAAAACTTCTTTAGTCTCTGGGTACCCCCTACATTAGTAGGGCACCCAAGAAACACCCTGGACCTATTAGCGAGTATAAAAGGAACTTTTGGTGAACTGACAAGAGTAAAATGTTACACAATTTGATTTATTTCACCCAATCCCAAGCAGCCAAGGAAGTATACTTATGAACCTTCCACTACTTGTACAGGATTGCAGATACTTCTAAAATGATTTTTCCTATGTAAAAACACCTACATGTTATGCTTAGGACTCATGCTCTCATGCGGCCGGAAAATCTAAAAACTGCTAATTCAACAGGTATCCTTACTACATAAATAACTAACAAAACCTCAACATAGTGGGTACATGAATTTCTCCAGCAGAACCTGTTGTGGCAAACAAACTCATATAAAAGCAATATTTTCCTTCAAAATGTTTGCTGAGGATCACAGGGGCATCTTTCCTAACATTGTGAACCCTTGTGCATTCTACTTTTCACGATCTGGACTACGTAACATCTTTTTCAGAGAAAAAAACCTATGCACCAGCTCTAATAAGGGCGATCAGCTCAATTACACAAAGTAACTAATACGAGACTAGTAATGCCCTTGCAAAACTGTAAATAGCATGAGAATAACATAAACAATAATGGTGTTATCACCTGAGAACTTTAGAACAAAAACTACCCACACATTGTTCCCCCTATACGTCAAATAAGGGAACATCAATCTATTCTACTCATCCTTTCATAATTCCATCAGTCAGGATGGGCAGTAACATGACGTATTTATTTTGTCATTTTATTAATCTTAACAATTTTAAAACAGTATTAACGAATAGCCAATTAGACGTCTCATAGACAGCTTAGACAGGCTCAAGAGAGAGTGAGAAAAATAGAGAGCGAGAGAGAGCACACAAATCAAGAAAAAGGACAGTTTGTTACTTAATTTTGCTTACCTTTAATTTGCCCAAGAGCTAGTCTACTTTTCCCCATTCTACAGTAGGTAACCTAAACAAGTGACCTCCTGTTGACAATATTTACCCCCTTTTTGGCAGCTGGGCACAAACAGATTTGTAGGAGGTAAATAGCACATTGAGCTAACTAGAAAACATTAATAAGCAACTACCAATTCCTTTAGCTTATTGAGCTGTGTAACATAATAGCACATTAATGCAAACTTTATTTCATAGCCTTTTTATCTGGCCCTAGCACAACAATTTTGAGTGAAAACCAGTATTTCTGTATACATGGCAGAGATATTCTCTGCACATGGCCTACAGATGCTGCTACCCCTTGATAATGTTTTTCAATAGTATAAACCCCACCTGCATATCTCCTGCACTTGTATTATTTTTCAAGAAAACTGTGATATTCCCATGTGCTCCTAACAGAATATGCAATATTTCCTTTAGCTAATGTTACCTAAAACAGATCTGTGGTGTCCAAACTTGTTCCTAGAAGGCTCAATCAAGGCCATAAGGTCATTGAAACAACTAAGTAAGTTCTTCCATTTCCTAAATGTAGTTAAATTACTAATGACGATATCCTAAATATTATTAACATGAATTGAGAATTGATGTTACCCTAATTTTCCTAGGCACATTATAGCCTCAGACATCATTAGAGCAAAATTTACATTACCTGTAGTGTTTTACCCTACAATGTTAGAATCAGGAAATTTAATTAATACAAAGAAATCAGTTTATAAAACTACTTTTCAACATTACAAGCTTTCATAGTGTAATGTAGAAAACACACACTGTCACAGTGGCTCCCTGCGCGGACATTTTGCGTTCAGTAGTGCTGGTCAATTCTAAATACAGAACTTGGCCTCTGACCCTTAAACCTGTTGTCCCCTGTCTAAGCAAGGCTATCCCATGCAGCCTTTACAGTTCAAAGTAACTCTCGAGAAGCACACCTGAAAAGCATTCCTGCTCCATGCAAGTGCGCTGGGCCGACACAGCTCGGGAGGATGCGCCACATAACTGGGACCGACATCTGAGCATGGAGCGTCTGCTTCCTTTTCCCTTCTGCGTGGGCTGCTTCCACGCTGCCTCACTCGACGAAGAATCTGATTCCCTCCGAGGCAGCGTGTGAGGGCGAAGCCGCACCGTCTCATCCGTCGACTGAAAGACCTCTTCTGGCGAATCGAAGAAATGAGTACGAGACCGGTATACCACCCGCAGCCTTGTCGAATACAACAAGGCATAAGGAAGCTTGAGATCTAGGAGACGAGCTTTGTCCGCCATAAAGGACAGCCTCCGTTGTTGAACCAGTTTATTGTAGTCAGGAATTATCAGAATGCGGGCATTGTCAAATAGCAGTGGTTATTTGGCCCTGGCCTGCTTCAGGATAACGTTCGGTCTTGATAATTGAGCAGTTTCGCAATAACAGGCCTCGGGCGGGCACCAGGTTGGGGCTTCTGCATCAGGGATCTATGGGCGCGCTCCACCACAAAACATTTGGACAGTGACTCTACAGGGAGCCAACTCTCCAGCCACTGAGTAAGGATCCTCTCCATATCGCCATCCTTACACCCCTCCGGGAACCCGACAAAGAGGACATTGTTGCGCAGGGCCCTCCCCTCAGCATCCTCCACCCTGGATGCCAGTCCATGTTGGATCGTCTCTATTGAGGCCACTCGCTTTTGCAGGGTGTTAACCATGTCCTCCACTCCAGAGACTCTCATCTCAGTCTCTGGACGCCACTGCATTGCTTAGGTCCTGTCGCAGTAGCATAACGTCTAAGCCAACTGCCCCAATCTTGGCGTCGAGGGCATCCCTTGACTGAGTGATGGCAGCCATGAGAGCAGCCTTGTCAGGCATGTCTCCAAGTTTCCCCCCAACTCGTCTTCAGAGGCCACAGGGCCCGTGAATTTGTCCATTGTCCCCCACCCGATTTGTCTCTCGTCATGACGGACTTAGGACTACTCTTCGCTCCAGAAAATGTCGCACCTGCCTTCTGTGCAGCGCGGCCGAGATAAAGTGGGTCTCGGATCACAGACAGGGGATGAGAAGAAGCGCACCCTCACAGTGACAATGACCCCACCCCAACGCATGAAGCCAGGGTCCATTGGATCCGGCGGTGGGCAGCAGAAACGGAGGAGCCGGCCCAACCAGCCCAACCTGGCTGCCGATCACAGGGCTGTCAACAGAAAGGATAGGAAGGGGCCCAGGGGATCCAGCACAGCCAGGGGCCACACACGCCGGGGGCACCACTCACTGGGCAGTTCTGTAGTCCAACACACCTCTCCTGCCGCTGCTCCCAGCCGGGGGATCGAAGAGGCCCCCACAAGTCCTGCTCTAGCCTCTCAAAGGTCCCCACACTGTGCACTAATGTTGCTGCCACAACCCTGGTTAACAAACAGTGGCTCTGTGTCAAGCTCATGAGGCCCGACTGACTGCCAAAGCGAGCAGGCCACCCCACATGAGATGAGGGAAGTAGAGGGTCACCCAGCTGGCCGCTGGGGGCCCGAAGGTGACACGAGAGGTGTTTAAAGTCAGGTCCACCACCAAAGGCCCTGGGGACCATCATGCAGTCCAGCGTGTTGCCAACGCTGGCCCCCTGCACAGCAAGAGAGAAAGGGCACAAGGAAGGTCTTCCACCAGGCCCCGGAAGGTAGGGAAGGCTGCAATCGCCCACCACCACTATGGCCGCCAATCCCTCAATCCAGCCGCACTCTCGGGTGACACCCCCCGCGGCCTGATATAGCCGCCGATCATCAAGGCACTTCTCGTGGAGGGGGGGAGGCAGGAGGATGCAACCAAGTGTCCAGGGAATAGACTAGCTGAGAGGCTCCAACCTCCGATATCCTCCACAGGCGCTCATGCGGCTCAATAGGCCGCCGGTGCAAGTCCTACTTGCCGCCGGGGGGGAGGAGCGCACAATGGGACCCAGGGGAGCCGCTGTCACCGCTACAGTCAAGGACTCATATAGTGACCAACGGTACCTCAGCCCAGCTGAGGGACCGATATGGCCGCCGACCAGTAGGACTCACCACGTTGCAAAGGAATGAGGGGCGAGGCGACCAGTCTCTGATGGCTGTGAAGCAGGTCTGAGAGCTCCCTCCGTGTGGCAGATGGTCACCAGAATCACCCCACCGCCAGCACAGCACGCAGGCTCTGTATCCCTCCAGGGCTCTGCCCAATCCAAGTCTCTGGCCTCCGCACTAGGCCGTCAGGTTCCACCGACCACAGGGCCGACCCCGGACTGATGTCGCCGTCCCACCGTTCAGGGCTGCTTTTCAAGCCAGGACTCGGAAGGAAGGTGGAGCACCAGTTGCGCTTATCCTGGGGCATAGTCTGGGTTCGAAATTGTACCGGAGAAGCGGGATGATTCAGGATGTTAATTTAGGCTGGATGGAGCTCTCCTAGCACATGTCAACCATGATGGCTTGCTAGTCCATGCCCCCCTTGTTACATCTTTTGTGCGTTCCCCCTATACCTTCACAGCCCACTGCCCCCATGGAGCCGCCACCCTGAGATGATAAAAACAATCTTGCCTGGGTCAGGCGAGAAGCTCCTGGGCATGGAGTGAAATGCTGATGGTCGGTGGGATGGGTGAAGCAAAGCGAGCTGGAGAGTGTCAATCTCTTGTAACGTGGCAAGTTGCAGCAAAGATGCCCGGTCGCCGCACCACGGCTCCTTTTAAGGGTCATGGTCCAGTACCCAGCGTCCCCGGAAGTGCATTACTGCTTGCGTGGTCATGTATACTAGGGCCAATCATAGCCCCCGGTCAGGCTGGGTGCCACAACCGCAACCTGTCCTCTGGTATTTCAAGTCTATTTTGATTAATTAAGATTTCTGAGAACTGTATGGTGGATTTTCATTGTTTTTGGTCTTGTTTTGGATATATAACAATATTGGATATTTGTCTAAACTGGTTTGGTGTCCTTTTGTAGTGTCTTCACAGTATTACTGTTGGTTATGTGCAAATGCTTACACACTACCTCTAAGATAAGCCTGGCTGCTCTTGCCAAGCTACCAAGGGGGTGAGCAGGGGTTATTTTAGGAGTGCAAATCCCTTATCCTGACTAGATGGAAGGGTCCCTACTTGGACAAAGGTGCAAGCCCTCGCCAACTAGAGACCCCCATTTCTAACATATTCCCTCCATGCGTTGCCTCCAAACTCCTCATACTATCCTATTCTAGTAGCACGTCAATTGAGTCCCCAGGGTCCAGACCACTCTGCCATAATTGCCTGGAAAATTGTGAAGTCCTTGATCTAATTCATAAATGTTTCTTCCACCCTTTTCTTGTAGGGCCAATGCCCACACTCCCTAGAATGGGAACACTCCTTGCATTGTTTGTTCTCCTGGGTTGAGGCCTACCCGCGATTAGCTGGCACATATCTACATAATTACCTTTCCAAATCTTCTCATTCACATCATCCATCATGTGTCTCCCTAATTGATCGTGTTCAAAATGCACATCCCCCAAACCCATGTTCAGCAATGGCGCCAACATACTTGCTGGTGTTGACTTCTTGGGAGGGGGGTCGACCGTCATCAGTACTGCTTGTGCTACACTGTCCTACACTGCCCCTGTGTGAAGCCCCAGGCCCTACTGCCCCATATGCCACCAGAATGGCCACTACAGGCCCACCAGCCGCTCCTACAGTTGCGCCTATCAATCCCACCTACCTTTGGATACCATGAACCCCTACAAGATCTACCAGGACCACCAGCCTCCAGGCCTTTTTGACACTGATGCTCTCTGCCTCATCTGCCAACACCACCCTTCATCAGTGAAGCAGTCAACATTCCTACCTTCGATAGGCAAGGCAAACCACTAGGTAGACTTGCAACCAAGTCTGGCTGCCCTACACCACCTGCCGGCGTACCTCCAAATGCCATGCCACTATTACTGTTCTGAAAACTACTGTTGTTTGCCACTGGCATTACCGTGGGTGAGCCACCTTGACCTTCAACACCCCCTCCACAGCCCGTAGGCACAGCCTCAGGAATAACGCAAGCGATGCGCTGTTAAACAGATAAATCAGGGTTTAATCCCTTCAGAAACATCCCTGTACCACAATCCGGTTAGGATTTCAATCAGGCTCCCCGTTACATTTAGCCCTCAAAATGTCCCTTTCACATTCTTTTTTCCCTCCTGAGACCCCTAAAAGGGGCGTGTTACATCTTTTGTTTGCTCTCCCCCTATACCCTCACAGCCCTCTGCCCCCACGGAGCCGCCACCCTGAGATGATAAAAACAATCTCCTGGGTCAGGCGAGAAGCTCTCGGGGGGCAGTGAGTGAAATGCTGATTGTTGGTGGGATGGGTGAAGCAAAGCGAGCTGGAGAGTGTCAACCTCGTGCAACGTGGCAAATTGCAACAAAGAGACCTGGTTGACGCACCATGGCTTCTTTTAAGGGACATGGTCCAGTACCCAGCATCCCCGGAGCACATTGCTGCTTCCGTGGTCTAGTATACTATGGCCGATCATGGCCCCCAGTCAGGATGAGTGTCACAACTGCAACCTGTCCTCTGGCTCCATGCCATACTTCTTGGCTCTCCCTAGTGGAAGAGAGCCTTGGTAATACATTCCAGGTTGACTTGGATGTGTTTTTACCAATTCAAGGCTGTAATATTGTGCCTGGAATGGTACAAAATGTTTGTCATTTTCCAGCTCAATATGGATAGCACTTGCTAATCCTATGTCTAAAGACTTTGCTGTAAAAATGACAAAAGCCTTTGCCACTATCTAGGGCTTCATGGATGGAACTGCGTTAATCTTATACTTAAAATCTCTGCTAGTAAAATAGACATTTGAGGTGAGCAAATTTGTAGTGTTGGTGGTGTTGTAGAGTACTACATATAAAGAAGCTGGTCTTTGCCTAAAACTTGGGATCTACACAGAATTCCCTAGTCTTTTGTTAATACTTTGTGTGGCACTGAGCCTGAACTTGCATTGTTTTGATATATTTAGCTAGTGGTGATTACCCTTGGATAGTTATAGTTAGGACCACATTTCCGTAGGAAAAGTATTTTTTGGTTTGCTTATAACTTTGCCACCATTTCACAAATCCTTGTGAAACTTTCCAAAAAGAAAGTCTCATCCTTCTCAGCAACTTCCTGGAAAGGTTCAGGGAGATCTATCAATCGGGGGGCAATGAAAATGGGGGGTCCCAAAGCGCGTTTTCCCCATTCATTTTTTCTTAGGAAATTTTATGCAAAGTTACAGCCCAAACAGCTGAAAGAATTACACCAAATTTGGCAGAAAGCTAGATCTTGGCCCAGGAATTGTGTTTTTTGTGATTTGGTGTAAATCTGTTTGGTAGTTTTTGAGAAATTAGACTGGAAATATTTGTAAATATATCACACCGCGGAAGATCTGTTGAGTCAGCAGATCTCAGGTTGAGATCTGATTGGCTGCCACCACATCAATCCCGGATGGGTGCATATAGGGAAGCTGGTGTGGCCGTAGGGACCCGAGGCTCCCCCAGACCTCCAAAGTTATATGTTGTGGGTGCCCTGGGAGGGAACTGGTGAACCCACATTAAGCCTCAGGGGAATAGACTTTATCGGGACTATAAAGGGTCAGGGAGGGGGGGTGCCACATGACCATCTCTCTAATAATGAAAGAAAAAAGGATAAAGATAGGTGCTGGCAGGGAAGCAGATGGGGGCATGGGAGCCTTGCCGCCAACTTTGTGGGGGCTGGCACTATGTGGGGTTGGCGTTATATGTGGTAATAAAATCACACTTTACATGAAAGAACCCCTAGAAATTCACACATAAAAACAACGTTTAAAGTGATTCTAGGTTTGTATGGCAATAACATCTAACTTTGCATTAAAACCATTTTAGAAATTCACTGAAAAAAGATAAAAGTATAAAAGTACTTTATAGATAGGTGAAAATATCAGTAAAACATACCGTTTTAAATTAAGAAACCACTGAAATTCGTTGTTTATAGTTATCTCAAGGAAATATAGCTTGTGCCATTAAGTAACTATAACTCATACCCTTGTCATGCACTGTTAATTACCTCAAATATTACAACAATCATGACATGTTCTATAACATCATTGATTACATGACTGCATCATCTGCAATGACAAGTCTATGCATGGTGGGATGCATCGTTATTTACAACTGCAAGGCCTATCTCCCCATATGATTACATTGGGTTACCTTCTTACACTTAGGAAGTGACAGCTTAAGTTGGGAGCAGAGGGAAAACATTTATTTTCAAATGAATTGTAATTTAAAATCCTCTTCAATGGTAAAGTAAGATTTGAAGTTATAATTCCAAAAATGCCACTGTTAGAAAGTTGCCATTTTTCTGTCCTGACCATTTGGTGCTTGATGCCTGTGTTCTGGATCACATGACTGTGGTTAGCTGGACAGCTGGCCTTTGTGCACTCCTGCCAGACAGCTAGACAATCGGGTGATGAGTTGTTGGCAGGATGGGCCATCCTGCCAGGATGGTTGGGACGTAGCTGTTCCCTGCCTTACTTACATTTCAAAGGGCAGCCTTCAGCACACACACAAAGGTACTTGACATTAATCTTTTGTAACTCCAGACTACTTGAAGTTTTGGCATGGAGTTCCAAAACCAGAAATAGGGGTATTATAGAGATTCCACCCAGTGCAAAGGCTGGCAACACGTACAAATATTGGTCCTCCTGAGCCACTCAACAGATTACTTCTGGAACTGTGGAAAACTCAAAAGAAGGACTGCCCTACTGCCCTGCCACTGGAAGGACTACCACTGGAAGGACTGCCCTTCATCCTGGACCTGTTCCTTGAACCCATGACCACCAGAGTGACTCCAAGAGCTAGGTGGTTGGCCTCTTGTGTGAGCTACATTGACATAACAAGCTCTAAAGACCTATCCTGCATCTGCCCACCTGGCCGGACCTGCAAATGGACATGCCTGAGCCCTGCTTTGTGCTTTTAGACGCTATCCTTACCTACAATTTGGAAATTCAATATCCTTGGTTCTACTGATTGGATTTTTGTTGTTCTGGTATCATATATTTATTAAAATTATCTCTATTTTTTTAATTGGCTTGGGATTTTTCTTGTGCTGTGTTTTCACTTTATTACTGTCTGTGTGCTGCATAAATACTCTACACATTGTCTCTAAGTTAAGCCTGACTGCTTTTGTGCTAAGCTACCAAAAACACTATTTGAAAGGTTAGCTTTTCTTACTAAGTCCTCTCATTTCTTAACAACTGAGTGACACCTAGTTCTAAGTCCATATTAAGCTTCATAATTGTTCCAGTGCATACCTTCTTCTACAAAACTGTGTTTACCTTAGTAACATAGATGTTGAGTTCCCTTAGGATTTAATTGAAAAGAAGTAAAAGGCATTATTATCCTTTTAATTCAAGTTTTGTTCTGCAGTATTTTAGTATCTTTTAAAAGAACATATGTAGTGCTTTATGTTTTGACTGAATTTCCATTACACTTGTTGTTTTCTGCACTGACCCAGCACCACATGCAGTATTTTCTGAGCATGTCCAAAACTACTGAAAGATGAACCGAAGGATAACCCCAAAGTGTATTTTGACTTGTCTCTGTGTTACATTCATAAAGTGGGTGGTAAGGGAGAGACATTGGCGGGTGTGCCAATGTCTCAAGTCACTCCCCCTCTTTTTTCCTGTTGGGCAGTTTTCATACAAAGAATCTGACCCAATCCAGAATTCAAATAATTCAAAGGAGGAAAAAGATTAAAGGGCCATAAAATGGTGAATTGTGATCCAGTGGAGTAAAGTGCACGCTAAGGACCTGATCTAGAGTTTACAAGGCGTGTGTTAACGAATACCAGTGTGCTGGAGGTATGTTAACATTACTAGATGGCCATCATGGGGGTGCTTTTTAATCGTGAAGTGCCTTCATCAGTGGAGCAGTCCCTTCATGGAAATACCTCATGCATGAGCAGCAGGTTGAACTGCCGGGCTGGCTTTAGGGCAGTGTGACTGGTGCGGCCGCACTGGGCGTTGACTTGTAGAGAGTGCGCCAACCTCAGGGGGGGCACTGTGTTTAGCATAACGAATGATTGGAGAGATGAGGGGCACTTTTACCCTGTGGTAGTGAGAGAATCTGAGGAGGCGGTTATGGGGTGTGGGGGAGCCAAAAATGATTGTCGCACCAGGCGCCACCAGCTCTAAGGCTGCCCTGTGTGTGGCTACCGTCAATGCACTATAACACTTGGTTTACATAACCTGTCCTCAGTGGCGTAGAAAGGAGGGATGGTCTGCCCCAGATGGCATGAGTTTTGGGGTGGCGACTTCCCCCGCTCTTACCTGCGGCTGGAATCGATCACCAGCAACCCCGCTCCCCCACCACCGCGTTCTTACGGCTGCAGCGGGCGGCAAAGGCTGGGACCGTCATGAGTGGCAAAAGACCTAGGTTCGCCACTGCCTGTTCTCAAATTTAATGTGTGCCTAACATGCTAGTATTTTCCCAGTGTATAAGGCACATTGAGATGCACATGCACGACAAGACGGCTACTCCTTTTGGTATTTCAAAGTATTGATGCCACTGAAAATGGTGACGAACGGTTCACTGATCCATGAAAAGTTTTTGGGTCAGGTAAGCGGTGTTGCATGATAGATTCAATAGTGGAGCCACATTAAGGATATCTGTCAACAGGGGTGGAGAAGTCATGAGTGAGCAGTAAACCTTGTGCTTCAGAGCTACCACTCAGGTGTTGGAAAAGAAACACATTTGATGTCCCTACATGAACGTCAATTCACCAAAATGCCAGGGGTAGCGGAAGTAACATCACATGCTTTTTGACCTTCAATTTCACACACACACATGCTTACACATACACAAGCGTTCACACTTACACAGACTCTCTCTCGTGTAAACATACACCCGCAACCATGCAACCAACATACATTTAACAGCATTTTTTACTGACCTTACCTGGCAGAAATGTTATAATCCATCTAATTGTACTCCCTTTTCTTTTTACACTAATAGTGAGTAAATATTCACTATTAGTGTAATTAAAAACTGAGAGTAAAAAAAGAGCGTGGAAACCCAATGGATGTCTGTATGGATGAGTTGCCACTGTGTTCCTGGCACTGATTTGGCTACCTCTGAGGCAAAGGCAGTGTCATGGATCGCAAGGGGCAAGCCAGGGGTCACAGCTGCGACCTCTGGTGACCCCGGTGTTCCTGCCGTGTTAGTGGTACAGATGAAGTGAAAACATGGTTGCTTTGGACACTTTTGGAGCACGTCTAGCTATTTGCCATACTGCAGGAGCATAATTAAAAATACTCTCCCCTACTGCTAGTATAGCCTCCATCTTCAAACCTCCTGGTAGTAGGCAGGTGGAAGAGAGTGGGATGAGGATTGAGGAAGCATGGATATCTCTGGGTTTTTGGCAGAAATCTTATTGTACAACCATCCACTAGCTGTTTGGCGACACCCCACTGACAGTCAGTCCTCGCTGTGCAGAAGTGCTTTTACCTGATACTACGAGGTACAAGGAAACACTTTTTTTTCCAGATAAAAACGCCAGGGTTGTATACAGTCAGCTCACTTATCTAAGCTTGCTTTTGTCCAGTCACGTGCTACATCACAAAAAACTAAAAAATAAACTCTCTCTAAAGTGCTCTTAGCAACGACACACATTCATGAAACGTCTGGCGAACAAATCATGTGGTGTTACCTGAAGCAGGATGGGATAAATGCTTTCAACACAGACAACGAGACTGAACTCGTCAACTTGCGTCGTGTGATTTCTCACCTCTTTCCCTAGAACAGACCCTGGGGCTTATTAAACGCTCGAGACCGGCAAAAGAGTTTGCACCTCCGCGTCTTCGGAAAAGGCGGGAAGATGTGATAGCTCCCCTCATCAAGCACCTCATTAATTCCTCTTTCAGCTCGAGAGTGGGTTGTATGAATGCTGTAGTAACACCTCACCTGAAAGAAAGGTTTTCTGGGCAATATAGAACAGAGGGGCATATTACCAAGCAATAGCGATAATTATCGCTATTGCTTGGTTAGAGACAAAAATTTACCGCTGAGCTGCGGCGATTTTTATCGCAAATAAACCTTGGTATTACCAAGGTTTATCGCAAATGCTGAAAAGTCAGCGATATTCATGCATTACCGAGCTAATGCTCTTAGCCATGTTATCCACCTCCCATTGGATAACATGGCTAAGAACTGCTCAGGGCAGGTGTTAGCTTTTGGAGATATTCGCGCTTAGCGCGCATATCTCCATAAGTTGGTAATAGGAGATAGCGATGTTAGCGACTGTTTCCAGTCGCTAACATCTTGGCACACCCACTTTGCATGTCATTAGTGATAAATATCACTGACATGCAAAGTGGGGCCCAAGATGGTCGCTATCTCCTACTAGCTGTCGCTAACTGGTGTTAGCGACAGCTAGGTAATAGGGAGATAATTTTATCTCCGCTTTCTTGGCTTTTAAAGCCAAAAAAGCGGAGATAAAGCCCCTTGATAATATGCCCCAGAGTCATTACCGTCCTATTTCGAACCATCTTCGCCTACTGCTGATAGAAACCATTTCGCACACTCAAGGGCCCAAAGGGCACAATATATGTCCTGATGACCTTGTTGTGCAATCTTCACAGAGTTAGATGATGGTGGTGTTGGTGCCCTGGTTTTATTTGATTTAGCTGCTGCATTTGACACTGTCAACCACAACATTCGAATCAGGGCAAGTGGAAAATAAAGGACCCATCTTGAACAGGAGCAGCTGGGGGTGGGGGGGGATTTTGACAGTCAAAATTAATTCATTATTTAATTTTCCCTCGTGGTCATCTGTCAAAACCCCCACCAACCTGGCTTCACCGCTCACCTTTCTTACCTGCAGGGGCAGCTCCTGATCCTGAAGTGTGATGAGTCAATTTTCTGGGATGCATCAACCAGTCATCTTTACACCATGGTACTTTCCCAGAGTCGTCGCTCTTATTGTTTGCAATAGTAAAGTTTTTTCCCCAAAATACATTGGTTGCCTCGCTTAACTTTAGTTTTTGCACCTATTACGAAGAGACCCTAGTTCTTCTGAGGTTCAAAAGGAACTTGGAGCCATCAGCAGTCAAAGTGAGAACATACATGGCGGTATCAAGTGTGGGGATGTTCTCTTACTAGCTAAAAGTCAACACAGTGAAGACCCTGTGCTCCATTATAAATGCAGAGAGTCAGCGTGCTGCACCCTGTCACCTCAACTGGAGCCCTGTTTCAACTAATGTCCTAAATATCTGCAGCTAAATCATTTTTTATAGTTAAATACCTCTCCTTTCATGACCAGGATCCTGGCTGATCATTGACAAGATCTGGAAAAACGTAGCAAATTTGCAGAACGGTAAAGTTTATCACCATCATACAATTTTGCATGTGGATAAAAATTCCCCCCTCAAAAAATTATTTAGCAAGAAATTGTATCCATTTTTTTTGCATAAGAAAATCTTTTATAAAAAATCAAGTAAGGTGGTTCTGATTCCCTGAAAACTCAATGTTTGCTGCACTTCTCACAGGCTAATTTATACAGAAAAACTTTGCAAACTGTATGAAATTGTCTCAGTTTTTTAGAATAACAAATTTGCAAATATCACACACCTTCATAGCTTTGTCAGGGTAAAGTGATGATCGGATGAAGGGCCCTCATGTGTGTAGACACAATTGTATACCCCATCATGTAGGTTGTTTTCCTTTGTGGGAGTACCATTGTACTGTGGTAGACTGCGTTTCGTTACATTATTTCAGTGATTTGTTCTGTCGGAATGCTAATTCATTCTATATCCTTCATTTAATTATCAGAATAATACATCATTAAACCAACTAATTAGTTCACCAATATCAGTTCATTGACTCCCACCTCAGGAATTTTTTTGTGAGATTTTCTTCAGGAGCAAATTAGCTTATTTTCGACAAATTAGAGGTTTTTCTTTCACCACCCACCTCAATGTCTTACACGAGAGAATGGATTATTGGACACTGTCCTTCATCATCAATTCTCAACAATTTTGAGTGAAGAAATAAAATATTGTATGGATCCCAAAGTAGGGCTGTCTCACCATAGTTTATTCATTTATTTAAAATCATTTAAAGGCATTCAAAATTTCTCTCTAGCCACATGATACTATACTTCCTTTGGGGGCATTTGCCACATTGCTGTTTCTTCATGATAAAGCTACTGATCCAACAGTGTGTGATGACTTAAAATCTATGATCGTTTAGAACATTTGTGTGCAATGGAACCAACAAGAATTACAACAGTGTGACTGGTCTACCTTGCTCCCGCCTTGGCGATTAAATTAACTTCATTCCTCTTCTTCCTTACTGTCCTTGTATGTATGGGATTGGGATGAGGACATGTAGAACTCAGTGCATTGAAGACTGTAGATTATTTGTTAGTTCAAATTATTGGGAAGCAATCTGAGAATTTCCTTTCTCAAATCCCAGTCCTTATCTTTGCAGAACTGGGACAGGGGACAGAAGTTCACTATTTAATCACGACTACTGGGGCCGTATTACGCATTGGCATTGTTTGCACCAGGCGCACCTTTGAAAAGGTGTGCCGGGTGCAAACAATGCCAACGCGCCCTATTATGACATATGCACTGCCCCCAGGGCAGCCGCGAAGCCACGTTGCCCCCAGGGCACCGCATTCTTGTAAAAACACAGAGCAACCGTTCCGTATAATACCAAGGTGCGCCAGCGACGTGTAAAGCTGGTGCAAATGCCCGTTGCGCCCCGATGCACCTTCTGTAATACAGCCCCTGGTAAGTAATCAGGCATTGCCTCTTTACCTTTCTTCCCCGTCCTCCATATATAAGGACTAGGATGAAGAATTGTAGGATTCAGCGTATTCGCAGAAATTGAGTCATTAGTTGAGTGGGGTAAGTACCCTCCTCAAATAACCACAATCCTTGTCATGATGTAAAGTCATGAAATAAACTTGAGCGCAACCCCCTAGTAACTTTGGCACAGAGCAGACAGGCATAACTTAGAGGCAATGTGTGAAATATCTGTATAGTACTAAAACAATTATAACATCGAAATGCAAAACACAAAAATCCCAGAATGAATTTAGAAAAAGCGAGTCAAATTTCATAAACAAAATAACACAATGAAAAAAATTTAATAAGGGGATAAAAGATATGAATTTTAAAAAATGTAAGCAGAGATAGCGCAACAAAAATAAAGTGCCAATGATAGTCGATGCAACAATAACAAGGTGATGGATGGAATGCTTGAATAAATTTCATCCACTGGCAATCGCCCAGGCTGCATTCCAAGCTGTCCTTATGGTAATCAGTACCAATCCTTCTTCTTATGGGAACAGTCCATCCCAAACTGCCAGGCAAGGAGTCCTCCAGAAGGCACAACAAGAACCCCCACCATTTTCGATCTTCTTAGTTTCTCTCAGTGAGTTACAGTTTAAGTCATATGTCACAGTGAGTACAGGACCCATGTCTGCACATACTCAACTGAAGAGCCTCAAACAGAGCAAAACCAGTCTTGGAGTGCTTGTGTTCCAGTTCAGGGAGGACCTGGCAAGGCAATGCTTCAGTGAACGTGTATATCCAGATGTGGGTCCTGTTCTTACTGAGCCACTGGTACCAAGTTACACCTAACAGAAGAGATCCAATCAGGGTAGAACCAAGTTTGGGTTGCTTGTGTTTCAGTTCACGGAGGACCTGTCCTGGCAGCTCAGGCTGAACTGTTCAGAGTGGAGCAGGATGAAGATTGATTGGCACATGGCTGGGTGTGCAAAACAACGGTGGACTGGAATGTGGCCCAGTAAATACCAGTGGCTGATATTACTTCAAGCACTCAATCCATCACTTTTTAGTGCACTTCAGTGATAGTGAATGGTTGCAGAAGACCAGGACCTAGTCACAATTTGACATGCGCAGCTATGGAGAGTGGGTCGGATACACAAACCAGGTTCATCTTAAGAGAACAGATTACTTTTTGACTTTAGTCCTTTAAGTCCCAATTCCCCATGGGAGTACATTTCTCAAGCCCCCCCAGGACTTCACTGAAAGCATTTAGAAACTCACAGGGTGTTAGATAGAGTCCATTACAGGCTCAGTTGCCACAGATTAGCTGGGCAGTTGCAGGAAGGGCCTCTTGTAGCTTGTTGTATCCATGTAACTTGAACAGGAGGTTCAGCTAGGTGGCCTTTGGAGTCCACTTCTTTGTCCTGGGTACAATAGAGAGAGCAGGTCCAGTCCTTTAGGGTTCTTCTCAGGTCTCAGACAGCGGGTAAGGCTTATTCAGTGGTGACTTATAAAGGAGGGGTTTAGGTTTGTCAAGGGGGGGGGTTCACAGTTCGAATTTGCATTTTAAACCTGCACAGCCAGCTACAGGTGACAGGACTGCTGTTATGTTTGCATTGTCACTGCTGTGGTTGGTGCAATAGGGGCTGCAGCCCACTGCTGACATTTAACTTCCGGCCATGGGTACACTTCGGCCACCATATAGTAGAGACTTAAAGGTAAGTTAAATATGTGTGATATGCCTGTTTCATCATGTTGAAGGCAGAATGCTGGAGTGAATTTCAAAACGCTTTTATTGAAAATATGTAAAAGCCAATGTTAAGTTGTACATATATTAAATGTAAAAATGTGTGGTAGGTAATCATACTTAAATATTATAAGCTTGAAAGTGTGAAAATAAATGTTGATTTAAGTTAGTTTAACTGTTGATGCCATGTTAGCTTAAGATTACGCATTAACCTTGAAAGGCCTGTTTTTCACGTCGAATCATTATTTTTTCACAATATCCTTTCTCTTTTGCTGCAGACACTCTAACTTTCTAGAAGCCTTCTGTTAGTTAGTGAATAGGAAAAGTGTTTTGTATTAGACAACTGACAGTGTTCCATGGGAAGAATAGTCTGGCCCCAGAATGTGGACAATGTAACCTTTCAAGGACTAGGGCCTATGGTCTATTCTACCATTGTGAGAAGATGGGGAATTCACCTATTCCCAGGAGTTTACTGAATTCTATTGAATAATGTGGAAGACAAAAATAAACTTGTTGCCATTTAGAATATTGTGCGTTTATACTAGTGTGTGCTCCTAGAACAAAGCAGGACTTTCCATTGAGCTTTTCTCTTAGGAGAGGCTTTTTCTTTTGAGCTACTCTCGCTTGCACTGGCTGAGTACTAGTCTCTTTTCATGGGAGGTTGTTTAGCTTATTTCTCCGTTGTCTGCGGATTTATATTTAATATGCAAGGGCTTTATGCACATGCATTGATTGCCTCATCAGGACTCTTTATTGGGTATCTGAACTGCTACCTTATTCAACTCTCCTATTTAATTTAGATTAGGGAATTCCTTTATGGAACACGCTTGCAAATTTGTACCATATTTACTGTAATTTTTACTAATATTGTATTCTATTTTATAGTAAAATATCAATTATTGAATCATGTTCATTTGTAATGCTGAAGCTTAATAGACTATTTTTTCAAAATATTACAATGAAAATTAAAAGAAATTGATAAATAAAACCTGTTAACTCACACTAATTATCTCATTGTTAACTGTACAAAAACGTCCTTAGCGGTTTAATGCTATGTGATTAAAGTAGATGATTGCTTCTTTTTACTTCTCCTTGTTGACGCTCAAAGGTACATATGACCAATGATTATACCTGAAGAATAATGGTTAGAAAACTCTTCTCCCCCAAAAACAAGCACTTTACCTCTAGTTGGCAGGGGTAACGTGCATAACGTTTTATAGCCAGCAAATACAGGTTTCAGCCAAAAGCAAAATAAATTAGATGACCCTGCAGAAAAGACTAATTTCCAGTAGGCATTTTATGTGTTTGTGGTGTGTACAACTGGCGTTACAAATGCAGACAAGATGACCTAGAGCTGTATGGTGTGCATTTCTTTGCCAGGAGTTGCTTCTCCTGCCTAATGTTGTTGCAGGGTTATGTGTGGGTATTGCCTGATCACAATATTCCATTCAGGTCAAAATTCTTAGCCAGTGATGTGACATTGGGCTGTGTTGTGTGCATAGTGGTGCTTGGAGTTGTGACTAATGTGTGTTGCAGAGTGAAGAGTGACATAGATTGGTCATGATGTGTTGTGATTTTGTGTTCTATGGAAAGATAAATACTTTTGTGACATTCCCGATCAAGCAACTCCTTGCCTCAACACCAAAGAGCCGCTCCAATTTTATGAGCTCCACATGCCATGACAGTGCGCTGTGTTGAAGAAGAAATTAGGAGATATCCTTTATTAAAAAACTGCCACATTGTGGTTAACCTACACCCAATGTGATGTTTTTGTAAACTATATTTTTCCAATGATCGTTATGTCATGTGATATTTTAGTTATCGATGAGCTGACCTACAACCATCTATGGGCCTTATTTAGCATTGCCAAGAAATGGAAAATCTTCCGACATGTAAGAAGTGTTATACCATTGGAATGCTGAGAGCTGTATTGTATACGATGGACAAGCTCAGGCCTTGTAATGTCTGGTATAAGCCTGGAGCTCCAACATTCCAACATTTGTCTTCATCTTTTTCCCTTTTTAATTTAGAACATTCTACCCGTAGTGGGTGGAAAGTTCTAATAGTCTTATAGCCTTCTGCCTCGAGCTAGGCCCTCTCTGTCATTATAGGCCCTCGCCTGTGACGCGGACATATAACTCGGGTTCAGGGTCTTTAACAACCGGTCTAGTCCTCGACAGCGGGCTATAAGGCTATATTAAACTTGAACCAGAATCTAGAGGCAGAATTTTCTCCAGCTCAGGGATTGTATTGCAGGAGTGTCTGCTGGAGCGGATTGACACATTCTCCACAAATCGGAGATTTATCTGTCATCCCTCAGTCCAATGTCTTACTTGAGAGAATGGATCGGGACAGGTGGTAATCGTTCTGGCGCGGGCCAGTGTGTAAATGATGCCATCTGCTGCTGGATGCGACAATAGAAAACATACATTACATGGCAGCAATGCGTGTGGGTCAGAAAACAAGAAAGGTTGAAAGTACAGGATTGTTTATTGCCACCAACGCTCGCTAAGCCAAAGTGGTGCATTTTGAAAGCGATTTGAACTGCTTTTCTAGCAGCATGAAAGGGTGAGACAACATAATAGCTAGCAATACGATTCGACATTCTTAAAAAGCAATAACATGTTTTTTATATAGCACTTCCTGTCACAGTCTTGTGGCCTCGTGCTGATGTAGATAGCAGGTGCTACTATTACCAGACTCAAAGAACTCGCTTTAGCTACTGCAGAAAATGAAAGGCTGAGTCGACATGGATAGAATTCAAGGGTACCAGGGCCACTGGGATTATGCGATTCTGAAAATTGTGGATTTGGCGTTTTTGCCACATCCATCACCTGCTGCATAGTTTGCAGATTAAAAAATATATATGTTTCTTGCTCAAATGGATCAAAAGTTTTTTTAAATGTGCTAAGTCATGGATGGTGCTGTACAGGGGAAGGCACTTCACAACGGTGGACTGTTCACCATTCAGTTGAATAGTGACGTATTTTGGTGTTAATTAGTAATAGTAAGGCGAAGCCTTTGCCCAGACAGTGTTAACGTGCAAAAATGACAAAATAATGAATTGATGTTATCACTAAATGTGCTGCAGCATGCCGCATAATTTGCATTTCTTGCTTCATAAGTTAGTAAATTCTGCTGCATAATTTGGTCCTCTCTTGCAATTAATTCCAGTAGCCCAGCGTATAAACTTAATTTAACATTCTGATATCAGCAATTGGTATATCAACCTACTAAGCTATGTTCCCTGTTCAAAGCAGGTTTTTAAACGGATACTTGAACAACCATAACCGAAGTGACCATTTTTATATAGATACAGCAGCGTACACTGATGTTTAGTCTGCTCCTACATATTTTGTTCATAAGGGAATTGAGACACGAGGTACGCCTGTGCAAAGCTGCAGAGGAAGCAGCTTAGCAGCTTCACTTTTTTAAAACTGTGCCAAAAAAGCATGCTTTGTTAAAGCCAATAGTTCTCGTCTTGTAGTGCTATTGGCTATACCAATGCCTTTTTGCTGATGCTCTGCACCATCAACAAAACAAGAAGGTGTTTTGTTCTGGCTGTGGTTGCTCGTAGTGTCATTCTGTAGGGGCATACATGTGGTATGATGTACGTATGTGCTTACGATGACGTGTGGCGCCGCGGCTAGGGCGACTGATGCTGGAATCTGGGGCTCACGGTTCGACCACCGGCGGAAATCAGCCCAGCACCATGTGACTCTGGGCAATAGCTCGCTTAATCTTCCCAACGGCCCCCAGCGCGGGGATGCCTTCGAGTAGATGTTTGCGCTTTACAAATACTGGATTTTTATTTACATAATGAAGCGAGAGCCATATACTTTATTGACTGATCTAAGATGGTGCCTGCCATGTAGATCACTAAATAAAAATAAAAAAAATAAAATGTGTGGAAATGCTTTTTTTGCACCCGGCAGCAAATGGCAGGTGGCAAGCACTCCAGAAGAATCCAAATAAAAGAAATGTAAATAACCGTGAGGGGTGGAGGACAGCAATGAAGGAGCAGCAGGAAGCAACAGGGAGTGGATGGGGGATAAAATAAAAAGTAAAGCTGAGCACAGGAGACATCAGCCATTATGACCCCTAGGCTTTTAGTTCTGTCACATGGTGCTTAAGAATGACTTGGAACACCTTCATAGCTCTAGTGGTGGGTCTGGTGGTGGACTCTTCTATTTCTTTTAAATAAAATATCTTTATTGGCATTTTGTTATCATGCATGACATCGTACAATAGGTATTAAATGACATTTAATACAAGTTGAACACAGCATTCCAAATTCTTCCCGCTTAGGCATTTTCTGTTACACAATATTAATGCATTCCATTAATTTAGTAGGTGGCACGTAATGTGTGTGGTTAAGAGGTTTCCTGATAATCGAATGCACACACTTATCTCTCACACAGGAGTTCTAGTCTGTTATACCCCACCTATTTCTCGTGATATAGATGCGCCTGCTCGTTCCCCTTTTCTTATGCCCTAGGGCCTACTAACTGATAGGGAGTGCTGTGGTGTTCACCGGCAAATCCATGCAACAAGTGTGCAAAAAGAATCACTGATTAACAAAATTCTTAAAGAAGAAAGGAACAGCCTCAAACAGTGCATGAGGGTGCTCATGAGTCTGGCAGGATTTATATTAATGCTACGTGACTTTGCTTCTTCTCTTGCGGCCATTGAAGAAGGGAGAAGGAATTCCCGAAATGCGTCTGGCCAGTGACACTTTGTTGCTTTGACCTGCGAGGAGTACAGCATGCAGGCAGTCGATATATATATATATATATATATATATATATATATATATATATATATATATATATATATATATATTACCTACTGGCGATAGCCAGTAGGTATATATAGTTAGGATTTTTTCTCTATTGGATTTCTGAAAATTCTATGTCTAATAACTTTGGCGTTTGTGGACGGAATTGGCTGAAATTTTCAGGAAAATGACACAATTTGTTTCTGAGCAGCCCCTGAAAATTTGGGGGGGTTTCGTCGAGCGGGGGCCGAGAAAAAAGGGGGGTCCCAAAACGTGTTTTTAACATTGAGTTTTCCATAGGGCGGTTGGACTCACTTTTAGCCCGAACGGCTGAATGGATTTCCACAAAACTTGGCAAAATTGTAGGGACTGGTAGCCCGATGTGCCTTTGCTATGTCTCAAGATATATGCTCCAGTGGTTTTTACGAAAATTAACTTTGAAAAATATATATTGGGCTACATTGGGCTATATATATGTTGGAGCCCAATGTAGCCCAATGTAGCCCAAAGATGGCCACCAGAGACAAAAGAGCCCAAATGTAGCCCAAATATCAGCCAGATGTAGCCCAACTATAGCCCAGTGACAGAATGTCCCAGAGTGTTCTAAAGAACAACTAGAGCGCTAACAGTCTTACTTATGACAAAAGTATGGCACACCTGAAGTCATCTTGATTGGAATAAAGTGTTAACACTTAAAACATTTAATTTGCAAAGGAACAAAATGAGGGGTTTCATTTGGCCATAGAAATGTTATATATATATATATCAGTAATGTCAAATGAGATGTCATCAGTGATGTCATCAGTGATGTCATTTGAGATGTCATCAGTGATGTCATTTGAGATGTCATCAGTGATGTCATCAGTGATGTCATTTGAGATGTCATCAGTGATGTCATCAGTGATGTCACTGACCATGTCATGAATGATGTAATATGTGACATGATCAGCAGTGGATTGCGGGTGCGCGATATATAGTTAGTACTACTAACTATATATGGAATTTCAATGGTTTTGTGTGAGTAAAATAAGGTTTTTTAAATGCTAATTCCTAACTATATATGGTCTATAACCTATGGTTTTTTCAGTGAATATATATATATATATATATTACCTACTGGCGGTCACCAGTAGGTAGATATAGTTAGGATCTAGTTTCCATAGGAAGTCCGCAACATTCCATTTGGAATAACTTTGGCGCCGGTGGACGAATACACGCGAAATTCTCCAAGAAAATGGCTTGCTCTTCTCCGCTCCTTCCCTTGAAGTTTGGGGGTGATTCGTCAAGTGGGGGGCCGATAAAAAAGGGGGGTCCCAAAACGTGTTTTCCTCATGCAATTTTCCATAGGACCTTTAGCCAGGGCTACAGCCTGAACGGCTGAACGGAATTACACCAAATTTGGCAAAAAGGTAGAGTTCGGTTCACAGATTGTGCTTTTTGTCAAATGGTGTAAATCCGTTCAGTAGTTCCTGAGAAAATAAAAAGTAAAATCATAGTGATATCTAGAGACAAAGTACTGTACTCTGTACTGTACTCTGTACCGTCCCTAGCACGAGCTGCATGCTGATTGTATGTCAACTGTCTGTCAACACTCCAAACCAGGAAGTGTTGACAGCCATCTTGTGCCTCGGTAGAACCGAGGCACAAGTAAGCAGTGAAATAAACGTGCAAAACACGCAAAGGGTATATATTACCTACTGGCGGTCGCCAGTAGGTAGATATAGTTAGGACATAGTTTCCATAGAAAATCCACAACATTCTATTTGAAATAACTTTGGCGCCGGTGGACGAATACACCTGAAATTCTCCAAGATAATGGCATGCTCCACTCTGCTCATTCCCTGAAAGTTTGGGGGTGATTCGTCAAGTGGGGGCTGAGAAAAAAGAGTGGTCCCAAAACGTGTTTTCCCAATGCAATTTTCCATAGGACCTTTACCCAGGGCTACAGCCCGAACGGCTCAACGGAATTACACCAAATTTGGCAAAAAGGTAGAGTTCGGTCCGCAGATTGTGCTTTTTGTCAAATGGTGTGAATCCGTTCAGTTGTTCCTGAGAAAATAAAAAGTAAATTCATAGTGATATCTGTACTCTGTATTGTACTCTGTACCTTCCTGAGCATGAGCTGCATGCTGATTGGATGTCAATTGTCTGTCAACACTCCAAACCAGGAAGTGTTGGCAGCCATCTTGTGCCTCTGTAGAACTGATGCACAAGAAAGCAGTGAAACAAACGTGCAAAAGCATGCAAAGGGTATATATTACCTACTGGTGGTCGCCAATAGGTAGATATAGTTAGGACCTAGTTTCCATAGGAAATCCGCAAAATTCTATTTGGAATACCTTTGGCGCAGGTCGACGAATACACGCGAAATTCTCCAAGAAAATGGCCTGCTCTGCTTCGCTTCTTCCCTGAAAAGTTGGGGGTGATTCGTCAAGTGGGGGCCGAGAAAAAAGGGGGGTCCCAAAATGTGTTTTGCCCATGCAATTTTCCATCAGGCTTTTAGCCAGGGCTACAGCCCGAACGGCTGAACGGAATTACACCAAATTTGGCAGAAAGGTAGAGTTCGGTTCGCAGATTGTGCTTTTTTTTAAATGGTGTAAATCCGTTCAGTAGTTCCTGAGAAAATCAAAAGTAAAATCATAGTGATATCTAGAGACGAAGTACCGTACTCTGTACTGTACTCTGTACCTTCCCGAGCATGAGCTGCATGCTGATTGGATGTCAACTGTCTGTCAACACTCCAAACCAGGAAGTGTTGACAGCCATAAGTAAGCAGTGAAACACACGTGCAAAACACGCAAAGGGTATATATTACCTACTGGCGGTCGCCAGCAGGTAGCTATAGTTAGGACCTAGTTTCCATAGGAAAACCGCAACATTCTATTTGAAATAACTTTGGCACCGGTGAACGAATGCATGTGAAATTCACCAAGAAAATGGCCTGATCCACTCCGCTCCTTCCCTGAAAGTTTGGCGGTGATTCGTCAAGTGGGGGTTGAGAAAAAAGGGGGTCCCAAAATGTGTTTTGCCCATGCAATTTTCCATAAGACTTTTAGCCAGGGCTACAGCCCGAACGGCTGAACGGAATTACACCAAATTTGGCAGAAAGGTAGAGTTCGGTTCGCAGATTGTGCTTTTTGTTAAATTGTGTAAATCCATTCAGTAGTTCCTGAGAAAATCAAAAGTAAAATCATAGTGATATCTAGAGATGAAGTACCGTACTCTGTACTGTACTCTGTACCTTCCCGATCACCAGCTGCATGCTGATTGGATGTCAACTGTCTGTCAACACTCCAAACCAGGAAGTGTTGGCAGCCACCTTGTGCCTCAGTAGAACCGAGGCACAAGAAAGCAGTAAAACAAACGTGCAAAACACGCAAAGGGTATATATTACCTACTGGCGGTCGCCAGTAGGTAGATAGTTAGGCCCTAGTTTCCATAGGAAATCTGCAACAGTCTATTTGGAATAACTTTGGCGCCGGTGGACGAATGCACGCAAAATTCTCCAAGAAAATGGCCTCTACCGCTCTGTTCCTTCCCTGAAAGACTGGGGGTGATTCGTCAAGTTGGGGCCGAGAAAAAAGGGGTCCCTAAAGGTGTTTTCCCCATACAATTTTCCATTGGACCTTTAGCCAGGGCTGCAGCCCGAACGGCTGAACAGAATTACACAAAATTTGGCAACAAAATAGAGTTTGATTCGCAGATTGTGCTTTTTGTTAGTGTAGATCCGTTCAGTAGTTCCTGAGAAAATCAAAAGTAAAATCATAGTGATATCTAGAGACGAAGTACCGTACTCTGTACTGTACTCTGTACCGTACTCTGTACTGTACTCTGTACCTTCCCGAGCACGAGCTGCATGCTGATTGGATGTCAACTGTCTGTCAACACTCCAAACCAGGAAGTGTTGGCAGCCATCTTAGGCCTCGGTAGAACGGAGGCACAAGAAAGCAGTGAAACAAACGTGCAAAACACGCAAAGGGGGCAGGGTAGAAACACCCTGACCCCCTAGGCCTGCTTAGGGGATCTCAAAAGGACCCCCAAGGCCCCCCCAAAATATCCTCTAAAATCAGCTGAACTACGAATTCCGATTGACTCACCTGTTATCAGGAGAGACCTCAGTGTTGCATCTTTGAGCCCAGTACTGATCCTGAAAAGCAATTCTAACCATATTTACCAGTAATTTGAATTTCCTTCCATAGGAAGCCATTGTCTGGTTTTCACCAGGTGTCTACTTTCACAAATTAAAAATATTTCTAAAAAATCGACTGTATGACTTAAACACATTATTTCAACTGTTTACAGGAGATGCGCCAGTGCTGGAACCAGGATCCACCACTGAGTAAGAAAAAGTATTGATAACACTACTTACCTGCTAAGTGAATTTCCTCCCATAGGATAACATTGGTGATTCTATGTGAAAAGATTTCTAAGTGTCAACTTTTAAAATACAATAATATTCCTTAAAAATCACTACTGTAACTAAAACACTTTTACTCAACCGTTTACAGGAGATGTCCAAGGACTGAATCTAAGATCCAGTCCTGTGGTTAGAAAAGTAATCCATAAAGTAACTAATTTCATTTAACTAGAAAAACACATTGAGGCCAATGTTTATTTGTGTTTGAAATTGTGTTGCCCATTGCATCAACTGTAACTACTGTACTTAAAAGTCTATTGCCTATTTGCAAAGTATTTAAACTAAAGTAATTCATTCTGAGAAATTATATTTTGTAATGTAATGTATAATGTAATTACAATGTAATTTAAAAAATAAAATATCTAAAAATAAATAGTTTAAAAAATGTAGTAAATCAGTATAAAAAAATATAACAATTAATACTTTTAAAAATTGGCATTTACAAAACCTTCGAAATTCACTGAAAAAACCAAAGGTTTCAGGCCTGATATAGTTAAGAATTAGCATTTAAAAAACCTTTGAAATTCACTGAAAAAGAAATAGGTTTCAGGCCTGATATAGTTAGGAATTAGCATTTAAAAAACCTTTGAAATTCACTGAAAAAACATAGGTTTTAGGCCTGATATAGTTAGGAATTAGCATTTAAAAAAACCTAAGAAATTCACTGAAAAAACTGTAGGTTTTAGGGGTGTTATATTTAGCTGGACATTTCCCTCGTACAAAACCATTGAAATTCCTCAGATATAGTTAGTTGTACTAACTATATCTCACGCGCCCGCAATCCACTGCTGATGATGTCACATATTACATCATTCATGGCATGGTCAGTGACATCACTGACGACATCTCAAATGACATCACTGATGACATCATCCAGTGAATGTGGTTTGATTCGTTATTTAAATATGTATAATATATATAGCAATTTGCAGTGAAGAATGAGTGGATATATAAACATAAATATCTGGATGGAGGATTTAGTAGAGTGTGATTGACTGTTTACTTGACTAATTTAAAGTGTCTCTCTAAATTTATTTATTACAAAGGTTTTATATAGCGCTACTCGACCCAAGAGTATCAGAGCGCTTTACAGGGAAGGTAAAACATAATAATAGAAAATAACAAACAATATATTGGATAGTGTGAGCAAGAGCACTTGATGCTCGAAACGCGTCATCTAAGGAGGATTTAACAACAAATAAATTCCTTGCCGTAAGCCGTGGTGGTCCGCTTCTTCTTTTCGCCTATGGGAGGTTCTGAAGAATCCGAGCTGATATATATATATATATATTCACTGAAAAAACCATAGGTTAGAGACCATATATAGTTAGCTGGACATTTTATTGACATAAAACCAATGAAATTCCATATATAGTTAGTTGCACTAACTATATATCGCGCACCCGCAATCCACTGCTGATGATGTCACATATTACATCATTCATGACATGGTCAGTGACATTACTGATGACATCACTGATGACATCTCAAATGACATCACTGATGACATCTCAAATGACATCACTGATGACATCATCTAGTGTCTGTGTGTTTTTGTAAAGTTTAAATATGTTTTACATATTGAAGAATGAGTGGATGTATGGAAGACTGAGTGTGTGTGTGGCTGGCTGGGAGGTGTGTGACTCTGTGCATATCAATGTGTACTTGTATCAGTGATTGTATAAGAGAGTAAGTATGTGTTAGTATATGTGTGAAAAGTATGGTGTTCTGTGTTTAACTGTATAGATGAGGAAATCTAAGTGTGATTGATTCTTCACAGGACTGACTAGGTGTATGAGTGCATATGATAGTGTTGTAATAATGAGTGACTGTATGTATGAGTGATTGTATGGGTGAATGAGTGAATGTGTGTGTAGACGTAGGAATCAGTGAGTGCTTATGTAGTAACTGGTATTGGTGTGTCATGATTTCATCAGTGATGTCATTTGAGATGTCATCAGTGATGTCATTTGAGAAGTCATCAGTGATGTCATCAGTGATGTCACTGAAGTATGGTGTTCTGTGTTTAACTGTATAGATGAGGAAATGGAAGTGTGATTGATTCTTTACAGGACTGACTAGGTGTGTGAGTAACTCCATGGATGAGTGGCAGTGTGTGAGTGTCTGCATAGGTGTATGAGTGCATATGATAGTGTTGTAATAATGAGTGACTGTATGTATGAGTGATTGTATGGGTGAATAAGTGAATGTGTGTGTAGACGTAGGAATCAGTGAGTGCGTATGTAGTAACTGGTATTGGTGTGTCATGATGTCATCAGTGATGTCATTTGAGATGTCATCAGTGATGTCATCAGTGATGTCATTTGAGATGTCATCAGTGATGTCATCAGTGATGTCACTGACCATGTCATGAATGATGTAATATGTGACATCATCAGCAGTGGATTGCGGGTGCGCGATATATAGTTAGTGCAACTAACTATATATGGAATTTCATTGGTTTTATGTCAATAAAATGTCCAGCTAACTATATATGGTCTCTAACCTATGGTTTTTTCAGTGAATTTTCAAGGTTTTTTAAATGCGAATTCCTAACTATATATGGTCTATAACCTATGGTTTTTTCAGTGAATTTCATTGGTTTTTTAAAAGCTAATATCTATAGCTGTAAAATATATTCTTTATTACGTGACGTATCACGTAGCCACATGAGACGCCTCATGACGCGTCGCATAACCGTGACGTATCGGCTCAGCAGCGCAAACAAAACCCGTAACGTAAGCGTGCCGGAGCACGCTTACAGATATATATATTTTTTTTAACCTTAATTAGACAAAATCCACACGTGCACATATCTTGAGGCCTTGCAAAGGCACATCAAACAAACAGTCCCTACAATTTTGCCAAGTTTGCTGGAAATCTATTCCCTTAATTTTTTTTTTACTGTTTCTCTTGGTTTTCCCCTTGTTACGCTTACCGGGACGCTACCCGGTACGCGAACCGGACGCTCCAAAAACACAAGATGGCGGACTCCCATTACGCTGCCGGTTAGCTGCCCGGTTCGCGTACCGGGAGGCGCCTCTACCGCGAAAAATCGCGGGGGACTTTAATATCCCCCTCATCAATCCTAGGGGGTCAGGAGGGGTTTACCTTGCCCCCTTTCCTTCATTTCCCCCTTCTTTTTTCACCACATCTTGTCTCTCGAACCTACCGAGAGACAAGATGGCGGCCGCTCCGGACTGTTTACAATGTTGACAGCTACGCTGCCGGTTAGCTGCCCAGTTAGCTGCCCGGTGAGCTGCCCGGTGAGCTGCCCGGTTCGCGTACCGGGACGCGCCTCTATGGCGTAAAATCGCAAAAAAAAAATGTTTTTTTATTTTTTGCCCCGCGGGGCACTTTAATATCCCCCTCATCAATCCTAGGGGGTCAGGAGTGGTCTACCTTGCCCCCTTTCCTTCATTTCCCCCTTCGTTTTTCACCACATCTTGTCTCTCGATCGTACCGAGAGACAAGATGACGGCCGCTCCGGACTGTTTAGAATGTTGACAGACACCGGAGAGCCAATCAGCTTCGCTTCGCGAAGTTCCGTTACGCGTCAGGTACGCGAACCGGGCGCTAACCGGAGCGCTGTCACAGATATATATATTTTTTTAAACGTTAATTTCTCAAAATCCACTGGAGCACATATATTGAGACATAGCAAAGGCACGTCGGGCAAACCATATCTACAATTTTGCCAAGTTTCATGTAAATCTATTCAGCCGTTCGAGCTAAAAGTGAGTCCAACCGCCCTATGGAAAAATGAATGGGAAAAACACGTTTTGGGACCCCCCTTTTTTCTCGGCCCCCCTTGACGAAACCCCCCCAAATTTTCAGGGGCTGCTCAGAAACAAAATGTGCCATTTTTCTGAAAATTTCAGCCAATTCCGTCCACAAACGCCAAAGTTATTAGACATAGAATTTTCAGAAATCCCATAGAGAAAAAATCCTAACTATATATACCCACTGGCTATCGCCAGTAGGTAATATACATATATAAACATATATAGTCTGCATATCTATATAAATATAAATGCATGCATACATATACATATATGCATACATATGCATGTTATTTACATGAAAGTTTTAAAAACACTAATAAAAGCAAAGCTAAAAAGCCACCTCATTACAAACAGAATGGCTTTAACTTAAACGAGGGCGAGATCTATTGCATTTTCAATGCTTGTTTACTTTGGTTCTATCAAGAAGGCATTCAGATGTGTCACACATTTGCCATAAATTCTGAATGTTAGCACTCTAGTTGCTCATTAGATCACTGTAGTAAAGCTAGTGCTCACCAGGGAAGTCTGCTGCCAATCATGGTTTGCAGCCATTTTCCTGCATTTTTTATCCCGCAGACTTTCAGTCCGCATACCATTATCCCGCAAGGTCATTGACCTCGCATACCATTATCCCGCATTTTTTCAAAACGCATGTGCATTTATCGCGCATGCCTTTACAAAGAATTACGTTTTAAAGGCATGTATGGTAAATGCATTTGCGTTGTGAAAACCACGATGACGAGAGAGGTAAGTGGGTTTGTGTTAATTTTTTCGTGGGTTAGTGATTGTGTAGTGTAGTGTAGTGTTGTGTAGTGTAGTGTTGTGTTAGTGTAGTGTAGAGTTGTGGTGGTTGTTTAGTGTAGGGTCATGCTGGGGGTAGTGTTTTAGGGTTTAGGATTGTGTTGTAGTGTTTGCGTAGTGTAGGGTCATGCTGGGGGTAGTGTTTTAGGGTTTAGGGTAGTGTTGTAGTGTTTGCGTAGTGTAGGGTCATGCTGGGGGTAGTGTTTTAGGGTTTAGGGTTGTGTTGTAGTGTTTGCGTAGTGTAGGGTCATGCTGGGGCTAGTGTTTTAGGGTTTAGGGTAGTGTTGTAGTGTTTGCGTAGTGTAGGGTCATGCTGGGCGTAGTGTTTTAGGGTTTAGGATAGTGTTGTAGTGTTTGCGTAGTGTAGGGTCATGCTGGGGGTAGTGTTTTAGGGTTTTGGGTAGTGTTGTAGTGTTTGCGTAGTGTAGGGTCATGCTAGGGTGTAGTATTTTAGGGTTTAGGGTAGTGTTGTAGTGTTTGCGTAGTGTAGGGTCATGCTGGGGGTAGTGTTTTAGGGTTTTGGGTAGTGTTGTAGTGTTTGCGTAGTGTAGGGTCATGCTGGGGGTAGTGTTTTAGGGTTTAGGGTAGTGTTGTAGTGTTTGCGTAGTGTGGGTCATGCTGGGGGTAGTGTTTTAGGGTTTAGGGTAGTGTTGTAGTGTTTGCGTAGTGTAGGGTCATGCTGGGGGTAGTGTTTTAGGGTTTAGGGTAGTGTTGTAGTGTTTGTGTAGTGTAGGGTCATGCTGGGGGTAGTGTTTTAGGGTTTAGGGTAGTGTTGTAGTGTTTGCGTAGTGTAGGGTCATGCTGGGGGTAGTGTTTTAGGGTTTAGGGTTGTGTTGTAGTGTTTGCGTAGTGTAGGGTCATGCTGGGGGTAGTGTTTTAGGGTTTAGGGTTGTGTTGTAGTGTTTGTGTAGTGTAGGGTCATGCTGGGGGTAGTGTTTTAGGGTTTAGGGTAGTGTTGTAGTGTTTGCGTAGTGTAGGGTCATGCTGGGGTGTAGTGTTTTAGGGTTTTGGGTAGTGTTGTAGTGTTTGCGTAGTGTAGGGTCATGCTGGGGGTAGTTTTTTAGGGTTTAGGGTAGTGTTGTAGTGTTTGTGTAGTGTAGGGTCATGCTGGGGGTAGTGTTTTAGGGTTTAGGGTAGTGTTGTACTGTTTGTGTAGTGTAGGGTCATGCTGGGGGTAGTGTTTTAGGGTTTAGGGTAGTTTAGTTGTTTAGTGTATGCTAAAGGCATATTCGTTCTAAAAGTTTTCGTTATTTTAATTTGCGGCCTAATAGTACATGCGGGATTTTTTTTGCGGACTGATGGTATGCGGGATTTCGTCATATATTTGCTAATCATACTTTCTATGGCAAAATGAACCCCCTCATTTTGTTCCTTTTTAAATTAAATGTTTTAAGAGTTACCACTTTATTCCAATCAAGATGGCTTCAGGTGTGCCATACCTTTGTAATAAGTAGGACTGTTAGCACTCTAGTTGTTCTTTAGAACACTCTGGGACATTCTGTCATTGGGCTATAGTTGGGCTACATCTGGCTGATATTTGGGCTACATTTGTTTTTTTTGTCTCTGGTGGCCATCTTTGGGCTACATTGGGCTACATTGGGCTACATTGGGCTACATTGGGCTACATTTGGGCTCCAACATATATATAGCCCAATGTAGCCCAATATATATTTTTCAAAGTTAATTTTCGTAAAAACCACTGGAGCCTATATCTTGAGACATAGAAAGGCACATCGGGCTACCAGTCCCTACAATTTTGCCAAGTTTGGTGTAAATCCATTCAGGCGTTCAGGCTAAAAGTGAGGCCAACCGCCCTATGGAAAATTGCATGGGAAAAACATGTTTTGGGACCCCCCTTTTTTCTCGGCCCCCCCTTGACGAAACCCCCCCAAATTTTCAGGGGCTGCTCAGAAACAAAATGTTCCATTTTCCTGAAAATTTCAGCCAATTCTGTCCCCAAACGCCAAAGTTATTCGACATAGAATTTTCAAAAATCCCATAGGAAAAAAATCCTAACTATATATACCTACTGGCTATCGCCAGTAGGTAATATATATATATATATATATATATATATATATATATATATATATATATATATATATATATATATATATATATATATATATATATATATATATATATATATATATATATATATATATATATATTTATCCACCAAATTGTTCACTTGAAAGTGCACACTTTTGCACGGCCGGTGCAGGACAGCGGAGATGAACGTCCCCACAGTTAAATTTTCACCAAGAAAAGATTAATGTCCGCACTCGCTCAATACATTAAATTGGGTTTATTTAGCAAGAGACTGCAAACAATCCCCTTCACCTACGCGTTTCGACCGCAGGTCTTGATCACAGTGTTACCACTAGTCCATCATTGCTTTCTAGTTTATATACCTTCCTGTCCACTTGCATATAATGATGCATTATGGGTGAGGTAGTTTGAAATTACAATTGGAAAATAAAACGTTTGTTTCACAGATTAAACAATGCTCAGTTTGTAGTCATTGCTGTCACCATTAGAATAGTTCACAATTCCCAATTGTACAATTTTTATCCCCATTATTTTAGTCGCTTATCACTGTAGGAATTTCCTATTTAACCATAATATGAGTTAAAAAACGACTTTTACCAAGAATAATACATTTATCAGTTGCAATGCATTTACTTATTCATTGTAATGTAATCTTTAGTATAGGCTAAGTGCCCAGGGTTTCAAATTTGTACCAATTGGTTCATTCTTCTTAGTAATGGCTAAGTGCCTTTACAATTCATGGTTTTGTCACTTTTGCAACAGTTCTGGCTTCAATGGTTTTATGAGCAGTCTAATTACAGTATTTAATCATATACAGTTCACAGGTGGACGTGCATCTCTTCGTCCATATTTAATCCCCTCGGCATTTTTGTTTGAAATCTGATAATCAGGCACGACTCCAATCGTCTAAGTAATTGTTTCCTATTCCCTCCTCTTTCATGTTGAGGGATGGTTGCAAGTCCACTGTAGCGAACATCTTTCCATGTTTTTCCAGTATGTTTAGACATATGTTTGGCTATTGCGTAGGACATGTCGCCATTCTGAATAGCCCTGATATGTTCAAGAATCCTTTTGTGCAATGGACAAGTAGTCATTCCAATATAATTTTTACCACATGCACATGTTAGCATGTATACCACATATGTTGTTTTGCATGTGATAGTATCCTCCACATTGAAAATCTTGCCCTGTGGATCTTTCAAGGATTTCAAAGATTGGCCTATAGTGCATGCCTTGCATTGATAACATTTATTAAAGCCACTTTGTTTAGATGTTAACCAGTCCTTTTTCTTTTTCAATTGAAAATGGCTTCTCACCAGTTTGTCTTGTAGTGATGGTGGTCTCCTATAGGTCATTAGGGGATGTTCTCCAAGTTTTCCACCAATATCGGGGTCCTTCTTGAGGACATTCCAATATTTATTCAATATTCTTCTCACGTTTTGACTTTCTTTGCTGTAGGTTGTAATCATCCTAATGGGTTCAGTTTGTTTTTTTGTCTTTTCCACTTCTGCTTTGTTGATCAATGTTTCTGTTCTATTCAAAGCTCTCGCTTTTAGTTCACCTTTTTTTACATCATTGTAATTGTATCCTCTTTTGAGGAATCTCTTGGCAGTTTCTTTGTACTTACAATTCATTTCTTTCATGTTAGAGCAGTTTCTTTTCATCCTAATGAATTCCCCATAAGGGATACTTTTTTCAGATTTGTAGGATGAAAGCTTTCTCCATGCAGTATACTATTCGTCGCCGTAGATTTGCGGTGGACTGTTGTTTCAATTTGTCCATTTGCCACATAGACCCTAGTATCTAGAAAAACTATTTCCTTATCACTAATTGTGGATGTGAATCTTAATCCTATTTCATTATTGTTTAGTTCATCTAGATACCTGTTGAATTCCACGGTTGTACCATTCCAGATCAGGAAACGGTCATCGATAAATCGGAGCCAGAGTACGACCTTAGATGTATAATGGTCTTACTCTTCTCCCCAAGCTGCTGTTCTCTCCCACCAACCCATTGCTAGGTTGGCGTAGCTTGGGGAAAATGCAACTCCCATGGCTGTTCCGCATCGTTGAGCATAGTATGTTTTATTAAAGAGAAAGATGTTATTGTTCAGACAAAGTTCTGTCATTTCCTTGATCATATGCCAATGCTGTCATTCTTCATGGGGTTTCTGTTTGAAGAACGATTCCATAGCTGTGAGACCCATGTTGTGAGTTATGGAAGTATATAAGGATACTACATCAATAGTAGCTAGTTGGTATCCTTCCACCCAAGCAATGTTCATCAAATTGCGTAAAAAGTCTCCTGTATCCTTTATATATGACGTTAAAGTAGGGACTATCGGTGGCAAAAAGGAATCCACATAGATTGAAAGATTCTCATATATTGAGCCACAACTGGCAATGATGGGTCTCCCAGGAGGTTTCTTTAGTGTCTTATGTACTTTTGGCAGGAAGCACATTGTTGGCATAATAGGATCTTCATTAGTTAAAAATCGTACTTCTTGATCTGTAAGTAGTCCTTGATTATGCCATTTGGCCAACTTGATATTTAATTCAACAATCAATTCATTGATCTGATTTTTCTTCAGTGTCTCATAATTTTTTGTGTCACTTAGTTGGCGCATAGCTTCCTGCATATAGTCAGTTTTCTCCATAATGACTATGTTCTCGCCTTTGTCAGCGGGTTTGATTTCTCTTGCTAAATAAACCCAATTTAATGTATTGAGCGAGTGCGGACATTAATCTTTTCTTGGTGAAAATATATATATATATATATATATATCCCAAGCGCTGCTTGAAAGAATCGGATGCCGCGTGTAGTCCTCCAGCATACCACGAAAAGCAGACACGAACCCAAAGTAAGTGCAAGAAGTAGCGTTTATTTCTCGCTAGTCAGCCATAACGCGTTTCACCACAAAAGTGGCTTGATCACATGACATATATATGAAGTATGAGTGGGTGTATGAGTGTCTGAATGGATGATTTAGTAGGTGTGCAACAGACTGTATAAGTGAGTGATTAAATATATATATATATATATAAACACACACATATACATACCATACTTGATTCTCCCTTCTTCATTCCGAGCAGGTACCCTGCGCGTGCCTCGTGAGCCACCTGCCTGTCTCCCGTTATCTCCAGAGCGCGTCGCCTAAGCTGAGGGAAATCTGCATAAATGTTTAATTGTGCAAACCTGGACTGAATCTGTCGCAGATGCCTATCTCCTCCAGGACTTGTTCGCCTTTGTTCTGTCTCATCGCCGACAGTCAATTAACCAGCAGCCTTCCTGATTACAGCTCCCTGCAGTGCGGTTACTTCCCTGGGCACCGCGCGAGCCCATCCAGTGACCGTCTCTACCTTTTCACTGCAACACCTCTTGTGTTGCTTGCAGGTACGGAGGCTGTGAAGTGCTTATGAAGTAGGCTTCCCTTACTGCTTTTAGAGGGTTGTTAAGGGCCAGACTGGCCGTTGTGGGCACTGGGCAATATGCCCGGTTCGCCGCAAGGGTGGGGGCTAGTTTTGGGCCCCTGGGGGCCGTTTTTGTTACAGGGACGTTTATGCAGCATAAATCGACCTTGTAACAAAATCTTCCGAAAACCGGCCCGGCAAAGAACTCGGTCGCACCCCCAACCTCCCCCCTGAGGGGCCGGCGTAGCACTTTGCCAGGACTGGTCTTGGTTCCCAGTCCAGCCCTGGGGTTGTTTTTCTGCTGTTCAATTCTTTAAGCGGCAGCTCTGTTTATCACTTCTATTTTTGCCTCTGTGTCTTCCCATTAACAAAGTGTTCAGGGGGCTCGATGCATATTCCTGTCTTTGCTGTCTACCTTGTCCCTTATCAGTTTCTACAAAGTGCCCAGGGGACTGTACTCACATTCCTGTCTTTGCTGAAAACATTGTCCTTGCAGAGAGTTTTTTATCCACAAAAAGAGGATTACGCTGAATCAGCAGCTATGGGCAGACCAGCAGGAATTATGGGGCAAAGAAAGACCAAATTACGTGGCAGAGTTTATTTACTGTGCAGAAAGAAAAAGAAAATTGTGAGGTATAATATGGTACTTTCTGTGGTTGTGTTATTTTGTCGTCTGACCACACGTTAATACTGTTTGAACAAAAGTTTCACCTCCTTTCTGGCAGTTTAACGCCTAAATACAGAAGTCAGCACTTGAAAGCAGATCTGTTAAGATTTGTAAAGGGTCTGCCTTCTCACAGGACCACAATGTATGGTACTTTATTATAGTAACTTTAGATCTGTTTAAGCTAGAATTGTTTTTATTGATATCTCTCAGTGGCGCAGCAGATACTGGATTGTATGGGAGGAGTTGTGAAATGACATATTCATCCTCACCTGCACCTATATCCATTCAAGCGTACAATACAGATTCCGATAAGGATGTGTGGCCTCTTCCACACCTCTCCTTATCCCCTATTTCCGGATCCTGATGTAAAAGTCTCTACCTGAAAGACATCTCTTGTCAGCCTCGAGGTAATTATTGGGCATTTTTCCTTGAGAAATGTCAGCGGGTTTGGTTATTTATCTGCAGTGAACTGCGAGAGTGCGGTTTTGGCCACCAAACTCCTTAATGCGATAGGCACAATGACGGAAGTGACCACAAGTATTGCAATTAACATCCACTTGTGATGAGTGTCCTGTGTTAGCCTCTCTCTGGGGCATATGTACAAGCCATTAGCACCACCAGAGCATCTCTTTATTTGACGGTCTGATGGCGCTATGCCCTGCACCATATTTAGAAAATTTTGTTAAGCCACTTTTTGTGCCTTATCGCAGCTTTGTAATTATGCTACCCTTTCACACAAGTATCTGTTTGAAATGGGCATGAAATGGGTGTTGCTGAGGGCGTCCCACTGGGATCACTGAAATAATATCGAGGGACAGAATATCGACCATCAAAAATATCGTTGACAAAATATCGAGAGACAAAATATCGAGTTTCTATCTACAAACAGGTAAGTACAAAAATATCGAGTTAAAAATATCGTTTACAAAAATATAGTTGTAAAAAATATCGTATTTACTAAAAACAGTGTTAAATTAAATTAATATTAATAATTAATTACTAAAATATACTTAAAATTACTTAAATTAACTTATAATAATTAAATAATTAATGAAAGTTAAATAAATATTTTTTTATTTCATATTTATTAAAACATATATATATAGTAACAAAATATAATAAAATAATACCCAAAAACTGAAAACTGACCCTGAACCCTAAAAATACCCCTTTACCCAAAAACCCAAAACTGACCCTGAACCCTAAAAATACCCCTTTACCCAAAAACTGAAAACTGACCCTGAACCCTAAAAATACCCCTTTACCCAAAAACTGAAAACTGACCCTGAACCCTAAAAATACCCCTTTACCCAAAAACTGAAAACTGACCCTGAACCCTAAAAATACCCCTTTACCCAAAAACTGAAAACTGACCCTGAACCCTAAAAATATCCCTTTACCCAAAAACCCAAAACTGACCCTGAACCGTAAAAATAAAAACGATTTTTTTTACTATCTATATTATATACTTACATATTTTCACTTTCTATATTATTTACAGTCGATATTACTTCACTTACCTTAAAAACGATATTTTGGCTGTCTATATTCTGTCTTGTCGATATTTTGTCCAAACGATATTTTAAACTCGATATTCTGTCCAAACGATATTTTGGAGTCGATATTATGTCTGTGCACCGTCCCACTGCAATGTCCATTGCTTATTGATGCTGCCCCAGATTTACAAGGAGGTGTAAATATGTGGCAGAGCCAAAAACGAATGCCATGCAAAAGGAGACGTTAGAATGGCGCACACAGAGAAATGCTTTTATTTCTCCTCATTTTTGCTTTTTTTGTGTGTGCTGCATTCTGCATCACACATAGTAAGAGCAAATCGTCATTATTGATTGTTTATGTTCAGAAAGGTATCCCTTCCTGCACTTAAACAATCATTAAATAATGAGTATTTGCTACTTCAATGTGTGCTGCAGTAGGCAGTACACATAGAAGTAACAAACCGCCATTATGGATTGTTTATGTGCCCGAAGGCACACCTTCCTGCACATAAACAAACATTCTCTGCGACGCATGCACCCTTGCACTACGGTGCCTGCACTGGTACTAGGCACCTAATTTTAGCGCCAGCGCTAGGGAAAACACAGGGGTGCGCTGTATTGTAGTAAATACGGCACATCCCTACATTTTAAAAATATTGGAGCGCGGCGCTGCCAAATTTGATGCAGCACCGTGATCCGACATTTTGTTGTACGTATGCCTCCATGTGTTCTAAGCTCTCACAGCACACACTCTTTTGACACATTTTGATGACATTGAGCAGGATAGAGCCTCCAGTGGGTGACTGAGTGAATCAGGGTCAGGGCCGGACTGGGAACCAAAACCGGCCCTGGCAAAGTGCTCGGCCGGCCCTCCCCTCGGGGCTTGTGGGTGCCGCTGAGTTCTTTGCCGGGGCCGGTTTTCAGCCAATTTTGTTACAGGGCCGATTCTACAGCTATGCTTCAAAAACAGCCCTGTAACAAAAACGGCCCCCGGTGCCCCAAACCGGCCCCCCACCCGTGCGGCGCACCGGGGGATTGCTGGTGCCCGCTACGGCCAGTCCGGCCCTGATCAGGGTTTAGAGACTGCAGAGACCTTCTGTGCAGATGTCCACCAGCCTGCAACACAGATGAGCAGCCAGTATAATTTACTAACTAAGGTTCTCAGTCTCTGTCAACAGCGTCCGTTACATGCCATGGTCCTCTTTATAGGCCTTCGTCTTTCCTACTTCCTTTTACATTTTTCTGCATTCATTCTCGCCACCTGTAAGTTTAGAAGGGGTAGAAAATCGAATCCCAGTTTAAAGAAAAATGCAATTATTCCTCAAACCTGAGGATACATCACAAGCAGATCATTCCATTAGAAACTGCCTCCCATGACAGCTAGCTAGCCCCAGGGAAGTTCCACAAACACCACGTTAAAACTCTCTGCACAAAGGGCAGCTGCAGAGCTATGTGTATGGATGAACTCGAGTAAGAAAACACTGATCAATTTCACCCTATGACAGTTGCTTCCGGCCAAACCGTAAACCAGCCAGGACAATTCCTAAACCAATCAATGACTGCAGAATATGGCCCTTAACCGTGAAGCGATGCTTCCCAGGAGAATCAAAGAGGATCTGGAGTGCGAATATTCACCTCAGGCCGAGTAGCCGGCTACATATTCACTAGGAATAGAGGCTGATAGTGATACTGATCCCTACAATTGTAGGGATTGTAAGAAAGCCTCACACCTGAATACCTGCTACAGTGAGGTTAAAGTTTGCATGAAGCATTCCTAGCTTTCTAGGCTCATGTATATTAGTATTAGCGGAGTGCAGAATTGTGCATTTTATTAATTCGGTCAAACTCTAGTGGAAATTAGTCAAATTATGTGAATGGTGAGAGATGTGGTTTGACAGGATTTCTTGTGAAATTTTCTCACAAAGTCTTTGTGTAACAATTCACGCAATAAACTGACAAGAGTCTGGCCCGAGCAAAAATGACTCCCAGCAAGATATTTTCTGTGCAAATGAGTCTACTGCAAGCAAAAAACACGATAGACTACATGAAGAAACAAGCATTTGCAATGCAATAGGTCTCGCATTAGGAAAGTTTGAGCTATTGGTATTGTAAATTACACATTTTGTATTTATGTTTTGTTTTTGAAAATAGCGAAATTAATAGCTTTGTCATTTACAATGCCAATAGTTATAACTTTCGCAAATGTGACACCTATAGCATTTGTAATGCAATATGTGTTGTATTTACGTGACTTACATGGATTGATATTGCAAATAACAATGGCTTTTATTTTTTTTCAATAATGAATACTAAAATAAAAGTTATTGTAATTTATAATAGCCTAAACTTTTGTAAATAACTTATGTGAAGATTATGTTCAGTGTATTTTATTGTGACGAAAATCCAAGAACAGAAGTGAAATATCAACATGTTTTTGTTACATTTGTAATAAAGCTTGAAACAATGAGAGAACATATTTGAACCAGTTGTTGATGAATGGTTGCACAGATTGATGCTGTGGTGGCGCTGAGTGATGTTGTGATGGCGAATGAGTGATGCTGTGGCGTTCAGTGATGCTGTGTAGCGCATAGTGATGTTGTGGTGCCCCTGAGTGGTGTTAAATGATGCTGTATTCTATGCTATGTTTTGTTTTGCTATCCTATGTTTTGCTTTGTTATGCTATGCTATGTTTTGCTATCCTATGCTTTGATTTGTTATGCTATGCTGTGTTTTGTTATGCTATGCTTTGCTATGAAATGCTTTATGCTATGCTATGCTATGTTTTGTTATGATATGCTATGTTTTGTTGTGTTTTATTATGCTATGCTTTGTTTTGCTATGCTATGTTTTTTATGCTATGCTATGTGTTGTTGTGTTTGGTATGCAGTGCTATGTTTTGCTATGCTATTATATGTTTTGTTTTGCTATGCTATGTGTTGTGCTATGTTATGTTTTGTTATGTTATGCTGTTTTGTTATGCTATGCTATGTTTTGTTGTGTTTTGTTATGCTATGTTTTATCTTATGCTATGTTTTGTTCTGCTATGTTTTGTTGTGTTTTGTTATTCTATGCCATGTTTTGTTATACTATGCTATGTTTTGTTTTGCTATGCTTTATGTTATGCTATGTTTTGTTATGCTATGTTTTGTTGTGTTTTGTTATGCAATGCTATGCTTTGTTGTGTTTTGCTATGCTATGTTTTGTTTTGTTATTCTACGTTTTGTTTTGCTATCCTATGCTTTGTTTTGTTATGCTATGCTATGTTTTGCTATTATATGCTTTTTTGTTATGCTATGCTATGCTGTGTTTTGTTATGCTACGCTATGCTTTGTTATGCTATGCTGGTGAGGGTGTGTGAGTGTGAGAGGCGGTGAGGGTGTGAGGGTGAGGGAGGTGAGGGGGTGTGAGGGTGAGTGGGTGTGAGGGTGAAAGGGTGTGAGGGTGAGGGGGTGAGGGGGTGTGAGGGTGAGGGTGTGTGAGGGTGTGAGGTTGAGGGGGTGTGAGGGAGTGTGTGAGAGTGAGGGTGTGAGGGTGTATTCCCTACTTAGGACAATATTGTGTTTAACGGCTATTCACTCCCTAAGAGAGTGTAACGGGGTATTGTACATGTGATGGACTCTACCTGTGATGTAACGTTTAGCGTGCACACTCTTAAATCCGGGTTTGTACACAGGTAGGGACCCTATTAACCTAAGCAGCTCTTGATCCCCGGCTCCGGCGGCAGGTTAGCCCAGCACCATGTGACTCTGGGCAATAGCTCGCTTAATCTTCCCGACGGCCCCCAGCGCCTAGAGACCCTTACGGGTGATTGTGCGCTTTACAAATGTGGACTTTGATAAATTGTCATCTCTTTGGATGCAGGTTTAAACGGAACCCTCTATTTTTCTCTGATAGGATGTAAAGTGAGTTTGGTGGTCTCAGTCTGGCCCCTTGGGTGTGCTTAGCTTTTCTGGGTATTAATCCCCCTCTAATAATCAACCACCATTACACTGATCCGTTAAATGAAAGGTGTTTGTGCCGCAATAGGGGTGGGGGAATGCTCAGTCACCTGTCTCCCTTGTAATGCAGTGATTCCATTCCTCAGCATTTGGTAAAAGAAGGTAGAAAGCGGAGGTGAAAGGGTAAAACTTGTCATTGCACCAAAAATATGAAAATAATGTGCGTAATGTCACTGGAAGAAGTTTATTTCTCTTCTGGCTTCCCTTACGTCCGCCCCACTTTGCACACAAAGAACAGAGGGCTAGAATAGATTCTAGAAACAGCCCAGGCAAAATGTTCCATCCAGCCCCACACTGTAGGAGGCAGCCACTAAAGGGGGCTCCAGTGGCATGGATGTGTCATGGTAGCCAGTCCGGCTCTCAGAAGCCCCTGAACCTGCATTTCACGGGGCAAAAGCCAGCATGGCCGAGTGACCAGTCCAAAACTGACACATTACATCTCACACAAAACCCAAAATGTACTTACACCGAAAATAGGGAACATTTTATTGCATAACTGGTGGAAGAGGCAGTGCTTACTTGCAGGTGGGGCCCACCGGCACTCTTTTCTGGGGCGCTGGGACTTATTTTCATCCATCAGTGATTGCCATTGAAGAAGGGACGTGGGGTGTGTGAGGGTCGCCAGTGCTAGTATCTATGAGGCGTCCGAAAGCTGTAAGTCACGGAGAGGCCTGGTGACAGGGAGACTTCCGGAGTGAGCCAGGCAAGGCACGAGTTACACTCAGACGTGACAGACAAGGAGGAGAGACTTGACAACCGTTCCGAAAACGAAACCCTTTTCACATGAGGACGATATGGGAGAGGGAAATGGGTGAGAAGGGCTAACAGATCTTGGAAAAAAAGTGGAATATAAAATACGAGGCGGAGGTTGAAACAAAAAAAGATACAAACATAGTAATCAATGGACAGATATAGGCAGGAACTGTGGAATAAACAGAGATGGACACACAATTAGAGACAGGGAGACAAACTGCTAGAACCATCGACACTTACAGACACAGGAACATATGCAGTGCTTTAAATGGGCTGGTACTGTCCGGTAGGGAGTACCGGCACTTTTTTATTTTGAGAGGGAGAGTACCGGCACTTCTCAAGAGAAATGCTATACCTTTAATTGGAGATTACTGGCACTTCTCAGCAACAAGCAGGTACTCTGGGGCAGAGTACCAGCACTTCTATTTTTCAATTTCAAGCACTGCAACATATGTATACACAGGGAAACAGACTGAGACAGACAGACAAACAGTAAACAGAGTACCAGTCAAATAGAGAGACATGCAGGGGTACAGATATGAGAAATATTCAAGTGAGAGGAGAGTGAATGAAATTTAGAGTGAGAGAGACAGGAAGACTGAGAGAGAGAGAAATAGAGGGGGGGAGACAGACAAACATAGAGAGATAAATTAAGAATACAGAAATGAAATCTGACAGGCGGACATACACCCTCCTATACCTCAGAGATGAAGGAGAGAAACCTCGATTGAGAGCCGAAAACAACAAGACGCTGTGGCAGAGAGGGGCCGCGCAGGCAGCATCTGGGGGGATTTAAATGCAAACTAGCATAAACGTTATCACGCCAACCAGTGGGTCATTGTGAACACGCGCACAGAAGGTACGCCTTTAACGTGTACATGGCACAGCGTTAACTCCTGGGCGTGCACGTGTAGTACAGAACACCACCGCGTGCACATGCTCGAGTTACAGCGGTAATGCGGGGCGCCTTAAAACCCCAGGAGCTCTCGGTGGTACCCCCTACAGCACCCATGGCAAACAGATCACCCCAATCCCCCCCTCCCACACACACACCTACTGTGCACTTCACTGCATCCGACGCACACGCTATGCATTGTTCGGACTCTGTGTGAGTGCCACCTGTGCCCCAGAGTGAGGAACCATACACCCCTCACATACACACGCATGCACACACACTCGCACGGTCGTGCTCAGGCACCATAACTCACGCGCTTGTGTGAGAAACTACGAAGACAAGACCCCACCCACCACACAGGCACCTACGGAAGCACGCACGGGACTGCTGTGGCAGGAGGAGCTATACCACACACTGCACTCTGCTTACCACATGAGAGGGAGGGAGGACCCCCATACCTGCGCCTACTGACAGCAGGATGAGGAGAGAGACCCCAGCCCCTCTCCCCATACTGCCTGGGTCCACAGAAGGCGCGCTAAGTGGTCAGGCAAGGCAGGTGTGCACAATAAATAGCTTGCATTTCTTTTCCTGCTGAGGGGGCTTTGAAATAACCGATAAGAGAAACAAGGCTCTTATCAAACTTCAGGGGGAAAAAAGGAAACACCCACACCACGTAGACACAGGTTCGAGTTTGTAGGAGTCAGGAGCAGAGTGTGGACACACGGACTGAGGGGGACAGTCCAAACGCTGTCCGAGGTCTGTCCAGACGGAGTTCTCTTCGGCAGACCCTGCAGCTGGGCGAGAACCTGGGACCAGAGACCCAGAAGTGGGAGGACCGTTTCGGTGCTGACTCTCGGTGTGAGAGAAGACGGCCAATGCTGCAGACTTTGGAGCTGGAGTACCAGGTTCGAGCCTCGGCGTCGGCTCAGCATCTTGTGATTCTGGGCAAATAACTTAATCTGACCGCGCCTACCAAAAACCAGCGCCCCCTGCAAGCGCCAGGACGTCAGCCTGCAAGGCGCTAGCACGGAAGCTAAGTCACATGCAACCATGGATCACACACGCCCCCCAAAGGCACACAGCTCACAGTAAAGTAACCAGTGTACATGTCACCAGCATTCTAACACACAAAGTAAATAACCCCAACTTACATTCTAACAATGACATCATGACCTGTCATTTCAAATCACTGGCCAAAACAACTGCACATTAATTCCGTCCACACCCGTGCGCCGTGAGTGACAGTCCATATCTGTCGTGCGAGCAGCTCACACTGACCGTTACAAAAATGTAACTACACCCGTTAGCTGAGAGTGACTACCGCTGGACAGTATAAGCCAGCCCTGCCGTTCAGTAGAATAACCAGGAAGTCAGGCATCCTTGCCCGTGACATGGGCGGGTCCTGTGACGCGGCCGGAAGAGGCCGGTGTTGCTCGTTGATGCGGGGCTCCCATCATGAAGGGAGAGCTCCGCGGTAGCGTGAAAATACAGAGAAGTGCCCCGCGTGTGGAGATGCGCCGGAGAAAAGGAGCGCAGCGAGGCGATGCCACAAACGAGCACGGTGAGTGGAGGGGGGATATGTGTGTCTGTGTGTGCACGTGTGTGTGCGCGTGAGCCCATGAGTGGTGGTGGTGGTGGTGGTGGGGGAGGGGGGTGCGTGCGTGTGTGTGTGTGTGTGCGCGTGCCTGCCTGCCTGTGTGGGTGTGTGTGTGTGTGTGTGCGCGCACGAGCCTGCGTGTGTGTGTCTGTGGGCGTGCCTGCGTGTTTGCGGGGATTCGGAGCCAGGGGGCGGGCAGCCTGATACAAAAGCGCGAGGCGCGCTCACGGGGACAAATCTGAGACAGCAGAGGCGCGTGGCCGAATGCTGTCTCAGATTCCCCTGAAAGTAACAACTATAGGTCCTGAGCTAGACAGCGCATGCTACGCATGCGCAGCTCTACGCTCGACCTAAAAAATTCATATACTTCACGAAGAAGGAACATTGTTCATTTACCAAATTTCAGAAGTGCAATTAATAATTTAAAGAGCCCTAGCTTGCAGTCATCCTGAAATCAAGGTTTCTGATAAGAGCCAGGGTAAAGGTTGACATCAGATGTTGCTAGATGCTGTAAAACAAATGCACTCAAGGTAATTAATGCTTATTTCAATGAGAAGTTTTTTTGAGTTTTTAGAAAGGAATTATGGGCCTGATTTAGAAGTTTGGTTGGCCTGGTACTCCACCACAAATGCAATGGCGTACTCTGTCTGTCAACCTCTTGGTCTGCCCACCTCATTTTGTGACAGGAGACCGCAAGCTTTCCATTAATGGAGTTCCCATTGTCACTGTTCATGAAAAGTTTCTTGCAGTGGCTACACTGACTAGAGGCTGGTGGTGGATGGGCATTATATGATTCACCCAATTTAGTATGATGTGCTCCTTTTCTTGTTCATCACCGCCAGGAATTACCCCCACCCCCTTTATTCTTGGAAAAAAATCTCAGGGGGTGGGATCGTTAGTTTTTGGGTTCTGCAAAGACAACCTTCCATTAATGGGAGATTTAATGGGAGTTATTTTTTAAATGTCGAAATTTGTAGAGACTGCTGTCAAAACCAATAATGGCTGTTGTAAAGTGGTATATTAGTCATGATAAGTTGTGACTTACCACTAGCAATAAGGTGTCTTGCTTCGCACTTCCAGATAATTCAGAATACCACACGTGGCTCATGCACAACGAAGCAATAGACACAACACCACATGCCCTGGAGAGGGATTTCACTTTACAAAATGAAGCACATCTCTTTCAAGACTAAGGCTTGGGGTTTTATTTTTGCAATGATCTCTAACAAAAAGGCTTTTCCAAATGTCAAATGAATACCATTTGAATGTGTATATATATATATATATATATATCAATCCACAATCCTGAAGCGCAAGGGAACGCGCAGAAATCAGGTACAGACCACAGAAGTTAGGTGCAAGATGAGTGCTTTTATTCCAAAATGGGCAGCAGCATGATGCGTTTCGTCCGGGAAACCTGGACTTGATCACATGACAATGCTCAGACACCTCCCATTTAAGTACTGACATCAATTACAATAAATCCCACCTTCAAAATGTCATGGAAATAGAAGAAATTCTCCGTAATCTTTTTACAGAGTATCAACATTTGATAAAATAGTCAAAGTAATTCATAAAATTTTAAAAGAGACAAAATAATACTTAATACTGTCTCTAATGTGGTCCTTGTGAGAAGTTGGCCTGGTATATGATGTTCACTATTCTAGTGAGCACCTTGTATCAGTCCAAACAACCCTTATGGTGATGGTTGTAAAGTCAACCTTATAGACCAGCTATCCTAGTGGTAGCATGGACAAAAGCAGTCTTAAGCTAAACTCAAGAGGGTATGTGAAGCCAGCTGTTTTACAATATGCAAACCTTTTAATACCAAAAGAAAGGACACCACACAGGTTATATATTCAATATATGTATGTATTTATTTCTAAACAACCCCCTGTACTCTTTATGAGCACAGAAGCACAAGCGTATAACAAGGAACTTAATATAACATACAATAAGTTGCACAATATGGATAGGCCCTGGTGGCCCGTTAAACCATATACCAAAATAGTGGTATAAGAACCACGTCACGAACAATGGTAAAGCCTAGGGCCTTGGGAATCACTGGGGCTACACTGGACTAACAGTGGTTAGGGAGCAGGAGGCCCACAGGATGCGGGTGCAGTGTCTGAATGCACATGTGTGCACCTATGGAAGTCAATGGTTGCGTAAAGTTAGAAAGTTAAAGAGTTAAGAGTCTTCCGACTGGACAATAACTAAACCACTTGAAACTAGGGTACTAGGAGAGTAAACCTACACAGGAGCACCGCAGTACTCGCGTTACCTCACCCACAGGAAGCGGGTGCATAGGTGTCAAAGTGTGTCGGGTTTCGTTGTGGAGTTCTTTGGAGCCTTGGAGAAAAGATGCTGCATGCGACCAGGAGAGAAGATTACGATTGGATCCAAGGGTGGATCGAGGATGAAGAGTATCTGAAAGCAGAGGGGACAGAGTCTGGGTCACTAGCCAGTGACCAGGATGGAACCAGGAAGGAACCAGGCGATGTCGGGATGCGATCAGGTGCTGTTGTGAAGTTTGTCTCCGCTGCCACGGGGACCAGGAGGTGTTGACGACAACCAGGTGCTGGACACAGACTGTCCAACAAAGGTTCTCGCTGTCGGCGGTGTCGGTTCTCGAATCGGAGTCAACGGGCCTTGGCAAATGCAACCCACGCAGGAATCACAGATGGCTTCTGGATCAGACCAGCAAGGTCTGATGGGCTGCTCCTTTTCATGGGAGCAAGGGCCAGTCTGGAGCAACTAGACCAGCATTGGAAAATCAAAGGTTCATCGTCCCAGAGGCCACTAGCCAACGGGCAAGTGACCGGACAGACGAGTTGAGCAGGAAAATGCAAAAGGGCCCCACACAGCACTCGGTGAGTATGGAGAGGTGATCTTCAGTGCAAAGGATGCTCGGGGTTGGGGCTTCTCAATCCCCAATGCACAGCTTCGAGGGTGCCTCAAGAGCTGCACAGAAGGCACTTTGCTGGCTTTCCAAGATGGCCAGTCCCACATCTCTCGTCGCCTCCACGGGTCTCAGCTTTGCTGTGGCTCGAGCTGTTGGATGTCTGGAAGTCTGGTTCTTGTCAGGCTCTGTCGTTCGAGCTCCGGCGGGAGCAACGATAAAGCAAACCGTTGAGCACTTGATGGTGCCTGCTTGCACAGGGTGGTCACTCCTTGACAACAAGGGAGATTCTTCAGTCTTCTATGTCGAGTAGGATGTCGAAGGGTCCAGAGTTTCATATCAGAGTTTCAGTCAGGATTATCTAAAGTCTAAGGACACAGCTCCTAACTTTATTCCAAATCAAGGGGCTGGATTACCTGCTAGGTCCCTCCTATGGGTGGGACCCAGGAAGGGGGTGGTTACACCCCTTTCCCTTTGTCCATTTTTGCCTCAGCGCTGGGGCTGGAGTGCCCCAGCACCGGTTTGAACTTGCCTATGCATGGGACACCTTGTGTGCCCCAGGCAGTGTCTAGTTTCATTCAACCCTCCCTGCCCCAATCCACTATCTCCTGTCTGGGGTGGTGCTAGCACCTCCCTGTGACAGGAAACCTATTGTCCAAGCCTCCATCACTGGAAGGGCTCCCAGCAGCAGGAGGTCAGACTTGTGTCTGTGGCAGCAGCATCCATGTTGTCATGCTGAGGCTCTGGTTAACATTAACCAGGATTAATGGAAGTAACATGTCTTCCCCCTCTAGAAGGGTGGAATGCTACCCCTGTCGCCAGAATTGGCGAGGGGGTAGTATTCCAAAGCGTATGACACCTTACACGACATGTTTTGATAAAGCCAAACCAAAGATAGCATTTAACTGCGAGGTTCATAATGCACTTAAGAGTATATGGTATGGCATTATCCTAGAACAGCTATAAGGACACGGTTCCGAAAGCTGCAGACAGGCTCAGCTCATGCTAGAACACCATCTCACAGAAAACCAAGCACTCTGCCCTCAGGATTGTTAAAGCCTGCCTTAGGAGTGACTTATAGGTGCATATGTGTCCAGATATAGGTTTAGACATAGGAATACTATATCTAAGCAAGGGGTGATTACACAACCTTGCCCCAGCTGAGTGATCAGCCAGTTGTGTCAGTTTGGATGGCCAGCCAGGGGTGGCAAAAGATATGCTGCAGCCCCTGGTAGGCCTTGGGTGCACCTATGCCCTGGGTACCTATAGTACACTGTACAGGGACTCATAAGAGTGACCCAAATCCCAATTGGTGATGTACCTAAAGTACATGGTGTGAATTTAGAGAGAGAACAGCAGGGCTGTGGGTCTGATTAGCAGGCCCACAGCCACATTAAGCCGAAAACCAGTGAAGCAAAAAGCAAAAAATGGGGTGACCATAGGATAGCGACCCTACTCTCCTACAGTCCTAATGTTCTGGCTAGTAATTAATTTACAAAGTATAAAAAATTAATCTTCAAAACATTCCAAAAATCTGGAACCGGGTTATGTAACTAGGTCATCAGAAAGAATTATTTTACCACAATTTAAAAATAGAGGGCAAGTGCCCAAATGAATATACTAGACCAATGTAATACCAGAAATGAAAAATTCCATATTAAGGCTAAAGTAAAGGGGACATAAGAAATAAAATGCAGTAACTGGGAATATTTACAGAAAAAAGTGCAAAATAGTGCAAAATTACAGTATCTGTTTACGTAGAGAGTTTAAATACCTCAACACAATAAGGTATAAGTAGCAATAAAGTGCAATGTGTTTGTGCAAAAAGTGAGACATAGTGAACCGGAGAATGGCAGCATATGAATAGATAAAGTGCAAAATTCAATGTATCAATACATGAATCCATTATTGATTTAAAAAAAGGGAAACGTAACAATACAATGTACACATTTTTTTCCTTCTTCTTTCCTTAAATGCATTAAAGTGCAAGTTAATCACAGTTTTTAAAGAGTCACCTGCTGCAAGCCTAAATGTACAAAAATTTAAATTATTATCAGGGAGTTCATAGCAGTAATTGTTTCTAAGTTTATAGAAAGCCCATAGTAGTGCAAAATAATCTAATCCTCAGCACGTATAAAAATTGGTAAAACCATAAATTAGTAAAACCATTATCTAAAACGCGCTTTAAGAACAGGGCAAAAAAAGAAATGCAATTAAGACTCAATAAACTGAAAAGATAAAAAGTTTCATATAAATGCAATGGATGAAGGAACATACTATGAGGACTTAAATAAGGAAGACAAGCCTGTCACCTTGAAACTACTTAATAAGAACCCCTAAGAAGAAGATACATCCTAAAATGTTAAAAGGGATAAAACAGTAGTTCATAAAAAATTATGTAAGTCCTCCCCCATGTTAAGACCATTTGGAATCTTCGTGTTAAGCAGTACAATATAATGGCTCTCTAATTGTCTTAATTTCCTTTCTCTATCTCCAACTCTTTTGGGGAAAGGAACTGCGTCAATTACAAAGTACTTCAAATCGTTCAGATTTGTATTATGAACCAATTCGAAGTGACGCGCCACCGGGTAATTAGGATCAGAGTTGACTATCGCCCGAAGATGATGTAAAATGCGGTTAAACACCTGCAGCTTAGTGCTTCCAATGTACTGCAAATTGCAAGTACGCTGTAAGACATATACAGCATAATCCGTCTTACAGGTGAACAAACTATTAATCTTACAGGCTGTTTGTGAAAAGGCCTCATGGTATTCCGAGGTGTTTATTCCAAATCTGCATGCTCTGCAAGAGCTGCATTTATAAAACCCAGATCTATTGGAGAGCCAATTGGAAGATTTGATAACTTCAGGACTGGTCTTAACAAGGGCATCCCTCATAGAGGGAGCCCGACGAAAAGTAATGTTTGGATGGTCGTCTAATAATGGGGCTAAGGTGATGTCCGTCTTGAGGATGGGCCAATTAGATTTCAGGATCTGTTTGATTTTTTTCTCTTGACAACTGAAAGTTGTAATGAGTCTAATTGTATTTTTCTCAGTCAAAGTAGTATGATTAGTCTCAGGTATATCAGTGTCAGTGATGGACTCAACAGGGCAAATCCTTTCTTTAGCAGTGGCTTTGTTCAAAGACATAGTCAGATCAGTTTTATAATAGCCTCTCACTAAAAACCTTTGAAAAGAATCCTCCAAACAAACCCTGAGAACTGCCTCATTATTGCATATTCGTTGTATTCTTAAAAATTCCCCATAATGAATACTTTTTATCAGGTGGCGAGGGTGACTACTATGAGCATGGAGAATAGAATTCCCTCCCGTGGCCTTCCTATGCATTTTGGTCTTGATTTCATTGTCACAAATATAAATCTCAACATCAAGAAAATCAACCTTAACATTGTCAATAGTTGCAGTAAATTCTAGATTCAATTCATTCACGTTGATTCTACTAACAAACTCTTCTGCAGACGCTCTAGATCCCTGCCAAATTATGAAAATATAATCTATAAAGCGCCACATATGTACAATGCCTGTCTCTATGTCTTCAACAACAGAACGGGGGTGGCCGAGAACGTGCCTCTCCCACCAGCCCACATGTAAACATGCGTAGCTGGGGGAGAAGCACGCCCCCATAGCCACACTCCGCAACAGTTAGAAAACTTCATTATTAAAGAGAAAATAGTTGTGATTAAGGCAGAGTTCAATCATTTGGATCAACATTTTACTGTGTTCATAGAATCTTATATCCCTGGCAGATAAAAAGGGCTCAATAGCTCTAAGGCCATCTGTATGGTTAATAGAGGTATAGAGAGAACAAATGTCCATGACTATGAAATAGTAGTCTGGTTTCCAACATATTTCTTTCAATTTATCCAGGAAATGACTGGTGTCCCTGATGTATGATGGAAGAGCCTCCATATAATTATTGAGGAAAGAGTCAACATATTTCGAGATGGGTTCTAACAAACCATTTTGGACAGAAATGATGGGGCGCCCCGGTACCGGAGAGATACCTTTATGGATTTTGGGCAATAAGTACAGAATAGGTGTAATTGGATGATCCTTCTTCAAAAATCCAAATTCCTTTTTGCTGATTAACCCATCCTTTTTCCATTAAGCCAAATGTTTGTGGACCAGTTCCTTAACTTTGTTTAGCTCATTAAATGAGGCTTTTCTGTAACACAATGGTTCATTCAATTGTCTCTCAGCTTCCTTGATATAGACATCTCTGGGCCACAAAACGACATTGCCGCCCTTATCTGCTTTATTAACTACAATGTTTCCATGATTATTAATTTTACGCATAAGGGCAGAATACTGTGTTTCTTTGTAGCTCTGTTGTTTCTGGCTTTTAGCAGTAATAACATTTAAACTTTTCAAATCCTCAATCATGCGATCGCTAAAGATATCTATAGAGTCCCTGGGCATCTTGGGAACGAAAGTGGATCGAGGACAAAAAGGACTCATGGGGGCATTTCCACTGCTAATGCCCATAGAATGTAACACTCCTTGTGTATTAGAAACACCATCACTGACTGGATCTACAAGAGAGTGAGCCGTTTTAAGAGTAGCCACATCAGAGATGACAAAGTTTTTGCTAGGTTGAGAGTCCAATAAGATATTCGTAGCCCTGTTGCTTGCCTTATTCAAAGTATGGAATTTCATAAGTTCGAGCTTGTGGATAAATTTGAAAACGTCAATTCTTGATTGGACATATTTAAAACCATTTTTGGGACAAAAGGATAAGCCCAAGGCTAAAAGTTGAATTTCTGCAGTGTTTAATTCCAAATCTGTGAGATTGATGGCAGTATTCTCATTCTTTTTATTTATTTGATTATTTCCTTTTTCATTTTTCTCTTTTTTATTTTTATTTGTTTTTTCATTTCCAATGGTGGGAATAGAAGTGATGTTAATTACTGGTTCGCCTGTGCATTCCCTCTCCCTCTTTTCTTTTTCGTGAAGCCGCCTCTGGCTCCTCCTCTGCTCACGGCATTTGTTCCGTTTGCGCCGCCTTTCACTTGTGGATGAACCCTCGGTCTTAGGGTGTTACGTCTGTCGTCTATCATAAACCCCAATTCTTCTGATGGGGTAAAGCCACTCAGGATAGGTTGTAAATCATTATTATCTTCTTCTGAACCTGTGCTGCTATATACAGAGCTGAGATCTGTGTCAGATGTTGCTAGAGTCATGGTTGGCTGAATGTTAGGTGTTTGAACTGGGGGTACTTTATTAGTTAAAGCCTGTCTTTTTACCAATTCGAATTTCCTTGAAAAGGTGAAAATCTTTCCATTCTCATAATCGGACTTGTCTCTTGCAAATTTGAAAACTTTACGAGCTTTAATAGTGTCTTCATATTTATCCAGCCGTTTTTTTATTTCATCTCGACTCTTGTTAATCACCTCTTGTTGTTCCATGGCATTCAATTCCAGATTCAGAGTTTCTATCTGACTCATTATTTCCAATTTGTCAATCTCGGCGTATTTGACTAGGATACAGACCATATTCATGTACGCTTCTAAATTATTAGCTGCCCATTCCTTAAGCATGAGAGGGTTGGGGTTCTCAAATGATGGAGCTATGAGAACCCTCAACCCTAGCGGCACTCTCCCGGCTTCTTTATATTTTTCCAGGGACTTCATTTCACACCATTTGGTTAATTCAGTGCGAAGTAATTTTTCCAATTTTTTCATTTTCGATTCACTGGATTCTGTAGATTTATCATTCATTTTAGTGCCACTATGTATATCCGGTAAGTTTAAAAATAAAGCGTCTGCTACTTGCTCTCTATTTCTGAGCACGTCAGCTGCTGTCGCCATTTTTGAAATCTTGAGGAACAAACTTAAGCTCTTGCAAGAATAGCTGCTCGCGTGATATCAGCCGCGTGAACAGCTCGGTGAAATGTCGAAGAAACTTTCAATCTCTTCACCCGCCAATAACCAGTAGGTAACCACACAAGCTTGGGCTCACCTCGAACGCTATCCTGAAGCAGCGCTGGAGTGCTCCGACTCGCAGCAAGACCTCTCGACACCGCTCTTCGGGTTTGCTCAAGCTGGGTTGTACATCCAATTACTTCTGGTTGCGGGAGGCTGGCTTAAAAAAATCCTTCCGGATGAGAAAACAGATCGCAAAAAGCGATGTCGGACAAAGTCTCCCAGCCACAGATCGAAGAGAGGGTCCGTGTATATATATATATATATATGTATGTATATATGGATGTATGATGTTACAACGCAGGCTATTACAACGCCTGCCTTTACAACGCGGTTTTTACATCACATACCATTACAACGCATAGTGCTTTTAGGCGCTGGATAGTAATTTATTTAATTTACTATTCCAACTCCAGTCCCCATGGCTAGTAGGGAAGGTGTTGGATAGTAAACTAAATATATTCCCTATCCTAGAGCGCCCCCCAGTGCAATGCGTTGTAATGGTTTGCGTTGTAATGACCGTGTTGTAATGGTAGTGCGTTGTAAAAGTTTCATTGTAAGTGATGTTTACCGTATATATATTAGGACCTATTATCCATAGGAAAATCGCAACATTCTATTGCCAATAACTTTGGCGCCGATTGACAAATCTTCGCAATATTTTCAAAACTCGTGGCCCGCTCCGGTCTGCTCCTATCCTGAAAGTTTCGGGGTGATTCATCAAGGGGGTCACATGAGGAGCTGCATCTTAGCAGCTCCTCATGTGGAAAAGCAATGCCGGCTCCCGCAGGATGCGGGGAGCCCGCGGTACCGTGGGGGGATTGGGGACCCCCATGGTCCCCAACGGAGAGGGCCAGCCCCGGGATATGGGGTCCCCGGGGCCATAAGTGGCCCGGGCGGGTGGGCCACCTAGCCCCCCTCCCTTATTATAAAAAAAAACAGGAAAAGGCCGGCCCTCGGGGGATGGGGTCCCTGGGGCTATAAAGGACCTAAGGAGGGGGGTACGCAGCCCCCCTCCTAAAATTAATAATAAAAAAAATGGCTAGGCTCCGTAGGATGGGGTCCCCAGGGCCAACAAAATAGGAAAAGAAGGGGGGCCACTGAGAGGAATTAATTTCCCAACTTAAAACGCGCCACAGGGTGTGTTTGCAGACATGTAATCTCAGGCCCGCCCCCTTCCTTCACCATTGTGCAAACACACCTCCTGGTGAGTTGTAAGTTGGGGAATTAAGTCCCCTTCAATACTGAGGGTCCCTTCGGGCCAACTAAACCCCCAGGTACCTCCAGTATGCACCAGGGAGCTGGGCTGCAGAGAGGTGTTTAGAGGCCACGCCCCTTTTTACACCTCTCTGCAACACAGCTCTGTGGCGCTTACTGGAGGTACCTAGTGGGCTAGTTGGACCCTAGGGACCCTCAGGATTCAAGGGGACTCCCAAATTAAAATGGCCACAGGGTGCGTTCACACAGTGGTGAAGGGAGGGGGCGGGCCTGATGTGACGTGTGCAAACACACCCTGTGGCACGTTTTAATTTGGGGAAATAATTCCCCTTCAATCCTGGGGGCCAACTAGCCCACCAGGTGCTTCCAGTAAGCGTCACTGTGCTGCGTTGTACCAAGTTGGTCCAGGACATGACCCTTTTTACACCTCTCTGCAACAACGCTTACTTGAGGTACCTAGTGGGCTAGTTTGACCCTAGGGGCCCTCAGGATTCAAGGGGACTTAATCTCCCAACTTAAAATGGCCACACAGTGTGTTTACACAGTGGGGAAGGGAGGGGACGGGGCCTGAGGTGACGTATGCAAACACGCCCTGTGACGGGTTTAAAGTTGGGGAAATAATTCCCCTTCAACCCTGAGGGCCCCTGGGGGTCAACTAGTCCACCAGGTGCTTCCAGTAAGCGCCAATGCACTGTGTTGCAGAGAGATGGTCCAGGCCGTGCCCCTTTTCCCACCTTTTTGCAACGCAGCTCTGTGGAACTTACTGGAGGTACCTAGTGGGCTAGTTGGACCCTAGGAACCCTCAGGATTCAAGGGAACTTAATCTCACAACTTAAAACGGCCACACAGCACGTTTACACAGTGGTGAAGGGAGGGGATGGGGTGTGAGGTAACGTGTGCAAACACTCCCTGCGGTGCGTTTTAAGTTGGGGAAATAATTCACCTTCAATCCTGAGGACCCCTGGGGGTCAACTAGTCCACCAGGTGCTTCCAGTAAGCGCCAATGCACTGTGTTGCAGAGAGATGGTCCAGGCCGTGCCCCTTTTTACACCTGTCTGCAACGCAGCTCTGTGGCGCTAACTGGAGATACCTGGTTGGCTAGTTGCTAGTTGGACCCAAGGGACACACAGGATTCAAGGGGACTTTATCCCCCAAATTAAAATGGCCACAGGGCGTGTTTTCACATGTCAGTTCAGCCCCCCCTCCCTTCACCAGTGTACAAACATGCCCTGTGGCGCGTTTTAGGAGGTAGTTTTAATCCCCCTGCCCTATTATGTACTAGGGTCTTACAGAGGAGGCCATGGTAATCATATGGGTACCCCAACGCATAGTGTTCCCTAGTGTATGTAGGTGTTTAACTGTATTCTAAGTGTCTTTTAGCATAGCACTGGCTCTAGGCCTGGTTAATCAGAGCCAGTTACGACCAGTACCCATCTGAAAAAGTTGAGGGTACAGGATGATTTTTCAACAAGGCCTCTTTCTGCTCCTGTGGTTGTTCTTTCTGCACGTCTTCCTTCTTCCTGCACTTTTCTTCGTCTCTGAGGACTTCTGTTGCTTCTTTCTGCATTTCTTTTTCTTCTTTCTGTCTGTTTTTCTTCTTTCTTCACATGTCCTACCTCTGTAGGCATAGTTAGAAACTAGCATTTAAAACACCTTTGAAATTAATTGAAAAAAACCATAGGTTTCAGGCACGTTATAGTTACAAATTAGCATTTAAAAAACCTTTGAAATTCACTGAAAAAAACATAGGTTTCAGGCACGTTATAGTTAGGAATTAGCATTTAAAAACCTTAGAAATTTACTGAAAAATACATGTTTCAGGGGCGTTATAGTTAGTTGGACATTTCACTCATACAAAACCATTGAAATCCCCCCGTTATAGTTAGTTTAGCTAACTATAACTCGCGCGTCTGCAATGCACTGCTCATGACGTCACATATTACATCACTCATGACAAGGTCAGTGACTTCACTCATGACATCACTGATGACATCTCAAATGACATCACTGATGACATCACCCTTGTGATAGAGTGGCAGACCTCCTCTCACCCTAATATAACCTTTGATACACACACTCAAAAATAAAAACTAACATTTTCAAAACAATGGACATACCAATACCACTTACAACACACCTATTCAGTAATTCCAAGATCTACAGACACATCCTCTCATTCACCAACAGTCCTATACAGTCACTCATACATGCACTCACTCATCATATGTACACATACACCTATACATCCTGTTACACACTGACACTCATCCATAGAGTTACTCACACACATAGTCACACATGCAAAGTATCAAACATCCATTAAATTGCATATACAGTTATACACACACCACCACACTTACTGCTACAGAAACTTACACAAACTTACTCTCTTAAGCAATCACTTATAGAAACACATACTAATTTATACAGGAACTCTTCTAATTTCTCACTCTTACATATACTCACTTATATACACCAATACTCACATATACTAGTTTAAAACATATGTAGTTACTCATAAAGACACTATTGAGACAGTCATTCGCTCACTAACACACCCATACACACACTCATCCACCCATACCATCCTGCACACATGCTGTCTTCAACACATACAAACAGTGGGTCACTCATTCATGCATCTATGCACTAAGTATTACACCCCACTGAACCATACAGAGACTCAGACACTCATACTGATACTCAAAAAAACAACTAATAACGTATATAGACACTCATGTAGCTACTCACCAACCCATGCAGCCACTTATGCACAAAGTGAGAGGCTGATACAGATATTTACATATTTAAACATTACTCACTAACCCATGTATTCACTAAGATACACTTAACCAGTCAGTTATACAATCAATTTTTCACCAAAAAAATCCTCCATTTAGATGTACCCATTTATTCTTCCATCCACCTTAAGATATACATATATAAAACATATTTAATTTTCAGAAAAACACACATTCACTGGATGATGTCATCAGTGATGTCATTTGAAATTTCATGAGTGATGTCATGAGTGATGTCACTGACCATGTCATGAGTGATGTAATATGTGACGTCATCAGCAGTGCATTGCCGGTGCGCGAGTTATAGTTAGCTGAACTAACTATAACAGGGGAATTTCAAGGGTTTTGCATGAGTAAAATGTCCAACTCACTATAACGCCCCTGAAACCTATGGATTTTTCAGCGCTGGCAAAGCCCCTGTATGTTGACTCCGAGACAGACCTGTACATTCCACACATTTCTCTGGCAACAACAATCTCTGCTCTGAAAGGTACCAAGCACACTTCCCACACATTATCCCAGTGAAGCTTATGAAAGCCTCCATCCAGCAGAAAACAAAACAACCTTCAATTTGCCTAACAACTTGAGTAATCTGGGGGCTTGCCTGTGCGCGCATAAAGCTCAAGCAGAACAGGGTCAGAATTCAAGACGACATGAGGGCATTTCAAAGCCACTGGTAAGAACTTCATAATACTTACCAATGTACAACACAATGCACATTTGTGCACCACTGCCTCTAGCATCATATACTTCATATCTCAATGTACAACATAATGCACACTTGAGCACCAGTGCTTATAACACTGCACCTCGAGACCAAGAAGTACATTCCACATCTCTCTCTCTCTCTCTCTCTCTCTCTCATGCTTTCAAATGCACACCCTGCACGTTCTATTCTTGGGAAGCTGTTCTACTCTGTGATAGCTCCCACTTTAAGACTGCAAGAATAAATCTTCAAGGAAAAAGGCATACCCAAGACGTACATTCACGCTAAGGTAAAATAAAACACCAAAAGTCAATTCAAATAATGATAGTTGAAGGTCATCACATGGTTTCAAACCATAGGAGTGCTTCTAGCACTACATAAGGCCACAAACATAATAAAAGGTTCAGTTAGGGTCTCAATAAATTAATTCCTTGTTCAACCCTTGGTAGCTGGCAACGAGCAGGCAGGCTAAACTTAGGAGACAAGTGTGTAAAGTATTTAAAAACACCAATACGTTGAATAAGTAAGACACAACACACGATAAAAACTTGACACCAAGTTATAGAAAAATATATTTTTATGAACAATTATACACAAAAATGACAAAAATCTAATGTAGGGAACCGGAGATATGAATATTTAAAGAATAAACACTTTCTAGTGCTTAAAAACCCATAGCACCAAATTGGGACATCTGGACGCTCTTGACAAGGACAAAGTCAAAGTTTGAGGCTGACCGCGATGGAGCCCTGGTAGGATACACTAAGCAGGAGGCTTCGGTCAAAATTTTACCTTGGCACTTAGTTGTTTTTTAGAGCTATTTCTCTTGAAAGTTGAGCAAGGCTCCTATTTAGGATGGATTCTCATCAATGTTGTCGGCTTCATTTTCTGTGAGGTCCCGGACAAGTCCTGGAATTTTGGAGCTTCTGCGCTTTCAGCGGGACGAATCTGAAATCCAGGACGGGTCACGGTTGAAGATTGCTGGCTTGACACATGACACCGAGTCATCACCTTATGGAGCTTTTTACCAAAAAGTTCCCAAACTTCACCGAACTTCTTTTCCTTCTTCAAGAAGGTTTCCTTGAGGGTTCAAAGTGTCTACAACACGAATCCAGGGGTCTAGAATCACAGAGATGATCCATTGGATGCTGGGACTATAATTCCCACAATGCACCTGGCCAAATCCTTAAAAGTTCACTGGACGCACTACAGGATTGATACTTCTTGGTGGAGATGATGCACGTGGGCTCTGTCGACCTGCAGCATGCAGGGAGGCTACTCCTTAATTCTTCTTGAAGCAAGGCAGAGTAATTAGGGCTGTAATCCCAGAAGGTGCAGCAGGTGCAGTCCTTCAGAGTGCAGACCTTTGGGGTGCAGATCAGGTTTCCAGCAGAGCAGTCCTTTTTCTCCTTGTAGTTCCAGGCAGTGTATCAGAGTTGCTTGGCAACTCTTCCATATTTATGCAATGTTCCTGGGTGTCAAGCGGGGGGGGGGCACCCCTGGCCAATGGGAAGCAGGGTGCCACCCAGGCTTGTGACCACTTTCTCTTAAGTGTGGCATATTCTTGCCCTAGAAAGCACCATTCTTCCAAAATCCAAAATGCAGACAGTCTCTCCTTGGAGGTTAGACCAGGCTAAGCCAACTCACTGGCGTGGCTAAGATCCCTAAAGCTCTCATTCCATTCTTCTCCTTAATCTAATTGCAGGGGCCCATTTGTGGCAGGGGTGGCGGGATGTGGGGTTGAGCCTGTGCTATCCTAAAAGTGTCATTCTCCCTTTGAAGACCAGTTTGGCCACCCCTCCTCCCTCCTGTCTTCTGCAGTTTCAGTTCTCCTCCCACAGGAAACCCATTGTCTCTCTAGCAGGTTACTTCATACCTCAGCGTAGCTCAGCTTGGCTGAGGCTAGCCAATCAGGAGAGAGCATTTGGAAGCCTGGATTCTATGGCAGGCCGGGAGGTTTCAGATCATGCTTCTCTTTCTTTACTGAAAAATTCCCAGCAGCCAATGAAATCACTTAAAACGTTAAACTGCATATCCCATCAGTCCTAACTGTCCAATGTCTCATTTTATCATAGGGGTCATGCCTCCCTACATATATATCAATATGACCGTAGAACTTCCTCTTTATTTGCTACTGCAGCGGACAAGCTAAGTAACTTTATTTCTATTATCATTTGTATGCGTGTTATATTATATATTACTGTGATGCTGTATTTGCCTGTGATTTTGTGGTTTTATGTGTTGGGGACAGAGCGAACTCTGCTTTTACGGGGTCCTTTTATAGACATTGTCCCTTCACCTTACCAGTGTGGAGTAGGAGCGGGGAGTCAAAGATGTCTGTCCGCTTGGAGCAAGGACACAGTTCTCTTTCTGTTGTTGCTCTTGGAAATGCACGAAAAGCTGATCCGGGTATCTGACTTTCTGATCGGCTTTGCATGCTACGGACAGTATTTGAAGTGCTCATGTCCCCTGAGAACACCCAACGGGGCAAATCAACGCATCGATTTTGGCTGCTTTGGGTAGTTGTTGCCCTGTTTATTACCTCTTAGGCTCCATTACACCTGCTTTGGAGCTCATATCCCCTCAGAACCTCATCTAACCCCTCACTTCATAGTTATTAATGCATCATATTGTACTAGGCTGAAGAGGAGGAAGGATATATGAAGTGCACAGAAGTGCCTTATGAGCTCCGGGTGGAAGAGAGGTTGGTGGAAGCACTGGCTACTCATGTGCAAGATTCCGTTAATCGAGCCCTGATTAGGGCTGAAAGCCTTTTACACAACCCCAGGTCCATTAGGGACGGCAAGAATTAGTGGGATCCCCTGGGAATTCCTTTTCTAGCAATGTTGCGACCAATGATGTGGGCTTCAATTAGAGAGCCTCAGGTGGGGGTTCTTCTACTTCTTTGATGGACGTCGTCTCTCAGATTGCTACCTCAGTCCTTTGTGACCATGAATAATAGAGCACACCACCCCAGGGTCATTCGGGGATCTCGGTAGGTTCAACGCCCCCCCTGACAATCTTGTCTTCTATGTCCCTTTCCCCACCATTGGATTCATACATCCCCCAGGATGATACACAACTGGCATCAAAACGCAAATGCAAGACGCACCATGCCACTGTGGATTTACCATCAGTAGGTCATAAAAACCTACTATTTGAACCTTAAAATATTGTTAACTCGCGCTCCATAGCATGGGCGCCCTCTATGGACAGACAGGCTGCACAAAGGCTTTGAATGGGAGGTGCACAACACCCTGAGGTTGGAATGCCCTAGACCATGTCTCCTAGGGAAAGTGTCGGAAACGCCAAAATTAGATCCCAACATCCTCAAAAAATTTGCGAAGAGAGATCCTCAAATGGGCCCAAAGAGCGCTGTGCCTCTTTGGCAAAGCTAACTGCGCTATGTCCACTGAACATCGGAAATTGTTTCTAAAGAGGGTTGACCCGAAGCTGGCAGAGTTGGCGTCTACAGAGGCGGGAACTATGGCAAATGGATTGTTATTTGGAGGCAAATTTTTTGAAGGCTCCGGGAGTATGTCGCCCCTGTTTGGGCTTAGGATAAGGCTCAGATATATATGGAGAATGTGTTTCAAAGTGACCTTTTTGCCACGGCCGGTTGCTTTTGAGGGCGAGCACCAGGCTCTGGATTCAATCATGCTTCCAGAGTTTACTATCAGAGATGAAGGGGTGATCCCTCTGGATCCTCCAACTTCTACCCCACCCATAATATAGGAGGTCATGGCCGTGCCCAGCAAGGCAGATATCAGGGTGGTAACAGCGCTGCCAATGCCACTTCTGCAGGTATGAATTATTGCGGCCTCAGAAGCTTTGGTAGGGGGAAGTATTCAGTTGTACATGCACAATTAGGGAGGGGTTATACTCAGGATCCGTGGGTGTTGCATACAGTTTGGAGGGTTCAGATTGGAGTTTTACTCCAACCCCCCCCAAAAGCAGGGACGACATTCCATTCCTCTTCTTTTTTTCCCAAGCAGAGAGCATTTTCATAGACAAAGAAATTTGGGGGCTCCTATCAAAAAGTGCAATAGTGCAGACCATTCCTCATCCACAGGGCTTTGTCACTACAATCTTCTTGGTTTAGAAATAGGACTGCAGCTTTTGGCTGGTCGTGAACCTCAAGCAGTTCAACTCTTGGATAGTATATCATCACTTCAAATTGGAGGTCATATACCTTCTCTGTGATCTTTTGAAAGAGGGAGATTGGATGGTCCTTTAAGACCTTAGGGATGCTTATTTGGCATTTCCCGTCTTTGCCCCCATCGGAGGTTTCTCCAATTTTGGTTTCATCATCATTGGCACAAGTTCACCATCATGTCCTTTGGTCTGTCCTCGGCTCGCTGGTGTTTCACCAAGTCACTACGACCAGTTATCCAGTACATCCAGGAGCATGGAGTGAGATTGATTATTTATCTAGATGACATTTTCGTAATGTGCAGAGCAGAAGCACAGTTCTTCTTCAGCTCTCTTGGGCGGTCCAGCTCCTTCAGGATTTGGGGTTTGTCATCAATTCAGAAAAATCGGTTATGGTTCCTATCTAGACTCTAGAATTCCTGGGTTTTCAGGTGGATTCTATCAAGGCCTAACTGCAGTTAAAATTGAAAAAATGGATGTCTATCAAGAAAGATTTGAGGAGAGTGCTTGCCTCGCCAACTCTATCCTTAATGATCTTGGCTTGCCTTGCAGGACTATTAGCGTCTTCAATTCAAACGACATTTCCAGGGCCCTTGCATTACCAGGCCCTTCAGAGATTGAAGATCTTACATCTTTGGGAGGGATTGTCCTTTTCGAAGCTAATAGTGTTATCGGAAGAAGCCAGGATGGAGATGGCCTGGTGGCTGGATCACATGGATGTTTGAAACGGCAAAACGATCTTTTCATTGGTTCATAGAATCTGATGCCAACTGATGGGGTTGGAGAGCCCAGTGTGGGCCAGTGGAGATTGGCAGGTGATCCCCAGATGAACTTCAACTCCATATCAATTGTCTAGTGCTGTTGGAGGATTCCTTTGCCGTTCGCCCTTCATCCCTGCACAAGACGAGTTATTTCATTCTCCTCGGAATGGACAATGTCTTAGCAATACGTTATTTCAACCGTCAGGGTGGGGGACAGCCCGTCTTTTGGTGGGGATTGCCAGAGATTTCTAGCATTACTTTCACCAACATCAAGTCTCAGTGACAGCTGAATATATTCTGGGCCAGCCAAATGTGATCACAGAATGGAACTCTTGCTTCCTACACGACTCCAGTGATTAACGACTCCATCCACTGGTTACACTAGCTGAATCAGCTTTGGGGCCAGTGCACAATTGATCGATTTGCATCCCGGCTGAATATGCATCTCCCGATCTTTTACTCCTGGAGGCTGGATCCTTTGACGGTCACCTCTGATGCCTTTCTCCAGTCCTGGACGATGGCTCTTCTGTACGCATTTCCCCCCTACTCGGTGATCTAGAGGGTACTTTCACAGGTGAGTCGGCAGACGGTGGATTGGTCTTAGTGACTCCTTGTTGGAAGGTCCAGTCTTGGTTTCGTGTAGGGATGTCGCTGTCTTGAGCACTGCCACTGCAGATTCTCCCCTTTCCAGGCTAACTCTCTGACACCATTGGTCTAAATCCATTGGTGTCTCAGGGGCTCTTGTCCCTCATAGCCCAGAGACTTTCAGGCGATGCTAGCAAGTGCCAGAGGTTTCACAGTATGCCATGTTCTTCTTGTCGCAATCTTGGGCTCCCTCTACGCACAAGCGATATGAAGTAGCTTTGCTCCAATGGGTATATTGGTGTGGTGAACAGAGTGTGGATTCCTTGGGGGCAGGTAATCATATGATTGTGAATTTCCTATCAGAACTGGCTAGTCAAGGTCTCACCTATAGGACGGTTATCAACTTCCAGTTGTCTGCAAAGCTGATGATTCTTTTGTGTCTAGTTTCATTTAGGCGTGTTTCGGATGTGAGGACTTTGGACTTAGCAGGTTGAGTGTTTACTTCCTCTGTGGTATCTCTTACTATTTCAAGACGTACGAAAACTGCATTGTGATGTATCAGTTATCCTACTTTTTCTTATTATTAGAAATTGTGTGTGGTGAAATGTATCAAAGCATATGAAGAATGTACCCTTGAACTGTGGAGAGACTCTGCGCGACAATTGCTTACTTCTTTACAGAAACCTTTCCACTTGGTCACTTCAGCAACCTTGGCCAGATGGGGTAAATGGTTGTTGGCTGAAGCTGGTATTGATATATATCTATTTTTGGAGCTCATTCGATGCGAGGAGCCATGGCCTCTAAAGCTTTTCCAATGGTTCTCATTTAGAGGACATTATGGCTGCGGCAGACTGGTCTTCTGTTTCCACTTTTAAGGTATTTTATCAAAAGCCTATTGTGGATGTTGCATCAATGGTGGTGGCTCAACTGTAAGCTAGCATGATCCAAAGCCTCAGGTCCTTCTCTACAATAAAAAGATTTCTGACTAATGCATCAAGAATTTTGAATTCTATTAAGGACACAGAGGCGAGGATTATCCCATCCTTGGACATTGGAATATCTTTAAATGGAGATTGGTAATTTTAAATGTTCATTACACATGATGTTTTTACATTTTAGCATGCTTTCTGTGATGCCTTGTTTCTCGCTGATATTGTACCCCATTTTTCCCACCTGTGGTTGACTGAAATATCTTTATTGGATTGCTATTGTTTACCAGTATTTTCTTTTCAGGTACGGATGTTAAATTGGCTTGAAGCAGACTATCATGTTGCTGGTGGTTGTTCAGCTGTATTAATGTGAGAGGAGTTCGCCTTTGCCTGTTGGATTCAATTCCTCTTGTGGATTGGACATGTTAATTCAATTGCAGTTTCATGTTGCACTCCACGTATCAGCAGTCCTGATGAAGGTGTAGACATACCAGTTGCGAACACCGAAACGCGTCGACGCATTATAAAATAGAACCCAGTCAGATCCCTAACAGAGAACAGATATACCTGGATTGTGGTTACTGTGATCTCTACCATCAATTGCATATTTATGTATTATATTCACAAGAGGATACTGGGTCAGGCTTAAAAAAGAATAGGGAAACAGTTCTACCTATGGTGGGAAAGGGTTTGTTTATTTCTGTGCAACTTAGCAACATATATCTGGTGTAATTCTGATGACTATTGTTTGCCATTCTTTCTGATATTAATTAATGTACTTTTTCGTTTTTGTAATCTGCACATGTACATATTCATATGTATTTGAGTTGACATAAGTGTACAACAAATTGTTTTTATACACCACAGACATAAGTCTGTTTTTAACCTTGAGTACAAAAGTTTTTAATAAAAATACAAAGACTGTAAACGTCATATTTTCGTGTTGGTTTGATACTGTATGAAAATGGCAAGGTTTGACTGATGTGGATACATGAAGATTAAAAATATGGAGCGACTAGTACTCAGTCCAGGGATTGCCCTTTGACTTAAATTGTCGTTAGTACCCTGTTCCCTGGAACTCAGTGGGGTCTTCTCTTTTTTGTGAAATCACTCTGGTTTGAGGCCTAATGTCGTTCGCATGGACAAGAGGAAGGACTAAGGGCATAACGATATATATACGGAGGCATGACCCTATGATTGGATGGGACATTGGGTTGTTAGGACTTATGGGATATCCAGTTTAAAGTTTTAAGTGTTTTGATTGACTGCTGTGAATTTTACAGTAAAGAAAGAGAAGCATAATCCTTGTCTCCGTGTCCTTAATAGATTTTAAAATCCTTCATGCATTAGCTAGAATTATTTACAGAAAACAGTTTAATAACTTATTTTCTGCTATAGTTATTATAAATCTAACAGCAGCAAGTTGTTGGATTTTCCATAACTAACTTGCTCATACATTAAATGGTATTTTGTTTCGCTCCTGGCAATATTTATACTTAAATAAAGTATTCCAATGTTAGCCTATGGAGCTAATTCTTTATTATGGGGAAATACAACATATTTTATAATGCCCCTGCTTATAGTTACCGGGCATCCTACCACTGGGACATCTAGGGGAGACCTTAGGGGTGACCTATATGCACAAATAAGGTAGATTACTACTTTGGAAGTACATTTAATTCCAAAGTCGAATTTACATATAATTTACTTTCAAAAACAGCCCGCAAATCAGGCCTGCCTTTAAAATGACAGCAGGTAACACAGCAGTGCATACTCTAGAACAGGAAATCTACTGGGCCTCTAAAACCTCCTTACCCTATAATAAGTTAGGAACTTATAGGAACTTCTAATCACCCTTGCCATATTATATACTAGGGACTTACAGGGGTCTGTCATTACCAATTGTTATAATACCTAATTACCAGGGGCCTTATTTATGAGGCCTTGGGACACTTTTGTGCCGCCGCTGCGTCACTTTTTGTGACGCACCATTGGCGTAAATAATGCGACATGTTGCGCCCTATATACAAAGTGACACATCTAGGCAGATGCATCACTTTGTACAGCCCTGTACTACATTATACCTTCGTCAGGTATAATGTATGGAGGGTGGGTGTTCCTAAGCAAAATGCCTCGTAGAAGTGGCGCAGTGAAAATTGATAGATTTCACTGCGCCACTTCTAGGACGCCACTGTGTCAATGTCTTACATCTGCCTCACAGCAGGCGTAAGACTGACACAGGCACATTTAAAATGGGACTTGACCATGAAAAATGACCCATTGCTGGAGTTGCATCACTTTTGTGACACACTCCAGCAATGCGTCATTACTGCGCCAGGAGATACGTCAGAAATACTGACCATCTGTAACTCCTTGTGACATGGAGAGCTGTACATTAAATACGGCACGTCCATCGTGTCGCATGGAGGGTGCAGTGAAAACTGTTGCAACTCTGTTTTCACACAGCAATGCAACACTTTTCATAAATGAGGCCCCAAGTACTTTTTATCAAAGCACAGTCCCTGTGTTTGGTTAGCAGAGCCCAGAGAACAATCAGAGTCAGAAAACCAGCTCCTAGTTGTCTCAATGGGGATAAAACGTGTGTATGTGTGGGGGGGGGGGCACTGCAAACAGGTCCTGATTTCTCACAATGGCCATCCACAAAATATCTTGTACATTGAAAGGAAGTGCTATGATGGTGGTTCCTTCCCACACACCGCTGGACTTTCAGTCAGCCCTTAATTTGGCTGAGGGTAGTCGATCAAGGTGGCACATGTTATATTGTCCCCCGCCACCCTGACAGACTGTATTCTGCAAATCAGGCACAGTATCAGGGAGAGGAGTTGGCCTAACGTCTAGGGCAGTGATCTCAAATCTGGGGAACTGGGTTTGAGTCTCGGCAATGACGCTGAACATCCTGTGATTCTGGGCAAATCACTTAATCTCCCTGTGCATAACAAAAATTAATGTGGCCTCATGTAATGCAACTGGTGCTATGTAAACCACTCTGATACCTGATTCGGGTCAAGTTCTCGCTATATAAAAGTCTGTAAAAGAAATAAAATCTTTCAATGCACAGCATGGTTATAATACAGTTTAACCTGTTGCGTGCTCACGTCTACCTCCCGGGTGCTGCGCACGACCAACCGCCGACGCAGCCCCGCCCACTGCGTGGAACTCCCGCAGCGGAATGTCCACCGCGGTGAACGGGTTAAATTGTGCACTGTGAAAAAAACTGGAAAAGTCTGACCCTAACAGTTGCAAAGCTCTTAGGACAAGTGTTTTCCATTATTAAATAATGACGGAATGTTGCCCATTGACGGTTCAGCACCATGGATAGGTAACTCTCTGGATGCACAACGCTGTAATCCTAAATAGTAACTCACAGTCAATCGGAAACAACTGCCTCTTTATTTGTGACGGTCGAGGTTTTCTCCGTTGTATGTTTTTTAACCTTCTTTGATTTATCTTAATTTTGCAATTTTGGAATAAATACACAAAGGGAGGTAACATTTTAACCTAGACTGAGTGGGTGTAGAACATAACAATTAAATTGGATTTTGTCATACCATTATTTTTAGTAAAAAAAAATTCGAGTCCAAAATTGCTTTGATGCATCATTGTTTCCATGTCATACTTTATTTTAATACAAAGACCGTAGGCTTAGCAAAGTGCAAGAGGTTCACGCTTTCAGCTGCATCCTGGAGTGACCGGAAAAAATTCTATTGCAAAATCATGTGTAAATAAGAATCAAGGAAAAATAATAAGCATTCTAATATTCCGGGGTGGAATTATTTTTTTCTAAAATAAATATATGGAAAAAAGCCTTTATGTTACTGTGTTCTACATCCTCATCTTCGAGGTTAAAATATTTTAGAATGTAGAGGGAATCCCACTCGTTGTCTAAAGTGTAGAATTAACCAATGTACACAATGTACCTAATAATAATCCGCGTTTTTGGAGTGTTAAGGCGTATAGGTTCCACCGATCGTAGAAACAAATGGCAACACGGTCTACCATTAAGCAAACCTCACATCCAAGTGCCAATGATGGCCTTGCGTCCTGAGGTGCGTGAACTGTTCAGAGGGTGGGCACTGGGCATGCTAGGTGGCCTGAACTGACCTCGTCAGAGCCGGTCTCTCCTCCCGTCGCGTGACTCCTCCTGAGTGCGCCGGTCCCCCCCTGCTCGTGCCGCCTGGTCGCCGCGGCCCCTGGGCTCAGGTGCCTTGGTTGTAGATTACTTTCTGCTCTGTGCCTTTTTCGCCTTGTATCCGGCACTGTGCCTTTTGTCGTTCGCCCCCTATACTTTCCAATTCCACGCTTGTTCTGCCGCCTGTGCACATTTTTGTGTTGTTCTCTGCTCTGTGACGTATTTTTGCTCGCCCCCTGTGTCCCTGTACTTGTAATCTTTGCGCTTGCTCTGCCACCTGGTTTACTGCTGTTTTCTCCCCGCTCCCTGCCGCTGCTCCCCCGTGGCCCCGCCCCCCTTTTCTCCTCTGTACCCTCTCCCCTCCTAGTCGCCACCCGCTCCCGCCTCCCAGCTGCTCCTCCCTCGCCCCTCCCCCCCACTCTCCATTTATGGCAGAGTACGCATGTACACGCAGCGTTCACGCGCAGCGGGCGCGCCGATTGCGCGCCAAAGTCAAGCCCGTCTGCGCCCGTCCGCGCCTGGACCGCGCCCAACGCCAAACCCCCTGGCCCCCGCAGATGCCATCCCAACCGCCGGACTTACGCCGCCGCCACCCTCAACGCACTCAACACCGGCCGGATCCCTGGCTGCTACTGAGCCACCCCGAGACGCACCCACGGACCCTTCACCTGCCAATCCTGCAAGTTTTCCTGCAGCCGAACCTGTACCGCACCCGCCAAGCCGAGCACCAGCAGCAACCACCTGAAGTGCATCCTGCTCAACACCCGCTCCGTCCACAGACACGCCGTGGAGCTCTGGAACCTGCTCGACACCACATCTCCAGACGTCGCCTTCCTCACGGAAACCTGGATGACCGCCTCCTCAGCGCCCGACATCGCCATCGCCATCCCGGACGGATACAAGATCACCCGGAGGGACCGCGTCAACCAGACAGGAGGAGGCATCGCCATCGTCCACAAGAACACCATCCGCATCACGACTGACTCCGACGACACCCTCACAGCCGCCGAACATCTTCACTTCCAGATACACACCGACCCCAAGACCACTCTCAGAGGCACCCTCATCTACAGACCCCAGGACCCCGGGACAGACTTCATCAGCCCACACGCCCTCCCCTCCGCTGACTACATCCTCCTAAGGGACCTCAACTTCCACCTGGAGAACAACAACAACAACAACACCACCACCCTGCTGGACAACCTCACCAACCTCGGACTCAAGCAACTGGTGAACACCCCCCACCCACTACGCCGGACACACGCTTGACCCAGCCTTCTCCTCCAGCAAGTACATCTCCTTCAGCCACTCCACCGGACTCCACTGGACAGACAACAGCTGCGTCCACATCAGCTTCAGAAAGACCACGACTCACCACCACCCGCAACAGGTTGCCCGCAGGAGCTGGAACAAGATCACCACAGACCAGCTCACCACATCACTGAGCCAGAACCCTCCCACCAGCTCAACGGACCCCAACCAAGCAGCCAACAACCTCACACAGTGGATCACCAACTGCGCTGATGACCTCGCACCTCTGAAAAACCATCCCAGCAGGCCCGGCAGCAAGAAAGCCTCCTGGTTTAACTACAACCTCAAGAACTCCAAGAAGAACTGCCGTACCCTCGAGAAAGTGTGGCGAAAAAACCCGACTACAGACAACATGACCACCCTCAAGCACGCCACCCGCAAACACCACCAGCTGATCCACACCACCAAGAAGACAGCATTCAAGGAATGACTCTACAACAACGCACACAACAGCAAGGAACTCTTCAGCATCGTCAAAGAGCTCTCCAACCCCAGCGCCGGAAACAACGACATTACTCCCTCGCAAGACCTCTGCGATTCACTCGCCTTGTTCTTCCACAGCAAGATCGCCGACATACACAACAGCTTCGGCGCACAGACCACGCACTCAACCACCGAACCGACGCCCCCCACCACCACCGTCCGCGCCTAGACCCCGGTCAGCACCGAAGACACCACCCTCATGATAAACACCATCCACTCCGGATCACCTACCGACCCATGCTCCCACCACATCTTCAACAAGGCCGACTCCGTCATCGCACCCCAACTCTGGGACATCATCAACCACTCCTTCAGCACCGCCACCTTCCCGGAGAGCTGGAAGCATGCCGAACTCAGCGCCCTCCTGAAGAAACCATCAGCAGACCCCACCGACCTCAAGAACTACCGCCCCATCTCGCTCCTCCTTTTCCTGCCACAGTCATCGAGAAGACCGTCAACATACAGCTTGCCGCCTTCCTCGAGATGAATGGATCCCTCGACCACTCGCAGTCCAGCTTCCGAGCCAACCACAGCACCAAAACCGCCCTCATTGCAGCCACTGACGACATCCGAGCCCTGCTCGACAATGGGGAAACAGCGGCCCTCATCCTCCTGGAGCTCTCCGCAGCGTTCGATACTGTCTGACACCGCACCCTAGTGCAGCACCTCAGCAACATCGGAATCCAAGAGAAGGCACTAGAGTGGATCATCTCGTTCCTCACTGGAAGAACCCAGAGAGTCCGCCTCCCCCCATTCAGATCCAAGGCCACCGAAGTCATCTGCGGCGTACCACAAGGATCATCACTCAGCCCCACCCTCTTCAACGTCTACATGAGCCCCCTCGCAGCCATCGCACGCCAACACAACCTCAACATCATCTCCTACGCCGACGACACCCAGCTGATCCTCTCCCTCACCAACGACCCAGCCACCGCCAGAACCAACCTACACGAAGGGATGAAAGACGTAGCCGAGTGGATGATGAACAGCCACCTGAAACTGAACTCAGACAAGACAGAAGTCCTCATCCTTGGATCATCACCCTCTGCCTGGGACGACTCCTGGTGGCCCCCTGCCCTGGGCAGCGCACCCAAACCAACGGACGACGCACGCAACCTGGGCTTCATCCTGGACTCCTCCCTCTCAATGACCAGACAAGTCAACGCCGTCTCATCATCATGTTTCAACATCCTACGCATGCTCCGAAAGATCTTCCGATGGATCCCCACCGAAACCAGGAAGACGGTCACACAGGCACTCGTCACCAGCCGACTGGATTACGGAAACACCCTCTACACCGGAACCACAGCCAAACTTCAGAAAAGACTCCAACGCATCCAGAACGCCTCTGCACGACTCATCCTGGACATCACCCGACACAGCCACATCTCCGGACACCTGAGAGACCTGCACTGGGTCCCCGTCAGCAAGAGAATCACGTTCCGACTCCTCACCCACGCACACAAGGCCCTCCACGACCTGGGCCCCAGGTACCTTAACAACCGCCTGACCTTCTACACTCCCACCCGCCAGCTACGATCGACCAGCCACGCACTCGCCGCCGTTCCACGCATTCGAAGAGCCACCATGGGAGGCAGATCCTTCTCCTACCTGGCAGCCAAGACTTGGAACTCCCTCCCCATCCACCTCCGTCTGACCCAAGACCACCTCTCCTTCAGGAAGCAACTCAAGACCTGGCTGTTCGAGCAGTAGCGGACCCCCCTCCCCCAAGCGCCTTGAGACCCTCCGGGTGAGTAGCGCGCTATACAAATATCTTGATTGATTGATTGATTGATTGATTGACTCTTTGAACATTTTCTGATACAGTAATGACAAAGTACTGGCACTGCAGGTCAGGTGCCTTCTTGAAGTGAAGAGAAGCTTTAATCTCAAGAGCTCTGGCACTGCAGCAGGGAAATTGTCATTCTCCATGCTCTGCCTTCTGGCACCAGATGCTGGGTCTTTGGCGCTAGACTTCATAGAGGTAGAAGGCAGGAGTCTGCCAACAGGGCACAATGGGTCTACACAGAGACGTTTCAAGGCATGGGCAAAGTGGCCAGTTTCCCAAGGCCCTACATTCCAAGGTGCCCCTGAGAAAGTGAATTTTCTCTCTAATAGGCCACTGTCCAGGGCCGGACTGGTCGTAGTGGGCGTTTCCCTGGTGGGCCGCCAGGGTGGGGGCCGGTTTTAGACCGATGCGGGCCTTTTTTGTTACCAGGTGCCCCAAGCAGCAAAAGTGTCACAAACATTTACTTCCGTTAGCATCCCTGTCACCCCACCCCCCCCCCCTCCCCAGGGGCCGGCCAAGCTCTTTGCCAGGACTGGTTTTGGTTCCCAGTTCGGCCCTGCCACTGTCTATTCTATTTCTCCCTCTGAACCTCCCTCCATCTCTTCCTAAATCTACCTCTGACTCCATTTCTCTACTCACTGTCATCTTAAGGCTTTTGTTAGCCTTTTAGAGTTTACCATATGATTCAGTACTGACTGGTATCACGCTGGCTTGAATAAGCAGGAAATGGGTAACACAATTCAAACGTATTCCATACAGGGGCCTCAAAAATATGTCTTGCATGAAGCTCCCAAAATATGTCTTGCCCATGGCACCCAAAATTCTTAAGAGACGGGATATATGTGGACACAAGGCATTAAAAAAAACTGTGAAGGTACGTTTTTCCACTAGAAAACGGATTATTTTGGCCTGCACATGTTTTATTTGTATGTTATGAAGCCTCAGTTTATTAGATTACCTGTTGGCAGGCTAAGGAAAAAAATATGTATGCCCGCAAATTATATGGACTTTTCTTTACCAGGATTTCGCAACATCCTATGAGGTTTTGTGGACATAGGGCCTCATTTATGAGGCCTTGCGTCAGTTTTGCGCTTCCGATGCGTCACTTTTTGTGACGCATCGGCGGCGTAAAACATGCCTCTTGTTGTGCACTATTTACAAAGTGACGCATCTAAGCAGATGCGTCAGTTTGTAAACCCCTGCGCTACATTATCCCTGCATCAGGTATAATGTATACAGGGGAGGGGTTTCCCCTGCAAAAAGCCTCGTAGAAGTGACGGTCACTTCTAGGACGCCGTTGCGTTAAAATCTTACGCCTGCCTCACAGCAGGTGTAAGACTGACGCAGGCCCTTTCACTTGCCCCATGTGAAAGGACGCATTGCTGGATTTGCGTCACTTTTGTGACACACTCCAGCAATGCGTTACTTTTGCGCCATACAGATACGTCAGAAATACTGAGGTATCTGTAACTCCTTGCGACATGATGCGTCATACAGTAAATATGATGCATCAGGTATGTCGCAAGGAATACGCATCGCTGCTTTCACGCAGCGATGCGTCATTTCTCATAAATGAGGCCCATAATGTTTTTCACAATTTTTGCCTGTGAGTGCAGTTTCAAGCCGAAAATGTCTTGTGTAGGACATTTTCTCTTTGAATCAGTTCCTTGCCGTTATCTCGGGTCTCTTGAATGCAATATATGCCCTCAAATAAAAATTTTAGATTTGTACCTGCAACAAATTTCACAAATGTTAGTACATTATTCTCAGATTTCATGAAAAATGAGTTTCCACAATCTTGCCCAAAACGCAACTCGTTTATTTTCTAAAGATTTGCAACTTTACATTCAGTTTTGCAACTTTCTGGCATTTGTATATAACCACTTTGCTTGGGTGTTTTTGTAATTTACCTTTCCAAAAAGCAAGACAGGTGCTTCCCCTGCAGACTGATGACTATAGGTCTGTCTCTGCATCAGCTCAGCTAAACTATTACAAACTCTAGATACCAACTCTCATTTCTGTCAGCCAGGGTCCCACAGGCCACCGTCACGAGATTCTTGTTTAATAAAAAGAATGAAAATCATGAATTTTAAGGCAAAGTTAAGGGTTTGACTTGAAAAGCAATACAAGTGCCTGTCCCTTCCCTCACTCATGTTTTTGTTTCACTCTCGGAGTATGGTGGCATCTCGGTCCCTTTGACTCCACACCCTGCATGCCTCCCCCTCCACCCCCACTCCCCACACACACACACACACACACACACACCCTAAGCGGCCCGGTGGGGCGAGCCCCCTCCAATCCAAGATATTCCACGGTCCCGCATCCCAATTACACGGTAATAACATGCTAAAATTACAAATGTATTTATAGTTCGTTTGGCTGGGCAATTTCGTACGGCTCATCTGCCGGAACAAATTCCACTTCATAAAAGACGGAGGAACAAGTTATTACGGCTCTGGGAATGGCGGCTCTTGCCAGCGCCTCGGCAGCGCTGAGGGGGCGTCTGCCGGGGGGGGGGGAAGGCGCGCCAAGCTCCGATTTGTTCCGCTCGCCGAGGACAGGGGGCGCGACACACCTTGCTGCATTGCCGCGGCTCCCTTCTTCTCCCCTCTGGTTTTTTTTCTTAAAAATTAATTTACAAGAGATGAAATGCCTTTCGGGGAAGCTTAAAGCGCCAGCCATGTTCCCAGCGCCTTTTATTTGTAATTTTATTTTTCTCCTTTTCCCGATTTACAAGAGATCATCTTCAAATACATTTTTGGAGGGTTGACGACGGTGGCTGCTTGAAGTGCTCAATCTTTTATCTTTCTTTCTCTTTTTTTTTCCTTCAATTTACAAGATCGCGGACTTCACTCGTGTTTGCCTCGATTTAATGAGAGCTAAAATGGCATTAATAAAACGTGTGAATGTTTTTCTGCTCAGACAAATATTTATAGACCGGGTGGCGCATTCTTTTCGGGCCGGAAGGGGGTAGAACAACGGAGGTGTGCGTCTCGATGTCTGCTCTGTCGCTGTCTGCTGTGCTTGGTGACGGCTTCCACGCAGTCACCGACAATGGCTGGGTCCTCGGTACGGTCATTGCCACTGGTGTTGGACAAGCTAGGCTTAATCCCAACTGTAAATGACCCCCTCGGACTTCATTCCACCTTTGAGCTGCTTGTTTTGATGTGATTTCCATCCCTCTCTGGTGAAGATGCGCCCTATTCACAAGAATGCTGCTCACCCCTGCATTTTCCCTGGCGCAAAATCTAGCTGGCTGTAGCCAGTGCAGGCACCCTTGCACCCTAGTGTCAGCTGCGGTCCGTGCAGGTAACAGTGGTCGAGCTGTGTGTATAATTTTTCCTCGGCATCGTTCCTCGAAATACCGCCCCACGAAGCCTCACCGCCCCACCGCTGTTACCTGTTCGGATCGCGGCTGCGTAGTGCAAGGGTGTCTGCGTTGCAGGGACTCTAGATTGAGTCCATCATCGTTCTTTAGCTCACTTTGCCACCCCAGTTCAGACATGGCCATATGCAAATCAGTCTGACCCTGTGCCTCATGGGAACAGTCCAGTCCGATCTGCCAAGCCAGGTCCTCCCTGGACCGGAAACAAACATCCTGGGACCGGTTTCGGGGTAACAACCCTCATCAGTCAGGCCAGCTTGAATCCAGTGGCAAAGTGAGCAAGGGACCCACGTCTTGGCATATCCTGCCAACTTAGGGTGAACAAAGCAAGCCCAATGAGATGATGGAGCGCTGAAATTCTACAGCACACATAGAGAGAGCAAAATGCCATAAATATTTGTTCATGTGCAGGAAGGTGTCCCCTCCTGCAAATAAACAATCAATAATGATGATTTGTAACTTCAATGTGTGCTGCTTTATGCAGCACACATAGAACTCATCATTATATAATGATTGTTTATGTGCAGTAAGGGACACCTTCCTGCATATGAACAATCACTGGTGGCGATTTGCTCTTTCTATGTGTGCTGCAGAATTCAGCACACATAGAAACAGCAAAAACAGGTTTTAGACCAGGTTTTCCCTGGTCTTATTTTTTGGTGCTGTCCTATATTTACACCACCCTTGTAAATAGGGGGCAGCATCAAAAGCAAAGGGTGTTGCGGCGGAAAGCCCACCGCAACATCCACTTCCCGCCACATTAAGTAGTATAACACCACCTTATAAATAGGGGGAAGGGCTTATCGACACCAAAACGCCATAAAAAGTTACGTTCTGGTGGCAATAAGCCCTTGCAAATAGGCCCCCATGTTTCCCATCTTCTGTCTGATGCTTCCCTCTCTTTGGGTTCCCCTTTTTTCTCCCCCAGACTCTCGACTGTTCCTCATATTACGTTTCACCCTTTTCCTACATTCTCTTTGTATTCCCCAGGTCTCTCATAGCTGGCTCCATATTTCCTCCTCTTCCTCTACCTTTCCAGGGTCGGCGAGGACAGAAAATAGGCCCGGACAACAAAATGAAAGTAGGGCCCATTTATGAATCTGGGGACATATTACATAGGGTGCCCTGGGTGCTCATTGGACATGTTCGTCCGCTTTGTGCACCCCCCACCCCCGACACTTTAATATTACAGAGGGGGTTGCAGACAATAGTGCATCCCAAAATAGAGGGTGTTCCCTCATTTACATGACGGCATAGCCCCTGCAAATGAGGGAACCACTTTGCCTCTGCACCCTGCTGTATTACCAATGTGAGCGCAGAGGCAAACATGCCATTAGGAGGCAAGCTGAAAGTGTGCCACAAAAAGGTGCTGCACTTACAGTCCTAAACCACCTTACCTCCTAAAGGCAACCCTCAGGGGGTGTGATAGGGGGTCCCATGAACCCCTAGACATCCCCTTGCAGACAGGTGCAATCAAACACTGCACCCCAGTCGCGGCCTGCATGTCTAGCGGTTGGCGAGGCGGGCGAAGGGGGGCGCTGGGTCGTGCAATGAAAAACAACACTTAAAAAAACCCAAATTACAGCACTTACTTTGACACTGGTCCCACTGCCACATCTTTGCTCCTTGCTCCTGCTGTCTTCATGGCACAAGAAGTCAGGCTCCCCTGACCAATCACAATGCTGCAATGCAGCGTAGTGATTGGATTTGAGCGTCCTGGTGGAATGCTCAACTAGGGAATGGGAGCCGGGGCTTGTTCTCTATGCAGGCTGTAATGCAGCCTGCATGGAGAACGAGGAAAGTGTGCATGACTGGCTTGGGCAGCCCAAGAGGGCCCACCAAACTGTCATCGCGCACTTAGGAGTGGGCCAACTACTTCGCTCCTGCCCTGCAGCCCGCCCTCCCGCAAAGGAAGGAAACAGAAAATGCTAATAAGTAAAAGTTATTATATTTGATATTTCCTTTCCTTTACACTGCTCAAAGCAGTGGGGCAAAGCTCCTCCGCCATGGCAGATGAGCCGCCACTGCTGCACCCACTTGCAAGGGGATGTCTATTCCCCCTTGACAGTAAACAGCTGTTTCCTATTTCACTTGAATGTGCTGCCCCAGGGCAGCAGGAGTTCACAGCTGCCCTGGGAGCAGCACATTCACTGTGATAGAGTGCACCGTTCCTGTTTGTGCACAGCATACCTATTGAAAGGTTTGCCGTTGTGCAAACAGGGAAAGTACACCCTATGTCTAATAGGGCCCCAGATAGCTAAAATTGTAGCCCACATTCGCAAATTGGGGTCACCTTGAACTTGTAAAGGCACTCTAGAGAGGATTAATGTATTTGAGTTCGCTGCAGGCAGTGCTTAGTATCATGTCCATAAACAGTAAACCCCAGCCCACAAGACAATAAAACATGACTACAAACAATCAGAAGAACAGCTGAAACAATGACTTTTCAGACGAGCCCATCAGGCACTGCTTGACACGCACGCACGCAAGCACGCACGCGCACACACACACACACACACACACGCACGCACGCACACACACACACACACGCACGCACGCACACACACACACACACACACACACACACACCCTTAATCTATTTATTTACATTTATTATGGGGCTCCTTCATCCTCATCACTCTCTTCGCTGCCTCCTTCTGCGTGTGCTTCTTTTCATCTCATCCACTTCACTATCCTCTCTCTTTCTCACACACACACAATCACAGAGACCCCCTCCAACTGTCAACACTTTCTTATCATTCTCTGTGGCACTTGCAATATTTTAACAGCTTTGTACCCCCCTCCCCCCATTTATATAGGATCGTAATTATCATTGACATACAGGTGATCATTGCTCAGTGAACTCTTCAGAAACTCCAAGCAATGGATCAATCAATCAGTAGATTTGTAGAGCACTTCTTGTCACCGTGAAGGTATCTGGATACCTTCCTGACCATGGTGCCGCAACACCTTTATGACCCAGTGGCACGCACAGTGGGAAACATACACTCAGCTCCAGAGCTCCCACTCCAGCCCCTTCCTGATCATCACCCACACACAACCTGACCTGACCTAGACACCTGAAAGTGACTTAGGCCCTGATTTGGATCTTGGTTGAGGGTTTACTCTGTCACAACTCTGAAAGATATTCCATCTGCCGAAATATAAATCCCATATTATGATGGAGCAACCCGTTTGCTGAAATCTAAATCTTTTAGTTTGCAGTACTCACTACTCATACATTGCACCAAAAACAAAACTACAGAAATACAACACATGAAAAACTAAACAGAGGGTTCAAATTTTGCAGTATGCTCAAATAAAAACCCTTCACATTATCGCAACTCAGTCCTCAAAAACAATACATCAAAGCCCCTTGTTTTTCTGAAAGTGCCTTTTTATCGTTCAGGCAATTCCTGTGCAGCACACGCACCAGAGTTAATTCAGTATAAAAATCACACAAAATGGCAGGTATTGTTCATTGAAAAATGTTGCAGCCCACCCCTTAACACAAACACACAAGGCCACCATGCCCCAGACACAGACAGATTCTCACGCCCCCAACTCAAATAGTGGTGGGGCTCAAGGCCCGCACAAGTCTCTGGAGCAGGCAGGCCTCAGTGGCACCAACGGAATGTGCTGAAAATCAGCAAGCTGCTGATCCAGCCCATATATGGCTCAGAAGGCGCAGGCCTGCAGTTGTCAGCATAACATTTTTTCCATTGCAGTGTTTTTTGTTTTGTTTTGTGTTTTAACTTTTAGAGTTAAGGACATTGATAAAGGTCTGGTTTGAGACCAGTTTCAATCTACATTTGTTATAACAGCTGGAGTGCAGATAGGCAGGACCTGGCCCACTTAAAGCCTTAGGATGAAGAACAGGATTATGAGGAGTGAAAACTTAGCAGAGGAAGGAAGTGCAAGGGAGAGGGAGTGTGAGTGCAAGGACAAGGGGAGATCAAAGGGTGAAAAACGGGGGACAACGAAAGGAGGAGAAGTGGGCAGGAAAGAGGAGTGGTGGAGAAAGGAAAGCCGAGAGAGGAGCATGTTGGAAGGTAAGAGGAAATATGAGTAATAAAGGAAGGAAACAAAGTATTACATCAGGACACCAGCTGAAGAAGCTGGGGAAGAGGGAGGGCGAGAAGGGATTGCATTGTATTGGTGAGGCACTGAAGAACTTTAGGCAAGGCTGGCTGATGCTCCATAACCCAAGACTATTGGTTAGTTCAGTGGAAAATGAAAACAAGGAGAAATGGGGTAAGGTCAGGTGTATCTCTATTTTACTTACTCCTGCTTTTTAGTTTTGGCCATGCATCATGGTAATCTAGAATGTGTGCAGAGGCCTAAACCTGACCCAGGTGATGAGAGTACCAAAGCCTGTCCTGTGACCTGGAGAGGTGCACCAAGTGAGTCCTCCAAGTGAGTCCTAGACTACTGTCCATACCCTTGGCAAATTACACAAGCATTTGCAATGCAAAAGGTCTCGCATTTAGGCGAGTTTAAGCTATTGACATTGTAAATGACAATGCCCTTAATTTATGTTGTAAAAACAAAAACAAAATAAAAGGCATTGTTATTTGCAATGTCAATAGCTCAAACTTGCGTAAATACGAAACCTATTGCATTGCAAATGCTTATTAGATTGGTGAGTAGAATGCTCCCTTTTTGCCCGCACGGCAAATTTATTAAATAAACAAGTGCAGTCTCTAACCTGAAAGTGGAATACGCTGCAAAAAAAAAGAAAAGTACTGCTTACCGACTTCTGAAGAAGACCATGTAACACCACAAGTAAAAGATCAAGTCCTCATGGGAGGTAACAAATGGCGAAAGGGCGGTAACAAGGAGGGACTAACAAGCCTCATTATCAATCGGAAGGGAGCATTTGCCAAGGACAATGACACCAGCCAATCAAAAATATGGGCTTAGATAAGGCGAGGCTTCCACAGCATAGTCAACTACTGCATGCCTCGTAAAGCGAGTAGTGCATGCGCGCTGCTGCTAGGCTCACCCTAATAAAGCAGTGGTGGCAAAGTTGAGTCTATATATGTGTAGAGTGCGTCACACAGATATCTTAGAAGTACTCTGGGGCTTATTTATGAATGCCCTGCATCACATTTGCACCACATAAAGTGGTACATGTGTGACACAAGGCTCTCATTTCGATTTATGAAGCCACACAGAGCCACCTTGAGGGGGTTAGAGTGGCCTCTTAAATCATGAGTTAGGCAACAAAGTGCAAATCTCTGCATAACCTTACTGTGCTCCTGGGAGCTGTTCCATGGGTGTTGTGGTGGAATTTGGCACTGATAGACTTACAAAGTGATGTAAACCTGGGTGAGTGCCAAATCTTTATGCCTCCTGGGGAGAGGCTTAATGAGGAGAAATATGTTTACCTCTCTTTTTTTCCTCTTTCCATGTATGCTGCACTGCAGCACCCACAGAAAGAGGAAAACGTCTTGTAGGATTGCTTTAGTACAAGAAGTGGCCACTTCCTGCAAAAAATAATCTTGCATGCAATGGAGGCACCCTTGCACCATGGTGCAAGGGTGCTTACATTGGTGCTAGGCTGCCAAAACGGAACCAGTTCAGGGAGAAATGACAGGGATGCACAGTATTGCTTAAACATGGTGCATTTCTGCCCTCTCACTTTGGCGTAGGGCAGCGCAGCAAGGTGAGTCCCTTGCTCACTTTGCCACTGGATTCAAGCAAGCCGGCTGAAGACGGCTGGAATGCCAGAAACCGGTCCTCGGAAGCTTGTTTCCGGTCCAGCGAAGGCATGGCTTGGCAGTTCGGGCTGGACTGTTCCCATGAGGCACAGGGTCAGACTGATTTGCATATAGCCATGTCTGAACTGGGGTGGCAGAGTGGGCTAAAGAACGGTGATGGATCAAACCCATATCTTTTGACTGGGTGTGAGTGTTTGATTGGTTCAGATGCTCCGTCCATCACCACCCCCTTTTGTACCGCTTTGGCCGCCATAAGTGTAGCAGGGTATGCTCAGACGTGAGTCCCTTGCTCACTTTGCCACTGGATTCAAGCAAGCCGGGCTGAAGACGGCTGGAACGCCAGAAACCGGTCCTCGGAAGCTTGTTTCCGGTCCAGGGAAGGCTTGGCTTGGCAGTTCGGGCTGGACTGTTCCCATAAGGCACAGGGTCAGACTGATTTGCATGTAGCCATGTTTGAACTTGGTTGGCAGAGTGGGCTAAAGAACGGTGATGGATCAAACCCAGATCTTTTGACTGGGTGTAAGTGTTTGATTGGTTCAGATGCTCCGTCCATCACCACCCCCTTTTATACTTTCCATTGAAGGGCCTCTCACTCCCAGTAAAAAGGCCTCATTTCCCACAGAGCTGCAACTCATGTACCTTAGGCTTTTTTGTTTTTTAATTAATGCGACATTTCTTTTTTTATTATCCAACACTAAAACATGAATGTATCTAGTTATTTATTTTTCAAATGTTCTTCCTAGCATTTTTGTTCTTTGAGCAGCAGCCTTGACATACCCTTACCCAGTGAGTGCACAACTCTGCCATGGTACAAGAACCACCATCTGCACGCCCCCTTGCACATAGCTGTGCCACTGCACGTCAACCCTGACATGCACGTGCCCTGTGCATGTACATTCCTGCGAGTGTAATCAAAAACAAACTATTCAGTTCAGGAACGACTACATTTGATTTCTTTTAAAGTCATAAAAGTAACAAACAGTACATATTCAGCTAAAAATAAACATCAAATAGATAAAAAAAAGTCAATAAATACAGACATCGCAAGAGGCCGAAATAGCATGAGGATTCATCAAGATAAAACAACATATCAAAGGTGATAGCAAACAGCGAGCCTCGCTTATCTTGCAGGACAAAGCTTTATATATACATTTTTGAAACGCCTGATAAAAAATCAGATCCATAAAAACAGATAGTTGGAGTCGATAAAAACTGCAAGTAGAACAGCGCGGATCTAACTTGTCTGAAACCCATGGATAACAAAAGCAGCCTGATACGTTTATGCAGAAGCATATTAAATAACGGACATATAAAAATGATATACCACATGTCGCAGGCAGAAGTGTAGTCACACTCACACAAACGGAGACCCGAGTTCTTAAAGCATCAGCCGATGGAACATGCCCTGTCTGAAACATATCAACAGCCGTCGATGATGGCTGGACGTTACAATACTCAGACAGGGCACCATCCCTCTTGCCATTTTCACCAGCAGTGCTGCTGGACGGAGCTCTTGCAAAGAGCAGATTCCTCACGCACTACTGCCACCCTTAAGCCAAAAGCCTGCTTCCGCCAAACAATGGGGCATATTTAGAATCCCTATGGGCACCATAACACCCTTTTTTACGCTGTGGTGGCGATAGGGCTTCACCTTATTTACAAGGCAGCGTTAAGCCACTTATTGTGGCTTAACGATGCCTTGTAAATAAGGCACCTTTTCACGCTATAGGTAGCGTGAAAGGGGTTGGCAATGGGTGTTGCGGGGGGTAAATGCCCAAAATATAGAATTCGAAATATCGACAGGCCAGAATATCGGCTCCAAAATATAGATAGGCCCGAATATCGAATCACCAAAATACAGTTAGTCAGAATATCGAAATTGAAGTAGGAAATATCGATTTCCATAATATCGAATTTAAAATATCGATTTCCATAATATCGAATTATTTTTTAGTGTTATGTATGGTAGTATATGTGTTAAAATTATAAAATTATATATTATTTTTTAATGTATGTTTAATTTTTTTCAAGTAACAAATGTTATGTCATTTAATTTTTTGCGTAATTTAATTCCGTAGCGGGTTGTGGGGAATAGGGTGGGAAGTAATTTAATTATAGTAAATTAAATATACATTTTTATTTATATGTATTGATAATTAATTGATTGATAATTAATTGTTAATTGGTAATACATTGTTATTAATTGGTAATTAATTGTTATTACGTGATTAATTGATAATTATGTTAATTGTATTATTTATTATTTGTAGTGGTTGGTGGGTTTATAGGGGAATAGGGTGGGAAGTAATTTAATTGTAATAGAGTAAGTATTTATGTTTATTTATATGTATTGATAATTAATTGATTGATACATAATTATTAATTGGTATTTTTTTATTAATTGGTAATTAATTGTTGTCAATTGGTAATTAACTTTTATTAATTGGTAATTATTGTTAATTTTTTTATTGGTCTTGATAATTAATTTAATCTTATTTTAATATTAAATAATTACTTTCCCTACTGTTGCACTCTCTGGAGTGGGAATAGTAATTTTGACCCCTACGCTATCCAACGCTTTCCCTACTGTTGCACTCACTGGAGTGCGAATAGTAATTTTTACCCCTACGCTATCCAACGCTTTCTCTACTGTAGCACTCTCTGGAGTGGGAATAGTAATTGTTACGCATACGCTAGCCAACACTTTCCCTACTGTTGCACTCTCTGGAGTGGGAATAGTAAATTTTATCCCTACGCTATCCAACGCTTTCCCTACTGTTGCACTCACTGGAGTGGGAATAGTAATTTTACCCCTACGCTATCCAACGCTTTCTCTACTGTAGCACTCTATGGAGTGGGAATAGTAATTTTTACTCTCCAGCTATCCAACGCTTTCCCTACTGTTGCACTCTCTGGAGTGGGAATAGTAATTTTTACCCCTACGCTATCCAGCGCTTTCCCTACTGTTGCACTCACTGGAGTGGAAATAGTAATTTTTACCCCTACGCTATCCAACGCTTTCCCTACTGTTGCAGTCATTGGAGTGGGAATAGTAATTTTTACCCTCCCGCTATCCAACGCTTTTCCTACTGTTGCACTCTTTGGAGTGGGAATACTAATTTTTACCCATACACTATCCAACGCTTTCTCACTATCCAACAAAATCAGACAGGGTACCATCCCTCTTGCCATTTTCACCAGCAGTGCTGCTGGACGGAGCTCTTGCAAAGAGCAGATTCCTCACGCACTACTGCCACCCTTAAGCCAAAAGCCTGCTTCCGCCAAACAATGGGGCATATTTAGAATCCCTATGGGCACCATAACACCCTTTTTTACGCTGTGGTGGCGATAGGGCTTCACCTTATTTACAAGGCAGCGTTAAGCCACTTATTGTGGCTTAACGATGCCTTGTAAATAAGGCACCTTTTCACGCTATAGGTAGCGTGAAAGGGGTTGGCAATGGGTGTTGCGGGGGGTAAATGCCCAAAATATAGAATTCGAAATATCGACAGGCCAGAATATCGGCTCCAAAATATAGATAGGCCCGAATATCGAATCACCAAAATATAGTTAGTCAGAATATCGAAATTGAAGTAGGAAATATCGATTTCCATAATATCGAATTTAAAATATCGATTTCCATAATATCGAATTATTTTTTAGTGTTATGTATGGTAGTATATGTGTTAAAATTATAAAATTATATATTATTTTTTAATGTATGTTTAATTTTTTTCCAGTAATAAATGTTATGTCATTTAATTTTTTGCGTAATTTAATTCCGTAGCGGGTTGTGGGGAATAGGGTGAGAAGTAATTTAATTATCGTAAATTAAATATACATTTTTATTTATATGTATTGATAATTAATTGATTGATAATTAATTGTTAATTGGTAATACATTGTTATTATTGGTAATTAATTGTTATTACGTGATTAATTGATAATTATGTTAATTGTATTATTTATTATTTGTAGTGGTTGGTGGGTTTATAGGGGAAGAGGGTGGGAAGTAATTTAATTGTAATAGAGTAAGTATTTATGTTTATTTATATGTATTGATAATTAATTGATTGATACATAATTATTAATTGGTATTTTTTTATTAATTGGTAATTAATTGTTGTCAATTGGTAATTAACTTTTATTAATTGGTAATTATTGTTAATTTTTTTATTGGTCTTGATAATTAATTTAATCTTATTTTAATATTAAATAATTACTTTCCCTACTGTTGCACTCTCTGGAGTGGGAATAGTAATTTTGACCCCTACGCTATCCAACGCTTTCCCTACTGTTGCACTCACTGGAGTGCGAATAGTAATTTTTACCCCTACGCTATCCAACGCTTTCTCTACTGTAGCACTCTCTGGAGTGGGAATAGTAATTGTTACCCATACGCTAGCCAACACTTTCCCTACTGTTGCACTCTCTGGAGTGGGAATAGTAAATGTTATCCCTACGCTATCCAACGCTTTCCCTACTGTTGCACTCACTGGAGTGGGAATAGTAATTTTACCCCTACGCTATCCAACGCTTTCTCTACTGTAGCACTCTATGGAGTGGGAATAGTAATTTTTACTCTCCAGCTATCCAACGCTTTCCCTACTGTTGCACTCTCTGGAGTGGGAATAGTAATTTTTACCCCTACGCTATCCAGCGCTTTCCCTACTGTTGCACTCACTGGAGTGGAAATAGTCATTTTTACCCCTACGCTATCCAACGCTTTCCCTACTGTTGCAGTCATTGGAGTGGGAATAGTAATTTTTACCCTCCCGCTATCCAACGCTTTTCCTACTGTTGCACTCTTTGGAGTGGGAATACTAATTTTTACCCATACACTATCCAACGCTTTCTCACTATCCAACAAAATCTCTACTTTTTTTACATTAGATTTATTATTTTTACATTTTAAGCTTTTTTCCATTATTTTAAGTATGTTTTATTTAACAGTTGTTAATATTTAATTACTTTTATATTCATTTTAATACATTTAAAAAATTCAATATTTTAGTTAACTATATTTTAACTATGGATATTTTGTATTCGATATTTTAGTACTTACCTGTTTGTAGATAGGGATTCTATATTCTGTACTTCGATATTTTGGAGTCGATATTTTGGGCATTCTATATTATGTCCCTCGATATTTAGTCACTGAACCGTTGCGGTGGGTGTTCCGCCACAACACCCATTGATTTTGATATTGCCTCCTATTTACAAGGGTGGCATAAATAGGAGGCAGTGCCAAAATTAAGACTAGGGAAAACTTGGTCTTAACATGGCGCAATGAGGAGAAACGCATTATTTCTCCTAATTTTTGCTGTTTCAATGTGTGCTGTGTTGTGAAGCACATATAGAAACAGTAAAACGCCATTGATTGTTTATGTACAGGATGGTGCCCCTTCCATTGCATCACATAAACAATCATTAAAGAAATGGTGAGTTGCAACTTCTTTGTGAGGTGCATTCTGCAGCACACATAGAGGGTACAAAATGCCATTACTGATTGTTACACCTTCCTGCACATAAACAATCGTACCCTGCAACGCAGGTACTCTTGCACAATGGTGCAAGAGTGCCTGTGTTAGCGCTAGGCAGCTACATTCAGTGCCAGCAAAGGGTGACTGCCACCCTTAAGGCAAAAGCCTGCTTCAGCCAAACAATGGGGAATATTTAGAATCCCTATGGGCACCATAACACCACTATTTTTTACACAGTGGTGGCGATCGGGCTTCATCTTATTTACAAGGCAGTGTTAAGCCACTTATTGTGGCTTAATGCTGCCTTGTAAATAAGGCACCCTTTTCACGCTATAGGTAGCGCAAGAGGGGTTGACAATGGGTGTTGCGATGGATGTTCCGCCGCAACACCCATTGAGTGTGACATTGCCTCCTATGTACAAGGGTGGCATAAATAGGAGGCAGTGCCAACATTAAGACCAGGGAAAACCCGGTCTTAACATTATTTCTCCTCATTTTTGCTGTTTTGATGTGTGCTGTGTTGTTCAGCACACATATAAACACATGAACGCCATTGATTGTTTTGTACAGGAAGGTGCCCCTTCCAGCACATAAACAATCATTAAAGAAATGGTGAGTTTCAACTTCTTTGCCATTACTGATTGTTTATGCAGGAAGGGACAGCCTCCTGCAAATAAACAATCATACCCTGCAATGCAGGTACTCTTGCACAATGGTGCAAAAGTGCCTGCGTTGACGCTAGGCAGCTAAATTTAGTGCCATCAAAGGGTGAAACACAGAGCTGAACTATATTGTTGTAAATATGGTGCAGCCCTGCCTTTCAGAAGTGACGGAGTGCGGCGTTAAACCAAGAAGGCTAACGTCGCGCTCCGTTACTTCCTTGACCATATGCCCCATTGTCTTCTTTGTGTATACTATCCGGATTGTGAAAACGTTCTGGTCAACCAAGCTCTTTCTGGTTCTTTATAATGTAGTGTAACCAGGGGATGTGCATCATGTTATCCAAACCCAAACAATTATTTAAAGCAACAAACTGTACAAACAAGGCAGATATAGCTGTTCCAGTGTGCTTCTACACTCACCTCCACATACCTAGTGCATGCACAACCTTGAACTGCACATAACATGCACGCACACAACTCTGTCATAATACGTCAACCATGAACCGCCCATAAAACTATACTAGTGCTCTTCAGGTCCTCTGTGCGCACACACAGCTCTGCCATTCTATGTCAACCATGGTCTGAACATCCTCCTGTGCACACACATAGCTCTATCGATGCAGCTCAGTCCCAAAATATATCTTAAGTTGGGCACAGCTCTGTCACTGCACCTTAAACCTTATCTAGAGGTTCCAAAGTTCTGTGTGGGCACCTCCCTCACAACCTGCACAAACCTACAGCTTTGTCAATGCGCCACAATCCTCACCTAGGGCAGCTGTTGCACACCAGTCCTAATTGAGCACAATCTGTGCACACAAAGCTCTGCCAATACACCTCAATCCCTGTCTGCACATGAGATGTGAAATCAGCTCACCCATTTATCTTCAGTCCTGCTCTGCAGGTGATCAGCGCACAAACAAATCTGCCATCTTATAAGCAGCCGCGGTCGGTAGTGGGATGACCTGCAGTGCGGTGACGTGGGGAGGGGGAGGGGCAGGGTGGGGGGTAGTAATGTATGGATTACGGAGTTTAACAGGTAAGTAAACGTATAAATAAATAAAAACGAATTTCGTTGAGTGCACTGCATCACCAAATACAATGCAGTGCGCGCAACGAAATTAGTTTTATTTATTTATATGTTTACTTACCTGTAAAACTCCATAATCCATACATTACTACCCCCCACCCTGCCCCTCCCCCTCCCCACGTCACCGCCCTGCAGGTCATCCCACTATCGGCCGCGGCTGCTTATAAGCAAGTCCCTCTGGTGTACTTAGTGTTAGCCGGAGCTATGGGGGACAGAGGGTTAGAAATAGCCTTATGGAACTAAGATTTAGCTGTAATCGCGGGAAACATATTGGGCCAGATAAATTAATACTTTTAGCATGCACAAACTGGTTAGCGACCCGTTTGCACATGTTAAATTGTCAAGGCCATGTTCCAACACATTTTTGCAAGTCGCAATGAATTATGACTTGCAAAAAAGTGTTTAGAGACTCGCTATTTGGAAGGGGCATTCCCTTCCAAATAGCGAGTCTCAAACCAATGTACTAATGTTTGCGACCGCAATTGCGGTCGCAAAACACTCGCAATTACCACCTACTTTAAGTAGCAGGTAATGAATTCGCAAAAGGGACGGGGTCCCCAGGGGACCCCTTCCCCTTTGCAAATGCTTGCAAATTATTTTTTTAAGGGCAGAACCACTGCTTTCCCTTAAAAAATGAAACAAAAAACGTTTTTTTTTTTTTTTAAATGCATCCAGTTTTCCTTTAAGGAAAACGGGCTGCATTAAAAAAAACTGCTTTATTTAAAAGCAGCCCCTTACATGGTGGTCTGCTGAGCCCAGCAGGCCACCATCCATGGGAGGGCCTGACATTCCCAATGGGTTCCCAAATTGCCAAAAGCTCATTATTATTAATGAGCCTCACAATTTGCGACCCCATTTGGAATCGCAAACAGTGTTAAACACACTGTTGTACATTTGGTTTTACACCTCGCAATTTGTGACTCGCAATTTGTCGCAAATTGCGAGGTGCAAAATCAAATTGTCGTACATCTGGCCCATTGTGAGCAGAAGCCCTGAAGAACTGGCGGCAAGCATGAGTCTCAAGGAACTGAAGGGGAGTTCAAGACCCATGCAACTGAAGGTTGAGTAGAAGCCTCAGTTAAATTCGAGGGCATAGGAGATTCTTGGAACTGAGAGGGGATTTCATAGCCTTGGAATATGAACCTCAGGAAACCAAGGATGAGTAGGAGCCTGAGGTAACTAAGGATTAGCAGCAGATTTAGGAACTGGGGTTGAACAGCAGTCTCAAGGAACAGGGGATGAGTAGGAGCCTCGTGGAACTGAGGTGGAGTAGAAGCCTCATGGAACTGATGGCGAGTACGAGCTTCATATAACTGGGGGTGAGTAGGAGCCTCATGGAACTGAGTGCGAATAGTAGTCTCATATAACGGAGGGATAATAGGAGACTCATATAACTGAGGGCGAGAAAGAGCCTCCTGGAACTGAGGGTGAGTAGAAGCCTCATGGAACTGATGGCGAGTAGGAGCCTCATATAACTGGGGGTGAGTAGGAGTCTCATGGAACTGAGAGCGAGTAGGAGCCTCATGGAATTGAGGGTGACTATTTACCTCGGTGAACAAGAGTGAGTGGGGCCCTTAAGAAACTGAGGTTGAGTAGGAGGTTTAAGGATCTAAAGGTGAGTAGTTTACAAGGCCTTTGCACCACCAGTGCATCACTTCTTTCGACGCACTAGCGGTGCTGTGAGCCTGAACATATTTACATGGCCATGTAAAGTCACACTGCGTGACTTTTCATGGCCTTGTAAATATGGGCCCCTTTCATGCATTACTCTGTGTGAAAGTAGCGTTCCATGGGTGTTGCTGTGGGTGTTCCATCGCAACATCCATGGAACCTGATACATTCCCAGATTTACAAAGTTTTGTAAAGCTGGAAAAGGGTCAAAATCCCCACGGAAGGCGTAGAAGTGGTGCAACAAGGAGAAATACATGTATTTCTCCTTGTTTTGATCTCTTTCTATGCATGCTGCGTTCTGCAGCATGCATAGACAGAGGAGATTGCCATAAAATATTGTTATTGGCAAAGAAGGTGTTCCTTCCTGCACAAAAACAATCATCCCTGCAATGCTGGAGGAACCCTTGCAACATAACGAAAGGGTGCCGGCGCTGGTTCATGGCAGCTAATTATGCACCAGTGAAGGAGAAAGCACTCTGATGTGCCGTATTGCTAATATAACGCAACTCTGTGCTTTCATAATGACGCAGCTTAACACAACACAATGGCTGTATTATAATTTTGTAAATGAGGCCCTGAGTGATTAAATGCCTTAAGCAAGGAATAAGAGCGAGTAGGAGCTTTAAGGAACTAAGGGGCATATTTATGAGAAAATGTTGGAGCATGGAGCTGCGCCAAATTTGTCAGCGCCGCAATCCGACATTTTCAAAATGCAGGGATGCATTGTATTCACAAGAATACAGTGTACCCCTGCGTTTTCCCTAGTGCTGGTGCTAAATGTAGCTGCCTAGTGCCAACGCAGGCACCCTTGCACAATAATGCAAAGGGGCCTGTGTTGCAGGGAATTATTTTGTATGTACAGGAAGGTGTCCCTTCCTGCACATAATCACTAATGGTGATTTGTTACTTCTATTTGTGCTGCAGAATGCAGCATACATCGAAGTAGCAAATTGTCAATATTTATTTATTGTTTATGTGCAGGAAGGGACACCTTCCTGGATATAAACAATCATTATGTGTGCTGCAGAATTTCAGCGCTCCGTCCATCATCTCATTGTGCTTGCTTTGTTCGCCCTAAGTTGGCAGGGTATGCCCAGATGTGGGTCCCTTGCTCAATTTGCCACTGGATTCAAGCTGGCCTGGCTGATGGGGGTTATACCCCGAAACCGGTCCCAGGATGTTTGTTTCCGGTCCAGGGAGGACCTGGCTTGGCAGTTCGGGCTGGGACGTGCCCATAGGGAACAGGGTAAAGGCAGATTTTCATTTGGCTGGGTCTGAACTGGGGTGGCGAAATGAGCTAAATAACGATTATGGACTCAACCCAGATCTGACACTGGGTGTGAGTGTCTGAAAAGTTTCAGTGCTCCATCCATCATCTCCTTGTGTTTGCTTTGCTGCAGAATACAACATTGCAGGTTTTCGATCTCGCTGTCTGGATATAATCGAACTTTGACAAGAATATCGACAAATATATTTGGCGTTTTTTCTTATGTGATATTCTATAGGGGGCAACCTAAATTCACCCGAAATGTAAGGAATGAGCAAAAATAAGGGTAAATAAAAGGACTTTGTTTACCATATTATCTAACACATTGCGAAGCTGGTGTATATAGAACTACATTTCCCAAAAAACCTTGAGCTGTAGGTCACGTCCGATACGTCATTTAGATGCGCAAGAAAAACAGCACAGGTGTAGCGCGTCAAAACTTTGTGAATATAAGCTCAGTGAAAATGCCACCTCGTACACTGAAAGGACCGGTTTTTGGAGAAAGAACGAGAGATAATGGATGCCTAAGTGAGTACCAAATAAGGGCGTATGGATATGGGTCTAAGGGGACTTAAGAGTAGGCTCGACCTTGATATACTAAATGTCCGTTTAAATAGACAGCTTTCATGCCTGCATTTTCGAGCTATATAGATATACAAAAAAAGACCGCTATCCTCAACGTATATAATGTCTGACTATTAGGGCGAACGCCATTTGATACAATAAATGCGTGTTCGAAAAGAAAGTTTTCAAGCCTGCATGCTCGAGCTATATAGATATTTAAATAACTGCGACTCTCAATGTATATAGCGGCTAACTAATAGAGTGAACGCCACTTTTCCTTTTTCTTTTCTTTTAATGCCGCTTTATGAAGTGTACGGAGTATAACATTGTTATGAGCACGTGCGCCAGTCTTATAGATGTTTAAAAGAAACTGCTACTCTTAATGCATATGGCATTTGACTAGTGGGGCGAACGCTATTTCTTTGAAATGATGCTTTTAAGAAGAGTTCGGAGCATAATTTGCACAACGATTAATGCACCCGTTAACAGCAACGCGGAGCATATTTATTTCGCGTATGTACAGGCTTTTTTTTTTTTTAAAGTATGTTTTTATTGCAGAATTACAGTCAAAACATCGAAAGTATCAACCATCAGCCCCGTCCCCATACAAGACCCCACATGGAAAAGCAGGAGTACACAGCCCATCAGCCCTCATCCCGGAGGCAGGGCGGCGTGAAGTCAATGTGCAATAGAAGTTTCCCCGTTTGGCACATAGGGACGGTAGGTCAACAACACAATCCTGGTTCCGCATTTTCTGGACCCTCAACAATAACTCCCCCCCCCCCCAACTGCCCTCTAGAGGAGCCGTACTCACCACTCTAACACCTTCCAAGCGCGGCAGATCCACAGAACCCAACCCGCTTCTACGTGTTACAGGCCATCCCGCCCGACGGATACTCCTCTCCATCTACTGCCATGCTCTAACAGGGCAGTCTACATGCTCCTCTATCCCTCCCCCCCTCTAACTGCTGCTAGTGTGGTTAGCTATGATGTGCGCTAGTAGTGATAGTGCGTCATCAATACAGATCAAACGTTCGTGCTAACAGTTCCCTGGAACTCAGCCTCCGAGAGTCTGTCCTCCGTATCCACCGTTAAGCGGTCATTCAAAGATTGCACAATCGTTTCCCAAGCTCTAGCCGCCTCCAAGCCCTTCTCCGACCCCAGTTTCGTGGCCTGCCGCAATCTCAATATGCTCTCACACCTCGACCACTTCAACAACTCATTCGTCCATCGACTCACAGCTGGGCCTTCCTTGGTTTTCCAACGCCATGTAATCTCCCTCTGCGCCAACATGAGCCCCAAATCAATGAACTTGCTCGTGACTTTCGTTTTTGCCGTGTGGGGAAACCACAACAGGAGGCAAGCCGCCATATCAAAATCCACCTCCCTATCCGTAATCGCATTCAGAAGGGCGCCCATCTCAGGCCAATACTCACCCAGCTGTGGGCAACCCCACATCATGTGATCCAATTCTACCCCACCGGCCAGGCATCTCGGGCATGCCGCATCCCGCACCCGAAAGTGTCGGCGGAGTTTCCCCGGGGTCAGATACGCTCTATGCAGAAGGAAGAAGTGTATTTGCTGGAACCTGGCATTCCTGCTACCCTTCCATGTCCGAGCCAGAATGTGGCCCCACTCAGTGTCCGGAATAGGTCTGCCCACACTTTCCTCCCACGTAGCTTTCAGCGCCGTGAGAGGCTCCAGTCCTTCATTCAACATCCGTGAGTAGAGACAGGTCACCGCCTTGATTGTGCCCGCGGCCATCACCACATATTGGCAGGCCATGGTCGTGCTCGGCTCCGTCAGTCCCCCCTGCCAGTGCTTCCGTATCGCCGCAGTAACCGCAGCGTGTAGGAGAAAATTCCCGTCCGGGAGACCAAACTGCTCCCGGAGTACCGCAAACGGGGCCAGCACCCCCTCCACAAACAGATCTCCCACCATCTGTAGGCCCAACTCCTCCCACCCTGCCAACGGAGACCAGTCACCTCCATGCGGTAGAGCCGTCAACATCCCAATGGGAATCTCCGGGGCATACGGCCGTTCCGCTCGAACCCGCCTCAGGCTCCTATTCCAACAGAGTCGGAGGGTGTTTTCCTCTAAGGTAAGCCCTCGCAACTCCAACCGCTGCTGCATAACAATGTAAGACAGAACGTGTCTCTGGATGCCCATCCCCCGGACCCGGTCAGGACCCCTAAACTCCCTAGCCACATTCTGCGTCAGAATCTGGAGCTGGGCTGCCAGATAGTATAGTTCAAAATCCGGCACTGCCATCCCCCCCTCGAGTTTGGGCCGGGTTAAGGTATGCAGCGCCACTCTACATCTACCCTGTCCCCATAGGAACCCAATAATCATTGACCGCAGCTCCTGAAAAACCCGCTGCGGGATCCAAACAGGCAAGGTCCTGAAGTAATATAACAGTCGAGGGAGCGCCACCATTTTCAACAGTGCCACCCGTCCCTGCACCGACAAAGGCAGAGTAGCCCAGAAGGACATGCAGCCGCGCAATCCTCTGATACCTCGTCCCACATTCCCCTCCAGCAGGCTCTCCGCATCATGGTAGATCCGGACTCCCAGGTACGTAAAGCACCTGTCCTCCCAGACCACATTCGCCGCAAGAGTCGGGCGCTGAGCCTCCGCTCTCAGCGGAAAAACACAGGTCTTAACCCAATTTACTTTGAGCCCTGAGAACTCGCCAAAGGTAGAGAGCAGTCTCATAGCTCCACTCAAGGCCAACTCCGCGTCTTCCAAGTACAGCAACAGGTCGTCGGCATACAAAGAAATGTGGTGAGTACGTCCACCGCAGCGGATTCCAAGAAAGGAGTTCCCCGTCCTGGCCTGCGCCGCCAACTGTTCCATTGCAAGGGCGAATAAAAGGGGAGAGAGCGAGCAGCCCTGTCTGGTTCCTCTACGCACCGGGTAAGCAGAGGATATAAGCGGCCCCACTCGCACCCTGGCCGTGGCCGACGAATACAGTATCTTCGTCCAGCTCACAAACCCCTCACCTAGTCCGAACCTCTCCAGCACCGAATCCAGGTAACCCCATTCAAGGCTGTCAAAGGCCTTCTCGATGTCCACCGACAGAACCGCCGACGCGCCGTCCGAGCCCAGGGCATCCTGCAATACACCGATCAGCCTGCGCGTGTTGATGGCCGTGTTCCTGGTAGGGATAAACCCCGCCTGGTCACCGTGCACCAGCAAGGTCATATGCGGGAGCAGCCGGGTAGCCAATATACGACTCAAGATTTTATAATCTACCGTCAGCATGGACAACGGCCTGTACGACGCCACCTCCAGAGCATCCTTACCCTGCTTCAGAAGCGGGATTACCAGCGCCTCTCTCATAGAGACGGGGAGACGCCCCAGTGTCATCGCCTCCGAGTACACTGCCAACAGTCTGGGCGCCAGTATATCCGCGTATTTGGCATAGAATTCAACAGGTAGCCCATCAACCCCCGGCGTCTTGTTCCTAGCCATCTGTTTAATAGCCCCACGGATTTCCAGCAGTGTAATCGGACCTCCCAGATCCTTCGCCGGCTCCTCGTCTAACACTGGGAGCTGTACCCCTTGTAAGTAAGCATTGATATCCGAGGGCCCCGCCTCCAACCGAGTTTCATACAAGCTCATGTAATACCGCTGAAAACACTGCAAAACGGCCTCCGGTGAATGGACCACCTCCCCCGTTTCGGTTCTGACACAGAATCGGGCCACTCCTCGGCATCGGGTCAGCAAGCTTTGCCAGCAGCGTGCCCACCTTATCCCGCTCCGCATGGATCTTCACAAGGTACAGTCTATAATCATAACATCTCAACCTTTCCGTTTCCCTTGCCACCATTTCTTTTGCCTCCAGCAGTCGTTCCTGTAAATCCGGACGCTCCGGCCTACTCCTCTCCATGTCTCTCAACACACATTCCGCTTTTTCCAAATCTGCCAGAACAGTCGTCCGCACATTTGAGAAACTGCCCATGCACACACCGTGCACCACCACCTTCATTGCATCCCACTCCAGCGCTCTCGTTGCAGTCGAGCCCTCATTCACATCAAAATACAGCGTTAAGCCCTGTTCAACCGTGGCTCCAAACACCTGGTCCTCCAACGTGTCCGGCCGTAGCCTCCAGGTAGGGATCGCAGATCTCGCCCTCTGCCACCTGATCGCTACCAGCAGAGGGTTATGGTCCGAAATGGTCCTAGCCAGATATTCAGTATGGGTCACCATGGCCGCCATATGGGCGTCACACAATATAGAATCAATTCTGACATGTAGATCGTGCAGCGCCGAATGAAAGGAATAATCCCTATCAGTAGGATGCTGCCTCCTCCACACATCCAGCAATCCCCACCTGTCCTGCCATTCCCTTCTACGCTCCGATAGCTTCCGCACCGGGGACTCCGCTAAGGGCGGGTGGGACCTATCCCACCCTACATCAGTGATAGAGTTAAAGTCCCCCCCCAGGATAATGGGACACGTCAGATAATGGGCTAAGGAGCCCGACAGAACATCAAAATAACGGGCCTGGTCAACATTAGGGGCATACACACTACATAACACCACCTCAGACCCATGCAGCCTCCCTCTCACTGCTACATATCGACCTCCTGGATCCACCACCCGATCCGTAACCTGGAATGGGACCCCCGCCCTGACCCATATCAGCACCCCCCTCGCAAACGCCGAATAAGAGGTCCCAAACACTTGGCCCCGCCACCTTTTCTGCAACGCATCACATTCAAGTTTGGTAAGGTGAGTCTCCTGGAGCATGGCAATCTGAACACCCCGCCTCACTAAATAAGCATGCACCTTGTATCTCTTAGACATTGTTCTGAGACCCCGAACATTCCATGTTAAGCACTTCACATCAGGTAACGACCCCATCGCTGTTGTCTCTCCTCTCCCCCGCCTGCATCAACCACCCCATCACATCATTGCAGCTACACCCACCCCCCCCAACACCCCAAAAAACAATCCCAACCCCACTCCCCAGGACAGGACCTAACAACAGTGCATCAGCCTCCATCCAAACCTACACAATACACACAGTATACTAACCTGTGGCAGCCGCCACAGGAGCCGTAAGGGCACTAGGGGGGTAACCCAGCACCAACCCGCGGCAGGCCAACCCACGCCCCATGTCCAAGATCCCACATGAAAATTACAACAGAGTACCTGCTGAACGCTGGACAACTGGATAAATGTTCACCACTGCCGAGTCCACAGCGCTCCCCCACAATTACCCATTAAACAGTCCATCCGCCGATTGCGGTGTGACCGGCGGCCCCACAGAGCTGTCCGCCTCGGAAAGTTCTCCACCCGACTTGCGGCCTCCGCTTTCCGACTCCGAGTCCTCCTCCAGCTCCCTGAGCAGCGAGCCCGTGATCGTCGCCGTGGCGGCCAACGCTCCTCTCCGTTCCGCCGCCAGCGCTTCCTCCTTCATTGCCTGCTTTAGCCTGTCGCGTTTGCGGATCCTCTGGGACTTGCGGATCTGCGTCGGTCTCGTCTTCTCCTTCCCATCCTTGCGCGGGCGGTCAGTGCCCATCCTATACCTCTCGAGCCATGACCAGGCCTCCTCAGGGGTGTGGAAAAAATGAGTCTGTCCATCCAGTATCACTCTCAGCCGTGCCGGAAAGAGCAGCGAGTACTGCACCCCCTCCTCCCTAAGCTCTTTCTTGAACGCGAGGAAGGACGCCCTACTCCTTTGGACTTCCTGGGTATAGTCCGGGAAGATAGTCACTCTGCTATTGTCCACCTGGAAGGGCCCCGCCGATCTCGCCCTCTGGATCAACAGGTCCCTGTCCCTGAAGTGCAGAAGCCTGGCTACCATCGGTCGGGGAGGACGGCCCTGCATGGGAGGACGCGACGGGACCCTATGCGCCCTTTCAACGGAGAAGAACGGGGATAAGCCTTCAGGAGCAACCGTGGATCTGAACCAGTCCTCCATATAACGCACAGCATCCTCCCCTTCAATTTTCTCCGGCAGGCCCACCACCCTGACGTTGTTCCGGCGATTGCGACCTTCGGAATCCTCCGCTCGTTTCTCCAGCGTCGCCAGTCGGGCCAGGATATCAGAAAGTTTATGTTCCGCGGTGACCACCGCAGGCTTAAGCTCCTGAAGGAGCGATTCATTGTCTTTCACCCTATCAGACAGTTTGGCGTGATCCGCTCTCAGGAGGCCCAGCCCCGCGGCCACCTGACCAATGTCCCGGTGCAACGTCTCCTTGGTCGCAGTGATCGCCTCCAATATACCATCCAGGCGGGCATTCAGCCTGCGTTCCTGTGCCGTGGCGTCCGGCCTTCCCGTTGTGCTGCATCCCCGTCCTGCCCAGCCGTCGCGCCCCGACTCTGCCCAGCCGCCATGTTGTCAATCACCTCCGCCATCTTAGAGGACCTCCAAAAGTCCGTCTCAGCACACGAGGGTGAGCTGAACCGCTCCAGTCCCAAATCCACAGGCCCGAGTAACGCCCCGTGCCAGCACAGCCCTCACGCCCGGAGCAAGTGGACCCCACTCCGCAGATGGGCGCCCGGCACCAGGAAGCACCCCCCGGTCACAAATGAGCAGTGTCCACCCGTGACCCCGGGATCAACACACCCCAGCTACTCCTGTAGGTCCCAGGAACACCGCAGCGCAGATACTCCACTGCGCCCACCTGCAAGTGTGCGGCCCTCCGCCCAGGGCCCGAAAGCAGAAAAGGGATGTACCTGCCAGTCCGCCCCCTCCGGGAGTCCCTCACTGTAGTCCTCCAGGGCAAGTTCCGCGGTAGTCCCCAGCTGTGCGAGGCAATGGCCACCTTCGACCTCACTGGCCGTCCTCCGAAGCGCCGGCTTGCGGCCCAGGCAGGGCCGCCCTACCCCGTGCAGGCACCACCTCTGGGGACCTCTCGGGCCCGGTCAAAGGGCAGGCGCGGCCCGTGGGCTTCCTTCAATTAGCTGCTCCACCTCCGCCTGGAGGGCACTGCAGCACGCTGACACCCGGCCACCACCGGGACGGCCGCCGCCTCCTCCTCCTCTGACTGAGCGCCCGCTATGGCCCCGGTTCCGTAGGGCAGCCTGTGGCCTGGTCCCACGCAGCAGTGGGGGGAAGGGCCACCAGCCCACTAGCCGCCGATCCTGCAAGCGCCCCCCCAGCGCTGACGTCGCTGGCGTCTGCAGCGCGGTCGTGGCCACGTCCCACTGGGTGCCCGACCGCAGCCGCTCCGCTCTCACCACTGCCCAGGTTCTCCGCCGACCTCTGCCATTGCAGCCCCAGATGCCGCCTCCACCATATTGGGCGCTGGGGCGCGAGTCCGTAGGAGCTCCGCTCCGGCGTGCCCCACCGTCTCCGATCCCCCGCCGGTCCCGCAACTGTCACTTTCGCGGGTCCGGTGCTGGAGGCGAGCTCTCCAGTGATTACACCAGCGCAGGAGCAGGGATCCACAGGATAAATTCGGGATCGCGGACGGAGCTCAGGGCTCACGCCGCCATCACAGTCGGCGCTCAAGCCACGCCCCCCTTTATGCGTATGTACAGGCTTGTCCACAATATGTATTACACAAAAGAGCTAGATTCTAAATATCATCAATGACAAATTAAACATCGTCTGATAAGCAGCACAAACGCCCCCCTCGTTTGTAGAATGTTGTTGTTCTGAGAAAGGACAGTTATAGTCTTTCTCAGGGTGGTGCATTCGTAGCACCCATCGCTTATACAATATTCTTGACATACTCTTTCTAGATGGTCACAACTGGATGGCATCACAGTTAAAAGTTACTTGACACAGGAGATACATACCCTGGGGGAACTGGACGAAAGTTTTTCCAAGAACTCTTACGATTTGGGAATAGTAAGTGAGAATAATTTTCATGTAACACTAAAATGAGCATTATGTACAGTACTACTGCCAAGCAAAGATGAAGATTGTGTTATCTTTAACGATCTCAGCATTAAGAACTGCATTATGATTAGATTGTATATAAAGCTCTCAACAATTATATAACTTTAGTTAAACGAGTGGCAATCTGCAAATAGAACGTGTTAATAAGTTTTAGGTCATCTAATATAATTATGCTAGAGCAAGTAGGAATAATCATGATTCTGTTGAAAGTATGAAATGCATTAATATGGCCTATGTCTGATGTAACTGTATACAATTAGAAATGAGCAAACAGGAACTGTTATGACTTGGTGTAGAGTATAAAAATGTTTTTTAGAGTATTTAAACTGTACTCTGTGAAAAACTATGGATGGATGGATGACTATGCAGTCGACTAATGACTCAGGGATTAAAACATCAATAATGCTTTAATTGGAAATAGCACGAATAATTAAGTAACTTCAATGACAAGAAAGCATTTAGCTTCAAGCTTTTGTAAATATTTGTTTATAGATACAAGATACCGTCAGTGCAGACACATTATGAATATCGATGTGATCATTGACCAGAATATTACTAATCAAGGTATGACATAACATTGATATAAATAGGGTTTCTAAATAAATAATGTGGATAAAAGTAGGCCTCAATAACATCAAGAATGGGTTTTTTAAATATGTTCTAGTAATGAGAATGCATGTGTCTGGGTTCCTATCAAAATTTAGAAATAAATGTTATAGCCAAAGGATGTTCGACAAGGTATTTTCAAATATGTCTCCTCCCGCCAGGGCTCTTATTTGTGATATCTTGCCTTATTTGTAACACTGTTTAATGATAAAATTGTTTATAATTTCACAAGATTACATGTCAAAATGTGATTCCTAAAGATAAACTAAATTCTTGCAACTAAGGTTGGTCAAGAATAGATTTTGAAGAATGTTTGCGTGTTGTTTTTAATGAATGGCTTTGTACATATTTGTAATCTTTTGTATATATTTTTATTAATTGCTTCTAGCCCTGAAGAAGTCACAGGTGTGACGAAACGCGTTGGCGACAGGCAATTCTTTATTCTTTTAATGAATTTCAATAAAGAAAGTAAACCTTCAATCAAGACTTTGAGAATTGTTTATCTTTCGGAAGCTGTTTACAGTGACATTGGATTGAAATTTTGAGTATTGTGTAACTTGCTATACTGATCTATATCAAATACGTATGTGCCTTGGTGCAGGTCAATTTTCTTTATTGCTGCAGAATACAGCACACATAGAAAATACAAAAACAAGGAGACATAAAAGTATTTTTCTATGTTTTGCCATTCTAACGCCAGCTCTTGCATCATGTTAGTTTTTGGTGCTGCCTCAGATTTACACCTCTTTGTAAATCTGGAGCAGTGTCAAAAGCAATGAGTGTTGTGGGGGAGCACCCACAACAACACCCATTGCATGCCTCTTTCACGCTAAGTGATGTGTGTAAAGGGATCTTATTCACAAGGCAGCGTTAAGCCACACAAAGTGGCTTAATGCCGCTTTCTAAATTTGGAGAAGGGCATATTGCCACCAGAACGTTGCTTAAAGTGACGTTCTGGTGGCGATATCCCCTTGTAAATATGCCCCTATGTGGGAAATATGAGCCTCAAGGAATTGAATGGGAGGAGAATTCTTAAGGATTTGAAGGTGAGCAGGAGCCTCATGCAACTGAGGGGTATAGGAATGTCGAAAGTAATGAATGTGAATAAAAGTCTCAGGGAATCGATAGTCGGAATCTCAGTGTGAAAAAGAGCCTCAAGGAACTGAGGAGATGAGAAACCCAAAGTAACTAAGATTTATCAGGTGCCCAGGAAGGGCAGTTTGAGCAAGAACCTTAGGGAATGGTTAATGAAGAGGAGACTCAAGAAACTGAGGGGCTTATTTACAAGCCCCTTGCGCCAATTTTGCGTAATTTGTAACATGGGAAAAGTGACGTACGGGTGGCACAAGAGGCTTGTAAATAAGCCCCTGAGTGTAGATAGAAGACCCAGAGAAGGAAAGTGAGTAGGATCCTCAAAGAACTGAGGGCGAATAGACGTCTTGAGGATCTTGAGCCAGTTGGAAATAAATTAAGATGTGCCCTTGCTGGGAACCTGAGACTATGGGCCTGATTCCAATGTCGGTCAGGAACTGTAACCGTAACGACCTCCTGTCGTCAGTTACCGACCTGCAAGTAGGATCCAAACAGAATGCATGCTCTCATTTAAAGAGCAGGGGTGCAGTTTACCCCTGCACCCGGTGGTAGGCACCTCAAGATGCCTGCCACTGGGTGCAGGGATCAACAGGGGGGTACCGTAGGTGCCCCCTTACAGTGTCCGCTAATCTACCATTTAGTGGCCTCGCAACCATGGTGGCACAATTTCCCACTGCCTTTTTATGCTGGAAAAAAACAGCACAAAAAGGCAGTGGGAAACTGCCATCATACTCCCTCAGCCAAAAAGAGGAGGCAGGGGGCAGTACTGAAGGATTTCAGGATGGCGGACGGGCTCTTCGAATCCTTCGTAAGCCATGCGGAAAACTGAGTCGCATTCCTTTCCGACCGAGCCCATCAGAATGGCTCAGTCGGAAAAGAATCTGAAAGGCACATTTCGATGTGGGCAGGAGAGCTCCAGTTGACCGTTGTGGCCCTTTCTGCCTGCATCGGAATCAGTCCCTAAGTGGGAGCTTCTGGTTCTTGGATGTGAGTTGGAGCCTCAGAATCGTAAGGAGAGCAAGTTGATGGATTTCTGGTGGAGAATAAAAGCCTCCAGACCTAAGGGTGAGCGTGATCCTCTTGGGCCTATCAGGATCCCCGATGATGAGCAGGAGTCTTAGGATATGCTGGTGGATCTGGCATGCAAGTATTTGTTGGTGAGCATGTTCTTGGAGACCAAAGGTTCGCAGAGGACCCAAACACCTGGGGTAAGAAGAGCAGTTGGGGCCTAAAGTAGAGCATTAGGAGACCTGTTGATGTTTTCAATTTTTGCTAATGCTATTGCCCCTAAAATGTGCATAATGACACTGACAAAACAACAGTAGCGGTCGGTGGTGGGAGTAGCTGCCTGGCGGTGACGTGGGGAGGGGCAGGATGGGGGGTAGTAATCTATGGATTACGGAGGATTACAGGTAAGTAAACATATAAATAAATAAAAGGAATTTTGTTGCGTGCACTGCATCGCATTTGGGGATACATTGCACGCAGCAAAATTTGTTTTATTTATTTATATGTTTACTTACCTGTAATCCTCCGTAATCTATAGATTACTACCCCCCAACCTGCCCCTCCCACTCCCCACATCACCGCCCGGCAGCTACTCCCACCACCGACCGCTACTGCAAAACAATGTTTTACAAAAGGAGGCAATCTATGAATGTGGGTCACTTTTTTTTTTTTTGCAGTGCCCAGGCCTATTTTTGATCCCAGTCCGATCCTGCACTTGCCCACAGTCCAAATATACACTTGATTATAATCAGAGCCACTGGAATTATGCGATTTAGAGGCACATATTTGAACATTTGCTAGATAATCCATCATCTGCTATATAGTCTGCAGATTTTAAGAAAAAAAATGCTTCTAGCTCAAACAGATGAAACTTACTAAAAATGCTTAGATACGTTGCCGCACATTGGAAGGACATTTGCAAAGGTTGGCTGGTCCCCTTCCTGTTTCCTATTGCTGTATTTGGGAGCTAAACAGTTACTAATGACATGAAACCTTTGTCCAGACAGGGTTACCCTGGGTAAAATGACAAAATAAAGAAGTAATATTATCACAAAATGTGCTGCATGATTTTTCTTTTCTTGACACATAATTAGTCAACCCTACTGCATAATTTGTTCATCCCCTGCGCATAATTCCAGTGGCTCTGATTATAAATAATACAAAGTGGAGAGGCAAGATAATTAATACAATCAATGATTCCCGATTGTTTCCAGACAGTCCAATAATTCAATGAAACTTCAGATGCTTGAGTACTTGTCGAAAAAGATCTTTATTTCATTTAAATACTTGCCCATAAAATCAGACGACAGCCAATGCTTTTCGCGAACACACCAAGTACATTCGTCAGGGTTAGGAAACGTAGAATTTAGGTGTGTCTGCACTCTGAAATAAGTTGATTTAGTCACAATTTGTTCTGTATCTGTATTTGGTACTAATAAGCAAGTGTACTGTTTATAGGAAGAAAGGCCAAGACTCAATAATTGATGTGCATAGAACTTTAGGGCACCAGATGAGTATGGGTGCCAAATATAGTAGTACTAAAAGCTATATTACCAGGTTACCTGTAATGGCGACAAGAGTGCCAGCAAGATATTCTGGTGGCAAAAAAGTGGAAGTGTGTTGCCTTCTTTACTGTGACTTGAGGACAGAGAACCAGTCACCGAAGTGTAGAGGATGGAGATTGGGCTACTTTTAGCAAAGGTTTGCTGATTCGCTTTTCCAGAGTTCTGCCATTTGGTAATATATAGCGGTGAGGGGTGGGACTGCAATTTTATTACCCAAGGTGATGAAGTTCATAGGTAGGGCCTCCCATTTTGTCTGTGCGAATAAGGGATTTATTCGTGTGGTCAGCGTGCTACAGAACTCATGTGGCTGGAGTAAGCCGGTGACCCATATGTTGGTGCCAATTTATTAAAGGCGACTAACAGTTCACTCATGAATAAACGTCTGTAATGATGTGATCTACTAGCACTGATGCTTAAGCCTTCTGCCAAATAATTTGGCTTCTTAAAATTATTTGAAGAAATAGGCTGTTGCATTATTTCACCTAATCTTGGAGCCTTTGAATTTATGCATAAGCTCCAGTGACTATGATTCAGCTTTTCCTCTTGTTCTTAATTCTACAGAGTCATTTTCCGGGCGGACTCCATACAATCGTTGCACCTTCGGTTGGGTCTACTTTAACAATAGATGTTTTATTTAAACTGGTACGGACGCTCATATAATTACGTTTGTCCTGATGATGACCATTTAGTTTCACTATGGTCGAAACGCCGTCGACGCACACATGTGGCTGAAATTGAAGAGGACGCATTGTTTGCTTTGTGTTGTTTCAGTTTTGTCCTGAACTTCAGATTTTTGTAAACCTTTTTTCCTCAGCCACTTGTCTGTTTACACATCGCACTGGTTATAGGTCTTAGTTTGGGTATTGTGTTGGGCGCCTTTTGTCTTATATGTTTTAAGATTGAATTATTTATCATTGTTAATAAAACTTTTTCTATGAATTGTATATATATTTATACATGGGTTTTTTCTTTATTTCTCTTTTTCCTTTTCTGTGTCTTCATTGGTATCATTTTCCATATTTTTCATTTTATGTTTTCTTTAGTTTTGTTTTATTTTTTGTTTAATTTGTAAATGTAAATGTACAGGAATTTATATAGCGCAAATCACCAAGCGGTTTCTAAGCGCTTGCTTAGGGAACCCGTCCTGGTATTCCCCTGTGAGATAACCCCGGCAGGGTATCCGCAAGGTGAAAGCCAGGCATCCCGCCACGAGGGGCCGTTGTGGAGATTAAGCAAGCTATTGCCCAGAGTCGCAGAGTGTGAACCCGTGAATCGAGTAGGCACCGGAGCGAGAATTGTCGAGTCCATGGACATTTTAGGACTCGAGACCCCGCCGAGCCGGGAATTGAACCCTGGTCCCAGGCTGACTTCTGCTTCCAGGTCTGCCTCCTCTAACCAGTGAGCCACACTTCTCCACGTATTGTGTTAACTTGAACCCTTGTTAGGATTTTAGTATGATTACTGCTTCTGGTATGTTGATGACAGCCAGGTGCAGAGGTCTCACACTTCATTGTGCCCATAGTTTGAATAATAATAATAATAATAATAATAATAATAATAATAATAATAATAATAATAATAATCCACATTTGTAAAGCGCACAATCACCCGTAAGGGTCTCTAGGCGCTGGGGGCCATCGGGAAGATTAAGCGAGCTATTGCCCAGAGTCACATGGTGCTGGGCTAACCTGCCACCGGAGCCGGGGATCGAACCCTGATCCCCAGATTCCAGCACCAGTCGCCCTGGCCGCGGCGCCACACCTCTCCTGGTTGGAGCCAGTTCCACTGCTATCTTCTGTATGAGCCGTGATTCTACATAATCGGTGTCTGGGGAGCAGTGACTAAAATACTCAGCTGCGATATGTGGAGTTCAGCAAGCTCTGCAGTGTGTTACGTTGCACCGTTTGTGCTGATTTTTAGCGCCGGGTGTTTATCCCATGCTGTAAAATAAGCGTGAACAGCACCATGCACAGCACAACAGGGCACTGCTTCTTTTTGTCGCTCGAGTAGATGTTCCACTTGAGCAGCAGCTTCCTCAATGCAAATGGAAGGTTTCTTAATGTGAGCAGTAGCGACCCTCCGGGCCGGCCCGCATTGAGAAATCTCGCCGATAGGAGGTCGGGAGTAAGATTTTTCTCGCTTTTGCTCACCAATTGGCTAATTGGCGATTGCAAGCAAGGAAACAACTCCACTCTGGAGTTTTTTGGAACTCCATGGGCTACGCGGAGTGCAGAGTGAGAAAAGCTCTATAAACGCTGCGAGCGGTGTGGAAGTTCATGGCCACGCCTACTAAGCATGGCATTTGAAAGAGAACCAAAGCAAACTGGTTCTGACACCTTAGAAATTGAATCCACAACTCCAAGTCTAGAAAATGGGTATAAAAGTGGGATCCAAACAACTCTACTTTGTTCTAGTCCTAAGTACGTCTTGATCAAGGAAGGGAGTACTCTGCAGAGTTCTCAAAGAACTGCTGTTTAACTAGGTCTCAAATCTGCCCGACCTGCAGGCTCCTAAAGTGAATTGACATCAATTGATGTGTGTACTTTCTGCTGCAGGAGCTGAGGGTCTGCCAGAAGTACCTAGAAATAACACCCCCCCCCCCCCACCGCCCAGAGAGGGCAGGAGCATGCCTGGCTCTGCAAGTGAAGAGACTGTCCAAGAGGAGATTCTCCATGTGTTCCCAGCATGCAGAGCACTAATAGCTAGCCGACTGGTGCAGAGAGAAAAAACAAAATGGACCCTCTTTATGGAGGAATCCCCCGGTTGTTCTGCAGTTTCTGTGTGGGCGGCACAAAACTGTACTAGAACAAGAATCCAGGGGTACCCAGCAGTTTTCTGGAGGCTTTACAGACTGATGATGCTGCTATCAATGCCATGAGCGAAAGCTGTCTCTCCGCTGAGTTGGAAAGTTAAGATTAGTCTGGAGGCCGCATCTTCCAGAAAGACACCATTGTGAGGGATTCAGTGTGGAGGCCATAACTGCCACACCAGAACACCTGTCTGCAGCCAGTCTCGACCCATAGATTATTAGGGACTGTAGATATGGGACCTTATACCTATCAGGAGGAAGGGGATATTTGGAGGATACCCAGATGAAAGTGCGATATAGCCTGCCTGTTTAACACAACTTAGGGCTGTGTTTACAAGCCAATTGCGCCACAGGTGCATCACTTTTATTGATGCACCTACAGCGCAATGGTCATTCTGCAGCACACATAGAAAGAGGAACACGCCTTTAACCCGTTAAGTGGTGCAGTCGGCCGTTGAACGTTCAGAGCACTACCTGGCTGGCGCTGCCCACGTTCAATGGCCGACGCAGCCCCGCCCGTTTTTTAAAACGGCCGCACTGCTGCGAAATCGCGGGAGCGGCCAACGGGTTAATTGTTGTTTTTGTGCAAGTGAACAGTCATCCGCTCAACTCAGGCATTCTTGCCAAATGGCGCAAGGGTGTCTTTGCTGGCGCAGGGCTGCTGTTTGTGCGATGGCGCAGGGGAGAAGGACAGGAATACAGCATATCTTGTAGATACAGCGCATTCCTGCCCTTTTAATTTGATGCATGGCAGCTCAGCAGGAAGTTTTGATGTGCTGCCGTGCGCCAAAATATTGTAAACGAGGCCCTTAGTTTGTAACCATGTACATCATTTCTATTGAATTGTGTAGAATTTAGTTCTGCTGTGTGACTAAAGTACAACCCTTTTGCATAGAAGATAAGCGCCGGGTTGGTCTTTACATTATTGGGTTTGTTGGTTGAGTTTTGATTTCTGAGCACTTGCCGTCACTCTACCGAGTCAGTTGTATGGCAAAAGAAAACAACAGCAGTGACTGTAGTAAACATCCAAAATGATGTCAGTCGGCAGACGTCAATTGCTTCTTCCATCACAGCCCCAGATCCCATGGAGGGGGGAGGCAGGGAAGTTGTAGCAGGTCACAGGCCACCCCACCCTTTCACAATATGATCGTTTTTTTGAGCCCCTATGAACACTTAGGTTTTGATAATCAGTTTCATTAGCTGTCACAGAGTATGAAAGTAATGCTAGTTTAGCATTTCTAATATTGGTATTTTTTAAAATAGACATTGTGCAGGTCTGGTGTTTGTGTGTGGCTTACTGATAGCTTCAGAAAGAATAAATGTCAAGCTATTGGTGCTGCTCTAGAAGGATTATTTGCCATCTGTCAAAATAATTTACCATTTTAAAGACGAAAAAGCAGTGTGTTTGAAAAAACTGAGATATCTCGGCTAAGCTCTGGACAATTGGATGGAGTAAATTAAAGGTCGTGATTACTTAGTCAATGAGTGAGAAGGATTCTGGATAAAGGTGATTCCTCAGCCAATGACTAAGAGGGCTGCTGGAGAACAGCAATTCCACAGCCAATGAGTGAGAAGGATTCTGGATAAAGGTGATTCCCCAGCCAGTGAGCGAGAGGGCTGCTGGAGAACAGCGACTCCACAGCCAATGAGTGAGAAGGATTCTGGAGGACAGGCCTCAGGAGTAAAAGGCCAGAGACCACGAAGGATCCCCCAACCACGTCTAGCTCCTTCTTCCCCTCTGTCTTTATCTCCTTACTTCCTGTCTCTTGATCGACTCCAAACTTTAATCCCTCTCTCTCTCTGTCTCTTCCTCAATAAATCCTTTCCCCTGCCACATGGTTCTCCCCTCCTAAAAATACGATAAAAAACTGAATACAATACACCTACAATCTAGTCTGTATCTTCTTTTTTATGTGTGCACAAAAAGTCAGAAAGCAGGATGTTCTGACATGTATGAACTTGGGTAAAGTGAAGGTATTTACTATGACATTAAGTCAGGCGATATTATAAAACTTTGTGAAGTTTCCCAACTTCGCCCGCAGTGTGACCAAACTCACTGCTCACTGGTGCATCGGATTTGCTGGCACAGGGTGTCATGTGAACGGGGCATATAGTGGCAGGAAATTGCAAAGATATTTGTGAAGGGGTGGAGTAAGATGAGGAGGGAGAGGACCATGTGAGGGTAAGAGGTGCTAATCGGGAAGTAGTAGTGGGGCAGTATTAGTTTGGGTGGTGATTACGGAGGGTTGAGGTAGATGCAGGGCCCTCAATAAGAGGGGACACTGCTAGGGATCAGGGAGCAGCACCCAGTACTTTGAGCTTTACAGTGAGGCCTGGACCAGGTGATGGGAGACTGCCACTGAGTGACGTCACTCTACCCACTGCCTGCACGGCCAGTTGATGGAGCAGTTTCCTACTGCAGTGAAGGACCACTAAAGCTTCCCTCTGTTTTTAACTTTCCAGTTTTGGAAGCTATTAATGTTTTAAAAATAATTAGGAGTTATTCAGTTTTATAGCTTTACTCATCCTACTATAGTTCAACTCAAAATTCAGCAACACATATTCAATGAAAGGTTCTAGTTTGTCAAACCATGCAATATAGCAAGTATTTGGAATGCAAAAGGTCTCGCATTTACCAAAGTCTCATAAATGCGAGACCTATTGCATTAGAAATGCTTATTTGCAAAAGCGCCCATGCAGGGCTTTCACTTTATTGTCAGCCGTGCCCCTTTCCTTAGACGCAGCTCGTCTAAGGAAAGGGGTGCGATGCCATTAAAGAAAAAATGTGGCATGGGGCTTTTAAAAAAAAAAAAAAGTATTAAAAAACATGCAGCCGCGTTTGACGCCGCATGTCTGTGCTATGAAAAAAAATATATTCAAGCTTTGCGGAAGAGAAAAACCATTTAAGCAAATAGTACTCAGAGGCTGTAATTAAAGCCTACTGAGTAACAACACATGTAACAGGGGGTGTCCTCATGGGAGGTTACAAAATGAGACATAGTGGTACTGAGGAGGGACTACTAAGCCTATTCACCAATGAAAATCCACAGTTTCCAAAGGACAATGACACAAGCCAACATGGGCGTCCGCAGGGGGGGGCAAGGAGGGGCGCTTGCCCCCCCCCCTGGAGTGACCCTCCTTGCCCCCCCTGCGGACGCCCATGAAAACAGTGACTTCAAGACGGGGTTCTAACGTTCTTTCCTCTCCTTTCTTTTATTTGCTTCCCTGTGAAATGGATCCAAAAAAGAAAGACGCTTTTGCTGGAAATGTCATATTTTTCTGACATTTTAATTCCAAAGTGCAGCATTGGGAATAAAAGGCTAAAAATATATAAATAATTAAATAAAGTAAGACAGAGTGGTAGCAAACTGGCCAAACTGATTTTATTCACGCTGAAACACATTAGTGCCACTTTTACAGAGTTTGCCACTGAAGCGCTATTTTTGTTTTCTTGTCTTTGTTTTCCCTGGACTTGGAACTAGTGCACCAATCCTGGAGGTACTACAATGTGTGGATTGGAAAACAAAATGTGTGCTGCGGCTCTGCGTCCAGGGATGTGGTCTTTTTACCATATTGCTTACGTTTTGTAAGTATATAAGCAATGGCCATTGAAATGGGTCCATTCATGGAAAGGTAGCTCAGAGGGTTAATGTACCGGCTGCAAAGAACATGCGCCATGCAGATCCCAAAGTGCACATAATGTAAATAGGTCAGTGGGCTACTGCTTTTGTCAGAGAGATCCTATTATTACTTGCAGTTCATAAGTTAAAATCCTAAATTAGAACAGTGAGCTATTAACTGTCATCTAAGAGCCGCAAACAAACTGCAAGGTATAAATTAGAGCGTTATGTCCCCCCCCAGTCTTTGATTATCCTAATGTTCCAAAAAGTGTTCTTTTGGACAGAAATCAATTCTGATTATTAAGGAGAACCCCCAACCATGGTATTACGTTTTAAATTCCGGGCATTGGGTTTCTCCAGACCAATCTCTATAAAACTATACAGGCTACTAGTATGGTAGGCATGTGACTCCTACACCTTGTAGTCCTTAGTCTTATGTAACATTTTCTATATAGTGATTTACACACATATTGGTTGTCTCTGTGTAATGTGTGTGACACCCTACAATGTTATGAGTGGCGCTGTAAATCAAATTAAATGCATCTGAGAGCGAGTGGTCATGGAAACATGGGGGGCACAGTTAAAGGTTGGTAGTTCGGGAATCCATGGCAGAGGTGGTCATTGGGGGGCACTAAGAAACATTAATGCACAGGACACCACCAGTGCTATGGCTGGCCCTGCCCTTGAGGCCAGTCTGCCTCCCCCATAGGTACCTCCATTGGCCTTGTTTCAGCAGTAGTAGCTGCAACTCGCCAGGGATTGGCAATGCACGATTTGCACGCACACCAAACTAAGTTTGCAAACTTACAGTCACCCGGCTTCATTCACAAGCACTTTTAACATGTGCTGCCTGCTGTGGGACCACTGGAATTAATTATGCAGCAAAGGATGACAACATTTTGCCGCAGTGTTGACTAAATTATGCATTAAAAACAAGGCTGCAGCATAATGCAGTATACTTTCAGATATTCTAATATTTTGACCTGTGTACACATGCTAACAGTCTCTGGAAAGATTTTGCCTTATTAGTACCAGTGTAACATACAAACGCAGCAGTGAGAAAGGTGATCAGTCAACCTTTACAATAGGCCATCCACTCCGCAGCAACACAAGTCACATTTTATATTAACTTTTGATATGTTTGCGCTACAGACAATTTATTAGTTTAAATGGTTAAATCATGCAGCAGATCTTGCATTATGAGGCAAATATGGCAGAGCCATAATTTTAGAGAAAACATTTGCAAACTAGGATATTTTGCCATTCCAGTTTGAACTGCTGTTGTGGAAAAAGGGAGTAGTGCTGATGACAGAAACTCCATGGCTCGGAGACAAATGGCTTGTGTTTCCACATTTCATCGTATTTGGTACATTCTGTGATTAGAAGCCTATCCCACCTTGTGAATATATTTTAATGTCAATAACTCATCATAACCTTAAATAATCATGTGTATCCATTGGTTGATTAAACTGGGCAGTGAAATGCCAAACACATACTAAAAATTGGGATGTCTGCGCATTCTGGCCACACCTCTTGCTCCACCCACAGATCCAATCCTTGGGTTATTCCCGCCCTTTGATTCTCCGCCCACTGTTCCCCTACTTTTTTTCCCCCACTTCGACCACTGTGTAAGACTCAGCATTGCTGGCCCTGTGATGTGCCGCCGCTGCGGGCGCCGCATGTGCCACACATTTACGGTGCCGGGCTTCCGCATAAGGGAGCTGGCCATTATTGTATCCATAAACGTGGGCACGTTGTAAGTTTGACATTGACTACACGTAGATGGACTCTAAGTTTCTTTTAAAAAATATAGTTAACATTTGGACCTATACATTTTATTCTGTATAAATTAATTGAATGTGTGTAAAATTTAGCAATGCCCGGGGAATTCTAGTAAAGGGAGCACCCATTGGCGAATCACTAGCGTGTGTGATTTATGCATTATTTATGACTAACTTTGACGTTGTGCTTTAACTTTGGATAAAAGTTATCATGAATTCTAGCACCAATAAGCCAATATTGGTAAATATGTGTGCTACAAATAATCCCTAACATACACTGTGCATACAGTATATTTAATCTGGTGCTTTAATCATAGGCTGTTTTAAAGTATTCTGATAAAAATCGAATCGTGCTGAAGACAGCCTTGATTGGTGTTGGATCGAGGACCCGGAAGTCTGCACACCTAGCAGACAGAGATAAAGCACCTTGTCAGAAAGTTTAGCGTTTTCCCTACAGGTGGTGTTTGTTGGCTTGTGCCAGGGTCAGTCACATGTCCTGGATTCCTGGCATTTAATTGAGTCTATCCCAGTTCTGCTCCCCAGTGTTTCTTGTGCCCCACCTGACACACATCATGTCGGAGGACGGTGATGACGTTAACATTTTGCCCCCCCTAGGAAAAATGTTTGCGGACGCCACCAATTAAAAATATGGGAGGAGAGTGGGTGGAGCTTCAAGTATATTCCTGACTCGCAGCGCATGCACTGCCCAGGCTCGACCTAAAAATGTAATAGTATCTGAGTGACATGAAAAGCAGTAAACGAGTCAAATTATACCAATATAGACAGTCAAAGGACAAGCTATTATATTTCTAAAAAAGAAAAACAAATCTGAAAAAGGCAAGGGAAGACCAAGATGAAGTGGTAGATAAGAATGACAAATGGATTGATGGGAATCTTAGAGGACATCAGTCAGGAGTTACTTATAGAGATATCTTTTATTAACCATACAATTCAATACATCTGCTCCAGATGCTCTCAAATTTCTCTAAATTATTGTCTACAAATGTCCTTTTCCAGATCTGATCTCACAGTAAGTTCCTCCAGCCAAACACACAATTGTGTTATAAATCGCCAGTTGTCACATTTAAGAATGAGATAAACCCATGCTGCTTAAATTTGCTTTTGATAATTAGTAATCTTGGTTATTTTGTACCAAAAAGCTCTGGCGTTTGGGACCTTAATAAATATCCTAATATTCATATTTTATACCTCAACCAAGGGTTTACTGGTTGATTTCCACTGCTACAACATTTCATGCACAGCATAATAAGGCATGGGTTCATCTTTACATGTCAGCATAAGGCCCACCGAATTAATTGTTTCACTTCTTTCCAAAAGTTATCAATCTTTGGAAATCTTCAGAACAATTGTATCTAACTACCTGAGTGTTTAACACTGCTGCAGCAGGGTGCCCATTGTAAGGAATACGGGGCATATTATCAAGAAACAGAGTTAAAATTATCGCCGCTTTAGCGTCAGGAAACTGCTGCTAAAGCGCCGATAATGGGCTTGATAATATGCCCTGGAGAATTCCAGTAGAAGCCCATGTTCACACAAGAACATTGTCTTCTATGGGAATTCACAAGGGCATAATATCAAGTAAAAGGTATGCACTTGATTGAAAAAGTCAATTACCCTATGCAAAGAAACAACAAATATTTAATCCACTGTGTCTCTAGACTTTGCATTACTATCACACCCGAAAAACATAAGCATTGAAGAAGCCAATAGGTATGGTCTTGGCAATGATGCAATTTTGTTTATTTATTTGCAAGTATAAACAATAGCAATTAAAAGATTAAAATTCAAATTAAATCTTTATAAAAATGAAATTAAAGTAGATTCTGGTCCACTAGCCTTGACACTGAAGTTCACTACTTTTTAGGCAGATGTGTACATGATCCGGCTAAATACCTTCACCACATTGTAATAGAGCCCATGGCTGAAGCAACTAAGCCCTTGACCCATGCTGTATACAGTGATGGACAGAAACAAATAATGTTTGACAATTTGACAGACCAGTGGATGAAGAGAGCAGACACAATAACCTCTATGGACGTGATTAAGCATTGCACAGTGCCGGTCAGGTAGAATCTCCGGTATGCACCTGTTACAACGCATTCGTTACTCCGCACTACCATTACAACGCGACTTTTATAACGCATACCATTACAACGCATTGCGCTGGGGGGCGCTATAGGATAGGGAATGGTATAATTTACTATCCAACACCTTCCCTAGGGTCCACGGGGACTGGAGTTAGAATAGTAAATTATACTTACCACTATCCAGCACCCCAAAGCGCTATGCGTTGTAATGGTATGCGTTGTAATGGTCGCGTTGTAATGGTAGGTAGTTGTAACGGTATGCGGAGTAACGTCATACATCCACCTGCCAGCCCACTTCCTCCCCTGCAACCCTCCGCACCTCTGGCCACCCTAGCACTTCCCTTAATCACCAGCACGAAGGTACTATGTGGAGTTCACCTGGGAAAACATATCCGCATAGGTATTCCCCAATCAGTCAGGATTAACTGGCAGTTTCATTATACTGACGGAGTACTACATCATGGGACCAGTGTTTACAGGTATGGAGATTCTGGATGTATGTTTTCCCAGGTGAACTCCACATAGTACCTTCGTGCTGGTGATTAAGGGAAGTGGGCTGGCAGGTCGACCATTCCATTCTCTCCCGTGCCATAGGAGTGGTCGATTGGGAGGCCACGTGCCTAGTTTGGGCTACTCTCAGTGGCGTAACAATAGTCTCTACAGCCGCTGTGGTGCGCGAGGTCTACGAGCTTCGAGGGGTTCCCTCTGGCACTGTGCACAGGTGGCAGGACCCTGGCCTCAGAGCTCCTGACTGGGTTCGGAGCATGGGGGGTCCCCTTCATTTACTTTGTAGGGGGGGCCTTAAGTTTTGTTACGCCACTGGCTGCTCTTGTAGGACGATCCTTATGTGATTTCAACAGGGCTCGAGTTTCCACTCAATCAGGTCCAGGGTTTTTACACCCAGATAATGAGGACACAAGAACACCAGACCAGTTATGGTCTGGCAGATTAGGAGTCCACAAAGGGATACAGTTCTGCCTGAGTTGTAATCAGCCTCTGTGTATGCAGATATGTATGTAGATTTATTGCTTATACTTTTTAAATACATGATACTGGCAAAACACCTAACCCTGTCTGTAGTCCAGACCCAACATTAAATGCCCGTGCAAATCTCATTGTTCCATCCTGATGTTGTAGAATGACCTGTTACAATGTGGTATGCCTCTGTTTCATATTTTTAATTTCCTGGTTTTAAATTGTGTTATAGCACTCTGATCAGGGCCGGACTGGCCGTAGCAGGCACCGGGCATTTCCCTGGTGGGCCGGTGGGGTGGGGGTCGATTTTGTCACTGTGGGTCGGTTTGGCAGCGGTTCTGCAATATTGATCCCCTGTAACAAAAGCGGGAGCGGTGCGTCTTGCTTGCACCAACCCTAACCCCCCATCCGCTCCCAGGGCTGGTCGAGCAGCAGTCTGCCAGGGCTGGTTGCTGTTTCTAGTCTAGCCCTGACTCTAAAGTGACTGTTAGCACTATATAAACACTAGCAATGGGTAACAATGTATTATGATGTGTTTGCTAGGAGGAAGGTGATTGTGATGTACGTTGGTGCTTTGCAACATCCTGTGCTTCTGCACACCAGTGCTCACTGAGCCAGGTCTTTAATCCTGATGTACTTCTCCCAACACCTCTCATATAGGCAGATCTACATATAGCACCTATCAACTATCCACTCGAAACGGTTGTCAGGAACCATATGAAAATTCAAACATTCTTGTCAGGGTTATGAAGTGATGTATAAATGTTTACATTTTGGTGTCCCCAAGCCCACGCTCAGAATTTCATTACAAAGCCTCATACCGAGGATCACTCTGGGGTACGGTGGTGTTAACCCAATCAGGGTGAGCTATGGGATTTAATAGGAAACTAGGGGAATTAATATTTATTAGCCAATCTTGATAGTGTTTTCTATTCATTTTGACATTTGGTATTTGCCAAGTAACTTCTGGGGCTCATTCATAATGCAGACTCAACCCTTATGACAAAGCCTGCCTCTTTCTAGGAAGGAAAGCAGGACAGATGCAAGAACATGACACAATGCAGTACAAAACAATAAAATGTACCTTATTGTCAAAACAAGTAAGACAACAGTTGCCGGATGTAAACGTTCCTGACAGATGCTAATGCTTTTGATAATATTTGTATGCCACAGCTGTGTACAGTTTTGCAAATGTAAATCCCATCTAAGGGGTGGGGAGTGGGAAGTCGAAGGTGTGCTTTGTGCTGTGTTTGTGAAAGCCAGCAAAGTCATTCTTTACTGTCATTCACAAATTCTCTGAAACCCTTAACACCCTGGGAGTGGTTAGAGATTTACTCCAGAGAAGGGCTGGATTAACCCCCATTCACTGGTTGAAAGCGGAAGTGAACATCCCCAAACTATGTGGGGTGTGGTCGTAGGGATTTCTGCACAGGGAAAATTGTTTTCCCTGGGAGAAATACAATTAAAAAAAGAATACAATGTTAATTTGCACAGCAGGCTACATTTCCGCAGTGCAGAGTCATACCTTGCATCTAGCTCCAAACTGGGAAACAGCGTATGTCACATGACAAATAGTGGATGTTACATGACAAGTAGCAGATGTCACTTGACAAATAGCAGATGTCACATGACCAATAACAGATGTCACATGACATACTGGGAGTACTTCTGGTAAGGTACAACTGGGACATTTGCCCAGGCGAACTTGGAATCCCAGTGAATTCTCATGCTCTGTATATTTAAACTCATACATAGCAGTACATTATATAGCTGTAAATGTATAACTTTTCTTCGTGAATTGAGCTCCTGTTTTAAGATAGTTATCACAGTTTCTCCAGCAACAGTCAGTTCAAATTCCAATTTTCAACAATTTTGAAACCTATGTGTAAAGCGGTACCTCTTTTTGTGACATGACTTTGAAAGGAAACAACAGAGCCTATTGTTGCGGTAAGAAATCTCTTTACTGACCATCAGCCATTCTCCTCAGGCAGCAACTGCTGCCCACAGAATCCACTGGCCCCAACATTCCTTAGGCCATTCTAGGCCCCACACATATCCTTTCTCACAAAATAAGGAAACATTTGGAACAACCACAAATAACAATTATACAACAAATAGTAAGAAAAGAAAACCCCCCAAAAATAAAGAAAAATGCAAGCTACATGCGCATTACAATACAATGAAGGAAACCAAAAACTAGGCAAATAGATCAAGGTACAGAAAAATAGCTCACCAAAATCAATGCATGAGATAATCATTATAACGTGCTGGAGGTTTCCTGTTCCTAGCAGTATCCTGAGCCAAATTACCTCTGCTATACCCTCTTGGAACAATGGCATCATTGACAAGACAACCATAAGGCTGAGACCCACCATCCTTGAACATAGCATCTTGGCAACCACCCAATCTGTCATGCACCACAGAGGTATTGTTTTCAGGAATAACAGAAACCATACTCTTCACACTTTACCACCAGCGACCACAATCACATGATCTCAAACACCAACCACCGTCTTGGGAGAAGAAAATTTGAAACAACCCTTCCTCACAAAACCGTTTTTTTTTATGCGAACCCAATCATCAGGCCTGACCGACAAGGTCCTCCCACGAGTTTTCTGACCTGCTTTACCAGACAAAGCCTTCCCCACATCCAACACTTTTCCAAGAACATCACTGTTCACCATCTTCTGATCCATCCAACCTCTGTTCAAATTAGTTCCAGCTACTCTTCCTCTCATCAAGGTGAAAGGGAACACCCCAGTTACACTATGTGGAGTAGTTTTGTACACCCAAAACATGTCCTTCAATACATTTTTCCAATTCAAATTATTCCCTAAGGCTAACTGCAACTGATTAAATCTCTCCACCAAACCAGTATTCCCGTAGTGATAAAGAGACGTCCTGATGTGACGAATACCATTCCTTTGCAAAAATGCAGTCATTTCCACAGGCATAAATTGGGTACCATTATCAGTGACCAATTCCTCAGGATGCCCTTCTTTAGTCATAGTCATAGTCATAAGCTCTTATATAGCGCACAAATCACCAAAAAGGTCTCAAGGCGCTGGCAACAGAGAAAGAGACGACGACCTTATGTTGAGGGGGGTGGAGAGAATTACTTAGGGAAAAGCCAGGTTTTTAGGCCCCTGCGAAAGGCTCGGTGATTGGGTAGGGACAGCCGATAAGGAGGCAACTGATTCCAAAGTTGGGGGGCTATATAAGAAAAGGTCCTGCATCCATTTCTCAAGGTCCTGGCCCTCGGCTGTACCAGTAGGGATTTCGAACTGAATCTTAGAGCTCTGGGGGGTTTATACCTGACCAATTTCTCCGCTAGGTAAGAGGGCCCTACATCGTGGAGCAATTTGTGGGTGAGACTGAGGTTCTTAAATTGACTTCTTTGGCGTACAGGCAGCCAGTGCAGCTCTTTGAGGCTGGGCAAGGAGGGAGACCTTGGAGGCAAACTTAGTACCAAACGTGCGGCGGCGTTCTGAAGAGTTTGGAGCTTTGTCAACAGACACTCGTTGATGGAGGCGAACATGGCGTTGCCATAATCCAAACGGCTAATGATTAGTCCCTGAACCAGAGGTTTCCTGGACTCAAGGGGTAGCCATTTAAAAATCTTCCGCAATTTCCGCAGAATTCCATAACAGGTGCCCGTGACTTGGGTGACATGAGCCTTCATGGAGAGAGCACATTCGATCATTATTCCCAAGTCACGCACCACTTCTTTGGGTACTGTGCACTGTCCTAGTTCTAGAGGCCACCAGTCATGTGACCATATAGTCTTTGCTTTACCAAATGGCATACTTTCTGTTTTGCTATATTTGAGTTGGAGTTTGTTTCCGTTCATCCATTCACTGATCTTAATCATGCACTTCTTAAATCTTGTGCGGGTTTCAAGGACATCTACGCTACAGGTGATGAGCACCTGCGTATCGTCCGCATAGGACACTGTGGAGAAGCCATGAGATTTTATGATGTTGGCCAAAGGGGTGAGATACAGGTTGAATAACAAGGGACTAAGGATGGATCCCTGTGGAACCCCAACGGAAAGAGGGGTCTTACTGGATTCCAAAGAAGTAACCTTTATATATGTATGCCGGTCCGCAAGGTAGCTTTCAAACCAGGCAAGGGCTTTGCCTCTGACACCAATCTCCCACAGCCGTTGGTAGAGAATGTTGTGGGAGATGGTGTCAAAGGCCGCCGAGAGATCTAATAGGATCAAAATTGCAGACTCGCCTCTATCTAGGGTAGATGGATGTTATCCACAACCTCTATTACTGCTGTTTCCGTGCCGTGGGCAGCGCGAAACCCTGACTGCGAGGGATCTAGGAGCGCATGGGCTTCAATGAAAGTGGAGACGCGCTTGTTTACTAGGTGTTCCAGTACCTTTCCAAAGTAGGGCAGTAGCGATATTGGCCTATAGTTGGACACAATAGAGGGGTCACAAGTGGGCTTTTTGAGAGTGGGTTTTACCTGAGCCACCTTTCAGCTGCTAGGTATGGATGCAAGCTCAAATGAGGTGTTGAAGATGTTGGAGAGATAGCAAGCTAGAAGTGGGAAAATCTCGTTGCACATACGAGGGACCAGTGAGTCGGTGGGGAAGCCAATTTCACTTTCCCAAGGGCTTCTAACACTTCAGCCATCGTGGTGGGCTCGAACTCCGTGAGAGATGGACCCTCAGTATATTCTGAGATAGGAGAGTTACGGGCAGATTCCTTTCCGACTTGGGTGACATCAGGTCTGGAGGCTGCAAACGTGGAGTAAATCGACTTGATTTTATTGTCGAAATGGGCTGCCAGTGCGTTGACCCACTCCTGGGAGGGAGTAAATACTGACTGCTCCACCTGCGGGGAGGTGAATTCATTCAATATTTTATACAATTCTTTGCCGGAATGCGACACTTTATTGATCCTTTGAGTGAGATAACCAGATTTTGCTACCTTTATGTTTTTTAAATAATTGGAGTGGATCAGTTTGTAGTTTTTGCGATTTTCCGGCATTCTGGTTTTCCTCCACAATCTTTCTGCTGATCTACTGGCGGTTTTCTCTATTTTCAACTCCTCCATAAACCACGGAGAGGCAATGGTTTTTACTTTGACTTTAGTTTTAGGGATAACCTTATCCAGTGTGTTCTTAATAGATGCTTCCAACTGGTTGGCCATTAGGTCAATATTATTGGAAGCATCTTTAGGAGGTTTAAAATGGGTCAGAAAGACCTCTGGTGTCTGGCAAAAACATTGCTAAGGAAATCCAACACAACAGAAGTAGAGATACACTCAACCATCTTTATTTCAGACCACCTGGATAAATAATCAATAAGCACTAAAGCAAATTTGGGTGTGCTACCTAATACTGCAAATGGTCCAGAAATATCCAAAGCCAATTTGTTCCAAGGTATGGACGGTGGTTTCACAGACACAACGGGAGACAGAATGGTGACCTGAGACTGATCACTAATGACAAAATCATTACAATCTTTCACAAAATGTTCTGCCATTCTGTCGACCTCTGGCCACCAGAAGTCTTCTCTGATCCTGTGTTTAAACGCCCTAACACCACCATGGCCAATATGTGTGAGGTGTAAGATTTGCCTCCTGAGACCATCTGGAACAACCAATAGACTACCTCTGGGCAAAATACCATTGGCAAAAGATAATTCATCACTCAGTCTCTCAAAGGCAACATGTAAATCCTCAATTTGGGGCCTTCCCTAGATCATATACCTTTTAACACTTGTCAAAACATCATCTTTTCCAATGCATCCAGCCACTCTTTTTCACACAATGCCCCATACAAGACATTATCCAGAGAACTCATCACACAAACAATAATCAAATCCTCATCAACGCAAGTGTCCATGTCATAACCGTCCAGAACAGGTAACCTAGACAAAGAGTCGGTTGCAAAATTCCTTTTTCCTGACACATGCTCTAACTTGTACTGAAATTCTTGCATACGATACTGCCATTGGGCAATGCAGGGGTAGCTCTTCCACCACCACAGGTACAAAATAAATCCACTGTGCGAAGAACAAATTCTCTCCCCCACAAGTAAGTTTTGAAATTCTCAGTATCCCAACACATGGCTAGAGCCTGCCTCTCAATATTAGAGTAAGTAGTTTCAGCCCCAAGTAAATTTCGGGACGCAAAAGCTATAATCTCCTCACTCCCATATGAGCGCTTCTGTAATTATTCTGCCCGCAACCCCACACTGCAGGCATCCTTCATTAAAATACTCAAATCTTTTGTGTTAAAAGACTTTAAGGAAGGTGCAGAAACTGTGCATCACTTCATTTCTTTAAAAACACAATCACACTCACTTGCCACTCATATCTAGGATTCTTTTTTAGAAGATTGAATAACACTGCAGTCTTACTCACGAATTGCAGTACAAATTTGGCATAAAGCTCAACCAATCCTAAAAAGGATCTGAGTTGATCCTTATCACTAGTGGATGGTACATCCTCAATGGCTTTCCAGATTTTCAATTTAGGTTTGACTCCATCGACAGACACCTGGTGCCCCAAATAGTCAACACCAGACTGGACAAATTTACAGTTGTCTTTCTTCAAAGCCATGCCATTTTTCCTCAAAATTTCTAAAACCATTCTCACTCTGTCATCATGCTCTTCGTTTTTTTGCCATATATCAAAATATCATCCTGAAAGCAGGCAACTCCTTTCAAACCTTTAAACAAGATGTCCATGACCCTTCGAAACACAGAAGATGCCGATGCCAACCCGAAGGGCATGCGGATATAGAGAAAGGCACCTTCTGGTGTAATAAACAAGGTTAGATGTTTAGAATCATGGTATATTGTTGACATGTCAAGAGACGTAAATACTGTAGCATTGTCTAAAGTGGACAACATTTAATTAATATTCGGCAAAGGTTGGCAATCCACCCAAATGTTACGATTAAGATCACGAAGATCCATACACTAACGCAGAGATTTGTCAGCCTTACAAACCAATATGATTGGGGATAACCATACTGAACCTTCCTTGGGTTCAATTGTTGACATGGCACATAATTTATCAAGCTCCTTCTCCAGCTCCTGTCTGAGACACAAATTTACCTTCCTAGCTTTGTGAACCACGGGAATGGCATTACTCTTTAAGATTATGCGATGTTTGAAATTGCGCAACTTGCCCAAATGGTCACAAAATACCTCCTTGAATTCACTGATCCATTTTGAGCCAAACACATCCTGCTCCCCTCCAACAGCATTTAAACTTGGATTCATTAAACAATCCCTAGTTAATACTAACTCAGGATGGTTGGGATCCAAAATTTTGTTGAAATAACCTTGGTCATCCCAACTCCATAAATTCGATCCATTTTTTACAACAAACACACTGGTATTGATGGAATTGTCACTAAACTTTCGATCGGTCTTAAACTTGCTGATGACTTCCACTTTTTTGCCACCATAAGCAAACAGCTTAATATCAGTTGACTCTAACACAACATCATGGAACTTGGCAAATTCACTTTCACAAAGAAGAGTAACAGAAGAACCACAATCCGCCATAATATTTACACCATGGGTGTTAATTAAGAGGTTACAAAATGGAGGTTTTCTTTTACCAACTTGTTTTAATTACTACTCAATTCTCACCAAACTGACTTGACTTCTCTTCACTAATCATTAAGAGATAACCTTCACCACACACACTTACAGTATCATCATCAACATAATCCTTGCACACAGCACTAACAGCTTGTTTCCTTTGATTACTTGCTCTACAAATGCGAGAAAAGTGACCTCTACAGCCACATATTAAGCAAGTTTTATTTAAAGCTGGACATTGTTTGAAATGTCCTAAATGTGATCTACTACCACACAATATCTCTGTAGGGGCCCGAGTGAGAGATACTGTGTTAAGAAGAAATCACATATTTTTAGTATGGTCAACCTCATTACTGGAATGACATTATAGTGACCAGACTCTTTGAGGGATCGCTAACTGGCTCTTCCATGTAAGTGTTTCAATTGAAACATGAGGAAACATTGAAAAGCTCAGTTTGCTTGTGATTGCACCTAAATGCCAGTTTCTAGACCTTAGATGGCCCGGGATGGATGGTCCATGCGTTTGCCACCCTGCAGCAGCTGTATTGAAGAACAGGGGGGAGGTGCTGGCAGATTCCTCAGATTGTTGCTGCCCTGCGATGGCCGCACTGAAGATCGTGGGGGTACTGGCAATTGCCACCCCAAGTCCACAGGTAAGAGTGGGGGGGAGGCCACCGCCCCCATAACTTGTGCCGGGCCACCCCAATGCGTCCCACCGCCCCCCCCCCGCTACGCCACTGACAAATGCATTGTATTTCATTTAATTGCTCAGAGGTACAACCTGCTGGTTCCTTTGCATGAGGTAGTTGAGCAGAGGAGCCCTTTTCCTTTGAATGATGTCACAGGGATCTGTAGCACAGAGCTAGGAGGTTTGATGGCTTCAGTGGACTCTGAAGGAGTTGCATTTAAGAATTTGAATGGCAAGAGGAAGCAGCGCACTTCAATAGACTTTAACAGAGGCCCTGCCCAGAATGATATGGCAGAAGTGACAGGAAATATAGATCAGTCCAGTTTTTGAAGGGTGCTTCAGATAGAGGGCTACTAAACCAGTTAGGGTGAGAACAGTGTTGCTTTCCAACAGAGGCAGCAAATAGTTACAGTCTGTTTTTTTGCCACCTCTTAGAGTTGTAACGTTCTGTGTAAGGTTCAACAGATGACTCCCATTGCATCCCGGCATTCAATGCTTCACTTGACCCTGCAGCCACTTTTGACAGATGTGCGTGAGAGAGCCTGGGCCCATCTAGATATTTATCCTTAACCCAGGGACCTTTCTAGCTGCATGAGAGGTTAGGGGGAGGACTCAGACACAAATTATAATTTTACTTCAGAGTAACCAATTGGGTCACTCAATAATTCAGTCCACAACTGAAATATGAAATTAGTAGGATTTAATTATCAATTCAAAAATAGGGTTCACACATTCTATAAATAAGGGTATAGAAATACAGAACCAATATGATGTGTCCAAATCTCTCTATGAGATTCACTCTTTATAACAAAAAGGCAAAGAACTAGTTCAATAATAATAATACAGGTAATCAGGAAAAAGAATTGAGAGTTAAGTTTTTATCAAATGATTCTCAAAGGTAAGCATGAGCATGGTATCTTTCCCTAAACTGCCTTAAAAGGGGCAGCCCTAAACTAATAGTTTGCATAAATATGACATTAGAAAAGGTGTCAGCCTTCAGAGTCTACAGTAGACGCACTCCAATCATGAATCAAGCAGCATGAAGTCACTCAAAACAGAATCAGAAGCAGAGGTCTGTACCCCATGAAGTCCTTTGATGTCTCTCCTTTCCTTCACTAAGTTACAGCATACAATATGAGTTGCATAAAAGGTAGATGATCCCCCGTGACTCCTTTCCAGTATATTTCCATCACACCAGCACAAATTGGATACTTTCACCACTTTTCCTACATCGATAAGTTACAACCTCATTCATTCTTACCCATTCTTCTACTCCTCCATGAGGACTCCTTTGCCAAATGTTGTCTTCTCATATCTTGCTATCTAATGAAAACAAAACCCTTCTATGGTAAGTAAGGAAGCTTTGTCCACACCAGCAGTGGATACAAAATGTGAATGAAAACATTCCACATTGAAGGTTACACACAAATCAAATTTTAGACTTCAACCTACATTTGCACTGAAAATGTACATGAGGCCTTAAAATTGCAGTCAACTTTAGAAATGAACAGTGCACTTAGTTACAGATACACGCACAATTGTAAATGCATAACAAACGAAGTTTCTTAACATATGAATAATGTAAAAGATTAATAAAAATATTAATTGAAATATACTCAAGCGAATATAATGTCGTGTTACACATAAACTCTGAACATTAGTTACACATTTTTCATCTCATTAGTCTAAAAATAAATCATCTCAGGAATTTAGATTTCATTTATAATATTAATGAATAAGTACGTTAGCTCCTATTATTTACGTTTAAACACACAATTTCTAATATTGTATCTGTTACATGTGGAGCCTTTTAAATATATGGAACTCCGTTTCTTTGTAACGTTAATCACACAGAATATATTCGCATGCTGAACAGTCATGATTATGATGCACTCCTACACTATCTCAGGATATGAAATCAAAACTAAGCTGCTTCACACGCTATCACTTCATGACTGTATCTTTTCTTCTACTGCAGATACTTCTTCCATCACTCTGCCTCAGTCATTGAGCTGTTGACCATGATTGACAATGACTCATCCTCATCCAGTTCTCCCATTGACTCTTCAGAAATATTCATATGATTGCCATTCAGTTATTATATCCTGACCTAGAGTTACACAAAAACCATTATTAGTAACAAAGTATTGGCCTTGTCAGCTTTTCTCTTCTATCCTGATGAGAATATCTTAACATGTAAATATGGTTGAAACATTGACCTGTTGCAACCTTATATTCGCATGCTTTTGTACCTTGGTTCATTGAGCACTCAACCATCCGTTCTACTGCATGCACTATTTAGTATATGTACCTAATTATGTAAATGTAATTGACCGCGTTTATGCCTTGCAAAACTGATGGCCCTTTTTATTTGTCTTAGGCCTTATGTGAACACCACTGACAGATACAAATACTACCCTCAGCATCCAATGACACATTGGGATCAGATTTCTTTTTTACATTCCCTTTGCAGTATTTTAGCAGTAAATTAGTAACCTATAGTAAACAGGGGAGGGTTTGGAGCAGAGATTGAGAGAAATGACATGCAGCTTCTAGGATTACTGTATCTGATGGTGTCGAAGATACCTCAATGTTCACATGCCATGGGGGCTGTCCTCCTGCCCAGGCACAGGATGAGAAGTGGAAACAGGTCAGCCAGAAGGAAGCATTTAGAGTTTTTGTGTGGCCTCTCACTACCAGAACCTCAACGTGTGTGTGCTTCTCTAAAGAAAACACATTCTTGGACTTTCAACACGTTGAGTAATTTGCCAGCTTGCTAGTGCATGGTGCAGGAAGAGGGCAGTACATCAATGAAGCATTTGTTCTACTCACTGTGTGTGAGAGCAGGGCTCATGGCGGCCCTGGGCAGAGAGCGTAGGTAGGGGGCCCCGGAAGAGGGGGTCTGGGCGGGGCGGGGCGGAGCGCGGAGGCCAGTGAAGAGGGGGGTCAGGGTGTTTGGAAGTGGAACAGAGCCGGAGGCCGCCAAATCCCTGCCAGGGGCCGCCACACAAATATGTATCCATCCTCAGAGGATTAATATATTAAGGATATATATTGGCGTGGTGGCCCCTGGGGTTTGGTGGCCCTGTGCAGGTGCACAGCTTGCACATGCCTAAGGCCGCCCCTGGTGAGAGGGCATCCGTCCCTCACAGCCCTAGCGATCTGTGTGGGCTTTTTAGAATCCATCAGAAAGAACTTTTCTTGTGGAATGACCAGTTGACCATTTTAAACTGGTTTTCCACTGGTCTGAGTAAAGATGCTTTCCTGGAACTTTGAAGTAAGAGAAGAACTTAACTTCTGCACACTGTGAGCTGTTACCATGAAGCTACGCTTTCCCATGGAAGGTGAAGATTCTGATATCCGCACCAACAGCCGAACTTGAACCCTGGAAAGTGGGGCCTTGTTTAGTGCCTTGGGTAGACTCAGAAAGACTGGAAGAAACTCTCCCTGATGTAGAGTCACGAGTAAGGGACACTCCCTCAGGAATGTGATTATTGGAAACTGTGACCTGTGCATACATGGAATTAATCCAACGCAGCTCCGCTGGCCTGACTGAAAGTAAGAGGCGCCTTGTAGCCGGGAATCAAGATGTGCTTCTGGACTGAGAGGAAGCCTTTGGTGGTCATTTTAGAGCATTGCACAGGTACTCTCACTTGACTGCCCATGCCGAACTGAGTTTGAGCTGCACAGTGCAACTATTGAAAATCTAAGGGCCCGATTCACGAAGGTAAAGTGAGACGAAAATCTAACTTTGCTACTTTTGGTGTTGACGAAGGGTATTTACTACTCGTAAATGCCCTGTGGGAATACCGAAAGTCGTAAAGTTCGACTTCCGGTATTCACTAAGGGCATTTACGAGTAGTAAATGCCCTTTTTGAATACTGAAAGTTCTAAAGTTAGATTTGCGCCTAACTTTACCTTTGTGAATTGGGCCCATTATCTTTGGAGTGACATCCAATGATTGTGTTTTAGTCTTAGTTAAAAAGGAATGAACTTTTCAATAACTTAAATTGTTTTTGGAGCTTTACTTAGTTGTACCTTCAATTAAGTGCTGCCGTGGGACTATTTGCGTCTTTAGCAGGCCAGCACTAGAGAGAAACTGATCTCTGTTGCCAGCACTACCAGAGACCAGATTGGGTTATCTCAGAGAGATCTCTTGCCTGATTAACAGCTAGTTCATCACAGTGGTGAGAAGGCTTTCTCCACCTTTGGAACCCTGGTTCCTATAGTCTGCTTCTCTTCTACCCAAGCACGTTGTGGGCAAATTCTACCCTCTCTGGGTTCCTATCTATTCTGTGTACAGAGAGTCTGTATTTAGTGAACATTTGCCTGTGCTTTGGCTTTGTCTTCACATATTACAGGGAGGTCGGGAATTGATGCTCAAACACTTTTGCGAAACACTGGTGTAGAATGGGGATCAGCCAACATACACACTTATTGTGCTAGTCGAGCAGGCCTGGGTGGATGTGTGGGGTGGGGCAGATTGTATCTCTGCTTGATGTCAGCAATGTTACTCCTCAGAAGAAGATTGCAATGCAGTTATTTACAATATTGTGAAAAGCCACCAAAGAGACATCTACACTGTAGTGCAGATCCTAGTCCCACGCTGCGTCAAGGTGGTCTCCCATTGGAGATACATGGGTGTTCTCATGTTACCCCTCATGGTTTTTGATGCAAAGCCCTGCTTGCTAAAATTGGTAGACATGGCTTTGCCCTAAAACTAACACCTCCTTGAGGCAGGTGCTAAGTTGGAGATGCTTTCATTTCTTATAAGTTTTCATAAATTGCATGTGTGCTGCACTCTGCAGCATGCTTCCAGTGAGCGAATAGATTAAAGATTTGTCTAGGCATACTATTGTGTACTGAATGGATACCCTTTCAGTGCAAAACATATGCTAGATATCAAACACACACCATTGCACTATGGTGCAAATGTGTGAATGTGGAGTTAGGCAGCCTAATGACGCGCCAGCATCAGCACCAGTGTGCATTCTCAATATCAAACCAACAATATAGGTGAGACAGAATATCAAGGACTAAACATTAAAAAAACTATTAACAGGAAAGTCTAGATTTTCTATACCTATTTCCACATACATGTAACTAAATGGTAGACATATCTTTAAGTTACATAAATATGGAATTACAAATAGTAAATCTATACTTCCTTATATGCAAATGCCTTTTGATATATTGTCCCTCAATATTCTGCCCTCAATATTCCTGTATCTCAACATTATTTGTGTCGGTAATCAGTAGCAAAACCCTAAGGGCCATATTTCACAAGTATGATGCTGTGCTGCTCTCATCCCCTAGCGCAATTCAGCACAGTGCATCAACGTTGGTCACCTTGCTTCACTGCACTATTTTTCAGTAAATCTACCCCAAACAGTGTGAAGCAGTGCGAGAAAGGAAAAATAAAATGATAATAACGGAACGTTATTAACATATTATTTTGTCCCTCTGCAGCACGCAGGTTTGTGTTACGGGCTGCTCTGTTTGCAGGGCAGGGGAGGAGTGGTAGCACCCAAGGCGCATTGACTGTTTGGCCGCCCTCTTGGTCCGACCTAACAGTCATTGTGCACTTTGCCAGTTCTCCATGCAGGGTGCATTATAGCCTGCATGGAGAACTTGTCCAGGCCCACAGTCCCTTGCTGAGAACCGAACCACAGTGCTCAGACCAATCACAATGCTGCATTTTGCAGTGTTGTGATTGGTCAGGAGAGCCTGGCTGCCTGCTTCCTGTTCAGAGGAGAGACGACAGAGAGATGCGGCGGTAAGGTAAATTAAAATTTGTTTATAATAATCCCCTCACCCTCCTCGCCCCCTGCCCCGCCACCCCCGATCCATACCGGCCACTACTGGCGGTGCAAGAAAAGATCTGTAGAGTTCTAAATAAATAGGTGTACGAGGGGGTGAGGCTGCTGATGAAAATTAAAGGGTGCTGAAGAAAGAGAGGAGTACTAGGGGGCATATTTACAGTGAGCAGGTGTAACCGCTGCATCCTTTTTTGGGATGTAGCACTGGCGCATTCAGTGCTCTATAGTGCTCTATATGTTCATCAATGTTCTGGCAAAGTCCCCTGGAAGTGCTCATGATGCATACATCTAAAGAATGCACGTCCAGAATGGGACACATGGGTATGGCTTACTGGTTGGTAAGTACATCCCAAGCAAGTCTGACCTCAGACATTACTTATGTAGGATAAAATAGCCGATTTTGTTTTGGGTGAATACGTTAGTGCATCTGAAGCAGGTGTGGGCCTCCTGCTTGCAACCATACTACAGTGCAGTAAAACATTCCAGGTCACACATGTTATGACCTGCTATGCAACTGTGGGCCTCATGTACACGAGGACTGTGCTGCTGGAGAATAAATTTACATAATGCTTTGGTGGAGCAGGTCTCTCAGTCATATCTATGAGGCAGTGCATAGTCACCCTATGTGCCCTTGCATGGGCTCATAGATATGGACTAAGGCAAGGCAGTGCAAAGTGCAGCATCACCTTACCCTACATTAAGGATGTGTTCATGGGTCTTATGGTGGGTTTCCCCATGCAACACCAATGTGTTTTGACACATTCCTAGAATCATAAGGACTAGAGAAACTGGAAATATGCCTCCCCAGGAGACGTGTAACAAGAAGAAATAACTTCATTTATTCTTGTTATTTACTCTTTCTGTGTGTGCTGCATTCCACAGCACACATACAAAGAAGACAACACATCCATTCAGTGTTTTAGTGCAGGAAGGTGTCCCTTATTGTATAATAACTATACAGCCCACAACACTGACACACCTGAACAATGGTGCAAGTATGCTGGTGTTGGTGCTAGTCACCAATCTGTGAGTTTGTGCATGCGGATGGACCACAAATGTGCTGTATGAAATCCAAATGGCACATTTGCTGCTCTTTCCTTTTGATGCAGGGCAGCATGGCATAGTGGCTTCCTGTGCTACCCTGTGGCCACAACTCGTAAATGAGGCCCTATGTGTGTGCATCCAAATGGTGGAAAGATCTTCAGCAAAGCAACAATATGTAAAAAGCAGTGTCCTAACACCATGTTGTATGAAGGGCCTCCCTTTCTGGTGTCTGTGTGTCCACAGGTAACTCACATGGTCATGAGACATGTCATGTATACAATACATGTGAAACTGGGAAAGTTTTCATATGCTTGCCTTCTCCAGGTCATGGGTACCATGGAAAAATAAAATAGTCATCATATATACACATCTAGTGACATCCTATGTGCGCTTCCTTTTGTACCACACAAACCTACTCTATCAGTCCTCCAGGGGTGCAGCAAGGTAAACCCTCATGCACAAAGCACATCTCATAGGACAGTTAGCCACACATTCACCATTTAAATAATGAGCCTGTCTTGCTGCAATGCTCTTTGTCTGCCAGTGCAGGCAGCAAGCCCAGGACACTGCATCATGTGGCAAAATATGTCCTACACTGTCCTCAATCAGTGTGGCAGTACCGTTTCGTTAGTTTAACAGTTGCACTGTACAGGGCAAAACCCCCACATATCTCAAACCCTTGTGTACTGTCAACATAGTGGACACAGTGAACTGCCATGTGTAGACTAGCATGTCCCACATTGACATCCACTCACTAATCTCCCCATGGAAGTAGGTAATGAACAACAGTGACTACTACTGTCACATCCAAATATGTGTGAATGAATGAGACAACATCATCTGCTCCAGCCTCAGTTTTTAAAATCAGACATATATTAGTTTAGAAATAGTAATAGTACTTCCAAACAAACACAATAGAGAGGTGCAAAAGAAGTGTCTCCTCAGTGGTTAACTGACTCTCCATACTAGTTAAAATTCACCATGTTTATGCATTTGCACTCACAAGTATGACAAATAGTAAGTGTATCTCACAGTGTATGTGTAGTACAGTGCCACTCATATAAAAAATGAAATTGTGTGTATGCCAAACAATGTCAGTGCACTTCCCATACAGTTTGGAAAGTGTATGAGTCATTTGGGACACAGTCAGTCAAATAACTTTATTAGATTCAAATAAATCATAAAAGTTCACAAAAGAAAAAGTATACATTCAAGAATAAAAGTTTCTACACCAGAAATTTAAAAAACACAGGACAAAGACAGCTTGCGGTCTGATCACATAGCCCCTGTAGATTACTTTTATGTTGCATAACGTTTCCTTTTTATACATTTTTTTGGGATAAAACTAAGCACAGAGCTGCAGATGTAAAGTCGATAATGACCATAAATAATTAAAAACCTCCTTAAAGGAGCAAGGACGTATTTAAAATCGGTTTAAAGAAACGCACCCTATGGTCTTTATATAATGTGCAAAATAGCATAATATGCATTGTACTTTGTTGTGCTGAGTTATACAACAACAGGGGTGTAGTCTCTCACACCACCCCACCTGTTTTGGAAAAGGTACAAGAAAGCGCAGGGGGCCTAAGCGAAATCTAGTCATTAAAAAACGTGAGTGGGCTAGCCGGCTGAAAGACAATTAAAATTGTTGCCGATTTGGTGGAAAACAGTCCAATCTTCCTATGGCCCGGTGTGTTCAATTCAGATTGATATGCATCTTTTATAACCATTTTCATATTAAGCCGTATGGTCTCTGGCTTGTCATAAAAGTTTTCTAGACCTATCTTGTAAAAAGTTTGTTGTAAAAAGTTTGTTTGACATAGCGTAACCAGGGGACTGCCATTGCATTATCTAGATTTATACAGTCTCTTAAAATGCATCGTGAGAAGGAAAGATCTTCTGTAATCCAAATTTTCCCCCACAAAAACAGGAGGGCCATGTGTATGCTGTCTACAATATGGTCCATGCCCATCTCAGAATGGCAAAATGATGTAGGGGAGCTATCAGGGATAAGTAAAAGTCTCTTTAAAAATGTATTCTTTGATTTTTGAATTTGTAAGCTCTTATGGTATACCCATACTCCAGCTCCATAAATGGCCCCAACAGACATTTGGATTTATACAAAGTTATCAACTCAGCTACAGGTTTATGGCCAAGTTTAGCAGCAAACTGAAACAGCCCCTCAATGTCTCTACTCATTTGTTGTACCCTGGATACTATAAGTTGGTCCCAATTTAGATTAAAGTTGTGAACATTCTCCAAATAGGAAAAAAAATCACTTTGTCACTAACTTTTCATTTGACTGTACATGTTCGTGTTTTCGTTGATTTGGCCCACAAACCATAATAAAAGATTTTTTAAAATTCACCTTTACATTTAATGACAACATATACTCAGTAAAAGCGTCCAGGCACCCCTGAAGGCCATTGGCTGTCAGAACTGTGTTGTCAGCGTAAGACAGCAGAGATACATGTTTGCCTTCTATTTTGGGGAAATTCAGATGTTGATTTAGCAGAAACTGTTCAAGGCCATTGGTGTATACCAAAAACAGAAAAGGAGCCACAATGCAGCCTTGTCGTACTTCCTCTGTTGAGGCAATCGGCTTGGTCTTTTCTCCCCCTGGCCCGTAACAGATAACTACAGAGGTTGAAGCATGAAGTTTACGTAGGATGGTAGCGAGTGGTTCCTCAAAGCCCAGATCTTCCATTAGTGACCACAGCTTACCCCGGCACACTGTGTCGAAGGCACTAGATAAGTCCATGAAGGCCAAGTGGATCATTGCCTTTCTGGCCTTCATGTGCTTACCCATGATCATGGACAGATTGCGGCACTGCTCAGTTATTCCCATTCCCTTCCTAAACCTGTATTGGGTATATGATATTAGGCCAGAAGTATTTGTCCATGACTCTAACTGTACAAGGAATACCCTTCCCATCACCTTGCACGTGGCATCTATTAAAGATCAGCCTGTAGCATGTTGGTTAATTTCTGTTTCCCTTTTTAAAAATGGGCACCACCACTGCTTTTTTCCAAGATAGTAGGATTTGGCCCACTATGACTGCTCTAAAAACATTTAGTACCAAGGGGCCCCATATCACTGGATTTCTTTTAAAGAAGTCCAAGGGTGCACCATCTGGCCCTGGAGCTTTGGAATCAATGCCCTTTCGCAGGGCCTCCTCCACTTCACCTAAGGACAGGGATGCACTTAGCTGCTGAGCAGATTCAGGATTAAAACATATATCTGTCTGATAGTCTTGGGTAATAATATCCTTTGGGTTAAAAATCTTAGAACAATGAGACTCCCGGACTGTCCCTGTTATATTAGTTTCCACACTTCTAGTCTCGTTTGTTAAAAGTGGACGGTTTATGACCTCCCAGAAGCTCCTGGAATCCCTTAGGGCACTTGCTTTTTCTAAATTATGCCAGTCCTGGCATCTCAGTTCGGACTTTCTGCCTTCTTTTATCAAACCCTTATCACGGGGAACTACGCTTAGAGCTTTCTTTTGAGCTTTATTTGCCACTGAGCACTCAATGTTAAACCATTTAAGTTTGGGGCAGTTATTTTTTTTCACTGATCTGACCAAGTTGTTGGCAACGTTGTGCAGATGGTTTCAAAACTCTGTATAATTCGGGACACATAACAGAATTTATATGATTGTGGGCACCATCATGGTTGTTTCCCCCTGACGTTTCAGCTGACCAAGGATATGGTCTGCAGGGTGAACAACCTTTACAACGCAACTTTTACAACATAGTGCCTTTACAACGCGGTATTTACAAAGCAAACATTACAACGCATTGCGCTGGGGGTCGCTCTAGGATAGGGAATAGATTTAATTTACTATCCAGCACCTTCCCTACTATCCACGGGGACTGGAGTTGGAATAGTAAATTAAACTATTCACTATCCAGCGCCCCAAAGCACTATGCGTTGTAATAGTATGCGTTGTAAAACTCGCGTTGTAAAAGCATGCGATGTAAAAGCATGCGTTGTAATGTCACACATCCGGTCTGCAGCCATGGGTCATGACCCTATTTGCACATCTCCAGACGATGCCCAGCACAGCTACAACCAGGAACTGCGCAGGACCCGGTCCATATTGGAGCGCAGTTTTGGAGTACTTAAGTCACTCTTTCGGTGTCTAGACATGTCTGAGGGCTGATTGCTGTATTCTCCACATGAGGTACGTAAGATCATACTAGTGTGCTGCATTTTGCACAACATCTGTGTGTGGACAAATGTCCCATGGACCGAGAAAATGAGGACCATGAAGTCCCAGAGGATGATGATGAGGATGATGAGAAGTAACACAAAAATGCCCCTTCATTTGGTGGCTCATGGTAGGGAGGCCAAATTGTGAAAAATGTCTTGGCTAATGCATGAGCCACACCAAGGATTCACTAAAATAAGGACCACATGAAAAGATTGTACTAACATGCTAATACATATATGAGCACTATCACTGTAAACATCTAACCACTCTAATCACACATGCTAGTAAATGGCACACAACAAAGGTAAGTAGCAATGTGTAACAAACATCTTGTAATTCCAAAAATGTGGCCATGGCAACAACCTGTTTCAAATCGTGGTCCATTGGGAAGACAGACATCAAACAATGATAGCAGTTTGACACGGTTTTGACGGGCTATGATAATGTGTTCTGATGTAGTGTCATGACTGTCACACATCCAACCACAATCAAAATGGTGTGCTAAAGTAAATTGTGTGCAATGACTGTGTGTGTGTGTGTGTGTGTGTGGCATACAGCTAGCCATTTGAACAGCCTCATACTTGTGGAGGATAGTGGAGTTTACTCTTAGTCTGATAACTCTGATGTGAGGCACATAATATGTGCATGGGAATGCAGGTCAAACCTTACAGTCTACATATGCTAACTCAAAATCTGAAGGCACTTATTCCTTCTAGACAGACATTTCACATCACACGTATAGATGCTAAATAGAAAACTTTCCCAGTGCGAGAGGCTATCTTGCACCACTAAGCTAAGATGCAAATGGAACAAGCAGTGATGTATCCTACCATGTAGAGTGACCACACTCAGATACAAACAATGGGTTGGCTCATACAAGTACAGTGTTAGTATGATTGTAAAAACACAACACAATAAGTCAGAATAGGAATCTTTTGCCCAGGTCAAATTACAGAATGCAAGGTTTGTCCTGCTAAGGTACCATGCACTGATGCATTCCAAGTCATAATGGCTGGTTGTGTTAACAAATGGCCAGGTACCATCGTGTGTGAATGCATACTCACAACCTAAGTTCAAGTAACCCCTCAATATAGACATATACTGTAATGCATGGCAATAGCTACCAAATTCCTCCTTTGATTAATTCAGACTCGTTTTGGCAACACAAGCTGGCGTAATGATCACCAAATCATACACAAAGCTTCCAGAGACAGACATTTCTCATTGGCACTGTGTACGTGCTACACATATCCTTTCAGACCCCATCTCATACAGCCGATGTTTGTGCACCAAATCATGATATGGTGGCTGTTGGTAAGGGCTCTCAGGTAACTGTTGATATGCACCTATCGGCGTGACCTCCTAAATATGCACCTATCAACATGTGTCATTAATACCTCGCAAATTCACTGCAAATCTGGACCGCCAGTCTGTCCCCTGCATGCCACATACACTGTAGACCCAGACGCTGTCTGTCACTCGCTGAGTGGGTACTACGACCACAAGACAGCCTAGGATAGCTATGTATACAGATGTGGGCCTAGGTACCACAGGCTGGTACCACTGGTGTCTCACTATCCTTGGACCATCTGGTGGCACAAGCCTCTCAACAATATCCATGAGGCTATGCAGATTCACCATGTGTGGCTCATCCTTGAAGTCATAGCTATGGAGCACATGACGACACCCAAAAAGGCTGCCTAGTGGTACTCTGTGCCATGGGTGCATTGCAGGGACCTTGTGGGGGATTTTTGCCTGGCAACACACATGGATAATCAGGATGACTCATGTAAATTTATGGATGTAATCCTGGGGCTGTATAAAAGGCCTGTACCTTCATCCAATTTGATGTCATCTTGCATTACAGTTCTCTCTACACCTTCCTACACATAACCATGTGTTCAATAGTTTTTCATGGCTAATGTGAGCTGCAGAATGATGGACCCATGGAAACAGAAAGGCCAATGTGAAATCTAAAAATACATCACTGTTATGGCTCTAATGGGGATGTCTAACAAGTTAGTGACTCTGTCTAATTACATGTCTCAGTGTCAAACGACATGGGTGTTGCATGTGAACACCCTCTGCAAGGTACATGCAACACCTACTTGATGCAGAGTCTAGTAATGCAGTGATTTACACTGCCTTGCCTTTCTCAATATTTAGGAGGTCACGCCAAGGCATGCATGATGGTCTTGCATTGCACCATCAGCATGAGTGAGATTCCTGCGCCCACCAACTAAGGGACAAGTTACTCTCCAGTGGAGTAGGAGCCTTCTTTATGAATGCCCTAAGCTGGGCTGCACACAGGTGAGCTACTCAGAGGTAGCTGTAAAGCTACATTGGCTCACGAGCTACTGGTTGGAGACCCCTGCCCTAGAGTCAACCAATCGGGAGCACTCATGACTATATTGTGTCAAGTTTGCACATCCATGACACAGATTTCCAGTAGAGAAATCAAAAGCCAGGCAATGGCCAATATGCAATGCCCTGTGTGGGCTAGAAAAGAAGGAAATGCAAGTCAGGGGCCTGTGCTGCATTGTGTAACATTTCTGAATGTAAATTATTCCCGGGTAGGGCGGGAGGGGGGGGGGGGGCATGGACATTGCTATTCATCCACCCATGGATTGCAAACCCAAGGATATGGGTGATTTCATCACCCATTACCGAAGATGCCATAACAATGAGATAATTATTTTAGTGAGTTTATAATTTCTGCAAATGATGTGTTGCAATTTACAGCACACACAGTAAGCAGGAAATACCATTAGAGTTTGCTAATGTACTGGAATGTATCCCTTTCTGCACATAAACAAATCTTCTTGCAATGCTGGCACCCAGGCAACCTGGTGCAAGGGTGCCTGGGATGGCGCTAGGTTGCCTGAAGTCCATCAATGCAAAGAAAGTGAATGAAGGCTCCACATACTCATGTATGACCAATTTCTGTCCCCTCCCTTTCATGCAACCCAGCACATCAACTTGGCATGATACCCAAAGTTGTCTAGACAATGTCTACACCATGGTGCAATGGTGCAAGGGTGCCTGCGTTGCGGGGCAGACACCTTCCTGCACAAAATCAATCAATTCAGGGGACTTCCTCTTTCTATGTGTGCTACATTCTGTACACATAGGAAAAGGAAAAAACTAGAAGAAATTAAAACATTTCTCCTTGTTGCGCCTCCCTAAATCCACCCTTGGTGTGGCGTTAGATTCTGAGATTCTGATGCATTCCCAGGTTTACGATTTCTCGTAAATCTGGGAATGCTTCAGATTCCGTGGGTGTGGCGTGGGAACACCGTTTTCTGCGTGAAAGGGGCAAATATTTACAAGGCCATGTAAAGCCACATAAAGTGGCTTTACATGGCCCTGTAAATATGCCACCAGAAAGTAAAATAAGGGACGTGGGGCGGCACAAAAATGCCGCAAGGGGCCTTATAATTGAGGCCCATTGTGACTGCGCCATCCCCATAGGGTGCTCCCTCTTGTGCAGGGGTGCATGGCACCATGCAAATGTTAAAATCCCTTTGACTTTGCCTCTACGCTGTATGTAAGATGTGGGTCCAGAGGCAAAATCAAAGTCGGAGGCGCACTGACAGTGTGCCCCCTGATGGGAGTCCTCTAGAGTAGAGTATTTTAATTTTTTTAAAGCTGTGTATTTTAAAAAAATTGTGAGTTTTAATTAACTGTGCAATAAAATTATCTTATCTTATCTTATCTCTAGAGGGAGAAATGGGGGATGATAGCTCCACACCTGCACTCCCTGCCAGGTGGGTGCAACCACTCACTGCACTTGCCTGAAAGACAACCTGTACTCCCCTCAGAATTTGCAGACAGCCTGCTGCCTGCACTGCAGCACAGGGCGCAGATTACTAAAAGGCCACACTCTCTTAAAATTGGGTGCCTGACCTCAGGGCAGTGCAAGTGTGCGGCAGCCCTTGTGGAAGCACTATCAATGTAATGGGGCATTCTTACTCATTTTGCCCATGGCGCATCTCTTGTAAGGTGTGCCTTTGCACAAACAGAGGGATTAGGCCGTATGCCTGGTATGATCCCAGTAATGCACAAAATCACACAAATGTGTGCTAACGTGGGATTACTGGTTACTAGTTACCTTACCAAATCCCAAACTAAGTCGACTGAATCGTTGGTACCTGTCATTGAGTAAAAGGTAATCTTACAATAAGTCAATCAATTTAAGAACTTACACCACTCTAAAGGACCACTGACCAAATTTTAAGTTTCAAAGATTTAATATAAAGTCAAAGATAACTGAAGATACAAACTTCTCAAGATGAGATTCAGAAGATAAATCGGTATCACTATGAACATGAACTTTTTGAATAATCTGAGTCTGAAAAACAAAATAATAAGTACAATCTCGAAAACCATAAGGGTTGCCAAAATGGATACAAGTTGTAACCTCAAAGTCATTACAGAAAAGAAAATTAAGGTTAGTCTGTCCCTACACTATACTAAGTGACATCCCTACTTAGCAAGATCTTTACCCCTCTAGGTGTCAGCCGTGGTGACTTCCTAAGAAGATCACGCACTTCTCTTTGTCTCTTCTCTGATAATGGGTCTCTCCTGATCAGCCTATCTGCCTACCCATCCGCTTCCTTAGGCTCCCAAAATCATCTGCTCTGCTCTCCTCCCGGGTCTCTTTCCCTAATACCAAATCACATTTCCAACAGAAACGCCCCTTGGGACGCCCCTCACGTGGTATATCTTTGCGCGGCAAACTCCATGATGGTACTCTTGAAGACCCTCGTTAAAGTTGACCTTGGTTCCCAGGCTTCTTCTCCAATGCGCCGATACCCCCTAAATTCCTGGAAACTCCTACAGGCCTGCGCAAGGCGCCACTGAACAAAGTCCCTTTCATTCGAGCTGATTAGGACCCTCGCACCTGCATACAGTTCGTCCTGCAGTGGGCCTCAAATTCCAGACTTCACCATATCTTTAGGTCGTAAAACACACTCCAAGCTCTGTGCTGGACACCTCTCGACTTCTTCCCTAACGAGCACATGGCAGTTCAAACGATATGACATTATCTGTTCAGGCCTACTTGATTTACATGAGGCAGGTCCCTGCACTCTTAAAACATTAACTTGATTTAAACAGCAACATTCTTAACTATCATACGTTTCTAAAATAACACATCTATAAAGCATATACTTCAACCCTAAGTTCAATAATACATTTGGAAGAACCACGTCAACCTTATCTCACATTATTTTAGCAGCACGTTTAGGTTTGCTGTGAATTGCCCTGAGGCCTACACATTTAACTGGATTTCAGAGTTACATTTAATTCGGACATGATTCTTTTAACATGAGAACGTGAGGTTTTCATATTCATTCCAACATTTCTACATTAATCTCACACAGTTATACTTATTATTACTCTACTTAACATTTTATACATTTCGCTACTGAATATAGAACACTCTGTATATTTCACTCCTAGATATAAAACACTTGTGTGCAAAACATGTTTAACTAACTACGTGCTTGTAAATATGGTGTACTTATACATTTTTTCCCAAACTTGTGCTCTCTCAGTCCCCCCTTTGATGACCTTCAGGGGTCATCACCATCAAGACACTAAAAATGTAGAACCCTTCAAAGTGAAGTCATGGCAGTGCCACCTCTTTTCATAGTCTCCAATGCTTTCAGACTCTTGTATTGAGTGTCCTGCATCGCTGTCAACTCTTCCTCCTGTTTCCTCATAGTTCTCTGCAACCTATTTGCTCTATAACATTGATACAAACGCACCAATCCCCACAGAGTGATTACGCAAATCACAATTATGATGATGGGTTTCAGTATGTACCAAACGATACCCTTTCCTAAGTTGGCAAACCAACCTCCAACTTTACCCATTCCATGACCTACTTTTTCCCACACATTTACTTTTGCCAGATCCTCAATCTCGTAGTGTATGGCAGTGATGTTTCGTATATACTTCTCTAGAGGTTTTGAATTGTCTGGAATGTAAGTGCAGCATTCCTGGACCTTCAAAGCCTTACAGACTCCTCCCTCTTTAGCTAACAGAACGTCTAAAGCAAGTCGGTTCTGAAGAACCATTGCCCTAATCGATTGCATCTCCCCTTCTATCAGCATCAATGATCTTGCAGTACTGGCAGATAGCCTATCTACGACTGTAGCTAACCTCCTGATCTTAATGTCATTCAATATCAGTCCTAAGATAGGGAATGCAGCACCGAGTACATCTCCAACTACTTCTGCTGCACCCAGCCCTCTCTTCCACCTAGTTGGTATTTCTTTCTTTGTTGTTTCTAAATTCTCAACATGATATATTTTAGGGAAGACAACAGCCAGATAGCATGATCCGTACCAATTATCTGGTAACTTCACATAGGCATTTCTTCCACATACAAAATATACATTTGGTATTGCTTGCATCCCTTCCAAAAAATCCTTAGAGTAATACTCCAATTGAAAGGCATGTTCACAATTGACTTGACCTACATAAAAGTTCTCATAATAGGAGTAACTCCTGTGAATGCACAGTTTCCCCCGTTTCTCCTTATCCAAAGCAATTGGACCAATACTACCTTTTCTTTGATGTGCCCTTTCCTCCTTGGTCCAATCTGTTTCCCATTGTCCTGAGGCCTTCAGAATCTTCTGCCTCCTGTATCTAGTATCTACCTGTCCTATAAACTTTTTCTCAATTTCTGACACTTGACAAGTCAGATTGTTTCTTCGAGCATGTGAAGTATCTAACGTTTTCCATGGAATAAACCATTTGTGTAATCTGTCTTCGCTTTTGTAATAGTCCCACTTGTTCAAATGCTTGAAATTCGGGACCTCTGGCAATGTCGAGTCGAAATTCGAGAAATAATACTCAAATCCTTCTCGTCCATAAAATATGCTCAACAACAAACTGCACGTGATTCCATATGTCAACGGAAGATGATGGTATCTGATACCCTCCTCTACCGAAGCTGGTAATTGCATACAAACGTAACAATTCTTCACTTCCATGGCATCAACGTATTCATAAAGCAATTTAGCATAAGCATTTGACCTGAAGTTTCCCTGTGACTCATCTGTGTGTAACCTTTTTACTTCTGCATCTAACAACGCTTTGTCTTTATCATTGATGTTTCCCTTATCATTAATAATGGTAGTTTTCGGTGTTGACACTCCCTTGACCTCCTGTACTGTAGTTGCATCTCTCTCGTGTCCCACTATGTATGAGACCGTAACAACTAAAACTATCAAGGAAATCACTACTCCCAACAATGTGCCAACTATACATTTTGCCCTGCGGTTCGGGTTGCCAGCCTCCATGTTCTCAAACAGTGTGGTTCTGGACGCTCTTCCTGCATCAACTTCTTCCTCTTTTCGAACAAAGTCTTTCTCTCTTGCAATGTCTCTCTTTTGAACACTTGGAAGCTTGACAATCTATTTCCGCAAAACAGTTCAAAGTCCAGTAGAAATATAGACAACCCTAGCCCTTCTCCATCCGATAAAAGGAAACCCCTACCATTTTTTCTTCTTCCACTCGGCGCTAGGTTATCTTGCAGCAATTTTACAATTTCTTTTCAAGAGTCTTATTTTCGTCTGAAGTTATGTATGGCTCAAGGAGGGACACTACGTCTTCATAAATGTCCATCCGAAGAAACATTCCCTCAAGTTCTGGGCAGTTCGTACAACAACATGGAAAGTCAACTGTTTCTAGGATTATTCTCCTTATTTCGCTCTGGACGAGTGGACGGACGAAATTGAAAGTTAACGTTTTTTCAATTTCTACTCCTGGTACTATCAGTTCTACATCCACAATTACAAAGGGGTCCGTTCTAATCAAGATCACTTTCTTCACCTTTCCAGTTCTGCGCCCCCTTGAAGACATTCGCAATATGGTATTAATCCACAACAATGAGCGCTCCAAGAATTTCTACTACTCGCTCAAGCATTTCCAAACGAAGAAGAGTTCCCTCCAATATTGGATATCGTGAACAGCAAACTGGAAACTCAACTGTCTCTAAAATCAATTTTCTTATTCCGCTCAGGAGAGGAGGATGAACGATGTTGAGTGTCAGCAACCTTTCGGTCTCCGCTCCTGGCAGTAGAAACCTTATTTGCACTGTGATGATCGGGTTAGTTCTGACCAGGTCCACTTCCCGGATCCTCCCGGTTCTGTGCCCCCCCGACATCTGCAACGAGGTAGGTCCAATCAGGAGTAGAGTATCTTCTACTAGGCACTCGCACCCTCCTTGATCTTCTAAGGCCTTCCTCGGTTCCCTCCTGAGTATCTTCTTCCTGATCCGAGTCTTCAGATATAGGGACAAGGGTTTCTTCCTGGGCCGACCTTAAACTTAGCCTTCTGTCTCTTCCCGGCCAAGTGGCAGCCTCACCTCTTGTTCTCCTATGTCTCGTCCTCACACTCGGTTCTTGATCACTCTGGTACTGATCTGTGTCTGTTTCGTATTCACTGCTGCTTTCCCCTTCAGTTGCGTCTTCAGTCTCACTGCCGTCCTGCCTTCGCTCTTCTTCTGAATCCGATGCGTTCCCAACTTCTTCCGACACCCCCTCAGCTGCCTCAATCCCTTCTTGCGACTCTTCTTCCACTTCCGGGCTTTCGTCTGGGATAGGAGCTGTTCCTTCTAGAGGTGCTGGAACTCTTCGAGTATGGGATGCATGGATCCAATTTGGCAGCCCCCCGCACTTCACCGCGGTGTTCGTTATCAGGATTACCTGAAAGGGCCCACGCCAGCGAACATCTAGGCAGTTCTTCCGGACGTGTTTTTTAACCAACACCCAGTCCCCTGGGTTCAGGTCATGACACAGGTTCCTCGATGCTGAAACTTCAACCGCATGCACCTGAAGGGACACAGAATGGATGGCGTCAGACAGTCCTTTACAATAATCCAAGATCAGATCATCTGTAATATTCAATAGGGCAGCAGTTGGAACGGTGGGAAGTCTCATGGCCCTCCCCATCAGGATCTCGTGGGGAGAGAGACCTGTCCTCCTGTCAGGGGTGCTGCGCATGCTCATGAGCACTAAAGGAAGAGCATCTGGCCAACTCAAAGATGTAGATGCCACTACTTTAGCCAATCTATTCTTCAAAGTGCCGTTCACTTGTTCCACAATTCCTGACGCTTCTGGTCGATAACTACAATGCAGCTTTTGATCGATATTCAGTGTGGAGCACAACATCTTCACTATTTCGGTGTTAAAATGTTTTCCTCTGTCCGATTCCAAAGAGGCAGGCACCCCGAAGCGCGGTATCAACTCCCTGAGCAACAATTTAGCCACTGTGAGTGTATCGCACCTACGTGTAGGGTACGCTTCAACCCATCTGGAAAATACGCATACAATCACCAACACATACCGAAGGCGATTGACTCTTGGCATTTCGATGAAATCTAGTTGCATTCTATTGAAAGGCCCCCCCGACCTCCCAATGTGACTCAGTGTGACTGGTGTTCGTTTGCCTACGTTCAGTTGTTGGCAGGTAACACATCGCTTACATACTGATTCTGCTGCTATTCTAAATTTAGGGCAATACCAAGTTTGCCTAAACACTCTCATCATAGCATCCCTTCCTAGATGTACTGGACCATGTATTTCTCTTGCCATGGGATTAGCTAATTCTTCAGGTAACACAGCTCTCCCATCTGCTGAAACCCAAAAATCCATTTCACTTCGCACACAACCTGCTGTTTCCCATGCCCTTTTCTCAGTTTCTGGTGCATTCTCCTGCATTACCCTCAAATCTTCCCAGGAATCCACGGTCTCTAACATCATGCTTAATTCTGTCCTTTCTTCTGCACCTTCTATTTCCACCTTTGAGAAAGAATAATTTTGTTCCGCACAATAACGTGCGACTTCATCAGCGTATCTGTTGCCTTGTGACACAAAATCTGTATTCTTAGTATGAGCTACACACTTTACTATTGCGATGTCAACTGGACCTTGTAATGCTTCTAACAACAGCCGCACAAATTCTCCATTTCGAATGGGCGAACCAGAGGAGGTCATGTAACCCCTCTGAGACCACAACTGCCCGAAATCATGAACCACACCGAAACCATATTGGCTGTCCGTGTAGATGGTGACTCTCTTTCCGTTTCCTGCTATGCAGGCACGAGTTAGGGCAATAATTTCTGCTACCTGTGCGGAATGTACTCCTTCCAGGCAAGCGGCTTCCACAACTCCAGTAATAGTACAAACAGCATAAGCTGCTCTCAACCGACCAGTATCGTCTCTTAAACATGAGCCATCAACAAAATAAATTTCATCGGGGTCAGACAATGGCTCATCCACAATATCTGGTCTGGGTTTCGTGCATAGTTCAGTCACATCAAGGCAATCGTGGTCTTCACATCCTTCGCCTTCTATCACAGTGGGTAATGGCATCAAAGTAGCAGGATTCAAGACAGAGCATCTCCTGAGAGTCACGTTCTCTGCGGCAAGAATAACTTGCTCGTAGCGCGTGAGCCTACTATTGGTCAGATGCTGCGTCTTCGTCCTGGTCATTAACAATTCAACTGAATGTGGTACATACACCACCACTGGATGTCCCATCACAATACTTTCGCTCCTTTCAATGCTGACACCCGTTGCAGCAACGGATTTGAGACATCCGGGCAACGCTGCGGCTACTGGATCTAATGTAGCCGAAAAATATGCAACTGGTCTACGGGCATTTCCGTGGGTCTGTGCCAAGACTGACAAAGCACATCCCTCTCTCTCACAGCAATAGAGTGAAAATGATTTCTCGTAATCGGGCATTCCCAGAGCCGGAGCACGACATAAATCGTCTCTCAGCTGTAAAAACGCCACCAGACATTCTTCATCCCATGGTACCGGATCACTCACCTCCTTGTGCGTCAGTTTCTGTAAGGGCTTTGCTTTCAGTGAAAAGTTAACTATCCACTGTCGGCAGTAACCCACCATTCCTAGGAACATTCTAACTTCTCTCTGTGTTGTAGGCGCATTCATTTTCATTATCGCCTCAATCCTCTCTGGGGACACTTTACGTTTCCCTTTTTCTAACCGGTGCCCTAGATACTGTACTTCTGTCAGACAATACTGCAACTTGCTCGGAGATACCTTATGTCCATTTTCAGCTAAATGGTTCAGTAAGGCAATCGAGTCTGCTTTGCAGGCTTCCTCTGTTTCTGACGCAACAAGTAGGTCATCTATGTACTGTACCAGAACTGAATTCTGTGGCAGTACTAGATTCTCAAGATTCTTCTTCAACAACTGATTAAAGATGGATGGGCTGTCTGAAAATCCTTGTGGGATTCGACACCATGTTAAAACGCGATCTTCCATTTTAAAAGCAAAAAGATACCTGCTCTCTTCATCCAATGGGATTGAAAAGAAAGCCTGGCAAAGATCTATCACTGTAAACCATTCTGCTTGACATGGTATTGTAAACAGTATCACTGAAGGATTCGGTACCACGGGACAACATGAAACAACTATGTTGTTAATCTTTCGTAAATCCTGTACTATCCTGAATTTCCCACTAGGTTTCTGCAAACCCATTATCGGGGAGTTACAAGGACTGCCCACGATTTCTTTCAGTATTCCCTGTTGTATCATTGACTCAATCACAGGTTTTATTCCTGCAATCGTTTCCTGTGACAATTTGTATTGAGGCGTTCTTGGAAACTCAGCATTTGGTTTTACCAGAATTTTTACCGGTTCTACCCCTTTAATCAATCCTATTTCCTCTCCGGTGAAATCCCATACCTCTGACGCCACTTCATCTCGTAGGTCTTGGGGAAGATCTTCTACAGTCAGAGTAGGATATAGTTCTACACAGGATTTTGAATTGGCCACCTTAAAAGTAGCATCTTCGTCGGTAGTCTGTACCTCCACTCCTTGCGGGGTGCAGTATATGGTGCAGTTCAATTTGCACAACAAATCCCTTCCTAACAGACATACCGGACTCGAGTCACAAACCACAAACTGATGTTCGTTCATGTGGTTTCCAATTTTCACAGACACTGGTTCTGTCAAGGGACTAGTCATCCTTTTATTTGCGACTCCTACCACCTGAATTGTTTCCCCTGACATCGGCAAGTCTGGAACCACCGCTGATCTCAGAGTCGATCGAGTAGCCCCAGTATCTACCAAGAACGTAGTGGGACACCCTGCCACTTCTGCCTCAACAAATGGCCCTCTCTGATCCACTTCTAGGACTGCCCCGAGGGTACAGTCCTCTTCACTGCTCACCTGTTGTCCTGTCAATGGATCAATGTAATAACACTTTTCTTCCTCGATAAACAGAGGCATTTGTTTAAAGACCTTTCCCCCTGTCGCTATCTTCGGTGGCTGTGGGAATTGGGCCCGTGGAGCCGAAGTCCCCCCTTTGGCCACCTTACTGCTTGGAACTGTCACCTTTTGCGTTGGGACTTCTTGGACCTGCTCTTCTACTTCTAGCTCTCCATTTTCAGGGTTAAAGGGACACTCGCGTCGCCAATGCCCCACCTGGTGACACTGATGACACTTTGTCGTTTTCTTTAAAGTGGCAAAGTCTATCCTAGGTCTCTGCCCTTCCTCATTGTCCTTATTCTGACCGTTTGGCTTCCGTCCCATCCCCTGCTTCTGCTGGCCACCCTTCCCGGCGGACTGCATTTGCACCACCATCAATTTCTCTTTTAGATTCTTGGCTTTAGAATCTATTTCATCACTACAGTATCTTGCATAACGTAGAATTTCATCGAGTGGTTTGTTTTGCCAACAAATTAAATGTTGCTGAATCATCAAGCAAATATCAGGTCTCAACCCCAAAACAAACTTTGACACAAATTGGCCTATATCTTTGGGATCCATTACATCGAGTCCACTGTATTGCTTGAATGTTTTCAACAACCTCTCATAAAACTCATGCACGGTCTCCTTCGGTTCTTGCCTCGTTCGATCTATTTTTACCCAATCTATATCCTGTGGTGGTACCTTCTCTTTCAACCAAGCTATTACCCTTTCATACTTTCGCATGACAATCTCGGATGGTCCATTAGTTCGAACATCCCTCACTGGTTCAGCATTTGGCCATTCGACACTAGTCTTACACGGGGTCCACAGGTCAGATGGGACCACGATGTCAAACAACGTGTTCAAATCAATCCACAATACTTTCGAGATTTTGACAAACCTCTCTACCTGCTTATACCACTCTACTGGATTGTCCCTCAACTTCGGAAATGAGTTGGTAAATGCAGCTAAGTCTCCTCTACTCCAGGGCACATGTACATAATTTCCATTTGATATTTCTCGCAAAGGGAATGCCTCCATCTGCATTACCCTTCCCTCAGGGGTCATCACATTTGTACTTCGCCTAACCGTGCCCTTTTTTGACCACCTTTCTTCCCATTTGTCCAGTTCTCTCCACACTCTTATCCCAGATATCAACTCCCTTATGTGAGTTTTCAATCCAGTAGTCCTCTTCTCATCTAGGTCTTGGTCTGAGTATTGTAACCTATGGTTACTCTGTAGTGCCCTTGTCCTAGATAAATCTACAGCATACCTGTCGGCCAAATTAGACAGTTTCTCGTGGAATGCTCTAGCTCTCCTAGTAGTATCCTTCGCTATGAACAGCAATTCGTCTTGTTCGTACAAATCGATCCTTTCTAAAGGCACCGTTCCTTCTATAATCTCGTCAAGATCGGATTTTAGACTGGAGGCATCAAGCCTTTTAACCTTTATCGCAGCTTTCAGCATCTCTGGTCCAGATGTACCTTCCACATCCTTTCCGTCCCAGCTCCTAGCCCTGCGCCTAGGCACTGGTGAGTTAAAGGGAGTCCTCCCTTCTTCCCATCTCTCTAGGTCCCATGCCTTTCCATCCTCTCGGGGTGGATGATGAAATACTTCCTTGTTTCTCAAATTTCCGCCTTCCCCGATCTGCCTGTTTTCTCTGGGTGCATAGCAAGGCATCCCATTGCTCCCCCTTTCCTCACTATTTCCCTGTGATTCTTGATTACTCGAAGCATGGCGGGACCTGTCACTATTCTCCTTCCTCCAATGTTGAACGTCTTCCCCGAGTGTATGATGAAGGCACCTAAACCTATTCTGAAAAGCCCGTACCATTTCATCTCCCCCTTTCCCCCAGAGACGAGACATTTCCTCACACTCTACAATCCTAGTATTTTGTTCCGGCTGTTCTCCCTGATTTGTAGGACGTGCATCCCCTCTATTCTCTGGACTTTGGCTTTCCCGGCCCTGACTGCTTTCGCTGGCCCCACAATGAGATACAGTCCCATTACCCCTGGTTTCCCATTCTGGTTCTGTTCTTGTCCTGTTACTCGGAGATACTATGGACCCGTCCCATTCCCTCAAATCAGCTCTTAATTCTGAATAGGGTCTTGGCCGCAGTCCCCTTAGATCCATTGGTCCTCTCGGACCTCCCTGTTCTGAATTGGGACCGACAGTTGTGTCTAATGGGGTATTCCATGTTACCGATCCTGGCAATTGTTTCCATGCATTTGTCACATTATTCCTTCTTTCTATCTCCATCCTTTCTCTATCCAATTGCCTTTGTTGTTCCTCTCTATCTCTCTCAGGGTTATAGATCGAAACTATGGGTCCTATGGTAACAGGCACCTGAAGAGCATCTGGCAATCCCACAGACTCAGCCCTTTCGGTGGTTGGCGTTTTCTGCACCACAAACCTTCCCACCACACTCTGTACAGTGTTGTTTTGAGGTATTTCTCCGCCTTTGATAGGTGTCCATTCCGATATAGGGAGTGGTGTATACCCCTCTATGGCATTCCCATCTTCCCTTGCGAGCCCTCTATCTTCTATCACCCCCACTCTCGGAGGCGGTCTATCCATTAACAATCTGTTTATCAGATTGTCCTCCGACTCGCTTTCCTCGTCTTCTTCCATGAGGTTTCCTCCTCCTCCTGCCACCTCCCTCATCGGATACATTTTTTCCACCTCAATAGCCTGTACCCTCCAACGCTTTTCCTCCTCATCCCATTTGGAATCTCGCACTGCCCTTACCGATCGCGTCAGCCTTTGTTGACGCCTGTTCAAATTTCGGTCGTGTGCAGCCTTAATCCATGCATTAACGGCCTCAAACTGTGTTGGTCTAGGTGAGGGTTTCAATGAGGACATGGTTGCTTTTAGCCGATGTAACACCTCTAACTTAAACGTCCCGTACTTCGGGAACTGCATTTCCTCATTCCCTTCCGTAAGCTTATTCCAAGCCCCAATCCATAATATGGTATGCAGCCCCACATTCGTTGCCATATAATGAGCCGGCGTACCCTCCGGCGGAGCCTCTTCCCCATAATAATGTTCACTTCATTTACGTTTAAAAATCCCTTTCAAACACTTAAAACACTTCATGATTTCTCTTTTCTCCGCGTTTGTTTACTTCCTGATGACACTCCACCAATCTCAGCGCCGTTCTCACTAACTGGCCTATCCGTACGCGACTTTCCTCCGACGTCACTCTAGCCGCCCAACCAGAGCGCGGCTCTAGCTAACGTCACACCAACCGCTCAATCACAGCGCGGCTCTAGCCGACGTCACCCGTCCCCCTTCGCAGCAGTTCCCCTCCTTACTCAGCTCGTCTCCTCGGTCATGCACGTGTCCCATTCATACTCTGAAAAATGATTACTTCCGTCCAAGCGATCACCTTTCTTGACTGTACGCCCACAGTCTTTCTGTAGTTGTCACCTTAACTTGGCGAAATGTCTTTCCGTTTACTTCCAGACAATCGCCTTCTCCGATAGGTTACTCACACACAGTAACTTTCGACCAGCGTCCGTTACTCATACACTCACTCTTACACTCCCCCTATCTTGGATCCACGGCGGTCAATGGTACCTCGTGACCTCCGTACTATGGTCGACAACTACCCTGGATGTTCGATACACCCAAAACCACTTAAGCTCTGGCCTGAACTTAAGATTTCACCAGTTCACCCGTTTACCAGGTTACCAGTTTACCAGGTTGCGCGCGCTCACAACCTTCTCTCATTCACACTACAGGCATTCAACTCCGCAAGACATTACAATACAAATACAACACAAAACACCGCAATCTGTTCACGCATGACCCTTGTTATACTCACTCTTCTCCGATACTGCTGCTTTTCTCGCACCGTCTGCACCTTTCGGCACACGATTCTTCCGCTGCTCGTCTCTCGACGTCTCGGGCCTTGGGGTAAACTAACCTCTCTAGATTACCTTCCTCAAGAAGATAACCATCCTCACTCTGCTACCAACTGCTAACGCGGGATTACTGGTTACTAGTTACCTTACCAAATCCCAAACTAAGTCGACTGAATCGTTGGTACCTGTCATTGAGTAAAAGGTAATCTTACAATAAGTCAATCAATTTAAGAACTTACACCACTCTAAAGGACCACTGACCAAATTTTAAGTTTCAAAGATTTAATATAAAGTCAAAGATAACTGAAGATACAAACTTCTCAAGATGAGATTCAGAAGATAAATCGGTATCACTATGAACATGAACTTTTTGAATAATCTGAGTCTGAAAAACAAAATAATAAGTACAATCTCGAAAACCATAAGGGTTGCCAAAATGGATACAAGTTGTAACCTCAAAGTCATTACAGAAAAGAAAATTAAGGTTAGTCTGTCCCTACACTATACTAAGTGACATCCCTACTTAGCAAGATCTTTACCCCTCTAGGTGTCAGCCGTGGTGACTTCCTAAGAAGATCACGCACTTCTCTTTGTCTCTTCTCTGATAATGGGTCTCTCCTGATCAGCCTATCTGCCTACCCATCCGCTTCCTTAGGCTCCCAAAATCATCTGCTCTGCTCTCCTCCCGGGTCTCTTTCCCTAATACCAAATCACATTTCCAACAGAAACGCCCCTTGGGACGCCCCTCACGTGGTATATCTTTGCGCGGCAAACTCCATGATGGTACTCTTGAAGACCCTCGTTAAAGTTGACCTTGGTTCCCAGGCTTCTTCTCCAATGCGCCGATACCCCCTAAATTCCTGGAAACTCCTACAGGCCTGCGCAAGGCGCCACTGAACAAAGTCCCTTTCATTCGAGCTGATTAGGACCCTCGCACCTGCATACAGTTCGTCCTGCAGTGGGCCTCAAATTCCAGACTCCACCATATCTTTAGGTCGTAAAACACACTCCAAGCTCTGTGCTGGACACCTCTCGACTTCTTCCCTAACGAGCACATGGCAGTTCAAACGATATGACATTATCTGTTCAGGCCTACTTGATTTACATGAGGCAGGTCCCTGCACTCTTAAAACATTAACTTGATTTAAACAGCAACATTCTTAACTATCATATGTTTCTAAAATAACACATCTATAAAGCATATACTTCAACCCTAAGTTCAATAATACATTTGGAAGAACCACGTCAACCTTATCTCACATTATTTTAGCAGCACGTTTAGGTTTGCTGTGAATTGCCCTGAGGCCTACACATTTAACTGGATTTCAGAGTTACATTTAATTCGGACATGATTCTTTTAACATGAGAACGTGAGGTTTTCATATTCATTCCAACATTTCTACATTAATCTCACACAGTTATACTTATTATTACTCTACTTAACATTTTATACATTTCGCTACTGAATATAGAACACTCTGTATATTTCACTCCTAGATATAAAACACTTGTGTGCAAAACATGTTTAACTAACTACGTGCTTGTAAATATGGTGTACTTATACATTTTTTCCCAAACTTGTGCTCTCTCATGTGCACTGTCATCACACACATTAAACACATGCTAAGACATTAAGCAGTGTATCTCAACTATTCACAGGTAATACAGTGATCACTGTAATTTTTACATGCATTGCACATCACACTACACTGAAGAACACATATTTGGCTTAATGCCTTAATTTAAAAAGACGCATTTGTGTAATGTGTGCGTTTGTGCATCTGTCGTCTCAGCCAGATGTGACACATTTAAGTGGAAGCGTCGAAAATACAGCTTTTTGCATTGTCATGCATTGTTTTACATTTATGCATTGCCTATTTATCCAAGGAAGCATACAAACATGCATTTGGTAAAAATCTGATGCATCTGCACAGGAAATGACACGATATCTCTGCCATGCTGCAAACCAGGAAGTGTTAAATTAGTTTCACTTTCTTTTACTGTCTTTTTGTCTGTCCTGAGTGATGGAGGTTTTTGTGGAGGCTTGATAGTTTGGAGGCGTTTCCTGGTGTTGCTGGTGTCTAAGGTATCCCTCTTGTATCCTTAAAGTCTGTTGATTGTATTTATTATTGTTAATTATATAGTGTTGTCAATTGTAGTGTGAGGAGTCTGTTTTTTTCGGGTATATATTGGTTAGGGGTAGTTTGCTGGCTTTAGGCAGTTTTGGGGTATTTGGGGAAATACTTATTGTTGGGGATGAATATGTCGGGTTTAGTGGCAAAGCCCACAACATGTCAAAGCAGGAGTGTGTGTGTGTGTGTGTGGGGGGGGGGGGGGTACCTGTGACTCACCATCCACTACCTCCCCAGCATGATTGCCAGTGAGAGATGTGTGCTCCGGGGCTACAGCACACAAGACCAGAAGACAAGGTGGGAGAAGGTGCTGTTGCACATGAAAATAATATTTAAGGGGGACCGAAGTATACAGCTGCTCAAGCATCGTGGGGCAGATGTGGTCAGCCGGGAGGCTGAACTCCTGGATTATCTGGGCATTGAAGTCGGGGGATCTGTTGGTAAGTACACATTTTCTGTTATTGAATGGCCGAGTCTACAATGGTAAGATCTATTTTTCCTCACTAACTCTGCCATTCATATATGTTCTGTGGTCAGAATGCCATGCCTCCGCCTGATTATGTTGATATGGAGAGGCATGCCGCAGAGGCATTTTGAAACGGTCCTGCATTTAGCCCAGAAAGACCATGTAGTGCATGCAAGCCCCAGTGGCACATCCTAACCCATCAACATTATGCAGGTTGTGTTGTCACAAGGCATTTCAGCTCCTTACTGACTCGCATATGTGTGTCATACTCAAAGGGCCTCATTTCCTGATGTGTAGCATTGGGCAGTTCTGCAGGGGAACATCCTCTACAACGCAACTTTTACTCGCACTACCATTACGACGCAGCTATTACAATGCAAGTCGTTACAACGACTTGCGCTGGAGGGCGCTGTAGGATAGGGAATAGTTTAATTTTCTATCCAACACCTTCCCTACTATCCACGGGGACTGGAGTTGGAATAGAAAATTTAACTATTCCACTATCCAACGCCCCCCAACGCAAGTCGTTGTAACGACTTGCGTTGTAAAAACTGCGTTGTAATGGCATGCGGAGTAAAAGCATGCATTGTGATGTCATACATCCGTTCTGCAAGCCATCATACTGCGCAGAATTGCCTTAAGACATAAAATCCTGATTACAGACATACAGGCCCTTCCTGTCCTTTTGGCCTATGATGGGTCACTAATTGATGGCTTTTGCCGACATTAGCACCCGTGCATCATTTAGCAAGTAGATATGTCTGTTTACTTCCTCTGCATTCAGTGCGCCTGGTTCCTAATGTTTCACCCCATATCTGTACACACTTCAGCCTACCCAACCTATGTGTGTTGGTCAGCCTTGACAATTATGCCATATGCTTCATGCTCAATGTGCAGACGTACATAGCCATTAGCTGAATCAATGTATTGTGCTTGCATAGATGTAATTTCTACTCTCTTTGTATGAAGATGTGTATTAAGGGGGGTGGGGGTTTATGTTTATCATGTTGTATTATATGTACAAGTAAGGTAGGATAAGATAAGGTACTTTTAGATGCATTTTAGGATCAGGTAATATAGGTTAGTTTAGACAAGTTGGTCTAGTTTAGGTAGATGACATTTTAAGGTTACATTGAATATCATGTGTTTCTACATATACGTTTACATCATGATTTAATGTGTAGGAGTAAGCACTTCTGCTTGGTAATGTAAAGTACATGCATTTTGCTTTTCTAGCAGTGTTTGCCTACATGTGTAAATAGGTGAATTACCTCTGGAGTGGAATCTGTCAGGTTGCCCATGAGATCACATGAGGGATCCACAAACATCATTGTGAAGTGTACCTGCAATCTTTATGTGAATGGATAGAACTGGTATTCACATACTGCTGCTAGATCTATGTAAGTTATGCGACATGCATTGGAGGGATCGTGATGTAAAACCATGGTCACTAATCTGGAAGAATTGTGCTCACACACTGATGCCAGCCTCTCACACATTCACACTTGCATCATTTGCTTCACCCAGCAGTGTTGCTTGCTGGCTAGTATCCATGGGCATAGGAGACACTAAATTTCTGGGGGGGACAGGGTCAACCTTGGGGACTTTCCAGTGACCCTATACAAATCGCCCATTGTGCGAGACCGTACGCGCGTTAAACGTATACAATCGCATAGTTATGAAGAGAAATATTGAGAAAGGCAGGCAAGTAGTCACAGTCTGCAAGTATGCTTTATTTTTATTTACATTCACAATAAAGACCAAATGGGAAAAAAATATGTATATGAATCTTGCATCTTCATGCACCAAGAAAACAAAGACGGGACAAAAAAAGGAATAATAAACTAAACGCTCTTAGCGACATTCCTACATCTCAAAATGCAATATGACAAATTAGAAATTGTTTTTCTTGCTTCAGGAATCTGTTTTAAAATTATGAACTTTATTTTGAAAATGTTTTGCACATAATTATAGTTGTACCATATTTGCCCCATAATTCATCATCTACTGAATAATCTGACAATTTTAACTAAAAAATGGTTTGTAGCTCACCGGGATCAAAAATTACTGATAAAATGTGACTTATGTTGCTGCAAAGTGGAGGGCCCTTTGCAAAGGTTGACTGGTCACCTTTCTCATTGCTGCATTTGTATGTTACACTGGTACTAACGAGGCAAAATCTTTGCAGAGACTGGAGGTATGTGTAAAAATGTCAAAATTCACTGGAAGTAACTTTTTCCTTAAATTATTAATTGTTCCCCTAAATTAAGAATTTTAGCCAAAACTAAAGTCATGTGTTTTTCACATGTCTTACAAAAACACATGTAATGTGTGTCACAGAACATATCCAATCACAACAGGATTTTGGTTTTCTGGATCATTCTATTTTTTCATGTCAGCTGATTTCATTGCTGTTTTAGTAGTAGTAATTCGCCCCCCACCCCCTTCTCGGACGATGTCACTGTCATGTCATACCTGTGAAATAAGACCAATTAAGTACGGAATGGCAAGTTTCACTGTTGTCTAAGCTGCATGCCAATACATTTAGTTCACAGCAGCACCAACCCACATGGCTGGGCTTCACCTTTGAGGCTTTTGGATACAACGCAAGGGTGGGCAAAGGGACTAAAGTGATGAGCTCAAGAAAAAAGCCAGATACCAAGGAACAGGAAAAAGTGGCTGAATACCAGCACAGTCCCACTTTCCTTTGCAGTGAAGGGTGTTGCAGTGACAAACAGCCTACAATAACACCAGTGTCTGTGAGGGGCTGCTTGCATTCTTGGGTCTGTGCTGAGCACCCCAGCTGCTCAGAGGCCCCAGCTGACGTGGTGTTATGTACTGGAGTCTGTCACCAGGCAATGTCGGGCCTAGACAGGCCGAAAGACATGAAACCTATTGAGTGCAGTGCATTGAAGGGTGAGTGATGTCGGTGTGAGTGCAGGGTGAGCAGTGTGCCTGTGTGAGTCCAGGGTGACTGATGTCTGTGTGAGTATAGGGTGAGCAGTGTGCCTGTGTGAGTCCTGGGTGAGTGACGTCTGTGTGAGCACAGGGTCAGCAGTGTGCCTGTGTGAGTGATGTCTGTGACAGTGCAGGGTCGGTGATGTCTGTGTGAGTGCAGGGTGAGCAGTGTGCCAGTGGGAGTCCAGGGTGAGTGATGTCTGTGTGAGTATAAGGTGAGCAGTGTGCCTGTGTGATTCCTGGGTGAGTGATGTCTGTGTGAGCGCAGGGACAGCAGTGTGCCTGTGTGAGTGATGTCTGTGACAGTGCAGGGTCGGTGATGTCTGTGTGAGCGCAGGGTGAGCAGTGTGCCTTGTGAGTCCAGGGTGAGTGATGTCTGTGTGAGTGCAGGTTGAGCAGTGTGCCTGTGTGAGTCCAGGGTGAGTGATGTCTGTGTGAGTATAGGGTGAGCAGTGTGCCTGTGTGAGTCCTGGGTGAGTGATGTCTGTGTGAGCGCAAGGTCAGCAGGGTGCCTGTGTGAGTGATGTCTGTGACAGTGCAGGGTCCGTGATGTCTGTGTGAGCGCAGGGTGAGCAGTGTGCCTGTGGGAGTCCAGGGTGACTGATGCCTGTGTGAGTATAGGGTGAGCATTGTGCATGTGTGATTCCTGGGTGGGTGATGTCTGTGTGAGCGCAGGGTCAGCAGGGTGCCTGTGTGAGTGATGTCTGTGACAGTGCAGGGTCGGTGATGTCTGTGTGAGCTCAGGGTGAGCAGTGTGCCTGTGTGAGTCCAGGGTGACTGATGTCTGTGTGAGTATAGGGGGAGCAGTGTGCCTGTGTGAGTCCTGGGTGAGTGATGTCTGTGTGAGCGCAGGGTCAGCAGGGTGCCTGTGTGAGTGATGTCTGTGACAGTGCAGGGTCCGTGATGTCTGTGTGAGCGCAGGGTGAGCAGTGTGCCTGTGGGAGTCCAGGGTGACTGATGCCTGTGTGAGTATAGGGTGAGCATTGTGCATGTGTGATTCCTGGGTGGGTGATGTCTGTGTGAGCGCAGGGTCAGCAGGGTGCCTGTGTGAGTGATGTCTGTGACAGTGCAGGGTCGGTGATGTCTGTGTGAGCTCAGGGTGAGCAGTGTGCCTGTGTGAGTCCAGGGTGACTGATGTCTGTGTGAGTATAGGGGGAGCAGTGTGCATGTGTGATTCCTGGGTGGGTGATGTCTGTGTGAGCGCAGGGTCAGCAGGGTGCCTGTGTGAGTGATGTCTGTGACAGTGCAGGGTCGGTGATGTCTGTGTGAGCGCAGGGTGAGCAGTGTGCCTGTGTGAGTCCAGGGTGAGTGATGTCTGTGTGAGTATAGGGTGAGCATTGTGCCTGTGTGATTCCTGGGTGGGTGATGTCTGTGTGAGCGCAGGGTCAGCAGGGTGCCTGTGTGAGTGATGTCTGTGACAGTGCAGGGTCGGTGATGTCTGTGTGAGCGCAGGGTGAGCAGTGTGCCTGTGTGAGTCCAGGGTGAGTGATGTCTGTGTGAGTATAGGGTGAGCAGTGTGCCTGTGTGAGTCCTGGGTGAGTGATGTCTGTGTGAGCGCAGGGTCAGCAGGGTGCCTGTGTGAGTGATGTCTGTGACAGTGCAGGGTCCGTGATGTCGGTGTGAGTGCAGGGTGAGCAGTGTGCCTGTGGGAGTCCAGGGTGAGTGATGCCTGTGTGAGTATAGGGTGAGCATTGTGCCTGTGTGATTCCTGGGTGAGTGATGTCTGTGTGAGCGCAGGGTCAGCAGGGTGCCTGTGTGAGTGATGTCTGTGACAGTGCAGGGTCGGTGATGTCTGTGTGCGCAGGGTGAGCAGTGTGCCTGTGGGAGTCCAGGGTGAGTGATGTCTGTGTGAGTATAGGGTGAGCATTGTGCCTGTGTGATTCCTGGGTGGGTGATGTCTGTGTGAGCGCAGGGTCAGCAGGGTGCCTGTGTGAGTGATGTCTGTGACAGTGCAGGGTCGGTGATGTCTGTGTGAGCGCAGGGTGAGCAGTGTGCCTGTGTGAGTCCAGGGTGAGTGATGTCTGTGTGAGTGCAGGTTGAGCAGTGTGCCTGTGTGAGTCCAGAGTGAGTGATGTGGATGGGTGAATGCTGGCTTAGTGATGTGTCAGGGAAGGGTGAGTAATGGGTCTATGAGTGCAGGGTGACTGTGCCTATGCGAATGCAGGGAGAAAGATGCATCTGTGCAAGTGCAAAGAGACTTGTCTGGCTACTCCCAGAGATGTATTGGCCAAGATACCTCTTTCTCAAATGTACTTAAGAATGCACCATTTGCCCACTCTTTTTTCAAAATGTTCTCGTGGGAGAACCCCCGAATCCCCCATAGGTGGTTGGGCCTTGCTCACTGCGAGCGCTCGTCACAGTGCAGTATTTACGCCTCACCACTTTCAAATGTCTCCAGCCGCCCCTGCCTTTTAAATGAAAATACACTATGAAAATTACAGTGTAGGCAGAAGGTGATCACATATCATTTCACACACTGACAAATCTGAATACAAAATGTAATACAGCAATGTCTAGCACCATCCCCTAAATGAATATTAAAAAAAAACCTTTTGACCTAATGTCAGATGTGTCAGTACGAATCTAGTTATACTGAAAACATTGACACTCTTAACTATCCCAGTAGTTTAAGGAAGAAAGTCTTGAAAATTTCCAAAAGGCTTCCTCAGAGTTCTTAAAGAACACTACAGCGCGTCAACACAGAGCATTATATAAGTATCCAATCTGCGGCTGGGCTGCGCCGCGCCGGGCCCGAGAAGAGACCTGCACCTGGTGTACCCAGAGAACCAAAGGTGTGTGCGGAGCTGCGGCTGTGTGAGATGACCTGGGGCCGCGATGTATACACTCACTGCACTGACTGCATGCCAAGAACAACCGTGCGGGACGCTGCCCACAAATGGACAGTGCCAAGAATGACAGAACAGAAGATAGCGCTAGCAACCCCAGCCTATGCGTTAAAAACACACGAATGTCCATTTTCGCACAACAATCTCCAAAATCTTTTCCCATCTTCCTACCTCGCAGATATTTCATTCGCCCCTTGAAAGCCTTGTAAGCGGCCCTCTGATTATTTCCCAGTCCTTATGAGGTTAGATTTCTCACGTCCCCGCTCATAAAACTAAATCTACTTTGTAGCCTCATTCAGATAATTAGAAAAGTATCACATTTAAGCAAGAATATTGAGCCACAATGCCCGTGAATAGCCGAATTTAGAGACAGGCCTGCAAACACTAGTCCACGGTGACATTTACACAATTCCAATCTAATAATTACTGGAACACGGCGTGAAAGGGCCCTTTGTTATCGGGAGTTATTCAAAGTGCGGAATTAAGACAGAACATACTGGGCACAATTTAAACAAAAAAGCGACAAGGAGAGGGCTTTCACGCACTATAAATAAAAAAAATTAAAAAGCAGCACTGGCAGCAGAGGTGAGGGCGAGGCTGCTGAGCAGAGGCTCAGGCTGCACTCCAGACTCCACTCAGTCAAGACTTGTAAACCCCACACCCCCACCACTTTCAAATGTCACCAGGCGCCCCTGGCAATGCCGTGTAACAGCCCTTGCCCCTACTTACAAGTTACCGAGCGTCAGAGCGTGCTGCTGCCTGCAGCCCTTCGTTCAAGCCGGCAACAGACACGGGGCGAGGAGTCCAACGACGAGGTCAGGTCAGCCAGCAAATCAACCAGAGCACTGGCTACAGGCAGCTGAGGTGAGAATTAAATCATTCCTGGAGCCTCAGGGGTGCTGCGCCACACATAGACTTCAAAAGGGCAGAGGCAGGGGGCGAGTGGCCTCTGACGTCACCTTATGCTGTGACTATCGGATCATTGGCGGCTCACAGACAGGTAACTGGAGAGGCGCCAGGTCAAGTGCAGGGCCATTGATCCGATAGTCACAGCATAAGGTGACGTCAGAGGCCACTCGCCCCCCTGCCTCTGCCCTTTTGAACTCTTTGTGTGGCTCAGCGCTGATGGCCTGGCTGATGGCCTGCCAATCTCCCTCTCAGGAGGTAGAGGGGAAATTTGTTTGACCCCTCGGACCCCCCACCATTGTCCCCTGTGTCCCCCCACTCCAAAATCTGGGGGGGATATGTCCCCCGCGTCCCCCACAGTTCCTACGCCCATGCTAGTATCCATGGATATATTACCCAACCGGATTTATGGTCAGAACCCCTCGCAGAAGTGTTTAAAGGAGTTGTACGGTCGGGGAACATACCTGAATCCTGGAGAGGGTCGTTAATATTCCCTATTTATAAAAAAGGAAACTGGGCCCACCCTGAAAATTACAGACTAGTAACTCTTCAAGTTACAGATGCTAAGCTGTTTGCGGGGATTTTACTTCCAAATCTCGCTGAATGAGCAACGGATAATAAGATACTCCCACCGAATCAGACTGGATTTATTAAAGGACTTGGAACTACAGCAAGTATGCAAACCTTATCAATTTTAATGGACAAAACAATTTTAACGAAACAATCTTTGTACTTGTGCTTTGTAGATTTTTTGATCGCCTTTCGATTGTGTGCACAGAAAGAAATATTCAAGAGCAATTGCGAAAACTAATTCAACTTTTGTACACCAATACATGGGTTAGAGTGAGGATGGGGGATGGCCAGAAATTAACAAAGGAGATATTAATGACAACAGGTCTCAAGCAGGGCGCTTATTGGCCCCTTTACTTTTTAATTTGGTTTTAGCGGACCTAACGGATGCTCTGAATGAAATAAATGAACACCGGCCCAAATTAGCTGGCACACAAATATCGACTCTGCTATATGCAGATGATGCCATTCTCCTAAGCCAAACAAAATTGGGGTTGCAACGCCTACGAGATCGAATATCATCATATTCAAAAGAAAACGGGATGGTGATAAATGAAACAAAGACTAAAGTTATGGTTATCACTAAAAACGTAAGATTAAAACATAAATTCAAATGGTTTCTGGAGAATATCCAATTAGAACTAGTTGAATCATACAGATACATGAGAGTATTATTCAATGATAATGGAAACTTTCGCCCGCAAAAATTAGATATACAAAAGAAAGCAAACGCTTTGACAGCAGCATTCAGGATCCTGCAGAAATTGCTTATCGCCCCCTTTTAAAGGTGATATCAGCAAAACTCCTGCCTACCTTAACATACGGTAGTGAGGCGCTAAGTGGGAAAGACATTGTGATTATAAACAATGCAGTTTCAAAAACTTTTAAATCCCTTTTTCATCTACCAAATAATGCATCATCAGCACAATTAAGGCTGGAGTTTGGTCTAAATAACCAGTTGTACACAAGAAAGGGCCAATTTAACAAAGTATGGAACAGGATAAAAAAATATCATGAAAATCAAATGTCTCAGCTGTTATGGCAATAAATAAATAAAAACTGAAAGTTTTCAAGCCTGGAAATATTTAAATACAGTGCTGGAAGAATATGTTGTGATGCCAAACTGGAAAACCACAATAACCAAGGAATCGTTTCAAAAGGCAATCAATAAAATAACAAATCATCTATCAATTGTACGAGATAAAGATATATTTGCAAAAAGAAAACATGCATGGCCAGTAATGAGTGGGTTTTCAAAAAGGAAGAATAAACCATATTTAGAAATACCATGGTCATTAAAAAACAAACAAATCTTTACAAAGGTACAATTTGGTGTATTGCCTGGACTATGCCATCTCCCTCCATGGATAAAGTCGGAAGAGGACACATTATGTAGACTAGGTAAAACAGGAGAGGAGAACATTATTCATCTATTATGTATCAGCCCTGAACTGCAAGTTGAAAGAAAAACTATACTTAAGACACTTTTTAATGCTCGAGGAATAAGGTCATGTAGGCAAGCTTTGATAATGTGTCTGCATTCTAATGATATAATTATGAATTCTACTTTTGTAAAGTTTTTATTAGGAGTAGGAAGATCACAGTTAAGAAACCACTAGCACAATATGAAATTTTGTTCATATTACAAAATGAATATTTTTTAAAAAAAATACCATGAAACAAATTTTATCTATCGCAACTGGCCTAAAACAAATTTGATGCTGCAGTTTATTCTTGTTTTAGTTGTTTTATATTGTATTATATATTATATGTATAATGTCTCATTATAAGATTTTAAGTAATCAAACAATAAAGAATTATTATTGACTACCCACCAGTGTTGTGACTTTATTTATCAATTAAATTGACTGCATGATACTTGTTACACTTCATGCTTGTGACCATAGTAACTAATTGGTTGTCTACATATACATATTGTTCCCAAAATATATTTACTTCTGGCTGCATCACTTTGTCCCTGCCTCCATTACACACATGTCACTTTGGGGAGTAATTAATGCCTTTGACTTACACATGAACCATGTTCTACTCAGTCCATATTCCAACAGACACACAACACACAGGTTGAAATGAGTGCTTTTATTTACATGTGTAAAAGTTCTTCGGGTGACAGGCACAGGTCATATAGCTACAACCCCAAATGTATTTTGGAGCCATTGAATTTCAAGACAGAGTCTGTGGTGTATACAATGCATGGGACATGTGTTATGTTATGTTATGTTACCAAGCATTCGTAGCACGCACAGATACCCGGAAGTGTCCCGCGCGATAGGCCTATGCGAGGGTGAACAGAAGTGAGAATAGCAGCTAAACCACTCAATTAAAAAGTAAGGTTTTCAATTGCTTCTTAAACATCCTCAGATCGTGGTTGTTCCTGAGCTCAAAAGGCAGGCTATTCCTGGCCCTGGCCGCCCTTACAGAGAGGGTACTCCCTCCCGTTGTGGCGAGGCAGTAGCGTGGGATGGCAACAAGACATTGACCCGTTGACCGGAGATGCCTGGTTGGTGTATAAAAATTGAAACGCCTCCTAAGGTAACAGGGTCCAGACTTGTAAAGGGCACCATGGGTAATGGTTAGTGCCTTAAAAAAGCTGCGCTGGTCGACAGGTAGCCAATGCAAGTCGCGAAGAAACTGCTTGAGTCCGAAGCTTCGCAGAATGTCTAATAGCATTCGAGCGGCCGCATTCTGAATAGTCTGCAGCTTTTTTATCTGGTAGCAAGGAAGTCCGATGTAAAGGGAGTTGGTATAATCAAGCCGCGACAGGATGAGAGTGCAGGTCACCATTTCTTTGGCCGCTTTTGGCAGGAGCGGCAAAAACTTCTTAAGAAGTTTCAATGTACCAAATCACACTCCTACCAACGTATTAATCTGAGTTCAAAATCTGAGGTCCTCGCTGAACCAAACCCCCAGGTTTTTTCCTGGACTACCCTGGGTTTTTGGTTTGGGGAAGCCCGAAGGCCACAGGTCATCCCAAAAATTTGGCGTAAAGGTCCCATAAAGAAGGACCTTCGACTTTTCCTCATTACATTTAAGTTGGGCCCGTGCCAGCCAATTAAAAACTTCTGTCAGGCAGTTTCTAGCTGATTCCACTGAGGCCCCATCTTTTCTCCATGCGAAAAGCAGCTGGGTGTCATCAGCGTAAGCTATAATTTTGGCACCCAATCCTTCCGCTAAATATATCAGTGGAGTCACATACACATTAAAAAGCAGAGGTCTCAATATAGGGCCCTGAGGGACACCTGTAGTAATGCTTCTTGGTGTGGACAAAAAAGGCGGTACCCACACTTATTGAGATCTGTTGGCCAAAAAGGATTCGATCCAGTCCCACACCTGGCCTGAGATTCCAATATTAAACAGGTGAGCTAAAAGCTGACGGTGTGGAACCGTGTCAAATGCGGCAGAGAGGTCCAGTAAAACCAGGGCCGCTCTGCCACCAGAATCACAACAATCCCTAATGGCCTCTGTTATCTTGACCAAAGCAGTCTTGGTGCTGTATGAGGCTCTAAAACCGGACTGAGCGGGGTGAAGAGCACCAGATGTTTCAATAAACGCAGACAGCTGTTTAAAGTCTGCCTTCTCACAAACCTTCGCCACAGCTGGAAGGAGTGAGATTGGTCTATAGCTAGCCATACAGAGGAGGAGAGGAGTGTCTCGGTGAAGAAGAGAATCGTCAAATTGCAAATAGGGGAGAAGAGCCACATTTGTAGCACACAAATGGGTGAGATCAACAGGTGGGATAACAAATTAAGGATAATCCCAGATAGGAAATTAACTGGTATAGTCATCAGCACTGGGCAAAGGAGAAACTGGCCATTTGGCACAGAGAAATACTGGGCACTTCTTCGCTGGAAACATGTGAAGTCCACATCTTCCTCCCCTGATGTATGAGGTGCATCCCGTGAGGGTGGTGTTGTAGGTGCAGGCCTGGACTGACCATAGCGGGCACCGGGCAATCCCCCGGTGCGCCGCATGGGTGGGGGCCGGTTTTGGGCCCCTGCGGGCCGTTTTTGTTACAGGGTCGTTTTTGCAGCATAGCTGCAAAATCGGCCAAAAACCGGCCCCGGCAAAGAGCTCGGGGGCACTTCCAACACCCCCCGAGTGGGGAGGGGGGCCGGCCAAGCACTTTGCCAGGGCCGGTTGAGGTTCCCAGTCCGGCCCTGTGTAGGTGCCGGACCCGACAGAGGCACATGCACATCAGGGGCTGAAGATGTGGAGCCCCAGTCCGCAGCAGCATTTCCCAGTGCCAGCAAGTGTGGCAGCACTCCACTGAGAAGGGTCCGTTGGTTGGCCAGCATGCACTAATGTTGCTGTGGTAGGCACCAATTCTAGTGATTTATGTGTTCTGCTTCCGGTCCATGGACTCCTGGAAATTGTGGATTGCCACTAGCTGTTTGGCAAACTCACTGGCAGGGCAGTTGCTCATGCCTCTGTCTCATGACACCAACGATGTCAACCAGGGACTGTTTAAGTCCACAGAGTGAAGAGTAGGTGCCTCTTATAGCCTTCAAGGTATCCTTATTGGGACTGAGGCACCTACGGACTGCCTCTCGGGTGCCCGCCATGGTTTCCATCCCCACACACACACCGCATCTATTATCTCCCACTGGGCTCCTACTGCAAGGCATTGGAATTGTACTTGGGATTCCTCAGAGTCCAGGGGGAGTATGGGATGGCAGGTGGTGTATGATGGGTGAATTCTCCGGGGACACCGCAACAAGACACCACAACACTGTCTCCCCTTCCCATGACCAGAGATGGTCTGGCGAAGGAGTCTAGGATTTGGTGGAGGGTCTCTTGGTCAAGGGTGGTCAGTCTACCATGCCCTGGCAGACCATCAACACTGACAGGCAAATGCTCAGGAGGTGTAGGTACATCCTCTGCAATGAGATAGCGAAATGTTAATGCTGTCCTACGTTAGATGTTGACTTGAGTTATACGATTGAGAATTTGACTTGCAAATATTTGACTTTGGATTCAACACTGATGCGTAGGATGTCTGTTATACATAGATAAACAATCCAAGTTGAACTGGAGTTGTATTTCATATGGCAGTATATATGCATTCTTCATCCAACCACTATGCGACAAGGCTGACTTTTTGTCTCATGACACATATTGACCCAGGTCACTGGGCTTACCATTCCTGGACATATGAGACGAGGTCAGGTCCACACCTGCCAAGGTGATTTGGAGTGTTTTCTAGGATGCCTATACTGATTGTGCTTTAAAATATTGACCCTACCTACCGTTCAGATAGCACCTAATCACCAGGGTGCCTGCATTCCCTGTCACCAGTATTCGGTCTACTGCTCCAGTGCAGGTGATGTGGGTATGGTAATGAAGTTGTTATGATCCTAGATACAGGAGGATGTCATCGTCACTGGCAACACCCGAAGTGCAGAAAGTAACCTCCGTCAATTACTCTACCTGTTAAAAAAACATTCAAATCAAAAACTTCATGCTAGTACCCTCATCCGGTACCATCGTGTGCAACGGATCCCCCGTGGCCTACGGGTCCCACTAAAACCTCTTCTCTGTAAAAACAATTCCAATACCAAGTTTGTGGAACGTTGGTATTCGATCCTAAATAAATGTTCCCTTGATCTTATTTTATTGATTGTGGAGGAGCTATCCAAGACCTTGGAGGAACTCTCACTAGAAATCACAAATGTGAGAAAGGAACTAGACGACACCATGACCGCAGAAGAATTAAAAAAATCCTTGGAGGATATTAATATTCAATTGGACAAACATGTACGTGAGACACAGGAGCGGAAACTCAGGAAATTTAAAAGGGACACTATAGACTACAAACTCGGCGAGGTCTATTCCTGGGCCGAGGCATATGCCCGCCAACGTCCGAACAAGCCATATAATCCATTTTCGGCCAATGAAACCTCATCCTCAGAGGATGATCAAAGAACAAGACCTGCACAGACCCGAACAGATACTGATGTCCAAACGCCCAGTACCTCTAACAATGCTGCGGTTCCTTTTTTAGAGCCTGGTACCACCCGACAAAAAGAACCCGGGGGGGGAAAAACCCGCCGAGGAACCCGAAAAAACACCTCCTGCGAAAAACAAAAAAGTAAAAGGAAGACGGTGAACATGGAAGAGAACTTAGTGATTAACATTTCCTCAACGATCTTGTCCGACGAAGAAACACGCATCCTTCAGAAAGGACAATCATTTGTTCCTACCACCGGCACGAATACATTGGAACTTGAAGTAAGCGCGTTCAAATTGATACGCAACATGCGTTTGAAACACTACTTTCGCAATATCTGCCCCATCACAACACAGGAGGAAGATATGCTCAGAGGTCTACGACCACACAGCACTTTTTTGGCACCATCAAGCCACAAAATCATCGATACGTTCGAGAATTTAGTCAGACAAGATATTTTGAAACTTCCATTCATACAGTCAGCAAAGCGGGGGAATCTTACCCGCAAAGAGAGAAACATACTTCAGAAAATTGCAGATAACCCTAACATCATCTGTCAAAATGCAGACAAAGGAGGGGCTCTGGTAGTCATGGACACCAACTTCTACATGGACAAAATTTCTGCTCATGTTGGAGATTCTGACACATATGACATTCTCCCTGGAGATCCTACTAAGGAATACACCAATGATTTAATGACCATAATCAACAAGGCGTTTGACAATGGCACTATTAACGACAAAACCAAAAGATATCTCACACCCACCAATCCTTTGACCTCCTGTCTTGTACTTACTACCAAAACTACACAAACATCCGTCAAATCCTCCATGTAGACCCATTGTGTCTACAAGAAACAGCATCCATGAAAACGTAGGAAAATTCTTGGATAAATACCTCCAACCATTTGTCATCTCAGCTGATTCTTTTGTTAAAGATACAACGGATTTCATCTTGAAATTGGAACCAGTCATGAATACCCTGAAAAACGACCATCTTATCATGTGCACCGTGGACGTCAGTTCCCTTTATACTTCAATCCCCCACGACGGAGGAATTGATGCCATTGAGAGTACTTTGGCCCAATCTGACATTGACCAGGATCTGAAAATATTTCTTATGGAACTGACCTTGTTCACGCTATATCATAGCTATTTCACCGTCTCTGACAAATGGTTCTTACAACTTAACGGTACGGCCATGGGAAATTCGGCTGCTCCTTGCTACGCCAATATTTTCATGCGAAACTTCGAAGAGAATCACATTCTCTCTCAAGACCTTTGGCAAGAAAATGGTCGATTATACCTGAGGTACATCGACGACATTTTTTTTACTTTGGGCAGGCTCTAATGAGACTCTCATTACCTTCCTCAGCACTTGGAATCAAGTCACACAGCGTATTCAATTTACCTGGGAATACAGTACATCGTGCGTCCATTTTCTGGACGTGAAAATATTAAGAGAAGTGGGAGATTGGTCCACCACTGTCTTCCGTAAGCCTACAGACAGAAACTCGACCCTACACTATCACAGCTTCCACCGGATGGGACTCAAGAACAACTTGCCATACGCTCAGATACTGAGGGTGAAAAGAATCGTTTCCAGGCCTGACGAGAGCAGGACACAGATCAAAACGATCCTTGAACGTTTACGGGCTCGAGGATACCCTACTCCTATTTTGGATTTGGCCATCCAGAGAAGTGAGAAACTTAGTAGAGCTTCCTTGCTACAACCGAAACGCAAGACCCCCACCGAACGCTTGGTGGTAGTCTCTAAATTTTCTAAAGCCTCTTCACAATTTCAAAGGATCATCCGTAAACATTGGTCTATCTTGAAACAGGAGTCTGATTTTAATGGTTTATTTTCAGAACCCCCCATCTTTGCCTTTACCAGGGGCAAAAATTTGAAAGAGATTCTGAATAACACCAGCAGTCCCAAATCCGCAGTAATGTACAGTGGCTTCAAACCATGCTACAATTGCAGCAACTGCCATAACAGCATCCAAGGCAATACTATGAACCACCCGATGAAAGGTTTCCCTATCAAGTTGAATGTAAACGCAACTTGTAGCAGCAAGAATGTGATTTACGTTCTAAAATGCCCATGTGGCAAATGCTATGTGGGCCACACTGAGAGAATGATTCGCACGAGAATCTTGGAACACAAGAGCAACATTCGCACTGAAAATCAGAAATCTAGTGTGGCTACCCACTTTCTTGAGAACAGACACACAGTGGCTCAGCTTAAATTCCAAATATTGGAACAAGTTCCCATCACAAGCAACAATAAGAACCATCTACTAAAGAGAGAGAACTTTTGGATCCGGTATCTTTCCACGATGGCCCCGTTGGGTCTCAATGATCGCATTGAATTTTTGTGTTATTTGCGATTCTTCTGTTATCTTGCATGTTGAATAATTTTTTATCTGTTCACTCAACTTTCTTTCCACTTTTTTCCATTTTCGTTTTACTGGTTTGCACCTTCTAAGATGGCGCCCACACTTTATTCACCACTTCTAGTCCTATCTCTATTTTCACTGTTGTGTATATTCTGACTTCCTGTTCTTTCACTGCGCGTTCACCTCGTGGAACTCTCCGGAGTCCCGCTGTTACATCCACACGAGTAAGTACCCATGACCGGGGACTCGTTTTCTTACCGCATGATTGGTGGTGGAGACTGGATTAATGTAGACGCATTCTAAACTAGTCACTTAATATTGAGGTTTATGAGTGTTTATGGTTCGGTTTCTATGGCACCGGGAGTGACTACTTTTGGGTTAACGACTATATTTTTCTACAGTGTTACGTACATCCGTTTCCTTGTCACGTTCTCTTAGTCGAGCATTTTTTATGTTTTAAACACACATTCACTGGGAATGGACTTTAGTTTGGTTACTGCTGATATTTTTACGTGCATATTACATTTGGTTCTTGTATGTTTTTGTTTGTAGAGTAATTCCCCTGACGACGAGCCATGCCCGAAATGCATTGGGTTGTGTGATGTGATAACACACCTGAATATACGTGTGGAGTACAGATAACTGATGTGTACCATCTACATCAAAATCCTGATATGGATATGAATAAATTATACATTTGAACATTCTTTTATCTTGAGTACGAGCGACTTTACATTTGAACTAATGAATCAGACCACTGGTCTTTTGAAAGTAGTGCGTTGGGTTGTTCTCTCCCTAGGCGGGAGAGCTTCTTCTACTATGTTGTTATGATCCTGCCATCTGGCTTTCAGACTGTACACTAAGGCACTATGGGCCTCATTTATGAGAAATAACGCATCGCTGCGTGAAAGCAGCGATGCGTCACTTCTCAGTGCACACTCCTTGCGACATTCCTGATGCGTCATATTTAATGTATGACGCATCATGTCGCAAGGAGATACAGATACGTCAGTATTTCTGACGTATCTGTAAGCGCAAAAGTGACGCATTGCTGGAGTGTGTCACAAAAGTGACGCAACTCCAGCAATGCGGTCTTTCACATGGGGCAAGCCCCATGTGAAAGGGCCTGCGTCAGTCTTACGGCTGCTGTGAGGCAGGCGCAAGATTTTGACCCAACGGCGTCCTAAAAGTGACACAGTGAAATCTCATAGATTTCACTGCGTCACTTCTACGACCCTTCCTTGCGTCAATACGCCCCCCTTGCATACATTATACCTGGCGCAGGTATAATGTGGCGCAGGGGTTTACAAAGTGGCGCATCTACCTAGATGCGTCACTTTGTAAATATGGCGGCACAAGGCGCATTTTTACTCCACTGGTGCGTCACAAAAAGTGAAGCACCGGCGGCGTAAGAGTAACGCAAGGCCTCATAAATGAGGCCCTATGTCTTGTGCTGTCTTGCATGCACATTGTGTTGTCTTGCATGCACATTGTGCATTCTTGTGGCTAAAGGAAGATTTGGAAACACATATCATGCACAACTTACACACCAAACAACCTTGCTACCCTGCAGGAATGTTTGAGGGCAGATATTTCTTATGTACTTCCTAGTTCTGTCTACTACATTGACTTGATTGGATACACTTTTGGTTTCATCTTTGGGGACAGTGGGTACTGTGTACCTAATCAGAGGGTATGGCCCTGCCACTCTAGGAAGGTTGCTTGTGCTGACACTCACCACAGTTAACAACAGGCAGAGTTGGGTATCTGCATAGTATGACACATTCTTTGACACAGGCCCACTCAATTGTACATGTACATGCCTCCTCTGCCACTCTTCGTTTTGTGCCAATGATTGAACATAATGCCACACAGTGATGTAACCCAGATCATACTTTGACTTTCATGTGCCTACAAGACCAACAATATGTGTGACCATATCCAATGTACTGCCATGTCTGGCTGTTACTGAAGGTTATGGGTCAAGGGGTACCCCAGATGGTAGTCGAGCTGGGATTGGTGACATTTATCTACCCTGGTTTACAACATTATTGGGCACACCCATATAAGTCTCCAATCATCACTTGTGGTGGTAGACTGGTTGATCACATTCCTTGACAGATCCCTGTTTCACATCCTCCTACTGAAACATGTGTGGCATAGTGAGACAATTTCCCTTCAGATTCCCCCCTGCCACATGCTACATCTTCCCACAGGACCACATCACAGGTAGGATGTGGTACCCCAATGGCCTCTTCTCTGTCATCTCTTCACAGTTGCAAAACAAGTGTGACACTGTCAGACACAGCAGTGCATGTGTAATATTTGGCCTACCTTGCAAGACACATATCCATTCAGAACTTCTTGCTATGCAATGTCTCACCATTCCGACACACTGGCAGTTCAACTGACTCAGTCAGCACTTACAATGCATTGCACAACCTTGAGCCCCCAGGGCCATACATCATCTTTGGTTTCAACACTCATGGGGGCATATTTACAAGGTTATATCACCACCAGAATGTCACTTTTAGCGTTGGTCTGGTGGTAATATGCACTTCTCCATATTACAAAGCAGCGTTAAGCCACTTTTTGTGGCTCAACGCCACCTTGTAAATTAGGCCCTTTTACACGCATCACTTAGCATGAAAGGAGCATGCAATGGGTGTTGCTGTGGGTACTCCACCCCAACACCCACTGATTTTGACGCTGCCCCCAGATTTACAAGGAGGAGTAAATTTAAGGCAGAGCCAAAAACGAACGCCATGCAGGAGCAGGCGTTAGAATGGCGAAACTAAATGAGATACTTTTATTTCTCCTCATTTTAGGTTTTTCTATGTGTGCGGCATTCTGCAGCACACATAGAAAGAGCAAAATGCCATTAAGGATTCTTTATGGCTCCCTGCACACCAACAATCACTAAATAATGATGATTTGCTGCTTATATGTGTGCTGCATTCTGAAGCACCCATAAAATTAACAAATCACCATTAGTGAAAATGTTGGAGCATAGCGCCAGTGGCGTAGCGAGAACTTAGACTGCCCAAGGCGGTCCCTGCATTTGCCGCCCCACAGCGGCCGCATTGAAGAGCCGGGGTGTGCTGGCGTTCCTCGGATTGCGACCCCACGACAGGCAAACTGAAGAGCTGGGAGGTGCTGCCGATTGCTGCCTGAGACGACAGGTAAGAACTTGAGGGAGGCCGCTGCCCTCGAAACTCCCCCCTCTCCCCTCTTGCTACGCCACTGTGCGGCACTGCCAAATTTGGCACAGCTCGGCACTCCGACATTTTCTCATAAATATGCCTTTTGGTCCTCTGATGTGCATCACTTGCATTAACCCTAACCCAGTACATTTTTGTATATGGCGTGAATTCTGAATGGTCCATACCATGGCAACAGACACCTGTGTGATCCCACAATGCACATCAGGACAGCTGTGTGTTATTTCTTGTAATGCCCGTTGATATACACATGGATCTTGGCATGTTCATATATGTTGCTACTTCACATGCCCCACCGCTGACCTTCCTCTCAGATGGCTGTTTCTTTTCTGACAGGGCAAGTGGTAAGAGACAATCGCACTCCTGAAGTTCATAAACAATTGTGATCCTTGAAAGTACTATAAAGGGTGCAAGTGGGTATCGCCTTCTGATTGGTAGGCATCAGAATCAAAGAAAAATGCATCTTCTTAAAGAGGAAAGACCATGTAACTCCATGGAAAATTTTAGGTATACATTCTTCAGTAATAAACACATGTTCCTTAAGTGGTGGATCCAATCTTTGTTTATTTTTGTGGAATCACTTCAGGATGTATAGCGTTGTTCAATTACACTATTTAGATAGTTATTCATCAGATATCCGTTTTTCCACAGCCCAATGCATTTTGGGACTAGCCCTTCATCAGACGAAGATTCCTAGAATGCAATAAATCTAGTAAATCTATGTATGACCATGCAAGCAGTCAGTATATAGGCAAAAAAGTTAAAAAAAGGTGATAGAAATGTGTGCGACGAAACGCAAAAGGAGAAAGAATATTAATACCTTGCTGAACGCAGTCAGTGCCCATCATTCAAATTTGGTTGCAACGAGTGACCAAGTCCAATGGTGTCATAGAAAGTTGAGCTCATGCAACCAAGGATCGTAAAGTGGCAGGATCAATCTAATAGGGTGGTGCGTAATTCCTAAATCTTAACAACTATGGGGCATATTAGCAAGGGCAATATCGCCCCTTTAGCAGGACTTTTTCCCGCTAAAGCGGCGATAATTTTATCGCCCTATTAGCAAGCTGTCGCTAACAGCAGTTAGCGACAGCTTTTAGGCGGTAGCTACATGTTTGGGGCCCGCTTTGCATGTCAGCGATATTTATCGCTAATGACATGCAAAGTGGGCGTACACAAACTGTTAGCGACTGAAAACAGTCGCTAACACAGCTATTGCCTATTAGCAAGGCAGGTAAAGCGATAATAAAAATCACGCTAAGCACGATTATCGCTAGAATCTAACGCCTGCTAAAAAGTTGACTTACCTGTATAGTCAATGGGGGGTGGATTATCAGATTAAGCCCCCATTGACGTTAATGCGAGAATATCGCTGGATTTCCAGCGATATTCTCGCATTTCGCCGCTATCGCTGGATATTTTATCACAATGGAGAAAAACGTTGCTAATAGCATGTTTTCTCCGCTAAAATATCCAGTGATAGACAGCAATTTAAAAAAAATTCGCTAACCGCATTTAGCGATAAATATCGCTATTTGTTGCTAATATGCCCCTATGTTTTATGAATTCTTGTGTTACTCTGGGGGCACTAGGGGCATATTAGCAAGGGCACTATCGTCGCTTTAGAAGGACATTTTACCGCTAAAGCGGCGACAATTTTATCGCCATATTAGCAAACTGTCGCTAACAGCAGTTAGCGACAGCTTTTAGGCGATAGCGACTGGTTTGGGGACCACTTTGCATGTCAACAATATTTATCGCTAATGACATGCAAAGTGGGCGTACCCAACCTGTCAGTAACTGAAAGCAGTCGCTAACACAGCTATAGCCTATTGGCAAGGCAGACTGTGCGATTAAAAAAGTTGCACTAAGCACGATTATCACCAGACCCTAATGTCTGCTCTGACCATGACTTAACCTGTATATTCAATGGGAGGTGGATATTCAGGTTAAGTCCCCATTAGCGTGAATGCCTGAATATCGCTGGATTTCCAGCCGCTATCGCCGGAAATTTTATCGCATTAGAGATAAACGTTGCTAATAGCATGTTATCTCTGCGATAATATCCTGCGATAGACATCAATAAAAAATTGCGCTAGGCGCATTTAGCGATTAATATCGCTATTTGTTGGTAATATGCCCCTAGCTTTAGTAGCATAGCTTCTTGATTACGGGCTCTATCTTTTCGTACGAACACTACCTGTATTTTTGCAATGGGGTACTTTCAAGGCTGATACTGTCTTGAGCTACTGTGGAATGTTTCTTTAACAATCTTAGGCTCTCTTTTTCTTTATGGACACGAACCTTAACAGTCGAGTTTACACTTGGATACTCTCGAAAATCAACGTAAATTTAGTTTTGATTGAACCTGTAATGTATCCTGCCACTTTACGATACTTGCTTGCATAAGCTCAACTTTCTATGACACCGTTGGATTTGGTCACTTGTCGCAGTCAACTTAGAATGATGGGCACTGACCCCGTTCACTGAGGTATTAATTTTCCTTTTACTTTCGTGTTTAGTGGCACATATTTCTATCACCTTTTTTGAACGTTGTTTACTATCTATCGATTGCTTGCATGGTCGTACTTAGATTTACTTGATTTATTGCATTCTAGGAATCTTTCCCTGATGAAGGGCTAGTCCCAAAATGCATTGGGTTGTGGAGAAATGAATATCTGATGAATAACACTTTACCTTCTGATGACATTCTACAAAAATAAATTGAGATTGGATCTACCACTTGATCAACATGTGTTTATTACTGAAGAATGTATACCTAAAATTCTCCATGGAGCGACATGTGGGGATGTCTTTCCTCTGTACAAAGTCATGTTTTTCTTTTCTTCTTTTATGACAGGCACATGCCGTTTATTTCCTTTCATTTGTTTCGACACACCAGCAAATCAGGCTCCAGACCCATACCTATAGGGCCACTCAAAGCCAGTTTGCATGGTTTTTCATGGCCTGGTCGAAATGGAGTAAGGCAAGGCAGCACAAGTTGCGGCGTTGCCTTACTCAGCATCAGGGGACCGTACCATGGGCTTTCAAGTGCAACAGCCATGTGTTTTGTCACATTCCCTGATTTACAAGGATCTGAAATCTAAGGTAAATGACCAATAGTTACACCTCCCCAAGGAAGGCATAACAAGGAGATGTACCTTGTTTCCCCCTTTTTGTATTGGCATTCTTTGTGTGCTGCCTCATGCAGCACACATAGGAGGAGGACAAAGTCTGACATGATTGTTTTGGTCCATAGATGTGTCCCTGCCTGCACAGGGACAATACTGTCTTCGACACAGGCCTCCTTGCAACAGGGGGCTATGTTGCTTGCATCGGCACTTGGCAGTCTACTTTTCCCCTGCACAGGGGGAGTAAACAGGAATGGACATTATGTTGTAGCTACATGCCATAACTTCACTTTCCATGTGGCACAAGGCAGCACGGTAAGGTGACTAACAGCACAAGCCTGTGCCACCTACCTTTTGATTAGACCCACATGTGTTTTTACTTTGTATTGTGGGACTTGTAGTTCTGGTGACTCATGTTGGGCATTCCACTACACGGTCCTCGGAAGCTTGTTTCCGGTCCAAGGAAGACATGGCTTGGCAGTTCGGGCTGGACTGTTCCCATGAGGCACAGGGTCAGACTGATTTGCATATAGCCATGTCTGAACTGGGGTGGCAGAGTGTGCTAAAGAACGGTGATGGATTAAACCCAGATCATTTGACTGGGTTTGAGTGTTTGATTGATTCAGATGCTCCGTCCATCCCCACCCCCTTTTGTACCACTTTTGGCCACCATAAGTGTGGCAGGGTATGCTCAGACGTGAGTCCCTTGCTCACTTTGCCACTGGATTCAAGCAAGCCGGGCTGAAGACGGCTGGATTGCCAGAAACCAGTCCTCGGAAGCTTGTTTCCGGTCCAAGGAAGACATGGCTTGGCAGTTCGGGCTGGACTGTTCCCATGAGGCAGAGGGTCAGACTGATTTGCATATAGCCATGTCTGAACTGGGGTGGCAGAGTGTGCTAAAGAACGGTGATGGATTAAACCCAGATATTTTGACTGGGTGTGAGTGTTTGATTGATTCAGATGCTCCGTCCATCACCACCCCCTTTCATTCCACTACACGCGCCAGTGTACCAAGGTAGACCTGGACTGGTGCTACACTTCACATATGTAATGGTGAAACATGACAGAGCATGACTGAGATGTGCAACATATAAATAGGCAGTGTGACAGACATTTCAGAGCTACTTAATGGGACATGATCCAGTTTCCTGGTCTCTGCTGTGCACACAGCACAGTGGAACGCTGGGACATTGATATCAGGACTGTAGAACATGACCTTTTTGCCCACATCGCTCCTTGTTAATATTCATCCCGTGTCTGTGGTTGTTCCTCCTGTGCGGCACTGTCATGTCCTGGTATTCCAGCCACCAACTCATTTGGGATGAAGGCTGCCACCTGTTCCTCCAAGGTATCCAGCTACTCCTGGTGTGCAGGGCCCCCTCTCCAGTCTGCATTACTGCCTTCAGGTTATTGGCCAGTTTCTCCTTCATCCTGCGCTTATAATTATGCCAGCGCTTCTTCAAATCTGTGACAGTCCTCTTCGCTTGTCCTACACTGTAGACCTCCTTCACTATGGACTGCCAAATGCATTCTTTGCTCCTCAGTGGCAATTCTGAGCCAATGTTGGTGCTCTGTCAACTCAGTGATCAAGATATCATTCTTCTCCTCTCTGCAGTTGGGAGTCTGTTTGGACATCCTGGCTGATGCGAGGGGTTTCAACCATTCTTCTGCTGCCTTCTGTGAAGTGTGCCAATTTGTTTTGGAGTGAAGCATCATTTTAAAACATTTGTTGATGCATTTTTCACTTTAAAGTGGCGCAGATACGATTATTGTCAGTTTAAGTGCCTCAAGTCAGTCTTGTGTCACTTTTGCAGTAGACGCGTCAGATTTCCTTCCGACATGGCACACACCGAAGCATTGTTTTTTTAACGCGGCTGGATCCTTACACCATGGTGCGCCACATTGCAAATACGACGCTTCCATGGCGTAGGATTCTGATGTACCTACTTGCATAGTTTTTGATGCGTCACTTCTTGTAAATATGCCCATAGATGAGGCGAGTGGAAGACTGCTAGAGGACAGGTGGGAGTGCAGTGACGTGGATAGAGAAATGGAGTAGATGGAGATGAGTGCTAAAAAAAGGTGGGGAAGGGTGCCATAAAAACTAAGGGAGAGGGCACTTCAGGAGACAGTGCAGTGGAGATGGGAGGCCTGCTTGATGAAGATGAAGGCCTGAAGCCGAGGGAGGCGGGGGTAGGGTGGTTGAGGGGGCTGCTGCCAGTAGATAGCTGGAAGCGACAGAGTAGAAGAGTGAGGAAAGAGTGTGTGGGCGAGCATTTAAGAGTGGGGCACCAGGGTAAATAAACAACAAGGGTTTCTCGAGTAGAAAAGTGAGAACGACAATCGGAAGCAAACAGGGGGGAACTGGATAGAAGCAGAGAGTGAGAATGCTGGGAAAGAGGAGAGATGCCCGGTGCTGATGAGAGTGAAGGGAAAGCTAGCGTGACAGACTGCAGAACGAGAGGCTGCGCGGAAGAGGAGAGACGGGCGAAAGAGAGGGGGGAGAGAGGCGGTAAGGACAGAGGCTCACAGACCCATGGGCGCACAACAAAAATAGCGCGTTTAAGTGACTAATTTCTATGTATTTCTTTATTGGTTTTAATTAAAATTCTCAGTATGAGTCGTGGGCTGGAAAAGCTACTTAGCTAATTTTTGCAAAGGGATTTGATGGCTTTGTGCGCGGAAATGGGTTTACAGTGCGGATTCCCCCGCCTCAGAGCCTCTGCCAGCAACATGTGCAAATGTGCTCTCCGTCCCTCGACAAAGGGGGCCCTCCATCAGCAGACTCTCAAACTGCGCTCCTTGTTCCATCTCTGTGGCAAAGGGAGCTCTCCAGCAATGCAGTGTCTCTCCCAGCCCTCTGTGAAGGTGTGCTCTTCCTCCCAGTGGACCCTTCAACTCAATGTCTCCACCAGATCTGTGTGAATGCGCTCTTAATATATGGCAAAAGGTTCCTCAACATAAAAGAGCCTCTACCACTACTGTGTGAGCATGTGCCTCATCTCTATGACAAACAAGCATTCGCAAAGCTAGTAGTCTCGCCTATACAAGAGCTATTTGCTTTGTCAATGTGTTTTTGCAGTGTTGTACACCAGTGTGGCTGCTGTTCAGCACAGCTAAAGGTTAGTAGCATGGAGTGTCCTAGAGTGGAGGGGAGTGGGGTAGAGCGTCGTAGACTGTATTTGTCAGAGTAGAGCGTTGTAGAATGGAGTAGGGGGAGTAGAGTGTCATAGTGTAGAGTAGAGTTCAATGGCTCAGTGGCAGAGAGTACCATATAATGCAGTGTCATAGAGTGCAGTGCCATAGAGTGCAGTGGCGTAGAGTGGAGTGGCGTAAAGTGGAATGGCGTAGAGTGGAGTGAGTTGGAGTGGATTGAGGTAGTGAGGTGGATTGTATTGGAGTAGATTGTGATGGATTGTATTGGGGAAGAGTGCATTGAGTGGAATGGGGTGCATTGGAGTGTGTGATCTGGATGGAGTGGATTGCATTGGAGTGGGGTGGATTGGATTAGATTAGGGCAATTTGGAGTGGGGTGAATTAGAGTGGAGTGGAGAGGGTGGGGTATGTTTGGATTGGGGTGGATTGGAGTGGAGTGGGTTGGAGGGAGGTGGGTTGTTCTGGATTGGAATGAGGCAGATTGTTTTGGATTGGAGTGGGGCTGATTGCAGTGGGGCAGATTAGAGTGGGGCACATTCTTTCGGATTGAGTGGGGTTGATTGGAGTGGGACAGATTGTTTTGGATTGGAGTAGGGATGATTGAAGTGGGGCACATTCTTTTAGTTTGGAGTCGTGGATTGTTTTGGATTGGAGTGGGGAAAGATTGTTTTGGATTGAATGGGGCAGTTTGTTTTGGTTTGGAGTGGGGCAGATTGGTGTGGGGCAGATTTCAGTGGGGCAGATTCTTTTGCATTGGAGTGTGGTGGATTGAATTGAAGTGAGGTGGATTGGGAAGGGAGTGGGGTGGCTAGTATTGGGGTGAGGTGGATTGGAGTGGGATAGGTTGAATTGGGCTTGGTTGGGGTGCATTGGATTGGTGTGAGGTGGTTTGGAGACGGGTGGATTATGGTGGATTGAAGAAAGGTGAATTGAGATGTTGTAGGTGAATTGGGATGAGGTGGATTAGAGTGGAGTAGGGAAGATTGGAGTGGGGCAGATTTTAGTGGGCTGAGCAGATTTTTTTTGGATTTGAGTGGGACACATTGGAGTGTCGTATAGTTCCCACTAAACTGTAGAACCTGCACATTTAATAGACAACATAAACTTTGGACAAGGTGCTTAGACTATTTCGGGCACTCCTGCAGGCTATGTTGGCCTAGAGACCAGCTAGCTCACAGTGCCACCTTATGCCCCCTAACCTTACCAGGGAGTGAATAGTTTCTGGCAACCACTGAACATGACACCCCTGATCTTCGGGATCATGGAAACAGATCAGAACCTTTTTCTCAGTCACTTGTGCTTTCCTGTGCTCAGAGAAATATACAGAATACACAGTGGGATGTTTTCAATATATTTATGGAACCAACGTTATTCTGGTATAGAATAATTGTGCTGCCATAATCAGTAGACAGAAGCAGATGAAGGTCATTACAAGGACCAAAAGCATAAACTGTAGACATAGTTCTACCATGGTGCTAAAATTGTGTATTTATGCAGGAATATAAACAAAGCAGTAATCAGGTGTACTCTTACAATGCAAAACCCTACTCTAAGTATATCTAGAGTGTGTGTAGATGTGAAGCCAAGAATCCCCCAAGGGACAATACAACACCATTACCTGGCGGAAGAGAATGTAGAAGCCGTCTTAGTCATGAATTTTATACTCCCTCACAGAGATGTCAGACCCCTGCATGGTGAAGTCTCGGCATGCAGGGACCCTCAGTGTCAGCTGAAGTGCCTCTTCTACAAATCTTTTGGGATGCTCTTTGTTTATAATTGAAAGCAGCCTTGCGAGGTGGGTATAGATTAGTGATGTTATGGACATGTAGGTAGCCCTCTCGCCCCGTGAATAAAGATAGAACAACATTTGTACATAGTGCGTAGAGGGCCTTGTACATGATGTGTGAGGCATTGTGATAATGTTGTGCGAAGCTAGATGTGTAAACAAAGTAGTTAATTTCAGAGAAACTAATCCAACATTGTCATGCACGCAAATATGTGGAAAATTTCACAGCAAAAATGTTATTGTGAAAAAAAGGACAATGTAAGAAATGAGCCGCTGTGCTTCATGGGCCTATCAGGAGTAGGGCAGATTTTTTTGGATTTGAGTGGGATGGATTAGAGTGGATCTGATTGTTTTGGAATGGACTGAGGCAAATTGGAGAGGGCAGATTGTTTTGAATTGGAGCAGGGCAGGTTAGGGTGAGGCAGATTTTTTTGGATTGGAGTCGGGCAGATTGTTTTGGATTGGAAGGGGGCAAATTGGGGTGGAGCAGATTGGAGTGGGGTGGGTTTGGAGGATTGGAATGTGGTGGATTGGATTGAGGTGAGTGGATTGGAGTGAGGTGGATTGGATTGGTCTGGGTTGGGGTGGATTGGATTGGATTGAGTGGGGTGGATTGGTGTGTGGTGAGGTGGGGTTGATTGGTGTGGATTGAAGTGGGGTGGATTAGAGTGGTATGGACTGGGATGTACTGCACCAATATGGATTAAAGCAGCATTTCAGAAATTACACATAAGAAAGAAACAATGTAGCCTTGCAATAAGATAATCCTCATCTTTTGAGAATGGGGCACATAACCAAAAACAAAAGAAAATAAGTGAAAAGTAATAAAAGAGGACTTGGCAAAATAAAAGAAAGTTAACTACAGAAAATAAATCTTTGCATATTTGTTTGTCCTGCTAGGGACATTTTTGTTAGTCACACACCTTCTGTTTGCAGGGCACTAAAAGTTAAGCAGAGCAAAATAGTACCTCAATCACGTGTGTAGCACCAGATGGGCACTGATTAAGTTGACTCAATCAATGCTTGCTCCCTACTCCACAGAGTGGAACAGAAATGATGTTAGGCTTGCCTTGATACATTACGAGGCTGTAAAGAAGAGTTCCATGTAATCCAACAAATGGTAAGCAACAGGCAGGCTCCAAGCCATTTTTATTAACAATGTGTCTCGCAAGCTCGACCCTAAATAGAAATCCAGCACCCAAAAACCTCTACAAGCAATACCTGCAAATGTGCTATTGAATCCAGTGACAATGAGCATCCATCATCAGCAAAGAGCCTCTACCAGAAATTGGTGTAAATGAGCTCTCAATCACTGTGACAAAAGCGGCCCTGTGTCACCAGAGAACCTCTGTGTGTCCATGTAGTCCCTCCCATGACAAAATAAGCCATCCAACATTAGTGAGCTTCTACCAGCACTGTGTGTGAATGAGCTCTTGACTCCCATGACAAAAATATTTCTTCACCACCAAAGAACCTCGACCAGCCCTATGTGAAAAAGCGCCACACCCTCCCCCCCCCCACTCCTTTACTAAAGGAGCCCTCCAAAACCAGAATGACTGGTCTGTAGATGTGTTCTCCATCCGTATGAAAAATGAACCTTTTCATCATATTGACACTGTCAAGTAATTATTTAGTTTTTATGCTTATTTTGCTGGTCTGTTGGTTGAATATTAGTCCAAGGAGTCCAATGATGTTTTTAGCATACTGCTGATATGATCTATATTTGCACATCCTACATAACACTTGATCTGATTTTCTTGAAAGTTTTGGAATATTAATCAGTACCATTTTAATCCTTCCTTTACTTTATAGGAGCGCCGTGCCCTTCTCTTAGTCTTTTTACAGTTGTTTTACTGCCACCATCTTGCTTCTCCTGGTGTGGAGCTACTGTTTATCCATCTTAACACAATTTTCTCCTCTGTTGACCTGCCTATTTTAACTCACTAGCGGCATGGATATGCACAGTGGGCGTGCTTATATGTCCAGCGAATGGTTATGGCCCTGAAGTTCCATATCTGATCCAGCTCAGTATTGCCTAGATAAGCCTGTGCTCTCATACACCGCTGAAGATTTAGTATTTTATGCTGGCACAATACTAACACCACCCATTCCTACTCCTGAAATATTAGTTAAAAAAGGCTTGTTTGATCCCAACATGGATCATAAGGTGGATATTATTTTTAACCTGCAGGGCATTTGTTTAAGAATCTACACAATGTTATGTAATGTCTGCTGTGTGCTTGGCCATTGGCATGAGATATTTGAACAATATCATCTTAATATCTTAATTTTAATAGAACCATGTCTAACACTGTGCTCTGAACCTTTCCTAAATTAATTAGATCCTACCAATTTTAAGATCAAAAGGGTAGACCGCAAGATAAACTTGGGGGTTGAGTAGCTCTTTTGACTCGAGACTCCTTAACATTGAGAGATTAACATTATTCATCTGACCTTACCTGTCAACTGCTTACCTTTTTAATGGAAAATTATACATATAGCCTTTCATTTTCTCTTAATATTCTATGTTATATTATGTGTATTTGTATAGGGCACAACTCTCCCGGAAGAGTGTCCTGGCTCTGAAGCAGGAACTGTATGAGCCGAACCAAGGGTCAAAACAATATACCCCCCACATCCCCCCTCAACACATACACACACCTGTACAACTACCCTCTCTGGGCTCATTGAGGAAATTGGAACTTCTTAATTTAACAAGAATAAGGTCACCCTGTTAGGTAACCTAAATATGTGGTTTAAAATCCAACGTGGTGCAACACTTCAATTTAAAATAGGCATGGAAACATTTAACCTACACATTCTATCTAAAGAACCCACCACATTAGATGCCCTCTTTTGGCTGTCTTTTCATGGACTAGTAGTTAGAGATCCAGTTCCACTGACTAGACCAACCATTTAGCAGCTATTTTTTCATCTTAACCTTCCTGTCAATTTTATAGCGACCCAGCTCATTAACAGGATTTCTGTAAAAGGACCCTACTGAATAAATTGCCCCAGAAGTAACTAAACATTTTAGAGGAAAAATCAGACCTAGACAATACCTAGCAATGACCCTTAAATCTTGGAGGCTTAGTTACAAGCCTCTTGCGCCGGCGCTGCATCATTTTTTCCCATATTAAATGTGACGCACCGGTGGTGTAAGGAGCCTCTAACTAAGCCCCTTGGTATCTCCCTTTACCAGTCCTTACAAGGGAGCTTAGATAAATGTATCCCTTTACAGGAGAGAAAGATAAGATGGATGTCCTTAGCAAAAAGAATCATTGGTTTTCTCCAGACTAGGTAAAACTTAAGTTATAAACATGTCGCGAGGCAGTGGAGAAGGTCTTATAGCCCAGCGCTCAGATATTCTTACTCAATGAAACTCAAGGTATAAAGGAATCATAAAAAGCAAGCAAACATATATTATAATAAATGGATTGATCAAGCTTCTTACCTAGCAAAAGAGTTTTATGGATTTATTATTGTGAATAACTGTGGTTAATTTTTAAAAAAATAACTGCCGGGGCTCTCGTCAGGAGGCAGCTTGCGCCAGCTCATTTTTCCTGTTAGCGCCACCTATAACAGAACCAACTACTAACCATGAAAGTGGGGAGAGGATGTGGCAGAGTGTCCGACTTCAGAGCTTGGGAACCAGGTTCGAGTCACGGCGTCGGCACAGCATCCTTTGATTCTGGGCAAATCACTAAATCACCCCCTAAATGAAGGAGCCGGTGCTGAGCACCGGAAACCACCAGCTCAAATTCAGCACTGAATGACACTTCTTCTGAAACGTAAACCAGCATTATTTCCTCAGAGAGACTGTGCGAAGATCTGGGGATCTTCTTTAAAAAGAATATTTTAATTATGAGGAATAAAATTACTGCTGAAATAAAACTAAACCTACATTTTGTGAACTAGATCATTGCAATGATCTTTCTACGACTAGCCCATATCATTTTCCCTATTTCTGAAAGCTATCCTTTAGAAGCTAAACTTTAAAAACATCCCTCTGGCTCTCCTCTGGATCATTGCAATGAAAATTAAATTATATTTTTAATCAAAAATCGTTCCAGATAGCAGGAAGACAGTAATTTGCAACCCACTTTTTAAAAAAGAAGTCCCTAAGGCTATTGGACTTGAATACTTTTTAACTTTCATCTTTTACTCTACTGGGCTAAGCTCCTAAGAAAACTACTCATCCTTTAACTTCAGAGACATTTGGAGAACAATTATACAAATGACTCTATCTAGGCAGCCTTTTACCCTGACAGAAGTCCCATGCGTGTGGTACTTACCTACTCAAGGATGTGTGACTCTGAATAACTGTAGTGTCATGCATTTGGGCATTGTGGACGTATCCCTTGATTTGATAGTATTGGTCGTGCCATCCTTACTACTAGACTCATGAACACAGGGAATAGCATATGTTACCATGCAAACCAAAAGAGCGCCTGCCTTTACAACGCAGTCAGTATCACGACTGTGTCGTTACCATGAGTTCCATTACAACGCAAGTCATTACAAGAACTTGCTTTGGAGAAGTGATAGACTTTGGATTAGGCTAAGTTACTATTCCAACTCCAGTCGGTGTATCAGTAGGGAAGATGTTGGACTTAAAATCCAACACCAGTCCAACACCGTATTCCCTAAAGCAAGTTGTTGTAATGACTTGCATTGTAATGGAACTCGTGGCAACGTCACAGTCACGGCACTGACTGTGTTGTAAAGGCATTATGTTGTAATGCCTGCGTTGTAATAGATGTTTCCTCAACACAAATATTAATGCAACTGTGCTAAGTAAGCTGTCTTTGTATCTGATGGATTGGTACGAATTGGTCACACTTCCTCCTTATAAATCTAAACCCAAAGCTCTCATTTGCGGACAACTTTAGAGTCAATATTGTCCCATCTTTTGTATCAAGTTGGAGCCAGATTTTATGATTTGATGATGCCCAACTGATCTTGGGTTTCCCAGGTTTTTAAGAATTTCTAAAAGAAAGTGTATCTGGATGTCTTAAAGCTTCATGAAATTGAATCTGACGAAAACTGAGCTTCTCATCAGCCATTGTGGATTTATTTTTCCCAAAGACCTACTGTGGCCATATATTTGGGCTCCTGCACCAGCTGTCCATAATCTAGGTATTCATTTGAATTTGAATCAGACTCTCAACATATAGGTAACAACGGCTGCAAGTTCTTACCTTTTTCATTGAAGATTCTTCCTTCCCGAAAACATCCTTTATTATGAAGACAGAATCATGTTGTGCCTTTATAATGCCAGCAGTAGAACGAGCACGTCATTACCACGCATTCGTTTAGCACGCAAGTTGTTTCAATGACTTGTTTGGGGGGGTGGGCCCATTAGTGGTGTTGGATTTTAGGTCAAACACCTTCCCTACTGTTGCGCAAACTGGAGTTGGAATAGTAAATGATGCTATTCCAAAGTCCAACGCCTACCTAAGGCAAGTCATTGTAATCACTAGCATGCTAAAGAAACGCGTCATAATGACACATTTGCTCTAATACCGGCATTGTAAAGGCATACGTGCTACATGCATGCGGGATTCCATAATACAAACTCTTCAATCCATTCTCCCTTTAGTTGAAAAACAAATATTTAATGTTTCTGTGGTGATTAATGTGCTTATCCAATCTCAGCTGACGGCAGCAGCTCAATCTACTTGTCAGCTAGAGAGAAAAACCTTGAAATGCTTCCAACCCATAGAAAATACAGCTGCCTGTCTACTTCATGGTGTATCTAGATCTGAACACTTCTTCCCAGTTCTAAGACAGCCCATAATAACAAGTTTGGCTTCGAGGTGATAGCATTCATCCACAGAGATATTTATAAGGGTTTACCTGTTTTTATGGCTTCTAAGTTTGCCTGGTACAAACCTTCTAGATCAGCGGTTCTTAACCTTTTGGCTTCTGTGGTCCCCTACTTAACCGATATTGGATGCCGGGAGCCCCGCCTAAGCTAGCAGTTATATGACTTAAACCTCAAAACATTACAAAAAGATACAGAAACACACATACATCAAATATACAAAATATGAAGGGGCAGATTTTTCAAGCCAAAGCCCCTTGCAACACTTTGCGCTGCTGTTGCATCACTTGTGTGACGCAGCGGGCATGTAAACAATGTGCCACATTGCGGCGCAGTTACAACGTGATGGATCAAGGGAGATGCGTCACGTTGTGAACCCCTGCGCCACATTCTACCTGCATCAGGTATAATGTATGCAGGGTGGGCATTCCAACGCGGAAAGCCTTGTAAAAGTGACGCAGTGAACTCTACAAGATTTCACTGCACCACTTCTACGATGCCACTGCGTCAAAACCTTACGCCTGCTTGAAGCAGGCTGTGAGAAAGGACCCGGCGGAGCTCACCGTGTGGCCGGACTACGGGGCCCAGAGTCCCCTACACGAGTAGGTCACTGCCCAGTTAGTCACATCCAGCAGGAACCACAGACGGCGATCCATGCCTCTCATCTTTTTCCACAGCGAGGACTGACGTCAAGGGGAGGAGCGACGGAGGAAGGACCAGTAAAAACCGACGTCAACCAGGAAGAGGGGTCGCAGAACATCGAGAGGGTGGACCTTAGGACGGACGAGGCTGACCACGCGGAAGACGCCGAATCTCGGAGCCGGGGGCCGGAGCTGAACGCCGAGAGTCAAGACAGCGTTCCTGAGCGTGAGGAAGAGGCGGGGGAGACCGAAGACTGCTGGACGGAGGAGTGGTGGTGTCCCCCGGAGGAGGCTGGAGAGCGGGCCGTGACTCAGGAGAGTTACGGCGGGGCCGGTGAGTGAAACCGGTCCTGTGTGTATTGGGGGTTGCTTGTTGTTGCTGGAGGTGGGTGGCATAGTGTGATATTGCGGGAGGAGGGTGGAACGGGGAGACAGTCTTAAACGGCATGCTCGCACTAAATAGGCATTAAAAGCGACACATTGGTTTTCTTTTGGGAAGTAGTAATCCTGCACTTTCATCTGCCCCATCTACCTTTTTTCTATCTTGACCTCACTCCACCCCGAGAGCCTATTCATAACCTACCCCCCCCCCTTTTCACCAACACTCCACGCCCAGAGCCTATTCACAACCCCCCCATTTTCCGGTCTATTTAAGCACTACTGGGTGTAGGAAAATGGATTCTACAGAACAGACGAACTGACAGGCTCCTTTTCTCCTTTCCTCTCGGTGCCCTCCGGGTAAACCAACGCCACGGAGTCCACATCGCCCCAGGATCCACATCTTCAGGCTGAAGAAGGAGAAACAACGCTGAGTGCCACGGCCGGCCCTTCCAAAACTGAAGAGACATTTACTGAGGGAGGAACACTAGAGCCTGTTGTTAAACCCAAGACTGTGACATCTGATAATAAAGGCACTGTTCGTCAATATATTCAGCCTCCGCGTCTGTATATCCAACCTGCCCTCCCACACAGGCATAAGGAGTGATGCAGCACAAAAGGTATAGGCCTTCCTGAGCATTGCTGGAGTTGCGTCGTGCTTGCGAAACAACTGCAGCAATGCATGACCGTTGCGCCAACAGATGCGTGACGCATCTGTCAATTCTTATGCCATGGTCCATGGCATTGTAAGTGCGACACATCCATGGCGGCGCAAGGGTATTTTGGTACAGCCCAAGGAAACTGACGCATCTCTCCTATAACACAGAGATGCGTCAGTTTCTTGTAGTTCTGCCCCAAAATATTTTATATAACTGACAAACAAAAATGTGCAAATATTAGATTTGAAACTTCAATTTTAATGAAATATTGCTTTATTTCTAAAAGACAAACTGATATGCTGGAGTATAGCAATTCACTTTGTTTTTTTTCTTATAATTCGTGCTCTTTTTGTTGGTGAACATCCCTGCTCCAGTTGAGGCCACCAAAAGTCCAGACTAAGGGGCATATTACAACTTATCAACATTATCAACAACTAGCGATATTTATCGCTAAATAGGCTTAGCGAAATTTTTTATCGCAGCGCATCGCCGGATCTTATCCCAGAGATAACGTGCTATTAGCAATGTTTATCTCCAAAGCGATAAAATATCCGGCGATAGCGGCGAAATGCGTTAATATCCCTGAAAATTCAGCGATATTCAGACATTATCGCTAATAGGGACTTAACCTGAATATCCACCTCCCATTGGATATACAGGCTAAGAAGTGGTCTGAGCAGGCGGTAGGATTTGTTGATATTCGCGCTTAGCGCTAATATTTAATCGCTACGCCTGCGTTGATATAGGCAATAGCGATGTTAGCGACTGCTTTCAGTCGCTAACAGGTTGGGTACGCCCACTTTGCATGTCATTAGCGATAAATATCGCTGACATGCAAAGCGGGCCCCAAACCGCTCACTATCACCTAAAAGCTGTTGCTAACTGATGTTAGCGACAGCTTGCTCATAGGGCGATGAAATTATCGCTGCTTTGCGGCCGTTTTGCGGCGATAATTTCATTTCGCCTGCCTTAGTAATATGCCACTAGATTCCATTTGCTGTTCCTGTTCAGCTCCCGTGAATCAAGATAAGGCTGCCATCTTAATTTTTATCATTCAGTTTCGAAATATTTAACATTTACAAAGCATTTTAAAAGTTTCCATTTTGCTTTTTTTTAATGTGTAAACACTTTATTGATCTACTAATATTATTCAATTCATTAAACAGTCGTTGGCCACATGAGCAGGCCTATCAGACCCATGGGGGCCCGAAGACTGCAGATGAAGATTTAATCACCTGATTTTACTTACAGTATTTAGGCTTAAAACAGAAACCTTTGGGGACTGTTTATTTTCCATTGCTACTGAGAAGACAAAGAACGCTCTTCCTTTGATTTTGCGAATGGAATAAACTGGTAGGCATTTCAGAAAAGTATTAAAAACTCATCTATTGACTCAACAGCAGACGTAATCTTTCAATATTGCTTGGTTATTTAGTGCCATGAAACAACAGTGTACGTGCAATCTATAAATAACAAATAACATAACATGTTTTGCATTATGCTTGTTACATGAATTTCCTAAAATCACATAATTCAGCCAAGTCCCGTAACTATGCGCCTTTCACTGTAAAAATGTACCTTAAATGCGCCATTAGTATAAAAAATTTGTCACGAATGCATGCAAACAACAGGATGATAGCACATGTTATTTACACTGGGTTTTTTTTTGCACTATTTTTTTTATGAGAAATGCATTTGCACATGAAGATGTATTTTGCACTAAAAATGCATCACTAAATGATAGATTTGCATTTTGTATGTATAATTGCACAAGATTTCACAGAATTTCATGAAAGCAAATTATGCAAATTTTGAACACTCCTAATCATGACAAAACATGATATTCCAACACCAGAACACCTCTACCACCCCTGTGTGTTAATGTGCTCACTGTCCTATGATAAAAGGAGGCTGCTGACATCCTGTTTTAATATGTTTCTGAAAAAAGGAGCCTATCAAGATCAGAAACGACTACCCGCACCATATTTTAAAAAATTCTCTGCCACTTTGTTATACAGGCCTCTAACAGTGCTAAAAGTCCAGTGACAAAAAGAGCCTCAACTTCAGAAAGCCTCTACCTTCAATGTGTACATACATTCTCTGTCCCTGTGATAAAACAGTGGCGTAGCGGTGTTGGGGGGGCTGTCGACCCAGGGCGGCACTCTTTTTGGGGTGGCAGACGTGAGCAAGTCGTGCCTGTTGACTACCACCATCCCCCTAGAACAAGTCGTCCACTCCCCACCCCCCGGAACAAGTCGGCCATCGGTCGCCACCCCCCCCCCCCCCCTCCCCACACTCTTACCTGCACCAGAGCAAACCTAGGGGCCACCCCGGGTGGCAGTGGGTCTAGCTATGCCACTGTTACGAAAGGTGCAACCTAACACCAGATAATCTTTGTCAGCTCTGTTTCCAAATGTGCTCCAATTCCCAGAAAAAAAGGAGCCTCCAACACTAGAAATCCTGCACCAGCACCGTTTGTAAAATACTCTCCATTCCGTTGACACTAAAAGTTCCCCAACTATGTGAATGTGCTCTCAGTCCTGGAACAGGAACGACATTTCAAATTTGTTAGCTGACTCCGATGGAATACTCAAATTTTCCACCAAACCCGGTGCAATATATTTCATACATCTTGACCACTTACACCACAGTGTAATATACCATTACTGTGGAGAGCTTTGGAGCTACCCATGAACAGACAGGAGACCAAGGTTCTCAGGATGGATGCTTACTTTCTCCATATAGACATGATGCCCAAATAGAGCACTGCCTACTCAGTCACTGGTAAAGATCAAGGCCAACATCACTATGAGTTATCTTCTAACCTGCCTGAAAGCTGTCAGTATGGCCATTGATAGTGCCCAGGCAACCTTCTCCTGGAGTGGAAGCTCCTGGGCTGCTCCCATTCAAAATCTACATTTTCCATAAAATGTTGCTTGGAGGAGCTGATCAAGACTTCACCAAAGAGCGAAAGGAGCACATCTATTTCTTCCTCATCATGTTCATGAAATTTGAAAAAAACTCGGAGTAAACGCCTATTTCTGTTTTTTCAAACATCTTTGACACCACACCAAGAGAAGTCCCTTCATGCCCCCGCCACTCTTTACATGAGCATTTAGGTTGAGACACATTCCTTCTTCAGTAATACTTAGAGGTTCTGCTTTCACACGTATGTAACAAGTGGGCTCCCCCCTTTGAGCCACCTTCTGAAATGGGGCCACCCAAGACATATTGCTTTTCCTTTTCAGAGTAGCTGAGTAAACAAGCTAGACACTCCCAAATTCCCTAAAGGTTGGTTCAAGGCACTCCTGTCACCCATCAATCCAAAGTTTGACAATTGTCCCAAGAACCTGCAAGATATCAGCCCGTCTCTGGGTATTAATACTTATCCAGGCAGTCGTCTTGCTGACTCAAATCTTGTAGCTCACCAAACATTGATCTGTTTGCTTGATTACCTTTCTTTCACCTTATGTCCGGTTTGTTCCAAATTATAAGCTTAACAAGTGATATAATAAATAAATAAATACATTTGTGTGGGAGGGCAGGCTAGGGGGAGTCTATTATTTTCTCTTCATTCTGCTGGATTTGATAGCATTAGCCTTTGTTCCTTTTTTCTTTCCTGAGGATCAGTGTTGAAGAGTTTGAAAAGATCGATCCATCTTCAACGTGTTTTTTGACCGATGCAACATTGTTCAATTCCTGTTGGAGTACAGCAATCTTTTTCTGGAGTGTCCGCCATGGCCGTTAACTCCTCAAATGGAGTACTGTCTGTAGATCCTTGAAGCTGAGCTTCTCACATTCTGCTCTGATGCTGTCGCTCTTGTGGTCTCAGAAACCTTGAAGAGGTGGCCAGATTCAGCACGATGTATTCCCATCTGCAGGGCACCATAGTATCTTATGCTCCTTCCTGGCTTTCAGGAGCAGGTACCCCAAAGGGGGGGGCATCATTCCTTGTTACTATGAAACTAGCGGCCCAAACCTGTGATGAAGCTTTAGTTTCATCAGTACCCGGCATAGAATGGAATGTAACCTTTCTGGTTAGGGTTATGGAATAGTAGGCATCCTACCACTAGCTTGGCAGACTGCTATGTTGGGCAGATCAATTCTCACTTGTATGTTCATGGTTACTCGGGGTGTGACAGTTCTCTTTCACCCTTTAGCCTAATTTCATTTAGTCAAATTCCAGAGAAGAGAACTTCTTTAGATCAAATATTCTCGGCCTTGAGGGAATAAAGATTTATGGCTCATTCCTTCTTAAAGACTGCAATCAGATTCTGGATCTCTTTACCTCTGGGCTTAAGCATCACTACTAACTGACAGTCTTTAAATTCGAGCTGAAAGCCATTCTATTTGAACATTTTAGTTAGTTTCTCCTCTGACTCCATAAACTGGTGGACTCAGATTTGTCATTATCTCCTGCCTTGAGGCTACCTCTTTACCTCAATATTGTATATTACTTTTCTGGGGCTTTTTACATCATGTTACTCATTATTGTTTAATTTTGTTATCTATGTTTCTTATGTTATGTTGTATTTTGTATGTAAAGCTCTTTGTCCGTGCTATATACCACCACATAAATTAATGTATACATTGTCATTAACTGGGTGTGAATGGCCACTGAATGTCCCTTGTTAGTCTTTCTCACATCTTCAGTCATCATAGACTTTAGGAACCAGTGGCTGTTTAAGGAAACTTAAACTCTTACCTGTGGGTGCTTGTTTCACACTCCCAATAGCCTACTGGCTCCTTCTTAAGTGGCACCCATTGTGTGCCTGATAAATAGAAAAAATGGAGAGATAATCTGGAAGCTAAGTATCTTCCCAGGACACCTTGAATGCTTGCCCCTCTGACTTAGGCCTCCATATTCCAATTACACATCTGGCCTTGGGGCCTTCCCCCTTTAAGTATTACACTTCTCTCCTTGGCATCAAGAGACCCAAACCTGTGTTTTCAGTTCTAGTTCAGAGCCCAGATATTATTTTGTCTGGTTTTAGATAATTTTTTTCAGGCACTTTTCCTGCTTTTGCCGTGACCCCAGCTCCTTCTTATTCACGTTGTTTGCTGTGATACGAGACTGCTTTATAGCGGGCAAGATACCAACCATAATGCATCTCCAGTTGACTAACACTGTTATTGTCAAGGTAAGAATATATGGGAATGAGGGCCTCATGCACAAATATTCCATTTAAGGTATTGCAAATTGCGACACACAACCATTCACAATTTACAGTTCTCATATACAATGTACGAAATGGATTTGTTAGAAGAGGTCGCAATTTACGCACCGACTGCTAATGACTTCACCTGTATTTTGAGAGATGACCTACGTAATAATAGGTTGGTTCTCAAAATTCCGATTCGCAGTGGGTCGCATTTCGACCTGCCTCATTAATATGCATGAGGTAGGTCATATATTGTGACCCACTATGATTGGGTAGAGTCACAGGCATGGTGGCCAGCTGGGGTCAGTGGACCACCATGTCGTTTATTGCCTAAAAAAAGGCAACATTTTATTTTTAATGCAGCTCGTTTTCCTTAAAGGAAAACAGGATGTGTTGACAACATTTTTTGTTAAATGACTCAAACCTTTTTATAGTTTGCAGCCAGTAGTCTAATGGACCTCTAGCTGCTCATAAAAAATGTTTTTGTGATCATTCGCAAAGGGAAGAGGTCTCCTCTGGACACCTTCTCATTTGAGAATGGCTTACCACCTCTTTGGAGAAGATTGTAAAATATTAATGTTTTGCAACTGGATTTTGGTTGCAAAACATTAATACATAGCTTAAAGTTTCAGTATCTGGAAGAGAGGCCCTTAACATGCCCCTACCAAATACCGAATCCTTATTTATTCCCACACCCAGTTAGCGATTTGGTAAGATTCTGTAATCTGTTACCAAATATCTATTTGGGTTTGGAGAACTAAAAAAAGCCATTTTACAGTGGGAAAGGCTAGGGATTGCAAATCGGTGCCTTACCGACCGTAAAATAGCTTCAAACATGAGGGCCTAACAATAGTAAATCAGTGGTTACTATACTTCACTTGATGGTATAGGGATAGTATATTATGTGGAAGTCATATTTTTGTGTGTCTATATTTTGAGTGCAGTATAGTGGCATACAACCTTCGATGTCTACCATTGATCAGTAGAGGACCATGTTTGTGCATCAGAGACATAGGAATCAGGGAAATGCCCCATTCTGCACCATTGCTTTGCCACCCTCACTCCACAACAGTGCCTCTGTCAATCATCACTCTCACCATGGTTTATGTGCTACCTCACTCTGGGTCTCATGTTTCAACATTCGGAATAGCAATGACCTCATTGCGATTATCTGTGAATCGCAATTAGGTAATCTCTGTTCCTAATGTATGAAACTCCAAGAGTTTCATTTAGTGATTATTAGGGGCTTGTAAATCAGCCTCCCTCATTGATATTAATGAGGTAGGTCGCAATTTGCGACCCTTCCGATGAATCGCTAAAATCACGGGGATGATGGCCTGCTAGGGTCAGCTGACCACCAGGCCCGTGATTGCTTTTCAATAAAGCAATATTTTTTTTAAATTGCAGACAGTCTACCTTGAATGGAAAATGGGTTGTGTTTAAAGAAAAAAATGAAAAGTTTTCTTTTAATTTTTTAAGAGCTGGGAGTGGTCCTTGGGACCACTGCCTGCTCTTAAAAAAATGTTTTTGCCACCATTCTCAAAGGGGAATGGGTCCCTTGCGGATCACTTCCCACTTGTGAATGGGTTACCTCCAACTTGAAGTTGGTGGTTAAATGCAAATGATTTGCAACTGCACTGACAGTCACAAAACATTCATACATACTGCTATGGTTCGGTATTTGGAAGGGGCACCCTAAACACGCCCCTACCAAACACCGACTCGGAAACCCATTTTGCAAATCCGTAACTGGTCACCGAATCGCAAAATTGGGTTTACTACATAGAAAAAGGCTTTTTTTGCATTTGCAAACGGGCCGAAGATCCGAATCGGCCTGTTGGCGTATGCAAAATAGGTTCATACATGTGGTTCTCTGCAGCAGAACCTTTACAGCTCTGCCTCAGCATTTGTCATCACCTGAGTCTGTACTGGTATCTCTGACAACTCATGTCCCACTCTGCACCAGTGACCCTGAATGCGTATAGTTCATCACAGCCCATGCACACTTTGATTCGGCTCCAATGTCAACCCGTAGGGCTCTGCACTAGTGTCTTGCAGCCCAGATTTTAAACCAGCGCCTTGTTTCTCCCTGCCTCTGAAACAGTGCACTTGTAGAGTTGAACTCAGTACTTGTGCCTCTTGCGTAGCTTGAGACTTTGCACTAGAACTTCTGCAGTTTTTGCACCACATCTGGCCCTGCACAACTGCCGATGTGTCTGTCCTCATGAAATGGGGGTTGATCTTTCTCTTATCTTGCCCCTTATCTCTGGAATAAGCTACTGTTCCATCTTACGCCCATTTCAGATAACCAGCGCTTTAGCAGAGAATGTAGATTTTCCTAGTTATTATGACGGAATGTCTTAATTTTATTAAATACACAGAGGCGAGTATTATGCTTACTTATCTTGCATTTATTATCACAGCAGCCAAGATAAGTGTAAAACAACAGTTCCCAGGGGCCCAGGTAAACAATACTGGCCAATGGGAATGCAATAAAAACGATACCTAACAACCAATCATGACATAGTAACCTATAAAACGTCATATCTGAATGCATAGCTTCCTCTTTTCGCTGACGAGCAGCTCAGATAAAGTCAGAAAGCAGTCGAACAATTGCCAAAACGATAGAAAAAGCCAAAGTCCAGGAGCAAAGTTTTTTAGCCATATTCTTTCAGGAGAAGGGAGCAACAGAAGTCATCGCAGAGGACTCCAATCTGGATGGAGAGATGAACTGCAGAGGAGGAGACCAAATCCAATGAGAAACAGGACCCTTACGACGATGCAGGCGGCAGTGCCGGATTTGCTGAAGGGAGGGAGAAACACAGATTAGCAGTGTAGAGGTGAGATAATACTTGCCTCCGTGTCTTTAATAAAATGAAGACTTTCTGTCATAATAACTAGGAAAATCTACATTTTATGGCAAGACCGGAGGCTCCTATTATGCTTGTTTAAAGCATATTAACCACCAAAGAAGCCACAGTATCAACAGGTTTGCAGTAAAACATTCGAAAAACACTGTCATTAGTCCAGTCTGCTGATCTCAGAATGTCCTCAAGACGGGAGCCAGCCCAAAAGGCTTTAGAAGCCATGGCCCCCCTAGTGGAGTGAGCTCCGAAAACAGAGACATCGATGCCCGCAAGAGACATAATCCAATACACCCACCGGGCCAGAGTAGCAGCAGAGACAGGAAGATGGGGTTTACAGAAAGAAATCAGAAGTTGGGAATGTGAGGGCGATCTGAGATCTGAAGTCCATTGTTCATACACTTTTAGACATTGACCTATGCATAACATGGGATGAGAGGGGAAAGAGGGATAAAACACAGTATTTAAATTAGTCTTAGTTCGTCTGTGAACCTGGAACACAAGACATGTAGGAGAAAATTGACGTGAAGAAATATCTAATGCTTTAACATCCGAAACACATTTAAAGGAAACCAAACATAAAAGCATGGTAAGCTTAGCTGACAAAATTTTTAAAGAAAGAGCAGAATTATCTGGCCAATCAGTGAACAGTTTGAGAACAACAGAAACATCCAATAAGTTGGAATACTTATCCAAGGGAGGTTTGGAAAAACGAACTCCTTTCAGGAGACGACAGATTAAAGTGTGGACACCCACTGGCTTACCATCGATAGGGGAGTGATTCAGAGAAATGGCAGACCTGTACAAATTGACCGTCCTATAGGACTTACCTGCACTAGCCTCAGAGGCCAAGAAGTTGACCACAAAAGTTAAAGGGTCTGAAAGGGGATCGACATGCCTTTCCATACTCCAGCTTGCCCAAAGAGACCAGGCGGACTTGTAAGCTTTGGTGGTACCGGGGGCCCAGGCCTTGCTGATAAAGAGAGAAGCCTCTTGTTAAAGGAGGAAGTCAGGAGGGGAAGGCCGGAAACTTCCCAAGCCGAAAGCACCAGAGACTCCTCCAGAATCAGGCTGTGAGGACATCCCAAGGGATTCAGAAGTAAGTCCTCGCGAGCCGGCAAAAGCACCGGGAAATCCACAGCCATTTCCATCAGGGACAGAAACCAAACTTGGGACTGCCAAAAGGGGTCACAATGACCAGGGAGGTCGACTGCTGACGAACTTGGAGCTGATCCTGAGAAAAGGAGGGGCGCGTAGTTGAGATGGAGGGGCCAGTCCTGGAGGAAAGCATCCGTTGCTAAAGCTGAAGGATCTGGACGCCAACTGAAGAAACGGGGTAACTGGGCGTTGAGGTGGGAAGCAAAGAGATCGATATAAAAGGGACCCTATTTTAGAGGAAAAGTGTGGAGCACGGATCGCAGCAGCTTCCATTTGCTGGAGTCGTGGAGATATCAAGAGTGCCAATCTGCCACTGCATTGAGATCTCCCGGGAGGTATTCCGCTGTCAGGGAAAGTTGGTTCCACAGACAATACTCCCAAAGACTCTTCGCCAACTCTGCCAGGGGTTTGGACTTGGTACCGCCGAGATGATTGATATACCGGACCGCAGAAACATTGTCCATTCGAAGAAGAATAGAACATCGCACTCTGTTTTTTCACAGGCTTTGGATTGCAAAGGAACCTGCAAGCATCTCTAAACAGTTGATGTGCAATTTGGACTCCTCGCGAGACCATGTACCGCCAGTCGATATTGGTCCACAGCGGGCGCCCCAACCCAACAGGCTAGCATCTGATTCTAACACAAGATCTGGGACAGAAGTGAAGCTGGCAGGGCCGTTCTACGCATCTAAATGGTCGATCCACCATTGAATTTCGACGCAAGATTCATGGTCCAAGACGATAAGATCGGCGTAGGCCAAGCCCTGATGCAAGTGTCTGATCTTTAGGCGTTGAAGGGCCCGATAATGATGGGGCCCGGAAAAATGGCTTGAATAGAAGCAGAGAGCAAGCCGACAATCCGTGCCAGTGATCTGAGGGAGATCTGGTCGGACCGAAGAACGAGGGAAATCTCTGACTTGATGGTCGAGACCTTTGATTGAGGAAGAAGAAGGGAAGACGTGGAAGCGTCCACTAGGAATCCCAAGAACTCGATGGTCTGAGAAGGAGGAAGCATTGACTTCTCGTGATTGAAAAGGAAACCTAGATCCAGAAGCAAGGATTGCGTGGTGTGGAGATCGGACAGAAGGCGTTGTTTGTTCGAGCTCATGATTAGATTGTCGTCCATGTATATAATGAGCTTGATCCCGAGCGATCGAAGGAAAGCCACCACTGGTTTCAGGAGTTGTGTAAAGCACCAAGGTGCTGAGGAAGGGCCGAACGGGAGGGAGGTAAAACGATAGGTCACGCCCAACCACTGGAACTGAAGAAATTTGGAATGAGAAGGATGAATGGGAATGGTGAGATAAGCGTCCTGCAGATCCAGTCTGACCAGCCAATCGTTTGGACGAAGGGTATCTCTTAAATGGATGATCGTCTCCATCTTGAAGTGGCGATACACCACAAATTGGTTGAACCATTTTAGATTTATGACGGGGTGCAGTTTTTTTGTTCTTTTTCTGAACTAGAAAAATGGAAGGGAGCGACTAGGATAGCCTGTTTTTGAAGCAGGGCTAGAAACTCCGCCGAAATCAATTGGGACATCTCGTTTGAAAAAACTAGTGGAGGGGGGAACGCAGCCTGGGAAGGCGGCGCATAAAGCTCTATAAGATAACCTTGAACGGTATTTAGAACCCATTGATCTATACTGATAGTCTGCCACTTTGGAAGAAATAAATGTAAACGCCCTCCCTCCGGAGGGGGGGGGGGATACGTACCTTGCAGGGTATTGTAGTTGGAACGGTAGTTCTTTTGACCCGACCTTTGTATCATCTGCCCCGCAGCGGATAGAATTGGGGCTTGAAGTCTTGTGAATTGGAATGGGAGGAACCTCTGGAGCCTTGATTGTTGTAGAGACGGCCGGAAGAGTGACTCCTGCCTCTGCCGGTCCGGCCAAAAACCCGGGGCGAGAAAACCTTCTTTATAGATTGTTGAGCCTTGTCTAATGAGGCGAAGTTGGACACAAACCTGCATAGGTCTTTGACCAGAGAGTCTCCAAAAAGAAGACCATTAGCCTTATTGCCCGGATCTTGAGGAGCTAGGTTGGCCAACTTGTAGTCTAATTTAATAAGCAGCCCTTTACGGTGTTCGTGTGTGATTGCAGCATTGGCGTTGCCCAGAAGACAAAAAGCACGCTGTACCCACATGGAAACATCTTCCGCCGAAAGGTCAGAACCATCCAGACGGGCAGATTCTGCCATATCAAAAATACGTGCCAAAGGGCCTACCACGTCAAGTAGCTTATCTTGACAAGTTGACCAAGCCTTGTCCACACACTTACGAGGGTCCTTTCCAAATTTGGAGAAAAAAGTAAGCAGAGAGTGATCTATATACGGAACCATGGCAATCTTCTCCGCCAAAGAGGGTTTAGGACATTCAGACTTTAGCCGTGACCTGACCGTGGACTCTAAAGGAAGACGAAGTCTGGCTGATATGTACTCACCCACATGAGGGGCAGGAAACCATTCAGTAGAATTAGGGTGGCGTATGGAGGAAGGCTCAGACATCCGGACGCCTTCCGAATCCATAACAGGTTAAAAAACAAAAGAATTGGACCTGGATTTTTTAGAAGGGGGGAAAGGAGGGTCATAAATATCGAAAAGATCAAAAAGGCCATCTGCGTCATCCATGTCGTCATCAGTGTCCATGATGGTGGAAATAACCAATTTCTTTGGCAACTCTGCATGTTTGGATTTACATTTGCGTTTGCCCTCGGAGCCTAATACCCCCTCCTTAGCAGGAGGCTTGGAAGGCACTTTATCCTCAATCAAACGCGAGGAAACCCAGCTTGTCACCAATGACGCAGTTTTTGAAGCATGAAAAGGAGCAGAGGAAACCACCTTTCTTTGTCTGCTATCCCCCGCAGACTGGGCCAATGCTTTGGACAAGAGACTCAACATGGAGTTTTCCTTGCCCTTTGGCATACGTTTCATTGACACCTCTACAGCATTTTCAACAGAGGTGTTGATAAATGTACCTAGGTCGTGTCTGAAGGCTTCACGTTCTTCATTCATTTCAATGCGCTCTGGAGAGTTGTCCAATTCCATGACCAAAAGCCAGAAACAAGCCTGGGAGGAAGGGGGTTAACAGTCCCACAGAAGGGACGAAAACACTCCCAGAAGGGGCGTGCCCAGGTCCAATGCCCAGTAAACGCTCAGAAAAACGAGCGTGAGGACCAGGGAAGAAGCGCTGCTGACACCAGGTGAAAGCTTGAGCAACGCGCTGAAAACAGGGAAGCCTAACGCAAACGGGACAGAAACAAGGACACCGGCAACAAAGACGCTCGGAGAGCATAAGCGGGGACCTGCGCCACAGGGGTGAACTACTAACAACGCACCCGCTGGGGGGAAGCGGAGCGGGTAGCGCGAACACGGTAAAGACGCTTGCAAGCGACAACAAGAACTCACAGTAAGCAATTAAAGCATAATATAAAGAAATATACAGTAAATGAAACCATTCAATTAACCAATAAGCAAAACAATGGGAGCACAAAGATAAAATACTCAACTGACTGCAAGCAGCAAGAAAAAAGGAAGCTGCGCAGTCGGATATGACGTTTGATAGGTTACTATGTCGTGATTGGTTGTTAGGTATCTTTTTTATTGCATTCCCATTGGCCAGTGTTGTTTACCTGGGCCCCTGGGAACTGTAGTTTTACACTTATCTTGGCTTCTGTGATAATAAATGCAAGATAAGTAAGCATAAAAGGAGACTCCGGTCTTGCCATAAAATTGAAGATATGGCTGTTCTAAATTAAATCAGATATGACCCCAGGCAGTGGAAATCTTCCACAAGCGCCATGAGACCTAATGGTGATTTGTGCGCTATATAAGATTATTTGCTTTGATTTTGATGACACATCAGGGTCCACGCCATCCTTCCTGCTACTCTCGGACTCTGCTTCAACACCTCAACAGACCCTGCCTCTCCAGCCCTTGAATTTGCACCAGAGACTTTGGCAGCATTTCACACTGCCCGAGAGCTCTTCCATCCCCTCAGCCAGCACCAATGTATCAGTCACGCTGTCAGTCTGAGGCACTGTTGATGCTTGATGCATAGAGAGCAATAAATATGATTTAATTTTGGTCGGTCCCAGAACAGAGCTAATGCCATCTTTACAGAAAGCTTGCCCTCGGGCGTCAGTTTCATTCTGGAAGCCGGGGCTCTGCGCGCAGGAGGGCGGCGGGAGAGGGAGGGGGCGCTGCTGACGGAAGCATGTTTGCCACTTACACTTTTCTGGTTATTATTCTCTTTCTCCCTTTTTGTCTGGCTCTATTTAGCTCTCCTGTTCTTTTATTTCATATTCTCATTCCATTTCTTGGCTGCCACCCCTCCTCCTCTCCATCCTGACGTGACCTTGGTTCTCCCCTCATGGTACTATCCCACCTCCTTCCCTTCTCTGCCCTGGTTCCTGCTGCTGTGCCTCCCTTTACTTTCGCATGCTATATAGAACAGCTGGGCAAGAGGCCTCTGATGCATCAGAAACATGCAATACTTACAAACTGGCAATGTGCAGAGGGAATGAGCGAAAAGAGAATGGGAAGTTGGTGAATTTATAATCAAGAGGTGAGGTTAAGTTACTGGAACAGAAAAGAAGGGGCTTAGATAAATGCAAATAAATATGCAATTTAAAATTTGCAGGTTTAAAATGTGCCCACTCTTCATAGGAGAATGGGGCATATTATCAAGGAACGGCGATAATGGGCTTGATAATATGCCCTTGAGAATTCCAATAGAAGCCAATGTTCTGGTGTTAACATGGGCTTCTATTGGAATTCTCTACCTCATATTATCAAGCCTATTATCACCTTTTTAGCGGCAGTTTCCTGCCGCTAAAGCAGCGATAATTTTAACGCCATTCCTTGATAATATGCCCCTTTTTTTTTCTCTTGCAGACTCTCTCTCATAAGGTGGCCTGACTAACTCTATATTAGAATAGCAAACGCCTTATGCGGGACTCATCTTCCATATATTCAAAATGCAGCCAACAGTTTCATTTTTGAGTTTTAAAAAAAGATTAGGTTTCACTCTTGAGAAAGGCTAAACATTGGCAGTTTGTAAATTCAATGTTGAGTTCAACATCCCCACTGTGTACCTATGCGCCTCCATGGACTGGTACTAGACCACCTTTCGAGATTGACTAGTATCAGCCCAGATGTTCACTTCAGTCAGGAGATCCATCTCTCCTGCTGATGCCACCACCTAGTTGAACATCTCGAGTAGAGCAAGGGCCTTATATAGAGTTTGTCAGGCATGGTGGATACCTTGACAGTCGTAATGCAAGTGCCATAGCCTACAATGCACTTGTAATACTGCAAACGGGATAGCTGCCACATCTGTGACTTAGTGTGCCATCTGCATTACTCTAAATCAGAGGTCTTCAAACTGTGGGGCGCGCCCCCCGGGGGGGGGGGGTGTGGATGGGTTCCCAGGGGGGCGCAAATGCCTCTGCAAAGACATGTAAATGAAGATGGCCTGAAAGTACAGTGTGTATTTGTTGAATTTCAAGGCTCTCTTTATTTACTCCGTGCCCTTGAAGTCAAAACTGAACGGAGTGCCTTGTGGTCAGAGGCAGGGCCGGCTTTAGGCATGTGCAAACTGTGCACCTGCACAGGGCCACCAAACCCCAGGGGCCACCACGCCAATATATCCTTAATATATTAATCCTCTGAGGATGGATACATATTTGCGTGGTGGCCCCTGGCAGGGATTTGGCGGCCTCCGGCTCTGTTCCACTTCTAAACACCCTGACCCCCTCCCCTCTTTACTGGCCTGCGCGCTCCGCCCCGCTCCGACCCCCTCTTCCGGGCCCCCTACCTACGCTCCTTGCCCAGGGCCACCATGAGCCTAGAGCCGGCCCTGTCAGAGGTCACTGAATGTGCTGGCAGGGTTTAAGTAGTTGCTAAAAACAAAGACTTCCTTTAGTGTATTCACAGTAATTTAAGAAAGAAAAATTACTTTTATTTGATTTGGTTTAAATCATAAAAGAGCGGCTTACCGCTAAAACACAAAAAATCCATAACCAAGATACAAATTAATTAGTGAGTTCTTGTTAGAATATATGATAAAACTTTTTTCTCTAAAAACAGGGTACAACTGGTTACTTCGGTCTTGTAATAGTGAGACAGGCAATCAGGCTACATTGATATTATATGAGCTACAGGCTAATTAACTGCAATTTGTCACTTTGCGTGCTTAGCCGATTCCTATTCTCTGTCTCTCTTTTCTAGTTCGTTAGCAGCTAGAGTCAAAAACTGTATTGCTTTGCATGCCAATGGTACTGTTGAGCCTCCCAAACATTTTATTACGGCAGATCTACAGGTCCTTATTTGTTGTCTTATCATTATTAGCCGTAAAAGTTCTTTCCGTGTGGTTAGTAGTGCCGGACAAATGCAAAGTAGGTGGAGCAAGGGTTCGTCTCCTTGTCCGCAGAGGCGGCAGTCCATTGATGGCCAAGTGTGTTTCCATTTTGGGGTTAGATCTTTGGTTGAATAAACTCCCAGTCTCAGTAATGTCAGTTGCTGCTTCATGCGAATTGCAAAATGTTCTGACAAATATGGTTGAGACTTTAACTTTTTGTATGTCGGCAGCACAATCCATGCATTGGTTTTCGGAGACAATATGGCGTTATCTTTTTCTTGAGATATTTGATTGGTCATTATATTGACCATTCGTTTGAATTCTGGGTAGGATAATGTTGTGTGCCAAGCTTCCTCTAGGTTTAAATCCTCCATAGATTGCTTTAAAAATGTGTAAACTGAGTTGCTCAACCTGGATGTCCTTTCAACCTCTAGCCAACAGCAATGTGCCAGGGACTCTTCCACTGCTGCCCGCATTCTCCAATAATATTTTAACAGCGCTCCTTGTCTTGACGGAATCTGTTTTTTTAACCCAAATTCTAGTCTGATCCGGGTTTGAGAAATGTGGCGCAGAATTTTAAATAGGCTTTTGAAGAGGCTAGTTTGGGTGATGTTCAGATTTGTGGCATCTTTTGTGTTTAAAAGTTCTGAGCCATACGTGATTGAAGGTAGATATTTTGCTGCCACAACCTTTAATAGATGTGTCGTCCAACAGTAATTTAAGTGCATTATGCTATATGTGGCTATTAAACTAGTACTTATGAAAGGAAATATGCCACGACATTGTTTAACAAGTGTAAAAATGGCAAAATAATACACTAATGCTATCACAAGTTTTTCATATTATAAGTCGCCTTTGCTTGCTGCAAAATGTTGTTAACCCTGCTGCATAATTTGGCCTTCTCCAGCCACATAATTCCAGTGTTCCTGTTTATAGTGCTATGATGTCTGAGTCTGTGGCAGAAATCACTGTAAATATGTAATTCATTATTTTAAAATAGTATTTCATATAGTATAAGCTAGGCTGCTGCAAATTGATGCAGTGTTTGAGATAATACAAGTTTTTACAAAATATAGGGCTAGATGTAGGTAATTCGTATTTACCGATTCATAAATACCGAATTTTATCGATTCGGTATTTATGAATCGGTAAATATGAAGGGGGGAGATGTAGGTATTTCTAGAAATTGAAATACCGAATCGTTAATATACGGTATTTACCGATTCGGTAAATACCGAATCGGTAAATACCGATTCCTGCCAGGGTGCAGGGGGTACAAAGCGAAACAAAAGGGGATGATGGACGGAGCGTTTGAGCAAATCAAACACTCACCCAAGTCAACTGATCAGGGTTTAATCCATCACCATTCTTTAGCTCACTCAGCCACCCCAGTTCAGACATGGCCATATGCAAATCAGTCTGACCCTGTGCCTCATGGGAACAGTCCAGCCCGAACTGTCAAGCCATGTCTTCCCTGGACAGGAAACAAGCATCCTGGGACCGGTTTCGGATTCATAATCCTCATCAGCCAGGCTATCTTGAATCAAGTGGCTAAGTGAGCAAGGGACTCACGTCTGAGCATACCCTGCCAACATAGGGCGAACAAAGCGAAACAAAAGGGGATGATGGACGGAGCGTTTGAGCAAATCAAACACTCACCCCAGTCAACTGATCTGGGTTTAATCCATCACCATTCTTTAGCTCACTCAGCCACCCCACTTCAGACATGGCCATATGCAAATCAGTCTGACCCTGTGCCTCATGGGAACAGTCCAGCCTGAACTGCCAAGCCATGTCTTCCCTGGACCGGAAACAAGCATCCTGGGACCGGTTTCGGATTCATAATCCTCATCAGCCAGGCTATCTTGAATCCAGTGGCCAAGTGAGCAAGGGACTCACGTCTGAGCATACCCTGCCAACATAGGGCGAACAAAGCGAAACAAAAGGGGATGATGGACGGAGCGTTTGAGCAAATCAAACACTCACCCCAGTCAACTGATCTGGGTTTAATCCATCACCATTCTTTAGCTCACTCAACCACCCCAGTTCAGGCATGGCCATATGCAAATCAGTCTGACCCTGTGCCTCATGGGAACAATCCAGCCCGAACTGCCAAGCCATGTCTTCCCTGGACCGGAAACAAGCATCCTGGGACCGGTTTCGGATTCATAATCCTCATCAGCCAGGCTATCTTGAATCCAGTGGCCAAGTGAGCAAGGGACTCACGTCTGAGCATACCCTGCCAACATAGGGCGAACAAAGCGAAACAAAAGGGGATGATGGACGGAGCGTTTGAGCAAATCAAACACTCACTCCAGTCAACTGATCTGGGTTTAATCCATCACCATTCTTTAGCTCACTCAGCCACCCCAGTTCAGGCATGGCCATATGCAAATCAGTCTGACCCTGTGCCTCATGGGAATAGTCCAGCCCGAACTGCCAAGCCATGTCTTCCCTGGACCGGAAACAAGACGGCTGTAATGCCAGAAACCGGTCTTCGGAAGCTTGTTTCCGGTCCAGGGAAGGCATGGCTTGGCAGTTCGGGCTGGACTGTTCCCATGAGGCACAGGGTCAGACTGATTTGCATATAGCCATGTCTGAACTGGGGTGGCAGAGTGGGCTAAAGAACGGTGATGGATTAAACCCAGATCTTTTGACTGGGTGTGAGTGTTTGATTGGTTCAGATGCTCCGTCCATTACCACCCCCTTTTGTGCAGGGGGTGTCACTTTGACACCCTCTAGCACCCCAAATACAGGCATGTGTGCCATGTGGCACACAGACATGCCCTAAGGGCATGTCTGTCTGTCACATAGCATAGGTGTGCATGCACACATGTGCATGCACACCTGGATTCGGTATTTTACCACCCAATTGAATTGGGTGGTAAAATACCGAATCTGAAAGGCCTTTGGGACTCAGAAGAGTCCCACCTACATTTGGATTTACCGATTCGGTAAAATTACCGAATCGGTATTTTACAGAATCGGTAAATTTACCAAATCAGTAAATGTACCTATTCTGTAAAATAAAGGCCCCTACATGCCAATTTCTAAATACCGAAATCGGCCGTTACCGACCGGTATTTGGGCTCCAACATCTGGCCCACAGTGTTTAGTAATAAGCAGTGCTTGGAATGGAAAAATAGAAGTGCTGGTACTATCCAATTAAAAGTATTGCATTTCTTTTGAGAAGTGCCGGCACTCTCCCTCTCAAAATAAGAAAATGGCAGTACTCAGTACCTGCCAGTACCGGACCATTTAAAGCACTGGTAATAAGTAATCAGACTGTATCTAATGCAGAAATGTTTATGTGTCTCCATTATTCCAGAGCTCCGCTGATAACATCCCAACATTATACGTCGAACAGTATAAATATTTGCCACCATGAAGCGCTACTGGAATTATCCAGCATGAGAGGACCACGTTATGCAACATGGTTGAATTGATTATTTAGCAAGAAAAGATAAATTATGCGTCACAATGCAGCACATTTTGTGGTTAGTATTACTTCATTGTCTTGACATGGTTATGCTGTTAGGAACAATATTTCACCTCATTAGTACCAATTTAACACCCAAATACAGCAATAAGCAGCTACAAGATTACCAGTCAATCTTTGCAAAAGGCCTTGCACTGCTCCAGAACACTTTGTCACGTGTTAAGTAACTTTTGTTCCATTTGAGCTGGAATACATTTTTTTGGGGCTAAATTCTGCAGATTATGCAGCAGATGATGGATTATGTAGCAAATGCGGTAAACTCATAATTAGGTGGAAAACGCTGCTGCTTCAGAAACTCATAATTCCAGTGGCACTGGCTTTAAGTGACTCAATCAATTAAGGCTGGCTTCTTCTTTAACTTTCTGCATTACCACCACACCCTTCACTTTCAGGCAGAGGCACCTCAAAGTCAGCATTAACTGTGCAGAAACAGTTTTATTGTGATAGCTAAGTCCATAGGGAGGGCAGAGGGGGCTGGTAGAAGGCCAACAGGGTTCCATTCAGATGCAGAGCCCTAATCCTCTCGGTCCCTGGGGCCTCACAGTAATGGTCAAGAAGACCGAGAAAAGGAGCGAGATTCATTGGTGTTGTCAAATAGAAGGCCCAGAATAGAGAGCACTGTATGGGGATTAATGTTTATGTTTCCAAATGACCAGAGACAACTTCTTCAGAGTGATACCCCAAAGAAAGGGGCAATATAAGTGTCTGTTCTTGTTTTTTAAAGGGCCATTAATCAGTGCCGAACATACTGCTGCCAGGTGTTTAAGTGGCCACTCCTGGTTATCATTATTTAAAGCAGATGCAAAAAAAGCTGTGGCCCAGGGGTTTGAGAGGCCCACTGCTTCACAATTATTACTGTCTACCTTTAAAAAAGGGGCATGTTACATTATTTTCCTTTCCAGCATTATGACCGAGGGCACCCTTGCAGAAGAAAGGGATACAACATGGGTGCTCTTTTTTTGAACGGGACAGAGAGCCTGTTTGAAGATTGGAGTGATGGTCAGGCATGATGGGGAAGAAGTGAAAGATGCAGAGGAGATGGCCTGCTACTCAGGATTGCAGTTATCATTACAACAGTAGATGTAGTTGCATTGGGGTCCAAGGGTGTGAGGGGCTCACAAACAAACCCAATTCTGGGGAACAGTTTTTGGGACAATACATGTTTTCATTTGGTGCGTTTGCTGTTTTATAAGTCTCATATTTAGTGTGGTTTATGAACTATACAAAAAGTACTCCTGAAATCATCTCATTAGCCACGTCTCCTGCACACAGCTATGTCCTTCCTGCTCTCCCAATCTGTGCCATAAAGTTTTGGAGGGGGGCCCAACCTCAAAACATTTTGCTTGGAGGGCTCAGAGCAAAAAAGTTTGAAGACCTCTGCTCTAAATAAAGCGCTAAGGGGCATATTTACAAGTCCCTATCGCCACAGGAACATCACTTTTTCCGACGTCCCTGTGGTGATAGGGGCTTTGCCTTATTCACATGGCTTAACGCTGCCTTGTGAATAAGGCACCCTTTCACGCTATACTTAGCGTTAAAGGGGTGGGCAATGAATGTTGCGGTGGGTGTTCTGCCGCAACACCCATTGATTTTGACGCTAGCCCATATTTACAAGAGCAACGTAAGTATGGGGCAGCTCCAAAATAAAGGCTATGGAATACCTGGTATTAAACAGGCGAAACGAGTAGAAATGCTTAATTTCTCCTCGTTTTTGCTGTTTCTATGTGTGCTGCATTGTCCAGCACACATAGAATCAACAAACGCCATGCATGATTGTTTATGTGCAGGACATAAACAATCCTTTTTAAAATGACGAGTTGCAACTTCTATGTGTGCTGCACAAGCAGCGCACAGAGAAGTTACAAATTGCCATTTATGATTGTTTATGTGCAGAAAGGGACACCTTCCTGAACATAAACAATCATTCCCACAATGCAGGCACCCTTGCACTATGGAGCAAGGGTGCCTGCATTGGCACTAGGCAGCAAAATGTAGCGCCAGAGCAGGGATAAATGCAATGCTGCACCGTATTGTTGTAAATATGGTGCAGTCCTCCGTTTCTAAAGTAACGGAGCGTGGCATTAGCCTTCCTGGCTTAATGCCACGCTCCTCCACTTTGGTTGTAAATATGCACCCTAAGATTTTAACACTAAAATCCCAAGTTTTGGAATCACATTCAATTCACAGGTTGGTGGTACCACTCTCTGCTGTCCTTCCTGAAAGACTTTAAGAGTTTGCGACACTGCTAAATGCTCCTGTTACTCTCTCACCATTTGCTTGATTACCTTTGTTTCAAATTATGTCCGGTTCGGTCCAGATTATAACCTTAACAAGTGATGTAATAAAAAAGTAAATAAATAAATACATTTGTGTGGGAGGGCAGGCTATGGGGAGTCTAGTCTTTCCTCATCATGCAGTTGGATTTGATAGCATTAACCTTTGTTTCTTTTTTCTTTCCTGAGGATCAGTGTTGAAGAGTTCGAAAAGATCGATCCATCTTCAATGTGCTTTTGGGGCGATGCAAGATTGTACAGTTCCTCTTCGAGTAAAGCAGTCTTTTTCTGGAGTGTCTGTCAAGGTCATTAACTCCTCATATGAAGTACTGTCTGTAGTTCCTACAAGCTGTGTTTCTCATATTTTGCTCTGATGCTTTCACTCTTGTGGCCTCAGAAACCTTAAATAGGTGGACAGAGTCAGCACAATGCTTTCCCATCTGCAGGGCACCATTGTATCTTATGCTCTTTCCTGGTTTACAGATGGCAAAAACTTGAGGGACTTATTTATGAAGGCTTGCAACATTTGTACGCCGCAGTTGAATCACTTTTTATGACACAGTGGCGGCGTAAATAATGTGCCACGTTGCGCCATATTTACAAAGTGACGGATCTAAGCAGATGCGTCACTTTGTAAATACCTGCACTACATTATACCAAATTTCACACAGCGATGCAACACTTTTCATAAATGAGGCCCTAAGTGTTTTGGATTTTCCCCCTTACCCATCATTTTATGGAAGTCTCATCTCTGCCAACTTTTACTTACTTATTCTCCAACATAGGTTGCATTTGCCGTCTTGCATCTTTCAAATAAGAAGGCAACAAAGTCAGAAACCCCCACTTGAAAGTCATATCTCTCCTGCTTTCTTCTCCGTTTCACTTCTTCAGAGTTACTTTGTCATCCATGAACGTTATAACTACTTTATCTCACGAGTTCCTCCCTGCAGACCCGGCTGCTCTGAAAAACCAGCAAAAAGTGTCAAACCATGAAGTCAGGCCTGGAGGTATGAACAACTCTAAATGTGGGTATCATTTATTCTGGCGTTTATTCCTGGTGCACCTCAGATGCTTTGTCTCTGTTTCCCTTATCTTTCTGATCCACCAAGCCATGGTCTCTATTGTCTAGCCTTTGTGGGCCAGCACTTCACTTATTTTCCTTTTCTTGCATGTTCGATGGAAATGGGCGGCATTCTTGCATATTGTGTTTTGGGTCGAAATTTCTATTGAACCTAAAATTGAGACAAGTGTTTTTTAACAGCCCACCACACCCCCACCCCATTCTCCGCCACCACCCCACCATCAACACCATCAACATGCATAGCTGCTGCATCTTACATAATAATTGCTATAATGTTACTAGAATGCATTGCTACTTCCAATGTGAAGGTAGGCAGCTGCCAGGAGGAGGGGTCATTCAAGTGTGGGCCCTATATTAACAGAATGCTCAGGGGAGCAACCGCTATATAGGAAGTCTGGGGAGGTTTGGGGATACTATGGGGTGGAAGAAGAGGCATAAAGTATGGTTCACACAACCCCATGGATGCTATTGCTTTCCTGTTGCCAGCAAGTTCACTGTATGGTGCCCTGCACCCCTAATCACTTAACCCGTTGTATAGTCTTTGAGTCTTCTGTATTTCTTGACATTGGGTATGTGGTTGCCTGGGGTAGACTACGTGGTATCCAGGTCTTCTGTATAACATCAAGGCCCTAGTGTGCCTGGTGCCCAAGTGCCACAAAGTCTGGGCATAAACCTGTAGATGTCAAGAGGTGAAAACTGTATAACAAGCCGCAACATAGCCTGTGTGCAGTTGGGGCGAGGACATCCTTTGCCCCCTTACCTGTCCAGAAATGTTGCTTTTATTACAGGTTTTCTTCATTATTTCCTGGCTTCTCCTTCCTCCTCTAGTTTTTGTTTGTTTTAGGTTATTCTTTTTCTTACCTTCTCCATGCTCCTCCAGTTTTTCTTATTTTTCCTGGCTTCTCCTTCCGTCTCTAGGTTTATTTTTTTTAATGTTCTCTTCTTCTTCTTGAGTTTCCACTTATTATGTAGTTCCTTTCCCCATTTTTAATTTATTATTTACAACTGTGCTACAAAACATTTTTACTTGTCCACTTGGAATCACTGTTTTCTCTTTGGTTAAGGATTGGTGGGAGACCTTCTTTTATGAAAGGTTTTACCATACTATAATTGAATGCAACTTATCCAGCGCTGACTCAGTCATGTCCAGTTTACGGAACTCTGACTTACAATTTCAAAATTATGTATCCCATTTTGCTTGAAGATATTTTAATGGCCTGTCTTCACCCTCTTTTTGTCTCTTTCTTGGTAATTTCATATCTTTTGACAATAGCTTTCTGTTTCTGTTTCACAAATCTAATTAATAAGCTTGTGCAAGATTTGACTACCCTCTTTGGTCTGCAGCAGCTGGACGACGCATTGGTGGTGGCAGAGAGTTTGGCTGGCGAGTCTTTAGGGAATGCAGACTGGAGCATAGTTTGTGAGATGCTATGTGTGTTGGTTCTTCCAGGAGAATAGAGTGGTGGAGATGGAGCTTGCTCTAAACTGGTCAGTGGATATGGGAGGTGGCGGACACCTTCCAGCGTGGACCAGTGAAACGACATGATTGTGTGGGAGGAGATGATATAGCATGGTCCAGCCTATTCGAGGCACCATGTGGAGCACATAGTCAGGTGAAGAACCCACTCCCCATTGGTTGTGATGGAGACTGGCGGGAAACATCCTTTACAACGCAACTTTTACCACGCAGTGCCTTTACGATGCAACTTTTACAACGCAAACCATTACAACGCATCGCTCTAGGATAGGGAATAGGTTTAATTTACTATCCAACACCTTCCCTACTATCCACGGGGACTGGAGTTGGAATAGTAAATTAAACAATTCACTATCCAGCGCCCCAAAGCACTATGCGTTGTAAAAACCGCGTTGTAAAGGCATGCGTGGTAAAAGCATGCGTTGTAATGTCATACATCCTGATAACGGTCTTGCTTTCCGGCCCGCTGAGAGCCCGCAACGCCACTGCCACAACTTTGCTGGGGTTGAACTCGGTTCCCCAGAAGTCTTGGTGTTTCCAGCTAGGGGGATGAGCCCTGCTCGCCTACATCTTTGCCGTAGGCATCCCGCAGCGTGGGATGCATGTGGGAGTGACAGGGCCTTGTCCGGGCGAAACCTGGGCCAACACGTACCCGTCTGAGCCTATCCGCACCTGACCGAGGCTGGGCTGAGCTACATCTCTTGGCCTTTGCTTTTGGGACTGCATTTGGGACGGTGGCTCAAGAAAGGATTTAAGTTCTTAAACAAGGAAAGACCATGGGGAAGAGGAAGGCTGCCATGTCGAGCACAAGGGAGCACCCGCTGGCCACAACCATTGCCATTTTCTTGACTACTGCTATGGGGGCAATAACAATGACATCGAGTCTGTGGAGGAGACGATGGGGGCAACCTAACAAGCATTACATACTAATCCCCCGGGGGGAGACGCTGGCGAGGGTGGTACAACTGAGCTTCCTCTGCCCCCTTACCAGGTGGACAATAGTAAGGACACGGTCAATCCATGTATTTTTAATGGTGACTTTGTGATTGTGTCCAACGACCAGAGTTCACAATTGGAATCCAGTGAATCGCCACCAGTAAAAAAGGCAAAAAAAGCAGTAATAAGCCGCAAATGAAACACAAGACGCCCTTGGTTGGTAATAAATCAACACCTGTCAGTGGAAATAATGGGCTGCCGCTCACATCGGAGCTAGTCAATGAAACCACCCAGTTCAGTTTAACAAAAGCTAATTTTACAGAGCTATTGGAAAAATCACTGAAAGTGTGTTGGGAACCAGTTTTGGCTGTCCTCAACAGTATAGATACCTCCCTAAAAATACTGATCGGTTCAAGTTTGAGCTCTGTTCCAAGTACTTTAAAAATCTGGTGGTGCATAGGCCTAGTACAGAGGTTATTATCTCAATCACGGCAGGCCAAGTCCAGGAAGCATCAGGCGTGAGTCGCATACAAGAGGAGGGCTACAAAAACAGTTCTATCTTTATTGCCCAGCCTGGTCCAACAGCGTGCCCATCTAGGGCATAATCAAGCCCTTCAAGGAAGCCTGATAATGGTCCTGAGTTTCCACCTAAAATGTGTTTAACCACCGCAAAAAATCAGTACCTTGCGCAAGATCAAAAAGAAATCTGCAGCTCCTCCCGGAGGCAACGCCACTAGTAATAGTTTTAAACAAAAATTCCTCCCGCCTCCCAAGTTGAAGAGCAATGCCAATTGAAAAATATGGTCGACCATTTTTTTCTTAAAACCACAAAGGGTTCCAACTGTGAAGAACTCTATTGGAGCATAAATAATGTTCAATGTGTATCGTGGGTGGGTGTACATCCAAAAGAGTCATCTGGTGACTGTATTGTGGTCAACTTCAGGAACAAGCACATAGCAGGCCATCTCTTGGATGAAACATCCCAACTTCTCATGATAGGGGGAGGAATCGAGGCAGTACCGTTGGGTTATTTATACAGGCCCATCAGCAGACCCTGCCGCAGCTGTGTTTTGGGTACAGGGGTGGGGGGGTCCCGGAGAAACCTCCAATTTCACTTTATAACCGTTTTTCACCCCTTGAGCAAATTGATTGACTATACTAACACGGGTATGTCTTGAAGTTAGCAGAAGCACATGTGGCGACTCCAGCGCCCCTGGCTTCCCCCTGCATGGTCATAGACTGCAGACAAGGAAAAGACATACAGGACATAGCTACCTGCATGAATAGTCTCAAGGCCAAAGATGCCGGTCCGATCACACAGGAGGACAATACGTTCAGTTGCATGTTTTGGAATGTAGCTGGTCTTGTGTCGAAAGTAAACAATGAGGAGTGGCTAGATTTCATAAAAGGCCATGACACTATTGGGCCAGAGAGAAAATACACAAATAGATAGTTTATGTCAATTGATACACCAGCTTTCCGCTCGCAAGGAGGTCATTGTTGTGTTCTAGCTTATTCACGCCTGTGGCACAACAGGCGTGCAGCGTGACTGTCACGTGACCCACTGAATAAAAGGGGTCTCCGCACGTACGTACGCCAGTTGGCCATGACGTGCAGAGCCACTAACAGTCCCCCAGTGTCCGTGTGGTTATTTATATAAGTACGGCCACGTGCTAGGCCTAAACCATCCCAGGTGCCCCACAAGTGTAGGGAAGTTCCCGACACAACAGCTGGCGACGAGGGTGGGCGTGCCCTCACTGTATGTGCACCACCTGCCCTGCTGAGGCGGCCGCGAGCTCTACCATCGGCTCGCGGCGCTCGTGCCTTGCAGCCCACATGCGGTGTGACCGCGCGACGTGAATCCTGGTCGAGGACCCGAGCGACAACGGTGTGGTCAGGTGAGCCGCCGTGCCCTGCTGATGTGCCCGCTCACCCTGCGCCATCTTCCACGTTCCGTCCCCTCGCGGCGGAGCGGAGCTCTAAGGTCGGTGACCTCCGGCATACATACCGGATTGCTCTCGTACCCCGGAGACCTGGCCATAGGCAACGCCGCATCTCGGCAGGCGGCCGATGCGTGAAGCGCGGTCGCGAGTGAACTCTGCTGGACCCAGGCCACGCCCCCATAGCTCCGCGGGTGCTGTGCAGGGCCTCAAGTGCCGCGAACTCCGTTCAGAGGCTCACGACGCTGCGCAGGGGGAATCGAGGATCCCGAACAGGGAGGGAAGACACAGCTGCACCAGCGCTAAGCAGAAGGACTCACAGGGGACCATAGAGGCAGCACGCAGAGGCAGAGCGTGTCATCGCAAAGCAGACACGCAGGACCCCAACACACCGCGCCGCGGTGGCACGCACGACAACCAACGAGCCGCCTCCTCATGCGGTATTTGGGCATCTCATCACCTCAAGGCCCAGAGGCCTGCAGCCGCCAACAGGCACTGGCAACCTAAACTGGAGGAACCAGAAGGCGAATAAATAAGTGCTGAATAACCCCGGTACATTGTGCCTCTTCATACACGACATAGCCACAATACCTCCCATTGAGCCGTTCCTGGTGGAGGGGTCGCCATCCTCACTGGCTCCAAAATGGAAGGACTGGGTAGATCGCTTATTGATCTTTTTCGAAGCCACCAAGGTCCACAAGGACCAGAAACGCGCCATGGTGCTCCACCTCGGGGGAAAGGATGTCCGCAATATTGCCAAAACGCTAGTGGAAGTACCGCCAAAAAATCACCACTCACTCATAAATGCACAGAACGCCTACATTGAGCCCATGGCCAATCAGGACTACGAGAGGTTCATTTTCAGGCAGGCCCGACAGCTGCCGGAGGAATCGCTGGACACGTACCACGCCCGGCTAAAAAGCCTATCGTCAACCTGTGGGTTTGCGGACGCCACTGAAGAGATAAGAGGACAGATCATTCAGGGATGCGCATCTGCCAAACTCCGAGACCGCATCTTACAGGAGTCAGGAAAACCCCTAGCGGACATTCTAACATTAGGTCGGACCAAGGAACTGTCGAAGGCCCGAGCGGCCCATATGGAAGCCGCCCTCCAAGCACCGGTAAAGGCCGAACCAGTCAAAAAAATAACGGTCAAATCACCAACTAAGTGGAATAAGAAAAACACGGGGGCGCGGCAGGGACGACCGGAAAAACTTGTGGCTACTGTGGAGGAACCCCCCATCCGGCGGCGGAGTGCCCGGCCAAGGGCAAGCGATGTTCGGGGTGTGGTCGGTTCAACCACTTCGAAAAAGTATGCAGATCCAAAAAATATCGCAAACCTCGGCAAGTGGTGAATGCGGTACCCGAAGGAAACCCCAGTCAGAGTGACATGGATGATGATGAGGAAGAGGAGAGGATGGTGCGCAAGGTGCACATGGTTGGCACCGCCACCTGCCCAGCCAGGCGATTGCCTCAGTGTGGCATCCGGGTGGGTGAACAAGAGCTCATGGCCGTTGTAGACACAGGCGCGACCATCAACCTCATGGCTGCCACCCTCCATCAAACACTGGACCCACCACCAATTCTGAGCCCAACACCCATCGTCGTCTTTGCATACGGACAGGACACTCCTCTCAGAATCCGAGGGAAGTTCAGAACATCCATCTCGCATGGGGACCAATCAATCACCACCAATGTCTTTGTGTCAGAAGATGGACAAGGCATGCTGCTGGGGTGCAGAGCAGCGGAGGACCTGGGAGTAGTCAAGTTTGCGTTTGGAGTACACCAGGAGTCGATTCAACAGTTGATAGCAGAATTCCCTGACATCTTCAAGGGCATTGGAAGGTTCACGGGGAACAAAGTACACCTCCACATTGACCCCACTGTCCAACCGGTGGCACTAAGGCATCGCCATATTGCGTTCCATCTCAGACCTCTTGTGGAAGAGGAATTTAAGAAGCTGGAATCAGCAGGAATTATAGAAAAGGTGACGGGACCCACTCCATGGGTCTCACCCATAGTGGTCACACGGAAACCAAAGCAACCTGGTGCCATTAGAATTTGCGTCGATATGCGTCTCCCCAACGCAGCCATCAAGAGGGAGCGTCACATAACGCCCACAATTGATGACCTAATAGGAGAAATGGCGGGGTCCAGCTGGTTCTCAAAGCTAGATTTGCGCTCCGGATATCACCAACTGGTGCTCGATGAAGAGTCACGCAACATCACGACCTTCTCGACACAGGTGGGACTCAGGAGGTACACTCGCCTCAGCTTTGGAGTGTCCAGCGCAGCTAAGGTATTCCAAAATGTCATCCAAGTACTGATTGCGGACATACCTGGGGTGATAAACGTCAGTGATGACATCATGATCCACGCCCGCACCATACAGGTGCACAACAACCGGCTAGCGCAGGTGTTCCGGAAACTATGGGGAGCCGGTCTCACATTACATCGGGAAAAATGTGAATTTCTCAAAGGGAAACTGCAATTCTTCGGATACACTTTCTCCACGGAGGGGGTTAACCCGGATCCAGACAAAGTGAAAGACATCAAAGATGCTGCTCCCCCCACCACCGTCACCGAGGTCCGCAGCTTTCTAGGAATGGTGAACTACTGCTGGAGATTTATCCGGGATCTCGCCAACCTCACACTCCCGCTGAGAGAACTAACGAAAGACAACACGCCCTGGAAATGGGGGCCGGAACAAGTGAAAGCATTCCGCGAAATAAAAGAGGCTCTGTCAGACGCCACCACGCTGGCCTTCTTCGACCCACGACAGTTAACGCTAGTTGCGGTCGACGCTGGTCCCGTAGGACTTGGAGCTGTTCTGATGCAACAGCAGCGAGCTGACGAAGACTGGACCCCTGTGGCGCTTGCCAGCCGCTCCCTCACTGAGACGGAACAGCGCCATTCGCAAATTGAGAAAGAGGCGATAGCAATCCATTGGGGGTGCCGACACTTCCACCTGTATGTATACGGAAAGCCGTTCACAGTCACCACTGATCACAAACCCCTAGTTGCGCTTTTCTCAGGGACATCCACGAAACCTCCACCTCGCATTGAAAAGTGGATGCTCTAACTTCAAGACTACAACTGCCAAGTGGAGTACCAACCTGGGTCCAGGAACCCCGCAGATTATCTTTCATGCCATCTGAGAGCGGCTACTCCGGAGGAAATGGAAGATGCAGCAGACACCGAAGCATATTTGAAGGTCATCACTGCCCGATCATGCCCAATGCCAATGTCGTTAGAAAGTGTCGCAGAAGCCACACGGAAGGATGACTGCCTACAGAAAGCCCGAAGGGCGCTGCAAAACGGGAACTGGCACCGAGCCAAAGAGGAATGGAGAATACTGACGCCTGAAGCGCAGCGCATCATGGAAAGTCTTCATCACGTGAGGGCAGAGCTAAACGAAGATGACACTGGATGCCTGTTGTGAGGTCACAGACTAGTGATACCATCATCTCTAACAACCCAAGTTGGACAACTAGCCCATGTCGGCCATCAAGGGATGGTTAAAACAAAATCCAGACTGCGAACCAAGGTGTGGTTCCCCCTCATGGATGACTTGGTGGAAGCCACAGTGAGATCGTGCACATCTTGTCAAGTCACTGGAGATGCCCCGCGAGAAGCACCAGTCATAGTGGAACCCCGGCCACGGAGTCCCAGGGAGCGTGTGAGCCTAGACTTCGGAAGTCTCCCAGACGGACGACACACCATGGTAGTCATCGATGACCACTCCAAGTATCCAGAAGTAGAAGTGGTGTCCACCACCAGCGCGGGGGAAGTCATTCCAAAACTTGAGAAGATAATAGCCGCTCATGGAGTAATGAAAGAACTACGCACCGACAATGGCCCTCCATTCCAAGGGCAGGAACTAGCCAGCTACCTCGGCAGCCTGGGAGTCCGACACCGCAGAATCACGCCTCGATGGCCCCAAGCCAATGGCGAAGTGGAGCGCTTCATGCAAACTCTCAATAAAGTCATACGGATCGCACACGACAAAGGACAATCATCAGAGGTGGCGATGTTCACATTCCTGAGGAGCTGCAGACAGACGCCGCATACCACCACGGGGATTGCACCTGGACATGCCCTCATGGGGCGAGTGATCGCGGACTCCATCCCGCATCACCCCCACTGGAGGCCAGACCTAGCTGATGAAGGCCGAATCGAGGCCAAGCGGCAGAAAGCTTATGCCCAAGCCAGTCACCGAAGAGGAGCAAAAACTCCGCTAATCACTCAGGGAGACTTAGTGTTGTTGAAGAATCGAGTCACCAGCGGGAAGTTCAGGCTGACCAACGAAAAGAAACCATGGAAGGTAGTCAATGTGAAAGGAACCCGTGTCATAGCGACCCGAGGCCGCGAGACCGTGACTCGCAACGTGTCCCACTTCAAGCGGTACCATCCAGAAGCAGGGGTGGTTGCCGCGCCGGAGTCGACAGAGCTCCAGACAGCACTCAGGCCAGCGGCTGTCAGTACCCCGACATCAGGGGATTGTCACCCTGAGGAGATGTCTCAGGAGTCACCTGATGACGATGGGGGCTGCCCCAGAGAATTGGAAAATGCCAGAGCTGAGCAGGGCACGGATGACTCCCTCACCCCCGACAATGAGCCACCGTCTCCGGCTGGAGGCAGCGACACGCCGGCTAGTGGGAACTCTCAATATCGGCTGCGGAAGAACCCTGAGCCATCCTGCCGTCTACGAGACTATTTCACGTAAGACTGTTCTGTTACCTGTTCAAGTGAATCATTAATCAGAGACTGTATGTGACCATTAGTGACCCACCCCTTCGGGGTACTTGGTGTAGTGTCATTTTGTTTTTTTGTGTTTGGGGAGGAATGTTGTGTTCTAGCTTATTCAGGCCTGTGGCGCAACAGGCGTGCAGCGTGACTGTCACGTGACCCACTGAATAAAAGGGGTCTCCGCACGTACGTACGCCAGTTGGCAACGACGTGTAGAGCCACTAACAGTCCCCCAGTGTCTGTGTGGTTATTTATATAAGTACGGCCACGTGCTAGGCCTAAACCATCCCAGGTGCCCCACAAGTGTAGGGAAGTTCCCGACACAACAGTCATGACCGAGGTGGCTTGCTCACCTTAATAACTACAACCTGGGGCAACAAAATGAGCACTTTTAATATGGACACTCCGCATTTTCATTTTATAAATGTTGCATATGAATTAAATGTCATATTAGTAATTGTAAACTTTTATCATAATAATTTTATTCCTTCTAACACTGAGAGAGAGTCCAGCCTATCACACTATTAAGCAAACATATCAGTGATCTGAACACGGATTATATAATATATGGGGCGGGGATTTTAACTGCAGACTTTGCACACTATCACATGTCTCTGTCTGTACCCACATGGAAGATATCTCTCAGGGACAAAGCCATTTTGAACATACTCCTTGCTGTAATGTTTTTAATTCAATTTTATCTAAATGTCCTCTCTTTTTAACCATTGATTTAACTTTGAGGGCTGGGCAGGATGAGATCACGTACATCAGCCAGGGACGGGGCAGTCTTATTGATTTCATTGCCATCAGTGGTGGCTGGTGACATTTGAAAGTGGTAGGGCGTAAACGTTGGGTATGAGTGTTCCGTCTCGAGCTTACGAAGGGTGCAAGCAAAACCAACACAAAGGGTGTTTGGGCATTCTCCTCCAAAAAAGGTTTTGAAGAAAACAGTGACAAATGGTGCATTTTAAAGCAATTTTGAAAAAAGGAAAGAGGTTTATAAAGCAATTGTGAACGTGTAGTCCTGAACTGTTTAAACCTATTAGAAACTACCCCACTTCTTACTGCGCTAAATATGTTCAACAGTTACTATAGTGTGAAAATTGTACAGTACACTGAAACTATGGAAATGTTTCACATAAGCAATCTGAATATCCACATTAGACAAATTTGCTTCAAATATGAATTTCACCATCAACCCTGGACATAACTGCCAATTAACAAATAAAAAACCCCAGAAGGCCAATTCAGTTGATTGAAATGCGAAAGTCACCATCAACAATTCTGACTAGATTTCCCTTTTTCAAGACTGTGTGGCATTATTTATGTTTACTATCACTCTACACACTACAGCAGGCAGCAGTAAACACTCACCAGGAGAAAACATTTCAGCTTAAATTGTATGTCTTCACAACTATAAAAACAATAATTTACAGGGCTTCAGATCAGATTCCTTAGCGCTCCATACCTCAGAGGTGGAGGAGGAAGAGCCGCCTCAGGGGTCCTATACTGTGGAGAAGTGTGGCTCACCGATTCGAGCGGCAGACCCTGAGGCAGAGGTCTGGCCCGGGACCAGGGTTCAAATCCTGACACGGCAGGGTCTTGGGCTCAATGTCCACGGACTCAATAATTCTCGCCTAGGTGCCTACTCTAATCATGGGTTCCACTCTGCAACTCTGGGCAATAGCTTGCTTAATCTCCACAACGGCCCCGAAAGCGCTAAGATGCCTGGCCTCACCTTGGAGGTGCCCAGTAAGGGGGCATCTCACATGGAAAGCCAGGAAGGGTTCCACAGCGGTATACAGCGCCAAGATACCTTTCAGCTGATAGGGCACTTTACAAGTATACACACATTACATTAAAAGATACACTGACTGCCTCTATCTATCGCCCCTACCTCACATCTGTCTGTTTGAAGGACCCCCATGCACATTTACCCAATGGGATAAACCACCCTCCTGTGTATGCCATTAACAGCAAACTCTGTCCATGCACATAATCTGTAATAATGGAGCCAATGCCCATTCGCGCTTCATGCACACGATATGTTCACAGCAGGGCAGTGGGCACACATACACACTTCACGAGGACACAGGACAGAGGCCCACACACACACATATTTACAAGCACAGACTGTGTCAGAAACATGCATACATTAATTGTTTAAAAGAAGCCTCGCAGAATGAGGTTTTTTTTTTACTGTGAAATGTGGTCATTCGTGGCTTCTTTTTGTTTGACTACATTTTCTGCTTAGGAGGACAGATTTACTATACAGTTGAACTTCTGCAGCACGTCAAAAAACCTTTTGCAGTTACATTCATCCACAGTACCTTTATGCTGCTCCTGCCCAGTGGCTCACGGGGACTGCTCTCACTTACTACCACCTTCAAAGGTTGATCAGGGCTCCTTGGGTTTATCTCGCGCCGGAGCCAGTTCTTCAGCTTTGGCAGGTTTCCCCGAGGATTTCCTGACTCTCAAGTTCACTCTTCTCCTTTGGTGCCTTGGTGCCGAACGTGAGCTGTGTCACAAACTGAAGTGAGGTGCACAGTGCTCTGCTGTCCTCCAGCTGTCTCTGAGTATCGCAGCCTGGGGTTCCAGCAGCGTCAATGCCAACTGCCCCACACGGTCATGCCGCCATTGCCAGTCCCGGCAATAGTGGGAGGCCAGTCACCGCACAAGGCCCAGGGGGAGGCCCTCGCCGCACTCGGGGCTTGCTCCATTTCTCGGGGGCACCCACTAACCACTACAGCGCTTCCCCAATGGCAATGGGTCGGAGGAGATTCCTCGCACAAGGCAGGCACCAGCAGACTTTCCAGGTACGGTAACGCAGCAGCAGACAACAGCACTCTCTACTCTAGTCAGTACTACTGTAACTGTACAACACAGCGTGACGTGGTGAGGCGGGAGTCGGTCTGCTGCGCACGAGCTCCTGGAGAGAACGTCACCTACTACACTACAGCCAGCCAGCGTGAGTGCGCGTCCCAAAATGGCCAATCACTGCATGGCTTCACATGAAGTCACACAGTGATTGGTCATATAAAATGTGGCTGAGGCAGTGTGACACCACCCACGCGCGGCATCCAATAATGAATTGCCTGCCCTTCTGCGCGATGGACCAGCCAATCCTGGCGCTTCATGCAGTTCCAGGATTGGCTAGGGGGGCACAGTTACCACTCGCCCTTTTCAACCCCAGGGGCTACGGCCCGGCTGCTGTAAGAAACAGCACCCCCTTGGTCCCTCTCTAAGGGGAAGATAGTGGAAGGTAGTACCGCGCATGTTCGGGCTGGTTAGAACCCAAAAATGCACATTCGCAGTACTGCTGCAGCTGAGTGTGGACTGTCACTCAAGCTGCAGCAGCCCAGCCCAGCCCCACCCCCTGGCGCGCGCACTCCGTATTGAGTCAGGTGTGTCCCGGAGCGCTGCTGCGCTTATAACATTCTATCTTGAGGACGTTCGAATGCATTGCCAAAAATATTTTCAGCGTGCTCACTGTGCTTGACGTGTGGCTCAGTGGGGCTACGTCCCTACGCCCCAATGGACGCACTGCGCCTGATTGCCATTTCTGACCATTATAAACCAAAGTCAGTATTTTTTTCAATTTTAAAAGTACCTTTTAGTGATCACTGTCTGTTAGGAACTCAGGGCCGTATTATCAAGAACAGGCGATAACATTATCGCCGCTTTATCGGCAGGAAACTCCTGGTAAAGCGGCGATAATGGGCTTGATAATAGGCCCTTGTGAATTCCCATAGCAGCCCAGGTTCTGGTGTTAACCTGGGCTGCTATGGAAATTCACAAGGGCCTATTATCAAGCCCATTACCGCCGCTTTACCGGGAGTTTCCTGCCAATAAAGCGGCGATAATTTTATCGCCTGTTTTTGATAATAGGCCCCTCAATTTTGAAATATAAAAAAATAACCTCCCTATTGTAGTCGCACCGCCCGTAGCCCACCACAAAAACAAGGGTCTGATGTGCAAATGGGCAACAAGAAACCCGGAGGTGGTGTTAGGAAGACTCGTGGAAAAAAACAGGTTGCACATTTTGACTTGTCTCGAGGACGAATTAAATTCAAAGACCGTGTTAGCAGCATTTACAGATATTTCCACGTCTGTAAACACATTTTAGAATGTAATAGGAGACCGTTGGCCTACAAACAGTTTAAGTGGTTTAATAATGACTGCACAAGGAGTCATAATAAGCTTGTCGAAGCACTCAAACAGAAGCCCAGACATTTAGTACGGGTGAGAGCTTGTAGATCCCAGTATAAAAATTATTTAGAAAATCCAAGGGAGTCTGTTAGAAAGGAGGCTTGGGAGAGGCTATACGCAGCAAGAATTACAAAAAAACAGCCTTTTCTGGAAGACCACCAATGCCACATTCTTTCAAGATAATCACAACAATACCACTGACGTTACACTTACCCCAAACAAGTGGGTGGATCACTTGCAGGCAGTTTATAATAATGGGGGGTGGGGGGGGTCTGACACTGCAGTATGCAGCTATCACACAAAAGGGCCTTTGAGAATACTAGATCCACCGACACTTACGGAAGTCACAAAGGCCTTAGACTTGACAAAGAAAAATAAAGCAGCCGGTCCCGATGGGGTACCGGCGGATCTCTTTCTGCCGAACCTGCCCTCTGGCTCCCAATTTTAACCAATATCTTATGCTGTGCCACAGTTATGGGCCCCCCCAGCGTCATGGTCTACAGCAATAATCGTCCCTATCTTTAAAAAGGGAGATAGGTTGCCCCCTAAATGTTACCGCCCAATTTCATTAATTGACACAACACGCAAGCTGATGGGCAGGGTTTTACTTGATCGGCTTGAAAGTTGGATAACAGAAAAGGGGAATTTCGCGGATATCCAATATGGTTTTAGAAAGTGCCTCGACACAGTGGAACAATGCCTCAACCTTCATTTGGTAATTGGCAAGTACACCATGGCTAAAACACCATTCTCTACCTGGGCTTCATGGACCTAACGTCAGCTTTTGACTGTGTCATCAGAGGAAAGCTGTGGCAAAAGATGTTAGGCATGGGCATAGAAGCTCCCCATGTCCACTTTCTAGCACAAATGCACCAGGATATCACGGGCAGTGTAAGATATGGGGAGGACGGCAGGGCGGGACTGGGAACCAAAACCCCAAAACCCCCAAAACCCCAAAAACCCCAAACCCTCCCCCCCCGTGCGACCGCGCTCTTTGCCAGGGCCGGTTTTCGGCCGATTTTGTTACAGGGCCGTTTTTGCAAAAACAGCCCTGTAACAAAAACGGTCCCCAGGGGTCCACAACCGGCCCCCACCCTTGCGGCGCACCGGGGAATTGCCCGGTGCCCGCAATGGCCAGCCCGGGCCTGGTGGACGGAGAACTTTCAGCATCAATTAGAATGAATAGTGTTGTCCGACAGGGGTGCGTGTTAGCCCCTTTTTTGTTCTGTCTATACATAAACAATTTGGAGAGCTTTTTGAACGAAGGGGCGATCGATGTGCCATAAGTGCGGGGGAGAGCTCTACCCGCACTACTTTATGCAGATGACTGTGTGCTGATCTCAAGAACAGGCATAGGCCTGCAGACCGTCCTAAACAGATTTGATGATTTCATGAGTGGGTTGGGCCTGCAGACCAATACCGCCAAGTCACAGGTCATGGTGGCAGGGAGATCCAAATGCAAAATGAGATCTTGCTCTATTAAAAATGCAAAACTTACTCAGGTGCCAACCTTCTGCTACCTAGGCATTCCATTTGATCAAAGAGGTTCTTGGGCTCATCTCGTAGATGTCAAGAAGAAGAGTTTTGATAGAACACTTGAGGCACTATTTAGGTTTTTTAAGAAACTTGGAAGTAGACTGACTGACTCCCTCATTCACGTCTATACTGCCCGATGTTCTGCAGTGATTTTGTATTGAGCTGGGGTGTGGGGTTTCTGTAATGCGTCCATTTTTACAAAGAACTGAAAATGTATTCCTCAGAAGATTACTGTCGCCCCAGCCTGCCTTCCATTATTTGCCATCGGGAACTGGGGTTAACCCCCCTGGCGGACCGCATAGAAAGTGCCCCTATTGTGTCATGGCGATCAATTTGGGTCAACGTAGAATCATCCCTCAACCGGGAAATAATACAGGACTGATTAAACTGTGACCATGCTTTTAAAATTCTATGGCTAGGCTTCGTGAAGACCCAGTTGACCCATATGGGGAGCAAGACTTTTTTGAAAACACCCAGCTTATTATCTCTGTCACAAAATCCCAACTAAAAAGAGACTTATAAAATCTCCTCAGAGATCGAAGAGAATACAAGGAGCGCAGCAAAAACCAGGTAGCCGAATACTTACCCTTGATCACGACTGAAGGAATTGAGCCATATCTTTTATATCCTTTAAGCCATTAAAAAAATTCGACCTCACAAGATTTAGATTTGGCTCTGCTCATCTTTTGGTCTCATACCCGAGTAAAACGCCCCTTCTGGATCCATGCCCTGTGACTGTAACTCAAGTCAGAACATGTTGCACTTTTTCTTCTTCTGTGAGCTATATAACAAACCACGCAGGGAATATATTCTACCACTTTTGATGGTTTTGAATAATAAAAAAGGGAGGCCAGCACTGTTTTATCTCCGACTACTCCAATCATAATATATTTGTGAAATCTTTTACAGATTTATCTCCGCTGCCTTTCGTTTAAGGAGGTTAGTTGGTAAATAAGGGGCGATCATCTGCATTTATTGAGGTTTTTATATTGTATATATTGTTTTGCAGTGAACGTCTTGTGGTAAACTAGCTTTTAATTTTTGTCTGAATTTTTACATTCTCTTCTGGAAGCCACTGACAATAAGTAAATGAATTATTTGTGATTTAAGTTTGTCAGTCCCAGTGGCGAGTCACTTTGCACTTGTTTTTCAAGTACGATATTTGTAGCTCATGGGGAAAGCTAGTATGCACTTTATTTAATGTTTACATGCTTTAGCTTACCTATTGTTGTCCAGCTAAGAAAATATGCACAAACAATTGGCACTATGTGTTATAAAGGATGCACGAAGTCGATTTTGAAAAGAAGATTCTTTAATCACGAAACATAACCCCAAAGACAGAGGAATGACGGACGCAGCTGCCGGTCAGCTCTCACCACCGATCTGCCCCAACATCCCACATTAACTCCTTCCATGCTCATGACGAGCTCAGCTCGTCATGCAGTACACTGGTCGTGTGCTTATGACGAGCTAACCTTGTCATGAACAATGGGATCCACGAGACATCAGCACCGGGGGGGGGGGGGGGGGGAATTGCCTTAGCATTGAAGGTGTTAAAGAGAAACGTTATGACCTATTTCAATTCATAACAAAAGCTCACAAATGGAGCGTGAGGACCGTGTAGCGCTCGAGCCAGGAGAGGCAGAATGCAAGCTGGCTCGAGACACAACACGGTGCAGCAGCACAAGACATAACACTTCTTCCCCCTTCATAAAAACAAAAAAAAAACATAAGGTAATAGGGAATTAAGTAATAAAATCTTCCAATTTTTTTGGTGTAGTGCAAACACGTTTAGGACGTACAACATCAGACGTGTTATCAATACACATGTCATGCTTGGATGATGAACTCCCACTGGTACTAGGACACTCTAAGGAATAATCCTGCCCCGATGATGGACTCCCACTGATAATGGGGCACTCTAAAGGACCTCTACCAGAAGAAGAGTCCGCAGCTTTGTGTGGCTCTGATGTATCCTCAATCCAGTCATAATTCTTACTATTAGTGGAAGAATCGAAGTTACCTCTAAACAAAGCAATCCTGTTAGCATTCCACACTTTCCCATCACTTAACAGGGCAGAATTACATAAGACCTTAACGACTTTAAGCGGGGCAGAGTATTTACTTTCACCCTTTGACATGATCCTACCTTTTTTTACTTTCACAACATCACCCACTTTAAGTGCAACAATTTTTTTTGTCTTGCTGAGTTTCTCCTTCCAATGTCCCTGATACTCAACAAGGGAATTTCTCACTTCCTTAGGGGATCATGTAATTCTTTTGGTACAGTTTAACCAACCCACATTATCTTTTGTGCGAGGAGAACGTCCCTTCATAAGTTCAAACGGCGAAAACCAGAAGCATCATTCTTAGTGACTCTATACGCCCAAACAGTTTTCCTCAACTCATCCTCCCAATCCTTGTTGTTACTATTGCACAATTCAATGATCCCTTTGATGACTCTATTAAAGCGTTCTACGCTACCGTTTCCTTCTGGGTGATAAACAAAGGTAGTTCTATGTACAATGCCTGAATCCATGATAAATTTCTTAAACCGGTCTCCACAAAATTGTCCACCATTATCAGAAACAAGGTCCTTAGGAAGACCCTCCTTACTTAATACATCAGTCAAGAACTTTAACACACTCTCAGAATCAATACTCTCAACAATATCATATTCGGGCCACTTAGAAAAATGATCCACAAGTACGAGAATATATTTCCGCTCACCCACAACATTATTCACAGGACCAAAAATGTCCACATCAATCCTTTCCCAAGGCATGTTTGGTACCACGATAGGATGTAAGTTGGTTTTACAAGTAACTAAACTCTTGTCAATTAACACAATCACAACATTCGCGAACAAATCTCTCTATTTCCCTATCGATGCCCGGCCACCAATATTCATGTCTTATTCTAATCTTGGTCTTTACAATACCAAGATGTCCTTCGTGGCATAAGTTAATGACTTTCTCCCGCAAAACAGAAGATGGAACTAGTTTGCCCCCCCTAAGTAATAACTCATTTTCCAACGATAGTTCCTGTGTAACCTCCCAGAAGGGTGCAAGAGACTTCTTAATAACATGCTTTTCTGGCCACCCATATTTTACAAATTTGCAAACCTCTTGGATTTCCGCATCTGACGTCATAGTCTCCAACCATTCCTTATGTGTTATGCATTTTTCTTCGTTACCAAAAATGCTTGCGACGTACCAATCGTCCCAGTCATCCACACTCTTATCATTCATAGGGACAGGACTTCTACTAAGAAAATCAGAAATCCTATTGCGTACACCCGGCACATACACAACCTCATACACAAAATCCAGAAGCTGCGCCGAAAACTTTGAAATCCTTGGGGACACATTATTCAAACCAGATGAAGTAAGAACTTTCGTAAGGGATTTATGATCCGTACGCAAGGTGACACAAGTTCCCCAAATAAATTGTTTAAAATGTCTCAAACCCCATAAACAGCCCAGTGCTTCCCGTTCTATAACAGAATAATTACACTCAGTGACAGACAGTGTCCTTGATGCGAAAGCACCTACGCATTCAGAACCATCATTCTGTAACTGAGAAAAGACAGACCCGATACCTCTACCGCGGGCGTCAGTGGTAATAAAACTTTTCAATTTGGAATCAAACCCAAAAAGGATCTCACCTCATCCTTATTCTTGGGAATAGGGGCTTTCAAGATGGCATCTACTAGCTCAGACTTGGGACTGATACCAAATGCACTAATATCGTAGCCTAAATAGGTCACGTTCCTTCTAGCAATCCTGCACTTAGAACTCTCAGCGGTAAGACCTCTATTATCAAGAATCTACAAAACCTTAGTTAAACGCTGATCATGTTCATCTTTGTGCTTACCCATGATGAGAATATCATCCTGAAAGAACGTTACACATTTAAACCCCTTGAATAAAGAGAACATGATACGTTGAAACATAGCAGCTGCCGATGCCAACCCAAACGTTACTATTTTAAACTGGAATAACCCGAAGGGAGTGACAAAGGCGGTCAAGTGCTTGCTATCGGGATGGAGGGGAACTTGATGATATGCCGAGGTTAAGTCAATAGTGGAAAACCATTCCATGTCTTTAGTGTGGCAAAGCAATTCAGCAATTCTGGGAAGTGGAAAAACATCAATAAATATACATTTGTTCAGCTCCCTGAGGTCCACACATAGACAAATTTTGCTATTAGCCTTCCTCGCGACCACTAAGGGAGCCACCCAATCAGAGGATTCTACACACTCAATTATATCCCTGTCCACCAGTTTTTGTATCTCAGACTGCACTTCGTCCTTCACACCCACTGGAATGTTCCTGACCTTATGGATGCGGGGAACAGCGTCATCCTTCAGAATAATTTTGTGGGAGAAACCCTTAAGCGCCCCCACTTTACCAGAGAATACTCTTGGAAATTTCTCATAAACACCACTACAAATTCCGTCTTGGAAACAATCTTGGTTGATGCACAGGACTGGATCAGGACTATTTGGGTCAAGAAGTATACCTAAATCCCCCTGGTCCCACCACCCAAGAACACATGGTCCTGCTTTAGAGACATAAAGTTTGCACGTTGCGGATCTATCCTTAAACTCAAAGACCATACTGCGGAACCCAATTAGGCCAATGGGTTTACCTGTATAACCAACAGGATGAATATCGGGAGCCTTTAATTCTTGACCAAACTTTAAACTAAATAGTTCATCCCACCTCATCTTGTTGATGATTGTATAAGGGGAACCAGAATCAGCTGTAAGTGTTACCACGATACCATCAGCAACGATATCACAAACAGGTTTTTTCCTAATCCTCTTTGGGCCAGAGGATTCCTCATCACTCACGCAGCAGACAATATTATCACTTAAATCAGTCTTGTTACCGTCATTGTCTTCATCAGACTCATCTACAACACATTTTACACTCTTGTTGTTTTTACAAGCTCTAGCGAAATGCCCAGACATTTTGCAATAAGCACATATTTGACCTAAAGCGGGGCATTTCATGTCATTAGCCAGGTGCGATAAACTACCACACCTAAAGCAAGCCCCTTTAATATTAAAAGTCTTTGCACCACTAACATCTCTAGTTATACTCTTCCCCTTAGGATTTGTTTTGTATTTGTGTTTCTCCGTATTTGACTGAACAGGAGTCCTAACGATCTTAATTATCTCATCACTATGATCACCTTTCGCTTTATTGATAACAGTTTTAGCACATCTCGAGGTCAATTCAGCCTTGCTAATAATAGCTGAAATCTACCTTAGACTCGCATCACCATTCACCCATAACTTATCCTGTAAATTGTGATTATTGCAATGCATTACTAATTGGTGCCCTATCAGATCTTCTTCAATGGTCCCAAAGTTACAAGATAAAGCAAGCCTTCTAAGCGAAGCAATGTAATCCTCGATTTTTTCATTTGGTTCTTGATTCCTATGATAAAAATTAAATCTGTGCACAGCTTTGCAAACTGTTGGTGCAAAATAAGAATTAAGGTCGTTAATGGCCTGCAAAAAGACATTGACTTCACCCCCACTAGCATTTTTTTTCTCTATCCTATTGTAAACTCTTAGTCCACCTGGACCAAGACAGTGTAGGAGTATTTTTTTCTTTCTTTCAGGGGTTAATTCCTTGCTTTCAAAGGTATCTAAGTAGTTTATTAAATAATCCCTCTACCCCTCCCATCTCTGACTAGACACTTCCCCGTCCTTAATCAGAAATGCCTGAGGAACAGGTAAATTCATCGTGGTGGTGGATATCCTCGAATAAGCAACAAACTTTTACACAAAAGTACAATGGATGCGTTTAAAATAAAAGAATTATCAGTATGGTCCACCTACTTAGACCAGGTTAATATACACACTAAGAAATACACACTGTCAAGAGCGAAACAAGAACGTGTACGAGCACCCACAACCCTTAATAATTGAAATAAGCTGACTACAACATGCATGAGCACTAAAAGCACACAATGGAGAAGACACGCTGCGAGCGTATCGCAGAAGAGGCAGTCAAATATTCAAAAGGATATCTTCACCAAGTACCTTGAGTATAACGACACACTACGCGTCTTTGAAATGAAGAAAAAAAAAATCAGACCAATCTCCGAAGTTCCCAATCCGGCATTAGTTACACAATTGGTCAAATGGTCAAATTTGCACAAGGAATTTCTTCATAAAGTACCTTGATGATAACGGTGCATTACGTGTCACTGAAAAGAAAACAGTCTAACCTCCCAAAATCCAAATCTTGTGTCCGTTGAATAAATAACGCACAGCAGACTGAATTCAGCGTCCGAATACTGATCCAAAATGGAGTCACGTCATGTACGTGACTCACGCAGGCAGAGTGACGTGATAATAACTAAGAAACGCAAGAATTACTCCATTCAATGTTCGGAAAAGGAGGCGTAAGGATTTCAAGAGTTCCACGGAGGTTAGTTGATGCGAGGTTCCACGGGATCAAAAAATGCGTAGAGGAACAGTCATCAGTGTATCAAGTTGTGGAAAAGTAAATTTTGCCATGTTCTGTGTCCCTACGCTTCATCCATCATATGTTATGTGTGCATGACCAATATGCATATGTTATTCCCCATGTCTGATTAATGACGCAATTACAGTTGTGTCCACCTCTGGTATGTCAGTTCCCAGTCCTCGTGAATACTACGAATATCAGGCCTATGTAAAGTTATATCGCCACGTTTCTCAGTGTGCACGTTATTCCATTATAAAGTCCCCGTTTCTAGGCCTCAAAAGGGCCCGGACATCAGATTCAGCTCCTGTCTCCTGGAAGCCTCGCTGAGGAGCGATACAGCCCCCACCTGTATCCTCGACCCTTCACTTACTTCCTGCCTCGCAGTGCCCGGTGCAGCTTGGCTCTGCCTCTGAGTCTGCCAAGAGTATGTTATGATTCCAGCTATCAGTTCAGTCCTCCTTCTCTGCATTCCTGAGCTACTGAACTGCATCAATAGTTTCCGTCATTGTCTAGCCTATTCGGCTCCACGTTAGAGAAATACTGTATTAATGGTCATTTAATATTCTTCATCACGCACTACATGTAGAATAATGCATGGTCCAGTCTTAGAATCAAGTTAGCTTTTCCCCTCATGACTTCTAGTTTATATCCACATGTTCCCTAAACATTAGATACCAGATAGGGTTTAGGTACATGTCGCTCTGACCCTCCAGACTCTAGTCTCTGCTCCTAGCACAGAGTTCGTAGCCCCCAGCTTCTACTAGTAACACGTCATTGCCAGTTTTCGCGCACCATTAGGTTAGAGGTCCCGGCTCCTTAGGTAGCCCCCTCCTATGTTTCCGCCCATTCATGACATATTCTGTTACGTTTGCATCACATGTCTATGTATACTCCCAGTTACACCTCTTTTTACTGTTATCTTTCGCGACTGCTACGCGTCACGCCTCCTGCTCCACCCACTGTTACGCCTACTGCAATATAATGCTATGTGTTTGCGTTATGTATATAAGTCAATGTATTGTTATTAAAAGCTAGCGCGCTCATTCCAGATCAAGCCCCGGCAGCTGCTGGGCCCCAGTTGTCCTGCTGGGCCCTGTCACCTCTGTTCCTATGCAGGTTGTCCTGATCCTGTCCTTATGCTGTAATAAACCTGCAGAAACTCCTACTACCTCGAATCTTGACTCTTATTTTATTGAGCTGTCTGTTATTCATTCATTCATCCAAAAATAGATCCGGTATTATTTATTTATATACCACATAATGGCGCCCGAACAGGGACTTGCCCTTTCCCCACGCGTCGGTGAAGCCACGCCGACCCCCTGACCCTCTGCAGCCGTGACGGAACCATACCGGCCACGTGCAGATATTTCTGCTTCAAGTATCCCTCAGGCCCACGGAGGAGACGGAGGAGGCGGTCCAGCATCCGAACGAGACGGTGGAGGAACGCGGCGAGTCCCGACCAGAGCCCAAGCCGAGAGTCCAAGGTCCGAGGTATCCGGAGGCCCACCCGTAACTGAAGTCCGAAGTCCGAAGTTCGTCGTCGTAGCAGTCCAGTCCCGTCCGAGGCCTTCCGTTCTGTGCTGCCCGGTGAGTACCATTGCTGGGGTAGTATCTAGACAGGACCAATCTAAAATTGACTCCTGGTCCGTGGGTTGGTGGTGCCCAGACTCACAAACGAAGTGTTCACCTAGGTGGATACGGGTCTTGATGCGTCCCTTTGTGGGACCGGTATGTTCCGTACTGTTACAGCAGTGCATCCAGTAACTCTAGTCTGTTCCGTTCTCGAGAAATTCTGTTCTGTTTCTGTTCTCAGTATTTCAGGTAATATTCTGTTCGAACTGTTATTTATAATGTTCTTCATGTATTTTACTGTTGTGGTATGAGTGCGATGTGATTTCGTGTTTTTATTGTGTATTGTATTGTGTCCAGATTACAGTTCAGTCATGCCGCTCTTTTCCAAGTTACGTCAGATAAAAACTAGAAAGGGTCTGTTAGAGGAAGCAGTTCCTGTCCCGCCTAGGGACAGTCCAGGTCACTTTATGTATCAGAAACATGGCATAAGCGCCATAATGTATCTAGATTTATGGGTAGAGTATACCAAACAGTTAGAAGAAAAGTATAGATGGCCCGTATCGGGTACATGGGATGCCGAATGTATCATGCGAGTAGAAGAAGCATTATGGAAAAAGAAAGCCAGACAGTCACAGAAAGATGCCATCGAGTTATGGCGCAAGGAAGCTCATAGAAGAACGGAAAAGGAAGTCAGAAAGTCAGAGTTAAGTAGAGAATCCCAGGAACGAGCCCAAGAAAGAGAATTAATCGAGATAGGTGAACAAGTCAAAACCGAACAGTCAGACAGACAGAGGCATGCCCTAATTAAGGGTATGTATCCTCTCCTTGCCGAAGGTTTGCCAAAAGCGACCCCAGAGGCATCCAGTAATTTCCCGCCGCCATTAGTTCCGACCAAGCTACGTCACAAACCGACCGCAGCTGATATTTTTATTTCGTCCTACTTGGACGACACAGTCCCAGAATATGCAAATCCTGTTCGCGCTCCGCCAGTCCCTGTAAACCAGGCACTTCCCGCTCCTCCAGACACCGGAGTACCTGTTACGGTACCCCCGGTCCAGTCCGCCATACAAGTCCAGCCCACGTTACAATTACCGACTCTGCCAGGACGAAGAATGTCAGTCGACGATTCCAGTTTAGGGGCCGCGGGAGGAGGTCTTCCTCAAACCCCGCCGCCACACAAGCGTTTATCAGCACTCGAATTACATGCTCAAGCATCACAGCGTACTCCTAAAAGTAATAAGTCTGTCACAGAAATCAGACAAGCCCTTGGCGAATGTGTCTATGATCCAGTCCCAGGCGAGTATAATATGGTTTTATATTCCGTACGTGTAAGGAGAGTGACCGAGTATCTAGTCACCTTACCGAATATGAAAGAAGATCTAGACAGAATATATATCGTTTCATCCGTACAGGGGATGATCCAGAAAGTATTGGCGAGATTATGTCTCAAAGGAAAGCCGAGATCCAGCTCATGATATTAAAGTTCCTGATCAATTGTCTAATAAGAGAACAAGATTATCCGTCTAAAGATCCCGCCGAAATGAGAATCCTGACAAGGTGGAGTGATAATATAGCCGAGGGTAAGCACAAGACCGTCGGTGCTATGGAGAGTATGTACAAGAAAATTCGTAAAGAAATAATAAGGTTACACGAACAGCGTAAAGCAGCACAAGTAAGCGAGAAAGAAAGTATCTCTGATCCTGAAGAGGAAGAGAACGAGAATCCCGTCAGAATAGCGTATGTAGGAAAATCCAGATTTCCAGATCGCCATTTACGCCTAGAACCCAAGTCTATTTTTCATCATTCAGCGCCAGAACAAGGTTCCTTAGAACAAGTATTCCAAGCTACCGACCACATTCTGAAATCACGAATCGGTTACAGTGAGTTAAGTACCATGCATGAACAAGAACTAGCCCGATCAGCAGTCCGATGGATTACTGATTCTACCACTTTTCCAGACGAAATAGTGGCACAAATGTTTCTGAAACTGCCCCCAGCCGAGCAACGACTGGTGGGTATGTATATGATCCAGCACCTCATTACTCTGTATGAGGGTCAACATTCTGATCCAGGCCCGTTACACGATGTCCTGAACGAGTTACTCCAGTATAGATGGAGAGGTCTAGGTACCGATTTAACTAGTGTCATTCTAGAACAGCGTCACAAGTATAGAACGTTTCTGAACCCGCATTTTGTTCATGTCTCACCCCCAGAAAGTAAATCATTCTACATAGACAGACAGAATCCGTTACGAGAAGTCCACCCAGTCCAAGGGGCGGGTGGCGTAATGCAACGAGTGTTTGTATACACTCCGATTTCAAAGATGGAACTTCTTGAAATGAAGAAATTAATTCCCTGTCATGATAAAGATCCAGCAGGGTTCCATAGAGAATTAAAAGACATGCTCCGTATGGGAGAATACACTTACCCAGACATCATTAAAATGTTAAAGGTCCTGTTACCCGCAGGGGTGTATGAAAAGTTAAAGGAAAAAGAATGGGAGGTGGGAGAGAAAAAGATCGATTGGGCAGCTCTAGAAGCTGAAGACAAGGCACGAGTACCAGGTACCGGTCTTGGAGATAAATGTAAAGAATTACCAGAATTACTGATTCAAGTTCTACCCAGATTATTGACAACTAGGAAAGAAGACTGGGATGCAATCTCAGCCTGTAAACAGAAACAAGATGAAGATATTAGTGATTTTTATTCTAGATTTGAAAAATGTTTCAGTATTAACAGTGGTCTCAAGACAAGTAGTGAGTCATACCCTCATCTTTTCGTTACTAAATTAGTCGAGAATTCAAGCCCACAAATTAAAAACCGAGTTTTGAAAGTCGAAAGCACCTGGCAAGCAAATACTCCGTCCCAGATGCTCCAGATGCTCCAGTATCACCAGAATAGAATCAGGGAAGAGCAAGAACACGAGAGAAAACGTATGAAAGACACGAAAATGAAAGTGCTAGTTGCACAATCTGTTCCTCAAGACAGTCAGAAGAGGGGTCCGAATCAAGCCAGTCATCCTGCAGCTCCCGTTAAAGGGAATTGCAATTATTGTAAACAGCCAGGTCATTTTATAAACGAGTGTGCAGTTCTGAAACACAACATAGCTACTGGTAAGACTAAAGAAAGACCACGTCCGCCTAGACAAGAACAAGTTTCACAGATTCCTCAGTCACTGAATGCACAACAGACAGTTACAGTACCGCAGCCCATTGCTGCAACACAGCACGTTACATCGCAGATGTACCAGTATGCACAGTCCGAGTATCCAGAGTATCAGCCATATTCATGAAACAGCCTAGAGAGGGAGGTAGGCTTGCCTCTCATCGAGATACCTGTAGATCAAGAAGGTCCCTATGTTCACAGTCAAGTATTAGGGAAAGACAGAAAGTTTTTGATCGATACAGGGGCAAGTAGGACCACAATTAATCATGCCGAAGTTCCAGGGGCTCCGCTCTCAGGCTCAAGAAATGTTTCCCTTGGATTTTCAGGAAAGCCAATAGTTAATGAGATATCAAAGCCAGTCACTCTAGAAGTAGGTCCATTGTCCCGCACTACTGATCTGTTACTTACTAAGTCATGTCCAGAAAACCTATTAGGCATTAAGACACTGAAAGAATTAGGTGCAGTTATTTGCTGTTCCCCAGAGGGAATACGTCTGTTCCTACGTGACTTTAAGGGTCACTATGTATTACGAGATTTTGATCCCAGATTGTCTAATGTTCCGCAGCACTTATGGGCGCAAGGTCCAACTGATGTAGGTTATATGCAAATCACACCCCATCGTGTGACTCTCAAGCCAGGTGTAGTGTTACCCCGAATCAGACAGTACAGATTGCCACCTGAGGCTGTAGCAGCCTTATCCAAAATTATTGACGAGCTCATGGCTCAAGGAGTAGTTGTAGAAACTGACTCCAATATATGCAATTCTCCGATCATTCCAGTCATGAAACGTACTGATCCGAATGCACCCCCAGTATATCGATTAGTGATTGATTTACGAGAGCTTAATAAATGTATTATTCCTCAGTACCCAGTTGTCCCAGATATTTCTTCCCTGTTAACTGCTATTGATTCCGAAGCCATGTTTTTCACTGTCATAGACCTCAAGAATGCATTTTTTAGTGTTCCAATTCATCCAGACAGCCAGTTTCTTTTCGGATTTTGTTTAAATGGAAGGAGCTATATGTTTACACGCGCTCCTCAAGGTTTCACAGAAAGCCCTAGTATTTACAGTCAAGCACTCAAGAGACAACTAGACAACATTCACATGCCAACTGACACTGCCCTGCTCCAGTATGTCGATGATCTACTGATCACAGCCCGTTCTGAACGTGCTTGCGAGCGAGCATCCCTTACAGTCCTGTATTTTCTAGCCGAGATGGGGCACAAGGTGTCACCTTCGAAGCTTCAATTCTGTGTCCAGCAAGTGGTATACTTAGGACACTTGCTGTCCAAGAGGGGTAGGCAGTTGACACCCGACCGTATCCAGTTAATAGCGAGTCTTCCCCAGCCCAGAACCCAGAAGGAGGTACGTGCCTTTATCGGCCTTACTTCTTATTGTAGACAATGGATTCCCCAGTATGCATTTCTAGCCAAGCCACTGATACAGTTAACGACACAGGAGGCAGCCGTATCGACTGTCCTCCCTTGGACATCTGAACATACACTTAGTTTCAACGAGTTAAAGAAAGCCCTATGCCAAGCTCCAGTTCTAGCTACACCGAACTACAGTAAGCCTTTTACACTTTTCGTTACAGAACGCGAAGGTACAGCATTATCTGTTCTCACACAAGATCAAGCAGGACAATACAAGCCCTGTGCTTATTTTTCGAGCACATTAGATCCAGTCGCCCAGGCGTTGCCTGCGTGCCTCAAGTCAGTTGCAGCCACAGCACTAGCTATCAGACAAAGTGATTCCATAGTTTTAGGACATACTCTGACAGTACAAGTCCCACATTCAGTAGAAGTTCTTTTAAACCGAACACAAACTCAGCACTTGACAATTGCACGTTTAACAGGTTATGAATTGACACTGTTCCAGCCACATATAGAAATTAGACGCTGCAACGTTCTGAATCCTGCTACACTGTTACCATCAGTTAATTCAAATCCAGACCCACATGATTGTGTGGAAGTAGTTAACATTACGACAAAGCCAAGACAAGACCTGACAGACATTCCGTTACCAGATTCCGACCTGACACTTTATGTGGATGGTTCATGTATGAGAACTAGTACAGGAGAACTAGTCGCCGCGTATGCAGTGACTACTGACACCGAAGTTATTGAAACACACCGTATTGATACCCTGTCCGCTCAAGCAGCAGAGCTAGTCGCTCTGACACAAGCCTGTATACATGCCAAGAACCTGAAAGTTAATGTTTACACAGATTCACGTTACGCATTCGGAGTTGTACACGACTTCGGAGTGCTCTGGCAGGAGAGAGGTTTCATGACTTCTCATGGAACCAAGATTCAGCATGGTCTCCTTATTCAAGCCCTGTTAGATGCCATACATTTACCGACATCTATTGCTATCATGAAATGCAAAGCACATACGAAAGTTACAGACATTATTTCCCAAGGTAATGATCTAGCAGACCGCACAGCCAAGCTTACAGCACAGACTCCAGACATTCCAGTTAATCAGACACATACTCCAGATCCGATTACATGCATGACAGTTAAGGACCCTACACAAGATGTCATAGATATCCAGTTACATGCTACTCCCAATGAAATCAAGAAATGGTCTGAACAAGGAGGGGTCCAGACAGATCAAGGATGGTTAACGAAGGGTAGAGCCACATGGTTTCTTCCCGATTCGATGGTTCAAGTCATTATCAATTCCGCACATAGTCCAGCACATTTAGGAGAAAAAGCTATGTTAGACAGTATCCAGAACATCTGGTTCAACAAGCATTTACGAGCTGCAGCCAAGCAGAAAGTCCGCACCTGTATGATATGTTGTCAGTTTAATCCAGGTAAAAGTGTCCCGGTGGAACAAGGTGGTTTCCAGCCCCCTGACCACCCTTTTGAGGTCCTCCAGATGGATTATATCCAGATGGAGCGATGTCGAGGTTTCAAGTATGTCCTTGTAGTTGTATGCGCTTTGTCCAGGTGGACAGAAGCATATCCAGTCCCAGATTACACAGCCGCGACCACTGCCAAGCAGTTGGTTCGTGAATTCTTCCCTAGATATGGACTCCCTAGAGTCGTATATTCTGATAACGGCCAGCCATTCTCATCTGAACTGATGAAGCACGTTTCCCTTTTGTTAGGGTACCAGTGGAAGTTCCATTGTGTACGCCATCCTGAAGCAGCCGGTCTGGTCGAGAGACATAATCAGACCCTGAAAATCCGTATTGCCAAAGTCTGTAAAGAAAAAGGTGTGGACTGGCTAGTAGCTCTGCCAGTCGCTTTGTTTTATATGCGCATGGTCGCACATTCTAGATCAGGTCTGTCCCCGTATGAGGTCGTATTCGGCCGCCCCCCTAACATGTGGGGTACTCCTAGACCCCGAAGTATTACCGATGTGTCATGTAATATGCTGACAGATTACCTAGCTTCCTTGATGTCTGCCCTCAACTCATGTCGTTCACAGGTTGCTGCCGCCTTTCCAGACAATACCGAGGTGGCACCGCACGAGATCGTTCCAGGCTCCTTGGTGATGATCAGAAATTTCGACAGATCAAGTCCGCTGGAACCACGTTGGAAGGAGCCACGTCAGGTCCTCTTGACCACCCGTACCGCCGTCAAGTTGGAAGGCAGAAAAGGATGGATCCACCTTTCTCATGTAAAACTTTTTAAAGGACTGAAATCCGTTTCTAAAAACATTTCCCAGGATTTGAAGGACTGCCAGAATATTGCTCTTAAGGACTGTCCCGCACAAGACATTATTACAACCCCTCCCTTGTTAGAGAAAACTCCGCAACAGGAGTATAAGTTAAAGCTCAGGTCTAGTAAAATAAGTCAGTCAGTTTGATTGTATAAGTCCTCCCCTAGGTGAAACGGTTAGACTGTTTCTGACATGTATAAAATAGACCCCCATAGTGAGAGAGTCAGTCAAAGTTCAATCAGATGTATCGTTTTTCTGAGTTTCATATTATTCATCAGCATAATGATTTCCTGCACCAGCTATGCGTTCTATCTGTATTTTCCAGTTCCTCATGTAAATATGTCTGCTAATGCTACAGTAGAGCACACGTTTAGTGATCTGCCTCCTCATGAACTCTCTTACCGCCTCGCTATGCGCAACAACTCATTTATCCGTATGTTACATTACTCACACCAGACCAGCAATGCCACTAATTGTTGGGTGTGTGGTCGACTCCCCCCTTTCCAGACACCGAAGGGAGTTCTGCCACTCTTTCCTTATCCATTCTCACACAATGGTTCGTGTGGAGCATGGTCCACGTTAACGTCATCCTTAACAGATATGTCTTTTTTTAACAGTACATGTTTCTCAGACAAGCAAGGTTTCCCCCACAGAACAGGTTTAGATCTAGAAAATGAAGTATATAATTTAGGTAATTATTCGTCGAATTTCATGGTCCTGAATGTTCAGTCTGATACTACTCCAGACTTACCTGCTATTTCAGTACTACCTGTCAAAGGCGAATTATGTGTCCGTAGTTATGGTTCCATACATGTAGGTCATAGTGAATGTACTACTGTTATCCAGTATAGTGACAGTGGGAAATCTGTTTTCAAAACTTCACGTCATTCTTATTTTATTTGTGGTCAAACTGCATATGTCCGTCTGCCCCTCGATTGGGAGGGAACCTGTTACATTGCTTTCCTACTGCCACCTGTTTTCCTAGCCCCATCTGATTATCACAGAAACACACATCTAGTACACATTAGACATAGAAGGGAGTCCCCAATTGTCGATTATACTGAAACTACTCTAGAACAGTATACAGATTTCAATAAAGGTTTCTTCTTCTTTGTAGGACCTGTCCAGAATAGTAAACTGATCCGTAGGTTAACAAGAACCCTTGAAGCTGTAGTAAATGAGACTGCCTCTGCTCTAGGTAACCTAACCGAAGAACAATCTGCTATGAGATTTGTCGTTTTGCAAAATCGTCTCGTCCTTGACGTCATACTGGCCGATAGGGGCGGGGCCTGTAGAGTCATCGGATCTAGTTGCTGCATTTTCATTCCAAATAACGCGCCGTCTGTTTATTCAGCTATAACCAGACTCCATAAAATTGCCCATCTGTTACACCAAGATCCAGGCACCTGGACATGGTCCGGTTGGTTCTGGAATATAATTTCCGCATGGGGATGGAAAGTCCTGTCCTTTTTAGGTATTGCAGTAACGATCATATTTAGCTGCTGCCTCTGTATACAATGTGGCCCTGCGATTTGCAGCATGTGTGCTACCTCTTGTATTCCTAGTCCCAAGCCCCGTTCTAAATCCCGTTCCAAGACAATTCGAGACGAGCAAATGGTACTGTATGAAATGATAGACGGTATCATGAATATTGATGTGTCCTGATGGAAACGTAGTGACAAGGAGGGAATGTGGAAAAGTAAATTTTGCCATGTTCTGTGTCCCTACGCTTCATCCATCATATGTTATGTGTGCATGACCAATATGCATATGTTATTCCCCATGTCTGATTAATGACGCAATTACAGTGGTGTCCACCTCTGGTATGTCAGTTCCCAGTCCTCGTGAATACTACGAATATCAGGCCTATGTAAAGTTATATCGCCACGTTTCTCAGTGTGCACGTTATTCCATTATAAAGTCCCCGTTTCTAGGCCTCAAAAGGGCCCGGACATCAGATTCAGCTCCTGTCTCCTGGAAGCCTCGCTGAGGAGCGATACAGCCCCCACCTGTATCCTCGACCCTTCACTTACTTCCTGCCTCGCAGTGCCCGGTGCAGCTTGGCTCTGCCTCTGAGTCTGCCAAGAGTATGTTATGATTCCAGCTATCAGTTCAGTCCTCCTTCTCTGCATTCCTGAGCTACTGAACTGCATCAATAGTTTCCGTCATTGTCTAGCCTATTCGGCTCCACGTTAGAGAAATACTGTATTAATGGTCATTTAATATTCTTCATCACGCACTACATGTAGAATAATGCATGGTCCAGTCTTAGAATCAAGTTAGCTTTTCCCCTCATGACTTCTAGTTTATATCCACATGTTCCCTAAACATTAGATACCAGATAGGGTTTAGGTACATGTCGCTCTGACCCTCCAGACTCTAGTCTCTGCTCCTAGCACAGAGTTCGTAGCCCCCAGCTTCTACTAGTAACACGTCATTGCCAGTTTTCGCGCACCATTAGGTTAGAGGTCCCGGCTCCTTAGGTAGCCCCCTCCTATGTTTCCGCCCATTCATGACATATTCTGTTACGTTTGCATCACATGTCTATGTATACTCCCAGTTACACCTCTTTTTACTGTTATCTTTCGCGACTGCTACGCGTCACGCCTCCTGCTCCACCCACTGTTACGCCTACTGCAATATAATGCTATGTGTTTGCGTTATGTATATAAGTCAATGTATTGTTATTAAAAGCTAGCGCGCTCATTCCAGATCAAGCCCCGGCAGCTGCTGGGCCCCAGTTGTCCTGCTGGGCCCTGTCACCTCTGTTCCTATGCAGGTTGTCCTGATCCTGTCCTTATGCTGTAATAAACCTGCAGAAACTCCTACTACCTCGAATCTTGACTCTTATTTTATTGAGCTATCTGTTATTCATTCATTCATCCAAAAATAGATCCGGTATTATTTATTTATATACCACAAAGTAAGCAAGGCACATATTTCTTCAAAAAAAAAAATCCCTATCAAAACCAGCTCAACGAATGCTTCCAACACAGACACACAATCCTTCCTTTATATCTAAATTTATATTTCCAAATAAAGGTTGTGAGTAAAACAATGAAAGCCTCAAGAACACTCCTTAGTCACTTACATTGGTCGATCAGGGGTATTGTAGAGCTGAAATCCAATCTGTCATTAGCAAAGTCCAATATAAATCCTCAAAGGACAAAGTTCAATGGTAGTCAAAAAGGCACCAATCCAGTAAAAATCAAAATGTCGCGCAGGTTCGTCCGGGGTTATGTAACATCGTCGCCAATGTTACAAAGGATGCACGAAGTCGATTTTGAAAAGAAGATCCTTTAATCACGAAACATAACCCCAAAGACAGAGGAATGACGGACGCAGCCGCCGGTCAGCTCTCACCACCCGATCTGCCCCAACATCCCACATTAAAGAGGAACGTTATGACCTATTACAATTCATAACAAAAGCTCACAAATGGAGCGTGAGGACCGTGTAGCGCTCGAGCCAGGAGAGGCAGAATGCAGGCTGGCTCGAGACACAACACGGTGCAGCAGCACAAGACATAACACTATGCACTTGAAAAATTATTATTTTTATGGTCGAGGTCTTGTGTTTTGTAAGCTGAAAATTGAAAATGTTTTATTTATGTAATCTTTTACTTGGGTGAGCTGCCCATGGTCGGTTGCATGTCTTTCACTTATTTTTTAAATATTTTGCATCTCTGTGTGTATATGTGACTTTTATGGTTGATCAAAAACCAAATAAAGTTTTATTAACTGAACTGATAGCAATCTGCTATCTTTTCTACTCGCTGTTCCTCTAATCACAGCAGCCATGTTGATTGGAAAAAAGGTGCCAGCTGTTTTTAGGGTCAAGCCTGCCATAGCATGCGCTAGAGTATGCATCTTGCTTGCAAGACTATATTGTTAACTGATAGGGCTTGGAGGCTGCCCGTTGCTTACCATTTGTTGCTTTGCGTGGCACTCTTCGTTGCAGTCTTGTACTTCGCAAAGGCAGGCCTAACATAATGTCCATTCCTCTGTGTGGAGCAGGAACCAATCACTGATTAATTCAACATAATCAGTGCCCGTCCACTGCTCCCCACTTGATTGAGGTACTGTTTTGTTCTGCTTAACTTTTAGTGCCTGCAAACAAGCTTGTGACTAGCAAAGAATGTGCCCAGCAGGACAAAGAAAATTGCAAGGATGTATTTCCTATAGTTAAATTCTTTTATTTTTCTAAGTCTTATTTACTCATTTTGCACTCATGTTGTCTTGTGTTTTTCCTCACGGGCACTGTTCTCAAAAGATGAGGACTATCTTATTGCAAAGCGACATTGTTTCTTTCTTATGTGTAATTTCTGAAATGATGCTTTAACACATAATTGTGCAGTACACACCAATCTACCCCACTCCAATCCGTCCAACTCCAATCCACACCAATTCACCCCACCTCACCCTACACCAATCAGCCCCACTAAATCCAACCCAGGGCAAACCAATCCAGTCCACTCCAACCAAGTCACTCACTTCAATCCAATCCACCATGCACCAATTATGTTATGTTATTAGTTATTAGTTCATTTTTATAGCGCACGGCTACTCAAAAAGAGTGTCCCGGCGCTTTTATTGGAGAAGGCAAAGAAGCTGCAACATAATAACATAACACCAAAAGAAAGACTAAAAGAGCAGTAAGCCAGGAATTCAAGAGAGAACGGCTACTGAGTAAAAAGCCACGTTTTAAGGCCTTTCCTAAAAACCAGCAAGCTAGTGGCTCCCCGCAGGGCCAGCGGCAAAGAGTTCCATAGCTGAGATGCCAGCAATCCAAAAGAGCGCCCGCCAAGGCGCGCTTTCTTTACCCGAGGGACAAACAGCAAGGTGCAGGGATTCCGACCTCAGAGATCTGGTCGGATGATAAAAGACCAGTCTCTTTTGAAGGTACTTAGCTCCCCCCTTGTGAAGAGCTTTATAGACCAAGGTCAGAGCCTTAAAGGCGATCCTCTTGCGGATGGGCAACCAATGTAACGTTACCAGCAAGCCCGAGGCACTAGAGCGCCTACTAAGGCCAAAGATTGCCCTAGCCGCGGCGTTCTGCACCACTTGAAGGCGCTGCAGCAAGTACTCTGGAAGGCCCAGGTAGAGAATGTTGGAATAATCCAACCTGGACCCAATCAGAGCCTGAACTGTCAGCGTCCTATGTTCCACGGATAACAGAGGAAGAAACCTCCGCAGCATCCTAAGGATGCCAAAGCACATGCCCGACACCCCTAGGATCTGAGATTTCAAGGTTAACCTGTTATCCAGCTTCACCCCTAGATTCTTTGCAACCTGAGAGGAACAGGATGGAGGGAACATATCCCGTGGCCACCAAGTCTGCCAGACGGGTTCGGTGTCACACCCAAAGAACAGTACTTCGGACTTGTCGGAATTGCACTTAAGGCTGTTTAGATGGAACCAATGGAAAACAGCCCCAAGGCAATCCCGAATACTCTCCCCATCAAAGTCGCCTCCTCTCGTACACGAGAAGAGGAGCTGGGTGTCATCCGCATAGGATACGATCTGGGCACCATGCGACTCCACCAGTGCCGCCAACGGGGTCATAATGATGTTAAAGAGGGTCGGGCTCAAAATAGAGCCCTGAGGGACCCCAACTCCCAGAGGCGGCATCACGGCGGAATCAGGCGGGGCCCAGATCGTCTGCCGGCGGCCGGCAAGAAAGGAAGAAAACCAGTCGAACACCGTCCCCCGTATGCCTATCTCGCGAAGTCTTGCGAGAAGACCATCATGGGGAACGGTGTCGAAAGCCGCCGACAGGTCTAACATCACCAGCATGACTTTGCCCCCAGAGTCCAGAACCCCTTTAATGGTTTCCGAAACCTCCAGGAGCGCAGTCTCCGTGCTAAGATGGGGACGAAAGCCCGATTGGGTGGCGTGCAAGATCTCATTAGATTCCAGAAAATTGGAAAGCACGCCTTGAACGTGCTTTTCCAGAATCTTCGTGAGGGCCGGCAGCAGGGAGATGGGCCTATAATTGACTGGGGCCTTCGGGTCTAGGCCAGATTTTTTAAGCAAGGGTATCACCATCGCCTGCTTCCAGGTTTGCGGGACCACACCTAGCCTCAGTGAAAGATTCAGCAGCGGATTAGCCAACGGGTTGATCACCTCCGCGACTTTCGCTAGAAATTTAGCCGGGCATGGGTCAAGGGGAGAACCCGATTTTAAATTGCCCATTAAAGCCAGGGAGTCCGGAGCAGAGATTGGAGGAAACACACTCAACGTCACCCTAGGCCCAGCCTGTGGCAGTGTATTGATGTCACGTTCAGTTTGGCCCACAGACATTGGTACTAGGAATGACTCCTGGATGCGTTGGATCTTGCTCGTAAAGAAATCAGCAAGATCCGCAGCCCAGGTACCAGATGGTTTTTGGTCCGAGGTGTTCGACCAAGGTGAGGTAAATTCTCTCACGATGGAGAATATCTCCTTGCAAGAATTGGAAGCAGCATCAATTCTCCTGGCTAGATACGCTTTTTTTTCCAGGCGAATGTCCCGGTGATAAGCCTTGACCACCGTTTTATAGGTCAGCTTGGCAACAGTGTCATATTGTGCCCGCCAAGCTCTTTCGGCTACCTTGCACTGCTGCCGCGTAGCCGACAGTGCAGCGGTAAACCAAGGCGCGGAGACCCGTTTCGGTGTCGGGCGAGATGTTACTTCCGGGGCAAGATCGTTTAGCCTGTCCAAAAACCAGTCCTGCATGGTCTGCAAATCCCTGTCTAAATCGCCTGAAAAGAGGCAAGGATGGGCCACAACTGCTTGCGCCAGCATCTCTGGGGTTACTCGATGGAATGCCCTGTGGACACGACCCTGTTGATGTGCCGGGGTAGGCACTGACTTACCTATGCCCTTGATCACAAATTTGGCAAGGAAGTGGTCTGACCAAAGGACAGGAGTAACCTCTATACCCTCAAGAGGGACAGACGAGAAAACTTGATCAAGGGTGTGCCCCTTCTCATGCGTAGGCTCCCGAAGGTAAGGGATAAGTCCCAAAGGGGTTAGCGCCTCAGAGAGTTTGGTGGCAGCCGGATCGGATGGATCATCCAACCGAAAGTTGAGATCGCCAGCCACGATAACCCACTCCTAACTCAACCCACTTCAATCTGCCCAACTCCAATTTATCCCACTCCAATCAAAACAATCTGCCCCACTCCAATCTTCTGCACTTCAATCTGTCCCACTCAGATCCAAAAAATCTGCCCCAGTCCAATCCAAAACAATTTTCCTCAATCCAGTCCAAAACAATTTTCCCCACTCCAATCTAAAACAACCTGCCTCACCCTATTATTTATTTACCATGCTGTTCTAGGTACTTAGCACCCATCAGGACAAGATGTCATATGAAGATATTTCAAACTTGATCAACAACATAGCCAACATATTAGCTTATTCAGGCAATGAGGCACAAAGGATATATTCATTTATAGCTGAAGTCGAAACAGCTAGCACCAGCCCTGGCAACGTTCAAAACAATATAAAGCAGTTATTATATCTGAAAAAAAGAGAAATCAGCCAACGTCTCCACGCAAGTACATTAATTAAATATCATCGTACACAATGGATTCCATGTGGAATACGCATCGCATTGAAACCATCACTATCAAAAATAGCCCTCGATTTAAAGAAAGATGGTACACGATCTTAAACAAGTACTCCCTAGCTCTTTTTTTGCTTATAGTAGAAGAACTAGCTATATTGATTGGGGTTCTTAGCGGGGAAATCAACCAACTAAAGCAAGAATTAACTACAAAAATGCAAGATGTCATTTGAAGTTATTTCAAACTTGATCAACAACATAGCCAACATATTCGCTTATCAGGCAATGAGGCACAAAGGATATATTCATTTATAGCTGAAGTCGAAACAGCTAGCACCAGCACTGACAACGTTCAAAACAACATAAAGCAGTTATTATATCTGACAAAAAGAGAAATCGGCCAACGTCTCCACGCAAGTACATGAATTAAATATCATCGTACACAATGGATTCCATGTGGAATACGCATCGCATTGAAACCATCACTATGCAAAAATAGTCCTCGATTTAAAGAAAGATGGTACGCGATCTTAAACAAGTGCTCCCTAGCTCTTATTTTGCTTATAGTAGAAGAACTAGCTATATTGATTGGGGTTCTTAGCGGGGAAATCAACCAACTAAAGCAAGAATTAACTACAAACATGACAGTTGAACAGTGGGCGGATGTATTAAAAGATATGAATGATCAACTGGAGAAACACACACAGGAGATCAATGAATGAAAGATTGGAAAATATAAACAAGACATTATAGACTATAAACTTGGAGAGGGCTATACTTGGGCTGAGGAATATGCCAAGCGGAGGCAAAACAAACCTGTGTATAAAACCTCTGAGACTAAAACTACCTCATCTGACAGTGACGCAGCATCAAGAAGAGAAAGGGGTGCCACTCCAGTATCAACATCTCAGACTACAATAGCTTCAGTTACCCAACAAGGCTCTTTTTTAGGACAAGGCCCACTACAAAACGATGCACCAGGAAGGGCAAGCACAAGACAAGAGCCGAGAGAAGTTCCAATCTCTGAGAAGAGAATCACTAGGAGTCAGAAAATATGAATGAGGATGACTTGGTCATCAATATTTCTGCATACTCTTTAAGCAACACAGAAAAGGAAGTTCTAAGGAAAGGCACTTTGTTCATCCCGACATACCATACAAATCCTCTAGAGTTGGAAGTGAGTCTATTTAAGTTCATGTGGACATTACGTCTCAAACACTATTTCACAAACATAGTCACTAACCAACCAACAGTAGATGAGACCACTCTGAAAGGTTTAAAACCCAAGAGTACCTTCGTGGTCCCTGTCAGCCACAAAATCCTGGATTCCTTTGAGACTATTGTTAAGCATCATCTACCCAGTCTAGACAAATATAAAAAAGCATCATAACTTAACCATAAAGAGGCATCTTAACGAACATCGCCAATAACCCCACTATCAAGTGCACAATGGCAAACAAAGTAGGAGCGCTGGTAATAATGGATGCCACTTTTTACTTTCAAGGTGTACAAGAACATGTATATGACGGCAGCACTTACATGAGATTACCCACCGACCCTACAAGGGAATTTGGTCAAGTTCTGAAAAATCTATTGGATACAGCCTTACACAGAGGGACCATCTCTGAAAGGGATAAGAGATACCTCCTTCAACCAAAACCCGAGATCTCCTTTATTTGATATAATACCCAAAATTCACAAGAACTTACAAAAACCTCTTTTCAGACCCATAGTTTCCAACCGTGGGTCTCTACATGAACCAATCAGCAAATATTTGGATAAAAATTCACAAGTGGTGGTACAGCAGATGACCACATACATCAAAGACACCACCGATTTCCTCAACAAGATACAAAAAATTCATTTGGAGACAAAGCGGGAAGTTTGGCTCTGCACTATTGATGTGAAAGTGCTCTACACCTCAATTCCACACTAAATGGGGATAGAAGCATTGGAATTTTTCATAGCCAGAACCAATTGGAATGAAGATTTGTAACATTTTCTACTGCAAATAATGAACTTCACACTATATCACAGTTACTTCTCCTGGGAGAAAGAGTACTTTTTACAGCTCACCGGAACATCAATGGGCAACTGCGCCGCTCCCAGCTATGCAAATCTCTTCATGCATAAATACGAGACTGCGCATATACTTACCAATAACATCTGGGCAAAACATTTGGCATTCTTTATCAGATACATAGATGACATCTTCCTTCTATGGAAGGCCACAGAACGAGAACTGACATTGGCAATTGAACATTTAAATTCAATCGGTCAACGATTTCCATATACCCATGAATCCAGTAAACGTTCCATCAATTACCTGGACATCAACATCATAAGGAACGGGAACAAATTGGAAACCAACATGTACAGGATGCCCACAGACCCCAATCATATATTACACTTCACCAGTTTCCATCAGTCATCAATAAAACGGCATTAACCCTATTCACAGCTACTTCGGATAAAAAAAATAACATCAGAGCCTGACAAACTATCCGAAAACATACAAGCAATGGTGAAAAGATTTGAGGACAGCAGGTACCCACCAGAAGTTCTCAAAGAAACAGATCAAAGGGTTACACAAATGTCACGGGAGCAACTTTTAATCCCAGTCACTAAATCCAACAAGGGCGAACGCATGGTTATGGTATCCAAATACTCTACCTCCAGTGCAGCATTAAAAAAACTGATTATTAATATTACCCTATGTTAAGCACTGAACCCGATTTCAACGGCATATTTAACCAGCAACCACTGTTCGCATATGAGAGGAGCAAAAATACTGACAACATCATTTCCACCGCAAGATCAGCAACAGAGCCTCAACAATACAACAGGACCATACCGTGTTACAACTGTAATAACTGCAATAATGTCATCCTAGGTAATTCCGTCACCTTTCCACAAAGAGGCCATATCATTAAGCTACGCACCACAGTCTCATGCGACAGTATGAATGTTATTTACATGCTCAAATGCCCTTGCGGTTTAGCCTACATAGGCAAAACAGAATGAAAAATCAAAGTAAGAATAAAGGAACATAAAAGTAATATTGGACACACAATCAGAAATCATGTGTAGCCACGCATTTTCAGTCTCACCATCACAACGTGAGTCAATTGCACTTCATGATTTTGGATGATTTTGGAGTCCATTAAACCCAGAGAGGGTACGATCATCACCAGATTCCTTTTACAAAGATAAATCTTTTGGATAAGAATGTTGGACACATTGCATCCTAACGGTCTGAATGACCGGATGGAATATAGCTGTTTTTTATAATTTTCATGGCTATTCTTCAACTTGTTTCAATATGGTGTTCATAATGTTGAATTTACTACATTGTTTCTGAAACATCAGTTATGACACTTAGTTTTTCCTCCGTTTACAACATGAACCATGGTTTACTCTCACAACACCTAGCCATCAGACTCTCTTCTCACGAATCTCACACCTGCCACCTTTGTTTTCTAGGCAGCACTTGGCTTTGGTTGATAGTAATTTTTATTCACACCCGTAGACTCACACCCATAGCGTAGTTCTATGTCATTCATTTTCCTTATTTTTCTCAGTTTCTCTTTTTCTTATGGATCAGTTTTTCAATACCACTTATTGATCTATTGCACACTCTAAGATGGCAGTAGTTATTGGCTGTCCGATACTCTCGCACAGTCTGCTTTCTAGCTTTATCACCTTGGCCGCAATTTCACGTGTTTACCCTTCACTGAGCGTTCACCCTTTACAGATTGTTTTTAAACATGGATCCTCATGGAACCCGGGGCTTCTAACTTACAGGTGTGCATGCACCTACACCGGTATTTCCTCTTACAGGAATGCCGGGGGTCGACCCTCTCCAATCTGCCCTGCTACAAAAATCTGCCATACTCCAACAATCTACCCACTACAATCCATACCAATCTGCCACACTACATTCCAAAACAATCCACCCCACACCTATCCAAAACAATCTGACCCATTCCAAACTAAAACAATCTACCCCACTTCAATCAGCCCCACTCCAATCCAAAACAGTCTGCCCCACTCTAATCTGCCCCACTCCAATCCAAAACAATCTGTCCTTCTCCAATCTGCCCCACTCCAATCTGCTCCACTCCATTCAGAACAATCTGCCCACTCCAATACGCCCCACTCTAATCAGCCTCATTCCAACAATCTGCCCAACTCTAACAATCTACTCAATCCAATCCAAAACAATCTGCCTCACGCCAATCCAAAGCAATCTACCACTCCAATCTAAAACAATCTGACCCACTTCAATATGCCCCACTCCAATCGGCCCCACTCAATCCAAAAGAATGTGCCCCACTCCAATCTGCCCCTCTCCAATCCAAAACAATCTGTCCCACTCTAATCTGCCCCACTCAATCTAAAACAATCTGCCCCACACCAATCTGTCCCATTCCAATCTGCCCCACTCTAATCCGCCCACTCCAATCTGCTCCACTCCAATCCAAAACAATCTGCCCACTTTAATCCACCCCACTGCAATCTGCATTCGACTTCAACCCAACCCACTCACACCAGCTCAATTCACCTCAATCCAATTCACCATAATCACCACACTCTAATCCAATCCACCCTACACAAATCCAAACCAACCCAATTCAATCTACCTCACTTCAAATCCAATCCACCTCGGCCCAATCTAATCCACCACTTGTCCGCCCCTATGTATCCCACTCCAATCCAAAACAATTTGGCCATGCCAATCTGTCCCACATCAATCTACCACGCTCCAATCCAAAACAATCTGCCCCACTCAATCCAAAACTATCTCACCCCCTCCAGTCCAAAACAATCTGCCCCACTCCAGTCTAAAACAATCTGTTTACTCCAATTTGTCCCATTCCAATCCAAAACAATATGCCCCACTCCAATGTGCCTCTCGCCAATCCAAAACAATCTGCCCCACTCCAATTTGTCCCACTTCATTCCAAAACAATCTACTCCACTCCAGGATGTCTGCCCCACTTCAATCAGCCCCACTCCAATCCAAAACAATCTGCCCCACTCTAATTAATCGGAAACAATCTGCCCCACTCCAATCCATCCCACTTCAATCTGCCCCACTCCAATCTACCCCACTCCAATCCAATCCACCTCACCCCAATCCATTCCAATCCATCCCACTCCAATCCCCCCACCTGTCTCAATCCAATCCACCCCCAATCCAGCCAAATCCAATCTACCCCACTAAAACCACCCCACCCCACTATAATCCACCCCACTCCAATCCACCCCACCTGAATCTAATCCACCTCAATACAATACAATCCATCACACCCCAAACCAGTTCACTCCACCCCAACCCAATCCACCTTACTTCAATACAATACAATCCATCACAACCTAAACCAGTTCACTCCACCCCAACCCAATCCACCTCGCTTCAGTCCAATCCACCCTACTCCACCCCACACCTCTGCAATGCAATTTACTCCACACTTATCCACCCCCCCAACACCAGTCCAACTCACCTCACTTCAATTCATCCTACTCCTTTCCACCCCACTCCATTGCACCCCACTCAATTCCACCCAACTTCAGTCCACCCAGTTCCAGTACTCCACTCCAGTCCACTCCACAGCATTCTAATCAACCCCAGTTCAATCCAACCCATTCCAGTCCACCCCACCCCAATCTAATTCATCCCATCCAGTCCATTACACTCCAACTCACCACACTGCAGTTTAGTGCACCCCAGCCTACTCAAATCAACCCAACTCTACCCTAATACAATCCTCCCCACTCCAGTCTTTTAACTTTAATAATCTTACTTTGGTCAAAAAATATTAGACCATAAAAGCACCAAACAGATAGACATACAGATAGCATAATCAGAAATAAAACCATATCAGTCCTGTTACAAAGCACATTTACATTGTTACTATAATACAAAATACCAGAGTCTAATAATTAATTTTCGATCTTAAAAACAATTCATACCAGATCAATTAAAAAAGTGTCTAAAAGGTTATATTAGAGTTAGATTATTTGGAGGAAAAAGGAAAGACGTCTATTTATGAGGTCTTTAGGCAGCGTACAGGAGGGTAAGAACCTCAAATTAGGGTCTGCCATATTATCCTGTTCTACTTGCCCAGTCCGAAGCATATTTGTTAGGATTACACAAACAGCGTTGTTTAGCTAAGTTGTTCATTATGTTAAAATACCCTTCTTCCTTGCATAAAAAACACTCCATAAAAAGGATGACATTCTTACACAAATGTCAATAGTTGATAAAGACTGTAAGAATAGATAAGCCGGGCAGTATTGAACAAAGTGTAGCTGCTTTCAATAACTCAGTATATAAAATTTCCTCCATTTTTTATAAAATTTTCAAAAAAGTACGACATGCATAGTCGTCTGTTTTGAGACATTATCGCAGGGACAGTTTGATAAATTGGAACACCAATCGTTTGGTTCCGGAAAGGTAACCATACAGTGAAAAATGGCCTTCCTAAAACGAGTCAAAATGTATCTATGCTTTTGGTATGGCGCATGTCTACGGTATAATTGCTTGTCGTAACTGGTTAAAATAAGCTGGTTTCTTAAAACAGAGTGTTTTGACAATTGTGCGGACAACCTGATATTCTCAAGATGAATCAAAAAGTTGGCCTTTAGTTCTTTCCTGTTTACTTTGGCTAAACACTCAGGGTTGGCAAAATATTCTAGATGTCCCAAGTCCTGGCAAAAGAGCTTAATATATATTAACCACGGAATTCGTGCATAGTGGTTTGAGTTTAAGCAATCCCTAATGACAAGCGATTTAAAAGGGTGTGCTCTGATGACCATATTTTGTGCCAGAGCAAAATTAGTTGGGTCTTGATAAGGTCAAAGCAAAACCAAAGGGGATAATGGACGGAGTGTTGAACATTGCAAGCACTCACCCCCAGTCAACTGATCTGGATTTAATCCATCATCATTCTTTAGCTCACTCTGCCACCCCAGTTCAGACATGACCATATGGAAATCAGTCTGACCCTGTGCCTCATGGGAACAGTTCAGCTGGAACTGCCAAGGCTTTTTCCTCAGTCTTTCACATAGTTAAGTAGTTCACCCAAACCTCTTTCCTCCCACCCCTCTCTTCTATTCCTCGCCCCTCGCTCAACCCCGGATCCCTCCCTACCCTTTGCAGGCCATTTTCTTTCACCCCTTTTTACAACTTCTGAACTCCCCCCATTAAACCTCTCACTTCACCTTTAATCACCTCTTGCAGTTTTGTATTTCAATTCCCTCATCTCTAACAGTCTCTCACATTTATCTCATGGCCTTCCCGGCCCTGTCTCCTCTCGCAACCCTCAGCCCTTCTCATTCATCTCAAGTCTCTCCCTTTAAATATCTGTCTTATCTATTTGTATCTTACACTTCTCCAGTACACCCCATTCAACGTTCCCATCTCCCCTTTGTTCTTGCACACCTTCCCTCTTTTCTGTCACCTCAGCACCCACTCCTGTACCCCCTCTATTCCCCTATCGCTACTCTCCCTCATCTATGTCACATCAAATTTAATTTTTGCCTCACAGATCACCTCTCTGCTAGCTTATTTCACCCTTTAATAGTAGCCCTCCTCTATGCCTTCCCCTTTCTCTCACACTCACCTCTCCCCTTGCGTTTCCTCACTTCCTTCGCCACTTCCCATTTCTCCTCATCCCTGACCTCTTAAATCGAATTCTCTGACTCCCTTGCCGCCCTCCTCACCTCTCTCGGCTGTCTCCTCTCATCCCATCTCCTCTCACCCTCATCTCACCTCAACTCTCACATCCTCCCCTCTCACCCCTACCACTCTTCCACGTCTCTCAACTTGCCTCTCCTCACCTCCCTCACATCATCCATCCCTTCTCTCCGGTCCCCTCACACACCCACATCCCGCCTCTCACCACTGGCTCCACACCTCTCTCTTTGCCTTACAAGCGGCCTCGCATACCCCCCATCTCCCATCCCACATCTCTGTCAGTTAAAGTATGTTTGCACTGCCTAATACTCACACAGACAGTGCCTTGTGTGTCCAGGCTCTTCCTCTCCATCCCTTCAGTGTTATGCCCCCTCCAAGCCCCCCCAGCCCCCACCAAGCACTCTACTCTTTTGTCAGCTGCATGATGATAGTGCCATTTCTAAAGGGGAAAGAGCACCTGCAGCCTGCACTACAGCCGCACTGTCCCTGCCTGTGGAAGAAAGTAAAAGGCACACCCCTAGCCCCCTGAGAGCTAGGGTCCGAGTGCAAACGACTTGTGACACCTCTGGTTGGATTCTCCTTATTTCATGTGTTGAATACTCAATGAAAATAACAACACATGATTGAGTTTTGTTAAGAATGGCTAGTTTTGACTTAAAAAAAACCTTTTTGTTTGAAAAGATTGTTCCTTCTGGAGGTGCAGGTGGGAATGTGACTGCCTCCCTAGGGAACTTTAAAGCACAGATGGAAGTTTCAGATTTAAAAGAATGTAGGACAACTTTGCAATAAAAGTCGAATAACAGATATCAGTAAGTGAAACTCATGCTATTTACCAAATGTAACTGGCTTGGTAGATTCCACAAGGACAGTGCATAGTGGGGTTTTAAGGTGTGTACGCAGTAGTCGGGAAGAACTGAGATGATTGTGGTAATTGATAACAGGGGAAGCAAGCACAAAGAGAAGTGTGAGCTACACAGGGATTTCCATTTGCATGTAGTCAGTGTATTTACCTCTTGGATCTGGTCCTTGGGTTTTGTTAAGTATGGCTAGTTTTGACTTTAAAGAAACCCATTTTAGTTCAAAAAGATTGTTCCTTACATTGGCGCTGGTGGGAGTGTGACTGCTCCCCCCCCTCCCTGTCCCTCAACAACCCCGAGCCCTGGATAGCCTATGCGGACTTTCCTCAAGCCAGCCGGACAAATGGAGGTCGGAGAATGGCAACAACTAACAGCTAGGGCAGAGCAGAGGAATCCCAAAGACAGCAGTGGGGAAAGGGCGGGCATAAAAATAAAGGAGTGGTTTAGATTCCAGTTCCAGGCAGAAGTGTGCGACTCCCTTTCTATTACTCCACAGCCCCCCTGGGGGTCGCGTGCCACAGATTGAAGACCCCTGATGTAGAGTGAGAATAGAAACGGTGCAAGGACACAGCCCTGCCTTTCCCCTCTTTCTACGCTGAACGGCTGGGCACATTCGCCATTTATTCCATATCTGATTCTATCCTTGGTTCCTGAATACAACTCCCTCAAAAAAGAGATTATCGAGGAGTCTACTCCCATCTCACTCATGCTTACCCAAAGCTTTGAGTGATTTACACAATCAAAGGTGGAGGAAACATCTGCGAAACCCAGATATAGATTACCGCCTTTGATACGTGTATATTTCCCTATTCAGATGCTCAGATTGAGGCACTGTTCAATGGTCCCCATCCCTAAGTGAAAACCGTATTCAAGGTCATTCAACACCCCCTTGGACTCTCCTGCAGTCTACTCAGAATTATTCTGCCAACTATTTTGACTAAGGAATCAAGCAGTGAGAGCGGCCTGTAGCAGGCAGGATTGTGTCAATCCCCTTTTTTATAGATGGGAACTATTATAGATTCTGCCCATGCTGGAAGAAATTCTGACGTGCAACATGCTTTTAAAACAATTGTTAAAATGGGCCCCTATAGGGTAATATTAGGTTTGTATAGGTCCACTGGCAGAGCATCAGGGCCGGGTGCTTTACCCCCTTTACTGGCCCTTATTGCCTCAGTCACTTAGTTGAAGGTGAATGGGGCAATACTAGGTGTCAGTTCAAAATGTGGAGTGCTGTCGAGAGACTGAGCAGAATACATTGCAGAGAAATGTTGACCCAGTCGACCTCAGGGATTGCGACCACTATCCCAGGCCCACTATTTTCTCTCAACGGGGCAGAGTTTACTATCCTCCAAAATGAATTGTTGTTCATACTACTTGCTTCACACAGTAAAGCCCATGCATCATCTCTTAGCCTTAATTTCTGCTATAATCAGATCTACATTGCTGGACCTCAGCTCTACTCCTGGGGTTTCTGTGCAATGCTTCTTTAAGCCTCTTGTTTGCCTTGGTGCGGTGTGCATCAAACCAGCCTTTGCTGGTCTTATTTATTTTAGATACAGATTGCAGATTCGCTTTTACAAACTTGGTAATAACCATGAACAATTTTAGGATTTCCTTTGGGTGTACATTTTCATCCAGGCATATCTCAAAGGCGTCCCCGGTATCTCAAACTAATTTTTCAAGGGAACTCTCAGGAGTAATCATGTGCCAGCGCAGTGACAAACCATTAAGGGTGGCTAATCATAAGTCACCACTACAGGCCGCAGCAGTCGAGATAGGCTATTTACTGGCAATAGACTTATCAATTTGTACCGATTGTGGGTAGTGATCACTTAATGGAGTGGAGTGAGTTTTGAAATAAAAAACATGTGAGCTCAAATTGTTAGAGGTTAAAACATAATCAATAGTGCCGGAGGTATTACACCTGTTAGAAGTACATTTGAAAGGAGCATATGGTGATGACAGTTCGTTAGAAAAAGATAGGTCTAACATAGAGATCAATTCATTTAACTTATCTCCATAGCTGTTATGAATATAGCGCGAACTACTCGAATCTGCTAGACTATTCACACTGCAGACTCGGCGAGAGAGCCGCATAGTTGGATATTGAAATCACCCCCCCCCACACGATTGACAGCTTTTTCTTGTGGCTGATATCAAATTTTTCCCAGTACTCATATTACTTATTCAGAGGGGTCACTATGTCACCGTTTTGGGCGTTGTTATACAGGTTCATCACTGCCATCCTGGTCGTACCTGACCCTTTGCATATAACAACTTGGTAGTAGGGATGTGTAAGTTCTATCACTGATTTAACAGATGGTACACCATTAGATGCAAAAATACATAAACCACCTTTGGATCTACCATGGCTCACTGGGATAGCAGGGAGGGAAAATGTTCTAAAACCGTTCATGTGTACCGGTTCTACCAGCCAAGTCTCCTGCATGCAGATAAAGCTGTAGTCTGCTTCTAAATCTGCCCACTTTCGGTTGTTAATTTTATTCGTAAGCCCTGCCACGTTCCAAAACACAAATCTAATATGTTAGGTAGTTGGCTGGGGGGATTCTCTGCAGCAGGTTGTAGTTTTGAATCTTTAATGGACCATGCTACATAGCGTACGGGGTTAGAGTCAGATGGGTTAATTGTATTAATACTAGCTGTCCAATCCACCCACTCCACTCCAGTCCAATCTATACCACTCCAGTCCAGTCCACCCCAATTCAAACCATCACACCCCACCCCAAACCAATCTAATCCACCCAATCCAATCCACCCAAATACAACTCACCTCTCCTCATTTCAATCCACCATAGTCCAACCCACCCCATCCAGTCCACCCACTCCAATTCACCCCACTCCAACCAATGCAACCCACTCTACCATAATCCAGTCCTCCCCAATCTGCTCAAATTCAATCCAATCTTCTACCCAAGCCACTCCACCCTATTCCACACCACTCCACTCCCCTCTATGCCACTCCACTCTACACCGCTCTACAACACCGCCTCTATAACACTATCTGCCACTGAACTCTACTCCCTTCTACTCAACTCTACAACACTCTACTTCTCCTCCTCCTCAACTCCATGACACTCTGCTCCAACAAATCCAGCCTACGACACTCTACTTCCCCCCCCCCTTCTAGGACACTCAACGCCACTAACTTTTAGCCATGCTGAACAGCAGTCACACTGGTGTACAACATGGCAAAAACACATCGACAAAGCCAATAGCTCTTGTATAGGCGAGGCCCGTTGTTTTTGCCAATGCTTGTTTCTTTAGTTCTTGCTTTTTGTTTGTTAGCTGTCACATAGCCTGAAGTGCATACATTTTATCAGGAATTCGTTCAAACTGATGTTTGTTGTTTTAAACATTTGTAAATGTTGCAACTCTTTTTTTGTAAGCTGGTTGTACACAGTTGTAACTGTTTTTATGGGAAGTGCTCAAATACCATGAGTCTTGTTCGGATAATATAAAATTGTAAATAAATATCAATACAATAAACTTGACAGGCGGTAAATCTTCAATTACTCATTTTTTATTCGTTTTTGCCCAATACCACCAGTTTGATCAGCTGCACGAAATGCCTGTAATGCAAACATTGCTAAAAACTGCCCTGCCAAGAAAACTGCACAGAATATTAAGTGTCGGAGATAAATGGTACTTAAAAAAACAAGGCACACAAAATAACACTTATCTTCCCTCGGGATTCAGGTGAGAAGATTCTACGTTCGACTGGATTTCTCACCTAATTAAAAATGTAAGTGGTTAAAAATGTAAGAACATGGTACTATGGTGCCATAACAAAGCTAGAATTGTGTTTGATGTACACATTTGGTTGCTAAAATAGTGCAAGAAATAGATTTTAAGAAAACATAGCAGTGATAAAAGCGAAGTTGTTTGAAAAGCAAACACAATTAAGTTGAAGTAGGGTGATGTAGAATTCTAATTAAAATAAAAAGCAAACAGGTAACGAAAAATGAACTCAAAGGGTCAACATTTTTTCCTAATTAGTTTGCTATTTCAGTATTTATTAAACCTATTTTTCTGTTCGAAACAAATTACAAGAAACGTTTTAAACATCACTAAATATCCTTTCAGGTACATGGCTTGTCTTCTTTCAAAAGAAATAAACTGTAGATATGTCAGGAAACGTACACTTTGAAAAGCATTCAAAATTAATCATATTAAATGGTATCTCTTACTTTGTATAAACTGCCTTACTTAAAAAATAGACTATTTACAAATGCCTGATAAAACATTCTTGGCTACTTGGACCATGACTATTGTCTTAATGTTATGTTTGTTCTATAAAACGTTTGCTGACCACCAAGGCGAATTTGTTGTACTTTTCTTTTTAAGCCAAAGTGAGACGGCAAACTAAGACCCCCATAGCGGTGCTGTGACCGGCCGCCAGTGGTGCGGCGGTCCCGCACTTCCAATTAGGATGCGACCGCCACCCTGGCGGTCGCATCCCGCATATTCAACATTGTGGTGAGCGGTGCTGTAATCAGCACTCGCTATAATGTTGAAAATGCAGGTTGTGCATTGGCATGCAAAACATGACGGGCACCGCGTGGTGCATGCCACCTTGTGAATGCCAATGATAGGGGGTACCATAGGTACCCCCCCTATCATTACCCCCTCAAGTGCAGCCCCCCACCCCCCAGGGGCCCGCAAAGGGCCCCCAATGTAAACTCTGCATGCCTTTCCATGGTGGAGTCTCTGCCATGGAAAGGCATTCCACCGTCACTGCGGTACCCCCGCCATGCTAATGTGGCGGGGGTAAATGGGCGTCCAGCGGAGTGTTTAGGCGGGCGGATCGCCACCGCCGGTCGGGCGGTTGCGATCCTCCCACCATGCTAATAGGCCCCTAAATGTGAATGTCTACATGAACCCCCCACAAAGACGTACAAATATTTTTGTGACAAAGGGTTCAACAGCCAATCACTCAATATATGTAAAGTTGTCAGCTGTTGCAGTGGCGGCTGCTACAGAATGGGGGTAGTGTGGCAGGGGGAGGGGAGAATGAAAAAAATAGCACTTACCTGGGTACAGCCAGCGCCTCTCCTTTGTCCTCTTCTCTTCTGCTGGCAGGACGGAAGCACACAGGCTCCCAGACCTCCCTAGCTAGCATTGTGATTGGTCTGAGCAGCCTCGTTCGGCGCTCGGACAGGGAGCGAGAGCCTGTGCATGTTCTCCACCCGGCCTTGTAATACAGCCGGGTGGAGAACATGCTAAGTGGGCATGACAGTTTGGCCAGCCCAAGATGGCCGGCCAAACGATCATGCACACTTAGAGAGTGCCCATCACTCCTCCCGCTGCTCTGGAAAGCCCAGCTCGGCCCCGCCCCAACCAACTGAGCCAGTATTGAAGAATAACATGATAATAACAGTGCATTATTATCATTTTATATTTACTTTTTGACTGCTCAGAGAGCAGTGGGGCGACACTTTTCCACCTTAGCAGAGGAGCTGCGGTGAGCTGCCGTAGAAAGATCAAAAGGAAATGTAACTGTACTGTACGAAAGAAGTCAGCATATCCGCCAAGTACCTCTGGGCGTTTTCTCCAATGCCCACAGTGAACACCTCTTGCAAGTGAACTACATAGTGTACATTTTTAGACAGCTATGTAGCCTATGGTGTGCCTTAGCTAATGATTTTGAATCAAGGAACCTAATTTTAGAGGCAATCAGAGCCTATATAGAACATTTTGTAGATCCAATATAAAACATTATGGTGAACTTCTCCACAGAAACTACTATCTCCTGCCAGCTTGGTGTCTGCACCTCACTTCCTATCATCATAGATCGATGCACTCACCCAAAGCCAGCTCAAAGAACAAAGGCAACTATTTTAATATTTCGACTATTGATTAAGTTCGTTTTTCAACTGATAACCTACTTATAGAGCTTGCATTCCTCAAACCTAACCATGACTCGAAATAACTTCCCTCAAAGACATTCAAGCTGCGTTTCTTTGTTAGATTCTACAATTGGGAAGCAAAAAGACAGGAGGTAAGGAACACAGTAATGAATGCAGCTATAGAGACACTGAGAAGACTTCCTACTTTTAACTGTGGATCAATGTCGGCTGGTCATTGCATCCTGTGCGTTGGCAAATATTAAATATGTCTCTACTCGAGCTCCAGAACAATGATCATGAAAGAGAACTCCATTATATATGTATTCATTGAGTACTTCCTGGCTTTTAAAAAAACTAACTTTTTTGACATACAAATACACAGAGACAGCAAAATGATCGAGTATGAAACCTCTTCCTGTAACAGTCACAGATTGTATCGCATCTCAAACCCAGGCAACAAGGGCCTAGGGATGAGGAAAAGCCAATAAGCCAATCAGCACAGAAAATTTTCTATGTTAGAAGCCGTTCGTGAGCCAACGGAACTCCCAATGGGGTGCCCTCTCATAGACCCGTCTCCTCTCCTCACTCCATTCCACAGTATGTTAACCGTAGACTCCACACACTGTGAAATTTCTACTCTCATATAACACTTTTTCCGCTGTCATACAATGGTCTGTCCGCCCACACCCCCTATTGCTTGTCGGGTAGTTCTCACTACCCCATTGTCTGGCTATGTCTCGCTTCTCAACCAATAGACATAAGAAGCAAAGTGTTCATTTTCCTTTGGTCATCCCTACACCATGTAATTTCAAGCAATTGTATTTTAGGCATTAACACAACTTTTAAGACCTGTGGAAGATCATTCCTTTTGATTTTACATGTCTAATTACTAAGTTGATCCAGATACAAAAAGCCTTGTAGACTACACGTCCTTCAAGAATCTGTTTTCTAATTTACTGTTTAATGTGTACATGCTACCTTTGTCAAGTCTCCTTCATGCAAGTGAACTTTAATTCAATATATATGCAGATGATAAGTAGTTGATATTCAAGCGTTTTCACTTCTCTGACATCTTCACCCAGCTTCTTGTGTTTCCTGGGTTCCTTCACAAATGCTTTACAATATGTATGTAGATGTAGGACCTTAAATTTGTAAAAAGTGAATCAGTCCAAAACAGACCTTATTACTACAAAGACCATTGATAAATGGTGCTCTTTCTGCAGGCCAGTGGCCACTGGGCCAAAACCCTCTCTTTCTTAAATTCTATGCAACCTATGGGTTTATATTGATTCTGATCTTTTTTACTATAGACGCAGGTTTCCAGTTGCCAGCATCTGTTTTCGGAAAATGAAACCATTGAAGACATTCTGCCCTACTTTACCAAAGAGATTCACATATATGTAGTCTTAGATCTTAGCAATAGCACAATCCCACCTTGACAAAGTAACGTCCATCTTTCTGGGTCTCCCGAATAAGCCTATATGAATCCCACCACTGGTGTAAACCTCTGTGGCACGTCTCATTACAAGCACCAGAGCTGTAATCATATCACCCTTCTGAATATATCTCCAATCATTGCATATTCACGTCTTTGGAAATTGTTTATCCTGCTATACCCTACTCCTCTCCTGCGTTCTGGGTTGCCAAATTCCACTTCCATGACCTCTCCACGCACTTTGCATTTATCTGGTCAGTTCCTACTTGACATTCCCAAAACCAGAACTGCTTCCTTCAGTAATAGGGCGATTTCAATCTCTCTCACAAAAGAATGGAATTGGCTTTCGCTTTACCTTTATTCACTCCCTTCTTTGTTAGCCTTTTATAAAAAAAAGAAAACCCTACTCTATAATCAACAATTATCAAATTACTTTGTTGTAGAGTTTGCTGTTTGATTGACTGATTCCATATGGTGCTGTTTTTATATAGTACCAAGTAGACCAGCACTTAATTTTCCAGTTTTAAGGTACTTTGTTTTGGGGTCTGTATTTATCCATATTTTTTTGCTACTTTATTCTGTACTAGCAGCCAGTTCCGACGTTGTCCGGGTATGAATTGCTGCCGGCCAGTAGTACATTGTTTTGTAGGATTTCGTTTAGATAGCATTTCTTATCTGCGACAGGCCTGTGAAATGCTCCGATTCACAGTGCACTTCTGATGCACTTAAGAATGCGCGTTCAGTAGTGTGTGAACTCGAGTTTCCCTAGTTTATTTTTCCTTGCCATATTATATAGCGTGAAACTCGACAACATGGCATGAGCACAATTTACATTACAGAAGAACACATTCATTTGTGGTAGGCACGGGGAGACAAAGTGATTTGCCTTCAATCACAGGATGTTGAGCTGATGCCGCGATTCGAACGTAGCTCCCCAGCTCTAAAGTTCGCAATTCTAGAACTTGTGGCGGGAGGTGTGTCTAATAGTGTATGACGGTGCTGGCCATCAATGAGAGAGACCTGTGCATTTTTCAAATGGGTGGTGAAAAAATATGAGTATGTTGCTGGAGATGTTGGCTGCCGTGCCACCAATGTACTTACCGGGGGAGGGTAAACACCCATTATTCCACAACTTTCTTTCCGCATACCATCACTCCGCATACTTTCATTACGAAAGTACCATGACTCCGCAATGCCATTATAACGCATGGCATTACATTTTAAATGCTTTTACCACGCATACATTTACAATGAAATTCGTTGAAAAATGCATGAATGGTAAAAGCATGTTTTTTTTTAATGTTTGGATAAGTTAAGTATGGGTATAGGGGTATATGTTTTGGGGTACTGAGGTATATGTTTTGGGGTGTTTGGGTATTTTAAGGGTTCAGATATAGTTTTGGGTTATGGGGCACAGGAGTAGTTTTAGGGTTTAGGGATAGGTATGGGTTTTGGGGTACAGGGGTATTTTTAGGGTTCAGGGCTAGGTTTGGGTTTTGGGGTATGGGGGTATTTTTAGGGTTCAGGGGTAGGTTTGGGTTTTGGGGTACAGGGGTATTCTAAGGGTTCAGGGGTACGTTTGGGTTTTGGGGTACAGGGTTATTTTTAGGGTTCAGGGCTAGGTTGGGGTTTTGGGGTACATGGTTATTTTTAGGGTTCAGGGGTAGGTTTGGGTTTTGGGGTACAGGGGTATATTAAGGGTTCAGGGCTAGGTTTGGGTTGTGGGGTACAGGGGTATTTTAGGGTTCAGGGGTAGGTTTGGGTTTTGGGGTACAGTGGTATTTTTAGGGTTCAGGGCTAGGTTTGGGTTTTGGGGTACAGGGGTATTTTTAGGGTTCAGGGGTAGGTTTGGGTTTTGAGGTACAGGGGTATTTATAGTGTTCAGGGCTAGGTTTGGGTTTTGGGGTACAGGGGTATTTTTAGGGTTTAGGGATAGGTTTGGGTTTTGGGGTACAGGGTATAGGGTTAAGATGGGTTAGTGTTTAAGGGTGTTGGGGTATTTTAAGGAGTAAGGGTGGGTTATGATTATGGGGTGCAGGGGTATTTAAAGGGAGCAGGGTGGGATTAGCACACAATATGAGACATGGCATGAAGGGCGGAATGTACCACACGCACCCAGCGTTTGTCACGCCCCCCAGCACACGCCCACAGCACAACGCAGACACGCCCACAAGGGACTCCTTTGCTGGCACGGTTCTTTTACCTTTTAAATGTATATGGTGGGCGTCTGCATAGCCTATGTCCTTCTGCTGCAACTGCCCTTTCCAACGCTGTATTGGGTGTTGTGATTGGTGCTGTGGTTCCTGAGATTACCCGCCTCAAAGGTTTGGGCTCTCTCTTTATTATATTAGTATGGATTGATACATATTTATTTTTTGAGAAAACTCACACTTGGTTGCATGGCGAATTTTAGTACTGTAGCAGACATATGTGTTGCATCAATGGTTTGTAATATGCAATTAGCACAGTAATTCCTAGTAAAAACGTATAGACACTTGCTTGAATTATGTGGCGTGGCCTTGTGACACAATTTCGGGAATTACACAATATAAGTGAAATACTGTAAATTACGCTATATTACGCTGGCATAATGAAACTTTCACCTAGGCCTGGAATTTATATTGTTGAAGTATTACATTTAATTTACAACATTGTCAAAGTAAAAGCAGTCAAACATGTTTTAATGCAAAACAATGACGAATAGCATACGATTTTATTTTCATGCAACACAAGGACACATAATGCCATTTTGTAGATATTGGAGTGTATACTTCAGGAAAGGTATTACATTAAAAAAAAATGTAATAGGTGCATTTTGATCATCAGACTATGCCACTCATGTGCCATGCCCACTCTCCTGAGAAGCCTATTTGTCCATTGAGTGTGGCACACTGGGTGTCAGAGAGGGAAGGAAAGGACATGCTTGCCTTGCAGTCCTCATGCCACCTTACCTGTGCTAAATACCAGCTCTTTTAGGAATTCTGGCATCTGCCTGAACCTGGATGTCACCATGCGACAGGCCCCATTAGCTCTGAAGCTGTTGTTGCCAATGCCCCAGGTAAGGCCTATATAAAAGTTGTGAGAGGGAGCTCCACAGGGTATTTCTCTCTCTAAGACCCTAATAGTGTATGAAAGAGTTATTACCCTTCCTTTCCTCCTGGCCCCAGCGTGGCCAGCTTGGAGAGTGTAAGACATCGCGCCCAACCAATGGTGCTGTAGCTGAGAGGGAATCCCTCCTACTTCTTCTTCCTCCTCGCTCTGTTGACCCCTTACCTAACTTTCAATATAATGTCTTATGATGTATTGCCTCTGATGTAGTGATCCACTATGTAGCATGTCCAGCTTTAACAGGTGTGTGCCAGATTGAGTGGATCAGACCAAAAGAGTGACAAAAGCTAAGTGTAAGTGAACAAATAGTGACTCAGCATGTCACGTTTACTTACTGCCCCAATGTGAGACTTTTTTTTCACCACCTTTGTTACATTTGTACCATGGTCTTTGCAGAGGACAATTCCAAGCGCTTACCAGAGACCACCTTGGATTGGAAGAAGCAACATTCCAAATTCTCTCCATCAGCGTGTAGTCAGACGCCTCTCTAAGAACGCAGGCTTGCAGTGATTTGGAAGGGTTTTTCTTGAGTTACGTGGAGTGTAGATCACAAAGGGTATGACATGACTTCAGAATTCTGAGTGGTGCAGAATGTCAAACTTGAGCATCTTCTTAATTGTGGTACAAATACCATTCACTTTAGGAAAGGGATTGAAACACACCTTATGAATAGCATTTACCTAAATGGCGGTCTGTCTATTGAGGATATCTGAGTTGCCCAATCCAAGACGTTGCAGAACCTTTTCCTATGATGTCAGTTCCTATTCAAAGCACATATCAGAAGGCTTTATGAGAGGAAGACTTGTCACAACATGTTTTGTTCCCTGGTTTTTTTCTTGCAAACTTTACCTCTTACTACCTTTTGGTCCCTGATTTTTGTGCTTCTCTTGGTGTAGCGTGTCTCTTTTCTCCTTCCAGTCGTCAGGTGGAGTTTGGTGTCTTGAATTCTCCGGCACTATCTTCCTCTTCAATCAAGGATTACAGGATTGCCAAAGGATGTTTTTCCTCTTTGTGTTTTGTTTTCTCCTACCTGTGAACCTCTAAAGGAGAACTTGAAAGATTTCACATACAATATTGTGATATTGTGTGCAGGTGGTGTAGTGTGTTTATCTGGGGACCTGTATCGATACTCCTATTTCTGACCCTTGCCCAGTTATAAATCACTAATATCCATACAACGGCACAGAAACCCGTTTCATAAATTAGTCATAGCGCATGCTGTCACATTAGGCAAGCACTATTCCTCCAGCCCCCTACAACGCACACCGAGTTCTTAAACAAATCCAAGCCTCGAGCAACCTGGGAAATCCCCGCCTGCCATGTTTTGATTTAGTCCAAGAACTCCTGTAAAGCACTGCAAGAACGCTCAGTTCTTAGTGACATCCTTATTGACGTCTTATGTCCATCCTTACGTCAAACCCAGCACCTCTCAGATATAAATATACCAACGCTGTCCTAAGCAGACACACGGTGGTGATGAACCTGGAGCAGCGACTACTTGCCGGAGAGCCCAGCTGATGCGAGAGCCCACGGACGCTGCCCCTCCCCTTTTGACGCGCTGAGAAAGACGCTGTCTTTTCTCTTGCCGAGAAATCCAGCTTCCAGCGTTTCCAGCCCACCTTTGCGGGTGACTGGGATACCGAGTCCTGAGAAAGAGATACCAGACCTCCTGCCTTCTAAATCCCAGGTACTGAACTGACTAAACCCTTATAGAGAATTCTTGAGTCAGATTCTTGGCAAAATAAACTTAACTTAAACTGCTACTTACTTACTCCCTCCCATGTATTAGGCTTAGGTCAGGTACACCGGGGTAGGCGTAGTTAGAAGCACCAGTTGAGTACGATTAGTCAATGTATATATGTATGTATATCTTTTATCCATTTTAAAGTATCATATGGCTAAGAAACCATATCAATGCTTTTACAGTATTATTTTATAATCCTGCTTTTACTATATGCATTCTACTTAACCCTAAGTATTGCAATTGTAGCGATTCATTTCTCTTGTATGAGAAAAGAGACTGATCAATAAATAACACCTTTTATTGAAAACGCCCGTCTCTTCTTTTCTCTACAATCTGGTGAAACTAAGTATGCACGTATTGACTGAGTAAAATAGCTGTCTTTTGTTTTCACACGACTCTAGAGATATACTCTTGATCAGGGAGAGCAAAGTTGTCATGTTCTATGGTTGTCAGAAACTAAATCCCTTCGTGTCTATCCAGGGAGGTTACACTCCTCCTCGCTTATTCGAGAAAGTTTCTAGTGAACTCTGAGCTAGCTGGCACACAAAACTTAAGTCTAATATCGTCATTAGAAGACCTAGTTAACCTCTCTCCTACGTCTATATTATTGAAGATATTATTCCAATGCGCAGAGCCTATTGGGAATATAGGAACTACACTACATGGCGCCCAACGGTTTGGTAAGGCGATAAATCTAACGCAAGACATTAGAGTAACTCAGTCGTGCTTTTTCACACAGACCCTTTCTCCCGTAAATACTCCAAAGACGTCTGGAGTGGGTCAAAGGTTAAAATCCGCCGGAACTTAGTAGAAAGAGATTTCTATGTATAGTTTTTGGTTTATTCAACGTTGAAGGATACAGTGTTCCAAAATATTGTGCACCTAATCTTTGTTTCCTTGGAAACCTGATCTGCAACAAAAAAACCTTCCTGTCAGTAAAATGTCAGACAACGAAGAAGAAAGGGAGGCAGCTAGAATAGCAGCTCAACTCCTAGCGGATGACACAAGTCTCCTACAGCAAGACCCGGATGCAATACTCATCCCGGTCAGCATAAGAAAAACTATAACACTTAAACTTATAGAAAATGGACTAACACCAAGAGGTGGTACAGTCATATTCGTAATTGAGGCACATGAATATCGGCAGACAGAGGTATTCTATTCATGGATAAACTTTCCAGCAGCAAACACTGTCACAAAAGAATTCCACTATTATAAAATAGAGGAACCTCCGGATGCGTACACCCCGTTCAAGGAGGTGGAAATCCCATTAAAATACCGAGAGCACCTGCTCTGGTTTAAAGACGCCCTAAAACATAATAATCACATCACCAGGCTCGGTCCACTAGGTAGACCAGGAGCAACATGGCCGGTTCTAGCCGGTTACACACCACATCCAGACATTGAGAAAATGTCTATACCAGAACTTCTAGTCCAACTAAAAGTACTAATTAAAATACACAGACAATTAGTCCAATATGTAATGCGGACTTCAACAGTCCAACCAGCTATTAAAATTCCACAGCTGACCCCTCATCAGGGGAACATAAATAAAATCACACCACAGAACATACAGTCATGTCTAGGTAAAGTACCCGCAAAACGGGAACAAATTCCATTCTGGTTAGCACAAAAAATCACTCAAATAGAGGCGGTATTTCCGGATACTACCCCTACTGAGAAACACAGAATTCTGACTATCTGTCTTCCAATGGGGATTGCACCACATGTGGAGGACTGTGACACTTGGGGCACAGTCTTTGCTTCCATTTACACAAAAACACATGGTGTTCCGTCCATGGCGGTAATACCAGACGTTCTAAGACAGATTCAAAATGAATACGGTCCAGAACCTGCTTTAACTCTGGGTATGAAATTACTGAAGGACTTCAAGCAGGTCTCGGCTATATTACTAGCCAACATAAAAGGGGAAGCAGCATCTGTAGCGATCCGCCAGAATTTGAAAGAAACAGATATAGCAGAACAACCATTTGAACTTGCCAGAATCATAGAAAAATCCTATGAAGAACTAGGAAGAGATAGTTTGGGTGGAAAACCAGTGAAACCCCAACTAACTGAAAATCCTGAAAAGGTATTTATTAAAAACAATCTAACCGCTCCAAAAAAGAGCTGGGATGGAAATAAACAATCCACTCCCAAAGAAAAAAGATTCCAGTCCAGAGGAAGGTCTCCTCGGCGGAGAGAAAGATCTCCAGACCAAGGACACAAGTCTCCCCAGAGGGAGCCCTCTGAGAAAAAATACAACCTTAGAAATAGGGATAATTTGAAAAAACCTGATAGATATCAAGATATTGATACACGTCCATCTCGATATTTTCAGACTTCCTCGCAGAAATCGGAAAGGAGAGGACGGTCAGAACAAAGGGAAGAGCACTTCAAGTCCAAAGACAAGGAACCTGCTCATCAAAGTAAAAAATTACAATTTCCAAAAAAGAAGGTAGCCAGTATTAAAGTAATCAAACATGCCGAGGATCCTGAGGACACAGCTGAAAAACGGAGAGTGGGCTCAGACAATGCTAGACAGCGCAGCAGAAGTGAGCATAGCTCGCAAGATCCTGATGAATCATCTGGAGACAGTGGACACGAATGAATACATTCAAGTGGAAACTGCAGACACCAGAGTTAGCAAACCTCATAAAATATACGAAATAACATTACGTATAGAGGGAGATAAGACTAGGAAAATATGGGGTCTATTTTGGGATAACCTCTCCAAAGGCTATGACATCCTTTTAGCTGAAAAAGACTGGCCACCAGAGTTTGTCAGGGAGTGCCCTCAAGGCGAAGAAATGATTATGCCTGCCTTCTCAAATCACATTCCAATACATAAAAAATATACACTTGCAAGAAAGTGGGCAGTAGCCCAAGCTCCTGCATTATATAAAAACCATGTAGGATGGGATGAGGACTCACCTCCTCACAAAATCCAGTTAAAATCTCAACCAACTGCACAAAGGCAGTACCCAATTAAGCAAGAAGCAAAAAAACAGGTCAGGGAGATCTTAGATCAACTTGAATACCAAGGGGTGATTGAAACATGCACCTCACAAATGAACAATCCTTTGTTTCCTGTCTCCAAGCCAGATGATTCATATCGTCTAGTTTTGGACTACAGACACCTTAACTCGTGTTGTAAAACCTTTGCAGTACAAAACTCACACAGTGCAGCACTAATGAATAACATAGTGTGCAAAAAATACAAAACAACATTAAACATCTCTAATGGATTCTTTTGTCAAAATATAGCACCTGAAAGCAGATATTTGACCGCTTTCTCAATAAATGGCTCGCAGAAAAATTTCTGTTGTTTACCACAGGGGTTCAGGAACAGCCCAGGATTATTCTCAGCGAGAGTGACAGAGTTACTACAAATATATGATGATGAGGCATTATCTTATGTCGATGACATCTATCTAACAGATAATGACTTGGATACTCACTTGAAAAGAGTGAACACCATAATACTTGGGTTCGCAGCAGAGGGTTATAAATTCAACTTCAAAAAGTCAAGAATTGCCCATCTAACTGTCCTGTTTTTAGGATATGAACTATCAAGTGAAGGCAAAAGCCTGGCAGACAATTTCCTAGAGAAATGTGCCGTAATCCAAGCACCAAGAACTCTGAAAAACTTACAATCAATTCTAGGTTTCCTGAATTTCGGTAGAACCTACATTATAAATTATGCAGAGAGGGTTAAACCTCTCTATGACCTGATAAGACCAGATTTTAAAACAATCAATTGGACTCAAAAACACACAGAAATTTTGAGATCATTACAAACAGACATGTTAACTAAAACAAAACTGCAAACACGCGATAACACACGCAACCTTGTAATCCGAGTCATCCCAGGAAGATGCGGATTCACATACCTGACCTCTAATGAGGGAGAAACGGTACCAATAGCATACAAATCTCACTTGTACACAGAAGCTGAAAAAACATTCAGCATTAAGGAAAACATTGTTCATGCGGTTCAAACAGCTGTAGCAAGAGAAAGAGACCAAGCTGACGGCAGACGGATTACAGTCAGAACAGCAGAATCAGCCTTTGAGGCATTAACAAGCCCATGTAACTTACCTACTATGGCATTAAATCCAAAATGGATACAATGGGAAAATTCTCTTGCTACAGACAAAGTGAAATACTATTTTGACCCGGAAATGAAAAAATTAAAAAATCTAGAATATGAAAGAGAATATCCTCTGCCAATCGACATTCTGCCCATACGACAGTACGCCTGTGTAATATATACAGACGGACATGCACAACCCTCGGTTTGGGGAAAACAAGCCTATAACGCCACATGCGAGATTGTAAAAAACATGTGGCGCGGAGAAAAATGAAGACCTCTGTTAACGAAAACACACTCAGTGGAAAATAATTCAGAACAACAAACTGAAATAATAGCGTTAAAAATGTCGCTAGATAATGCTGATCGCGAATTCCCGACACTAATAGTGTGCGATTCATATTACTGCGTCAAATCATACAATAACAATTTACAGAAATGGATTCTAAACGGTTACAAAGATGACACAGGTGCCACAATTAAGCAAAAATCGCTTTGGGAACAAGTAGTTCTTTTACAGAAAGAACTACCAAAGACTCACGTGATACATTCACTGAGTCATGAACGTGATGGCGTTCACGTTTCAGGGAATTCATTGGCTGAGACAGCCAAAGTGGAAGCAACTAAATCGTCTTCCGTAGCTACAAAAAAGCGTTCGGAAAAATACATTGACGGGGAAACAATGCTGGCGGTGAAAACGTCATCAAAAGGCGACTGCTCAGCGCTACCCATCACCTATCCACTCAAGTATACATACATAATCGATGCAAACTCCGTTCCTTTTGCTCAAATCCCTGGAGTGGGGGATAGAGTAATTCCAAACACGAACAGGAGAATATTGTTAATAGCAGACGCACATATGGGTGAGGGTCTTAGACACCTTAAGCTAAAGGATTCTCTGGAAGAATTGCAATCCACATACTGGTGGCCAGGAATGAGCCTGCAACATCACATATTTGCAAAAAACTGTCCAAACTGCAACAGAGATCGCAGTGGCGACCGAGATGGTGTTTTGCCATGGCGTTTCGCTCAAGATGGGATTAAACACTAAATATATAAAACCCAGTATGAATAATGCGTCATATTAAACATATAGAGACTATCATCACTTAAAATGTAGGCCCCAGCGCTCGGCTGACGCCAGAACTGTTATAAAAAGATTTGCGAGTCTATAATGGCATATACGCAAGGGGCATGCTACATTCTGACCATTGTCCTGCTTTTAGCTCTCGAGCTTATGGGGGGGGCATGGCCAGCATGGGCATTGCATTGCGGGACTCTTATCACTTCTTTCCTGAGGGAAACGGGATGGTGTAAAGAAAAAACCAAGGGATAGAGCAATCTATAACGGCAAAGGTATTAGGCTCGGGGGCTGGGTGGGTCAAACATTTAATAAGTGTCCAACGTAGTCTTAATAATCTGCCAAGAAATTCTCTGAGAGGTCTCAGTCCATACGAACTATTGTTTGGGACTAGAATGTTGATCCAGGACCTCGATAGTCAAACTTCAGTGGTTAAAGAAAAATGCTTTGATATCAAAGATCGTTTGGCTATTTTACAGGACTTAAACGAAAAAAGAAAAGACCTGAGCAACATAAAATTGAAACAACAGCCAACAACCACTGAAGAAAAACCACCTGTCCCAGCAAGGCCTGTCTGGATTCCAAAAATCGGGGATCTGGTCAGAGAGAAGATCGCGGTAAAGAAGGAATTTGGGCCTTCTTACAGAAAAGCAGTACCTGTCTTGGCTATCAATGGGACAAAATCAGTTGTACTACCGCCCCTTGCTGGTAAAAAGGAGAACCTAGTTGTATCCATCGACCTGGTTAAACCACAATCATGTGGCCGATAATAAATAGTAGGCCAAGTGGACTCCCAAGAAATAGCAGAACACCAAAGTTTGCTACAAACACAGAGGTTCAAACTGAGAGACTAATCACATTTGATAAACCTACAGTGAATCAACAAGGACTATGCAACAAAGCCATGGAACTTAAACCTCTTGAAACCCAAATCACAATAATGCATCAAGAAACACCAGTCTACAACGATGTAACCACAGACTATGCTAATGAAACAAAGAGAATTCCAAAAACAAAAAGGAATCCAGAAGCAATTGAAACAATTGACAGAACAGCGTCAGGCTACTTCATCAACTTCGATGACTTTTCTGAGGATCCGAGCGAACCTGAGGAACAGCCGACAACATCAAAGACTTTTAAAAACAAAGCAGAGGAACTCTCTCATCAACTAAAAGAAACTTATCTGATTTCTCCATGGATTGAATTTTGGGTGGCACAAGGTGTATTTGTCCTCATACTTTGGCTCATCATGGTACTATACTTGGGACATTTCATTGAGGGAAAATATGTTACAACGGACACAGCAAGTCAGAATATCAACTTGGTCCTGAAACCACACAAGTCTTCCCACATCGAGAAAAGAGAACTTTCTTCAGTAAACTTCACAGCCAATCCTATACCCGGTGGGGTAGCATGGGACAAAACTGATTACAAAATCTATGGCCCGGTCGAGCTCCTGAAGTATCCTCATCAATTTAAGGTTTCATTAAGTGACTTTGTAAAACCGAGCCCATTCGCTGATGATCGGGACTTTGAAAGTATTAATGATATGATGTCAGATCTAGTGATGTCAGCTAAATTTACAGAACATGATTATTTACAGGGTTCATCTAATTATGACCAGATGTACTGTTACAACCATTATGGTAACCATTATCTGCATAAATCTGCTCAACCTAGAAATGTTTTTAATTATAACCAATGGGAACATTGTGCAACTCCACCAAAAGGCAGTTCGAAAACATTTTATGAAAAAATTTCATATTTTTCAGGGTTTAACACAAGTGATGCAGAAACGTTTTATTTCAAATTGTTAAATAAGACAGGAATGAAAACCATGCTTACAAATACAAAATTAATCTATTCAGAATCATTTTTTGACAAAATGAATACATTCGGTTTTGATTTCTGGAACAATAATATTAAAACGAAAACAATCTGGGGTACAAAAGATTGGCAAGTGCAAGGTACAGATTCCTTATTTAGAGCCTGCATGATCCCAGAACAAATTATATTCTTGAATGACACAATTCAACAGACTACCTGTCTTGGCCTAGCCAAAATTAAAGACTTGAACAAACCGTCTATTCCAAAGCCAACACCTGACAGTAATAGCACTACAGATGTTGAGATAGACGTATCCCATATTTTTAACCAAAACAGAACACATCCTGATTGGAATAAATGGTTGATCTGGCCCATAGACACAAATAACTGTCAAGATAGATTCCTGAACAAAATACAGGGGTTAAAAATGTCCAGGCCAGATCCTAGATACTCCCAGCGACAACATCCAGGGATTGTAACAACATACAGTGTGGGTAAACTCTGCCTTGAATGGCTACGAACATCCACCCTGGCAGAAATTAAGCAACACTTGACTTTACTTAAAGAAGGTGCTGACTTGCGTGATTTCATTATGGGACCGCGCAAACAGCGTCAAAAACGTTTCATAGCGGCCTCTATATATGCAGCTTACAACGAAGCTTGGAAAGTAACTCAAATTAAGACAGCAGAGAGAATACGGGAAATTGACCGTGTTAATTTGGAAAAATCACTTTCTGTTATGGACAATGGGTTAATGACTCTGTCTTCCAGAATATATTCACTGGACAGTATTGTATCCTCTGCAATCGATATAATAGAGCAGGACTTACTAATGTTACAACATGGTCAGTCTCAATTGCGTTCTATTGTACAGCTTGGCTGGACGTTACAAAATCTGCGTTCAGGCTATGTGCCTTGGCGTTTAATCAACACAACGTCGTTATTCACTATCTTTAACCTTACTGATACACAAATCAGCTTGGCACAAAAGGGAGCAGAATATACAATTCTGAGCATTGAAAAACTTGAGAGATTACCATTGACAATGTCAGAACGACCTGTCATTGAATGGATAATACATGGGATAATAACTATTCCGATAACGACTTTCCAATTTCGATACTGCCAAAAATATATACAGGCAGGCCAGTATGAAAGGTTGGGTAAAGGATACATTAAGTCAACATGGAACCTACCTTATACACACACATGTTATAGTGAAAAAGGACAGAGTGTATTTCTTAGTGGTAACAATTGTAAAAAATCACTAAGTGGTATACTTCTGTGTCAGAGTATAAATCTACATGGGGCCTGTGAGGGGACTTCAAATAACCTTTCATGTCACCAGCTCGGCACACCTGCAACGCGAATAGAGCCATTCTTTAGAAGGCTTTCTAACGGGAGCTACATTCTAATTGTGGATCACAGATGTTGTGGCTTGCTGCCAGGAAAAGCTTATCTAGTTAGTGTAAGTTCCATGGTCACTTGCTGTGAGCGAGTATTATTTCCAAACGACACTCCAGACAGGGAGGATAAATTTGGCCCAGTTTGAAAATCTCTTCTATTCGAATTGATACTTTAAGCAGAATGAAGACTGTGCTCCTACAGACACCAGTTCATTTGACGTCATCAAAAGAAACGTATGATCTCCAAGTTGCAAGGACAACGGAAGAGATACATGCATTGTTATCGACAAATTGCCCCCTACACTTCGCAGAAATGCTAAACGAAATATTAAACATTTCGGATACGAATGGTATCGCGAGTGTATTTAAGACCGTTTTTTCGGGACTGTTAACCCCATTCAAAGCAGTCCTGGGTATATTTCCCAATTTTGTCCATTCAGTCTTTGGCGGACTTCCACTCCTGTTGGGACTCGTAGCAGGCATCTTATTTTTGCTACTCCTGCTTCATTATGGCAAGCCATGTCACAGACAAGACTCCGGCTACAATGGAAGAAACGATCCTAGCTATACGCTATCGGGACCGCATAACTAAAGTCCTTGGATTAGCCCGGCTAAGAGATCTGAATATGACCTAGTTTCTTTCGTTCAGAGCCATATGGCAGAATTATGTCTTACCTGTATTGAGGTGCATGCTATGCGGCGAAGAATGCGTATTGGACACCTGTCTCACACTACAATCAGAAGTACCATTGGATGCAGATACTTTGTTGGGTCCAGTAAAGGCTCATGCATCGTGCTGTCCCCAGCGGCTACCTATCCTGATGACGGCATTCGTGGAGACTTCACCACTACGATTGAAGGGTAGTGAAGTACAAGATGAGAGTAGCATCAACCAGGTACGACCTTCAGTTGGCAATACTGATCGAAACATCACTGAAAGCGAACATGCGCACGACTGCATGGTAGCGACATTCTCCAACTTGGTCGAACTTTCACCTGAGGCGGTAAACTGTTTTTTTGAAAGTCTGTCTGAAATGATGTTTTCCCCCGAGCCAAAAGAATAACTTTAAGCAAACGAGCACACAGCGTTCCCTGAACTCTGAATTCGGCCTTCAGCTTTGTAAAACAAAGCTACTGAGACTATTTGGAACTATTTTTTTTCTTCTTCCCCTGAAAACGAAAACTATTTTCGAATTCCAAAATATTTACCTTTTTTTTTGGCACTCGTCCTCTGCTTAAAGTAGAACTATTCTTAGACAACAGAGCTTCTATTTTTAGGAACTCTAGGGACAATACTTTACCGCAGCCTCTAGCATATTTACAAATATTTGTATTTATATGTGATGAAGTGGTCTCGCACTTTTTCTTCTGTATTAAGAGCCATTTCATGTGTTATTTTCGCAAATCATTCATGCTGATATAAAATGTGCATCCTTTTTTGAATGATTACACTGCTTGAATGCATACATTACCTATACTCATTTTCGTGTATTTCGAATATGCCATTTTTCAAATGCAAAAAAAAATTATTTTGGGGTGGTTTGGTATACACATACACTATTAGTTATGTTTACTATTGCTTAGGTTAGTAAATATGGACTAAGCATGGGCGTAAAATCCGTTCCGCTTGCGGATTTTGCGGATTTTCGGTAAATTCGCAATCCGCGAACTCTCGCGAACTTACCGAAAATTCGTAAATCCGTGCGAAGCGGATTTTTTTGCTTGGTCGCACTTGCCAACTAGAATACTATATAATTTCGCAGGAGTAAACACTCGCGAAAACGTAGATGCGGCGGGCAGCGACAATCTCGCAATTGCGAGATTGCAAAATTTGCAATTTCGCACAAGAAATCCACCAGCAGGCAGCATAAACCTTGAAAATTATGATTTTTATTAGAATAACTCCTCAGGTTGACATTTGCCTGCACTTTTTTTTTGCAAGGAGTCCATTTTGTAGGGGGAAGGTGGGAGGAAGGAAGTGCCCCACTGTCTCCAACTTCCTGTTCCTGTCCAGCAGGCTCCTCTCAGTGCTTTCTTCATGTGCTGGTCACTTTGATTTGGATCTTGACCTGGAAGCACTCAGCAGGTGCAAAAGTTCAAACTCATCATTAGTAACCATTCCCTGTAGTGCTTCCTGAGGGGCCCCTCCAGAGTTCAGTTGCCTACTTGCAACTATTCTATGACCCTGCTCTGACCCTCACAGCAGGCTCAGAGAATAGCTACAAGTATACAACAAAGGTCCTGTTAAAAAAATTACACTGCAACAGAAAGCAATTACAGATAAGGAAGCAGGTGCCAGTGATCTTGACCTGGAAGGATTACTTTTTGTGGATGCTGCTGGATATTTGGATTTTTGCAAAACTGAAAGCACTCAGCAGGTGCCAAAGTTCAATCTTATCATTTGTAACCATTCCCTGTAGTGCTTCCTGAGGGGCCCCTCCAGAGTTCAGTTGCCTACTTGCAACTATTCTATGACCCTGCTCTGACCCTCACAGCAGGCTCAGAGAAAGCAATTACAGATAAGGAAGCAGGTTCCAGCCAGGAAGTTCAAATTCAGTAACACATTAATCAGCCCCTAATTCATTTATGTCAGTTGAGGCAGGGCAAGTGTGCTTTTCCACCCATAATCTACAGTGATGAACTAGAGGGTGGCATGGGTGAGCCAGAGGGTGGCATGGGTGAGCCAGAGGGTGGCAGTGGTGAAACAGAGGGTGGCAGTGGTGAAACAGAGGGTGCTGTAATGAACCAGATGTAGAAACAACATGCTCGCGACCGTTGCTACCCGAAAAGTTAGTTTGCGTTTGCGAACTGGTACAAAAACCTCGCGAACTGGCAGAAATCCTTGCGAACACAAAAAAAAATACGCAAATTCGCGAGAGTTCGCGGATTTTGCGGATTGCGAATCCGTAAATACGCAATTTCGCGGATTGCCAATTCGCAAAATCCGCCCATGCTTAATATGGACATGAATTCGTGGAGTGGGTGTAGTGTGTTTATCTGGGGACCTGTATCGATACTCCTATTTCTGACCCTTGCCCAGTTATAAATCACTAATATCCATACAACGGCACAGAAACCCGTTTCATAAATTAGTCATAGCGCATGCTGTCACATTAAGCAAGCACTATTCCTCCAGCCCCCTACAAAGCACACCGAGTTCTTAAACAAATCCAAGCCTCGAGCAACCTGGGAAATCCCCGCCTGCCATGTTTTCATTTAGTCCGAGAACTCCTGTAAAGCACTGCAAGAACGCTCAGTTCTTAGTGACATCCTTATTGACGTCTTATGTCCATCCTTACGTCAAACCCAGCACCTCTCAGGTATAAATATACCAACGCTGTCCTAAGCAGACACATGGTGGTGATGAACCTGGAGCAGCGACTACTTGCCGGAGAGCCCAGCTGATGCGAGAGCCCACGGACGCTGCCCCTCCCCTTTTGACGCGCTGAGAAAGACGCTGTCTTTTCTCTTGCCGAGAAATCCAGCTTCCAGCGTTTCCAGCCCACCTTCGCGGGTGACTGGGATACCGAGTCCTGAGAAAGAGATACCAGACCTCCTGCCTTCTAAATCCCAGGTACTGAACTGACTAAACCCTTATAGAGAATTCTTGAGTCAGATTCTTGGCAAAATAAACTTAACTTAAACTGCTACTTACTTACTCCCTCCCATGTATTAGGCTTAGGTCAGGTACACCGGGGTAGGCGTAGTTAGAAGCACCAGTTGAGTACGATTAGTCAATGTATATATGTATGTATATCTTTTATCCATTTTAAAGTATCATATGGCTAAGAAACCATATCAATGCTTTTACAGTATTATTTTATAATCCTGCTTTTACTATATGCATTCTACTTAACCCTAAGTATTGCAATTGTAGCGATTCATTTCTCTTGTATGAGAAAAGAGACTGATCAATAAATAACACCTTTTATTGAAAACGCCCGTCTCTTCTTTTCTCTACAATCTGGTGAAACTAAGTATGCACGTATTGACTGAGTAAAATAGCTGTCTTTTGTTTTCACACGACTCTAGAGATATACTCTTGATCAGGGAGAGCAAAGTTGTCATGTTCTATGGTTGTCAGAAACTAAATCCCTTCTTGTCTATCCAGGGAGGTTAAACTCCTCCTCGCTTATTCGAGAAAGTTTCTAGTGAACTCTGAGCTAGCTGGCACACAAAACATAAGTCTAATATCGTGAGTAGAAGACCTAGTTAACCTCTGTCTTACGTCTATATTATTGAAGATATTATTCCAATGCGCAGAGCCTATTGGGAATATAGGAACTACACTACAGTGGCACAGTGGCTACTTTTTCTTCGTGCAATCCAGAAGGGTATTCACCAGACCATCTCAGTGTCCAGTTCACAGCACACTCTGACTCACTTCTAAGCGACAAAGAGCTGTACATGTCCATATTTTTTGGCTTAACGCTGCCTTGTAAATAAGGCAAAGCCTCTATCACCACCACAACATCATGAAAAGTTATGTTGTGGTGTCGGTAGGGGCTTGTAAATATGCCCCAGAGTCTGGAAGCTGGCCAGTTATTGTTTTTTTCAGGTGGCCCATTCGCAAAGATATCTTGACATGCCTTGAAATTGGCCTAGAGAGTGTAGGCGTCCCAGGAGCCCAGTTGCTGATGGTGAAACTCACTGGTGACGCTTCAAGCTCGGAATTCCTATAGCCACTTTCTGTGGTTTCATATTTATTTCACTGTTGGGTTCTCCAAATCCAGCCTTTTGATTTTAAATAAAAGCTTTTGGGTTGCCTTGCTGCTAATAGTTGTTTCATCTTCAAAGGAAGCCAGTCTTGTCACAGTGGATTTTGGTCTGTTGCTCCTGTAGAGAAAATAAAAACTGGAAGCCTGTGCGCCATTATTTTATAATAACTTGCACCTACAGGGTATGCTGATTCTACTAAGATGGCAGATCTACATGTTGCCTGGTATTTTCCAGATAGAACTAAACTGAAAGAGATTTGCCCAAGTGAACTAACTTGAAAGCCTGCTAAAAAGCTGCCTAAAGGACTAGAAATTACCACAACAGGAGCAACCACCCACCTATCTAGGAACGCCTACTCACCCTACACAGAGCCTGTGTTGGCTGTGTAAATACAAGTGATATTAAGAGTAGAGAGTAAAGAAAATAAAGTAAAGAAAATAAAGTAAAAAGAGAGGAAATGATGAAATGTTGGGAAGGTTGCCGCTTACGCCGGCTCTGCTGAATAATGAATCCACTGAAAAAATCTGTGTGTTTGACCTGATGATCACATGATTTGAGTCCAGTGCGCACACTCAGCCATTCATGCTTCTAAAGAGAATAACATTAGTACCATTGAGTTGGTCAAAAATAAACATCTGTTATCTAGGCCAAGATGCCTCAAAGAGTGACCAATGCACGTTATGTCATCCCAAAAGGAGTGACTTAGCCTGGATATTACTCCACTGCCCTGGCAAAAGAACATCGCCCCAGAAGAAGAGCCTCTACTCCAACACTACAACCTACCCATCTCATCGAGTTAGATGCTGAGCTGAGGCTCTGATCTCATTGGTGGGCTGTGTACAGACATATCTGAGGCTCCCTAGCCTGCTCCAGACAGTGAGACATTGAAGACCCAATACAAGTGATCTCACTACGCCTTGAGCTTCAGACACACTTTCCCCCTTTTACATCCCTTTATTATCTGTCACTGTAGCCCTAAGCCATATCAAGACCTGCCCTAAGTCAATAGGGACCAATTCCGCATTTGTGTATTTTTTTACTGCAACTGGTGCCTAAATCATCAGCCATGAAATGTTCCCAGCAGTTCTAACACCGTTCACCGGGTCTCCTCATGCCACAGAGCCTCCAGGAGACTGGCCATGTTCATTCGGTACAGGCTGCAAAAATGCCCTGTGCTTTCTGGGTGCTGACCACGAGGCTCCAGAACTCTGGATTAGTTCTATCTTTTCCTACTGTTAAGAAAACGGTGGCAGAATGGTTTCTGTTTCAGCACAATTCCCCCAAAAAGTGTCCAAAACCCATCAGTGCAGTTGAGGAAATGCAACTTCATATGGCTCATCAATTACCATAACATCTACTTTTTTCATTGCACTTCCTTTAGTTTATCAGTCAGTCAATACTCTTTATTTCGCTATATTTCATGGCATACAATTTCAAATACAAAGATTATACATATTATATTATAACTTGAACTTAAAATATCTAAAATAACACTACACAACATAGTTGATAAATACAGCTATAACAAATTCATACCTACATATTACATAGGTTAAAAATTGTAACATTTCAGAATACCATATCATTGAAATCATGACAACATCAGCTCTTGGGAGCGTAAGGCAGCCTTTGTGATCAATGTCATGAAGTAACTAATCTTCTGTTCTTAGTGGCAGCCCATAAAAATGATGCCAATGAGAAACATACCAAAGGGTAGGCCAGCATTTAGAAACAATAATGGGCTGGTCTAGAGCACCCAAAAAATTATATTTTTTCACAATGGGGATTACAAATCTTTTCCCTTGAGCGCTATAAAAGGAACAGAAAAAAGAGGGGCATATTATCAAGAAGGGCGTTAAAATTATCGCTGCTTTAGCGGCAGGATTACGAAGGATTAAAGGTAAGTAAACATATAAATAAATAAAACGAATTTTGTTACGCGCACCACATCCCCAAATGCGATGCAATGCACGCAACGAAATTATTTGTATTTATTTATATGTTTACTTACCTGTAATCCTCCGTAATCCATAGATTACTACCCCCCACCCTACCCCTGCCCCTCCCCACGTCACCGCCCGGCAGCTACTCCCACCACCGACCGCTACTGTTGAAAGGGCAGGGTTGCAAAGTAAAGTAAGCACAAGTAAATGCAGGCTCATGAAGTACCTCAGAGCTAGACATCTTTTGCAGGTCCATAGAGAAGGGCAGTTCAAGTTACTACAGCAGTATTTTCGATCAGGTGATGAAGACCTTATCGGCGATTACATCAATCTTACAGACTACCATTTCAGCCAGTGCTTGTCAATATCACTGAAATATATGCTTTAAATATATATTTGCAAATGCAGTCATTTATATGTAAAGATCAGCTTTCCATTTAGAGTAACACACACATTTTGCTATCAAATTCAAGCTTTTCATTTTGGAATAATAAACTTAATTTCTCCAAACAAAAGCTTTCATTTTCAAAACGAAAACTGCATTCTGTCCTGAAATGATAGCCTTTATGTTTCAGTAGAATTTCAGTAGATATAACAACTTGTCATTTTCATCAAGTGCTCACTTGAACCCCTGCCTACATGAATATATTCTGCTTGTATGCCCATGACTGTATATTTGTCTGTCTATTGAAACATGCAAAGTTCCACAGATCAATGACATTTATGTCAATATTACATAAAGGTATTGTGAGAGTTTAAAGATGCTCTGAAATGCAAAGTGTAAGTAGCAAACATTAATTGTATCAAATGACTGTAATTGTATAGTAAATTACAAGCCCCAAGGTTGTCATAATTTGTGTGACAAGCACCAGTGTTATGTACCGATTAGGTCACAGAGACCTTGACAAATGAACAGTCTGGGCAGGAGATCTTGAACCACATTGCTGCTCATGATTACAGTGTTTACCAGTCTTTAGACGCATCTGACATATGGGATTATCAGCTAAAGCTAAAGGTGGTGGTCATCCAGTCTTAAAATTCATCTGTAAAAGGTCAGATTTCTGCATCAAGATTTGTCCGCATATAAAATTACATAGACCACACGTATGCTGGTGTAAATGTTGATTTAAACATATATTTATGGAGTAGTTCGTGAGCTCATGCTCAAACCTTCATGGTCACAACATGTTTTAAACTAGCCTTTCAGTTCTGTACAGGAAGTTTTTGCTTATAATAACCCTTGCTAGGTAATTTTCAAGTAAATAGTGAATAATACATTTGATTGCAAGACTTACAAGTATTTATATATTTGAAGTTCTTCCATGATCACACATTTCAAGGTCTTCTTAAAGACAAATGGAAGGTGACTGGAGTCTTTTAGGGTTTGTTGGCAGCGGGTCATCTAGGAAAAATCACACTGTTCACCTGCCCCATTTGTGGGTGGAGGATCACCGGCTTTCGGTCATTGGACCCTTTGTGGGTTCTGCCATAAATAACTGTTGACCTGGTGACCTGACAGCCAGGAGACCAGTGCTTAATTTGAGCTGGTGGTTTCCAGTGCTGACCCCGGCACTTAATCATCAACACTGGTTCTTTTCATGAGCACCAGTTGAGGACACATTCATTTATGGTAGGCACGGGGAGATTAAGTGATTTGCTCATAATCGCAGGATGTTGAGCTGAGGCAGAGACTCGAACCTAGTTCCCCAGCTCCGAAGTGAGTAGCTCTGGCCATTAAGCCACACCCTCGCCCCACTTTCATGTTTAGTAGTTGATTCTGTTTTAGTTGAGGATAACAGGAGGAATGGGCTGGTGCAAGCTGCCTCCTGGCGAGAGCCACAGCACTTCTTCTTTTACAAATTAACAACTGCATGAGACTACCAGGTCAAACTGTCACCCATCCTATTCTATTTAGGGGTTGGCAAGCGTCACTGTTTTTAACTTTCCAGAACTACCAGGCAAGGTATGGTGATCCAGGGAAGGAATTGTTCAAATCTGCCAGAAGCTCAGTTAACAACCATTGCTTTGCAGCAATAACCTGCTGTGTTGGGAGTGTACTGCTGCATAGCAAAGGAGAATGTCAAGGGGGCCATTTCAACATGACAACCTGCCATATTTTCAGCAGCAATGAAAGTCCATCCATCACCCACGACGCCTTTCCACTACAGACGTCTCTGCTAGGTAGATGTGGATATATAAATATGGAAGGCTATTCTCTACTCTCCAGGATTGCACTGAAGGGTAGGTCGCTGAATGGTTACCATGCAGGACGCCTCTCATTTCTGCAGCTAGCGTGTTCTTCTGCCAACACCTAAGGGGCACATTGTTTACTCAAATAGGGTCAAGATGTATACATTTACTCCTATAGGATATGCCATACTCCATATCAGTGATTTTTTTGATCGGGTACTCTACTGAACACTATACCTGCAATCCCAATCTTTTGTAGATTAGGTTTAGTTATAGTCCTGATGAATGCTAAAATCTACTGTGACTATTAAAGGCAAGAAACATGTTGACCCCTATTTTCACCACATTTTAAGCTGTAAAGTACCACTGTCTCCTGCACACCCACACTTGTTTTAACTTATGACAAGAGTACCTGCTTATTAATAACTTGAAAGGTTCCTCTTAGTCACGTTTATCTCACATAGACACCAATCTTCACACATTGCACCTCCACACACACTTCATCACAGCTTTTAATATCTTTAAAAGATCTCCGTCGAAGAGCCAACTTGAAGGGCCGGTTGGGCATTGCAACGCTGGTCCAACGAGGAGCTGGCCGAGGATGATGCATGACACTATCTGGGTGTGTGGGGTTCTTGCTTCTGATCAATCCGATCTTCCTGATCTGCTTGATCAGTCTTTTCCATCCTACTGACTGGCTCATTCTTCTCCTCTAGTCTGTATGGGAACTGCAGACCTTTAGCGGATACATGCTCTCCTCCATGGCCATGGAGACTACAGCCTCCACTAATCAGACAAGTTGTGAGCTGCCCGCCATTGCCTAAATGACCCCCTATGTCAATACCATACACTTACACATGACCTCCAAAACCCGACCCAATTAGGCCCAAACCCAGCCCAATATCTTCAATCGACAAATGACGGAAACTCTTTACAGGGTTTAGCTTCATACTTTCCCCATTTGGGTTTAGCTTCATATTTTCTCCATTTGGTCCCTTAGTGTTAAGAACAACAACCCATATGATATAAAGCAATCGTTCTTGCAGTGCATGTGGTCACTAGAGCTTTGTATATTATGCCTCACCGTCCCTGTGAAAAATACAGAAAAGACCTATTCCAAATGAAGTCGCCTTTGCCAATTGTTTGTTTGTGTCTGAGTGATTCTCTAATGTATACAATTTAGCAAAAAGTACAACATGGACAGCAGATGCAGTAGACTGATGGAAGTAAAATCCATAGGATAATATTGTCAGTGTACATTAATAGCCACATGGGATGATGATCAAGGAATGGCGAAAATCATCAGACTTGTGCCATGCAAGGAGGTCTGCCAAGTATAGTTATAAAAACAGTGGGGCAAGAAGGATTCATACATGAATCAGTTCCCTACTGATATTTTTGAGGTACATTCAATGTTGGAGCCTGCTAACACCCTAACTTGTGTTTTGGAGTGTTACTCAATAAAAATGTGCATGCCCATGTGTCACCTTCTCATGCTATAGATGCCACAAAATGCCAAGGATGACCACTAATATGCTAGGCCTCACATTAGGCCATGGATGAGCATTATCACTTGGAGTGCTCAAAGTTGTAAAGTTTTTTTCTAGCAAACTTAACACAGTTATCTCAAATACTTTGCTTTCTACCTATAAATTTGGAAGTTTTCTACATTCGGGAATTTATGTTTAAATCAGCACTTTCATGCCTTTTTAAGTTGTTCACTGACAGTTGTTTTAAGGTCATTGCCATCCAATCATCTTCAATGTCCCTAAGAAAATTGTTTTGAAATTTACTCTTAAAAAACATGGGACATCCATTTTCATTCGCAACTAACACTCATGAGGAAAAAGTGTAGTTACTAGAAAATCAGCACCAGAGCACAAATGTAGATAAGCCAGGAAACTCTGAAAAGTATGGGTAAGTTAGTAATCGTTATCTTCAGAGGTTTTTGCTCACGTAATAAAAATGAGCACACCCATAATCATCATGTTATTGATGTCCACAGTGGCTAGAACTGCCACCATTGCAACAACACCAGCATTATGTCTGGGATATGACCCAATGGATCCTCACAATGCTCTTTGCATTAGCACCAAACCCCTAAGGCCAGCAGTATCAAGGATGGGAATCATAATATCATGACTACCTGAAATATGCCAAGAATTATCATGATTAAGCCAGGGTCGTAATTTTAACTGAGATAGCCACAATCATACAATGGATGCCCACTATATGCATACAAGCTCTAGTAATGTGAAAGGGCCATCACTTTGTCATGGGTAGGCACCATTATGCCATAAATGCCCACAAAATGCCAAAAATTAGCACCGATATGCCAGGGCTATCATTGTAACAGGGATGGGCACCACCACCATGCTATTGATGCCAACAATATACCAGGAATTACTATCAATTGAAATGGCCAATGCACTCAAACTCAGGCACACGCAAATACACATATGCACGTACCAGTCCCCCACCGCCCACCCCCACACACAGATGCAGCCCCACACACAAAGACAAGCACAGGAGCACCATTAAAAGTAGTTTTTACTTACCCTCTGTAAGAAGCAAACTCCAATTGTTTGTTAATTGTGGGACCTCAGTCACAGTTCACATCAAGATTGTGGCCTCTCTGCCTAACAACCAACTGAACAATCTGATTTTCTATGATGGGTCTATGGTTTATTCTAGAGGTTAAGTGAGATAGAGAGTTATTCTGAAATGTAGGATTAGCTCTTGTCACAGTCCTGGCACATGGACCAATATGGCCAGCTTCTGCATGCATTTCGTTGTGTCCTGTGATCTTCGAGGCCCTTAGGAATGAAATATTAGTGGCGCCTGATCCATCAGAGGTATTACATTCATCAGGTAAATGGGTATTGTTTTCTTCTTGAGGTTCCGGTAGAGTAATCCGTAGGGTTTGAACATAACACCTGCTGGCATTGGAAGTGAAGTTGGTACACTGTAGAAGTTATATGGTAGACTTTTCTGTCATGTTATATTGACTTTTATAGTGCTATATCGCCCTTGAGGGTATCCTGGCGCTTTGAAGGTTTTGGGACTAGCTCGAGAGAACGACTGAAAGAGCTTTCCTGAACTGCGGAATTCAGGAAAGGAAGATGAGGCTCTAATGTGGTGTAGGAGGTCTTTCCATGCTTTGGGGCTGACATGTGAGAGGACACGGCCCCCTGACCTACTTTTGTGTATGCGTGATACGTGAGCCAGTGAAAGTTCAGAAGAGCGCAGGTGCTTAGAGGGTTAGTGGAACTGCACATGGCTATTCAGGTATTCTGTGCCTGTGTTATTCAGTGCTTTGTAGGTGTGGGTGATGAGCGTGAGTTGTGCATGCTGATGTATAGGGAGCCCATGTAGTTCCATCAGATGAGGTGTGATGTGAGACAATCATGGGAAGTTGGGAACCAGTCTGGCTGCTTGATTTTGGAAGTTCTGGAGTCTCTTTGTGAGTTGAGTGCTGATTCCTGTATAGAGAGTATTCTCGTAGTCTAGTTTGCCGGTGATGAGGGATTGGGTGATGGTATTTCTGGTGTTGTTAGGTAGCCACTTGAATACGTTTTTCAGCATCCTCAGGGTGTGGCAGCAAACCGTGGTGATGGCGTTGACTTGGAAGGACATATCCACTTGCTATCAATAATGATCCTGAGGTATCATTCTTGGGTGCTGGAGGGTGGTTCCTATGTACGTAGGCCACCAGGAGGAGTCCCACGCCAAGGCATCCTGTCTGAAAATGTCCACTTCTGTCATATCCAAGTTGAGTTTGAGGCAGTTGGGTTTCATTGATGTGGCCATTTCAGGATTGCATGAGATGAAGTTGTCCCTGGTGGTGGATGTTTTGTCTGAGAGGGTGAAAACCAGTTGTGTGCTGTCAGCATAGGTGAGTATGTCAATGTTGTTTGCGTAGATGATGTCTCCCAGCAGCATAATGTAGATGTTGATAAGGATTGGACTGAGTGAGGAACCTTGTGGAATGCCCCAAATGAGCTTCCGGCTTCTGCGGAGTCGGGTGGCAAGTTGACTGTTTGTGTTTGTGTTCTTCTAGTAAGAAAAGTGCATATCCATAGCAGAGCAGATCCGATGGTTGGCACTCAAGCAGGAACAACGTAGAGGTTCAGTTGCATTGCTCAAGTTGGAGTTTAGAAGGTCCAGAGAGCAGTTCCTTGTCACTTTCTATGTGTTAAAGTACAAGGGGCTGGTTGGTGGAGCATAAGGAGTTAGAGTCCAGAGTAAAAGATTAGGGGATAATTTATAGTTATGTAACTCATCAACATGCAGCAATAAAAAGTCCCCACCACAGACCCTTGTTGTTTCGTGAGTGGAATGCTTTACTTCCAAAATCACTGACATCTTCAAGCGCATACTGTTCAGACTGAGAATAGTGAAAGCACACTCCAGAACCAGCACCAATAGCACCAGACACACTGATTCACTTCCACTGCAAGCAATTCTGAGCCTCTTCCACTGTCTCACCACAAACAAATTCCAAATACTAGTCATCACCAGCATGGAGGATGGCTCCCCCAGTTAACCATGTCCTACATGTGTCTTAAAGGAGCTATTCATTTTAATCATGCTTGAAAATAATCACTTTTATATCTTCAAAACGTGTTAGAAAATATGTAGTTCCTACTGAATTTAAAATAGCACAAATAACTTAGCCACCCACTTAAGTAACATTCAGTGACTCAGAGGATACATACATAATTCTAATTGGTATACTAGAGGATCGAAATGTGGTATTGGCAGATATTTATGCACCGAACATCGATACACCTCAATTCATTCACAATATATTAATGATTTTAAAACATATAGGAGTGCAGCTGGTGATACGGAGCGGGGGCTTCCATATGCTTTTAAACCCTTCGTTCCAGACTGCTCTGGAGTCAACGGTTCTCATCATACACACTCAGCTGGTGTACCGGACGATATATAATCGATTGCTACAGTTTATTGGATGTGTGGCGACAGAGACATAAAGAGACTAGAAGATGCACATTTTATTCTTCAGCACATGAATCAATGTCACATATTGATTATTAGTTAATAACTTGTACAGCCACATCCTGCATCAGGAGTTTAAGTTAAACCTCGCCAACCCATACCCAGACCAAATCATCTCTGCTGGAAGTTTCCTTTGGAGGCTCAGATGGACTCTGTGTTCCAAAGAGAATGCCAGGAGGCAATTGTGAAATTCTTCTTTTTAACTGAATATGGGTATGGTGTGTAGTCACAGCCCAAGCTTCTGGAACACCATCCCCGTCCTTATTGCCCTGATTGCAATTGACTCCTATCACTACAACTTCCTAGGGATCTTAACTTTCACCTCGACGACCCGACCAACACTAAAACAACTAACTTCCTGGAAAGCATGAGCAACATCAGTGTTAGATCTGGGGGTCTCTAGTTGGCAATGGTATGCACCTTTGTCCAAATAGGGAACCTTACTTCTAAGTCAGGATAAGGGGATTACGCGCCTTAATAACCCCTACTCACCCCCTTGGTAGCTTGGCACGAGCAGACAGGCTTATCTCAGAGGCAGTGTGTTAAGCATTTGTGAATATACACAATTATACAGTGATAACACTACAGATGGACACAACACAGGTTTTATAAAAATAAGTATTCTTTATATAGACTTAACACAAGACCACAAATGACAAAAATCCACAATACAACACTTAAGGTTACTTAAAAGATGATTAAAGTCTCTTAGTTCAAGTTGATGGTAGATGCGACACAGTTCTCAACAAAGTATCTGGATGCGTAACGCAAAGTAAATAAAAAGACTCGCAGAAGGGGAGATGCCTCGGTTCCGAGATCCGGGGGAACGGTTGCGTCCTTCCTCAATGCTTGCGCAGAGTAGGGGACTCGTCGTGAGCCTCACCGGTGCGGAGGTGATGTGTAGATTCTCGGCTTGCGGGCCCGTTGCAATGCGCAAGATGGCACCTCGATGCGATGTGATGATCTAGTTGCGATAAGATGGCGCCCTTGATGCGGCAATGCGATGATGATGGGATGACGCCCTGGCAGCCTTGCGACGATTCAGTACTTTGGAGCCGCGACAGGCCCTGTGACACGCTTCTCCGGTGATGCGATGGCAACTCTCTCGATGGCATCACGCTTCTCCGATGATGCGACAGCAGGCAGCTTCGATGAACACACGCTTCCAGGGAGATGCGGCGAAGGCTCGCTTCTCTGGCGTTGCGACGATTTCAGCTGTGGCGGCGACACGCTTCTTCTCGATGCATCGCGCTTCCAGCTCCCAGCAGCACGCAAGTGACGGGAGTCAGAATTCCCAGCAAGGAAATTCAGTAGGGAGTTGGAGGTGAAGTCTTTTGGCCCTGAGACTTCATCAGGAGGCAAGCACAGTTCAAGCCCTTGGAGAATATTCTGTAGATGAAAGTCCTTACAAAGTTCCTTCTCCTTTCCCTTGGCAATGAAGCAACCACTGCAGGCCAACCCAGCAAACAGCACACTGGCAGAGGGGCAGTCCAAACTCCTGCAGCTTCCTTGGTTCTTTTCCTTGGCAGAAAGGTTTCTTGTTCCAGAAGTGATCTAATTTCTTGGGATCAGGGTCCCAATATTTATACCCCAAAATCCTTTGTTCTCTGAAGGCAGAGAGGCCTCTGCCTAGTTCAAACCAGTTCCTGAGCACATTGTTGACATGACTCTCTTCTTTTCACTGTGCAGTGCAGAGACATCAGAAGCCCCACATGAGGTGGAGCCAGCACAGGGGAGGGAAGATACAGCTCTGGAGCACTCTGTTGACAGGATTCCTCTTCTCCTTTCACTGTGCAGGGCAGAGACATCAGACAAGCCACAGGGGGTGGAGTCAGCATTGTAGAGGGAAGGCCCAGCCCTATTCAGGTCCCAGGTGCACTCCTCCCTCCATCTGGATGTAAATCTCTCTATTCACCACTGGGCTGTCCCAGCCTGTCTCCTGGAATTTCCCCAGCCCTGTCACACACAAACCCAGACAAGGAATATACAACCCAGATGAGGCAGGCTCAAATGGTTAGGCAAGCAAATACCTGCTTTCTAAAAGTGGTATTTGCAAACACAGAATATTAAAATAAACTTTACTAAAAGATGTATTTAACTTTTCTGAGTTCAGGCATACTAAATTCGAATTTCTACCATGGTCCCCAAGTCTGTTAGGATTATAAGAATGTAATAATCTTAACTGCCCATTCTGGCCTATGAGAACAGGTGGCCTTCAATAGTGAAAAACGAATATGGCTGTAATTTACTATTAAAACATGCTACACAGAGCAGAGCATGTCCTACCTTATGCTTGTAATGCACCCTGCCCTTGAGCCTACCATAGGGGTGTTTAATATAAAGCAAAGGGAAGGTTTAGGGACTGGCAAGTGGGTGCAATTGGCCAAGTCGACATGGCAGTGCTAGACTGCACACAGGCCTTGCAATGGCAGGCCTGAGACATACTTTACAAGCTGCTTATGTGGGTGGCACAACCAGTGCTGCAAGCCCACCAGCAGCATTTGATTTACAAGCCCTGGGCACACATGGTGCACTGTACTAGGGGCTGACAGATAAATCAAATAATCCAATCATGGAATAACCAATTAGTATATAAATTTAACATGGGGAGTACTTGCACTGTGGCACTGATTAGCAGTGGCACAGCGCCCAAAGCATAAATCCAGCAAAAACATATCCAAATAGAGGAGGCAATCCGTCAAAAAATGGAAGAGAGACTTACGCCAATGATGTCAGGTCTAACACGTGTCTCCTCCAGCTGAAATGTGGGGAGAACTACCCTTCCCCTTGGGAGTTCTCTTCACTAAGGCGGAAAAATTTGGACAGACCATCAGCGTTGGTGTGCTCTGTAGCAGGGTGGTGTTCCACCGTAAAGTCCATACCCTGTAGGGAAATGGACCACCTCAGCAATTTTGGGTTCTCACCCCTCATCTGCATTAACCATCTGAGGGGCCTGTGGTCGGTCTGAACCCGGAAGTGAGTCCCAAACAAGTATGGTCTCAACTTCTTCAGTGCCCAGACCACAGCAAATGCCTTACGCTCAATTGCACTCCACCTTTGTTCCCGTGGAAGTAACCTCCTACTGATGAAGGCTACAGGTTGGTCAAAGCCCTCTTCAGTAATCTGTGCTAGAACAGCCCCCACACCATGCTCTGAAGCGTCTGTCTGTACAATGAATTCTTTTGAGAAGTTGGGCGCCTGAAGCACGGGTGCTGTGCACATGGAAGTCTTCAGGGCATCCAAAGCCTTCTGACAGGTGTCAGTCCATTTCACTTTCTTGGGCTGTTTCCTGGAATTCAGCTCAGTCAAGGGTGCAACAATGTTGCCATACACCTTGACAAACCTCCTGGAGTACGCTGTGAGTCCTAAAAAGGCTCTCACCTGTGTCTGAGTCTTTGGGGGTTCCCATGCCAGGATGGTATCAATCTCGGGTCGTAGGGGCGCCACCTGGCTGCTTCCTACCTGGTGACCTAAGTACACAACGGAGCCCTGCCCAATCTGGCACTTACTTGTTTTGATCGTGAAGCATGCCTTGCGCAGTGCCATCAACACTTCCCAGAGAATTTTTTTGAAAATGTCATTCCAGAACAAATTCCAAGTGAAGAAAAAGAATAGATCGAATTCAAACCCAAGAGTACATATACAGTGCCGACTTCACATAAAATCATTGATCTATTTGAAACTTCAGTTCTTCAAGACCTACAATCATTGAACTTTCAAATCAAGAAAAGATCGAACTTAACGAAAGACGAAAGGAAAACATTACAACAATTATCCAACAAAAAGGAACTTACATTCCAAGAAGCTGATAAAGGCGGGGCACTTATCATAATGGATACTAAATACTATCATCAAAAAATAGAAGAACATCTTGCTGATGAATCAACATACTTGAAATTGGACTCAAACCCCACAGATGAAATAGCGAAAACACTGGGAGACGTACTGGAATATGCTTCATCAATGGATTGGATTTCGGCAAAAACGAAATAATACTTAATCAAACACAATCCAAAAAGGCCTCACATATACATGTTACCCAAAATTCATAAGCATCCCATTGATCCGCCATTTAGACCTATCGTATCAGGAGTTGAATCAATTTTCGAACCAATCGGGAAATATATTGATTATTTTTTACAAAAATTTGTGATGATGTGGAAAACCAATATAAAAGACACTACTGACTTTTTGAATCAAATTAACAATCTCAACACCATTGAGAGTGAAGACTGGATTCTATGTACGATTGACGTCACTTCCCTCTATACTTCGATACCATTAAAAGAAGGAATTGAAGCAGTAGAATGGGTTCTGCTACAAATGGATCACATTGGAGTTAACAAAGTATTTCTGCTTGAACTACTGTCATTTTGCCTTCAACACAGTTACTTTCGCTTCAAAGACACTTATTACCTACAAACAAGCGGGACCAGCATGGGATTTGGGGGAGCCTCCACATACGCCAATATATTTATGGCAGCATTCGAAGAACAACACATACTAAGTATTCAAGATTGGAACCAAGAATTGGTAATTTATCGACGTTTCGTCGACGATATTTTTTTAATATGGTCAGGCAGCAAAGCAGCACTAGAGGCAAATATAAAAAAATTGAACAGCCACCACAGCAGAATAAAATTCACTAAGCATGGGCGAATTTTGCGAATTCGCAATCCGCGAAATAGCGTATTTACGGATTCGCAATCCGCAAAATTCGCGAACTCTCGCGAATTTTGCGGATTTTTTTTGTGTAAGCAAGTGTTTCTGCCATTTCGCAAGGGTTTTGTTACCAGTTCGCATACGCGAACTTACTTGTCGGGTAGCAACGGTCGCGACCATGTTGTTTCTACGTCTGGTTCATCACAGCACCCTCTGTTTCACCACTGCCACCCTCTGTTTCACCACTGCCACCCTCTGGCTCACCCATGCCACCCTCTGGTTCATCACTGTAGATTATGGGGGGAAAAGCACACCTGCCCTGCCTCAACTGACATGAATTAATTTGGGGCTGATGAATGTGTCACTGAATTTGAGCTGGCACCTGCTTCCTTAGCTGTAAGTGCTTCCTCATTAATAATGAGCTTGAACTTTTGCACCTGCTAAGTGCTTTCAGTTTTGCAAAATTCGTTAGCACACCTGCCCTGCCTCAACTGACATGAATGAATTAGGGGCTGATTAATGTGTCACTGAATTTGAACTTCCAGTCTGGCACCTGCTTGCTTATCTGTAATTGCTTTCTGTTGCAGTGTAATTTTTTTTAACAGGACATTTGTGGCATACTTGTAGCTATTCTCTGAGCCTGCTGTGAGGGTCAGAGCAGGGTCATAGAATAGTTGCAAGTAGGCAACTGAACTCTGGAGGGGCCCCTCAGGAAGCACTACAGGGAATGGTTACTAATGATGAGCTTGAACTTTTGCACCTGCTGAGTGCTTTCAGTTTTGCAAAAATCATTTTTCTGCAATTTTGCGTGATTCGCGGGCGCGAATTCACGCGAGATCGAATGCGGAAGCCGCGAATTCGTGCGAATATACGATTTGTTTTTTTTGCGGCGTGTTAGTTCACGTGATTTTTTGCGTTTTCCTAAGCCGCTTGTAGCGCAACGTTGCGAAGTTACCCTAGCGGTCGTACATGGGCGCGGCCATCTTGTTTGCGTGACGTATTTCCGTTTCCGGGCGCTATGTGTAATCTCGCAAAGTGTGCGGCTCGCTAGTACAAGTTTGCGTGTGATCGCGAGGGAAATCTCGCGCGAACTTACCCACGCAGTCGTGAACGGGCGCGGCCATCTTGTTTTTCATTCATTGCTATGGTTCTGGGCATGCTTTCTGTATCCTCTGTCAATCTCTGCCATCCTTTGGTTGTTTGAAGTTTTTTTGATCTATTTTACTTATTATCTATCCCTCTATTTTTCTAGCTCTATATTTTTGTGTTTTCTGCTACTTTTGGCTAATTTTAAAATACTTTTTTTAACTCTTTTCTTTTCTTCTTCCCTATTCTATTTCTTATTTATTATTTACCTTCCTTTCTGCCCAGACCATGGTAAAGGGAGCCGGGAAGCAGCCCGAGAAGGGGAAGGGTCCCGCACCCCGTGCCCGGCTCCCGTGCGGGCGTTTGAAGGGGGAGCTGGTGATGCCACGAGGGAGATCTTTAGCGGGGAGGAGGTGGCCGCACTAGTATTTTATGTCCAGCGCCGCCTCCCCAGGATCATCATGGCAGGCGGCAAGATCGCTAGCGGCTACGGGCTCCGGGAGCGCCGGAAGCGGTGGGAGAAGGTGTGCCGGGCCATGTATCAACACTCTCGGGTCCGGCGCACCTACAACCAGGCCACCCACCGTTGGACGGATCTCCTGGACCGGGAACGCGACTTGCTCGACCTGCTCGGCATCGAGATCCCCGGGCTTGGTGAGTAGTAGTAGCTATTTCATCACTACTCTGTTTTCTCCTGCTCTGTGTGTTATTATATTGCAAACTTTTGTTTTTTACCAAGAGCAATAATGCTGCCGATTACATTGTAGGTAAATTATATTTCAAAATCTTCTGTGCATTTCAGGTGCACTGCTCTCCTTCTCAGTAGCGTTGCTACTATGCTTATTTGTTTTCGATTTTGTGTTCATTTCATTGGCCTGAGAAATTATGTATGAGTGTAGTTTAAAGAACTGCGTAATGCTAGACACTAAGGGTCAGATTTTCAATTACCGGCGCATCCCTGAAAAGTAGCAGGGATGCGCCAGTAATTGTGTGCCACGCCACCACCACCCATGAACCCGGCTGGGCCGTACTCCATGGTAAATGCAATTTGAGAAATTACTCCTTGTGAAATAATTTGGTTTTTCATGTCATTAGTTGGATATACACTAAAGTATAATTTCCCTTACATTTTCTCACACAGAATTGCCCCACCCTTCCCTTCCCTCTGTGACGTCCTGATGAAGACCCCGTGAAAGGACTTTAATAGGCCTACTACTAGGGGTCGAAACGTCGACTTGTTTCCTTGCTGTTGAAAATCCGGCACACCCACGATTGATCTAATAATTAACTGTGACCGTTGAATTTTCTTACATGAATTTTTCTCGAATTTTGCCTGTATGATGGCTTTTGTTTTACAATTGTATGTGATCTATGTTTGAATTTGGTATTACCCCCTTTTTTTGATACTGTGTTATCCTTCTCTACTCTTAACACCCCCCTGAGCACCACCTCCCTCCCTTTCTCCCCCTCGGGGCTTTATTATTTATGAATCAGTGTGATTCAACTATTGCCAATCGGCAATCACAGCATATTGGAAATAAATCAAATTACCAATTGAAAACTAGTTTTTGAATTTGTGTTTGAGTTATAGTGAAAACTGTTAAGTGTATGTTGTCCACAATACACTTTCCTCTCTTACGGGGACCCCTTTACGAATGTATCACTTAGCACCCAGGTCCCCGTGACTATATGGGTTTAACCCCCTTTGTGTAACGTCTTCTGAGCAGGTGCTGACCTGCGAGGTTACTTTTCTAATTTAATTTGTTTATACCATGGTGGAATCCGAATTACTTTCTTATACTGAGGAGTATATTAATCAGCTAACTAAGGATTTGTCAACCACTTTTCTATCCACATCTGTCCCTACCATTGACATCACCCTTAATGATAAGATTTCCCGTCTTGAAAGACTAGAGAAAAAACGTATTAGAACCCGGCTACATGGGCACCTCTTCACGCGATACTTACAAGAAAATATAATCCCGGTGGGTCTGCAGATCAAAATTGAACCAGTGATATTCGTAGACGTACCGAAGTTCAAAGAAGGGTTCAGTTACGTGGCCAATAATTGCTCCCGGCACTGGATGGTGCTGGGAGTGGAGACAGCAGCCGAACAAGTCGTCTCCCTGAGTAAGGAAATTGCCGACTTGAAGGCCGAGATCCTGGGCGACCACACACTCACTAAAGCAAAGGAGGCTGTAGAGAATCTGGAAGCCACGATCAAAGACTTCGACACCACAGCCCAAACTAAAAAACTGGAAAAATTAGCACGAGATCTAAGACTATTTGATAAAAAGTTGGTGTACCCATATTTACAACCAGACTACTACCAGCAGGACACACAGGGACGCTTCACCAATCGAGGTCGGGGTGGGTACAGAGGACGCCGGAATTTTACCACCTTCTCGGACTCCTCATATAGCTCTGGTAGTGACGCGGAGGCAGGACCCAATACTCCGTACGTTTAAAGAAAAACCAAAGGGGATGATGGACGGAGCGTTGACAATACAAACACTCACCCCCAGTCAACTGATCTGGGTTTAATCCATCACCATTCTTTAGTTCACTCAGCCACCCCAGTTCAGACATGGCTATATGCAAATCAGTCTGACCCTGTGCCTTGTGGGAACAGTCCAGCCCGAACTGCCAAGCCATGTCATCCCTGGACCGGAAACAAGCATCCTGGGACCGGTTTCGGATTCATAATCCTCATCAGCCAGGCTATCTTGAATCCAGTGGCCAAGTGAACAAGGGACTCACGTCTGAGCATACCCTGCCACACTTAGGGCGAACAAAGAAAAACCAAAGGGGATGATGGACGGAGCGTTGACAATACAAACACTCACCCCCAGTCAACTGATCTGGGTTTAATCCATCACCATTCTTTAGTTCACTCAGCCACCCCAGTTCAGACATGGCTATATGCAAATCAGTCTGACCCTGTGCCTTGTGGGAACAGTCCAGCCCGAACTGCCAAGCCATGTCATCCCTGGACCGGAAACAAGCATCCTGGGACCGGTTTCGGATTCATAATCCTCATCAGCCAGGCTATCTTGAATCCAGTGGCCAAGTGAACAAGGGACTCACGTATGAGCATACCCTGCCACACTTAGGGCGAACAAAGAAAAACCAAAGGGGATGATGGACGGAGCGTTGACAATACAAACACTCACCCCCAGTCAACTGATCTGGGTTTAATCCATCACCATTCTTTAGTTCACTCAGCCACCCCAGTTCAGACATGGCTATATGCAAATCAGTCTGACCCTGTGCCTTGTGGGAACAGTCCAGCCCGAACTGCCAAGCCATGTCATCCCTGGACCGGAAACAAGCATCCTGGGACCGGTTTCGGATTCATAATCCTCATCAGCCAGGCTATCTTGAATCCAGTGGCCAAGTGAACAAGGGACTCACGTCTGAGCATACCCTGCCACACTTAGGGCGAACAAAGAAAAACCAAAGGGGATGATGGACGGAGCGTTGACAATACAAACACTCACCCCCAGTCAACTGATCTGGGTTTAATCCATCACCATTCTTTAGTTCACTCAGCCACCCCAGTTCAGACATGGCTATATGCAAATCAGTCTGACCCTGTGCCTTGTGGGAACAGTCCAGCCCGAACTGCCAAGCCATGTCATCCCTGGACCGGAAACAAGCATCCTGGGACCGGTTTCGGATTCATAATCCTCATCAGCCAGGCTATCTTGAATCCAGTGGCCAAGTGAACAAGGGACTCACGTATGAGCATACCCTGCCACACTTAGGGTGAACAAAGAAAAACCAAAGGGGATGATGGACGGAGCGTTGACAATACAAACACTCACCCCCAGTCAACTGATCTGGGTTTAATCCATCACCATTCTTTAGTTCACTCAGCCACCCCAGTTCAGACATGGCTATATGCAAATCAGTCTGACCCTGTGCCTTGTGGGAACAGTCCAGCCCGAACTGCCAAGCCATGTCATCCCTGGACCGGAAACAAGCATCCTGGGACCGGTTTCGGATTCATAATCCTCATCAGCCAGGCTATCTTGAATCCAGTGGCCAAGTGAACAAGGGACTCACGTCTGAGCATACCCTGCCACACTTAGGGCGAACAAAGAAAAACCAAAGGGGATGATGGACGGAGCGTTGACAATACAAACACTCACCCCCAGTCAACTGATCTGGGTTTAATCCATCACCATTCTTTAGTTCACTCAGCCACCCCAGTTCAGACATGGCTATATGCAAATCAGTCTGACCCTGTGCCTTGTGGGAACAGTCCAGCCCGAACTGCCAAGCCATGTCATCCCTGGACCGGAAACAAGCATCCTGGGACCGGTTTCGGATTCATAATCCTCATCAGCCAGGCTATCTTGAATCCAGTGGCCAAGTGAACAAGGGACTCACGTCTGAGCATACCCTGCCACACTTAGGGCGAACAAAGAAAAACCAAAGGGGATGATGGACGGAGCGTTGACAATACAAACACTCACCCCCAGTCAACTGATCTGGGTTTAATCCATCACCATTCTTTAGTTCACTCAGCCACCCCAGTTCAGACATGGCTATATGCAAATCAGTCTGACCCTGTGCCTTGTGGGAACAGTCCAGCCCGAACTGCCAAGCCATGTCATCCCTGGACCGGAAACAAGCATCCTGGGACCGGTTTCGGATTCATAATCCTCATCAGCCAGGCTATCTTGAATCCAGTGGCCAAGTGAACAAGGGACTCACGTCTGAGCATACCCTGCCACACTTAGGGCGAACAAGGAAAAACCTTACCCGCCACCTTACCCCCCGCAAGACTCAGTCTACCAGCAGTACCCTCCACATTTTCAACCTCATTTTTTAGACCAAGGCCGGGTCTCATGGCGCCCTCCACGGGGACGTGGCAACAATTTTCCCAGGGGCCAGTCAAGAGGACAGCAACAGAACCAGTCAGGATGGGACGGGGGCCGAGGCAAACAGCAGAAACGGGTGACCTTTCGCCCGGAGGTGCACGGAGAGATATCGACCCGGCGGAACACTTACAGGTGGTAGATGAACTCACTATACCAAACTCTGTCACATTAAGCAATAATGTACTGAACTCTACTCCTGTGATCAACATCTCCAAATACACGCTCCATAATGACGAACTCAAGGTCTTGAGCCGAGGCCTCTCTTATGTCCCGACTGTTCCGGTAAATAAATTCCTGATAAAAACAGAACTATACAGTTTCTTTAGGAAGATACGTTTGCGATATTACTTCCGTAATCAAATATCCAGACAACAGAGTTCGGTCACCGGCCTCAGAGTCCCCTCCACCTTTTTTCCACCGACTTATGCTATGAATAGCAGGATTCTTGCCTTCGAGGACGTGGTAACCACCTCAGTAGAACGATCACTACAACGACCAAAATACACCAGACTCAATTTGAGTAAGATGGAGAAAAAGGCTTTGACAGACTTATGTAACAACAAAGAAGTAGTCATCAAGCCCGCGGACAAAGGCGGTGCCATTGTGGTACAGGACCTCACGGATTATAAGGCAGAAGTCTACAGACAATTGTCGGATGGGATTAGCTACCGCCTTTTACCTAGCGATCCTTCACGAGAATTGGCCAGTACCATTTTGAACATCACTCGAAAAGGCCTTGACGCAGGTTTCCTGAGCAAACAGGAATTTGAGTTTCTGAACCAGAAATTCCCAAGACTAGCGACTATTTATACGCTACCAAAGGTACACAAGAACGTCAACACCCCCCCTGGACGCCCGATCGTATCCGGGTGCGGATCTCTGCTTGAGCCGTTGTGCCAATATGTGGATTTTTTCCTAAAACCGATTGCCCTTAACACAAGGGCGTACTTAAGAGATACGACTCAGGTTATTAATATGATGGACGAGAGACCATTTAACTCAGAACATTCACTACTAGTTACCTGCGACATAGTATCGCTTTATACAAGCATCCCCCAACTCGATGCCTTGAAAGTAATGAGAGAAGCCCTTGATAACAGAACAGCACCAGTCCAAGTCCCTACGGATTTCATAATTGAAATATTGCAGATTGCTATGATGCATAATTATTTCATCTTCCAGGAAGAATTCTTCTTACAGACCAAGGGTGTGGCGATGGGGGCTACCTTTGCTCCAAATCTGGCAATCATTTACATGGACCATTTTGAACATCAGTACATTTTTACAGAGACTAATCCCTTCAACACCAATCTGACCGTGTGGGTCAGATATATTGATGACATTCTGTGCATCTGGGAAGGAAATCAAGAGCAGCTCAAAATGTTTCATGAATGGCTTAATTCCTGCAACCCGCATATACAATTCACCATGGAATCTAGTAATAAGAGTATACCTTTTCTGGATATTTCCATCTATGTGGAAGTAGACCACCTACAAACAACGTTGTTCAGGAAACCCACAAAACGGAATTCCCTACTACAATATCAGAGCCACCACCCGAGGGGCCTTAAGGATAATCTACCAGTTGGGCAATTCCTACGGCTCAGGAGGATCTGTTCTACTAGAGCAGACTATCTGAAGGAGTCGGAGGTCCTGACTGAACGCCTTATCGTGCGAGGATATCCATCGAGAATGGTGAAAAGAGCAAGAAAACGGGCGTGGTACAATCCACGTGAGACCCTACTTAATCCGAAAAATTCTTCTAAGACCTCTCTAAACCGCATCGTCTGTGTCACAACTTTTTCGACACGCAGCAATGATATCAAGAAAATCATCAACCAAAACTGGCCTTTGGTCGCAGACGTCATTGAACAAACTGATCTGCCCCTGCACTCCTTTAAGAGAGCTAAAAACATAAGGGACATGGTTGTACATTCCTACTTAGAGTCAGAAAGCCAACCAACTCTTACATCACTCTGGAACCCCCCCCCAGTAATTGGCCATTACCGGTGTGGGTCTTGCACTGCATGCGACACAACGATTCAGACAAAAAGTTTTGCCCATAGTGGCAGAACCTACAACTTAAGACATTACACAAATTGTAATTCTACTGGGGCCATCTATATCATTCGGTGCCCATGTAGCCAGGTATATGTGGGACAAACCCAACAGAAAATAAAATCTAGGATTTCGTCCCACTCGAGTAGGCTTAGATGCAAGGTGACAGGAGCGCCCTTGGTAGACCACTGGCTGCAAGCAAGCCACACTGTTACAGATCTACATTGGCTTGTCATTGAAAAGGTAACCCTGGGCAGAAGGGGTGGGAATTTCCCCCTAATTTTGAACACACGTGAGTCCAAATGGATGTCCCTTCTGGACTCCATTAAGAATGGGTTAAATGAGCAGGACAGTAGCCTTGCCCAACTGGCAACATTGGGGTAATATTTACTGTGTAGTAACCGCGCTAAAGCACTCGTTAGACTCTCATGTTTGAGAAGTGCACGAGTCTTCTGGTCTCGATCTGATCTTTTGTAACATCATGGTAAAGGTCTGATTGTTCTGTTAAAAGCTTGGTTCAAGACGAAAATTGTCCAATGTTTATTTGTCCTAATTTTAGAAATACGTTTGTGTCTTCAATCAATCCATAGAAAAATGACAAATGATAATTCACATTGGTCTCATTGATGTCGATTTTTTAAGAGCGAGCTGCAAGGCCCTATGTTTGGTTTCAACCTCCTGTGTGAGAGTTGCACCAATGCTGGTTTATTGTAATTTACTATTTACATAAAGTACGGGTGTTTAATCTGTCTTCAAATTGCAAGTCACCAATGTTTGTTTGGTTTATTGTATTTAGTTCCTTAAATATTTTCCTGACACCATCCTTGAGCTGGAACCCAAATAGCAAACTACTATTCACATAAAGTGAGGGTGCCTAATCTGTCATCGAATTGGAAGTCACTTTTCAGTTTCTATCATTCTTGTATAACACCTGGCCCCGCCCCCAAACTCCGCTTTGCTGACACAGCGGAGTTCGTGTAAGGATGTGTGCAGACGTTTTGCTGCCCGTTTGCCTTTTTCCGTGAGTAATTCTTTAGGTGCGGCGCACTTTCAGTAATCCAAACCTCGGCCAAACAATTCATTCTTGCCCTCCTCCCTTCTAGTGAACTAACAGTCGGACAGGCCTGGCAGTAACCTCCCGCTCTGAGACAGCGTCGCTGACACTGCGGAGTTCGCGTAAGGATGTGTGCAGACGTTTTCTGCCCGCTTGCCTTTTTCTGTGAGTAATCCCTTATGTGCGGCGCACTTTGAGTAATCCAAACCTCGGCCAATACAATTCATTTTTGCCCTCCTTCCTTGTAGTGAACTAACAGTCGGACAGGCACTGGAAGTAAGCTCCCGCTCCGAGTCTGACAACTTCTCATCCGGCGGACTATTGCCATTTAGGCTGTCAACACGCCTGAAGTAGACTGTACTACAACTGATGTAAGTAATCTGTAGCAGACTTTTGTCACAATCCCACTTGGAGATTTATTCTGCCTTACACCGGTGGCTAAACAATCCCCATTCTATTCACCACAGAAGGCTGAATTCACGACCAGAACCCTGCATTGACTGATTTGTCAAACTTTTGGACCCCAGTCGTTCCGAGTACTATTGACTCAAAAGGTACCTTTTAACTCACTCTGAAGTCGTCTCTAATTACCGCTATGACCATTCATGATGTTGATGGTATTGATACGAGACTTTGGCAAACAACCTCTCTCCACTTTGTTTAACGTAGGAGGTTTTTCCGCAGTCAGACTCCGTCTCTGCCTTATTAGTGTTAAAACGCTTTGGACCCTTGATGTTCTGAGTCCTAGTGACCTAAAGTCAACATAATCTATTGTTGCTCTTTGACACCGCCATGTTGATTCATTTTTTCATTTTTTCATGTTTTTAATGTTACTGGCGACAGTGGTTGCTAAATCTGGAGGCATAATTTTGGTTAACTCATGGCATCTACTAGTGTAGTATGTAAGTGAAGCAATAACCAGTTTGTCTTTTGATTCGTTAAGAACCCTATTGATTACTCCTTCTCCTCTCTGTTTGAGGTTTCCACTTTTTAGATTTGACCACGACAGCTAGCGTGGCTGGTCTCTCCATGTACAGAGCCCGGCTGGGCCGTACTCCATGGTAAATGCAATTTGAGAAATTACTCCTTGTGAAATAATTTGGTTTTTCATGTCATTGGTTGGATATACACTAAAGTATAATTTCCCTTACATTTTCTCACACAGAATTGCCCCACCCTTCCCTTCCCTCTGTGACGTCCTGATGAAGACCCCGTGAAAGGACTTTAATAGGCCTACTTCTAGGGGTCGAAACGTCGACTTGTTTCCTTGCTGTTGAAAATCCGGCACACCCACGATTGATCTAATAATTAACTGTGACCGTTGAATTTTCTTACATGAATTTTTCTCGAATTTTGCCTGTATGATGGCTTTTGTTTTACAATTGTATGTGATCTATGTTTGAATTTGGTATTACCCCCTTTTTTTGATACTGTGTTATCCTTCTCTACTCTTAACACTCCCCTGAGCACCACCTCCCTCCCTTTCTCCCCCTCGGGGCTTTATTATTTATGAATCGGTGTGATTCAACTATTGCCAATCGGCAATCACAGCATATTGGAAATAAATCAAATTACCAATTGAAAACTAGTTTTTGAATTTGTGTTTGAGTTATAGTGAAAACTGTTAAGTGTATGTTGTCCACAATACACTTTCCTCTCTTACGGGGACCCCTTTACGAATGTATCACCACCACCCATGGTGCGCCGTAATTACAATGCGGCGCACCATGGGCCCAAAACGTCACCGAAGCGTTACGCATCTGTGCCGTAAAGGCGGCGCATTGCTGGAGTTGCGTCGCAACGATGGCGCAGCTCCAGCAATGCTCTGGGGTGCCCTATCTCGTCAATGCTGCGTCAAGCCGTAAGTCTGCTTCAAGCAGGCGCAGGGTTTGAGTCAAGCATCATTGTCCTAAAAGTGACTGATTGAAATCTTGTAGATTTCCCTCAGCCACTTTTAGGATGCGTTCCTGCGCAGGAACGCCCTCCCTTGCGCCGGAACGCCCCCTGATGGCGCACGGCTTTCAACGTGATACATCTCCCATATGCGTCACGTTGTTAATACATGCTGCACCATGGCGCCTCTTTCGTTCTGCCGCTGCGTCACAAAAGTCACGCAACAATGGAGCAAAAGAGCCGCAAGGGGCTTGTAAATCTGCCCCTACAGACTCAAGTCCAGTCCTTGCTTTGTACACTTGGCAATAAGAAGAAATAGTGGTGGTGGATTGATAGTTTGAGTATTTTAATGACTGGTTAATGTAGTAGGAAACTTTTTAGTGTTGTCGCTGATCTGCAATCACGATGGAGTTTGTCTGTCACTTTGCGTGCTGCGGACTGCTGCCTGCCAGTCCTAGGCAAACCTTTTTAGTAGTTTGTTTAGTGAGTTACATAACTTTCCAAGTCGACGGTCCGCAAATCAAGCAATACTAATATCGTAGTAGACCACATGAGATAGGTCAATATATACCGTGGAATAGTTGTCTATTTGCTATTTCGCCAAAATATTTTGTTATTGTTCTTTTGAAATGTTTGATTTGGTTGACAACAATCATCCATGTTTTCGGGTCTTTGGTTCTTTCATGTTGTACATCAGCTCCCCCCAGGGGCAAGAGGACAGAGGAGGAGGGGTTATCGGCTGCTGCTGCTGTTCAAGGCCAGGATCGGTCAGGCGAGGGCTCCTTTGCTGGGCCGGTAAGTTTTAATTTTAATATAGAGTACCTATTTTTTCCTAGCGTTCCTCATTTGATTTTTTCTAAATCGTCTTTGATCTTCTTGTAGACTGTGTCTAAATTCATATCCTGCCTCTACTATGACTCCCTGTGGTATTACTAGATTATTCCTATTAGTCTGTGTAGCTAACTAAGATTGCACATTTGGCAAAAGGTGTTAAACGAAACTCCCATTCTAGTCAGCAATAGCTCTAAGCACTGAGTGCAGTCCTCTGGGATTGTCCATAATGTATTTTCAAGTCTTCTAAATGTTTATGCTTTGACAATTACCAACAATAAAAAGCTGAATGACCACCAAGAAAGAATAAGATACTACTTTACTTTTGGTTTGGATAGGAGGACAATCCATACTACTACTGTTTCAGGGACAAATCTGCACAAACAGAACTATGGACACTAAATAGTGCATTGTTTATCAATTATAATAGGCGCAGGTAGACTTTCCACATACCTCAGTGATATCAGACTTTGAAAAAACCCCAATCTCCTTACTGACTAGATAATGTGGCAGAGTCATTTAGCTCCCGAATTCATCGATGATTGATCCCCAATGATGATTATCCAAAGCAGGACAAGAGTACGGAGTCAGAGTCCAGAAGTGTCAGAGGCACGGACTCATGCTTGCAAATTGCAAAACCTTTTGCTCATTCACTCTTGACCAAAAACCACAGAGTCTATTTAAGTTTTAAAGCTTTATTAAAAGTAAAAATATTTATTAAAATCAAGCTTGTCATAAAACATAAACGGTTGATTAAAAATGGAAAAGTGCTTAGTGATTTATTTCACACATTTATTGTGGGAGAGCCGAGCCCTCACCTGGTTTGAACTTTAATTTTTCTTTTTGGTGCTGAATCGTTGGTCACTCCGTCCTAGTGATGATGATTTGTTCTTAGAAGTGAAGCTTCTGTCTGTTATGAGAAAAATGGTGCGTGTTAAAAAGCAAGCATTGATCAGTTGTGCCAAAAAGTGCAGCAAGACAACACCCTTCCCTGGAAAAAGGGACATTTTTACTTTAGAGTAGACAGTCACAAATTATTAGATTGGTTTCTGTATTCACATTTCTTCATTCCTAGACAAAATACTAGTGAGTGGTGTATGTCTATGACATCTAACATTCTTAAATGTACTTTGTAGGTGGAACATCTGGTGCTGGGCCCAGCGCGGAGGTGGAGGAGGACACTTCTGGGGAGGAGGCGGTGCAAGTGCCGGAGGAAACTGCTGTGCGGGTTGCCACGGTAGTGGCGGGCAGTGGTAAGCTCTTATATTCCTTACTTATTGAGATTGCAGACTGCATAGTGTGCTCTCTGCACGGGTGTAGTATATATGTTCTACAGTTAAGTTACTATACTGTTAAGCAGACTTTCAAATTTAGAACAAAGTTTTTATCAACCAGGTAGTAGCCTCCTCTAAATTTACTTCAACTCAGCGGTGATTTTTTTTTTCCAGAATCCAAATCAGATCTGAGATGAACTTGATGGATGGGATGAACGAAAAGCGAAAGAAGGGTGTAAGTAAGTGTGGAAGGACGAGCAAGTTAAAAGTAATGATGACTGACAAAGAAGAATGATACGTGTTTGATTGGTGCCCAAGGTGGCTGGGAAGGAATATGATGCATGGCTGGGTAAAGGCCGAAGCAAGTATGGGTGGAAGGAGAACAGCCTGGGTGGGTGAAACAGAAACTGTATGTGTGCGCAATTTATGCTTTGGTTGAAATTCAAATGCATGTCAAGCACGGATGGATGGCTTGCAGTTTCCCCAAATAAAATGAAAAGGTTGTTTTCCCGTGAGAAAACGTAAAGTTTGTCCAGATGAGAGACATGAAGAATAATGATTGACATATAGTTTGAATGGATGGATGCCTGGATCATGGTACTATCTGACTCTTAGATAGCATATGTGTATCTAGAGAGAGTAGACGGTCACTGGATGAACTAAGTGCTACTTTGAAGAGCATGTAACACCGCACCCGCACGTCCGTCCCAGTGTAGGAAAGGCAAGGAAAAGAAGTTGTAATTTTATCCGAACACTACCATGAATAGTAGCAGTAGTTTGCAAGCACAGCATATATCCGGCTATTACGATGGCCACTCACTACCTCTGTTAATAAGTTTAGTAGAACTCGGTCATTCATGTGTGGATGTATCACTGTTCACTCAATAAAAAGCAAAGCACCTAAAGTCATGCCATATATAAGCAAATACATACCATGTGCAGTGATAGATAATCAGATTATTTATCTTCTTCATGTTCCTTTTCTAGTATTCATTGGCACTGTAGGGTGAAAGTCAAATTAATTAAGCAGTAGCCCTTGTAACAGAGTATTCTCAGTGCCACCCGTAATAGAAAAGTAAGAGCATCACCACCTGCATGTACTGGACTGGTACAGTAACGCAAGTCTGTCTCACTCATCATGGCGGGCGTCTGTTTTTCTCGGGTGCAAGTTGACTGCGCTGGCATTATGCCGGCTTGCAGAAGTTAACGTACCAATTTTGCTAAACAAGAGAGAAGAAGAAGAAGAAGATTGGTGTACTGTCATAGTCGACTTTAATGGAGTGAGTCCATAGTGCTCGTAGAATTGATTCCTTAAACTCCCACTAATGTTAGAGCAAGGATGAAGAAATGGGAGGTTAGATAGATACTGGCCACAATAGTTATGTACTGCGCTTGCAAGTTGCTAGTTCTACTGTGACACAACTTTCTGCTGAATCATTTTGTGTTAATCTTAAAGAGCACTGGTTACAGACTATGTCTTTCTTTCTTCATATCAAACCAACACGGAAGGAGCTGGCTAAAAGCGCCCGGCAACGGAGGCTGGAGGCCACTGTCGCCGAATATCGGCGGCTGGTGGCCCAGGAGGAGGGGGACACGCAGAGTACGTCGACAACATCCACGGCGACACCTGCATCCTCCTCCGCGCTCCCTGGGTCAGCCAGGCAGCGCAGCAGGTCACCAGCGGTACGGAGCCGGGGTACCGCAGCCACCCGCCACCGCCGAGCAGCAAAGAAATCAGCTGCCCCCCACAGCAGGTGCAAGGCACGCGTGCACCGCCTTTCACTTAGGGTGTCCTACCTCGAGCAGGAGCTCCTCAACACCAAAACCCTGCTCGAGACCCTCCGCAAGGAGCATGCCGACCTGGCCCGAAAAGTCAACAGCAGCCAGCAGTAGGAGGAGACTGTCCCTTGCCCCTTTTTTAAGGACTTCTGGGGGGTGGGAATTGGGAGTTAGGTTTTCTACTTTTTGGACTTAGTTTTCACGGACATTCGTTGGGGTTCAGGAGGGGGGTGGGTTGGGTCTTGCGGGAGATTATTTATGTTAGGGATATATAAATATACTTTAAACTTTATCTTAGCATACGTGTTTTTTACTGCTTTTGAGGCTGGTGGGTGGGGGTTTAACAGTAAGTTTGTTTTCCTGAAACTTAAGTGGCATCTTGATTCAAGTTGTGTAAGTACTAGTAATTGCCCAAATGTTTTCAATACGAAGTGCCTGTCACAGAGTAAGTGAATTCAATAGTCCTAGGACCGTCAGTCTCTCGTCTCTCCTAATACTCCATTATACTACCTCCCCCAAACGCTTATCTGACCTGTAATTTGTGTTTAGAAATAGGGCTAGGCACAGGGCTGGCTGCACGGGAAATGGCGATTAAGGTTGGCAATCCTGGGCGGATGAAATGTCATCATTGCGGTGGTACTTGTGGTGTTACACAGTGGCAGTTGCAGCATCTGAAAAAAAAGAAAATGAAACCTTGTTTGTCCTTACCGTAGCATTAGAACGGTATGATAGAGAATATAGCAGGTGACAGTACACTAGAACAGTGCCACAATGTAGCCTAACAAATGGTAAAGTATTGAAAGTATAACTAGTACTTGCGATTAATTTATTTGACATTGGCTACTACTACAAGAAATAGTACTGAAGGTGAAGGACACAGCAGCGTTTAATTTGCCACGTCTAGGAGGAGGATGTTCTTGATGACCAATCAAGTTGATGGCGCACATGAAAATCTGCTTTCATTTGCCAATAGTGACTCAGTGTCAAGCTGAGTAAGAATATATCCTCGGATTCCTTCACCAGCCTGTTGCTATGACCTTATCCTTCCCAGCAAGTGTGTGGAATTATTGCTGTCATTTAGTCACACATCAATCAAAACCACACAGCCCGGGGGAAGAGGTTTAGGGTTTGGAAAATGGATGGGAATGGGGGTTTTTGGGAAAGTTTTGTTGAAAGAAGAAAAAAAAAGCACAGCATGGACAAACAATAATTGAAGATAAACAAATCTTTGGGTACAAAGCTATCCATAAATCTTTTAAGTGACATAAAGGAAGTGCATGCACTATTGCATGCATGGTTACTGAAAAGTAAGTAGTACTTTCGACAACCGTGAATGAAAGAATGCAACAGTACAGGGCTGCAGTAATAATTATGCTTTTTCACTTTCCTATCTCTGCACTCAGAGAAACACTTCTTACATTAAATTAGGTTTAAAAATAGCAGAAGTAAAACCTATAGAATGGCTGTAGGGATGAATTTAGAAGCAGAGATCAAAGAAATGCAGAGTCACACTCATAGAAATTCACAGCAATAATATTACTTAAAAGATAATTAGAAAAGAACGGATACTGTATCTGTATGTTGTTGTAGTTGTCCTGTTGAATTTGGTAAGTTGCATGCATCCAACCATTCCTCTTATTAGCGGGACTCCTCCATTCCACCTGACGCTCCGTCCATCAATTTTGGTGACCAGAAGACACCCTGTCCACTGCCTGCCTGGCGGATGCTGAATTGCGGCTCGCTAATGTGAAGCCTGACTTCATCCTTTTTTTCTCATTGCACAGGCTGAAACCCGGCCTGTAATTATTGATGGAAAAACAGGAAATGATATTAGAACACCACTGACAAATAAATATAAGGTATGTACGCTGTGTAGTGCAAAAAGTCACACTTTGAGTTTCCTAATAGACAGTACAATATTTTTGAAAGTGCCTACTCTGTCTGAGTCTCCTTTTGAAGGATAAATAAGTATGGGCGAATTAATTTAGCGGATCTTTCCCCTCAAGCTAGGTGTACTGTAAACTGTGTTTTAGAACAAAATTAGACCTTCACAGCAGTGTTCCCAGACCCTTACTAAACCCAGTCGCAAAAATGTAGAAGACCCCTAATCAGATCTCCAAAAACGAGGCCTAGTAGAAAATGGTGACAAAACGTACTTTGAAGGTAAAGTAGGCCCAAATCCCCCCTTACCCACCATGGATTGTATTCAAACCACTTGCAAGCAAGCAAAAGTATCCATACCCAGCATTGCTCCAAGACTCACAAACCCCCCCACAAACACCAGGAACACCCACAAACAGCCCCCCGAAAAACGGTAGAGTGAGCGAAATCTCAGAAAATGCAAAAACTTTTTCCCCAGGGATTGTCTCCAAAACACTTTCTTTCGGGGATTAGACCTTCCCAGCAATGGGCCCAGAACTGTCAACCTGGGTGAAAACAAGTTTAACCCCCCCAACAAGCCAAAAGGCAAAAACCGGGAAAAGCCACACTTAAAAAACTTTGGGCCTACCTGGAATTCAGTCCAAATGCGCTCTGCAGCTAGGCCCCAACTCCCCTTTTCCACCATGGATTTCCTGAAAAACAAATGCAATCAACATTAGACTGTGCCAGCAGTGCTCCCAGACCCCAAAACCCACCCACAAACACCCGGAACCCCCCCAAACAGCACCTCAAAGACAAGCAAGTCAGCAAAAACGCAAAAAGAAATTCACCTCCGATTTTGTCCAAACCACTTTTATCCGGTATTAGACATTCCCAGCAATGGCCCCAGACCCCTGCAGCCACCCGCAAAAAAGCAGAACACCCCCAAACAGGCAAAAAGCAAAAATGGGCCTACTACCTTCAATTCTGTCCAAATACGCTGTGCAGGTTGGCCCTAACTCCCCCTTTCCACCATGGATTTCCTGATAAACAAATGCAATCAACATTAGACTGTGCCAACAGTGCTCCCAGACCCCAAAACCCACCCACAAACACCCGGAACCCCCCCAAACAGCACCTCAAAGACAAGCAAGTCAGCAAAAACGCAAAAAAAATTTCACCTCCGATTTTGTCCAAACCACTTTTATCCTTTATTAGACATTCCCAGCAATGGCCCCAGACCCGTCAACCCAGGCGGAAAGAAGTAGAAGTCCCCCAAACAGCCAAAAAGCAAAACTACAAAAATGGGGACTTAAAAATTTTCAGGCAAATTTCCAAAATCACTCCGCGCGCGCTCTGCAGCTAGGCCCTAACTCCCCTTTGCCACCATGGATTTGCTTCAAACCTCTTGCAATCAAAAGTATCCATACCCAGCAGTGCTCCCAGACCCCAAAACCCACCCACAAACACCAGGAACCCCCCCAAACAGGCCCCCAAAAACACGAAAGAGAGCGAAAACTATAAAAAGTGAAACACTTTTTCACCATGTATTTTATCTAAAACACTTTTAACCGGTATTAGACCTTCCCAGCAATGGCCCCAGACCCGTCAACCCAGGCGGAAACAAGTAGAAGACCGCCAAACAGCCAAAAAGCAAAACTACTAAAATGGGGACTGAAATTTTCAGGCAAATTTCCAAAATCACTCCGCGCGCGCTCTGCAGCTAGGCCCTAACTCCCCTTTGCCACCATGGATTTGCTTCAAACCTCTTGCAATCAAAAGTATCCATACCCAGCAGTGCTCCCAGACCCCAAAACCCACCCACAAACATCCAGAACCCCCCCAAACAGCACCTCAAAGACAAGCAAGTCAGCAAAAACGGGAAAGATATTTCACCTCCGATTTTGTCCAAACCAATTTTATCCGGTATTAGACATTCCCAGCAATGGCCCCAGACCCCTGCAGCCACCCACAAAAAAGCAGAACACCCCCAAACAGGCAAAAAGCAAAAAATGGGCCTACTACCTTCAATTCTGTCCAAATATGCTGTGCAGCTAGGCCCTAACTCCCCTTTTCCACCATGGATTTCCTGAAAAACAAATGCAATCAACATTAGACTGTGCCAGCAGTGCTCCCAGTCCCCAAAACCCACCCACAACAACCTAAAAGCCCGCCAAACAGCACCCCAAAGACAGGCAAGTGATCAAAAGCGCAAAATCTTTTTCTGCTCCGATTTTCTCCAAATCACTTTTATCCGGTATTAGACCTTCACAGCAATGCCCCAGACCCGTCAACTCACCCGCAAAGAAGTAGAACACCCCCACAAGTGCAGAGTCTTTCTTCATTGGGCGTAATCCAGCCATCTGCTTTGAGGGAAATAGGAGTCTGGAGGAGGAGGATAGAGGAGCATGTTCTTGTGAACTTGTGAACCTGAGGAATGCAGACTGCGGCACCTTCAAATCAATAAGCAAATAAGTGAAAACAGTTCTGCTGATGGGCTTGTTTTTGTGATTAGGTGATTAAAGTTTTTTTTTATATAGATTTTGCAAAACAAAGAAAGACAGACACACAGGACTAAAAGGGAATAAGGACGAAAAAGAAAGTTAGTGATTCATTGACTCATTTTCAGGACTCTGTGTCAGGGAAGAAGAGCTCGTCCTCAAACTCTGCTAATTCAGACGGGAGTAGGTCAGTTAACAGGGAAGAACTTCCCTTATCTAAGTTGGTGTCCTCCTCGTCTTCTTCCTGCGTGTATTCTCGTATTTTGTAATCTGGTGGTATGAAGTGCTGATTCATCTTGATCATTGTTAACCTCTCCACATTTTTGGGTGAGAGGCGGGTCCTTTTGGAAGTTACAATGCCACCAGCAGCACTGAAAACACGTTCAGAAGACACGCTTGTGAGTGGGCAAGACAAGTAATTTATAGCCAGGTTGGTGATCTCTGGCCACACACCTCTTTTCCCATGCCAATACGCCAATGGGTCATGAGGAACATGGACCTCTGTTGAGTAATTCAGATAGGCCTGCACCATCGACTCAAGGTTCTCCAGGGTTCCTCCACTTTGCTTACTTTTTTCTGGGACCATATGAGAAGCAAACCCAAGCTGAGTTAGCCAATCCTCTTCTTCACACAAAATTACTGTTGTGTCTGGTGCAGATGATACGGTTGCTGGTGTCGTTAACGGCTGAGAGGGATCACTCACTTCTGCCACAAATGCAGAAGTGGATTTTTTTGACTGCGGATGGCCTGCTGATGTACTGCCTTTTCCTTCAATTTCCTGCTGTTCTTTTTCAAACCGAGTGGCTGACACAGCTAGCCAATGTTTGTACTTTGTAACATCTGCGTCATCAAAAGGAAAGAATACTCTGCCTGCCACTGCCTTTTTGTACCGTGGATCCAGAATAGTAGCAGAAATGTAATGCTGTTCTGTGTGGATCATTTGAAGACGATCATCGCGAAGTAGGTGCTGTAATAACTTCTCCGCCAACTCAAATGCTTCTTCCTTTTCATCTTTTTCAAACGTAGAAGACACCGCTTTCAGTTTGTCCTCTAGCATGCGCAACAATGGGATAGCTTTTCCCAAATTACAATCCTCCCTGCTGACTGCACGCGTGAAGACCTCAAAAGGACGAAGCATGTCTGTCAGGCTTTTAACTAGCTCCCATTGCTCCACCTGTATCCTCATGTCTATCATAGGTGTACCCAGTTTAAAGAAATACTGATCGACTACCGCATACTGCTCATGCAGACGCTCAAGCATGTAGAAGGTTGAGTTCCAACTTGTTGCCAACTTCTGGATGAGTGCTTTCACTGGCACTTTACGTTCATGTTGCAGGCACCTCAGCTGGTTCCGGGCCTTAAAAGAATGGTTGAAATGTGTGCACATTCTTCGGCAGGTGGTCAGTAACTCGGAGACTGGACTTTCTTCACTCAAGAATTTTTTAACAACCAGGTTTATACAGTGCGCCAGACACAGCACTCTGAAATAGTTACCCTTATCCATGACCTTAACTACATTGGCGCCATTATCCGTGGAAACATAATCAATCATGCGTTCTCTTGGGGACACTACTGGTTGCACCCCTGTTCACTCACAGGAGTGTCACCCTAGGCACAAGCTTTAAACGCTGAGTCCCAGCAATAATAAACAATGACATTCATGCTGTGATTTGATTGGTGATTTTTAATTCTTTCATCATTATTTGCACCAATGTTTTCACTTTAGATTCAAATCATTTCGTATACGGCGTACATGTCAATTATTTCAATGCATTTCGGTGCTTTCGGCACCTTCATCAGGAAACACGCCTGTAAATTAAACATATAATTTTTTTTTTTGTAATCAAACGATTTCATTACCCTCTTAAATTCAAGATAACATATTCATTCATCATATACTTTGTTGCCCTCAAGTTGACACATTATATAGCGCGGTCTGAGCTGATTTCGTTTCAACGCGTCTTATCGTGTGAATCACTCGTGACGTGCTCAACAGTGTTCTAAACATAGGCTCATGTATCATTCTACGCTTACTGCCGCCCATCTAGGCTTTCAAACGTTGCATTCCCCGTTCTATCTATCGGTAAAGGGCATTCCCTAATCTCGTATCTCACCTTAGTTCAAACGAGGTTCGTTTCCGTGGCAAGCAGCGTCTCTACGTCTTGCTGCGCTGTAAATTCAAACATGATTCTGGCGCATGCGCACCTGTTAAGAGGTGCCGAGTTTTTTTAATAATCACTCAATTCTAACTTTATCAACTAAAGGGGATATACTCTACTACAGCGGAATTACTAATGGAGGCCATTATCGCGAGTTCTACGCTTAACACATAATAAATTTCAAAGCAATTATACGATCTATTCTGTACATTGATGTATAATGGCAGGTACCAGATAAATAGTTACAAGAGCAGTAGTCTGTTATAGGTAACAAGTAAACTCCATTCGTTCATTGAGCCCATGGGGCTTGAGACTACACAAATTGTAAATCCAGTAATTTTCTCTCTGTAAAAGAATTTTCTTATTTAACGGTCCATCTTTTTTTGGTACTATTTCTAGCACACAGGCCTTTAATTGGCTGATGTTATGCTTCTTGTCCATGAAATGTGCAGCCACTGTGGATTTCAATTGGCCTGTTCTTATATTACTTTTGTGCTCATTCAAGCGAGTTTTAAATTTCCGTTCTGTGTGGCCCACATATCCCTGTCCACAGGGCATTTCAACAGATATACTATGTTGGTAGTGTCACATGTTGCATTAAGATGCAACGGAATTTTATGTCCTTTCATCAGGTGGGTGATGCTTGCACCCTTCATTATATTGTGGCAATTGGCACAGTTTAAGCATGGTATTGTGCCTTTATATATGTTCTTTTTAGGTTGCTCTTGGGGAGTCTTTAGGAGGTCTCCTATGTGTTTCCCTCTCGTGAACGCGAACAAAGGTTCCTGTTGAAATATACCATTGAAATCCGGTTCTGCTTGGACCATTTGCCAATTTTTTCGAATGATGTTTTTAAAACTTGTACTTACGTTGGAATACTTGCTGACGCATGTGATTCTTTGCTCTTTAGTTTTGAATGTTCTCTTGGGGACAGCCATTCAAAGACCTTTGTGTTAAACTCATGCAAAATGTTTTCTCCTGTATGAGTTTTCTCAATGGCAAACATGGCTATTGTTGCATGTTTCCGAGCAGCTTTAAAAACTTTGTCCGTGTCAACACCTGCGCTTAGCTTTGCTTTAACCCCTGAAAAAGAGACCCAGTGTGCAGTGATGTACATGTAATCAGTGGCTGCGCAACTGGTCCACATGTCTGTTGTCAGATGTATAGTGTGAACAGCACTCTTCTGCAAAGCTGCCCCAATCACCTCCAGCACATCTTCATGTAGTGCTGGAACCGCAACTCTGGCAAAATAGAACCGGCTAGGAACCTTCCATTTAGGGCAGAAAGTTGCCACCATTTCAAGAAAACCCACCGCTTCCACAAAAGAAAAAGGGAGAAGGTCCAGCGCTAGCATTTTAGCCAGCTTAGTGTTATACAGACGCGCCGTTGGGTGGTTGCGTTCAAATGGCGCATCTGAAAACAACATGCTTCTAAGGGTGGGCTGGACCATTTTACGGGATGGTGATGACTTTTTCGACCCAGTTACGCTCAGTGATGATGAACTTTTTCGCATTGGTGTCTCACTCTGTCCCACACTCTTAGTTTGGCTCCTATATCTTGCAGGGGGTGTGCTGCTGACAGGGGTACTGGGTGTAAATGAAGAAATGTTTGACGCTTCTTCCTCCTCGTCATCAGCAGATGAAACATCAACGGATACAATTTGTTGACTTGCAATTCGGCCTGCCTTGATCTCCCTTAGGTGCGCATGCCATTTGACAGTGTGCTGTCTTTCAAGATTACCTCTCTGGCCTCCGGTACCATAGTTGGTACCAAGCTTACCACGACTAACTCGAACCTTACAAATGGTACAAATGGCTATGTTTTCCCTTGTTGGGCTAACACAAAAGAAGTCCCAAACTGCGGACTTCAAATGTCTGTGGGGGGCGGAGGAGGCGATACTGGGAATGCTGCTAATGCCAGATGAAGTGGAGGATGTGTGTTGCCGAAATTTAGTACGTTGTGCACTTACAGCACCACTAATTGAGGAAATGGAGGTCGAGGTGGATGGAGGTCCCTTCTGGCGAGAAAATATGGAAGCTGTAGGTGGTGGTGTACTAGTTAACTGCATTGGTGGTGGTCCCATTGACACGTCGCCAACATCACGCTCAGCAGCATTTCGGGATAGGGTATAAATGTCTGTTTGCTGCATGCCTGCTGAGGCTGGAGTGACGTCTATGATGACTGCGTCGTCGTCGTGAGAGTCTTCATCAGCAGGAGTATACGCCACGTCTTGTTCAGCGTCATCATCACACTCCATAACTATGAGACTTTCGGGGACCTTCCTTTTACGCTTAGCTACCTTTGTCAGATCATGGTGTGCCTCACTCTCAGACAGGCCTGTTGGTTCCCAATTGTCATCCATATCATCAGAAGGAAGGGGGCTTGAAGAAGATGTAGACACCATCCTTGATCTTTTCCTTGCTAGGGATATGGAAGACAATGAATCATCAGGAGGAGTGGCTTCCTCATATGATACCTCGGCTTGAATGTCGATTTCCTGATGTGCCCCTACTTCGGGAGGAACAACTATTGTGGGCACTTGTGCCGCTCCATGCACCTCTGCTTCCGCCTCTCCTTGCGCCGCCTCTCCTTCCACATGTACTTGGGCTTGTACTTGCACATGTACTTGCACATGTGGTTGTTGTTGCGGCTGTGGTTGTTGAACACTCGTCAGATGAGTTACAACAACCTGTGTTGATTGAGGGATGCTGCTACTTTCTTGCGATGAGCCAACATCACTGGTCGATGGTGATTGAACAACTATACTGGCTGCCTCTGCAGCACTCAAGGGCTTGGACCTAAGTTGGCGTGGTGGTGGTGGCACTGAGCCCAATGGAGCGGAGGTGCTGCTCCTAGCTTGGTCCCCAGCAGACCCCGCTGCTACTGCAGGCGTACTTTTTTTTTCCCCAAAAAATGTGGCGGTCGTCACACCAGTCTCCTTGGTAAGTGACGCAACTTGCTTCTTCTGCTCCTTACTGGCAACTTTCTTGCTAGAGGAGCTACGGGCAACTTTTTTTGGGGCCATCTTCTTCAGATGTCAGAACAGCAGGCCGCAGTTGCACAAGTTGCAGAGTTGTCTGTGGCCACACGTGACGTTGTGCTGCACACTCCGCAGCAGGACTTCTTCCTGGCACTGATGAGGAACGATGAGGCTGATGATTTGTCTTTCTGCACCTAAAAGCAAACGAAGCCAGAGGAACATCAGTTAAATAAATGTTGCATATGTAGCGCTTCAATTAATAGTTTGCAAGTAAGCATTTTTATTATACCCACCCCACAAAATGGAAAGACCAATAAAATGCACCACTGACAGAGTACCCCTGGGCATAATGGATAAAAGCATGGCAGACTGGGTGCAGGCCTATGAGACACAACAAAGCACACTGCCTGGCTTCAAAATGGCCCCTAGACCCCCACCCACATGGCCAGGCCCTGCCTGGACCAGGCCTCAAAATGGCCCCCACCCACATGGCCATGCCCCATCAACACCCCAAAAAATCGAAAAACACACAAAAATCACCACAATCCAATGCCGTCCATGCCCTCAATCATGTTTACATTAAAGAGACCCCACAAAAAGACTAGGCCCATGCACCACTGAGTACCCCTGGGTATAATGGATGAAAGCAAGGCACATTGGATGCAGGCCTATGGCACAAAGCACACTGCCTGGATTCAAAATGGCCCCTTGACCCCTGCCTGTACCAGTCCTCAAAATGGCCCCCACCCACATGGCCATGCCCCATCAACACCCCAAAAAATCGAAAAACACACTAAAATCACCACAATCCAATGCCATGCATGCCCTCCATGATGTTTACATTCAAGACACCCCACAGAAAGACTAGGCCCATGCACCACTGAGTACCCCTGGGCAAAAGGCCCCAACAACAGCCCAAAAATCGAAAAACACATAAAAATCACCACAATCCAATGCCATCCATGCCCTCAATGATGTATACATTCAAGACACCCCACAGAAAGACTAGGCCCATGCACCACTGAGTACCCCTGGGCAAAAGGCCCCAACAACAGCCCAAAAATCGAAAAACACATAAAAATCACCACAATCCAATGCCATCCATGCCCTCAATCATGTTTAGATTAAAGAGACCCCACAGAAAGACTAGGCCCATGCACCACTGAGTACCCCTGGGCATAATGGATGAGAGCAAGGCACATTGGATGCAGGCCTATGGCACAAAGCACACTGCCTGGATTCAAAATGGCCCCTTGACCCCTGCCTGTACCAATCCTCAACATGGCCCCCACCCACATGGCCATGCCCATCAACACCCCAAAATATCGAAAAACACACAAAAATCACCACAATCCAATGCCATCCATGCCCTCCATGATGTTTACATCCAAGACACCCCACAGAAAGACTAGGCCCATGCACCACTGAGTACCCCTGGGCAAAAGGCCCCAAGAACAGCCAAAAAATCAAAAAACACACAAAAATCACCACAATCCAATGCCATCCATGCCCTAAATGATGTTGAAATTCAACAAAACAGTTGCATCATGCACCCATAACTAACCCTGGTCCTACTGGATACTGTGGCTACCCACAATATATTTTATTTAATGTTCTGAAAAAGTTCCAAAATTGTAGTTGCAGCAACTGTAATGCCCCAAACAAACAACATCAACTTACTTGTGAAATTTCTAATCCAAAAGTGATCCAAAGAAAGTCAAAAAGGCCTCAAATCCAAATATCCAGCAGCATCCACAAAAAGTAATCCTTCCAGGTCAAGATCCAAATCAAGGTGACCAGGACATGAACAAAGCACTGGGAGGAGCCTGCTGGACAGGAACAGGAAGTTGGAGACTGTGGGGCACTTCCTTCCTCCCCCCCCCCCAAAAATGGACTCCTTGCAAAAAAAAGTGCAGGCAAATGTCAACCTGAGGAGTTATTCTGATAAAATTCATCATTTTCAGAAGGTTTATGCTGCCTGCTGGTGGATTTCTTGTGCAGAATTGCAAATTTTGCAATTTCGCAAACGCGAGATTGTCGCTGCCCGCCGCATCTACGTTTTCGCAAGTGTTTACTCCCGCGATGCGTGATCACGGGCCTTTATGACGTACTCGCGTTGACAAACTCTCGCTGTGCAAGGTGGCAAGCCGCGATGACATAATCGTGGTCGACAAACTCCCGCGGGATCCCGCAGCAAGATCCAAAATGGCGCAGCACACGCAAACATGGAGAAAAACAATTCTTCAAACGCTGAATGACGGTAAGTGAACGCCACGCGCCGCAATATTGTATTTGTCAAGCGCGACCCCAAGCAAAAAAATCCGCTTTGCGCGAATTTGCGAATTTTTGGCAAATTCGCGAGAGTTCGCGGATTGCGCATTTGCCGAAAATCCGCAAATTCCGCGAGCGGAACGGATTTTACGCCCATGCTTACACACCACTTGAGTACAAATGAAATATCATCTATGGATGTAAAAATCAATAAAGAAAATACCACCATTCAGACCAGAACATACATTAAACCCACAAATCGCAATAACACTTTGATGTTTCAGAGCTTTTAATCTCCACAACTCATCAATAATCTTCCATTTTCACAAATGCTTCGCACAAAGAGAATTTCATCAACCACAGAAACGTATCTCCAAGATCTCAAACATCTAAAAAGCAAATTTCTGAACAGAGGTTACCCCCTAGGTTGTATCGACAAAGCAGAAGCAAGAGCCTTACGCTCAATTGCACTCCACCTTTGTTCCCGGGGAAGTAACCTCCTACTGATGAAGGCTACAGGTTGGTCAAAGCCCTCTTCAGTAATCTATGCTAGAACAGCCCCCACACCATGCTCTGAAGCATCTGTCTGTACAATGAATTCTTTTGAGAAGTTGGGCGCCTGAAGCACGGGTGCTGTGCACATGGAAGTCTTCAGGGGATCAAAAGCCTTCTGACAGGTGTCAGTCCATTCCACTTTCTTGGGCTGCTTCCTGGAAGTCATCTCAGTCAAGGGTGCAACAATGTTGCCATACACCTTGACAAACCTCCTGGAGTATGCTGTGAGTCCTAAAAAGGCTCTCACCTATGGCCATCAACACTTCCCAGAGGTGCTGCAAGTGTCCTTCCCAACTGGCGCTGAACACTGCAATGTCATCCAGGTGGGCGGCACTGAAATCCTCCAGCCCAGCCAACACCTGGTTGACCAACCTCTGAAAGGTGACAGGTGCATTCTTCATCCAAAAGGGCATAACCCAGAATTGGTAGTGCCCATCTGGTGTGGAGAATGCTGACCTCTCCTTAGCCCCATCAGTCAAGGCGATCTGCCAGTACCCAGACGTCAAATCAAACGTACTAAGGTACCATGCAGCCCCTAACCGATCAATGAGATCATCAGCTCTGGGGCTGGGGTGTGCATCAGTCCTGGTGACTGAATTGAGCCCTCTGTAGTCCACACAGAACCAGAGTTCGGGTGTGGCACCCGGCGAGGCAGCCTTTGGGACCAAGACCACTGGGCTGGCCCAAGGACTGTTTGAGGACTCAATGACCCCTAAAGCAAACATCTTGGAGATCTCCTCCTTAATGTAAGCCCTAACCTTGTCAGTCACTCTGTAAGCGTTGTGCTTCACAGGAGGACTGTCACCAGTGTCCACATCAAGGACACACCACTCTGTGACACCAGGAACCAAGGAAAATAGATCAGAGAATTGCCCCAACAACTGGCGACAATCTTGCTGCTGATCAGGGGTCAGTGTGGCAGAGAGGCTGACACCATCCACTGACCCATCTTGCTCTGTTGCAGACAGGAGGTCAGGAAAAGGCTCAGTCTCCTCCTCCATTCCATCATCTGTCGCTAGGAGCATGTACACTTCGGACCTTTCTAAGTGGGGCTTTAGGCGATTAACATGCAGGACCCGCAAGGGGTTCCTGGGAGACCGTAAGTTCACCAGACAGATGACATCACTCTTGCGCTCCACCACCTCATATGGACCGGTCCACCTGTCCTCCACAGGGGCCATGACCCAAACTTTCTGTCCAGGCTGAAGCTCAATCCGAGTGGCATTCTGATCGTACCACCACTTAATTTCCTCCAGGCTGGCTTCCAGATTCGCCTGAGCGAGATCCCTGAAACGCCGGGTCTGGTTCCTGAAGGCCAGCATGTAGATGTATACATCCTAGGGAGGTTTCCTGGGAGATTACTCCCAGCCTTCCTTGACCAAACTCAAAGGTCCTCTTACCGGGTGACCATACAAAAGCTCAAAGGGCCTGAACCTTAGAGACTTTTGTGGCACCTCATGGTAGGCAAACAGAAGGCATGGCAAGAGGACGCCCCACTTACGCCTCATTGGTTCTTCAAGACCCCTTTCCTTGTGGGTGGTAAGGAGTGGTGAACTTGTAGGTAACACCACACTCCTTCCACAGAGACTTCATATAATTGGAAATAAAGTTTGTACCTCGGTCAGACACAACCTCTCTGGGGGAACCCCACACGGGAGAAGATCCCCATCAGTGCACGTCTCACCATGGGGGCCGTCACGGTCCTGAGCTGAATGGCTTCTGGGTACCGGGTAGCATGGTCCACCAAGACCAGGATAAACCTGTTGCCCATGGCTGTCTTAGGGTCCAGTGGCCCCACAATGTCAATGCCCACCCGTTCAAAGGGGGTACTGACCACAGGGAAAGGTTGGAGAGGGGCCTTGTGCCTCCCCCCACTCTTCCCACTTGCCTGGCAAGGTTGACAAGTCCTACAATGAGTATCTGAACTCTTCCGCATCTGGGGCCAATAAAAGTGGGAGACAAGCCTTTCAAAGGTCTTGTTCTGCCGCAGATGACCAGCTAAAGGAATATCATGAGCCAAACCCAGTAGGAAGGCTCTGAAGCATTGGGGTACCACCAGCACATGGGCTGACCCAGGCTCAGCAACCTTAGGCTCGCTATACAGGAGACCATTCTCCCAGTAGATCCAATGTGATCCAGACTGATCACCTGCTGCCTGGTTTGTGGCCTGTTGCCTCAAACCCACAAGAGAAGGGCACTACTTCTGCTCATCACAAAATTCCTCCCTGGAGGGACCCCCTTCTTGCTGCCAATGGGTCAGCTCAGGAAGGTTCCCCAGTTCAGAAATCTGCTCCCCTGTAGGTTCCAGGGCATCCCCCTCAAGGTCTGCCTCCTCCTGGACCGTGGGAACAATGGGGGCTGGTTTTCCACGCCCCCTACCTCTTCCCTTTAAGGCATGTCCCTGGGCCATACTTTCAGGCTCCAGGGTCTCTTGAACACCCTTAGCTGCCATAGACAGAGTGGTCACACAATCCCACTCAGGCAGACCCAACATCTCTAAATGCACCTTCCTCTTCACCTTAACCCAAGGGGAGCTTTCTAAATCATTGACTAACAGACAATCAACAGGCATGGATGGCCTCACAGCTATTTGAAGATACCAGAGCCCCCCCCACTCAAAGGGAACTAGAGCCACTTTGCAATGGCTCTCTATGTTGTCAGCGGCAACAACTGGGAAGAATGCATGAGGGACTACCTGCTCTTCAGAGACCAAGTGACACTTGACAGCTGTCACACTTGCTCCTGTGTCTCTGAGAGCCTCCACCCTATGGCCATTGATGGTCACCCACTGTCTGTATTTTTTAGTGTTCTCAGGCAGCTGAGTTTTAGGGACCATCTCAAAATCTTCTAATCAGACAAGGGACATTTCTGCAGGACCCTACCCACCTCTCCTTCCCACCCAGGGCTACACTGGCCATCTGACGGGGTGGTGCACGGGGTGGCACATACTGTCCTTTCTGAGGACACTGGGGATCATACCAACGGTGTCCCACCTGCTTACACTGAAAGCAGGTAACAGGCCCCCTATGAACAGGTTTACCTGTCGGGCGTCCTGACTTCTTTTCAGGGGGAGGCTGGGAACCCTTACCTTGGTTCCCTTGGGAATTACTTTGGGGGCCTTTTTGGAACTCCCTCTGTTTACCCTTGTCCCCCCCACTCTTCTGCTTGGGGACCCTGCCCACCCTTGGCGGAGTCTCCCACAAGACCCTTGTGGACCCTGGTACTGACCCAGCGGTCCGCCTCTTTAGCAAGCTTTCTAGTATTAGTCAACTTGCAATCAATAAGGTGCTGGTGTAGCTCTGGAAAACAATTAGCAGACAAGTGCTCCCTAGTAATCAAATCATAGAGCGCTTGAAAATTATCAACATTGCTACCCCTCACCCAACCATCCATAGCTCTACAAAAGAAAGACACATATTCTACCCAAGTGGTTCCCTCCAGTTTCTTACAATTCCTGAACCTCTGTCTAAAGAGTTCTGGAGTTAACCCATATCTTGTCATCAGTGCTTCCTTCATGTGGTGGTAAGACATCCTATGCTCACTGGGTAGGTCTAACAAAGTATCCCTCCCCTCAGTCAGAAAGCGGCCCCACAACCCCGCTCCCCAATCCTTCTCAGAGACCCGGTGGGCCAACATTGCTATCTCATAGGCTGCAAACCAATGACCAATATCTTCACCTTTGTGAAAATCTTTGATGACATCCTTGGGGATATGTACCCTGCCTTCTGAAGGCACAGATGGTGCACTGCCACCAGAGAGATTGATTTCTAAGCCCTCTGCCTTGATCTTTAACTCCCTCAACATCCTCTCATGCTCCATTCTCATTATCTCCCTTTCCAAATACAACCTGTTATTCTCTGTTTCCCTCTGACTCTCCATCTTAAGCTTAACCAACTCCAGCTTGTGCGCCCTATTTCTGTCCCTGTCTTCCAGCTCTCTGGTGGACAGGTCTTTGGAAGAGATGCTGCTGCCAGGTGGGGACGGCACCCCTCCCCTGGCTAGAAACACTGGCCTATCAATTTGCCCATCTGCATCCCCAACAGGCTCCACCACAAGATCAGGGACATTTCTTGCATCAACCCAGGCCCTCAGCGCCTTTTGGTAGTCTTCTTTTTTAGAAACGCCTGGTGTAGCAACTTTCAATTTCCTGCAGAGATACTTGAGCTGTTTCACAGTGTAGGTTTCCAACCTCTCTTCCTCAAAATCAAGATCCATAGATGCAACAGATGCTGGTTTACTCATGGTAGTAAGAATTGGGAGTTTTCAGGGAAAAACTAACAGTCCAAGGAAAAAGGATTCTAAAAAAGAAGAATGTGGTCGCGTTTGGTCTGCACTCACTAGTAGTGTACACCAATAACTGCATATGAAACACAAATGCAAAGTCCAAATCCCACCCCTGCCACCAATGTTAGATCTGGGGGTCTCTAGTTGGCAATGGTATGCACCTTTGTCCAAATAGGGAACCTTACTTCTAAGTCAGGATAAGGGGATTACACTCCTTAATAACCCCTACTCACCCCCTTGGTAGCTTGGCACGAGCAGACAGGCTTATCTCAGAGGCAGTGTGTTAAGCATTTGTGAGTATACACAGTAATACAGTGATAACACTCCAAATGGACACAACACAGGTTTTATAAAAAATAAGTATTCTTTATATAGACTTAACACAAGACCACAAACGACAAAAATCCACAATACTACACTTAAGGTTACTTAAAAGATGATTAAAGTCTCTTAGTTCAAGTTGATGGTAGATGCGACACAGTTCTCAACAAAGTACCTGGATGAGTAACGCAAAGTAAACAAAAAGACTCGCAGAAGGGGAGATGCGTCGGTTCCGAGATCCGGGGGAACGGTTGCGTCCTTCCGCAATGCTTGCGCAGAGTGGGGGACTCATCGTGAGCCTTAGCGGTGCGGAGGTGATACGAAGATTCTCGGCTTGCGGGCCCGTTGCGATGCGCAAGATGGCGCCTCGATGCGATGATCCAGTTGCGACGCGATAAGATGGCGCCCTTGATGCGGCGATGCGATGACGCCCTGGCAGCCTTGCGACGACTCGGTACTTTGGATCCGCGACAGGCCCTGCGACGCGCTTCTCCGGTGATGCGATGGCGTCATGCTTCTCCGATGATGCGACAGCAGGCAGCTTTGATGAACACACGCTTCCAAGGAGATGTGGCGAAGGCTCGCTTTTCCGGCGTTGCGACGATTTCAGCTGCGGCGGCAACACGCTTCTTCTCGATGCGTCGCGCTTCCAACGCCACCCAAGTGACTGGAGTCAGAATTCCCAGCAAGGAAATTGAGGAGGGAGCTGGAGGTGAAGTCTTTTGGCCCTGAGACTTCAGCAGGAGGCAAGCACAGTTCAAGCCCTTGGAGAATATTCTGTAGATGAAAGTCCTTACAAAGTTCCTTCTCCTTTCCCTTGGCAATGAAGCAACGACTGCAGGCCAACCCAGCAAATAGCACACTGGCAGAGGGGCAGTCCACACTCCTGCAGCTTCCTTGGTTCTTCTACTTGGCAGAAAGGTTTCTTGTTCCAGAAGTGATCTAATTTTTGGGATCAGGGTCCCAATATTTATACCCCAAAATCCTTTGTTCTCAGAAGGCACAGAGGCCTCTGCCTAGTTCAAACCAGTTCCTGAGCACTTTGTGGACATGACTCTTCTCTTCCTTTCACTGTGCAGTGCAGAGACATCAGACACCCCACAGGAGGTGGAGCCAGCACAGGGGAGGGAAGATACAGCTCTGGAGCACTCTGTTGACAGGATTCCTCTTCTCCTTTCACTGTGCAGGGCAGAGACATCAGACAAGCCACAGGGGGTGGAGCCAGCATTGTAGAGGGAAGGTCCAGCCCTATTCAGGTCCCAGGTGCACTCCTCCCTCCCATCTGGATGTAAATCTCTCTAATCACCACTGGGCTGTCCCAGCCTGTCTCCTGGAATTTGTCTGGCCCTGTCACACACAAACCCAGACAAGGAATATACAACCCAGCAGAGGCAGGCTCATATGGTTAGGCAAGCAAATACCTGCTTTCTAAAAATGGTATTTGCAAACACAGAATATTAAAATAAACTTTACTAAAAGATGTATTTTACTATTCCGAGTTCAGGCATCCTAAATTCGAATTTCTACCATGTTCCCTGAGTTAGTTAGGATTATAAGAATGTAATAATCTTAACTGCCCATTCTGGCCTATGAGAACAGGTAGCCTTCAATAGTGAAAAACGAAAATGGCTGTAATTCACTATTAGAACATGCTACACACAGCAGAGCATGTCCTACCTTATGCTTACAATGCACCCTGCCCTTGGGCCAACCATAGGGGTGTCTAATATGAAGCAAAAGGAAAGTTTAGGGACTGGCAAGTGGGTGCACTTGGCCAAGTCAACATGGCAGTGCTAGACTGCACACAGGCCTTGCAATGGCAGGCCTGAGACATACTTTACAAGCTGCTTATGTGGGTGGCACAAGCAGTGCTGCAATCCCACCAGCAGCATTTGATTTACAAGCCCTGGCACACATGGTGCACTGTACTAGGGTCTGACAGATAAATCAAATAACCCAATCATGGAATAACCAATTAGTATATCAATTTAACATGGGTATCACTTGCACTGTGGCACTGATTAGCAGTGGCACAGCGCCCAAAGCATAAATACAGCAAAAACATATCAAAACAGAGGAGGTAATCCGTCAAATATGGAAGGGAGACTCACGCCAATGATGTCAGGTCTAACAATCAGGCTCAAGAAACTTGTCACTGACCCCACCCACATCACAGGACACACGCTCGACCCCATCCTAATGTGTAGCAACAGAGTCAAGTACAACTACGACTCACTTCTCCCTTGGACCAACCACTACAGCGTCCACTTTACCATCTCAGGACTTACCAATACTGGCATCACACGCTCCAGCTTCACGTGCATGCAGAAACTAGAAAAAGATATCAGAAAACCAGTGGAAAAACACACACAGAACACCCAAACCAGAAGAGACTGCGAATACCTTCTTTCAGTGGATCACAAAATGCATCGACCCAATCGCCCCCACCAAGCCAACCACACCCAAAGGACCTGCCAAAAGAGCCAGCTAGTTCACTAAGGGGCTGGATTCCACCAAATGCAACTGCCATAAACCGGGAAGAAAATGGCGCATCAGCAAAACAATAGAAGACCATACCACCTTCAAGACAGCACTCAACCAGTAGTATCGCCTCCTTAAATACACAAAGAAGAGCACCCTAGTAGACCACAAAGAAGCCAGCTCAAACTGCAGCAAGGAGCTCTACACCATTGGGAAAGTTCTCCAACCCACAGCCACTGAGAATGACATTACCCCCTCCCAAGAACTGTGTGACACCCTGGTGGACTTCTTCCATGACAAGATATCAGCCATCTATGAAAACTTCAAACCCCAGCCTCGGTCAACGACAGAATCATCCTGCTCACACCTATGAACACAAACTTAGAATGCCTGATCACCCGCTGGGACCCTCTCTCCACGCAAGCCACAATCGCCAATATGAACTCTGTACACTCTGGAGCACCCACAAACCCCTGTCCCCATGGGCGTCCGCAGGGGGGGCAAGGAAGGGCGCTTGCCCCCCCCCCCCCTGGAGCACCCCTCCTTGCCCCCCGAGGAAGCTCATGACCATCACCATGCATCGTCTTCAATCCCCCGTTCACCCCTCTTTTAAACCTCACGTCAACTCGTCTCCCTCCTACTGTGAGTGTCCAGCAGAGCATTGAAGTATTTCTGTGAGAGTGTCAGAGCAGAGTCAATTATGACTTAAGGGGGCAATTATTCAGCTTGGTTCAGGTGCACAGACCGAGGAGTCATTGGCCTTGGAAGCAGCCAGGGTCGGATTGGGAGATCGGGCCAGTACTGAGGCCACCCCGCTGTTAGGTAGTGTGTTTTACCCCCAGTGCCTCATCTGTAGTAAACCCAGCTGCCAGGAACACCTCATACAAACCACTGTTTGTAGCCATAGAAAGGTGTGTATTCCACCCAGCCTGCTCGGCCCACTCTCGCGCACAGAACGTGTGAGTCCTTTGCCCTCCCGGAACTGATCACGTGCTTGGGCCTGAGCATCCTTTAGAAGAGTGGGGGATAGCGGTCGAGGTGGAATAAAGCAGTTGTGTTGCTCCAGTCGTTATGGGTTATTGGGCATTTATCAGCCCCGGTGGCATCAATGCCTTTGAGGTGGCCTCTCGGGGTTGTTTCAAGCAGCCCACGGGGTTTGAAGACTGAGGCCAGATGTTGATGTGGGATGGCCCCAGAAGAGAACAGTTTTTCAACAGAATGTACAAGAACCCTGAAGGTTATACAAACCAGTGATGCAGTCTTATGTACATTTTACTCGTTTGACCTCACCTGGTGTAGTACATGCAGGCCTGTTTCCTAAGAGTATTTACCTTTCCTAGATGCAGCGCATAACACAAGCTGACTTGCTTGTAAGTAAGGGTGGGCGCCCGATTCGGCTACGCCCACGGAGTAGGCGTAGTGTTGCCTTCTACGCATTTTGCGTAGACAGCGTAGCCGGCAACACTACGCCCACTCCGTGGGCGTAGCCGAGTCGGCCGCCACCCGCCTCCCTCCCGCCCTCCCCTAGATACATTATTTAAGCTATTACAGTGATTAAAACAATATTAAAGCACTTACCTTGTCCGGGGCTCGTCCGGGGCTCCCTCTTTGAATAGCGTCCTTTTCCTGGAAACAAATGCGCATGCGCGGCAGCCCGCGCATGCGCATTTCTCGGGGGAAATGCGCATGCGCGGCCGCCCGCGCATGCGCATTGGTATCCAGGAAAGGACGCTATTCAAAGAGGGAGCCCCGGATGAGCCCCGGACAAGGTAAGTGCTTTAATATTGTTTTAATCACTGTAATAGCTTAAATAATGTATCTAGGGGAGGGCGGGAGGGAGGCGGGTGGCGGCCGACTCGCGCTATATAAAACTTTTAAAATAAAATAAAAAATACCTCTACTTTAAACAGCGGCGCAACTAGAAGAGTCAAATTTCGGAGTGGGGGAGGGGGCTAAATCATCCAGCCATATGCAGAGGCTCTAAGAAGTGGTGAAAACACAACAAAAGCCTCAATTACAAGTGAATGGTCTTTTAAAGACCTGTGTGAAATACTAGGGTGCCGCTGTGTGTGCCGGGGAAGCTGTCTCAGCCGGGTTGACACAAACAACAGGGGTGGGGGGTTGGGAGAGGGGTAGGGGCTGAAGCTCTTTGAGCGCACTGGGCGTTGCGCGCCTGACTTTAAACACTCTGCTGTGCCCTCCAAGTTCTATCCCTTCTGTCATACACCGCTCATAACACCCGTGCCACAGCGACTGAGACTCCAAGGAACGAGAGAAAAGTGCCCCAAATTCAGATTGTGATGTAAGTATGTTTGGTACGTACTGTGTCCTCGCACAAGCACATAGTGTCACAAACTCGCTTCGGTTCAGGGTGGGTATGGGTTTGGCGGTGCCAGGGGTAATTTTGTGGTTCAGGGTGGGTATGGGTTTTGGGGTGCCAGGGGGTAATTTCAGAGTTCAGGCGGTAAATGGTTTTAGGGTGCCAGGGGGTTATTTTAGAGTTCAGGGTGGATATGGGTTTTAGGGTGCCAGGGAGTAATTTTAGGGTTCAGGATGGGTATGGGTTTTGGGGTGCCAGGGGGTAATTTTAGGGTTCAGGGCGGGTATGGGTTTTAAGGGGCCGGGGGGTAATTTTAGGGTTCAGGGCGGGTATGAGTTTTGGGGGTGCAGGGGTAATTTTAGGGTTCAGGGTGGGTATGGGTTTTGGGGTGCCAGGGGGTTATTTTAGGGTTCAGGGCGGGTATGGGTTTTGGGGTGCCAGGGTAATTTTAGGATTCAGGGTGGGTATGGGTTTTGGGTGCCAGGGGGTAATTTTAGGGTTCAGGGTGGGTTTGGGTTTTGGGATGCCAGGGGTAATTTTAGGGTTCAGGGTTGGTATGGGTTTTGGTGTGCCAGGGTAATTTTAGGGTTCATGGTGGACATGGGTTTTGAAGGCCATGGGGTTATTTTAGGGTTCAGGGCGGGTATGGTTTTGGATTGCCAGGGGGTACTTTTAGGTTTCAGGGCGGGAATGAGTTTGCGGGGCAGGGGCAGGGGTAACTTTTGGGTTCAGGGTGGGTATGGGTTTTGGGGTGCTAGGAGGTAATTTTAGGGTTCAGGGTGGGTATGGGTTTTGGGGTGCCAGGGGTAACTTTAGGGTTCAGGGTGGGTATGGGTTTTGGGGTGGCAGAGGGTAATTTTAGGGTTCAGAGTGGTAATGAGTTTTGGGGCACCAGGGGGTAATTTTAGGGTTCAGGGCGGGTATGGGTTTTAAGGGGCCAGGGGGGTAATTTTAGGGTTTAGGGCGGGTATGAGTTTTGGGGGGGCAGGGATAATTTTAGGGTTCAGGGTGGGTATGGGTTTTAGGGTACCAGGGTGATAATTTTAGGGTTCATTGTGGATATGGGTTTTGGGGTGCCAGGGGGACAATCTTAGGGGTCAGGGAATGTATGAGTTTTAAGGGGCCAGGGGGGTAATTTTAGGGTTCATGTGTGCTCTAATTGTTGTCCAGTTTCAAACGCAGAATTCACCACTTTTTTCTCAGCTTGGCCTAAGCATTACCCGATCCTGGTTGTCTGCCATTTTAGCCCTGCCCCTATTGATTAACATTAGTCACGCCCCTTCATTTGCCAGGTTTGCCCCCCCTGGAAATATTTCTGCGGACGCCCATGCCTGCCCCCACCACATCTTCAGCATAGGGAGCAAGACAATAGCAAAAAACTCAAGAATGTTCTTAATGCCTTCATCACCTCAGCCTCCTTCCCTGAGGACTGGAATCATGCTGAAGTAAGGCCTGTTCTAAAGAAACCTTTCGCCGACCCAGCAGAACTAAAGAACCACAAACCCATATCCCTGCTGCCCTTCCCAGTGAACATTCTCATAAAGGCATTGAAACCAGCAACTCACTGAACACCTGGAACACAACAAACTCCTGGACCCCTCACAATCTGGATTCCAAGCCAACCAAAGCACCGAAGTAACCCTTATCGCAGCTACTGATGACATCACCAAAAGAACCCAGGGAATCAGCCTCACACTGTTCACATCGGAACCCAAGAATATCATCTGCTGCATCCTCCAAGGATCGTCCCTCAGTCACACCCTCTTCAACACGTAAATAATTACGTGGTCAAGACCATCAGATCGCATGGACGCAACATCATCTCCTACGCCAGCAACACCTAGCTCATCCTCTCCCTGTCAGAAGACCCCTCCACCACCAGAGCCAACTTCCACACATATATGATGAACGTCATGGACTGGATGAAGGAAACTGTCTGAAACTCAGCACAGACAAGATGGAAGTCCTCATATTTGAGAACAACTCCTCGCCATGGAATGACACATGATGGCCTGCTTAACTCGGCCCACCCGGACAGACCACGTCTGCAACCTAGGCATCATCTTGAAGAGCAAGCTATCTGTGAAGAAACACGTAAATGCATTCTCATACACCTGCATCCATACCCTATGCATGTTCTGTAAGATCTTCAGATGGCTCCCAGTCAACACCAGAAGGACCATCATGGAGGTCCTGGTTACCAGCAGGCTGGACTATGGGAACACACTCTGGGGCATATTCTTAAGGACTTATCAATGAGTTATCGGCACTTTATCGCAGCCAAAGTGGCAATAAATCGCCCTATTCACAAGCTAACATCCGATATCACCAGTTTCCCTACGATAGCAGCCGCTAAAAACATCGCCACAGATGACACCGGCAACTAACGCTAATGAGATGCAGAGTAGGCATTCACGTGCAAAAAGCTGTGACAACACCACTTCGCAACATTTTCAACGACCAGCCAGATCGGCGATAGGATCCCAAAACAGGTGATAAGGTGCGTTAGCAGCAGGGATTTAACACCTGCTCTTACCTGCTGTAAAGTCGGACGACAACCTGCACCATAAAAGGGAGCCCAGCCAAGAGCCACACCTGAAGAACAACAGATGCCATGGAGCTACTGATCATGCAGCTTGGAGCCCCAAAAGGGTCACAACACCCACGCCCAGGCCCGCCACCCACCCCTGGAACTCCCTTCCCCCCCCAGAATACCACAGAGGCAGCGCAGACAAAGACAGCTGACCTTCAGAAAATGTACCAGGCTCACATACTTAACACCAGAGGATGTCATTGCCCACTACAGGCTCAAAGAGACAACATCCTCCGCATTCTGAACATCATTGCCCACAAACTGGCGCTACCAACACATCAGACAAACAGCATCCCTCCGCACACAAAGCTGCTGGCTGTTCTGCACTTGTTGGCCTCTGGTACCTCCCAACCAACAACCACCAGAGTTGGAGGAGTCTCACTGCCAGCCCTATCAAAGTTCATCACAACTGTCTTGGATGCCATCATCAGCTTGGTACCCCAGCACCTTCACTTCCCCCACACTGCTCAGGAACAGCTGGAGACCGAGAAAGGCTTCTTTGCCATTGCTGGCTTCTCGCATGTGTTGGGGGCAATTGACTGCACACATGTCCTACTTGTGCCCCCTGCCGACACTGCACACAATTACTGCAAAAGCAAGCACACGCATTCCATCAATGTGCAGGCAATAGTGGACCACCGGGGACTCTTCACCAATGTCGTCGCAAACTACCCAGGCAGTGTGCATGATTCCTACATCTTCCAACAGTCCATCATCAACCAGCGCTTCCAGGATGGCACCTATGGGAACGCACTGCTCGTTGGTGAGTACCAAATGAACACACCACACACCTCAACTCTACAATCATACAACTCACAACTCTGGGGATGCAAATGTTACAAACTCACATACAACATGCCAAACAACATGCCCACCTACCAGAAATGACAGCACAATTCAGAGCAGAATACCCTCCACATGATTTTTTTCTGTAATTTCTATGTAACTTTGCACAGGAATTTTATTTTGCCATTGCTAAGAGGGGCTAACTTTGTGCAAGTTAGACCAGCATTAGCCTATTTGCAAATGCTTGGCTCCCCGCTTGTTTGTTACGGAGTTGCCAGTTATATCACTGGGGCAATTAGGCGAAGAAATAGACTTCAATTATAGCATCATGTTCTCTTCTTCCTTTTTTAATTTTTATGAAAATGAGATTTCTTTGTACTGTTTTTGTACTTTTGTATGTGACAAACTTTTTAATGTATTTATGTGAAAGTCAAGGGTGATTTTGGCTGGGGGCGTACAGATGGTTGGCAATTGGTCTTTTAAATCTGATTTTTGAAAATGTTTGTAGCATTTAGATTGCATAAATTATAAATAGTTGTGATGTGATTTGTGCTTTGATGGTTTTAAATTTTAACCGAATAAAGAAACTTTGACTTTGACTTTGACTTTGACAGCACAACTCACTGCGGTAACCTGGACTAGGCATGTCCATAAGCCATCAACGGCATGGCACCTCAGCCACACAATAGCAGATTGTGGGGAGAGGTGGGAACAAGGCAGGTGCAAACGAGGCAAGTGACCCATGAATGAGATTGTACACAATGCTAAGTGTGGCGTGGATGAGGATGTGCTGGACAGACTGCAGTATGCAGCCCACAGACTATCCATGTCAACATACACTGCTGGTGTTTGGAGTGTAGTGGACAGATGACGCAACCATGTGGGGAAGATCGCGGAAATGTAGCTTGTTACGTTCCCCCCTGTAAGCGTGAGCTGAGTGGGCTGGCCCGGCGTATGCCAGGCTAGCGTAGGGGTGTGAATAAAAAACACATAGCCCTGGGTGTGGTTCTCTTCCGGAATGGCCAACGTGTCTGCCAGGGCAGCGCCTCTCACCCCGCCACAAGGCCGAAGCCGTGAGCAGTGTTGCCTGTGCTCCTGTGCGCCTGCCTGTGCTCCTGTGCGCCTGCTGCACCCCAGGCCGCTGGTTCCCAGACCCGTCTTGCCCGCCCGCGCGTAGCCATGCCTCACTGCTCACTTGCCAACACAGGCGTGTGTCAAAGAAGGCTCACCATGTGCCAGTGCAAGCTCCAAGCCCGAGGCCCGTGACCTTGGCAGTCTCCTCAGATCATCACGGGGCCTGTGACACAGGCCCCCAGCACTTCTTTCTCATTGACATACTCCACCACTGCCTCCGCCCTACACTGCTGTCTAGTAGGTCACATTTTCAGAACTGAGTCTTGATTTCTTCATGGCAGAGTTCATATGTTAATGGGACGTTTGATATCACTGTACTCCCTTTGATGTGGTGCCACCAACTCCGTGCATAGCATTTCAACAACACCTGTCTGTGGTGCCCTGCTGACTACTGCTTTCGGCCTACACTGCGGTCAAGTAGGACACACATTTGGAACTAAGTCTTGATTTATTAATGGCAGAGTACATATCATTGTACGCAAGGAGAGGAGTAAGAGGAAGATGCGGTTCAGTCTGGAGATCATCGTTATGGAGGTGATCGAACACTACCAACAACTGCTCTGGTGCCACTAATTCTGTTAATCGCAAGCCAATGACACGTGGCTGTGTGCCCTTGCTGACTACTGCCTTCGACCTACACTGCGGTCGAGTATGTCACACATTTGGAACGGAGCCATGATTTATTTATGGCAGAGTTTATATCATTGTACAGGCCTCATCACAGACTGCACCCCCTTTCAGCTCTGGTGCCACTAACTCTGTGCCTTGAAATTCACGGACACTCTCGGTTGAACTTTGAAGGCGTCTGAATATATAGCCTGGGGGTTGTCTTCATCATCATGTAGCTGATACTGACTTAGTGTTAAGAATGAGTCTGTAGCATTCATCTCCTCCATATTGCCTGTTTCTGCTTGGTTCTGCCCTCTGCATCATGCCCTGGAAGAACACCTTCCACTGTTCCCCAAAACACTCAGCGACATTCACCTTGGACATCGACGAGGCCCCGCTCAGCTCTCGTGGCCCTACCTCAGTGCACCGCAAGTCATCATCCCGTGGCGGTGTGCCTGTGCTGTCCACAGCTATCCGGGGCCACTAACTCTGTGCAGCTCAAGTCTTGGACCCTTGCTGTTTGAACTTTGAACTTGTGATTGTCTGATCACTGTTATATTCGTTGCCAACACCAACCACTCCCTGAGGGCTGGCTTACACTCACCCCACACCAGCTGCGGTCGGTAGGGGAGTACCTGCTGGGGCAGTGACGTGGGGAGGGGCAGGGTGGGGGTTAGTAATGTATGGATAATGGAGGTTTGCAGGTAAGTGAACATTTAAATAAACCAAACGAATTCCGTTGCGCGTACTGCATTGTGTTTGGGGATGCAGTGCACCCAACGAAATTCGTTTGATTTGTTTAAATGTTTACTTACCTGCAAACCTCCATTATCCATACATTACTAACTCCCACCCTGCCCCTCCCCCTCCCCATGTCACCGCCCCGGCAGGTACTCCCCTACCGACCGCGGCTGCCCCACACCCATCCAGCACAGGCGTCACTGGACATGTGACCCTGGCAATAAAAGGGGCCGGATGCATGTGCCAGTAGCCAGTTCCACAAACTATTGCTGTGTACAGTGAATGCAACCATGTCACGCTCATTTGCAACAAGCAGTACATGTCAAATAGGAATCACTAAGTCACACATATCACACACCAATGAACCAGTGAGCCTGCCAACACATCATGCAGAACCAACTATTAACTCATGTCTCTCTGCACTGTCACAGGTGATCAATGATATGCACTCTGTCCTTGGATGATGACTCCCCATCCGAGGCCCGAACACAAAGGCCCAGAGGCAGTACAATGCGGCCTACAAAGGCACCAGGGGCATAGTGGAACGCACATTTGGTGTGTTGAAGTCACGTTTCAGGTGCCTGGACATCACAGGTGGAAGACTCCTGTACAGCCCAGACATTGTGTTCATGATGATCTTTGTATGTTGTGTGCTGCACAACATATGTGTACGCACCAATGCCCATGGATACAAGTGCCAGATGCACCGGACGATGATGAGGAAGATGAGGCAGGTGGACCACACCGCACTGCAGCTGCAACAGGAATAGCCCGTAGAAACACCAGCATTGACAATTTCTTCACATGAGCACCACACATTGTGACAGTCCTTAGCAATCATGGGGCAGTACAGAATGACCACAGGCACAACATGTGCACATAAGTTCATTACAACACACATTTCCTGAGTGCATGTCACTCCTCTGTACAAGCACATCAATCTGACAAGCGTACGTGCAACATGTAGTGCAAACAATCTCATAATTTGAAAATAGATGGTGGGTGTGTCACCTCTGCACAGAGAGGCTGTTTAGGGTGTCACGTATTCAAAATGCCATTTCTGTGTGTCAAAGATAGCACAGAATCCCACTCATCAGTGTTTCACATGTGTCCCTAATCATTACATACTGGCTGTCATTTGTGAGCTACAATTGACAACAGGCCTTCTTTTGGGGGCAGCTATCTACCACCATGGTGCAGGGATGCGCCCTGTGACTCAAGTCCCACAACATGAGCAACATGGACTTAAGGGGAATCAATGCCCCTACCTTTGTCCATGCTTTCACACATGATTAATCATGGACATGGTACGTCTGTGTGTATTAGTATGTATCATTCACGTTCAGTCGAGTGTTGAAGCTGTCCTAATACTGGGCCATGCGGACAACATTTTACAATGTGGCCACATGGAGGGCCAGCCAGGCTCCTTTAGGGATTGACAAGTTACTCGGAAGGGGAAGAGTCCAGTCCACAGGCTGAATGCTGTGTCATTTTTAAGCCAACAAAATATGGCAGTCCATGTCGAGGTCCAAGGTTAGTGTCGCAGAGTGCACCGGGGACGGTGGAAGGTGTTATTCCAGGGCATGATGCAAAGGGCAAAAACAATCCATACGGCGGAGTTGAGTGCTACTGCTTCCTTCTTATCTCTAAGGCCGATTCATCCTCGTCTTCGTCCTTTGTTGTTTCATGTGCCTCACATGTGGGTGGTGGTATTTGGTCCACAGCCCTGTGTGACACTGACACATCAGGGGCCGGGGATGTGGATGTAGAAGTAGCAGCAGCATTCATCTGCGCAATGTCTTGTGGCATCACTCCCATGATGAGGATCTGCAGGGTATGGAGGATCCCATCTACAGATTTTTGGGTGCAGCAGTGGTAGCCTTTCTTTGCACATGCATCAGCTCCATGTTCTCCATGACCCTCTTTATGTTTCCCAAATCATGGATGACATCGCTGCAGCCACTCTGACTAGACAGTTGTTGTTGTCTCCGAGTCATGACTCCAGCGTCGCCAGCCATGGATTGTTGAAGGGCATGGGGCGGACTGTGGGTGTCCATTAGGGATTGTAAGTGGTCTCTGGTGGGACTTAGATACCACGTATGGCATCTAGTGTGAGAAGTGGGGCTGGTATATGATGTCTACTATTCTAGTGAGCACCTTGCACCAGTCCAATCGACCCCTATTGATGGTAGGTTATAAAGTCAACCTTATAGAAAGCTATCCTAGTGGTAGCTGTGGAGAGCAGCCTTCAGGCTAAGACTTGGAGACAAGTTAAGCAAGTTGTTTTACCATCTATAATCTCTTGAGTACCAAATGAAAGCACACCACACAAGGTATATATCAAATATATATGTATTTATTCTAAACACAACCCCTCTGCACTCTTTATAAGGTCAGAGGTAAAAGTACAATACAAGGAACTTAAATAGCATACAATAAGTTGCACAGTATACGTTATGCCCTAGGGGCCTCACAAACCAAATACTAAAATAGTGGTATAAAAACCACGTGAGAGTTAGAAAGCAGGCCTGGGGCCTGTGGAATCGCTGGGGCTTCTAGGAACAACCAAAGGTTAGTATGTAGGAGGCCCACTGGAGACAAGTGCAGTGTCTAAACACAGCCGTGGGTTACCATTGACTTTCGATGGGAAACAAACAAGTTACAAATTTACAATTTAACCACTTGGATGCTAAGGTGTTTTATGGCTTTGAATGTAATTTCCATTGAAGTCAATGGAAACTCCATGACGAGCTGGGCTCGTCATGAGCGTCGAAGGGGTTAAGAACACTTCTAGGTGAACTACGATGAAACCCTTTTAGACTAGGACACTTCGAGAGTCAAGACCCACGGAAGCACCGGTGTACTTATGTTACCTCACCCAGGGAAGCCGGGTGCATAGTTGCCTTTTGTTGTCGGGGTTCGTCGTCGATTCCAATGGAGAGCTGCGAAGAAGTGCGGCAGGCGGCTAGAGGAAAAGTGTCCGGGTGGATCCAAGGGTGAATCAGAGATGTGAAGAACCTGAAAGCAGAGGAGACAGAGACTGGGACACTAGCCAGTGACCAGGATGGAGATAGGAAGATGCCAGCCAATGTCGGGTGATTTCAGGTTAAAAGGTGAAGCTTATCTCTTCAGCCACGAGGACCAGAAGGTGTCGACGATGACCAGGAGATGGGTTCTAGCTGTACCACAAAGGATCTAGTTGACTGCAGTGTCGGTATTCGGATTGGACCTAACAAGCCTTGGCAATAGCAATCCACACAGTTTGTCAAGATTGGCTTTGGTGCAGACCAGCAAGGTCTGAGGAACTTCTCTTTTGGGGAGAAATTGGAGGAAACCTGGAGCAATCAGAAAAGCAAAGTAAATCAAGGATTGGTATTCTTGGGGGCTCACTAGCCAACAGACTAGGAACCGCGAAGACGCGTTGAGCTGAAATGCACAAAGTGGGCCCACGGGACACTCGTGGAGTGTGGGCCTCTGAGCTTCGGTGCAAAAGGTGCTCGGGCTGGGGTTTCAAGCACCCCAATGCACAACTTTGGGATACCTTGGGAAGTTGGTGCAGGTAGCAAAATGCAGGATGTTCAGGAGTTCCGGTCCCACGTCTCTCGTGTCTGCCACAGGTCTCAGCTTTGCTGGGATCACAGGTCAGCATCAGAGATGTCTGAAAGTCCATGTCCTGTGTTGCAGATTCTTCGGGATCCGGCGAGAGCCTAAAAAATGCAGACCAGCAAAGATGCTGTTGGTGCCTGTTTGAACAGGGTGGTCACTCCTTGACCACAAGGGAGATTTCTTCTGTCTTCCAGTCGATATGGAATGTCGGAGGTCCAAAATATATGTTTCAGAGTTTCGTCCAGAGTAATCTAAAGTCCTAGGGACTGGGGTTCTATACTTATAGTAAGTTTAGGGGTTGGACTAACTCTAAGGTCCCTCCTATGGGTGGACCTGGGGAGGGGGTGGTTACACCCCTTCCCCTTTGTCCAGTTTTGCACCAGAGATGGGGCTGAGTGCCCAGCAACCGGTTTGAACTGGGAAATGCATGGAGCACCTTGTGTGCCCCAGGCAGTGTCTGGAAAGCATTCACTGAATGCAGCCCTCCCTGCCCCAATACACTAGAGCAGCAGGAGGGTAGACTCGTGTCTGTGGCAGCAGCATCCATTTTGTGATGCTGGGGCTCTGTTTACCTTTAACCGGGTTTAACAGTAACTACATGTCTTCTCCCTCTAGAAGGGGGGAATGCTACCCCGACGCCAGAATTGGTGGGGGGGGTAGTATTCCAAAGTGTTTGACACCTTACACGACATGTTTTAATAAAGCCAAACCAAAGTTAGCATTAACCGCGAGGATTATAATGCAGTTAAGAGTATGTGGAATGGCTATATCATATAACAGCTATAAGGAGATGGTTCCGAAAGCTGCAGAGGGGCTCAGCTCATGCTTGGGCACCCTCTCACATAAAACCAAGCACTCTGCCTCCAGGATTGTTAAGGCCTGCCATAGGAGTGACTTATAGGTTACTATGTGTCTATATATAAGGCAGATATAGGTATACTATATCTAAGTAAGGAGTGATTACACCACCTTACCCAGGCTGTAAGAACAGACCTTTGGTGTCAGTTTGGAAGGCTAACCAGGGGTGGCACAATACATGCTGCAGCCCCTGGTAGGCCTAGGGTCGCCTCTGCCCTGGGTACCTAGGGTACACTATACAGGGGCTCACAAGGGTGACCCAGTAACCAATCTGGTATGTACCTAAAGTACACAGTATCAATTTAGAGACAGCACAACTAGGCTGTGGGCCTGATTAGCAGGGCCACAGTCATACTAAAGTCGAAAAACCAGAGAATCACAGCAAAAAGTGGGGGTAACCACAGGAAGCAGACCCTACTCTCCTACACCTAGTTTGGCTGCAATGAGGTCGAACCCCACCCACACCTGTTCAGCTAGCTCCTTCTGGTGGTGTAACACACGGCGTTGGAACGCCATGTGTTCTTCAGTGAGGTGCTGGGAGCCAGACATGGTGGTGGGTGCTTCCTGCTGTGTGGTCTGTGGAGGGGATGGGCTCAGCTCGATGGTGCTGGGCTGACCTGCTACTGGAGGTGGGGTGCGGCGGTTGTCCATGAACCGTTGGAGTTTGTCGTAGTCGTTGTCCTGGGGGTCGTTTCCATCGTCACTGACGTGATGTACGCTCTGCTCTGCAGGAGGTGTTGATTGTCCCTCTGCAATGTAAAGGAGACATGAAGTTTCACAGTGTGTTCCATGTATGTTGATGCATTGGCAAAGTTTGCATACAGACTGCATGACAATGTACATGGTGACTGTTTGTGAGGAGATGCCTATTTGATGCGGGACAGTGGACATGTGTACTACATCACAGATGTGAGGTTGTACTCGTACATTGTTAGCTCAGAGGTTTTTTTTCTCTGCTTTTCTGGTGCATTTTCCCGCATGACGGGTGGGAATTGCAGGCCTGCCGCTGCTTATCGCTGATTTTTGTATCGCGGTTTAGGACATCGCAGCTTTTTTTTGTTCTCGCATTTTTTAGGCGTCGCGTTAACTTTAACGCGGTTATTTGATGCGTTATCATGAGATTGTCGTATGGTATCTTCGTGTTGGGAATACCATGTTCATTTTATGTTAACAACAAGGACCCCCTGATACGGATAATTATCCTGGGACAGGGTAAACAATATATGTAGAGTAACAATCCCAGGCATATATTAAAGCAATAACCAATAGATTGAACAAAACAAACTAGTGCAGTTTTTAGAAAATATACATTTTTAATTTGATTAAAAAGGATTAAGTAAAAAACAGTGCATTGATCAAAATTGATAAAAGATTGTATATTGATACATGTGTATTCACAAGACAATTTAATTAAAAAGGAGGTCAGGTGGCATCCGGTCGACGCGTTTCGACATAAAATATGCCTTCATCAGGACTTAAACCATCCAATTTCTAAACTTGTACAGATGTACAAGGACAATACTGTTCACCGTTTTATGACCTGCAGTACGGTTGTATAGATGCTGTCTCATCGGTTTCAAAGCTAGGTGATTTATTTACAGTTTTCTTGTATTTTTCTTTAAAGTACCATAGGAGCTTTCGTAGCCTTAAGTTTTTTTGTTAAAAAAGGAACAGATGACACTATCCCTTAGAGGATTATGCTATGTTCTTCATCTGGGGTCATTAAAACGGTCTGGTACCACGACACGGCCACCAGTGTGTAGAAAAAGGTCCTAAATATCTTGAAGTGATATTGCTGCGTGGTACCAGTTCGTTCACGTGGGTAGAGCTAACAATTTCGCAGGGCACCGAAGTCCTATGTTCTTTTATATTTTACTGCTGCAACAGCCGGTTCCTAATTTTACACAATACGGTTTCTCCCACGTGATTCAATTTTGAATGTACGGCATCCTATCCTATGACTCTTTGTATTTAATAAATAAATAGGGCCTGTGTTTGAGTAAAAGCCTTAAGCAAACGCAAAACATTTGAAATGCTTAGAATGTACTAGGCTAATGGATGAAAAGAATCACCTGTACCATCAGATCTAATTACTTGATAGCATTGCTTGATGAAGGAATGATATACAAAAATGTGTCGTGGTACCAGACAGATATTTTATGTCGAAACGCGTCGACCGGATGCCACCTGACCTCCTTTTTCATTAAATTGTCTTGTGAATACACATGTATCAATATACAATCTTTTATCAATTTTGATCAATGCACTGTTTTTTACTTAATCCTTTTTAATCAAATTAAAAATGTATATTTTCTAAAAACTGCACTAGTTTGTTTTGTTCAATCTATTGGTTATTGCTTTAATATATGCCTGGGATTGTTACTCTACATATATATGGGAATACCATGTTAACACAGCGTTATTTTCCCACGATAGACTGCAATGTTGAAAGTTGTGTTAAGCTAATTTTCTGATTATTATCACACGTTCTTGAGAATATCCCCCTCTATGTGGGAATCACTGCACGCCTTGTGAAGAGACTACAGACAAGCAACACACAATGGCAAGACTCATCCTCGACCTCCCCAGATGGACCCACATCACACTGCACCTCAAAGAGCTACACTGGCTCCCGATCCAGAAGATAGGCCAGTTCAAAATGCTGAACCACGCATACAAAGCCCTACACAATGAAGGACCAGCATACATCAACTATTAAATAACCCTCCCCCAACAAACCAGACACCTGCGATCCGCCTCCTTCTTCCTAGCGGCCAAAGCATGAAACGACCTTCCCCTACACCTGAGGATCACCTCATCACTCCAGGAATTCAGGAAGAGACTCAAGACCTGGCTGTTCAATTGAACAGAGCCCCGCAAAGCAACTAGCAACTCCAGTGCCTCTCGACCCTCAAGGCTGATTTGCTGTGCGTCATAAGTCCTCACTGATTGATCGATTGAAGAATGTTGTATATATGTATATATATATATATATATATATATATATATATATATATATATATATATATATATATATATATATATATATATATATATATATATATATATATATATATATATATATATATATATATATATATATTACCTACTGGCGGTCGCCAGTAGGTATATATAGTTAGGATTTTTTCTCTATGGGATTTTTGAAAATTCTATGTCTAATAACTTTGGCGTTTGTGGACGGAATTGGCTGAAATTTTCAGGAAAATGGCACATTTTGTTTCTGAGCAGCCCCTGGAAATTGGGGGGGGGGTTCGTCCAGGGGGGGTCGAGAAAAAAGGGGGGTCCCATAACGTGTTTTTAACATTGAGTTTTCCATAGGGCGGTTGGCCTCACTTTTAGCCCGAACGGCTGAATGGATTTGCACGAAACTTGGCAAAATTGTAGGGACTGGTAGCCCGATGTGCCTTTTGTAGGTCTCAATATATGTGCTTCAGTGGATTTTGAGAAATTAACGTTCAAAAAAAGATATATATCTGTAACAGCGGACCGGGAAGCGCTCCGGTTCGCGGACTTTTCGCGCAACGGAGCTTTGTGAAGCGAAGCTGATTGGTTCTCCGGCGTCTGTAAACATTCCAAACAGTCCGTAGCGGCCGCCATCTTGTCTCTCGGTAGGATCGAGAGACAAGAGGAGGCCAAAGTGAAGGGGCAAATGACCATAAGGGGGCATAGTAGATCCTCGCTGACCCCCTAGGTTTGATGTGGAGGTTTTAAAAGGGCCCCGCGGGGCAAAAAAAAAAAAATAATAATAATCGAACGGCTGAATGGATTTGCACGAAACTTGGTAAAATATTAGGGACTGGTAGCCCGATGTGCCTTTGCTAGGTCTCAATATATGTGCTCCAGTGGATTTTGAGAAATTAACGTTCAAAAAAAGATATATATCTGTAACAGCGCTCCGCTTCGCGTAACGGAGGTTTGCGAAGCTGATTGGTCATTCTGTCACTGGGCTATAGTTGGGCTACATCTGGCTGATATTTGGGCTACATTTGTTTTTTTTGTCTCTGGCGGCCATCTTTGGGCTACATTGGGCTACATTGGGCTTCATTGGGCTTCATTGGGCTACATTGGGCTACATTTGGGCTCCAACATATATATAGGCCAATGTAGCCCAATATATATTTTTCAAAGTTAATTTTCGTAAAAACCACTGGAGCATATATCTTGAGACATAGCAAAGGCACATCGGGCTACCAGTCCCTACAATTTTGCCAAGTTTCGTGGAAATCCATTCAGCCGTTCGAGCTAAAAGTGAGTCCAACCGCCCTATGGAAATGAAGGAAATGAATGGGTAATTTGTAATTAGCAAATAGCTCATCGCAAACTAGGAATGGTAAAGAATCGCTATTTATTCCTTAAAGTTCGCTATTTAGGAAATGCAAAAAACTTTGATGATACATATGGCGGTTCATCTCGAACAAGATAAGAAGTATAGGGCTAGATTTATGATGACTGGCGCATCACCAGGGATGTGTTAGTCATTCTGTGCCGCTGTTCCGTCACCTATGGTGTGCTGCATTTACAATGCGGCGCATCATGGGGCAAAAACAGCACAGATGCGTGATGTATCTGTGCCGTAAAGGTGGCGTATTGCTGGAGTTGTATCGCAAGTGTGATGAAGCTCCAGCAAGGGTCGGGGGTGCCCCTGTCGCAGGGTTTCTGTTCTCACACAGAACTGTGGACAGAGGATTGGAACCTCGGCGAATTAGGGTGCCCCAAAACTCACCTTAGTAATCAAAAACCCCTTAGCAAGCTAGGTACAGTGTCACATTGGATATAACAAACTCTCAATGTTTAGACAATCCAGAATATGAACTTATAGTACCTCAGGATACGTGGAACTCATGAACAGTCGGTCGTTATATATTTCTTAGAAACCAGAACATGGAGTTAAGAAGAACACATGTATATTTGAAATGTTTATTTACTAATGCCGTCTTCTCAGGCGTAGTATCTTAGATAATACAAGTACACATATTATCAGTAGCAAAATTACCAGCATAGTTACTAGTACATAAAAAGCGAATGGTGACAGTATGTTAACATGCTGTAAATGAATAAGAGTTATCAACACTTATAAGCAGCCACGGGCCGTGGAGGGAGTTACGGTGGGGCAGGGAGGCGGGGAGGGGGAGGGGCAGGGTGGAGCCCTCTCCACCCTGCCCCTCCCCCTCCCCGCCTCCCTGCCCCACCGTAACTCCCTCCACGGCCCGCGGCTGCTTATATCTCACCCTCCCTAATACACATATTATATTATTTGATAAGAAGGTCTGTTTGTGTTGGTTTAGGGCGTGCCCATACTTTAGTGTCTTAGATTTGAAGGAATCACATCTGCATACACCAGCTCTCTCTTCATGTGAACCGCATCAACTGTTGTGTATGTGTGTTCGGCAAAGCAATATAAAACCCGCCTCATGCCCAGAATTGGCAGAAGCTGCACTTATGTTATGAGTATGAAGTCGTGCAGATCAGATCTCATAACAATTCTGTATCGTGTTGTTCTTGAAACTTCAGCACTCGCTGTACAGATATAGTTTAACAAGCAAAGCAGATAGTAGAGCAATAACATATTATTCTCATGTAAACCACGATGAACTACTAGGTTGAAAGCTAAAGCAACAACTAAGTGTCGTGTGCAGAAGTTGCAAAAAAGGAAAAATGGCGTTTAAACCGGTAATGAGCCCATGCTAACTTAACACGGTGTAAAGATATCCAGGACCTAGATGACACCTCCCCATGATCCGGAAACGAACTGAATAAGATAATAGAAGTGCCATCTCATGAGAGCAGATTGCAAGTTTATATGTGGACGGTCCGCAAGGTAAAACATTAAAAACTAGGAAAATGTAATGCTAAAGAAAAATAAAACAGCCAAGTACTTTATCGAGTCTTAAGCCAATAGGCAAGCTAAATAATAAAAACTTGACAAATAAGTCAATGAATTGTCAATGAAATGCTAGTACTCAGCATATCAAACATGAAAAAGGTCTATGACATAACTGTGTATGCAAAATAAGCTGCAACAGCCTCCAATAGGAAGTCACCGTCTTCATCCGAAAAGAGTTCAGCCATCCAATTTAAAAGCGGAAAAGAACATACGTGCTCTCCCAGCACCGGATCCTCTATCACCATCAGAGGACAGCTCGGTGGGTTTTCAAGAAAGCTCTGTTCCAAGAAAGACTGTGTTGCCGCCAGTAAATTCCAGGGACCAATTAGTCCATGCATCAATGCCACAGCCATAATCCTTTCGCCAGGACAAACCAACTCGTGAGTAATGATAGGAGTCATCAGCTGATTAAAGTCGACGTCAGGAGAAACCGGTCCGCAGAGACACAAATCAATGGCCCAATCGAAATCACAGGTCAGGCAGTGAAATACAGGCTGGACACAGGTGAAGTAGGAGAATCGAAAAGATAATCCATATGCCGTGCTTAATATCGCCAACGGCATTGTGCCATAATATTCTAGCATGCGATTGCGGAACAGTGTCAGCAGCTGCAGGGCGGGAGCTTGCACAGGAGGGACATCCATATTTAAAAATGTAAAAAAGCACAAGAGCGTCCGCTGGTAATGCAAGTAAAAATGGCAATCCACGAAGCACAGTGGAGAAAATAGAATGAAAGAAAGCAGGGATGACTCCAAAGATTTTCTCAAATGAAGTCACGAGACCACTGGTAACAACTTTAAAAAAGTGCGCCAGGGCCTTTGTGGAGGACGCGTTAAAGATAGTCCGAACCATCTTGCTGAAATGCAAAGGCGAATCAGTATTGAAAAGGGTCTGCACCTCTGTACGGGTGTTCGCTATGTGAAGCACGAAAGTTTCACGGGCCGAACTCAAGGCCACCTCTCTCTGAGACAAAAGAGCTCTTATTCTTGCCATGCCGTTGAAATCTGCTCCCAAGGTTGGTATTTGTGGCCAGATTGAAAACTCCCTATGTTCATGTGTGGGAGGAAATAGAACATTTTTGCAGCAAATAACCCGTTCACTTACTGTTACGATAAAAGGAATACTTTTAATTAACCCAGAACAATCTTCATTATTGAGCATCAAATAACTACCATTTTCCAACAACTTGAACGTGGGGATGATAGCAGGAACTGGCGTGCCTTGCAACACGCAAGCCATATTTGGTCGGTGTTTGTTGCATGAACCGTGTAACTGTATGTGCCTACACATTAGTGAATGATCTGGCGTCTCAGTGCATTCCTCTCCATTCAGATAAACTTCTTGATCATCTTTGAAACATCTGTATGTGTATGGAAGCGACCAGACCTCATGAAGAAAAGCACTACCTAAAGGTTCATAACGACCTATTGGTATATATTTCATACAATTTGAAAACTTATATAAAGCAAAAGGCAGCGTTATTAAACCGTGGATAAGGCACGTTGCCAAAAAACCCGCAATCCTCTGCTGATGATGTCACTGAGCATGTCATGAATGATGTAATATGTGACATCATCAGCAGTGGATTACGGGTAATAGTATCTCTAGTTTACTCCCCTATAGCTGTCTTTCTTTTAACATAAGTGTCTGTTTCCTTCCCTTATACTTACTGTTTTTGGTTCGCTTCCGGTTCGCGTACCGGCGAGCGAACTGGGAAGCGAACTACGAGAAATAGAGGTTGGCACAGTTCCAAATATTGTACCAATTTTTTAATAACGGGGAGGTAGTTCTGAAAAGAACTTTTTTTTTTATTGTTTTTGTTGTTTTATATTTTTTTTATTATTTTTCTGAACATTTTTTTATTTTTTTGAATTTTTCTGAACAGTTTTATGTTTTTTTTTGGTTTTTCTTGGAGGGGGCAATGAAAACGATTCATTGTAAAGGGCTCAACAGGAGCAACAAAACAAAAAAAAGTATTTATTATTTGGGGCGTTTCGTACAAACTTGCATATGATAGTCAATAGCTCTGTTGATCAGAGTGATGCTACTTTCTCTGTAGCAAATGAATCCACTGCAATGTACGCAGACTTGTTTTACTTCACCAAATCTCATTTGTATATTTGGCACCATCTCCCTGCCCTCTGGTCCCGTTACTTCCGGTACAACAGATCTTCTGGCCATAATAGGGAGATTATCTAGGTCGTTCCGAAACTGTGCAGCACTGTAGTTGTTAGGATGCCACCTAGTCATATGGCGATGCATTGTGTAGTTTCCGAAGCTGTATTTTTTGTCGGTCCCTCTGGACAGTCTATCTTGACATATAAGGCAAGTTACGTATCTTGCATTTACTTTTTTCTGACCTTTGGGAATTTTAAAAAATTGCCAAATGAAGTTTTCTTTCCGGTGAGACGTCCTGGGCTCCTCAGGCAAAAACTGCCTCTCTTCGTGCTCGTCGTCCTGTTCCTCTTCTTCCTCTTCTTGTTGAATTATAACTTGAGCAGGTGGTCCACTCTTCCTTGGATGTGGTGGAGGTGGTGGGGAAGCACCAGCTGAAGCTACTAAAGAAGCCATTGCTCACTGGTAACAAAGGGTCTTTCTCTCACAATGATGAAAGTCAGAGTGAGGAAAGAAGGAGGGATTTTCATCATTTGGGAAAAACAAGAGTTCTCAACCAATAAAAAGTGTTCATTTTAGATTATATGACCTAGTCTTACATCATTAGGAAACCAAAAGTGAAATGAACCAATGAAAAGTGTTATTACCAAGTCACATGACCTGCTGTGTTTACGTTAAGCGCTTTGCAGGGCCTCCCGCTTTGCTTCCAGAAACCTGTGCTTTGCGACTCGGTAAGCGTACCAGTTCGCTAACGTAGCACGTCATATGACGTATCACGCAACAACGTGAAACGTCATGCGGACGGGAGGCGTCACGATGTTGTTTTCTAACGCGGCAGTTGCGGTAAAGAAACGTTTACCGGCTCGCGGTCTATTTCGCGGCATCAAGGTCAGCTAACGGGAAGCTTCCCGATTCGCGAAGCGGGAACGAAGAAAAAAAAATATTAAAAAAAAAAATTATTAATAAACATATAAAATATATTTTTGGATTTAAAGAAGAATACATTTTACAGCTACAAATATTAGCTGTTAAAAAACCAATGAAATTCACTGAAAAAACCATAGGTTATAGACCATATATAGTTAGGAATTAGCATTTACAAAACCTTGAAAATTCACTGAAAAAACCATAGGTTATAGACCATATATAGTTAGGAATTAGCATTTACAAAACCTTATTTTACTCACACAAAACCATTGAAATTCCATATATAGTTAGTTGCACTAACTATATATCGCGCACCCGCAATCCACTGCTGATGATGTCACATATTACATCATTCATGACATGGTCAGTGACATCACTGATGACATCACTGATGACATCTCAAATGACATCACTGATGACATCACTGATGACATCTCATTTGACATCAATGACCACATCACTGATGATATCATTCATGTGACAATACAATGCATCTCCTCACATTTTAATATAACCTCTGTTTCACCCAGTGTTAAATACAGAGTATAATTTTTGAAACCATTGACACACCAATACTAGTTACTACATACGCACTCACTGATTCCTATGTCTACACACACATTCACTCATTCACCCATACAATCATTCATACACACAATCACTCATCTTTACAACACTATCATATGCACTCATACACCTATACAGACACTCACAGTCTGCCACTCATCCATGGAGTTACTCACACACCTACTCAGTCCTGTAAAGAATCAATGACACTTCCATTTTCTTGTCTATACAGTTAAACATAGAGCACCTTACATTTTCAAACATATACTAACACACACTTACCTTCTTATACAATCATTGATACAAGTACACATTGATCTGCACAGAGTCACACACCTCCCAGCCAGCCACACACACACTCAGTCTCCCATACAAATACTTGGACAATCAATCAGTAACCCATATAGTTAATCATATAGCTACTGATCAACACATGCAGCAGTTTACAGAACAACAGACATAATGATGCACAAATTAAGACAGTTTAGTCACTAACCCATGCACTCAGTGAGACACATTTAATCACTCACTCATACATTCAGTCATGCACCTACTAAATCCTTTGTCCAGACACTTATACTTGCACTCATTCTTCAATATGTAAGACACATTTTAACTTTACAGAAACATACAGTCACTGGATGTTGTCATCAGTGATGTCATTTGAGATGTCATCAGTGATGTCATCAGTGATGTCACTGACCATGTCATGAATGATGTAATATGTGACATCATCAGCAGTGGATTGCGGGTGCGCGATATATAGTTAGTGCAACTAACTATATATGGAATTTCAATGGTTTTGTGTGAGTAAAATAAGGTTTTGTAAATGCTAATTCCTAACTATATATGGTCTATAACCTATGGTTTTTTCAGTGAATTTTCAAGGTTTTGTAAATGCTAATTTCTAACTATATATGGTCTATAACCTATGGTTTTTTCAGTGAATATATATATATATATATATATATATATATATATATATATATATATGTATATATATATATATGTATATATATATATATATATATATATATATATATATATATATATATATATATATATATATATATATATATATATATATATATATATATGATAACACAACACACAGCTTCTCCTGGAATACTGGAACCCAGCGGAAATTGGCGCAGATGCCGGCGAAGCAGTCCGGTTGCATTAATCATAAACGTGTCCACAAATCAGTGTCTTTGCGCTCTCAGGCAAAAAAGGCAGGCTTGCCTTTTTTGCCTGAGAGCGCAAGACACTGATTTGTGGACACGTTTATGATATATATATATATATATATATATTTTATTTTTTTTTTTTCACTAACACCACTCCCACCTCAAACTCCGAACACAGGGTGGGTGCTGTCTCCATACATGAGGGTGGGACCTCATTCTTGCTGCACAGCAACTTGAACACACATTTTTGGAGCACTCGTAGGGTCATGTTGGCTTTATTTGTTAACAGCAGACGCGTTTCGGCGTTCATCGCCTCCTCAATGCTGTAATGCTTGTCCATGGTACACTATGTGTGATTGGACAGTTATACTGTGCCCACTTCAGCCATTGGATGATACCAGGCCAATTGGGTGACTCTGATGTTCCGTCAAATCAATGTCCGATTCTTTGTATCGCCACTCCAAAAGGCCGTATGTCCCTCGCCTACAGCCGCCGGATTTTGTATGATGTTTTCCCAGTTGGTGTCAGATAATTAACTGGCTACCACAAGTTTGAATAGCTTGCGACTTTTTTGTCGGCCGGAAAGACTCATCGGAGGCGGTTCGAGAGTTCGAAATTACATTCACTAACACCACTCCCACCTCAAACTCCGAACACAGGGCGGGTGCTGTCTCCATACATGAGGGTGGGACCTCATTCTTGCTGCACAGCAACTTGAACACACATTTTTGGAGCACTCGCAGGGTCATGTTGGCTTTATTTGTTAACAGCAGACGCGTTTCGGCGTTCATCACCTCCTCAATGCTATAATGCTTGTCCATGGTACACTATGTGTGATTGGACAGTTATACTGTATCCACTTCAGCCATTGGATGATACCGGGCCAATTGGGTGACTCTGATGTTCCGTCAAATCAATGTCCGATTCTTTGTATCGCCACTCCAAAAGGCCGTATGTCCCTCGCCTACAGCCGCCGGATTTTGTATGATGTTTTCCCAGTTGGTGTCAGATAATTAACTGGCTACCACGAGTTTGAATAGCTTGCGACTTTTTTGTCGGCTGGAAAGACTCATTGGCGGCGGTTCGAGAGTTCGAAATTACATTCACTAACACCACTCCCACCTCAAACTCCGAACACAGGGTGGGTGCTGTCTCCATACATGAGGGTGGGACCTGATTCTTGCTGCACAGCAACTTGAACACACATTTTTGGAGCACTCGCAGGGTCATGTTGGCTTTATTTGTTAACAGCAGACGCGTTTCGGCGTTCATCGCCTCCTCAATGCTGTAATGCTTGTCCATGGTACACTATGTGTGATTGGACAGTTATACTGTGCCCACTTCAGCCATACCGGGCCAATTGGGTGACTCTGATGTTCCGTCAAATCAATGTTCGATTCTTTGTATCGCCACTCCAAAAGGCCGTATGTCCCTCGCCTACAGCCGCTGGATTTTGTATGATGTTTTCCCAGTTGGTGTCAGATAATTAACTGGCTACCACAAGTTTGAATAGCTTGCGACTTTTTTGTCGGCCGGAAAGACTCATCGGAGGCGGTTCGCGAGTTCGAAATTACATTCACTAACACCACTCCCACCTCAAACTCCGAACACAGGGCGGGTGCTGTCTCCATACATGAGGGTGGGACATCATTCTTGCTGCACAGCAACTTGAACACACATTTTTGGAGCACTCGCAGGGTCATGTTGGCTTTATTTGTTAACAGCAGACACGTTTCGGCGTTCATCGCCTCCTCAATGCTGTAATGCTTGTCCATGGTACACTATGTGTGATTGGACAGTTATACTGTGTCCACTTCAGCCATTGGATGATACCGGGCCAATTGGGTGACTCTGATGTTCCGTCAAATCAATGTCCGATTCTTTGTATCGCCACTCCAAAAGGCCGTATGTCCCTCGCCTACAGCTGCCGGATTTTTTATGATGTTTTCCCAGTTGGTGTCAGATAATTAACTGGCTACCACAAGTTTGAATAGCTTGCGACTTTTTTCTCGGCCAGAAAGACTCATCGGCGGCGGTTCGATATATATATATGTAGGACTATATTTTTACTCAGGTGTCTGTTGCTTTCAATATATACTATATATATTGACAACATTTTACTATTTGTTTGACAGCCAGCTGTTAATCTTTACCACTGGTTAGACGTCATTAGATTTGGCCGGTACTCCTGGGTATCCATAATTTAGGGGAAACATGGATCTTTTCCCACCTACCGCAAATACAGTTAACTGTGATTTAGAGTGTCTGATTCGATGAGTGAAGGATTTAGTGCGGCATTTAGGAATAATTGTACATGTAAATCGTGAGGCGTTCATGTGGCTAAATTACAAAGCAGCAATAGACAGATTATTTATTTAAATAAGCAAATGGGCAAATGGATCCACTGCCATTTTCCATAGCATGCCGTGTGGTCGTAATAAAAATCACAGTACTTCCTCAATATCTATATGTACTCATTTATACAGACATCCCACTGAACAAACATTTTTTCAAAGTTTGAAAAGTTTACTAATTACATGGGTAATTAGTCATTAATGGGTCGATGAAGAGTCCAGAAACAGCTTGTAGATTAAGACACAGATGTGTGACCAGTTGGGCTTTAAGGTTGCACATTTATAAATGCATTACTTAGTTTTGCAGTACTCATGCCCCTCCTTCACACCAGAAAAAGAGCAGAGTGATGGAATACACTTATAATCCCTTACTACCAAATGGGCTACTGAGACCCAAAATGAAATTCAGACAGTAGCTGCAGTGTGCTGGCCTTGGCGAACAATATGCCGAAAGGTGGGCATACCATTCTCCAGCAACTCGGTTAGCTCAAAATCTCTTTTACCACTTACTAAGGAATGCTAGGTGCTACAGATTCTGCACAGGATGGAGTTGGCATCATTTGGGCATTTATGTGTGGAAGGGAAATGCATTTAGCTGGACCACCTTAAATCTCTACACTGGTTATCTATACTAGATCAAACTATATACTTTTGCTTGTGTAACACACGTGCAGGAAGTGATCCTTTGGTTCTGTGAGGAACCATGGTAGTTCCCACCATCGACTCAGTTCATCAGACCACCAAATGCTACAAGATTGATCTCTAAATTATACATATTAACTTCTGAGCTCTGATTGGGAAGCTCAGTGCATCACAAGCAAGAATGGTTAGTAGACCTTGGAGTAGAAATCTCTGATGCGCTATATAGATATTGTTGCACAAAGACTGAACTAGTTTCCATGTATCATATGCATAAATGACTCCACTTCAAAATCATTCATGGAGCATCTTCCCACCTAAAAAGCAGCATAGAAGTGACCACTCCAAATCTCACCAATGCCAAGGTTGTGGTGCAGAACAAGCATGTTTTTTTCATCTAGCTTGACACTGTCGTTCTACATTAGAATACTGGTACATAATAATTAGAATAGTATCTGATATAACAAGCAATAGACTGGAGATGCTACCCCCTATTTACTTTTCTGTGATGTGTTATGTTGAATCCACAGGGGGTGAAGAGATTTGTGGCACGGGCAATGCTGATGGCTGAGAGATGGCTGCCAATGAACTGGTACAGTACGACTACTCCAAAAAAAGACCACTAGTTGAAAGGTTTGGTGATATGTTGTGAAGCATTATACCATCCTTAAACCACCCACGTCAAGACCCAAGATTTCTGGGGCCCTTTGTGCAGTGGTTAATTTGTAAAAAAATAAGTGCGTGTGCTCCAGTCAGGTAGCAGCTTGCCCCAGCCCATTCCTTCTGTCAGCGCTGAGTAAAACAGAACTGACTACTAACCTTGAAAGTGGGTAGAGGATGTGGCATAATGACCAGAGCCGCCGACTTCAGAGCTAGGTAACAAGGTTCGGGATTCGGCGTCAGCTCAACATCCTGCAATCCTGGGCAAAGCACTTAAGGCCAGATGTAGGTAATCCCAATTTACCTATTCTTAAATACCGAATTGTACCGATTCGGAAATTAAGAATAGGTAAATGAGATGTAGATAAATATTCGGTAAAAATTACCGAATCTGTAAGATTCGGTATTTACCGAATCAGTATTTACCGATTCGGTAGTTGTCATTCATTCCTATAGGCCTGGATGGGCCTGGAGTTCATCAGTTACCGACCGGTCTATAGGCCCATCTGAATCATTCCTTCCCTTGCAAACCTCTATGGATACAGACCATTGAGAGGCACTAGATTACACCTTAATCTACATAAAGGGCAATCTAAACAAACAGGCCAGTGTCTGAAGGGCACAACCACTTGTCCTCATAAATCTCTCTGAAACATTCAATACAAGTTGGATGACAAGTTAGGCGCATAACCTGAGGCAACTTTAGATATTGTCAAGGAAACACGAAAAGCTAAAGGAAGGTGAGTTTCAGGATTCTAAAATACAAGTCTCATAACCAGAAGGAAGCAGCGGCGGCTTCTCCTCTAAGGCGGAGGAGCATCATCCCACTAAAAGTAAAACTAACTAACATGATAATAACTAGTGTTGGGTGGGTGGGCCGGGCTGGCCAGGGCAGGGGGCAGGGGAATAGTTAAAGCACACTCTAAAGTGCACTTGACGGTTTGACCGGCCCAATAGGGACGGTCAAACCATCATGAGCACTTTGCATCTTCCTCACCATGCTGCATTACACAGCCTGATGAGGAACATGCAAAGCCTCCAAGACCCTGTCTGAGTGCCGAACCACAGCGCTTAGATGAATCACAGCTGCTTAAGGCAGCATTGTGATTGGATAGGGGATTGTGGGAGGCTGGGAGCTTCCTGTTGTGGTATGGAGGAGAAGGAGCAGAGGCGGAAGCATCCGGCGGGACCCAGGTTAGTGTGTTTATTCTTATGTTATAAATTTCCCCCTAAACCCACTCCACCACCCGTGCTTAGTAGTAGCAGCTACTGGAAGGAAGCCACAACTAGTCTGGCCAAATGCTCGAATAACAGAAAAGTACTTACGCAAAAAGACAAAGGGGCATATTTACAATAAGTGGCGCATCCCTGCATATCAGCAGGGATGCGCCACTTATTGTGCGCCATGCCTCCGCCACCATGGAAGCGCCGCATTTACAATGCGGCGCACCATGGGGCAAAAACGGCACAGATGCGTGACGCATCTGTGCCGTAAATGTGATGCACTGCTGGAGTTTCGTCGCAAGCGCGACACAGCTCCAGCAGTGCTCTGGGGGGCCCTATCTTGTTAATGCTGAGTCAATCCTTACGCCTGCTTCAAGCAGGCGCAGGGTTTTGATGCAGCAAGGGGCCCCAAAGTGACTGAGTGAAATCTTGTAGATTTCACTCAGCCACTTTTAGAAGGCATTCCTGCGCCGGAACGCCCCTCCCTGCGCAGGAACGCCTCCTTCTGGCGCAGGGCTTTACAACATGACGCATCTCCCAGATGCGTCACGTTGTAAATACCCCGCACCATATCGCATCTTTTGCGCCACCGCTGCGTCACAAAAGTGATGCAACGGAGGCGTAAAAGACACACAAGGGGCTTGTAAATCTGCCCCAAAGATCCTATATTGCTGGTCTTACTGAGAAAGTATGGGATTCAGAGTTAGTGACTTTTTTTTATCTGGTCACAATGTTTCCGTTTGTTGGTCACAATACTTGGGTATGAGTAAGATTGGGAGTTAAATGGTTAAATCAACTACTTTGTAAAAGTACTGCAAGGCATGGAAGTAGGAAACCGTGGGCCTCCAACTGTCATGCTGAGTGGATTTCTGCAAACAAAAGTGTGGCATTTATAAAATTGAGAGGCAATACCTTGATCAAGATCACAAATTATATCAAATCAGTATTTGCAAGAGAATTAGAAGGACTCCTGGCAACATCTGCGTCTGTGCAAAAAACAGACCAGATCCCTTCCATAAATGATTGATCCGTGCCATCAAGAATGCCAAAATGGGTAAGTGAGCTGGAAATTAAAGGGGTATTATAGATTCAAACATTTGACAACTAAGCTAAGATGTGAATAATATTGGACAGGCTCTGTGATGAGGTGCTGCTAATATCAGTATAGAACTGTTGTGAAAAGTTTGTGCAGCTTTTAAACCCTGCTCTGCAACAAACACAATTTCTAATATCGATTACATCTTCTAAATATAGTTAGCTCTTACGTTTATGAGAAATATAACATTACCCGTAAAGGAGAAGGCAACTAAGTCCGCTTCATTTAGACATTAATGTTGAAAAGGGAGCCAGTGGACCAACCTGATGTGGCTAGGCAGTGGGATGGTAGGTCGAGTGTAGGGTGAGATGGAACTGTGCATGGAGCAATATGAAAGATATTCTTTGCTGCCTTTGATTTCGTCAAAGCCTACTGGTTGCATGGCATGAGACCAGCTGGTTGAATACTGGGGGGCAGGTTTACTAAGATTTCCTGCCAATGTTTGTGGCACAAAAGTGAGTCAAATCGGCACAAAATCTTTTTGTCCGATCTTCTTTCCAGCACTAACCCCTTCGACGCGGATGACGAGCTCAGCTCGTCATGAGGTACGCCTGTCGTACGCTGATGACGAGCTGAGCTCGTCATGTAACGCGGGTTTTTTGAAAACTCAGCAAACGGCGGGAAAATGCGCCGCACGCATGAGGCTAAACTTGTTTATCGTTGGAAATAACGTGAAAGTAAAGCAAAACAGCATATAGCACTGCTTTACATTTCCATGCAACCACCCAAGGTTTCTGATGCTAAACCCAATTTGCCAAATAAAGTAGGCTGGGTTTAGCGCCAGAAAATAGTGCATCCTGCGACCAGGCGCTATGAAGGAGAAATGCTTTTTTTCTTGTTTGTTTTCTGACTTCACATGTGTACTGCACTCTACAGCACACATACAAAGTGGGAACATGTTCAAAATGAGTCTAAGCATGGTACTTTGTACTGGAAGGCTCTCTATGGTGCACAGCAGTTAATTTCAGGGTCTGTGCTAGGAAGAGGGGAGGAGAGTGCCATATTTCAGTGGATTTGGTGCTCTCCTGCTATCTCCTTCTCACGCAGCACAGGCTGCTGCACTGCGCTTTGTGAGAAATTGGTGAATTTGGCCCAGAGTATGCTACTGCCAACAATCTGGAGATCAGGAAGTGATAAGGCAGATTGACATCATTTACGAACTGGTGACAAAGTAGAAGATAACGCATTTCTTGCCAGCAGAAATAATTCCCTTATTTCCAATAAGTGGCAGTAAAAATAAAGAATGTAGGCATATGATGATGTCTGGATTGAGTCTTCAATTCTCCAAAATATCAGTCATGAAATGCCAGTCACAGGACACAATGTGGCTGCTCTACCATTTGAAGAAATAGTGAAGACAAAACTGTGACTGGTGATGTGTGCAGAGACAATTTGTCCAGGGAAAATTGCTCAAAATCACCTTAAACTATGATCTGACTGATGACGAAATCCATGAGTGATTTCAAGGATTACTTTAAGAAGGACTTTGATTATATATTAAGATATATCTTAAGGATAAAAATGCTCGGGTCTCATTCAATATCTCTCTTGACTGACTTTAGTCTGGGGGAGAGATCACTCGAATGCAAAATCCCAACACTATTTCTTAGGTCTGGTTTGACAGGGCAGCTGTCTTTAGAGTAAACAGAAAAAGTGCTTACACACAGCGCTTTCCTCCTCTTCAAAGGGACTTATCTCTAATATATTCCAATCTTGTAGTCGAGTACCCCCTACACAATGGCCCTATATGAAGCAATGACAGCGAGTATTGAACAACACCATCAATGAACGTCAGTGGCAAAAATAGTGATTTGACATACCTTCCTTTTACAAGAGTGTGGAGAACACTATGTTTTCATTGAACATGAGTAGCTCTCAGTACAAGAAAGGTTGGAGACCCCTGTGGCTAGACCCTATGTAGTAAACAGAAAAAGAGCTTTCCCAAGGTGCGCTTTCCTCCGATGTACAAGCCCCTATCGCCACAGGAAAGTCACTTTTAATGACGCCCCTGTGGTGATAAACCCTTCAAATTATTTACAAGACCACATTAAGACAATTAACATGGCTTAATGCTGCCTTGTAAAAAGGTAACTCTGAGTGTGAAAGGAGCCTGCAATGGGTGTTGTGGTGGGCATTCCACTGCAACACCCATTGATTTTGACACTGCCCCCTATTTACAAGGTTGGTGTAAATAGGACGCAGCACAAAAATAAAGACCAGGGAAAACCTGGTCTTAACATGGCGAAACGAGGAGAAATGCTTTATTTCGCCTCATATTTGCTCTTTCTATGTGTGCTGTGTTGTGCAGCACAAATAGAAACAGCAAATTGCCTTGAATGATTGTTTATGTGCGGGAAGGTGTCCGTTCCTGCACATAAATAATCATATATAAAATGATGATATGCAACTTCTATGTGTGCTGCACAATGCGCACAAGGTTTTCCTCTGGATGGATGAACGGCGACCCGTTAAACTGCACTCTCCGCCACATAGAGACTCTGACTCCTCTACAAGTGATCCAGGCCGAACGCAGCTGAAACCCAAAATCAAAGGACGCCACAGATCCAGATCTACATGGCGATGCAGAAACAATGAACAAGATCCAGAGACCATGCCTCCCTCCAAGAAATAATGTTGTGATCTTTATTGTTCTTACCCTTAGGGAAGGTGGCCTGGTTGCCTCTCTTATCTATACATTGGTGTTCAGGTTTAGTATGGGCCGATTGCATGGGTTTGCTCCAATCCCCCCAGTAGGACTCGGACACTTTAGGGACTATGGGCATCCATTGGAAAGGCTGCATCCCGCTCCCCTGTCGGGGGGTGTGATGCATTACTTCACACAACAGATACTTCTGCTGTTTTGAGGTATTGGGGTGGGATGGGGGGGTTGTTATCTATGTTCTGTTTTGCCTAGTTCTCTTAATTAAGCGCTGCGTAACAAAAGATTCCTTAGAATTCTTTAGACTGGGTTCGTTTGACACAATGATTCACCTCCTTATGACACAATGGCAGCAGAGCCTATAGTAAAATCCGTGGGGCAACTTCACATAGTGAGCTGGAACACTGGAGGCATGCTAGATAAGATCAAGCGGGTGCGGTCCTTCAACAGGCCAAGCACATTGGTGCTGATGTTCTTATGTTGCAGGAGACACATATGCTTGGCACTGGGGCCCCCTGTCTAACCCGATACAGATTCCTCCATGCCTTCCATGCAGGGTTTGCTAGGGGTCCTAGGGGGATTGCCATTTTGATTCATCGTAGGGTCGCCTTCACACTATTACAGAAGTGGGCTGATATGCACTGTTGTTACTTCTTTGTGCATGGGACGGTGGCTGAGGACGCCGTTGTGTTTGGTAGTGTTTACGCCCCCCTGCCCCTTGGTTAGAGTTTTCTGGACCACCTGGTGGGGGTGTGAGGTGCTCTGCCAGGGGGGCTTTCGGTGATCGGCAGTGATTGGAATGATTTCATGTCCCCATTCATAGATAGATATCATCTGGCAGGGGCGATTGCGGGGACCCCGATACTAATCTACGGACCCTTGTGAACATGGTGGGCTGGGTGGATACATGGCGGGTACATAACCCCACAGAGGCTAACTACACCTACTTCTCCCACTCTCACGTCATACTCTAGGCTACATGATATATTTGTTCCAAGCACACATGCTTATAAAGTGCCAGCGGTGGCAAATCTACCTTGGGGTTTGTCAGACCATTTGTCTATAGCCATCCATCTTCTGATAGGTCCAGACCGGCCCCCTTTCATGTGGCAGCTTTCGACCTGGAATTTATAGAACCCGACATACCATGCTCGACTCCATTGCAACCTTTCAGACTACATCTCCCACAATGAGGGGTTGGTGACCTCGGCTTGTACTTTCTGGGAGGCTAGGAAGACCCCGCTGCGCGAGGTCGATATTAGTTTTTGTACCCCTGAACGCAGACAACGCAGACAGTCACATATTCAGCACAAATTATGGCCACGGAATGTCAAATCGGGGGTCAAGACGGGGTCATGGCTCGCCATTAGCTGCGCTTATTCCAGAAGCAGTATCATAACTTGCTGATGGATGAGGTGTGGGGGGCATGGCTCGCTACGCAAAGCAGAATATATCAGTCGGGTGATAAGTCTGGGAAACTCCTATATAGACTATGTCAACAAGCACAGGAGCATACCCCACTTTGAGACTCTGAGATTCCCCAGGGGCCCTGGTGACAAATCCATTCGTGTTTGCAGATTGCTTTGCGAACTACTATCGGACCCTGTATATGACGCACAAAGTTATCGACGCCTCTGAAATTGAGCAGTTCTTCGTAGATTTCCCCCCACATGCCCTTTCTGAGGAGGCTTGGAACTCACTAGAGGTTCCGCTAACTCTGGAGGAGCTAACCACTGCTATGGTAGACCTACAGTTGGGGGAAGCGCCGGGCTTAAACAGCTTCCCCTGCGAATTCTAATAAGCTTACTTGGCCCTATTGGGCCCCCATTGTCTTGCGGCTATACTAGAAGCCGCCCATATCCCACTCATGCTTCCAGATTGGAGGCACACAGAAATTGTCATGTTCCTTAAACCGGGGCACCCGCCGGAACTACATGCTTCCGACCGACCAATCTTTTGATTGAACATGGAAGCAAAGCTCATAGCCAAGGTGCTTGCCACCAGGCTGCTGGCGCACCTCCCTGACCTGGTCCACTTAGATCAGGCCAGAATCATGCCTCGATGAGGCACATGCCGCAACATTCACCTGGTCCATCACGGGATAGCTGCCGTGGACTGTCTTGGTCGCCCTGCAGCTCCTCTGTTGGCTGATTTTGACCGCTCCTTTGATTCGGCTAGTTGGACATACCTGTTTATCCTTCTGAAGCATCTCATCTTTGGCCCCAAATTTCTGTCATATATTTGTATGTTACTGCTTCCATACGTATATCTGGCAGGGTGTCCTCCCCATTCTAGATTACTCGAGGCACTAGACAGTGATGCCCACTGCCCCCATTATTGTTTGCTTTGGCCATCGAGCCGTTGGCGGTGTGGGTTTGCATAGATGCCCTGAGCGGGGGCTTCGAGTGGTCAGCAGGGGTCTCTGATAGAATTGCACTTCATGCGGATGACATTCTCTTCTTCCTCTCTGATCTTCAGAGATCAGGCCCTTGCATTCTACAGATTATGCAAATATTTGGTGAGACCTTGGGGCTTTTTAGGAATACTAATAAATCTACACTGTGTCATCTGCGCTTGTCAACATCTGATTACACATGGGCATCTGGCCTTTGTCAGATCTGGGAGGGCATGAAATATCTGGGGGTCTTTATAACTGACCAACAGGAGATATCAAGAACACGCAACATTAAAACAGCCCTTGCTATGGTCAAAATGGAGCTTAAGTCGTGGGCGGGTTTGCCTTTATCCTTGTACAGCCGCACGGCCATTTTCAAAATGCTATCTCTTCCCCGGCTTTTATATCAACTACACAACCACCCCTACCCTATCTTGCAAACATGGTTCAGACAGCTAAACACTATGCTTAATGAGTTTCTTTGGGTGGAGTAGCGATCAGAATTGTGCTCCGTACATGCTTCCTCTCTACCTACTGTGGGGGCATTACAACCGCAGACATCCAGTCTACAGGTGCTCAATGATTGGTGGTATTGTCCCAGAGGTGATCCATCTCTCTATAAATACTTCTATGGATGTGCTAGTCTCCAAGCCCTTCCCCCGGCTACCAAAGTGGTATTGGCACTATGGCAATCTCTTCGTCGTATAGGATGACCGAATTGTCTGACATGCACGGCCCGCTATGGTGCAATCGTCTTCTTCCCCAGTTGCAACAGTAACAAGGGTTCCAGGGATGGGACCGAATTGGTATCTCCACACTAGCAGACATTCTTCAGGGTCTATCTCTCAAATCCTTCTCAGACTTTCAAACAGAATACTCCATCTAATGTACCCAGTTTTACAAATACCTCCGTTCCATCATACTATTACTCCCTACCTCCGAGCTCTCACCGCCCTCCCTGAATTTAGCCCACTGGAAGGGAAGCTCCTTATGGGTGACCTGGTCGATCACAAAATATCCAAAATAGGGGGCGTGGCCAACCAATATGGCCGATCGGACGTGAATCCGATCGGCTCCTTCCCAGGCCCTGCTGAAAACGAAGCAACGGGGTAACTTATCGGCGTGGCGAGCGCCACTTCATGATGCGGGGGTAATGCTGATCCTGGAGTAACCTCCTGTGGCGTCTAAGGACCCGCAAAATGCTGGGTTGTAGCCCGAGGTGTGGCAGGAGGTGCACAACAAGCATATGGCAGACACCTCGGCTCGGTGGACGGGAGTGCGGAGTTGCGGGACCCCCACAGCAGTGTGCGGCAGCTGATCCCCGGGACACCTTGCCGGTGGTGCTCGCAGGGAGCGTTCCTGCGACTCTTAGTTCTCCAGGTGCCCCCGGTGACGGTCTGCGGAGTGAGGCGGGGCCATCACGGGCCTGAAGCGGAGGCTTTTAAAATGGCAGGCGGCGGAGACACGCGAAGTGCAATCGGCGAGTTCTGGCATTTCCTGTAATATCGGTAGCCCTGCTTGTGGACGCAATGCCCCTCCTGCATTTTCAATGTTTGATGGCAAAGTGAAGCTGAGGCTCGAAGCAATTGCCCTGGCATATTCGGAGTAAGTACATCTTTCCCTGGGGGTGAGTGGCAGTGCCCCAGAGGTATACTTAAAGGACTAACAGGATTTTCTCTCCCTTAGGCTGCATTCTCTAAGGGCTATAACGAAGCCAAGAAGCCATCATAGGGGGGCATATGATCCACGCAGAGGCTATGCATAGGAGAGGTGCCTGACCCTAACATGGCTGACAGGAGGTCTTTTATGGCTGGATTCCTGCGGGACGCCTGGAGGTGAAGGGACTTTTCCCAGTTGGGAGTGCTGACAGAGTGCGCAGAGGTGGTCACTGGGTGACGTCAACTCTTGTCCAGGCTCGTGAGATGCTGCGAGAGGCGCTGAAGGTGGGCTAGGCATCTGAAGCAGTGGTGCAGTGAAACTTCAAGAGTGGTGGAATGGGTGAATGAGTCCCTGTGAGCGACTATTGGGAAGGTGCAGATTTCACATACCTGAGGGGCAGCCGAGTGCTGACCGAGCGGAGGGACCCTTATGCCACCCAAGAAGAACCTCAATAATAGGGTTTCCAACAATTTCACATCGGCTTGAAGGGGGACAACGGAAGAGGGTGCCTCCATGGCGTTGACACGAGAAGATCTCTTGTCCTCCCTACGCAACTTCAAACAAGAACTACGCACCGAGCAACGGGCAGACATTAAGGTGGACCTGGATGCCTCCTTCGAAACCTTCCGCTCGGAGGTGCGCGAGAAATTAGTGACTGTCCAAACAGATATAGATTCCGTGGGTACACGTACACTTGATTTGGAAGTGCGACAACATGAGGTGGTGGGGAGGATTTCAACTCAGGAAGAAAGCACAGCCGACCTACGCAAGCAACTTTGTGAATCACTACTCAAATGTGAAGATTTGGAAAATCGCTCTTTTTGCGATAATATGAGAGTTCGGGCCTGGAGGAGGACTGCGAGGACCAGACTTGGCGTTGATGGTGGGCCTCCTCTCCTCCGCCCTCAGAGAGGATGGTCCAGAGGTGCGGCTGGAGAGAGTCCATAGAGTGGGCCCACACCAACCAGGGGAGAACCGTCGCCCAAGGGATGTTCTGGCCAAATTTAGCTCTTTCAAGATAAAAGAACTAGTCCTGCAAAAGGCTAGGGCCTCCGATTCCATATCCTTCCAAAACACCATGTGTACCCTCTATCAGGATGTGACCCAGGCCCCTCTTCAGCGTCGACAGCAGTTCCGTCCGATCACTGAGCATCTCAGAGAAACGAATGTCAGGTACCGATGGACATACCCCTTTGGAATAGCCTTCCTGTGGCAAAACAAGCAGCAACATTGCGTGGAACTTTCAGAGGCAGCGACCTTGCTGGGTTGGAACTACCCAAAACTTCATCGGATCACAAAGGAGAAGGCCGACCAGATCGTCGCAATGTAGGGCAATGGCACAGAATAGGGAGGAAAAACACAATATCTCCAGCATGAGTCCACTGATTAAGAGAGAAGAAAGATCTCCAACACTTGGTATGGTTGGATTGATGACTGACTGGACACTCCTTTGAAGGGAATTATGGATGTTTGCGGAAGGTTGTTTTCACTCGCCTCTCTCCTGCACTCACGGGTGGGTCAGATGGGGAATTCTGGGGATCTGGATGGAGTGGAGGACTTGCATCTTCTGCATTTGGGTGGGTTATGGGACCCCGGAGGCCACCTGAGACTTTACTTCTGGCGCCTGACATGGACAACACGTGAGCTCAATGTCATTGTGAAGTCAGGTCAGAGAGTGACTTACATACACATGGAGGAGGGAGGCCTTGGGAGGAAGGGTCAGGGGTAGCCGGGTCATGTTCAATACTGCAAGTTGGAGTTGTTCACTAAGGACAATGTTGTGTTTACTCACTGCACTCTTCAAAATGTCTTAATTCATGAATATTCAGTCTGGGAGGGGGTATTGTTTCATTTTGCAAGGAAGCCTTGTTTTTTGATTAGACAAGGGCTGGGGGGCGGGAAATGGTAATGTCCCTAGAGTGTATCTTAGTTTTGGGATTCTCTCTAGGAGGGGGACACCACACACTCATTTTACATGTTGGTTGCAATTTTTTATTTTGTTTAGATGTCATGGTGCCATTCTGTTTATTGGTTTAGGGAAGGGTCGGGGGAGGGGATGCCAAGGGGTCGAAATGGGGGGGGCCGCCGTTTCTAGGCCAACTATCTTCTTCACGTAAGCATGGCGGTTAGGGTAGTTTCTTGGAATGCTAGGGGGCTGAATTCCCCAAACAAACGCCAGCGATTCTGGAAGTACATGCTAGACCACAATGTTCAAATCTTAGCTCTTCAGGAAACACACCTCAAAAATTCCGGAGATCAGAGATTGCGCCATAAGGTTTACCCCCACATATTCCGGTCCTCGCATTCCTCGAAACGAAATGGGGTGGCACTGATGTTCCATGTAGGGGTTCCTTTTCAGTCTTAAGACACTAAAGAGGACAAAAGCGGGAGGTACATCATGGTTAGGGGGGCTCTTTGAGGTCGCCCATGTCCACTTGCTGCGCTATATGTACGTAACTCGGGTCAACAGGATTTCATCCTTTCCTTCCTTATGACCGTAGAAAGTTTCGCCCGGGAGGATATACTGCTTCTGGGGGACTTCAACTTAGTCTGGGATTTGGACAGAGACACTTCACATTCGCACAGGGCTCCAGGGGGGGGCATTTGGTACGGCGCTGCGCTCACAACTTCAGCGCTTGGGGTTGGTGGAAGTTCGGAGGGATGCCAATCCCACTACGAGAGACTACTCATTTTTCTTGCATTCCCATTGAACGTATTCTTGTATTGATTACATTTTCATGAGTCAATCCCTCCTGCCATCTGTTTTACAATCACAGTTTCACCCCATCTGCCTTTCGGATCATGCCCACTTAGAGATGACGATCACTTGGCCAAACCCGCGCCCTAAACATGCCCGATGGTACTTTCCTAACTTTTTATGCAGAGACAGACTCCTCAGAGATGAACTTAGGAAGACTATTAAGGGGTACTTGAGATGAACGATCCGGAGGACACCTCTCACTCTAATACCTGGGATGCATTCAAGGCAGTAATCCGGGGCAAGTGCATCGAAATGGCCACTACCTTGCATTCCCAACAATGCGTGGAGTGCCTCCAACTCAAAAGTGAACTTAAGTCTGCTGAACAGGCACATAAGACTCAGCCGTCCGCTCTGAGTCTTCGGAAGGTTACAGCCCTAAAGGGGAAACTACAGGCTATTTATACTAATAGATCCGAAAAATCTATCTTACGGTTACAAGCCAGGGGTTATGAGAGCGAGAATAAGGTGGGCACTTTGTTGGTGAGCCAATTACGGGCCAAACAGGAACGTGAGTACATTAAACACATAGTATATGGAAAAGGCATCTCTCACAGATCCGAGGAGGGTAAGGCTGGAGCCTTTGAAGATTTTTACCGAGCCCTATGTACCTCGGAGTCTTCTGGGACGTACGACCCCTCGTGCTACTTGGACACATTAGACCTCCCTCAGGTAGGGGCGCGTACCAATGAAGAGCTGTCACAACCTATCACCGCCGAAGCAGTGCAAAAGGCGATCGCTTCACTTAAACTCAATAAAGCTCCCGGTCCGGATGGCTTCTTAGCCCACTTCTATCGTACTTTCACTCCGGAGCTTGTCCCCTTCTTGACTACACTATTTAATGCCATCGCTTCTACACATAAGGTTACTCCTTCCATGGGAGAAGCAATAGTGGCAGTACTTCCCAAAGCTTGTAAGGATCCAGCATACTGCTCCTCCTATCGCCCAATCGCCCTGCTAAACCTTGACGCCAAACTTTACACCAAAATCCTGTCTATATGTCTAGAAACTATCTTACCCGCTCTCGTGGATCTGGATTAATCCGGTTTTATTAAGGGGAGGCAAACTCATAACAACTTGAGACGCATCATCCATATCATTGAAAAGGCTCGGGTCATTTCTAAATCTTTGAGGGGCAGAGCGGACTTACCATTTGCTGCCACACCTGCTCCTGGGGCCCTGAAGCTGTGTGTTTGTTTCCCCCACCGCCATTGCTCGTGACATCGCACGGCCGCTGTGGGGGGAAACTACAGCTCCCAGCCTGCACAGCGACCAGCACCACCCACTTCCGCCCCAGCGCGCCCGGAGGCGCTTAAACAGCGGCAGCTTCCTCTGCGTCACGGACGCGCGCGGGAGGCGCCGGGCTAAGCCCGGGCAAAGGGCAGGCCGTCTGTGGCCGTCAGGGGTCGACAGTGGTCGGGCGGGCCACCCCACTAAGCCGCTACAAAGGTGAGCCTCTCATATATTAACAGGGGGAAATGGAATAATACCACCTCAACCCAGTTCACTAAAGCTCCCTCTGTTATACCTGCCTCAATTGAAAGTATGCTGGAAAATGCCTTTAATCTAGTCACCACTGAGATAGCTAACACTGAAAGAAGAATGTCTATGGGACTGTCAAGCTCATACTTAGAACTCCCAGAAACCCAGCCAGTTGGTATGACTAACATTTTGCCACTTTCCCCAGTGGTCACAATCACCAAAACTGTTTTGCCGGCAACTGTGCCCCCCGTTTTACCAGCGGACAGCAACATTATTACCATTACTGACTCACAGCAAGATCCCACGGACCTCACTGTCATCCTCTCCTTGAATCCTAGCGATAAGACTGTTGGGGAGAAAAGGAAGAGAGGCCCCATTAAACCAACACCAAACAAGAGGAAACAACCAGTACGTAATAACGGGCAACCTACCCCACAGAGTATGTGGTCTCGTGGGAAAACCACATCCAGCAGGGGCCCTGATACAGAGACTGCACCCTTGGTAGACACCAATATTGCCACTGCCTCTTCAAGTTGTGAGCAAAACTCTGCCTGCACACAGACCGAGCCAACTATGGGAAATGCCTCACAGGACAAACCAAATGGGAATTTTATTGAAACCATTGTAGATTCAATTTTTAATCAAATGAAAAGTCAAATGGATAAACAGTTTAATATGATTTTTAAAAGACTGGATAGATTAGAAAGCCTGGTGAAAAGGGAAGATGTAAAAAGGAAAGGTACTATTAGTATTGACAAGCTAAGGGGAGATCGATTCCTGAAAGATATGGAGACTGCCAATAGGGGCATTAAGGGGGAAAGGCCCATCCGTGGTACATCGGACACTAAGAGTGTAACCAGGGACAGTCCCACAGGGAGTAACCAGCTTTTGCCATCACAGGGTACTACTGCGGATAAACCACCTCAGACCGGGTCGCGTGTACCAGATAGGCAGCCCTGTTCTACTGGAGGGGTGCTGGGAGCCCCAACGGGGCCTGCTTCTGGGAAACCGGGGAAACCAGGAAATGTTGTCTCCGACAATGGGTCAACCAATGTCACACGGCCCAAAAAACAAACAGGGCCAGTCCTCCATTTGCCCCCTGATGCTTGCCCATACGTTTTAATTCTAGCAGGAGTTCCCCCCTTGAAGGAGGATCGAAGAGAGTCTTGGGTTCAGTTAAAAAATAAGTCTATCGATTGGCTGTCTAGGCATAAAGGTGTGGGGATGCAGATTTCTAGCGAAATCTTGACAGTACGACGGGTAGACTGGGTTGGTCCCTCGCCCAAGAATATCAATGGAGACTGCATTGTTATGAATTTTAGGCATCCCTCAACTGTAAATCACTTATTAAACAGCAATAACACCCACTTCAGTCCATCAACCGCTGTGACCCCTTTATCTCTGGGATATTTCTATAGACCCCCACTGAGACCATTCAACCCAGTTATACCAATTTATCCATTATTCAACAGATTTAGTGCTCTATCCGACCTAGAGAGCCAGGGTTGACCACCAACGGACTCCCCAGATGTCATAGAAAGGCCCATGACCAACGATAATGCTTCCCAGCATAATAACAAACCAAGTACCATTATCACTGTTCCCAAGCCTTGTATGGAGGTTATACCACCAGGGAAATCAAATACAACTGATCTTGTTACCCCCGTCGTTACCCCTACCGATGGGTTAACCGTACTAAGCTGGAACATCGCTGGTCTAAAAGCAAAAATGGAATCCACTGACTGGATTGAATGGATCAATAACTTTGATATCCTAATGTTCCAGGAAACATGGTGCACTAGTCGCCTGCTTATTGAAGGTTATATTTGTCATAATCACATTGTACCATGTCCGGCGGTGGGACGACCCAGTGGAGGTTTATCATTATGGGTAAAGATCACCGCAGGTGGAAAAACCAAAACTTTGGCGACTCATGATGAGAATTTTCAGGCTTTAATCTATTCCAGTAGGCTCAAGCTGTGTTTAATTAACTTTTATAATATTGATTTTTCATCTCAACCCAATAATAATTTTATAAGGCTATTTGATTTTATTGATGAAATTGTGGATGGACATACTTACGGTAAATTTAATGGGATCATCTTGGGAGGTGACTTTAATGTCCACATTCACAAGGGTAACACCAATCCAGCAGCCCCTTTTGGTCGGGTGCTACCTTGTAAAAGATGGGAGGAATTACTTAATCACATAGCTACTCGTGACTTAGTCAATGTCATGGAGATAGCCAGTCACACCACGGGCGAAGGTCCCTTGGCTACATACATAGGGCGTGGCTGTTTTTCCACAATGGACTACGTATTTATTTCCTCTCTACTTGTGGACTGTTTAATAAAGGCTTATGTCCCTAGTACTGTACACAGTGATCACAATCCAATTCTGACTATTTTCAATTCTATTAAAAGATTGGTTAAGCGACAGGAAATAGGGGCAACTAACCTGATGGCATCAACTGATAAACTCAGATTAATCTAGAAGGGGATTGACAATAAGGAGCTTTTAGCATGCATTATTAACAAGCACCCCCAATTGATTGACATCTGTTTATCCATCGATTATCAAGGTCCTGGTATTGTTGCGGCCTTTGTACGACTATGTGTGGCTTTTAAAAAGAAGATCTCCAAACCAGTCAAACGCCCTAACAAAGATCCCAGGTGGTTTGATAGCTCCTGTTCCAAAGCAAACCGGGAACTACGGGAGGCTCTTTTGGTAGAACCTCGAGACCAGCCCCTGGTAAGACTACTGAGAGCACGCTATAAGCGTGCCACAAAAACCCGGGCTGAAGAACTTTTAAAGGACAAGTGGGAATCCCTTGCCCGCACAGCCGCTCTTAAAGATGTTGACGGGTTTTGGGGCGAGGTTAAATCTCTGAGGTCCATAGGACCAAATATTACCCCTATTAACTGCAATATATCAGGTAAAACCTGGGAAGATCATTTCACAAATATTTATGCTGCACCTTGCGCATTAGTTGACATCATCTACCCAGTCATGGCACTTAACTTTACGATAATGGAGGTGGAAGATGCCATAAATCAAAGCGCAGGCAACAAGGCACCTGGTCCTGATGGATCATCCATCGACCAAATTAAATCAGAGCCCGAATTTTGGTCACCTCTTTTGTGTAATGTTTTTAACAACTTGTCCCATACCCCCGCCCCGGAGACCTGGTCTAACAGTATCATCGTCCCCATCTTTAAGAAGGGTGACAGACTCAATCCTAGTTGTTATCGCCCTATATCCTTAATTGATAACACCCTGAAGATTCTAGGTAGAGTCATTTTTAATAAGATCAGGGCCTGGGGGGAGGTTAATAAGATTTTACACCCGTGCCAGCTAGGCTTTAGAAGCAACGTGGGGACTGTGGAGCAATGTCTGAATTTAAACCTAATAATGGGCAAATACATCATAGCTAAAAAAGCCCCCTTGTATTTAGGATTTATGGATTTAAGTTCAGCTTTTGATTTTGTTTACTGCTCCCAATTATGGGTGGTTCTTTTAAATTATGGGTTGGACAAATCTCTTGCATATTTTTTGGCCCACCTGCACAGTGACTTGAAAGCCCGCGTCAGAATAAACAACGAAGGGGAGGTCTCAGAGGACCTTTTAATAGGCAGGGGGGTCAGACAAGGTTGTGTCTTGGCCCCCCTGCTTTTTGTTTTGTATATAAATGAATTAAGCAATTCACTGTCTAAACAAACCAGTGACGTCCCCAGTATCAATGGTACTCTACTCCCCTGTCTTTTATACGCGGACTATGCGGTCCTTATGGGCCGCACCCCCAAAGCACTGCGTACTTTAATAACGGGCTTTGTCTCCTATATGGCGGATCTTGGCCTGTGTACCAATTTTAATAAATCGTACATAATGTCGTGCGGGCCTAAAAAATATAACATCCAGCATATCATGTCTGGTAGCGACACCCTAAAAAGCACTAGCACTTCCCCTATCTAGGCCTAATGTTCTCTAACACATGTTCTTGGCAGCCCCATGTGGCCCATGGGAGGAACAAACTGGGTAAGGCAATAAATTCCATAATTAACCTTCGACAACCTAAACGTGCTGAGGTAGTAAACCCATTATTGCAAATCTACAGAACCCAATGCCTACCTACGGCAACCTATGGTGCAGAGGTATGGGGGTACTCTAACAGCTCCAATATACAGATCGAAGAGAACAGATTCTGCAGAAAGGTTCTGGGGGCGTCTATCTCAGCACCCCCTTATATTTGCCACAGGGAGCTGAATCTTTTCTATGTGGAGGACTTCATCAGGTCAAGACCAGCACTATTCTGGTTAAAAATATGGCGGAACCCTGCCGCTTCTTTGACCCAAGAAATAATTATGGATTGCCTTAGGTGTGACAGGGCAAATCACATACCTTGGTATGGGGCAGTAAAAAGAAGCTTAGCAAGTGTGGGCATGGAGCACTTATTCTTCTCCTTCCGAGCCACTGAACAAGTACAACACAAGCTAGTAAGAGGGGCATTGTATAATTTATATCAGAAAGAGAGAGAAACATCTGAGAAACATAAACCTGCCATCATAGGATATATTCCCCTCCTGGTACAGGGTAGCAGACTTAACTACATGCCGCAGGGATACCTTAGAAAAAATTTGGGGAGGTGGAACAGACGTTTGCTCTTTTGTCTTAGGGATGGAAGTATTAGATATTCCTTATCATTTCCACTGGGCTTCAATAAAAACTTGGAGACCTTGCAATGTCCCTGTAATCTAGGGTGTAAGCAAACTTTGTTACACTTCTTGTTCTTCTGTGGTTTCTATGCTAGATATACAACATTTTATTTAATTCCCTACTTTAAAGAGCATGCCATGGTGGATTTTAATCTAGCATTTAAGGAATTATTACTGTTGAGTTGCAACGAAGTAATTTTTAGAGTAAGTTGCTTTCTCCAATCAGCGATGCGTTCCCGAGCAACTATGAATATGCCCTGATAAATTGAATCACTTGTACATTACTGTGGTTTTGTATTAGAGTCTGAATATTTATTTATTGCACTTTTGCACTTTATAGTAGTCCGCACAGTACATTTATGACACTTTGTACATAGCCAATTAGCTTACACAATGTTTACATTTATTGAGTGCCAGCCTAGACTATAAAGTGATGTATTTATAACGATATAATTTGATGGTTCCCACCTAATATAGATTGCCATGCAACCATTGCACAAATTGATTGTATATTTTTAAATTGTTTTATACTGTTTTAACTACTTATTATGTGGATTGTTGTGATGATTTTGTACTTTTATGGATGTTTTTTATATATCCGAATAAAGATCCTTTGACTTGACTTGACTTGACTTGACTTGAAAAGGCTCGCAAGAAGAATGTTCCAGCAGCGCTTCACTCGCTAGACGCGGAGAAAGTTTTTGATTGCGTGGAATAGTCCTTCTTATTTAAAGTGCTTCAGCGCTTCGGCTTCAGCAAATCTTTCATTGGAAGGATTCGTGCTAACTATCACTCTCCTAGTTCTCGTATTCTTGTCAACGGAGTGGCGTCCTCCCCCTTTACCCTGACGCGGGGGACAAGACAGGGTGGTCCCCTATCTCCCCTTCTCTTTGCCTTGAACATTGAACCCCTGGCTCATAGGATATGGGGTAATGAGGAGATTTGGGGGATGAGTTTTGGCACAGATGATCATAAGATATCGTTATTCGTCGATGACGTGCTCCTCCCAGTGACAGAACCCCAGGACTTCCTCACGGCCATACAAGCAGAATTGAAATCATTCAAATGGGTGGCAGGCTTTAAGGTTAACCTGACAAAGTTATTTCTACTGAACCTGAATACGAATGGCGGAGGATTGAGAGGTTGTCACCTTTTCGGTGCACCTCGAGGGAAATTACCCATTTGGGAGTTAAGCTGACCCCTCGGGTGCAGGATCTGTATCAGGCTAATTTCTCTCCCCTCCTGCTGTAACTGAAGAGCGATTTGGGCAAATGGAGCACGGCTTAAATCACCTGGCTAGGTAGGATTAATGCTATTAAGATGAATGTTCTTCGTTGTCTACTTTATCTTTTCCCGGGGCTTCCTATTTCAGTTGAAGGAGGGCTTTTTCAGGAATTGCAAACCATGCTGACTAAATTTATCTGAAAACCACCACTGGGTCTGGGCCCCCAACAGCAAGGCTGAGCCACGAAATACTATTGACAATAAGGTGCCAATACTGTCTCACTATTTTCTTGAAATCATCAGGTCATAAGAATTAAACACTATGGACCATAGTGTTGAATTCTTATGACCTGATGATTTCAAGAAAATAGTGAGACAGTATTGGCACCTTATTGTTCAATAGACTAAATTTATCTGGCAGGGGAAGAGGGCTAGACTTCAATATTAATTGCTCATCAGACCACTCAAGGAGGGCTGCCTAGCGCTACCAGATTTTCAATCCTACTATAGAGCAGCACAAATGCGTGTGATCATGGAATGGTCATTGAGGGAATCGTAGAAGCATTGGCTTCACATAGATAGACAGATAACTGGCCGTACTATTTTGGATCCCCTCTGGAAACCTAAGAGAGATAGGCCACTCAATGCTTATATTAGCACTCCTACCTCCACTACACTCAGGGTATGGGACGCTCTCACTTCCAAACTTCAGCTTACAACCATTCCATCCCCTCACACGCCTATACACTTTAACGCTGTGTTCCCCCCTGCCTTACAGGATGGTCCCTTTGATGCGAGGCGGGAGGGGTGTTGCCTTATGATTTCCCACTTGTTTGATAAGGGAGAACTCCTCACGTTCCAAGAATGCAAGGCACAGATTGCATTAACTAAAAAGAAGAATACCACTAATTGCAGCTCAAACATTAGGTGCTGCAGCCCCTGGCGTGGCAGGCCACTATCAGGGAGTTGCTCCCTATTGAGAGGTTTGCGCGGTCTGGGTCCTCTTACAAGGGGTGTATCTTCTTTCTGTATGTTTTTTTCCAAGCATTGGATCCCAGGGCAATGCCGCGCTTCAGACATTTTTTAAACAATTTGATGGATGCCCTGTTGAAAGACAAGCAGTGGGAACACTTTGGTAGGGCTATAGCGAAATTCAATCGTTCCATGTATCTCAGGGAAGCACACTATAAAATTATGTATGACTGGTACCTGTACCCTCAGAAGCTACATACGATTTTTCCGGGAACCTCTGATAGGTGCTGGAGGGGGTGTGGGCTCTTAGTCGATTTCAGACATATTTGGTGATATTGTCCTGTCAACAAGCCTTTCTGGAAGGAGATCCTATCCCAAATAAAACTCATTTTGGGCTACCCCATTCCCGACTCTATAGAACATGTCTTACTGGGTGTTCGGGAACCAACTCCTAAGAAGACAGACACAGAGTGACAAATCCGTACTATGGCTCTGCTTGGGGCCGTGAAATTGGCAGTAGCTGCGGCTTGGAAGAAGCCGGAGGCCCCATCCCTAACCCAGTGGCATGCTCGACTGTGGCGGGCTTTAGCTTTGGAACATATGACTGATATAGTTGAGGACACCAGGAAAGGTTTTGATTACATATGGTCTCCACTGGTCAGATGCCTATCAGAGGGGCTCCCATTGACACTTTGTAATCCAAGGCTTAGAGCCCTCCATCTATTCTTATCTAATTATTCATCATCGTAGAGAGCTAGGACTGCTGCGCTGAACATCGGGGTGTAGACTTCAATTCCCCAACCCTCGCGACCATTTCTATTCTCTTTTCATTTGCACCATGACATCTTAGTTCAATTGATTCCTTTTTCCTTTCTTTTTTCTCTTCTTTTTTCTTAGGTATAATTAAGTTTCCTTTTCATGTTACTCTCATGGGAGGGTAGATGGTTATCAGCTTACATTACCGGGTTTGTGACCTGTCCTGATTAAACTGTGTCATATATTAAACTTCATTTGTTTGGACATGAAGGGTAAACGGAAGCTCTTATGAACGATATGTATATCTGGGCGGATGATACTTCTTTTTTTTTTTTTTTTTTATTTAAAAAAGCTTTTATTGGCATCCGCACGAATATACAAAAACATACAAAGATATATATTTCTGAAATTTGTTTAATTTGTAATGCTTTGGTTACACTCTCTGAGGACAAATTTCAATAAAAACATTTTGAAACAAAATATCCAAAATATATCAAAGATTAGTCATCCATAGTGCATCAACACTGGAAACACTCAGGGAAGCCTGGCAAACAGATTTGGGTCCCATCGACAATGATAATTGGAGGGAGGCATTGGAGTCCCCCCGCGGGGCTGCAGTCTCCTTGCGCTTACGACTAATATAGTTGAAATACTTAGACAGAATATATCTTACTCAATGGAGGCTTCACAAGGCGGATCTTGTTGCCTCTCCAGAGTGTCACCACTACGGTGCGGAGGAAGCCACCTTTATTCATACAGTGTGGACATGCCCAGTCCTGGATAGGTTTTGTAGGGGTGTGATCAGATGCCTGGATGAGGTGCTGGGTGGGCTATACCAAGTACACCACGGCTGGCGCTGCTACACATTGCAGAGGACGATGGGGGCAACAGATATAAACGTCATTTATTGTTCCTAGATTTCACTGTAGCCAAGCGCGACATAGCCCGATTATGGGAGGCACCATACCCACCCCCATTGGGGGTATGGAAGCGTAGATTAGACTTCTGCATGGGGTTGGAAGAACCAGTCTTCAAAGCTCGGGGCTGCCCTCACAAACACACATGCATAGGGAAGTGCTGGGCGGATTTAAGAGGAATTATTCTGACGCCGCCATCACAGCCCACACCATTAGATTTGATGGTTCTGCCCCACAATTAACACAGACGTGTACACTCAACGAATTGTTGATGGGATTGTGTCATTCGAATAGCGGATGGAGACCTGGACATTTCAAAAGGACAATACTACGACCTTCTGGAACACAGCCAGTTTTTTCGTTATACCTGGTAGGTTTCTTTCTCCTTTTCTTTGTCCTCTTTTTTAACCTAAAATGCATACTATTGTTCACAAATGTCAATATTATTTCCCACTGTATACGCATACACCTTTTTTGGGTCATATTGTGGGTAAGAAAAATGTGAATAAAGTTTGTTCTTAAAAAAAAAATTGAGATGGGGAAACGGCAGTGGCCCACCTTTCACTGGGCTGCTGAACACAGAAACGGTTGCCACACCCTATTTAGGAGACCATCGCTGAATTTCTCTGCTGGAGGCTACCATGAGAGGCAAAACCGGTCTGAGCACAGACAAGGAACAATGAAGAAGGAAACTTCCTGTGTGTGAGAACTATTACTTTTTGTTTTACTGTAATAAACTCGTACTTTGGAGCTTGTTTTAGTAAAACATAAAGGGGTATATGCACAAGAAAGTGTGATAACTACCGCAAGAGTCGCGTAACGCAACTTTCAACAGTGTAGCCTGAGAGATAAAATTTGATTTGTTTATAGTTATAGAGGTATAAGGTATCTTTTGTTAGCATGATGTATCTATATAAATGCTTATCGACTCTGCCTGTTATGATTCTAAAAGGTTAGTTAAGTTAGTAAAGGTTTTCATTTCTCGCATACTCTACCATTATGAAACGAGCCAAAAACCACACAGACGTCATCTTTGCTTTGCCCGCGTCAGACCTGAGCAGTGGTCACGTGTTATCCTCCAGTACTCAGTAGGCCCTGTTAGTTGAGTTATAGAGAGCAGCTGAATGCACACTATTCTTTCGCTGTCCTGAGACTCAAGGTCGCATCTGGCTTCAGAGGTGATAAGCGCATTCCTATCGTGGAAAATAACCGTTTCAACGTGGAATTCACAATGCGGTGGTAGCATGAGATAGATACCAGATAACGTTGCAAATATCCACGTGAAAATCAATGCCATGCCGCTAAAATGCGATACGCGAATGCTAAAAAACATGCGATGAGGCCAAACGGGGTTCAAAAAGTTGTGAAAATCAGCCACAGGCCTGCAAATCCCACGCGTCTGGCGGGACAATGCACCATAAAAACCACAGAAGAAATACACCAGAAACAAGCCAAAGCACGTAGCAAAATGAATGCACCCTGACCCAGCTCAGAGGCCAACTCGAACGCCATAACCCTCACAGACTACCAGCAAGGAACAACAGGGTCGGTGAAGGCCAAGGAGAAGAGGGAGAGGAAGACGGGGTGCAGACTGCAGGGAAATAAGACCAGCGTCACAAAGGTATCAGAATAATACCAGCAACTGACCCACTAGCAGACCACCTGGGTTGCAGTCGGAGTGCTGAGGAGGACAATCCAGAAGGCCAATAGGCACCGGCATGACGTGACTACCTAAACCAGGCACCAACCCGCTGCCAACAGGAAGGCAGCAAGAGCAACAGGAGGTAGCAGTCCAGCACCCACGGAGGAGTTGGAAGAAATCCAGGCCACAGTCATCAGTGTGCAAATGGTGCAGGGAGTAGGGAGTACGGACACAGCTCGAGTAGACCTGACACAATATCAACAGGGAGTGCCACGAACAGGGACTGGGTGGACGGGGGGAGATGGGCAGAATGGCATATGTGCACAATAAGGCGTAGCACACTGCACACCCACAAACACCCCGGATCACGTCCCAGATCCCCTTGGCACACTGCAGCACACACACATAGCACGAACAGCACACTCACATTGACGACAACATGGAACAATGGGCATAGCCGACATTGCAGAACAGAGGACACACCTGGCTCCGCACAGCACAGAACCACGCCCAGGGGGGCGCAAATAGCTGTCACATGCCCATGTTGGCTGTGCGTACGACGGCCCTGGCCACTTCCCTTACAAATTGAGTGGGTGACGACAGAGCTACATGTCCAAGCTCCAACCCGCTGCCTGCGGTGACATGTCTGCATCCGATGTACACAGCACAATGTAATGTCGTAGGGCCCAGGGCACACATGCATACTACAAGATCACAGAGACACACGCAGATATCATGTTGAAATGGCTATGGGCACATGTGCCCGGCCCCTTTATTGGCAGGGCCACATGTAGAGTGATGCCTGTGCTAGATGTGTGTGAGGTGAGTGTAAGCCATTCCGACGGAATGTCTGGTGCTGGCAACCACTTGATCATTGGACACCAGCGCAATGGAAACAGAAAACACATGCAATACAGAGTCAACTGCTGAGCAACATGGAGTGAGCCGGAGAAAGTCCAGAGGACAGCCAATATGCAAACAGAAGTGTCCGTGAGTTGCAGTGCACTGGGCTTTGGACACTGGAGATGAGCGCGCTCATGTGAAGAAAAAGTCTGGGATTGTGTCCCTTCGATATTTTACTGATGCAGGTGCAGTGGAGTGTGTTAGACCTGCGTCATCTTCCCCATCAACATCTTAGGGCCCCCACACTCTTTGAGTTGACATACCTGCACAACCGCTCCACAGCACAAAACACAATCAGCAACAGACAATGGCCTGCGGTGCGCTGAGTCACTGGCAGCTGGAGTGCTGAGCAGGGTATCAGGCTGATGATGGCATCCACGACAGGCCTGAGCAAGTCCGAAGTCTGTCAGGACCACCGCTTCAACTCTGGCAGATGACATTTGGAAGTGGTCCTAGCAGTGGTGGTGTGTGCCTACTGTGGTGATGCGTCGTCCGGGCAGGTCTGGACTCGCTTTGGTGTGTGAGCCCTGGTGGGATGCATTTGGGCCCGGAGGCTGCATAGGGCGCAAGGCCAAAGCGTAATGGCATTGATGACCCCAAGACCTATACCTCAGGGGCCAGCCAATGTCTCCGGAGAAGGGGTCACGGACAGGACCAGCACCGAGTTAGTGGCGCCGGATGCACTGCGGCCGGCACAGGCACCCAGCCACGGGACAGTGGCTTGCGGTGCAGTCAGATGGGCCAAGCGACCTGAGCGGGTCACCTTTACTGTTCGAGGTGTATTTTTCGGAGTGTTTCGGGGACAGTGGAAGGTGTCCTCCGGTGCAAGACACTGAAAGGTTTGATTTTATCTACAAGCAGAAAATGGAGAAGTGGAATACGACAGCCCCGTTGCCAACACCAATTCCGTATCAGCTACCTACATGAGGATGAAAACTGCCCCCTGGTCCATAGGCTCAGACACCACCACAGTTCGACCAGAGAGTGTCCATGAATGTCAAGGAACAGACTTAGTATGACAGGGGCTGAGTGGGGGTGCAGTCTGCGATGATGCAGGTACACTGATATAAACTCCGCCATTGCTTAATCATGACTCTGTGACCTGCTGGACCGCAGTGTAGGCTGAAGGCAGCGGTCAGCATGGGCCATTCACCGAGTGTTGCCGGCCTAGGTTGGTGGCCCCACCGGCCTGCGTAGTTCAGGTTTAGTGGCACCACGTATTCGGTCACCTCCGTGACTGTGACCCGGCTTTCGTCCGGACTCGGCTGCATCTTCCTCTTTCTCCTCTCCATGCGACCACTGGTGTGGACTCTGCCATTTGTGAATTGCAACTAGGTGCTGTATGTGAGACTACTGGTCCACAGGGTAGTCCTGGTCCCTCATCCACGTGTCGCGGGATGGCGTTGAACAGGGTTTATGGCAGCATGTGTCGCCGGATGGTGTTGAACAGGGTTTGTGGCATCACTGGGCGCAAGCTGCGTATATGGAACTATGCCTCACGGATCGAAGGGAGTCTGGTGCTATGGCCGCTGTCCCGGATTTGGGATCACTGCCATTCAGGGGTCAGGACACAGTATCACATATGGGACCTACTCGGCCGCAGAGGACTCCGGTAGGATATGTCAATGAGGAAGGAGTAATGTGGGCCAGTGTCGGGGGGACAGCGGTGGTCTGAATGACTAGTCGGGTTGCGGGCCTCGGGTTTGGAGCTTGCACAGGCACGTGGTGGGCCGTCCATGACACACACCGGTGTCGGATGCAGATCAGTGTGGCCTGGCTGCGTAGGCTTGGGGCAGACGGGTCCGTGGCCAGCGGGCCAGGGTATGGCAGGCGCACAGGATCTCAGACAACTCCGCTAACGAGGATGGCGTTGGCCTCGTGACCGGGTGGGAGGTGCTGGCCTTGCAAAGGCGTTGGGCTTTCCGGAAGGGGACCACGCCCAGGGCTACGTGCTTTTTATTTATTTATTTATTTATTATTTTATTTATTTATTTATAAAGCGTCAGAATCGACCCCCGAAGGGGTATCTCTTCGCTTGTGTGAGGGAAGAATGTCAGCTAGAGATCAGAGGTGAAAAGATGGGTCTTAAGCTGTTTCCTGAAGTGGAGATGTTCCGTGCACTGTCTTAGTTGCACAGAGAGCTTGTTCCAGTGGTAGGGACCCAGATAAGATAGGGCCTTCCCACCTTGTCTGGCTCGTTTAATTCTAGGCACTGCGAGGAGGTGCTTAGATTCTGATCGGAGAGACCGCCGAGGAGTGCAGGGGATAAATGTATCCGTAAGATAGCTAGGGCCAGAATTGGCCAAGGCCTTGTGAATGGTGCCGTAGACTTTAAACTGTACTTGCTTCCATATCTGGAGCTATTTGACAAAGCAGAGGACGAGAGGCTGTCCTTGGGGGTCCGTTCAGAATCAAACGTGCCGCCGTATTCTGGACAACCTGTAGTCTATCTAGGGCGGCCTCGTTGGTAGACAGAAGAAGACTATTGCAGTAATCCAGGCGGCTTAAAATAAGCGCCTTCCCTGTCTCCTATGCGGACATACCTAGCTGCTTTTTCGATTTGCAAAGTTTACTACAATGGTACCCACTACTCCTCAACAGATTGGCCAAGGGAGCCACATAGATGTTAAACAAAGTGGGGCTCAAACAAGAGCCCTGTGGTGCTCCCTTGGACAATTCTGCTGCAGCTGAACAATAAGAGCCAAGGTTAACCGTCTGAGAACGAGAAGAAAGAAAACTTGTCAACCACTGGAGGGCCGAGTCTCTCAGTCCAATCTCTTCCAACCTCCTGAGCAAGATCTTATGGGAAACCGTGTTGAACGTGGCGGACAGATCCAACAGCACCAGAATCGTTGAGTGGCCTCTATCTAGGGTCATCCTGAGGTTGTTTGTTACCGTTAGTAGGGCTGATGCTGTGCTGTATTTAGGGCGAAAGCCAGACTGAGATGGATCAAGGCTGCCCGTCCGTTCGACATGGTTAGAGAGATGAGTGTTTATATGTTTCTCCAATAGCTTGCCCAGGAGAGGGAGGAGAGAGATAGGACGTAGATTGGAAAACTCAGTTAGCGGGGCCTTGGTGTTCTTCCGGATAGGCATAACCTGTGCTGCTTTCCATTCCAAAGGGACCAAACCTCCTTGCAGGGAGAGATTAAGGAGATGTGCAATGGAGGGGGACAGGTGGCTGGCAAGAGAGGTGGTGATTTTTGCCGGTATATGATCCTGAGGTGATCCAGATTTTACTGAGTGGATCAGTGACTCAACCTCCACCTGTCTCACCAGGTAGAAAACTTCCCAACAGTTGAGTGACTGCCTGCCCAGATTCTACGGGAATCATGGTGATGGAAGAGTGCTCCCCTGAATGGACAATTTTATCATATATGTTCTCAATTTTTTGTATAAAGAAAGTGCTAATGTCATCGCACAATTTTTGTGTAGGGACCATCGGATTCTCACACGCCTTGGGATTCGTGAAGGACTGTAAAATGCGATATAGCACCTTAGGGTCATTTTTGGCCTGGTCTAATTGTAAAGCTATATGAGCTTTGCGTGCTGCCCTAATTTTCCTGTGGTGGTCGGCCAGTGTCACATGACACTGGCAAATTTGTTTCTGGATACGAAGAAGAGTAGAATACCAGGCATTCTGGGGGAGCATAGGTGTGCTAGGAAAGGGTTTCAGAGGGGCTAGCTGGTCCACAGCACTAGAGACTGCCAGGTTATACTTGGCAAGCGCCTCTTCGATGTTGTCTGATTCTAATATCTGTGGCTCTACAAAAGAGGTTTAAAGCCCTCTGAGGTAACTCTCTTCCACTGTCTGAAGAGGCGAGGGGTGTCACAAGTAGCATGGATTCTCTTCCTAGGTGCCTGAATGCAGAATTCAATTGACGCATGGTCAGACCAGGGCAAGAACTGGGGGTAATTGCAGGAGACGTTAGGGAAGTTGGAAAAAACAACATCCAGAGTGTGACCCGCTGTGTGTGTGGGGCCCTCATTTAGCTTGGTTAACCCAAGAGTAGCTAGCTCCGTTACGAGTGACCCTGTGTCCGCATTAGAACCGCACTCACTGTGTATATTAAAACTGCCCAGCAGCAAAAAATTGCTGTTCGGGATTACATGAGGAGCGATTTGTTCAATAAGATGAAGAGGGAAGCCATTTAGCGGGCCAGGAGGCCGATATACCAGGGCCCCCTTCCAACTTATATGGGACGAGAAGTCAATGCGGAAGACCACCACTTCCATGGTCGGGTCACTGTGTTGCTCCAGCACAGTAGTCTTGATGTTATCCCTATGCGCAATAGCAATTCCACCTCCCATTTTATGCTGTCTGTCCATGCGAACAAATCTGTAACCATCAGGCAGAGCGAGAGCTATGGAGGAGACCGAATGGGGCTTCAGACAAGTTTCGGTAAAAAACCTGAGGTCAGGCTGCATCGAGGAGAGGAGATCCCAAATCTCTGGAGAATACTTGGAGAGAGATCTCACATTACACAGTAGGCTTCTCCACCCCTGCTACGAGTTGGTGGGGGGGGTTACCTGAGTTGGCTATGGGGGCATAAGATGGTATGTTAGTCATGTCATGGTTAGTGGGTATCTTCTTGTGAGTGGTGGCCTGAATGCCGCAAGCCAGACATGAAAAAGGACCCTCACACTAGTGCCAGGGGCCCAACCCACCAGCAGGCCTGGCGTACGATGGGCCATCCCACTCTGTTCATGCTTACGGGGGCGTAACAGGCAACATGTCCGCAAGGACCCCCACTGGCTGGGGTGACATGGTTGCGTTCACAGTCCACTACACTCCATACACCAGAGGTGTATGTTACCGGGAATATGGGTGTGTTCTGCATACTGAGGTCTGTCCAGCAAATCGCCGCCACTCTTGGCTTTGTGTACTTTCCCAATCATGGTTCTACTGCATCCTTAACACATGCCTGGTTGCCTCCTCTTCCCACATTTGTCTATTGTGTGGCTGAGGTGCCATGCCGTTGATTGGTCATGTTCACGGCTTTCCCAGGTTACCATTGTGAGTTGTTCTATCATATCTAGTGGGTGGGCATGTTGTTGTGCATGTTGGTTGTGGACTTGTGACGTGGGCATTGCCAGAGTTGTGGATCACATGGCTGTGGAGTTGAGGTGAGGGGGTGTTAATTAGGAACTTGCCATGGGGCTGTGCATTTCCCTTGGTCCCATCCTGGAAAGGCTGGTTGCTGATGGAATGCCACAGGGTGAAGAGAACATGCATACTGGCTGTGTATTAGGAGGTGACATTGGTGTAGGTCACACGGTGTTCTGATGTTGCCTGCATATTGATGTGTGACGTGTGCTTCCTGTTATGCTGATTTTGTGCTGTGTCACCAGGGGGCACATGTGGGATATGTGTGCACTGGATTGCCCCCAACACGTGCGTGCATCTGGCTATGGCGTATGGTCCTTACTTGGTCTCAATCGGTTCCTGCGCATTGTGTTGGCCATACGGGGCCTGGGGTGCCAGGGTGAAGGTGATGTGCAGGACAGGTGTGTGAGACTTAGACGTGGCTGGCAGTGAGCCTCCGCCGACTCTGACGGGTGTTGGTTAGGGTGTGCCAGGGGTCAACGGGTGCAGCACTGCCAGCAGCTTGGTGTGGGGTGGGATGTTGGTTGTCCACTGTGTTGGTGCCGTTGGCCTGTTGGGTGAGGACGGCCAGGATGCGTAGGATGGTTGTCCCTTCCAGCCTGTAGTGGACAGTGACATCAGATGTTGTGCCTGTGAGGCAGGTGATTTTCCTGGGGGGGCCACTGTCTTTGTCTGCACTGCCTCTGTGGTGGTCCGGGGGGTGGGGGAGGGGTGCTGGGTGGGTGTTGTGGCCCTCTTGGGTGTCCGGGCTGCATGTTCAGTTGCTTCATGGCATCTGTTGCCCTTCCGATGTTGCCCTGGGCCCCCTATTGTGGTGCAGGCTGCTGTCCGACTTTACACCAGGTCAGAGCAGGTGTAAATTTCCTGCTGCTAACGCGCCTTATCGCGTGTTTTGTGTTCCTATTGCCGATCTGGCTGGTCGTTGTGAATGTTGAGGCGTGGTGTTGTTGCAGCTTTTAGCACCGGAACGCCTACTCTGCATCTCATTAGCGATAGTTGCGGGGGTCCTCTGTGGCAATGTTTTTTGCAGCTGCTATTGCAGGAAAACTGGTGCTGTAGGCTGTTAGCACCTGCTTGTGAATAGTGGGGTAAATTTATCACGACTTTGACTGCGATAAAGTGTCGTTAATTCGGCGATAGCTCCTTGTGAATATGCCCCTAAATGTATGCAGGGTGGGCATAAACAATGACTCACAATCAGCATGTATCTGTACTTTGAAGGCATTCTCTGCACCAGCAGATGAACAGAAGGCATGGAGAACCTTGACAGAAAGGGTGATCTATAGATACTGTGTTCAGTACTCCTCCATTGGACCGGAGGCCAAGTTCTCCATTAACCTGGTGGGTTGGCTGCCCATTCGGGTCCAAATGAACCCCTTTTTGATTAGAGACCTGAACTATGTCTAGAGACAAAGCGTTCCATTGTTTGGGAACAAGAAAGTGTGACCTTGAATGCATCTTACTTAGGAACAACCAAGAGTATATTGAGGCGAGCACCAAAAATATATTGGATTGTAAGGAATCGGCTTTCAGCTTTTTATGTAAAAAGAATGGGTTGGACTAATGAAGAGTGCGATTCACAACGCTAAGGAATGTAAACCTGATGCACAGAGAAACCGTGATCTAATAAAGTTTTGATATGATTGAACTTCCTACAGTTGCCAATTAATCTGGTGCTAAAATGTTGCATCTTGTGAAGTTTCTCAAGCAGAGAAGGTGGAAGGCAGAGGGAGGGACAATTGCCATGATTGAGTTGGCAAAATATATAGCATGTTCAGTGAATTTTTAATTATGCTTTCGTAGTTGGGTGAATTTGGGAAATTTTACTAATTAAAATGAGGCATGAAATCCTCAGAATTTTCTTAAAGGGGTGTAGTTTAAAATTAGACACATATCTGCAGATTGACTGCATCATCGCCTTTACCTGGTCCTTGAGGTCTTGTGACTGCAGGTGAAGGGAAAGGAGACACAGCATGCAACAGCAGTTAAAGGGTACATCGAGTGAAAACACGGCTGATACACTTTGGTGGCCGAAAACAGGCAAAATATTTGCAGGAAACTCTTGCTGGCAATGGTGAAACCATCTAGGGAAACACAAATCCCTTCCTCTGGAAATTATGTTTGCAGTTGTAAGGGTCAGGAATTAGCGGAAGATTCCAGCCAATTTACTTCACAGAGAGAGCCTGAACAAACCAAAATCCATAGAATGTCACTGTCATGATGATTGACAGGTGTTGTTTATTCACTGTTAAGATATTAGCCACATACTATGCAGTATGCCTCAATTAGAAACTACTAGTGGCTGTGCAGATAAAGAGTGCTACAGCCTAAGGAAGTAGTGAGGAGAAAATATATTTTCCTCGACAGGGCATCGGGCTGCTGTACACCCTAGAAAGGAGTAATGTATGTATCACCTTCTTTATGCAAATGGCCTGTAGGAGTGATCATAATAGATGTCAATCAGTGTAAATGTGACTTCCTGGTAATCTATGTCTGTATGAGTTGGTCATTTTTTTGAATTTTTTGAGCTTACAGATTTTTTTTGCATTTTTGCAGACTGATTTGCAAGCAGAGAATATAAGGATACTGTATGTCACTGGCCAGCCAAACCAGTACTTCCACGTTTTACTTTTTTATAAACACTTTTTATTGGTTTCCCAGATATTTTAAAGACAGTACATGAGTCAAGGATCAACAATGTCACACAGGGTGTAGGTGTTGGTGATGAAGCAAAGCTTCGCATATTTTGCGGACTTGCTGTACTCATGAACCTCGTTTATGTGTAACAAGGTAACAAGTGTACGTCTTACTAACGTTTATATTAAGTTTGAATAAGGATTAAGAAGCTTGCACATGTGTTTTACTAAAATAATTTACTCGAGTCACTTAAAATGGCCGCCGCTTGTATTTAGTTACTGCGCATGCGTCAGCCACACTCACGTGTCCTGACGCGTCTGCAGAGTTGGAGGGAAAATTATGCGCATGCGTAATACATAGCTTGGCCCAAGGTGGTACTGCTCGTGCCACTGCTCTTGTTGTTGTTTCCATGTAGCTAACATTTAGACTGCATAAGTATATTTTTTATGATGATAAGTTGAAAGTACAACCCTGTGATGTGATTTCGTAATGACATTTCTATGTATTAATTTGTTTTCGCTTACTTTTCATGTACCGCGGGGAATGGGGGTCTGAGAGAGAAGAGAGCCATCTTGGAGGTTCTTTCTGCGCCTGCGCAACTTTCTGAGGCACAGTGGACCTTGACTGATGGAACACAGCCAGTTGGCAGTGATGGGCAAGATGTTCCTGAGAAAGTCACCTCTGCCCTGCAAGAACAGCGAATGTGGCTCCTTATATGTTACATTGTAATGTTGCGCTACTGTTTGCCGTGTAGTTTCTCATGGGAACCCCAATCATGCTAGGCGGTACCCAAGTATGCAAATGCAGGCTTAAAATGTTGTATTATGATTGGTGTGTTACCCAAATCCTACCTTAGGACCAATCCAAATTGAGGGATTCTGACACTTTGCAACATTGGGGGGTGGTACACTGCCCCAAACAGTATATCTACCCTGGGTTCACCTAGGGAAGTCGTCCGACTTGTCTGGTTTAGCTGACCTGTCACTGACCCATCGTACTCAATAGGTGACTGACGATACAGAGCGCTGCGGAGCACTCTGTCCGAAATTGACCATAGACTAAGGTTTTACTGAACCTTGAAGTGCTGGCGAAGCACTTTGCTGGGAGTTCGCTGACCCAATCGGGGTCTTGATCGATAGCTGCAGAGAGGGTGGAGCGCCGGCGTTGCTCCCAAACTGCGGGTGCGGTCCTGTCCTGAGCGGTCCTGTCCTGAGGGTTTGCTGTCCTGTCCTGAGGGTCCTGTCCTGATTCCTATTCCGAGGGTATCCTGTCCGGTCTTGGGTGTCCATTCTGCACCTGCTGTTCTTTGAGGGGTATCCTTCCTTGAGGGTTTCCTGTCCTTAACTGAACCGTGGCCAGGGTTTGGTTTCCACACCAGTCTAGGTAAATATTGCTCTGAAAATTCTTAAACCTTGCACCTTCTGAATTTCTGACTTTTGCTTTAATAAAGTTACCATTTGCATATGTTATTTTCCATGTCTTTCCGCAACTATTGAAAGTCATTTGCAATTTTCTCATAAACGTGTTCCCATGTCACCTCACTTGTTAGAAATTATATTTTGCATTGCAGTTTGTCATTTTCTGATATGGTCTAGAACCTCCTTACCTAGACTGTTTAAAGGTCCATTCACTTTAAGCTTAGCGTGTTACTCTTTATAGGCCCTCCTATAGTTGCACATGCATAGTCTGTCCATGCTTAAACATTACTGAATTGCATAGTATTTTCCCGTTGCATTTTATATCAGTATTTCAATGATTACCCTGTCTTTATTTCTCTATAGTTACCTACTTTACATTATCTTGGTTATTGATTTGCCTTATTCTTGTGTATCTTATGCATAAATGAACAAACTTTAGATAAACATTTTAAAACTTCCAGTTGTCAGTGGTCATTTACAACAGTATTGAATGTTATTTGAAATTGCATTTGCTGCCTTTCCTTTTACAGCTAGGCCCCTGATTCATTGAAGTCATAGGTACCCGTATCGGTGGATGGTAAGTCGGGTACCCTAAGTAATAATAGTAGGGAACACACACAAATTGGTAGAGCTCGTGAAGTCGCCCTGTCAATGAATAGTGTGAATTGAAAGTATATGGGCCCTGAAGCCGGAAACGGCGAAATCATTGGCCGGGTGACCTCGCGCGCTCTATCATTGGCACTTATTGTACGATGCACTGACTCCTGGTATCATGGTCATGGAACGTCGAGTCCAAAGTGGTCCCTCCGGGGGCCCCAAATCTTTCGGTGTTTGGCCAGACAGCATCTCACCTGGTATAGCACATTTTCTATGTATGTGTATCATCCATCCCGCGCTGCCATCCTGCATAGAGTGGGCCTTATCAGGCTCCAGTAATGTGCAATATCTCGTTTGGCCAGGACGAACCCGGCTCTAGTAGGATGTAAGCATATCGTGTCCACCTCCCACTTCCCTAACCATCCAAACGGTTCTGTTTCAGGGATAACTCAACCTGGCAGACAGGAAACCCAACAAAGGTTAAGCCCATTGTCTGCCAGTAGCGATGAACCACCAGGCAACTCAACTTCACGTGGAAGAAGTGACCTTCTCCTGCCAACACTGCTGGGAATTGGTGGAACAGGTCTTGCCCACTTCCAGATGGGGTGTAGCAGATTCAATGAAGGAAATTGAATGAGTCAAAAGTGTGTGGGGAACACATGCTCGCAAGCTGCCACCTTTGCCTTCATCCATTCCTCATCCTTTAAGGCACCAAACTCCAACTCCCAGAGGGTTTGCAGTGCTGCAAGCTGATTGAGCATGTGAACTATCAATGAGAAATAGCTTTGTAAGATCCCACGTTTACCCAGGGGCTCCATTGCTATATTAGCCTTGAGGGGCACTTTCTACAGAATGAATGCCAGTGTTGTGTATATGGTTATTGGCAGTGTGTTGACTTTATAGAGATCATGTATATTTTGGACAGTGGTCCATCGGTTCCAAATAGCCTGATGTCTCCAGACCCCTCCGGGTTCAGATGAGCATCTGATTGAACCATTGCGGGGAGAGGGGCAGGGGATGTAGGCAGAATCACAGTATATCTCCCACCAGACCCATGCAGACAAACACGTCCGCTGACATAATGCAGCCCTTCCTTAGCCAGCCCTGACCGGCTCCTGCGTCTCTCCCACTGAAATTGTCAGCACCTAAGCAGGTGGAAAATATCAGAAAACTTGTACTTAGAATCTAGGGGTGGGGGGACGTAAAAGGACCCATTACTCCAGGGTCTGTGTGGTTATTCTCCGTTCTGGGGACAAAACACGTAAATGCTAGATTGTGCTTTTAGATTAAAGAGCTGTGTGCAGATATTTAAAGCCCCCGGTATGCCCACACCAAAATTCAGCAAACATTTAATGGGCTTTGTGGGAATTAAAGTGGTCCCTCCCAAAGATTTAAAATACAACGTTAGTTTTATTGCCATCAAAGACTGAAGCGGCTAATTGGGCACTGTATTTTTTATTAGATTTTTTTATCTGGACATCAGATTTTTAGCCTCTGGTGTTGTTGGATGTGGCCTATTAATCAGACCCACCTGCATGCGCTCTGCACTCAAAATGAAAATAGCGTTTTTGTTACAAATCGGCACATGTAATACCTTGGTTGTGGTGTACAAATGGTTTGCGAAGTTGATTAAGGTTCAAATCAATGATGCAAGGTTAAGTATATTATTTTCCGAACTTGCATCTACAAATGGTTCATACTTAAAAGTGTATCGTGTGCAACTGAGTTTTCAAATTTTCTAAGAAAATGCTACAAACTTTGAATTCACAGTCACAGGAATACATTGGCTTCCCTTACAGAAGAGTCTAGTATTCAAAGCCCTTTACATCACATACAAAGTGCTTCAGGGATCAGGTCCAGCCTATCTGAGGGCGAAACTCAAAAGGTATATTCCAAAGATGATTTTTCACTTCAATTCAGCCGGTAACTTGGTCGTTCCCTTCTATAATCTTTCCTCCTGATGAGGCAGGAGCTTTGTGGTTTGTTCCACATGGAACTGGAACTTGTTCCCTCTCAAAATTAAAACAGCTCCCTCTCTTATTAGATTTTGAAAGTCCTTAATAACATGGCTTTTCCTGCAGTAATAGTTGTGGTCACACTCCTAACCTGGTTACTTAGCACCAAGACTCCTTCGGGTATTTGACTGCGCTTTATAAAAACTCAATTCAAAATCAAATCAAATCAAACAGGATGTAAACAAGTATTACACATTAATGGAACTATGAGAATTTGGTTAGGACACTCATTTAATCTTGTTTCATAAGCTGCAATCTAGGTTAGAGACCGTTTAACCTCGTCCATGCTCAGGAACGGCGCTCCGGTGCTCATGCCGAGCTCAGCTCGTCATGAGCCATGGAACGCTCACGCGCGGGGATAATTCCCCTGCTGTGCTGAGCGGTCCATGGGAACGAGTGTGGTCATGACGAGCTCAGCTCGTCATGAGCACACGAGCACCGTGCCTCATGACGAGCTGAGCTTGTCATGAGCATCGGGGCGCTGTGCGCGCCCCCCCTCCCCCAGCACAGCAGGGGAATTACCCCCGCACGGAAGGGGTTAAAGCAAAGAACTACACATGCTCCAATGACTGAGCCCCCTGCTGTTCACACCTATCTCTCCCAATTCACACCTAAGTTCCCGTTTGGCCACAGCGACAACAAGGTTGACTTCAAAGGGTTGCTAGAACAATGGACTGGAGGAAAGCTGAATAAGCCTGGTTTTTTTGGTGCATTCCCAGACTTATTAATGGCAGTAAACCTGGGTTTGCATCAAAATGGTATGCCTTCCAAGGAGAGGTGGAATGAAGAGAAATATTTTTATTTCTCCCCGTGCACTGCATTCTGCAGCTCACATAGAAAGAAGCAAAAGACTCATTGGTTTGATTTTATGCAGGAAGGGGTCCACTTCTGCTCAAAACAATCCTGGCTGTAACGCAGGCATCTTTGCACCATTGTGCATGGGTGACCGCATTGGTGCTTGGCAGCAACAAGTGCAGTGCAGAGGGAGAGGAGGAATGTGCATAAGCTTAGTCGATTTGGTGCAATCCAGCCCTCTCCATTTGATGCAAAGCAGCACAGCTAGTTGAACTGCTGCATTGCTTTGCACCGATTATTAGTAAATTTGCCCCTAAGAGTTTATTACCCTCAAAGAAGTTGCTCGCTCAGGGAACTGTTTAAAGAGTTCTAGGGCTACAAGGGCCTACTGGGCTAAGATTGTAACAGTGCTAGTCTTTTATCACATGTACATCGGGTCATTACCTTACTACTGAATCCAAAGCTGAGCATGAAGTACTCCCCTTTAGCACTTGATGTTCAGGGTAGCAAAGTTAATTACTCAAGGAGGTGGAGGGGTATAAACTGTAAAATCAGTGAGACATAAAATATTAGTAAGTAGATCATTGCCCTCAAGTACTTGTACACATAAAAGACAAAATACTTTACTTTCAAGACAATGTTGTACACAAACTGTTAGAGGTGATAGTCCATCGCTGGCTGAGGCTCTTTCCCTTGGTATGGTATTGTATAGATAAAATAAATGTAAGTTATGCCACATTGCCCTCTAGGGGGGGAAATAGTGGGTAATGCTCTTGTGACACTCCTATAGGTTTCCTGTCTACCCCTACCAAATGTTTGAGGATGAATAGGACATGAATTGTTAAAATCCTCCCTGCAATGTTTCACCCTTGCACTATAACTTCCATCTCTGTTGTCCTCAGCAGGTAGGGCCTGCTACTGGGTCGCGGCAGGACTTGAACCTCTACTTGTAGTGTTTAGTCCTACACAGTCCACTGGGAGGGATGACACTCATTCTGACCCTGCCTTGCGACACTGCTGCAGTCTCTTAACTCCATATCCGGTGTGCATGTGCAAGCCTCTGTTTAACAACGGCAGGAAGGCATGGACAGAGATGAAGGAGGAGGTCGCACTCTAGTCACTCGGTTCTCAGTCAGGTGGCTCTTCATTGGGGTAATCTTCCTCAGACCCAATCACAATCTCACCAGCCGAATAAAGAAAAGAGCTCACCCGGGTCACAGCTGTGATCAAAGGCGAGGTCGAATCATCCGTCAACTGTGGTGAGCAATCTGAGTCTAGCGCCAAATATTCCAAGGCACCTTTGTTTCTTCTGGTAAGAGCACTGAATGTGTTCATGAGTTTCTAAACATCAAGCTATCACAGATGCTTTGTCTTCTTTTGTTGAGACTTCTGTATATGATTGCATTCTACCACATTTTCAACCTCTCTTTTCAGCAAGGGCATCTAAGCATCCATTGTAAGCAATCTCTCAGCCTGTTCCATCAAGGTAGGCTCAATGCAGCTCTTCTCCTGACAGGTTGCAGAACTTCCATGTTTCTGGACCGGAAAAGGGAATGTTCAGTCTGCGATCCCCAACTGCGTACAGAAGAGTTTCTAGGTTTCCAGAGCTGTGGGATCCTAGGTTCTAGTTGATGAGAATTCTTGGCACAGTGGCTTGGATGTTATGGCCCTCATTAGCAGGGAGAGGTGCTATACTCTACAAATTCAGCTTTGGAACTGGTTTCAACAGTTTCTGATTTTAGTGTTTTCATCCCAGACTGGCCAAGCCTGTCTTTGGTCTCAAGAGTTATCAATCAATCAATCAGTTACAGCATTTATATAGCGCGCTACTCACCCAGAGGGTCTCAAGGCGCTGGGGGAGGGGGGACCGCTACTGCTCGAACAGCCAGGTCTTGAGTTGCTTCCTGAAGGCGAGGTGGTCCTGGGTCAGGCGGAGGTGGGTCGGGAGGGAGTTCCATGTCTTGGCGGCGAGGTAGGAGAAGGACCGTCCCCCTGTGGTGGCTCTTCGGATGCGGGGGACTGCGGCGAGGGCGTGGCCGGTCGAACGAAGCCGGCGGTTGGGAGTGTAGAAGTTGAGGCGGCTGTTGAGGTATCCTGGGCCTTGGTTGTGTAGGGCTTTGTGTGCGTGGGTGAGGAGTCGGAAGGTGATTCTCTTGTTGATCGGGAGCCAGTGCAGGTCTCTCAGGTGTCCGGAGATGTGGCTGCATCGGGGGATGTCCAGGATGAGTCGGGCAGAGGCGTTCTGTATGCGCTGAAGTCTTTTCTGGAGTTTGGCGGTGGTACCGGCGTAGAGGGAGTTGCCGTAGTCCAGACGGCTGGTGACGAGGGCACCGCAGGTGGGTTGCGATGACAGCGTCGGGCTTGTTGAAGACGTGGTGAGGACAGGGGTCGGTCGGAGATCCGGAGTGGATGGAGTTCATCGTGCGGACGGTGTCTTCGGTGCTGATCGGGGTCCAGGCAGAGGGTAGTGGTGGGGGGCGGAGGTTCGGTCGTGGTGTGCGTTGGTTGAGTGCTGAAGCTGTTGTGTATGTCCGCGATCTTGTTGTGGAAGTAGGAGGCGAGGGAGTTGCAGAGGTCTTGCGAAGGGGTGATGTCGTTGTTTCCGGCGTTGGGGTTGGAGAGCTCCTTAACGATGTTGAAGAGTTCCTTGCTGTTGTGTGCGTTGTTGTCCAGTCGTTCCTTGAATGCGGTTTTCTTGGTGGCGCGGATGAGTTGGTGGTGTTTTCGGGTGGCGAGCTTGAGGGCAGACATGTTCTCCAGTGTTGGGTCTCTGCGCCATGTTCTCTCGAGGGCTCGGCAGTTCTTCTTGGAGCTCTTGAGTTTGTCGGTGAACCATGGGGCTTTCTTGGTACCGGGTCTGCTAGGCGGGGTTTTCAGAGGGGCGAGGTCGTCTGCGCAGTTGCTGATCCACTTTGTGAGGTTGGTGGCCGCCTGGCTTGGGTTTGTTGCGCTGGTGGGAAGGTTTATGCTCAGGGAGGTCGCGAGCTGGTCGGCTGTGATCTTGTTCCAGCTTCTGCGTGCGACCTGTTGCTGGTGGTGGTGGATCGTGGTCCTTCTGAAGCTGAAGTGGACGCAGCTGTGGTCCGTCCAGTGGAGTCCGGTGGCGTGGCTGAAGGTGATGTCCTTGCTGGATGAGAAGATGGGGTCGAGTGTGTGTCCGGCGTAGTGGGTGAGGGTGGTGACCAGCTGCTTGAGTCCCAGGTTAGCGAGGTTGTCCAGCAGGGTGGTGGTGCTGTGGTCGTTGTTGTTCTCCAGGTGGAAGTTGAGGTCCCCGAGGAGGATGTAGTCAGCGGAGAGGAGGGCGTGCGGGCTGATGACGTCGGCGATGTCTTCGCTGAATTGTGTGCGTGGTCCCGGGGGTCTGTAGATGAGGGTGCCTCTGAGGGTGGTCTTGGGGTTGATGTGGACCTGGAAGTGCGGGTGCTCGGCGGGTGCGAGGGTGTCGTTGGTGTTGGTCATGATGCGGATGGTGTTCCTGTGGATGATGGCGATGCCTCCTCCGGTCTGGTTGATGCGGTCCCTTCGGATGATCTTGTAGCCGTCTGGGATGGCGATGGCGATGTTGGGCGCTGAAGAGGCGTTCATCCAGGTTTCCGTGAGGAAGGCGACGTCTGGTGAGGTTGTGTCGAGCAGGTTCCAGAGCTCGATGGCGTGTCTGTGGACGGAGCGGGTGTTGAGCAGGATGCATTTCGGGTGGCTGCTGCTGTTGCTCGTCTTGGTCTTGGTTGGTGCTGGAGCAGTGCTGGTCCGGGTGCAGGTGAACTTGCAGGCGTGGCAGCAGAAGGGTCCGTGGGTGCGTCTCGGGGTGGCACGGTAGCATCCTGGGAATCGGCATGCGTTGAGTGCGTTGAGGGTGGTGTCGTCATACATCCGGCGGGTGGGCTGGGGTCTGCCGGGGCCAGGGGTCCTGGCGCTGGGTGCGGTCCAGGCGCGGACGAGCGCAGACGGGCTTACCTTTGGCGCGCCCGCTGCGCATCAACGCTGCACGTTTGCCACTCTGCATATGTGGAGAGTGGGGGGGCGGAGCGAGGGAGGATCAGCTGGGAGGCGGGAGCGGGGTGGCGAATGGGAAGGGCGAGCGAGGGAAGGGGGCGGGGCCGCAGGGGGGCAGCGGCGGGGAGTGGGGAGGTGGCGGGAAACGCGACAGGGGCAGGGCACCACAATGAAGGGGAAACAGCGGGCGAAGAAAAACACAGGGGGCAAGACAAGTAAAACGGCGAAAACGCTGTAAAATAACAGGGGAGAGCAGGCAAGGTTACACGGAGGCAGAATGCAGAAAAATAACAGGGGAGAGCAGGAGGAGAGCAAGCAAGGTTACACGGAGGCAAAATGCAGAGAAATAACAGGGGAGAGCAGGAGGAGAGCAAGCAGGGTTACACGGAGGCAAAATGCGAAAGAGCAACAATGGAGAGCAGGAGGAGAGCAAGCAAGGTTACATGGAGGCAAAATGCGGTAAATAACAGGGGAGAGCAGGAGGAGAGCAAGTAAGGTTCAGGAGAACAGAAATGCAAGTAGAGCAGAAGCAATTCCGGTGGTCGGGCCGGGAGCCCAGCTGAGAGCAGTGGCGGCACTTGGTGGGAACGGGCTCACTCACGGGGTGTGTGCACGGTGGGGTGACCGGCCAAGAGGGACAAGGTCACTGCTCCTCACCGTGATCACTCTCTATTTATGGTCCAGTGGGAGGGAGGGTCAGCTGGGAGGCGGGAGCAGGGTGGCGAATGGGAAGTGCGAGCGAGGGAAGGGGGCGGGCCGCAGGGGGGCAGCGGCGGGGAGCGGGGAGGTGGCGGGAAACGCAGCAGGGGCTGGGCACCACAATGAGGGGGAAACAGCGGGCGAAGAAAAACACAGGGGGCAAGACAAGTAAAACGGCGAAAACGCTGTAAAATAACAGGGGAGAGCAGGCAAGGTTACACGGAGGCAGAATGCAGAAAAATAACAGGGGAGAGCAGGAGGAGAGCAAGCAAGGTTACACGGAGGCAAAATGCGGAGAAATAACAGGGGAGAGCAGGAGGAGAGCAAGCAGGGTTACACTGAGGCAAAATGCGAAAGAACAACAATGGAGAGCAGGAGGAGAGCAAGCAAGGTTACACGGAGGCAAAATGCGGTAAATAACAGGGGAGAGCAGGAGGAGAGCAAGTAAGGTTCAGGAGAACCGAAATACAAGTAGAGCAGAAGCAGTTCCGGCGGTCGGGGGCCGGGAGCACAGCTGAGAGCAGTGGCGGCACTTGGTGGGAACGGGCTCACTCACGGGGAGTGTGCACGGTGGGGTGACCGGCCCAGAGGGACAGTTAGAAGGAAGGTGGGGTGGAGTTGGAATCCCACTTGGAAGGGAAGCCCAGCAAAAAGGCACAAAAGAATGAGGGGCTTCCCCACTTAACTACTGTTTAACTTGTTGTGGGTAACACTTCTGGGGATTAATGGGAAGGGGAGGATGCAAGTGTTTTCCCTACACACAGGAACTCTCTGTCTCCTACCCTCAGTAACCTACCCGCCAGAGTCTGCTCCACTACAAAGGACCTCAGAAATGCAGTAGTCCTGTTCCCACTACTTTCTGGAAGATGTTCTCCAGCATCCACATTATATAGCATTCGTGAAATGAAATGAAAATTGATTCCTGGCTCTCACAGTCAAACCCACATATAAGTGTGCCACGATCCAGAAATAAGATTTTCATAAGGTAACTATTGATGTGCAGTGGCGTAGCTAGACCTTTGGCCACCTGTGGCTGCCCCTGGGTTTGTAGCCCCACGGTGGCCGTATGAAAGATCAGGAGTGCTGGAGATTCCTGCGGCTGCCGCCCCTGCATTGGCCACTGGTAAGAGCGGGGGTCAGGGGGGAGGCAGCCACCCCCAAAACTCGTGCCGCCCGGAGCGGACCACCCCACCCTTGATACGCCACTGGAGATATGGGAAGGAATGGGAATGGAAAAATCTATATTTTTTTGTAAGATAACTGTATTAGACAGATTTCATCCCTGCTTTTATTTTTTTAGGTCTGACTCGACAACATGACAGCACAGCTGTCTGCAAGACCTATTGTTACCAGTTCTTTAAAATTTACAGAGTCTGGTTTGGCTCGCCTCAAAGGAGTATTGTTTTCTCACCTCGTGCTACTGGTTATTTAGGGCCTCACTTATGGTGATTTGACAGAGGGCGGTGCAGCAAGTCACCTTGCTGCACCTCCCTGTGTCAACGTGAACTTGCAGGAATGCACTGTATTTATCCAATAAGGTGCATTCCTGTCCTTCCCCCCTGTGCTGGAGCTGTTTTGGCAGCCTAGTACCAACACAGGTTCTCTTTCACCATTGTGCAGTGGTGCCTGTATTGTAGGCAGGATTGTTTTTGTACAGGAAGGTACACCTTCCTGCACAAAAGCAATCCTCAGAGGCTATTTCAGAATGCAGCACAGATGGAAGGAGGAATGAACAAGGAGAAATAAAGTTATTTCTCCTCGTTGTGCTTACCCTGATGAGACGTAAGGTTTTGCTTCATCCCCAGGTTTACATGGTTTTGTGAAACTGTAGAAGCAGTAATATCCGTGGGTGTAGTGTGTGAACGCCCACCGCAATGCCCATGAAAATCCTACCTAGCGCAGAGTAAGGCAACGCATCGATTTGTGCTGCCTCGTCTTATTCCATATCTATGAGGCCATGCAAATACATGTAAAGTTACTTTGTGTAGCCTCATAGATATAATATCAAGGTTTGCCCTGCTGGTGTATCACAAAAAGTGACTCTACAGCAGCACAAGGGGGTCATAGCTATGCCCCTTAGTATATAATTGTGCCTGTTGTGGAATGACTGCCTTCTAGTGCCTGAAGGACTATTTTACATCTCAAAACGACACTGAATCATGAGAGCTTAAATTCTTGATTTCTTAAATGTAAGGCATACTAGTGGCATTCATTTTTATTTTTTACTGCAGAAGGATTTTTAAAAACATTTCATCTAGTGCTAAAAATGCAACCTAGATCTATTGACTTTGCCAATGCTTATTTTGTTTCAGTAGTACTAACAAGTAAATGGCATTTTCACAATTGACGACACGGAGGAGCAGCTGTGGCTCAGAGTCCAACAGTTAGTTCTTCAGAGGAGATGAGCAAAAAGCAGTCTGCTTTCATAGCCGCGGGCCCCTTCCAGAAATATGGCTGCCGCGGTGCAGAGGAGAATTAGTCTAATGGGAATTAAGTAATTCATCTTTTCCATTGAAAGTGGATCATTTATCATTGCATAAAAGCAACAGTCTGTTGTAATTCCAGTTGCCGCCAAAAAATGAGGAGTGAATATAATAGATGCAGAACATGTAGTCTCTTTCAGCCAGTGGGATACCAACGTACGGTCATAGAACATGCTTGCCTCAAAAATACCAGCCAGTCTCGAGCATTCGATGTTGGTTCGCCTTAAAAATGTATTTCTTTGAACCCCAAGATACTAGCTGGATCCAGAAACAGCAACCCATACAAAGCATATCAAAATTCAATCGAGAGGAGACCATCCCTGGGATGCCCTTTCTGTCCCTTTGGTGTCTCATCTTTGAGGTACACTACCTGGCAGTGAGACACCCATTCATACACTGTACTTGGGTACCAGTGGGGTTGGAGACATTCTTAGTTGAGTGCAGTATTCATTACATTCCTCACATGCCCTATTTGCGATTCTTGCTCTAAGTATGAACCTGAAGTTTGAATCTTTGATACCAGCATGCCTACTGGATATCAGTGTACCTGTTGAATTTCAGCCTGCCCACATGATACCAGTCTGTGTATTGGACCCCAGCCTGCCCCAAAAAAATCAGGGGCTGATTTAGAACTCGGCGGATGGGTTACTCGTCACAACAGTGAAGGATATCCCATCAGCCAAAATCTGAATCCCATCATATCCTATAGGACTTAAATTTTGGCGGACGGGATATCCTTCAGGTGAGTGTTAAATCAGGCCCATACTTTGCTCATTAGATAGCTGCCGGCCTATTGGACACCAACTCGCTCGTTGAAACACAAGTTTCAGTAATTTGCAGATCCAGTCCCATGATTTAAGTTATACCCACCTGCTTTTCAACTAGCAACCGCCTCTGGAAGGGATAGCCTCTTCATGAAAAGAGACCACCTTATGAGCTAACAGCCTCCTTGTCAGCTACCCTCTTCCTTAAAAAAAAGACCCACATTCTCCTGAGATACACGTCACTTCCGGCATGCCAGCTTCCATGTGCGATGTCAACTTCTCAGTGAGACACCAATGTCTTTCTCAAATCCAGCCCTTCTTCTGGGGCAGCTGTGTGCCTCCTTCTGGCCCTTTGCTCACAGAATACATTCATCTCCTAGTCCTTCTCTAATGCTGTCCTCCAAGGTTTTTGGGATGCCATGCCCTCCCTCCCCCCTCCTACTCCTCCCTTAAAGAAGGAGTGGGGGAGCAATTCCACTGATGGCATCTTTTTACCGTGTTACGTTGATGCCATTCTTCTGCCAGATTTCTCTGACGCCATTCTTTTTCCGGTCTACCTCACCTAATTTTTTTTTTTTATTTTTTTGCAGATTTATATAGCGCGAACTCGACCCGAAGGTATTGGAGCGCTACATGCTCACCCCAATTGCTGTGTGAGTCATCTGAAAAGGGGGGGCCCTCGGCCCCCCCGCACGCATGGCGGCGCGGCGACCGCCTCACCTCCTCTCCCCCTCGGGTCCTTCGACGGTGGGGGCGTGCCCTGGGGCGCGGCCCACCGCCGATTGGCCGGCGCCCCTCCTGACCCGGATTCAATGGACTGGTTCCGGGTCGGGGGGGGCGGGCGATAGGAGGGGCCACCCGGCCCCTCGGGAATAAGAGGTGGGGAGCGCCCAGGAGACCCCCTTGTCCCTGGACGCTCCCTCGCTGAACGCTGTGCCCCGCGTTCGGGGCTTCTTTGTTTCTTTAATTTTTTCCCGCTTTATATTTCAGATTGCGGAGCGGTTTCCTGGGGCTGCCTGTCGGAGGATCTTCCGCGTGGAGCGATCGCTAGCACCGGCCAGGGGCGTGAGCCGTCATATTACAGTGTGCTCTTATGTTCCAGGTCTTATTTGCGGGAGTGCAGCGTGGAGCGGGCCGCCAGTTTCAGTGAGGGAAGCCGGGGGACTGCCGTTCGTTAAGAGACGCGAAGCGACTGCAGGAGGCGGAAACAAGGGCGGCGGTAACAGAGGACGAAGCGTGGTGCGGCCCGTGAGAAGGCTGAGGAGGTACCGTGTGGGGGCAGGGGTTAGCGAGAAAGTACTCGCATTAAAAGTGTTTGGCGCGCATTCAGGCTGAGGAGGTATCGTGTGTGGACAGGGGTTAGCGAGAGAGTACTCGCATTCAAAGTGTTTGGCGCGCATTCAGGCTGAGGAGGTACCGGGTGGGGACAGGGGTTTGGCGAGAAAGTGCTCGCATTCAAAGTGTTTGGCGCGCATTCACGCACACTCGGTGGCCGTGTAACGAGAGCCTGGGGGGTATTGTGATTTGTTGATGGTTTGAGCGCGCATTTTCATTCGCGCCTAAAAAAGTGAAGCAGGGAACACCAGGGCAGCGCCTGGATGGGAGACCATATATAACCATTTGCACAATCATTGAAAAGAGGACAATTACCACGGCTGTGTTATTTATGAGTAAAGGAAGTGCATGATTGAAAACGAAGTACAATTGTACAAGAAGAGGGGGAGGGTAGTTATTGAGTGATCTGTTGTTTTATTGTTTTTATCATTAAAGCGAAGTGTACGGGGCAGTTACAGGTGCAGTATTGGTGGGGTCTTGTTGGGAGGGATATTGTGGATTCTGCTGATATTAATTGCTTGTGTGGAGCATAGCAACAGGGTGGTTAACAGGGGTGTTCAATTTTTGTATTCAAACTTGGTTGCCCAAAATCTGCCCCTGTTTCATTTCACGGCGAATTTCTAGCAGACGGGACCTAAGGGCATTCAGCACGCAAAGTGGTGGGGATCTGAGCCACAGTCGGTTTTTCTCAAAGACGTTTTTCCTGCTTTATTACATGGTATTAATACCTGTTTTCAATTCCAGGCAACTTTAACTACATTTTGGCACGTTTCAGTCGCAGACAAGGCACACGACGTGTTGAGGGCTGTGACCACGGATCATCACCGCCGGCGAGTGCACGGGACTGGTCGGTAAGAGGGGTACGGGGGGCTAGCATTCATTGCTCCAGGTGGCCGCCGGGGGAGTCTACGTTAGGTTTACTCACCCCCTTACATAAGCGGACAAGCCGCTAGTGTTGCGGTCGCCGTTGCATGGTGCTGAAAGCCCCCTGGTGACCCTCCATCTGAAAGGTACACACAGTTGACGGTTGGGAACTAAGTAGGCAGCGGGTGTTTTTTGGGGTAAGCGTCATGCCAGGTCCAAGGGGTGGAAAAAGGGGGTCCAACATGGAGGCTATGATGCGGGATATGATGCGGGAGATGAGCGACATTAAGCAACAGCTAGGACAAATTAAGGAGCGGGAAGCTCGGTTGGAAGACAGAGAGGGCGAGGCACCGGGCCCGTCCGGGAGACCGATCCGCAAGAGGGTGGCACCATTGCCAAGAGGGGAATTTGTCACCCCGCAAGGGAAACCTAGGTCCAAGAGACCCAGGGAGGCGGTCCCCACCCCAGGCCCAGTGGATCCGTTACCCGCCGCACCGCCCGCGGTGGTCCCACCCCCGCATGTGCCTACACCCATTGCCCCTGTGGTGCCGGTGCCGGCAGGTCAACCAGTAGACGCTGGGTCTGCTCCCGCACCGGTGCCCACAATCCCGGGTACAGGCGGGCCACACCCGGCGCCCGCCCTGCCAGCTGTGCCAGGACCACTGGGCATAACCCCAGTGGTACCTGTTGTCCCGGGGGGTAATATAGATTCAATGCCACCCGAATTGTTGTCTCAGTTAACTGCCATGATGCCATGGCTCCAAAAAGGGGGAGCCTTCCCGAATGCTGCAGACCATGCGGCAGAGGCGGCAAGGTTTGTAGAAAAAATCAGATCGGCACCGGTCGCCGACAGTGTTGCATTGCCAATTTCTTCTCCCCTTGCAGGTCCAAGTGTTCCCCAGCTGGACGGAGTAAAAGGGCAGCCGCCCCCGGTGCCCGCACTTGGTAAGGAAGTGGCATTGCCGCTCTTGGGGGACGGTGTGATACCTTCCAGGAGCGAAAATCTAGCTCAGCATGTGTCTTTAGCTGTGAAAGAAATGATTTGGGCTGATAAATACGTGTACATTTATTCTTTATTGTTGGATAATAGGGAAATGGAGCAGGCAAAAGCACTGAAAGAGTGGATGCTCCCAAGTGAATGGAGGGCGCAGTGTACTAGATTCAGGGTTGAGGAAAATCTCAATAATTGGATGCAAGCATGGGCTGTTTTCACTGCAGTTAAGGCTGAGCGTCCTCCAGATCTGCAGGCTGCATTGGCTTGCTACTCGAGCAGGATTGTGGGGTGGAGTCAACAGTATTCTGGGGAAGCATGGAAGGGTTATGATGTCAATTTTAGGAAGGCATTGGAATTCAATAGAGCATTGCCATGGGACTCGGTAGATTCCATGGCTTGGCACAAACAGTTCTCTGACACTGCACCGCCCCCTCAGTTCGGTGCGGTCAAGGCGTTCACTAGACCGCAGCAGCCCTTTCGGCCCCCCCAAACGAGTGAAATACCTGGGAAATTTAGGACAGGCGGGCCAGAGAAGAAAGGGGTGTGCTGGGATTTTAATAGGCGTACCTGCGCAAGGGCCGCGTGTAAGTTTAGGCATGCATGTTCCTCCTGTGGGCACCCCTCTCATCCAGAAACTACCTGTAGGTCCAAGCAAGGTAACACAGGACAGAGGGGTAGGGGAAAGCCACTATAAGTCAGACAGGTTACGCCCCCCCACTCCAGTGGATGTGGTGGCAATGATTCCATTGTTGAACAGATACCCTGACCACAAAGCGGCCACCCTACTCCAGGAAGGTTTTTCTAAAGGTTTTAGGATCCCGGCCGGGGGATACACAGGCAGTGCGCACTGTAGAAATCAATTATCAGTCAAACACAATCCGGCTGTTGTGGCCGCCAAAATTGACAAAGAGCTTTCCTTAGGCAGGATAACTGGCCCTTTTCCCGCAGTCCCAGTACCCAATTTTGTGTGTTCCCCACTGGGAGTTGTCCCCAAGAAAGAGAAGGGGCAATTCAGATTGATTCATAACCTGTCAGCGCCAAGGGGGGCGTCACTGAATGATGCCATTGACGAAGGTATCTGTAGTGTTAAGTACGCCTCTTTTGATCAGGCTGTTACCTTATTGCAGGCCACTGGACCCGGGGCGCTGATGGCGAAATCAGACATAGAATCCGCCTTCCGCCTCCTCCCAGTCCACCCGGCGGACCAGCATCTTTTAGGTTTCACCTTTAGGGATGGGTTCTACATGGACAAATGCATGCCTATGGGTTGTTCTATTTCTTGCGCCTACTTTGAGATGTTTAGTTCATTTCTTGAATGGGCCATGAGACAAGTGTCGGGCCATCAAAGGGTCATGCATTACTTAGATGATTTCCTCTTCCTCGGTACAGCGGGTTCTCAGGAGTGCGCACTGGCATTGCAGGAATTTTGCGTGCTCATGCGGGCTTTTGGGGTCCCGCTAGCGCCTGGGAAGACGGTGGGCCCGACCACCTGCTTGGAGTTTCTGGGCATCGAGATTGACTCAATGGAGGGATGTTTTAGACTACCCAGGGACAAGGTGTGCAAATTCAAGGCATCACTACAGTTATGCCTCCGGAAGGAGAAGGTCACTTTGCAGCAATTACAGGAGGTGGTAGGGCAATTGAATTTCGCACTAAGAATCATCCCAATGGCTCGCCCCTTCTCTCGCTCCATCGCGCATGCGATGAGGGGGCTGAAGGAAAAACACCACCGCACGCGCCTATCGTCTGAAATTCGCCAGGATATGCTCATTTGGATGGCATTCCTGGAAGATTTTAACGGTAGGGTGGTCTGGCCCGGCCCGCTCACGACATCGGCGGAGTTGGGATTATGGACGGATGCGGCCGGTAGTGTGGGCTTTGGTGCCATCCTAGGGAATAGGTGGGTCGCTCAACAATGGCCAGAAGAATGGAACACATGGGGCTTGCTCAGCAACATTGGCTTCCTGGAACTTTTTCCAATATGGGTGGCACTGATGGTTTGGCCCGAACACCTATGTAACCAATCAGTGGTGTTTTGGTCAGATAACATGACAGTGGTGGAATGTATCAATCAGCAGGGGGCGCGGTGTCCTTTCATACTTCGTCTGATCAAAGAAATTGTTCTGCGGTGCCTTAAACTGAATGCTAATTTTAGAGCCAAACATGTCCCTGGTGTTTTAAACAATGCTGCTGACTCCCTTTCTCGCTTCAAAATGCAGGTTTTCAGGGAACATCTCCCCACAGCAGACCCCTCGCCAGCACACTTCCCAGCAGTACTTTGGCAGATTGGTGCCCCAGATTACAGGACCTCGTGGTCGCTAGCCTAGCCCCCAGGACCAAGACGGCTTACGAAGGGGCGTTTCTGTCTTATTGTTCTTTCTTGGGGCCACAGTGGGAAGTCCTTTGGGCGAAGGAGGATGGGTTTGCAGCCTATTTAGAATGGATGCACAAAGAGGGGCGCTCAGTGGCAGCGGCGACCAGACATAGGGCAGCAGTGTCATTCTTCGCTCAAGCTAGGGGCTTCAGGGATCCCACTAATACCTTTATGATACGCAAGGCTTTAAGGGGATGGCGCCGTATACAGGGACACCAGAAGGATAAGAGGAAGCCCATGGGGTTGGCCCGGCTAACAGCCTTACTGGGCACGCTGGAGATTGTTTGTAACTCGGAGTGGGAAGTGCTTCTTTTTAAGGCGGCATTCTCCCTGGCATTTTATGGGGCGCTGCGAATTAGTAAACTTGTGGCAGGATCCAAGTCTGACATATTAGGTGGCTTGCAGAAGGCTGGGGTGACGATAAGGGGTGACACCATGTGGGTGATTATCCAGAAATCAAAGACCGATCAAGAAGCTAGGGGTCACACCATAATTCTGCAACGGGCACCCGCCAACCCGTGCTGCCCGGTGAGGCACGTAGAAGCACTCATGGGACGGATGGTCGGTTCAGCAGGCAGGGCGTTGCTCTGTCACGCCGACGGGAGCCCCTTGACCAGGTATCAATTCAGGAGAGTGTTCGAAATAGGGGTTACAAAAGCAGGTCTTGATCCTAGAGATTTTGGATCTCATTCCTTCAGGATTGGGGCAGCAACTGAGGCGGTGGCGGGGGGCCTCCCGGTGGAAAGAGTGAAGACAATTGGAAGGTGGTCATCAGACTGCTATAAACGTTATGTTCGGATTGACATGCTATGATTACTTGTCACTCACGCTTGGTCTCTTTCCGCTCTCTTACAGTTTCTCAGACCTGTTACGCAGGGGAGGAATTTGTCGTCGGGCACCGCCAAGATTCATCGGCACGGAGCGGCGAACAGGAAACAACAAAGAACAATGTCTGGATTGTTGGTCATTCATATGTGAAACGAGCGGAATGTGTATTCCTGTCAGGTGATAAGAAAGAAAGGGCGGCACAACTAGGGTTGAATATCACGTTCTTTGGCAGAGGCGGGTTGTGTCTTCACGAGTTTAGGGGTTTCTTCCAAGGGCTGTTAGCACGCCAGCGGTCTCCACCGTCAGTGGTGATACTTCACCTTGGGGAGAACGACTTGGCAACACTGGGCAGGCGCATCTTGATTGAAGAGATTATCTCGACAGCGGGTTGGATAGCTAGGACCTGCCCCGGGTGCACGCTAGTATGGTCACAACTCATACCTCGACTTCAGTGGCGGGGGGGTCATTCGGTCAGGGCGTTGAATCACTCGGTAAAGAGGATCAACACACGGTTGGATAGGTTGTTTCGAACCCCCGTGTTACAATCAATACCTCATGGGTGCATCTGGGGTCACAAGTATTACTTGAAGGACGGGGTTCATTTGACAGAAGAGGGTAATGTCCTATGGTCTGACAATATCTGGGCTTGGCTAGAGGGGTGGGATAGGAGGAGTGTGTCCTTAGGCAGGGGATAGAGGGGGAGGCCAGATCGTCGGTTAACAATACTGGCCTGTGGCGGTAAGGTCATTATCGGTGAGCACATATTTGAGGTCTGAGGGGGCGGGCATCATCCTATGGAGGTTCCCGCCCGGGGGGAGGGGCCTGCGGGCCACTCCCAGTACTCCAGGGGCAAGGTAATATGCAAAGGAGCGCGGGTAGGAGTAGTTCACGCTTTCCTTAGGCTGGTAGCCACCCCGCGCGCGTGGACTCATGACGCCACCGGCGCAGAGTAAGGGCCCTCCTTTAGTGGGTAAATGGAGTTTGGGGCGTAGACCGGGCAATTCCCGGGGTAACACTGCGCATGCGCACTTCTAGGGGGAAGGCGCAGCTTGTAGGACCTGACACCGGTAGTGACCCTGCCATATGGCCAGAAATGTACAAAAATCAAGGTAGGATGTTTAGTTAAGCTAGGAACAACTTGTATTAGAGTTTTGTTAAGGTCAGGCTCTCAAACTTGTTGATAACAATTGTATAACTGAATGTCCTGCTGATTTTTGTATTCATTGTTGATTATGCAATTAAAACCTTTTTTAATTTCATACTTTAATAAATACGGCCGGGCGACTAGCGCCCGCCTTCCAAAAAGTAAAACACGTCTCGTGTCCACGTTCCTGGGTGTTGGGTGCCGGATTGGGGGGGAGGCGGCAGCTAGTCGCTGACCATGTGAAAAGGGGGGGCCCTCGGCCCCCCCGCACGCATGGCGGCGCGGCGACCGCCTCACCTCCTCTCCCCCTCGGGTCCTTCGACGGTGGGGGCGTGCCCTGGGGCGCGGCCCACCGCCGATTGGCCGGCGCCCCTCCTGACCCGGATTCAATGGACTGGTTCCGGGTCGGGGGGGGCGGGCGATAGGAGGGGCCACCCGGCCCCTCGGGAATAAGAGGTGGGGAGCGCCCAGGAGACCCCCTTGTCCCTGGACGCTCCCTCGCTGAACGCTGTGCCCCGCGTTCGGGGCTTCTTTGTTTCCCACCCACCATCCCTTGGTACAAAGTTTAAGCAGCATTATGTCCGGTTAATGGTAAGTTTCAAAGGTATGGACCACGGGAGAGAGTAGGCTGTTGTTATATTTTGTGATCTGTTGTTAGGACTTTTTCCCCTTTGTAGAAAAGTGATGTGTGAAGTGAACCGTATTTGAAGATATGTGTCTTTAGGCCTTTTTTCCCTTAGTAGCTATACGTTGGTATTGTAATTTTGAGTAACATGAGTGAACCAAACTGTAATGTTATGCCAGGTGTCGTTAGGCCTTTTTCCCCTTTTAGCTATGCGTGGATACTGTTATTTATTAGCTCAGTGTAGTTGTCCTTTAGAATTTTTCCATAGGTCGTCGTATTTATTAGGTATGGGACATGCGGTAAGGTCATTATCGGTGAGCACATATTTGAGGTCTGAGGGGGGCGGGCATCATCCTATGGAGGTTCCCGCCCGGGGGGAGGGGCCTGCGGGCCACTCCCAGTACTCCAGGGGCAAGGTAATATGCAAAGGAGCGCGGGTAGGAGTAGTTCACGCTTTCCTTAGGCTGGTAGCCACCCCGCGCGCGTGGACTCATGACGCCACCGGCGCAGAGTAAGGGCCCTCCTTTAGTGGGTAAATGGAGTTTGGGGCGTAGACCGGGCAATTCCCGGGGTAACACTGCGCATGCGCACTTCTAGGGGGAAGGCGCAGCTTGTAGGACCTGACACCGGTAGTGACCCTGCCATATGGCCAGAAATGTACAAAAATCAAGGTAGGATGTTTAGTTAAGCTAGGAACAACTTGTATTAGAGTTTTGTTAAGGTCAGGCTCTCAAACTTGTTGATAACAATTGTATAACTGAATGTCCTGCTGATTTTTGTATTCATTGTTGATTATGCAATTAAAACCTTTTTTAATTTCATACTTTAATAAATACGGCCGGGCGACTAGCGCCCGCCTTCCAAAAAGTAAAACACGTCTCGTGTCCACGTTCCTGGGTGTTGGGTGCCGGATTGGGGGGGAGGCGGCAGCTAGTCGCTGACCATGCTCTGGCACCCACCTGACCACCACCCCCGGAAGTTCTTTTGTCAGTAGTGGTAAGAATTCGTTCTTACTACGGTATTCCCTAGGTGCCATAGTTCAGTCATTGGTCCTCTTTTCCATCCTTTCTCCAGTTTTCTTTTCTCCTGATACTCTCCTTCTGCAAGTCTGGATCCGACGCCATCTTGTCAAGACGGCGCCTCTGATGCCTGTGGGGGTCTCCGTGCCCGCGTCGGCCCTGGAAGATGCCACTCTGAGCTGGCACCGGATGCCGTCCTGATTCTCCCTGCCCACTTTGTTTATGTAAATACAGTCTTCTGATTGCCTGGCAGTGTGTCGCGGCGATCAGCAGGACCTGTCCTTCAGGCTGTCAATTTAGTGGCACCGACGTGCTTATCGTTGGCGCGCTCTGGGCGTCACGCCGCGGCCTGTCATCCTCGCCCTGCAGGACAGTGTCGCCCGTGGCTAGGAGAGGAGCTGTTGTCACACTGGCCTCGGGGAAGTGGGGGCGGGGGAGGGGGGCGGGGGGGCGGGGGCAACTATAGCATCTTCACCGTCCCTTTACCAGCAAATAATGAATTACCTGATGTGCAGACACAGTGACAAGGGATGCGTGGCGGACTTTTCTGAACTGCGCCATCCAGTCAGAGATGGAAGTGGACACGAGTAGGGGACAAAGGGAGGGACTATCGGAAGTGAAGGCTCCTCAGAGAGACAGTTACTCCCAATGTCTCCAGAGACCGAAATGTGAGACGAAAGGCTGGGTGAGTAAAGGCAGCAAGTGGCGCACTACCAAACGAAATAGAGGGGGGTTTGTTACTTTTTTCTACATCGAAAACATGGTCATAGGGGAGACCAGAGCACTTCACAGCAAGGAAAACTAATTCGACGATGTGCAGAAGTAGTTTTAACAGTCCAAGTCGTGGAAAGAGACATTACATTATTTGCCGATTGGTTGAATGATGCATTTAAAACCTCGTCCTGAGCCGGGGTTATTATAACCCATTATTGTTTGTTTATTTTTTATTATGGCTTTTAGCAGTTTGTATAGCACGGGGCGCCGAAATGCATAGCTGCTCTTTACACAGTAACAGTAACTGCGGTGCACCGTCCTACGATGACCTGGATTCCGCAGCAACCACAGCACCGAGACCGCCCTCCTAGTCGCCACTGATTAAAACTGCATGCTACTGGACCAGAGACACACGTCAGCCCTCATCCTGCTACACCTCTCACCTGCTTTCGACACCGTTTCACATCGCACACTCACAGCCAGACTTCAGGATGCAGGGATCCATAGCTGCCAAGGTGTCAGATTGCGATGTGTGACATTTTCATAATTTCAGTGTAATTATGAGTAACGTTTCAACAACTATGAGTGACACACTCTCGCCAGCAAAATCCAGCAATGAAGACAATTGTGATTTACCACCCTTTAACAGTGACCCGTAAGTCTCCATAACCACTTTCTCTCACATGCTTTTGTGTTGCTTTTTAGAGCTACTTGTACCATTTTAGGGTGTCAGAGGACTGTACATCAAACATGGAGACATCCAAGACAATAAATCATACGAGTGTAAAGCAGTGTATATGAAATGTTGCAAAAGAGGTATAGGAAAGGAGTCATACGTCATTCATACTGGGTATAGTTTGAGTGCTTGATCTGAAGAAGCACAAACTCAGAATTTAAAATATCCCACCGTGGTTTGGGGTTGTCATTACTAATAACAATTGATTTCTACCCAACTGAAGCCGTTTTGCAACATTAGGATAATGAAAGATCAGGGGAGATTTTCATTTGTAAATTGCAACTATTAAAAGGATCTCTCCAACAAAAGCAGTAACCAAATAACCAATTTACATTATATGCACTTCTGTGAGCTGCATGATGCTCGTGCTTTGCAGCAGGCACATTAACCTTCTGTGTAAAATTTCCACTAGACAAACCTTGATCAATCCCCAGCGGGTTCATTAGTCACCAGAGTTTACTTAACAGTTTTATTGGTGCTCGAAACATACTGGAGGCAAGCAAACTGTCAGGTGCCTTTGGAATGTGGTAGACACATTGGCGGGTGTGGGATATTGCCTGATGGGAGGTTAGTGCCCCTCACCATGGCCAGTATATGTGCAAAAGGAGGTGGGTATGATACCACTGATCCATGAGAAGGCCTGCGGGGATGTCTGAAAGGCCTTGAATTAAACTCTGTCAAGTCAAATGAAGCAATCGGGTGAGCACGGAACAGCTGTGCACAGTGATCATGTCATGTGTCAAAACATCAGTGCTCAAACCTGCTGCCATCTTTATCAAACATTGTTCCAAATATGTAATTTGGACTGCGGGTTAGGGTTGTTTAAATGACACGACCCTGTGCGCTGCAGTGCACTACATTTGTTGCTGCAGTCATGAACCGGTGCCCCATTAGCCCATATACATACAGCGGGTCAAGTGCTCTTCTCTGCCTTCCCTGCTCTTTGGTGTACATCTGGGCGTTGGGCGTTGCTTCGCTATCTCAAGGAATTACACACTTATTCTTGAATTACTTTAACAGCAGGCACGTACTCACTTTGTGAGAGGAGAGGAGCGGCAATTCAGTGTGGGGCGCATCGTGGCTGCAGCGACTTCCAACGCAAATGTCATCTGCTCGGGCATACTTCAGTGACTCTCAGCAAAAGGTGAGAGTTCCAGCAGCAGCCATGGACTGTGGGGTTGGGGCGGCTCCGGACGGTCGCGGGGATCTGAATTTTCATTTTTTTAATTTTATTATTATTTACTACGAGCAGCTCTGCCATTACAAGTGAAGCCTTCCATCCACAACCACCCGCTCGCGACGGCGCGCTCTTACTGATGTCATCTATCAGGGTTGCGGTGCCACATGGTTATTACTAGTGTTACAATGTAGCACTTCAGCTCAGCCACTTCCGAAGCCTTCCAGAAGCAGGGTGCATAGCGCACTGCTAAATTTAGCTTTACGTACAGTCTGCATTGAATATTAGTGCATGATTAGCAGCGCTACGGCCTGAGAGCTGAGGAGGTGCTATACCATTTATGCGTGACTTTCCATTTCAATGCGGTGATACGAATCACCACACTGAAATGCATTAGTGTCACGTCTGATGCGTGATACTTGACAGGGCTGAGGATACAAGGAGCCGCCCTCGACTGGATCCAATCCTTCCTCTCCGGTTGAAGGCAGAGGATCAGACTCCCTCCCTTCCACTCCAAACCCACCGATATCAACTGTGGAGTCCCCCAGGGATCATCTCTCAGACCTACGCTCTTCAACATTTACTTGGCCCCTCTCGTCGCCATTGTCAAACATAATGGGCTCAGCATCGTATCCTACGCCGACTACACTCAGCTCATCCTCTCCCTCATGAAGAATCCCGTAGACAGACTCTTCTTCCAGGAAGGAATGAAGAATGTGGCAGCCTGGATGAAAGGCAGCTGTCTGAGCCTCAACTCAGAGAAGACCGAGGTCCATATCCTCAGACCCTGCTCCACCACCTGGGACGACACCTGGTGGCTGTCCACCCTCAGAAGCCCACCCACCCACACCGACCACGCACGGAACCTTGACATCATCCTCAACTCCTCCCTTTCCATGAACCGCGAGATCAACGCTGTCACCTCCACCAGTTTCAATTGCCTTCGCATCCTCCGTAAGACCTTCAAATGGATCCCCCCGACTGCAGAAGGACCGTCACACACAAACTAATAACCATAGACATGACTACGGCAGCTCCCTCTACGCTGGAATCCACAGAACTTTTCTAAACAGACTTCAAACCATCCAGAACACCGCATCCAGACTAGTTCTCGGAACCCCACAGCGGGAGCACATGACCCAACACCTACATACCCTCCACTTACTCCCCGTAGAGAAGAGAGTCACTTTCAAACTCCTCACTCACACCTACAAAGCCCTCAACATCAGACCTGAATACCTCAACGAGAGTCTCCTTCCACACACCCAAGAGAAGCCTCCGCTCCACCAACATCACCCTGGCAGAGGTCCCCTGCATCCGCAGAAACAAAACCGGAAGAAGAGCCTTCTCATACATTGCAGCCAAGACCTGGAACAAGCTCCCAGTGAACATCAGACTCTCCCCGACCCTGCACACGTTCCGGAAGGACCTCAAGACGTGGCTATTCGAACTGATCCGGAGCCGTCCTCCCCTCCCCCGAGCACCTTGGCACCCTCACAGGTGAGTAGCGCTCTATATAAACCCCTAATTGATTGATTGATTGAGCTGTAGACAAAGAAGCGAGAGGGATGTGAGGAAAAAGGTGAGAGACTGTGTATATTGGTGTGGGAGAGCTTAGAGCGTGGCAACAAGGCAGAGGGTGAGAAAGGGGTGGAAGGTTAGGTAGGAGACAATACAGAAGAAGGTGAGGAGACGGTCAATGGGCAGAGAGAAGCACTAGGCTTGGGCAGTGAAGTCCACTCCGGTCATGGAGTTTTCCGCATTCCGCATAGCATGCTGCGTTCCAAAAAACTCCGCTCCGACGTTAAGTTGGTGAGTGAGGAAAATTCAACACTAGACCACCTCCCAGTGAGAATTCTCAACATGGATGGTCGCGGATGGTCACGAACGCTCAAATTGAGAAACCATCCATTCCCTTTGAGGAAGCTGCCACTCAAGTAGAAAATCTACTCAAGTGGTAGAAAGAAGCAGCTCCCTCTTGTGCTGTGCACAGTGTCACTCGTGCTGATTTTCCAGCGCAGGACAAACAACCTGTGCTAAAAATCAGCGTGACCTATTGCACTCCTGCGCAGGCCTAGGATTTTCGTCTATTGTTTGAAATAGGTAGAGATCACAGAAGTTGTAGATTATTGTGGAGGCACAGGGCAGTCATGAGAGATATATGCCAGACATATGCTAGGTATAGTAGGAACAGTGATGATTGGTAGAGTGTGTAGGAGGGAAGGAGGACAGGGTGCGTAAAATAATAGGGGGGCTTTCCATAATTCAACTGGTAGAGGTGGACAGAGGCAATGAGTTTGAGGGAGCACACGCTTATTTAGTCCACAGTAACTCTGTTTCGGAGAAACTGAGAGTTATAATTGATATCATAGTAGACCTGAGGAAAATGGGCTAAGTAGAAATGAAGATCCAGAGAACTTTCACAATCCTTCAAATATTGATTGGTGTGAGTATGGGAAAAATGTTGTCAAGTGGACCACTCTGTCGAACAACCCTTTTGGCATTTTAAGTCAACATCACTTTGCATTAAGGAGCTTAGAGTTTTGATATTATTATTATAGATATGGGTCTTCAAGGCACTGCTTGTAAAGTGCTTTGCATAAAAAAGCAGGAATAAATGTGGGAGAGGCACGTGACATGGGCCGCTTGCCATCTCCATAAAGGATGGAAAGCTAGGTCTGAACTGGAAACCTAAATCAGTCCTGGCAAAAATGTTCAAACCAGCCTTACACTGCAGGAAACCACAATTAGAAAGGTACATGGGTGATACCTGTGTCATGACAGCCCATTCTGTGCTTCAAAAAGCTCCTAAGCTTAGGCTCCCCGGGAAAGAGTAATTGTGGCGGAAAGTCCAGTTTGGATGAAGACGGAGAGTCTGGAAACAAAGAAAACGGTGCAGTGGGGCTACAGAGGCATAAAAGAGAAGGACTAAAGTCAGTGGCGGCTCTCCCACTAAGGCAGAAGAGTGTCACGCCACTGCTTTAAGAGCAGTGTAGATGACAAATAAAATGATAACAAAATATTATTATCATTTATTTTTCAATTCCTAGGTGCAGGGAGGGGCGGGGATGGCCAGAGCTGGGGCTAGGGGAGGAGTGGTGAGCACACTTAAAGAGAGAATGAATGTTTGACAGGCCGACTTGGGCTGGACAAACATTCATGCACACTTTGCATGTTCCTCACCAGGCTGCATTACACAGCCTGGTGGGGAAACATGCACAGGCTTCCTGTTCCCGTCTGAGGGTCGAACCATGGTGCTCAGACCAATCACAACTCTGCAGTGCAGCATTGTTTTTTGCTTAGGAGAACCAATGTTGTCATTGGCTTAGGGAGCTTGGGTGCCCCTGTGCTTCCTGCGACAAGGAGAGGTGGCAGAGAGATGGCGGCTGGCGACACAACCAGCAGGTACGTTTTCTTTACTTTTTCTTTATTTTTTTATTTTCTACCGACCCCACATCCCCCTGCCGCTCCGCCACCATTCCCTACCAGCTGCCATCGACTAAAGTAAAGGAGGTAGGATACCTCTAGCACCCTTTAGGAATTGGAATAAAATTGGGTGTTGAAACACGATTTGGGGGCTTATTTACAGGCCCCTTGCACCGCCGGTGAGTCATTTTTATATAGGAAAAAGTGACGTACTGGCGGCACAAGGGGCTTGTAAATAAGCCCTTGAGTTTCCACCGGCTTTTAAGGTATCATTGCCACCAGCCTTTTCTTCATGTTATTTGGGTTGCTATAAGATGCAGTGTCACAAGGGCACCTACATTTCAAACCTGGCTTTTGTGTTTGCTTATTGTTATTTTCAGTTGTCACAACCCTCTGACTTACACAGAACGAAACGCAACGAGTCCAATAACACAGTGATTGGTAAATAAAACCCAGAACTGCAAACCAGGTGAACCCGTGACATGCAGCCATGTGGTTACCTTAGCTGTATTAACAATTTTTTTGCCTAGTGTGAACCAATTTAATCCTGAACATAGTTCCTCTTATAAATTCAAAATGAGAGGACACTGAACTGAATTCACCACTATATAAGTGATAAGAAGAGAAAGGAGAACTGATGGGTAGATGACGCTAAATGAGAAAAGGTAGGCAGTAAATAGGTGAATATTGGTACCTAAATAAAGGACCATGAGGTAAAAGGAGAGCCATTTTCCAACAACCATTGCCAAGTAGAAAATCAAGCTTTGACAATGCCTGTGGTTTGGGGTTTTATATAGCTCAAAGTTGTTGATGTTCCACTACTGGTGTCTTAATTTGGATCCACAAACACTTCAGAGTCGGCGCCAGTGTCAGAGGATGTATTTGCTGTTAAGCTGTCCAAGTTTTTTTTTCATCCGTATTTATTGATCCTTTTTCAAAGACCACATAGCAATTCAACAGTTTATAACATGGACTTCGTTATGCACTCATTCGTCATATCAACTGGCAGATATGTATCTGAGTGCTCCAAAATCATAACCAACATTGGATCTAAAACCCCAAGTTATCCCCTCCCCCCGCGAGTAATGATGCTTTCATGGAAAGCAGCCTGAGTGAGTACACTCATAAGGAGCATTCGACAGACGATGAGGGAAAATTAATTATTTACTTAATTTCCCCTTGTGATCGTCTGTTAAATCCCCCCAGCCAGGCCCCACCGCCTCACTGCTCTTACCTGCATGGGCAGCGGCTGCTGCTTAGTCTCCAATGCACACACACACACACATGACAATGGTACGTTCTCCCCTCGTCCTCTGCTTTGGCTGCTGCCTGCTCTGACTTGTAAATGGATACAGAAGCAACACTACTGCAGGTGGCAAGTGTGTGTCAGTCAGGTCAAGGGTAGGGAGCTGCATCTTGGATAAGAAGGGAGGATATAGAGGCACTGGAGATTTAGGGAAAGAGAAGAGTGGAAACCCACAAATGGTAAAACAAGAGTGAGAAGGATGGAATGAGAAGAAGAGGAAACAGTGGAGGAAAAGAAAGAAGAACGAGAATGAAAGAGTAAGTACATTCACAGAATTAAGTAGATTCCAAGCAGAAAAGAGCCATGAGCATGGGAATGAGAAAAATAATATTGCAGAGAAAAATAAAGGAGAACTTGATTTCAGGTAATCCTCAACTTAAACAGAAAAACAAAGTCAGCACTTTGGCTTGCATCTCATTGGGGAGGCCAAGGACTGAATGGTCATGGAAGAGAAGTTTGCTGTGGAGGACTCTAATCTAGCCCACCATTGCAGGTCCCAATTAGCTACACACTATAACCGCTTTTTTACATCTCACAATGACATTAAGATATGGGATGATAGAGTGTGATGCAAGCTGGCTCTGCCAATTTCATTCTTTTTTTTAGGGAAGCTTGTGCTGTTATTACTGATTATTGTATTCTCTGTGTGCGATTTTGGTATACCCTGTATAGACAGGGCAACTGGAATTATGAGGCAGGGAGGACACAATTATGCAGCAGGGTTGACTAAATTATGCAGCAAGAAAAGGCAAATAATGCCTCATGATTTGGCACATTTTGCTCTTGTGTTACCTCCTTATTTTGTCATATTTACATGCCAAAACTAATTGGGCAAAGGGTTCACTTCATTATTACCCGAATAGAGCAATAAGCAACTGAACGTTGGCCAGTCAGTTTTTGTGTGGCGATACGTGTCACAGCATATTTAGTAACTTTTGTTCTATGTAAATTAGAGCTATTTCTTTTTCAATCTGCAGATTATGCGGTAGAAAATAGATTATGTGGCAAATGTGGCAAACCTATAACTATGCAGATAATCCTACTGATGCAGAATCACACAATTCCAGTGGCCCTGTGTGTAGTCTACTCATTGCGTTGTGAGTGTTACTTGCATGAAAACATCTTGCAGTACTGCTTTATGTGCTGTCCCTGTCCCCTGATTGAGAGAGTGCACATGGTTGCCACATATACCATTTGATGTGTGTGAAGAAAGCATACACCACTGTTGTTGCCTACTCATGCACCGCTTACTTCATGTGCAAACATGAAAACCTTGTATCTGATCATCATAGTGGTAACCAATACAATTATCAATTGTACTAATAATTTGAAAATCTATTAACTCAAAATCTGTCAAGGAAAGGATCAATAAATCCAATTTCTACATATTTACCAACTGCCCACTTTAAATGCTTGACTATGAAAGTTACAGAATTCATTCAAAAGAGGGCTTGGCTCATGCTATTTGGTTTGGAAAACATCTAGGCCCTGCTTGATTAAGGTTTTCTGGTACCCTTGCACCATGCAAGGGGATGCAAGGTGATGCAAAACCTAGAATGAGATTTACCAAGCCACCTTGGGTGCCCTGAGTGGCCTGGCAAATCTAAAGTAACGCTAGGCAGCGCAAGTCACTGCCTTGCGTTACTCTACATTGGGGGCCGTTACATGAGTGGAGAGTGGGTGTTCCCACGTATTCCCACAATGTATTCTGAAGTATTCCCAGATTTACCAACACTGATAGACCTGGGAATGTGTCATAATAGTACATCTTCCCACCAGAGGTAAATGAGGAGACATATATTAATTTCTCATCTTGGCTTCCTCTTTCTAAGTGTGCTGCATTCTGCACAAAAGTAATCCTGCTTGTAACACAGGCACCCTTGTGCAAGAGCTCCTACGTTGGCGCTAGGCTGCAGATTTTGTGCCAGGGCAGGCAAAGAACAGGAATACACCATATCTTGATCAATAATGTGCTGCACAGTGCAGTAAGTTATTTGCTGCATTGCGTTGCATGACATTTTTTTTAATCTGGTCCTCAATGAATATGGAGCAAAATGTATAAAAGTGATAAAAAATCGGGTTTCCGAATTTCTAAATTTCTAAATGATATCAAGGCAAACACCATCAAAAACACTGATCAACCAGAAAATATTAAACTACAATGCAACCCAATATAACACATCCCCAGAAAAAACATCAATAGTTTCAGGTAAAACAAGCAAATCTGCATGAAATCTGATCTATCTCTCCCACATACACTTTTAACACAAGCAAGCTTATGGACTGAAACACAGTCTCTGCAACACCTTCTTACCATATTTGGACCTCACACACATCCCCCAATGAATGCTTTAAATCGGAATAAGGAAGCCCATGTATTTACCAAATTGAGTAGAACTTGGTTTGGGGTGTGGCTAACCAAGGAGCATTTAATTAATTTTATATTTTCTTGGTGTGCAGCTGCAGTAGGCTCCCATTATGCAAAATGGGCTTCAGGCACAGATTTACTAACCCTTTGTAATGGATTTGCATCACAAAGTGGCGAAAACAAAGCGCAAAGTGCTATAGTGGACTTTAGTTTCCAACGCAATATATGGTTGGTGTTGGAAAGTTATCTAAAGTAACAAAAAGTAGTACTATGATTTTCTTTGCGCTACTTTGTGTCGAGGGGGTATACTATGGGCAGTACATCGGGGTTCCCACGCAACCACCCATGGGTTTTGTTGCAAATTTCTATCTACTAGCATTGGTAGAGAGGGATGTATACTTAAATATTACGATTTCTTGAGGCAGACGTAATTGTAGAGCATCTTTGAAAAGTTGGCACATTTTCCCAGCTTGGCATGTGTGTTGCACTTTGCAGCACATGTGCAAAGTGGGTTAAAGTATTAAAGTATAACTTGTGTACTGGAAGGGTCCCCTTTCAATGCAAAACCTGTGTTTGGCATCATGCATAGGCACTTGCAGTACGGTGCAGAGGTGTGTGCATGGCACACATCAACCTAGAGTGCTCCAGTGCAGGGAGAGAGGGAAACTGTGACATATCATGGTAATGCCACCTGGTAAATCCAGGCCTGCACAGCAATTCCCCATTCCGTGAGGTTTAACTCGGAATTGCATGATACTCGATGTTTGTTAATGCACAGTATTGGTAATAACTGGTGTGAAGTTTGCACCCCGCAAGTCAGGGCTTTAAGTGGGATGAAAAAACTGGGGGGTCTCGCAAAGGAGTTAGGCCAATGTAATTAAGGGCATGGCTTAAAAACACATAAGCTAAAAATCTATGCTTAGCATAGTGTGACGCCCAACATGTATTTTGCTGTTTCTATCATTGCATCCAGATGTATGGTACGACAAGTAACATCATACCTGCAAGTCAGGACTATTGGCATTGTCAATGGTTGTTAGTTGCATAAGATAAATAAGCAGCAACTATGGCTTGTAAATAATATTGAAAAAGCTTCAACTTAAAGCCCTGCTGACACCACGACAATGTTGCTGCTTCAGAATTTCAAAAAGAGAAGGGAAATACAGAGAGAAAATGACTCTCTTTAAAGGATTTTCCTCCTCCTACAACGCTCACCTGGCATGACGTCAAGACGTAACTTCAACACTAGTTATAAGTGAGCAGTGTGAGAACATGCACATCGATGTGCCTGCTGTCACTGCAGTCCGGAAAAAAACAGACTGTCGGTGCCAGGGCACCAAACAGAGCCCGATAGAGACCCATTTCGAGTCTTTCTTTAAAAAACGGCGGGTCCTCAGCACCTGTGAGACCCGGTCCACTCAAAGCCCTGCCGCAAGTACTGGGCAACATTTAATTGTAGCCATGTTGAGCTCCTTAAGGTGAAGAGGAACAGATAAGCAAGGGTGTAAGGCCTATTTCTCACACTCTACCACATTTAAAAATACACAACAGGGGCCATATCACAGATACTGTTTAAATAATAAAGGGGAATGATTTGTTTGAAGAGATCAGAGGCTAGAATAAAAAAGCTAATTTCAACAAAACAAGGTACCTCTGACACCATAAATCATGCTAAATTTTTAACAGCAGGAAGCCGACGCGTTTCGACCTTGCAGTTGTGGGACCAACACGTTAATTTATCTCAAGGTCTTCATCAGGACTGGTATCAGTTGTGGTAGGACAGATTTAGGTGTCGTCTTTGTAGCAAAAGAACATGAACTTTTTCCTTTGCTACCCTCTCTCTTATGATTTATGTATTTTCCGTGGTCCAAATTTATCGATGTTCATGCAGCTGATTAAAAGGTCGAAACATGTCGGCATAACTCAGTGGTCTAGAAAGATCTATTTTAAGACAAGTTGGCTTTTCTCCATCTGGTTGAGTTGGAATAAGATAAACTCTTCCGTTGAAAATAAATTATAAAGTTCTTTTCAGACCACTCAAAAGGACCACAAGTCAGGACAGGTGGATGAGACTAACACTGTATATACTCTTGACACAGTGAATAACAATAGGACATTAGAATTTTGTAGAAATACGAACAATGCTCATAAACGCTGAAGTTAATTAAAGAAGTCAAATGTTTTTCTTTGTGTGAAAACATGTAAATGTTAAGTTTGAGAGACTTTAAAATATTCGCAAAAACGTAAGTATACTGTTGTATATGTACAATACGTATTTTTTTGTATATATGTTCATGTTTTGTGTGTAAATGTAAAGGTTTCCCCTTTTTTAAGATAAATATTTGTGTTGTGTACACGGTGAAGGATACTTAATTGCAAAAATTATACAAAGATGCCAAAAATAAAATAAGTGCAGGGTCAATAAAAGGGATTCCTGCTGTTAAAAATTTAGCGTGATTTATGGTGTCAGAGGTACCCTGTTTTGTTGAAAATATGACAGATACAGTGCATTTACCTTGCTTTAACCAGGCACACCTTTTAACCCCTTCGCTGCTAGGCCTTTTCCCCTCCTGTGCTGAGGCTTTTTTTGGCGTTTTGGAGTAGTGCGCGCTTAGGCCCTTGTAACTTTTTGACCACATAAGGTATCCACGCCAAATTTGCGTCCTTTTCTTCCAACATCATGTGGATTCTAAAGGCGCCCAGGGTTTGTGGATTCCCTTGGAGGGGGCCCAGAAATTAACCAAAATATAGTGATTTTTTTGTTTTTTTCAGAAAAATGGGAAAAACGGGCTGCAAATGAAAGCCTCTGGGTTTTTCCCTGAAAATGGTATCACAAAAGGGTTTGTGGGGCTGAAATCTCCATTTTCTCAGCTTTCAGGGAATGACAGACTTTTGTCAGAGAACCGAAATTTTTCACTCAGTTTTGGCATTTTTCTGGGACATAGCCTATTTTTGCTATTTTTAGAGCTTTCCACCTCCTTCCAGTTAATGGTAGAAATGAGTTTGAAAGCAATAATGGATCCTGGAAAGCTTTACATTTTCGAAAAGTAGACAAACGTCTGAATTCAGAAAGGGGTCATTTGTCTAAATCCATGAAGGTTTCGTTATAGAAACTAACAGTTAGATATTGGAATATTTGAAATTTTGTTGAAAAAAACAGCCTTTTGTCTCAACGTTTTCACCTATAACTTTTTCTAATTTTGACAGCTCTTGGAAAGCAATATACCGTTACATCCGTTAGACTTTCCTGGTTATGGGGATATATAGGACTTGTAGTTTCACCAAGAACCCGACGAACCCAGATCCAAAAACTGAGCAGCAACTTGCAATGGTATTTTTTCATTTACTGGGTATAGTGCACTTTGTCTTGGAAAATGTATACATGGAATAATCTGTATGAAAGACACCTATGTATTTCTGAATTGGGTACAAATTATAGAGTTCAGAAACAGTATATAATTGCACATTTTCAAAGTTGGGAATACTCATACTAGCATGAGAATTATTGGTCATTTTTCATAAAGATTTTTTTTTTACACAGTGTCTTTCATTCAAAGGGAGAAATGCATGAAAGCTCAATTGGTAATAACAGTTGATTTACAAATCTGAATTACCCCAAGTGTCCCGATAAAAACGGTACCTCACTTGTGTGGGTCGGCCTTGTGCCTGCGACAGGAAACGGCGCAAAATGCAACGTGGTCACACCTAAATTTAGCAGTTACAAATTGACCCTTTTTTGGCAAAGTGCCTACCTGTAGTTTTTGCACCCTAGCTCTGCCGGCACCTAGGGAAACCTAGCAAACCTATACATTTTTGAAAATTAGACACCCAGGGAAATTCAGGATGGGGTGACTCGACTGCCTACCACCAGGTTTTGTTACCCAGAATCCCTTGCAAAGCTAAGATTTTCACAAAATAAACACATTTTCCTCACATTTCTGTGGTGGAAAGTTCTGGAATCTGCGTGGATCAACAAATTTCCACCCACCCAGCGTGCCCCCAGGTCTCCCAAAAAATATGGTACCTCACTTGCGTGGGTAGGCATAGTGGCTGCGACATGAAACAGCGCAAAACGCAGCATGGTCGCACCTCAATTTCCCAGTGAAATTTAGCACGATTCGGACAAAAAGACTACCTTTTGTTTTTGCGCCGTAGCTCTGCCAGCGCCTAGGGAAACCTAGCAAACCTATACATTTTTGAAAACTAGACACCCAGGGCAATTCAGGATGGGGTGACTCGTCTGCCCACCCCCAGGTTTTGTTACCCAGAATCCCTTGCAAACATAAAAATTTGACCAAAAAAACAAATTTTCCTCACATTTCTGTGGTGGAAAGTTCTGGAATCTGCGTGGATCAACAAATTTCCACCCACCCAGCGTGCCCCCAGGTCTCCCGAAAAAAATGGTACCTCACTTGCGTGGGTAGGCATAGTGGCTGCGACATGAAACAGCGCAAAACGCAGCATGGTCGCACCTCAATTTCCCAGTGAAATTTAGCACGATTCGGACAAAAAGACTACCTTTTGTTTTTGCGCCGTAGCTCTGCCAGCACCTAGGGAAACCTAGCAAACCTATACATTTTTGAAAACTAGACACCCAGGGCAATTCAGGATGGGGTGACTCGTCTTCCCACCCCCAGGTTTTGGTACCCAGAATCCCTTGCAAACATAAAAATTTGACCAAAAAAACACATTTTCCTCACATTTCTGTGGTGGAAAGTTCTGGACTCTGCATGGATCAACAAATTTCCACCCACCCAGCATGCCCCCAGGTCTCCCGAAAAAAATGGTACCTCACTTGCATGGGTAGGCATAGTGGCTGCGACATGAAACAGCGCAAAACGCAGCATGGTCGCACCTCAATTTCCCAGTGAAATTTAGCACGATTCGGACAAAAAGACTACCTTTTGTTTTTGCGCCGTAGCTCTGCCAGCACCTAGGGAAACCTAGCAAACCTATACATTTTTAAAAACTAGACACCCAGGGCAATTCAGGATGGGGTGACTCGCCTGCCTACCCCCAGGTTTTGTTACCCAGAATCCCTTGAAAACATACAAATTTGACCAAAAAAACACATTTTCCTCACATTTCTGTGGTGGAAAGTTCTGGAATCTGCGTGGATCAACATATTTCCACCCACCCAGCGTGCCCCCAGGTCTCCCGAAAAAAATGGTACCTCACTTGCGTGGGTAGGCATAGTGGCTGCGACATGAAACAGCGCAAAACGCTGCATGGTCGCACCTCAATTTCCCAGTGAAATTTAGCACGATTCGGACAAAAAGACTACCTTTTGTTTTTGCGCTGTAGCTCTGCCAGCACCTAGGGAAACCTAGCAAACCTATACATTTTTGAAAACTAGACACCCAGGGCAATTCAGGATGGGGTGACTCGTCTGCCCACCCCCAGGTTTTGTTACCCAGAATCCCTTGCAAACATAAAATATTTGACCAAAAAAACACATTTTACTCACATTTCTGTGGTGGAAAGTTCTGGAATCTGCGTGGATCAACAAATTTCCACCCACCCAGCGTGCCCCCAGGTCTCCCAAAAAAAATGGTACCTCACTTGCGTGGGTAGGCATAGTGGCTGCGACATGAAACAGCGCAAAACGCAGCATGGTCGCACCTCAATTTCCCAGTGAAATTTAGCACGATTCGGACAAAAAGACTACCTTTTGTTTTTGCGCCGTAGCTCTGCCAGCACCTAGGGAAACCTAGCAAACCTATACATTTTTGAAAACTAGACACCCAGGGCAATTCAGGATGGGATGACTCGTCTGCCTACCCCCAGGTTTTGTTACCCAGAATCCCTTGAAAACATAAAAATTTGACCAAAAAAACACATTTTCCTCACATTTCTGTGGTGGAAAGTTCTGGAATCTGCGTGGATCAACACATTTCCACTCACCCAGCGTGACCCCAGGTCTCCCGAAAAAAATGGTACCTCACTTGCGTGGGTAGGCATAGTGGCTGCGACATGAAACAGCGCAAAACGCAGCATGGTCGCACCTCAATTTCGTAGTGAAATTTAGCACGATTCGGACAAAAAGACTACCTTTTGTTTTTGCGCCGTAGCTCTGCCAGCACCTAGGGAAACATAGCAAACCTATACATTTTTGAAAACTAGACACCCAGGGGAATTCAGGATGGGGTGACTCGCCTGCCTACCTCCAGGTTTTGTTACCCAGAATCCCTTGAAAACATAAAACTTTGACCAAAAGAACACATTTTCCTCACATTTCTGTGGTGGAAAGTTCTGGAATCTGCGTGGATCAACAAATTTCCACTCACCCAGCGTGGCCCCAGGTCTCCCAAAAAAAAGTGGTACCTCACTTGCGTGGGTAGGCATAGTGGCTGCGACATGAAACAGCGCAAAACGCAGCATGGTCGCACCTCAATTTCCCAGTGAAATTTAGCACGATTCGGACAAAAAGACTACCTTTTGTTTTTGCGCCGTAGCTCTGCCAGCACCTAGGGAAACCTAGCAAACATATACATTTTTGAAAACTAGACACCCAGGGCAATTCAGGATGGGGTGACTCGTCTGCCCACCCCCAGGTTTTGTTACCAAGAATCCCTTGCGAACATAAAAATTTGACCAAAAAAACACATTTTCCTCACATTTCTGTGGTGGAAAGTTCTGGAATCTGCGTGGATCAACAAATTTCCACCCACCCAGCGTGCCCCCAGGTCTCCCGAAAAAAATGGTACCTCACTTGCGTGGGTAGGCATAGTGGCTGCGACATGAAACAGCGCAAAACGCAGCACGGTCGCACCTCAATTTCCCAGTGAAATTTAGCACGATTCGGACAAAAAGACTACCTTTTGTTTTTTCGCCGTAGCTCTGCCAGCACCTAGGGAAACCTAGCAAACCTATACATTTTTGAAAACTAGACACCCAGGGGAATTCAGGATGGGGTGACTCGCCTGCCTACCCCCAGGTTTTGTTACCCAGAATCCCTTGAAAACATAAAAATTTGACCAAAAAAACACATTTTCCTCACATTTCCGTGGTGGAAAGTTCTGGAATCTGCGTGGATCAACAAATTTCCACTCACCCAGCGTGGCCCCAGGTCTCCCAAAAAAAATGGTACCTCACTTGCGTGGGTAGGCATAGTGGCTGCGACATGAAACAGCGCAAAACGCAGCATGGTCGCACCTCAATTTCCCAGTGAAATTTAGCACGATTCGGACAAAAAGACTACCTTTTGTTTTTGCGCCGTAGCTCTGCCAGCACCTAGGGAAACCTAGCAAACCTATACATTTTTGAAAACTAGACACCCAGGGCAATTCAGGATGGGGTGACTCGTCTGCCCACCCCCAGGTTTTGTTACCCAGAATCCCTTGCAAACATAAAAATTTGACCAAAAAAACACATTTTCCTCACATTTCTGTGGTGGGAAGTTCTGGAATCTGCGTGGATCAACAAATTTACACCCACCCAGCGTGCCCCCAGGTCTCCCGAAAAAAATGGTACCTCACTTGCGTGGGTAGGCATAGTGGCTGCGACATGAAACAGCGCAAAACGCAGCATGGTCGCACCTCAATTTCCCAGTGAAATTTAGCACGATTCGGACAAAAAGACTACCTTTTGTTTTTGCGCCGTAGCTCTGCCAGCACCTAGGGAAACCTAGCAAACCTATACATTTTTGAAAACTAGACACCCAGGGGAATTCAGGATGGGGTGACTCGCCTGCCTACCCCCAGGTTTTGTTACCCAGAATCCCTTGAAAACATAAACATTTGACCAAAAAAACACATTTTCCTCACATTTCTGTGGTGGAAAGTTCTGGAATCTGCGTGGATCAACAAATTTCCACTCACCCAGCGTGGCCCCAGGTCTCCCAAAAAAAATGGTACCTCACTTGCGTGGGTAGGCATAGTAGCTGCGACATGAAACAGCGCAAAACGCAGCATGGTCGCACCTCAATTTCCCAGTGAAATTTAGCACGATTCGGACAAAAAGACTACCTTTTGTTTTTGCGCCGTAGCTCTGCCAGCACCTAGGGAAACCTAGCAAACCTATACATTTTTGAAAACTAGACACCCAGGGCAATTCAGGATGGGGTGACTCGCCTGCCTACCCCCAGGTTTTGTTACCCAGAATCCCTTGAAAAAAAAAATTTGACCAAAAAAACACAATTTCCTCACATTTCTGTGGTGGAAAGTTCTGGAATCTGCGTGGATCAACAAATTTCCACCCACCCAGCGTTCCCCCAGGTCTCCCGAAAAAAATGGTACCTCACTTGCGTGGGTAGACATAGTGGCTGCAACAGGAAACGGTTCAAATCGTACGGTGGTGAATTTACATTACCTTATTGCAAAACTACCTTGATTTTGGGGGGGGGGCATCTGAGTTTGTGGCCCGGGGCTCGGTGGTATTCTTTGCAAAGTAGCAAACCCAAACAGTTCTGAAAACTAGACACCCGGGGGAGTCCAGGGAGGTATGGCATGCATGGGTCCCCCAATGTTTTCCTACCCAGAACTCTCTGCAAACCTTAAAATTAGGTAAAAATTGCGTTTTTCCAAACTTTTTGGCGTGGGATCGCCGGGCCGGCAAAAAAGTCATACCACCCTGCGTTCCCCTTGTTCTCCCGAGTAAAAGGATACCTCACTTGTGTGGGTGCCCCAAAGCAGAACACGCCAAAAATGAATTTTGAAAAAAGTAGTTTTTACTCATATTTACGTTTTACAAATTAAGAACCCCAGCCTAAGTCACATGCCTTTGGCCCACCCACACAAGTGAGGTATAATTTTACTCGGGAGAACAAGGGAAACACTGGGTGGTAGGACATTTGTTCCGGCAGCGAGATCCCACCCAAAAAAGTATGGAAAAGTGGGTTTTTTGACCAAAATTTCAGGTTTGCAGGGGTTTCTGGGTAGGAAAACATTGGGGGACCCACGCATGCCATACCACCCTGGACTCCCCCGGGTGTCTAGTTCTCAGAACTGTTTGGGTTTGGTAGTTTCCAAAGATGCCTGCCAAGCCCCGGGCCAAAAGCTCAGGTGACCCCCTCAAAAAATAAGATTATTTGGCTAAAGGTAATGTTTTCGTCTCCACAGTATGAATTGGGCCTTTTCCTAAAGCAGCCGCTATGCCTACCCACGCAAGTGAGGTACCACTTTGTGTGTGCCCAGTGATGCCACGCTTTCCCACACTAAAACGTGTGAAAAAACTGATTTTTTCCATGCAAAAAATGAGGTTTGCAAGGGATTCTGGGTAAAGGAACGTTGGAGGATCCACGCAAGCCATACCTCCTTGGAAGCCCCCGGGTGTCTACTTTTCAGAAATGTGTGGGATTGGTAGGTTTCCCTAGATGGCTGTCTCGCACAGGGCCAAAAACCCAGGTAACCCCTCTTACAAAAGCTGGTGGACTTAAGATTTTCACCATTGTTACATTCAACTGCTTTTGCAAGAGGGGTTACCTGGGTTTCTGGCCCCGTGCGAGACAGCCATCTATGGAAACCTACCAAATCCAAACAGTTCTGAAAACTAGACACCCGGGAGAGTCCAGGGAGGTATGGCATGTGTGGGTCCCCCAATGTTTTCCTACCCAGAACTCTTTGCAAACCTTAAAAATAGGTAAAAATAGCACTTTTCCAAACATTTTGGCGTGGGATCGCCGTGCTGGCCAAAAAATCCTACTACCCTGCGTTCCCCTTGTTCTCCCGAGTAAAAGGATACCACACCTTAACAGAGTTACTCAAAAGTCAAACATTCAAGCACAGCTATGTATTCCTCAAAGACACACACATACAGGTTGGATTTGGCACGAGGGCGAGTGATGGTTCAGTACATAAAATTTTATTAACAAGATATTTCAAAAAAATGAAATGCTCTGTCAATAAATAAATGCATAAAAACTGAACCAGTGACTCGCAACTCGTGAGCTGTAAAGCCACGACAAGGCACCAACCGTTTTACAGGCCATTCACGCACCTTTCATACCTGATACAAACCAGACCATTGACACCATCCGAATGGAAAAGCAACACATAACAACAATCACAATAAGGGGAAAGGTACACCCTACTGCAGAAAGAGAAAAAAAACAATTATTACTGCACACCCATCTAATCCGCAAGCACACACACATACTGGTTGGATTTGGCACGAGGGTGAGTGATGATTCAGTACATACAATTGGATACGCAAGTAATTTCATCAAAAATGAAATACACTGCGTATAATTGAAAGTATGATAAACTGAACCACTGACTCGCAGCTCGTGAGCTGTAAAGCCACGTCAAGGCACCAACCTCTTTACAGGCCATTCATACACCTTTCGTACGCGTGACACATACAAAACATTCACACCGCCAGCTGCGGAACCATCACATTTCAACACTCATACCAGCAAACAGCGCCATTCAAGGGCAATCACTTTCACACGCCCACATTTCTGACACTGCAACTACACAAAATGATGGACTGTGTGGAGTGTCACTCAACTAGCAGTGTGTGTATTGACCAACAGAAAGTAACTACTCACACACCGCCTGCCTAGCGCCAGTCCACCCACACCACCATCCAAGCACCAGACCATGCACACTGCCAGCTAAACACCACTCAGCGCACACCGACAGCCAACTACCACTCCACACACACCACCAGCCAAGCATCACTCCACGCACACCACCAGCCAAGCGCCACTCCACAAACACAACACCATCCAAGCACCACTCCACACACGCCGCCAGCCAAGCACCACTCCACACACACCGCCAGCCAAGCACCTAACCCTACACTCCGCCAGCCAAGCAAAAATCCACGCACCCCCCCAGCACAACTCCAATCCATGCACTATGCCAGCCAAGCACCAGACCACGCACACCACCAGCCAAGCGCCATCCACTCACACCACCAGCCAAGCACCTAACCATGCACTCCGCCAGCCAAGCAAAAATCCACTCACCCCCCCAGCACAACTCCAATCCATGCACTATGCCAGCCAAGCACCAGACCACGCACACCACCAGCCAAGCGCCAGTCCACGTACACCAACAATCCAAGCACAATCCTGCACACACCACCATCGAAATTAGAATTTTTTAAAGAAATACCACAAATCAAATGTAGAAACCTACAAATCTGCTAACACAAATTCAAAACCTAAATGCTTTGCACTAATGCAAACCTAAAAGCAAACAAAAAAATATTACAGAAAACAGACCAGACAGTACACTTACAAGCTCAATGAAACTCCCAAAACTTCTTTTGTGTGTGGTACGATTTAAAACAAGCTGGCACACACAATCCAGGATTTGAAGGACAGTCAGGACAGTGCATACGAGACTCCCTCCACACTTCTCTTCGCCAACAGACTCTACATCTTTTAGTGGGATTGTCTTTTGCAGTTGTGGGAGGAATGTATTCTGGAAAGTGGCGATCTTTCAGTCTAGCCACTTCCTCCACCACTCCAAATCTTGGCACACTTGCCTGTTCCACTAGTACAAGGCTGCCTATTATAGTCTCCTGAAACTTAACAAAAGGCATCTTTGACTCAGGACAAGATTTCTGGAAAACAACAAAAGCATTAAAGGATGCCAAGTGGAAAAGATGGATAGCCAACTTCTTGTACCAAACGTAAGCCTTTCGAAGAGCAGCATAAGGTTCCAACCTCTGATCTACTCTGTCAACACCACCCATGTGCCTATTATAGTCTAAAATGCACACAGGTTTACGCACTTCAGCAGTCTCACCCCGAACTGGCAGAGCTTCAGTGCTTTCGTCATGGATAGTAGTCAGCATGTAAATATCTCTCCTGTCTGAAAACTTCACAGCTAGAAGCTTCCCACATCGCAATGCAGTAGACTGTCCCCGCACAAGCCTTTTGCAAACAAGTTCTATTGGAAAACCTTTCCGGTTACTGCGCGTCGTGCCACATGCAACAGTGCCCACTTTGGCCAACTCCTTGAACAAACGCACACTAGTGTAGAAGTTATCTACATATAAATGGTGGCCTTTGTTAAATAATCGTCTACCTAGTTCCCACACAATTTTCTCAGTCACTCCAAAAGTGGACGGACAAGCAGAAGTGTTAATGCTGGAATCCTTACCGGTGTACACCCTGAAATTATAAACATATCCAGTCTCACTGTCACACAGCATATACAGTTTGATGCCATAGCGTGCCCTCTTACTAGGAATGTATTGCCTAAAAACCAAGCGGCCCTTGAACAATACCAAAGACTCGTCCACAGCTATTTCTCTTCCAGGTGCAAACATCTCAGGAAAACGATCAACAAAGTGATCAAGGACAGGCCGAATCTTAAAAAGACGGTCACAATCAGGGTGATCGCGTGGCAACGCTAAATCATTATCAACAAAATGCATCATGCGAAGAAGAAGCATATATCGATCACGAGTCATAACTGCTGGAAATATAGATGTTGCCATCAAGGGACTAGTGGACCAATAAGAAGACATTGATGGCTTCCTTAGCAAGCCCATCAAAAAAGTTAATCCCAAAAACTTCTTCATCTCTTCAACATATGTGGGAGACCAATGGGTAGCTCTGGAATGGGGCTTAAGACTGGCACTGTGGTCCCTCAAATACTGCTCTGCATACAAATTAGTTTGCTCCACAATCTCCTGCAAAAACTCATCGTCAAAAAACAACTGAAAAAATTGAATTGGCAAAAAATTGTCAGTATTCACTCTACACCCTGGAACACCAGTGAAGTCTAGCAATTCCGGCTGCACCATGCCAGGGGCAACCCAGACGTCATCACTAACATGAGGAGAAGAAGCCACCCTAGCCTGCAGGCCAGATGCCTCTTGCTGCACTACATCAACGGGAACACTAGCATCCCCAGATGCCTCTTGCCTCACTACACCAACAGGAATACTAGCATCCCCAGATACATTTTGCATCTCTTCACCAACAGGAGAACTCACATCCCCAGCTGCCTCTTGCATCTCAACATCAACAGAAGAACTCGCATCCCCAGATGCCACTTGCTGCTCAACAACAACAGAAAGACTAGCAGCACCAGATGCCTCATGCTGCTCTACAACAGGAAGACTAGCAGCACCAGATAACCTTTGGCGCACCACAGCAATGTGAAACCTTTTGGGCGCAGCCTTTACCACACTTGCCTGTTCCTGACGAGAAAAAAAGGGAAACCTTGAGGACCTAGGCTGCCGCTCACATGGCTCTTGCCTCTCTACCGGCACATCAATGTCCCTCTCTACCACAGGCACTTCATCAGCACTAGAAGAAGAATCATCATCCGATGATACCATGCGAAGAGAAAACTCACTGCCTGAATCTTCTGCACCTACCTCATGCTCCGAATCGGAGTCAGTGTCTGGACCATGGTCAGAAGAAGACTCAAAAAGCAAACTAACAACCTGCTTAGCAGTAATCCTGCGAGCAGCCATTATCCTTACAAATCAAGAAGACTACACACACAAGTGAACAACAACCTACACTGTGCAAAGGAAGAAGTAAACAAGGTAGAGTCTTCACACAAAAATCAATACACTCAAAAACAATTCAAATCTAACCAAATATAAGAAGACTCACCAGCACCTACTCTGCTGAAACACAGCAAAAAGAAAGGAAATCCCACTGGAAAGAAAAAAAAAAGTATAGATTAGACAAAGTACACATCAAGCAGTAATACAAAAAAAAAGTTAACAATCAAGAAACACAAAGCCACACAAACAGCAATAACTTCACTTTTCATAACAACACATTTATCTAGGAAAAATAGTACAAAAAACATTTACTTACCAAGCACATGCAACTACACAAGCTGCAAAACCAGCATTAACCGAACCACAACCTACACCAATACAAACAGCAAAAGCCTGGATCAAAAACAAAGAAGAAAAAAAATAATTTAATACTACATTTCACAAACAACATAACAAATGAATAAACAATACACAAATTTACCCCCAAAATCACATCCACACAGATGGGCCATCAAAAAGGGCAAAACGGACAAAAGTACGGGTTGATTTGCCCACCGGGGGGAGGCCAGAAAATCTAAATTTAAAATCCGACCCACCTGAAAGCGACCCTTGCCCAATGGGTCACTTCCTACAATCTAAAATAAAATCCCTGGTGCTAGTGGGGGCATTTCCACCGCACAATCGCAATGCTGTGCGCGACCGTGAGCCAGAAATGCCCTGCAAAGAGACATCAGAAGAGAGGAAAATCACTTACCTCTCCCCTGATGCCTCTTTGCAAACCCCCCCAAATATCTCAAAACCAACCTAACACCTCCAGGCGCAGGAAGCAAATGGCTTCCCGACCGCCTGGGAATCCCTGAAGATGTTGGCGCGTGCTGTGCGCGCTGACGTCATCAGGGATTCTCATGGGGAGGGGGACAACAGAATTACTGTGGTTAACTGCGATGCTGGACAGAGGCACTTGCATCCTTGATTTTCACAAGCGCAATCCTAAAACAGTTCCTATGACCAGGAGCTTCTTTCTCCCCATCTGCTGCTCTCAACAGTCTCTGACCATTTATACACATAAGAGGCATGTGAACTCACACAGAAGATCCCCGCTTGGCAACGCCCACCAACTAGCGGAGTGCACCATCTTTCCTAAATTTACCCACTATGATGGACAGCTCACTCAAGGGACCTGTGCACACATTGGTGCGATGGCATAGTAACACACACGGACACTGGAGACAAAGCAAGCGCTCGAGTTGCAGCACAAATTCAGGAAAACATTCATCAGCCCAAAAACATTTGTGACCTTCCCACTATGATTCACAGCTCACACAAGGGACCCCTGCGCACATCTGTGCAATTGCATAGTAACGCACACATGGACACTGGAGACAAAGATGGGGCTCGAGTTGCAGCACAAACTCAGGAAAGCAATCATCAGCCCAAAAACATTTGTGAACTTCCCACTATGATGAACAAATGGTCTCTGTTTCCAGATACCTAAGAGCCTTGCTAGTTTATTCAGATAACAACCAACACACACTGGGGTCGATTGTGAAAATATGGTATTGTGTACAAAAAAGGGGAGAAATGCTCCTCTTTTAGGTGTCCCCTCACTCACCAGGGTTGCCCCACGGTGACATGCTTCATCATTGGGGCCATCCCAGTCCTCTACGGGCTGGGGCGTGCTGCGACTTGCGAAAGTTACGTAGGAGCACTTTATTAGACTATGTGTGGTGCATGTGTATTTGAGGAGTGGACTATGTGATTTGTGAAATACCTGCCCAGTAGGTTTACAATAAACTTTATTCTTGCCTCTAGGTGGTAATAAACGGGGTGGAAAGATAGGCTGCCCTAAACGTAATGTGTCCAGATGTACCTATCAACTCCTATCGTCGACATGTTTCGTGCATACCCCAAGCACTATGATGGACAGCTCACACAAGGGACCCCTGCGCACATCTGTGCAATTGCATAGTAACGCACACATGGACACTGGAGACAAAGATGGCGCTCGAGTTGCGGCACAAACTCAGGAAAACAATCATCAACACAAAAACATTTGTGAGCTTCCCACTATGATGGACAACTCACTCAAGGGACCCCCTGCGCACATTTGTGCAGTTGCATAGTAACGCACACATGGTCAATGGAGACAAAGATGGCGCTAGAGTTGCAGCACAAATTCAGGTAACAATCAACAGCCCAAAAACATTTGTGAGCTTCCCACTATGATGGACAGCTCACTCAAGGGACCCCTTCGCACATGGCATAGTAACACACACATGGTCACTGGAGACAAAGCATGTGTTTGAAAAGCAGCACACAAAAACAAACATTCATCAGGCCAAAAACACTAGTGAGCTTTGCCTAGGCAGCACAGGTGTGTTTTTTAGCCACTTCAGAAACACACATCAGTATAAGTAATGAAGGACAGAGGCACTTGCATCCTTCATTACAATGAGCACTATCATTTTACTTTATAAATGACCACCATCAGCATTTTTGTAGAAAAAACGGCCTTTCAACAACATTGCAGCCAAGAGAAGACTTCATAGATAATGTTCCCCCAACAAGGGGAGCGACCCTTCCCCAAGGGGCCGCTCCCCGAACTACGAAATTGATCACGAAACAAAAAAAAAAAAAACCCTAACATTCCTGCTGCACGATCGCACGATCGTGCAGCAGGAAACCTCTAAAGTGCCATCGAGGGAAAGGAAAAGCCTTTCCTTTCCCTCGATGCAAGTTTCATCACAATCCCCCCGCCCCAGCCGCAAAACGAACCTGTTCAGCAAACGACGCGCAGGAAGCAAATGGCTTCCCTGCGCGTCTGTAAACAAAAGGAGCCTCCGGTGACGTCAGCGCGCCTCGCGCGCTGACGTCATTGATGACGCGGGCGGGGAGGGCGGGGGGAGGCAGGGGAAGGTCTTCCCCTGCCATCCCCGCAGAAACTAACAAAATCGGTCAGACTCGGGGGGAGCGCTGGCGCTTCCCCCGAGGGTGGGGCTCATGACGAGCTGGGCTCGTCATGAGCGTGCGAGGAGGCTACGCCATCACGAGCCCAGCTCGTCATCAGCCCCGAAGGGGTTAAAAGGTGTGACCTGCATAAACACTGAAAATGCTCTGTATTAGGATGAATGCACTGGCCCCAGGCAGCCTCGAACTCACGCTGCCCCCAGGGTATCACATTCATGTGAAAAACAGAGCGGCTGGTTTGAAGCCGATCTGTGTTTCACAGTGCAGGCAGGAACTCGCCTGCACTTTGACGGGGGATTAGAGATCCCTTTGCAGGCAGGGCGTAACTTCAACCGCCTGCAAGGGGTTGTCTGGGGGTCCCACCCTCTCCAGAGGGCTGCCATCAGAGCATGCACTGACAGCAAGGGGTTGTCTGGGGGTCCAAGAGACCCCCTTTACCCTCTCCAAAGGGCTGTCATCAGAGGATGCACTGACAGTGCACCACCTTTTATGGGGGGTGATATCAGTGCACCTCCTGACAGCTTCTTTGCCTCTGCATCTATGTCTGTAATACGGCCCAGGTGCAGAGGCAAAGGGATTCACTCCTTTGCATGGTGCCACACCCCCATGCAAATGATATAATGCGCTCTGTAGATAGCTGTGGCGCTTTATGTAGGTCAGGTCTATCGGTATTATAGAAGGGGACGTACAAGCGCCTGTGGCCCCTTCTGTAATACCAACGTGCCCACGGGCGTGCAAAGCAGGCGCAAACACTCATTGCATCCCAGGGCACTTCCTTGATAAGGCCCCAGGTGTACTCCACCAAACTTTAACCTTAACAAAAGATTTAATCAGAATGTAATAGAAAACGTCAGTGATACTTTATGGCATTGTCATTTGCATAGCTATTTTTAGGTTGAAGCCTACCGGGAAGCTTAAATCATCTAGGGGACATTAAGAAAGCTTCCCTGTGAACGCATTCTGCACATTGCTTACCAATGGCTTTGTGGTTTCTAACTCACATTTCCTTACTTTCTATTTGCTAACTCTATTTGTTTTAATCTGTTCAGCGTGAGTGGATCACTGACACAAATATTGTGTGGGCAAAATGTTGTGTCAAAAATATCGAGGACCAAAATATCGAGAACGTAAGTGCAAATAGGTTAGTGTAGATTTACTATCCTTATCTACGTACCTTAAAGATACATATATCATGAAGGTAAATATATATGGAGATATATATAATACAACTTTACTTACCTACAGAAACTTGTCCTCACAATATTTGTGTCCTCGAAATTGTGGACACAATATTTTGTCCATGATATTTGTTTTCAATATTCTGTCTAAATACCACTTGAGTTTGTCCCTTCCCTTGTCCAAACCTTGTTTACTGTGTACTTCTGAGATGTTACCTTCTGTAAACATGCCTTTAAATCTTGTTCTTATCAAGTTACATTTGCTGTGCATTTAACCACAAAGGTCAAATGTCAGGCTCTGTCTTCCGAGGCATCTTGGTGTTTACTTTTCTTTCTGTGACTTCAAAGTGAGAACGTTTATAGGAAAGCAAGAAGAATGCATATTATTCTCCTCATGGATCTCACTCATGCCCCTCCTCTGCTCCAGTTTACAAGGCTGCAGCATAACCCTCAAAACAGGCCTGCAGGGAGGGGCTGCACACACATTCTGTGGTGATCTAAACAAATATTCATGACTAAGATCTTCTATTAAGGCACTGTTGGCTTTTGCTTAATGTGGCCCTCTACTGAATATCTAATGATCTTTCTGTTTATAGTCAGGGAGTCCGAGTATCAAACCCTTTTAATAAAAACACACATTGGCAAGCCAACAGGTGTAGCTTACACAACTACACTTAATGAGCAATAGGCTCAGTATGTGCAACAAGTGCTGTAGCACTGTGCCATAAAAACCTAGACAATACAGATTACTGTTTTCCTGAAAACTACTAACAAAAGCCCGGAAACCCACTACGTTATTAATACTACAGCCTCAAACATCCCGCCCATGTCAAAATATAACGTTTATACTATTTGGTGGATGCATGTGTTGTCGACAATGAAATAGGCGAGCATGTTCCACTGAAACAACAAAAGCCTACCACCAGGACCAGCTTTAGCACTGCTGGAGTGTAGTGCAACACTCTATGTCTCTCTAGTCTACACTACTGTACTCTATGCTAGTTCACTCTTTCCCACTCTACTATCCACCACAGAACTCTTCGCCACTGCACTATTCCCCACTCCAGTCTAGGCCACTCCCCTATATGCCACTTTACTCTATGCTATTCAACTCTGCAACACTGCGCTCTATGCTACTGCACTCACACCACTATGCTATGCCAATGCACTCTATCCTGCTCCACTCTACCCTGCACCACTCCACTCTACGCCAGTTCACTAAACTCTAAAACAACCTACTCTACAGCACTGCACTCTATGCTACTCAACTCAACTCTGCACCACTCATCTTTATGCCACTTTACTCTATTCGCAACAAATGATGGACGGAATGCTGAATGATTCAAACATTCTCCCCAGTCAAGAGATCTGGGTTAAATCCATCATTCTTTTGTCTACTACTCCACCCCAGTTTGGACCCAGCCACATGCAAATCAGTCTTGACCCTGTGCCTCATTGGAACAGTCCAGACCAAACTGCCAAGCCAGGTCCTCCCCACAAAAGAAAAGAACGCATAGAATAGCGTAGTGCCTGGGCTTGACAAAGAAAGCACAGATGTAGAGTTCTAGATTAGTACTCTGACCCCCATAGGACCCCAAAAGTATTAAGCACAGAGGATCTAAATAGAACAGACCCCGGTATTGCACAAAAGAATGTAGGACAGAGGAGTTCTTCACTTTTTTCACTGATTTCATTTATGTTTTCTGTTTAATAATGTATTAAATGTATAGTTTTGTTATGTTTCAATTTTATCTTTAAAAAACTAAGATGCATTGTCTGCGTAACATGCAAATTTTGTAATGTGTGTCTACATCGTTTTTTACAAAGATCAAAAAAGATATTGAGATGTATGTTTTAATGTTAAAAAAAGGAAAAACGCAATGAATATGACAAAGAGTAACAAATATCACAGTTCAGAGTTAATAAATATGACTTCTGAAGATTAAAAGAATAATGATTTATTTGTGGTGAGAGAGGTACCCTTTGAAGTGCTACTCTATTCTACTCGGCACCATTGCACTCTACGCAACTGCTCTCTGCCTCTCTGCACCATTACACTCTGCCTCACTCTAATCTGCACCCCTCAACTCTACGCCACTCTACTGCACTGTATGACACTGCACTCTGCATCACTCCATGTCACTCTAATCTATTCTGCACCACTGTACTCCATGCCAATACACTCTACTCTACAACACTGCACTCTACCCTGCACAACTCCACTCTATGCCACTTGAATCTACTCTGAAACAATCTACTCTACATCACTGCCCCATTGCACTCTACTCTGCATCACTCTATGCCACTCTACTGTACATCACTGCACTCTATGTCAATGCGCTCCACCCCACTATAATCAAAACAAATGCACTCTACACCACTGCACTCTCCGCCAATCTACTCTGCACCACTGTACTTTATGCCACCTCACTCCAGGTCATTCTATTCATCCCCACTCTAAGACACTCTACTCTACAATACTCCACTCTATGAAACTCTACTTCATTAAACTCTAAGCCACTCTACAACACTCTAAACATAATAATACTCAGATTTGTTTAGAGCGGCTAATCACCTGTGTTGTTCTAGGCACTGCTCCTAGGCATGTGGAGATTAAGGGCCATATGTGGATGTATGACGTTACAATGCAGGCTATTACAACGCCTGCCTTTACAACGCAGTTTTTACACCGCAATCCATTACAACGCATAGCGCTTTGGGGTGCTGGATAGTGAATAGTTTAATTTACTATTCCAACTCCAGTCCCCGTGGACACTAGGGAAGGTGTTGGATAGTAAATTAAACTTATTCCCTATCCTAGAGCGCCCCCCAGCGCAATGCGTTGTAATGGTTTGCGTTGTAATGACCGCGTTGTAATGGTAGTGCGTTGTAAAGGTTGTTTACCGCCATATGTAGGTAATCTCTATTTACCGATTCTTAAATACCAAATTTTACCGATTCAGTATTTAAGAATCAGTAAATAGTATGTAGGTAAAAATTCGGTAAATGTTACTGATTCAGTAATATTCTGTATTACCGATTCGGTATTTACCGATCCGGTAATTCCCATTCATTCCTATGGGCCTGGAGGCCCATAGGAATGAATGGGAAGCCATTCACTATTACCGATTCGGTAAATACTGAATCGGTAATAGGGGGAGCATATTCAAGGGTGGCAGGGTGTCACATTGACACCCTGTTGCACCCCTGATTCGTGCATTTGTGCACATGTGGCGCACATACATGCCCTAAGGGCATGTATGTCTGCCACATGGCACTTTTAAAAAAGCACTTAATTGCTTTTTTAAAGGTATTCGATATTTACCACCAACTTGTAGTTGGAGGTAAATAACGAATCCTTAAATAAAAACTGCACTCACTTGAGTGCTCCCTACATAGGATTTAAGGATTCGGTAATTTACCGATTCGGTATTTTAAGAATTCGGTAATTTACTGATTCCTTAAATTACCGATTCGGTAAATTACCGAATCCTTAAATCCAGCCACCTACATTAGAAAAAGCTAAATACAGGTCGGTAATTTACTGATTTTCGGCCGTTACCGACCGGTATTAAGCTTCCTACATATGGCCCTTTGTGATGTGCCGGAATCACAGGGCGTTTAGCCAAGGCTCGACCCTGGGTCCTAATCTCCAATGTCGGCAGCTCTGTCCATTACACTACACCCCCACTATCTATGCCACTCTACAGCACTACTCCACTCTGCAACGTTCAACAAACTCCCTCTAAACCACTTTACTCCACTCTATTCTATGACACACTACTCCACTATACTCCACTCTACACCACTCCACTTCACTCTATGACACTTCACTCCCTGTACGCCATTCGATACCATTCCACTATCCTACAATACTCAACTCTATACCACGCCATGCTACGACTATCGACTCTGCTCTACACCTCTCTACTCTACGACACAGTACTGCACTCTACACAACACCCTTTATGCCACTCCACGCTGCTCTACACTATACGATGACACTCTATGCCACATCGCAAAACTCTACTCCACTCTCACACTCCATGCGACTCAACTCTACTTCTCTCAGTGCCCTTCCACTCTGCAACACTCTATTCCTTCCACAACACTCTTCTTCACTCCATGACACTCCACTTTACTCCACTCCATTACAATCAACTCTACTCTACAGCACTCTATAGCACTCCACTCTACTCCACTTTATGATACTCCACACCATTTTCCTTTACCCCACTTCCTTTTATCAATGCTGAACAGCAGCCACTCTGGTGTGCAACTTGGCTAAAACATATTCACAAAGCCCAAAGCTCTTGCATAGGCTAGACCTATCGGCTTTGCTGATGCTTGTTTAATCATTGAGAGGCTTAATGCCAGATATGGGGGAAACTGTAGATTGGTTTTCATTTTCTTAATGCACTAAAACCATGTATGAGTTCAGGCACTACTTAAACGGAAAGTGAACAAAGAAATTATATATTCTGCCATCACGTTTTAGCAATGATTCTATATGATGCATCAACCCTCCCAAGCCTGTCGCTTTCCCGATATCAAGTGATTGTTGCCTTACGCAAAGTGTATTGTAGTTGCAGTTGGCCCTATCATAGTGTGAAGTTAATATGGCTTTTTCCTTCCACAGAGGCTGTTGGGGTTAATTGAATGCACTCTTGGGCTTCATAACTGTCAGAATACTATAGTTTGCACCTCTACACTGTTGTTCCCTTCATCGCTGTGCACTTTCTTAGATCTGTGTTCCCTGTGGTTTGAACTGTATATTAAGTGACCACTCCATTGATGGTAGGTATTGGTTCATCAACCTTCCCAAATCTCTACTACACCTATGAGTATGCTCAGCTACATGCTTTCTTGACACAGTTTCAGCATGTTCAGCCATATCCGCACATAAAAACACTTCAGACATAGGCCAGACTTTATTAACATATTTCTGTCTATCAATTAGAATTGAATGCTTAACCCTAATTTTCTCTTCGAATTCACTATGAAACAGTGTATAAAAACAAATACAATACAACATACTCGAAACCTACTGCATTGTGAGGCCTACACAAAGCTAGGCAAATCACTATTGACATACCCTATCCCTCACTTCTATAAATGTGAGGACTTGACTTAGACCCTAAGTCAAAATAGTTTTTTTAATTCTGATCGATGCGCAAATGGATGTTTGCACATGGATCAGGATTCTGAGTTATACATCAATGACCTCACGGTGCAATTTTCTCTTGACTGATTTTTCCAGAACAACCTAGTTGAAATCTATACAGATAAAAAGCTAAGATATAAATACAAGACATAAAGTAATTGGTGTTGCAAACATTGATTCCACATGTTAGACTTCATCCTGAGATGGGGAACTCAGAAGTAAATTATGAAATCCATTGTTATGAAGGCAAAGTCCCTTGCATGGTGATGGACACGCACCCCCGACCTTAGTGCCCCAGCTGGAATGATATCTGGATCCAAGGATTGCGGTCTTTATGCACTGGAAGGATCGCCCAAAGTGATACCCTCATAGTAGTGAACGGTTACTTACCGTTGTCAGGCATTAAGAAGCATGAGCGCAGTAGTGGCATCATAATGTGTAGTGATCAATAGAAGTAAACAAGTCTTTCCTACCTGTGTCACTGGAGTGAGGCCTACTGGCTCATTTATGCAAAGTTGTGTTGCTGTCTGCTTAAGTCCACCATTCATCTACCTCAAAAAGTATGTGCTGTGGGTATGTGTGCTTGTGATTGATGCATCGATTAAGTCATTTCATAAGTGCAGATTCCCGCCAGCGATACTGTATGCCAGAGAGGGCCGTCAAGAATGTATCCATTGTTGCATTGATTTGGTCACCGCTTCCACCTTGAAGTTAGCCGTGGTTATGCCTATCAAAGTGTCGCCAGTGTGCAGAGTGAAATCGTCAACCCCATATGAAAAGGGGGCTGCAGGGAAGATTGCCGGACTGCCATGTGATTTGGCCATCATCTGTGTGCAGTGGGAAGTCAGCGACCCAGTATGCCAGAGGGGGCTGTCCTGAAGTGGAAATTATTTCCCTGCTGATCGGGCAGTCACCTGAGTGAGGAGTGAAGTTAGTGACCTCATATACCGAAGGAGACAACCAAAAAGGACAAGAACCTTTACCTGGTTCAAGCCATCATTGATAGGAGAGACCATTGTGGTGACCCATGCAGGGCCTAGCCCTCAACTGAGGATTGGAGTCAGAGCAGTTCACCTGACCACCCCCATCTGTGGGAAAGATCAGAGAAACTTAACATTTCACAGTCTGAAGCCCCCCGCAGAGCTGCGAGTGCTACTCACCAATAGCAGTCTCTGCAACCTTCGGTAAGGCCTGCAAGTGAAACCACTTCCGGAGACTCCGGTCGCTTAACCTCTGCAGGAGCACGTAAGACTGATCGTAGGGGTGGAAGGCCCCAGTGGAAATTGTTCTGCCACATAGCTCTTTCAGTGCCTGAACACCTCTAAATTTTAAAAGAGTTTGAGTGCGATCCCTGAGATTCAAACTACTAGTGGGGCCTAACCTGAATGCCACCTATAGTGAATGGAGAATAAACCCTACCACTAGTGAGAAGGCAGTAGGACACAGGCATTTGATTATCGAATGCTAGAGCCCTGACTTTAGGGGACTCTGTGTATTGATTGTGTATGATGTATTTCACTTTGTGTTCATATAAAAATACTCCTTCCCCAAGAATATTTGGACTGCTTAACCCATGCTACTACTGAACTCCAAGTACTAAAGGGGCACTTGGCCCAGTTACTCAGGACCCATAGGAAATCGGGTCCTGGGACTTCAGGAGTAACATGCCTCAAACCCCACAGTTGGGCCCAGTAGCTCCTGCTTGACCTGTGGCCCTCTAAAAGGCAGTCTGGCACCCATAGAATACCCCACACCATGGTAGTGGTAAATTCTGTGTGCAGTAATTATCACCCAAATTCTACATAACTTGGGACAAAGGGGTCTCACAATCTGTCTGTGTTGCTATCATGATGCCAGGAACAAAGTTTACAATATAGGAATCTCAGTTTTAGCAGCAGTGTAACAGTAAATAATGCCAACACCGCAGAATGGGATGAGGGGCCTCTGAGTCTCCTATATCTTAGAGATATTAATTGTCCTTTGACTGAATACAGTCAGCTGGAAGAGTTGGGGCCCCAGTGAGGGGTTGTGGTACTCCTGCACTGCTGGGACTTGAGTCTCTCCCCAGAGTTTAGGGTCAACAAGTCCACTTTATTTTCTATCAACTGTAACCTCACAACCTCCATCTCATTCTTTGCCTTGACAGTACAATTACATATTGTTAATAGTGTTGTAGGTTTATCTGTGTGTGTGAGGTGTGGGGGTCCATTTATTTTGTCCGTTTTCCTGCAGTCACCAGCTCTATCTTTGCTCTTGCGCTAAGATAACTTCATATAGGATAATTAAAAATGTAATCAAGAACTTGCATAGATGTAGATGACATACAAACACCACATTCTCGCCTGATATGTTAAATACCTGCCTGCTATAGCCTTGAAGTCAATGCTTAGAGACACATTTAGAGCCTGGTGAACAGTCAGCAGATTTGCTGGGGGATAAGCACATGGTTGATGATACTCAGACAGAGAACTGTCCGCCCTATTTAGAGATCCCCATCTGCCTGGCTGAGATTTCTGTCCTGTGAGAAAGCTGCAGCCTGTGGTTGAGGGTGGAGGGGGCCCCCTTCCACCACCTTTTCAGATGCATGAAGAGTGTCTGTGAGGTTGAGCGCCTGGCTGCCTGATTCAAAATTAGTCAGGCTGAAGATTTCACAGCTGTGTAGAAATGACCTTTTTAGCCTGGCAAACTCTTCTGTGAGCCTCCCCCCATGACGATGGGAAGTGTCACTGATAGACACGAACATGGGCACTTCGGTTTTAACCCCTTGCATGCTGATGACGGAGCCGCTCCGTCATCAGCTGCGGGTGCGCTGTGCTGATGACGGAGCGGTTCCGTCATGGCTCGCCCAGCTCGATAGAACGCTCATGCGAGGCGCGAATTTCGCGCCTGCGCTGAGGGTTCTATTGAGCGGGGCGGGCCGTTCCGTCACCAGTACAGCTCAACCGACGCTGGTGACGGAGTGGTTCCGTCACCAGCATGTGGCCGCCGCGTGGCCGCCCCGCCCCCTTAGCACTGCGGCGGAATAGCCCTGAACCCTGAACCCTGAAGTCCCCAGGTCTGAGTGTTAACCAGTGGCGCTTCATCACAGAGTGCAGGAGGATCAGAAATTCTCACTGATCCTTTCCCAGTCTCTGGAGAGTGAGGGATGGTCTTTCAGCCAATGAGAGGAGGCGGGAGTCCCAGTCCTCCAGGAACTACAAAGGCTTCTCTTCTGCCACCCAAGATGTAGCCTGGTTTTCTTTTTATTGTAATGTTGGGTGCATGTATGCATGTATAAATGTTTGTGTGTTTGTAGGCTCATGCCATGAATGGGTATCCATGTGTATGTGCTGGGTGTCTCCGTGTGAAAGACAGTATGTGCATGTGTGTGTGTGCGTGCCCTACATGCTACATATTACAGACCGCTACTGCTGTGAGGGCAGCCGCGGATGGGACACCCTGTTCAGGCACTGCATACTTTCTGAGCGGGCACTATTTTTTATTTGATTTGATTTGATTTAAACATTTATATAGTGCACAACTGCACGAAGGCGTCTAGGAGCTCAGACCTGATGGAAAGTAAAAGGTTACCACACAAACTAGGGACTGAAAGGTCAATTTATAAAAAGCCAAGTTTTTAGAGCTTTTCTAAAGGCCAACATTGTTGGGCAATTCTTTATCTCACCGGAAAGCAAGTTCCAGTTTTAACAGTCCCTATCTCTCTTGACGCTGGGAGTTTTCAGTGACCCAACCTCAGATTTCTAGTTGGTATATACCATTTCAGTTGCTTTTTCAAGAAGTCAGGTCCCAAACCATTGTGCCTTGAAGGCTAGACATTAGGCTTTGAATATGATTCTTTCCTTCACAGGGAGCCAATGCTGGGTCTTCAAGTTATGCGAGACCGGCTGGAATTTCGGGATATCCAGGAGCAGTCTAGCAGCTGCATTTTTAAGCCGTTGCAGATTTTGAAGGTGCTGCTTTTGGATCCCTACATACAACGCATTTCCATAGTCCAATTTGGACAATGCCATTGCTGTGACCAAGATTTCTCGGATGGAATTAAGGGGCGGATTTTTCTAATCATCTTCAGGAGGAAAAAGATTGAGGAAGTGAGGGAACTAATCTGATTTTTGAAGGTCAATTTATCGTCAAAGATAACGCCTACATTTTTTGCCTTATTTACCGGAGTTGGGGTGTCTCCCAGGCTGGTCGGCCACCATCTAGGTGTCCAGACGAGGTATCTGAGCCAAATAGGAGGACCATAGTCTTTCCGCTATTCAGTTTCAGGCAGTTCAGACTCATCCACTGAGGTACCTGAGTCATACAAAGATTAAAACGATCTGCTATCTCTTCAATGTTGCTGGATACTGACGCAAGTTGGGTGTCATTAGCTTACAAGACCACTGAGAAACCACATTGCCTGATTATTTTGGCCAAAGGGGATACAGATTGAACAACGTAGGGCTAAGGGCTGAGCCCTGTGGCACCCCACAAGGGAACAAAAACTGTTCTGAGGCAAAGGCTTCAACTAATTGGATTCTGTCAGAAAAGATGGAGGTCAACAGTTTAAGGGCCAATCCTCTAATGCCTAGTTCCTTAGAGTCTATTGATATAAATAGCGTGGTTCATCGTATCGAAGGCCGCCGACAGATCTAATAATATCAGTGCAGCCCTCCCCCAGCATCTAAAATAGATCTCAGTTCTTCAGTGGCCATAATCAAGGCTGTTTCTGTACTATGCCCCTACCGTAAACCATATTGCATTGGATCCAAAAGGTCCTCGGAGGTGCTCGGAGGAGATAAAGGTTGAGAGTTGCATATTTAATATTTTTTCCAGTACTTTTGCTGGGAAGGGTACTCTTGAGATGGGTCTATAGCTGCTAGGCTCAGGCAGGTCCAGATCAGATTTCTTCAGGAGCTGCAAGATTGAAGCTATTTTCCATGCAGCAGTGAAAATGGCTGAGCCAATGATCCCTTTAAACATGACTCATAATTGCTCACTGACCACTTACTTCAGGGACCATTTGCAATATTTTTGGAGGACAGGGATCTAGCGGGGCCCCAGAGTTGGAGGCCATAACCACCTGGATGATCTGCTATATGGGAGGTATAGAGAAACAAGTCAGCAGGCAAGAAGAGGAGAGTAGCATGCCCACTGAGGGCTTCCAATAGGGCTTTGAGGGGGGAGGTCGACCATCGGGAGGCCTGCCCCTGCCGGGGGATTTTAGGCCAGGGGGTGTAGCCCAGAGCCCAATTGGGCTTGTTGGGCTTCCCTTGGGCTAGGGTTGGGCTGGGGGCTATTTAGCCAGCCATTTTGTGGCACTGGCCACCATTTTGGTGGTAGTAACACGAAAGCCGGCTGGGTAGGGCAGGAGAGCAATTTTGTTGCATGATTAACCTGTGGCTTAACTGGTTGTGGTGGTGTTCGGCATTGTGCAGAGTAGGCAGTGTGAAATGTTCCTTAGGGTGCTCGGGATTTCATTGGTGGTTCAGCAATGGTGGCGGAGGATTCACGTGTGGCGGAGGCACTGTGTCTTTTGACAGAAGCTGGCCACATGGACATGCTGCAGCCTGCGATCGAGGTGAGACCCCCCCAGGCGGGCTGCAAGCGGTGTTGCGGCGGCGGTTCTTTTTTGTTCGCTACATTGCTGCGGTGGCCGTGCCTCTCGCAGAGTTGGGTGGGAGTGCCCGCACAGCCACGGTGGCTGCGCCTTCAAGTCGGATGGGTGGGGCGCGGCCGCACTGCTATGGCGGCTGCGCTCTTCGGGCATGTGGGGCCGCGACTCAGTGGAAAACTGGGGAGCGTGGCCGCACACCTACGGCGGCCACGCAGGTGCATGTGGCAGGGGGGCACGGCTGCAAGACCACAGTGGCTGCCCCTTTAGGGCATTCGCGAGGGGATAGGCAGACCGCGAAGGCACGGCCCACACTGAAATTTAAGGCTAGGGCTGGGGGGACCCCTTTGACATTGAAATTAGAGGGATCCGTTAGGGGCAGCGGGGGGTCCTCCCACACGGAATTAGGCAGCGGTGCAGTCTCCCCCCCTATTGCTAGATAGCAGTGAGGAGGAAGACCGGACAGGGGGGCAGGGGAGAGTGAGTTCTCCAGGGATGCAGGGGGGCTCAGGGCCAGGTCAGAGCAGCGTCAGGGATGGGGAGGTGGGTGGGGCAAAGGCAAACGGTTGGGGGGCGGGGTAGATTCAGGACCGGCTGCCAGTAGGTGGGAGTACAGCGGGGAGGCGGGGGTATTCAGGGGGCAAAGGACGCTGCAGCAGAGGGGGGCCCTCGGTGGGGGCCGATGCCGTCCCTGAAACTCAGGATTTGGGGGGTCGGCGGGTAGAAATAACCCCGGCATGTTGGACTCTACTTTCTTTTGGCAGGGACAGCAGGAGAGATGCTTGGGAGAGTTGCATGTGGCTCCACCCCACCGAGAGGATGGGCCAGCTCTGCCTCATGCGGGCGGCCGCGAGGGACTTGTGCAGCATGTTGGGAACATGCGGAGGGGCGGCCGGTCGCCGGTGCCCCGGCCCAGGTGGGTTGATGCGACCCGAGGGGGCAGGTTCAGGTTAACGCTGGTACATCCAGGGACAGAAGCAATCAGCGGGCGGGGCAGCAAAAGGGGAGCAGTAATTTAGGGGAGCTACTTCGTACATGCAGAGAGAGGGCAGGCTTGAGCAGGCTGGAGTCCACGGAGGGCGGCCTTTTGCCAAGCCGAGCAGACCGGAAAGTACATGCGTGTCTGGGCTGGAGTCCGAGGTGGACAGCCCTTTGCTGCTGGACTATGGCGAAGAGAGTGTGGAGGAAGGGGAGGTTGTGGAGGAGGGTCAGGCGGGAGAGAGGGGGAAGGCAAGTAATGTTGTATCTAGTCTCTTGCAGAGCGGCCCGGTCGAGCGGCACAAGGTGGACAGCGTGGCAGCCCCCCCTTCACCACTGGTTAGGTGGCGGGATCCGGTCAGGACGCCGACCTTGACGCAAGGTAAGGTATGGGAGTACACGCCGGGGGGGAAGAGGAGAGTTGGGACAGAGGGAGAGTCGGCAGGTGCTGGATTGACGGCCAGGGTGTCGGTGGGCACAGACGCAAGGGCGAGGGGGAGGAGGGGGACGTGTGCCTACAGAAAGGAGCGTATGTTAAGGACACAGGCATGGGGACTGACCCGCTGTGGCAAGGGGGTGAAACCGACAGGGCACCAACGGTTGGGGCCTTGGAGGGACAACCATTGTCAGGGGTGGTCGCTAGGGGTGGGATGGACGATGGAAGGATGGCAAAGAAAGAAGGGAAAGAGAGTCACGAGGTGCCTGTTAAGAAGCTACCGTACATGGGAATCACGAAGCCTCTGGTGGCCCATCTCACACTGCCCACCAATGAGAAAATTTGGAAGGGCGAATACGTTGACATGCTGTGGTTGCTACATAGAGAGCTCACAGCAAAAGAAGGGTTCAAGGAGGAAGAGATAGTGCTGGCCAAGAGACCGAGGGTGCCTATGACCATTGAGAATTGGTCGGCAGCATTTTTGATATTCGCTAGTGTGTACTGTGAGAAGTACCCCAAGAGATCCTTGGCATTGTTCAAGTACATTGACGTGATCAGGCGGGTGCAGGTCACGTATGGCGGGTACGCATGGTCACATTACGATGAGGAGTTTCGGGCCCGGTTGGCCTGGGACCCAGAGGCGAAATGGGGAGAAATAGACTCAGACCTGTATCAGCAGACAATGGGGGAGGCCAAGTTCGGGAAAACGATATATACAGCAAGCTGCATCCCCTTAGCCCCTTCCCACTTTTATAACTGCCTCATCTGTCGGGCGGTGGGGGCAGCCGGGAGCAGCACTGGGGGCACAGTGGGAGCATTCTGGGATTTCAACAAAGGCAGGTGCGCCAGGCAATATTGCAAGTTTGAGCACAAGTGTTCCTGGTGTGCAAAGAAACACCCCGTGGTGCAATGCTGGGGTACAGGTAACGGGGGACAAGGACAGGGGTCCAACCAGGTTGGGCAACAACCGACGGGGGGGAGGGGAGAACGAGGTGGATGGGGGACTTTGGGCAAAGGCTTATACTCCCATTAAACGTGGTTGTCGTGGATTGAGGACGCTGCAAGGTTGCAACAGGGTTTTCAAGAAAGGTTCAGGCTGGGCTTTGAGGGTCAGCGGGCAGCTAGGTTGGTGGAGAACCTGAAGTCCGCATAGTCATATGGTACTGTGGTTTGGGACAAATTGTTCAAAGAGGTCCGCGAGGGGTGCATGGTGGGTCCTTTTAGGAGTAGCCCCATTCGGGAGTTGATCATCTTGCCAATTGGGGTGGTGCCAAAGAAGGAACGGGGGCAGTACCGGTTGATTCAGCACCTGTCATGGCCGGAGGGGGCATCGTTGAATGATTTCATAGCGTCTGAGTTGTTCTCGGTATCCTACTCCTCAGTGGACGTGGCAGCTGGTCACGGCGGTGGGGGCGGGCGCCCTTATGGCGAAATGCGACATAAAGTCTGCATTTTGGTTACTCCCTGTACATCCGGAGGATTACCAGTTGTTGGGAATCCAGTTTGACGGATCTGTCTTCATAGACAAGGCGCTACCCATGGGCTGTTCCATATCATGCGCCTTGTTTGAGCTCTTCAGCACATTTTTGCAGTGGGCGTTTTCCTGGCTCACGGGCAAAGTGACGGTGGCTCTCTATCTGGATTACTTTTTCCTGGTGAGATTGCCCTGTTCGGCGAACTGCCAACAGCAGCACGCTAGTTTTGAAAAGCTCATGGGCTACCTGGGCGTGCCACTGGCGCCAGAGAAGACGCAAGGTCCCAGTACGGTGTTGTCATTTCTTGGCATCGAACTGGGTTTAGTAGCGATGGATGCCCATTTGCCGGAGGACAAGAGAGCACATATGCTGTTGTTGATCGAAGCTTGCTGACTAAAAGGAAGGTGACAGTCAGAGAGGTACAGGTCCTGTTGGGGCACCTGAACTTCGCGTGCAGGGTTGTGAGCGCGGGCCACACGTTTTGCAGGCGGTTAGGTTTGACGCTCCCACATCACCACATGCGTTTAGCGGCTGGCACTAAGGAGGACCTGCGCATGTGGTGGACCTTTTTGGAACGCTTTAGCGGCATTCCCATGGCACCTCAGGTGGACTGGGAATGGGATGTTGCCATATCCTCGTACGCGGCCGGGGCAGGAGGTATTGGCCTCTACTGGCAGGGGCGGTGGTGCATGGATGAATGGCCAACACATTGGAAAAATGGGGGGAGAAGCATTGCATTTCTGGAACTATTTCCTTTGGTGGTGGCCATGACAGTGTGGATTTGAGATTTAGCGCACAGAAAAGTGATCTTCAAAGTGGACAATATGTCAGTTGTGCAGGTGAACAGGCAATCAGCCAGGGATGCGCAAGTTCTCAAGTTGTTGAGGGTTTTTGTGCTGCAATGTTTGGAACATGATATCCTGTTTCAAGCCAGACATGTGCCAGGAGTGGACAATGACATTGCGGATGCTATGTCTTGTTCACAGTGGCAGAGGTTCCATGGGTTAGCCACGGAGGCGGACGAGGTCAGGACGCCGGTACCAGCGGGGATGTGGTCAGTAGGAGACAGAGGGTCGTTCAGTTGGTAAGAGGGTCAGTGGCCCCATCCACGTGGAAGGAATACAAACAGGCGTGGTGAGAGTTCCTGGACGGTGGCGCAACGCCGGGGGAGCAATGGGTGCGGGAGGAGCAGGTAGTTCAATTCATATTGTCCATGATTGACAGGGGTCTGTCCAGGATGATGATACCAGGCAAACTGTTGGCTATGGCCTTCATGGAGAAACTGTGGTTGGGCTTTGCGCCGTCAGTGGGGGAGTTGGGTACTTGACTGCTGGAAGGCTGGGCAAGGGAGAGGGGCAGCAGATCACAACGGAGGAACCCATTATCGGCCGTGATCCTGGCTGGTTTGATTCCGGTCTTGCCCCTGATATGCCGCAATACATAAGAGATAATTTTGTTCTCCACATTAATTTCGTGGATGTACTTCTGGGCCTTTCGGGTCTCGGAGTTGTTGGGCGCGAGATGGAGGTGGGGTGTGCAGTGGGGGAGGTGGAACTGAGGGAGAACGTGGTGGCGGTAGGACTCAAACGTTCCAAGACAGACCAACGGAGGTTGGGGACTTGGGTGGTCATGGGGGCGATGGTGGACAAGGCGGTGTGCCCTGCTGCTGGCGGTGTGCCCCGCTGCCTGGAGCGGGAAGTTGGCTAGTGGGGGGAGCGGGATGACAGGGAGGTATTCCAGCACAAAGGGGCCAGCAGGGTATCAGCTTCACAGCTCCTTTGGGTTTTGAGGCGGGCACTCCAGGGATTGGGCGAAGACCCCGGGCTCTTTGGGACTGCATCAGGGCGGCCACGGACGCAGCCAAGAAGGGATGAGGAGGGAGGAGCTTATGCGCTTGGGGCGTTGGAAATTGGATTGCTTTAAAACATACATCCGTTTGAGGAGGCTCTGGGGCGCGGGAAGCATAATGTGCATTTCCTTCCACATATATGTGTCTTTGCAGGTGCAGTGGCGGGGCCTGCGGCTGTTGTCTATATACATCGTAGGACATTCATTTGTGAAAAGGGCTGAAGGTTATGAGTATGGGAAAGGAAATGGTTTGAATTTGGGTTTGGACCCACAGTTGTTTCGGTGTCTTTGGTGGGGCAAAGGGAGTATGAGATGGCATGAGTTGGCATGAGTTGTTCCCAGTTTTGAATTGGGCGGTCAGAGGTGGAGTTTGCCCGGATGTTTTGCTTATCCATGTGGGGGAGAATGACTTGGTGCAGTGTAAGGAGCTCGCCCTGTTAAAACAGATGAAAAGAGACATCTTAGAGATCAAACAGCAGTGGTCAGGGTGTTACATGGTTTGGTCAGAATTTATTCCCTGGAGGCAGTGGAGGGGAGCAGACCTGCCAGCTGCAGTAGACAAAGCAAGGAGGAGGTGTAAGAATTATTTTCAGGGGGCAGTGGTCGGGTTTGTTGGGAACAGGTGCACCGGGGGAAAGAATGTAAGTTTGGTTGTCGCTTGAAGCAGGTGCTGGTTTATATTTGAATTGTTGTGATATTTGGAGAACTTTTCCTGGGTAATAGTTGCCAGGTCTGTTTACAGTTACAGTTTATGGGTTGGAAAAGGTCACTGGAAGCACGCAGGTACGGGAAGTAGCATAGAAAGGTTATATAGTTAACTAGGTTACGAAAGGTTAAGAAGTTGCAAGTTCTGGGGTTTTTTAAATGTTGTAAACGGGGAAACTTTAGGGGAGGGGGTGGGGGTAAGGTAGGAAGTAAATATTTAGTGAGGTTTCGTTTTGTACGGCACAGGCCAAGGAATTGTTTTGTAAGGTGCGTCTGTCTTCAATAAAGTGGCCTTTTTCAACTAACAATCGAGTCTGTAGTCTGTGCTGCACCCCCCCTGTTTGGCCCAATCAATGTATTGCCATATCCACTAAGATCTTTATACACTGCCTCCACTTTGTCCCTAAAAAATGTAAGCCAGTAGATTGCAGTAATCATTGCTGCTATCCATCCTTGGAGGCTCTGGGAGTTTAGCTAGGCTTTTCACTGTTAGAAACAATTCCTTGGTTGAATTCTTTGCCTGTTGTATTTTTGATGTAAAGTATTTGCTTTTTTCTTCCTTCAGAAGTAATTGTCAGGGTTTAGAACTGCGCCTGCCTGAACTACATATCCCATGAATCCCTAGCCTTGGACTACATCTCCCATGAGCCTCTGCTGCTCGGGATATAGCAAGTCCAGGATGTGAAGGGAGTGTACTTGATTTTGACCTGTTCCCAGCGGGAGCGCCTGGCTCTCGCGTCTCTGATTTTCCTCGAGGCTGTATCTTCGTGAACGGCTGCTTGCTGAGAAGACTTCGACCTGGTAAAGTTCAGCGCCTTCTGGTTGGGGGCGTTGCTTTGAAAAATGAAGAGCGGTTAGCTCTTGAACTTGGCAATATTGCTGTTCTCCTGTTTGGGCTCGTAATGTCATTTCGCCGTGAGGGAGAATATTACATTGTTTGACCGCTATTGTTCTGTGGCCAAGTGGGTCAGTCCAGTGGCGGAATGCAGGGGGGGCTCCTCCTCATTGCCGTCATGAATCTATAACGTCTGGAGTTATATTCATATTTTGGAATACAAATGCCAAAGCGGGCGGCAGTGGTGCTGGAACTACGCCCTACCGTGTTTGGTTGTTTCTTATCACTAACATTTGCACTTTTGATTTCCATCGGTGTGGATGAGGAAATCTGCACCGGTTGCTTAGGTACCGCCTCGGGATTTTGTTTTGCTGACATACAAATTATTCACCTTTAAGGAGTTTGGACTATAGTCATGTTTAGTGCCTTAACTAGCATGGCTGCTTTATGTCGGGGTTATTAACTCCCCAGGGGTATGTACCATGCCTTAGCGTTTAATACATAGAATCATGTGGCAAAGACAGACAGTATAGACTAACGATGATCTTTGTGTTGTTTAAAGGAAGGAAGGTGTAAGGAGTTTGTTGCTGGCTGGAAGCTCAGAAGCCTAACCAGGGCAGGTGACATTCCATTCTATTAGCGAGAAATTAATGAGAGTAGGTTTAAGGAATTGTATTAACCTATTGCATTTTGTTTTACAGCTTCCCTTTCCCAGCAGTCCCCTTCCTTTCCTTTCCCGGTTTTTTCCCGTTTGGGGTGTTTTCCCTCACCGTATCACTTGAACACCCTGTGTTTACATATCAGGGTGTTCGGGAGGTCCGGAGGTGGAGCTTTATCACGGTGCACTGATCCTGCGGAGTGCCAACCTTGACAGTAATTTCTTATAATCAGTCAATGATTGCTTATATTGTATTTTATCAGTTGTATCATTCTTCAGTCTCCACCTTCTTTAATTCCTTCTACAGATCTGTTTCTGATTTCTTAATTTCCCAGAGGACCAGGGATCCAATGGCTTATACCGCCTATTAGAGATGGTCTTGATGGGGGCCAAAGGATCCACTGCATTTTTAATCCAGGTAGAACATCTGTAAGCTGCTGTGTTATCGTCTGTAGACAGGTCTGGCTGGGTTCTAGCTAGGGAAGCTTGAAAGGAGGGTGTGTCAATGATGCTTCAGTCCCGCCCTTTGTCTATGACACCAGGGCTGCAAGAATTTGTAGAGTGTTTGTTGATACTCACAGAGAACATTATAGCCTTATGATCTGACCATGGGACAGATACTACTTCTAACACCTTTAAATTGGGGTCAGACGTAAATATACCATCTAATGTGTGTCCTGCCTTGTGAGTAGCTTGTTCAACAATCTGTCTAAGAGAAAAGCCGGCCATACGTCTGCCAGGAGAGCTGTGTCATGTTCATCCTGTTTTTCTAAATGATAATTAAAATTTCCTAGCATGGAAAAGTCAGCTGCAGCACAGCTAGATTAAATGAATGGAATGATGGAATCTAAAAAAGTGGCTCTAACCCCGGGTGGCCTATATACCAACACGCCCTTGAATGCATAGGTTGGACTTATCCGAAAGGACATGACTTCACAATCTGTTGTGCTTCCTCCTGCTGAGCCAGAGACTACTAAGTGATCTCTGTATATAATTGCTAGGTCCCGCCCCTCTTGTCAGCCCAGTCGGCTTTAAGAATAGCACAGCCCGCTCGGAAGGCCTGCCCAGATCTATATTTGCGGTTTTATCAGATCAAGTTTCGGTCACATATGCTAGATCCAGTTTGTGGGAGCCTACCATCTCTGCAAATTCCACATTGTGTTTAACCAGGGACCATGCATTAATATGCATTGCCGAGATCAACTTTGTGTCTCTTGCGTGCGGCTGTTTGTGAGGTCTTATAGTCGAGCATTTTTTGATTTTGGCAAAGCTAAAAGTTAGCTTGCACTGTTTACACTGTCTAGGTTCACTCTGTAAGTCAAGTGTGCACATAGACTTATTATCTGCCCTGTTAAATGTCAGTAAAGCCTCTCTGGAATATTTGCGACCAGACCCATCACCATTCAGAAAACGGGCTGGATGGGCGCAGACGGGCTTGCTTTCGGCACGCCTTAGACGCGCCCGCTGTGCGGCATCTACGCGCATCCGCTCAGGCATCTCCCTGAATAGGTGGAAACAACACTCCGCCCCACCCGGAAATGTGTGCGTAGTGCGGTGCGTGGCCGGAAAGGCACATTTGATCTAATACGCCCTCCATTCAATCAGCACCAGCAGTGATGGAATGGGGCTCAGATTGTGAATGCCAAGCAAAGTAAATGTGCAATGTGCAGATAAGCAATTTTAAGATAGCAATTTAAAACCGGAATGCAAAGGTAAATGTGCAAATGAGCAAATTCAAAATAGCAATTTAAAAACCACTGTTCGTAATGGCAAACGAAAACTAATGGCCCTTAGATTCTAGAAGTCTGACGCCTTACAGCAGTTCATTCAAGGTAAGGAATGGCTACAAGGTATTTTGTTCATAAACTTAGTACCTATGATTTAACACATATCATTCTAGGGTTGTTCAAGCAATTGAACCCAATGGTATCCACAGGATAACTAAATCATTTTTCAGTTGTTCAAAAGTTTAACAAGCAAAATGAACTGAAGAAAACAAAAAAGGTAAAGTAAGCACACAGCAAACTAATTTGATCTGAAAAATTATTTAGTATTGACTCAATCAAAGGAAACAAATCACGGGGATAAAAAAGAAACAAATCCAGTAATCACAGTTATGAATGGATGTACATACAAATCAACAAATCAATTCATAACATATCTACAACTCCATAGATAATAGAAGAAGACCAAGTTCAGTGATGTACAAAGGTGTCCTTCAAGCAATAGTGCTGTGGAGATGGAGATTGGGTCGACATTTCGGTCTTGCTTGTTGAGATCTATAAGACCATCATCAGGACTAGTTTTTTCAAAAAGAGCCCCCTATATAGAAAGCAATTGTATAGAATTACTGTGGTGTTTCAATTGTGTATATGAAAACAACAATAAGCTGCTAAACTAGGTTTTGTCAGAAGCTGTAGGCTTCACATCCTAGTGATGTGACTTAAATACCTATGTCAACCAATGCAGTGCTTCAAGCTTCAAGGTGTGCAGAATGTGGCAGCATGAATAGTCACAAAGTTACTTTTTTCTTGTTGCTTCATCTGTTTGGAATGCACTCTGTCTTGGCCCGTGCAAAATAGAGAACCAGACTATTAAAATTCACATATTTAATTGATTATCTTCATATCTTTACTGATGTTTAGTCAGATCAGAGCCAAGATGCCTGAGAGTGTTTGTTTCCCTTTTTAAGTAACAACTACAGAGGTTTTCAATATATTTAGTGGGTGGCCTTAGGCACTAAATGCAAGGCTAATGGCAATTTTAGAAGAAATCGAGCATAAATTATGGGTTGTGGCTTTGTCTTTGGTGATGGAGAATTAGCACCTGAGGGATAGCTTGGGTGTGTTTTTGCCTGACCCAAGGGTAGAATGAAAGATATCTTTGTTATGTGATGCCTGAAAATCTAATTCACGTCTAATCAGAATCATAATTCTTCTGCCTAAAACATGATCAGCTTCTCAGAGTGCGTTTGGCTTGTGTTTTTTTTCTGGGATGAGGACTGTGCAGAGTAAATACACCAGAGCTTCCATTGTGTAGGCATTGCATCACAGCATCCTGCCTCTTCAAACTATGCGTATGTTGGCAGCAAAATGTTTGAGAGCTTTTTCTGCTGTCAAACTAAGCCTGGGTCTGTCGAAAACAGCATAACTCTGATATTGTGTCAATGAAAACATTATTTTATGCACTACTTAAAGCAGTGTTATAATGACAAATTGGTAAGTAAGCCTTTTGTTTGCCTGGTGTCTCTCTTGTGCCCATTCAAAGGTGTCCTTTTCACTACCTAGGCAAGACTAATTGGTATAATTAAAATAGACATTTAGTAACAACCACTTTAGAGAATAGGGTCATTCTTCCCAAAGGAATTCTGCAGAAATGTTTAATATATTTTTTATTTCATAGTGCACATTGGCCCTGCAGGATTTAATAACAACATTGACATTTAGTGGACACTATATGTGGGGGGAGGAGGGGGGGCTTCAGAACAGAATTGAAAGTACGTTTTTTGTTATTGGTAGAAATGGGGGTCGCTAGTTGGCAGGTTTTTACACTGTCCGAGTAGGGACACTTCTTCCCAGGCAGCATAAGGGGGATAGACTTCTAGAATAACCCCTACTCACCCCCTTGGTAGCTTGGCATGAGCAGTCAGGCTTATCTCAGAGGCAGTGTTTCAGGCATTTGCACATAACTTACAATAATACAGTGAAAAAGCTACAAAAGGACGCCATAGCAGTTTTAGAAACATATCCAATATTTTATCTGTACAAACAAGATCATAGACAATAAAAATCCACCATACAGTAATCAAAATATGCACTTTGCAAGAATAGCCTTAAAAATGCAGTTCCTTGAAGTTGGTAGCCCTGTCCAGTGCTTCAGCGGTGCTGAAAACAACCAAATACAACAGTTGCGGTCGACCGCGTTGGTGCGGACTAGCATCGGTGTGAGAAGACTTCTAAACATTAACTTTGTTCTAGCTGACCGCGGAGGTGTGGGCCGACGGCAGCAGTCCTCGACGCTGCAGTATGAAGCTGTGCGGTGCAGTGTGCGGTGCACTCAGATTGCGGTGGAGGCAGTTGCTCGTGGAGGTCATCCAGCTGCGACAGGAGAACAGGGCAGTGGTGCAAAGCAGGGCGGTGCTCATTGTGGGGCTGACGGTCACTGTGCAAGCGACGGCATCCTTCGAAGATCTGTGGTCAAAGGGGCTGGCGATGGTAGGCCGTGGCTGCGGTGTGAGATGGTTCTTCTTGTAGTTTTCGAGCGGTGCCCCCAGACCACGGGGCAGACCATGGCAGCGATGTCAGCTGGGAACGGCATAATTCGTGAGACCAGGGCGGTGGAATGAAGCGAGGTGTTGCAGAGTGCGTTGCCCACTGTTCACGGTCTAAGCAGGGGCTTGTTGGTGGCAGTGGTCATCACCGTCGATGAGACCAGGTTTGCGGTGCGAAGTGCGGTGGTGCCCTCTGCAGTGCCTTCTTGTCACGGTAGCGCTGACGGCGTGGGGTTGCGGTTTCCCTCTGTGGCAACTGAGACACTAGTTTCCAGAGGCGGTAGCCAGAGGAAGGTAAAGTCTTTGCTGTTCCTGAGACTTCTTGGACAGGGAGCAAGCTCTACCTCAAGCCCTTGGGCAAACTCAAACAAAGCAGTTGCAGAAATGTCAATCCAGTTCTTTCTCTTCCCGACAGAAGCAGCCACTGCAGACCAACATAGTTAAGCACCCAGCAAAGTGGTAGTTCCTCCTCACAGCTTCTCCGGCTCTTCTTCTTGGCAGGTTCCTTGATCCAAAAGATTTCTAAAGTCATGGGGTCAGAACCCAAACATTTATACCACATTTACTCTTTGTTCTCTTAGTGGCAAGGGCCTCTGAGCCCAGTCCAAACCAGTTCTGCCCTCTCCGGTCCATCTTCACTACAGGAGGTGGAGATAGCATTGTGCACCTGAGACAGGCCTATTCAGGTGCAAGGAAAACTCCTCCCAATACTCTAAATGCATCCCAGGTTCATTCAGCTCAGCTTTGAGTCACCCAGGAAAGGCAGGATACACCTCAACCCCCCCCCCCCCAAATTGGCTGTCTACATTGAATGCACATCCCCAGCCCCTGTCACTCTAAAACCAGACAGTCAATATATAAACCAGCAGAGGCACATAGAATGGTTAGGCAAGAAAATACCCACTTTCTAAAAGTGGTATTTTCCAACACATAGTATAAAGTAATATTTTCTACAAGATGCATTTTTAAATCCTTGAGTTCAGGCATACCAAACTATTTTTCTCTATCTTGTCCCAATGAAAAGTTAGGTTTGAGAGCGGTTACAGAGCAACTCCCATGTTAGCCTATGGGACAGATAGCCTGTCAATAGTGAGAACTGAAATTGGTGGTATTTGACTATCAGGACATGTTTCACACACGCCAGGACATGTCTTACCTTTCACATACTTTGCACCCTGACCTTGGGCCTACCTGAGGGGTGCCTTACATGTGAGAAAAGGGAAGGTTAGGGCTTGGCAAGTAGATGTACTTGCCAGGTCGACATGGCAGTAAAAACAGCATGCTGACACTCTGGTGGCAGGTCTCAGACACCTTTGAAAGGCTGCTTATTTGGTTGGCACAAACAGTGCTGCAGGCAAACAAGCAGCATTTGATTTACAGGCCCTGGGAATACATTGTGCTCTATACTAGAGACTTAGTAGTCAAACAAATAAGCCAAACATGGAAACACCAATCCATAAACATAATTTACCACAGGAGCACTTGCACTCTAACACAGAACAACAGTGAGAAAGTGCGCAAAGGCACTAAACCAGCAAAACAAAGTCCACCATGCCATTCAAAACAGGAGGCCAGAAAGCAAAAAGACAGGGGAAACACGCCAAAAGATGCCAGGTCAAACACTTATTATATAATATTAAGAGGCCTTATTTCTCCTATAGATGGAGTGATCTCTTTGCAGGACATTTCCCATCAGTCATACCTTCTATGTGTTCTGGAGATTGAAGGTAATTCCTTTGTATGCTAGAACACCATTTGTTTCAAAGTTATTTCAAGTCAACTGCCTATTTAGCCAGTTATTTAGGCCTAGTGGTTTCCTCATGGATGTAGCTCTGTCATCTCACATGAGAAGTGCTCAACACAGAAGCTATTTTGCTGTTTCATTTTGATTTACAATGGGCAGAGTAATTGGCAGGTGGTAATATTGCCAACTGATTGCCACTTACTTATTCAGTCATAGAAGGAATGGAAAATACGTTAGGAAACTAGCCCATGACTTGCCAGTCAAACACCTCGATATCACGTGCATTTATCTACTAAGTTCTATATTCTGAGACATGTACACATGTGCAGCATTCAACAAGCATTTATTGAAAATTTACCTTTGGTCAATAGTCAGACAGCAGCTCCTTTCTGAAGATGGAGTTAAAGATGTTTCGCGAGCTCATTGTCAATTCACAGAAGGAATTTTCGTAGCACTGGCAAAAAGGGCCATTGTCCTGAAACAACTTCACAAAAACTGATTCTAAAGTATTTTGCATTGCAATCTGTAAATGCAGCTTTATAGTTGCCAGACATTATTCATTTACATATTTTTTTGTTTTACAAATCTTTTCATTAACATTGCTCATATCATCAAACAAAACATGACAATCATGTTAGTGCATGTGGTAGAATCGCAGTCTACAGTATAGAATAGAATCTCCAATGGTTCATTTGTATTTTTAACGATCTCTTCCTGTAGTCTATTAAACATTGTTGAATCCACTAAAACATGTCAGTAGCTAATAAACATTGTCAAATCCAGGGTTTGAGCAATATGTTTAAAATTTACAATGTATTGCTATATTCTTGTATTGGCTTAGGGATAGTGCTGGACCGTTGTTTTAAATGTTAGCACCAACTCCATGTATTGTCCTGTTAGCCCATTCCCTGAACTTCAGGTCTAATTGAGCCACTGATCTCCAGACAATTGATCCTTGAAAACGATTGTGTAAATAGTCGATCCAGCTTTCAGTGCTTTCTAGAAATGATTTTTTTTAAATTCGTAAGCCAATTGATCTCGCATATGTGGGAGGTATTGGCTTTGCCAATGTCTTTTAGCCATGTTGTAGAGCAGCGTGGCTGCTATGTAGCATGGTATAAAAGTAATTTATAAAAGTGCTATAAAAGTTATTTTTAAAAAGTGCTATCATAGTGCTTATTTCAGCTTTTCCAAAACTCGGCCGGGCGCCTTTTAAGTATGGTCCCGTGGAGATCTTCCATTTCCCCCTTTCTTAAAGACTTACACTGGCTCTGCATTGAAAGCTGAGTCAAATTTAAGGCCCTCTGCTTTATGTATTAGATCAAGCAGGGGTTAGCTCCGGCCTATCTCCAGTCTCTTGTCCAACAATGCTCTCCATCTCGCCTTCTCAGATCCTCATCTCAAGGGAACTTTCTGATTCCACGTTTCAAATTGAGTAGAATGGGCGGACGCTCCTTCTCTTGTTTGGCTCCAAGGCTGTAGAATTCTCTCCCAGTCACGCTGAAACTCGAGCCATCTTTGACGAAATTTCGCAGAGACCTTAAAACCTGGCTCTTCCCTCAATGATAATTGTCGGATTCACTTTAGTGCTACCTCAAGCGGCGCCGGGAGACCTCATGTGGGTAGCTGAGCGCCTTACAAATGTAATTACAAATACAAATACAAATTATTTTTCTTATGGCGGGTAGGTGGGGGACATCACAGGCAATGGGACAATAGTGTGTGGGAGGAAAGAGCAAGCATAGACAACTGGAAGATGGAGAGGGGGAGGGAAGAGGCACGTGGACTGTGGGGTTTGAAGGGAAAAAGCAGCAAGGACAATGGGAGGGTGGGGATGGGAGGGAAGAAGCAACACGGGCAATGGAGGGATTGAGGTGGGAGTGAAAAAGCAACACGGGAATGGGAGGGAAGAAGCAGCTTGATGGGAAGAATAAATAATAAAAGAAGCAGTAGCACAACAGGATGAAGACATTTTTTTTTACAATTGTACCTCAAACACAGCGGAAGCAGCGAAAGGGCACTAATCAAGGTGAAGCAATCAGAACGTATTCCATGCTCAGCAAGAAAGAAGAGGAAGTGAAGCCGGAATCATCTAACCAATTAATGAACATCAAGTAAGAGAGACATGGAAGTCAACAAATGGGAAGCAGTGGGCAGGCTCTAAGTTCCCTGTAAAAAACAATATCTCTTGGATGCAAGGAAGCATGCACTTTCCCAGGTGAGACCTAAAAGACAAATGTTCTGAAATGACACTCATAAAAAATTCCAGTACTTTCATTATGTATCTCACCAGGTGTTTTGCAAGTTTACCTGTCTCAAGAAACGTTTGAGAAAGTGGTGGCAAAACTGCCCCCAAAATGTCTTGAAAAGCCATAGGTGCTACAGGCAGTTCAGGCTGTTGGTGTGTGATTGGTCATGAGCTGAGTACAAGCACAACCATGAAGGCTTCATCAGGTACATTGATTTTTCATGGTGTCTATCTTAGTTTTGAGAACCATGTAATTAAATCAAGCCTCGCACTTGCCAGTAGATTTGTACAAAAGGCAATGTTTATGTGGGTCAAAGACAACTCTTAAAAGTCCTATGGGGACTACTATTGATTTTAAAATGCTGGTTGTTTACTAATTAATAAACCAATGTGCTTGATCATTAGCACAAGCTTTGTTATTTGCTGCTCTCTATTACAAGATACCTTCTTTGGCCTAAAATTGCCGTACCCATTCTAATTAAAGTTAATTCAATGTATTCAAGACCTCAGCTGATGGCCAAAAACACCACAAACATCAGAAACAAAAAGAGAACAAGAAAAAAGTTATACAATGCTGAAAATAAATAATGTACCAACACGAAAAACTTGCTAATCAGAAGAGCTAGTTGGAGTTATAATAAATTCCAAAGCTTCTTTTGCAGTCATTAATTTGTCGCAAAGAAATATGGGGCTTATTTACAAGAGGCCTGCATCACAGGAGCATAATTTTTTTTGAAGCTCTAGTGGCGCAGACCTGTCACTCATATCTATGAGGCAATGCAAAGCCACCTTGCGTGTCTTTGCGTGGTCTCTAGATATGGAGTAAGCAAGGCAGCACAAAGCGCTGTGGGCCTCATTTATGAGGCTGTGAGTCACTTTTACGCTGCCGGTGCATCACTTTTTGTGACGCACCAGTGGCGTAAAAAATGCGCCTTGTTGCGCCATATTTACAAAGTGACGCATCTATGTAGATGCGTCACTTTGTAAACCCCTGCGCCACATTATACCTGCTCCAGGTATAATGTATGCAAGGGGGGCGTATTGACGCAAGAAAGCTTCATGGAAGTGACGCAGTGAAATCAATGAGATTTCACTGCGCCACTTCTAAGACTCAAATGCGTCAAAATCTTATGCCTTCCTCACAGCAGTCGTAAGACTGACGCAGGCCTTTTCACATGGCACTTTTGCGCCCACAGATGCGTCAGAAATACTGACGTTTCTGTAACTCCTTGCGACATGATGCGTCATACTGTAAATATGACGCTTCATTGGTGTCGCAAGGAGGGTGCAATGAAAAGTGACGCATCTCTGTTTTCATGCAGCGATGCATCACTTTTCATAAATGAGGCCCTGTGTTCCCTCACTTTGCGTAAAGGTGTTTCATGGGCACTGCGGTGGGTGTTCCCACGCAACACCCATGAATTTTGATGCTGCCCCACATTTACAAAATCACGTAAACCTGGGGCAGCGCCAAAACCTTATGTCTCCCCAGAGCAGGCATAATATGGAGAAATGTTTTTATTTCTCCTCATTTTTTCCTCTTTCCATGTGTGCTGCATTCTGTAGCGTGCATAGAATTAGGAAAACACCACTCTGGATTGTTTTTGTGCAGGAAGATGTCCCTTCCTGCTCACTACAATCCTGCCAACAATGCAGACACCCTTGTACCATGGTGCAATGGTGCCTGTGTTGGCGCTAGGCACCAAATTGAGCACTGGAGCTGGCTAAAAGGACAGGAATACACAGCATCTTGTAAATATGGTGCATTTTTGCCCCTTCACATTGGCATAGGGCAGCACAGCAAAAAGACTTGTGGCACTGCCACACGCAATTTTGTTTGTAAATTAGGCCCTCTATTGGTAAGAAACCATACATGGGGAGAGGAGTTGGCCTAACGGCTAGGGCGCTCGACCTCGGACCTGGGGATCTGGGTCCGAGTCTCGGTAACGACGCCAAAACCTCCTGTGATTCTGGGCAAATCACTTAATCTCCCCGTGCCTAAAATGAAAGTGTGTCCTCATGTAACGTAACTGGAAAATATGTAAAGCGCTCTGATACCTGATTCGGTTCGGGTCTAGTTCGCGCTATATAAAACTCTACAAAAAAAATTAAAATAATAATACACAAGCTGTATGTAGCTTAGGACAAACAAAGCATGATTCATGTCATGACTTGCATTGTAGCATGAGGAGCACCAATTGATACCAAGAAGCAGGGGATTAATTGTCACAATATTCTATGAGGCTTATTTACGAGCCCTCTGCCTTCTGCAGCACACATAGAAGAGGAAAATGCCTCTTCAGATTTTTTGTGTGCAGGAAGGTGCCCCTTCCTGTACAAAAACAACCCTGCCGACAACTTGCACTAGGATGCCAAAATGGCGCCAGCGCATGGAGAAAGGACAGGAATGCACATAGTATATAAATAAGGGGCATTCCTGCCCTTTCACTTTGGCATAGGGCAGTGCAGCAGGATGACTTGCTGCACTGCCCTACGCCAGATCCTCTAAATAAGGCCCCATGTTTATACCTCTGCCTCCGATGCTTTTAATTGCTCAAATCGAACCACTTGTATTCAAATATGTGTATAGTGCCTCACTGCAAGGAAGTCTATAGACTTTTAAAAACAAATACGGACTTGCACATTGTATTTGCAGTTTCAAGGTTTTTGTGTCATCTGTGGTGGGCAAGGACAGAAATTTTAAAATCAGGATGATTTTTAAATTATTTATTATTGTCACTTTTGTAAAAATTGAATTTCCCTGGTTTTTAACGTTTTTAAATATTGCTAAATGTTTTATTCCTTCTGCTTCTTTTATGGCTTATGCTGAAATAAAGAATTTTTGACTGATATAGTGCCTCAATATACCATATAACGTTGATTATTAGCACTCTCATTGTTGATAGAAAATAGATATTTGGCGCACATGGAGCGTTGAAGTCATTTCGCCCGGCATCGTGAAATTTATGGAGGGAGGAAGATAAGATTGACAACTGACAGTCTAAACATGAGAATGCCTTTTCTTCTTCACAACTGATATTTTTTGTTCAAATGTGCATCAAATGCTAAAAATATGCCTCGCCAGAATCAAAGCCTGTCCGGAGAGTTCTCTGTTTAGAAATGTTCCTTGGTGCTTCAGATTGTCCAACATCTTGTTCTTCTTGAAGGAGCAGGGAGCAGGCAGAATATATTAATTATAAGACGTTTCAAAATTCTTCATGATACATGTCTGTTTCAAAAATTATAACGAGACCTTAAACCCGGCCTTAATGAAAAAAGCTCTCTTCAAAACCCCAGGACAAATGAGCTGAAACAAATGAGCATCAGCTCATTATTTTAAGAAAAGAAAGAAAATATATATAAAAATCATTAGTGGCTCGTGTCCCAGCAGAATGGCGATGCCAGGGGGTGGGGGCGGGGGCGGGCGGAGCACAAACAAAGACACAAATTAAAACGTACCTGCCGCTTCGGCGCATCTAGCTCTTCTGCTCCGTCGTCACTAGTGCAGGCTCCCAGAATCCCCTGTGGCCAATCCTGACACTGCTTTCATGATGCTGAAAGCAGCATCAGGATTGGCCTGAGCGCTGAGAATTTGCACTCCCAGTGGTACTGGGAGCCTGTGATTCCTCTTTTCAACACAGCAATTCAGCTGGGGTTGGTGAGAGCTTCACTGCACATGACGAGTTGGCCGGCCTGAGACGGCGGCTAAAATCTTAATGCACAGTGACAACAGTGCCCTGCTCACCACGCCCCCTCCATGACAGCTCCACCCCCAAGCCTCGCTAGTGTAAGAAAAATAAAATGATATTAAATACTTTTGTTATCGTTTTCTTTTTCTAACTTTTGAGGCTGACGGGGGCAACGATCCTCTGCCACAGAAGAGCAGCCATCGATTATAAAAATGGTCACTTAGGGGGAGGAGCTACGCGCGCATCCAAGATGCCCGCGTGAGCCCGGGGCTCCCGAGACCCTCGCCACCTCCCGCAACTATCCTGAATATTATCCTGCCAACATCGACGGGCTATTGAAGACGCAACCCAGCTGACATACAAGCTGTTTTCAGAAATTGATTTGGACTCTGGAAACCGAACTTATGACACTCTGAACCTTTGAGGCCTGCTCCATGGACACCACCGGGCCTCGGGTGGTCTGAGTGCCCAGGCTACAATTCAACAACAACGGCGGCGGAGTCTTGGTTGCTGCCCCGAGTTTACTTTCGGTTTCGTTTTCGGATCTTCACCCTCACGCCTCTCTATCCTGCGGAGATAGCCTGTGTTGCGCCCGGACTCTGGATTTACTGTGAGCCCAAGGCGGCGTGTCGGTGTTTTGCGCCGTGCGCCCGCCGGCTTGCTCTCAGTGATATTGGGTGACAACGCAAGAACCATTTTCACCAGATCCAGGATGCTTCCTGGGGGCTTGCCGGCCGCCATGGCGGGCAAACCCGACAGCGATAAATGCAAAACCAAGACCCCTCTCCGAGGTGGTCCAGTTCAAACGAACGTCATGGACCGCTACACCCAACCTAAGGTGTCACCCGGAGGGGCGAATAGAAATCGGGGTGAAGTGACCGAGGACCCCGCCATGTTGGCTGATCTTACACTGCAAGACGTCATGGGCGCCATCACTGGTATGAAGACTTCTATGGACCAACAATATGAGGCCATCGCCCACAAGCTGGACACAGTGGCCATCAACGTCAATATTATCAGAATGGATTTATCGAAGACCAATGAAAAGGTAAAATCTCCTCCGCTACAACGGTTGCGGTCTGACGTGGTGGGCTGGCGCGGCCTTCCTCTGTCCCCCCTCGGGCGAGCAACCCTTTTTAAGATGATGTCTTTACCGCAGTTTTTATACGCGCTCCAGAATACGTTTGACGCAATTCCGGAAAAATACTTTCGGGAAGTGGAGAGTCTACAAAGACAGCTGATTTGGGATGGGCGTGCCCGTATCGCCCTCCCTAAACTCACTCTTCCCTGGTATGACGGCGGTATTGCTCTTCCCGATATTAGGCGTTACTATTGGGCATCTCAATTGAGTGCAATTAATCACGGTATGTATGGTCCGGGTCTGGATCCCGCATTTGAGATGGATAGGTGGCTTTTACCGGGAGGGAACTATAATAGGGCGCTATACTCTAGATCTGCAATTTGGACGCTTACTGGTCCTACCAAGATCGCCGTGCAGGTGTGGAATTGTGCGAATGCGGCAATGGGGTGGAGCGAGAGATTGTCCTCGGTCTCAAACAGTCTGATTATAGGGCCTTAGTGACTGATGCCGCTATACTCATGAGTAGGGAGCGACAGGGGCGGCTGTATGATGTAGGGAACAAGGCTGGGAAATTGATTGCTTGGTTGGACAGAAAGGAGAGAGCGAGTCGAGTGGTTCCGATGATTGGGAGGCCTGATGGAATGCGTGTGACTGACCCGGTTGGGATAGTTGAGTGCTTCGCTGATCATTTTCGTGAGGTTTATTCGCCAGTTTCTGGTAGAGCTGAAGAGGACTCTCACCTGTTGTTGAGAGATATTTCACTCCCGTGCCTATCGGACTCAGACAGGGAGCTGTTGGAAGCACCACTTTCGGTAGATGAGGTAGCTACTGCTATACGTTCTCTTCGCTTGGGAAAGGCTATGGGTCCCAATGGTCTCCCTATTGAGTTGTACAAGTTGCGTCCGGATAGGATTGCACCGTATCTCCGTGGTATGTTCATGGAATCGAGAGATACTGGCTCCCTCCCTTACGATCAGCGTCTTGCATCGATAGTTGTGATTCACAAGGAGGGGAAGCCAAGGGCTTGTTGTACGTCCTACAGACCCATTTCACTTCTTAATGCAGAGCCAAAGGTCCTTGCTAAGGTATTAGCTAACCGTCTAATTAATGTGATTAGTGACTTGATCCATCCAGACCAATCTGGATTCATTCCGCGCCGTAACACAGCACTGAATTTGAGACGCTTGCACGGCGCTCTCGCGAGAGCCCCATATCTTCGGGAGTCGGCCATCTTGGTCTCTCTTGACGCCACGATGGCTTTTGATACCGTGGAGTGGTCTTATTTGTGGGCCGCTCTGGCGAAGTTCGGCTTTGGTCCTGGCTTTATTAGCTGGGTGAAACTTCTTTATGAGGCTCCGTTGGCACAGGTAGTGGTCAATGGTCGGGTATCCAGTCCCTTCGCACTGGGAAGGGGTACTCGGCAAGGCTGTCCGTTGTCTCCCCTCCTCTTTGCACTCGCCTTGGAGCCTCTGGCTGCATGGTTATGCTGGGAACCATTGATGAGAGGTATACAGTGGACCCCTGAGTTTGAAGATCGCATTTCACTCTATGCGGACGATATTCTGTTGTACCTCACTTCGCCCAAAAAGTCGTTAAACGTGCTGTTTGATGTGTTGCTTTCATTCGGACGCAATTCTGGCCTCGTGATCAATTGGTCCAAGTCTTGTATATACGTACTCGTGGGTGTCGCCCCTGCATTACCGCGTGGTTGTCCAATACATGTTACACAAGTGGGTTTTAAATATTTGGGGATTTTTATCACTTTGGATCCCGTAGCCAGATATGAGCGTAATTTACTCCCTCCGCTACAACGGTTGCGGTCTGATGTGGTGGGCTGTCGCGGCCTTCCTCTGTCCCCCCTCGGGCGAGCAACCCTTTTTAAGATGATGTCTTTACCGCAGTTTTTATACGCGCTCCAGAATACGTTTGACGCAATTCCGGAAAAATACTTTCGGGAAGTGGAGAGTCTACAAAGACAGCTGATTTGGGATGGGCGTGCCCGTATCGCCCTCCCTAAACTCACTCTTCCCTGGTATGACGGCGGTATTGCTCTTCCCGATATTAGGCGTTACTATTGGGCATCTCAATTGAGTGCAATTAATCACGGTATGTATGGTCCGGGTCTGGATCCCGCATTTGAGATGGATAGGTGGCTTTTACCGGGAGGGAACTATAATAGGGCGCTATACTCTAGAGCTGCAATTTGGACGCTTACTGGTCCTACCAAGATCGCCGTGCAGGTGTGGAATTGTGCGAATGCGGCAATGGGGTGGAGCGAGAGATTGACCCGGGCGACCCCCTTGTACGATTCTTGTAAGCTGGGGAGTATATGGCAGACGAAAGGCTTCGAGAAATGGGATGTAATTGGTATCAGTAGAGTGGGCGATCTCTGGGTCAAGGATAGGATTAAGACTATTGAGGTCCTGAAGGCGGAATATGACTTGAGTGATTGGGGATTTTTTCGCTATTTACAGATTCGTCATGCGTTGGGCTCGATTTTCCCCGTTGGGACCGTTATTCCGAAATCTTCCCCGTTGGAGGATCGGATACTTGATGGACATGTGCCCGATAGCACAATTTCTTTGATTTATAAGAAATTAATTAATGGTCGGTCTGCCCTGTCAACGCCTTTAAGGGAGGTCTGGACCAGAGACGGTCTACTATTAGATGACGAGGACTGGCAATCTGCGATTTCCTCACTCAAGGAGGTCGCGATACCGGCCCGTCTTCGTCTAGTCCAACTCAAGATTTTGCACCGTGTGTATGTTACTGGCCCGCGATTGATTCGAATGGGTTACTCTGTCGATGGGCTATGTATCCGTGGTTGTGGTCAACTTGCTACTTTCCTTCACAACATTTGGGAATGTCCGGAGGTTGCTGTATTTTGGAATAGAGTGCATGCTGTCATGAAAGAGGTTACGGGAGTTGAGATTCAACCGGAAGCTAGGCGGTGTCTGTTGAATGTATGGGAACCGAATGACTATGACGTGGCTCAGACCCGGTGGGCGACCCTGGCCAACATGATTGCTAAACGAGACATTGCACAATTGTGGGGCGCTCCCCGCCCGCCAACGGTCTCGGTGTGGAAGGAAAATATGGATTGGTGTATATTTAGAGAGAAGACGGTATATGTGGCATGAGGTAGGCCCCAAAAATGGGGGGAAATTTGGAACCAATGGAACTCCTACAGAGGGGATATATGCACACCACCCCTTCCTGATGTATCCGATGATTCACATTCGCCCTAATCCTGACGTTCCATGACTTGTTTTGATCCATAGGTTTTTCAATTTTTAGTCTTTTTCCCCCGATTCTGCCCCCCCTTTTTTTTTTATCTTTGTTCATTGCTTGCATTGTAATGCTATTGCCTTTTCCTTCCTGCTCCGAAATAGCGCCTGTATTGTAATGCCCTTTTTGCCTTGATTGTTTGTTTTCTTTACAAAATAAAAAGAGTTTATAAAAAAAAAAAAATGGTCACTTAACCTATACGATATTCAAAATAAAATTCCCCTCATTGCTAGGGAAATAGAAAAACAGTGCTTCAAGGGCAATATGTCTATTCCAGGCTTTAGATACCATGGACTGATCTGACTTCCCCGTTTGATGATTTTGTGTGCTCTTGAACAATGCAGTTAATCTCCCTGTGCTTCAGGTTCCACATCTTTATGTTAAAGTCAACAAATGGCTCCAAGCGAGTTAGCATAGGACATCGGGGAGAATACTTTTTCGAAACAACAATGGTCCCATGCACAGAAATGTATAGGAAGCAATAAATATAGACAAAGTCAGTCCTATATTCAGAGCGACATGTCCAGCCGGACAGAGGTCTTCAATTTTTACTTAATTGAAAGTTATGCAGACAAAAGATACATTCAACAAATCACCAGTGTGGGGCACAAGCCTGTACCCAGACACAATCAGATCAGTACAAAAGGTTTACAAGAGACAAAGCAGGACTTATAAGGCAAAAGCAGCGATTTCTTTGGTTATCCGAATATACAGAAACATCAGGCAAGCACCATTACATATACATAACATATAAATCACGTTTTGTATAAGGTGCACAAAGGTCGACGGCGTTTAGGTCCCACTACTTAATCATGGGGACCATCATCAGGACATTTAGTAAATGCCTTAATGTTGAAAGCCTCTGATGCCTAAGGAGGGGAGTAAGGGAGAAGACAGATATACATTTAGTTGTAGAAGCACACATAGCATTGTTTATTCAGTGACTTGTGTGAGAACAGTGATAGTGAAAAGTGATCCGAGCTACAGTCACAGATGAGCACAATGAGGAGTGTTCGAGGTAATTAATATTGTGGGTGGCGTATCTCATGCTGCCGGATGCAGAGTTGTAAAGCTAGTATGTTGAAGTGGTAAGTGACGAGGATAAGAGGATGTCCTGTAAGCGTAGAAATTGCTACTCAATTCTACATTGGTACAGTGAGACGGCAAGTAAGTGACTGAGTTAATGCAGAGAAGGGCAAGTGAGCACAAGTGTAGCATTCGTTTTTATCTATAACCATAGTATCCGGGTAGTTATACCAGTAATATTAAAAAAAAAAAAAATTAAAAAAGGAGTCTGGAATCCACAAGTCTACCCAGTGCGGACGGCGAATATTTAAAAGCAAGCACGGGTGAGTGATCATGGCTCAGTGAAGAACGAGGAGGAAAATTGAGAACGGCTTACCGAGGGGGAGGTGCCCCGGTACGCTCGTGCTACGAGCAAGGTGAAAGAAATGCCTAGGGGAAGGCGGATCTGCCCTAAAAGTCAAGGGGGGGAAAAAGACAAAATATTACACGGGGGCCAGAACAATTTGGGAAGTGATACCCGGGCATGGGGAAGCTCTTACCAGAATCAGGAGCTTTCTATCTATCGCGCCACAATGGGGTCGATGCGCGGTGCCGAGGAGGTGCTTGTAAGGGAAGGCAGGCGATTAGGGAATCAAGAAGTCAGGGTGTTGGAGTGATTAAACGGCGCAAGCAGTTGTAGTGGCTTACCGGATCAGTCGGCTTGCTAGATGTACCTCCTGGCTTTCTGGTGGGGGATGCCGGGAGAGGCCTTAGTAAAGGCTGGGTGTTTCTGATTGGGTGCCGGAAACCCGGGCATAGAAATGGACAAGGGGCTGGGTGTTTGGCGGCCATGTTGGAGTGGTGGGGCCACAGGTGGGTAGACTAGGTCGGGGATAAAAGAGTAGGAAGAAAGTAAAGGTTGCATTGTGCACGGTGAAGGTGAATAATAATTATAAATATAAAGTTAAAATTAACGACACACAACATAGCAAGGTTGAAAAACCAAGATAGCAAGGTTGAAAAAACAAATATATACATCTGAGCAGCCCTAGAAGTGTAATTAAAGCAGACACAATGTTCAAGGGAGCCAGGGAGGGCTCTTAAATCAAGGCAGTCCAATCTTCTTGTAGGTTGAGCCCAGAATTGAGACTGTCCGTTTTTAGTATCCATTTAATTTCTTCTTTATTGAGCATTCGTGTCAGATCACCACCTCTTGGTGGTACGATCACTTAGCTAATCACAGTCCAACGCATTTCATTTTCAATTTGTCCTTTGTTAGCAAAATGTTCAACCAAAGGAGCATTGGGCGTGCCGCAGTGGATCCGGCTCCGGTGTTGGGAGATTCGCAATTTGATTTTTTTGTTTAGTCTGGCCTTAATGGGTCAGACTAAACAAAAAGCAGGGCTGCTAAGAGATCATTTGTATAGTTCCTGAAAGGAGCATCCGGAGAGCGCCTTGGATGCTGGCCGGTGGGCAGACACTTCCTCAGCAATACATATATGTGCTGGTGCAGCCTAGCTGACAGCTGTAGGGGCCAGTGGACATCGTCGGGCAAACAAAAGTGACAATCCAGAGGAGTAGGAGTACAGCCCAAATAAACTGGGAATGACTCTGATAGTGGGTTCATATTACTGCAGACTGGCAAACCGTGCCCAGAGATTATAAACAGGTTTCCTTTGGGCAGGGTGATACTAAGTGAACAAGCGCCATGGTAAAAATAAACTAAAGACTCACAGGCTCTAATCAGGGGAAGATTGACAATTTGCTTAACAGATCACCTCACTTTAGGGTGCAGAGGGTCGTGGAGCACTGGCAAGAGTATCTGCAGCACCAGAAGAACTAGTTTCCCCGGCTAGAATGCTTCAAGCCATAAATGTTACTCATAAAAACACTGAAGAGAAAATCAGCAGAGTAGGGGTGAAGGGATTCTCCCTCCACCAGGACGTGAGAAACGTTTCTGACCACTCAAAAGCAGCAGAAAAGACAACCTCCGCTTTAAAGGAAGAGGTGCGCGCCGACATAAAGTAGCTGAAATGACTGGGTGACCTGGTAAACCTTCTTGTGTGGGGAGTGGACAATGAGGAAGGCAGATTGCACAGAAACAACCTACGACTGGTGGGGCTGCCCGAAGGTGTAGAGGGTCGGAGATCTTGCTCTGAAAAGGACACAGAGGGCACTGGTCATACGGCCCCAGCCAGGCGCTCTCTCAGCCCCATTAACATCAGTGTCCTCAGCTTGGTGGATAGAGACACTATCCTCCAGGTGACATGCCAACATCTATAAATTCACTGTGAAGCTTAAAAAACCCTGATATGCCAGGACAACATGAACAAAGTTCAGAACCAAAGTAAATCTTTTATGGGGCCAAAGCTAAACCTCAAATCGATGCTCATTAAGGACATGTTGCTCTATCCAGCCAAGTTCAAATTTATATTGCAAGGCAAATCCTTTTTGTTTGAAAGCTTCGAGACAGCATGGAAATGGGTAGAGGAAAGGAAATCATTCCCCAAGATCAAAAGTGGAACCTTGAACATTCAGCGTGAGGGGGCAGTGGGTCTTTATCTCCTGCAGTGGGAATGCCACCCCAAATGACCGAACAGATGTGTCAAGGCTCTTGTAAATGAATAAAAGACTTGGGTAAAGAATCCTCTGCAGAGGGATCCTGTATAAAGGACACACAACTCCTGACACAATGACCCAAACAGACTTTAGAAGTGAGAAGGTAAGAGGCCACAGACTATTTTCTGTTCTTGAGCCAAGCAGGCCTCCATAATGAAACTATGCAATGAAGAGTGCTTATACTGTTGCAGGAAGAAGCATCTGCAGGAATGGCGGGACTGGCAGGAGCAGGGGCTGATCTTCTCCAGCACATTGTACAGTGACTGTTATATGAAGTTTTGCATTCGTTTAGTTATCTTTTACTTCGACATCAGCGAGATAGATACGTAACGTTCAGAAGAGTTGGGTGGAGTTACGAAATGGTGCTCATTTAATCTTTACCCCAACACAGCACATTCAGTTAGCTCCTTAAAGGTGCTCGACATTCCCTTAATTGATCCCACCGTGACACACAATATTGCAATTCTAAGTCGCAAAGTGGTTTCATGTAATGTAAATGAGCTCAACGACATGAGGGTGATACTATGCCAGGTTCACAAAATGGCTGTGAAGGTACTCTTATTGCAAGAAGTTGCATGCTGGGCAATAGATTTGAAGTTTTGAGCTGTTATGGCTTTAATAGGGTCTACCATGAGGGAGTCACATGTGACCCCAGACATGTGCTGTGATTGCACTGTATCCCTCGAGATAAGTGTCCCTCCTGAGCACTCGTGCAAATTATTCCATAATTTGTTAAAAAAACTTTTCTTAGAGACTTTTTCTTTTTTGGTTGATATCTTTCTTTTATTTGTTCAATTTTGTTGTAAATTCTTCACATTATTGTTTTCATAATGTTCAGGCAAATGGCCCGATGGCCCAATGCATTTCGGGCTTCGCCCTTCCTCAGAGGGGCCGTGTAAATTTCTCAAAATGACCAAGTACATTATCAAATCATATGTTCATTCTGAATAAATGTGGTACATACGTTAAATCTTTATAATGCGTTTGTAATCATGCAAAAGGGTAAGGTGGGGAGATTCCAGAGTAAATCATCAAGTGTAACGCGTATTGACGTGTAAACGTCGTGTATGTCTACCAGTGAGGGTGACTGAAAGGTGATAAAGTTCGTATAACAGAAATTACCAGCAATATTGCTGAATAGAAGTGGGGATGTGAAAGTTATGTGACGGTATTGTTCGTAACTCGTGCTCCCATATAATCGGTGAAATACATGCAACTTGTGCTCTATGGCGAGTCTGACCTGATTCGGTTGAGAATCTTGTCTTTGAAAACGGTTACTGCGCGGCTGCAATGAAAGTGACACAGGGTCAGGTACACTGGTCAATTGGATAACGAATTCACTGTTGTGTCCCGAGGACAAATAGTACGTTGTTCCAAAAAAGTTAATTTGCTAACCCGAAAGTGAAGGAACTGTTTAAGTTCCGCGCTCGTAGGTTCAGGATTCTGACTATGTTCGTAAGTTTGAGTGCCGTACTCTAATAGGGTATCATGTGGTGAGGGAAATGTCAACTGTGCTCAGATTGGCTAATACATCGTCACGTGTGGTCGCATAAGTGTTTAATCGAAAATGAAGGATATTTTGTGCTTTCAAAACAGGGCGATGATCAAAGAGAGATAATCGCCGAACTGTAAAATAGTGTAAATCAGATATACCTCCGATTTTAGAGAAAATCAAGTCTCGCCTGTGGTTGGGGATGCGGCTAGTCACGTGTTCACCCGGTGAAGTGAAAGGGTTGAAAACTTTATGTGGGTTGGGAACCGAACAAGGTGATGTGTACACGCGATTGTAAGTGATATGCAGTGAATCTGCTTGGTGTGTAAACACATTACATATCCAGATGGATACTACATTCCTGCTAATTACAGTAAAATATGCTCAGTACTGATGAAATTACATGAAATAAATTAAAAGAAATTAATGTTCATGTTAAACAAGTTCTAAATCCAGAAGTTGAGTCTTGTCGCTTGTTTATAAATGACAACTAAATTCAAGTCGTTCATTTAATCCTCTAGGAACGGTCGATGAAAGTCTATGTATCCAATAAAGTTCTCTTCTCAAAAGATATTGGTCATTGTCTCTTCCTGGCAAGATGGGTACCATTTCGAGTCTGGAATATTTCAATTGGCTTGGGTTATGTTGATGTTCATTATAGTGTACTGCAACTGTAGATTTGGTAGATTTCAATCTGATATTGCTTCTATGTTCTGTGAATCGAGTTTTAATTTTTCTTGATGTTTTGCCCACGTATGGAAGTCCACATGGGCATTTTAACATGTAGATCAGATTAGTGCTATCACAGGTGCCAGTAACTTGTAATTTGATTTTGGTTCCACTTGATGGATGATTGATTTCGTTTCCTTTGATGATTGAATTGCAATTTCCGCAATTGAGACATGGTAGTGTGCCTTTTTTATGTTTTGGAAGGTAAGGTGGATTTTGGTTTCAACAGTTCTTTGAGGTTTCTAGTTCGTTCATAAGCGAACCGTGGATTGAGAGTGAAAATTCCATGAAAGTCATCTTCAAGAGCTAGTAAAGGCCAGTGTTTCAAGATGGTTCTTTTTATGCTCTGGCTTCTTGTGGAATATTTTGAGACAAACACTGACCTCCTTTCTTCCCTTACGCATGTGGGTGTTAATAATTGTTGTCTGTTCATAGTTTCTATTCTATCCCTTTTCACCCTATAGTAATTTATGAAAGCAGTCATCTAGAGTAAAAATTAAATTGTACAATAGCTAGCAGGAAAAGGGATATATAGATGGAAAATAAGGTAATTGAGCAGCAGCAAATGGCATTTCAGGATGAAGAAGGGTGGCGTCTATTGGAGTACACTAGGCTGACCCAAAAGCAGCACCTGCTGGACAGCAGTAAAACAGCTTTGACAACTACAAAACATAGGATTTATGAACTTGAGGACAAACCAGGGAAACTGATTAAATAGTGTCCAGATTTGTTCCAAGAATAATTGACCTGGATGGAAGGTACTTCATGATGCTTAAGGGATCAATTATGTCTTGGCGGGCTATTATGAGGGATACTACCTGTAACACCAGCACAGGTTGATAGAGAGGGAACACCCAATAGTTAGAGATAATGATAATTCCTTCACTTTCCTTAACCAACAAGAATGAACTAGACTCTTTGCTCACAGAAGAGTAATTGACAACAGTCATGCCGGGTGTGACCATGGGGAAAGCTCCAGGCCATGCAGGGCCGGACTGGGAACTGAAACCGGCCCTGGCAAAGTGCTCGGCCGCCCCCCCCTCCCCCCGGGGGATTGGGGGGTGCGACCGCGCTCTTTGCTAGGGCCAGTTTTCGGCCGATTTTGTTACAGTGCCGTTTTTGCAGCTATGCTGCAAAAAACGACCCTGTAACAAAACCGGCCCCCTGGGGTCCAAAACCGGCCCCCACCCTCGCAGCCGACCGGGGAATTGCCCGGTGCCTGCAACGGCCAGTCCGGGCCTGAGGCCATGACAGTTTCCCGTAGATATGCCCTTAGATATCTGAAGTGCCGCTGTGGTGGTTATTCCCAAGCTGGATAAGCCACAGGCGAACTGTGCCTCATAGAAGCAATTTCCCTGATTAACATTGAGGGAAAGATTGTGGTGAAAGCTCTAGCTTAATAGATTGACAAAGGTAATGAGATCTCCAGTTAATAAAGATCAAAACTGATTCACGCCAGCAAGAGGGACCTGACATTGTATCTGAAGGTTCCATACATTGCTGGCACACCTAGGCTTTGGAGATGCCTTTGACTCCATCTAATGGCAATTCCTTGATAATGGGCTGGAATTGCTCAACATCCATCCATATTTCTGAAAATATTTAAAACTGTTGTATTGCTCCCCTTGGACAATGGTGCGTATGGGGAAATATCGTGGGACAAAAATATCGCCGCAGAAATATCGTTTGGAAGAAATATCGATCATAAAAATATAGATGACAAGAATATCGACTGACAGGTAAGTAATATCGATTACAAAAATATTGTTGTAATAAATATCGTTTACAAAAATATAGTTTACTAAAATATGTTTTTTTTTATTAATGTTATGTATTTTAGTGTTTTTAATAAGAATTGTTTGTCATTTTATGATATGTTTTAGAATATTTCTACTTATTAATTTATTTTAAATTTAATTTTGTTTTATTAGTTCCGTAGCAGATTGTGGGTTTATAGGGAAATAGGGTGGGAAGTAATTTAATTATGCAATTTATTAATTAATTATAGTTTAATAATTAGTTGTTAATTAATTTCAATTAGTTAATTAATAATTAAGTATGTTAGTTGTTTAATTTATTTTAGGTGTGTGTTGTGGTGTTTATATATGTAAATGGTGTGAAGAGTGGTGAGTAATTAATTTTTTATTGATTAATTATTGCAAGTTTATTTATAATTAATAATTAGTTTCTTTTAAATATTTAGTCATTATTAATTGTAATTGTGTAATTAATTTTAGGTGTGTGTTGTGGTGTATATATGTGTAAATGGTGTGAAAGCTGGTAAGTAATTAATTGTTTAATTAATAAATATTAAAAAATAAATTTTCATTAATTAATTAGTAAATATTAAATGTCATTGTGTAATCATTTTTAGGTTTTTGTTGTGGATTTTATAGTGCTAAATAATTATTTTTTAAATCTTTGTTAATAATAATAATATATTTATATTTATATATTAATTATGTTAAAGATAGAAATTAAATTTATTGAAAATGTTGATATTTTTATTTTGTATTGTTTTGGGATCCTGCGCTTTCCCTACTGTTGCACTCACTGGAGTGGGAATAGTAATTTTTACCCCTATGCTATCCAGCGCTTTCCCTACTGTTGCACTCACTGGAGTGGGAATCGTCATTTTTACCCGTCCGCTATCCAGCGCTTTCCCTACAGTTGCACTCACCGGAGTGGGAATAGTAATTTTTACCCCTCCGCTATCCTGCGCTTTCCCTACTGTTGCACTCATTGGAATGGGAATAGTAATATTTACCCCTACGCTATCCAGCGCTTTCCCTACTATTGCACTCTCAGGAGTGGGAATAGTAAATGTTACCCCTACGCTATCCAGTGCTTTCCTTACTGTGGAACTCTCTGGAGTGGGAATAGTACATTTTACTCCTATGCTATCCAGCGCTTTCCCTACTTTTGCACTCACCGGAGTGGGAATAGTAATTTTCACCCCTACGCTATCCAGCGCTTTCCCTACTGTTGCACTCACTGGAGTGGGAATAGTAAATTTTACCCCTATGCTATCCAGTGCTTTCCCTACTGTTGCACTCACCGGAGTGGGAATAGTAATTTTCACCCCTACGCTATCCAGCGCTTTCCCTACTGTTGCACTCACCGGAGTGGGAATAGTAATTTTCACCCCTACGCTATCCAGCGCTTTCCCTATTGTTGCACTCTCTGGAGTGGGAATAGTAAACTTTACCCCTACGCTGTCCAGCACTTTTCCTACTGTTGCACTCTCTGGAGTGGGAATAGTACATTTTACCCCTACGCTATCCAGTGCTTTCCCTACTGTTGCACTCTCTGGAGTGGGAATAGTAAATTTTACCCCTATGCTATCCAGTGCTTTCCCTACTGTTGCACTCACTGGAGTGGGAATAGTAATTTTCACCCCTACGCTATCCAGCACTTTCCCTACTGTTGCACTCACTGGAGTGGGAATAGTAATTTTACCCCTACGCTGTCCAGCGCTTTTCCTACTGTTGCACTCACTGGAGTGGGAATAGTAATTTTTACCCTTACGCTATCCAGCGCTTTCCCTACTGTTGCACTCACTGGAGTGGGAATAGTACATTTTACCCCTATGCTATCCAGCGCTTTCCCTACTGTTGCACTCACCGGAGTGGGAATAGTAATTTTCACCCCTACGCTATCCAGCGCTTTCCCTACTGTTGCACTCACTGCATTGGGAATAGTAAATTTTACCCCTATGCTATCCAGTGCTTTCCCTACTGTTGCACTCACTGGAGTGGGAATAGTCATTTTCACCCCTACGCTATCCAGCGCTTTCCCTACTGCTACACTCACTGGAGTGGGAATAGTAAATTTTACCCCTACGCTGTCCAGTGCTTTTCCTACTGTTGCACTTTCTGGAGTAGGAATAGTAAATTTTACTCCTACGCTATCCAGTGCTTGTTACCCCTATGCTATCCAGTGCTTTCCCTACTGTTGCACTCACTGGAGTGGGAAAAATAATTTTTACCCCTACGCTATCCAGCGCTTTCCCTACTGTTGCAGTCTCTGGAGTGGGAATAGTAAATTTTACCCCTACGCTATCCAGTGCTTTCCCTAATGTTGCACTCACTGGAGTGGGAATAGTAATTTTTACCCCTACGCTGTCCAGCGCTTTCCCTACTGTTGCACTCACCGGAGTGGGAATAGTAATTTTCACCACTCCGCTATCCAGCGCTTTCCCTACTGTTGCACTCACTGGAGTGGGAATAGTACATTTTACCCCTACGCTGTCCAGCGCTTTTCCTACTGTTGCACTTTCTGGAGTGGGAATAGTAAATTTTACTCCTACACTATCCAGTGCTTGTTACCCCTATGCTATCCAGTGCTTTTCCTACTGTTGCACTCACTGGAGTGGGAATAATAATTTTTACCCCTACGCTATCCAGCGCTTTCCCTACTGTTGCACTCTCTGGAGTGGGAATAGTAAATGTTACCCCTACGCTGTCCAGAGCTTTCCCTATTGTTGCACTCTCTGGAGTGGGAATAGTAAATTTTACCCCTATGCTATCCAGTGCTTTCCCTACTGTTCCACTCACTGGAGTGGGAATAGTAATTTTTACCCCTACGCTATCCAGCACTTTCCCTACTGTTGCACTCACTGGAGTGGGAATAGTAATTTTTACCCCTACGCTATCCTTCGTTTTCCCTACTGTTGCGCTTACTGGAGTGGGAATAGTAATATTTACCCTCCCGCTATCTAGGGGTCAATTGCGATCCTGGAGAAAATCTGTCCGTACGATTCGTATCCGGAGCCCTCTCCATACAACTTGTACAGACGCCATACGACCTGGCGAGTACGATCCGGACCGGGGTATCAGGACGCGATTCGTACGGTCCACGTCAGGTAAGTACAATTCGTACGGAAAAGCACACATTCACATACACACCGTACGGTGGGTACCCCCCATGATCGCAGGGGTACGCACCGTACCCCTGCGATCATGGGGGGTATGCACCATACCCCGCGATCATGGGGTATATGCACCGTACACCCAGCGAACATGGGGTACGCTGCGTACACCTCATGATCGTGGGGTACGGTGAATACACTTGGAGTATTGTTTCATGACAAAGTCACCATGTGGATATAACATGTGACCCACCAATTAAATATCTTTAAAAAGACTACTATTGACTACGTTTGTTTAAACTCTACGGATTCTTGCGACAAAATCTTAATTCAGGAGTCTTATCTCCCAACGGAGTGCCTTTTGGAAACAGTGCAAGCAGTCCTTGCACTCCCCCCTTATTTTCATATTCAACAGTCCTTACCGGCCGGAAGGGACTATTTCCTGGCACCCTTAAAGTCTAACCTTAATTTACATTAATTACATTGATGAACAATTCTCACCACGAGTGCCGCCAGTCCCATACTAATCTTGATTGTACGGTGAGACCCCCCATGATCGCAGGGGTACAGTGCGTACCCCTGCGATCATGGGGGGTATGCACCGTACCCGGGGGGGCCATTGCATACCTATTTCGGCGCGAACTCTGCTTTTACGGCTGTTTTCAGCTCCCGTAGCAAAACGGTCGTAGGGTGCGTACCCGACACGTATCGTACTTGCTGGGTGGTAAAAACTAGCTGCGAACCGTACAGATGTCGCACACAGTGGGTTCCGAGGGAGAATCATACGGAGATTAGAGTGGCACGGTCTCTGTACAATACGTATGGAGTCCAGCTCCTGGTACGAATCGTACTTCGTCGTACGTACCGGGGACGTTGCAGGGTACGATTCTATTGGGAAAAACACTCCGAACGGCTATTCGGAGCGGTTTTTCCCGAATCGGAATCGACCCCCTACTGTTTTAACTATTAATGTTTTTATTTTGTTATTAAATGTATGTATTATTTGTTTTTAATAGTTTAATGTGTTAATTAAATATAGAATATATTAAATATTTTTATTTATTTTTTATTATTTATATGTTTTTATTTTATTTTTATATAATTAATAAAGTTTATAAATTAAATAAAGATAATAATTAATAAAATGTATTTAAGTAAATATATGTATATGTACACTTTTTGTGTTTATATTAATTACATTTAGTTTATTTGTTATAATTAGTTAAAATATATATTAAAATTAATTTAATTTGTTAATAATAATAATAATATATATTTTTTTCATCTATATTTTTTACATCTATATTTTTGAGTCGATATTACTGTACTTACCTTTTTAAGTATAGGGAGGCTATATTTTTGTTATCGATATTTTTACATCAATATTTTTTTCATCGATATTTTAACATGGATCCGGTGCGTATTATTGACAGAGTGTCCAAGTGTTTCCTGATTCTGCGGGGCACCTGCCAGGGCTACCCCTCCCAATTTCCTTATTCTACCTATGGAGACCCTGGCTGAATGGAACCGAGAGATGCACAGTTGAGGGGACTGTGGTGGGAGGGTGGCATAGAAACCACCCCTTCCTATTTTTAGCTGATGTCCGGCTATATATACAACTGTCTGAGCTTTCCCTCCCTAGGCAGATGCAAATGCCAGGGGTAGCATCTAGACTTTGTATTAACTGGGGTAAATCAGCCATTATACCATTGGTGGGGAGCCCCCTGCCCTTGGGCCCCAACACCCAAAGTCAGAACCCCTCTCAAATTGAGACAGCTTGATGATTTTGGGGCCCTGTTTAGCCAGGTCACTGAAAGTGCACAGGCACACTGGGCCAAATTCTAAATGTGTTTGTATCTAATATTCAGGGAGAGCAACGTGTGTTTTCAAATTGTACCACAACAGCAGGTCACTAATATAACTACAAATAATCTATGCAATACCCTTCTATTTCTCATCTGTGAGGTCCTATTGTCCTCTAAAATAAACTTTTATGAATGTTGGATGAAACAAACATATTTCACTGCAAAATGTCTGTAATAGACTCTCACACATCACATACACTAAAAATTATTTAAAGGAAGACAGTATTTAAAACAATCTAATATTATTCAAGTGTATCAAGGCACTACTCTCTGCAGAACAGTGTTGGCTCTATCAGGGGCCCTCATAAAAGGATAGGGCCCTGGGCCAGAGCCCACTTTGCTATTGCCTTAAAACATCTCTACTCTCAAAGGACCATGGGGCATAAAGGGCCTGCTGGGATCAACCGTGGTGGTTGAGGCCTTTTACTCCTGACGTCCTAGGGCCACTCCTACTGTGGATCCTGAACAACTGGTCAAAGTACCGCTTCTGCACGTAACTCTCAGTGGTAGCTGTGGTCGAGCAATCAAGGCTCCCTCGAGGGGAGTGTAGATAGAGAACAGTGAGCACGACTCATAACTCAAAGGTTACACAGTACAAACAATACATTTAAGTCCAATCAAACACTTGGGGGGTCATTAGGATGGCGGGAGGACTTAGTCCGCCCGCCATCCTATCGGGTATTGGGACCGCCCGCCATAAGGGCAGGGGTCCCGTGGGGGATATTAGGATGCGCCCGCCACTGTGGAGGGCGCATCCTGCATTGTTAGCATTGTAGCGGGCGGTGCTCTCAGCACCGCCCGCCACAATGCTAAAAATGCACAAATGCATTTGCATTAACAAAGTGGCAGGCACCGTGCGGTGCCTGCCGCTTTGTTAATGCAAATACAGGGGGGTACCACAGGTAGCCCCCGTGTGCACCCCCCACCTCTCCTTCACTCTGGGGGCCCGCAGGGGGCCCCAGAGTGAAGACCGCATGTTTTTCCAGGCATCTAACTAAGCCCATGGTAATATGGCTGGCGGTGTCTAATAGACACCGCCACCATATTAAACCTTTTCCGCCCCGGCCGCAAGGCAACCGGAGTGGAAAAGCGGCGGACGGTCTTTCCATCCGCCACGGTCCCCCCCGCCATAATAATATGGCGGGGGGGTCATTTATGTGAGGATGGCAGGCGGATTGCCCCCGCCAGGCCGGCGGTGGCTACCGCCAGCCTGGCGGGGGCAATCCGCCTGCCATCCTAATGGGCCCCTTGGTTTTATACAACATAGTACGTATTTTATTTCTAAATCTACAGATGCAAAGGTATATGACATTCAGAAGCAAAAGCACAATACCCTAGCGGTCATGGCTCTAGTATTTGTTAGGCAATTCTCTGTCAAAACCCTCCCTTGTGTAAAGTGTTCTAGGTTATTTCCCATTCACTGCTGGCCGCATCTAGGGAATATATACTACTCAAGAGCTCCCCTTTGACTCTTCAGAATTTAAGTCAAAAGTGCCTATGCCGCAATAGCACTGTTAGCAGCTTCTCTCCTGGGGCCCAACCGGCCATGTTAATTTCGTACCCATTCTCGGAGCATGGAAGAGTTTGGGGGAGTAGCGGGTGCCCTCTCAGTGAACACCTGCAAGTCCTGCTCAGTTCAGAGAAGTCGGGCTGCTCACGACCCAGGCGGCAGCACACAGTGGTGCTGGCTCTCTCTCCTGAGTGGTCATACCAGAGTCCTTCTCAGTTGTTTGAGCAGCTCCCAGCTCACAAAGACGCAGCAAGTTGTCCTCACCCCGCAAGGGAATCATTTCTCCACTCCGGACTGGAGCACAGTGAAGGTTTGATGTCATCCATGGCATCTTTGGAAGCCCTCAGGTCAGTCAGATGTAGTTCCCTCACAGTGCAAGTCCAACCTATGGAATGTAGGTTCAGTCTCTCCTTCGGATTACGACCCTAATCCTTTGGCACATTGGTACCGGCAGTCCCTTCTGGCATATGAGGTTGCCACTGTACTTGGAAAACATAGGCACCAACTTTGTAGTTGTAAACACCCACGCCAAGACGGTCATGAGTACCAGCGATTCAGCATCTGTAACTTTACGGGTGGCCACCTCTGGCATAGGGGGTCACAGCAGTTCTAGTTTGTCCAGGCCTGTAGGGCGAGTTACTCTTTGCTCAGTCTCCAGTGGCCCTCTCCTGGCATATGGGGGTTGCAGATCTGACATGGCACATGGGCAATGATCGATCAGTGCACAGCCTCAAACCTTGCTCAGGGAATCCTTTCACAGGGCTCCCCACTGGACCTATCTCCCTCCAATCCTCTTCTTTTCCTCACAGTGCACACTGGTGGTGGTAAAGAGGCAGTCACCGGTGCTTCAGACTCCAAGGCAGGTGATGTTGATGTCCTGGGTGATGTCCCCTTACCCAGCAGGGAGACTAGCAGAACTTTGGCCCCAGTCCTGGTCAGGCAGGAGTGCTTCAGAGATTTCCCATCGCATACAGCCCATCTGTTTCTTGGCAGATGACACATTTTTGGGTCTCAACCTCCCTTTCTTATAGTCCCCTTGCAAACACCAAAATGTCATTTAGGGTCTGAGACTTTTACGTTTTATGTTGTGGTTCTGCTTTGTTTTAAGTGGACAATTCTTCTTTTCTTCTTTCTTCTTGAAAGACTGTCACCCCAAGCAAAACTCAGAAGCTAACAGTCTTAAAACAAAATTCATGGGAATGACCAGAGTATACACCTGGATGTCAGCCCCAGTGATATGTGCTTTGAAACGTTTATCTCAGACCCCCATGATTCCCTTATCGGCCTCATCTTCCTTCCTGAGATATGTCCAGGCCTTTCCTTGTGATCTATCATTAAATCAAAGCGCAATGTTTTGAAGTGTAAATGGAGTCCCTTCCTTCACCCCCTGCCCCTCCCGGCAGTGTGTGTCCCACCCAGCTCACAGTAATGCAACAATACACAAATCTATCTGGGTGGATTCCTCTCCTCCTCAAGCCTGGGTTTACCAGAATGGAACTCAGGGTCCTCCATGTAATGTACCATTTTAGGCACACTTACTCAGTGTAGATTCACAGTACACGTACTGTTCAGCACCGGTACCTCTATGCATTGTACATTGTACCCTTACATACAGGCATGCATTCCACTCACACTCAGTCTGTGTGCACTGTTCAGCACTGAAGCTTTTATATATTCAACCAGGGTGTGGTATTTACTAAACACACACACACACACTTACTGTGTGTGCGTTGCACAACACTTCTCTCTTTATGTATTGTACTTTATGCAGGCACACATAGACCCAGCACATACTCTCATTGCACATGCACCGCACAGCACTCTATTTCTTCTGTCATGTATACCTTACAGACATACTCCCACCCAGTAAATGCACTAACCACACACATACTGCACAGTATTGCCCTATCCCTGTATTATACCATTCCAAGGCACACTTACAACTAGCACAGAGTCACTACACCTGCTCTGTGCAGCACTCCACACCTACCTGATGAAGGCCAAGGGATGAGTTAAGCACACACCAGCGTATCAATAGTAAGGTGAGTGAGCCTGTAGACCTCACTGCAGTGACACAGGGTGAGAAAGGTCCTGTTCCCAACTACTGATCACTATACTTTATGCTGCCACCACCACACTTGTGTTTCTTGTGACGGCGTTAGACTTCGTACTACGATGAAGGTAGCTCTTTGTGGGCCCCTCCCAGTACAACAAGACCACAATCTGTCAGGCAGGCCTCTGTCATGGCACACAAGCATGATCCGTGTTCGCCTACGACAAAAAAAATCTGTATTAGGGATTACCAAACAACAATACAGTTTAGCACTCAGGGCAGGGGTGAGCGTCTTCAACCATGCAGCATACATTTCTGTCCCAATACCCATACCCTTAAATGTGAGAGGGGACCCTTCAAATATCTGAGAATGATGATCTCAAGAGACCTGTTGGGACATTAATATTACAACCCTATCACAGAAAACTAGGGCCACGTATGTCATGCTGGAGTACATTACCATTAAATATGCTGAGGTGAGGTACATTATTCAAAATGGTGGCATTAACACTGATGCTTTATGTCCTGCAAAATTACCTGCATAGGATCACATCAGACTGGTTTTCCAAGCTTCAAGCCAGAATAAATAGCAACATGTGATGTGAGGCCCGCCCTAGAGGAGCACTCAATATTTGCATTCAAGCTCCATATGTTGGAGAGATTCTGTCAGTAAAGGACATCTGTGATTTTTCAAATAAATGCCAGAATGTTTGGTGACAGTGAGGAACTAGCATTTCGGCATGAGCGGCAACATTTAATAGGACAGCTCCTTGTTCATGGCAATATGGGATCAAAATCCAAGTAAAAATGCCATATGTAACGACAATACAATCAGAATGTTGGCACCTTCGTGCTATTCGTACAAAAACGTATACAATATCTAACTTTATAGTAGTTATTGTGTATATGTTGGTACAAGCAGAGTGAATGAATGAATAGTGGTTAATGAGATACATGGATGGGTCTTCCTATAGGTTATAAAATGTCATGAAAAAGTTCCCAAAATTGAGTTGTGTGCTTGGAAATTAATTACCTTATTTTTTGCTCCAGGTGGAAGGTGATGGTATTTGATAATTTATAACACCATAGGCTTCTGGGAATATGTGTTGCTTGCTATTGTGATATATACAATTGTATTTTGTGGATGTTAGGATTTTTAATATTTTTAATTGTAAATATTGTTGGTACATGTTTTTTACATCGCTAATGAAGTCCGCTGGAAAGGACAAAATGCATTCTCTAGGCTGTCAGTTTGTGATATTGTCATAAAGACGAATAAAGAATCAATGGATTGCATAATTTTTCACATGCAATGGTCCTTTTTAATTTATTAATGGACTAAAGGTAGATTACTTAGTTAGTCACAGATACTGGATAGAGTGATTGTTGACTAAAGGAACTTGGGCCCTCAGGTAAGGGATTTTGGCATAGGGAGGCACAGCAAAGCACCTTGCTGCGCTGCCCTACCCTAAAGTAAATGGGCAGGAATGCAACATATTTATGCAATACTGTGCATTCTTGTTATCTCCCTGATCTGGTGCCGTTTCAGCAGCCTAGCGCCAACGTAGGCACTCTCGCACCATGGTTAAGGGTGCCTCCACTTCATGCAGGATTGTTCTTGTGCAGGAAGGGACCCCTAACGAGTATGACGCAGCTATAGCTGCTCTCAACAGGCACTTCAACCTGCAGATGAACCCGGACTACGAACATTTCAAACTGTGTCAAGCCAAACAGACAGACTCAGAGTCTGTAGATATGTTTTAAGCCAGAATATGGAAACTTGTGCGCACATGCGTGGTGATCGATCAGTGCGAGGAGATCCACACACAGATAACCCAAGGGTGCAGATCAGTCACACTGCACGGCCTCATACTCCACCAGCCAGGTATATCCTGGGATGAAATCCTGAACCTCGCATGCTCACATGAACTCTCCAACAGCCAGGTGGAAGAGATGGAAGCAGCCCGTATTCAGAGCACACCCACCCCGCAGTCCAGAGGGCGACCTGCATCAATGTAGATAGAGTAGATATGATCCAACAATGCCTGGCGCTGCCTCAGGAATGGGGTACATCAGGAAAACAACACAACAAGTGCGGATACTGCAGTGTTGACCACAAACCATCATATCCGTGCCTGGCAAAGGAGCAGACTTGCTCCAAATGTGGGAGAATCAACCACTATGCGAGTATTTGCCGCTGCGGCAGAAGGGGACCAAGAGGAAGAGGCACAAGGGGCACGCAACGGCCCTAAGACACCTAACTCTGGAGGATCCCTGTAGCGCAGAGGCTATGTCCTCTCCCGGGGCCACTGCCCACTTCGAGGATGATGACGACAACATCTTTGTAATCTCCTTTACCGGATGTTCTGGTTGCAAGAGACATCCCTCGACCATGTGCACAATACAAGTGAAGGGTGTCCCTGTACATGCCCTAATAGACACAGGTGCTTCACTGAACATAATGGACTTGTCTCAGTACAAGAAGCTATCACTCCGCCCACCACTTACCCCCAGCCTGGGAAAATCTACACATATCTGGGTACTGAATCACTGCCGCACAAAGGCACCATTGAGGTCGACGTCACGAGGTCTGACCACACTCTCAAGACCAAATTCCATGTCACACAAGGCCAAGAAAGCACACTTCTCAGATGCCACACCACAGAGGACCTCAAGTTGGTGTTCTTCGTGAGGCAAGTCCATGAAACCCATGCAGACGACATACTAAGGGATTTTCCTCAACTCTTCCAAGGGCTTGGGAAACTCAAAGGTCACCAAGTCACTCTGCACATCAGCAAAACCATCAAGCCCACGGTCAGGTTGACTCGTGTCCCGTTCCATCTCCACCCCCAAGTAGAGAAGGAGTTGCAAGAGATGGAAACCCAAGGAGTGATTGAGAAGGTCTCAGGCCCTACTCCGGGGGTATCTCCACTGGTCATCACACCAAACCCCAAGCAGCCAGGAGCCATACGGCCCTGTGTGGACATGAGACTATTGAACCAAGCCAACTGGAGGGAAAGACATGTGACCCCGACAATGGATGACATTGCAGCAGACTTAAATGGTGCACAGTGGTTCTCGAACCTGGATCTGAACTCAGGATACCACCAGCACGAGCTAACATTGGAAAGTCATCACATTACAATGTTTTCCACACACGTGGGCCTCCGACGGTGCACCTGGCTCAGCTTCAGTGTCTCTTCTGCAACAGAGGTGTTTCAGAAATCCATCAAAGAAACACTCTCTGGGCTGGTTGGCATAATTAACCTGAGCAACGATATACTCATCTACTTTCAAGCCTAGAGGAGCACCATGTCCGGCTGCGAGCCACCCTCCAATGCCTGGCAGACAGCCGCCTCGTCCTTCATAGAAAAAAAGGCCTGTTCTTTCAGAACTCCAACAACTTCTTTGGATATGTGTTCTCCCAAGATGGACTCAAGGCAGGGGCCATCCGCAAGGCACCTATACCGCAGAGCCTGATGGAAGTACGCAGTTTTCTGGGGATGGCGACATACTGCAGGCGGTTCATACCCGGTCTGGACAGTTTATCTGAACCCCTGTGCCAACTCACAAATACAGGCATGCCCTGGAGATGGGGCCCAATGGAAGAAAAGTTGTTTGCAGCATAAAGGAAGCGCTCTTAGACCAGGCCTCCATGGCCTACTTCCATCCACATTGCAAGACCGCGCTGGTAGTGGATGCCAGCCCAGTGGGGCTCGGAGCTGTCCTTCTGCAGGAAGATGCTGGAGTAAAGTGTGTCCCAGTGGCCTACGCCAGTTGGGCATTGTCGCCGACAGAGACTTGCTATGCCCAGATAGAGTGCAAGGTCCCTGCTATCAAATGGGCATGCCAGCACTTCCACCTTTACCTGTGTGACCACCAGTTCAGGGTGGTAACAGACCACAAACCACTCCTGCCGCTCTTCAATGGGTCATCCCGCCTGGCTCCCCCACGGATCCAGAGGTGAGCCATACAGTTACAACCATATGCCTTCCAACTGGTCTACAGACCCGGTGCCAATAATCTAGATGACTTCCTGTCACAACACTCTCCACAAAACGCATCCACCGGCCAAGCCCTGGACAAAAAAAACACCAAATGCTTCATAAATATGGTTGAAGCAACAGCCTGTCCAGTTGCAGTTACCTAAGAAGACATATTAGAGGCTACGGACAGAGACCACACTCTACTAAAGGTAAAGGAGGCCCTAGATCAGGGGCAGGGGCACCGGTTCTTCGACGGATCCAGGTCAATGGTGGCAGAAGAGCAGAAGATGCTTCGCCAGCTCTGGAAGGTACGACACGAGCTGAGAGTAAGCTGCTCTGGCTTGGTACTGCGAGGACAAAGAATTGTCATCCCCAGATCCTCCAGTCGGATGATCACAAGGACATCAAGGGGCAGCCAAGGCCAAAGCGAGGCTCAGAACAAAGGTCTGGTTTCCGGGCATGGAAGAATTTGTGGATGAAGAGCTCAGGCGTTATCACCCATGTGCCATCACAGGCAAAGACCCCTTTCCGGCACCCATACTGACCAAAGAACCCTGCTTCACTCTATGGACAAGGGTCAGCATTGCCTTTGAGAGCTTTTTCCGACGGGCGCAACACTTTGGTGATAATAGACTCGCTCTCCAAGTTTCCTGTGGTCTAACTAGTGCCCTCCACCACATTTGTCCATGTTCAGTCTCCACTGGAGAAAACGTTTGTGCTGCTCGGCCTGCCCGAAGAGATAAAGTCAAACAATGGACCCCCCTTTGAGGGACAGGAATTCCAAGACTATCTCGCAAAGAGTGCAATATGGCATCGGAGAATTACCCCTCCCCCCCCAGTGGCTGCAACCCAACGGGGAGGTGGAGAGGTTTATGAGGACCCCGAACCGAGCACTCAGGATCAGATTCGACCAGCACCAGGATGCTGAAGTGTGTCTACATCAATTCCTCCAGATGCTGGATAGTCGTGGAGAGGTGCACTACCAGATAGCCTTTTATGATAACAGAAGACTGACCAATTTCTTTATGTGAAGAATTCCTTTATTTCAATGACATCAAAATTGTGGACTTAAACCAACACGTTTCGTTCAATGTCTATTGAACTTCATCAGGGCAGATTCTCAAACGAGTGGCGCGACACCAGATATGGATGCATATCATGAAATCGTGGGTAAGCATGGAAATAATAGGACATGCGTCCTGTCTTGGCTTCCCTGATAAGAGCCTGGTGCATGAACCTTGAGCGAAGTAAGTCAGCGTCTAGGACCTGGATCAGTCCAAGACACCGACTTACTTCGCTCAAGGTTCATGCATCAGGCCCTTATCTGGGAGACCGAGACAGGAGGCATCGTCTGTGTCTGATCCTGCGAGCGCGTGAGGGCCAATACCCACGCCCGGGGCAGCCCGCTACAGCTGGGGACGGTGGACAAAGGTGTCCCTCGGAATGATTCCGCCCCAGCCTCATTCACCAGCCCTGCGCCACATTTTTCCATACTCTCAATTGGCAGTCTCTGAGTAAGCACACGAAGCACGAAAGGGGGTATTTATAGAAATGCCAATTACATGCGAACTAATTGGCGCTGCTCTTCCCAAGGTAAAAAAGACACAACCTGTGTGTGAGGAAGGTAGCGAATACGAGGCAAGTGAGAGTAATCATGCAAATGACACACAGCACTGCATGGCCGAAAGAAACTACTGTCTGACGTTGAACGGTCAGGGGTATAATCATGAAGTATGTTCCAGAAGAGGCAGAGCAAAAATTGAGAGATATACGGAGAACTGGAAATGTGTTACTGCTTCAGTTTATTTACAGAACGTCTGTATGTCAGGTAAGCATGTGCACTCACGCGCGGATACAACACACTTTGTGACAGACAGATTTTATGATCATCCCTTTCACCCGATAAAAAGCAGGAATGACCCCGAGGGACCCGGGTCGCTAGATTTGAGATGAAATCTGGGCCTGCTGAGCAGTCTCTCCTCCCGCAGACTGCACAGCTTTCAGTTGCAGGTCAATACTCCACAGCCCTGATCACAAGAGACGTCGCGGGCGAGCCATCAGCGGCTGGCAGGGGGGAGCGCGCAGTCGATGGACTTACAACCCCAGCCGGCCTGAGAGTCCCGAGCGGAGCACAGTGTGGCGCGAGGGACAAAGGGGCCCAGCGGGCCCCGCTCTGCACCCTCCCGACTCCCACAGAGGGAGCTGTGTTCCCTATTAATCTGTTTATTCCGACATGTGCATCAAGCGCCCGCGTAGAATCTTTATCAGACAGGAAAACAGCGCCATTCGGCGTTGCATTGCATTAGAGTTTTGCAAAGGTCAGGGAAAGTAGTTTGGTCTTAAGTTTTTGCATTTCGATACATACAACTTCTCTTCCCTTCATCGGGATGAAATTCACCATGGAAGCCAATAGGAGCAATGCCTTGGTTTTGTTTTGTGTTACATCCCAGGGGCCTTATTTATGAAGGCCTTGCGCCACTGGTGCGTCACTTTTTCCCATTTTAAAAGTGACGCACCGGCGGCGCAAGACCTTCATAAATAAGGCCCCAGGTGTGTACCTCGGAAAATAGTGCATGTTGGCTAGAGTGTGCATCATTCGTGGTATGTGTGCGACTCCGTGAGTACGGCAGATTAGCATTCACATCCACTTCATAAACTAACTTCCAACAGGTCTGGTATTGGCCTTTGGATTAAGCAATGCTTGTTTTGCTGGTTTGTTTTTGTAAAGCTTTACTTTTGAGGAGTTGCCAGTCCCTTCCCAGTCTAAAAAGTAAACATTGGCAAAGCATTAAACTATTTTTTGGCCTCACAAAACATACTCTGCTTATGAGTCCCTGGTACTGAATAGAACTACTTTGAATGGATCTGCTCTTTGTTTAAGAGCAGACGCCATCACTCAATGAAGTCAGCCAATGGATGCAATGTGCTGCCCTATTGCCCCATGCTGTATACTGTAGTGGACAAAAGAAAAAATGTGAATGACACAACAACAGACCAAAGGATGAAAAGGGTTGCCTGAAAGTAAGTATTACATAAATATAATTTTAATACAATTAAAAGGTTTAAGCAAATGCCAGACCTAAATAGGAGCAGTTTCAGCATCCCTTAAAACAGCCTAAACCGTTTTCCCGCCGTAAGGGGCTCTAAGAATTAGAGCCCCATGTCTTCTTCGAGGCAGTTGGTTTCCTTCATAGGTGGGACATAGTGCATTTGGAAACAGCCTATTTGTACAGGACCTCGGGCTGGGAAACTTTGCATCCATTAAGTTGGAAAACCTACACCATCTTTGCTGATGCCAACTTCTGAAGTTCGTCAGTCTGCTGGTGAAGGTAAAAATCTGGTCAGACTCTACTATGGGTCAGTGTTTTCTTTATTTATTTAGTCATGAATAACATTTTGAAAATAAATGCATTAAAAGAGAATGATAATTGTTTCAAAATGATATGTCTCACATTGACTGAAATGAAATCAGCAAGTGTGGCATCATTGGATTGATTAACAGGAACTGGTTAATGTGAGAATTATCTAATGGCATCAATAGACAAATGCAACATTTCTTAGACACAACATTACCACATAGTTAGGCAGTTGGGTTTTGAAGGAAACAGGAGGGTTAGCAAAAAGTGAAGATGAGTCATGTTTGTGCGAAACCTGACATCTAAGGTGGGCTGTTAAAGTGACCATTAAGGCAGGTAATGAGGGAACAGCGCAAAAAAAAAAATGCAATGAAAATGAGCATGAATGGTGTGCAGAATTCATGAGGGCCATCTCGGAATGATTGTCAGACCCCATTCCGGTGGCCATACAGGGATACAGGCTACCAGATCACAGCGGTGGTAATTGGGTAATTTGCCACTAGTATCTTGGGGCCCGTCCCAATATGGCTCTGCAACAGGGCCAAGTACACCCTTTCTACACTTGAGTCTCAAGATAGAGAAGGAGCATAATAAAAGGCTTCTCAGGGAGGTAGTAGAGGGACAAAAACTCAAAATTCAAAAATCAAACAACAGACACAATATTTCACTTTCAAACTCAATGCTTCTCTTTAAGAAAGGAAATGTAGTATTAATGTCACAGAATAACAACATACTTCATACATTAATGGGATAAATACGGGTTCCCACTAGGAGACCCACCACTTAAAGTGCCCACTCCCCTGTTCCTGTGGGTTCCCATCTGTCAGGAATATCAGAAGGGATAGCAGCGTTAGGCAACAATAGCGCATGTGTAAGTTCACTAAGAGCTCACGATGAGATATACTCATAGGTCAGCTTGTGTGATCTTGAGTTAAAAGAGTTCATGGTGGCATTGCTATGCCACTCATGCTGAAGGGCCTTTATAGTTCAAGATATGGTCTCGGTCTCTGTCTTTCAGATCTGTGTTATCTGTTTGCAGGGGACATGGCTCCGCCAGCTCTGGTTGGTACTTTTGTCTGGTTCATGCCTCTGAAGTGGTGAGGGACAGCAGACGGCAGCCTCACTGATGCTAATGTCGGCAGGCTTGGTTGTCGGATTCTACACATTGGGCAGTTATAGCCTCTCTGCTAAAGGAGCGGGGGGTTCACCCTTACAGTGATACCAGCAGTTGTGTTTGCCACATCGCACAGTGAGCAGCTGAAGCAGTAAACCTCCAGATACACTGCAGATGTACTGGACAGCACTCAGTTGTCTCGAGTTTAACATTTTCTTTACAAGACTCACCAAAAACTATGTGAGAGACAGAGTGGCCTATTACATTTTGGCTGGTTTTGACCCGATTGCAGTCAGCCTCTTCTGTGTGTTTCACATGCTAGAAACTTTGCTTGGTTTCCCCTGGACAGCCTCATTTGTTGCAGGGTGAGGGACATTCCTTCCCTCTCTGAGCAGGCAGCCAGGCCTCTGAGTGGTAGAAAGACCCTCAGTTTCCCCAACATGTAGCAAATACTTCAGGCGATGTCCCTTCACCTCTAGGAGAATGGATGTCATGCAGACACCAGTCTGCTCTCATGGCAGTACTTAAAGTACTCTTTACCACACACCCCATTGGTCAGTGAAGCAGCTGTGAACTTGGAACCGAAAGAAAGTGGAGTGGTTTGGCCCCCACTATTGTACTCATTTTCAAGATAAGGGATGCTGATCCACTGACATAGGATTTGGAACTGGTCTGTGGAGGTTCTCTTTCAAATGTTGTTTTCTAGCTCCAGTGCAAACACAGCCTTTGTGTAAGTTGATGGCTCCTACTGCAGGCATTGAAGATGCTGGTTCCAAGCACGAATCTCCAAAACATGGGTACCATGAAATGAATGTGAAGGCCTAGCTACTCAGTAAAATGTAATACACAATACTTCACCAGCCGGTCCTAACAGAATTTCTAAGGGCAGCCCTGACTTCACTCTCACTCACTTCAGTGTCTGAATCTCCACCCACTGGCTTCAGGAAAAGAGTCACTACAAGTCTAACTAAGGAAGCTGTATCCATCCTTCATCCTGCCATATGCTAAATCCTGGTTCATCTGAAGTGAATGCCAAGGGCCCTAGCAAACATACGGACATTTTATATTATTTTATTTTATTTATTTTGTAGTTTATAGAGCGCACAGCTACCCCCTAAGGGGTGTCCCGGCGCTAGAACCAGAGCCTCAAGGGCAGAAGAAAGGAAGGAAGCAAAAAAATGGAAATCAGAGTCCGGAGAACAGCCAGGTTTTTAACCTGGCACGGAAAATGGGTTCAGAAGGACAGAACCTTAGATCGATAGGGAGACGGTTCCACAGTTTAGCAGCGATAACGCTGAACCCTCTGCCGCCCATTCTGGCGCGTCGGAAGCGAGGAGAGACCAGAAGGCGTAGGTTGTTAGATCTCAAGGATCTAATGGAGTGAGATATGGACACTCGCTTTTTCAGATAGTTGGGCCCAAGGTCGTTGATAGCTCGGAAAGCGAGGGTGAGGATCTTAAACTGAATGCGGCTAGCAATGGGGAGCCAGTGGAGCTCCTTACGGTAAGCGGTGACTGACTGGCGGTAGGGGATGTTTCCGATCAGTCTGGCCGCCGCGTTCTGAACGATCTGGAGACGATCGATCAGATACTGGGGAGCGCTAGCGTATAAGCTGTTAGCGTAGTCCAGGTGGGACGTTATGAGGGACTGGGTGACTGTTCGGCGGGCGTCCAATGGGAGGTAGGGAAGTATCTTCCTGATCATTCGTAGCTTCATGAAGCAGGCAGAGGTGACTTTGTTGACTTGGGATTTGCATGAGAGAGAGTCGTCAAACTGATAGCCAAGGTTGCGGGCTGCATGGACAGGGGAGGGAGCGGGGTCAAGTGCAGTGGGCCACCACCATGAGGAGGGGATAGGGTTTTTCTGGTTAAAAAACAGCACCTCTGTCTTATCCGCATTGAGTCTTAGATGATTGTTAGTCATCCAGACGCGGATGCCGTCGAGACATTGGCGGAAGTTGGCAAATGTGGAGTCCGAGTGGTCGCTGAAGGAGAATATAAGCTGGGTATCGTCAGCATAAGAGACCACCCTGACTCCACAGGATTCCACCACGGCGGCCAGGGGAGCGAGGTAGACGTTGAAAAACAGAGGGCTGAGGGCAGAACCCTGCGGCACGCCACACAGCAGGGGCTTATCCTCTGATTTAAAAGGCCTGAGCAGCACCCTCTGACTTCTTCCAGTGAGGAAGGATTCAATCCAGGCAAGAGCGGAGCCACCGATGCCGACCAGCTTGAGACGGTCTAGGAGGATAGAGTGAGAGACCGTATCAAAGGCGGCGGATAGGTCGAGGAGGACAAGCATGGCCTCCTCGCCCCTATCCACACATTCACGGATGGTCTCAGCCACCTCCAGAAGAGCCGTCTCCGTGCTGAAACCCGCACGAAATCCGGATTGCACACAGTCTCACTGTTCTGTATGAGTCACACACTCACAATTAACACACACACTCAACACGCACATGTAATGTCACAGAACAAGATTTTGGTGTTAGATAAAAGTGGAACATGAATGTGACCTGTACATTGTTTTCCCTTCTAGAACAGAAAATAAAATGCCTTCAGGACTAATAATCCTTCAAAATCCCTATACTCCCATCACCTCTTTATGTCAACAACCCAGAACATGAGAGTGGTCCCATTTCATCAAAAAAGAGCTTGATTTGTGAGCCTTTCCAGGTCACAGAACAGGGTATAGACCTTGCCTTTACCATGGAGAGCTCTAGCTCTCAGTGCACATATTAGATTAGTATGCTAGCTATGCCAGCAAAAAGTCAGGATGCCAATTTCACATACTGTCGGGTCACTCAACGCAGAGGTACCTGTCAGTATACCATTCAAGGGGCATTCCCAGCACAATGTTCTTACAAATATCCATTGACAAAAATACATATTTCTTTCATGGGATCTACTGTTGGGTAGCCTACCCAGATACAAGTCAACTGCAGGCATTAAGTGCCTGTTGAGAGGGGCAGCACCACATACCTTGTTGTCCTTGTGAATCTTTAGCATTAGGTACCTGTTGGGTTGGTGTCCGTATGACATACCTCATTACTAAATACTTCACTGCCAAGATATTTATTCTAGCATTGAAAAGAAGGACTCTACAGCAAAGAAGCATTTGAAAAGAGTACAGGTCTGGCTGTATTATGTTAATGCACGCACAAACTGGTGTATGAAAAAAGATTTGCATGGGTTAGTGAACGAATACTAGACCTATTGTAGTAATAATAGTGCATTACCCTCATCTGAAAGGGCAATAGCATTCATAGAATCTCCATTCAATCATATATTGATTCTCTTCTATGGAAGAATCCCCCTAAAATAACTTTTTAACTAATCAGTATTGCCAGAGAAAGTAGAGATGCCACTTTTGTGAGTGAGTGGCTAATGCACACAATAAGCTTTACACTTACATTTTGCCCAGGTGCAGCCCATGCAGGTAAGGGCGGTGAGGCGAGGGGGGCGTGGGGGGGGGGGGGGGGGGTTGGGATGTCGACAGAGGAAGACGAGGGGAAGTTAATTATTTATTTAATTCTCGCTCTGCGTTGTTGATCGATTTCTCCCCCACCTCTCCCTACCACCCCACTGCTCATACCTGCACAGTCTGCTCCTGATTTTGCCGCTTGTAATCGTTCCTAATAATATTGCAGAGATTCTGTAAATTGCAAGTGACAATATCCCAGGTCAGTAAATGAACATGTTGCACTTCATTTAGGACATGATATAAAAGAAAACATCTTTATTCCTACAAAATTAAAAAGGAGTAGATGTGATTGTACAAAGGTTTGCAGGCATACACATTTTAGTCCAAGTCTTGCTTATGCTTTCCCCTTTCAGTCTCCCCCCATCAGCAGTGGATTGCAGTCCGTCGGCAGCCCCTCTCCATTTGATACCAAGGGACAGATTTTCAAGGATTTTGCATCGGGTTTGCATAACTTTTTTTGATGCCGACCTGACACAAAATCCTTTGTGGTATTTACTATGCCAAGCAAATAGTTTCTAGGGTTGCTTTGAAAAAATAAGTAATGCAATGCAGCACATTGTGCAGCTTTATCCTTACTTTGCTTCAGGTAGGCATTCCATCGGAGATGCGTTCCTCTGCATCCATCCATGGATTTTGACATAAACCCATATTTGCAAAGACTTGTAGACATGGGTTTGTGCCATAATATTGTGCCTTCCCGAGACTGGCATAAGGAGGAGAAAGAACTTTATTTCTCCTTATTATTTACTCTTTGTATGTCTGCTGTATTCTGCAGAACACATATCAATAGGAAATAGCCTCAATGGATTGTTTTTATGCAAGACGTTACTCTTTCACACACAAAAACTATCTTATCCCTAAGGTAGACACCCTTGTAATATGGCGCAAGTTTGCATGCATTGGCGCTAGGCACCCACAAGGGCGCCAGTGCATGGAGAGGTCAGAACTGTGACATTTTTTTTTTAAATATGGCGCAGTTATGCTTCCTCCTGTTACACTAGCTGTGAGGCATTGGGTGAACCTTTGGAAATATGCCCCTATGTTCATATTGGAGTCACGCAGATTTGAACGTTTTTAGTTTTCTTTCTATACTCTGTGAAACACTATCATAGGAGACAGGCATCTAAGCTTTCACCTGCTTGGCCACCATGTTGTTTGCTATTCGGGTGATACTGAAGTGAGGTTCACGGGAAAGATGGTATTAGGAGGAGTGGCTTAAGCAGACTTGGACTGAAAATTTGCATACCCACAACCTGTCGTGCAGTATTGGGATACCAATCATCTCTGGCAATGAATTCTTGGAAAAATAAAGACCTTTTTTAAGTCAAGCCTAGCGCAGCCCGCATGTGCTACTCTAGGAAAATGACCTCTTGGAATCACTCTGGACTTTACACATTGCTTGTGCGTGTCTTCTTTTCTGCATTATTTCTATTGGTCTTTGCTTGTGTCTTTCTAAAAAGACAGCACGCAATTGGGTAAAGGCTGCTGCATGTCCCACCTTTCCCAGTAAATGTTTCCACCCACGGCCTACAGTTACGAATAGGGGGCGCCATCTGTTCCGGGTCATGTCACCATCTGTTTTTACTTAGCGCGTTTGCGGTTGCCGTGCTGCCGTGCTCACTCACCCCCGCTTCTCTCTTGCGCCATTCTTTTTAACCAACACCTCCCTTTACATTCCACATGCACATGCACAGCCCTGTCAATGCTCTGTTTGCAATGAGAAACTTGTGCAATCGCTGTCATGCTAGGCCCATTGCTGTTGACTTGTAGGAGTAAGGAATTCTTAACTTTAAGGCAATCACCCTATTAATCTTATGTTTGACCTCACAACCGCAGGTTCGTACCCCAGCGTGTCTGCTCAGCCTTTCATCCTACTAGAGGCCGACGAACTAATTAACATTCATTTGGTTGGCAATAAACATCTGTTACTCAGCACCAAGATGCTGCATACTCTAGTCTGTAAGCACTATTTTCTTTAATGATTTTCTCCTACTGCAGGCACAGAATGCTTTCCTGCTACATTCAGCGCGCCATACGCGCTTTCACTTTCCAATCAGCCCGGGACAATGGTGGCCGCTTCTTTGAAATGAAATAGGTCTTGCATTTACAAGAGTTTGAGCTATTGGCATTGTAAATGACAATGCCTTTTTATTTATGTGTTAATTATCAAAACAGATAAATAAAAGGCATTGTCATATACAATTCCAATAGCTTAAACTCTCGCAAATGCGAAATCTATTGCATTGCAAATGCTTGATCTACTGCTGCTTCTGGCTGTGCTCGAATTCATTTTGCAACGGCCCTTAGACAAGGGGATTTTCTTTCCTTTTCCATGGGCCCTCATTGATACATGAGGGGAATTGTTTCGTATAAGGGGTCACGACCTAAATTTGTGACAAAAAGAAGTGCAAACTAAACAAGCTACAGGAATGAGCCCACAGTGTTTTTGTTTTTTTAGACGTGTGGATGAGTGCCATGTAAAGGGACCCATTAATGGAGATGTGGATGTCCAGAGCACAAAGTAAAGTGACAGCTAAGCATTCACCTGGGCAGCTGCTGTTTTGTTTATTTATTGGCTCCTGTTGGGGTGTCATAGTGAAATGAAGATCAGTAGGGATCAGGCATGAAAGGTACCCACAATCCTTTGCTATCTTTGGCAATTTAGTCTCACAATAATTGCTTCATCGTGCATAAAAGTGCTCAGTTTCATTCTTCCTAGTGTGTGGCATTGATTGTATTGACTCAATGAGTTACCCTATTATTATAATGTAATGAGGAATTTGGGTCAACCTGGAACAGAACATTGTTAGTTCAACAGCCAGCACTTAGGGTGATGAATGTATGGTCTGGGAGCAGGCTCTAGTAGCAGGGCGCAGCTATGGCTCAGGGAGAGTGGTATTTAGTAGACTTACAGGCTGCACTTACTAGCAGACATAGACAGATGTTTAGCGGTTCAATATAAGTGAGCAGGCGGTCTATCACCACCCAGGAGAGCAGGAGGCACCTCCTACTGCATGGCTGACCCCAGCATTCAAGCCAGAGCACAGCAATAACCCTCTTTTAAAAGGATTAGAGGGAGACTGAAATTGACAGACTAAATTGTTAGGAGACACAATTGAATACCCTGTTTGATGTTTGAGAAGCCCATGTGTATGCACAGGGGGGCTGGATAGAATTGTAATCATTTCCGCCCAGGCGTATAAATAAAGAGCTTCCGGAGTCTGGGTGTGACGTAATAGGCGAGAAAGGTACACGGGTTCCCTTGGTGCCAGGCTGGATGCATCTATTTAACCACAATTTCCCTGATGTCAGTTTCTCCCCTAACAAGCAGCGCCGGCTGTGCTCCGCCATTACAAGCCCATAGACAGCTCAACAAGGAGCTTCCGGATTATTTATTCTGTCTAAATTAATTTTCCTGCTTAATTAAATACAACGAGGGCTCTTCTTATCCGGCTTCCTAATGCGTTTTAGATGGCATGCCAGTTGTTATAAGTCTGGGTACCAAATACCTATTGTGTCTTTGGCTTCCGCGCTCTGGCATGAAGTCGCATTAGAGGCACGGCCTTTGCTAGGGATGCTGGGGCCGGTCTTTCCCAGGGATACTGAGCCATCTCTTTGGGATGTCACAACTCCTGTGTTTTGGCCTGGTGTTCAGAGGCATCGCTCATTCAAGGGTGCTGGTGTCTCCCAATAACACTGAGCATCATCCTAGGCGGGAAGTTACTCTGGCAATGTGGCCAGTGCTTAATTTGAACCAGTGGTTGCCGGTGCGGTCTACTGGCGCTCATTTTTGTGGACCAGAACTTATTTTTCCGCTTCAGATATTTACAGAGAGCAAGAGAGGGCAAAAACACGCAAAGGACAAAGGAGGAGGAAGAAATAGACGGAAAAACCATCACACATCGGACAAGCATTGGTAAATGTTTTGTCTATGTGATCAATATTAAGCTGTTTTCTGTTGCAAGTTGTAGCTTACTGAGTAGTTGTATGATATAAGTTACAGGACGTCTGTTAAAGTGTTATGACTTGTTTATGTACAAAAAAGCAATATATTGTGCTGTTACTAGTGGTATAGTGGGGGTAAGTTATAGCAAAATGTTGAAAAATAAAATGAAAGAGGGAAATAAAATGTATTGATGTATAGCGATATTATGTGTTTAAAGGAGTTCTGACAACGTTTTGGCCCGTGTCACTGCACCTGCTGCACCATTCAAATCATGACCCTATTACCTTTAAGGTAACTGCACCTGTAACTGCCTGTTTATTGGTAAAATATTGCAATATTTGGTGTTTAGAGGGGTTTCTAGATCTTTGGTCCCAGGTGTCTCTGCACTTGCCGCACCATTTAAATCATGACCCTAGTGCCTGCAAGGTAACTGCACTTGTGCCAGCTTATTTAGTAGTTAAATATAGTAACATTTGGTGTTTAGAGGGGTGCCTAGAGCTTTTGGTCCAGGCGCTACTGCACCTGCTGCACCATTCAAATCATGACCTGCTAGATAGATGCACGTTTTACTCTCTTGTTTAGTAGTAACGTTTAGCAATAATCTGGGTATAGTGAGGTCCCTAGAGCTTTTGACCCCAAAGCCACTGCACCTTCTGCACCATTCACATCATGACCCTGTTGTCTGCAAGCTAACTGCAATTGTGGTTGCCGGTTTAGGAATCAAATATAGCAATATTAGGTGTTTAGTAGGGTGCCTGAAGCTTTTAGTCTCAGTCCCAGTGCACCTGCTGAACGTTGATACCATGACCCTAGTGCTTGCTAGATAACTGCACTCATGACTGCCTTTTTAGTGGTAAAATATAGCAACATAAGGTGTTTAGAGGAGTTCTGACAAATGTTGTACCCAGTGCCACTGCACCTACTGCACTATTCAAATCACGACCCTAGTGCCTGAAAGATAACTGCACTTGTGACTGCCTGTTTAGTAGTAAAAGATAGCAATATTTGGTGTTTAGTGGAGTTATGACAACTTTTGGCCCTGGTGTAACTGCACCTGCCGCACCATTTAAATCAAGCCTCTTTCAACTGCAAGTTAACTGCAATTGTGAGTGCCTGTTTAGTAGTAAAAAACAGCAATATTAGGTGTTTAGAGACGTTGTGACAACGTTTTGGCCTAGTGCCACTGCACCTGCTGCACTATTCAAATCATGAGCCTAGTGCCTGAAAGATAACTGCACTCGTGACTGCCTGTTTGGTTTGCAAAATACAGCAGTAATCAGTGTTTTATAGGGGTACCTGGAGCTTTTGGTCCCAGTGCCACTGCACCTGCTGCACTATTGAAATAATGACCCTAACACTTGCTAGATAACTGCACTGGTGACTGTTTGTTTAGTTGAAAAATATAGCAATGTTAGGTGTCTAGAGGAGTTCTGACAACTTTTGGACCCAATGCCACTGCACCTGCTGCACCATTTAAACCAAGTCCCTTTTAACTGCAAGATATTTGCAATTGATACTGCCTGTAGCAATTTTCGCTGCGACTTCAACCCAAGGCCATCCGACAATGATGCTCCCTCCTCGGGCATCTCCTGCAGCCTTGCCCCGCTGAACTTTATCTTCTTAGACACTTTTCTTCAGAAATCTTTCTAAATCCGAAGGTAAGTGCTGAACAGGTCCAATCCACTTCTTGTATCCGTACTGCGCTCTGTTGCGGTCGATCCTTAACTTTTGACTTTGTCCCGGTCTCGCACGACAAGATGCCTGCCGTTAGCACTTTGATCTTTTAGCAGCTATTTTGTACCTTAAACTTTAAAAATTCATAACTTCGGTGTCAAATATTTTACTAAAATGTATTCTATTTTTTCTATATTGGTTTAGGATTTTTCTTGTGTTTTGTTTTCATTGATTACTGTTTGTGTGCTCCAGAAGTACTTTACACATTGCCCCTAAGTTAAACCCGACTGATTTTTGTGCCAAGCTACCTAGGGTTAAGCACAGGTTAATTTAGTGACTTTTGGTGGTTCACCCGTAGCGGCTGCTACCGAAAGGGAGCGGAAGACCTGGGGAGGGGGCAGAGGGGCGGGAATTACATTTTTTTTTTTAAAAAACACTTACCTGGATACGCCAGGCCTGCTGGCCAGCCGCCGCTTCTCCTCTGTCCTTTTCCTGGCTTCTGTGTAAGCAGGAAGCACTCAGGCTCCCCTGATCCAATCAAAACGCTGTAATATAGCATTGTGATTGGCCTGAGTGCCGTGGTTCGACTCTCAGACAGGGAATGGGAACTTAGGCATGTTCTCCACCCAGGCTGTAATTCAGCATTGGTGGAGAACATGCAAAGTGCGCATGACATTTTGGCCAGCCTGAGAGGGCCGGCCAAAATGTCATGTGCACTTAGGTACTGCCTACCACTCCCCCAGCCTCTAAACAGTCCCATCCCCAACCAACTGATCCAGTAGTTTAAATAAAATGTCAATAAGGTTAAGTTATTTTCATTTTATTTTTCTGTTTGCAATTGCTGCCTCAGCGGAGCAGTGGGGTGACGCTATTCCGTCTTAGCGGAGGAGCCGCCACTGCGGTTCACCCTGCAAGTGATTGTGGCTGTTGCTTGACCAGGGCTCACACTCCAGTCAACCAAAAACCCAATTTCTCATAGCAGTCTTGCTATTCGGCGTCCAACATTTAATAGCATCTGCCACGCGCTTCTGCTCAGAGCTTTGGGCACTAGCACCCATTCTTTTATAAACTAAGCACAGGGTGTGGTGCAGTGTTTCAACCCCGGAATGATTCCTTCTTGGGATACAAGGAACAATGTTTTTTGCCAATTCTTGTTTCGGTTGCATCAGATCAATTCAAAGTGTTCCTGAAGAAGTGATCTGTATGGTCCAGAATCAGACCAATTGACACATTATATTTGCATTTACTTGTAAACATGTTATGCGAGCAGGGGAAGGGGTGCATGGCACATAGGTTTTTGGAATTTTCCAAAGTTCCTAAATGTGAACCATGGCTTGGCTCATGTTTTAGTTGATGCTGGGCTTTGATCGCAGAAATGCTGACTCCAGCAAGTTAACACTTACACAACTTCAACTGATCACAATTCAAGAGCTGATCAAAGCTGTCAAATTACTTAAAACCATAAACTGTGCACCTGTTTCTCACAGTTCTTCTTTCATCACACTTCTAAGTGCCGGGTCCCATAACACTATAACTGCATCTCAAGGGTCATCATGCAAACAATTCCCACATATTTTCAAAACAAAAACAACAAGCTTCCAACCACACACCCGACATGTTGTAGCATGTTACCCATGTAGGCAAGCGCTTCAGTGCCCCACGTATGAGTAAGTTAGAACTACATACATGTTACAATACTTCTTAAGAGCCTCTCACTAGCTCCTAGATACCCAATCACATATCTGGAGAGACCTGACCTCTCACTAAACCATTGTTCATGACCTGACTTACACCATGTCTATGCTATCCCTCTCTCGTCCACCCATACCTATATTACTTATCCCTGGTTCTTATTCACATATCCTTGCCTATGCACTTATATCAAATCGTCAACACATATTTATCTGTGCTACCAATCTTAGAACACCTCTCACAAATACTTAGCTACACCATTTCTCAGAGATGTGCTCCACACCAAAAATCCTCCCTAAAACCAACTTTCATTTCACTTGCATATATATAGCAGATTGCCTAGCAGCTCTTTGCTTGTGACAGAGTTTTCTGAATTTATCAGAGGAGTGCTTAAAATCTACACGCTAACCTCAGCTGCCAGGTGGAACCCCTCTCTCCCCTCTGAAGCACAGTGGGTGCCTTCTACGGATTTTTAAACGGGGATTACAAGAATTGGCTTCTATAAAGCAGATATATTCACAGAGAGAACCCTGAGCCTCAAACAAGGGGATTTTTGGAAAAAAGGGACTAGGGACAGAAGAAAAAGCTGATACAAGAGAAGTTTAGTGTTGATCCTTATCGCAGGTTTGCAATTTCAAGGTGGATTAGGGATCAGGGTTCTTATCTGGTGTCGGGCTCAGCAGGAGAAAGAAATGAGGCCTGACATTAAAAGATGGTGCCTCTGTGTGCCCTGGATGCGGGCTCTCTGCTAGGTCTGTCCGCCTTTACTGGCAGGGTTGCATGTAGGCCCAATTAGTGTAGACATCCCTTCTGACAATGTTAGCATACACAGAAATGAAGACAGCATTAAGTGGCAATGGCTACACAGTACTGTGTTTTTGGACAACAAAATGGCACTGACAATATATTTCTTAAATTACCCTTTGTGGTTTGCACTTCTATAAGTTCTTGAGTGTTCTAACAAACCAGGGAGTTTTTATATTGACGTACACTTAAATTGACTGCATAATATTGATCAGCTCCACAATTACGCTGCAACACGTTTCGCCATTCCCTGCCTTGATCACACAGTGATCACTTCCTGTTTAGCGCGCATTTAACCCGTTGGCTGCTTCGAACGTTCTGCGCCAGTGCTGAACGTTCGAAGAAACGGGTGGGTCCTCATCGGCCAGCAGACGTGCGCAGCACTACCGAGGTAGTGCTCACGACGACCGTTGGCCGACAGCAGCAGCCAACGGGTTAAATTAAAAACCAGCAGAGTAACCCGATCACATGATAGAAACCTTTTCCATAGACCATGAAAACAGACTTTGTTATCGGCACATCTCACAAGTTCCAGTCACTTTTTGTAAATTTCAATATTTGCATTAGTGTGCTCGATATTTGTAGGCAAGGTCTCATAATTAATTCTATACACTTGGGTTAAGTACAAATCCATAAAAGCAGTTAGCAGTTAAAATATACAATGTTTAACTATTTACAATGTTGGATTCCAGTAAAGTGCAAGAGTTCATTAATAAATCCTCATTAATTCATGAGTTCCTTTCACATTTCTATGCACTTCTTCCAAAGTCCAATAGCAGGCAAGTGCCTGTAAATCCATGTTAAAACCTCACACTGGGGGCACTTATCTTATTGTATTCTGTGCATCAATCTCAATACAACTAATCTTGAAAAAAACAAAGCATTGTCATTTGAAAGTCATGGATCATCATGCAATGCAATATTCAATAATAATGATAAAAACACTTATTTTATCATTAAAAAGGCATCTAAAACCCAACATGTAACTGCTTTATACTGCAATACAATAAAGGACAACGTTATGTTTATGACGGTTTCAATTATCAAACCCTCATACCCAGAGTAGTTTGGATGTCAATCTTATGTCCATATGAACAGTATTCTCAATATTTTCTTGTGGACATTTTCAATATTCTTGTAGGATGTAATTTGCCACGATCTAAAATGAGAGATTTTTTTCATATAAAACTTTCATAAAAATCCACTGAATTCCTTAAAAATATACAAATAAGAATGTTAAAGTGTTTAATTATACGTCAGTGCCTATGATCTATAAACACAATCAAATAAATATTGTTTTCTAGTCAAATTGGTGCAAACTTCCGCAATAAAGTGCTAGTGCATTACAGTACTTTTATATATGTCCGCCAACATTTCCAATGCTAGTGCAAATTCAATTTACTGTTATATTGGCATTCATACATAGTTCAAATTAGCTTTCTGTCTCAAAATGCACGTGCATTACAGTACTTATAATTAATCCTAAAAGACCAGTTCTCTGTTGAAGGTTTATGTATTTTTCTTTTTTATTTTAAAGGTTTTATATAGCGCTCGAGGTATCAGAGCGCTTTACATGAGTATCAGAGCATAGTTACAGGTTACATTGTTACAAAGGTTACACAGTTAATAGAGCATGCCAACATAGTTACTTGTAAGGTTAAGATAAACAATAAGCACAGATACATAAGGGGAAAAGCAGGCCAGGGGGAGAGGTTCAGGGGAGGGAGGGGGTAGGAGCAGGGGAAGAAAACAGATAATGAAGGCGGAAAAGAGGAGGGGAGGGTGAGAGACACAGCATGAAAAGGGGAGGGGAAGGGCAACGGGGACACAGACCGGTAGACGAGTCAAAGAAACGTCCAAAGTCCAGTAACATGTGATCCCAGGGGAAGTGGTATCATTTCCCTTTCGCTGTTGCAAGAGGCTCCCTTTATGCAGTGGACTCTCTCAGAGGGGTCTCTGTGACTCCAAGGCTTACATACTGGATCCTACCCCAAAAAGGGGAGATGGAGTGCTTTGGCAAGGGGTGCCATACCATACCTCAGCTGTGGGTGACTCCCTTGCAGCAGTGGACTCTCTCAACGAGTTCGCTGAGACTCCAGAGTATAAATATTGGATCTTTCCCCAACAAGGGGAGAAGGAGCACTTAGTCAAAGGGCACAAAGGACAGCGGGATAGGCAGAGTAGCAGGCAAGGGGAGAGATTCAGGGGAGAGGGGATAGGAGCTAGGGAAGTAGACAAAGAGAGAAAGAGTACTAAATGAGAACATATTTAATGAATGAGTTTTATATAGCGCTGGCTAGACCCGAAGGAATCAGAGCGATTTACATGAGGAACAATAATGTTGCAATTTACATCAGTTAAAAGTTACATAAGTATCAAAAAAAGCATTTAAAGAACATAAGGGACAAGGTGGATGGATCAGGGAAGGGTAAGGGGAACATGGGGGACAAGGTGGATGGAGCAAGGAAGGGTAAGGGGCAGATTTGAAGGCATTGAGAGAAGCGCTGATGTCAGCTTTAATGTTGTTGCGCAGCTCTCTTTTAAAGTCCATGAGTGTGGCCAGGAGATCATCGCGGGTCAGCCCCATATTCTCCTTTGGCTGTTTATGCCCTAGCTCTTCTCCGTCTTCCATGTTAGAATTTCCAAAATAGTTTAAGACCTTGTTGGCTTGTGATTTTTTGGGGTTTGCGCGATACCACTTCACTCAGTACCGGGTCTCACTGGACTAAGTGCCAGTGCCTACAAAGACTATCTCTCACTTTAGACTGGTAGGCACTGTATCCTGTGATCATCCTTATCTGATTATATGCCCCAGACTACTTTACTTTGATCTTCTCAGTATCTGATTTTAAAAGTGTATGTCTGTCTATGGAGGACACTTTCTTTCTGGCTTGATCTAGAATGACACGATTATATCCTCTCTCAACACATCTCTTGGTTAGGGAATCTTGTGCCTCCAATAGGGCCTGGGCCTCACTGCAGTTGTGTTTCATCCTCAGATGCTCAGCATAAGGAATACTTATTTTGAGCTTCTGAGGATGAAAGCTCCCTGCATGCAAGATTGTGTTCCCTGCTGTGGGCTTCCTGAAAGTTCTGGTTTGAATCAAATCTTTCTCAACATATACCCCCAGGTCCAGAAATGCCACTAAGTTCTTGCTAATGTTATCTGTGAATCTCAGATTTAGATCGTTGATGTTAATATTACATGCAAACCTCTTTGCTGTTTCCATGGAGCTCTCCCAGATCACAAATAAGTAATCTATGAACCGGATCCATGTTACAATATTGTTGTTCCATTCTTCAGCAAACTGGACTTTGAGCACCTGCTCCTCCCACCATCCCATACACAAATTAGCATAGCTGGGGGCGAAGCAGGTGCCCATCGCCGTGCCTTGAAGCTGCCTGTATGTCTCCCCTCCAAACATAAAGTGGTTGTTAGTTAGGCATAGTCTGCACATTTCCATCAACATTCCTGAATGTTGGCATAAACTGATAGAATGTGTGTTCAGGTAATGTCGAGTTGTTCGGAGATCATCTTCATGAGCTATGCTCGTATATAAGCTAGTGACATCTAATGTCATCAAATGATAGGTCTCCTTCCAACGCACATCACAGATCTTATTTAAAAAATCCCTGGTGTCCTGAATGTAGGCCGGGAGAGCTCGAACAAAGGTTTGCAAAAAGGAATCTAAGTACCTTGAGGTGGGCTCGAACAGGCTTCCGATTGCAGATTTCATTGGCCTGCCAGGAGGGGGTTCTCTATTTTTATGAATTTCTGGTATTAGGTAAGGAATAGGGGTGACCGGATGCTCTACCTTCATGAAGAGGTACTCCGATTGCGAAAGCAACCTCATCCCTCTCCAGCGAGCAAGATCTTTCCAAAATTTGAGCTTCACCTCTTCCAAGTTACTCTGTGGTACTTTTATATAACAGTGGCGGTCCCTTAATTGAGATTTCGCCTCAGTGCTAAATGCATCTAATGACAATGGAACTAAGTTCCCACCGTTGTCCGCTTCCCGGACTATCATATCATCCCTTGATTTTATCTTGTTAATGATCTTTTGGTAATCTTTCTCAAATTGGCCATATTCTTTAGGGAAGACTTTACTCGAAGTGATAGCTAACTCTTTAAGATCTTTAATTACTCGATCTGAGAACATATCTATTGCATCTCTCGGGGTATTTCGGGTGAAAGTCGATTTGGGTTTAAAATTTGACATTTCATTCTCAAAAATATTTAGACCCATCAAGTCCACAGTCTCTCTCATATTAGCAGCACTTGACAGAACCTCTCCCTCCCATACAAGATTTTGCAATTCACATAATACCTCCATGTCACCAACTTCCAAACCACCTCCTTCTTTTATGTTGTGTTCTCTTTTCTCTGGCGCTTGCCTCCCGTTGTTGTGAACTTCAACTTCCTAGTGTACTTAAAAAAGTCAATTCGAGTTTGTGTGTAGTTGAAATTTGTCCATATGCAAAAAGATAGACCTAGTGATAAGATCTGATTTGCCTATATATATACATATATATATATATATATATATATATATATATATATATATATATATATATATATATATATTCACTGAAAAAACCATAGGTTATAGACCATATATAGTTAGGAATTAGCATTTAAAAAACCTTATTTTACTCACACAAAACCATTGAAATTCCATATATAGTTAGTTGCACTAACTATATATCGTGCACCCGCAATCCACTGCTGATCATGTCACATATTACATCATTCATGACATGGTCAGTGACATCACTGATGACATCACTGATGACATCTCAAATGACATCACTGATGACATCACTGATGACAACATCCAGTGACTGTATGTTTCTGTAAAGTTAAAATATGTCTTACATATTGAAGAATGAGTGGATGTATAAGTGTCTGGATGAAGGATTTAGTAGGTGCGTGACTGACTGTATGAGTGAGTGATTAAATGTGTCTCACTGAATGCATGGGTTAGTGACTAAACTGTCTTAATTTGTGCATCATTATGTCTGTTGTGATGTAAACTGCTGCATGTGTTGATCATTAGCTATACGAGAGGCTATATGTGTTATTAATTGGTTGCCCAAGTATTTCTATGGGAGATTGAGTTTGTGTGGGGGTGGCTGGAAGGTGTGTGACTCTATGCATAGATGTGTGAGCAGTTTATTCACTAGGTGTATGAGTTCAAGACTGCATGTGGAAACAGCTACATGGGCAGTTGACTGTGTGCATGAGTGTATTGATGAGTGAATGGATATCTCAATGCTACATGTCATAGTAAGTACATATGTTAAACACAGTACATGTGAGAGTTGGCATATATAAATAACTGTGCATGAGAGCCACTGAATGAGTGAGTGGTTGTATCGATCATTGTGAACTTGTATCAGGGATTGTATAAGAGAGTAAATATGTGTTAGTATATGTTTCAATAAGTAAGGTGTGTTTAACTGTATAGTTGAAGAAATGGAGGTGAGATTGTTTCTTTGCATGACTGACTGGGTGTGTGAGTAACTCCATGGATGAGTGGCAGTGTGTGAGTGTCTGTATACACTGAGTGTATCTAAGGTTATATTAGAGTCTGAAGAGGTTTATCGTATTAACACAAGAATGATGTCAAATGAGATGTCATCAGTGATGTCATCAGTGATGTCATTTGAGATGTCATCAGTGATGTCATCAGTGATGTCACTGACCATGTCATGAATGATGTAATATGTGACATGATCAGCAGTGGATTGCGGGTGCGCGATATATAGTTAGTGCAACTAACTATATATGGAATTTCAATGGTTTTGTGTGAGTAAAATAAGGTTTTTTAAATGCTAATTCCTAACTATATATGGTCTATAACCTATGGTTTTTTCAGTGAATTTCAATGGTTTTTTAATAGCAAATATCATAAGCTGTCGAATGTCAAGTACGTGGTAAGTAAAAACATTTTCGTGTTTATGCACACTGATCTGCTTTGAATGCTGCCCCCCACCCCTCATTTCTATTAGGAGTACTCTCTCTTTGCAGATAGTGAAGGGTAGTTAACGCAGGCCTTTGCCCCCGTTGCCCCCGTTGTAATCCGTCGTGCCTGCTTCTCTCTCCATTTGATTGATTGTTCTCTTTGGTTCATTCTCTATTTACAAACAAGCACAGAGTCGCAATACTCTGTTTAGTCTTTGCAGATAGCGAAAAATCGTGTAAAAAAACAAAAGGAATCGAGCAAAATCAGTAGGCCACTAATGGGATCTCTTTTTGACCTCCCTAAAATAGAAACATTAGGAACAACCTGTTGATAATACCAATGAGTATGTACATAAGCGGCGTTCATTTGTGTTCACAGTACCCCTTGTTGATTGTTTGAATCGAGCATTGAATTGTTCGAAGTTGATTCTCTTAAGAATCTTCTCTGCCTGCAAACGAGGAAGAATAGGAATATTCTCTCTCCCTTTGCAGATAGTGAAGGGTAGGTAACGCAAACCTTTAACACGTCGTGCCTATTTCGTTCCTCATTGATTGATTGTTTCCCCAAACATTGACTGTTTGGGAATTGGTTCTTTTTGGAGGTATTCCCTGTTTGCAAATATACGTAGGAAAATCTTTGCAAATAGTGAAAGGGTACGTAATGCGGACCTTTCTCCCCCGTTGTAATCTGTCATGCCTATTTACTCCCCACTGATTGATGCACCTGTTTCACCCGGACCATTTACTAGAGATACGTCATCTGGCCCGACCAGAGAGCACCCCTAGTGAAAAGGACATATGCAATAATAACGAAGTGATCACTGTATCCTGTTAACAGAAACTTTAGCATGAAACAACCTGGAAAGAAAAGAATAGGAAAACGAAAATCAGTAGGCCACTGATGAACATGAACTTTTATTAAACAACGAACAAAGAAACGATAACATAACGTAATGATAAAACCTATTAATGTCCTAGAAACAAGAAAACGTTAAAATATGCCAGTGGTGAGAGACCAGAAAAACAGTAAGAGAAACCAAATCACCCCTCGCTGTCCCACCGCCTGCCACGCCAAAAAAATCGATAGACTAGGGAAAATGCAAGTCAGTAGAACATCCGCCCCCACTCTGGAAACTTCCAAGGTGGGGCAGGGTTGCGGCTACGCCCAGCCGGGAGCAGCCCATATAAGGCGGGTCCTGCTGCCACGCCTCGGCCAGGAGATCCTAACGTAGGGTGTAGCCGGAGGAGAGGCCGAGGCCAGCGGGACCCGGCCAGGGGATTGCCTTTACAACGCTGAACAGTTGCAGGGGGGGGGAATGTCTCCTCGACCCTCCCCTCTCTCTCCCAGTCCGGCCGCGGTGGCCCTTGACAGTTTCAGGTAGTCCCGCCACATGCTCTTCCGGTCCGGCCACCAACGGTCGGGGGCCCGAGGCCGACGGGATCCGGCTGCAGCCGATAAACCAAGAAACCCGTTCATGGGGCCAGAGCCAGGGGCGTCCGGCCGACATCTACCGGAAGCCCGGCCCGAAGACGGACGGGACACTTCTTCTTTCTTGAATAATGGCTGCGACAACACTGGGGGGGGATGTCTTGCACATGCCTCCGACCCCCCCCCCTCGTCCTCATCGCCTGGTCCGGCCATAACAAATCTCAAGCGAGACGCCGTGGGGTGCACTGGGAGGGAGAGACGGTGCGAACAGGCCTCTCCCGCCTCCCCAGGTGGAGGCTTCCCAGCTGCACCCTCAGCGCTCCAGGCGCCCGGAAAAGGGTTCTTCCACTGTGGCCATGCTGCAACGTCTCGCCCGGCAGGGTGGAGCCCGTCCGCTCATTTGACCCCGCGATCGCCAGTAGCTACCGAACTCTCAAAATGGCGGTCGACCTGGCAAGAGCGGGCCCAGCATAAAGAAATGGCCCGGTCACTGGTTGACTCCACCACCGTAGTCCTCCACGACCTTGAAGATTCTAGAGGAGCCGCGGGAGTCTCCGACCCCCGATGGGGAATGACTGCCATGATCGCCCGTGGAGTGACGAAACTGTATCTGCGGGACGTCGGTGCTCCCATGCTGGCGCCAGCCTCACTTTGAATTACTAGAATCCTGCAGACCTCAGTTCCGGTGAAAGCACAGTGTGACCCGGTAGGAAAAATTGTTGCACCCCCTCCCCTTTTTGACTGATAGTTCAAACCACCGATCCTTTCCTTTGCCCTTTTAACGGAACTTTGGACTGCCTCCCCCTCTTTTACATTTTCTAGAGAAAACAAAACATTAACCACTACATTAGCATAGCAGTTGACACCAGAACTGTATTCAAATTGAAAACCAACAACATCTTCAACAGAATCCTTTTTGTTTCTGCTGTGACCCTGCTACAGCACAGGCATTGTCCCCAGCAGTAATTCTGCAATGCCGGTAAGAATAGCTGTGGTGCCTACTGGACTCACTCACCCCCGCGGCGCCCCACGCCGTTATTTGCTGGGCGGCAACTTACTAGACATCACTTTCGTGCCATCTAGATTTCAGCGCGTTCTGCTGCCTTGGAACTATTCGCACAACAGACTGCTACTGACGACCCACCCCCAGGCAACATCTTCTGAATTTTCATAATTTGAAAGAACTAGTAACATGTCCTCATCAGGAATTCAAAAGAAATTGCCACGGTCTCTTCGTTGTTTAAATGTTTTTACTGTTTTTGTTTTGTTGTATATATTTATATGTTATTAAAGTTTTATATTCCTACTACTTTGTTGGAGTGCTATATATTTTTAATGTGACACATAATTGTAAAAACTTTGATGTACAAAGAGTCATTCCTGGAATCTTCCGCTTCAGGCTCGGTCCCCTCCCCAATCACAATACAGGATGGTTTTCAGATAGTAGGAACACGTGTGGTGTGACGGATCTCATCGGGTGTGGGCCTTGATCTACTATAACTCCTTTGAAGAGGGGTGATTCTTTACAGCTGGGGCCATAAACTACATCTGCAGGGCTAGGTGATAGCCTGGACAATCGGACACAGAGGAAGAGGAGTGTCAGAGGGTGCGGTAGTGAATAGGGCGAAAGGGAGATGTCGGGCGGGCACAGAGTGTGATTTTCAGGGAAGAGCAGCGCAGATGGGGGGAGGTTTATTGCCGATGCATAAGACAGAGAGCGGGGGTGACCAGTGCCTGGGGAAGATGCTTGCGAGGGTGGGGAGCCATGCTACGAATCGACAGCGTGCAGAGAGTGGGTCTGGTCAAGGCATCTAAAATGGCTGCCGTGCACGACAAAAGTGTGGCATTTCAAAAAAGGCAAGATGGCGCAGACAATGTTTTTCAACACTTCCTCATTTCCTTCGAATCGAACGTTAACAGACGTTGGTGCATATTACCAAAGTTAAGCGATATTTATCGCTAACGATGCTTACCAACGAATTTTTTACCGCTAAGCATCGTCAGAAATTATCGAAGATAAACCTTGCTATTATCAAGGTTTATCGCAAATGCGATAATAAACGGCCGCAATGCATGAATATCGCTAAAAAGTCAGCGATATTCATGCATTACCGAGCTAATGCTCTTAGCCATGTTATCCACCTCCCATTGGATAACATGGCTAAGAACTGCTCAGGGCAGGTGTTACTTTTTGGAGATATTCGCGCTTAGCGCGAATATCTCAAAGTTGGTAATAGGAGATAGATATCTTGCATGTTGTAATGCAAATTATTGTGGTATATGGAACTCATACCATAATCTCTCAGGAAAGCAGAAACTGATCCTTTTGGGACCGCCTAAAAAGGCCTAGGGGGTGAGGGGTACTCTACTTTGCCCCCTTTTCACGTTCCGAACTATTTTATTTTACTCTCTTCTGTAATTACACAAAATAGCAGCGATAAGATGCATCGGAGACACACAGTGAGAGAAAGGAGGCCGGAGATGAAGAAGAGATGTCAAATACACATTGGAGATAATATAGTGGCAGAAGGGAAGTAAATATGAGTAAACTTACCATGTAACATAAAAATGTTGCACTCTATACTATAAGTCTCATTTTATACTACAATCACTTCGCTACAACCTCATAAATTAAAAATAAAAATGAATAATGTCTCAAACAATTTTTGATTTCTAAATATAAATTTATTCTTCAGAATTTTCTAAATTTGAAAGAACTAGTAACATGTCCTCATCAGCAATTTCCTCATGAAAAGTCTGCAATGATGATTCTTGTAACTCTATGGTCTCCAAACATTCGATAAATTCGCCATCAACAGATTGATCAAAAAAATCATTCAAGTCATCTCCTCCTTGTGACAATATTTCATTATTGGTGCTGTCAATTTCAATCAATGTAGTGGAATCATTCAAGTCATCTCCTCGTGACAATATTTCATTATTGGTGCTCTCAATTTCAATCAATGTAGTGGAATCATTCAAGTCATCTCCTCCTTGTGACAATATTTCATTATTGGTGCTGTCCATTTCAATCAATCTAATGGAATCATACAAGCCATCTCCTCCTTGTGACAATATTTCATTATTGGTGCTCTCAATTTCAATCAATGTAGTGGAATCATTCAAGTCATCTCCTTGTGACAATATTTCATTATTGGTGCTGTCCATTTCAATCAATCTAATGGAATCATACAAGTCATCTCCTCCTTGTGACAATATTTCATTATTGGTGCTCTCAATTTCAATCAATGTAGTGGACAATTCAAAAGAAATTGCCACGGTCTCTTCATTGTGAGCCATTTTATTTTGAAATTGCTTGCTGTAAATTGCAGAAAAAAATAATCACTTTCATTTATCGTTTTTAGTAATACATAATATAAAACTAACTTTATCAAGTATTTAGTATAACAGAAGGACTGCAAATAAATAACAGAAAACATTTTTCAAATTATCTTCAAGTGTACAACATAGTTCCCCTTACAAATTAACAACTCACCTTTTTAAAAGTAGGAGAAGTGTTAGTACTGTGTAAATCAAACACCAGAAATTCACCACCAAAAATTCCTCACAAATGTACCTCAGACAGTAGTATCACAAAATGGCTGTGGTTTCCTCTCATTTGACATATATACATAACCAATTAACTTTCATCACACACAAATACAAAACCAAAGTAACATTTTAATTGGTTCTAAATTTCAACACTTTCAAATGTGTTTTCCCCATGCAATTTTCCATAGGACATTTACATACGTCTACAGCCTGAATGGCTGAACGGAATTACACCAAACTTGGCAAAATGGTACATCAAACCTAAGAGGTCAGGAAGGATCTACTATGCCCCCTTATGGTCATTTCCCCCTTCGCTTTGGCCTCCTCTTGTCTCTCAATCCTACCGAGAGACAAGATGGCGGCCGCTACGGACTGTTTGGAATGTTGACAGACGCCGGAGAACCAATCAGCTTCGCAAAGCTCCGTAACGCGAAAAGTACGCGAAGCGGAGCGCTGTTACAGATATATATCTTTTTTTGAACGTTAATTTCTCAAAATCCACTGGAGCACACATATTGAGACCTAGCAAAGGCACATCGGGCTACCAGTCCCTAATATTTTACCAAGTTTCGTGCAAATCCATTCAGCCGTTCGATTATTATTATTATTTTTTTTTTTTGCCCCGCGGGGCCCTTTTAAAACCTCCACATCAAACCTAGGGGGTCAGCGAGGATCTACTATGCCCCCTTATGGTCATTTGCCCCTTCGCTTTGGTCTCCTCTTGTCTCTCGATCCTACCGAGAGACAAGATGGCGGCCGCTACGGACTGTTTGGAATGTTTACAGACGCCGGAGAACCAATCAGCTTCGCTTCACAAAGCTCCGTTGCGCGAAAAGTACGCGTACTGGAGCGCTGCCCGGTCCGCTGTTACAGATATATATCTTTTTTTAAACGTTAATTTCTCAAAATCCACTGTAGCACATATATTGAGACCTACAAAAGGCACATCGGGCTACCAGTCCCTACAATTTTGCCAAGTTTCGTGCAAATCCATTCAGCCGTTCGGGCTAAAAGTGAGGCCAACCGCCCTATGGAAAACTCAATGTTAAAAACACGTTTTGGGACCCCCCTTTTTTCTCGACCCCCCCAATTTTCAGGGGCTGCTCAGAAACAAAATGTGCCATTTTCCTGAAAATTTCAGCCAATTCCGTCCACAAACGCCAAAGTTATTTGACATAGAATTTTCAAAAATCCCATAGAGAAAAAATCCTAACTATATATACCTACTGGCGACCGCCAGTAGGTAATATATATATATATATATATGTTTTTTTAAGGAAACCTTTGTATCACAAGTACAATACAAGGAAACACTAGCACTCCAGCATCATGGTCACAAGAAAAGAATTGTTATATTTGTTTTAACAGCAACACGTTTCGACCACAAGGTCTTTTTCCAAAGCCAATTTGCACAAATTAAAACCACCATTATATCGTGTTTACATAAAGTGAGATAGAAGACAGACAATACACTTCCAGCTGGGCATGCAGGCATGAAAGACAGACCTGGCATAACTATTGTATCAGCCAATGGGAGCCTCCTCGAGAATACCTTGATATTTCTAGATTCATTCTTGCTCCCGTATGTCCTAAGTCTCCCTTCATACTGCAGGGCCAGTACTGATTTCATAAGGATGTTTTGCGGCATGTAAACAAATCTTCAGGGACAAATCCATTTTTGTGTATGAGCATTCGATGATGTTATTAGATATGCTTACATTCTGCTTAGAGAATCATTTCTTTCTGTTTGAGGATAAGTGGTACAAACAAGTGGTCGGAACTGCCATGGGAAGTTGCTTTGGACCGAGCTACGCCTGTATGTTTATGGGGTGGTGGGAGCAACAGGTGGTGTGGACTGAGAAAAATGATTAATTGACTAAGGATATTGTCTTTTGGACAAGATTCATTGACAACATTTTTCTGATCTGGAATGGTACAAGATCAGATTTGGAAAGGTTTTTTGAATTAATAGCGGCTATTGAGAGAAATCTGAAATTCACCCACAAATGTGATCAATTACAAATGGAGTTTCTGGATGTGTGTGTTAAAATTGAAAATAACAAGATCTTAACAAAATGACACAGGAAGGCGACAGGAGGCAATAGCGTGTTGCATGCGGACAGCCAACATCCGCCTAAACTCAAGTGGGGCATCCCTTTTGGGGAGTTCATTAGCGTGAAGCATAACTGCAAAAGACACGAATCCTATGAGGAGGAAAAAGAGAGAATGATTGGAATGTTCAGAAGGAGGTGATACCCAATTAAAGTATTGAGAACAGCGGCTAGTAAGGCAGCAAGTCTGAATAGGGCTACCCTTCCAGTCAAAAGAACAAAGGACACAAATGAGGGGAACCCAGTTAGATTGATTACTAAGTTCAATACCGAGTCAACAGTTGTCATGAACATCTTGAATAAACATATAGTGAGAGGCGAGTGGTGGGCCCACATATATCCACATACCCTTTGCATAGCTATAATGGCAACACGAGGGAGAAAGTTGGTTAAAGCAACAGAAACAGACCGCTACGGACCTCCACCAGAGTTTCCCCTGGCTTCGCCCTGCCCAGGCATAATTCACCATCTTTTGGGTCCTATTACGCACACTCATGCTCCACCTCCCTGATGGAGCGTGCGAGATGGGCCGGTGGGGCGCCCGCCGCTGGAAGTGCGGCGGGATCCCACCTCAGCCGGCGCGCGCCGGCCCTCACCTTCATTGCACCACAGGGTTTCGCTCGGCCCTCCGACTCGCGCACAAGTTAGACTCCTTGGTCCGTGTTTCAAGAAGGTCGGGTGGGTAACCGACATTGCCGCAGACCTCTGGCACCCGCATGGGCCTCCCCGCCCGGCGGCACGACGCAGTCGGGGCGCACTGAGAACAGTCCGACCCAGTCGACAGTCGTACTGGGAGCAGGGGGCCCGGTCCCCCCTTCAACCGCCCAGGCGCGACCCGAGGGGTGGCCGGGGACGGGTGCCCGGGGGAGGGCATGGAGACAGTCGAATCTCCCTCGGACCCGCGGACACAGCGAAGCTGCTGCCAGGGGGACTATAACACCCTCCACCGGAGCGCAGGGCCACCTGCCACCCCAAAGCCTTCCCAGCCGACCCGGAGCCGGTCGCGGAGCACCGCCGTAGAGGAAATGCACCCTGCGGGGGCCAGGTAGGGCCCGGGCCCCAGTCCCACGGAGGGGATCTGGAACTCCCGGGCCATAGACCTTCCGGCCGTGTTGAATCGTCCGGGCGGACTGCACGGACCCCACCCATTTACCTCTCGACGGTTTTACGCCCTCTTGAACTCTCTCTTCATAGTTCTTTTCAACATTCCCTTACGGTACTTGTTGGCTATCGGTCTCGTGCCCATATTTAGCCTTAGATGTAATTTACCACCCGCTTTGGGCTGCATTCCCAAGCAACCCAACTCCGAGAAGACCCGATCCTGGTGTGCCGGGAGCCGCTACGGGCCTAACACCGTCCGCGGGGTGAGCCACGATCAGAAGGACTTGGGCCCCCTGAGCGACGCCGGAGAGTCGGTCTTCTGTACGCCACATTTCCCGCACCCGCCGCTGGGCGGGGATTCGGCGCTGGGCTCTTCCCTCTTCACTCGCCATTACTGGGGGAATCCTGGATTAGTTTTTGTTCCTCCGCTTGTAATATGCTTAAATTCACCGGGTCGCCACGTCTGATCTGAGGTTGTAGTCGGAAGAATGATGCCGGTGCATCAAAGGGGGTTTGCCGGGGAAGGCCGGGCCCCCCAGCCGGAGCAGGGGGGCCTGGCGTCCTGGCAGCATGCGCCCTCTTTTCCTGGATCGCATCTGGAAGGGTTTCGCCCTCCCCGGGAAGCCGGCCATGGAGGTGGGCGCCCGAGGCGCATCTGCGCAGGCAGCCGGTGGGACACCAAAGACAGCCACGCGTGGCACGCAGCCAGGCATCCCAGGACGGGTCCTGGGGCAGACCGGTCGCCGGGCCCCTTTCTCTGGGCCAGCCAGCGGCGTACCTCCACGGCAGGACCCGGCGAGGGACCCTGCCACTGGCGATCGGGGGGTCTGACCTTGTGGGGGGACGAAGGGGAAGCAGAGCTAACCCTGCAACAGGCCTAGCTGCGTCCCGGGGAAGCCCTGGGGCGATTGACGATCGAGCGACCCTCAGACAGACGTAGCCCCGGGCGGAACCCGGGGCCGTAAGATGCGTTCGAAGTGTCGATGATCAATGTGTCCTGCAATTCACACTAATTCTCGCAGCTAGCTGCGTTCTTCATCGATGCGCGAGTCGAGTGATCCACCCCCAAGAGTCACAGGCAACTTTTCAAAAATGTTCGCCTAGCTGCGGGCGCAGGAGAGGCAGGAGGAAGACGACGCCGTCCGTCCGCCACCCGTGCGGCGAGACGGCCCGTGCACCCCGTTCAAGGCTTCTCCTCTGGGAGTCAGACTGCACCGTTGGGAGAAAAAAAACATTGCCAGGCGCTCGGCCCGGGAGTCCCCCCCACCCACCCACGGGAGAGGAAGGGGGCTCCCGGTGCAACGGGAGCAGGCAACCCCGCAGCCGCCGGTCCCTCCGGGGTCACCGAGCGAGTCTTTCAAACCCCTCAGCCCGGCCGCACGGGAACAGGTCGAACTGGGTACCTGGCAGCAAGGGAGGGTCGCTCTACCTGCACGCCAGCCGTCGGTCACCGGGCGGCCCGAGCCGTGCCGGGGGGCTGGTGATTGGCCCACCCCACCCTTTGCCCGGTTCGGAGGTGCCGGAAGGGAAGAGCCAGGTGGCTCCCCCTCCCGCACGCCTCCCACCGAGAGGAGCCGGGGTCCCCTCGCAGGCCCTCGACCCCTTCTCTTCCAGGCCGCCCTGCAGCACGAGAAGGGCACCTCCTCGGTCGCTTGGACCCCGATCGGGCTGGGACTCGGGCACGGGAGGGCCCAGCCGGCGCCAGGGCCTTTTGCCGGCAGGGGTGGTACCAGCCCGGAGATGCACTGCCATTCGGTTAACCCCCCCACCCCGCGGTGGGGGGGTCTGTGCCGGGTGAACTTGGGTTCCGCCTCACAGAGGGACAGGGGATGGGGACGCCCCCATGCCCGGTCCCTCACCAGTCGGCTGGGCCCTTCCCCAGGGGAAAGAGGCCCGCCAAAGTCCCGGTCCTAAACCCGAGCGCCCCATGCAGCCGCGGACCGCTCCGCCAGGCCGGGGCGCGCCAGGGCAGGGCCAGGCCCTGTGCCTAGGGTGCGTGCTTGCAGGAGGCGGCCGAGGACTTCGGGCTGGCTCCGTCGGTCACTCGGGCCGCTCCGCCGTTAATGATCCTTCTGCAGGTTCACCTACGGAAACCTTGTTATGACTTTTACTTCCTCTAGATAGTCAAGTTTGATCGTCTTCTCGGCGCTCTGCCAGGGCCGTTGATGACCCCGGCGGGGCAGATCCAAGGACCTCACTAAACCATCCAATCGGTAGTAGCGACAGGCGGTGTGTACAAAGGGCAGGGACTTAATCAACGCAAGCTTTGTCCGCACTTATTGGGAATTCCCTGTTCATGGGAAATAATTGCAATCCCCAATCCCTATCACGAACCGGGTTCAGCGGGTTACCCACACCTGTCGGCAAAGGGTAGACACATGCTGATCCGTTCAGGGTAGCGCAAGTGCAGCCCCGGACATCTATAGCCCCAGCAGGGAACCGCCAGCACAGGTGTCCAGGCATACCCTGCCAATAGTGACAGAGGGGACCCAGGTGGCGAACTTGCCCAACCTTCAGGAGCCCTGGATTGGATCAGGGAGGCAAATGGCACCTCATCTGGACTTCCAGGGAAGACCGGCCATCTGGTCACCCTATTGGAAAGCATTGCGTGCGACCAGATGGCCGAGGGGATAGGTGCGACCAGATGGCCGGGATCGAAAGGACTCCCAGCTTCCCACCCCGAGCCTTCGCGGTAGGGCTCCTGCCTGCCCACGCAGGGCTCGGGGACCCTGGCTGGGCCTCAGGCACGGGGAGGACCACCGGAGCTCCCGGGCCCGGGGGAGGACTGCCCGAGACCCATGGAGCCCGTTCCGGGGCACTTTTCCATGCCGTTGGCCTGGAGATGGGAGCTCCGGATGCCTGGGGGAGGACTGCCCGGGACCCGTGGAGCCCGTCCCGGGGCACTTTGCCATACCGTTGGCCTGGAGATGGGAGCCCCGGACGCCTGGGGAAGGACTGCCCGGGACCTGTGGAGCTCGTCCCGGGGCACTTTGCCATGCCTTTGGCCTGGAGATGGGAGCCCGGACGCCCGGGGGAGGACTGCCCGGGACCCGAGGAGCCGGTCCCGGAGCACTTTGCCATGCCCTAGGCCTGGAGATCGGAGCCCCGGATGCCCGGGGGCATAGCCCATCTGGTTCCCGGCAGAGAACCGCCAGCCCGGGGGGAGTGTCCGGGCATACCCTGTCCCTAGTAATCCGAAGGAAGGCTACCCCTCTTTCTTGGAACCCGCGCGCGCTGAGTGACGGAGGGGACGCAGGGTGTGGAGGCGCCCGACCTCCTGGAGCCCTCGCTGGAATCGGAGAGGCAAATGGCACCTCATCGGGACTTCCAGGGAAGACCGGCCATCTGGTCGCCCCATTGGAAAGCATTGCGTGCGACCAGATGCCCGAGGGGAAAGGTGCGACCAGATGGCCGGGACCGAAAGAAATTCCTGCTGCCCACCCGAGCTCGGGGGCTGCAGGGCTTCTGGGCTTCCGGGCTGCAGGGCTTCAGGGCTCTGGGGCTGCAGGGCTCCGGGGCGGCAGGGCGGCAGGGCTTGGGGGCTGCAGGGATCGGGCACTGCAGGATTCCGGGCTGCAGGGCTATGGGGCTGCAGGGCTCAGGGGGCTCCAAAACCCCATGCTGGGCCTCAGGCATGGGAAGGCCCACAAGCGCTCCTGGGGCCCAGCTGCCCGGTGTAGGACTGCCCGGGAGCCTTGCAGGTCTCTGGGGCTCTGCAGCAGGGACCCTTTTCCTGGGCAGATGGACTCTTGGCAGGCTGTAGGATGGGGTTCCCAAACCCAGGCCCCGGGGCTGGTCGCTGCTTTTCAACCCAACCAGGCGGGGGAGATCAGGGAGTCTGCCCAGGCATGAGGGACCCTTGTCTCAGGCACACGGACCCTCAGGACGTGCCCCCGTTTTCCACAATTTTTTCCCCCAAAATTCTGCATAGTGGCGCTACGCAAATTATGCTCAGCCCTACTTTCAAGACAATGATTGGTGCCACCTGAAACGGAGGAGCCCGCAAAGCTTTTTCCCTTCCTGCTTCTATTGCCCCTTATGCTGTACCCCTCCTCATGTAAATAAAGTGATTAAAAAAAGCGGACCCACATGTCATTTTTTGGATGCCAGACGTTGGACCTAATCAGTGGTGGATGGCATTACGGGCGTTGGGGGGGTGAAAAATGGGGTCATCGCGGGGGATGGTGGAAGGCGGGAGGGGTTTAATTAAATAAAAATATAAAAGTATCAAATAAAAGTACTTACTAAGCTTATGGATGGGTCCGACTCCTGCCGTCCTGCACCAATTCCTGCAGCTCTCCTCGTGTCTTCATCATTAGGAAAGCAAGCCTCCCTCCCTCCGCCTCTGCCAACCACAATGCTGCAATGGCAGCTTTGTGATTGGTGAGGCGCAGGGGAGAGCGCCCCAGTCGCGCCATTTTCTCCTGCATAGAGAACATGGGAGAGTGGGCGGTCACACTGGAGGGCAGGTGGGGAGTGGCTTACCCACGGTTGTGGGTACTGACTGTTTGGACGGCTCCAGGGGCGGACCAAACAGTCAGTACCCACAACAGTGGGATAGCCACTCTCCCCTGCCCTCGAGCATGACTTCCCACCCTAACGCCCCCAACCAGACACTTCTGTGCGAGAAGCAGAAACATAAAATGGTAGTCTTTACCATTTTATGTTTCTGCTTCTCGCACTGCGAGAAAGCAGTGGGGCGATGCCCAAACGCCCCTAAGCAGGAGCCGCCACTGCTCATAGAACTCTACCTCTGAAAAGTCTGTAAACAACACTTTTCTAAGATAACAAAATAAATTCTGGGCTTATGAGTATTTGAGGACAGAGTTTAAATCCTATAAAGGAGCAGGAACTGTTATCATTGAGATTGGAAGTTTGGATCTTGACTAGATTTCTAAAAAGTAATACTTTATTCTATTTTGTAGATGTGCAGTAACCACAAGTAGGTGAATGTACCGATGTGTACACTGACCCAGCCTGTTTAAATTAAGAGGAAATACTGTACAGTGTCTGAACTCAAGAATGAACTGTGCCAGCAGGGCCGGCTTTAGGGCAGTGCGACTGATGTGGCCACACTGACCTGCAAAGGGGGGTGCTGTGACCTCATGGGGGTGCTGTGTTTAGCAATATCTTATGATAGGAGAGATGAGGGGCACTTTTGCAGGTGGTAGGGAGAGAACCCGAGTAGACGGTCATGAGACTTGGGGGCGCCAAAAGTGATTGTTCCACCGCGCGCCACCAGCACTAAAGCCAGTGCCAGTGCTTTGCGAAACACAAGTGATTAGCAAAGCACATCAAGTTAGACTGGCAGTGGCGTAGCTAGACTTAATACCGCCTGGGACGGTCCCTGCGTTTGACACCCCGCGGCGGGCACCTTGGAGAGTGGTGGGGGGAGATGCTGGCAGATTCCTCTGATTGTTGCCGCCCCGTGATCTCCGCACTGAAGAGTGGAGGGGACGATTGCTGCCTCAAGATAGCAGGTAAGAGCTGAGGGGAGGTCGCTGCCCCCAAAAAACGCGCCACCCAGCGTGGCCCACCCCCTCGCTTCCCCCTTGCTATGCCACTGCAGACTGGTCATTCACATCTGAGGGCAAATGTAAACAATGTAATATCTAAGTCTCATCACCTTCCACACTGTCAGTCACTATGACTCCCGGGAATGCCGGGCGCTGGAGGGACAGAAGGTATGTGTGTCCTTCACTGAAGACATGCACGGAACACCTGAGGCTGGAGGCCCTTAAAGTCTTATTCTTTCATGTTGATTCCCATACAATGCTGCCATATATGAAGGAACAATCCTAGACGCTGTGGTTGTCGAAGGGTAATCAGCCACTGCTGAGTCACTCAAATCCCTTTACATTCTTCCAGAGATTTCACAGGGGTCCTGCTAGATCTCACACTGGCAGGCACAGAGAAACCTTCCTGTGAAGCCTCATTAGGAGAAGAGCACTGGACAGGCTGTACAGGAGTGTAATTATTACTTACTGTAGGCGGTGGGGAAACTAGTTGGAGCAGAGGAGCACAAGAAAAGGGCGACTTTGGCACTTTAGACAATCAACATCAGGTAGGGAAGCTTCAGCCCTTGACCAAAAAAGAATGCTATTGTGGGCAAATCATTATCTGTGTGTCTCAAACTCTCAGTGTAAGAAAATGCTATTAATGCACCAATGTGTGAACTTAAGTAACTCTAAGGTCTCAAACACATTCCAGCTCCACACAACATTGTTTCTATAATATTGTTTCCTCAAGTCACTAACACTACTTGCACCACCGCTATAAGCGAAGAGTACGGTGAGGATCTCAGTACAGCACACAGTGGCGGGTGAAGAGCGTGCGTAAGCTTTGAAAGGCAGAATGATCTACAAAGCAATATGAAACACCTCAATCCTCATGGATATTTGGCCAAAGCTTAACTAATTCCCACACGATGAGGTTGCTAAATAGAATTTATAAAGAATGGAGTTCCTCTGAGGGGGATCTTTTGGCCGAATACAATCTGATTAGGTAAGCTGCACGGTCACTCAAGGATAGGTAGATAGAGTGAACATCAATGGGTCATGAAAAAACAAATGGTTATATTGGTAAAGTACAGCCTCCTGGGTGTATATACAGAACAGTAGGGATTTTAAAGGTAAGCTGATAGTGATCAGAGGTAATGAGCTGGTGTGAACATGCATACACATTTGACTTAGACTTGTTTTGAAAGCAATGTGAGAATGACAAGGCACAGTAGATCAAAGAAGCAGAGGCCTGAGGTCAGCTTGTTAACCTTGAGTTTAAGAGAAATTTAATTGTGGAAAACAAATTCCTGATTAGATACTGTCTTTCCTGGCATTCTGACACTTGGTTGCCTAGCTCAAAGTTGAGGCTTTCCTTAGGATGAGGACCTCCATTATGTCAATGTTGAGTTTTTCAGAATTGTACATGTATCCAGGTGATGTCTGATATACAACAAACCTGAAAGTAGGCTGGTAGTAACACCACTCTGTCCAATGAATTGTGTGCCTTCAGTGTTAGTAGAAGAGAAATCTGAACCGAACATAAGTGATGAGAGGATTGATGTAAATCATGAACATGTAGGCAAAAGTTTGAGTCAGGAGGATGCTACAGGGAAACTGTGCAAAATATCATGGGAAGACAAAGGAAAATGCTCAAGTGCAGTAATCAGATTGCCAGATCGTGCAACATTAAAATCATCTCCTACGCCGATGATACTCAGCTCATCCTCTTGCTCTCAGCTGACCCCCCTCAACGAAGACCACCTTCCTCAACTGTATGAAGAACGGCTCAGCCTGGATGAAGGACAACTGCCTGAAGCTCAACATGGACAGGTTTGAACTTCTGATCTTTGGCAAACACACCACCCTCTGGAACGACTCCTGGTGACCGTCGGAACTCGGAAACCCCCCACGCTGAAAGACTACATCTGCAACCTTGGCATCTGTCACATTGTCAACGCCTCTGGATCGGAATTAAGCTCAAAATGGTCCATCTCTTGATAGCCTCAAGTCTGAGTTGCTATAATGGCACAGAGTATTGAAGCAGTCAAGTGAGGGAAGGATAAGGTGGGAACAGCTGGGAAAGAAACCTAACGACAGAAGAAAGCACATCATATAGTAAAACACTTCTTATATAAGATTTTAAACTAATATAATTCTGTAATATCTGTTAATATCTACCTTTAAAAAAGAAAATAAATTATATTCTTCACATTTGAATTGGTGTGATCCTTAAAATCAGTTAGAGAAGTACCCACATTTATAGGTGGACTTCCGCAATTGATATATATATATATATATATATATATATTACTGCTCCAACTCCTCCGTTTGAAAACAAAGAATTCTCCGCACTCCGGGGTAAATTTCCAACGGTTGCTTTATTTAGACATGACAGACGCCCTCGCGTTTCGGCAATTAGCCTTTCTCAATGTCAATGACCCTCATACAACATCCTGTTTTTAAACAATTACTGAGGTAGAGGAAGGACTACAGGCCAACTGGTGATAACCAGCGCCATCTTAGAGTGGTACATATTTACATATTTACAAATAAAAATATATTGCAAGCATGTTTCCTCGTTTTGTTTTTCTCAAAACATGTCTGTCCACCCTTAACATAAGTCTTTCAGATAGGTGATTTGTGCAAAATGTTTTGACAACATCACAAACACTTTCATAGTGCTTACTATCGATTTGACCCATGTTACAAACACAAAAATTAAGCCGTGTATCGGCAATTCTCCTTCCCTACCAGTATTCAAAATTGTTTAACCAAATCCATAATAAATCAACCATATGTTCTTTACCAAACCTATACACATTTTTTTACAGTATCATATTTAAGTTCATTTTTCATAGTTACTATTTACAACAAAACACTTGAAATCGAATTCATCCATTGATCATATTTCTGAAGGAGGAAACCAAGGTTACTTAAGGCTACCGTAAATCATTCACAGTTCCATTACATCTAAATCCAAAAGATGAAGCCCTATTTACATATATATACCTATATACAAATGTGCATACTCAATTTTATGAATTCATCACTGGTATGATTGCCATGTACATACATTCAGATTTTAAGTCTCTATCCAAAGCTCTACACCTCACAGGTTATATGTCAAGTTTCTACGCATGTTGTGATTCATTCATATACCTATGTGTACCATCATGTCTTCGCCACTGTTCAGACCCCAAGGCGTTTTGGTATGGAGATCAATAATATATCTTGACTCCAACCTACGCAGTTTTCTAAGTCTGTCCCCCCCTCTGATGTTATCAGGGACTAAGTCTAAGCCATAGCACTGTAACTGGTTACGGTCACCCTTATGCTTATCTGCGAAGTGCCTTGCCACGGGGTATGCTTGATCCACTTTGTCAATGGCCCTCATGTGCTCCAGTATCCTGATTTTAAACGGATGTACTGTGCTTCCAATATACTGGAGCCCACAGGGGCACACTAAGCAGTACACAACATATGGTGTACTGCAAGTGATAAACTTGCTGATCTTTTTCACCCTACCAGTATCTTGGATGGTGTATGTAAGGGTCCTTTTGCTGTTACTGCAAGCTTTACACTTATGACATGGAAAGAAACCTCTCATGTGCTTTAAGGTGTTAGTTTTTGGAGGTATTTTTTCAAGATGGCTGTGTACCAATTTGTCACGGATAGACCTGGATTTTCTGAATGTGACTAGGGGAAAATTAGGGACATCCTCACTAATGACACTGTCTGCTTTTAAAATGTGCCAATTTTTTCTAAGCATAGATTTCAAATGATTAGCTTCTGATGAATAAGGGGTGATTAGTCTAAATTTGCCGGTTACAGATTTTTTATCTTCCTTTTCACCCAACAAACTCTCCCTGGTCATGGCTTTCACTTTACACAGTGTTTTGTTCAGTGATGTGGGATTATACCCACGAATGGCAAACCTAGCCAGACATTCCGAGGCAGCCTGATCAAAGTCACAATCGCGCGTGCAGTTTCTTTTTAATCTTAATAGTTCCCCATAGGGGATGCTTTGCACTAATATATATATATATATTCACTAAAAAACCATAGGTTATAGACCATATATAGTTAGGAATTAGCATTTACAAAACCTTATTTTACTCACACAAAACCATTGAAATTCCATATATAGTTAGTTGCACTAACTATATATCGCGCACTTGCAATCCACTGCTGATGATGTCACATATTACATCATTCATGACATGGTTGTGAAGTTGCATTGCAAGTGCGCGATATATAGTTAGTGCAACTAACTATATATGGAATTTCAATGGTTTTGTGTGAGTAAAATAAGGTTTTGTAAATGCTAATTCCTAACTATATATGGTCTATAACCTATGGTTTTTTCAGTGAATTTCAATGGTTTTGTAAATGCTAATTCCTAACTATATATGGTCTATAACCTATGTTTTTTTCAGTGAATTTCATAGGTTTTTTAATAGCAAATGTTTATAGTTTTAAAAAATAATAAATTTTAAAGCGAATTTTATATTGTATAATTATGTCATTTTTTTTTTAAATTCTTTTTGGTGCGCTCCCGGGGCGCGGACCGGTGAACGCACGGGTAAGCGCAATCTTGCGGCGCGCCCCGGGGCGCGTACTGATGAGCGTCCCGATAGCGCTATTGCCGCGAACGAAAACAACATCGTGACGTTTTGCGTAGCCGCCACGCCTTGCGTCATAAGACACGTATCGCGTAGCCGCGAGATGCGTCTTATGATGCACCGCGTAAGCGCACCCGGAAGCGCATGCGATCGCGCAACGTAAACGCCCCGATGCGCTTATGAAACACGCCCCGGGACGCGCCCCGGGGCGCGTAGCGTAAGCGCGTCAAACCATGTGACTTTAAAATAACACTTTTCATTGGTTCAGAACTTTTTTTTTTCCAAATTGTGTGAAACCCACCCATTTCTCTCACTATTGCTTTGTACTTGGAGAGAGCAAGAGCTGTTCTGTGTACTGTCTTCATCTGCTACTTTCCTGATCTACAGCAATGGCTGCAAGAGAGTCATCCAGCAGTGATTCCGACGGATTTTTAGATGAGGACCCTCCTCAGCAGAAGAAAAAAGACCATTTCATCTGGAAATTCTATGACATCCCTGAAGGACAAAAAAAAGTCAATGCTCCCAAAGTAACCTGCAAAATATGTGGTAGTACTTTATCCAGAGGCAATCCTCTGAAAAAATATAGTTTTGTAAATGCCAATTTAATCAGGCATGTCAAAAGAAGACACCCAAACAACTTTGCCAGGGAGAGTGTCAGAGAGCTGGCATGGAATTTACCCACAGATGGCGGCAGCACCTCCACTGGTGGAGCAACACCTTCGGGACCACCCCGTGGAAGAATGGTCCCTAACATACAGCCGGTGTTTGCAGGCATCAAATTTCTGTGTGAAGAACTGCTCTGCTATGGGGAGCAGAGTGTTGAACTCATTGCCATAAAGAAACAGCAACACCGCTGCACTGCCAGTCCCTAAATTTTCACATTTTTTTGCTCCTGTTGAGCAGTTTTGGAATCCCTGTTTTTGTTTTTCCCCTGACAAAAATCCAAAAAAAATATAAAATCGTTTTAAAAAATCTAAAAAAATATAAAACAACAAAAACAAAAAAAAGTTCTTTTCAGAACTACCTCCAATTTATAAAAAAATGCTATTTTTTTTTTTTAAAAAGTCTGTCATTTTTTATCTCCATGGTACGCTCCTCCGTACGCTCCCCGGTGCGCATACCGGGCGCTCCCCCCGCGAAAATCGATTTTTTTTTTTTTTTTTACCCGCGGGACCCTTTTATGGCCCCCACATCAAAACTAGGGGGTCAGGGGGGTGTACCCTGCCCCCTTTTGCTCATTTCCCCCTTTGATTTTTGCCACCTCTTGTGTCTCAATCCTACCGAGACACAAGATGGCGGCCGCTGCGGACTGTTTCGAATGTTTACAGACACCCGAGAACCAATCAGCTTGCCGCGCGCAAGTCGCGTGGCGCGCCCGGAGCGCTCCCCGGTACGCGCACCGGGCGCGGCTCTAGATATATATCTTTTTTTAAACCTAATTTACTCAAAATTCACAGGAGCACATATCTTGAGACCTAGCAAAGGCACATCGGGCAAACAATATCTACAATTTTGCCAAGTTTCGTGGAAATCCATTCAGCCGTTCGAGCTAAAAGTGAGTCCAACCGCCCTATGGAAAAATGAATGGGAAAAACACGTTTTGGGACCCCCCTTTTTTCTCGGCCCCCCCTTGACAAAACCCCCCAAATTTTCAGGGGCTGCTCAGAAACAAAATGTTCCATTTTCCTGAAAATTTCATCCAATTCCGTCCACAAACGCCAAAGTTATTAGACATAGAATTTTCAAAAATCCCATAGAGAAAAAATCCTAACTATATATACCTACTGGCGACCGCCAGTAGGTAATATATATATATATATATATATATATATATCCAGATAGCTGCTCGAAAAGACCGCTACCCACGTAGAACTCTAGCAGGCAGCAAGCAAGCAGACACGAACCCAGATTAAGTGCAAATTCTTGTGCGTTTATTTGACGGCCATAACGCGTTTCACCACCGGAGTGGCTTGATCACATGACAACGCTAAAAATCGGCGGACCATTTAAAAGGCTGCACCTGTAGCACGTGATTGTGAGGTGAGTGGTAGACATAGAAAAAATGTTGCATCGTTCCTGAACGTAAAAGGATAATAAAAACGTTCGAGTTGTTACAAATACACATACACATTATGCTAATGAATTGCATAAAAGATAATTACACAAAATCATGTATTTCAGAGTTATTATTTGAATAAATTCAGTTATAACACATGCATGATTGCCGGCGAATTGCATAAAAATGATTGCATGGCGGACATGAATTACAAAATAACTGTATAAATACATATATGCTTATAAAGACTGAAAACAATCAATGATAGTTAAGTATGGTACATGTGTAAATGTTCAATAATACATTGTGTACAAACTGCGGCTAGTTAGTTGCAGGGGCCCCTAAGCGGACAGTGTCTCACTGCAAGCAGGGGCTGGGGTGGTGATTCTGTTAAGGAACAAAAAAAGTGAAAAGGTGCTGGAGGTGATGATAAACGATATGAAATCGGTTAAAAACTGGGTTGGGTATGGGGAAGAAAAAGGCGGTTGCAGGGATTAGAAAAAGTGGGTACCTAGGTAATTTAGGAACTCACCAGTTCAGTGAGGATATATGGAGGACAACGAGGTAGGTATCTTGATGAAAATAGTTCATGACAAGAAGTAAATTACATGGATTGCCAGATAAGTGGCCTTGGAAAGGAGACGATCGGGGGTTGGGCACAGAAGGTGTGACACAGAGTTACTGCTTGAGGGTAGTGGGTATCGGTCATAGGCAGGTGTGTAGGTCTTCGGTGTTGTTGAGGCCTCCCGGATTTTTGCTGTTAAAATTAAGAATGTACCGGGTTTCCAGTTTGCGCATTTTATGTTCTCTGTCTCCCCATTGTTTGGTTTTGGGGACTGTGTCAATGACATAATATCGGAGGTCCTGTAAGTTGTTGTTGTGGACCTCACGAAAGTGTCTGGCCACGGGGTAAGTGGGATCACGATTGATGATCGCCCTCATGTGTTGGATATATATCTTTATTCAAACAGATCCTGCCCGTCCCTCCTCACGGAACAGTAGCTCACAGCTCACAGGCACGGACCTCACAAAATCTCCTCAGGCAAATAAAGGACCTCCACACGAAGAATTGTGGCAAAAGCAGCGCAGAGATTTATTTCGGCATAGAATATCTCAGGCAAGTGCCCTCCATGACGCGTTTTGCTCCTCATGGGAGCTTGGTCACATGATGCCTCCATTAGCTATGACGACATTTAAAGTGCACAAATAGCCTTAGAAAAAAGGCTCAATGTTTTTCACACATAAAAACACCAAGCAGAAAGACAATGGCTTACAATTACACAATAATTGTTACGCTCTAGATGGACATACTAAACATAAAATGATCATTTATAATAATCTGTACATAGTGCAACAATCTCACAGTATCAAATGTTACCTCAAGTTGGACTCAGTGAGCAAAAATACGCTGTTGGTAAAAAAGTGCTAAGTGCAGGATAAGAATCAGCAATTGAATTCTAATAAAATCAAATCAATCTAAATGCAGATTGGCTATAATCATAGCTGATAAAATATTGTCCCATAATGCAAGCAGAATAACAATTTAAAACATTAAACCATTAGAAGATATGTCGATATAAATGTGCAAATACGCTGTTCAATAAGGTGCTTAGTGCAAAAATACATATCGACAATAGGTCTTAGCGCAGTGCATAGGTCCTTAATGCTGTATCCAATTAGAAGCATGAACAAAACTATTGAGATCATATCCTTTAGTACGAGCGATAAACTTCAAACCCCGACCTACATCACAACCATAATTGCAAAGGGTACACGCCACACAGCTGTGACCATCGATCCATTACAGACATCAGTACAAAAATACAGAGATATGATTAAAGTGCTGGTGCATTTTCATATTATGGCAGGTGCTATATACTTTTAGACCTGGTCGTAAAAAATATAAAAATAGTACAATGCAAATGCAGATTTATATGAACTCACCAGGTCTCAAAGCAAATACAGAACACAGCAATATAACCGACTATTCCAAAGGACGAATGGGCCAAACAAGTACATCTGTTTTCCCACTAGTTACTTTGCACGCACCGATGCAAAAAAGAGAAAAATATTGGATCGTAACTAGCCTTATTACAAATGACCAACCTGGTTGTTAAAGGTCGATTAGAATAAATTATAACTTAGCCTCATGTCTGATATGTGCAAAAAAGTGCTGTGCAAAAAAAGCTATGTAAAGTGCATATAATATCTTAACAGAATAGCAGCAGAAGCAAAAACATCTATTTATAAATGTACAAAGAATGGCTTGAGCCCAAGCAATTCTAAACAGTACACAAAATCTCTATCTATTCAAATATTCAAAGACAGCTAAGTAAAAACTGGGGAGACCTCAGAATAAATGTGATGCTTAAAAGGCTGACAAAGATCTTAAAGAAAGTTGTGTAGGTTTTCATTCATATTCAACCCATTAGGAACTCGAGTGCCTAAAGCAAGAATGAATTGGGATTCTCTTTGTCTCAGCAATTTATCACGGTTCCCCTCCCCGTCCGGGTTGGGAACTAATCCCAAAACAGTATGTTCGAGATCCTTAAGTTTGTTGGCATGGACTGATCTGAAATGCCTGGCCACCGGGTAATTATGATCTGAATTCACGATAGCCCTGACATGCTGTAGTATACGCTTATGTACAGGAAGCTTTGTACTACCTATATATTCCAAATTGCATGTACATCACAATTTGTATATAGCGTATTCAGTATGGCATGTCAGGTGCTCCTTCATGGCAATCAACTTCTCACTAAAAGCTGTTACATAGTGAGTCGAGTTTTTGGCAAACGTGCAGGCTCGGCAGGACGTACACTTAAAAAAGCCTGGTTTTATAAACCAAGTGCTTTTTGCTATCACCTCAGGCATAGATTTAACAAGGGCATCCCTCATAGAGGGAGCCCTTCTAAAGGTGATAGCTGGCAAGTCTGGTAGAATTGGCCTCAAAATGTTGTCAGTCATAATTATTGGCCACTCAGAGTATATAGATAGACTGCTCCTGTACATTGAAAGTGGTAATAAGCCTGACGGGTTGCACAACATTATCAGCTGCCAAAGTCATAGATATTTGATTAGACTTAGGTTGAAGAAGAGTTTACCTTTCATTGGCATTAGCTTTATTCAGAGCCAAAATCAATTGTTTCTTAGTATAGCCTCTGCTTAGAAACCGTTGGAATGCCTCCATTTGACACTTTCTAGATACCTGTTCTAAACTGCAGATACGACGTATGCGAATAAATTCGTCATATGGTATGCTCTTTATTATGTGCCTGGGATGTGAACTCCGGGCATGCAGGATGGAGTTCCCAGCAGTAGACTTACGATGTAACATAGTCTGCAACACTCCCTCTTCGACATATAGCAATACGTCCAGGAATTCTACCTTAGTTTTGTCAATAGTTGCAGTGAATCTATGGTTTAGATCATTGATGTTAATGTCTTTGACAAACTGTATGGCTTCATCCCTGGACCCTTTCCATATGAGACAAACGTCATCAATATACCTCCAGTAGTACGCAGCCGTTCTGAGAACATGCTTCTCCCACCATCCAACATGAAACATTAATAGCTGGGGGAGAAGCATGAACCCATTGCGACTCCATGTAACTGCTGGTAGATCTCATTATTGAATTGAAAGAAATTGGCGGTTAAACATAATTCAATAATTTGCAGCAACATATCATTGTGTTCCCTCATGGAGATATCACGCTCAACAAGAAAATGTTAGGCGGCCCTTATGCCATCACAGTGATTGATGCTTGTATATAGGGACTCAATGTCCATCACAACTAAATAAAAGTCAGGGCTCCAAATTACATCATTGACCTTGTTGAGAAAGTAAGTAGTTTCTTTCAAAAAAGAATGCAAACTATTCACATACGGCTGCAAAAAATAATCAACATATTTGGACACATTTTCATTATTGCTACCCTGGGCAGAGATGATAGGCCTTCCAGGCACAGGTTGAGTTAGCTTATGAACTTTTGGCAAAAAATAAAGGACTGGTGTGATAGGATATTCATTGACTAAAAAACTTGTTTCCTCTTTCGTGATCAGTCCAATCCTCCACCATTGATGAATCTTTTTGCGAGTTAATTCTTCAGCTTTCCTCATTTCATGTTTCGTTGACTTTTTGTAGCAGGTTTGGTCCTTTAAATGTCGATCCGCCTCAGTAAAATAATCTTTCTTTGACCACAAAACAATGTTCTCACCTTTGTCGGATTTGTTGATGATCACATCCGATCCCGACATATGTAGATAGTCATAAGTGGGACATTACTTGCTTACTTTCTTTTCTACCTATACCAACCATAGGTGTGTAGATACGATACAACTGAAATGAACACCTACCCACTCAAACTTTATGCTTAACTTCACATGGAATGGAAGAAAAATACTCTAGTGCTCTACAATAGGCCCCCTGTTAAAAGCTTCATAGAAAAGCAATCACAATATTCAGTATATGTGATTTAGTTGTGTGAACATTCACTTCATATCACACCACTAAACAAGAAGTAGTCTTTGTTTCCAAAATGAATTCACAAGAAAGCCATCCGATATATAGATATACATATATGTATTTTTTTTATGTTACAAATTGTGCCGCACACAGGAACTTCATTTTTCTCAGTTTATTGGCACAGATCAAGTCTATCACACCAACGCGTTTCGGCCTTGCGGCCTTTCTCACGGTAAGTGGCACTACTTTTACTATCTGTATTTAAAGGAATCACATGACATTACATTCTCCCATAGAATTCTGGGAGTTGTAGTTTCCGTATTAACAACATACAGAGCACCTATGTGATAGATATTTTGTAGTACTTTGTTTTGTCCATCTTGGGTTATACATAACTGAGATGCCATTAGTAATATACATTATATTGCGTGCTAACAGATGTATATAACAGTTAATTATATAGTATATATTATTATTGAATATTGTGCAACCAGATTTCCATTTTGCTTTTTGCTTTTGGGTTTTTTCCGGTTTCATATATGTATGTATAGAATTCCAAATTTCAACAAGAATTTAAAGAATCAAATATGCAGACCAATATGCAAAATTAATTATGGCAAAAAGAAACCTAGTTGGTAACAATAGAAAAGCTTCTGGGGTATCTGCTACAAGCGTATCATAGTGCGCACCAAAATCTGCATCGGTTTTTTCTGAACATGAAAATGAATTCCCCCACCTGAGGACACAACTGTGTGGCTCTCCAACAGAAGGAACTCCATCACGATGAACTTCTTTCCACATGAGAACACAAACATGTGTCTTGCCAACGGAAAGAATTTCCTGCAACAGATAGTGAACTCAACACACAAATGCCTTCAGGCATATTCAATACAGACCACCACAAAGTACTAAAAAGTCAGTCTTCCTTTCAACAGAACACAGAAAACAAAACAGGAATCAGGAAGTCTTTTGGTGCAACAGCACCCTTACCAGACCAGGAACGGAGCCTCAGCTACGCCTCAGCTTCAGCGCGGAAAGGAGAATAATTAACCAGGTCTTCCGACGTGCAAGTGCTTTTATCCAATATTACACTTCTCTGTACTCACGTTGATGCGGCCCCATCCAGAGTAATGAGACTTGTAGTTTTTATGTCCCGCTTAGATTCTCTCTTTTCAGTTTTTGCCTGGTAGTGTTCAAGGGAAGTTGTGACAGTATCATCCTGGACAGCGAACTCTCCATGAAACCTTAAGTCAATGCCATCTCCTCAGCCTGTTTCCACATGTTTCGCATGTTCCACAAAATCTTGAAGTGGCTCCTCATTGGTACCAGGAAAATGGTAACAGAGGCCCTCATCACCAGACAACTGGACTACTGCAACGCACTCGATGCAGGCACCACCCCTGAACTCATGCAAAGACTCCCGACGAAATAGAGTGCAGCCGCCAGACTGATTCTCAACCTGCCAAAGAGAACCCAAATCACCCAGCACCTGAAAGACTTCCACTGGCTCCCTGCCCATAAGAAGTGCCATTTCAAGCTCCTGACCCATGCCTACAAAGCCCTCTTTGACCAAGTACCAGCCTACATGAGCCACCACCTGCACTTCCACCAAACTCCCAGGAACCTCTCCTTCGCACACTTAACACAGATCCCTTGTATACGCGCCGCCATGCCAGAGGAAGCTCCTCCCATTTCACCACCAAACCCTGGAACGCCCTCCCCCTTCAAACTGCACCCTCACTGACTGACTTCAGAAAGGGGCTAAATACCTGGCTCATTAACTGAGACCTGTAGCAAGTGTGTGGATACCTTCTCAGGTGACAAGCCGTGCTCTACAAGTACGACTTGATTGATTGGTTGATTACAGTAGGAATAAATGTAGGAAGCTGGCTCTTTAGGAGATATATCAATAATCTGACATACTGTGTAAAGAGTCCAGGGATTCCCTTATAAATGGCAGGGGCCTGCTCTAGCAATCCTAAGGTGCTCTAGTTGGGGTAGTGTAGTCAAGCAGCCGTAGGCTTAACTAAGAAGAGTGCAAGACATCGCCAAACACACACAATAATCAATAAATGATACACACGATGCAGGGAAATCCACCACAATTTATAAAAATAGCAAGTATCTTTAAATATGTTTAGGTATCAGAGAAGAATCACTCAGGTAAGTATGTTTTTAAATATAAATTCTTTTCACTTCAAAAAGTGGACACACTGCAAGTTTTGAGCTCTACAATGCTATCCTATGAAAGGAAGAAAAAGTTCTGCAAATAGGTCAAGTACAGCGACTCACGGGACCACTCTCCAGGAGTTAAGCTGAGTGGTGGACAAGGTCCAAGGCAGCACCTTCAGTACACCACCAGTGGCATGGGGTCAGCCGGGTGCAGGGTGCAAAATAGCATCAGGAGCCTAATAGATTTCCATGGAGATCGGTCACTGCGAAAAGAGGCTGCAGGCTCCTGCTAGAAGGCCAGCAGGGGCGGCTCCTCCATTGGGGCAGAGGAGCGTTGCCCCATTCCTTTCTCACAGTGCGAGAAGCAGAAACATAAAATGCTATTTTAAATACCATTTTATGTTTCTGCTTCTCGCGCTGCCTGGTTACAGGTCGGGAAAGAGTGGCTTGCTCAATGCTGTGGGCTGTGACTGTTTGGTCGGCCCTCTGGGACCGACCAAACCAGTCATGCGCACTCTGCGTAGGTGCCTGGCTGGGCGCTGTCCGGACCATTCACAACTCTGCCATTGCAGCGTTGAGATTGGCTTGGGGAGGGGAGGGAGGCTGCCTGCTTCCTGTTCTTGCCTGAGGCAGGAGAACAGCAAAGAAGGAGGAAAATGCAGGACCCGGCCAGGAGCAGAGGCGGCGCGGGTCCCAGTACGGTAAGTTTTATTTGTATTTTTTAATTCACCCCACGTGAACTCCCGTGCCACCCCGCATCCGATACCCACACAGACGAGCCATGCCGGCTGCGACTGAAGGCCAGTTGAGTTGAACCAATAGGGGGGTGCAAGTCTTGCAATGCTCGGAGATGTAGGGACACCTGAGGTCTTCTTCTCCACGGTCCGGGGGCGAAGGATGTAGAGGTGGCTTTTGGCAACAGGTTTTCTTACCGGGAGTAGTCATGGTTAAGGGGGTTGCATGCAGAGGCTGCAGGCTACATCGGAGGGTCCATGAGGGGTGAAACCACGATGGACTCAGACTCTGGAGGGCTGGGGGACCTGGTTGGCACAGTTGGCCCACTTCAACTCAGGCTTGGAGAGACAGGTGCACTGGTGGCTTCAGGTGTCGGGTTTTGGTGGCTCCAGAGGCCTGAGTCCTTTCTTTTGGAGATATTGCAAGATGCAGGCCTGCTGTCGCATGGAAGGCCTTGGTTCTTTATCGGAGGCATGCATTCCTCCCAAGTGTCTGGAGTCAACAGTGGCTGGCAAAGTCAACTGTGGTGCAGTTTTTGACAAGGGATGCAGACAGGCCTGTGGAACTGGTTCCAGTTCACCTGCTTCTTACCTCCTCTCTGCTTTTGCGGCACGTCAATGTCCTCTCTCTCTTTAAGTCATTAGGATCTGTTTCTCTGGTGCTAGGGACTCTAATGAATTTATGGGTGTTAGGGGAGTATAGTGAGGTAGCCAATGGGCTGCTAACCATTGGGGTCACTATGCCCCCTTTATAACCAGTTCCTGTGGGAAGTGGACATAACCCTGTCCCAGAATTCCTAAGTATGCCATCATAAAGATGGATACTTCTGAAAGATTGTGAACACCTCAGTGTAGCCCACCTCAGTGGAGGAGGTGGCACACCTACATGACAAGCTAATGTATCCTCCTGTCCAGGTGCCAAGGGGGTCCTGGATAAAGGGGGGGCGGCTCCTTCTCCTATGAGGGGATCCAGACTCTCATTCCAAAGGCAGCAGCTCTTTGAAGCTTGGGAGCTCGGGAGGTTAATCAGCAGGTCATGCTGTGGGATGGCATGTTACAACCTCTTCCCAGACAGGCTTTTGTTCTGGACCTCCTGAGAGCAGAGGCTCACACCCTAGGAAGTCAGAACAGTGTCTCGGGTGGCAGGTTGGCAGCAACCAGTCATGGAGACAATCAGAGGCTGGTAGGTTTTCTGGGGGCATCTCTAAGGTGTTCTATGGGTACTTGTATTGGTAAATCCATCACAGCAATTAGTGTAGGTTTATCAATACGAGATGTTTGATACCAAACATCCACATTTTCAATAAAGCCATCATGTAGCTGGGGAACTCACTTTCACCAGTGTCCAGCACATGCTTTAAAATAAATGTCTCCCCTGTTCACTTGCACTGGCAGTAATAGGGCTGACCAGCACAGGGACATATCTGCTCATGCAGGTATGCCCTCACATGTAATATTCACCACCCTTCCTTAGGGCTGTCAGGCCTTCTGTAGGGATGACTTACAAATATTACATGCAGTGTTAGGGGACATGACTCACAGGGATGTGCGACATGTCGTGATTTCACTTATGTCTGCACCAAGACACGCAGCCTGCAATGGCAGCCTTGCATGTGCTTGGTGAGGGGTCCCTTAGGGTGGCACAATTTGTGCTGCTGCCCTTAGGAACCGTCTTTAGTACTTCAGGCCCAGGGGTACCATTTACTAAGGACCTACAGAGGGTGCTAAAGGTTTTTGCCAATTGGGGGAAACAATTGAACATTTTTAGGGAAAGAACACTGGTACTGGAGACCTGGTTAGCAGGAACCCAGTTCACTTCAGTCAAAGTTGCATCAAGTACCAGGCAAAAAGTGGGGGGTACAGCAACAAGAATCCAGCTCCCTACATTAAAACTAGGTGATGGCAATACCTCTCATGCTTAAATAAGAAGAGGGTTGCAGGAGATGGCCATGCTGTCTTTGTACAGTGTATCTGGAGGTTGTTTATAGCAACAGTCAATATGGACTCCACCCAGTACCCTGAGCTGTAGCAAAGCTGTGCAGATTCCAAAATGTGTTATCTTCCCGAAAAAGAGAAAGTTCCAGACTGACTGATTACTACATTATTATGAAAGGAAATGGGAGAAAACATGTAGGATGGGCTTCTTGTTCAGAAGTGGTAGGTCTCCTTTGAGTCTATAGGGACCAGTGCACACCGGAGAGATATTTCATATATTATTAAGCAGTAGAGTGATGGTCTCCACTTCCATACTAATAGTTCTCATGGAGCAGCATTCTGAAGAGAGTCAAATTACTACACAAAATGGGGAAGGCTAATGAGAATAGAAGGAGGGAGAAGTGTCTAAGGATGCCAAAAAAATACATTTTTCAATTTTGGTACAAAGTCTGTAAGAAAATTAGAGCTCAGTAGAAAGGGCTTCTGCTGAGAGACTGATAGGTCCTTAACAATGCTGAAGATACTTTTCACCATGTTTTGAGCTCCAAGGATACAAGTAACCAAGGGCATTATTATGACTATGGCAGTCCATCGGACCGCCGTAGCCACGGTGTCGGTGTGGGCACCACCGCACCAGCAGTCAGACTGCACCAGTGGTCTGACTGCGCCATTACAACTTGGGAAGTCGGACTGCATTGGCACCTCCACAACCACCAGGGATCTCTGATCCCTGGTGGTGTTGTGGCGGTCTTGAGGCCGCAATATGCTTGGTAAAGCCACTGTGGCCCTACCAAGCATGTTACAAGTTTCCTCACCACCACACTTTTCATGGCGGCATGACTGCCATGAAAAGTGTGGCGTGATGAAACAAAAGGGGCCCTAAAGGTCCCCCTTGTGCTCTGTGCCATGGGGTGCATGCAGGGGGAGCACATGTTGTGCCCCCCTTTCTGCATGCACCCCCAGTTCCTTCAGGGCAATCCATGCCCTGCAGGAACTGCCTTTGACACTCCCATTCAGGTGCCTTTTTCAAAGGCACCGCCAAAGAACTGCCGTCAGAGAATTTAAAAGTCATACTCTGGAGGGTAGTTTTTATAGCTTTGGCAGTCTCGGAGAGGGGAGGCTGCATGGCGGCCCGTTCCGAAACTGCCAAAGTCATAATAAGGCCCCAAGTCATCTGACTGGGTATCCCCTGCCCATGGTACAGAAAGTTTCTGCAATAACAACCCTCTCAGCCACCATTTAGATAAGGCCAAAAGTTGGCATATTATAGGTACTAATAAGGAAAGGAGTAAAGATCTAGGGCCAGATTTACTAGTGTTTTTTGTGGGCGCAAATGGGTTTTAGACCCGTTTGCGACCGCACAAAATGTGTGGCCCATGTACTAATCCTATTTTTATCGATTCGCAAAATAGGATTAGTGACTCACTATTAGGAAGGGGCGTTCCAAGGACGTCCCTTCCTAATAGGGAATCCTGAAGGTTGTATGACTGTTTTGTAACCCCAATTCCTGTCGCAAAACAGTCGCAGTTTACCACCCTTCACTGAAGGGTGGCAAACCACTCGTAAAGAGGAAGGGGTCCCCTGGGGACCCCTTCCCCTTTGTGAGTGGCTCTCAAAATATTTTTTAAGGGCAGGCAGTGGTCTCAGGGACCACTGTCTGCCCTTAACAAATTTAACTGAAAAGTTTCATTTTTATTCTTTAAATGCATCCCGTTTTCCATTAAGGAAAACGGGCTGCATTTAAAAAAAAAACTCCTTTATTTAAGAGCACCCCTAGACATGGAGGTCTGCTTACCCCAGCAGGCCACCATCCCTGGGGGTCCCAGCCATTCCCAATGGGGTCGCAAATTGCGCCAGCCTTATTAATATGCATGAGGCATTCAATTTACGACCCCATTGGGAATCTCAAAATGTGACGCAATTTGCGACTCGCAAATTGGTGGGTCCTTCATGTGGCCCCTAGTGACTTTTTTGTAGAAATGTCCAGAGGTTCTGAAGCCTAAGTTTTTTAATGAAAGTCTAGGAAAAGGGGGCACAAAGAGCAAACCCCTTTCAGTTAACGTAATCCTTATGCTGACTAGGGCACCAAATGTAATATAAAGTCAATCTTGTCTTTGTGCACCTAGTGATCGGATTGTTTTGTGTACATTGCGAACAGCTTCATAAAACTAGTTAATCAACTAGTGCTTGATTTAAACAAAGAGAAAAAAAACAAGAACAAAATGTTTTAGAAGTCTGCCAAATCTTGTACCCTGTATTTTAAAGGATCTACTGCACACAGTATCTTCCTTCCCTCACCCTCCATTTACAAAACACTTTGCAGTGCTATTGCAGCGCAATTTGGCTATGTGCTCCTAGTGTAAAGTCACCAAAAGCAGGTATCTGTAAGAAGAAATGGACAACCACAAAGCAGGGTCCAGAAATGTAGGTGAAAAGCAGGGTATCCAAGCCTGCAACATGTGTTCTGGAGGGCAGGGTCATGCTGCAATTGACTGCTTTGAGTAGCATTTTCTAGTTCAGCAACAAGATAACCACTGCTAGAAAAGAAAATGGTAAAGTGGTTTGTCTAAAGTGAATGATGTAAAGAAAATGATGGACACCCTCCCTTCAGTAACTTTGACTGCAACCTAGGATGATCCACGTAATCACATATATAATTAAATCCGATAAATATAATGCTTCACTGTCCGTAAAAGCCCATCATTCACCTAAAAATCTCTGTGGGGATATGGTCTAAGATCTATTTTTTGCACGTAAAGATTTAAAATGTGGGAAGGCAGTAGAGGGTGATAAAAGCGAAAACACAACAATAATTGATAAATATATAAAAGCTCCAGAACGTACTCAGTCCAGAATGATGGTTATGATCTGCGAAACACATACACCCAGCAGCAGTTTATAGCAGATGCCAGGGTCCTTACCTCTTCCGTTTTCAAAGCGTCACCTGTTTTCCCTCTAGGGCAAGGCACAGCTGTCTGACATACATACACGTGGAGGCCACGAGCAAAATACTGTAACCTGATTTTGAAGTCTTATATATGTGTAAAGTCTACGCATGAGTGTTTTGTGCTGTTTGTCTTTTTTTAAGCTCTGTTTCACCTGTACGGGTGGGTATCTTTGTGCTAGACTGCATTTAAATCGAAGGTGTAGACAGACTGTCTGGAGTGGTGTAGTACGAAAAGCCAAATTACTAAGTAGCTAGAGTGATCCTATTTGGCTCCAAGGTGCACTGGAAGACAGTATAAAGTTGAAATAAATTTCCTATTTTCCTATACCAATTCACCTCTAATCGAGTTTGGGTTCCGGATAAGCGTGCTGCTCCACGATTAGCGCTGTTATGCCTTATCAGGGGTACCAAGCACTATATAAATCCAAACCGCTCCCTCCTCTATCCCTCCACTATCCTTTTCAACCCAAATAACAGGCTCACATGTCCACTGCTCAAATTAATTTACTATTTCCCTATAATAATTCCCCACTAATCCTTTTTGGGTTCCGGAGTAGCGTGCTACTCACTGAAAAGCGCTTGGATGCCTCGTCGCGGGTAGTCACATCGCTATATGAATGCAATTACAATAACGTGAGGTATGCGAATGCTGTGCCACACGAGCTTATAATGCGAAAGCGAGGTATTAAAATAATTGGGTCAGATGGCTACCGTATTAGAGAAGGCGTATAATAAAAACATGTTGTCCCCCTAGAAGTGGTGGACTGATGACACTGTAAGTCCAGTGTACAATGTACAGGACCTTCCTTGTTAGTCACAGGACATCTGGCATACAGTGCAATCATTTCAACAGGTGTGCAGAAGAATGGAATTTACATGCCCCAGAAATGCGTCTGATGGCCTCGTTCTGGACACAGCTCTTGAGGTGACCTGGAAGCACCATGGGGCAGATTTATGAAGGCCTTGCGCGGCCGGTGCGTCACTTTTTTCCATGTTAAAAATGACGCACCGGCGGCGCAAGGCCTTCATAAATAAGGCCCCATGTATATAGCATTGTCCTCAGTACACATCAACTGCTGAAGTTATGCAGGAATGAGCCAGAATGTTACTTTGCCATGCGAATTCCATTGAAGGAAGCAGGTATATGAAACAGCAGGGATCTGAGGGCAAACTACAGGTTTAGCTTCTGTTTTGACTCTTTTGCCCTCACTATGATTGGCCTCTTACTTCAGGCCGGGCACAGGAAACAGTAGTTACCTACCTCCTTGGAATTATGAAACTCACAGGAACACCAGGGATCTCTTTAGTTTCACCCAGAGAAACAGTTGAAATCTCCTAAAATGAGGAATTTCAAGGGGGGAGGGGCAGACTCAGATATACTGATTCTCCCGATAATTTCTAATTTTTTGATGGACCCTGAGAGTCCAATTTGTGAAGGGCTGGATTTTCCTCTCTATAGAACTACTGGTAACCCCTGTATAAGTAAATCTGTCGGTGGGGAAAATCATGCCCCTTTATCAGTCCACGACTATTGAGGGTCAAAGGCTTTTGACGGCCAGGGACTGCCACTGGTTGGGCCCCTACGTAATCCCCCCATAATAGGGGCGCTGCCCATTCTCTCAGCCATCACAATCCTGATCTTCGTTCGTTTGTGTGTTACGCTTTAGTTGGTGAAGGTCCATTTATTAACCCCTTCCGTGCTCCCTGCCCACTCTTTAGAATGCCCGCACCGCGGCGGAAAGACCGCTGCGGTTAAGGTGTTAAAGGAACTCCCCCTCACACTGCAGAAAGTTGTCAGATACATGGGAGAGATCACAAGACATTCCAAAGAGAGTCTGGGGGGCTTATATACAAGCCACTTGTGCTGCCCGTGTGACACTTTTAATATCAGAAAAAATGACATACCTGTGGCATACGGGCTTGAAAATAAGCCCCTGAGTGTCATTGATGTTCGTATAAAAGTGGGATCAGTAGCTCAGAGTAACGTGTGGTCTGACATACAAAAAGAGTAAACCTATGTGTTGACAGAGAGGATCCCAATGGCAATCCACAATTCATTGGCTTTCATGTACTGTGTAAGGGACACTTCTTGTTTCTGGTATGTTATGATATTTTATAGCTGTTTATAGCTCACACATATCACCCGGGTTGCTATCCTGGTGCCTGGGGGAGGGGGAAGGCTTGGCTTCTCTGGTAGTCTATTGGTAGAGTTAGTTTTATTTGTTTCTTTCTGAAATCGAGGATGGAACTGAGGCTCTGTCGTGGCATTGAAGTTCGTTCCAGCCCTTGAAGGTGCATTAGGAGTAGGCTCGACCACTAGATCTGTCTGGCTCAGCGGATGCAGGGAATGTGGGAGAGGAGAAGGCGCCGAACAGAGGTGTCCGGCACAGGAGTGAAATCGGATGTGGCTGTTGAGATATGCTGGGTCTTGAATGAGGACCACCCCTGTCTTGTTGCCTTTGGGCTTGAGCCTGTTTCTCTTGATCCAGTCTGCTACCGCGGACATGCAGTTGATGAAGCTTGCTCGGGTGGTAGAGGTGTCTTCTGATAAACAGAGGACCAGTCAGCCGCGGCCACTGCAGGTAAAAGAGCTGTGGGGTCAGATGTGGTCGTCTCTCAAAATCCCCCCTCACCTGACCCCACCGCCCCACCGATCTTACCTGCAGCGGCCGCGGCTGGGATCAGTTGAGGGTCACCAGAATAAGAGATTAAGTTGAATCCATGAGAATGGATGGTATCAGCGAGGGGTGTCATGTAGATGGTAAAAAGTGTGGGGCAAAGGGAGGAGCCTTGAGGGTCTGAAAGGAAAGAATTGAACTGGTCAACAGCAGTGCATGTTACCTCTAAAGGATCAGAAGGAATGATTGATGGTGTCAAATGCCACTGATAGGTTCAATATGTCGCCTACACGGAGGCAATCAACCAACATGGCTAGCAGTCCAGATTCCATATAGGGGTCCAGAGCTCCCATGTGATTCATATAAAGGATGCGCTCAGTAATACTGCTCAAGATGGTTGCTCAAGTGTAGATGAGCATAGGCTTCCAGGATCACAGTTGCTGCATGTGGAACAGAAATACATTTAAATTTCTGAGGGTCTACCCAATAGATGATTTTAAAAAATTGGATGAATTATAGCATACCTGAAAGCCAAAATCAGCTCAACCTCCAGCAAAAATGAGTTCATTATGATGAGAAGGCACTAACTTTCCACTTCAAAGAAGAGGTGACTAAACTCTTGCATGACAAGGGACAAAAGGGAGTCCTGGGTTAAAGGGTTGGTTTGCTAATAGCAAATCCTCTACCTGATGGTGATGATGGCAGGCTAAAAGGCACATTTTCACCAAAGTGCAGCTTTCACTGACGGCTTCCTTCCTAAAAATGTTAGGAGCACCCCTGGGGTTATTTGTTCCTAACATAAGAGCAGCCCTGCATAAGCGACTATTTAACTTTTAAACAGAGTCACTTGTGAATTTGGGTAATTAAGTGGGGTGGCGAAAATGAGCATCAGGAACATTATTACATATTTATACATTGTAGAGTGTCAGTGTCACTATGTCTTCATGATTTATTTTAAGATTTTAAAGGGCAGTGTGACAAAGGGCCTCAAATAGATTTTGCCAGGGAAGGCGTGCTCTTCTGCCACAGGGTCAAAAAAGGCCACAATGGCAGAAAATCTGCCAAATCTAGGGCCTGGCACTTACCGCTAATATTTATGCCGAAAGATCATGGTGGTCCCAGGCAGAATGAGAAAAAAAATCTTAGAAATACACAGGAAAAAAACTCCATACCCTTGAAGCACATTTATTTTATGTTTCAAAGCAACACATTTGAAGGAAGTTTGTTCCTGTAAAGCAAAAAAAAAAATGCACAGTGTGTCTGCAGAGTAGGCGCACAGTTTCACTGAAAGTGCACCTGCAGATACACTTTCAGCGACAGTACCACGGCTAGCATGGCAAGGATCACTAAACTGAGCAGGCGGAGCCCTGCAAGTCGGGTGGTGGCAAGAGCCTCCTTTCCTTCAGTGGCTACCATAATTCTAAATTAGCCCCAAAATTACAATAATATAATTATTTCAAATATTGTTGCTGACTACGTGTTACATTCAGGATTAGCATGAAGGTCTGATAAAGCAAAGGTCAGTTAACTGAGCCTCAGAAGTACATCTCGGAGCTCCAGGCAGCTAACCTTTTGAAGGAAACAAAGGTGGGTCAAAGGAACCAGATGGAGACCAAAGAAGACACGACCAGGACTATGACAGGACCACTATTTAAATGTTTCCCATGAAATAGGGCTATGTTGTAGTCAAAGCAAAAACCTCTTCCGCTACTTGTCTCCAGGCGCGGCCCGTGCAGGTAAGAGCGGTGAAGCAGGGTGATGGAGGAGTCGACATTCGACAACGAGGGAAACAAAAAGAAAACCGTGGTTTTCTTTTTTCTAGCTTCCCTCGTCGTCGTATGTCGACTTCCCGTCCACCCCGCCCCACTGCCACACCACTCTTAACTGCACGGGCCGCGCCTGCTTGTCTCCCCTCCAAAAGCTACATATGCATGCATGTGCTATTTTTGGCTAACTGCTTTTCCCTCAGACTTGCAACATACAACTATCCTGGCATCATTGGGAGGGACATCTGCTTGAAGGGAACAGCCTGAGCACCAAATTGAAGATTGTTTTGGAGCATTTATTCTGCCCCCTCATCCCCTTCTTAGGGAGTCTTCAGTTTGCACTTCACTGAGCACTATGGAGCATATTTAGAGTTTGGAGGACGGGGGGAATCTATCAACAAGCATTGGCATGGCCAATAGCCAATAGTTCTCACATTTGGGACCTTATAAGTATTTAGTTATGCAGCACAATATCCTTGGTGCAACAACATCAAATGTTGCGTGGCTAAACACTTATAAGGTCTCAAAGGCGAGAACTATTGGCTATGCCAATGCTTGCTATTTTTTGTACTTGGAGGAAACCGGGCTAGTGCCAGGAGGGTCAAGGGTGAGTGGCAGCAAGGTGAGGAGTGAATGCCAGGAAGGACAAGGGTGACTGTCAGGCCATGGGGGTGAAGGGTGAGTGCCGGAGAGGTGAGGAGTGAGTGCCAGGGACATGAGACATAAGAGTCAGGAGGCTCAAGGGTGAGTGCCAGGGAGGGGAAGGGTGAGTGCCAAGAAGGAGAAGTATGAGTGCCAGGTGTGAGGGGTAGCTGCCAGGCCAGGGGAGTGAAGGGCCAGTGTCACGGAGGTGAAGGTTGAGTGCCAGACCAGTGGGGTGAAGGGCTAGTGCCAAGGAGGTGAAGGGTGAGTGCCAAGGGGGTGAGTAGTGAATGCCAGGAGGGACATGGTTGAGTGTCAGGGAGGTGAAGGATATGTGCATGGGAGGGGAAGTATGAGTACCAGGAGGGTCGAGGGTGAGTGTCAGGGAGGTGAAAGTTGAGTGTCACGGAGAGTCAATGCTGAGTGCCAGAGAGGGAGCAGGCTGAGTGCCAGGTGCGAAGAGTGACTAACAGGCCTGAGGGGTAACGGGTGAGTGACAGGGAGGTGAGGGGTGAGTGACAGACTGCAAACAGTAGTGAGCTGGGGTCTAGAAGGAGGTGCGGAGATCATCACCCGGTGTGTTGCAGGCTGAAACGCACCAGTGGCAGGCCAGACTTGGGTGGCTGCAAGAACCTCTGAAAGGGGGTGCCAAGTCACTCGTAACCTTTTTTACAGGAGTGGGGTGCGCAAGAGAGAGTAACATCTTCAAACAAGAAACTATTCAAAATCCTGAAAACTCCACTTTATGGTCTTGAACAATTTGAATTAGTAACGGTAAGATTCACAATGAACTAGCAACAAGTTGAAAAAACACCCCAGAATTGAACCGAGGATACAGAATAATAAAAATGGGGGCAATATTGGTCTCCTTTTCACAGCTGACAGCCAAAAAAACAGGGTGTTGTGGAGGACTCGGATTCTGGTGGAATCAGAATTTTTAAGAGTCCATTTTTCATAAAACTTTTTTTTTAAACAACTCTTTTGAACACACTAGTGTATAGTGCCATGCGAGTGCCACAGCCCTTCTCCTAAGACACAACCTCTGTAAAACAAACCGATTAGAATAACCGTTTGCTGTTTAAAACTAAGTGGGGCACAAATGCAGTTTAGTATTCTGGTTATTGCTTGAAGGAAGGATAGGAAACCTGGTTACCTTTGTCTGTACCACTGATATCTATGTGGATCGGAGAGAATGCAAGGAGTGGTATGGTTGACAGGAGACGTGCAGGCTGCTTAAATATTGTAGAGATTGGATTGTCAAGCACTAGGAAGCAAGAGTGAATGCTGAATAAAACTAGAAACACAAACACTTTCACGGCGAACGCGGCCATGAATGTGAAACTGATCGCGATCGCGTGAAAGTGAAACTGATCGCGATCGCGCTACCTGGCTGAGAGGAGGCTGATAGGCAGTGATTGGCCGGGAGGCGGGGTGTGTGTGTGGTTGTGGTTGTGAGTGTGGTTGTGTGTGTGTGGTTGTGTGTGTGTGTGTGGTTGTGTGTGGTTGTGGGTGTGATTGGGTGTGGTTGTAGGTGTAGTTGTGGGTGTGGTTGTGTGTGTGTGGTTGTGTGTACGTGGTTGTGTGGTTGGTTGTGGTTGGTGGTGTGTGTGTGGTTTATGTGCGGTTGTGGTTGTGTGTGTGGTTGTGTGTGTGTGTGGTTGGGTGGTTGGGTGTGGTTGTTTCTGTGTGTGTGCTTGTGTGTGTGTGTGTGGTTATGTGGGTGGTTGTGGTTATGTGTGTGTGGATGTGTGGTTGAGTGTGGTTGTGTGTGTGTGGTTGTGTGTGTGGTTGTGGTTATGTGTGTGTGGTTGTGTGGTTGTTTTTGGTTGTGTGTGTGTGTGTGGCTGTGAGTGTGTGGTTGTGTGTGTGTGGTTGTGTGTGTGTGTGTGGTTGTGTGTGTTTGTGTGTGGTTGTGTGTGTGTTTGTATGTGTGGTTGTGTGTGTGGTTGTGTGTGTGTGTGGTTGTGTGTGTGGTTGTGTGGTTGGGTGTGGTTGTGTGTGTGGTTCTGTGTGTGTGGTTGTGTGTGTGTGGTTGGGTGTGGTTGTGTGGGTGTGCGTGGTTGTGTGTGTGGTTGTGTGTGTGTTGTTGTGTTTGTGGTTGTGTGTGTGGTTGTGTGTGTGTGTGTGTGTGGTTGTGTGTGTGTGGTTGTGGTTGTGTGTGCAGTTGTGGGTGTGTGTGGTTGTGTGTGGGTGTGCGTGGTTGTGTGTGTGTGGTTGTGTGTGTGGTTGTGTGTGTTGTTGTGTGTGTGGTTGTGTGTGGTTGTGTGTGGTTGTGTGTGGTTGTGTGTGTGGTTGTGTGTGTGTGAGTGTGGTTATGTGGTTGGGTGTGGATGTGGGTGTGTGTGTGTGTGTGGTTGTATGCGTGGTTGTGTGTGTGGTTGTGTGGTTGGGTGTGGTTGTGTGTGTGGTTGTGTGTGTGACAGTAATACTAAAAGCATCTCAAAATAAAGGAACACAAACATCGAGCATTGACACAACAACAAAACAAGATCACTTAGCGAAGACTAAGTTCTGATAATGGATACACACAGCCCATCATCTTAAGAGTTCGATTGCAACCATTGTGCATTCAAACCTGCCCCCTCCTTGTGAGTTGCACCCCATATTTCATGAGTTAGAACTGCTGCACCCACCATAGCGCTTTGAGATCTAAAGCGCAACATAGGTCTAATCGACTAACCAGTCGCCAACATGCTGTGCTTTTCAAGAGAATGTGTAAAAAGTTTCTAGCTTCCTCATCATGTCCTCATGAAAGCGCCAACGAAAGGACTCCATCAATGGTGCAACGGACATGAAGCAGCCGCTGCAATCAGAAATAAACACTGTGAACGCTATCCAGTTTCACGGTAACATTTCTTTAATGTTCCTTAAGTGACAAAACAGTAATACTAAAAGCATCTCAAAATAAAGGAACACAAACATTGAGTTTGTGGAAAGAGAAAGCACGTTGAGGCAGCGATGGAAGAGAAATGTAAGGTGGGTGTGATATTGCCTGGTGGAGATGAACCCACTGGGAGACTTGTGGAAAAGTAAATTTTGCCATGTTCTGTGTCCCTACGCCTCATCCATCATATGTTATGTGTGCATGACCAATATGCATATGTTATTCCCCATGTCCGATTAATGACGCAATTCCAGTTGTGTCCACCTCTGATATGTCAGTTTCCAGTCCTCGTGAATACTACGAATATCAGGCCTATGTAAAGTTACGTTGCCACGTTTCTCAGTGTGCACGTTATTCCATTATAAAGTCCCCGTTTCCAGGCCTCAAAAGGGCCCGGACCCTGGATTCAGCTCCTGTCTCCTGAAAGCCTCGCTGAGGAGCGATACAGCCCCCACCTGTATCCTCGACCCTTCACTTACTTCCTGCCTCGCAGTGCCCGGTGCAGCTTGGCTCTGCCTCTGAGTCTGCCAAAAGTATGTTATGATTCCAGCTATCAGTTCAGTCCTCCTTCTCTGCATTCCTAAGCTACTGAACTGCATCAATAGTTTCCGTCATTGTCTAGCCTATTCGGCTCCATGTTAGAGAAATACTGTATTTAATGGTCATTTAGTATTCTTCATCACGCACTTCATGTAGAATAATGTATGGTCCAGTCTTAGAATCAAGTTAGCTTTTCCCCTCATGACTCCTAGTTTATATCAACATGTTCCCTAAACATCAGATACCAGATAGGGTTTAGGTACATGTCGCTCCGACCCTCCAGACTTTAGTCTCTGCTCCTAGCACAGAGTTCGTAGCCCCCAGCTTCTCCTAGTAATACGTCATTGCCAGTTTTCGCGCACCATTAGGTTAGAGGTCCCGGCTCCTTAGGTAGCCCCCTCCTATGTTTCCGCCCATTCATGACATATTCTGTTACGTTTGCATCACATGTCTATGTATACTCCCAGTTACACCTACTTTTACTGTTATCTTTCGCGACTGCTACGCGTCACGCCTTCTGCTCCACCCACTGCTACGCCTACTGCAATGTAATGCTATGTGTTTGCGCTATGTATATAAGTTGATGTATTGTTATTAAAAGTTAGCGCGCTCATCCCAGATCAAGCCCCGGCAGCTGCTGGGCCCCAGTTGTCCTGCTGGGCCCTGTCACCTCTGTTCCTATGCAGGTTGTCCTGATCCTGTCCTTATGCTGTAATAAACCTGCAGAAACTCCTACTACCTCGAATCTTGACTCTTATTTTATTGAGCTATCTGTTATTCATTCATTCATTCAAAAATAGATCCGGTATTATTTATTTATATACCACATAATGGCGCCCGAATAGGGACTTGCCCTTTCCCCACGCGTCGGTGAAGCCACGCCGACCCCCTGACCCTCTGCAGTCGTGACGGAACCATACCGTGCACTGGCAGATATTTCTGCTCCAAGTATCCCTCAGGCCCACGGAGGAGACGGAGGAGGCGGTCCAGCATCCAAACGAGACGGTGGAGGAACGCGGCGAGTCCCGACCAGAGCCCAAGCCGAGAGTCCAAGGTCCGAGGTATCCGGAGGCCCACCTGTAACTGAAGTCCGAAGTTCGTCGTCCGTCGTCCAGTCCAGTCCGAGGCCTTCCGTTCCGTGCTGCCCGGTGAGTACCATTGCTGGGGTAGTATCTAGACAGGACCAATCTGAATTGACTCCTGGTCCGTGGGTTGGTGGTGCCTAGACTCACAAACGAAGTGTTCACCTAGGTGGATACGGGTCTTGATGCGTTCCTTTATGGGACCGGTATGTTCCGTACTGTTACAGCAGTGCATCCAGTAACTCTAGTCTGTTCCGTTCTCGAGAAATTCTGTTCTGTTTCTGTTCTCAGTATTTCAGGTAATATTCTGTTCGAACTGTTATTTATAATGTTCTTCATGTATTTTACTGTTGTGGTATGAGTGCGATGTGATTTCGTGTTTTATTGTGTATTGTATTGTGTCCAGATTACAGTTCAGTCATGCCTATATTTTCCAAGTTACGTCAGTTAAAAACTAGAAAGGGTTTATTAGAGGAAGCAGTTCCTGTCCCGCCTAGGGACAGTCCAGGTCACTTTATGTATCAGAAACATGGCATAAGCGCCATAATGTATCTAGATTTATGGGTAGAGTATACCAAACAGTTAGAAGAAAAGTATAGATGGCCCGTATCGGGTACATGGGATGCCGAATGTATCATGCGAGTAGAAGAAGCATTATGGAAAAAGAAAGCCAGACAGTCACAGAAAGATGCCATCGAGTTATGGCGTAAAGAAGCGCATAGAAGAACGGAAAAGGAAGTCAGAAAGTCAGAGTTAAGTAGAGAATCCCAAGAACGAGCCCAAGAAAGAGAATTAATCGAGATAGGTGAACAAGTCAAAGCCGAACAGTCAGACAGACAGAGGCATGCCCTTATTAAGGGTATGTATCCTCTCCTTGCCGAGGGCTTGCCAAAAGCGACCCCAGAGGCATCTAGTAATTTCCCGCCACCATTAGTTCCGACCAAGCTACGTCACAAACCGACCGCAGCTGATATTTTTATTTCGTCCTATTTGGACGACACAGTCCCCGAATATGCAAATCCTGTTCGCGCTCCGCCAGTCCCTGTAAACCAGGTAATTCATGCTCCTCCAGACACCGGGGTGCCCTTAACAGCTCCCCCGGCCCAGTCCGCCATACAAGTCCAGCCCACGTTACAATTACCGACCCTGCCAGGACGAAGAATGTCAGTTGACGATTCTAGTCTAGGGGCCGCAGGAGGAGGTCTTCCTCAAACCCCGCCGCCACACAAGCGTTTAACATTACTCGAATTACATGCTCAAGCGTTACAGCGCACGCCTAAACATCAGTCTGTTACAGAAATCAGGCAAACCCTTAACGAATGTGTCTATGATCCAGTTCCAGGCGAATATAATATGGTTTTATATTCCTTACGTGTAAGGAGAGTGACCGAGTATCTAGTCACCTTGCCGAATATGAAAGAAGATCTAGACAGAATATATCGTTTCATCCGTACAGGGGATGATCCAGAAAGTATTGGCGAGATTATGTCTCAAAGGAAAGCCGAGATCCAGCTCATGATATTAAAGTTCCTGATCAATTGTCTAATAAGAGAACAAGATTATCCGTCTAAAGATTCCGCCGAAATGAGAATCCTGACAAGGTGGAGTGATAATATAGCCGAGGGTAAGCACAAGACCGTCGGTGCTATGGAGAGTATGTACAAGAAAATCCGTAAAGAGATAGTAAAGATACACGAACAGCGTAAAGCAGCACAAGTAAGCGAGAAAGAAAGTATCTCTGATCCTGAAGAGGAAGACGAGAATTCCGCCAGAATAGCGTATGTAGGAAAATCTAGATTTCCAGATCGCCATTTACGTCTAGAACACAAGTCTATTTTTCATCATCCAGCACCAGAACAAGGTTCCCTAGAACAAGTATTTCAAGCTACCGATCACATTCTGAAATCACGAATCGGTTACAGTGAATTAAGTACTATGCATGAACAAGAACTAGCCCGATCAGCAGTCCGATGGATTACTGATTCTACCACTTTTCCAGACGAAATAGTGGCACAAATGTTTCTGAAACTGCCCCCAGCCGAGCAGCGACTGGTGGGTATGTATATGATCCAGCACCTCATTACTTTGTATGAGGGTCAACATTCTGATCCAGGTCCGTTGCATGATATTCTGAACGAGTTACTCCAGTATAGATGGAGAGGTCTAGGTACCGATTTAATTAGTGTCATTCTAGAACAGCGCCACAAATATAGAACGTTCCTGAACCCGCATTTTGTTCATGTCTCACCCCCAGAAAGTAAATCATTCTACATAGACAGACAGAATTCGTTACGAGAAGTCCACCCAGTCCAAGGGGCGGGTGGCGTAATGCAACGAGTGTTTGTATACACTCCAATATCAAAGATGGAACTTCTTGAAATGAAGAAATTAATTCCCTGTCATGACAAAGATCCAGCAGGGTTCCATAGAGAATTAAAAGACATGCTCCGTATGGGAGAATACACTTACCCAGATATCATTAAAATGTTAAAAGTCCTGCTGCCCGCAGGGGTATATGAAAAGTTAAAAGAAAAAGAATGGGAGGTGGGAGAGAAAAAGATCGATTGGGCAGTTCTAGAAGCTGAAGACAAGGCACGAGTACCAGGTACCGGTCTTGGAGATAAATGTAAAGAATTACCAGAATTACTGATTCAAGTTTTACCCAGATTATTGACAACTAGGAAGGAAGACTGGGATGCAATCTCAGCCTGTAAACAGAAACAAGATGAAGATATTAGTGATTTTTATTCTAGATTTGAGAAATGTTTCAGTATCAATAGTGGTCTCAAGACAAGTAGTGAGTCATACCCTCACCTTTTCGTTACCAAATTAGTCGAGAATTCAAGTCCACAAATTAAAAATCGAGTTTTGAAAGTCGAAAGCACCTGGCAAGCAAATACCCCGTCCCAGATGCTCCAGATGCTCCAGTATCACCAGAATAGAATCAGGGAAGAGCAAGAACACGAAAGAAAACGTATGAAAGATACGAAAATGAAAGTGCTAGTTGCACAATCTGTTCCTCAAGACAGTCAGAAGAGGGGTCCGAATCAAGCCAGTCATCCTGCAGCTCCCGTTAAAGGGAACTGCAATTATTGTAAACAGCCAGGTCATTTTATAAACGAGTGTGCAGTTCTGAAACATAACATAGCTACTGGTAAGACTAAAGAAAGACCACGTCCGCCTAGACAAGAACAAGTTTCACAGATTCCTCAGTCACAGAATGCACAACAGACAGTTCCCGCACCGCAGCCTATTGCTGCAACACAGCACGTTACATCGCAGATGTACCAGTATGCTCAGACAGAGTATCCAGAGTACCAGCCATATTCATGAAACAGCCTAGAGAGGGAGGTAGGCTTGCCTCTCATCGAGATACCTGTAGATCAAGAAGGTCCCTATGTTCACAGTCAAGTATTAGGGAAAGACAGAAAGTTTTTGATCGATACAGGGGCAAGTAGGACCACAATTAGTCACGCCGAAGTTCCAGGGGCTCCGCTCTCAGGCTCAAGAAATGTTTCCCTTGGATTTTCAGGAAAGCCAATAGTTAATGAGATATCAAAGCCAGTCACTCTAGAAGTAGGTCCATTGTCCCGCACTACTGATCTGTTACTCACTAAGTCATGTCCAGAAAATCTGTTAGGCATTAAGACACTGAAAGAGTTAGGTGCAGTTATTTGCTGTTCCCCAGAGGGAATACGTCTGTTCCTACGTGACTTTAAGGGTCACTATGTATTACGAGATTTTGATTCAAGATTGTCTAATGTTCCGCAGCATTTATGGGCGCAAGGTCCAACTGATGTAGGTTACATGCAAATCACACCCCATCGTGTGACTCTCAAACCAGGTGTAGTGTTACCACGAATCAGACAGTACAGATTGCCACCTGAGGCTGTAGCAGCCTTATCCAAAATTATTGACGAGCTCATGGCTCAAGGAGTAGTTGTAGAAACTGACTCCAATGTATGTAATTCTCCGATCATTCCAGTCATGAAACGTACTGATCCGAATGCACCCCCAGTATATCGATTAGTGATTGATTTACGAGAGCTTAATAAATGTATTATTCCTCAGTACCCAGTTGTCCCAGATATCTCTTCCCTGTTAACAGCCATTGATTCCGAAGCCATGTTCTTCACTGTCATAGACCTCAAGAATGCATTTTTCAGTGTTCCGATTCATCCAGACAGCCAGTTTCTTTTCGGATTTTGTTTAAATGGAAGGAGCTATATGTTCACACGCGCTCCTCAAGGTTTCACAGAAAGTCCTAGTATTTACAGTCAAGCACTTAAGAGACAACTAGACAACATTCACATGCCAACTGACACTGCCCTGCTCCAGTATGTCGATGATCTACTGATCACAGCCCGTTCTGAACGTGCTTGCGAGCGAGCATCACTTACAGTCCTGTATTTCCTAGCCGAGATGGGGCACAAGGTGTCACCTTCGAAGCTTCAATTCTGTGTCCAGCAAGTGATCTACTTAGGACACTTACTGTCCAAGAGGGGTAGGCAGTTGACACCAGACCGTATCCAGTTAATAGCGAGTCTTCCCCAGCCCAGAACCCAGAAGGAGGTACGTGCCTTTATCGGCCTTACTTCTTATTGTAGACAATGGATTCCCCAGTATGCATTTCTAGCCAAGCCACTGATACAGTTAACGACACAGGAGGCAGCCGTATCGACTGTCCTCCCTTGGACATCTGACCATACACTTAGTTTCAACGAGTTAAAGAAAGCCCTATGTCAAGCTCCAGTTCTAGCTACACCGAACTACAGTAAGCCTTTTACACTTTTTGTTACTGAACGCGAAGGTACAGCATTATCTGTTCTCACACAAGATCAAGCAGGACAATACAAGCCCTGTGCTTATTTTTCGAGCACATTAGATCCAGTCGCCCAGGCGTTGCCTGCGTGCCTCAAGTCAGTTGCAGCCACAGCACTAGCTATCAGACAAAGTGATTCCATAGTTTTAGGGCATTCCCTGACAGTACAAGTTCCACACTCCGTGGAAGTTCTTTTAAACCGAACACAAACTCAGCACTTGACAATTGCTCGTTTAACAGGTTATGAATTGACACTGTTCCAGCCACACATAGAAATCAGACGCTGCAACGTCCTGAATCCTGCTACACTGTTACCATCAGTTAATTCAAAACCAGACACACATGACTGTGTGGAAGTAGTTAACATTACGACTAAGCCAAGACAAGATCTGACAGACATTCCGTTATCAGATCCTGACCTGACACTTTATGTGGATGGTTCTTGTATGAGAACTAGTACAGGAGAACTAGTCGCAGCATATGCAGTAACTACTGACACCGAAGTTATTGAAACACACCGTATTGATACCCTGTCCGCTCAAGCAGCAGAGCTAGTCGCTCTGACACAAGCCTGTATACATGCCAAGAACCTGAAAGTTAATGTTTACACAGATTCACGTTACGCATTCGGAGTTGTACACGACTTCGGAGTGCTCTGGCAGGAGAGAGGTTTCATGACTTCTCATGGAACCAAGATTCAGCATGGTCTCCTTATTCAAGCCCTGTTAGATGCCATACATTTACCGACATCTATTGCTATCATGAAATGCAAAGCACATACGAAAGTTACAGACATTATTTCCCAAGGTAATGATCTAGCAGACCGCACAGCCAAGCTTACAGCACAGACTCCAGACATTCCAGTTAATCAGACACATACTCCAGATCCGATTACATGCATGACAGTTAAGGACCCTACACAAGACGTCATAGATATCCAGTTACATGCTACTCCTGAAGAAATCAAGAAATGGTCTGAACAAGGAGGGGTCCAGACAGATCAAGGATGGTTAACGAAGGGTAGAGCCACATGGTTTCTCCCCGATTCTATGGTTCAAGTCATTATCAATACCGCACATAGTCCAGCACATTTAGGAGAAAAAGCTATGTTAGACAGTATCCAGAACATTTGGTTCAACAAGCATTTACGAGCTGCAGCCAAGCAGAAAGTCCGTACCTGTATGATATGTTGTCAGTTTAATCCAGGTAAAAGTGTCCCGGTGGAACAAGGTGGTTTCCAGCCCCCTGACCACCCTTTTGAAGTCCTCCAGATGGATTATATTCAAATGGAGCGATGTCGAGGTTTCAAGTATGTCCTTGTAGTTGTATGCGCTTTGTCCAGATGGACAGAAGCATATCCAGTCCCAGATTACACAGCCGCGACCACTGCCAAGCAGTTGGTTCGTGAATTTTTCCCTAGATATGGACTCCCTAGAGTCGTATATTCTGATAACGGTCAGCCATTCTCCTCAGAGTTAATGAAGCACGTTTCCCTTTTGTTAGGGTACCAGTGGAAGTTCCATTGTGTACGCCATCCTGAAGCAGCCGGTCTAGTCGAAAGACATAATCAGACCCTGAAAATCCGTATTGCCAAAGTCTGTAAAGAAAAAGGTGTGGACTGGCTAGTAGCTCTGCCAGTCGCTTTGTTTTATATGCGCATGGTCGCACATTCCAGATCAGGTCTGTCCCCGTATGAGGTCGTATTCGGCCGCCCCCCTAACATGTGGGGTACTCCTAGACCCCGAAGTATTACTGATGTTTCATGTAATATGCTGACAGATTACCTAGCTTCCTTGATGTCTGCCCTCAACTCATGTCGTTCACAGGTTGCTGCCGCCTTTCCAGACAATACCGAGGTGGCACCACATGAAATCGTTCCAGGCTCCCTAGTGATGGTCCGGAATTTCGACAGATCAAGTCCGCTGGAACCTCGTTGGAAAGAGCCACGTCAGGTCCTCTTGACCACCCGTACTGCCGTGAAGTTGGAAGGCAGAAAAGGATGGATCCACCTTTCTCATGTTAAACTTTTTAAAGGATTGAAACCCGTTTCTAAAAACATTTCCAAGGATTCCCAAGATTCTAAAGACTGCCAAAATATTGCTCTTAAGGACTGTCCCGCAAAAGACATTACTACAACCCCTCCCTTGTTAGAGAAAACTCCGCAACAGGAGTATAAGTTAAAGCTCAGGTCTAGTAAAATAAGTCAGTCAGTTTGATTGTATAAGTCCTCCCCTAGGTGAAACGGTTAGACTGTTTCTGACATGTATAAAATAGACCCCCATAGTGAGAGAGTCAGTAATAACTCAATTCAATGTATCGTTTTTCTGAGTTTCGTATTATTCATCAGCATAATGATTTCCTGCACCAGCTATGCGTTCTATCTGTATTTTCCAGTTCCTCATGTAAATATGTCTGCTAATGCTACAGTAGAGCACACGTTTAGTGATCTGCCTCCTCACGAATATTCTTACCGCCTCGCTATGCGCAACAACACATTTATCCGTATGTTACATTATTCACACCAGACCAGCAATGCCACTAATTGTTGGGTGTGTGGTCGACTCCCCCCTTTCCAGACACCGAAGGGAGTTCTGCCACTCTTTCCTTATCCATTCTCACATAATGGTTCGTGTGGAGCATGGTCCACGTTAACGTCATCCTCAACAGATATGTCTTTTCTTAACAGTACATGTTTTCCAGACAAGCAAGGTTTCCCCCACAGAACAGGTTTAGATCTAGAAAATGAAGTTTATAATTTAGGTAATTATTCGTCGAATTTTATGGTCCTGAATGTTCAGTCTGATACTACTCCAGACTTACCTGCTATTTCAGTACTACCAGTCAAAGGTGAATTATGTGTCCGTAGTTATGGTTCCATACATGTAGGTCATAGTGAATGTACTACTGTTATCAAGTATAGTGACAGTAGGAAATCTGTTTTCAAAGCTTCACGTCATTCTTATTTTATTTGTGGTCAAACTGCATATGTCCGTCTGCCCCTCGATTGGGAGGGAACCTGTTACATTGCCTTCCTACTGCCACCTGTTTTCCTAGCCCCATCTGATTATCACCGAAATACACATCTAGTACACATTAGACATAGAAGGGAGTCCCCAATTGTCGATTATACTGAAACTACTCTAGAACAGTATACAGATTTCAATAAAGGTTTCTTCTTCTTTGTTGGACCTGTCCAGAATAGTAAACTGATCCGTAGGTTAACAAGAACCCTTGAAGCTGTAGTAAATGAGACTGCCTCTGCTCTAGGTAACCTAACTGAAGAACAATCTGCTATGAGATTTGTCGTTTTGCAAAATCGTCTCGTCCTTGACGTCATACTGGCCGATAGGGGCGGGGCCTGTAGAGTCATCGGATCTAGTTGCTGCATTTTTATTCCAAATAACGCGCCGTCTGTTTATTCAGCTATAACCAGACTCCATAAAATTGCCCATCTGTTACATCAAGACCCAGGCACCTGGACATGGTCCGGTTGGTTCTGGAATATAATTTCCGCATGGGGATGGAAAGTCCTGTCTTTTTTAGGTATTGCAGTAGCGATCATATTTAGCTGCTGCCTCTGTATACAATGTGGCCCTGCGATTTGCAGCATGTGTGCTACCTTTTGTATTCCTAGTCCCAAGCCCCGTTCTAAATCCCGTTCCAAGACAATTCGAGACGAGCAAATGGTACTGTATGAAATGATAGAGGGTATCATGAAAATTGATGTTTCCTGATGGAAACGTAGTGACAAGGAGGGAATGTGGAAAAGTAAATTTTGCCATGTTCTGTGTCCCTACGCCTCATCCATCATATGTTATGTGTGCATGACCAATATGCATATGTTATTCCCCATGTCCGATTAATGACGCAATTCCAGTTGTGTCCACCTCTGATATGTCAGTTTCCAGTCCTCGTGAATACTACGAATATCAGGCCTATGTAAAGTTACGTTGCCACGTTTCTCAGTGTGCACGTTATTCCATTATAAAGTCCCCGTTTCCAGGCCTCAAAAGGGCCCGGACCCTGGATTCAGCTCCTGTCTCCTGAAAGCCTCGCTGAGGAGCGATACAGCCCCCACCTGTATCCTCGACCCTTCACTTACTTCCTGCCTCGCAGTGCCCGGTGCAGCTTGGCTCTGCCTCTGAGTCTGCCAAAAGTATGTTATGATTCCAGCTATCAGTTCAGTCCTCCTTCTCTGCATTCCTAAGCTACTGAACTGCATCAATAGTTTCCGTCATTGTCTAGCCTATTCGGCTCCATGTTAGAGAAATACTGTATTTAATGGTCATTTAGTATTCTTCATCACGCACTTCATGTAGAATAATGTATGGTCCAGTCTTAGAATCAAGTTAGCTTTTCCCCTCATGACTCCTAGTTTATATCAACATGTTCCCTAAACATCAGATACCAGATAGGGTTTAGGTACATGTCGCTCCGACCCTCCAGACTTTAGTCTCTGCTCCTAGCACAGAGTTCGTAGCCCCCAGCTTCTCCTAGTAATACGTCATTGCCAGTTTTCGCGCACCATTAGGTTAGAGGTCCCGGCTCCTTAGGTAGCCCCCTCCTATGTTTCCGCCCATTCATGACATATTCTGTTACGTTTGCATCACATGTCTATGTATACTCCCAGTTACACCTACTTTTACTGTTATCTTTCGCGACTGCTACGCGTCACGCCTTCTGCTCCACCCACTGCTACGCCTACTGCAATGTAATGCTATGTGTTTGCGCTATGTATATAAGTTGATGTATTGTTATTAAAAGTTAGCGCGCTCATCCCAGATCAAGCCCCGGCAGCTGCTGGGCCCCAGTTGTCCTGCTGGGCCCTGTCACCTCTGTTCCTATGCAGGTTGTCCTGATCCTGTCCTTATGCTGTAATAAACCTGCAGAAACTCCTACTACCTCGAATCTTGACTCTTATTTTATTGAGCTATCTGTTATTCATTCATTCATTCAAAAATAGATCCGGTATTATTTATTTATATACCACAGACTCCTGAACGCTTGTAAGCGCAAAGGCAGGGGGGGCAGAGGCAGGGAGCAAACAAGAGGAAAGACAGATGGCGCTGAAGGCTGGCGATTCGCGCGTGCACACTAGCGGAACACAAGCTTGTCGCCAGCCAGCAGCACTTTGAAAACTCACCCACTAAAGTCTCTCCGAGCAGCGCATGCGCACTGACTCAGCAAGACCTAAAAATTGCCAGATGTCCTGTCCATTGCACTAAGCATGCATTGATGTCAATGACACTCTAAAAATAGCTGAAGGAATATCGGGCACTCATTGGTGGGTCCCAAGCAACCACCAAACTCCAAATTAGGCCCAATGTCTTAAGGCACATGAATGCAGGATTTAAACATCTCCTGTATAACTACAATACATCTTTGTGGCCTCACTGCCAAGGTGACCGCTAGGTATGTATTGGCATTTGCTTTGTTCTAACCTAGCTGCGAAGCAACATAGTGCAGGGACTGGTGTTAGTCTCTTTGACAAGCTCATGTACCTCGTGTGGGGATTACACAAATGCATTTAATGCACATTTAAGCACAAATATAAAAAAATTTGGGAGGGTATTATGTGATTTGCTCATAATTACACAATGCTGTGTTATTCACAGAGACCGAGATTCAAACCTATGTGCCCCAAGTTCAATGCTGAGCTACTAGTCCACATCTCTAGGTATTCTGAGACCGTATGCAGCAGCCGATAGTAAAAGCCTTCTGCATCTAGAAAATGTGCCTTTGCCCTAGTATGCCTAGGCCCCACTCAACATCTACAATGTGAGCCACCGTGCTGCATGGTTCTCCAGATCATTACAGCCAAGCCCTAGACACCAGAATCAATAGTTACCTCAGGACATGGACCTTCCAGCATGGAGGAAGGTGAGCCCATCAATGCCACGTCCCTGTCATCGCTAAACAACCACAGAAATAGGCAGTGCCTCAAAATCTCCGCAAATAACTTCAAACACTAGGTTGTCCCTTAGGTCGGGTCTCCACCACCGGGCAACACTGACAGGAAAGTTCAGCATCATGGACAGAGAATTACCTATAAAGCCCCAGACGATATTGTGCATTCAAAACCACTAGTCAACCTCCATAGTATAATATCATTGCCATTACTTGTTGTTAACAGGTGGGAATGGAGGGGGGATGTTTCCTGCTTTTATAAACAAGCAGTTATGGAGAAAAGTTTCAGGTTTTCTCCTAAGCACCATATTGTGACAGAAAACGTTGCTGTGTATCAAATGAGAAATTTAGGGGCACATGCATCAAGGTATGATTTTGCGAGTCTTTAACTGCAATTATTAAGAAATCGCAATTAACGACTCACAAAAGCCTATGCATGTAGGAATCGCTATAAAAATAGCGATTCCTAAACATTCCTTAATTGCGACTCACAAATTGCGACTCGCAATTAAGGAATGGCTTCCCATTCATTCCTATGGCCCTACAGGCCCATAGGAAAGAATGGGAAATTGCGCATGCAATTTCAAGGGTTGGTGGGGGTCAAAAGGACACCCTGTTGTACCCCTGAAATTGTGGTGTGCACCCAAGGGCATGTGTGTGTGTAACCTGAAACTTAGAAACATGCACTTTAGTGCATTTTTCAAAGTTTTTGGAAATTACTGACCAGTTTAATTGCTCTGTAATTTGGGCCCCAAACAACGAAATCACTATTTCAAAGTGCTTCTTGCATTGCATTTAAGGAATCGCAAATTGCCATTCCGTAAATGCAATCGCAAATTAGGAAATCACAAGAAATTGCGATGACCTAAATTGCGCCCCCCCAACACTTTCATGCATCGCAAAATGGCCTTTTGCGATTGTGAACGGCGGATTTTGCGAATCGCACCGTTTGTGCTCGCAAAAACCTTTGATGCATGTGCCCCTTACCTTTTAAGGTAAGTAACATTGACTATGCAACCATAGTTTTGGCATTGTGTAAAACTATATTCAATACCAATCCTTTTTCTCATACACGAGTTAGGGCATCATTCCCTGACCACTGTTACCTCTGGGGTGGCTTAGGGTCTAGGTAGGTCTGGGTGCAATATAAATTACTCTGGCACCATTTGCATAATTTTGGGAATTTCACATTATACTCGTTACCCGAAATTCCTGAAATGACACCACATTGCGTACTTATGCGCTGTTCATGGTAAAATGTTAGAGCAAGCACACCGGTAGAACATGAACAGCCCGAAGGTGAGCACGGTACTCCACCTGTGTTTTTCTTGCTATTTTAGTGTTAAATATCACTAAATGGTGAATTTATATTTCCCGAAATTGTTATGTTATGTTAGAGGATTTGTAAAGCGCATGGCTGCCCCAGCAACGCGGTGTCCCTGCGCTAGATAATAATTATATGTAATTTTGAGTAATTTCCCCTAAATTTCACCCAATTACACGAACGCAAATTACAAGAATTTTGCACATCCCTAGATCCAAGGATTATCATCTCTCCCCTTGATTCGCGGTACCCATTGGCCAGGCTAGTAGGAAGCGCACACGGAGCTGCTTTTACAAGTGTTATGCGCTCCATGCTTGTTTCCGGGATCTTGGGAGGGTCTGACACTGTGAAACCCCTATTATTTTGTTGGGCGTGCAACATAGTTTCTCAGTTTTCCGTATCATGAAGCATCTGGAGGTACATATCCTCATTTGACCCCCATGTAGATGAATCCAATAATGGTAAGCTGTCAAGGCGTCTTCTCTTTTTGATTCAATAAGTAAATCCATAGCAACAGAATGTATGAAATAAACACTCGACACAAGAAATAATAGATTTGTAAGTAATTTTGCCACATCAGTGCCCACTGAGAATAGAGCAACGACTTTCGCGGCTACTTTTGAATAGATTTTAATACAATTTTGACAATTCTAAAGGCTCTTTGAGAAATAAAGAACACTTTAGATCAAGAACTGTCAGATGAAGACTTCCCACAGGTTCGTAGACACCGATCTTCATAATGCACATCTATAGAGTCTGGTAAATAAATAATTCCTCAATTAGAGGTGGGCACTGAAGAGACAGTCTCAAAAAAATCTCTGTTATCCTGTGATCCCACGGCTGCCTTTCCCTGCACATTCCGATGCGGGTGAAGGAATCGCTGTCACTGAGCTAGGTAGGACAGCCTTATAATGCAGGGATTGTACTGAAAGGTAAAGAGGGCACAATTTTAAATGTATGTCGTATTTCTCTGGGGACTATTTTGCAGGTCTCAGAGACACAAAGGGGCACATTACCAAGTGTGGCGATAATTCTATCGCTCTATTAGCAAGCTGTTGCTAACTGATGTTAGCGACAGCTTTTTGGCGATAGTGAGCGGTTTGTGGTCCGCTTTGCATGTTAGCGATATTTATCGCTAATGACTTGCAAAGTGGGCGTACCCAACCTGTTAGCGACTGAAAGCAGTCGCTAATGTTGCTATCGCCTATTAGCAAGGCAGGCGTAGCAATGGAAATATTCCCACTATCGCCAAAAACCAACGCCTGCTCAGACCAGTTCTTAGCCATGTTATCCAATGGGAGGTGGATAACATGGCTAAGAGCATTTTGTCGCCAATGCGTGAATATCGCTGTATTCTCAACGATATTCACGCATTTCGCCGCCATCGCTGGACATTTTAGCACAATGGAGAAAAACGTTGCTAATAGCATGTTTTCTCCGCTAACATATCCAGCGATAGGCAGCGATAAAAAAATCGCCGCTAAGCCTATTTAGCGATAATTATCGCTACTTGTTGGTAATATGCCCCAGAGTTCCAGTATTATCATTACGCATTGTGAGGAGCCACACCACAAAGTGGATATAAATGTATTCAGTGGGTAGAGAAAACCCAAACAAGACGCTCGCAATGGCAGCTGCAGTTGTACCGGAGAAGAAGTTACCTGTTGGCACGAATCCCTCAGAGGAGAGCCTGCCTTGTGTAGTCATGAGTCCGGCTTCATGCTAAATCTACAGAAGAAGAACAATCAATGAATTAATCAATCAATCAATCAGGGGTTTGTAAAGCGCACTACTCACCTGAGAGGGTCCAACGGCGCTGGGGGAGGGGGATTTCGGGCAGATCCTGCTCATCGAAGAGCCAAGTCTTGAGGCTCTCCTTGAATGCTTGCAGTGTGGGGGTTCGCCTGATGCTAAGGGGGAATTCGCTCCAGGTCTTGGCTGCGATGAAGGAGAAGGAACTTCCTCCCGTTCGGGTTCTGTGTGGGATTTAGGCCAGGGCCAGATCGGCTGAGCGGAGGTTCCTCTTGGGGGCGTAGAAGGAGATTCTTTCATGGAGGTATTGGGGTCTGGTGAATCTGCCTTATTGCAAAAGGACTATACAATGTAGAAAATATACTGATAATGTCCCCTGCAGGAGGACACTGCCTTGAAAAGGAAACCAGAGATGTGCAGGAATGAAAAACATATATAATCTAAGGCTGAGTGTGTGTAGGCTAGAGCCACCAACAGTAAGCACAGGCACAGAAGGTCAGCAGTTCAGAGCTGCCAGCCCGGGTATAAAACTGCAAATGTTGTAAGGTGGCTAATCCTTACAGAGATTACAGGGTCCTGAGGGTTTCTATGTAGACAAGCCAGAGACCAAGAAGATCTGTGTACTCCATGGTGAAAAATCGAGGTTGGATGGAGGCTTGCTTAGAGCTCGAGTAAGAGCCCATTCTTACTTTTCTACTGGTTAGATTCATTTTCTCATGTCTGCCATATGTATTATATGTTTTTCTCTAGGAGACATGGGGTCCTATTACACGTACTGTGCACTTTTCCTGTTTGCTGCATGGTGCATCTTAAAACAGGTGCGCTGGGCGCAAGCAGGGCAATTTACAAAAAAAGGGAGTGATTCCGTTCAGGGAGTTCAGAGGCTGGATTCAATAATACTATCGAAAAAGAGAGATACCTCTGACACCATCAATGAAAATGTTCTTGTACCTCAGTGGTCTTTTTAATTTACCCAGGGTTACATTTATTTGCAAGTTCATTCTTCATACTTTAATTATCAAAATGGAGGTTCCTATCACATGACACATTAAAACATAGTCCTCTGTTTTTTTGTACATCAACAACTCTTGTCAAAGCAACTGACAAAAACAAGTGACATAAAAAATATTTACATAACATACATATATGTGATTAGTGACCATCACATTTTTACTACATACAACAACAATCCTGGTTGTGATGGTTCTTACAGGAATGTCTGAGGGATAAGCTTTCCAACTTGAAGCAGTCCCACTTATTTACATATGATATCGGGACTATATTTTCTTTTGCCCTCAACATACTAAATTTAAACAGGTCCTAGAGAGGTGAGAGAGTTATTTTATGAACTCCAGTCGTGAGCTTCGAACATCCTGCTCAAATGCACCTTTGGTAGGGCAAACTGTGTTTTGTCTGTTGCTCTAAACCTCTCTTGGGTGGGAGCAAACGCGTTTCGACCTTCAATGGGTGGGAACAAAGGAAATACTTCTTTCAAAGGTCTTCATCAGGGCGGGGCTTAAGTCATGTAGGAAGTGGGGTGCTGTGTAAGACTTGCATGATGGAATAGGATGTAACTTCTTGGTTAATCTGTTATTGCAGTTCTTGGAGCGTTCTGCTTCCGTTTTCTCCGTTACCGGCCTATTATTCGAATTTCTTCCTTTCAGTCTGCTTGTCAAGCGCGTTTCATCTTGTTCTGCCTTTGCTATCTAAAGCACGGCCTTTTACAGTGAATGCGCTGCCTCCAGGGTAGCCACTAAGTTGTACTGCCCTGGCGGTAGTGCATTCAAGTGAAAAACAGAGCAGCTTTGAAGCAGCCGCTGTGAAGGTGGCAACCTGCCTGCAATTTTAGGAGGGGAGAGAAATCCCCTTGCAGGCAGATGCAGTGAGTGACTACACCTGCCTGCAAGGGATGTCAGAGGAGTTCATAGGACTCTCTTTCCATCCTCCAGAGGGCTGCCATCAGGGGGCACACTCTCAGTGGGCCTCCTAATAGCTTCTTCATTGCTGTGCCCATGTCTGTATGAGGGCGTGGGCACAGAGGCAAAGGGGTTCCCTCATTTGCATGGGCCCATGTCCCATGCAAATGAGGGAACACCTCTGGTGATAGCACTGGCGCTATATGCGTGCCAGCAGTATCAGTATTACAGAAAGTGCCGCACAAGCGTCTACGGCCTTTTCTGTAATACCAAAGTATGCTGCGGGCGTGCAAAGTGTGCGCACATGCCCGTTGCTCCCCAGGGGCACTTTCCATAATACGGCCCCAGATGTTAATGTTTTTACATTTTTTAATATCCGCCAGCACCTTTGTGTACTCTTTTCAGACAGAGACAAATAGTTAAAAAAAAGCCTATAGATCTGGCTTAACGATTGTGTATCCATAGTTAAAGGCAGTTGACCTTTGGTAATGATTGTGATTACTGACAACGTTTTTATGACTGTGTTGATCATAAAGAGTTCATGTTATTGCAAAGGGCTTACAGCCTGATTCATCATTCTCCCGTTTTGCGAGCCCCTAATAGCGAATCATAAGGAATCGCTATTAAGGACTTGCAAAACGGTATTCATGTAGAAATTGCAAAAAATATTGCGATTCCTATATGTTCCTTATTTGCGATTAGGCCCATATGAATGAATGGGGAGTTATTCCTTATTTGCGATTAGCAATTAGCTAATCGCAAATAAGGATGCGATTTCAAGGGTGCAGGGGTGTCCAAAGGACACCCTGTAGCACCCCTGAAATGTAATCTACATTGGTGTTGCGCACACACATGTCCAAAGGACATGTGTGTGTAACATGCAACTTAGAAAAATGCATTTAAATGCATTTTTCTAAGTTTTTGCTATTTACCGAGAGGTCTGACCTCTCGGTAAATAGCGGCCCAAAATTGCAATTTCGCAATTTTAAAATGATTCATGAATTGCATTTAAGGAATCTCAAATAGAGATTCCTTAAATGCAATTCTTCGCAAATGTGCGAATTCTTTAATAGCGAATTTTGCATTTGGGATGATGAATCCCAAATGTAAAAATCGCACTCGCAAAAGGCAAGATTCTGAGAATCTTGCCCTTTGCGAGTGCAATTTAGCTTGATGAATCAGGCTGTTAGTTCGGGCTATTGCTAGTTGTATAGGAAAGGGCTTTAAGGAAACACATTGTTGCATGGTACCTTGAAGATCACCGAAACAGACAGGATTAATGTGGTTTGTTCCTGATATGACATTTCTTTATGGTACGTAATTTGAACCCGGGATATCTACAAGGCCCTCATTAGGAGAGATTTGTAATTGTTACTCCCACCAAAAACTTGTGCGCAATTTGATACATTGTTTTGCCAACTTTATATCCTGTATATATGTGTAAGCAGTAGCAGCTGCTACTGGACGGGGGTGGTGAGGCTAGTTGGAAGTGGGAGGAATGTAATAAAAAAAAAAAAACTTACCTCTAACGCCTGCTGCTGCCTCTCCCCCATCCTCATTCTCTTCATCTTCCTGTCCTGGACGGGTGTAACAGGAAACACCTGGGCAGACAGGCTCCCTAAGCCAATCACAACACTGCAACGCAGCATTCTGATTGATCTGAGTGCCATTGATCGGCACGCAGACTGGAACAGAGAGCATGTGCATGTTCCTGACCAGGCTGTGTAATGCAGCCTGGAAGGAACATGCAAAGTGCACATGAACTGTTTGGTCAGCCCAAGAGGGCCGGCCAAACAGTCCATGCACATTTAGGGAGTGCACACCACTCCTCCCCTGCTCTGGCTAGCCCTGTCCTGCATACCATTTACTGCAATAGGGAAAATAAAGCCATAATAACGATACGTTATTATCATTTTAATTTTCCTTTTGAGCAGTGGGGCGACGCTCCTCCGCCTTAGCGAAGGAGCTGCCACTGTGTGTACCTATATGCATACTATTTAGCTTTGCGTTCATTAAAATACTCTCCATTTTCAAAAGTAAAACCTCTGACTGGGCAATGATTTATTGTTAATATGTGCATTACTAAGTGCTAAAATTCCAACCCATATCACCTTCCTCAGGGAGCCTTGAACTGTTCTGCAGTAGTACCTTGAGTCAAGTGCTGAATCACCAATGCCTTGAGAGTTAAGTCCTGACTCACCACTACCTTGAGATTTAAGTACTGAATCACCACTACCTTGAGAGTCAAGTGTTGAAGGGGTGTGCTTAGATTTCAATTTGCAGTGACAATAGTACACGGACCCCTGGACACAAATGGTAAATTACCATATTAAGGAACAGTTAAGGTGTAGTAACCACTGGATGGAGTTCTACAGCTCTTGGGCCACGAGCACCAGTCCTCTAGTCAAGCCAAGTGTGAAGCATCTCGTGGTGGACTAACAGTTTTTAAAAAATATTACTGCAAGGTGTAAATTGTTACTCAAAGTTTGGCACTTTTAAATTGTAAAGTTGAGAAACCGGTCCCTGCCTCCTGTTTCACTGCATTATGAGCTGAGGTAACAGAGGAGGTATTTTAGCTTTGCAGAATGATAATTGATCATTCAGTTAAACTGCACTTCTGAGACACTCTCTATCTTCTTTTGTATTTTGTGAGCTCGGCTGAGACTGCATCCATTTGTATCAGCCTTGGTAACAATGATGCATGTGCCCTGCACCCACCTACCCAGCACAGGTGTTCAGATTTTGTCCGAGGACTGTATGACAAAATATTGTGAACAACACTAATATCAACGTGCATGAACACTGACTCAGAAATATGGTTACATAATTTTATGCTTCTATATTTCTATCATAAACAACAGAAATATTGTGTCGTAAAGGAACAGAATATCCCACACAAAAGGTGAGAAAATAGTTCTCTAAATAAGTAACGGACGGACGGACGGACGGACAGATACCATACAAAAATAAATATATATTCACTAAAAAAAACGACTGAAGGTTAAAGAGACATTACAGTTAAGTGACAAGGCCAGTAATAATATTACTTCTAAACCTGTCAAACCACTGAAATTCGCCAGTTATAGTTCAGTGAATTAACTATAACTTGCGTTATCCACCATGCACTGCTTATGACCTCACATATTACATCACTCATGACATCTCAAATGACACAATTGATGACACCACTCATGACATCATCCAATCTACTGCTTTTCAATTTACTTTATAAAACAATAAAGGATTTCATTGTAAAGAAGTACTAAATGGTGCATGTAAAGTATAAATCAGATGCACAAATGTGAATTTATAATTGATTTTTGTGAAGTACACTTCTTCAAGACATCAAAGACTCAGCATTATTTTTTTCAGAAATGAGCAGCCCTGGAACACAGCAGGAGAACCACTGTTTAAATATGCACTGTTTTTTCCAAGGAGTGTCCCATAATGCCCTATGTGGGATGATTTGCATATTGTTCATATTTCTGTGGTGCACCAACATGGGGGAGGGGCACTACCAACGAGTAACTTCAGTCTTGTGTGGGGCTTCAAAGAGCACAGAAGGCCGACTAAAGCCATTTTAAACATGGGCACTACGTTTCAGGGCATATTGCATTCATGTTCCCCAGGAAAGGTGGACATTGTTTTGAACTCTTTTAGAGTTTGAGCTATTGATCTTATGTTATGGAGTGTGAAGATACTTTGTAGTTTGTTCTGTGCAACATCTTTGAGATTCTTTTGATTAAGAATGCACTGTTAAAATACTTTATGGACAATGATAATTAATGAAGAATGCAATAATAATGAACTCCTTGTAATTTATGTATTAATGCCATGTGTTTAATACTAAATTGTGACATGTAAATGTAAATGAGCTTATATAGCGCACAGCTACCCGCAGTGGGTTTCCCGGCGCTTGCTTAGGGAACCCTTCCTGTTATTCCCCTGTGAGATAGCAGGGTATCCACAAGGTGAAAGTCAGGCATCCCGCCGCGAGGGGCCGTTGTGGAGATTAAGCAAGCTGTTGCCCAGAGTCGCAGAGTGTGAACCCGTGAGTCGAGGAGGCACCGGGGCGAGAATTGTCGAGTCCGTGGAATTTTTAGCCCAAGACCCGCCGGGGCGGGGAATTGAACCCTGGTCCAGGACCGATCTCAGATTCCGGGTCTGCCGCCTCTAACCCCTGAGCCACACTTCTCCACTAATGACTCATTAACTAATGTGGTGACACTTTGACATAGGCAAATGTTATGCCTTATATATGTTGATGTGGTGGGCATTGAGAAATCCAATAACCCTGCCTTTATATATTGATCTGGTGACTCCTTAACAAATCAGTAGGCCTGCCTTATTTAAAATGAGATCCCCTTATATTATGATGTTGCATGTGGTGGGGAGAGGGTTTTTATTATGGGGTTGAGGACCCACAAGGGGTCTGACTTGACGGTGTCACCAAAGTTGTTTCCATCTACTGGATGTATATATTCTTAATTGAATGTTTAGTACTCAGTAGTGTGTAATAAATGTACATTTAGAAAGGGCACTGACTGGACAATACTTTATTGAGAGTTATTGTTATTGTTGTGTGACAGCGAGGTGGGATTGCTAGACCACAGCACCTACCTTGAGTAGGCTTTCCATTGCTTCAGTACCCTAAGAATGTCAATGTTTACAATGAGGTACTTGGTTCTCAGTAAGCAGCAGCCGCGGTCCGTGCAGGTACCAACGGTGGGGCCGGGTGGGGGTGGGGGGGATTTCGAGGGACAGTGCTGAGGGGAAACTAAATAAATCATTAATTTTCCCTCTGCATTGTCCGTCGGAATCCCCAACACTGCCCCATCACTGTTACTTGCACGGACTGCGGCTGGTAAGCAGAGAATTGTGTACCTATTGCTTTACTTTGTTTTAAACTCAAAATTCATTTAAAAAAAAATTGTTAAAGTGAACTTATCATTTAGGTATACAAAAAAGACATCAATTTGCATTTAAAAAAAAAAATCCTAATAAAAATTGAATGATTTGGACACATTGTCATTTGGGACACCCAAAACTCAGCATTCCATTGGTTGCAGCGGAGGTAGGCCCAAGGCTCCCAAAGCCCTGCCAGTTTCCCAGCAAGCACCCATCCTTGGGTGCAGGAGTATTAGCCAGCTTGGCATAGAGTGGAGTAGTACAGAGAAGAGAAGAGTGGTGTTGAGTGCAGTGACAAAGTGCAGTGTAATCGAGTGTAGTGGCAAAGACATGAGTGGTATAGAGTAGAGTGGAGTGGAGTAGAGAGCACTGGCTCTTAAGGTAGAGTGGTGCAGAGTAGAGTGGTGTGGAGTGTAGTAGCGTAGAGGGCAATGGTTTAAAGTGGAGTGGTGTGGAGTCGAGTAAAGTGGACTAGAGAGCATTGGCTTAGAGTGCAGTGGTGTAAAGTGCAGTGGTGTAGAGTTCAGTGGGGTAAAGTAGAGTGGAGCAGAGTACAGTAGAGTGAAGTGACATAGAGTACAGTGTGCAGAGTAGAGTGCATTGGCATAGAGTGCAGTGACACAGAGTAAAGTGGTGCATAATAGAGTAGAGCGGTGCAGAGTGCAGCAACATAGAGTGCAGTGGCATAGCGTGGAGTAAGCAGAGTACAGAACTGTAGCATTGAGTGCAGTTGCATAGAGAGCAGTGTAGAGTGTAGTGGCATAGAGTACAGTGTAGTGGCATAGAGTAGAGTGGTGCAGAGTCACAGAGTGCAGTGGGGTAGATTGCACTGCTTAGGGTAGAGTGGTGCAGAGTTGAGTGTTGTAGAGTGCAGTTGCAGAAAGTGGAATGACATGTAGTGCAATGGCTTTGAGTGCAGTGGTGTCGAGTAGAGTGGCATAGAGTGCAGTGGTGTAAAGTGCATTGGTGTAGAGTGCAGTGGCATAGAGTAGAGTAGTGTAGAGTAGAGTAGAATGGCATAAAGTGCAGTGGCTTAAAGTGTAGTGATGTAGAGTGCAGTGGCGTAGAGTGGATTGGTGCAGAGCAGAGTGAAGTAGAGTGCAGTGATGCAAAGTCCGGTAGAGTGGCATAGAATGTACTAGCATAGAGTGCAGTGATGTAGAGTAGAGTGGCATAGAGTGGAGTGGTGAAGAATAGAGTGGTGGAGAGTGGAGTAGTGTATAGTGTGGTGGTGCAGAGTAGAGTGCAGGGGAATAGAGTGCAGTGTCGTAGGGTGGAGTGGCATAGAGTGTAGTGCCATAGAATACACTAGCAAAGAATGCAGTGGCATGGAGTGCAGGGGTAACATATAGTGCAGTGGTAAAAAGCTGAGTAGAGTACAGTGGTGTAGAGTACAGTGGTGCAGAGTAGAGTGGCACAGAGTGCTGTGGTATAGAGTGCAATGGTGTAGAGTATAGTGGTACAGAGTAGCATGCAGTGGCATAGAGTGCAGTGGCATACAGTAAAGTGGTACAGAGTTGAGTAGAGTGGTGTACAGCCAGCGGCATAAAGTGCAGTGGCACAGAGTGGAGTTTTGCATAGTGTAGTGGTGCAGAGTATAGTGCAGTGGCATAGAGTGCAGTGGGTCAAAGTAGAGTGTAATAGAGTGCAGTGGTGTAAAATGGAGTGGTGCAGAGTGCAGTAGAGTGGAGTAGAGTAGAGTGGTGCAGAGTAGAGTACAGTGCTGTGGAATAGAGTGCAGTGGCATAGAGTAAATTGGTGCAGAATAGAGTATTGCAGAGTGCAGCAGTGTAGAGTCCATTGGCTTAGAAGTAAGTATTCCACAGTAGAGAGGAGTGGCACCTAGGCAGTGGCATGGAGTGCAGTGGTTTGGAGTGTTTGGTGTAGAGTAGAGTGGTACAGAGTATAGTGGTGAATAGTTGAGGGGCATAGAGTGGAGTGGTGCAGAGTAGGGTGGCGAAGAGTGGAGTAGTGTAGAGTGGGGTGGTGGAGAGTAGAGTACAGTGGCATAGAGTGCAGTGACATATAGTGGAGTGGCATAGAGTGCAGTAGTGTAAATTACATTATCACACAGTGCAATGGTGCAGAGTAGAACGGCGTGGGGTGTATTGGCGTAGAATGCAGTAGCAAAGAATGCTGTGGCATGGAGTGCAGTGGCAGCAAATAGTGCAGTGGTCAAAAGTTGCGTAGAGTGCAGTGGTGTAGAGTAGAGTGGTGGAGAATAGAATGGCATAGAATGCAGTGGCATAGAGTGCAGGGTCATGGAGTATAGTGGTGGAGAGCAGCATGCAGTGGTATAGAGTATAGTGGCATTCAGTAAAGTGGTGCAGAGTTGAGTTGAGTGGTGCACAATGCAGTGGCATGGAGTGCAGTGGTGTAGAGTGGATTTGTGCAGAGTGGAGGGGTACAGAGTAGAGTGCAGTGGCATTGAATGCAGTGGTGCAGAGCAGAGTGGAGTAGAGTGCAGTGGTGTAAAATGGAGTGGTGCAGAGTGCAGTAGAGTGGAGTAAAGCAGAGTAGAGTACAGTACTGTGGTATACAGTGCAGTTGCATAGAGTAAAATGGTGCAGAATACAGTGTTACAGAGTACAGCAGTGTAGAGTGCAATGGCTTAGAAGTAAGTATTCCAGAGTAGAGAGGAGCAGCATAGAGTGCAGTGGCATTGAGTGCAGTGGTGTGGAGTGTATTGACATAGAGTAGAGTGGTACGGAAATGGAGTGGGGTAGAATGCAGTGGCATAGAGTACACTGGCTTAGGGTAGAGTGGTGTAGAGTAGGGGGTGTGGAGTGCAGTGGCATACAGTGCAGTCGCATAGAGGAGTGGTGCATTTGTAGAGTAGAGTGGTATAGAGTGTAGTGGTGTAGAGTGCACTGGCTTAGGGTAGAGTGGTGCAGAGTGGCATAGAGTGCAGTGGCTTTGAGTGCAGTGGTGTTGAATACAGTGGCACAGGTGTAAATGGAGTGGTGCAGAGTACAGGAGATAGAGTGGCATAGAGTACAGTGGTGCAAGTAGAATGGAGTAACATTCAGTGGCATAGAGAACAGTGGCACAGACTAAAGTGGAGAAGTGCTTTAGAGTACAGTGGTGAAGGTTAGAGTGCAGTGGTGTACAGTGGTGTAGAGTGCAGTGGCTTAGAGTGCAGTGGCGTAGTGTGGAGAGGTTCAGAGTGCAGTGGCATAAAGTGGTGATGAGTAGAGTGGAGTGGTGTAGGGTACAGTGGCATAGAGTGGAGTGGTGCAGAGTAAAGTTGAGTGGTGCAGAATGAAGTGACGAAGATTGGAGTGGCATAGAGCGCGGTTGCATACAGAGCAGTGGCCTAGATTAGAGTGGTGTAGAGTAAAGTGGCGTAGAGGGCAGTGCTTCAGAGTAGAGTGGTGCAGAGTAGAGTACAGGGGTGTAGAGTGCATTGACATAGAGGTGAATGGTGCAGAGTGGAGAAGAGTGGCATAGAGTGCAGTGGCGTGGAGTGGAGTGGAGTGGCATAGTGTGGTACAGACTAGAGTAGCGTGGCTTTGAGTGCAGTAGTGTAGAGCATACTGGCTTAGGGTAGAGTGGTCTAGAGTACTGTGTTGTAGAATTCAGTGGCATAGACTGGAGTGGCATGGAGGAGAGTGATGCAGAGTAGAGTGGCAAAGAATGTAGTAGACTCAAGCAAACCGGGCCGAAGAAGGCTGTGATGCCAGAAACCGGTCCCCGGGAGCTTGTTTCCTTTCCAGTATAAGAATTGGCTTGGTAGTTTGGTTTGCCCTGTTCCCATCATTCACTGGGACAGGAACAGACTAATTTGCATATAGCCAGGTTCTGAGCTGGGATGGTGCAGTGAGCTAAAAAACGGTGATGGATTAAAACCATGATCTCTTGACTTGGTAAGAGTATTCTGCATCATTCAGAAACTCTGTCCATCACCACCCCCCTTTTCCAAAATCGTGACTTAGAGTAGTGCATAATAGAGTAACAAATAGCACAACGAAGTGGAGTGCATTGCCGTAGAGTTCAGTGGCATAAAGTGCAGTGGTGCAGAATAGAGTAGAGAGGCGTAAAGTGCAGTGCCTCAGAGTGCAGTGGTGAAGGTTAGAGTGCAGTGGCATAGAGTGCAGTGGCGTAGAGTGCAGTGGCATAGAGTGGAGAGGTTCAGAGTGTAATGGCATTGAGTGGTGCAGATTAAAGTAGAGTGGTGTAGGGTGCAGTGGCGTAGAGTAGAGTGGTGCAGAGTAGAGTTGAGTGGTGTAGAATGGAGTGATGAAGAGTGGAGTGGCATAGAGTGCAGTGGCATAGAGTAGAGTGGCGTAGAGTCAAGTGTCATAGAGGACAGTGCCTTAGAGTGCCGTGGTGCAGAGTAGAGTAGAGTGGTGTAGTGTGCAATGGTGTAGAATGGATTAGCATAGAGTGGAGTGGTGCAAATTAGAGTGCAGTGGCGTAGAGTGTGGTGGTGCATACAAGAGTTCAGTGGCTTGCAGTGGCATAGAGTGCAGTGGAATACAGTAAAGTGGTGCAAAGTAGACTAGAGTGGCATACAGCAGAGTGGTGCAGAGTACCGTAGAGTACAGTGGTGTAGTGTGCAGTGGCATAGAGTAGAGTGGTGCAGAGTAGCGTGACATAGAGTGCCGTGGCGTAGGGTGCAGTGGTGCAGGGTAGAGTGGTGTGCCGTGCAGTGGCATACAGTGCAATGGTATAGACTGGAGTGGCGTAGAGTGGAGTGGTGTAGAGTGCAGTGGCATAGAGTGGAGTGGTGCCGAGTGGAGTAGAGTAGAGTGACATAGAGTGCAGTGGTATAGAGTGCAGTGGCCTAGATGAATGCAGTCAAAGGCCTACGTGAGAGCCTAATTTCAAGTTCTAGTGGGTCCTTAATCTCTGAAGGGAGGTCTCTCTCATGGGTTTGTCAATGTTTCACAAAGGGCACTGCACTTGTGTTCACTGTATTTTGGAGATTAGAATAATGTGGCAGAAATAATGTTTTACACGTTAAATTATATTTGAGGACAAGAAATATTCTTGCAGCATTCTTTATTTGGAAGGCATGCAGTATCACAATCACACTATACAGTACAAGGATGTGTATTTTATTCCACAATGACAGATATATTTGCTGTCATAACTAAACTAATTTGCATACCTTGTTGGCAGGGAATTGGAGGGAAAAGAAGCAAAATGAAAGGGGTAAATAGAAGCTATATGGCTGTAGATATGAGAGCCAGATTGAAAACACAAGCACTGTTATGGAGAGCTTGTACCCAAAAACTAAAGTATCTCCAAAAATAGGGGCAGTAGAAGGACATACGTACTTGGTCCTTGATCCAGTCAAGTGCCAAGCACAAGAAGAGGACATGACACAGTCATGCCAAGACAAATGAAAACAAAGGAAAGGATAGAAACATGGAAGCTAACTAATGGTATGTTAGGGCAGACTGTAAGCCCACTGTATGTAAACAAAATGACTCGCAAACACAGCACATGTGAGGTCTAGGCAAATCCTAAAAATGAATCTGACCTTGAATAACGTTATTTGGTGCTCATGTAAAACATTCTACTGCCTGTAAAACTGCAACAATAAAAAAAAAAGATATTAGACAGAGATTATACAGGGCATACACACTAAATCACAAAGTATCCATGTGTCAGCATAAAATCCGTTGACTGGTATGAAAAAACAATTGGTAAACAAGAATATCTTTGAAGTGTCATTTTTACAGATCACCCAGGTTTATTTAAATTCTTCAGGTCATTGACAAGATCCAGTTTATTTTGTTTTTACATTTGGATCCTATTATTTCCTTGAAAAACAACAAATGGTGGGACGAAAAGAGTAAACTACTTAGAAGCACTATAAATATAAGTATCGAAAGGCTCAGTGAAGCAGAGCTTACATTGCATGCGGTACAACGCATGCAATTACAACACGGTTGTTACAATGACCGCGTTGTTACAACACAAGTCATTTCTATGTCATGCTGAAGGGGGTCCTCTAAACTAAGGAATAGGATAATTTACCTTCCCTACTATTGCGCATGCTGGAGTTGGTATAGTAAATTATACTATTACTAATTATATATACATATATGCAGCAACTCCTCACAGTCTCACTGAGTGTGTGTTGTCGGTGTGAGAGTCGATAACATAAAAAAATGCAGGTTACCCTCTGGCCAGAAAAGATGCGCACTCCAAGTTGCTTGCTACAGGTTTATTTCACTGATAGCCACCATGAATCAAATGCTCAGGAAGCACAGATAACACTCGGCGCATTTCAGTGACCAAGTGGCCTTGGTCACAGGTGGGTCATTATAAGAGCCTGTGAATCAATCAAAGCAGCATGTAAAATGCAAAAAGGGTCTAGTGTATTGCTTACAAGGCATATTATGGTGGCCATATTGTAGCATGGTAGTTGCCAATGCATATACTGCAAAATACATACATAGAGAGCAAAAGAGTTTTTGAATTTGAAAATGCAGTTTGAGACATAGTTCAATACCTTTGTAATATATATAGATTGTAGCAAACATGTATGTGTATTAAATACAATGAGTTGATAAATCAAGACTTAAAATATGTTGTACCCTCATGTGATAGTCTCACGCTGCATCAAACGAGTATTCTCAGATAGGGTGTCATTTTTTAGTGTTTAACATGTGTGCCTGTCACTACATACTGCCCAAGTGGGCTGTAATCAGTAGATAAGACAGAAAGGATATGGAGAACGGATCCACGAGAGGGGGCGCCCATTTCTCGGGAGAGCCCTGTATGAGAATACGCAAAGTGCAGAATCCCTTCACCATTCGTATTAAGAACTCACCCCGTGATAAGTACACGCTGTTCTTGATAATATGCCCCTAAATACTCTCACCAGTCCCAGTGACATGGTTCAGAAATGGCTTCTGCAGGCAAAAGTTCCAACAGCTTTGACATGGGAATACAGTTAAGTACATCACTGACATGATCATTCATTGGAGTGACTGCTTCTGATCTCTGCAGCTCTTGTCTCCTAGCTCTGTATAAAACAAATGTAGCAGAAAGTGAAGGAAAAAGTTAAAAGAACAAAAGAGGGAAACATCGAAAGTGAAGGAGAAAAAACAGAAAATATACATGTTATTTATGTACGATAAACACATACAAAAATCAAGCCGTTTCAGATGAAAAACAAGCAATTTCAGCTAAAAATTAACTGCAGTCATATGTCACAATCATGATCAAAACTCGCCCCCCCTCCCCTCCCCATGACACGGGGCTGGAACTAGTTGTCACATTCATATCGAATATACTTTATTTAAAAAAATATTCACAAAACAATTTAACTTGCAGACATTAAAAAATATTTAATTTACAAAATACAGAACAATTATAGAAAATCTAAATTACTTTTTGAAAATTCATATTCATTTAAAAATAAATATATAATTAGATATCTTCAGAAATATATTTTAGCAGTTTAAAAACGTAAATTATTTAAAACTGTATATATATATGAAGTTAACTAAAATATATAATCACGTACTCTGAAATATGAGAAAGTAAATAAATATTTACCTAATGTAGTCAAGAATGGTAGTAAATATAACCATTTGTCATTTTTTTTCACATCGAAACCAGCCACCAATCAATGCAATTATTTTACCGGAAACGATCTGTGCAGTACTGTACTGGACTATGTTTTGAATACATCGCCTAGGATAGAGATCTAAAATTACTTAGAAGTTAGTTACCCTCTTATGCCAGACCTGCGCCACCTCGACACAGAGAAAAGCATTACCGCCCCACGCATCGCGGGACACGCTTCAATTTGTTTTTTGCTCTCCCTGCTACAGCCGTGACGGGAATGGCTTGCCACATGCTGGGCTGTGCTGTGTGGGAGAACGGACAGCTCACCCTCTCCAGTCACCGGAAGAAGCGCCATGAGGGGAACGGCCAACTACATCCCCCAGAGTCCCTGGTGAGGCGCGAGACAGTGACGCCAGACCTGCGCCACCTCGACACAGAGAAAAGCGCTCCCGCCCCACGCATCGCGGGACGCGCTTCAATTTGTTTTTTGCTCACCCTGCTACAGCCGTGAGGGGAACGGCTTGCCACACGCTGGGCTGTGTTGTGTGGGAGAATGGCCGGCTCACCCTCTCCAGTCACCGGAAGAAGCGCCGTGAGGGGAACGGCCAACTACGTCCCCCAGAATCCCTGGTGAGGCGCGAGACAGTGACGCCAGACCTGCACCACCTCGACACAGAGAAAAGCGCTCCCGGGCCATGCAACGTGGGACGCGCGTAGGCGACGCCCGGGCGAAGCCCGGGACAAGGGCGGGACCGTCTTAGGCCTTCAGAGGCCGGTAGAGGCTGGGCTGGGCAACCTCTCTAACATCTACATTTATTGCCCGGATCACGAGGTACTGTTGATTTTACACTATAGTTGGACATTCGTTCAGACTCTTTCATCCTTTTAAACCTGGTCTTTGACATACTTTCAGTGCTTTAAATGTGTTCATGGTTTAAACTCTCTGAGATCTAGTTGTTCCCTGGGATTGTAATAGTACCGCATAGGTTTCTCTTAGCCTTCCTTTCTTAGCAAACGAGTGTACTAACAAGATGGGGAAGCGGGCCTGCACTGTGAGGCAACAAAGCCTAGCTCCTCCAAAAAGTAATTCTAAACCGACGTCTATAGATAGAATGCTATAGAAAGCATTGGGAGTAGTGGCTACAGAAATAGAACGCACAGAGAGGCGTTTATCTATCACCCCAAATCTAGAGTTGAGCCCATCAGTCTGTGACTCGTTAGTTGATCTAAGGGCAACAGGTATAGAGTTTACTAAAGATCAATCTATAACTGTGGAGCCATTGAGTCCAGAGCCACCTAAGACTACTACCCCAAGGTGCCCAGGAAGAAAATGTAAAGAAAAACTAAAACATAATAAAATGCCTGTAAGAAGGAAAAAAAGCACAGGAATCAAACATGGAAAAGGGGAACCCAGGAGGGAATCACACCGAGGCCAGGTTAGAACCCAACAATGACCAGCCCATGTGGGTTTCACTGCTGGTGACGATTCTCCAGCAGCAAATGAGAATAATTGTTAAGGAAGAATTAATCCCTGTATTGGCAAGACTAGATGGGCTGACAGCAAAGTTGAATGGATGGCTAAAAAATAAAGAGATGACTAAAGACACAACAAGCACAGTTAGCATGCCGTACGCTCAGGCCACTATGAGTAATTCGCAAATTGGGTCCCCTCTAATTATAAATGAAATTCGCAAGCCGACAATTGAAGAAAATTGCCAGCATGACAGGAAGCAAAGTGAAATTTCCGTTTCGAGGCAACGCCCAGTGATTACAAACCTGGTAGATCAGGCCCCACCACTGCCAGTAAGAAGAGGGGATTTAGAGAAAAACTCCAGGCAGAGGGCGATTGACAACTCTTCAAATCAGGATTGCAGCGCTCTAGCACGCAAAATTCAAACATATTGCCCCCCAACCATAAACTTACCACCGGAGTCAGCCCCTTACGTACTGGTACTTGCAGGGGTCCCAGAACTAAGAAAAGGATTTGTAGAAACACATCAAGAGTTAAAAAATAAAACCAATCACTGGTTAGCAAATCATAGCAAGTTTGGTTATGAGAATACCCATGAGATACTAACCACAAGAAGGGTGGGATGGATAGGCGAACGACACAAGGACATTCAAGGAGAATGCGTAGTAATTCATTTTAGAAACCCAAGTATTATCGACAAATTTTAGCAACTGAGTATGGGAGGAATATGAGGAGTACCATAACACTCCCTCTAGGCTATTTTTACCCTCCAATAGGACCTTACCAGCAAGGTTATTCTTATCAGTTGGGAAGGAGATTTGCACCTAAAAAAACAGTATTTTCACACCCAGGCCAGCTGTTGTAGAACTTTCCTTTTTTTAATATTCCTACTGGTAACAGGTTCAGTCCCCTTGAGGGAGTAGATTGACTGAAAGGACCTAATCCAATTAATAAAGAGGAAATATCCTCAGCAACACTAGCCCTAGAGAGTCAGGGCAGCCTTATCGTCCCAAATCTTGCGTCTGTGGACGGTCTAGCCAGAGGGAGCATGAGCGGCTCTCAAAGACTAAACCGTCATGAGTGTGGGTTGACCCACTCCGAAAATTCTGAACAAATATTGGGTTTGGGACTAAAACCCCTGGACGCCATTGGATCAACACATGTGTCCCCGAATCAGCCAATATTAGTGCTCTCAAATAAGAATTCATTGAATCCCAGGTAACAAGGGTTTTGTCCTGGAATATTGCTGGTTTTAATAGTAAATTAGATGAACCAGAATGGGAAACTTTTATTAATCATTTTGAAATCTGTATGTTTCAGGAAACCTGGGCAAGAAGAGACGTTTCCAAACTAGGCTATGCCACCTTCAATATTCCAGCAACCTCCGGGGGAACTGGGTGACCATCCAGGGGCCTTTCAACTTGGGTGGGATCACACTTGGGGTGTACAGCGGAACAAATTGATTCAGGGTCAATTGACATTGTAAGTGTTTTGCTACGGTTTTCTTCAAAGTCCCCTCTCGTCCTAATAAATGTATACTCAAGACCCACTCCTAAGGGCAATGAATCCAATACGGTGGAAGAGTTAACTACTTTCCTAGGTTCTATTGATGCTAATCAAATGACTATAGTAGGAGGGAATTTCAACTGCCAGTTTGAGCCACTTGAGGGATTACCTCCTGATCTCCTGATAGCTTATTTGATAAGGACCATTTTTTTTAAAATTCCAGAGTCAAGATGTCCTAAAGTTATAAAAAATAGTCTCCATTGGTGATCCAGATGAGTTGTCTCACTCTGAGACACTCTTTACGAGCTTGCAACGGGAGATCCTTATCTGAGTCATCGAATGGTTATATGTTCTACAGCAAAAAACGTGGGTTTATACTAAACTATATTTTTATTAATTCGCATTCTTGGGACAGGATGTTGGATTTTAAAATGATCCCACGTCTAGATAGCAACCATCATGCGCTAGTAGTAGAACTTAAAGCTTTGAACATGGGAAGTTTGTCCCTTTCAGATAACCCCATTGATTCTAGGGTGGTGGTTTCCAATTGCAGGAAGAGAGTGAGATGGACACATTTTAGCCAATCTGAAGACAAATTGGGCATCTTATATGAGGCCTTGTTACCTCTTCTTACAGATGCATCCACTTTATGTAGCCTTAGTACAGATAGTATAGATTTACAGCAGGCAGAAATGAATCATGCCAAATTAGGAAAAGCCACTTTTGATTTTTTTAACTGAAATAAAACCAAAGACCGGCCTTTAATAAGGTCAGCAAGAGCCAATTATAAAACGGTTACACTAGAAGCTAAGCAAAGGTGGGAAGATGAAAATTGGGCCACTATGAAAACTGCATTAGGGGACAGAGACATGAGGACCTTCTGGGGAGTTGTAAACCTAGGAACAACTATGCCCCGAAGTGCGGCTGAACCAAACCTGGATGAACAGGTCTGGCGGGAGCATTTTCAATCCCTTTATGCCAAGGAGCGATTGCCCGATGATGATCTTGCCAATGGCTGCGACCCGTCAGTTGCTTGTCCCTCAGCGAATCGGGATCTAACCCCTTTGCATGATGGTGTCGTGGGTCCAAGCATAAGCTTAAAAGAAATAAAGGACGCATTGGCAAGGATAGCTCTGGCGTCCGGGTAAAGCCCCAGGCCAGGATAAGATACCTGGAGACCTCTTCAGGAGCGAACGTGCTTTCTGCGCCCCATATTTTTGGATGCTTTTTAATGCAATCATGCAAGGCATGAAGATTCCCTCAAGCTGGCTTGGTGCAGAAATAATTCAGATTTTTAAAAAGGGCTCCCCACTCCTCCCAACCAACTGTAGACCTATTAGTTTAATAGACATTTCGCAGAAAGTATTTTCACGCGTCTTACTCCTTAGGTGACAATCATGGATGGAAGAGAGGGGGGTTGTGTCCGCCCTGCAGGCTGGGTTTAGGGAAAAGTTGTCGACCCTGGACCATGTACTAAGACTGCAATTGTTGTACTGGAAGACCGTAAGCCTGCAGGGGGGCAGCCTCTACTTGATCTTTGTAGACTTGAGATCTGCATTTGATTTAGTTCCTAGGGAGAAACTATGGCTGGGTCTGGGTGAGATGGGGGTCCCTGAATATTTATTCTGACTTTTTAAACGCTTACATGAGTGTAACTATGCGCAAATTAGGCATGGCAAGGATGGTAATCTCACAGCACCTCTACCCATTAATCGTGGAGTACGCCAGGGTTGCGTGCTTGCGCCAACTTTATTTAGCCTCTATATAAATGGCTTGGTTGTTGCCCTGCTTGTAGAAAAAGACCTTGATGCCCCTAAGCTAGCCTCCCGTAGAATCTCGGCGATGATGTTTGCGGGTGACACTCTATTGGTAGTTAAATCGCATATGGGGTTACAAAGGGTCTTGGACAAACTTGAGATATTCTGTAGTGAAAGAGGCCTAGAAATAAATCTACAGAAAACCAAACTTATGGCGTTTAACTGCCCAAAAAGTACATGTCCTAACCCGTCTTTGAATGGTAAACCTCTCAAGAGAGTGTCATCTTTTGTGTATCTAGGTATTACAATGTCCGAGTCTATGCAATGGGGGGCTCATATTACGAAATCTACGCTAAAACTAGCACCATCCACAGGTGGCATCTTGAAGGTCTTTAACAAGTCTAGCAAAAGAATTACCAGCCCAGCAATAGAATTGTATAGGGCACAGGCTAGAGGCGGGGCTTTATATGGGGCAGAGCTTTGGGGCTACCTAAAGCTTGAGAATCTAACGCAGGTGGAGAACCAATACTTAAGACAGTTATTTAGACTGCCACGCAGCACCCCGTTGGCCCCACTACGTCTTGATATGGGAATAACACCAATTGCCGAAGTGGCGAGCCTCAAACCTATAATGTACTGGCGCCGCCTGTGGACCACCCCTGAACTTATATCCTATAGGGAGGAACTGTCAGACGTAATGAGGGCACGGGGAGCTGCAAAGTTCCCGTGATTCGACCACATTAAATCCTTGCTAATTAGTATGGGTTTAGGGGATTGTTGGTCTGAACCTGAGTCAGACTTTTTTCTAACATCTAGGAATCAAATGAAGGCACTTTATAAAGAGTACAGACTGGCCCAACTTCATATCTCCTCTAGAACTGGGAAACTCACTAGAGTCTTTCTAGAAATAAAAGATATTCCTTGCATCGAGACGGTAATAGATCTTATCAATCCACCGGCGGCAAGGAAGCTCTATTTACAGTACAGATATGGGGTGCTTCCTCTTCGCTGTTTTACATCTAAGTGGAGAGACCAGCAAATGAGTCAGTGCCCGGCATGTGATCACCCCGAGGAAACTGAGCTCCATGTTTTCTTTAGCTGCCCAGGCTATTACAAAGCAAGGAGACGCTGGCTGGTTCAGATTTGTAGAAATCTCGGCAACAGGCGCTGTCTTGAAGTATTCAGGATATTGAAGTCTGATTCTAGTATCCCAATAGTTTATTCAGTTGCAGGCTTCCTGTTCTCCATGTGGTGTACCAGAAGGTTTTTTTTTTTTAAATCTTCAAATGTCGCAATGTCTGCGCGATGGTGAAGCATTTATGCTAGCATAGTAAGTTGCCTTACTTATTTTGTATATTTTGTATTTTTAGTATAGTCTTAAACTTAAGGGCTCCTGTTCTTTTTTTAACATGCTCTTTTAGCTAATTTATGTATTTATTATTGTACTATGCACTTTCCGAAAATAATTGGGTAACCTTCACCTAGATTTATACACTAATAACTGAATGTACTCTAACATGAAAATATGTGTATAATTAATTTTACTTTCTTTTTAATTATGATTGACTGTATGATGTAATTTTGCATATAATTGATTGCTGTGTCCTGCACTTTTTAGGTCATTCTGACCGAAATAAAGTCTTTTTGAACTGAACTGAACTGTAAGTCCTTTTGTTATTTGCTGTGTTGCACTGTCACATTATTATTTTGTTACAAAGGTGCAGATGTGCCAATATAATGAAATTAATAATCGGAAAATCTAAGATTGATTAAAAAGTGTGTTTATCTCTAGGGGAAAATTCAATGTTCCAGGGAACTGTGGCGTGGAGAAAGCTGGTGCATACAGAGAAACAGAGCTTAGTGCCAAGTCAGCTTGGAATACCTGTTACGCCATAGAGAAAAAACATGCGTCAAGATAACTGGTTTTGTACCCAACTCTTATTGTATCTGAGCATTTTTCAGTTGAGGTTCCGTGGTTTAAACTTTTGGGGTGCTGCGGTTCTGTAAAAGTTTACTTTGATGTTACTGCATGTTTGCATCCATTACCTTTACCTTCTAAATAAAGTGTTAGGACATGCACAAAACACTAATTTTATCTGGGCATTTGCATTTCTATGTGCATTTTTGCTGTGTAGTTAACTTGCATCAAAGGACTATTTACCCCCTCCAAAAACAATTGTTAAATTGTGATTTATTTTTTCTGTTTCCCTTTAGCTAACTTATTTCAATCACTTACATATTTACCATATATTTTCAGATCTTTATGTCTGTTGGTTTATGTTTGTTTTATTTTTAGATTTTTAGTTTACACTTGCCATGGATATTGTCCATTTATTTACTCTGATAATTTTTTATGCATTTGCTTTTACACAACCTGAACACAATTTTTCGGAGACTTGCCTTTTCACTCAGACCAAGCTCCCTCATATAAGGCAATGTAACTCTCGTTAAAGCCTGCTTACACTGAAGGCTACGCTATTTGTCTCTACTCAACAAAGCAGCGTTGGCTTATGCATCTATATTCGGGGAACACTAATGCAAAAAGGTTTGCGACTGAGAATTAGGGGCCACATGTACAAAGATTCCCGTTTACAAGTTCCTAATTGTGAACTTCTGCGATTCGCTATTAGGAAATCGCAAACAGCTATGTACTACAGTGTGTTTAACACTCCGATTCCAAGTGGGTCGCAACTAAACTGCATAATTAATATTCATGAGGTAGGTCGCAATTTGAAAACCATTGGGAATCGCTAAACAACACAGGGATAGTAGACCACTGTGTCTGTGTTTGCTTTTAAATTAAGCAACTTTTTTTAAATGCAGCCTGTTTTTCTTAAAGGAAAATGGAATGTGTTTCAAAAATACAAATTAAAGTTTTCTTTTCCTTTTTTAAGATCAAGCAGTGGTGCATGAGACCAGTGACTGCTCATAAAAAACGTTTTTGCATACATTCACAAAGGGGAAGGGGTCCCTTGGGGAACCTTTCCCATTTGCGAATGGGTTACCACTCAACTTGAAGTTGGTGGTAAAATGTGAATGTTTTGAGACCGCGTTCCGGTCCTAAAATATTTATACATACCCTTGCGAGTCGCTAATAGGAAGGGATGCCCTTAACATGCCCCTTACTAATGATGAATTGCTAACCCATTTTGCGATTCAGTAATAGGTTACTGACTCGCAAAATAGGGTTAGTGCATGTCAAAGGGCTATTTAACTGTCGAATATGGCCCAATTCTCTAATTACAACCGCTAAAAACTTCTGTACATGTGGCCCTAAACCCTCACATTCATTATCTAATTCAGCCTAGGATACCATTAACTTTTGACACTTACTGCCCAGCAAAAAAATGAATTAATTTGTATTTCTTGGTAAACTGAGCCAGCACTTCTACAAAAACAAAAAACTCAAAAGGTCAGTTCCAAGCAGTATTACACTGCACTCAAATAAAAACTAAGGGGCATATCAACTGCCAGCGATATTTATCGCTGTCCGTGCTTAGCGATAATTTTTTTAGCGCAGGCTATCTCTGGAATTTATCGCCCTGGTAACGTGTTATTAACAACGCGTTTCTCCAGGGTGATAAAAATTCCAGAGATAGCAAGGTTATCGCCGTTTTGCAGGGAACATTGCGGGTATTCCAGCGATGTTCCCTGAAAAACTGTGATAACCTTGTTGATACGACCCACAGGGTCGTATCAGCATAATCCACCCCAATGTTAGGGATAGGTAAGTCTACATTTTAGCAGACGTTAGTTTTTGGAGAAAACAGTGGTTTTCTCCAAAAACTAATGTGTGCTAAAATGCTGGAGCAGCCTTGTAAATATTGCGATGTGAACATCAGCGATATTTGCAAGGTTGTCTATCCGGGGTACGCCCAGTGACGCCCACTTCTATCCGGGGTACGCCCAGTTACGCTCTCATTAGAGATGCAAAAGGAGGCATTGGGGAAAAGGGTGCTTACATGCGATTATGCATGTTAGCACCCTCTTGTAAATAGAGTGATAGTTTTATCTCTGCTATTTTGGCTTTTTAAGCCAAAAAAGCGGAGATAAAGCCCTTTTAAATATGCCCCCTAGTCTGCTGGAAATGGCGACCATTTTATGAACTCAGCCGAGATACTTTCCTTCTCACAGCGAGTGTCTCAGAGGCCTAGTATGTATCTGGCGAATTAGTACACAGAATCATGTACAAGGTGTGGTACTGCAGGGGATTTAGGTACATGCGGCAGGTCTCCAGTGGATTGCTGGCGATAGAGCGATAACTGGAGTGGGTGCTAAATGTCTTGGTGGGGGTCCTAGAGTTCTTATTTCGAGGGCATACGATACTGGGGTTGTTTTTCAAGCCTGGGTGGGGTACTGGGAAAGTGCTGTCAAAGCAAATGATATTATTGTTAGTTGCGGAATTAGGTTCAGCAGTTGGGGACCTTGGGTGGTCCACAAAGGATGTAGGTCACTGGCGATTGGGTTGCATCAGATGGGAGATTCTTGGGATAGGACAGCAAGACACAGAAGACGGGCCTTAGACACTCTGGATTGGCTACCATTGGTGTGGTATGGAGGAGATAGGGATGTTGGGAAAGTAATGTAGTTAGCAGAATACTTTGGTCGGACTATAGGCAGTCGGTGGTGTGGGCAAGCAATTTGGATATGGTGTATGATTGGTAGGAGTGTTGGGATAAGGCTGAATGTTTATAGTAGTATGAGTGGCAAGATAGCAGAAGTTGTGGGTACTGGTGGTGAGGAGCGGGATAGGCTGTGGCTAAAGAAGCTGAGGGGTATACAAGAGTGAGGGGTTGTTGCTTGGGGTGTACTATGGTTGTATCCTGGGAATGGAGCTGCAGGTATTTTGGAGTAAAAAAGATGGCGGTATGAAGGTGGTAAGAGCTGCATGGTTTACGGGATTTTGCATTGATGTCAAAGGGGTGCTGTAGTAGGAGTGAGGCTGCAGGAGGGTGGATGTTGGGTATGCATGGAACAGGGCAGGGGATGGTGGCTGCTGCAGAGATGCCAAGGGTGTTGGGGGCACTGTGTCTGAGAATGTAGGCAGTTGGGGGGCTTGAAGGGTTAGAATATATTGGGAAAGGACTTCAGGAATTAGACATTATGGGAATAAGACTGAAGGAACGGACATCTAAGAGGAAATGTGGCAAGAGGTGTGGATAACTGGCATGAAGTGCAGCCTGGAATGGGACTAGAAGGGGGGGTCTAAAGTATTTAGGGTGCTGCAGCATGGTATTTGTGGCTGCTTATGATAGGGAGACATGCTAACATGGCGCTCCAGATGAAGCAGATGAGCCAGTATTTTCTTAAAATTCACTATAGATAATGGTTATTATTATCCAATTTACATACTTTTGAAATCCCAAAACACATTTTTAATTTTAAATGAAGTGTGAAATTCAGCATCACACCAGAAGCAGTTGGGGCCAGAGGTGGCCCTGCAAGCTGATGACACAGCAAGCACCCTAGGGCTCTCACGTCATGACCTTAGTCAGCCCCTCAGATTACTGCGTGAGTACTGAGGGATTAAATAATCCCCCCTTTCCTTGTGAATTGTAGTCAGATCATAATTGGGGTTTGTTCCCCTCACCCTGTAAAGATTAGAAAGGGCAGGACACAGGGAGGCAAGGACAGCATGAACTTCATACTGATAATAATGGAGTCAGCTAATGAGGGCCGGACTGGCCATAACGGGCATCGGGTGTTTCCCCGCGAGGCTGAAAAGGTGGGGACCAAGTTTGCAGCTGTGGGGGCGGTTTTGGTACTTGGGGCCGGTTTTGCAGCAGTGCTGCAAAATCGACCCCCTGCAACAATAGCAGCAGTGCACCCTCCTCCTTCCCCCAATCCACCTAGAGGGCTGGTCTGACAAAATTGCCAGGACTGCTTTGAGTTCCCAGTCTGGCCCTGCAGCCAAAATGATGAGCTGTTTGTAGGTGAAAAGAGGGTATGAGACAAAAGGTTCTCTAGAATCCCCAGGCAGATGAATGGAACAGGGACCACCATACGTCTGCTCAAGGTGCCAGAGAAAGGCGCACCGTTAGATTTTAAAGACATGGTGAGAGCTTTGGCACAGGCGTATGTGAAGAAAAATGTTTGAGATTGGATGGGAAGTGGGACAGAGTGGTATGAGGGGAGAGAAATGCAGAGATGGGCTGTGTACTGCAGGGTGAGGAACCATTGAGGAACTTAAGGGGATGGACTCAAGTGAAGACAGAATTGATGAGGGTGGTTATAGAATGGTAGGAGATGAACCGTCCAATCCTACAAATGTTGTAAGTGGCATGTAGGTGAGGGGAGAGAAGGGATTGTGTTCGGTACTCAAGAATTTTGAAGATGAGCCGAGAAAAATGGCATGGGGATTAAGGGTTACGTTAGGGTAAAGGCATTAGAAGCCATCTGAAGAAGGACCAGTGATAAAGGGAGTTGGAAAAAGAGGAGCAGTGGCTGAGATAGTATTTTGGGGACGCATATATTAGGGGACCAACTAAGTAGTGGTATGTGGTACTCGCAAGAGAAAAAGACAGTGCTTGATTGCTGAGAACAGGGTCGGAGGTGGACGACATTAGATGATGTCAAGGCGAAGAAAGGCACAGAACACCGTTCTTACAAATACAACTCAGAGAGGAGAGTTTAGAGGATCTAGTTGATCCATTCATGAAGTACCACAAGGTGGGGTGGAACTCTTTGGACAAATACTTGGAACAGAAAGAAAAAAGAACAGTGGCAAGAAAGGAGGAAAGGAAAGAGGAGAAGAGCATTGACGGTGGTACACCTAGGAAGGGCTTAGCTGCAGGAAATGATAAAGAGGAAAATAATCCAGCCACCACAGCAGTAGGTGGGAAAATGAAGGTAATAAAGAAAAGCAATTGCTTTAACATGACAAAGTCACTAGGGGCTCACTTCTTTTATCAGTCAATTTCTAGGATGCTCTTAAACTGCTGCATATAGAGACTCAGTATAAAGAGGGGTCCAAGACGGAGGAACTGGAAGTTCGTATTCAGGCCTGTGTCAACTGTGAGAGGTTCCCAAAGCTTGATGGGTTGATGTTTAAATATACAGAATTGATATGAACAGCAAAGGATAGCTTAGGGGTGTGACATGAGTTCATTGCAAGGAGGACAAGTTTAGGTCTGGATGAGCAAGGCCTCCTTCATGGTAAATTGTAGCAATTAGATTCAGCTGACAATCTACTGTGTCATTATTAATCAATGTTGCTACCCAGTAATAGAGGAAGCATGGCAGCAGCAGAAGTTGTCTGGCACTAGCAAAGGCTTCTGCTGGGCATTAGGATTCGGGTTGTTCGCCGCATACCCATGGAAACTCAAGCATGAATGTTCGACATCGAGTCCGTCATATCGATCAGGTTGCATGGCCTCGGGTGGAAGGGAATAGGAGAAGAGCATTGTTGAGGTCAATAGTCAGGCTAGGGGGAATGGTGTTTTGGCAGTTTGACTTCTTGGACCAGAGAGTGAAGCTGCTTATAGGTTAGTGAGGTGACTTAGTTTGGGTATTTAGCAGGGGTTTAGGACCATGACACATCTAGGGGTCCCACAGGGATATCAGGCACTAGTGATGTGGGGTTGAGTGTGCATGAGGATGGCCTTAGGTGAAGCAAGGTCACAGCATGTGCTATACTATTTTATATAATCACATTATGCTGGCTTGGTGCTTTGGCAGGATTTATCAGTGAAACTGAACTGTGATAGGCAGAGTGTCACAGTGGCAGGGAACAAATTGGAGGCCAAAGACCCCAGAATTAACAGTGCAGTAGACAGGAAGACCATCTTTGGCGAAGGTTTCTTTGATGGCAGTAAAGAGTCTCGACAGACCAAACGTGTAATTGATGTTTACAGCTAATGGCAAGTTGATGTAATAAGGGGAGACAAGAAATTGATGGTGAAGGGAGAGATACAGCCCTGAATCAGGTGCAGTTAGACTGGTAGGTATGGTGGGCTGGTAGTTTAAATCCGTACAAGGGAACTCTTTTGTCTAGTGCAAGTCTGTCATGCCAGGGATATGCCCAGTGTGCTTCAGAAGAGTTTAAAATCCAATCCGACATTTAAGAAAGGTAGTGAACTGGGAGAGCAGAGGATGGCCTCAAGGGATGTTTGCTTTGTTTTTAGGTGCAGTAGGAGTTCTAGTTATTAAATGTATCAGTTTGAAAAATTACATATTAGTGTGTAAGGCCAATGATGCCAATGATACAGCCAGCTTCTCCAATACCAACACCTTTATGCAACTTAAGAGCGTGTCTATTGGTCCTTTGCCTGCTCCTCAATGAGGATTAAGAGGCCATGAATGATGGAAATCCATTGGTTCAGTAGAGTGGGGATGGGCGAGGGGGGTTTAAGCAAATGAAATCACCCAAACAGTTGGGTAAACTGCAGAGAATTACTCCTCACAGGGAATGTGAAGAGGCTAGATTGAATGAGGAATACAAATGACAAGATGGGCAACTAGATTTAATGGGTGTGTTCTTTTTCACTTGAATGTTTTTGCTGCTTCTTTAAATGAACAATCAGAAGTTGGTAAATATGAAAGCATCATTTAATTTGAGCCACTGGTTGCAGGTGAGACCCATCAGCACCAATTTTTCTGGACCGGCACCCATTTTTGCTCATCAGAGTTTGACCTAGACCAAGAAAGTGAAAAATACAATGCACAAGGGGGAAGAAAAACAAAGAAAAAAACAGGAAAAAATGACAAAGATAATAGCGTGGTGGACTAAAAAGCATAAAGTGAAATAAAGGCTATGCAGCCTTGCTATTCCACATGACAACAATCAACAGCACCGTACACAGGTTTCTGAGCAAATCTGAGCCCTGCCACTAATACTTTTACAAATTAAGCACTGCTCGGAAGGGCACTATTGAAGCAAGGACCGACATAAATGAGTTTGAAGGGAGGAATGCTGAGGACAAATGGAGAAATTGTTGCTGACTGCATTCATTTCAATATTGCAAACCTGATTAGCATTGATCAAAGATTGTTGTCTGTGAGTGCAGAGGGGAGAGGGAGAAATGAGAAGACATGGAAGAGAGTAAAAAAGGGGAAAGCAAAGATGTAAGGGAGGAGAAGAGGCAGCTAGCGAGAGGGGGTGTTAGACCTGCCACCCATAGGGAGGCTTTCCATAAAAGTTTTGCCTTCCTCCTGTATTATTTTCTGATCTATTTTTCTTGGTCATAGGACTCTGTACACTTTACCACTTATAACCAGTGTTAAAGTGCTTGTGCCCTCACCTTAGAACATGTCTGATTGGCTTATACCCAAATGATATATTTAATTTACCTATAAGTCGCTAGTAAATGGCACTACATATGCCCAAGACCTGCAAATTAAATGCTATTTGTTGGTCTGCAGTACTGATAGTGCCGCCCTCTTAAGTAGCCCTTTCATCATGTATTAGGCCTGCCATTGCAGAGCCTGTGTTTGTGCAGTTTTAAACGACCATTTCGATCTGGCAAAATAAACCTTTTGCCAAGCCCAAAACTTCCTTTTTAATACATATAAATCACACCTATATGGTGGGCCCTGGAAAGCCCAGATAGCAGTGTGCAATGCATCTAAGAAGTTTCATATGTACTTTATGTTTTACATGTCCTGGTAGTGAAAAACTCTTAAATACTTAAATATGTGTTTAACTACTACAAGGCCTACCTCTCCCATAGGATAACATTGGACCTAACTTATTACATTTTATAAGTGTTATTTCCTAATGGGAATAGATGACCAGTTCATTTTTGTGTCTCTGGAATCACAATTTCAAATCGTATCTTATTGTGAAGTCAGATTTTAAATTGTAATTCTGAAAATGCCATTTTTAGAAAGGTGGCACTTTCCTGCTTTAGCTATTCAGTACCTGTAACCTGGACCTGGGTTACATGACTGGTTGTAGCTGACAGTTGAGCTTTGTGTATTCCTCCTAGAGAGCCACTCACAATAGGAAGCTTAGGTGTGCCTGGATGGGTCATTACTGGCAGGATGGGAGGGAGGAGCTGGGCTCAGTACCACTTCAACTTGAATAGGCTGTGTCCTGCTTGCACACTGCCACACAAAGGGCTGCATGCCCTCTATAGTTAGTCTGGAGCCAAGGCAGGGAAGGCAAGATACAATCTGAACTTCAAAGGGAAATCTCCAGAAGCTTAACTTCCACTTCAAAGGCACTTCTGGACTTGTAGATACTGTGCCAGAAAGGACAGTTTTTTCTGCTACAAGGACTGCCACTCTTTGGACTGCTGCTCTAAAATAACTGCTGCCCTGCTGTGCTGACCTGCTGCCCTCTTTCAGGGGGAAATAAAACTGGGCCTACAACTTCATCTTGACCCCAGGACCTCAGACTCCAAGAGCTATTCTCTGGCCTCCTGATCTGGCCTCAAGGACATAAACCCCCCCAACATCCTACAGTAGTCCCTAGACCCAGCTGCTGCAATCTCCTACCCCCCAGGTCATGCCTTTTAGGTACTGGACTCTTGGTGTGGTTCGTGGGTGCTGAAATCAAGCTTTTGGGCTTTTCACAACCACGGACAGGCCCATTCAAATCAAGACCTTGTCACTTGCACCACAAATAAGCATGAATCTCTGTCATCCCAACTCTTCACACTGCAGGATCAACCACTCGTGGGGACCACCACCGCAACTCACCAGCAACACCCACCCTTGACACCAGCCGGCTCCTTACTCTTCACTGACAGTATCCTGCAACGCTCTCTCTGCTCCTCGTGGTCCTCTGCAATGCGAACGGGACTCTTGGTACAAACTTTAGAAGGTAAACCTTCATCTGCACTATCCTGGGACTGTATCCAGCCTGCGCTCCATCAAGGTCACCCTGAACTTTTGACTTAAACCTGGCCCAGTGTGGCCAGATAGCCGCTGTTGATGCTTTCTGCTATTAGGAGATATTTTTCCTTTATTCTTTAAAAATTCATAGCTTCGGTTCTACTGATTGGATTTTTGTGGTTTTGGTCTTGATTTATTTATTAAATTCCGCTCTATCTTTCTAACTTGGTGTGGGCTCTTTTTGTCTGGTGTTTTCACTGTTTTACTGTTTGAAGTGTTGCACACATGCTTTACTCGTTGCCAAGCTACCAGGGGACCCAGCACAGGTCAATTTGGGGTTTGCTTGTGCCTTACTCTGACAAGAATTGTGGTTGCTGCTTGGCCAGGGCTCCCATCCCAGTCAACCATTAACCCAATTTTTCACAGGGAGTAAGAGAAGTAGTAGGCGAGGGCTAGAGAGGTGAATTGAGGGAAGGGCTCAGTGTGTAGGAGAAGAGAGGAAAGAAGAGCAGAGTGGGTGAAGGTAAGGGGTTGGGAGCAGTGGCGTAACGATAATTGAGGGGGCCCCCCTGCCAGGTACGTGGAGGGCCCCCCTCTGGACTCTATTAGGAGCTCTCAGGCCGAAGTGCAGTGTTGAGGGGGCCCCCTTGAGCTTGAGGCCCCCCCGCACTGCGGGGGGTGCGTGGGCCTGTGTTACGCCCCTGGTTGGGAGGGGAAGGGCAAGATGGCAAGGGTGGGAAATTATTTAATTGGAGAGGAAAAGATGCACTTTGTGGATGGGTAGCAAGCTACTTCGCGAGCTGGTCACAAGACTTTTCATGCACAAGGACATACCGCTATGCTTTTTCTCACACAATTGTCATGTCGTCTGTAAACAATCTGTTATGCCTTTTGCTGGGCAACGTATTGTGCATTGAAGTTTAAGAACTTTCATGCACACTGAGTTATATTGAATGCTCACAGTATTAGAGATTCTTGATCTAGAGGGAATCATCGTTTTTGTAATGCTTATTATAAATTTATGATGGGGTTTACAAATAATTCATCACGTAATTTGTTATATATTGCTTTTCCAGATCTGTCATTCAATTAGAGTTCAATAGTTTTTACAAGCTTTCAAGTAAACTTTATTGTAATTAGTCTTGCTACATGTCTTGAAGAGATTTAAAGAGCCAGGACATTTATGTAATTATTCAGGTGATATTTCATCCTTTAGCTTTGGTCTTGTAGACCATCACGGAATTTGGTCATGGAAAAGACAAACCGAGGCATACCATATGTAAGAATAATTCATGATTGCACAGACAACTGTGAAAGATTGTATTGCACTTCAATACAAGGAATCATATTTTCATGAATTCATTTTTGTCTGGTGTCAATCACTTGGCTATGCTCCTGCCTGCTAGGTTCCTTCCTTGCCTTCGCGGATGCAGTTTACATCGTTTTGTAGTTCATAAGGAGAAATACCTCTTATGTATGGAAAAGCTACGTCTTACCTGTCCTCCTAAGTTTATACTGTCAGTGGCTCTTATACTTGTTGGAAGCTAGTTCTAAAGTTTACCACTTGCACAGAGAAGGAGGTACCCCCTATAGTCATTTTCTTGTAAGGCAATATGATTATGTATGGTTCTAACCTGGATAGCTGTGTCCTTTTCTGAGAATAGCTCTTCAGTTTTGCTCAGAGATGTTGTGGAGTAGGAATGAGGGGAGAGTGGGAAGTGAAGGACAGAACAGAAGTGATACACAAAGCAAAAAGGAAGTTGTGCGGTTGAGGAAAAGAAGATGGCAAATAGAAAAAGTAGGGCAAAGGTGGTTTTGGGTCTATTCTCAATCTGAAGTTACCCATTTTCTCAGGTGTTAGATACCCTCTGCAAAAATACAGTGAAATCAGCACTCAAAGCCCAGAAAGCAGCATCACACTGCCCCCGGCCCTATTTATGCCCTGGGAGGCTTTAAAAAGAATGGTTTAGGATGAGAACCTCTGATACCAGAAGGGTAGGATTGGGACAGAAATTAGGCCTGGGCACCAAAGTAAAAGTGGCCCTGTTAGTGAATTAGAAAGCTAAAAAGTATCCAATGTTCACAAACTGGGGGAGTTTTGAATATGTAAGGACTCAGTATAAGTGTTCTGCAAGGCGTGGTAGACTGCATGGATCTGAACTTGCTGCTTCAATGTTTGTTTTAATATTTCGGAAAACAACAGTGAAAACTGGCCCAGCAGCAGTCCATAAAACAGACCTATATCCAGCCAAAATAAAGGCCCACACACTGACCTGTCAGACCAGCCTATCGGGCACTGTCTGATAGCCTTATAAGCGAGTCTGACCCTGGATACCAGAAGACTTCCGGTAACCGCAAGCTTGCTTCAGTCCCTCCTACCTCACAGGGTCTGGCAAATGCACTTGGAAAAGAGAGTGAATAATAAACATAATAATCACAACTAAGGGACAGATTACGATGTTGGTCAGAAAGGCTCCAAGCATCAGTCGGATTCTCCTAAACCGTGTCAGAACCTATGTTTCCGACCGACTCGGAAAAATTTACAACCAACAGATTTCGATGGAAAGGTAACCATCGGTCAGTCCAATTGGGTTCCGACCGGCATTCAGAGACTCTGAGTTGGTTGAAGCCAAATCGTACAGCGCTCTGGACTGTAGTTCCGTCCAACGTATTACGATGTCAGATTCGGACAGCCATTCCGAATTGGTTTGTCCGACATGGAACGGCTGTCGGAAACTGACTTTGGGGGCCTTTAGCAGGCCCCCCTTCACCCTGAGGCCTCTGGTTGGGTCCCGTGGGGGTACCTAAGGGAACCCACATTGAAACAATGAACAGTGTGGCAGGCGCGATGGGTTGCCTGCGACAGGGTGCAAGGTTTTCCACAACCACCCCTTTTTCAATGGGAGTCTGTGTTTCGGTTGGAACACAGGCTCCATTGAAGTCAATGGGAGAATTTCCAAACTGTGTTTGGAACCATCATAATCGGTCGGGAGGAGCGGCCGAATACGAGTCAGTCGGAGCCGAATCCGAGACGAAGTCGGTCAGAAGAGGTTCCGAACGACATCATAATTAGGCCCTTAGTATTTTCATTTAGCGTACTACCACTGGTGTTCCTATTGGACAATTCCAATCAAAATCACTCTATCCCTCTCAGAATAATGAAAAGCTGTAAGTGTAATATGTTTATTGTAAACAGGTCTTTGAAGCATGCATATTAATTCAACAAGCTGTGTTAAAAGAGTGTCAAACCTACCCCATTTAAAATGGAAGGATGTACCCAGTTAAGAACAGAGTCCTTACACAGTTAAAATCCATTGAAATCACACGTTAACCTCATATTCTAAGGATCCAGTTCACAATACTTCTTATTCTCCTAAATTCCATTAAGGGGGGCAAACGATGTTTTCTGTAGTTACAAATATTTAGGGGGCATATGACTACCACGCATGTGAAAGAAACAGTGGTTGCTCCTTTATTTGTGCCCTCAACCACTTTAGTATTTTTGACGCGTGTGCACCACTTCTAAAACCTATTGCTCAGGAGCAAAGTTAGTACGGTGCAGTGTAATGGGAGAGCTCCCTCCTGTGCATGGGGAGTTGACAATGCAAATGAGGGAATGCCACTGTGTACCTGTCTTCTCCATAATATCCATTCAGGTGTACAGGCTAAAACTGGTAAGGGAACACAAGGGATTATAGGGATGCCTCTTTGGTTTGGATCAAATGAAATTATAGGTAGGCCTGGGTGGAGTTCGTGGAGTTCTGCAAAGCGGAACTTCGTGAGGTGCCGAAAAAAATCCACTGCGCTCCACAGAGTTTCACAAACAGTAGAGTGCAGTAAGTTGTGCTGCTCATGCTAATTTTTAGCGCTGGGAGTTTGTCCCGCTCTGTAAAATCAGCGAGAATGGCACCTTGGGTAGATGTTATACTCGAGCAGCAGTTTCCTCATTGCGAGCACAGGTTTCTCAACTCGAGCTATAGTGACCTACCGCAACCGCCTGGAGGTGATCTAGCATATGATAGATCTTACTCACGCTTGCCAACTTAATGTTTGCAAACCGTGAGAGAGGGAAACTCCACTCCTTGTCACTTTGCAGAGTTTCAGACCTCCGTGCGGAGTGAGCAAGATTCAGCAAACTCCGCCAGTGGAGCGGAATTCGTCACCCACCCTTAATAATGGGGACATATCTAGATATCCATCCGGGGCAGGGAAAATACATTTTCTAAGAACGGTGCCTGAATCCCAGTACCTAAAGGGATCATGTATTTTAAGACTCTGATATTAAGCGTTTTTCTCCAATGTTGCAGAATATACTTGTGTTAACACATAACTGTTATTCAAAGCTTCAACTTTTGTTTCTTGAGAAAAATAAACTTGCAAATACTTTCATTATTCTTCATTTTATAAATTGTCATAATCCTATACATTTCACTTATTCCATCTCTTGAATTCTTTTCCTTTAGAAATGCCCTGCTCAGGAACAAGTGAAAACAAAGTATTGAACTACAACAAAGCAGACCTCCCTGAACCTGGGAGGAAGGCAAGATGGCGGGCTGACACCGCCGTGTGAAGGAGCTTGGCTGGAGCTGCTCCGTATCGCTTCTGGAGATTTTCACCGAGAAAGCCTTGAGAGCCGTTAAAATGATTGCGCAATTCTTCTTTCACGCATGTAACCAAGCGTAAGACTAGCCGAAGAGCTGCTGAATTAAGAGCACCTTTCGACAACTGAAAACGGGGGAAAAAGAATCTTTTTAAAACAGACTTCTCTAGTGTTTTCCTCTTAAAATACAATTGCTGCTAACAACACGGATGTTGCAAATCATCTATAGATTGAGCAGAGGGGTAGTACCGGTTTGGAGATTCCGAAATACCGGCTTCCTCCGAGTGCTCGAGCGGACGTGCTACAGGGCGGGCCCTGGATTCGGGCTGATCTCTGCACAGCTGTGTACACCTACCGAGGATCAGTCGGCGTACTCTGAGGAACCTGCAGATTCGGGCGCCTCCGCTGTTTCCGTGCCGATGACTTCACGCCAGGCAATTCGCTCTATCAGGACCGGCAGAGCTGGAGCTGGAAAGTCGGCAACATCGAGACAAGATGATTCAGGTACGGCAACGGTGGGGTCTTTAAAACAAAATAAGGCAGACACAGGACATTTAGCGGGAGCCTGCTCTCCAGCTCTAGACAGGGAGAAGCTCATGACGGGGGCAGGGGCAGAACAGCAACAATTTCAAAAACAAAAACAAAAACTAATATGTAACACTAACAAGGATACTGTGTCAGAGACTGTGTCAGCCATAGAAAAAACGAGCGATATTTTCAATCAAACAAGTCTTGCTGGAGAGGATAAAGACAAGAGAAAACTCAAAAATACAAATACAAGTGCTGATAAAAATAGTCTATTAGAACCAGACACTAGAATTGATATGGCAAGAGATACAGCTAAGGATATCATACACGGTGATTTGGATACTACTGAAAGTGTTACCCACGATACCCATGATACTCAGGATACTGGAAATACTGAGTTGATACGTATACTCCCAACACCGGACCTAAATATGAGGCATGAAGCTGTAACTTGTAATCTAACCGAAAACTCTACGCCCATATCAGAGACTGAGCTAATTACTAAGGAGCTAATGAGAGACAATTTAACTGACACTTTAACTGATAAAAATGATCACTCATTAGATATTGAAACTGATAGGGCAGCAGAAGATTCCACTCATGAATATGAAGAGATTTCGGGAGAGAGTGAGCTGGATATAGAAGAAACTCCTACTAGAGTCAATGCAGGGCAAGCTAATAACACAAAGAAAATAAAATTCAAAGCCAAACTCAAACTCAAACAAAAACCTATGACTCGCAAATCACAGACTAAAGATCCCTCTACGAATAATAAGGGACGCAAGGCCATAATTGAGGATAGCCCATTGAGGAAGTGGATTGAAGCGAAAAGCGTAGTGAAAGGCATGGCCCTAAGGCTATCAGGAGCAAGCTTTGACGATGGCTTGCATACAAGGGACAATACTACTTTGGGGACTCTGGGGGCAGATAACGTGGTTGATATGGACACCGTGGATAAAATAAAATCCAAAATTGATGCAACAATCCCATTATCCCCATTAACTGAAAATAAATCAATCAATATTGATCCCATCATTATCGTACAACTGGATGCCTCAACCACTCCAACAACTCATATCTCAGACAGCTTAACCAGGGTTTTAGATATGAGAGAGACAATCAGCTCACCAACTGCCATAGTAGACTCTAATATAAGGTTGATAACGAGCGAACTTGCTACCGATACATCAGAAACTTCAAATGATGGCTTTAATGAGATTGTGTCTATAAATTCTAACCAGACCTCCCCGGTGGCAAACACTGTACATTCATTACTGGAGTCTAATCAAGCCATAAATCAACCGCAACTACAAACTTTCTCATGCAGCTCAGGTGAAGAAATCCATAAACATTCAGATGACATCTCTATGGGATTAATTATGCAAACTCTGATGGCACAAAGACAGGAAAGTCATCAGCAACATCTACAACTCCGAGAGGACAATACCAAGCTACAGGCTTTTATGAGCGAAATATGTCAAAAACTGGGGGGATTCGCACAAGAGATAGAAGAATTGAAAACACGGGTTACGGGAGTTGAAGTGAGCGCTTCCTGTACAGAATCAACTACGAAAACCCAATCAGCCCGCATCTCTCAACTGGAAGCCAAAGTTGAGGACATGGAGAACCGGGCGCGTAGACATAACCTATGATTATTTGGGGTCCCCGAAGGAGCTGAAGGGGCTGACCCCCATTCTTTCATAGTGAGACTTTTTCAAAAAGCCTTCTGTGATCTTTCTGATCGGGACTGGGACTCCCAACTTCAACGGGTCCATAGATTGCCCCCTGCTCCAAGGAACCAAAATAACAAATTCCCTAGACCCATATTGATACACTTTGGGAATTACTTATTGAAACAAGCGGTAGCTCTTAAAGCCAAAGTTAATAACCCAGTCACCATGGATAACATTACTTTTTTTGTACGCTCAGATTTGAGTAAGGCCACAATGGATCGGCGATGGGAACTTCGTAAACTTATTGATTCTTTCAAAGCAACTGGTTGCACAGTATACTTACAGGAACCCGCTCGCCTCAAAGTCATTAGGAATGGCCAATCATTTCTTTTCTCTGATCCGGAGGAGGCGATTAAACATTTAGAGAAACTTACGAGAGAGAAATCCTAAGAAAACCCAAGAACTCTTTCTAAACCCATGAAATAATTAATAAGTAACAATAAGAAATTATAAGATACAAATTCTGACACGAATAACTAGACTACTTTCTTCCTAAAATATTATTGTTTTCTTTCTCTCTCTCTTCCTTTCTTGGCTCATCTCGTCTCCTTTTCTCTTTTCTTTTTCTCTTTAGTTAAGTTTGGCTGCTCTTTAATTAATGACCACTGATCATGGACATATAGGCTGATTTGCACTAACTGCATTCTTCCAGTGCTAGCTATATGGAGCGGTCTCCTGGCTCGCAACTACACTGTGCTACCCTTCCAGCGGTAGCAAAAGATAAAGGGGTGCGCCCCCTTGGGGGCCTTCAAGATGTGGGGAGGGTTGGGTGTGACTGACCCATATGGGTGGTCAGGGGGAAGGGGGGGGGGGGGGGGGAATTATTGCAAGAGAGAAAAATATGTAAAAAAGCATAACAAGATTTTTGAACCTAATATATGGAGAAGAATAAGTGAGATCATTATAATGTATGTCTTCTCTTAGATGTTTGGTTTGGAATGTTGCCGGTCTTAATAATAAATGTAAAAGAAAATTGGTACAAGAAGAAATTAATATGTACAAACCACATATGGTATTCCTCTCAGAAACTCACATTAGATACAGTGATCGCAAATTATTATCACAAATGGGCTATGATCTTGTTGTCTGTTCAACTATAGAGACAACAAACCGAGGGGTTGCTATTCTGAAACAGAAATGGTTAAAATTAAATGTTACCAAAACTACTAGTGATGCTAAAGGCAGGTGGGCAATAGCTCAACTACAATTTAATCAAAAATGCTATGTATTTTGTATTATCTATGGCCCAAATGTTGATATACCCAAACTATATGAATACTTGACTATTGAACTACTTGATTGGGATGGGGAACTGGTGTTAATGGGGGATTTTAATTGCGTTATGAACTATACTATAGATTCTACAAGCAAATGTACTAGAAATAGGATGAAGAAAGTGAGATATGCCATAGAGGAACTAGCTAGGATGCATAATCTGAAAGACGTTTGGCGTACTAAATATCCTACCATTCCCGGCTTCACCTATTTCTCCACCCCACACCGAACTCTCTCTAGGATTGATCTGGTATGGACAACTGATAATATTTTAACTGACTGCGAAATAGAAATCTGTCCCAAAGTTACCTCTGATCATAATCCGATACTGTTTGAATTCAAAATTTTGGATACTAAACAAACTACTCGCCAATTCACATTCCCTAGATACTTACTTACGGATCCTAAATTCATCTTGGGTCTGAAGAACCACATACTAAAGTATGTATCATTAAATATTAACTCCACTGCTGTTAACTATGTATGGGACTCTTGTAAATGTAGTATTAGAGGCTATACACAACAATATATATTTCGGGATAACGCAGACAAGAGAAGAGTTGAAAAACTAGCCACTTCCAATATTTTAGTAGCCAAACAACAACTTGCAGATGCCATTACACAAGGTAACACCAATATTGAAGAGTTAAAATTAACACTAATCTCACTAAGAGCAGCCCTAAAGAAAACTTTTAGAGAAAAATATAGCTCTAAAATACATAAATACAAACTAACACAATATGAAGGGGGAGATAGAATAGGAAAAATTTTGGCCCATAAAGTAGCCGATAAAAAGGCTAAAACCACCATAAAAACAATAAAAGGGTTAGACTCTAAAAACTATCAAAAACCAGAACAGATCTTAGAACAATTCGCCAAATACTACTGTTATCTTTATACTCCAGAGAATACACCCACATTAGAAACAATAGAATCCTATCTGGAAATTCATAGACCTGCAAGAATAGATTCGGAAAAAAACAAAATACTTGATACTAAAATCACAATGGAAGAGATAAAAAAGGCTATATATTCACTCCCTTTAGGCAAGGCTGCAGGTGAAGACAATTTGCCTATGGAGATCTACAAGATCTGCGAACAAGAATTACTTCCTTTGTTTCATCAGGTGATAGACTCTATAGCTGAAACAGGTAGCGCCCCCATTTCTTGGCGCATAGCAAAAATCTTTTTTTTGTGAAAAAAAAAAAACCACCGGAAGAACAGGGATCATACCGACCAATTTCATTAATCAATACTGACGCAAAAATTTTCGCCAAAATACTTTCAAACCGGCTAGCCCCTATAATGCCCGATCTGGTTAATTGCCGACAACATGGATTCGTGGTGGGGAGAGACACTACTGCTCATATCAACACCGCAATAACTGCTTTTGATGTTGCGGCGGCTACTCACACCCCACTCGGAATGGTCATGCTAGATGCGGAGAAAGCATTTGACCGAGTGGGGTGGGAGTACCTATGGGCAACATTAAGATCATTTGGTATACAGGGACAATATTTGAGATGGATACAATCCCTATACGAAACACCAACAGCTATAGTAAGCTATCTGGGAAACAACTCAGATAGTTTCTTGATAAAAAGGGGTACTAGACAGGGGTGTCCTCTTTCACCCCTGCTCTTTGCCTTAGCCTTAGAACCATTCCTAAATGCTCTTACAATCCAAGACCGTATTATTCCAATAGAACATGAAGGCAATACCTTAAAAATAACAGCTTTCGCTGATGACATTGCCATCTTTACCACCGAACTGGTACAAGCTATACCTAATATAAGTAAGGAAGCTAGTGACTTCGGCGATATATCGGGCTATCGTTTAAATGTTAATAAAACTCAAGTGATAGAGAATTATAAACCACTACAACCGATAATAGGCTTATGTCCTGACGTTACATATCTAGGGGTGAAACTTACCTCCAATATTGATAAAATTATTTTATTAAACTATGAGCCCCTACTAAAGGATATTACATCCACTCTCAATAATTGGCATAAAATACCACTTAGTTTGATCGGACGCATCAATACAATTAAAATGAAAATAATAACAAAAATACTCTACCTGTTTAGATCTATCCCGTTACAACTGAATAAATCTTACATTAAGAGGATAGAAAGTATCTGTAGCAACTATATATGGGGATATAAAAAAGCCCGTAGGTCAATGATGGCACTGAAACTATCTATTGAAAAAGGAGGATTAAACTTCCCAGAACTAAAAATTTACTTTTTTGCTACTTTTATTTCACGTATACGTAGTCTCTTGTCCAAAGAAACTCCCCTGTTTTATCATCAATTCATGCTAGGGCCACAAAGTAAACAGTTCTTATTTCGGGTCCATGACCCAAACTACTACAAAAGAGTTAAATTCAAGACTGCTAGAGCCATCAAAAGAATCTGGGATCAAATTATAGATACCAATAAAATTCCCTTTTTCAACGCTGAACTACCAATATGGGGGAACCCGGGGCTACCAAACATTTTCTCTGATGGCGCTAGTGTTCAATGGCTAGATCATGGTATTAAATCTTTGGGAGATCTTTATGGTTCAGAAGGTCTTCTAAGCTTTAATACACTAAAAATACTATATAAGATTAAAGATCCCATGCATTTTAAATACATGCAGCTACAAGACTTTTTGATTAACAAAAACAAAATTGTGAGCATTGAACAATCAGACATTCATCAATGTATTTATTCGAATCTCACTAAATCTCTCATTAGCAAAAGTTATACTCTGTTGAATAAAGGCCATGTTGGTGATTGTGGGCACATAGCAGACAAATGGACTAATAGGCTGGGAATTAATATCAACTCTAACCAGATTACGAGCTCACTTAAGCAAATAAATCGAGTTGTCCACTCTTCAAATTTAAGGTTACAATTCTACTGGACAATCACCCAACTGTACTATACACCACAGAGAATCTCAAGCTGGACATCTGGCAATACTTCTAATGAACGTACTAAATGCCCAAAATGTAATAAAGAAGCCGCTGCTATTGAACATATGCTTTATCAATGTCCGAAACTTTCAACCTTTTGGGCAGGAATAACTAATGTTCTTAATAAAAAACAAATAACCTTTCCGGCCATATCTGCCCATTTAATCTTACTTGATATACAAGATAATAATAGTAATTTTAAGGATTTAATAACAATTATTTTTTCCTGTGCGAGATTGGCCATCGCGCGAACTTGGATATCAAAAGAACCCCCAACCGTTATGGATTGGTGGGATTTAATTCATGAAATCTATACAATGGAGCTATCACTGGCTAAACTCAGAGGCCCAAAAGCACTAGAACGAAGGGAAAAAATATGGGGATCATTTATAAACTAAATGTATGATTGTATTGCGTTACCGTTACCGGCACGCTTGTGTTTTCTTTATGTACTTATTGTAATTTACTATTTCTTTTTATTCTTCTCTTCTTCCGCTTTCTCTTATATACAATGACTATTATATGTACAGTTTTTTTTTCTTCATATATGTATGTATAATTAATGCGATTTCAGTATTGTAAATACTCTCTCTTGCAATCAATAAAAATGGTTTAAAAAAAAAAAATGCCCTGCTCAATGTTTAGCCCGAGACAACATGACCAAAACATTCGGATAATACACTGCTTCTTCATTAAGTTCTCACATATGTCACTATTTACGATTAAACAATATACCTATGGAAAAAGTATATTATTTATCTCGTTTTATTTCCAAATTACAGTGTACAAACTGAACAAACAACAAATGTATGTTGCTGTTAAAATCATACCTATCTGTTACCGTTGTTAAAATATAGGAATAATCTGTGTTCCAATATACATCAAATATTCAACAAAAAGAGAAGCATTATATGAAATCTTCCCAGAGGTTGATAAACTTTCATGATGTTGGACAATATTGGCTCTCTAAAATCGATCATACCATTATATACGGTTGCCTTCTTACACCATGTAATCTGGTATGTCACAGAATGTACAAATGCATGCTGCTATGGTTTTCCATATTTTAGCTCTTACCTGGGCATTAAGTCTCTTCTGCTTTTGTTTTTCCTGTTGCTATTTAGTCTTCTTAATCTTCCAGGTTTGGCCATATGACTGTCCCATCTAGAAAATGTATATTCATTTTTTTAACTCAATCTCTCTCGTTATATAGAGCAAGCTTAGAGCCCTATTACGAGTACGGCAGTCCTCAGGACCGCCACACATGCGGGGGCGGTCCAACCACCACTACAGATCTGTCCACAGTATTCTGAATGTGGCAGTTGGACTGCCAATAGACCACCGGCTCTGCCGGGATCAAGGATTGCGCTTCGCCAGCAGTCTGCAAACCACCTCAATATGCTTGTGGTGCCGATGCCGGAACCACAGAGCATATTACGAGTTTGCTTTCCAACACCCATTTCATGGTGGTGAACCCACCATGAAAAGGGTGGTGGAGAGGCAACCTGCTGCTTCTGGGCCTGGGAATGTTGTGCCTCCCTGGAATTGCACCCTTATTCTTGCAGATGTCAAGGTCTGCTGTTAATGCTTTCCTACGAGCCTTACACAGCTGCTGCCGTTGGCCCTCTGCAGCACCGCCACCGTAGATAACACTCGGAAACCAGAGGCTGGGCAGAAGATGCCCTTGGCAGTCCTCCTGTCTGTACGGCGCAGTGGTGGCGGGCCGACAGGAGGACCACAAAACTCGTAATAAGGCTCTAAGTCGTCATATTCATTTAGACCTTTTAGAGTCCAATTAATTTTTTGCATAAGATTTGTGTTGATTTAAACCCCAGTTTTTGTCTCCTCACTTAGTTGTGAGTGGTATTTGCAGTGGAATCTGAAATGTAAGTTCTACGGCTCTATGGCTCTTCTTTCACCCCTTCGACACTCATGACGAGCTGAGCTCGTCATGAGTTACGCCTCTCGTACACTCATGACGAGCTCAGCTCGTCATGTAACGCGGGTTTTTAAAAACCGCCGCGTACAGCGGGAAAACCGCTAGCGCGCATGCGGTTAAGGTGGTGCATTTCTAGTGATACTTTAGTCAAATGTTTGAAGTTTTTGAGCAAGCTTGAAGGAATATGCCTTTTCTGTATTGTCACCCTGGACCCTATGTTTTTTTCCTGCTTTTGGGGCTCTGTGTGTTCTGAGACTGCTGTTCAGTGTATCAATGCATATGCTCTGGACCTAAACTGGCACTATCAAAATGGTTTGACCCAATTAGTGTGCTTAACTTGCATATAAGGGTGTGGGAGATGATACAGTGAAAGCAGCGTGGACGTTAGTTTCATATGTCAGCTGTATTGTGTAGTTTGCACCACTTACATATAGGATAATAAATAATATAGGCCTGCCAGGCCCATCACGGTGCTCTGACCATTGCAGTTTAAAGGAACAGCAGTTAAGGTAAGGAAACTGCCTTTGTCATGTACTAAAACCTAGTTTTATGTGCTAGTAAGTCACTCCTAAAGTCTGCCTTGTAAGCCCACAGGATAGGGTGCCTAGCATACAAATGTGGCACACTGTGTATGTAATAGGTTCCCTTCCAGTGACTGAAGGTCTAAAAGCTATTTCCAGTTTGGAGGTTCAGGCTAGATTTTTGATAGACAGGTCTAGGTGTGATTACAATATTTATTCCACATATCTGTTTGGGAAAATGCTAGGAAAATATTTCAAAGTAATTTTACACCTAATTTTCAAAATCTGATTTAATTCTGAAATCTGATATTTGATAATTGTATTGCCAAATTAACTTTGTAAAAATATATTTTGTGCTTTCTGAGCCAGAACTGGTTTAAAATCCTTCCACTGATCATACCTCTAGAGGGCAATCCACACACCTGGATGAAGTTGATGGCCTTGCTCTCTGCAGGTCAGTGGTTCAGCTTCTGGGCCCAAATAGGTAGATGTCCACTTAGCAGGAATTAGCCATGTAGGAGGGGTATAGATCAGAGGGCAGACCAAATAAAAGTGTTAACACTTGTTGGTTTTTTCTTGCTCGTCCCAAATAGGACTGACAGTATATGCTCCGATTCATTCACTGACCCCTATGGCCTCAATGCGAGCAGTTCTGACCCGACAGAAGAGAGGAAAGCTCATCTAAATAGAAGAGTAGCTAAGGGCCTCCCTGGAGCACTTCCAGGTGGAAACAGGGTTCAGTCAGGGATTTTGGTAATTTTTACAGTAAAGTGAACAGGAAAAAGGAGGTGGGCATAGGGTGAGAGGGTAGACAGGGATGCTAGGGAAAATTATCCAATCACTGGCTCGTACAATAAGACCGGCACCTGCCCACCATCTCCTCAGATGATATCCAGACTTGGGAAGAACACTCCTGAAGAAGAGGCCCTGTTGAAAGAAAGCAGACTCCTGACTCCTGCTGGAATAAGAGGCCTCAGGAACTCTTGACTCTTGCTGGCCCAAGGGAGTGGAACTGCCCTCCAAGGGTCTGGACTGGACCCTGCTGGAGTCCCGGATGAAGAGAGGCATATTGTCTAAAAGTCTACCCTAAGAACCTGGGGGCTCTGGGTGTTACCAGAAGGAATTTTGCAATGGACATTGAAAGTCCCACAAACATACTGATACTACTTTGAGTGCATCAAGCAGTAATCTCGGAATGAGCCGGAAACAAATTGATAAGGCACAAAGGAAACACTCATTCGTAAATGATCAGAAAAATCTATCAATCTCGGAAAAAGGAATAACTTTTTAGGAATAACCACTTCAGAGGTAAAAAAAAGACGAGGACAAATAAGGACCAGGACCTACAACAAGGTCCAAAATCATTAAGTTATATGGGGGGCTTTAAGAGGGATAAAAAAAACTGGGGGGTGTCTCTCAAAGGGGCGTGGCCAGTGTAATTAGGGGCGTGGCTTAAAACACGTCAGCTAAAATTCTGTGCTTAGCATATTGTGCCGCCTGACTTGTATTTTGCTGTTTCTATCATTGCACCCAGATAAATAATACAACAAGTAACATTATACCTTCAAGTCAGGACTATTGGCTTTGTCAATGGTTGTTAGTTTTGGGTAAGTATCAGGGACCCCCTGTTTAAGGATCAACTCCTGGGTCAGGGAAACAACAATTTTGAAAGAACACACCCAGGCAGACTTAGGCTAACACAGAACTGGCTAAATTACAGAATAATTGGAAACAAGAAATGTTCATATGAACATATAGGATGAATATATAAAAGGAACAATAGATACAACAGACTGTTATGATATCAAAAATATTTTTAATTTCTAATTCATTTAAAACATGATAAAAAGATGAAATGATCAGTATGACTTGAAACTACATGGAGTATGGAGTTATAAATTTGATGCATCGATATTGAATAACAATTCCATAGTTAAACTGATAAAATCAGAATCAAAATCAAAAAAAGAGACAAAAACAGTTAAGATTCAATTTTCTAGAGATGTTTTTCTAAAGTTGTGTTGGACTTGGGCTGTGTCAACGCGTTTCGACAATCACTTGTCTTCATCAGGACTTTCTACAATATGCAGCCACTTTTTTTCTTCTAGGTAAAATAAAACAGTATTTAGATAAACAATTGGCCACAATTTCTAGGTTACAGTGAACAATTCTTCTTATTAATAACCAAGAATGACCACTCCATTACAACAATACATAACAGTCTATTTACAATTATGAAATCAGAATTCATTTCCTTAGCCAGACATGTGTTTATACATACATATGATAATGCAGAATCGTAGAAACCAACTGAGCGTATTTATTTTGTAACTGGTACCTATATTCCTTTATATCTCCCTATGTCAAAGTACTAGAATGACTAGATGGAGTAGCCTATTGCTTCAAGATTCTAGAAGAGAAAAGGGGAAGTTTCAGGTATTTGGCGAGGTAAGAGTATCGGTATTTACATAAGTTTTATCTAAACATTAGGGGTTTTATACTTCATAGTCAAGATCAAAGAGCGTTATAGAACTTGTTTTCCTAGCCTATTCAAGATTAATTAATTAATTGATTAAACAATTCATAGTATATATTCACCATCAATTTGGTCGTAGATATTCAGGAGAAATGGAGTAGGGAGTAAGGCACCTTCTCTTCGTTGGATGAAAACGGTATGTGATATCTGTTTAATGAAGATGTGCATCATATTAAGATTTGGATGGTTTCTGATACATATTTAAGTTTCCTTAAGCTAAACCGTTTCTCAGACTTAGCCCTTATTTCCTTTGACAGATATATCTTTATTGTTAGTTTTACCTGGTATAGCAGTATTCACTGCAAACTTCTTACTCCCTCCTCTGTGCAGTTTTGAAGTTTAGTAAGTTTTCAGCGTTAAAAAATGCCGCGACTCAGGTTCATGTAGCCGTTGGCAAATCCGTTACTCATAAATTAATTCCTGTATCAATACAACAAGCACGAACTTAACTCATTTATTTCATTATTCAATTATTTAATAGGCTCTAGCCCTGTTTACTTCTAACATTCCCTAATCTTTCATGGATTACCTTTAAGTGACCGCCTTAGGTGTTGAAGATACCACAGAACGAATAGGCGCCTCTGTGTCTGTCGGGAGCTGCGGTGCGCAGGGGCGTGGTGCAACTACGTCCTACTCCGCGTCTCACTCGAAGATTCGGTCGTAGTTTAGGAATATTAATTATTTCACTTATCTGAAGTAAAGAAAAGGCAAGGGAAGAAGTTATTTATTATTTATCCCGTTAGGGTGGTCAGCGATCGATCCACGTGCATCTAAAACTTTCCACCTGTTTCCTTTGCGTTTTTGTTTACCTTGCTAATCCAGTCCGGACTGACAAGCGGAGGCGGAGACGCCCGTATGACTACCCCCGGTTCAGAGTCCTATCGTTACACGTTGAACCCGTGTCTGTGTCAGTTGCGTAGGCTCGATACCGGTTACGATGTGGAAATGGTCCAGAACCCTGGGAATAATATCAAATAACAAAGGAAAGGATATTGTCCAGCGTAAATATTATCTCGTTAACAAAACGCTAGAGCAACCTAGAGGAGTTGCCTTGCTACAACAGCTTCTAGTTCAGAACGGATCCCGCTAAATTGCAAGGAAGCAGGTCTAACATCGAGTCAAATCGGCTCTTACCGTGTACTAGGTAGCGGGATACGGCACGTCTCCTTCCGTCAAAGCTTCAGGCGATTAAGTGAACGGGAATAAGAAGTCCTTCTTCCATTCTCTTATATATGATCCCAAGATGGGGGGCGGTCTTAAAAATTTAAAGGAACATTGCCTAATTAGCCGTTCAGTTTCAAGACTGGAGAGGGCGGGTCTTAGACTCCAAGGCGTAAATATACTAAGCCCCTGGCCAACAGTTAAATGTTAAGTTATAAACATTTAAAATGAGGTTATGGGCAAACTACCTGACAACAGTTTAAATTATAGCGTTCTCCCAGGGTAAATCTTGGTTCAACCCCCGGTTGAACGTCCCAAGGGTGAAGATCCAGAAGACCTCACGTTTCTTTCTGATCTGGATGCCACCTTGGTTATCTGATAAATTTATTCTCTCTAACACGCGCCATTTAATATCCTCTGGTTTGTGTTTATACTCGACAAAGTGACTGACAAGCGGGGCTGTCAGTCGCTTTGTCTTCACTGCAGACCTATGTTCTGTAAGTCTTGTTTTGATCATTCGGGATGTTTCACCGACATATCCCAAATTACAAGGGCATACGATTAGGTATATTACGTTTTTCGTATTACATGTCCAGAGTTCCTTAGCCTGAATGGTTGTTCCATTGAACTGCATGCTGTCACCAGTTATAATACTGTCACATGAGTGACAAGATCCACACCGTGAGGTACCTCTCACTGCATTAGTTCCATTTATTGATTTCTGGACAAAGGTAATACTCTGTGTCTCTAGTTTATGACGGGAATGAACTATCTGATCCTTCAGATTCCGATTGCGTCTATGTGCATACATAGGTTTCTGGATAGTCAATTGGTCGTCTGAGGAATTTAATAGATGCCAGTTGGAATTAAATATATGTCTAATTGTGGAATCCATCGTAGAGTGTTTTGTTACGCACACTAATTTGGGGTCACTTTTTTGTTTCTGGGAGTTCAACAGAGTGTCTCGATCATAAAAGCGAGCTCTTTTATAGGCTGTCCTTACTAAGCGATGCGGATAGCCTCTTTGTATGAATTTCTCTTTCATTTTTGCTGCTTGGATGTCAAAATCTTTAATATTTGTGCAGTTCCGTCTGACTCTCAAGAATTGAGAGAACGGTATACTGTCTTTCTGACACCGCGGGTGGTAACTGCTAAAGTGCAAAAGTGTGTTTCGAGCAGTGGGTTTAGTATACAGGTCGACCTCAAGGGAGCCACCGTTGTTCTGTATATATATGTCCAGAAATTCAACTTTTGACTCATCTATATGTGCAGTAAAATGTAGATTATTATCAGTGAGGTTCAACCAGAGAAGGAATTCCTTCAGAGTCTGTTCCCCATCGGTCCATACAAAAAAGATGTCATCTATGTACCGGGACCAATGGGAAACAGACTCGAAGAAAGGTGCTATTTCATTTTGAATGAATTTGCTCTCGAAATAAATCATGTAGATATTGGCTATCGAGGGCGCCATTGAAGCGCCCATGCTTACACCTTTGATTTGCAAGAACAGGTCACTTCCAAATTCAAAGAAGTTTTCCTTTAAAACCATCGTTAGGCATTCTTCAATGAATGTCTTACTGCAAGGGATTTGATGTAGGTCAATAAACCATAAGGTAGCTTCAATGGCTTCTTTCTGAGGTATGTTGCTATACAAGGACTCTATGTCTAGGGTCACGAGTAGATCTCTGCCTTCATTAAATTGCAAGTTCTCCACTTTTTTGATGATGTCGCCTGTATCTCTCACGTATGATGGTGCCAAGCAGATATATGGTCGTAAAACTTGGTCTAAGTACTTAGAGATTGCTTCCAGTGGAGTTCCAATTGTGGAGACAATTGGTCTGTAAGGTGGATTTGTTTGATCCTTATGGATCTTGGGTAGTCCATATATGCAAGAAGTTTTTCTTTCTGAATTGTTTAAATACTCGAATTCCTTTTTATTTATAATACCTTCTCTAAAGGCTTTTGTCGTCAGTTTATTAATAGTCTTGACTATTCTTTCCGTCGGATTCGAATGAATCCTTTTGTAGAAATTAGTGTCATTCAGCATCTTCCGCATGTTTTCTTCATACATGGTACAGTCCAAAAGGACTATACCTCCGCCCTTGTCGCTGCTCTTTATTACGATCGTGTTGTCATTTTTTAATCTTTCCAGGGAGTTATGCTCATCTTTAGACAAATTGTATTTTGGTTTAGGTATATATCTGAGAGCTTGTTCTAATCTTTTTAGGATAACCTTTTCAAAAACAGCTACTTCAGGGCCTAGTTGTTGTAAAGTCGGCGTGAAGGTGGAGGGTAAAGATACAATATTGGGGCTTATATTGTCTAATTCCATTGAGTCATTCATCATAAAAAACTTTTTGAGTCTGATTTTCCGTAAAAATGAATGAATATCGCGATAAAGTTCAAAAATGTTAACTTGAGCATGAGGGACAAAAGTTAGGCCTTTAGTGAGAAGAGATACATCTGAAGGGCCAAGGACATGGGAGGATAAATTGAAGATTGGGATCACATCCCGTTCCGCCAGTATTGTTTGTTCCTGGTTTCCAGGTATCTCTGAGGTTCCGGGGTGTATTGGGCTTGTTGATAGTTGCCTCTCGAGTGGTTTTGGAACCTGACTCTTTGGCGGTTCCCCCTCCCCCCTCGGTGACCTAAAAAAGGTCGACGATTGTTTCTCTGTCCATTTCTGGGATCAAAAGGTCTATCGTCTTGGTAACCCATAGACCCTTCTTCTTCTGAGTCTATGTCTGACCCTGATGAATTTGAGAAGTTTTGGACCTTGTGTTGGTAAGTATGTGTCTGGGCACCTGAGGTAGGATCACAGTTGAAAAAACCTTCCACAATGTAGGGATAAGTTTTCTCAACAGAATAAAATCTTTTATCTTTTATAAACTTATCTTCCTTTCTCTTCTTAAGGTAGTCAGAGAATGATACTATATCCTTTTTGATAGAGTTCAACTGTTTGTCTGCTTCGTCCAGAGTAGTGGACTTTTTAAGTTTATCCTCAAGGACCTCTATTTCCTTTCTAATATCTGCTGCTAGTTCTTTAGAGGTGGAGATGATAAGAATCATCAAATCTCTTGAGCAGCGGCTCGCTATCATACTCCATTTTATTAGAAAGGATTTGATGTCTACGAAGAGTCCTGGGATAATTCGAATCCTTAAACCCATGGGAATAACGCCGTTTTTAAGGTAGTTTAGCATAAATTCACCATGGGCTTCTATTCTGACTAGTTTTTTCCGAAGGTCTAGAAGTTTATTATATTCGCTATGGTTATGTTGATTACCTGTTAGGTTATCACCAAAATTAACGTTTGTGCCTACTAAGGTGGCAAAATCCTCGTCCGAGAACCCGAAGGTCTGGAGATTCGCCATTCTATAATTATTATCACTTGCGATGTAATTTAACAATTTTTTTAAAAATTTTAAAAAGATGGAATCACTAAATCGGTATTAATCCTAGTAGGGATGGAATACGTTTAAATTCATTTAACGAAACGCTCTATCAGTGGTTTCTCTGATTCTCTGCGCGAAGAAACAAGGATAGATAGAAAAAGCAACAGCCCCACACGGATCAACCGTGGGTAATTTTGGGTAAGTATCAGGGACCCCCTGTTTAAGGATCAACTCCTGGGTCAGGGAAACAACAATTTTGAAAGAACACACCCAGGCAGACTTAGGCTAACACAGAACTGGCTAAATTACAGAATAATTGGAAACAAGAAATGTTCATATGAACATATAGGATGAATATATAAAAGGAACAATAGATACAACAGACTGTTATGATATCAAAAATATTTTTAATTTCTAATTCATTTAAAACATGATAAAAAGATGAAATGATCAGTATGACTTGAAACTACATGGAGTATGGAGTTATAAATTTGATGCATCGATATTGAATAACAATTCCATAGTTAAACTGATAAAATCAGAATCAAAATCAAAAAAAGAGACAAAAACAGTTAAGATTCAATTTTCTAGAGATGTTTTTCTAAAGTTGTGTTGGACTTGGGCTGTGTCAACGCGTTTCGACAATCACTTGTCTTCATCAGGACTTTCTACAATATGCAGCCACTTTTTTTCTTCTAGGTAAAATAAAACAGTATTTAGATAAACAATTGGCCACAATTTCTAGGTTACAGTGAACAATTCTTCTTATTAATAACCAAGAATGACCACTCCATTACAACAATACATAACAGTCTATTTACAATTATGAAATCAGAATTCATTTCCTTAGCCAGACATGTGTTTATACATACATATGATAATGCAGAATCGTAGAAACCAACTGAGCGTATTTATTTTGTAACTGGTACCTATATTCCTTTATATCTCCCTATGTCAAAGTACTAGAATGACTAGATGGAGTAGCCTATTGCTTCAAGATTCTAGAAGAGAAAAGGGGAAGTTTCAGGTATTTGGCGAGGTAAGAGTATCGGTATTTACATAAGTTTTATCTAAACATTAGGGGTTTTATACTTCATAGTCAAGATCAAAGAGCGTTATAGAACTTGTTTTCCTAGCCTATTCAAGATTAATTAATTAATTGATTAAACAATTCATAGTATATATTCACCATCAATTTGGTCGTAGATATTCAGGAGAAATGGAGTAGGGAGTAAGGCACCTTCTCTTCGTTGGATGAAAACGGTATGTGATATCTGTTTAATGAAGATGTGCATCATATTAAGATTTGGATGGTTTCTGATACATATTTAAGTTTCCTTAAGCTAAACCGTTTCTCAGACTTAGCCCTTATTTCCTTTGACAGATATATCTTTATTGTTAGTTTTACCTGGTATAGCAGTATTCACTGCAAACTTCTTACTCCCTCCTCTGTGCAGTTTTGAAGTTTAGTAAGTTTTCAGCGTTAAAAAATGCCGCGACTCAGGTTCATGTAGCCGTTGGCAAATCCGTTACTCATAAATTAATTCCTGTATCAATACAACAAGCACGAACTTAACTCATTTATTTCATTATTCAATTATTTAATAGGCTCTAGCCCTGTTTACTTCTAACATTCCCTAATCTTTCATGGATTACCTTTAAGTGACCGCCTTAGGTGTTGAAGATACCACAGAACGAATAGGCGCCTCTGTGTCTGTCGGGAGCTGCGGTGCGCAGGGGCGTGGTGCAACTACGTCCTACTCCGCGTCTCACTCGAAGATTCGGTCGTAGTTTAGGAATATTAATTATTTCACTTATCTGAAGTAAAGAAAAGGCAAGGGAAGAAGTTATTTATTATTTATCCCGTTAGGGTGGTCAGCGATCGATCCACGTGCATCTAAAACTTTCCACCTGTTTCCTTTGCGTTTTTGTTTACCTTGCTAATCCAGTCCGGACTGACAAGCGGAGGCGGAGACGCCCGTATGACTACCCCCGGTTCAGAGTCCTATCGTTACACGTTGAACCCGTGTCTGTGTCAGTTGCGTAGGCTCGATACCGGTTACGATGTGGAAATGGTCCAGAACCCTGGGAATAATATCAAATAACAAAGGAAAGGATATTGTCCAGCGTAAATATTATCTCGTTAACAAAACGCTAGAGCAACCTAGAGGAGTTGCCTTGCTACAACAGCTTCTAGTTCAGAACGGATCCCGCTAAATTGCAAGGAAGCAGGTCTAACATCGAGTCAAATCGGCTCTTACCGTGTACTAGGTAGCGGGATACGGCACGTCTCCTTCCGTCAAAGCTTCAGGCGATTAAGTGAACGGGAATAAGAAGTCCTTCTTCCATTCTCTTATATATGATCCCAAGATGGGGGGCGGTCTTAAAAATTTAAAGGAACATTGCCTAATTAGCCGTTCAGTTTCAAGACTGGAGAGGGCGGGTCTTAGACTCCAAGGCGTAAATATACTAAGCCCCTGGCCAACAGTTAAATGTTAAGTTATAAACATTTAAAATGAGGTTATGGGCAAACTACCTGACAACAGTTTAAATTATAGCGTTCTCCCAGGGTAAATCTTGGTTCAACCCCCGGTTGAACGTCCCAAGGGTGAAGATCCAGAAGACCTCACGTTTCTTTCTGATCTGGATGCCACCTTGGTTATCTGATAAATTTATTCTCTCTAACACGCGCCATTTAATATCCTCTGGTTTGTGTTTATACTCGACAAAGTGACTGACAAGCGGGGCTGTCAGTCGCTTTGTCTTCACTGCAGACCTATGTTCTGTAAGTCTTGTTTTGATCATTCGGGATGTTTCACCGACATATCCCAAATTACAAGGGCATACGATTAGGTATATTACGTTTTTCGTATTACATGTCCAGAGTTCCTTAGCCTGAATGGTTGTTCCATTGAACTGCATGCTGTCACCAGTTATAATACTGTCACATGAGTGACAAGATCCACACCGTGAGGTACCTCTCACTGCATTAGTTCCATTTATTGATTTCTGGACAAAGGTAATACTCTGTGTCTCTAGTTTATGACGGGAATGAACTATCTGATCCTTCAGATTCCGATTGCGTCTATGTGCATACATAGGTTTCTGGATAGTCAATTGGTCGTCTGAGGAATTTAATAGATGCCAGTTGGAATTAAATATATGTCTAATTGTGGAATCCATCGTAGAGTGTTTTGTTACGCACACTAATTTGGGGTCACTTTTTTGTTTCTGGGAGTTCAACAGAGTGTCTCGATCATAAAAGCGAGCTCTTTTATAGGCTGTCCTTACTAAGCGATGCGGATAGCCTCTTTGTATGAATTTCTCTTTCATTTTTGCTGCTTGGATGTCAAAATCTTTAATATTTGTGCAGTTCCGTCTGACTCTCAAGAATTGAGAGAACGGTATACTGTCTTTCTGACACCGCGGGTGGTAACTGCTAAAGTGCAAAAGTGTGTTTCGAGCAGTGGGTTTAGTATACAGGTCGACCTCAAGGGAGCCACCGTTGTTCTGTATATATATGTCCAGAAATTCAACTTTTGACTCATCTATATGTGCAGTAAAATGTAGATTATTATCAGTGAGGTTCAACCAGAGAAGGAATTCCTTCAGAGTCTGTTCCCCATCGGTCCATACAAAAAAGATGTCATCTATGTACCGGGACCAATGGGAAACAGACTCGAAGAAAGGTGCTATTTCATTTTGAATGAATTTGCTCTCGAAATAAATCATGTAGATATTGGCTATCGAGGGCGCCATTGAAGCGCCCATGCTTACACCTTTGATTTGCAAGAACAGGTCACTTCCAAATTCAAAGAAGTTTTCCTTTAAAACCATCGTTAGGCATTCTTCAATGAATGTCTTACTGCAAGGGATTTGATGTAGGTCAATAAACCATAAGGTAGCTTCAATGGCTTCTTTCTGAGGTATGTTGCTATACAAGGACTCTATGTCTAGGGTCACGAGTAGATCTCTGCCTTCATTAAATTGCAAGTTCTCCACTTTTTTGATGATGTCGCCTGTATCTCTCACGTATGATGGTGCCAAGCAGATATATGGTCGTAAAACTTGGTCTAAGTACTTAGAGATTGCTTCCAGTGGAGTTCCAATTGTGGAGACAATTGGTCTGTAAGGTGGATTTGTTTGATCCTTATGGATCTTGGGTAGTCCATATATGCAAGAAGTTTTTCTTTCTGAATTGTTTAAATACTCGAATTCCTTTTTATTTATAATACCTTCTCTAAAGGCTTTTGTCGTCAGTTTATTAATAGTCTTGACTATTCTTTCCGTCGGATTCGAATGAATCCTTTTGTAGAAATTAGTGTCATTCAGCATCTTCCGCATGTTTTCTTCATACATGGTACAGTCCAAAAGGACTATACCTCCGCCCTTGTCGCTGCTCTTTATTACGATCGTGTTGTCATTTTTTAATCTTTCCAGGGAGTTATGCTCATCTTTAGACAAATTGTATTTTGGTTTAGGTATATATCTGAGAGCTTGTTCTAATCTTTTTAGGATAACCTTTTCAAAAACAGCTACTTCAGGGCCTAGTTGTTGTAAAGTCGGCGTGAAGGTGGAGGGTAAAGATACAATATTGGGGCTTATATTGTCTAATTCCATTGAGTCATTCATCATAAAAAACTTTTTGAGTCTGATTTTCCGTAAAAATGAATGAATATCGCGATAAAGTTCAAAAATGTTAACTTGAGCATGAGGGACAAAAGTTAGGCCTTTAGTGAGAAGAGATACATCTGAAGGGCCAAGGACATGGGAGGATAAATTGAAGATTGGGATCACATCCCGTTCCGCCAGTATTGTTTGTTCCTGGTTTCCAGGTATCTCTGAGGTTCCGGGGTGTATTGGGCTTGTTGATAGTTGCCTCTCGAGTGGTTTTGGAACCTGACTCTTTGGCGGTTCCCCCTCCCCCCTCGGTGACCTAAAAAAGGTCGACGATTGTTTCTCTGTCCATTTCTGGGATCAAAAGGTCTATCGTCTTGGTAACCCATAGACCCTTCTTCTTCTGAGTCTATGTCTGACCCTGATGAATTTGAGAAGTTTTGGACCTTGTGTTGGTAAGTATGTGTCTGGGCACCTGAGGTAGGATCACAGTTGAAAAAACCTTCCACAATGTAGGGATAAGTTTTCTCAACAGAATAAAATCTTTTATCTTTTATAAACTTATCTTCCTTTCTCTTCTTAAGGTAGTCAGAGAATGATACTATATCCTTTTTGATAGAGTTCAACTGTTTGTCTGCTTCGTCCAGAGTAGTGGACTTTTTAAGTTTATCCTCAAGGACCTCTATTTCCTTTCTAATATCTGCTGCTAGTTCTTTAGAGGTGGAGATGATAAGAATCATCAAATCTCTTGAGCAGCGGCTCGCTATCATACTCCATTTTATTAGAAAGGATTTGATGTCTACGAAGAGTCCTGGGATAATTCGAATCCTTAAACCCATGGGAATAACGCCGTTTTTAAGGTAGTTTAGCATAAATTCACCATGGGCTTCTATTCTGACTAGTTTTTTCCGAAGGTCTAGAAGTTTATTATATTCGCTATGGTTATGTTGATTACCTGTTAGGTTATCACCAAAATTAACGTTTGTGCCTACTAAGGTGGCAAAATCCTCGTCCGAGAACCCGAAGGTCTGGAGATTCGCCATTCTATAATTATTATCACTTGCGATGTAATTTAACAATTTTTTTAAAAATTTTAAAAAGATGGAATCACTAAATCGGTATTAATCCTAGTAGGGATGGAATACGTTTAAATTCATTTAACGAAACGCTCTATCAGTGGTTTCTCTGATTCTCTGCGCGAAGAAACAAGGATAGATAGAAAAAGCAACAGCCCCACACGGATCAACCGTGGGTAATTTTGGGTAAGTATCAGGGACCCCCTGTTTAAGGATCAACTCCTGGGTCAGGGAAACAACAATTTTGAAAGAACACACCCAGGCAGACTTAGGCTAACACAGAACTGGCTAAATTACAGAATAATTGGAAACAAGAAATGTTCATATGAACATATAGGATGAATATATAAAAGGAACAATAGATACAACAGACTGTTATGATATCAAAAATATTTTTAATTTCTAATTCATTTAAAACATGATAAAAAGATGAAATGATCAGTATGACTTGAAACTACATGGAGTATGGAGTTATAAATTTGATGCATCGATATTGAATAACAATTCCATAGTTAAACTGATAAAATCAGAATCAAAATCAAAAAAAGAGACAAAAACAGTTAAGATTCAATTTTCTAGAGATGTTTTTCTAAAGTTGTGTTGGACTTGGGCTGTGTCAACGCGTTTCGACAATCACTTGTCTTCATCAGGACTTTCTACAATATGCAGCCACTTTTTTTCTTCTAGGTAAAATAAAACAGTATTTAGATAAACAATTGGCCACAATTTCTAGGTTACAGTGAACAATTCTTCTTATTAATAACCAAGAATGACCACTCCATTACAACAATACATAACAGTCTATTTACAATTATGAAATCAGAATTCATTTCCTTAGCCAGACATGTGTTTATACATACATATGATAAAGGTCCTTGAGGATAAACTTAAAAAGTCCACTACTCTGGACGAAGCAGACAAACAGTTGAACTCTATCAAAAAGGATATAGTATCATTCTCTGACTACCTTAAGAAGAGAAAGGAAGATAAGTTTATAAAAGATAAAAGATTTTATTCTGTTGAGAAAACTTATCCCTACATTGTGGAAGGTTTTTTCAACTGTGATCCTACCTCAGGTGCCCAGACACATACTTACCAACACAAGGTCCAAAACTTCTCAAATTCATCAGGGTCAGACATAGACTCAGAAGAAGAAGGGTCTATGGGTTACCAAGACGATAGACCTTTTGATCCCAGAAATGGACAGAGAAACAATCGTCGACCTTTTTTAGGTCACCGAGGGGGGAGGGGGAACCGCCAAAGAGTCAGGTTCCAAAACCACTCGAGAGGCAACTATCAACAAGCCCAATACACCCCGGAACCTCAGAGATACCTGGAAACCAGGAACAAACAATACTGGCGGAACGGGATGTGATCCCAATCTTCAATTTATCCTCCCATGTCCTTGGCCCTTCAGATGTATCTCTTCTCACTAAAGGCCTAACTTTTGTCCCTCATGCTCAAGTTAACATTTTTGAACTTTATCGCGATATTCATTCATTTTTACGGAAAATCAGACTCAAAAAGTTTTTTATGATGAATGACTCAATGGAATTAGACAATATAAGCCCCAATATTGTATCTTTACCCTCCACCTTCACGCCGACTTTACAACAACTAGGCCCTGAAGTAGCTGTTTTTGAAAAGGTTATCCTAAAAAGATTAGAACAAGCTCTCAGATATATACCTAAACCAAAATACAATTTGTCTAAAGATGAGCATAACTCCCTGGAAAGATTAAAAAATGACAACACGATCGTAATAAAGAGCAGCGACAAGGGCGGAGGTATAGTCCTTTTGGACTGTACCATGTATGAAGAAAACATGCGGAAGATGCTGAATGACACTAATTTCTACAAAAGGATTCATTCGAATCCGACGGAAAGAATAGTCAAGACTATTAATAAACTGACGACAAAAGCCTTTAGAGAAGGTATTATAAATAAAAAGGAATTCGAGTATTTAAACAATTCAGAAAGAAAAACTTCTTGCATATATGGACTACCCAAGATCCATAAGGATCAAACAAATCCACCTTACAGACCAATTGTCTCCACAATTGGAACTCCACTGGAAGCAATCTCTAAGTACTTAGACCAAGTTTTACGACCATATATCTGCTTGGCACCATCATACGTGAGAGATACAGGCGACATCATCAAAAAAGTGGAGAACTTGCAATTTAATGAAGGCAGAGATCTACTCGTGACCCTAGACATAGAGTCCTTGTATAGCAACATACCTCAGAAAGAAGCCATTGAAGCTACCTTATGGTTTATTGACCTACATCAAATCCCTTGCAGTAAGACATTCATTGAAGAATGCCTAACGATGGTTTTAAAGGAAAACTTCTTTGAATTTGGAAGTGACCTGTTCTTGCAAATCAAAGGTGTAAGCATGGGCGCTTCAATGGCGCCCTCGATAGCCAATATCTACATGATTTATTTCGAGAGCAAATTCATTCAAAATGAAATAGCACCTTTCTTCGAGTCTGTTTCCCATTGGTCCCGGTACATAGATGACATCTTTTTTGTATGGACCGATGGGGAACAGACTCTGAAGGAATTCCTTCTCTGGTTGAACCTCACTGATAATAATCTACATTTTACTGCACATATAGATGAGTCAAAAGTTGAATTTCTGGACATATATATACAGAACAACGGTGGCTCCCTTGAGGTCGACCTGTATACTAAACCCACTGCTCGAAACACACTTTTGCACTTTAGCAGTTACCACCCGCGGTGTCAGAAAGACAGTATACCGTTCTCTCAATTCTTGAGAGTCAGACGGAACTGCACAAATATTAAAGATTTTGACATCCAAGCAGCAAAAATGAAAGAGAAATTCATACAAAGAGGCTATCCGCATCGCTTAGTAAGGACAGCCTATAAAAGAGCTCGCTTTTATGATCGAGACACTCTGTTGAACTCCCAGAAACAAAAAAGTGACCCCAAATTAGTGTGCGTAACAAAACACTCTACGATGGATTCCACAATTAGACATATATTTAATTCCAACTGGCATCTATTAAATTCCTCAGACGACCAATTGACTATCCAGAAACCTATGTATGCACATAGACGCAATCGGAATCTGAAGGATCAGATAGTTCATTCCCGTCATAAACTAGAGACACAGAGTATTACCTTTGTCCAGAAATCAATAAATGGAACTAATGCAGTGAGAGGTACCTCACGGTGTGGATCTTGTCACTCATGTGACAGTATTATAACTGGTGACAGCATGCAGTTCAATGGAACAACCATTCAGGCTAAGGAACTCTGGACATGTAATACGAAAAACGTAATATACCTAATCGTATGCCCTTGTAATTTGGGATATGTCGGTGAAACATCCCGAATGATCAAAACAAGACTTACAGAACATAGGTCTGCAGTGAAGACAAAGCGACTGACAGCCCCGCTTGTCAGTCACTTTGTCGAGTATAAACACAAACCAGAGGATATTAAATGGCGCGTATTAGAGAGAATAAATTTATCAGATAACCAAGGTGGCATCCAGATCAGAAAGAAACGTGAGGTCTTCTGGATCTTCACCCTTGGGACGTTCAACCGGGGGTTGAACCAAGATTTACCCTGGGAGAACGCTATAATTTAAACTGTTGTCAGGTAGTTTGCCCATAACCTCATTTTAAATGTTTATAACTTAACATTTAACTGTTGGCCAGGGGCTTAGTATATTTACGCCTTGGAGTCTAAGACCCGCCCTCTCCAGTCTTGAAACTGAACGGCTAATTAGGCAATGTTCCTTTAAATTTTTAAGACCGCCCCCCATCTTGGGATCATATATAAGAGAATGGAAGAAGGACTTCTTATTCCCGTTCACTTAATCGCCTGAAGCTTTGACGGAAGGAGACGTGCCGTATCCCGCTACCTAGTACACGGTAAGAGCCGATTTGACTCGATGTTAGACCTGCTTCCTTGCAATTTAGCGGGATCCGTTCTGAACTAGAAGCTGTTGTAGCAAGGCAACTCCTCTAGGTTGCTCTAGCGTTTTGTTAACGAGATAATATTTACGCTGGACAATATCCTTTCCTTTGTTATTTGATATTATTCCCAGGGTTCTGGACCATTTCCACATCGTAACCGGTATCGAGCCTACGCAACTGACACAGACACGGGTTCAACGTGTAACGATAGGACTCTGAACCGGGGGTAGTCATACGGGCGTCTCCGCCTCCGCTTGTCAGTCCGGACTGGATTAGCAAGGTAAACAAAAACGCAAAGGAAACAGGTGGAAAGTTTTAGATGCACGTGGATCGATCGCTGACCACCCTAACGGGATAAATAATAAATAACTTCTTCCCTTGCCTTTTCTTTACTTCAGATAAGTGAAATAATTAATATTCCTAAACTACGACCGAATCTTCGAGTGAGACGCGGAGTAGGACGTAGTTGCACCACGCCCCTGCGCACCGCAGCTCCCGACAGACACAGAGGCGCCTATTCGTTCTGTGGTATCTTCAACACCTAAGGCGGTCACTTAAAGGTAATCCATGAAAGATTAGGGAATGTTAGAAGTAAACAGGGCTAGAGCCTATTAAATAATTGAATAATGAAATAAATGAGTTAAGTTCGTGCTTGTTGTATTGATACAGGAATTAATTTATGAGTAACGGATTTGCCAACGGCTACATGAACCTGAGTCGCGGCATTTTTTAACGCTGAAAACTTACTAAACTTCAAAACTGCACAGAGGAGGGAGTAAGAAGTTTGCAGTGAATACTGCTATACCAGGTAAAACTAACAATAAAGATATATCTGTCAAAGGAAATAAGGGCTAAGTCTGAGAAACGGTTTAGCTTAAGGAAACTTAAATATGTATCAGAAACCATCCAAATCTTAATATGATGCACATCTTCATTAAACAGATATCACATACCGTTTTCATCCAACGAAGAGAAGGTGCCTTACTCCCTACTCCATTTCTCCTGAATATCTACGACCAAATTGATGGTGAATATATACTATGAATTGTTTAATCAATTAATTAATTAATCTTGAATAGGCTAGGAAAACAAGTTCTATAACGCTCTTTGATCTTGACTATGAAGTATAAAACCCCTAATGTTTAGATAAAACTTATGTAAATACCGATACTCTTACCTCGCCAAATACCTGAAACTTCCCCTTTTCTCTTCTAGAATCTTGAAGCAATAGGCTACTCCATCTAGTCATTCTAGTACTTTGACATAGGGAGATATAAAGGAATATAGGTACCAGTTACAAAATAAATACGCTCAGTTGGTTTCTACGATTCTGCATTATCATATGTATGTATAAACACATGTCTGGCTAAGGAAATGAATTCTGATTTCATAATTGTAAATAGACTGTTATGTATTGTTGTAATGGAGTGGTCATTCTTGGTTATTAATAAGAAGAATTGTTCACTGTAACCTAGAAATTGTGGCCAATTGTTTATCTAAATACTGTTTTATTTTACCTAGAAGAAAAAAAGTGGCTGCATATTGTAGAAAGTCCTGATGAAGACAAGTGATTGTCGAAACGCGTTGACACAGCCCAAGTCCAACACAACTTTAGAAAAACATCTCTAGAAAATTGAATCTTAACTGTTTTTGTCTCTTTTTTTGATTTTGATTCTGATTTTATCAGTTTAACTATGGAATTGTTATTCAATATCGATGCATCAAATTTATAACTCCATACTCCATGTAGTTTCAAGTCATACTGATCATTTCATCTTTTTATCATGTTTTAAATGAATTAGAAATTAAAAATATTTTTGATATCATAACAGTCTGTTGTATCTATTGTTCCTTTTATATATTCATCCTATATGTTCATATGAACATTTCTTGTTTCCAATTATTCTGTAATTTAGCCAGTTCTGTGTTAGCCTAAGTCTGCCTGGGTGTGTTCTTTCAAAATTGTTGTTTCCCTGACCCAGGAGTTGATCCTTAAACAGGGGGTCCCTGATACTTACCCAAAATTACCCACGGTTGATCCGTGTGGGGCTGTTGCTTTTTCTATCTATCCTTGTTTCTTCGCGCAGAGAATCAGAGAAACCACTGATAGAGCGTTTCGTTAAATGAATTTAAACGTATTCCATCCCTACTAGGATTAATACCGATTTAGTGATTCCATCTTTTTAAAATTTTTAAAAAAATTGTTAAATTACATCGCAAGTGATAATAATTATAGAATGGCGAATCTCCAGACCTTCGGGTTCTCGGACGAGGATTTTGCCACCTTAGTAGGCACAAACGTTAATTTTGGTGATAACCTAACAGGTAATCAACATAACCATAGCGAATATAATAAACTTCTAGACCTTCGGAAAAAACTAGTCAGAATAGAAGCCCATGGTGAATTTATGCTAAACTACCTTAAAAACGGCGTTATTCCCATGGGTTTAAGGATTCGAATTATCCCAGGACTCTTCGTAGACATCAAATCCTTTCTAATAAAATGGAGTATGATAGCGAGCCGCTGCTCAAGAGATTTGATGATTCTTATCATCTCCACCTCTAAAGAACTAGCAGCAGATATTAGAAAGGAAATAGAGGTCCTTGAGGATAAACTTAAAAAGTCCACTACTCTGGACGAAGCAGACAAACAGTTGAACTCTATCAAAAAGGATATAGTATCATTCTCTGACTACCTTAAGAAGAGAAAGGAAGATAAGTTTATAAAAGATAAAAGATTTTATTCTGTTGAGAAAACTTATCCCTACATTGTGGAAGGTTTTTTCAACTGTGATCCTACCTCAGGTGCCCAGACACATACTTACCAACACAAGGTCCAAAACTTCTCAAATTCATCAGGGTCAGACATAGACTCAGAAGAAGAAGGGTCTATGGGTTACCAAGACGATAGACCTTTTGATCCCAGAAATGGACAGAGAAACAATCGTCGACCTTTTTTAGGTCACCGAGGGGGGAGGGGGAACCGCCAAAGAGTCAGGTTCCAAAACCACTCGAGAGGCAACTATCAACAAGCCCAATACACCCCGGAACCTCAGAGATACCTGGAAACCAGGAACAAACAATACTGGCGGAACGGGATGTGATCCCAATCTTCAATTTATCCTCCCATGTCCTTGGCCCTTCAGATGTATCTCTTCTCACTAAAGGCCTAACTTTTGTCCCTCATGCTCAAGTTAACATTTTTGAACTTTATCGCGATATTCATTCATTTTTACGGAAAATCAGACTCAAAAAGTTTTTTATGATGAATGACTCAATGGAATTAGACAATATAAGCCCCAATATTGTATCTTTACCCTCCACCTTCACGCCGACTTTACAACAACTAGGCCCTGAAGTAGCTGTTTTTGAAAAGGTTATCCTAAAAAGATTAGAACAAGCTCTCAGATATATACCTAAACCAAAATACAATTTGTCTAAAGATGAGCATAACTCCCTGGAAAGATTAAAAAATGACAACACGATCGTAATAAAGAGCAGCGACAAGGGCGGAGGTATAGTCCTTTTGGACTGTACCATGTATGAAGAAAACATGCGGAAGATGCTGAATGACACTAATTTCTACAAAAGGATTCATTCGAATCCGACGGAAAGAATAGTCAAGACTATTAATAAACTGACGACAAAAGCCTTTAGAGAAGGTATTATAAATAAAAAGGAATTCGAGTATTTAAACAATTCAGAAAGAAAAACTTCTTGCATATATGGACTACCCAAGATCCATAAGGATCAAACAAATCCACCTTACAGACCAATTGTCTCCACAATTGGAACTCCACTGGAAGCAATCTCTAAGTACTTAGACCAAGTTTTACGACCATATATCTGCTTGGCACCATCATACGTGAGAGATACAGGCGACATCATCAAAAAAGTGGAGAACTTGCAATTTAATGAAGGCAGAGATCTACTCGTGACCCTAGACATAGAGTCCTTGTATAGCAACATACCTCAGAAAGAAGCCATTGAAGCTACCTTATGGTTTATTGACCTACATCAAATCCCTTGCAGTAAGACATTCATTGAAGAATGCCTAACGATGGTTTTAAAGGAAAACTTCTTTGAATTTGGAAGTGACCTGTTCTTGCAAATCAAAGGTGTAAGCATGGGCGCTTCAATGGCGCCCTCGATAGCCAATATCTACATGATTTATTTCGAGAGCAAATTCATTCAAAATGAAATAGCACCTTTCTTCGAGTCTGTTTCCCATTGGTCCCGGTACATAGATGACATCTTTTTTGTATGGACCGATGGGGAACAGACTCTGAAGGAATTCCTTCTCTGGTTGAACCTCACTGATAATAATCTACATTTTACTGCACATATAGATGAGTCAAAAGTTGAATTTCTGGACATATATATACAGAACAACGGTGGCTCCCTTGAGGTCGACCTGTATACTAAACCCACTGCTCGAAACACACTTTTGCACTTTAGCAGTTACCACCCGCGGTGTCAGAAAGACAGTATACCGTTCTCTCAATTCTTGAGAGTCAGACGGAACTGCACAAATATTAAAGATTTTGACATCCAAGCAGCAAAAATGAAAGAGAAATTCATACAAAGAGGCTATCCGCATCGCTTAGTAAGGACAGCCTATAAAAGAGCTCGCTTTTATGATCGAGACACTCTGTTGAACTCCCAGAAACAAAAAAGTGACCCCAAATTAGTGTGCGTAACAAAACACTCTACGATGGATTCCACAATTAGACATATATTTAATTCCAACTGGCATCTATTAAATTCCTCAGACGACCAATTGACTATCCAGAAACCTATGTATGCACATAGACGCAATCGGAATCTGAAGGATCAGATAGTTCATTCCCGTCATAAACTAGAGACACAGAGTATTACCTTTGTCCAGAAATCAATAAATGGAACTAATGCAGTGAGAGGTACCTCACGGTGTGGATCTTGTCACTCATGTGACAGTATTATAACTGGTGACAGCATGCAGTTCAATGGAACAACCATTCAGGCTAAGGAACTCTGGACATGTAATACGAAAAACGTAATATACCTAATCGTATGCCCTTGTAATTTGGGATATGTCGGTGAAACATCCCGAATGATCAAAACAAGACTTACAGAACATAGGTCTGCAGTGAAGACAAAGCGACTGACAGCCCCGCTTGTCAGTCACTTTGTCGAGTATAAACACAAACCAGAGGATATTAAATGGCGCGTGTTAGAGAGAATAAATTTATCAGATAACCAAGGTGGCATCCAGATCAGAAAGAAACGTGAGGTCTTCTGGATCTTCACCCTTGGGACGTTCAACCGGGGGTTGAACCAAGATTTACCCTGGGAGAACGCTATAATTTAAACTGTTGTCAGGTAGTTTGCCCATAACCTCATTTTAAATGTTTATAACTTAACATTTAACTGTTGGCCAGGGGCTTAGTATATTTACGCCTTGGAGTCTAAGACCCGCCCTCTCCAGTCTTGAAACTGAACGGCTAATTAGGCAATGTTCCTTTAAATTTTTAAGACCGCCCCCCATCTTGGGATCATATATAAGAGAATGGAAGAAGGACTTCTTATTCCCGTTCACTTAATCGCCTGAAGCTTTGACGGAAGGAGACGTGCCGTATCCCGCTACCTAGTACACGGTAAGAGCCGATTTGACTCGATGTTAGACCTGCTTCCTTGCAATTTAGCGGGATCCGTTCTGAACTAGAAGCTGTTGTAGCAAGGCAACTCCTCTAGGTTGCTCTAGCGTTTTGTTAACGAGATAATATTTACGCTGGACAATATCCTTTCCTTTGTTATTTGATATTATTCCCAGGGTTCTGGACCATTTCCACATCGTAACCGGTATCGAGCCTACGCAACTGACACAGACACGGGTTCAACGTGTAACGATAGGACTCTGAACCGGGGGTAGTCATACGGGCGTCTCCGCCTCCGCTTGTCAGTCCGGACTGGATTAGCAAGGTAAACAAAAACGCAAAGGAAACAGGTGGAAAGTTTTAGATGCACGTGGATCGATCGCTGACCACCCTAACGGGATAAATAATAAATAACTTCTTCCCTTGCCTTTTCTTTACTTCAGATAAGTGAAATAATTAATATTCCTAAACTACGACCGAATCTTCGAGTGAGACGCGGAGTAGGACGTAGTTGCACCACGCCCCTGCGCACCGCAGCTCCCGACAGACACAGAGGCGCCTATTCGTTCTGTGGTATCTTCAACACCTAAGGCGGTCACTTAAAGGTAATCCATGAAAGATTAGGGAATGTTAGAAGTAAACAGGGCTAGAGCCTATTAAATAATTGAATAATGAAATAAATGAGTTAAGTTCGTGCTTGTTGTATTGATACAGGAATTAATTTATGAGTAACGGATTTGCCAACGGCTACATGAACCTGAGTCGCGGCATTTTTTAACGCTGAAAACTTACTAAACTTCAAAACTGCACAGAGGAGGGAGTAAGAAGTTTGCAGTGAATACTGCTATACCAGGTAAAACTAACAATAAAGATATATCTGTCAAAGGAAATAAGGGCTAAGTCTGAGAAACGGTTTAGCTTAAGGAAACTTAAATATGTATCAGAAACCATCCAAATCTTAATATGATGCACATCTTCATTAAACAGATATCACATACCGTTTTCATCCAACGAAGAGAAGGTGCCTTACTCCCTACTCCATTTCTCCTGAATATCTACGACCAAATTGATGGTGAATATATACTATGAATTGTTTAATCAATTAATTAATTAATCTTGAATAGGCTAGGAAAACAAGTTCTATAACGCTCTTTGATCTTGACTATGAAGTATAAAACCCCTAATGTTTAGATAAAACTTATGTAAATACCGATACTCTTACCTCGCCAAATACCTGAAACTTCCCCTTTTCTCTTCTAGAATCTTGAAGCAATAGGCTACTCCATCTAGTCATTCTAGTACTTTGACATAGGGAGATATAAAGGAATATAGGTACCAGTTACAAAATAAATACGCTCAGTTGGTTTCTACGATTCTGCATTATCATATGTATGTATAAACACATGTCTGGCTAAGGAAATGAATTCTGATTTCATAATTGTAAATAGACTGTTATGTATTGTTGTAATGGAGTGGTCATTCTTGGTTATTAATAAGAAGAATTGTTCACTGTAACCTAGAAATTGTGGCCAATTGTTTATCTAAATACTGTTTTATTTTACCTAGAAGAAAAAAAGTGGCTGCATATTGTAGAAAGTCCTGATGAAGACAAGTGATTGTCGAAACGCGTTGACACAGCCCAAGTCCAACACAACTTTAGAAAAACATCTCTAGAAAATTGAATCTTAACTGTTTTTGTCTCTTTTTTTGATTTTGATTCTGATTTTATCAGTTTAACTATGGAATTGTTATTCAATATCGATGCATCAAATTTATAACTCCATACTCCATGTAGTTTCAAGTCATACTGATCATTTCATCTTTTTATCATGTTTTAAATGAATTAGAAATTAAAAATATTTTTGATATCATAACAGTCTGTTGTATCTATTGTTCCTTTTATATATTCATCCTATATGTTCATATGAACATTTCTTGTTTCCAATTATTCTGTAATTTAGCCAGTTCTGTGTTAGCCTAAGTCTGCCTGGGTGTGTTCTTTCAAAATCAATGGTTGTTAGTTGCATAAGATAAATAAGCAGCACCTGTGGCTTTGTTGTATATAATATTGAAAATGCTTCCGTTCTAAAATGAGACTGTGAATGAACTAAAACGAGTCTCTGATGTTACATTAAAGGCTTTGAGCCGTGGTACTGCTGCAGAGTTGAGATTATTTTTCACCCTGAGGGTAAAAATGGAGAGCCCAATAGGTACCCGTCTCACCATCTGCATTTAAAAACTGCCGATGCTGAGCACCAGCAGAAGCCGGCCCACTTAAAGACCTGGTGACACCACGACAATGTTGTTGCTCCTGCGTTTCAAAAAGAGAAGGGAAATCCAGAGAGAAAATGACTCTCCTTAAAGGATTTCCCTTCCCCTACAACGCTCACCTGGGATGACGTTAGGCTGCAACTTTCTCCACTAGTGAGAAGTGAGTAGTGTGAGCATGTGCACATCGATGTGCCTGCTGTCACTGCAGTCGGACCGCCTGTGCACAAAACAGAGACCGATAGAGACCCGTTTCGAGGGTCCCTCTTAAAAACTGCCGGTGCTCGGTACTGGCAGGATCCAGCCCACCTAAAGCCCTGGTTATATGTGTGAATTTATGAACGTGCAGATAAGCAAAGCTCGAACATCAATCACCCCAAAAAGAGTATATTTATACCAGCTAGTAAGGTGACATAGTTTGGTATTAAGTGTGCTGTTTGCAGAATTTCCGAAAACTAAAATTAATAGTCTTTTATTCTCAATTATCGAATTATATCAATCAGGGAAGCTTGTATCATGAAAAATGTAAACAAAGTGAATTATAAATAGAGGAATTATAGAGCAAACATAATCAATCAAATAAAAAAAAATTTAAAAAATGAGACTACTACAATCATTTGCAAAATCAACGGAAATTGAACTCAAGTTATCTGATAAAGGAAAAGATCCTGTTGTCATGAATAATAGCTGGTATTAGTTCTCTTTGACAACCTCTTTCTGTTTTCATTGATGTCATCTTAAAATTCTTATTAAAAAATAGATTACATATTTGGAAGCAAAATGGCATTTTCTCCACAAATTGATAACCCTGACTTGCTGTAGTTGTGATGTTACTTGATGTATTGTATATCTATAAGCAATGACAGAAACAGCAAAATATCATTCGGGTGGCGCACTATGCTAAGCAAAGATTTTTACCTTGTGAATTACCTTGAGTATTTTTAAGCACTGCCCTTAATTACATTAGCCACGCACCTTTAAGAAGCCCCCTAGCTTTTTCATTCCACTAAAACCCGATATGTACAATAATCTGAAACGGTAAAATGATTGCTCCTTCAATACAGAGATTTAGGAGCAAACAAAATGGTTTTATTACACCTACCGAACATAGTATTATATAACATCTATTTCATATATAAGGGTGAATACTTTTTACACAATGCAGGGACAGTGATGGGCTCAAATGCAGCATCCAGTATGCAAATATACCCATGCCCCATTCCAAATCAAAATATGTACTTAAACCAGAGACTGAAAGGAAATAAAAATCAATATAGTGAAATATTACACTAATGATGTGATTTGAATTTGGAGGTGAATGTTTTGGTGCAAAAACAGGAACATTGTTAAATACTATCCTGTACAGTAAACAAAAAGAAAAAATATATAAATCTGAGCCCAATCAACTTTTACCCCAAGGAGTCATAAAGGGACTATATACTAGTCAGTTGATTAGTTTGAAAAGCATCTTATCAGCACCAAGAATTCATATGCAAGGGGAGGAACACTGCTTTCAAAACTTACGTTATGAGGTTACAAGGAAATACACTACTATATGCCAAAACAAAATAATGAATGTTAATTAAGAGTTTGGTTTCAAATGGAAAATACAGGAAGAATTGCATTCAGTCCACAATATAACAAAATCTCCGAAGAAATCAATTGTAAGGAAAAACTTGGACATGGTAAGTCGACAAAAAGGTTAATGACCACATTCATGCACGAACCTTTCTTTGTGTACACAAAATCCCTTTTTTTTTAAAAACGGCATTGATAAGAACTGTAAACATATCCCACAGTGAAACTGAATGAACTATTGAAACAACATAACCCAGTATGCTTCCATGCCCTAGTTGTTCAAATTGCAGCACCGCCACAAAGGGAAACATCAGGAATCCTCCACAAACTGGGAAGACAATAGAACTACATGGATAATGCACTTGTGACAGCAGGTATGTAATTTACTATATAAAAAAGCCTTGCGGAATATGAATTCACAAATCGACAACCAGATGAAATGAGCACAAGTCAAACATTTGCTTGCACAATAATAAATTACCACTGGTACACCACATAAAAAAAACAAAAAAATATATAATAGCGCATCTTGCATTGTAAATTCTCAAGCAAGTACTATTCTCGACTTGAGAAGAAACCAATGTTTATGTCAATGTATAACTTATCGGATACATTTAAAAGGCACCAACAGGTCTGAATCAGGATGAAGATTCCATATGCTAGAAATGACCAAAGAAGGTTAATAAACTAAATGTAAACAATCATCTTGGTTGAGATTTCAGGTCAGTCTCGGAAAGGTAAACAGACTAGAGATGACAGGAATAAACAGAAGCTGGACCGAGATACAATCAGGGAAGAGGGCGAACAGGTAAACTGCTGAGGCGTGCATTAACATATTCTGCAACAAAGCCAGATTATATGGACTGATAAGGTGGCACTGATAAAATCATAAAACTGATATAACGTAGCCAATATGCCACAACTTCCTGAAAGCTAATGGAACAAATAGGTATGATTTTTGTGAGTTGCACCATAAGCTGAATGCAAATAGGATCTGGGTTATCAAATTTATCAATAAATATACATACACTGGAAATCCCAGAGTCAGGGCTCCGAACTGATCTCCCAGAGACAAGTTATCAAGTTAGGATGCAAATCCCATAATGCAATGCAAACCAGCCCCCCTATTGACATCTGAGAGGGTTTCACTTATAACAAACAAAAAGCACATTACCTCCTCTTTTATGGAAGATTCACAGGACAGTGCTGGGCTTTCTGCAACCCTCGCCCAAGTCTGAACTCAAGGGGGTTCTAAATATTAAAATTGGGGGGGTCTGTGACGGACCCCGCAATGGCCCTGGGGACCACCAACCCCGAGGACCGGCTCCTGTCCTGCCATAGCAAACTGCTTTGGTTTTTGGAAGAGAGAGCAGGGAATCCTGCTCTCTCTTCCGAAAACCAAAGACGATTGCTTTTCCACACGGGGACCTGCATCTTAGCAGCTCCCCATGTGGAAAAGCAATGGCGGCTCCCACATGAGGCGGGGAGCCGGCAGGACCGTGGGGGGAATGGGGACCCCCTCACAGTCCCCAACGGAGAGGGACAGCCCCGGGGAATGGGGTCCCAGGGGCCATTAGTGGTCCGGGAGGGGGGCCATGCGGCCCCCCTCCCAAATTATAAAAAAAAATCTTTTTTTTTAAACGGAAAGGCCGGCCCCCAGGGATGAGGAGGAGGGGGGCTGCGCAGCCCCCCTCCAAAAATGTAAATATGTTAAAAAAACTGGCCATGCCAAGGGGGATGGGGTCCCCGGGGCCGATTATGGCCTCGGGGAGGGGGCCACGTGGCCCCCTTCCAAATTTTTTATAAAAAAAAGGGGTCAGGCCCTGGGGGATGTTGTCCCCTGGGTCGATAAAAAAGGAAAAAAAGGGGGGCCACACAGCCCCCCTTCTAAAAAATAAAAAAAAATAAAAAGACTGGCATCGTGCTGGAGGCAACGCCCCCTCCCTGCAGCACTCTGCAAATGCGCCCCCTGGTGAGTTGGCAGATGGGAACTAATTCCCCTTAAATACTGGCATCCCTGGGGGCCAACTAGCCTACCAGGAACCTCCAGTATGCAAAAGGGAGCTGCTTTGCAGAGAGGTGTTCAGAAGCCACGCCCCTTTTTAACCTCTCGGCAATGCAGCTCTGTGGCGCTTAATGGAGGTACCTGGTGGGCTAGTTGCAACCCAGGTACCCTCACGATTCAAGGGGACTTAATCCCCCAACTTAAAACTGGCCACGGGGCGCGTTTGAACAGTAGTGAAAGGAGGGGTGGCCTGAGATGACATGTGTGCAAACACGTCCTGTGACACTTTTTAAGTTGGGGAATTAATTCCTCTTCAATCCTGAGGTCCCCTGGGGGCAACTAACCCACCAGATACCTCCAATAAGCACCACGGAGCTGCGTTGCAGTGTTGTAAAAAGGGGAGTGGCCTCTGAACACCTCTCTGCAACACAGCTCCCTAGCGCATACTGGAGGTGCCTGGTGGGCTAGTTGGCCCCAGGGACCCTCAGGATTGAAGAGGAATTAATTCCCTGAATTAAAACGCGCAACAGGGTATGTTTGCACATATGTCACCTCAGGCCCGCCCCCTTCGTTCACCACTGTGCAAACGCACTCCCCGGTGAGTTGTAAATTCGGGAATTAATTCCCCTTCAATACTGAGGGTCCCTGGGAGTCAATTAGCCCACCAGGTACCTCCAGTATGCACAAGGGAGCTGCACTGCAGATATGTGTTCAGAGGCCATGCCTCTTTTTACACCTCTCTGCAACGCAGCTCTGGGGCGCTTACTGGATGTACCTAGTGGGCTAGTTGGACCCTAGGGACCTCAGCATTCAAGGGGACTTAATCTCCCAACTTAAAACTGCCACAAGGCGTGTTTACAAAGTGGTGAAGGGAGGGGACTGGGCCTGAGGTGAAGTGTGCAAACACACCCTGTGGTGCGTTTTAAGTTGGGGAATTAATTCCCCTTCAATCCTGAGAGCCCATGGGGGCTAACTAGCCCACCAGGTGCTTCCAGTAAGCGCCACTGCACTGCGTTGCAGAGAGGTGGTCCAGGCCCTGCCCCTTTTTACACCTCTCTGCAACGCAGCTCTGTGGTGCTTAGTGGAGGTACCTAGTGGACTAGTTTGACCCTAGGGACCCTCAGGATTCAAGGGGACTTAATCTCCCAACTTAAAACGGCCAAAGGGCGTGTTTACACAGTGGGGAAGGAAGGGGACGGGCCTGAGGTGACGTGTGCAAACATGCCCTGTGGCGCGTTTTAAGTTGGGGAAATAATTCCCCTTCAATCCTGAGGGCTCCTGGGGCTAACTAGCCCACAAGGTGCTTCCAGTAAGCGCCACTGCACTGCGTTGCAGAGAGGTGGTCCAGGCCGTGCCCCTTTTTACACCTCTCTGCAACAGTGCTTACTGGAGGTACTTAGTGGGCTAGTTTGACCCTAGAGACCCTTAGGATTCAAGGGGACTTAATCTCCCAACTTAAAACGGCCAGAGGGTGTGTTTACACGGTGATGAAGGGAGGGGACAACCCTGAGGTGACGTGTATAAACAAGCCCTGTGGCGCATTTTAAGTTGGGGAATTAAGTCCCCTTTAATACTGAGAGTCCCTGGGTCCAACTAGCCCACCATGTACCTCCAGTAAGCACCACAGAGCTGCGTTGCAGAGAGGTGGTCCGAGGCCACGTCCCATTTTACACCTCTCCACAATGCAACTCTGTGGCACTTACTGGACATACCTGGTGGGTTAGTTGGCCCCCAGGGACCCTCAGAATTAAAGGGGACTTTATCCCCCAACTTAAAACGCCCACAGGGAGTGTTTGCACACATGTAATCTCAGGCCCCCTCCCCTCCCTTCACCAGTGTGCAAACGCACCCTTTAGCGTGTTTTAAGAGGTAGTTTTAATCCCTCTGCCCTAATATATACTACAGGTTTATAGAGGAGGTCATGCTAATCACAGGGGTACCCCAAAGCATAGTGTTCCCTAGGATATGTAGGTGTTTTCACTGTATTCTAAGTGTCTTTTAGCATACCACTGGCTCTAGTTCTGATTAGTCAGAGTCATTTACCACCATTACCCGTTTGAAAAAGTTGTGGGCACAGGATGATTTTGTAACATATATATAGTTCAAGAAAATTATAGTTTCACACTAATAACATTTAAACCATACAAAAATATTGTACAAAAACATTGTTTATATATATATATATATATATATATACATATGTATATGTAGACATATATAAACATTGTTTATGTATATATATCTACATATATATATATATATAAATTAATATATATATATATATAGTTCAAATTAGTAAATCTTAAACATTTTAATATATACCATTAATAAATTGTTAATTAAATAAATCTCACTAATATTTAAAACTATATATAAATATATATTTATATTGTATTATATTATATATCTGTATATATATATATACACAACTTTACCTTGTTTCCTGTCCTTTGGTAGTGCAGCCAGTGATCAAGGGCGGGATGACGCCCGAAACGCGTTTGGCAAGCCAGCGGAATGGGGTGTGACAGGCTTGCATTCAACCGCCAGCAGCATTTGTGCGGTAACCTCCTTGGGTGTGGCCTCTCCACATTGGGCAACCTTTTGTTTGAAATATTTAGCGGCCTGCCAGGTCGCGGGGAGGCCCCGCTGCTTTCTCATGGCAGATCCATGTGGCTCATCTATCGTGAACTGCAACTGGACCGAGGGGGGCCTGAGCTGCTGGTATATATTGGAGCAATGACAGCTATGTACATATCCTTTTCCACCCACTTGGGAGAGACATTTTCGCTACTAAAGGACTTGAGCATCCACTGTGATTCGCGCCTGTGGTCCGGCAGGTACTTCAAAGACCACAATCCCTTGCCAGAGCCCATGAGGGCGGGACTTCTATGCTCTAATAAAATCAGGTGCACAACTTTACCTTGTTTCCTGTCCTTTGGTAGTGCAGCCAGTGATCAAGGGCGGGATGACGCCCGAAACGCGTTTGGCAAGCCAGCGGAATGGGGTGTGACAGGCTTGCATTCAACCGCCAGCAGCATTTGTGCGGTAACCTCCTTGGGTGTGGCCTCTCCACATTGGGCAACCTTTCGTTTGAAATATTTAGCGGCCTGCCAGGTCGCGGGGAGGCCCGCTGCTTTCTCATGGCAGATCCATGTGGCTCATCTATCGTGAACTGCAACTAGACCGAGGGGGGCCTGAGCTGCTGGTATATATTGAGCAATGACAGCTATGTACATATCCTTTTCCACCCACTTGGGAGAGACATTTTCGCTACTAAAGGACTTGAGCATCCACTGTGATTCGCGCCTGTGGTCCGGCAGGTACTTCAAAGACCACAATCCCTTGCCAGAGCCCATGAGGGCGGGACTTCTATGCTCTAATAAAATCAGGTGCCCAACTTTACCTTGTTTCCTGTCCTTTGGTAGTGCAGCCAGTGATCAAGGGCGGGATGACGCCCGAAACGCGTTTGGCAAGCCAGCGGAATGGGGTGTGACAGGCTTGCATTCAACCGCCAGCAGCATTTGTGCGGTAACCTCCTTGGGTGTGGCCTCTCCACATTGGGCAACCTTTCGTTTGAAATATTTAGCGGCCTGCCAGGTCGCGGGGAGGCCCCGCTGCTTTCTCATGGCAGATCCATGTGGCTCATCTATCGTGAACTGCAACTGGACCGAGGGGGGCCTGAGCTGCTGGTATATATTGGAGCAATGACAGCTATGTACATATCCTTTTCCACCCACTTGGGAGAGACATTTTCGCTACTAAAGGACTTGAGCATCCACTGTGATTCGCGCCTGTGGTCCGGCAGGTACTTCAAAGACCACAATCCCTTGCCAGAGCCCATGAGGGCGGGACTTCTATGCTCTAATAAAATCAGGTGCACAACTTTACCTTGTTTCCTGTCCTTTGGTAGTGCAGCCAGTGATCAAGGGCGGGATGACGCCCGAAACGCGTTTGGCAAGCCAGCGGAATGGGGTGTGACAGGCTTGCATTCAACCGCCAGCAGCATTTGTGCGGTAACCTCCTTGGGTGTGGCCTCTCCACATTGGGCAACCTTTCGTTTGAAATATTTAGCGGCCTGCCAGGTCGCGGGGAGGCCCCGCTGCTTTCTCATGGCAGATCCATGTGGCTCATCTATCGTGAACTGCAACTGGACCGAGGGGGGCCTGAGCTGCTGGTATATATTGGAGCAATGACAGCTATGTACATATCCTTTTCCACCCACTTGGGAGAGACATTTTCGCTACTAAAGGACTTGAGCATCCACTGTGATTCGCGCCTGTGGTCCGGCAGGTACTTCAAAGACCACAATCCCTTGCCAGAGCCCATGAGGGCGGGACTTCTATGCTCTAATAAAATCAGGTGCACAACTTTACCTTGTTTCCTGTCCTTTGGTAGTGCAGCCAGTGATCAAGGGCGGGATGACGCCCGAAACGCGTTTGGCAAGCCAGCGGAATGGGGTGTGACAGGCTTGCATTCAACCGCCAGCAGCATTTGTGCGGTAACCTCCTTGGGTGTGGCCTCTCCACATTGGGCAACCTTTCGTTTGAAATATTTAGCGGCCTGCCAGGTCGCGGGGAGGCCCCGCTGCTTTCTCATGGCAGATCCATGTGGCTCATCTATCGTGAACTGCAACTGGACCGAGGGGGGCCTGAGCTGCTGGTATATATTGGAGCAATGACAGCTATGTACATATCCTTTTCCACCCACTTGGGAGAGACATTTTCGCTACTAAAGGACTTGAGCATCCACTGTGATTCGTGCCTGTGGTCCGGCAGGTACTTCAAAGACCACAATCCCTTGCCAGAGCCCATGAGGGCGGGACTTCTATGCTCTAATAAAATCAGGTGCACAACTTTACCTTGTTTCCTGTCCTTTGGTAGTGCAGCCAGTGATCAAGGGCGGGATGACGCCCGAAACGCGTTTGGCAAGCCAGCGGAATGGGGTGTGACAGGCTTGCATTCAACCGCCAGCAGCATTTGTGCGGTAACCTCCTTGGGTGTGGCCTCTCCACATTGGGCAACCTTTCGTTTGAAATATTTAGCGGCCTGCCAGGTCGCGGGGAGGCCCCGCTGCTTTCTCATGGCAGATCCATGTGGCTCATCTATCGTGAACTGCAACTGGACCGAGGGGGGCCTGAGCTGCTGGTATATATTGGAGCAATGACAGCTATGTACATATCCTTTTCCACCCACTTGGGAGAGACATTTTCGCTACTAAAGGACTTGAGCATCCACTGTGATTCGCGCCTGTGGTCCGGCAGGTACTTCAAAGACCACAATCCCTTGCCAGAGCCCATGAGGGCGGGACTTCTATGCTCTAATAAAATCAGGTGCACAACTTTACCTTGTTTCCTGTCCTTTGGTAGTGCAGCCAGTGATCAAGGGCGGGATGACGCCCGAAACGCGTTTGGCAAGCCAGCGGAATGGGGTGTGACAGGCTTGCATTCAACCGCCAGCAGCATTTGTGCGGTAACCTCCTTGGGTGTGGCCTCTCCACATTGGGCAACCTTTCGTTTGAAATATTTAGCGGCCTGCCAGGTCGCGGGGAGGCCCCGCTGCTTTCTCATGGCAGATCCATGTGGCTCATCTATCGTGAACTGCAACTGGACCGAGGGGGGCCTGAGCTGCTGGTATATATTGGAGCAATGACAGCTATGTACATATCCTTTTCCACCCACTTGGGAGAGACATTTTCGCTACTAAAGGACTTGAGCATCCACTGTGATTCGCGCCTGTGGTCCGGCAGGTACTTCAAAGACCACAATCCCTTGCCAGAGCCCATGAGGGCGGGACTTCTATGCTCTAATAAAATCAGGTGCACAACTTTACCTTGTTTCCTGTCCTTTGGTAGTGCAGCCAGTGATCAAGGGCGGGATGACGCCCGAAACGCGTTTGGCAAGCCAGCGGAATGGGGTGTGACAGGCTTGCATTCAACCGCCAGCAGCATTTGTGCGGTAACCTCCTTGGGTGTGGCCTCTCCACATTGGGCAACCTTTCGTTTGAAATATTTAGCGGCCTGCCAGGTCGCGGGGAGGCCCCGCTGCTTTCTCATGGCAGATCCATGTGGCTCATCTATCGTGAACTGCAACTGGACCGAGGGGGGCCTGAGCTGCTGGTATATATTGGAGCAATGACAGCTATGTACATATCCTTTTCCACCCACTTGGGAGAGACATTTTCGCTACTAAAGGACTTGAGCATCCACTGTGATTCGCGCCTGTGGTCCGGCAGGTACTTCAAAGACCACAATCCCTTGCCAGAGCCCATGAGGGCAGGACTTCTATGCTCTAATAAATTCAGGTGCACAACTTTACCTTGTTTCCTGTCCTTTGGTAGTGCAGCCAGTGATCAAGGGCGGGATGACGCCCGAAACGCGTTTGGCAAGCCAGCGGAATGGGGTGTGACAGGCTTGCATTCAACCGCCAGCAGCATTTGTGCGGTAACCTCCTTGGGTGTGGCCTCTCCACATTGGGCAACCTTTCGTTTGAAATATTTAGCGGCCTGCCAGGTCGCGGGGAGGCCCCGCTGCTTTCTCATGGCAGATCCATGTGGCTCATCTATCGTGAACTGCAACTGGACCGAGGGGGGCCTGAGCTGCTGGTATATATTGGAGCAATGACAGCTATGTACATATCCTTTTCCACCCACTTGGGAGAGACATTTTCGCTACTAAAGGACTTGAGCATCCACTGTGATTCGCGCCTGTGGTCCGGCAGGTACTTCAAAGACCACAATCCCTTGCCAGAGCCCATGAGGGCGGGACTTCTATGCTCTAATAAAATCAAGTGCACAACTTTACCTTGTTTCCTGTCCTTTGGTAGTGCAGCCAGTGATCAAGGGCGGGATGACGCCCGAAACGCGTTTGGCAAGCCAGCGGAATGGGGTGTGACAGGCTTGCATTCAACCGCCAGCAGCATTTGTGCGGTAACCTCCTTGGGTGTGGCCTCTCCACATTGGGCAACCTTTCGTTTGAAATATTTAGCGGCCTGCCAGGTCGCGGGGAGGCCCCGCTGCTTTCTCATGGCAGATCCATGTGGCTCATCTATCGTGAACTGCAACTGGACCGAGGGGGGCCTGAGCTGCTGGTATATATTGGAGCAATGACAGCTATGTACATATCCTTTTCCACCCACTTGGGAGAGACATTTTCGCTACTAAAGGACTTGAGCATCCACTGTGATTCGCGCCTGTGGTCCGGCAGGTACTTCAAAGACCACAATCCCTTGCCAGAGCCCATGAGGGCGGGACTTCTATGCTCTAATAAAATCAGGTGCACAACTTTACCTTGTTTCCTGTCCTTTGGTAGTGCAGCCAGTGATCAAGGGCGGGATGACGCCCGAAACGCGTTTGGCAAGCCAGCGGAATGGGGTGTGACAGGCTTGCATTCAACCGCCAGCAGCATTTGTGCGGTAACCTCCTTGGGTGTGGCCTCTCCACATTGGGCAACCTTTCGTTTGAAATATTTAGCGGCCTGCCAGGTCGCGGGGAGGCCCCGCTGCTTTCTCATGGCAGATCCATGTGGCTCATCTATCGTGAACTGCAACTGGACCGAGGGGGGCCTGAGCTGCTGGTATATATTGGAGCAATGACAGCTATGTACATATCCTTTTCCACCCACTTGGGAGAGACATTTTTGCTACTAAAGGACTTGAGCATCCACTGTGATTCGCGCCTGTGGTCCGGCAGGTACTTCAAAGACCACAATCCCTTGCCAGAGCCCATGAGGGCGGGACTTCTATGCTCTAATAAAATCAGGTGCACAACTTTACCTTGTTTCCTGTCCTTTGGTAGTGCAGCCAGTGATCAAGGGCGGGATGACGCCCGAAACGCGTTTGGCAAGCCAGCGGAATGGGGTGTGACAGGCTTGCATTCAACCGCCAGCAGCATTTGTGCGGTAACCTCCTTGGGTGTGGCCTCTCCACATTGGGCAACCTTTCGTTTGAAATATTTAGCGGCCTGCCAGGTCGCGGGGAGGCCCCGCTGCTTTCTCATGGCAGATCCATGTGGCTCATCTATCGTGAACTGCAACTGGACCGAGGGGGGCCTGAGCTGCTGGTATATATTGGAGCAATGACAGCTATGTACATATCCTTTTCCACCCACTTGGGAGAGACATTTTCGCTACTAAAGGACTTGAGCATCCACTGTGATTCGCGCCTGTGGTCCGGCAGGTACTTCAAAGACCACAATCCCTTGCCAGAGCCCATGAGGGCGGGACTTCTATGCTCTAATAAAATCAGGTGCACAACTTTACCTTGTTTCCTGTCCTTTGGTAGTGCAGCCAGTGATCAAGGGCGGGATGACGCCCGAAACGCGTTTGGCAAGCCAGCGGAATGGGGTGTGACAGGCTTGCATTCAACCGCCAGCAGCATTTGTGCGGTAACCTCCTTGGGTGTGGCCTCTCCACATTGGGCAACCTTTCGTTTGAAATATATATATATATATATATATAGATATATAATATAATACAATTATTAAAGATATATAGTTTACATTATATATTTGTTTTGTTTAATTCTTTAAATTTACTACTATAAAATGCACAGTAGGTAATTATAGTTTCCATGGGAAGAGTTTTTATAAGTTTTGCTAATAACTTTGACACCCTTTGATGAATCCCTGCAAACTTTCCTAAACTAGTTTGCCAGTCACTTCAAATGCTGTCTGGAAAGTTTTGGTGTGATCCATTAAGCAGGAGCCCAGAAAATGGCAGGGTCCCAAAACAAGTTTTTCCCATGCAATTTCTAATAAGAATTTTAGACACCACTAAAGCCCTGTAGTGGTCACTTTAAGTGGCGCGTGTCATTCGCGCAGTGTGTCACGCGAATGACACGCGCATTATATTATGTTTTAAATGTGTGGCATGACCGCGTGTCATGTTGTCTTTTAATGTTTCATCCTCGCGCGATGCAGCCGTTCAATCAGTCCAGCTAACGGATGAGTTCAGACTCTCCGTTGGGATCGGATTGTGAGCAGAGGCATCGCGCATCGGGTGAAGTTATTCTGTATATCTGGAATAAACAACTTTCACTTCAAGCAACGCTTTAATGGATTATTTGAACATAACAAGCCCAAACCGCTGAACGGAATTACATGAAATTTGGCAGAAAGCTAAACCTTGATCGAGAGAGAGTGCTTTTTGTTATTTGGTGTAAATCTGTTCAGTACATTTTAAGTTATTAAAGTAAAAAGATTTATGTATATGTAGAGTTGCGAATCTACCAAGGATAAACTGTGGCGGATTTGCAGATCCACAATGCCGTGATTGGTTGGCTCCAACCTGAGAGTAAAGTTGTGGACCTCTTTTTGTGCATTGGGACTCGGTTCCTAAGGAGGAAAATAAAATGAAAAAGCAATAGAATGCGCCTGCCCGAGGCCACGCAGTGGCCATAAGGAGGGCGGGCCACTAGTCACGGAGGGCTGTCCCGCCCCCGCATGACGCAGTTGTTGCCTCACCTGAGGCAGTCTTCCCTGGTTGGGGAGACTGGTGAGTGACGCACGTCCGGGGTGGCGGGGAGTAGCCGTCTGGAGTATAACAGACTTCTGCCCCGCTGGGGAGGCCTCTTTGCCGCTCCGGACGTCGCAGTTCCATGTTGGGACACTCTTTTTACTCGTCACTCTGGTAGATGGTCGTGCCGAGGAGTCGTCGTGAGACTAGGACGTCGGGTCCCTGGTTTGTCTCGTGCACGTGGTGAGTGGCGGGGGCCGGTGTTGTTAGCGCGTTGTGTTTTATGTCGGCCGTTTGGAGCTTCTCTTAGCACTGGGGGCAGTTGGACCCGTCCGGTTTTTCTCGCATGTTGGAGCGTAGTGAGTGTGTGGCAGAGGGAGCGGCGAGATTGGTTAGGGGCATGTGCCACGGCGGTTGATGAGTAGCTAGTACCCCGGTTAGAGGGGCGGTCCCCGAAACAGAGAATGGGCCGGGGACAAGGTCTCATATGGGGGAAGGGCACATTCGTCGTGTGGACGGAGCAAGTACTTTGGGTTCCCCCGAGGCACAAAATAGGTGCGTTCCTGCGTCCATGCATCGATTTCCTTTCAGCATTGCGGGGTACTTTGGCAACATGTGGTAAGGCTCCTGGTAGTGCATGACGCCGTCTGCTGCCATCGGTCTCCTTTGTTGTGCCGCGTGGCGCCGTTCGTGGAGCTGGTCGGTGATGTTACGGTGAGTCCGGGTTCACTTGGGAGCCCCCAGTGCACTATGGTGGCTCACGAGTTAATGTTGGTGCACCGCGAGGTGAAGGGGTCGAGGCATGGTACTTGCCCCGCTGGACACGCTAAGAGTCCTGGGTCTGCCGGCGGTGTCTTGATGAGCCCCGGGGAACGTCTGTGGGGGCTTAGTAATATGTTTTTAGCAAGGACTGCCCCGAGCAAGGAGTTGCGCGGCCTCTTCCTGGCCCGGCAGATGGTAAGGAGCTGTTTTGAATATACGGAAGGCCCCCACCGCTTACGCCACAGTTGGTAATTTTGGTCTACTGAAGAGGCGCCCGTCCTCCGACTAGAAGGATGATTGGGTGAGTCCTTATGTGGTCGGGTTTCAGAAGCGGCATGGTATGGCAATTTTCAGAAAATATGAACAATCCATTGCATTGTATTTACTTGATCACGGGTGGTGATTTCCTTGGCAAAGCGGTTTTTATTGAGGGGCTCTTTGGCCTCTAGAGCTGTCCACTGGAGCACCAGGCAGTGCTCAGTGCGCACTTTCGAGAGCGTGGCGGAGGTCCACGTGGACCGATTGTTTATTGCCCATGTGCTGTCCCAGGGGTGCTCGGCTGGAGGTGTAGGGCTGCTCTCACTCGGGAAGCAGGGGTCTACGAGATTTCATGTTGAATTTGTGATCTTTGCTGCTTGACTGGGCCGGATGGCTCAGTGAGTTGAACGACTGCGGAAGATGAATGCAGCGATCCCAAAATCAGGAGTTCGAATACCGGCAAGACTCTCCCTTCTCTGTTTCCGAGCCCGGTAATTTTCTGAAGCCCATAGCCTTATGACAGAGCTGCCGCCTTTGGAGTTGGGTATCCGGGTTCGAGCCTTGGTGTCGGCTCGTAATGTAACTGGTGCTCATGTAAAGAGCTCAAATACCTGCGGTCGAGTTCACACTTTACTTTTTAATGATACGCTTAATTATTTATCTCACAAGCTGCTATATTAGAGAGGGATTGCTGCTGCCTCCTCATCGCCCTTCACATCGTGTTTTCAATGCTGCTAAATACTGTGTTGTCTCCTGTCATACCTCCTCTCCTGCAGCAGTTTCGGTGGCAGGGGGCACGTTGTTCCCTGGGGTTAGCTCTCAACCTGGATTGCCGGTCTGGCAAGTCTAGGCCCCGGGAGAAAGTGCGACCTCGGGGCAGCCCAGGGCTGATCTTTTCATTCTGCGACCACGTGTGTTGCTTTGAGGTCAGAGTGCATTCTACCTTCACTCTCAGTCCGAGAGGCTTTTGCGGGTCAGGTTTCTGGGTAAACTGAAGCTAGTGACTTAACGCCATCTCCTTTTGTTTGGAAGATATGTCAGTCACAGGAAGGAAAGAGTGAACATTGTCACTCTCAGTTTTCCTTTAGCTTACCCTTGCTACAGAATAAGAATGGACGTTTTAAAGGGATGTCCCTTTAGCTTTTAGGCACTATCTATGCTGTGGACTCTCTTCCTGGACAGTACTTGGGGGCCCGTCAGTGTAGTTATTTTGTTGGCGGGATGTCCAGCGCATGTGGGTAATGGCGCCCGGCACTGCCATGCGGCTTCGTTTCCATCTATTGTGGGGGACATGTAGGTTGGTTTGACATATGAGAATGCGAATGCAGTTTTTCAGGCTGCTGTCTCGCGGAGTCGCCTTTTGCCCCTTTTGTCAGTCTATTGTTCAAGGATGTGTTAGCAATTGTCTTGCTCGGGTTTTACTCAGGCAGTAGTGGGTGTTGGCCACCAGGGGGAACGGTCTCTCGGTGCAGTTTCTCCGCATACGCCGGAATTTTGTATATCCATGCCATGTTGTCTCATAGAATTTCTTTGCATAGCACGGTAGGATACTATTGTCCTTGCCCTCAAGTGGTGTTTTTCAAAGGGCATGTTCAACTTCACAGACTGTCGTACACCTGCTTGTTCAAAAATGTATTAATACTACACAGCAGGTACCTTTACTGTTTTAATACGTGGTTCGCACTCTAGAATATATTAGCTTAAGTTGTAGAGATTACCCATAAAATATATTTAGGGTATTTATCGGCTGAAACTGTGGCTAGACTTCTGGACAACTAATGCTATGATTCCCAAGTTACCGCATTTAGTGTCAATTAAGTTTGCCGATTAACAATGGTGGCAATATTAAGATGCCACTTCACCGGCATTATGCAGATACACTGGTTCGTGTGACACATGAATATCATAACACACTTCCCTGTTCAGGGAGACTCCACAAGGCATTCATATGCGTAGTGTTAGCATCCCCAGTCGCCCTACTGTTTCCTGGTAGCTTCGGTCGGTACATCAGGGCGTCCCACGATAGTTAGTGTGGGCAGTATTTTAGACTGCTATGGGCGCAATAGAAGTCGAGGCACGCGCGAGGTTATCGGGGCGCTTACGACACCTCGCTGTGGATGCCGCTGGTCACATAGGCCGTTTAGTTTGGCGTACTTCCAATTCTGTCTACTATATTATCCAGCCTCTCTTATTTGCCGATGAAGGGGTAAGAACATGATTTTGAGTGAGGGGCGACGGAGCGCTGCTGAGGCTTATTGGGAGGGTCTGCTGTGACAGTGCTAACCTTATTACCTGTCACTCCTTTCAAGTCTCCCATTATTACGAGCCCTCGTGTTAAGGAGCGCACTAAGCACGGCTCACTGGCATACCATTGATATACTCCTCCAATGTGTACCACATATTGGTTTGTCGATGGCATCATAATTTTCGGCAAGTATTGCGCATCTGTAGCAGTGTCAATTTAGAAATGGGTAATATAATCTTGGTTGGTATCCTCATCTTGTGATGTACACCAGTATTTCCGATTTTAAAGTGTTTGAGGTCGTGGAAGTATGATAGGCCCAGCGCTCCGGTATGGAAAAAACAATTTTGGTGACCATCAGTAAACGTGGCGGATTACAGCCCCTGCAAGAGAATTGCACCCGAGTGCTCTTGACGGCTGTGAATCACTTCGGAGCAATTTTGTTTGTCATTCTCTTAGGGCTCTACTTCATCTGGTATTTCTTGGCTGCCCAGACTCAGGCTGAGGTTGCTGTCTTTACGAATGTGCAGGGTACTGCACCACTAGTGCATAGTTCACATGTACTCTAGTTAATATATACTCACAGGTACATGCACCTGGGTGCCGGCAGATATGAGGTGTTTTCACTATATGTACACGGGCCTGAGTACTTGCTTGAGGGGGGGGTGGTACACCAGAACTTCTGCCAGTGTACTCTGCTTGGTACCGCCATGTGTACAGGTAACCGGGCGCCCCGGTGCAAGAGAGGTATGGGGCATCAGGCAAGCACCAAGTTAGATCTGCAGGATGTGGCTAATGTGTACATACATCGGTGTGCCGGGACTAAGCTTTGTGTGAATCAGACTAGCGATATGCTATCCTGCATGAGGTGACCAGTACGTACACGTGATACGGTATTCATGCCTAGGACAGGTGCGAGACATCGACCAAACAAATGCTACTGCATAGTGTGGACATTATGTACACACAACCGTTTGCTGGCACATGGGGCGTGCAGAAGTCAGGCCATCAGTGTACACATAATGTATGATATGGCTGTCTCAGGTATGCCTGCTCGTTCCTTGATAGGCGCGTAGTTGCGCGCTCAATGTACACGCATGGGTAGGGACATCTGCTCTTGCGCAATTGTAAGGCCATTTGGAGCTTTATTAGTGTAATGCATCTAACCTTTCCCTCTATTCATGATAGTGCGGCATCCGCCATCACGGAAGGCACGTAGGCCACACCAGCGTGGAGGCAGGTGACAAAGGTGTTAATTTTGTGTAGGGCAGGCAATCCCGGGAACTACACTCTAAGTATATTGTTTCTTTGGAGGCCTGTTTGTGGGGTGTGCGGACCTATAATTTTCCTAATTATCCTACTTTAGCACGGCCTAGATGTAGCTTTATACTACTTGTGCATTAAACATTCGATAGGTATCGAACACATCTTATGGATGAGCCCAGTGAGAACAGCCTGAGTTCACGTGTTTTTTGGCCAGGAATGTGGGCCACCTCTTCAAGAGGTTCTGGGGCCACAGGTGGTCCCAACCCTACCTGCTGGTAGACAGGCCTATCCAGGAGCGAATGGTTCGCAGGCGCTGGTGCCACCGGTGTTGGTCTGGTAACATATTGTTGCTTTTAGCACTTATCGGGTGCATGAGGTTATTAATAAGCGTATGTCACTCCGAGTTATTACATTGGTAGAAGATCACTTCGAGTTATTACACTGGTAGGAGACCACTTGACAAGTTGTTAGAATTCCTCTCAACAAGATCTCACTGGGAGGACCCTTCCACACCCGTTACTAGAATGTAAGTATGGGGAGATCTTGTTGGTTAGTGTGTAGGCCTACGCCTCAATTTACGTATGCAGCAGGCGTTTCAGGCACGCAAGCCCTTGCCACAGTATACCTGAAAAGTGGGCACATAGAAAACTCTCTATTGTATTGTGCAAGAAGTGAAGTGGCAGCTGTTTTGGAAAATCAGAATGTCTATCTGGTACTCCGCCCCCCCCCTCCCCCCCCCTTGTTGGTTCGTCTTCTCCCCTAGCTTGCATTGGGACAGCTTCGTGATGCACCTGTGTATTCTTTAGTTCCCTGATGCACCTCCCAAGGTGAGAAGTTGACCCGCGGTTTCTTATCTCCAATAAGGGGAGCTCCTTGTTCCTGCTTATTTTCCTATATGTGCGAGGGGTTAGGCACCTTTCATAGATAAGCTATTCTTGAAGGTACACGGTCGAAGCGGCCCCTTGTTCCTGGGGGGCACGTGCTACCAGCTGCTTACCTTTGCATTCCTGTATTGTAAATGGAAGTGCACCACGCAAGTTACTAAATTAGCTTCGTGCACTGTAATAGCCATCAGTACTTTGCTTGTATTAGTAGCTCTAGCGTACACTAAATTAAGCTACGTGCACGGTAATAGCCATCAGTACTTTGCTTGTACTAGTAGCGCTAGCGTACACTGAGCACAGTAGTCAGTTGAAGTTGGAGTACTGCACCTCTGCAGAAGTTGTACGTTTCTGGGTGCAGTCTGCTGATGCTTTGCGTAAAGATGAGTGCTGGGTCTCAGTGGCATGCGCTGGTTCTCCTAGGGTATAGATTAGGGTGCTGCACAAATTCTTAGACAGAGGGATAGCTCTCCCCTTCAGTCTCATGTAAATAGAGTGCGCACGGCGTAGGATCTACTCAGTCCTATGTTAGCTTGAGTGGCCTTGGCCGGCTAGAAGATTTTGGGCTACTGCCTCGGCCTCTGGGCAGGGATACGTTCTCTGCCCTCCTCCTTCACGCACTTGGGATAGTTTTCACTATTGCTGTAGAGGGATTCTGCCCGGGGGTATATGCGGATTAGTTCACAGGTGGAACTCTTGGGTTCAGCTTTATCCCTTGGCGGGGGTAACCGATGGTTGTGTCAGCGGACGTGTCATGTTGCAGCTCTGGATCTTACCGGGGCACTTGGTTTCTGTCCCAGCAATCCCTGGTGGTGGTCTTAAATAATTCTTACAGACATGCTATCTACAGGTAGCGTGGCCTAAGCTGCTTCCAGATTAATCCCGAGAGGGCAGGTGATGCCTGCTGTTAATACCTGTTCTATCCGGTATGGGCATAGGCAGTTATAGCCCAAGTTATATAGTATATTAGGTATTTATCCCTACAATGCCCCCTGTGCTCTTTCAAGTATAGCTGCACGAGTGTCATTGTAAGCACTCTTTCTCCATGTTATGCGGAGAACGGCGTACAGCAGGAGTTGTAACTTGTTGGGTATAGCCTGCTGACGCGTGTGGTGTAAGGGTGTGGTTGAGTGGCTGGGCATGTGCTGGAACGCCTATTCAATTCGAAGCACCTTCAGTTGTAGGGGCCCCCCCTCATCACTTTGTCAGTCACCTGGTAGTATGACTTCAGGTAACAGGGCTTGGCATACTATGGTATGGTTGCAAAGCATTAAGACCCGGGGTATCTGCAGATTAGGGGCAGAGGGGCCTGGGTTTCTTCAGGCATGTAATCCTCATGTCTGGATCAGGTTGCTCTAGGTGGAACGGGTCCACCGCTCACCTGTCATTTTGTCTTGTTCCTTGGACCGTCAAAATGCTCTGCAGAGCAAGAGTTGCAGGTTTCCCAATAAGGCTAAGTGGTAGGGGGCCGTGTACGGATTCACTTAGCGGAGGGGCCTGGGTTCCATCAACCACGAGTTGATCTAGGACAAGGTCAAGGGTTACTTTGAGGAGGATGGTGTTCATCCCACGCTGTGGGCCTGGACCTGTTCCTCCTAGACCTTAAGCAGCATTGATGAGCAAGGTTTGCAGGTAATGAGGAGTAGGAATGGTGGGGGGCCCGTGCGGCAGCGGGTACCACCGCACGGGCTGTGGCGGAGTTACTGGGCGATCCGGAAGAAGAGAGGTGCAAACGCTGGACGTCAGCGGGCACATTGGGGTGCCAGAGCATAACCTCAGAGCCTAACCTGTAACCTCATGGGAGGTGCAGGAATTCGTGTCGGCGCCCCAGTAGTCCTTCGGGCGGTTGTGGGCCTGTGCAACCGGGGGTTTGCCTAGTCACGCCCAGCAATGGGCGTGTCAGTATAATTATGGTAATTGTGCAACAGTTGGGTGGTTCGCAACTGTGTTGTTTGGCTCAACAGGCGGGCAGGTGGCGAGAATGCGGCCTGCCCTAGGATCGCCCGTAAGTTAACCCACCGTCATTACATATGTTGTATGTAATAAACCTGCAGCAAATTTTTCCCAAACCTAACACTTGTGTCTTTGTGTTATTTGCGGGGTTGGGCATTTGTGGGGCGGGGGTTCTTGTGGCCCTGATGTGACTATGCGCCTGCCCGAGGCCACGCAGTGGCCATAAGGAGGGCGGGCCACTAGTCACGGAGGGCTGTCCCGCCCCCGCATGACGCAGTTGTTGCCTAACCTGAGGCAGTCTTCCCTGGTTGGGGGAGACTGGTGAGTGACGCACGTCCGGGGCGGCGGGGAGGAGCCGTCTGGAGTATAACAGACTTCTGCCCCGCTGGGGAGGCCTCTTTGCCGCTCCGGACGTCGCAGTTCCATGTTGGGACACTCTTTCCCGCCCTTCCTCTAACCCAGAGTGTCTGTTTGAGGGGGCTCCGGGGGGAGCTTTTAATGTGTTCCTTTTTTCGTTGCAGGCGGAGTTACTGAGCGATCCGGAAGAAGAGAGGTGCAAACGCTGGACGTCAGCGGGCACATTGGGGTGCCAGAGCATAACCTCAGAGCCTAACCTGTAACCTCATGGGAGGTGCAGGAATTCGTGTCGGCGCCCCAGTAGTCCTTCGGGCGGTTGTGGGCCTGTGCAACCGGGGGTTTGCCTAGTCACGCCCAGCAATGGGCGTGTCAGTATAATTATGGTAATGGTGCAACAGTTGGGTGGTTCGCCACTGTGTTGTTTGGCTCAACAGGCGGGCAGGTGGCGAGAATGCGGCCTGCCCTAGGATCGCCCGTAAGTTAACCCACCGTCATTACATATGTTGTATGTAATAAACCTGCAGCAAATTTTTCCCAAACCTAACACTTGTGTCTTTGTGTTATTTGCAGGTTTGGGCATTTGTGGGGCGGGGGTTCTTGTGGCCCTGATGTGACTAGGGGTCAAGGTAGAGCCGTAGTACTCATAGTACGGCCCTGTGGCTGCCAGCAGCCCGGCAGGCCTTTATTTGAGGCCCGCCGACCTTGCAGGAAATATGCCCATGTTTTTTCAAAAGTGTTAGAAAACACTGAAGAGGGCTGCGTGAGCCTGCGCAGATTCAATACGTATTTGCTACGTATGCTGTTCTGTGCTTACTTCCGCCTCTGTGACATCACACATGGCAGGAAGCAAAGGTCCTTTAAAAGACAGCTCCTGTGCTTTCACAGCTGACTTTTACGGGGCTTTCCGGAAAGCTTCCTGCATCCTTGTTGCCCACGATGTCCTCTCCGCACCGAGGCTTGATCTCTGCTCCAGGTCATCTCTATCCGCCCACAGCTTAATCTTCACCCAAGAGATAGAGAAAACAAGGGTACCCCAATATGTGAACTTGGGGCGGTAAGCTGTTTGGGGAAAACAATGGTTCTGGTGTAGCCCAAATGTCCATTCAGAAGTGACCCTGTGGGGGGGGGGTGGGGGGCACTATGTTTTAAAGAAGGAAGTTGAATCTTTCAAGGGAGCTGTAAGTCATATACAAGGCCTCCCCCCTGTGCTCCCTTGGGAACGGACGCTCTGTTCATGTGGGGTGAGTTCCTAATATTATCCATGTTACCAAGGACAATGTTTCTATGTGTGATGAAATGTAAAAATACAAAGTATGCATGCTAATTGCGAAAGAAATAATGCATCTATGCACAAACCATAGCACATGTGAGAAAACATACGTACATGTGGTTTGATGTATGAAGAGCATGACTCATGTGTGATCACCTGATTGGAGCACGCTCCATTTTTCGGGGATCCCGCTTAATACTTAAACACATCCCCGGTAATTTCTCCAATGGGGACTACACTATGATGGTTTTAAGGAGACAATGCGCCGTCCTACAGCAGGAAACTACAAATTGTATTATGTGTTTTCTTGTTTCCGCTTTTCTACAGGAAAATCTTCTCAAGAAACCAGCGACAAGTATTAGACTTGTTCCTACAATATAATTCATTGTGCAATATGCTAATTGTGTACTTATGGTGCACTCACGTCTCTGGGGGAAGGGGCCTTATTGCATCCCACCCTGACGAAAGCCCAGGACTTTTTTAGGCCACTAGGAATGGCTGAAACATGTTGGTGCCTAGTTTACGGTCAAAGGACCATTATATCCTAAAATACCCTACTCTAGGGTTTTTAGTCTTCCCTCCACTCCACCAATAAAGGATATTTTAGGAGTGGGTGAGGAATTTTATCATTAAAGTTACGCCCCCATACATCTTTTCATAAGTGCTCCCTGAAATATGGTAGAGCCCACCCCGGTCTTTAGGAATTGGGGTGAGCCCAATGATGAAGCATGTCACTACTAGCTGACTTTCTCACATTCTTTCACCCTGTGCCTTCTCTCCAGCTCAAGACTTGCAGCATCTCTCTTCCTCTTTCTCCCTGTCTGTATCACATTGTTTCCCCCTCCCCCTCTCTGGGTATCTGCCATGCTTCTCTCCCTCCCTCTCACTCTCACTCTCTCACTCTCTTTCTTGTCCTCCACTGGTCTCTTTCTCTCTCCCGTTTGTATAGTTCTCTCTCCTCTCCTGCTGCCAACCCTCTCTATATTTCTTCTTCTCCCCCTTCCTCCCTGGGTCTGTTTTGCTCATATCTGCCCCCTCTATGCCACCTCTATATATTTCTTTCTAACTGTGTTTAAATGTGCCGCTTTTTGGTTCTTTTAGTGCAAAATCCAAACATTTTGTTCACCTCATATTTTAATAGAGCACACACATTTAGTGAAGGGCCTAAGAACATTTTGTCCCTGACATTATTTCTAGGATGCATTCACAGTAACTTCTGCATAGTTTCACTGCTTCACTGGAGTAAAGCTGAAAAAAGGTTAGATTTTTTGGTTTTGAAAAATCAATGGCAAGAACAATCAGTAAGGAAAAAAGAAATGTCAGCAATCCAGATTAAACAAAATATATTCATGCTGGTGGAAATAACCAGTAGATTACTCCCCAAAATTATATTTTCTGAAATTCGTATTACAGAACATAAAATATGTTTGAAACAAAAGAAAAAGGGTAATGAGCAAAAATAAATTAAAATAAGCATTACAGAAGAAGCGAGCAGTAAGACAAAAGACAGGGATTGGAAAAGGCAAGGTTGGATACAAGGTATATAAGGGAATGTACAGGGCCACACCCCTTCTAAGTAGATACATAGGAGTGTATGGGAGCAGATGAAAGAGCAGTGGGGTATGTGGAAGCAGAGTGAGGCACAGGTTTGAAAATGACATTTTGAACCAAGAGCATTTTTTAACATATTATTATTGAACTGTAGGAAAAAGTTGTAATTTGAACTATTAACATATATGCAAAAATGTATGGGTGAGATACTGACCGGGTGGTAGTAAAATACATTGTCTAGTAATGTTTTGAAAAGGTGGTGATTTTTTCTATTTTACTCTAGCCCCGTCCCAATGACCCTGCCCCCCACTGACTCTGCCCCAACCGGTGTGGCCCTCGGCCACAAACCACACTGTAATTTTGGCCCAGAGAGAAAGCTTGTGAGTACCCATGGGGTAGAGTTAGCCTGCACCCTTGGGACTGATGCAGAGGTCTGACAAGAACCCCTCATGGGCAATGGGCAAACATTTTCCAAACATGTTCTTTTTGGTGCACTATGATTTATGGATCCATTGCCATGCTCAATGTGACCCCATGTGCTCTGCAGCGGATCCACAGATCCAGACCCCAACTAAAAAGCACATACACCCACTGACAGATCTACACATCTACTCACACACTCACTCACACACCCACTTACACATTCCCACACCCACTCACAGGCCCACAAACCACTTGCATACCCACTTACAGACCCACACAGCAACTTACACACCCACTCACACACCGCTTACACACCTACACACTCACACACCTACCCACTCTACACCCATAAAGCCACTCACACGCCCACTCACAGACCCACAAAACCACTCACACACCCACTCACAAACTCACTCACAGACTCACACACCCACAAAACCACTCACACACCCATACAGCCACCCACACACCTAATCACACACTCACCAACCCCTCACACACCCATACAGCCACTCACACGCCCATTCATGGACTCATGAAAACGCTCACAGTCCCACACATTCAATCACATGCTGACTCACACACTCACTCACAGACTCACATACCCACAAAACCACTCACACACCCACACACCCACTCGCAAACCTTCTTTCACACCCACATAACCACTCAAACACCCACTTCCACACCCATACAGCCACCCCACACACCCACCCTCACACCCTCTTTCAAACCAACACAACCACTCACACACCCACTCACAAACCTACAGAGCCACTCACACCCAGTCATACACCCATAGAGCCACTCACCGCATACCCACAGACCCACACAGCCACTCACACGCCCATTCACACACATACACTAACCACTCACACACCCATTCACACACCCACTAAACAACTCAAACACCCTCACAGCCACACACACATTTACACAGCCACCCACTCACCAACTCACACAACCATACAGTTACTCATGCAGTCTCTCACACGCCCACATACAGACAGTGATGTATGTATGTATGTATGTATTTCGATTTATATAGCGCACGAATCACCCAGGGGTCTCAAGGCGCTTGCTTAGGGAACCCGTCCTGGTATTCCCCTGTGAGATACCCCAGCAGGGTATCCACAAGGTGAAAGCCAGGCATCCCGCTGCGAGGGGCCGTAGTTTTTGGAAATTGCAACAACATAAGTTTGTCTTAAATGTATTGTTGTTTTGGTATTGAATGTGTACAATATAACGGGCAGACCTGTAAAAACAGTTTCAATCGGGTCGGGGACAATCGATATTTGCCCGGCGGTATTGCCTCTGTGACCCTCTAGTTATTTAAATCAATGAAGAGGCAGGCGCTGGAGACTGGAAAGCAGGAAACAAGGTTTTTATTCTCTCCGGAGGAGAACACAACGAAACGGACAGAAGGTATCGTTCAGAGGTGCTCTAACGTACATTTGAGGCCTGGCCCCTTATATACAGTGTTTTATGGTTTTTATTGCAGTTTACAAATATGTGACAAAGCTTTGATATACGGAAAGACATACCCGGAATCCCCCTTTGGGGCCCGTTCCCACACACATTTACAGTTGAAATCCCCACCCTAATCACAACAGGTGGTGAGCATCGCGCAGCTGGATAATCCGCCGATTCACGGGATGAGGGGAGTCTGATTGGATCTCATGGGGTGGGGGCTTTGATCAACCCGGGGATTTCTTTGATGGGGGAAGCTTTCTATTGTACGGGGAGGGGCGAGGGTGGTATCGGCAGAGCTGGGTGTCGGCTTGGGAACGGGGAGGACAAAACGGGCACACGGGGAAAAAGGGGGTTTGCATCTAAGGGCCGGAGATCATGAAAGGAAAGCAGGGAGGTGTCGCGCTGGGAACAGGATGAGGGCCGGGGGCAGAGCAGCGCCGAAGAGGGGTTTATGACTTCAGGCAGGTGCAAGCGGGGGGGTGGTCAGCGGGCAGGTTTAGCGAAGGCAAAGGGCTATGTCAGGGGCCAGCGGCATGCAAAAGGGTTGGTTCTGATCGGGGCATCTTAAAATGGCGGGCGCGCACGACAAAAGTGTGGCATCAGGGGAAGAGGCAAGATGGCGCAGATAATGTTCACCAAAACGCACTAATTTTCCACAGTCCCTCCTTTAACATATTCAAGACATCTTGTTGGTTCATTTTCTACTCGGGTCTATGGTGGTGAGCATGAGAGAGAAAACGGTAGGAAACCCAAGATAAAGAGTTGTAAACAATACATTTTGAGGTTTCTAGTTTTTAGGAGGTGCACCTATTTGATGAACTTTGATAAATTTGTTCAGCAGGAAAGTCATAGGAATGAAATACAAAAACGGCGAGCAGCAAGTACATATCATAACATAAACTGGCAGGTTAATACATATTTCGGATTCGGATTGGAGCAGGATCAATACAATGGTGGCTGGGAAAGAAATGAGGCGTAGAAAAAACGGTGGTTTGAGGATGTCAAATGTTCGAAGTTTACGAGTTCTCATTGTTCTTTGTGATCTTTCGTTGGCGCTGTTGAGCACCGGCGGTGGAGCTACAAGTCCGGCTCTGTTCTAAGTTCTGCGTTGCAGGGCACGACCCTTTCCTCGCGTTTCTGGTCGGAAAGGTCCTTTTCGCCCCGTGTCCTTTGAGGTGATTGTCAAAAAGTTCCGATGGAAGAAGAGCGTTCAAGACAGTCCATAGGGTAGGTCAGAGGAAAAAGGGGGATGGAGCAAGGCCAAATTAGGAACAAACTAGGGGAACGAGAGACTTCAAATAAGCGGGCGTGTGACGGAATTCGGAGAGCGGGGACTTGTCGACAGGCACTGGACGTCGAGCAGGGGCATCAGGTCGACCCTTTCTTTTCACGCTGTCGAAAACAGTGCCTCGTCCTGCAGCTCTTTTCAGTCGTGGTCTCGCCTTGGCTAATGTCGCAGGTGTCCCTTAGTCTGCAGTCGGGCCTCGTGCTCCCACATCCGGTCCTTCTCTCCTCCAACAGCAGTACCCTTAAACAAGTTTGAAAAGACAGTTTTTTAGAAAATTTTCGGATGAAGATAATCAAAAAAGTCTATTTCTCTCCCAGCTCCAGGCAAAGAATGAAAATGTCCGTCATTTTTAACGTTCACAACTGGCATATGAATGACCGGTGGCGGACCTGCTGGATTTACTATGACTTTCCTTCAGAATCATTTATTACAGGCATGACGGTTCGTCTGATGGTAACCCACCTTCGGGGGACAAATCTGGCAAAGATATGCCGTTCTCTAGAGTTTCACATTTACAAAAGGGTACAGTGAGTCGTCAACATGGTACTACACAGGTATTTTGCTGAGAGACGAACATGGCTAAACATTTCCTTTTTATCGGTGCATCCTGTTTTTCAACTACTGCGGGGTTCATTTTGATGATTTCTTTACCTTGGTCTAGTCTGTTAACCTTGTAAAACATCATTCTGGGTCCTACGTAACCTTTTACAGCCCGGTTACTTAACTAGGAGGGACAGGGGTTTTATGGGAGGCAACCAGGGACATAGACAGGGGAGGCAACGGGGGTGATCGTTTTTCTGGTTTCGGTATTGCGACGATTCGGGGAGGGGAGGGTCGCGTATTCTGAGGTCCTTGTTTTATACTATAGGAGCCGTTGACATGTAGTTCCCTTATTTCGGGCCAGATTAGGGAACCTCTGTTGTCTTACCTGTCCTTTCCCTTACGGCCCAACCTGGGTTTATTGACTTCTAGCGGAAAAGGAGAGGTAATGACGCGGCCTCAGGGTGATTGCATTAAAGACAAATGTTTGTGCAAATACTGACGGTATTTGAAGCCAATTAGGTGGTGTGCTAGGGGTGGCGATCTGCCAATTTCGGGGCTAACCACTCGGGAGAGTGGTAGTGCAAAAAAAAAGGGAGAGAGAGAGAGAGAGAGAGAGAGAGGGAGAGAGAGAGAGAGAGAGAGAGAGAGAGAGAGAGAGAGAGAGAGAGAGAGAGAGAGAGAGAGAGTGTGCAATGGCAGGCTAAATAGTGCACGTGCAACGGAGAGGGCGGCAGTGCATTCAAGAAAGGCTATTTAGTGCATTACACAGTAAAGGGTATTCACGAGTCCACGTTAGAATCTTGTAATCATGCAGTTTGAGCATTAGACAGGGTAGAGGGGACGTGCTTTGGGAAAAGGAAAGAAGAAAAAAGGAGGTACCATTTTGTCGCACTTTCTCGCATTCTCGGTCCTTTGACCAGTTGGGTCAATGTTTCAGTCACACACACACACACACACACTCCCTCACAGTTTCGCATCATACGTGACATGGGTTCATTCTTCCGGTCTGGTTTAAGGGTGGTCATTTTTTATCAGGTTGTGCTAATATTTCGGGCTTGTTCGATACGTGAGTAGTTTGCAGGCGTGCTTGGGCACTACCCTGCGGCGCTAGTCGTTTCGTGTATTTGGACATGGCAAGGTCTCAGATCTTCGCCACACCTCGGCTGTAATTTCTGACGTAACCTGCAGAGGGAGGAAAAGAGGGGGGGGTGGGGGAGACAGCATTCGCGCGCATTCAAATACATGGATTCATAAGTCCTTTACTTACCTCTTACTCGTCTTTTCCTCCTTGGGGCAGGGTCCCCGGAGATATGGTTTTCGGAGTCGGGGGGTAGTGTGTTCATGTAGGGCGTGTGCGGGGAAACATAAAAAGGAAACCAGAGGTGCCTAGTGCGAGGTATCTAGTCAAAGGATATATCTTACTATCGGGGTCCTTAAACCTCTTTCGACGCCGTGGCGTTCTAAAGTTCTTCGGTTCTTGGGTCCCTGCTACTTCGGAACGTTGTACTTTACAATATTTACATTATTTCATTTCACCCTCCTTTTACATTCCCTTATTTACACCATTCGTTTTACCCATCCTTGGAAGTCACGTTCTTCCTCTACGCGAGGGTTCATGAGTCAGTCGCGTACTTTTAATGCGGAGCGTCGGGTTGTCGATCCGATCCGTCCTCCAAGGCCGGGCAACCATCTTCTTTTAACCTTAAAGAGAGAGCAGAGTAGGGTGCACAGAAAAAGAACTTTCCTACCCATCCCATATTGTTTTAAAATAAAACATGCAATACCCGTCCATAGTTTAAAAGACTTTAATTTGCAAATTCATTTCAGCATATGGATTAGGAGGGTGTGGTCGTATTTGGTCGGTCGTGGCAATGGCTAAAGTGCGTACAGTGGGGGGTGTCGTTTGCAACAGTAAAAACATCGGAAAGTTTTACTCATTCATTTGTAAGAGACTAAAACGTCTATTAATTGGCTGGGGGTTCGGGGGCATATATTTTCATAATTTAGAAACATAATCATAACGGTTGTAATCAGATTTCCTATATACATACCGTACGCATGTATCGTAAATGAGGTCTACATCAGTTATAAAAATATAATACATTGTATATTTGTAATCAACGTTTGTAACGGGGATCTTTTCATACAGTTCGTCGAGTGAGCTCTCCTTGTCTTTTCTAGCCAAGTGTACAAAGGATCACAAAAATCTCAGAACATCAAGTTTATATTAGTGCGAAGGAACACCACGAGGTGTTCGTAAGTTCCGATTGATACCAGCGCCATTTTGGGCGGGGCCGGCACAGTCCGGAAGCAGCATCAGGGGGAAATGTTTCCATTACTGGCAGTTTGGACCAGAGTCCTTTTCGGCAGTTCTAGAATTCACGCTAACAGAAGGTGTGGCAATGTCATGTTTGTTTCGTTGGCGATCGAAGCAGCCGTCCCTTACCGGAAACCTGCTAAGGCCGAAGGCTCCGCCGGGGACCTTTGCATGATCTTCAAGGCTGCGGAGATGCTGTCGGAGATGGGGGCTCGTGCTCCATGGGACAAATGTTCGAGTTGTATGGCTGGCCAAAGTTACTCTAGTGGCCGGGGCCCGCCTTCCAGCGGATCCAGACGCCATTTTGAGGCCCTACAGGGGCCACTCTCGTCGAGTTTGCAAGAATGGAAGAGACCCTTTGGAGTGAAGGGAAGAGGTCCCTGTTTTGTGAGAGCGGGACGTTCAGCTGGGGTGCAGCTGTGATGCCCCCACCTGGGGGGGCGAGGGAGACTCGTTCACATCGTCTCCTTCTCCCGGTGCACTCCATGCCGCTCCTTTTCATCGCCCTGCATGAAGGCCTCTCCACATCCGATGTTCCCCAAGCGTCACCATTGTACGTTCGGTGCTGCACAAATACTGCGGTGCCACCATTGTGTGTTCGGTGCTGCGCAAGTACTGGGGTGCCACCATGGTGTGTCCGGTGCTGTGGAAGTATGGGCACCATCGCCTGACTGGGGGTGTTCGGTGCCGGGCTGGGGGCTGGGAAACCTCCTACCGGTGGAGGTGGGAGAGGCTCGTCCGCGTCGCCTCTCCCCCCCAGTCCAACTTGGACAAATTGTTGTGGAGGTACGTGCAGGACATCCCGCCGTCCAGGACTGCTGCGGCCGTGACGGAAGAGAAAAGGAAGAGGTGCCTCGTTCTCCTCTTGACATGTGGCGGGACTACCTTAGTCTTTCCAGGCCCGTTGCGGCCGGCCAAAGAGACATGTGGCGGGACTACCTGCAAATGCCCAGGCTGCGGGCTCCCGCCTCTCCTCCGGCTCCCCCATACGTTAAGATTTCCTGACCAAGAGTTGGCGGCGGGGCTCGCCTTATATGGGTTGCCGTTGGTTGGGCGTAGCCGTAACCCTACCCTATTTTGGAAGGTTCCAGAATGGGGGGGGGGCGAATGTTCCGTTTGACTTTCATTTTCTACAGTTTATCGTTATTATTCCTTGTTTGTTGTGTTAAATTAAAAGTTCAAGTTTATTAATGTTCTACGGATTTTGTTTTATCATTTCTTTCTTTCCAGGTTGCTTTTATGCTAAGTTTCTGCTAACAGGGGTCGAGTAACACGGAAACACGTGTAAAAGGGATGACGCAGATTTGTACATTACATACACACGAACTCAGACGGGGGACAGTACAAGTACGACATACAAAGACCCAAGACAAATATAAAAACAGTTATCGGTCATAATTATCTCTTTCCGTCTGTAAGTTTTTTTAAACGAGGCTGGGTTCCCGTCTTGACATTGCCCGACCTAGGAGAACTTGATCATGCCGCTGAGATTTTCCTGGCGAAATCTGTGCCATCGGGCATAATCAAACGTGGTGGTTCTGTCTGGCCTATCTATGTAAGTCGGGTTCTTCTCTGTCTCGCGCCTTTTCTCGTACTGTCGGTCTGTCGTTCCTGTCGGTCCTCTGCTCCTACTCACGCTCAGTAGAGTCGGGCATTGGGCTTTCCAGTGTCCGACATACCTACAAAAAGCGCATTGGTCTGACCCTAAGTCTGGTCGTCCTTGGTATAGTGTCGGGGGGTAAGTTGTGGGTAGCGGTGTCCTGGGGTTGTCCTGTCGGTATATTTCCCTACTTGGTTTATCCTCGTCTTTTCTCTGTCGTTGCATAGCCTCTCTGCGCCACATACCGAGACTGTCGAGCATAATTGGCGTTGTCTTATTATTTCGAAGGGCTATTTCTAACGTTTCTATTTTATCAAGGTCGAAGGATCCTGCCAGTGGCCACTGTTTGTCTTGGCTATCTTCGGTATACCTGTGCCATAATTTATTATAAGCTATGGTAACTAACCCATAGTTTATGAACATGTCCTTATTAGGGGTGCCTTCTAGTGGAGCCATATGGTCCACTTCTAACACCCGGTCCGGGCTAAACAGGCTATTTATCAATGGGGAGAAGACAGACATGACGGCTCGTAACGAGGGACTAAAAAGTCAGCACTGCCTATCTTATCACTAGGTGCAAAGACTAGACAGAATATTTCTATTCTACGTTGTTTGCAGGCAGTGAATACCTCATGGATCCCAAAAAAACCAATAGACCAACAAAATAACAATGGGGAGAATGAGTAGGACCGCAAAGATCTGCGTCACCTACCCTTTTCACTATCTGCAAAAAGGATGGTCTCTTCCCTGCTTGCAGACAGAGAATCTCCAGGAAACAATAGTTTGTGAACAACAGTTCAGTTTCAAGCAATTATTGAGTGGGGGAGAAAAAGAACAAGCACGGCTGCTACCCTACTTATCCTCCACTGCTTGCAAAGGGAGAGAGAGCCTGTTGCTTCTCCGTTTGCAGACAGTGAATCTCTAAATAAAAATAAACAAGGCAATACTAGTATTTTTTGACAATCAATCAAGACAAATTCTTTCGCAATTTGTCGTGGCAACACGACCTTACCCGGACCATGTGGACAGTTTCTTGTCTTCCGAATCCAGCGCCCGATCGTCCTCTTTTTCTCGTATTTCTCACGGCACTCCTGATGGTTCCCAGTCAGGACCGTAGATCACTCGAGAGAGGTCTGTTCGGAACTAGTGAAGTTCGGATGATCGGCTGCCAGACGAGGGTCTATTGGGCAAGAGCTCTCCCGATCGTTGCAGTCGTTCACTCTGTCGTCGGGACCTCTCCCACTGGATCCACGAGTCGCTGATGGGCCCCACGCTTGGGACGCCAATTGTAAAAACAGTTTCAATCGGGTCGGGGACAATCGATATTTGCCCGGCGGTATTGCCTCTGTGACCCTCTAGTTATTTAAATCAATGAAGAGGCAGGCGCTGGAGACTGGAAAGCAGGAAACAAGGTTTTTATTCTCTCCGGAGGAGAACACAACGAAACGGACAGAAGGTATCGTTCAGAGGTGCTCTAACGTACATTTGAGGCCTGGCCCCTTATATACAGTGTTTTATGGTTTTTATTGCAGTTTACAAATATGTGACAAAGCTTTGATATACGGAAAGACATACCCGGAATCCCCCTTTGGGGCCCGTTCCCACACACATTTACAGTTGAAATCCCCACCCTAATCACAACAGGTGGTGAGCATCGCGCAGCTGGATAATCCGCCGATTCACGGGATGAGGGGAGTCTGATTGGATCTCATGGGGTGGGGGCTTTGATCAACCCGGGGATTTCTTTGATGGGGGAAGCTTTCTATTGTACGGGGAGGGGCGAGGGTGGTATCGGCAGAGCTGGGTGTCGGCTTGGGAACGGGGAGGACAAAACGGGCACACGGGGAAAAAGGGGGTTTGCATCTAAGGGCCGGAGATCATGAAAGGAAAGCAGGGAGGTGTCGCGCTGGGAACAGGATGAGGGCCGGGGGCAGAGCAGCGCCGAAGAGGGGTTTATGACTTCAGGCAGGTGCAAGCGGGGGGGTGGTCAGCGGGCAGGTTTAGCGAAGGCAAAGGGCTATGTCAGGGGCCAGCGGCATGCAAAAGGGTTGGTTCTGATCGGGGCATCTTAAAATGGCGGGCGCGCACGACAAAAGTGTGGCATCAGGGGAAGAGGCAAGATGGCGCAGATAATGTTCACCAAAACGCACTAATTTTCCACAGACCCCTTATTTATCCAAGGATTCATGATGGATCCACAGGCCATAAAATAAAATTTTAAAAAGAAAGACTTGGTGCATTGCATCTATAGCAAGACTGCATAAACGTTACCTTACCTTATTTATTTATTTTAACATATAATAAGAATGAATGAGTGAATAAAATGTATTTCTAAACATGTGAAAATGTATATTAGTACATTGGACATTTGAGTGAAGTTGTGGTACAATTTATATTTTAAAAAACTGTGAAATTTACCACAAGAAAAAACAAAGGATCACAGGAACTTTACAGTTAGGAAATAAAATCACTGAAAAAAGCAAAGGTTACAGGGACATTATAGTTGGGTTCAGATTTCACTCATACAAAAACAGTGAAATTCAGCAGTTATAGTTAGCTGAGCTAACTATAACTTGCGGCCCCTGCAATGCACTGCTTATGACCTCACATATTACATCACTCATGACATGGTCAGTGACATCAGTATGACTTCATCCATTGAATGTGAGTGTTTTTTTAAGTTTATGAATGTTAAATATATATACCAACTGTGAGTGTTTTTTTAAGTTTATGAATGTTAAATATATATACCAACGTGCATTGGTGAATCAGTGGGTGTATGAGAGCCTGTATGGATGATTCAGAGTGTGTGTGACTGACTGTAGAAGTGATTGATTAGGTGTCTCATTGAATGAATGGGTGAGTGACTGGTTGTGTGAATGTGTCTATCAGTCTGTCAGTTGGAGTCTAAGTGGCTGTATGGGTGTGTGAGTGGGTATGTGAGTGGCTGTATGGGTGATTGGTTGTCTGAGTACCTGTATGGGTGTCTGAGTGTCTGTGGGTGGGTGAGGGTGTGTTTGACTGACTGTATGGATGACTGGGTGAGTCAGTGGCTGTATGGGTTAGTAAATATGTGTGTAAGGGGCTGTATGGGTGGATGAGTGTGTGTTTGGCTGTGTGGGTGAGTGAATGTGTCAGTGGCATATGAGTGAGTAACTGGGATGTGAAAGGCAGTAACGGTGAGTGATGGAGTATTTGAGTGGCAGTATGGGTGAGTGGGTGAATGTGAGAGTGGCTGTATGAGTGAATGTGTACATGTGGCAGTGACTTTATATGTGAGTGAATACACGTCATTATCTGTATGATTAAGTACGTTGGGATGTGAATACCTTTATGTGTGAGTAAATGGCTGTGTGATTTACTGCATGGGTGAGTGAGTAGGTGTGAGTATCTCTATAGGTGACTGATTCAGTGTGTGAGTGGTTATATGGGTGTCTGAGTGGATATGGCAGCGGCTGTATTAGTGAGTGTGTGAGTGTATAAGTGGTTGTATGGCTGAGTGAGAGGATGTGTGTGTAGATCTAGGAATCAGTGAGTGGTTGTGTAAGTACTGATATGGGTTTGTGAATGGTTGTGTGGGAGTGGTTGTATGAAAGATTCTATTGGGTGTGGGTGGGTACATTAGTGATTTTATGGAGGATGTCATCAGTGAGATCATTTGAGATGCAATCAGTGATGTCGTCAGTGATGTCACTGGCCAGGTCATGAGTGATGTAATATGTGAGGTCATAAGCAGTGCATTACAGGGTGAGAGTTATAGTTAGCTCAGCATATTTGCAGCGATATAGAGAAAGGGAGTGTGCCAACGAAGACCCCTCAGAATCCCACAGTGTGGAACTTACTGAAGGTAACAGTAGGGGTAGTTGGCCCACAAGGATGTACTTGAGGTCGAACAACTCTGGCTGTTAACCTCAGTAGGTCCCACACAGTGCAATTGGTTATAGGTCATCAGAAGGCCATGTCCCCTTTCTCCACCACTCTGCAAATACATTTCCTTGCTCACTTCTCATTGGGAATAAAGTCACCTTGGCTCTAGAGGGTCCTCGGAGGCCAACAAGCCCTCTTATTACCTCCAGTAAGGCCCACACAGCAGGATTGCTGAGAGGTCTTCAGAGGTCATGCCCCCTTTTTCCACAACTCTGCAAATACGTCACCTTGCGCACTGATGGTTGGGCGATGAAGTCCCCTTGGCTCCAGAGGGTCCTTGGGGGCCAACTATCCCTCCTGTAACCTCCACTAAGACCCACAAAGCTAGATTGCTGATAACTCATCAGAGGCCATGCCCCCTTTCTCCACCACTCTGTAAAGGTGCCTCCTGGTGCGCTAGTGGTCAGAGGAAGGAGTCCACATCAGTCCTAAGGCCCTCAAGAGCCAAGGGGACTTATTCTCCCAATCCCCTGGGGCCTGGCCTCAGTACAGGGTATGTCAACAAAGGGAGGGACGGGAAGGGCTTGATGAAGGTCCAACGTACATGCCCTAAATTAAGCCAAGAAACAGAAAGGTACTGAGATCCTTGGTGGGATATTAGCCACCTTGTGTATACTCAAGTGGTGAGGAGGGGAGAATACCTCCTGTCGGAACTAGGACCCTCACACACCCAGCAAGCTAGGTGTCATGCTTCATCATATGGGTATGCTCCTTGTCGGGCCGGCGTTGCCATGGTCAACGGGCACCCATATAGGGGCTCTTATTCGGAGATCTTTTGTTCCTTGCCGTACAGGTACCGTGGGTGTGAGGGGCCTAGGTAAGTGTGAATGTAAATATAAAACAGGTAAGGGAATCTTCTGTGATAATATTTATTCTGTAAAGGTCCCAACCTGATTAAAAGGGATAGAGGGGGGCGACTGTTTTGTATTAATGTGACAAATATTTCACTCAACCCCCAGATGGTCAACTAGTTTCTCGCCTCAATAAGTCACAAAAGTGATCAACTGGCGATTCTTCAGGACCAAGTGAATAATAAATAACTATCTACAGTGGATGGCATGCTTCAACGCTACCTACCACTTGCTCTACCCCTTGGTCATTGCCCCGGAGAAAATGCAGCCAACCTAGAGTACAAAGAAAAAAATTAAAAACCATGACAAGGTAGTGGGAAATTATCCTAGTTAAATTCAATTGACGTGTCTTAATTTACACATTCTTGAGTCAAACATATATTAAAAAACACACAATGTTATCATGCAAACCATTCAAGATCTGTGTCTGCTTCTGTATATATCTCCTGTGTATACATGCTTAAAAAGTTGTGATTTAGACCGCAGTGGTGAGTGACCGTGAGCTCACCTCTTCAAGGTATCTGGTTCTGCCTCATCAGTTAGCAGCGAAGTATGCGGCCACTCAATGTAGTGTCTCTGTATGTAATGAGACACAAAATACCAGATCATAGTAATTGGCTATACGCACACTGGTTCGATGCTCACTTACTGGCCCTGGTTCACTAGGGTGTAAGGAGCAGGAGGCCCGGACCAGGGTAGTTGTAGCCTGCGGTTGTGACCCCAAACCAATGACACAATCAATTTACAAATTAGATGCTCACACGAGGCCGGTGTGCCTGGCAGTGGCGCCGCACGCCACGCTCCACCAACGGATGCTCATGGAGCCGCTCCAATAAAGAGGCACAGCGTAAGCGCCCCCAGGGACACGGACGCGTAATGGGCTAATACCTCAAAGAAAAGGTGTCCGCTTAAAGCTCAGTAGCTTAAGACTCGCAGCGCTTGATCCCGGTACCTCTTACCTCCATTAGACGCTGGTGTCAGAATGGGCCTCCAACAGGATGTGCATACTCACCTGCTCCCGCTCGGAGCCTCGTGGCTGACCTACCTGCCCTGCTGCAACCAGGAAGGTATTGTGTCACAGCAGGAACCTGTTTAAATACCTGCCACGGAGACCGCAGAGCAGGTAAAGTGGCCACAGCTGGGATCAAAATGAAATCACAAGGTGGTGGAAAAGTGATGTCATTGTTGACGGAATCATGGTGGCCATTGTGGAGTATGTTTTTTGTTAATCACAGCCATATCTGTATGGGGATGTTGTTAATGCGTGGAAGCTCTTATATAGCTATAGCGGTCAAAAAGGTGATAGAAGCAGTATGTGGAGATAGTTGACACTGCATGGGGTGCCTCATTAAGGTTGCGGATGGTTCAGTGGCGGTCAAAATGAAATCACCTGGTGGTGGAAAAGTGATGTCATTGTTGACGGTATCATGGTGGCCATCTTGGAGTGTGTTTTAGTTAATTACGCCCATATCGGTAGGGGGATTGTGTTAGTGCGTGGAAGCTACCATATAACTGTAGTGGTCCAAAAGGTGATAGATGCAGTATATCGAGATAATTGGCACTGCATGGGGTGCTTTGTTAAGGTCTCAGATGGTTCAGTGGCGATAGGACCTCTGTGGTTCTGTAATTCTCAAACCTGACTGCATTTTAGTTTTGCCCTCACGTAGGCCAGTAAAGTAGGCCCAAAACAAGTGGCTTTGCCTTCTGAGTTCGTGCATATATTAATTTGGGTTTCTCTGACTCAGAATGAACTGCAGAGAGAGAGTAACCCTTTTCACCTGAAACTGACCTTTTGCAAAACCTGTTTCACTAGCTGATCGTTGTCTGAGTTTTTCAATCACTGTTCAGGACCTCGTTAACCTTTAAATTCCTTGCACATATCTAATGTTAAACAATATCTAAATGGTTTCTTTTCTTAAGACTTTCTTTCCTGAAACATGGGTTTTTGCCATGTGTCGTGACTGCCATCTGGTGTTACTTTTTATGTAGGCCTTAGAAGTTAGTGTTGGGATTTAGATCGGGCTGCACCCTGTCCTCTCTCTATGCGCATGCTGAAGTTTATGCCCCTCCCTCCTTGCCCATGTGATCGCTTTTAATGGAGAGGAACCGGGCAGTCTGTGCTTGGTTTTGAAACCGGTCACGTTGTCTTTTGTGGTGACCGTGCTTATGGGATTGTTTGGCTGAGTTTGTGTTTTCACCCTGGGACTGAATTGGGTGACAGAGCGAGGCTTCGTTCTGAACTTAACAAACTTTCTTCTGGTTTCCGGATTTGGATGGCGTGCGTTGTAGTTCTGGAAATTGCAAATGACACAACGACTTGCTCTGGATCGGCATTGGATTCCTGTGCGCGGCTGCGTGCGGACATTGTAAACACGCCGGTGTAGTCATTTCCGGGTGTTGGATGTCTTTTGGCGTCCTTGTGTGAGAACTTTGGGTTCTGTTTTACGAACCGGCTGCTTGTTAACGTTTTTCCTTTGTTTTTCTTTGTGGCCACTATTTTTTCGGGAAGCGGGGTAAGCGGGACGTTTATTTTGCACGTTGTGCTTGAAAAAGGGGTTTTTTTCCGTCACATGACTTTTTCCCCTAACGCATATATCAATACGAGGAAAACAAACCCAGAGTGGTGTTCACTATTGAAGGCTTCTGTACAGCAACAGAGGAACGGAGTCTCCTGTGCAGCACTGCTGAAGCCCTCATCGGGTAAGAAGGAGGGAGGAGGTTGTGTTTGGTCTTGATTATAGTATGTGCGTAGAGAGAGAGACTTTAGAAGTGAATTCTCATAGTTGTTCTTTTTGTTTATCTCTCCTCTGCAGGGTGCGAGGTTCTTTGTATGCCCTTGAGATTTATGAGAGCTAGCAGGAGACTTACTGGGTTCCCGAAGCCTTCTTCCTCCCCGGGTCTGTTATTTTTACCCTTCCCTCTCTCCTGGCTCAGGCTGTAGAGTGCATTGGTATTTATATCGTGGCCTGCAGTCTGTGTGGGGGTAGAGAGAGGGGAATATCGTCGCTCCTGCAGCGTGGTTCTAGTTGGGTGACAATTTGACAGAAAACCAAGCCCACAAATAATTGCGCTGCCCGAGCGAGGATGGATATTGATAGGACTGAGGATAGTGGTCAGGAAGAGAGGGTCCCCACTATGCAGGAACTGATGGGCGCAATTACTGCTTTACAGACGCAATTACAGGACCTGAAACAGGAGAACATAGGGTTGCGTCAGGAGCTAAATATGACTAGGTTACGGGAACAGGGAAGTTGGGGAATGGGAAAAGCCTTGCTGCAACCTGCTACCTTTCAGTATGATAGAGGAGCTGGGAGTAGCGCCGCTCCTATGACTGTTAATGTCACTACTCCTACTCCTGTTCCTCTCGCTGTTCCTGAACGTTTTACGGGGGATTCGAATAAATTCGCTGTTTTTATGAATCAGTGCCATCTCCATTTTTTGTGTAGAGCTGCAGCCTTCCCAAATGACGCCGCCAAGGTGGCATTTGTTATCTCTTATTTAGCGGGGACGGCTGCTACATGGGCTGTGCCGTTGGTGGAGAATGACGATCCGGTGTTGAACAATTATGACCTATTTAAAGAAATGATGCATGGCCTTTTCGCTAAACATGCGTTCATGCAAGCTAGTGATGCTGAGCTATTGAAGTTACGACAGGGCAAACAAGATCTGCTTACTTATGTGTCTACCTTCAATAGATTGGTGTCTGAAACGCACTGGCCATTAGACAAGAGAACCTCGTTATTTTATCAGGGGATATGTGAGGAACTGAAGGATGTGGTCTCCCAGGTGGTTAATCCTCCTTCAGATTGTACCGAGTTTATTGATCTGGTTGTGAAGTTGAATCACAGGTTGTTGGAACGGAAGGGAGAAAGATCTAGATACTTTGTGTCGCGACCCCTGCCTATTCGGAGTGAGTTACGGGGTTCTGGGGGAGAACTAAAACAGACACCTGAACCGATGGAGATTGGTGGAGTAAGGGGTCCCTTGAGTTCAGTAGAGAAGGAAAGGCGTCGGTCCAACAATCTGTGTTTATATTGTGGACATGGGGGTCATTATGCAAGGGATTGTGCTGTTAAACCTTCTAATGAGTCATCTCGTAAGGCTGTGGCCTGTGTGCACAGAGAAGCCGAGGTAAAGGACCCCAAGGTTCAATGTACCCCTTATCAGATACTCGGCATTGTTAAGAGGGTTCCCAGACATTTTACCATCACGGTTTGTTTGGTTATCTCAAATAACTATAGGGCTCCTGTTTCTGCATTGCTGGACTCCGGTGCTACGGGGAATTTTATGGATATCAAGTTGGCTGAAAGAATGGGAGTTCCCTGGGTTTATAAAGAACAGCCGGAGCCAGTGCGTGCCATAGACGGTACTGAATTGTCTTCTGGTACGATTACACGTCAGACTGAACCTTTGTGTATGATCGGAGACAATGGACATTCTGAAGAAATAGGATTTGATTTAATTGATGCCCCTTCTTTTGGAATAGTTTTGGGAGTACCGTGGTTGCAGACACATAATCCCAAAATAGATTGGATCAGGAGAACGGTGACCCTTGATTCCGTTCACTGTTTGCAGAGTTGTTGTAAGGTAGCCACAGATTGGATAACCCCATTGACTTGTGCTGTGAGTAATGGAGAGAAGGGAGAAGTGGAGTTGGGGGTCCCTGAAACCTATTCGGTCTTCAGTGAGGTGTTTGATAAAGTAAAGGCTAAAGACCTTCCCCCTCTCCGCCCTTTTGATTGTCGGATTGATTTGATGCCAGGGGCTACACTACCTTGTAGTCGTGTTTATGCTTTGTCGGGCCCTGAAGAACAGCATTTGAAAGAGTACATCAAAGAGATGTTGGAGAAAGGGTTCATACGTCCTTCCTCTTCGCCTGTGTCATCGGCTATCTTCTTCATTCCGAAGAAGGAGGGTGGCCTTTGGGCATGTGTAGACTATAGAGCGCTCAACAAGGGTACGATTAAGAACAAGTACCCTTTACCCTTGATACCTGTGTTACTTGATCAACTGAAGCATGCGACGGTTTTCACTAAATTAGATCTTAGGGGTGCTTACCATCTCATCCGCTTCCGTGAAGGCGATGAATGGAAAACTGCCTTACGGACCAAATTCGGCCTTTACGAGTATTGCGTTATGCCTTTTGGGCTATGTTAGCTCCGGCTGCTTTTCAGTTTTTCATTAACGAGGTGCTGAGGGAGTATTTGGATTTGAGCGTCATAGTCTACATAGACGATATCCTTGTGTTCTCTAACACTGTTGAGGAACACGAAGTCCATGTTGGGCAGGTATTGCAGCGCCTGAAAGAACACCAGTTGTACGTACGACTAGAGAAGTGTAGTTTTCACACATCTAAGGTGGAGTTTTTGGGGTTTGTGATTTCAGCAGAGAGGATTATGATGGATCCCAAGAAAATAGAAGCTATCACTTCCTGGCCGTCGCCAACTTGTGTGAGAGATATTCAGGTCTTACTTGGGTTCGCCAATTTCTATCGGCGGTTTATCTCGCATTTTTCAGAGATCATAGCCCCTATGACCGTGTTGTTAAGGAAAGGGGTGCCTTTTGTTTGGTCAGACCTTGCTCAATCAGCTTTGAATCTATTGATTGAAAGGTTCACTTCGGCGCCTGTTTTGGTTCACCCTGATCCTACATTGCCTTTTTTTGTTGAGGCGGATGCCTCTTTGTGCGCTGTGGGATGGGTTTTGTCCCAGAGAGATGTGGAGAATGGATACATGCATCCAATCGCTTATTTCTCTAAAACCTTGCTGCCAGCTGAAAGGAATTATACCGTAGCCGAGCGTGAATTGTTGGCCATTAAACTGTCCTTTGAAGAGTGGTGTCATCATCTGTGGGGTGCTCGGCATCCAATAACGATTTTCACTGACCACAAGAACTTGGAGTTCTTCCGTTCAGCTCGAGCATTAACCCCTCGCCAGATGCGGTGGATTTAATTTTTTAATGAGTATGATTTTATCATCACCTATAGGCCCGCAGTGCAGCAACTAAAGTCGGATGCATTGTCCCATATCCATGTGAAGCACACTGACCAGATAGTTGAGAAAGAGAGGGGTTTATTCATTGCTCCAGAAAGGATAGTGGGCAGCATTTCCACTGAAGACTTTAAGGAGTTGGTTCAGTTAAGGATGGGAAAGATCGATCTTACACCTTGGCTGTCTCAGCCTTTGTTTTCCATAAAGAATGGGCTGTTGTATCATGAGGACAAATTGTTTATTCCCCCTGACCTTCGGAATATGGTCTTGGAATGGTGCCATTCTTCATCTCTAGCTGGGCACCCTGGTACGAACAAAACCATGGAGTTTTGTTTGCGGTGGTTTTGGTGGGAGTCAGTGGCTGGAGATGTACAGAAGTATGTTAAGGCTTGTCCTGTGTGCGCTGTAAATAAACCGACCCATAATAAACCCTCAGGTTTGTTGCATCCTCTCCCGGTTCCCAACGCTCCATGGCAAACAATAAGTATGGATTTTGTGACAGACTTACCCTTGGAGTCTGGTTTCACTGCCATATTAGTTGTAGTGGATTCATTTACCAAGATGGCGCATGTTGTGCCCTTAGCTAAGTTACCCACTGCTGGGGAATTGGCGATGATCTTTGTGTCTTCCGTGGTACGCTTGCATGGATTGCCTTTGGCCATTGTATCGGATAGGGGGGCTCAGTTTATTTCCCATTTTTGGACTGAGTTGTGTGTTGCTTTACGGATGAAACTGTGTCTGTCCTCCGCATATCATCCTCAATCGGATGGTCAGACTGAGCGCACCAATCAGACCATGGAACAATATTTGAGGTGTCTTGTAACATCATTGTCATGCAGTTGGGTGATGGCTCTCTCTCTGGCTGAATTCGCATATAACAACAGTGTGCATTCAGCTGTTGGAATGACCCCTTTCTTTTGTTCCATGGGGTTTCACCCCCGAGCTATCCCTATTCAACCCTCAGGCCAAGTACCAGCGGTGACTACATTGCGGCTCTCATTGGTTCAGATTTGGAACACGGCATTGGAACATCTAGAGAGGGCCAAGGTTGACATGAAGAAGCAGGCAGACAAACATAGGGCCACTGCTCGTTCTTACCGGGTGGGGGATAAGGTGTGGCTTTCCACCAAGAATTTGAGACTTAGGGGGGTCACGTAAATTACAGCCTAGATTTGTGGGTCCATTTCCTATCATTAAAGTGGTGAATCCCGTGGCAATGAAGTTGGGGTTACCAGATGAGTATGGGATTCATCCTGTTTTTCATACCTCCCTTTTGAAACCATACATAGTTACCACGCAGGTTTTGCCTCCCCCTCCTCCTGTGGTGGTAGGTGAGGATGAGGAGTTCGAAGTTAGTGCCATCTTGAATTCCAGAAGAAGGAATGGGAAACTCATGTACTTGATAGATTGGAAGGGATATCCCCCTGAAGACCGTACTTGGGAGGCAGCAAGTGGGGTACATGCCCGTAGATTGGTGAGGCTGTTCCATTTACGCCACCCATCCAAGCCCCGTCCGGTAGGGAGGCCTTTGCGGGGAGGTACTGTTGGGATTTAGATCGGGCTGCACCCTGTCCTCTCTCTGTGCGCATGCTGAAGTTTATGCCCCTCCCTCCTTGCCCATGTGATCGCTTTTAATGGAGAGGAACCGGGCAGTCTGTGCTTGGTTTTGAAACCGGTCACGTTGTCTTTTGTGGTGACCGTGCTTATGGGATTGTTTGGCTGAGTTCGTGTTTTCACCCTGGGACTGAATTGGGTGACAGAGCGAGGCTTCGTTCTGAAATTAACAAACTTTCTTCTGGTTTCCGGATTTGGATGGCGTGCGTTGGAGTTCTGGAAATTGCAAATGACACAACGACTTGCTCTGGATCGGCGTTGGATTCCTGTGCGCGGCTGCGTGCGGACATTGTAAACACGCCGGTGTAGTCATTTCCGGGTGTTGGATGTCTTTTGGCGTCCTTGTGTGAGAACTTTGGGTTCTGTTTTACGAACCGGCTGCTTGTTAACGCTTTTCCTTTGTTTTTCTTTGTGGCCACTATTTTTTCGGGAAGCGGGGTAAGCGGGACGTTTATTTTGCACGTTGTGCTTGAAAAAGGGTTTTTTTCCGTCACATGACTTTTTCCCCTAACGCATATATCAATACGAGGAAAACAAACCCAGAGTGGTGTTCACTATTGAAGGCTTCTGTACAGCAACAGAGGAACGGAGTCTACTGTGCAGCACTGCTGAAGCCCTCATCTGGTAAGAAGGAGGGAGGAGGTTGTGTTTGGTCTTGATTATATTATGTGCGTAGAGAGAGAGACTTTAGAAGTGAATTCTCATAGTTGTTCTTTTTGTTTATCTCTCCTCTGCAGGGTGCGAGGTTCTTTGTATGCCCTTGAGATTTATGAGAGCTAGCAGGAGACTTACTGGGTTCCCGAAGCCTTCTTCCTCCCCGGGTCTGGTATTTTTACCCTTCCCTCTCTCCTGGCTCAGGCTGCAGAGTGCATTGGTATTTATATCGTGGCCTGCAGTCTGTGTGGGGGTAGAGAGAGGGGAATATCGTCACTCCTGCAGCGTGGTTCTAGTTGGGTGACAATTTGACAGTTAGTCTGTGAGCAAAGCAGTCTGACCTATTGTGAATCATACACATTAACCAAGGATTTCTTCGTGCACTGGAGTTAATTTCAGAAGCTGGCCTTTAACCTGGAATTGACCCTGCCAAGCCAATTTCCCTGCAAGATCGTTATTTGCTTTTCCAATCACTATTCAAGACATTTGTTAACTTTTAAGTTTCTTTACGTCTCTGTTATCCTGCACATTATCTGAAACTACTTTTCTTAACTATTTCTTCATTTCATGGGTTACGCTTTCAATTAAGGGTTTGTGCGGGCCTTCCAGATTATTATTTAGATATGCCTAAATATTAACTTGTGGGTTGGGACACTGTAAAACGAGCTTTACTGTATGATGCTGTGTGATGTCATGTATTTTCTATTGGTTGAATTTTGGTGCAGGGTCGTGCATTTTAAATGTACCTTTTTGTGTATAAATAGGGATGTCTCGTCTTAGTAAAATTGAGCAGTTTCTTGAGTTGTACACCGTGCTGTATTACTGGGATTTCTGCTACTAGCTGCAGCTAATAAATTTGATCTCTGACGCCACCTAGAAGTATTCCGTGTCTCTGTATACCAAGGCAAGGGAACCTAGAGGACTCTTGGGTGTGTCCCTGACGCCGCTAGGTACTTGAAAACCCGGTTCTTCACCTCAAGGGAACCATGGTGGCCAACTTGTAGTTCATACTAAACTCCTATGCTGTAGGTAAGAATCATGTATTAATTAATGGTGCTCCAAGGGATGTCATCATTCAGGCCACCGTTGGCTGAGTCAAGATGAAACACCCACCTTTGTTCAATCCTGAACAGAGCTGTGTGCGTTATTTGTTGATGTGCCTCAAGAACTACCCAACCTAGACTTTCTGGGGGATGTCTCAGTTCTGTGAAATGGGTATATAGTTTGGTGTTTGACTTGAGGCAAAGAATACTGCTTATATGTTCAGTTATAAGCATAGAGGTCCCTGACCAAACAAAGCAATATTTTCAATGTTCTCAAACATATTAAACAAACTCAAACGTTAAATTAAATAAGTGCAGTGTTTTTATTTTCACTGTACTCGTTACCATTCAATGGTTAGTGGATGCGTATCAAAACATTTATTTTACACATTTCATTTTGCCCACATAGGGAAGGGGAAAGGGTGCACGGTAGAGTTAACAAGTAGTAAGGCAATAATCATGGATTACTAATATACACATAACTTCGTGAATACAGTAGATTAATGATAATGGTCCCCACAAAGAAGGCCAAACCAAAAAACAGACACAGATCAAAACATTGTCATATTAAACATATTCCTAAACAGCTATATTCATCATGCTTTTCTTAGGAATTGATGCAGTAGATAGCAGTCTACGTTTCGACCCAGAAAATGTAGGATAGTGGATCCTTACTGCGCGGGTCTTCATCAGGACGGATGGGAAGGGGTAGGACAGGGGCTGATTCCTAGGTTTAAAAAAAGGGGGAAAAAGGCTAATTACTCAAAACGGTCTCATTACGAGTCCCGAAAAAACCTTGCGGAAAAGCCGCACATAGCGTTGAAATAATGTATTTACAAAACTGAGGAATATATACTGGGGAAGAGCTCACACTGTGCTCTAGATAATTACATTCGTCGGGTTACCTGATATATTGGCGGGGCTGGAGGTGTAGCCAGGCGAGGTCCGTAGACAATCTGTGTATTTAAGAGAGTCTGATCATGATCACTCCCGTTATGGGGAAGGGTAACATACATATTTGACAAAAATGCAGGCTGAATTGGAAATTACCTGTATTTAGGAGAATTAATCATAGAGCATCAGGCTGCTGTCCATATCTGAAAAACGGAAGAGCAGGGGCCAATCATATTTACTGTGATACCATCGTTACACAACGATTATCAACCGAGTTGGATAATACCGTTAAAAAAGGGGTTACCCATGATTCCAATTAAATGGATTAGCAATTCTAGGTAATCGTCATCTAGGGACTCCACCACGAGGGCGTGATTATTCAAGACGTTAGGCGGAACAATCCGCTATCTTTATCTACAAAAATGGGAATAATGGATAGCCGGTCATTGATATGAACAAATGCGCGGTTATTCAAAGCATATCCGCACACGGCATCTCCCTGTGGAAAACTTACCCGATTAAATCGGAATGGACACTTTGCGGAGGGCTCAAAAACAGCGTCTGTGCGCGTCTGTGGTAACCAGGAAGTGCCACAGAGAAACAAACAGAGCTAACAAGGCTCGGTGACTGCAACTGAAGAAAGACTACGGAAGGAGTCGTAGTCCAATAATTTCTGGGGATGAACTTTTTAAAAATCTTTTTTCGTACTAGAAGTTATTATTACAACTTCTGAATGAAAATTCATTAGCAAAAACATATGATCATAAAAAAAGGGTAAATCGAACCCTGGACCTTCATTACATCAACATGGTTATTTCAATGCGCGAACCTACCGACAAGGTGGTTAAGGCGCACGGTATAAGAGAGATTGTTATTAAACCACATCGCAAATATTTGGAAACAAATTTTACTTAGATTGTTATCTAGTACAGACATCCTGTCATGGCTAGCGTGAACCTACCACAAGGTGGTTAGACGCTCCATCTGGTCAATTGACCCTTCCCCATAACGGGAGTGATCATGATCAGACTCTCTTAAATACACAGATTGTCTACGGACCTCGCCTGGCTACACCTCCAGCCCCGCCAATATATCAGGTAACCCGACGAATGTAATTATCTAGAGCACAATGTGAGCTCTTCCCCAGTATATATTCCTCAGTTTTGTAAATGCATTATTTCAACGCTATGTGCGGCTTTTCCGCAAGGTTTTTTCGGGACTCGTAATGAGACCGTTTTGAGTAATTAGCCTTTTTCCCCCTTTTTTTAAACCTAGGAATCAGCCCCTGTCCTACCCCTTCCCATCCGTCCTGATGAAGACCCGCGCAGTAAGGATCCACTATCCTACATTTTCTGGGTCGAAACGTAGACTGCTATCTACTGCATCAATTCCTAAGAAAAGCATGATGAATATAGCTGTTTAGGAATATGTTTAATATGACAATGTTTTGATCTGTGTCTGTTTTTTGGTTTGGCCTTCTTTGTGGGGACCATTATCATTAATCTACTGTATTCACGAAGTTATGTGTATATTAGTAATCCATGATTATTGCCTTACTACTTGTTAACTCTACCGTGCACCCTTTCCCCTTCCCTATGTGGGCAAAATGAAATGTGTAAAATAAATGTTTTGATACGCATCCACTAACCATTGAATGGTAACGAGTACAGTGAAAATAAAAACACTGCACTTATTTAATTTAACGTTTGAGTTTGTTTAATATGTTTGAGAACATTGAAAATATTGCTTTGTTTGGTCAGGGACCTCTATGCTTATAACGATTATCCACCCAGGTCCCACTGACTATATGGGTTTGACTCTAATATCTATAACGTATATGTTCAGTTATTCTGGTCTTAATGGCCCTCATGGTCATACCGATGTATCTTTTCTCGCAGGGGCATGTCAACAAGTACACACAATGTGATGTGTTACAATTTGTGTGCTTTGTGATCGGCCATGTGAATGTGTCGGACAGTACCAGTTCTTTAGTTTATTTGGTCTGTGGACAAACGGTAGATGATCCACATGGGTAGTGTCCTGTGACAGAGGGGAGATCCCACAATTGTCTCTGGTTTGAACTATTTCTGTTTTTGCGTCTCGTGTGTATTAACATGTCTTTTAGGTTGTTTGTACGCTTGAACATAAACCTGGGTTTAGGTATTGCCAGTGTGCCTGTGTTCAAGATCTCCCAATGTTTATTCACTGCTTTCTTGATCAGGTTAGATCTAGGTGTGTATGTGGTTACAGGGTGCCATGGTACCGGGCAGGATGGTCCATGAGCGACCCTCATATCATTGTAATTAGCCCCGGAGACGTGGCGGTCCCCGGGGCTTTGATAAGCCCTAGGAGGATTCATGATATGCCCCAGGACCTGGCCCACAAGGGGGTTATTTAAAAGCAAGCTTTTATTGGTTTTTTTCCCCGAATTCGCGAATATTGCGATTTCTCAGCAACATCTGTTTTTTAATGATTTTATGCCATGGCCAGGTCCCAGGGGGACCCCAAGACCATGGCTTGGGGGAAAAGGGTATTCCTACCCTGTCCCCTTTTTTTTTTTTCTTTTGACTCAGTGAAGCCGAGTCCCAAGATGGCTGCCAAGACTTCCTTGTTTAAGTGTTGGCAGCCAATCAGAGCTATGCATTTCCCTGCAAAAGCGAGTCTTTTTTCTTGAAGTTTCCATGATCGGAGATATCACTATCATCTTTTATAATATTTTTTATTGAGCAGAATTAATATTTTTTAAAAACCTTACATTGGTAAAGAGATTAATTTCACAATAAATATGGTTACTTAAAGCTTGTGAGATAAAAATACTTTTAAAAAGGTGCATCCAACATTTTAAAATGTCTTCCTTAACCACACGTCATGGTGGGCTTGTGCAGAGAACAGTCTGGGGCCGTCCGAATCCCACCCACCATTCAAATCGCCCGTACAGCGCGAAAATGTACGCTGCATGCAAGGGGTTAAGAAACATGATAACGTCCAAACTTCAAACTAAACAAAGTGCTATTAGCGCAGTGCATTCCTGTCCTTTAAAATGTCAAATCTCCTTACTCTCATTTATAGAATTTAAGATCGCGTATTCCTTCAATAAACATTGAATATTACATCTAATCCCCAAGATTATAATCGACCTGGGAAGCAGAAAACAAAATCACTCTTCTAATTAAAATGCTGTGCATGTTCAATAAAGTGCAACACAGTGTTTTTGGTAATTTGACAGTTATCATATTTATACTTGGTGACGAAACACGTGTCGCTACCAGTACATTATCCTCATACCGTATGCCCAGGACCTTGTTCTTAGTTTTCATATTTATACAATCTAACTTTAGTCAGCTACTGACTTACTACTTTGTCCATAAACTTCCAGACAACTGAAAATCTTTGTGTCGCGCCTACCCTTTTTGCATAGGCCTCCTCAAACATTTTAGTGCAATCATATTATTATACCAATTTAAATAGTCTGGAACTTTGGCAGTCTTCCAATTCTGTAGAATCAGGGACCGTGCCATAGGAGAGGATATTGCTATAAATGCATCCTCTTCTTTAAAGAGTGGGGAATTTTGTCTCTGTCTTTCTATTTCCAAAAGTGCAATTTCCACCTCTGGTTGTAATTTCCTCTATAGGCCTTCACTGAGGGCAGAAAAAACATTCTCCCAAAACTGGGCCATCGTTGGGCAAGTAAACAAAGTATGACACCAGCCCCATTGGTCCAATTGATGGCATCGGAAGCTTCTATCCTCTATTCCTGGGTGCATTTTATGTAGCACTCTAGGAGTATAGTAAGCCATCCAGCGTGATAAAAATGACATTCTTTTAAAATTAGCTTCTCTTAATGCCTTGTTGCCATAATGTGAAAGCACCTGCCACTCTGACTCTGAGTAACTGCACTAGGTTTCTTGAGTCATTTTATGTAAAAAACTTGATACTATGGTACACCCCTCTAAGATCCGTAAAAGCCTACACCAATTTCTCTTAACCTTTAGCTTAGTTCTAAATAAGGTAGCAAATAGGGACACTGTGGCAAGACTAGATAGGAGGCAATCATTTGTTATCAGTTAAATAATTTGAAGATACCCTAAAAAGAAGAGTTTAGACTGCACTTCAGACCTAGCGTGAATCTCAAGCCAATTTAAAGACCTCCACCGTACCATAAAATGGCGAAGTTCCTTAAAACCCTTACTTTCCCAGAACTTTATCTGACTATTCTGAATATAGAGGCCTAGACTTTTGCATTCTGAAAGCTTCAAATATTTTTATTTATTTATTTAGAGAGTTTTTTATAGCGCGAACGTGACCCTTGGGTATTAGAGCGCTTCACAGTTACATGAGGTAGGTTAGATATACATCTTATATGGCATAACCATTCAACAATATGAGGTGGGTTTGTTATAAAGCTACATAGAGAACGTTACACAGTAATATGAGGTATATTCGGCATACATCTATACAGTATTGGCATAAATATGTACAATGACGAGGTATAATTAGGCTATTACATGAAATCAGACCTTACATATATCTCTAAAATACCTATGTATGTCTATCTTCAAAGTAACCATACATGGTTTTCTACTGTTTACTGTACTGTATACCATACTCCAATACAATAGTTTCGAATTGTCTTTTTCCGTGCATTCTTCATCCATAAGTCTGGTTTAGTATAGCACCGCCAGGTTATCCCCCGTATAGCTGGTGCCTTTCTCTTTACTTACATTTGTTGTTCAGTTTTGGAACATCTATGTCGCGGTGGCAGTGATGACCTGTCTTGTCTATGTAAGGAATGTACTCATTAGGAATATCTTAGCTTCCCTTTTGAATGTTGCCGTCTTTGGAATTTTCCTAATATTTGAAGGGAGTGAGTTCCAAATTCTGGGGGCTGCTCCGGAGAAAGCTCTGTCATATGTTTTCTTTTTACTGAAGATGGGTGGTCTCAGCAGCAGCTCCTTGGCACTCCTGGCTGGTCTGCATCCTCCAGATATCTCTATCTTCTTGGCCAGGTATCTTGGTGTTTTGTAGTGGAGCGCTTTGTGTGTGATACATGCCATTTTAAGTTGGATTCTGGCTTCGTATGGTAACCAGTTTAACAATTTCAGGTGTGACATCTTCCATAAGTGGGAAGCTAGTAAACTAGCCCATTTTGAATTCGGAGAAGGGGCAGGCAAACTTCTAGCCTGGAAGTCTAGAACCGATCGGACTCGCAATAATATTGAGTCTATAACAACTAGTGTCTGGACCGTATCTTCGAATTTAGAAATAAGATCAGCCTTTAAAGATTTTTTTCAGAACATTTATCAGGAGGACAATAATATCTCCCTCGAAAATATAAAGGAGTGGCTGAATTGTATTTCACTACCATCGCTATCCCCAGAACAAAGTGCATCTTCAGACAAGGCGATCACGGAAGAAGAGGTGGTGATTGCGATACAAAACAGCAAGGGAGGTAAGGCGGCGGGGCCTGATGGCTTGCCGGCCGAGATATATAAGCACCTTGCGGGTGAAATTGCTCCTTTCCTTGCTGTTTTATTCAATCAAATCCTGCAGGAAGGAGTTTTACCGCCTATTTCTTGGAATAACGCATCCATCACACTTATCCTGAAACCAGGCAAGGTTACCACTGACTGCGGTTCATACCGCCCCATTTCAATCCTCAACGCTGATTATAAAATCTTTGCGTCCCTCTTAGCTAAGAGACTGGGTCAGGTCACTCCATCAGTCCTACATCCCAACCAGAAGGGCTTTGTTAGGGGTCGCCAGCTCTTTGAGCTGACGTATGACCTTATAGGATCAATCGACATGGCAACAAGCTCCTCTATGCGTCTGGCAATTCTCACGCTGGATGCCACCAAGGCCTTCGACAGGGTCAATTGGTTGTACCTGTCGGGGGCCTTGGAAAAATTCGGCGTGGGTCGGGCTTTCCGCAGAGCGGTGGAACTCCTATACCATAATCCATCTGCTTCAGTCTTGGTTAACGGTGGTCTGTCAGAACCATTTACTATCACAAGGGGTACATGGCAGGGTTGCCCTTTATCCCCCCTGCTTTTCGATCTCTATATAGAGCCATTTGCTCAAAAAATTCGGGAGGACAGTAACATCAAGCCTTTTAAATATAGAGACTGGGAAAAAAGGGTGTCCCTGTATGCAGACGACATTATGATCATGACGTCAGAAATTAGTACTGCGTTCGCGGCAGCCATAAATCTAGCACTGGAATTTGGGAAAATCTCAGGGTACGAGGTAAATGCCTCCAAAACTGAAGTTATGGCATGGAATAGCGACGTAACAGGTTTTAGTGAGCAACTAAGTAGTAACATGAGATATCTTGGTTTAAGAATTGTTAAAGATATCAACTTGATTGCTTCTACCAATTTTGCTATAGTTGCTAAAGAGTGCAGGAAGTTAATGGGGTCTTGGGGACATCTCCCTCTTACAGTTCTGGGTCGTGCAAATTTAGTGAAAATGTCCATTTTACCTAAGTTTACTTTTATTTTTAATACTATACCATTGTATTTTGACACATCACTGATGGCGAAGATGCAGAGTGATATCTCTTCATTTATTTGGAAGAACAAAAGTGTAAGAATAGCGTGGAAGAAAATAAGGCGTCGTAGGGAGAAAGGTGGTTTGGCTGGTCCTGACCTTCAGATATATGCGTGGGCTTTTCAGATGACACACGTACGAATGTTGCTAAAATCCCATCAGACCATGGCATAGGGATGATGTTTACAGCATTACTACAGGGTGAAGGAGTGGGGCAGTCGGGTTTTCTTTTCAAGTTTGGAGACCCTACATTTTTCAAGAAGGTTAAATTGAAGGTGTTGCAGGGCCTAGCAAGAACTTGGTTCAATCTCAGAGTTGCTACCAAACTAGGATATCATTCGAACAGGTCTCCTATATGGGATCTCCCTGCTGCTCCTGGGTGGGTAAACGATGTACTGGTAATCCCATTAAAAGACGCCGGAATTTCAACATGGGGTGACTTGTTTGTGGAAGGGACCATGCTTTCCTGGGAACACCTAGCGAGCAAGGTGGGCCCTAACTTTTCTAGATTGAAGTATTTGCAAATTTCAAGCTGGGCACATGCACAGTCTACTATAGCCCCCCGTCGTTCCAACACGCCTTTAGGGGGAGATAGCCAACTGGAATCTTCTTTGCTCGATAAACCATCAATATCTAAGGAAGTTTCCCTATGGTACAACTTAATCTTGGAAGAGATCGATGGGGAATTCCATCTCCCAGACCTATTGTGGGCTCCTTGATGCCTTCTCTGAACTTGAATGATATATGGCTAATGTCCTGTAATGTCTTGTGGGACCTAGTCAAACCAGCCTGGCTCCGCAGGAACCACCTTTTTACCCTTCATAGGGCCTACTACTCCCCTCAGAGACTATCTAAATTTTCAACAGGGGAACCGGTGGCATGTGCCCGGTGTGGTCTAGTGGCGGCCTCTGACGTACACATGTTCTACGACTGTCCACACCTGACGTCTTTTTGGGATTTAATTAGCAACAAACTCACATCCTCCATTGGTTTTACAGTGGTTATCGATCTTCGGCTAGTCATTTTTGGTGTAGTAGATCAGGAGCGAAGTCCTGCCAAAAACCTCTTGTTTTACTCTATCTTGGTGGCCCGCAGAGAAATCTGCAAGCGATGGAAAGAGGCTTCTCCTCCGTCATTACATGACTGGTGCACCTCAATGCTACAAATTTCAAAATTGGATCTCCGCCAGGGCTGGGAAACCAGAAAATAGAGCTTTTTGGCATCTACTTGATTGGTCTCATTAGTTGTGCTGGGGTTTTTTTTTTCCCCCAGGTCCGATGATTACGAAGCCATGATATACTCTCCCTGCTAAATATCTTCGCCTCTTCTCCTGGCGTATTGGTGATATAAGCAATGGTGGTAATTGGCTTATGGTCAGTATCTGTCTTATAAGTAACAAGGTGTTAGGATCGGCAGGATTAACGACATAGCTCTAGGGTCATGGCAGATCCGTGTACCGTTTATACCCATACCAGTCTTTGACTGAGTCAGCATGTCAGCACCATTATATGCCCTTCTTCCCCGTTCAGAGGTTTGGTAGATAACAACCATGGTGGAGATGAGGCCAAAAAAAAAAAAAACAATTTCAGGTGTGACGAGATATGATCGAATTTCCTCGATCCAGTGATGAGTCTTGCGGCTGCATTGAGGCATGCTTTTAGTGGTGATGTGGAAATTTTTGGTCGGCCTGCTTAGGTTGTACAACCGTATTCAATCCTTGAGATAACTAAGGATTGTACTGCCAGTTTGAGATCCGCCGTAGAAATGAATTGTTTCACTTTCCTATGTAGTTCAAGTGAAAACGGGCATTTTTTGCCATTGCTTTGATGTGGGCTTTCATGTCTAGGTTCTTATCCAGCGTGATTCCTAGAGATTTAGCTGAGTCCACTAGGGTAGGGGTACAGTTTAGTGCTGTGATCAGTTTGGTCCATTCCTTTACTTCTGTGTTGTTCTTAGGTGGTGAGATTATTAGGAATTCCGTTTTTTGCGCATTTAGCTTCAGATGATTGCTCGTTAACCAGCATAGAGACATTTTTAAGGCCTCATTCATTAATTTAATGTCTTCCAGAGACGCGATCTTGATGTATATCTGCGTGTCGTCCGCGTACATGTGATAGGATATGTTTGCGTCTTGTAGAATTTCTGTAAGACATTCGACATACAGGTTGAAAAGTGAGGGAGATAGTGTAGATCCTTGAGGGACTCCGATTGAATTAGGACATAATGAGGATAGCGTCTGGTTGACCAAAAATCTTTGCGTTCTATTCTGAAGGAAGGATTCAAACCATTTCAGTTCCTTTTGCTGACATTCCCATCCTGTCATGAAGCCTGCTTAGTAATTTTTCATGATTTACCGTGTTGAATGCAGCCGACAGGTCAAGAAGGACTAGTAGACCTGTTCGATTGTGATCTAGGAGCAGTATCGCATCATCTACGATATGTAGGGTCGCTGTTTCTGCGCTGTGGCCTGTTCTGAATCCTGACTGGCAGTCGTCCAGTAGCATGAAATTAGCGATGTGATGGCTCAGTTGATTTTGCACACATTTCTCAATTAATTTGGCCAGTACTGGAATATTGGTAACTGAGCGAAAGTTATTAGGATCTGCTGGGTCCGCTGTAGGTTTTTTGATGATGGGCACGACTTGGCCTGTTTTTAGACATTCTGGAAGGATCCCTTGAGATAGCGAGGCATTTATTATCTTGGTCCATATTGGGATGACGATATGGTTGTTTTTTTTGTACACATTTAGAAGGGAGTGGGTCATTACAGTGGTTATTCGGTTTGATATCCGAGAGCATTTTGGCGATAGTATTCTGGTCATATAGCTTGAAGGTATCCCACTGTGCTTTGTTTTTTGCCCTTTCATGGTCGATAGTCGGGGTGGTATTATTCAGTGAGTGTGGTTGGTTGGGCATGTTATCAGCTGCCATCTTGAGGTCTCTTGCTATCGTGTTGGCCTTGTCAGTAAAGAAAGTTGAGCATTCTTCACAACTCAGCTGAGTTTTAGTCGATTCTTGTGCCTATTTGGCCAACTTGTTGGATTGCTGCTTTAAGATATCGAATAGTTTCTGTGGTCTTTTTTTTAGCATTATCCAGCTCTGATCTAATAAATTCCTTTTTGGAATTTAGGATCTTTTTGTTGTACTCGTTTCAGATTTTTCTGAGCGATTTCAGCTCGTGGGAGGATGGGTGTTGTCTCCATTTTCTTTCAGCAAGTCTTAATTTCCGCCTATCTTCATTCAGAGCCCCATTAAACCATGTGTTTTTATCCTTTTCTGTGACTCTTTTCAGCTTTAGTGGCATGGTAGAGTTGACTATATTTGTTACTGACGTAGTGTAGTGATCCGTTAGATCATTCACTTATATCCAGTGGTGTAGGTCACCATGGAGTAAAATGATCGCAGTCCGAGCCCATACTCCTGTGGTGTCTTGTATCTAGTTTTCTTCTGGAGCTTAGCCGATTTAATAAAAACCGGAATCTGAGGTCCTGCTTCGTGCACCATTTTTTTTAACTGTCCAGAGAACTCTTATAATCTATCAAAAGAGCCATTATATCCAAAAATGAAGCTTCATAGTAAACACAAGATTGGGGCAAAGAAAACATATTTGAATAACCCTATTCATTTAGAAAACAGAAAACTCTAAATATAAACATTGTTACATAACATAAAATATATATAACATAAATAAGTATAACACAATGTACATCATTGATAATCACTTACATAATTAATTAACAATTAATAATTAATTGTTAATTAATTAATACTTAATTAACTTCCCACCCTACAAACCCAGCAGCCCACACCTAAAATATGACTAAAATATATATTTATTGCATAATTTACACATGTATTAATTAAATATATAATTATCCATAGATAATAATAGTTTTTTAATTTAATTATTATTTAATCAAATTCCCACCATATACCCCTACAAACTTAGCAACCCACAACTAAAATAGAACTAAAATAAATCAGCATTAAATAATGTACATAATTAATAGGGCTGGGCGTAGTTGGCAAAGTAGCGCTATGCGTAGCTACGCGAAGTGCACTTCGTGCTACGCGTAGCACTACGTGAACTGCGTAGTACCCTGTTTGCACTGTGCAAGATGCCGTTTTTAATGATTGCACAATGCGGACAAGCATCCGGCACTGTGCAATCATTGAAAACAGCATCTTGCACAGTGCGAGCTGCAGTTTTCTGCCGCTCAAGTAGATTTTTACTCGAGCAGCAGCTTTCTCAACGCGGACTGGTAGTTTCTCATCGCGAGCATACGCGACCACCCGCAATTAGAAACCTGACCTTCCCGCGTTGAGAATCTCCTCAGGAGGTTTATTTTCCACGCTCACGATCGGCAACTTGATGTTGCTGATCGCGAATGAGGAAAAAGTCTCACCGGGATGTAATTTTGCTTGCTCGCAGTCGCCAACTTGATTTTGAGGACTGCGAGCAAGCAAAAAAGGACCGCTGCATTACACTACGCTACGCTGTGCTACACATGATTGCACTGTGCTACGTGCACTGCACGTAGTATGAAGTAGCGCAAACTTCGCAAACTGCGCGAGCTTAGCATAGTGCTTTGCCCAGTGTTAATAATTAATGCTCAATTCAGTAATAAATTATTAATGAATTTCAAATTAATGATTGCTTTATTAACTTCCTGTTTATACATGGCTGACTTCGAGGGTAAGCACATACACCATGCAACGAACCCCTACCACGATAACATCAAACTTTGGAGGAGGTTCATTGACGACATCCTGATCTTTTGGATGGGTACAAGCGACTCCTACCAAGCATTCTTTGACTGGATCAATACCTGAACCCCTACCTACACTTCACTATGACAGTGTCTGGTACAGAGATCCCCTTCCTTGACTTGACCATCAAACTCACTGATGGTAATTTGAATACCACTATGTTCAAGAAATCCACCGACCGTCATAGCCTCTTGCATTTCACAAGCCACCATCCAAAAGCTCTACGAACGAATCTTCCATTTGGGCAGTTTCTCAGAGTGAGACGAAACTGCAGTAGCTTACCTGAATACAAAAAACAATCTACCATCTTATCCAAGAATCTACTAGACAGAGGCTATCCGGTGAGGGACATATCTCAAGCACAGAAAAGAGCTAGGAATAATCACAGGGATGCTTTGCTTGAACAAAAAGTAAAGACACCAAGTGAAAACGAACCCATGACATGTGTAACCACCTTTACACCAGTCTCGACACAGATTAAAAGCATTATTAAACGCCACTGACAGATTTTAAACACAGGGGACTGTTCCTTCGAGTTGCCAAGATTTGCATTCAAAAGGTCCAGAAATGTCAAAGATATTCTGATCAAAACCAGACCTAAAGCAATCAGGAAACCCACTCAGTCCACCCTCTGGCATCTACCTCCAGTTACGGGACACTACCCATGTGGGTCCTGCAGTGTATGCCCCTACACAACCACATATAAGACAATTCAACTCACAGAATCCTTCAAATGGGAGCTAAGGGGCCACACGAATTGTAACACTTCACACTGCATATACCTGCTGAAATGCCCTTGCGACTTACAATACGTGGGCATGACCTCACGTCCCATTAAGACACGAATCACGGAACACCGAAGCAACTTCCGTTGTAAAAAGGACAACACTAAAATGTGCAGACACTGGATTGAACACCAACACACTGCTGAATCATTGAAATGGTTAGTCATAGAGGCAAGTCCCAACTGCACAAAACGAAGTTTGGTCTTCAAAGAACAACGGTGGGTACATCGTCTGGCCACAGACAGGGAGGGACTCAATGAAGATATCCGATGGAGTACACTATAAAGGCGTGTGACAATTAAACCACCCTAGTAGTCAAACTCCCCTTTCTGGTCTAGGCTGGGATAACCCAATACGAGTGAGCAATACCCTTAAAGAACAGTGCATCGAAAACTTACTATGCTTGCATACCCCTTTTTGGTAAACAAACCCACAAATTCCCTCCCATCAATTGGAGCCAAATACGGGGATGCCATATACTAACATAGTTGTCTCCTTACTCGAACACCACTTTAAAATGGCCGCCGTACTAGCTGCCCTAATCACATGACACGCATTGCATTAGCACACACCTCCGCCCTCCTCTCCCAAGGGACGTGGCCACGCCCCCAACAATTCGGTCTCAATACCGGGAGAGACGGGCTATCTCTCACCAGCCCGATCTCGGCGGTCAGAGGGGTAGGACACAAGCCTACCGCGCGGACAAACATAGGTGAGTGAAATTAGCGAGGCGCACCGGCTAGAGGCACAAGCTTAGTAGAAGATGGGCCGGTGAGATATACTTTGGTTAGCGTAATCCCCACAGGCTGCCCTGTAATTCATAAGACAACACAACACACGGGCACCCTCAACCAGAGCCAAGGGTCTACATAATACAGCATGACGCTCCGCAGAGAGCCGTTAATTAGTGAGATTGTATACACCATGCACACAGCGCTACTACTTAGGCGACTAGTCTACAAACTGGGAGATTGCATTTTTAAGTATAATCTTGTGACTAGTTGGTCTAAGCGCTCCATACTAAGCTCAGTATACATAGTTCACACCTTCTGTCACCTGTACACTGTATGTTTGGCTAAGACTCTGGAACAATATGGTTCAAGGGCACCCCACATATAGCCGGAACAAAGGGCTCCCTATCTGTAGTGAAGATAGATCCACAATGAATAAACAGACAGACTAAGACACAACATATAATCATGATTTAATACTATTCTATACCAATCCTCATTTCAAACTCCTACCTCCTAGCCTCCTATGACAGAGGCATTTTTACGCGCTGTACAACCCGCCGAGTTTTGATGAGGCGGATAATTCTTGACCTTTAGGTAAGTTGAGAATATCCGTTTTGAATCACAACAACTTGAATACTGCTGTATTGTTTTTATTGTTTTTAACCACATGATCCACGAGCATGCAGCCACACACCTGTATGCCAAAATATTTGTATTTCCACACTGCTCCACATCAAGCATGATATGTGGTCCAGTTCTCAAAGGGGTACATGCCTGGCGCGCAATTACACGGTAGAGCATGCCATGATATCCACACCTGGTCACGGTTTTATTGTTACTTTCTCTTATAACCTCTTTTTGTCCCCTACTCCAGGCAAGGAAAAATCACCAGTGAGGTAATACTTCTACCCATACGCTGATTAATAAGTAAACACTATTGATTTAGGTAATTCCTATGGTAGACAACACATAATAGGTCCTGATGAATCGCAGTCACTGTACATAGCGAGAAACATGTCGACCAACCTCTCCAACCTCTAGCCTAGTCTAGAATAAAGAAACATCACTTTTCTAGCTATTCTAGTCTAGATCCACGTTTTTAACTGTAACGAGGGACCACCCGAATAAAATAGTCTCAGGTACCCTACGCTACATTTTAACCACACATTTCTGTCTACTAAACCTACTGGCCCCATACCCACACTTCACCAATAGGCAGTTGGACTCAAAAGATCTCCGATAAAGAGCCCCTCTATGAGGTGAGCCCGTTGGGAATTGCACCGCCTACCCGACGAGGAGCAACGGCCAATGATGAAGCATGACACCTGCAAGGGTGTGTGAGGCCAACATGTCCAACATAATGGATACCCAGTGGGAGGTCAACACCTTTTTACCACCACTGCTTCCTTGACCAGGATACCTGTACAACCCAACCCCTCCCCCACTTCTTTGCCCCTTGAGGAACAGCCTCGTCAACTTTTCTTGCATTGCTTTATTAACTTCCCATCATTCACCCCAACAAACCACGCTGCCTGCACCTAAAATATAACTAAAATATATAATTTGTTACATAAGTCTGCAAAGGAATAATCAATTAAGTAATTAATAAAAAAAATATTATTAATTACCTAATTCACTTCCCACCCTATATCATACAAAAGTAGAGACCAGCACCTAAAATATAAGTAAAATTATTCAGTGTTACATATTATACATAATTAATATGAATCACATACCTACTTTAAAATTATTTATTAATATTTTCTTAATTAACTTCCCACCCTAGTTCTATGTAGGATCTTTAGTTGTACCAGTCTAAGTCGTTCCGGGATCACAACCGTTTTGGGGGAGGAGACCGCTGCCTGCCTGAAAAAAACAATCTTGTTGACAACAATATTACTGCATTACCATATTTTTTTTCTACATTTCTGTCTCCCGATACTTACAACTCGGTATTTTGTACAAATACCATTTGATAAACCTACGCATGGCTCCCATTTAACAAACCAATCAGAGTTAAGACTCAAGTAGATACACTTATTATTTCTCGAGCTCTTACACAATGAAATTCCTCTAAACGTCCTTCGAATTTACAGTTATCTGCAACATAATGAGATACGGTTGGCCAAGCTGCACATTCTACAAGTATCATGTAAAAGAAAACATTTCACACGAGAACGGAAAACAAAAAGGCACATCGAAATGGTACATGGGAAGAGTCAGTTTATCCTGGAATAAATAAAGGAGTGATATGAAAAAAAGATGGCAACCAAATGGTAGCCATTTTTAAATACAGACCTACATTAGCTATTGTCATTCTAAACTTGAATAATATACATGTGCGTGGTATATGTTAATGTCAATATACATTTAAAACTCTTAAAATGAAAAAACATATGTCTACCACAACCCCTAGCAGTTCGAGAGTTAGACACAACCAGGACATAATGTATTTATCAGGAGAACATGCAAAAACAGCAAGAAACCACATGGCAGCTGGGAACAAATATAAGCATTTATCGGAAATAATCCTCGCGCGCTGGCTCTCACGGCAGCAAACAAAGCAGGACGAGCGGAAGCGTGATCACTTGAGCCTCCTTCTGAAACTGGCTCACACTCCTCCGCCCTACATTCCCCACAAAGAGATGAAATTCCCCAAACCCAGGAACACAGACAATGAAAGAGAGAGAGTCTCTGAAAAACTTGAAACTGTGTCAGCCACCGCTCTCCATTCTCCCGATAGCATTCATTGGGGGCTTTGCGCGAAGGATTTAAACCCTGCTCTGCCACGCAATGAAATTCTGTCTCTGTTCGTGATAAAAGCAGAGTGTACATAAAGTTTTCGATTCCTTCTGGGCCCTTCTCCCTTTCTCTCTTTTTTTTCACCTGCCCTGTGCCCACTCTTTCTCCCAGCGTTTCGAGATGAAGTGAGGCCTAAAACACTAAGGTGCTGACAGCTAAAACAACAGAACGAGAAAGCACATATTACTTACCTCAGCCTTTAACTAAGGTGCCACTCGCCGCGAAACGCATCAATGCCTCGTCCGGTTTAGTAAGCAATATATAAATACAATCTACAGCTACACTTATATGAATCACTGACATAAAAAATGGGTTGAGTCTATTCCTGTTCCCTGTCATCAATACAGCATAACCAGAGTCATGCAACCAACAACATTTAAAAAATAAGCTAAACGCATATCAGGCAAAACCAACCATGTATTGTGTCAGACCTCATCAGAAAATCGGGAATAAGCAGGCATAATTTGCTCGATAGGGTAAACTACAAAACAGGCTGGTTTTGTTGTAGAATGCAGCAAACTGATGGACAGATTTACATGTTCTGAAAGGATGTATGACAGAGGCACGCATGGCTAAACCACTTGTCCTCTGCTACGCTGCGGCAACTACGACTGCATCTGACCAACGCATTCCTTTAGCATGCATGCCTTTACCATGCAATTTTGTGGTAAAGGCATGCCTGGTGTTGGAAATGGGATCCCTGGCTGGCCAGGGCTTTCGCCAAAGTCAGTCAGAGACCACCACTCCCAAGTCAGGGCAAGGGAGTTACACGCCAAGATAACCCCTACTCACCCTCTAGGTAACGTGGCGCGAGCAGCAAGGCTAAACTTGGAGGCGATGTAGGCTAAGTATTTGCGCACGCACCCCAGCAACAACAACTAAAGGCCCACCACAAAGGAAACTCCACACAAGGTTATATAAAAATAGCCTTTGTATTATAATAAATAAACATCAGATAAAACACACATCTTGTTACACTGTGCCCACAGGCACGGGCGGTATTTAGAAGGGATATTGCACAGGACAGGGCCACTTGGACCACTGTCAGGGGTATCAGCACTTTTAGAAATAATACTTTCAGAAATAGCACTTTAGAAAGTAAAATCAGTGTAGCACACAATATAAAAATAGAGCACACAACCAGTAATCACTGGTAACAGGGCCTCACTAGCACCACCTGTACTAGAGAGAAAACAACCACCTACATGTCACACTACCTGTAGGGGTATAAAGGCAAAACACATGATGCATTAACATTCAGAGGTGTAAAGGCACATGACGCATAATCAATACATTCAGAGGTGCAGAGAAAATACCATTGCGCCCCACTCACAAGTCACCACCTGCGACTGTCCCGGTGTCCCAATGTCAGGGCCTAAACGTGGCAGTTGCCCACAAAGTGCTGGGCAACTGGAGCAGGGGAAGTTAGGGCAACGTTGGAGCCTCTCTGGGCTCAAGAACCACCACTGTGGCACTGGTGAGCCTCTCTCAGGCTCTCTTACACAAGTAAGGGGGCTGCTGAGCCTCTCAGGGCTCCAGCAACAAAAGGTGCAGCCTCGCTAGGCTGTGGGGTCCCTCGCTCTGGGGACCCAAAGCAATGATGCTTGCCAAGAGCCTCGCTGGGCCCTAACTCAACTGGTGCCCCCGGGGCACCTCGTGGCTCAACGGGAACGCTCCCACTCGTTGGAGCCTCTCTTAGGCTCGGGACGCGGTGCCGGCAATCGAGCCTCGCAAGGCTTGCCAACAGAAAATGCCCCCAGAGCCTCTCTCAGGCTCTAAACACGTGGGCGCGAGGTCGCGCTGCCGAGGGCGGCAGGGGGGGGGGGGGGCGGACACCGACAATGTGTCCCGGCGCCCCTCCCTCCAGAACGGCCACACTCACCGGCTGGTCTCCAGCGGAGGCGGGTCTCTCCCGCTGGTCCCGGGGCTCTCCTCTCCCCTCGGGGAGCCTCGGGGATCCGGCCGGTAGCTTCTCTCTTCCCGGCTCGGCAACGGAGGCGGGACTTCCGGTCGGCTTCTCCCGGGCCGCTCGGTGATTGGACGGACTCCCAATCACTTCCCGGTCGCCGCGGGCAGCGCGGCGGCTCGCTTTTAGGCAGGCAGGCGGCTTCCCAGATGATCCGAGGAGTGGGCTCCCTCGTAGATCGATAACCAAACGCACCTGGGCACAATAAACGCGGAAATGAGCCGGGTGGCACCCGCGCCGCCAACTCGCCACACGGGGTGATCGGATGCCGGGTGGGCACCGGCTGTGCACACCAAGCGCTAGCAGCGCTAGCAACGAAGGGCAGGCGCTCCCAAGCGCCTCCAGGACACAGTACAGCGCTCACAGCGCTAGGGGCAAAATCCAGCGCTTCCAAGCGCTAGGCAGGCGATTTCAGCGCTCCCAGCGCTGAAGGGCAGAGAGCAGCGCTCTCAGGCTGCAGGCAAAGAAGTCCTCAGTGCTCCCCAGCACTGGAGGACAGGACAAGGCTCCAGCAGGGGCTGGAGGCAGGCAGGGGGGGCAAGGCTGGGCCAGAGCCAGCACACTGGGTCTCCAGGCAGGGAGACTCCCCAAGTGGCGGTCCTCCTGGCCCCAGCAGCAGCAACAGCCCCCTCTGGCAGGATCCAAAAGCAGAACATTTTCCAAGGGGACACAGCCCCTTCTTATAGTACCAAATCCTTTGTTTCAAGGTGCAGGGTGGGGGGAAAACCAGTTTCAGCTGGCTCTGGAGCACTCTTAATGGCCCAACCACCCATTTCATTCACTGGGGAGGCTAGGGTCGTTAGACACACCACAGGGGGGCGGAGCCAGCATTGTGTGGGGAAAACCCAGCCCATCCAGGACACAGGTACACTCCTCCCACACATCACTCATGCTAATCTCCCACTCACCACCGGGCAGACCCATCCAGACTTCCTGGAGCCTGGCATGCCAGCCAGCTCCAGCCAATCACGCTCCAGTACCCTCACAGCACACGCACACATATCTCAATGTCCAGAAGTAGCACTTCCCAACTAGACACATACATGTCGCAGACACCATCTCGCAGCATTCACTCTCACTAGTTTACACATACTAAACTCGAGCCTGCACTCCCCACGCATCAGGAACTACCAGGGACACACACATTCCCCATGCATTCCTATGGGAGGGCAGGCCAGCCATGCTACACGCACGCACTTTCACTCTGGGACCCAGGGAAAAGCGCGCAGAGACCCAAAAATCACTGACACAGGGTCACACATAAGGCAAAAAGTTCAGGGGTGAACCAGCCCTGCGGGCCAAGTCCAACACCTGGTAAAGGGATGTGTGGTAAAGATCACACCCCAACCCATCACCCAAAAAACTAACCCCAATGAGCCCTAAGAAGTACCCCGCTTCATAACACTGGCCCAGCCCCCCGAGCCCTAAACGCTACCCGGACCCCGAGCCCTAAACACTAACCCGACCCCCCTGAGCCTTAAATACTACTCTGACACCCCCTTAGCCCTAAACACTTCTCCGAGCACTAAACACTACCCTGTTCCCCCTTAAGCCCCAAAAAATACCCAACTCCCCCTGACCCTAAACCCTACCCAGACCCTCATGAGCCCTAAACAATACGGTGACCCCCGAGACCTAAACATTACCTCGACCCCCCTCCTGAGCACTAAAAATTACCCCAGCACCCCCTGAGCCCTAAAAACTACCTCGACACCCACCGAGCCCTAAAAACTGCCCCAATTCTTAAAAACATTCCCCCATGCCCACAAAACTCGCCCCAGACCCATTTACCTCACCATGTCCTATCCTTATCCTTCCTGTTCCTGGGCATGCCCATCCCAGCATCTAGACCGTGCACTATCTTAACTATGCATATGTGTGGTTAAGGCACATGCGTAGTTAAGGCATGCGTGGTTGAGCTTGCGGGGAAACGGCACGCATGACACTGCCCACGTTGTAAAGGCCCCTTCCCTTTTTCATGCATTGCAGCAATCAAATTATCTGTGCTGCTTTGTACAAGGTGAAAACACAGCACAGTGCCCCATTTACTAAGACTGACCTACTACTGCTGTCATCCCCTGATATGGGGCTTTAATAAGGCTGCCTTGTGCAACACACAGTCTTGCGCCATTGTACAGAGGAGAGCATACACTAACTAGTTTAGATTTTGCACTGCAGGCATACTTTTCCAGTCAAATTACTATGGCTAGGCAAGCTCAGAAGTGCCCCATGCATTGGAATATATGATGTTACAACACATCAAATACAAAGCATGCTTTTAAAAGGCAGTCTTTGCATTTCAACTACCATTACATTGCATGATTTTACAACGCATGCCATTAAAACAAAATTTTAAAAACTACCATTGCAACGCATAACATTACAACGCATTCCTTTACAACACATACCATTACAGCGCATAATACTTTTAGGGCAACAGTAGGGTAAGTGTTGGATAGTGTAGGGGTAAAAATAACTATTCCCACTCCAGTGAGTGCAACAGTAGGGTAAGTGTTGGATAGTGTAGGGGTAACATTTACTTTTCCCACTCCAGTGAGTGCAACAGTAGGGTACGTGTTGGATAGTGAAGGGGTAAAAATTACTATTCCCACTCCAGTGAGTGCAACAGCAGGGAGAGTGCTGGATAGTGTAGGGGTAAAAATTACTATTCCCATGTACCCCAAAACCCATACCCACATAATACTAAAAAAAATCTCCATAACTTACCTTATAATGCGTTGCAATGGCATGCGTTGTAATGGTATGTATTGTAATGGCATGCGTTGTAGTGACATGCGTTGTAATGGCATGCATTGTAATGGCATGCGATGTATAGACAGTTGTGCTGTAACAGTTGTGTTGTAAAGGTAGGTCGTTGTAATAACAGGGTTGTAATGGATGTTTCCCATGCATTGGATGTGTGCTGTACACTTCAGCAAACATGCATTTTTTTTGTGAGAATTAAAATATTTCCCCTTCTTATTGCCTGCTACAATGGCAATAATTGATGCAGAGCCCAGTCTGACTGTCACAGTAGATCAGGCTTGGTGTCAATACCTGTAGATATTTGCACAGAGCCATCCAAGTAGCACCTAAATAATGCCCCCTTGATTCAAAGCAACACAAAGCAGTGTAAAGTGCTTTTTGCACTGAAAAACGTACCTCTTTCCAGTGCAAAATACCTTTTGCGCTCAAAAGTAAATATTATTTTGCCACTTTGCATCTTTTTGCTAGCTTTATGAGGTTTTGCTATTGCATTTATCATGCAAAAAGACAACCATTAAAAAAGTGCACGTCATATTGGAAGAAGACAGAGACACATCGAACCCCCCTGTCTGAATATCTTTTATTTGCACTTTAAAACCATCATGGTGCAAAATGTGGGCATACAGTCCTTCAAAGCCTGCACCAAAACATAGCACCACCTCTGAGCTATGCCTACTTTCTCAGGGAACTGATTAAGCTTTGTTTTCACAATCTAAGCATGCCAATTTAATCAACGACCCGTATAACTCAATGTCCATGTAATATTATTTAAAAAGACCATTAAACAGGCTTTGCCAGGTCCTATAATGAAAGGCTTCTAATAATGCGAATGAATTTCTTGAAGTTTCCGTTCAAGGCCTCTGGCGCTAAAAAGGTTTACAATGTTGAATATACCGTAGTAGTGTAGACTCTGCCAATATTATAAGGAACATGTTTTGCACCTTGTATGCTGCACCCCTGGAGTGAATACAGATAGGCATGTCATTTTAAGACCTTTTTTTTTTTTAAAGGTTTAACCAAGTGTGAAGATTTGGCATTTTGTTTGAACAAGGGAAATGCGTCCTATCGCTCACACACCACAAACTTTTTAAACATGTTTTTTAATAAACTTATTTTGCTCACTTAAGAGACTCTAGGATGAAGATTGTCTTGAGTTTTTAGCATCACCAGTTTGAAAATAAAGTGCTTTAGTATTTCTATTCCGAATTCTCTCTTTAACACGGTAGTTTTATAAGAAACATTGTTGGATTAGTAAGTGTGATGATTTTAATTAACTCCTACAATAAAATTTATAAATCAATCACTTTGAGATAGTCCAAAGTTTGTGTTCAGGCTGCATAGCCTCAGAAATGCACAGGAGAGTCCAGGAAAGTCTAGACTTTCCAACGAGAAGAAGCAAATCAGAACAGTCTTAGTACACAGAGTTATTTGGATTGGTTAAAAAGGTGGGCACCTTTTTCTACCATTCAGAATAGGGACATTATGGGGTCCATTAGGATGGCGGGCGGACTTTGTTTAATTTCAGTTTTTAATTGGTTGAGCCATCGTGCAAACAGTTAGCCGCCAACAGGAATTCTGTGTTCAAACGCCTTTATACGATATAAGTGGCTACTTGCCTGGTGAGTGTTTCTAATATTTAGAATACACTTTTTTATATAGCCGATAGAAGGGCGCATTGATATTTATATCTTTGTTTCACTTGATCCGTTTGCTTTAAATGTTGCGTACTGTCCATTAGAGGAAAATTAGCCACAACTCAGGTGGCGTTGTGTAATATTAAAATGCACATTTGAATATATTTTATCGTACGGTATCGTTCTGGCTGCAAACAGTATATGTTTATTTCTGTCATCCTAGACTTGTATACCATTTTGTGATGGAAAACTCTTTATATATATATAAATTACCATGATATGGATTCTACTGAGATTATATTTTTTTGAAAGCCATAGGGTAGGAATCTGGTAAATGTTGATTAACCAATAGAAGCGGTTCTTTAGGTAGATGCTTTGCAATGGAAGCATAAATAATGACCCTTTCATAGAGATACTTATTTTATTTTATTCCTTTATATATTTTTCTTGAGTAAATCTATATGTTAATATTTTAGGTTGATAGATATAATATCCTATATCTTGCAACAACACGACAAAAACTGCGACTACATCATTATTTAAATCGTGCAACGTTCTACTCATTTTCAAATAAGCTGGAATATTCGATTCCCCTTTCTGAGAGATTTAGCCATCACAATTGTCTAGGTAAGTAGGGTTCACCCTAAATACGATTCAGTATTACGGACATGAAAGACTATCATAGATCATTTAGAGTTAAATATATGTTCCGTTTATATTTTTTAGACAAAGAACGTACTACCTTTGAAAATACGGGTCACTGGGACATATAGGTATTAATATTTGTTAAATTGCTGTTTTAAACAACGTATCTCTATATAAGGTGAGCATGATCAAGCTTAATGATTTCCTAATATCAGTAGATTTCTAATTGGCCTGAAATTGTATATATATATATATATATATATATATATATATATATATATATATATATACAAAAAATGTAGCACTTTTTAGGGCCATTTTGAACCGGATTATGTCTAGTGTTTATCATTCTTAAGTAGTGTATAGCTGAATAGACCTTGATAGTATTTTTTCTAAAATAATTAGAGGGGTGCATTAGTTCTTTGCTCGAACCGGGAGAGTAGGTAATGGAAACATAGAATGTTACTCTCTTGAAGTAAAATCCCCGACCCCACTGGATTAATATTTCTCCTTTTATTATCCCTATTTCTTAATGTGGCTGCTCCAATATAGTATTATATCTTGTGTTGGATTATATGTATAAAACATGTATATTAGAAATACTGTAAAGAAAGGTTGCCTAGAAAGGAGGTCCTTTTTCTGGTTAATGGACATACAATGTTGTGAAATGCAATTTGTTTTTAACTTATTAATTATAATTCGTTAGAATGAAATTTGATGTGTTTTTCTGTTTTTCTGTATATTTCAGAATTATTTGTGCCTCCTGAAGAAGGCGTTTTTCTAACGCCGAAACGCGCGTCGAGTGATTAATTGCCACTTTTTGAAAGATTGATTATATGTTTTTAAGTTGTTTAATTATTGTTTCAGAGTGTTGAACTGCCACTTTCTGAAAGATTGATTATGTTTTTAAATTGTTTACATATTGTTTTAGATTATAATGCTTTGTAATTTTCTAATGTAATTATTAGTATGTATTCTGTTTGTTGAATTATGATTATAATTCAAATATATATTAAAATACAAGTTTTTTAATAGTGTGTTTTTATATGTCCACCTTCATTGCAACCTTTTCCCGATTTTATTGTTATTATTGCCTAGGAATGTTACATGCAATCGGCAAAACAGAAGAGCCCACATACAAACTTTACCTAAAACCCTCAATTCGCACCCAGGTCATTAATTTTATATTCAGTTCTCGTGATTGCGTTTTTTTTAGATCTGACTTGACAATCTAGTTGTCACCTCTACCTGTTGTTTTTCATCTCTTCAATATAAATAGAATAGGGTTTGGCTGGAGGAGCACATCGATCTCACCTCATGCTATTTGGTGTTTGGTTACATTGATTTACGGTCTATATTATACACCAAAAGTACTCTGAATTGTCACATAGAATCATCTCATAGATGCAATGTATATAGAAAGCAATGATTCTGATTTTGTTTTTATATGCCAGTAAGCTGTTTTAATGTTTTTCCCAGGACTCAAAATGCAAGCCAGAACTACTATCTTTGCAAATGCTTATTTTAGTTCTTTGTTGGCAGAAGAAGATCCTACAAAAAGGGTGGATTTGCGGCAGGTTTCTCTTTCATATGCCTCGGACTAAATAACGTGCCATGCCTAAACTTAACATAAAATAGCATACTTTGCCTGCATGAAATTAAATGGCACAGCAAAATATAACCCAGGCGAAATATAATATTTCCATTGGCAAGAAACTGATTATGCTAACATGTAAAATTAATTATGAATCGCTTACACGCAGTATAATTTAAATTATTACATACAGCACCTGTATTGCAAGCCAGATATGTCTTATCTAAGTAAACAAACAAACTATATAAAATGCTGTACATACCATACTTGTACTAAGTGGACTTTCCAAGCAGGTTCTTGCAATAATGACTGAAGTAACTAAAGTCTACAGCTGTTCAGACTATCTGACTGAAGAGACCCGTATAGTGTCATCGGCTTCAGATGGGCCAGTTGCATGCCACTCCAACACTCCCGCTTGCAGAACCCTAGTGAGCTATTTAGAAAAGGGGGGTTCCAAGTGCATGTGCTTATTTTAACATTAACATCGGAGCTCTCCCCACATTTTAGGAGGATCTGCTTTGATGGTGGAAAGAATTTATCAGGCGGTACAGGAAATGCTGCCTCATTGGCGCAAGGTCTCTCAGACAACCTTGTCCAGCATTTACCTTCTTTTCATTCTGTGGGTATAAACATAACTTTTTGCCTTCCAAATCCTTTTCATAAAGTGAAGGAAGTAGGCAGGGTAGCCGCCCTGCCATGTTCTCTACGTGAGGATTTGGTCTTAGGTCATGTCTACAGACAGGGCAAGTTGCTAGTTGCAAATAGTCTATTGTCATCTAACCATGAACTTAAAACCTGCATTGGTTGGCTATGTCAACCTCATTTGCCTGCTGCTTATTGAAGAGATTGCCCTATCCATCTTAGATGTGTCCCTCCCCTGGAGCAGATTCTCTTTACTTGTCTTCTTCCATTGCTCACATTTAAGGAACTATTTTTCTTTTTGGCTTGGGGAACTCCATGAGAGTGCACGTCTTACAGTTGTCTCTGTCGTGTGGACCCCCGCACCTTGTGTTGCTTTCTCTATTCCCTGTGCTTCTCCCTCTCTGTGCTCCATGTGGCTCTCTCTGACCCATGTATTTATCTCCACTATTGTTCTTTGTTGCGCATGCATGTGCGCTAATCTATATACCCGTAGCGGTCTCTCCCTCGTGTGCATCTCCCCCAAACCTCCTTGTTGCGTTCTCCCTCTTGTGATTCTATCGCAACCGCCTACCCAGATACACACCTCGGTTGCTCCTCCTTACTCTTCACCCCACAGTCCTACAGTCCTATTTTTTTTATTTTAACTTTTTTAGAGTGCCAGGCAGCATATTGCTGCTTGTACTTGCACTTTAAAACATAACGTGTGTTTGTAAAGCATACGTTCACCGAGAAGGGCATGTTGGCAGTGAAAGACAGATGTTATTTTTACTCAACTCAATGGTACTCATTTTATCTACCTCTGAAAAATGAAAGGCTGAGTGGAGCCACTGGGATTTTAACCTGTGACTGTGAGGTTAAATAGAGGCCCTACACTGGATGCATTAGTCCACTAAGACACCAGACCCATTATAAATATTAGTGTTTTTAGCGCTACTTCATTTTCATAATGTTTTAAATTCACCGGCCCATCTCTGATCAAAAATTTAAAAAAATATATCCCAGTTAAAACAGGTGGATCATGATGCATGTGCACCCCTACAAAATAATGCAGCTGCACCATTGTGCTTCTTTTAAAATTTGCTCATGCTTCATAACACTGCCAATTCTGTACAGCTTGAACAAAAGGCATTGGAAGCGACGATTGATCTCAAGGGCGAGACCTATTGGCAATTCCTGTTTTCAGATCCGTCCTGTAAGTTGGAATCTACGTCCTGAATCAATCTCAATCAGTTTCTTAGCACATTCTGGGGAAAAGACTGCAAATTGTCTTTCTACCCTGATTAGCTGGTACCATAAACTTTGAAAGCTGCTTTGATTTTCTTTGGAGCAGGATGACTGCTTAGCTCTCCTAAAAACCATACTGTATCCTTTCGATCCAAAACATCGCAAGTTTAAATCAATCATGCCTGTATGGTATCTTGAATGCTTTCTTGGTGCTACATCTTTACTTTGATGGACTGCACTGAAGCCTGTGTAGCGCCTCCGCACAAACTGCTTTCATGTGAAGGCCAGTACTTGGAACTAGAAAGACCCATGACTGACGGGGTTCTACCTTCAGTACTAAAAAATTATCATTAGGAAATAGGTTTACACAACCCGAGTGCAGACCTCATAACCATAGTTACAACTCTGATTTCCTCATCTCTCACAGGCCAGGGCCACATCTAATGTAATCTGCTGGAGGCTATGTGGTTAGTCTTACTGCCTGCCACAAGCGCTTGACTATGGGCAGGAGCAGATGTGAAAGTGGAAGGAGAATAGGAGACCATCAGAAGACAATCAGCCTTATGAACAGTTTGGCCTGTCTACAAAACTGTAGGTTTGCCCAGCCCTGTTTAGGAACTATCATGGTTCCACTGGTGGAACCCTGTGGAAACGAAGATCGAGAGGTCGGCCTTAGTCCCTCAGACCAACCGCCCTACTTTTTACTGTTCTGGACCACCAAAAAAAGACTGGACGTGCAGAATCTCCGCAGTTTCTCACTGCTGTTCAGTGTTAGAGTGTAAGTGCTCCTACTGTAAATTATGTCATGGGCTGGTGTTTCTATGATTGGCATGTTTGATTTACTGGTAAGTTCCTAGTAAGGTGCACTAAGAAAGGCTACTAGTGGGTCTGCAGCATGGATTGTGCCACCCACAGAAGTAGCCCTGTAAAGATATCTCAGACCTGTAACGATATCTCAGACCAGCCATGGCAGTGTTTGCTATCGGTTTTTACTGTCTTGTCGAGATGGCAAGTGCACCCACTTGCCAAGCCCTAACCTTCCCTTTTATTACATGGAAGTCACCCCTAAGGTAGGCCCAAGGTACCCTTATGGGAAGGGTGCAGTGTGGGTGAAAGTTAGGAAATGCACTTGTGTGTGTGACATGTCTTGATGGTGAACTACAGTGTATTTCGTTTTTCACCATTGAAAGGCTATCTGTCCTATAGGATATAATGGGAGATACTTTGTGACAGCTTGCAAGTATAACTCCCCATTGGGACAAGATTGAGGAATTGAGTTTAGTATGCCTGAACTCAAAATGTAAAAATGCATTTTTTAGTAAAGATGATTTTTATATTGTGTGGGTGAAAACGTCACTTTTAGAGTGTAGGCATTTTCTTGCCTAACCATCCTGTGTGGCTTTGATGGGTTGTGGATTGACTGTCTGACTTTGTAGTGACAGGGGCTGGGGATGCACACACAGTAGACAGCAACTGGGGGGTTGAGGTGTGTTCTGCCTCTCCTGGATGAGTCAGGACTGGGTTGAATAGACCTGGCCTGCATAGTAGTGAGAGGAGATTTCCTTGCACCTGAAAAGGCCTGGTCTGCCTTACACAATACTGTCTCCACCTCCTGCCATGGAGCTGGACCAGAGAGGACACAACTGATTTGAACTAAGCACAGAGACTCTCTGCTACAAGAGAGCAAAGGGAAATGCTGTATAAATATTGGGGCCCAGATCTTTAGAACTCTTTTGGACTCAGAAACCTGCCAAGAAGAAGGGCTGGAGAATCTGTGAGGAGGAACTACCACTTTGCTGTGTGCTTGGGAAACATCCTTTACAACGCAACTTTTACCACGCAGTGCTTTTACATCGCAACTTTTACAACGCAAACCATTACAACGCATTGCACTGGGGGGCGCTCTAGGATAGGGAATAGATTTAATGTACTATCCAACACCTTCCCTAGTGTCCACGGGGACTGGAGTTGGAATAGTAAATTAAACTATTCACTATCCAGCACCCAAAAGCGCTATGCGTTGTAACGGTATGCGTTGTAAAAACTGCGATGTAAAAGCATGCGATGTAAAAGCATGCGTTGTAATGTCATACATCCGTATGCTTGGCTAGAATGAACAGTCTGCAACTTCTTTCTTTTAGGTTTTCCAAGGTCTTGAGGTAGAGCTTGCCCCCTGTTCAAAAAGTCCCAGGAACAGCAAAGACTTCATGTTCATCTGCTACCAGCACTGGAAACTGTGTGCTTTGTGCTGCAACACAAGAAAAAGCAACCCAACGCCACCATTGACGCTGCTGCTGGCTGCAGAAGGTACCGCCGCACTTCGCACCGTAACCCTGGTCTCACCGATGACATTGTTCGATGCTGCCACTGAACCGCTCCTTGCACAGCACCCTGTGGGCACTGCACTACGCACCTCCTTTCTTCACGACGCCGCCCTAGCACCATAGTTCGAGGACACCGTGTGTAAGTTACATGCACCACTCTCATCCCGCACCGCAGGCTTGGCCTACGGACGCCGGCGCCATCGACTCTGGTTCGTCAGCCGATGACAGCGCTTCCCCAACAACGACACCACTGCTTGCACTATGACCTGCCAGCACCGCGACGGCCACAGCATCACTTTGAACCGCAGCCCTGGTCTCACTGATGCCTCTGGATGACCATCACCCAGCCACTGCCTGCACCGCGACCTGAGGGCACAGCATGCCGCACTGCAGCATGTTGAACCGCAGCCCCGATGCCTGCCGGCGCTCCCGACTTCAAACGCGATGATTTCCATCTGTAACGCGTGTGACTTCAAGGGCCCTTCGACTCCCGCACTTACCTCCAGAACCAACGCCGGCTCTTTGGAGTTCAACAAGAGGTGTTTTGCGGGTCTTCCCGACACCGTAGCTGGCCCGCGACGCTGCAGTGAGCTAGAAATGTTTGGATTTGTTGTTCATGATGCCGTGATTGCTCCGGACGGAGCTATCGGCTTCAAGGAACTGTATTTTTAGTCTATTTTTGATTATTGGTATTTCTAAGAACTGTATGGTAGATTTTTATTGTTTTTGGTCTTGATTGAACAGATAAACTATTGGATATTTTTCTAAACATGGTGTAGTGTCCTTTTGTAGTGTTTTCAATCAATCAATCAATCAATCACGGCATTTGTAAAGCTCGCTACTCACCCCGGAGGGTCTCAAGGCGCTGGGGGAGAGGGGTATGTTACTGCTCGAACAGCCAGGTCTTGAGCTGCTTCCTGAAGGAGAGATGGTCTTGGGTTCGCCGAAGGTGGGTGGGGAGGGAGTTCCAAGTCTTGGCTGCCAGGTAGGAGAAGGATCTTCCTCTGGCGGTGGCTCTGCGGATGCGTGGTACGGTGGCGAGGGCGTGGCTGGTCGATCGTAGCTAGCGGGTGGGCGTGTAGAAGGTCATGCGGTCGTTGAGGGACTTGGGGCCCAGGTCGTGGAGAGCCTTGTGTGCGTGGGTGAGGAGTCTGAACGTGATTCTCTTGCTGACGGGGAGCCAGTGCAGGTCTCTCAGGTGTCCGGTGATGTGGCTGTGTCGAGGGATGTCCAGGATGAGTCGTGCGGAGGCGTTCTGGATGCGTTGGAGTCTTTTTTGAAGTTTGGCTGTGGTTCCGGCGTAGAGGGTGTTCCAGTAGTCCAGTCGGCTGGTGACGAGTGCCTGGGTGACGGTCTTCCTGGTTTCAGTGGGGATCCATCTGAAGATCTTGCGGAGCATGCGCAGGGTGTTGAAGCATGAGGATGAGACGGCGTTGACTTGTCTGCTCTTCGACAGGTAGGAGTCCCAGATGAAGCCCAGGTTGCGTGCGTGGTCCGTTGGTTTGGGAGCGGTGCCCAGGGCCGGGGGCCACCAGGAGTCATCCCAGGCGGAGGGTGATGATCCCAGGATGAGGACTTCCGTCTTGTCTGAGTTCAGTTTAAGGCGGCTGTTCCTCATCCAGTCGGCGACGTCTTTCATCCCTTCATGTAGGTTGGCTCTGGCGGTGGTGGGGTCGTTGGTGAGGGAGAGGATCAGCTGGGTGTCGTCGGCGTAGGAGATGATGTTGAGGTTGTGTTGGCGTGCGATGGCTGCGAGGGGGCTCATGTAGACGTTGAAGAGGGTTGGACTGAGTGAAGATCCTTGTGGTACGCCGCAGATGACTTCGGTGGCCTCGGATCTGAACGGAGGGAGGCGGACTCTCTGGGTTCTTCCGGCGAGGAACGAGATGATCCACTCCAGTGCTTTCTCTCGGATTCCGATGTTGCTGAGGCGCTTCACTAGGGTGCGGTGGCAGACAGTGTCGAACGCCGCTGAGAGGTACAGGAGGATGAAGGCCGCTGTTTCCCCGTTGTCGATCAGGGTTCTGATGTCGTCGGTGGCAACGATTAGGGCGGTCTCGGTGCTGTGGTTGGCCCGGAACCCGGACTGCGAGGGGTCGAGGGATCCGTTCGTCTCGAGGAAGGCGGCAAGCTGTCTGTTGACGGTCTTCTCGATGACTTTGGCCGGAAAAGGAAGGAGTGAGCTGGGACGGTAGTTCTTGAGGTCGGTGGGGTCCGCCGTTGGTTTCTTCAGGAGGGCGGTCAGCTCGGCGTGCTTCCAGCTCTCCGGGAAGGTGGCGGTGTGGAAGGAGGAGTTGATGATGTCTCGGAGATGGGGTGCGATGATGGCGTCGGCTTTGTTGAAGACGTGGTGTGGGCATGGGTCGGTTGGTGATCCGGAGTGGATGGAGTTCATCGTGCGGGTGGTGTCTTCGGTGCTGATCGGGGTCCAGTTGCAGAGGGTGGTGGTGGCGGGCGTTGGTTCGGTGGTAGGGTGCGTGGTCTGTCATTCATGGTTAAAAAAGTCTTTCTCATTTGAGCCGCCACTGACTGGAGCAGGTTAAATGTAGATGCTCCATGGACAAGAGTACCTTGAGTTCTTCTGGGGGTTCAAAAAAAGTTTCTGGTGTCATTTGTTAAGCATTTGCTTGTATATGGTCTTATTTAGAGTTTGGAGAACGGGTCACAGTAGCTTTCTAACTGCTTATGGTGCATCCATTCTACTGACAATACCTTCTGGGACTACTAGACATTCAAGCAATGTTGGGGTCCAGGCTGAACGCTTTCAGCTTGGTCCAAATTGCATGGATCTGGGAGGATGGGCAACATAGAGCTACAACTTCAAGGAAGCAGCCCTTCAACTAACTGATCCAGAGGCTCAGTATTTGTTAAGGATGTATTTTTATCAGTGAATGTTTTTCAAGCTTCTTTCCAGCATTCTTTGTTTTACTTTTTTAAACGTTGTCATCTTTATTGTTGCGATAAAATGTGTGGTGTCTTAAATAACACCTGGAGAAAGCTGTACTGCATGAAATAAAAAAGTGAAAAAACTTGTCTCGCAAAAATATATTTGCAAGAAAATTGCCATTGCTTTTGTGCGGAGGACTTCTGCAAGCTAAGTTTGTAAACAGAGCAAACGTCCCACACTGTGTAAGGTTATAAGTTAGCCAACAATGTTCTACTTTGAGGGTGACGTTTACAACTTCATCCAGCCTAGTATTTTTAGACTTGTGATTTGCACAATTTTCAAAATAACACTATGGGCGATATGTATCAACATTCCAATGTGCGATTCCTAAATAGCGATTTTTAAGGAATCGCTATTTAGAAATCGCACAATGGTATGTATGTAGAAATCAGCTTCTTTTTAGCGATTTCTTAATATTCCTTAATTGCGATTAGCAAATTGCTAATCGCAAATAAGGAATAATTTCCCATTCATTTCTATGGGCCAGGAGGCCCATAGGAACGAAGGAGAAATGTGCGATTAGCAATTAGCTAATCGCAATTTGGGAATATTTTCAAGGGTGCAGGGGTGTCCAAAAGACACCCTGCTGCACCCCTGAAAATGACATGTGTGCGCATATGGCGCACATACATGCCCTAAGGGCATGTATGAGCGTCACATGGCACCTTTTGTATTTAAATAAAATGCTTTTTAAAAGGAATTCGCAACTTACCACCAACTTGAAGTTGGTGGTAATTTGCGATTCCTTAGGAACAATTAGCAATATTTTATTGCATCATACATTGCATTTAAGGAATCGCACATTTTGCGATTCCTTAAATGCAATCGCAAAATAAGGAATAGCAAATTGTGCGATTCCCTATTTTGTACCACATTTCTTTCATACATACCATATTGAGAACTCGCATTCGCAAAGGCCGAAATTCTGAGAATTTCGGCCTTTGCGAATGGGAAAATGCTTGATTCATATCGCCCTAAGTTCCCCCAAAATTACATGAAATTTTCCAACATTATGTGAAACGTTGTGTGTTGTTTTAAAAAATATATATATTTTTATTAGTTTTTTTTTTACATTGTACAGAGATACACAATACATATAACAGTTGGCAGTTTTCGCTGGCGACACGCTCAGGCTTTATTTCTTTTGTGTCGCGGTAGTTGTTCAATTGTCCTGGTATGTTTGCGGACATTTTGCATTGATTGTGTTGGACAATTGTCTTTCGGCCCTATAACCAGCTTTAACATATAACATAACATATAACAATCGTAAAATAGGACCTCATTGTCTTTTCTCCGACGCAGGAGCTGTTTATGATCTATAAAAAAAAAACACAAAATTGTGCTGATGCAAACAATCGCTGCACGTATTCTATTTGTTTGCGTTGATCCCGTGCTCCCCAGATATGAGTGTACATACGTGGAATGTAAAATGCCAGAATTTAACACAAAATTTCGCCAGCATAAAGTAAATTTACCCAAGCACAGTATTTATTGTTTTGCAGGAAAAGCTGACCAGGGGACTTGCTCCAATCAGGGAAGGGTCTTTGTCAGACAGTCAAACGGGTGGGTGGGACCGTTTCAGGACATTATTTCAAACAAAACAGGGGAAACCGGTTGGACAAGGGGCTGGGGGTGCATTCTCACCTCTCAAGCCAGACATTTTGGTAATAATTAATTTGGTTGTGACAACAAAATCTTCGAAGCATCTTTCCATCGAACAGGAATAAGAGAAATACTTTAAACTGGCTAATGCACACTAGGGTGAAAACATAGACTTGTTATCAGGGCACAAGTCCTAAAAAAGAAGTGGGGGGACTAACCAAGGTAGGCAATATGCAAGTGACATCCTGGTGCATGACATCACAGTGCAGCTTCACAGGATGTGACATCACAACCCATGACCTCATAGGAAGTGACATCAGATCCTAACACCTCACACATATGTTTCACAAGTTTGTCATGAGGACCTTTGAGCTCATTATGAGATTTAACAAATTAGATTTTGCGTTCGTGTTTTGCCAAAAAAGTGACGCATCCCAATGCAAAATGTGAGCCTCAACTTAAACATTTATTTTGCAAAACGCTGCCACAAAGAAATTGGCAACAAGGAGAAGCGTGGCAGTAAATCTGTTCTGCTTAATTGGTTGCAAAGTTCACATTTTTTAATATCTTACGGCTATAGAAAAATAAAATAATGATATTTAAAATGGTATTTGTGTAGATTCAGGGACAGACCAGCACATTTGACATTCTCACAGTGCATGCATATCCCTTATATACAGGGATTGAAGAAAGTAAAAAACACTCCTCTCAAGTATTTGTGAAGAAATAACAAGCTGTGAGCATTTGCTTCTCCCTCCCTTGCTTCTAGGTGTGACCGCTCAGATAGCTCCAAGCCAGGAAAGTGGAACAGAAGGAGACCTGATGGCCCTGTAAATTCTGCTTTTGTTATGGGCCAAGCTGGAGTCTGAAATAGGAAAGCCCCCTTGCTGCCTGCACGGAAATTACATCGTGACAAGTTCATCATATTTCAGTGGGGCCCAGCTTCTTGCAGGGTGGACAGCATCCACCCTGTGAAAATAATGGGTGGACAGCGAGTACCCACGTGAACCCCTGACTTGTGCCCTGCTTGTTATTGGAAACTACATAAAGTACAGTGCGCAGTAATCTTCACTTCCCGAGCAACAGCACAAAGGCAACACTTTACCAGACAACCTTCCACCAACCAACCAAGTCAGCCCAAAGCCGGGCCTGGGTATGTACTGCTAGACGATGGACGGAAGGGACTACTTGGGCAGGGTTCAGAACTCTTCTTCATAGCACTAAAGACCTAGCCCTTGTTAGTCACTGTTACCAGTCTCTGATACCAGAGCACACTAAGGGGCATATTCTCAAGGACTCATCGCCGATTTAGCAGCACTTTTCCGAAAGAGGCGATAGATTTATCACCCTATTCACAAGCCTGCGCTAACAGCCGACATTGTCAGTTTACCTGAGATAGCTGCCGCTAAAAACATCGCCAGGGCTGACAGCGACATCATATGCAGTTCCCATCCAAAAACTCACAATATTCTCAACGGCGGTCCAAAAACAGGCGATAAGGCATGTTAGCAGCTGGGACTTAAGATCTGCTTTATTCTGGTCTTACGTCAGACAAAAACCTGCAGTATAAAGGGAGCCCAGCCCAGAGCCACATCTGAAGACCAACAGATGCCATGGAGCTACTAATCATGCAGCTTCGAGACCCAAGAGGACGACAACACCCACCGCCACCACCCCTAGGACCACCCCCACCCCCAGGACTACCACCGAGGCAGCGCAGAACAAGACAGAAGACCTTCCGAAAACGCACCAGCCTCAGAGACTTAATGCCAGAGGATGTCAATGCCCACTACAGGCTCTAAAGGACAACCATCCTCCGCATCCTGACCCACATTGCCCACAGGCTGACGGTACCAACACAGCTGACAACCAACATCCCTCTGCAGACAAAGCTGCTGGCTGTGCTGCACTTATTTGGTGCCTTCCAACCAACAACTGCCAGAGTTGGAAGAGTCTCACAGCCAGCCCTATCAAAGTTCCTCACACCTGTCTTGGATGCCATCATCAGCTTGATACCCCAGCATCTTAACTTCTCCCACACTGCGCAGGAACAGCTGGAGACCAAGCAAGGCTTCTACCCATAGCTTGCTTCCCGCACGTGTTGGGGGCAATTGACAGCCCACATTCCTACTTGTGCCTCTGTAGTTGCTCCAGCTTCCTCCATGATGCTTCTCAGTTGTTTGGGTTATTTTTTGTAGCTTTTATGGTGATTTTTCTCGCCTGATGTGGGAATAGCAAGCCTGGCGCTGCTTATCGCTGATATTTTTATCGCTGTTGGGCCCATCGCCACTTTTCTCACGTTCGGTTTCCAATTTTATCGGCGTCCTGGTAATTTTAACAAGGACATTTGACGCGTTATCGGGAAACTATGGCCTGTTGCTGGCATGTTGAGAATACGCTGTTAACACGGCATTAGTTTCCTGCGATAGACGGCGTTATGTAAAATTGCGTTAACCTAGGTTGGCGATAATTATCGCCTGTTCTTGAGAAAATCCCCCTAAATTGTAAAACCAGGCCTTATGGGCCGAGCGGTGCAGGGCACACCTAATATCTCCGGGTTCACCTGCCTTGTCAGACAGAGACACAAGACACTCTGTTAGGCGTAGAAAATCAGGTTTATTAGCTGCAGCTAAGCACAGTTATCCAAGAAGTACAGTTGTATATTCTTAGGAGACTGCCACTTAATTCCGTGGCGCACAATCTTTTATAGGACACACATTTACAATGTCTACTCCCAAAACATACAAAACCAACAAATAGGAAGTATAGTGAATACGACCTTCTTTCAGACCCCGTGTTCTCTCCTCCCCTCAAGTTAATCAATGCTAGTGCATGTAATTCAATTTGCAGGTGGCAGGACGTATTTGAGTGCCTCAAAGGATAGTTGTGTAATAGGAGAATACAAGAAGAGAATAGCGAAGGCCAGTCAAATAAGATAAAATAAAGAAAGAATGGTGAGACCCAAACAGTCAACTTAAACAAGGATCAATCAGTCTAGACATGGATTAACAACCTCGGCCAGACCCTGACATCGGTTTCGTAAACAAGGACAAAGGGGTTACTTTTTAACAGAAGAGACGCTTAACAGCTGGAAAAGCAAAAACACTACGTTCGCCGTGCTGCCTGAGTAAAGGCAACACAAAATGGCGACGGTCACAAAATGGTGGCTAAATACGAAGCGAAGTCGAAAACCACAGAACCTCAGACCCTCCTTTTGCCATTACTCAGGCAAAACACAAAGGACTCAAGTTAGTCTGAGTCAATGTCAATGGTCATGAGATCATTGAGCTGTTGCTGCAACATCATTTTAATGTTCTCTGTTTTCTGTGACACAGGCTATGGGACACACAAGGTGGCACAAAAACCACAGATGGCGGGGCCACACTGCAAACAAAGACAGCAAGAGAAAATGATGGCTAAAATCATTCCAAGGAAAGTTAACACTTTCCATCCCCATGTGGACAGTAGTCCCCAAAACCATCCCATCACAGACCAATCTCCGGTGTCCTGATGAATGGACTCGGAAATCACGTGTAACTTAGAAATGGCTTGGTATACTGTAGGGGCATTATCAAGAATATAAATGCAGCAACTAGACCCAATTAATTTACAGACTCCTCCTCTATCTGCAAGGACAATGTCTAAAACCATTCGGTTTTGCAAAGTCATAAGACGATCAGCCTGAAGTTCGGCTGTCAGATTACTCAAGGCTCCGGAAGTTACATTTATCGTAGCCTCAACAACACGAACTAGCTGTCTAATGTTTCTGCTATTGGCCATTGGGCCCCAAAAAGGAAGAGACCCTTTGATAAAGTCTCCTCCCTCTTGTCCAGCGGTGTCCTTAGAATCAACAACCCCTCTGCCATATCTTTTTCTGTGATGACCTGAATGAGCAGTGTATGTAGGGGGAAGAAGGAAAGCCACATAACATGTTCCTGAAAAATAGGTGGGAAGCCATGTATAGGCTCTATCATGACAAACAAAATATGTACCTTGAGATGGTACCAACGGGGAAGAAATCAAGGGTGAATAGATGTATGTATGGGAACAAACACTCTTTTCCTGTTTATTCTTTTTATTCTGATCATTTATCTGCAGACATACGTTACCTTTATGAGGTATGGTCCAAATTGGCAAAGATCTTCTTTGTCTAGTCTTATCAGTAAGGCTAGTAACGTAACGAGTCACGTTCCAACCATCATATGCTCGTTTTTCATCAACGAGAATCCTACCAATTTCGGCAATTTTAGCCATAGTCACTATTCCCTTTATCAAAGAACTATGACTAAAATCTGCTCCACCATTATATGGACCACCAAGAGGATGTCGAAGTTGATTTTGGTATGCATTAGAAAACATAGCCAAATAAGCCCAAGCGGAACCTTCATAGGAAAACGGAAGGACACGGGGCCCGATGTAGGTCGGTCGGTAACGGCCGATAATCGGTATTTTCGGCCGTTACCGATCGGAATAGAGACAACGGGATGTAGGAGGCCGAAATCCGGCCAAATCGGCGATTTTACCGAATCGGAAATACACCGAGTCGGTAGAATCCCGAATCGGAAAAATTTAGGAATCGGAAAAATCTCCGATTCGGTAGAATACCTAATCGGAGAATTTTCCGATTCCTACTTTTTTCCGATTCGGGATTCCACCGACTCGGTGAATTTCCGAATCGGTAAAATCGCCGATTCGGTATTAATACCGAATCGGTGATAATCCGATTCGATGCGAAAAGCTGAAGAATGAGATGTAGGTAAGCACTGAAATAACGAATTTGCTTCAAATTCGGTATTTCAGAGTCGGAAATTACCATGGATTGGAATCAGGTGGTAACCAGGTGCAACCTATAAAAAAGGACCCAAAATGCAGTTCAACTTGCAACATGGCAGCTTTCTATGTCATAGCAAGACGGCTACGGCTACAGCAGGAAGGAGAGAGGGAATGGCTGAGGCAGGAGCAGGTGTATAGACAGCGTATCACCCTGTGCATGCTGACAGATCCAGAGATCCTACAGAGGTACAGGCTGGAGGCAGACACCATCAGAGACCTCATTAGGGACCTCCAACCCCTGTTGCAGCACCCCACCCCAAGGGCACATGCAATCCCTGTGCAGGTGCAGGTGCTATGCTGCCTACACCTGCTGGCGTCTGGCAGCTATCAAAGTGTAGTTGCTGGGGCAGGAGGGGTGACCCAGAGCAGCCTGTCAAGGTTCTTCCACAAGTTCCTTGATGCCATGATTCAGAGGATGGACCACTACATTTCCTTCCCTTCCACCCATGCAGAACTGGCACAGACAAAAGCTGAATTCTATCAGATGGCAAGATTCCCCCACGTCATTGGCTGCATAGATGGCACACACATTCCGATTTGCCCCCCTGCTGACACGGAATACGTATACCGCAATCGGAAGTCACGGCACACCATAAATGTGCAGGTGATATGCAATGCTAAGTGTGTCATCACTGACCTGGTTGCAAAGTTTCCGGGGAGTACCCAGGACTCCTATATCTTCCAGAGTAGCGGAATTTATGCACGGCTGATGGCAGGGGATTTTGGTGAAGGATACCTCCTAGGTAAGACACAGTGTTTGACCCCCATAACCAAAATTGCAGTGTGAAGTACATGTATGCATGTGAGTAATGTTACCCCTTTTCCTTGTAGGCGACAGTGCATATGCCCTACGCTCGTTCATTCTCACCCCCTACCTCAACCCCTCAACACCTAGCCAAAGGAGGTACAACCGTGCCCACAAAAGCACGAGGAATGTAGTGGAAAGGACCTTTGGCATCTGGAAGAGCAGGTTCAGATGTCTGCACAAGAGCGGAGGTGCAAGGCAATATACTCCCATCACCTGCTGCAAGATTATTGCTGTCTGTGCAATGTTGCACAACCTTGCAGTCAGGAAAGGCACTGAGGTTGAGTTATCCGACTACGAGGACCCTGATGATGACAATGCTGTGCCACTACCACAACCTGCTGGACTCCCTGCACCAACTGACGGCAGATACAGGCGTCAGGAGATAACAGACAACTATTTCTGAGTGAGTACAGATGCACAAACAGGTCAATGTATGTTTTAAGAAATGAAATTTAATAATGTTGCATCAACGTTACTGCACTGATGTGCAACAAAAGAAAAGGTAAAGAAGAAGTGGGGAACTGTCCATTGTCCGGGTTGCCTCACCCTCACTGCCAGTCTTATTTTTTGCTGCGCTTAGCAGCCCCACTAGGATGAGCCTCACCCCCTTCGGTATGCCCTGCAGCCTCAGCTGAGCGCCTGCTGCTCCGGCGCGGCTCTGACACTGTGCTGGCCGGGCTGCTGCGGCTGCTGCTGTCCCCAGCCTCGCCCAGGACGGGATTCACAACAGTGTTGGAGATCAGTAGTGTCTCCATGGCGGTGGTAATACGGCCCATGCCCCTAGTGACCTCTGACATGTTCTGTGTGAGGCTGGCCTCCATGTTTGCCCCACGTTGGCATAGCTGGGCGGTCGCAGCTGCAAGGCGGTTGAGTGACCTGTTCTGTATACGTGCATCCCTGCGACGACATTGCTCATGGTCATCCATCCTGTTGCAGAGCTGGGTGATGGCAGTGGTCATTCGGCCAATAGATGTTGCTATCTCCTTGTTGCTGTCTACAAAACTCTTGAAGCCCTGTGCCATTTCCCCCATCTGCAGGTTGTGCTGGCGCAACTGGCGATGGCAGGCCAGGATGGATTTTGCCTGCATTCGCTGTATCTTCACCATACTGCTCTCCAGCCCTGCAAAGACGCTGCCTCCCTGTGCTTCTATTGGACTGCTGGTTGCACGTGGCCTCCGTGGAATCCTGCTGCCCTGCTGTGTGTGCTGGGGTGACGCTGGTGTCACTGGGTCTTGTGCAGGAGCCTCACCCACCGCTCCCTCCATGATGATCAATGGAGCTACAATTCTCCTCCTGGCAGGGGATGTTGCAGGTGCAGGGTGGCTGTGTGGTGGTGTGATCTCCGGGGAGAATTGCAATGTGGGCGACTGAGACAGTGACAGTCGGGGGGAGTGTGGATGTGTGAGGGAATGTCCAGAGTCCTCCTCATTGCCCAGGGCACTTGTGTTGTCCTCCTCCTGTGCTGCTACACTGGTGCTTGCCACCGCCACCGCACTGGCTGTTGGTGCTGGAGCTGGTGCTGGAGCTGGTGCTGCTCCCCCGCCTGATGGTGCCCCTAGGTATAAAGAAGCATTTGTCAACTGAGTGCTAATGTGTTCCAGTCACTACTATTAAAGCATTGCACATCTCATTACTAAAACGTCGGTGCAGTATTACAGTTATTTTTCTTAAGCTTCTGCAGTGGCATTATTGGGTACTTTTGCTGACTACATTTTGCAAGATGCATTGCTCATGTCTGTTGCTAGCAGTACTGGCCTGGGGTTTGGCTGTGCATTGGGTCTATAGGGGAGGTGTCTGGTATGGTGTGTCAAGTTGCGCATGCTTCTTACCTGTAGCTGTAGCTCGGGATGAGCTATCCAGGTCCCCAATTCCCACGACACTCGCCCTCTCAATAGTGGTCGCCACTAGTTCCTCCAGCTGAGTGAGGGGTGGCGCCCGGTTTGTGCCTCCTCCAGTAAGTCCAGCCTGCTTGTGCAGGTCAGCCAGTTTTCGCTTTGTCACGCCACGGATATCGTAAAACCTCTTCTTGAGGTCGTCTAGGCTCCTGTGGGTGACACCAACAGCGTTGACTTTCTCCCCGATGTCTATCCAGAGCTTCCTCTTGGTGCTCTCCGGAACAGTGAGGGACAGCTTTCCATAAAGCTGCCTGTGCACCCTCACCACCTCCTCCACCAAGGTTTGCAGCTCCATGGTGCTAAATTTTGTCTTCCTCTTTCGCTCTGCCTTCTGGCTCTCAGTGCTGGTTGCCATGTCTCACAGGGATCCTGCTAACACTGCTGCTCACTGTGTTTGCTCAGCTCAGGCAGCTTTCCAGAAAGTTCTGATGAGTTGCACCTGCCTGGGTTGCCACTCCCTGTGGGGGAGGGTGCTTCCAGCTCATTGGCTGATGTCTTCAGTGTCAGTTACCCTGCTCGACAAATCGGCATTCTCCGATTCGGTATTTTCCGAATCGGAAAATACCGAATTTGTTCGGTAAATACCGAATCGGTATGTATTATGCGTTCCTATTGGCCTTTCGGCCCATGGGGCGTATTTCTATTTCCGATTCGGCGTTTACCGAATCGGTAGGATCCGCATTTTTATTTACCGATTCGGACGTGTCCGATTCGGGCTATACCGAATCGGTACTTGTCGAATCGGTACGTACCGACTCACGATACCGATTGCTGCCGATTCGGTATTTTTCCGATTAATTTTTTCTACATATCATTTTCCGATTTTGAAATACCGATTCGGTACGGATCGGTATTTTAAAATCGGTAAATGCGTTTTACCTACATCGGGCCCTAAATATGGCATCCCTTTCTCAGCGTTATGGGGCATAAGCCCACAAACCCAACAATCAGTAGTGTTGACTACCAGTTGATGCTGATGTAACAACTGGATGAATGAATTGTTGAAGTATTCTGTTCTCCTAATTTGCTCATGATCTGGGAGTGTATAGAACTTATGCGGGGAGGTAGTAGTAGAAAAAGGCAAAGAAACAGAAGTTGGAACAGGTACTTGCTGCATAGTGTGGACAATCCAACCCACACAGGCTAATAAAATACATAAACATACTAAAATACATAATGCTACGCCACATCGACTAAACAATAATTTCTTATACTTAATTTTCATTGCAACTTTCTTATCATTCCCTTCCACTTTATTATCCATTCTCTAAAGCGTTGCTCACGGTAATCTTCCTGGATCGCTTAGTTGTGGTTATTAGCCGTCCTATGACACTGCAAGACCTGCTGACCTAGGTCACTACTCAGGCCACAGCCTAAGACTCATACCGTGACCCTGCAACTTGATGGATAGTGAAAAGGAAAAGTTCAATTGTCTTTTGTCAACCTAGGTCTTAGGTTGTACCGTGTCTTGCCAGGTATCGTTTGGTCTCTAAACAAAGTCTCTGGGTTCGTTGTATTAAATCGCAAATGTGTTGGTACAGCTTCTTGCAACACGTCGTCATCTTCTTTCTCAGAACTTGTCCAGTCCAGGCGTGCACTATTGAAAGGTACAAATTGGGGTACTTTTTCACTCTCACTGTTACCTACGCCTTCTCGGACCCACTGGTCATAAGGTAAAGGCAAGGGTACCCTCTTACAGTGCACGCCGTGGACCCAATTTTTCTTCCCAACGACCTTCACTGCTGTACGTGAGACGAGAAGCACCTGTCGCGGGGGTCCCCAACGAGGTTCCAGATTCTTTTTCCTCTGGAAATTCTTCAAACAAACATAGTCTCCAGGTTGAATGGAATGACCTGGATCTGAGGAAGCCTCCGGCAAAGCGTTTTGAACCTATTGATGAATAAGACGTAATTTAGTGGTGAGGTCATGCAGGTAATCAACCAACAATGGGCATGGAATATCGGAATACTTTTTAGGTCGAGGGACTCCCCAAACATTGGCTGGGCGCCCAAAAACGACCTCATAAGGACTAAGTCCTAAACGAGAATGTACAGTTGTTCTCGTAGAGAGAAGTGCCAAAGGTAAAGCATCGGGCCAAGTAAGGCCCATGCTGTCCTGAATCTTTGCTAATTTGAGCTTGAGAGTGCCATTATAGCACTCTACCGAACCTGCTGACTGAGGGTGGTTTGCCGCGTGAAATTTCTGCCTAATACCAAGACCCGCACACACCTTCTGCATAATTTGACCTACAAATTCACTTCCATTGTCACTCCAGACAATGCGCGGCAAACCAAACCTCGGGAAGAATTTCATTAGAAGGACTTTGGCAGTGGACAAAGCAGTATTATCCTTTAGGGGGTAGGCCTCTATCCATCTGGAAAAGCCACAGACCACCACCAGAACATACTTGAGGTTATTGGAACGTTCCATATGAATGTAATCAATTTGTAAGACCTCAAAAGGATACGTAGGGGGAGCAAAATGACCTACCGGAGTTGGGGTTCCCTTTCCAGGATTATGCATCAAACAAACAATACAATGCTTTACCACAGTTTCCGCACATCTGGGGATACCTTCATTCTGCCATACTGGAGCCAAAAGCTTACATATTCCTTTCGCACTGATATGAGCTGGACCATGCGCCATAGTAACTGCAGGCAGTACATAGGCATCTGGTAACAACCAACGTTGGTGTTCTGACAATTCCGTCCAACACCCTGTTGCGTCCAACATTCCCGTACTCTCTCTCCACTTACTCAATTCCTTTTCTGTAGCCTCTCCTTGAATCGTTCTCACACTTTCTGTTGTGTCCTCACACATTCCTGCTTCTCCGACCCATCTTGCAGGGCCTGCAACATACATGCGACTTGTAGCATCTCTCGCTGTTTCTTTCGCTACCTCGTCTGCAAAAGCATTCCCGCGACCTACATCATCAGTGATCCTTTTATGTGCACTGCATTTCACAATCGCTATCTGAATAGGCAAGGCAAGTGATTCATGAAGGTCAGTTACCAACTGACCATGCTGTATTTTAGTCCCATGGGAAGTAAATTATCCTCTTTCCTTCCACAAATGACCGAAGCTATGAGCCACGCCAAAGGCGTATTGGCTATCGGTATAAACAGTCACTCTCTTTCCTTTTGCCAACACACATGCTCTCGTCAGTGCAATCAACTCAGCTGCTTGTGCTGAATTCTGTGTAATGCGTGCAGTCTCTACTACTGTATACAAAGTAGTAACAGCATAAGCTGCAGTCGTTTCGCCATTAGGAAGCTTGAAACAAGACCCATCCACCCATAGGATCCCATCCGGATCCACGAGTGGTGTGTCTTTTAAATCTATCCTGCCTTTAGTTTCCTCCTCTGTACGAAGAAAACAATCATGCTGTTCTTGTGTATCTTTCTCTTCTGGAATAGGTAACAATGTTGCTGGATTTAAAACATTACATCGCTTGATATGTATGTGACTAGCCAAAAGCGTCAACTCATACCCAGACAAGCGAGCACTCGTGAGATGTTGCATTTTCGTTCTATTCAAGAGAGTATCCACTGCATGTGGTACCATAACAACAAGAGTGCGATCCAATACCAATCCAGCAGATTGACGGATGGAGATCGCTGCTGCTGCTGTTGCTCTGAGACAACTAGGCAATGCCTTGGCTACTGGATCCAATGTAGCCGAAAAATAGGCACGTGGCCTTTGTTTGTCTCCAAATTGTTGCGTTAAAACTGACTATGCGCAACCTTCTCTTTCATGCACATAGAGTGTGAAAGGCTTACTATAATCTGGAGTACCCGACACAGGAGCAGAACACAAAGCAGTACGTAAATCAGAAAAACTCTTCTGACATTCATCAGTCCAAGGAAGAGGTTGGGGTGTATCTTTCAGAGTAAGTGCCAACAAAGGTTTAGCCAACAAGGAAAATTTCAGAATCCACTGTCTACAATAAGAGGTAATACCCAGAAAGGCACGCACCTCCTTCTGTGTGGATGGTACAGACATTCGTGCAATTGCATGAATACGTTCTGGGGTCAATCGCCTTCCCTCCTTCGACAAGAGATGACCTAAATAGGTAACCTCTTGGCGGCAATATTGTAATTTAGACGGTGACACCTTATGATGTAAATCGGACAAATGGCGCAAAAGCGAAACAGTCGCATTTTTACAAACATCCTCTGAATCGGCAGCCACTAACAGATCGTCCACATACTGAATAAGAGTAGCACCTGGAGGCAAAGAAAAAGCGTCAAGCTGAGATTTCAAAGCCTGACTATAAATGGAGGGACTCTCACAATAGCCTTGAGGTGCACGTTTAAATCGAAAACTTCGGCCTCCGAGAGAGAAACCAAAGAGATCCCTACTTTCCTCGGCAATAGGAATGCTAAAGAAAGCATTTTTGAGATCAATAACAGAGAACCAAACAGCCGAAGCAGGTATCATTGTGAGCAAAGCAGTAATATCGGGGACAACAGGAAACTGAGGGACAACAATTTTGTTGACCTCTCGAAGATCAATCACAAAACGGTATAGAGGAGGCTTAAAAGGATCAGTACGTTTAAGAGCAGGCAGAACAGGACTATTGCAAACACTTTCTCTTGTTTCTTCAACAACACCCTTCTGAACCAAATCATAAACAATAGCCAACAGAGCTCTTTCGCCATCGTTAGGAATCTTATACTGAGGAATGCGTGGCAATTTAACATCAGGCTTGACAGTAATCATGTAAGGTGGAATCTTGAGCAAACCAACATCATTCGGACCCGTGGCCCAAAGCGTAGCAGGAAGTGAACGCAATTCAAGTGGCAGTTGATCTTTAGACAAATACATAGGAGAAACCAATTTATCACCCAAACTAAGATGTACACCAGAGGGGGAACAATACAATGTTGCATGTAGACGTTTCAATAAATCCAAACCCAACAAATTCTCACCGCAACCAGTCGTTAAAATGAGCGGGGCTTCCAAATCATAAGAACCAATGGAGATAGGCAAAGGACAAGAAACCGGGTTGCGAACTGTGGCGCCAGAGAATCCTACAGAAACATTCGTTAAGCCAGACAAAGGTGCCCCAGTGAGTTTGGAGTGAATGATAGAACTTCTCATTGCACCAGTATCCAAGAGAAATGGCTCTGAAACAACCAATGCAACAACGTCAACATAAGGCCCATTCTGATCCACTGGAACTGATACCACTCCCTTTCTTTGTCCATGGCTGTCCTAGCTAGTATGAAAATCTTGATTTTCGCTTTCAGTACAATAATCGTCATTGTAATATTGTGCAGACTGAGAATTCTGCTGATCAAAATAATTCATAGAATTCTGAGGGGGAAAAGAACGCTGTCCCTGAGACAACGCAGCTCGCCCTCTACCCCTAGGTGCTGACTGAAAACCAACACGGCCTCGTGGCCCTGGCAGTCCACCATTACACTGCAATAAAACCGGACAACTACTCTTGAAATGACCTTCCTCTTTACAATAGGCACATTGATTAGGACCCAACAAAGGTCGCGGAACAAAAGGTGCAGGTTTCTGTAACAATCTTTGAAACTGTGGAGGCTGTTGCAATTGACACTGAGCAGAACGAGGGGGATAAGCTTGTTGCAAAAGGACCTTCGTCTTCAACTCTTTAGTCTTTTTCTCCATTTTATCCTTGTCTTCCTTATCCCTATTCTCATAATACTGAGCAGTAGCTAATATCTGGGCAGGCGATGAAGCAGCCCACGAACTCTCGGAGTCTTTTAATTTATGCGATAATTCTGGAAGTAAATTAAATACGAATTTATCCACAAATAATCGCTGTCCACCCTCAGTACTCATATCCTGACCACTATGGTCAATAAACGTCTCCTCGAAACGAGTAAAGAAATCGGAGACACTCTCATCTTTCTTTTGTTTACACGCAGCTAACTTATCCCAGTTAACACATAAGGCAGGCATCATCATTTTCATTAAGGCAATGATCCTGCCGGGCAATTCTGTAATCAAAGCATTGGGTTTAGCACCACCTACTTGTGCTGCATCTGCGGCCGTTATAGCAGCCCACGCACCACCTAAAGCTTGATCATGGTCCTCCTTACGAATCCGAGCCCATAATGCTTGTGGGACTACATTTCCCATCAGTAAATCAATATCGGCCAAATTCATGACACACGCATCAACAGTCTGGGACAGCTCTTTATAATACCCAGCAGGGTTCTTACAAGGGTCCGGTAAAGGCTGTTTAAGCGCCAAGACTTCAGACTGTTTCCAGGGGACATGTACCCATATACGCTGGAAATGAGCAGGGACAGGCGGATTAGCACCTGCTTGTGGAACTGCATTTCTCCATATTGGAGGAACTTCTATCATAGGGTAATGTTTCACTTTTTGTCTTACTGCAGGATCGGGTTCAGGAGAAGCCTGAGAAGAAAATAAAGACCGAAAGGTGACAAGTGTCCTTACGACTTTTTCAACCTCAGAACCCACAATGAGTCCCTTATCAAACGTAGCCTGTACATCTAACAGACCCTGGGGAGCGAGACCTAATTCCATATCTTCCCAACCGTTAACAAGAGTGTCACACATGACATTAAAAGCATATCTCTGTCTGGGCTCATCCCACTGGGAAAAGGTGCTCATGATATCGGGCACACTATACTGTGGACCACTTGTGATCCATTTTCGGGCAAGATTATCCAACACAGTTCGTTCGTCAGTACCTGGAAGTTGACTACGAGATTGTCTTTGAGACAAAGCAGGAGTCAGGTTAAAGGATCCAAAGAGAGGGGAGAAAAGGCCAGAGACAGTATCGACCAATCGTCTTCGAGCTGTAGGGAAATCTGACAGTAAAACGGGAGACAATGTATTAAGCACTTCCACTACCTTCATACAAAACGGGAGAAGCGAAATAGGTCGTAGGTTCTCCAGATGGGATATATGAAGGTTGACTTTCTTTTTAAGAGGAATAACCTGCGCCCTTTTCCATTCATCAATGCAATATCCCCCCCCCCCGCTGGATCCCCCTATCAACTCTTAGTATTCTAGAGGAGGGGCTTCCAGGATCTCCGGAGTGGATACCTCGTCCAACCAGGTCTCGGTTAGAAAAAGCACATCCGGCCGACTATCCATTAGGAGATCATGGATTTCCAATTTGTGCTTCTTCAAGGAGCGGCAGTTCAGCAATGTCATACTAATAATTTCCACCTCTTTCCTGGTACCCTTCGATATGAATGGATCATAGGTACATTCCATACATCGGAATGGCAGCGTTTCTGCGTGTATCCTATGCCTACATCCCTCTTTGACCCTGGGGCACATGTTAAGTAATTGTTCTCTGGTGTAATGAAGCCTGCCTAATCCCATGATGTCATATCGGGCAGGGGTTCTGGCCCCAGGCCGCATCCGGCCGCGGACGGGCGCAGACGGGCTTGCCTTTGGCGCGCCCGCTGCGCGCGGCCGCTGTCCTTCTCGCATTAAATAGGGTAGTTCAGGTCTGTGCAGGATTGGACAGCGCGACTAGAGCGCTACCCTGTTTCCTGTTGTGCCCGGAAGTGCTGGGCTGCCTCACCCTCCGCAATCAAACGCCCACAAGGACGCGGCGGAACAGGGCGGGCCACAATGCTAGCAACAGTGAATATTTGCAGTAAGTAAGACCAAAATTGGGGGCGTGGCTACGAGCCGACCGCGATGGCTGCGTAGTGAGAGAGCTCTCACACCGAGGCAGCTCCTTTGCCACTAATCCGTTACAGAATCCGCCTCCTGTGTACCACCGGCGGAAGATTCGGCGTGAGGCGCCTCAGCGACACCGACCGGCGCTTCCCCGGTCAAAATTGGACTCAGATTACCGGTGGGACGTGCGTGCTTCGGTGACGGCCCTGCCGGGTGAGAAAGCACCGGCCTGCAGTGGCGCTGCCCCCCGCCCGGAAGTAGCCGCGAGACGGGCGGCTATACCGGAAGGAGGTGCTGAAAGGGGCGATCCTCCACAGAAGTGTCTGCAGCTCTCCCACCAGTGCTGTGCCCTAGCGAACGAGGGTTCCACGACGGAGTAACCCTCCTACACGTCCAGACTGCCCTGGGGCGTGGGGCTCCGCTTGTGCGCTGTGACCGGCTCGGCGGAAGGTACGAGGCCGAGACGGGGTGAGCGGGAGCGGAGTACACCATTGACTGTTTGGGCGGTGGGGCTGAGTACTCGGCAGCAGTTGGACGCTTGGCCGCATATGCACAACAGACTGCCGGGCGGCGGACAGTGCGTCCTGTGACGGAGGGTGCGATAGCCTGGCAGTGCGGGGAAGCGTGAGGTGCCCCTAACCTCCAGGGCTGTGAGTGGCGATAATTCCTGGCACGGAGCCGGAGTCACGGACTTTTGGGCGCGAGAGCGGCACCCCCCCCTGGCCTGCGACGCAAGACTTGGTGCATCTTTGAGACCTCCGCGCCTACAGCTGCCTGGCTCTGATTCTGGCCGTGAAAGGGAGGTGGCTGTGGCGACGCCAGCCGCCTGGAGCGACACAGGAGCCTGAGTTTCGGGGTCCATCAAGGCCCCTCGCATGCTGGAAGGGTTCACTCTGACCGCTGCCCCCTGCCCAACAGCATTCTCGTGCAGCATACCCGGAGGAGTGGGAGAGCTTTCACGTTCGGCGCCATTTTCTGTCGCGAGGATCCTCTGCAGCGACCCCCCACGTGCTGACGACCTGAAGTCATGGCTAACAGAGGTCACAGAAGCGCAGCTGCACAGGCGAAGCTGGAAAAATATGCCTTTGAGAAAAGTGCCGCAACTCTCTCAGACAGTCGTCCCTCGGGGGGCAAGAGCCCGGAAGGTGAGGGGACCAAGAAAGTGACTTTAGAGGACCTGATGAGGATGCTTACGAGCGTGCAGGCGACAGTGGGAGCAATCTCGACTGATGTTGGGCTGCTGAGGGCGGATTTCCACAAAATGACGGAGCGGGTGGCCCAGGTGGAAGTGGTCACTAAATCGCTGGTGGAGGACACCTCTGAACTACAGCTGGCCACTGAGCGATTGGAGGCGATTGCCAAAAAGCTACAAGACCGCCTGGACGATCAAGAAGGGAGGTCACGAAGGAACAACGTCCGCATCCTGGGCATTCCGGAATCTGAAGGCAAACGCTCGATGGATTTGTATGTGGAGGAGCTCATCACGACAAAACTGCAGCCGAAGGGTCTCTCCCGATTCTTCTCAGTCGAAAGGGCGCATAGAGTCCCGGGGGGGACGCCAAAACCTGGGGCGGCGCCACGGCCGGTGCTGGCTAGACTATTTAACTTCAGGGATCGGGATGCCATACTCCAGTCGGCCAGGAATTCCGCCCCAATCAAAGTGCTGAACTCCACCATAGCGTTCTTCCCTGATTACACAGCTGAGGTGGCTCGGAGACGTAAGACTTTTATTGACGTCAAGAAAAGCCTGCGAGACAAGGACATACCGTACTCTATGTTATTTCCGGCACGACTGAGGGTCGTGGACAATCACAGGGCATGGTTCTTCGACACACCAGAAGCGGCGAGGGAATGGCTGGACGGATGGAGGCGAGTGGAGGCACCTAGGCGTGATGGTAGATCTCAGCGCGACAGAGGCTCCCTGCAACAATCGGGCCAGGAACCATCTCAGGGCCATAGCCAATACCTGTTTGCAGAGCCGGGTCTGGAGGAGAGAGAGTATTCCGAGGAGTGAGGGCCGACGATCGTGTGTCATGCATTGCCTGTGGACACTTGGGCCCTGTACAGGGCCGGGAGGCTGAGGTAGCTTGGAGCTGCCGTCGGGTTGGAGAGCTTCACACCCCCGACAAGCAAGTACTATGGGTTGTGATGGGACAAAGCGCTCTGCTAAGTTGGGGGAGGCGGGCGGTTTCAGACCCGTACAGCAGGGAGGCAGGGAGGGGGTTGGGGGGGTTTGGATGGTTGTTTTAGCTCTAGGTTTTTTGTTTACCTGTTGTATTGTTTGGCACAGCACAAGCTACACGGCACAGAATGGGGGCGACTTGTCCGTGGGTAACGTTGCTTCCTTAAGTTCATTCCTCCTGGACTCGTATCACACCCTGATCGATGGCGACACACTCGCAGGTTACACCTGAGTTCCCCATGACACGCCCCTCCCGCTCTCTAGCACTGACGGCACTCACTTGGAATGTTCGAGGATTGGGTGACAGGGTAAAGCGAGGCCTAGTGCTACAATATTTGAAACGCTGTAAACCGGCGATAGTCATGCTGCAGGAGACCCACTTAGTGGGCATGGCCTCCAGAGCGATGGACAGGTGGGGGTACAAATTCGTCACTCATGCAGACTTCACGTCCGGTTCTAGGGGGACTGGAATCCTTGTAAGGAAAAATTTCCCATTGGTATGCACACAAACTAAGGTAGACACTCAGGGCCGCTTCGCAGCGGTAACAGTACAGTGGGAAGGCCAGCTCTTTAATTTCGTGTCTGTGTACATCCCGCCTAACCTACACACCGAGGCTCACACTGCACTGGCATCCTTTCTCCTAGCATTACCGACGGCGACTCTGGTTTTAGGGGGAGATTTCAATGACGTTGTGGACCATACCCTTGATAGACACCCACAGGCTGCGACGGTACGGGGAGGCGGGCGACTCTCCGGTCTTATAGACGCCTTAGGACTGACGGACTGCTGGCGATACAAACACCCCCACGACAGACACTACACATACTACTCAGCTACACATAACTGCCTCTCGCCAATTGACCATGTATTCATGTCAGGTGAAGGGCTTTGCGGAGTCGAGGAAGTGGCCATCTGCCCCAGAGGTATCTCCGACCACTCCACTCTCCTGCTCACGTACACGAGCCGCCGCGCGCACAGGTGCCGTACGTTTCCGATCCATGCGAGCTATCTGCACCATGCCCCTTTGAAAAAATCACTCACCACGACTGCCGAGCGCTATTTTCAGGAGAATGTGGGTTCAGTGGACTCCCAGAGTACTCTATGGGAAGCGTTTAAAACGGTGCTGCGGGGGCAAGCGATTGCATCGGTAGCGGCCCACAGGAGAACGCAACAGCAAGAACTCAGTGCACTGGAGGAGGCCCTTACGGAGGCCATCTCTAGACAGGATTCCAATCCGTCACTGGGAGCCGCCCAGGCGGTCCGGCTGTGCCGCATAGAATGGATGGCGTACCAGAGGGAATCGGTTAGGACATCAATCCAGGCCACCCGCCATAGAGTATACGAACTGGGCGATAAAGCAGGAAAGATGCTGGCCTGGCTCGATAAAAAGGAAAGGGCGGGCAGGGTTATTGCTCAGCTGACGCTACCTGACGGACGGGCGACCTCTGACCCCGAGGTCATTGTCGGCCGGCTGGCGGACCATTACGAAGCTATCTATGCTCCTCAGGCGGGGTTCTCGACAGAGGAGGCATATGACTACATCAAGGATCTGACGATCCCCTGTCTCTCTCCAGAGGCGGCACTTTTGTTAGAGGCCGAGGTTACCGTGCAGGAAGTGAGGGACGCGACCGAGGCGTTGGCGTCTGGGAAGGCCCTGGGACCCAACGGCATCCCTGTGGAATTGTACAAACAAACGTCCCAGACGACAGCCCCCCATCTACTTAACATGCTCACGGACAGCCTAGAAATGGGCATGCTGCCGAGTGACCAGCGCCTGGCCGCTATCATCCCGATCCACAAACCTGGTAAGGTGGCAGAGGACTGCACTTCCTACCGCCCCATCTCCTTGCTCAACGCAGAGCCAAAGATCCTAGCCAAGTTGCTGGCGCTGCGGTTGGCCCCCCACCTTGCCACCCTAATACACCCGGACCAGTCCGGCTTCATGCAGACTCGCAATACCTCGCATAATTTGCGGCGTTTACAGGCGGTTCTGGCTCGCAGGGAGAGTATACGGGAACCAGCGATACTGCTCTCCCTGGACGCCACTATGGCGTTCGACACGGTGGAGTGGCCTTATCTCTTCGCAGTGCTCCGACGCATGGGCTTTGGGCCCCGCTTTTGTGCGTGGGTCCGACTGCTGTACACTGGCCCCCTGGCACAGGTTGTGGCGAACGGCCACATCTCTAGGACCTTCCCGCTTGGGCGAGGAACGAGACAGGGTTGCCCGTTGTCTCCCCTACTGTTCACATTAATCCTTGAGCCGTTGGCGATTTGGGTTAGATGGGAACCATCAATTAAGGGTATCCGGTGGTCGCCAACGTGGGAAGATCGGATATCGCTGTACGCCGACGATGTCCTGCTCTACCTCACCGCCCCACGGAAGTCGGTCCCGGAGCTGCTCAATGTCTGCGAGAAGTTCGGGAGAGTATCCGGCTATAGAATTAACTGGTCGAAATCAGTTCTTTTCGTTCTGGTTGGCCACCCCCCCCACTTCCGAGGGGATGTCCGTTGGCATACACTGCTGCCCCCTTTAAATATCTGGGGATTTACGTTACTCCTAGTCCGGACGTATTCCATGCTTTGAACCTGAGACCCCCCTGGAGCGGTTTGTTCGTGATGTCAAGGTGTGGCGCTCCCTTCCACTCACTCTTCTGGGCAGAGCCGCCCTGTTTAAAATGGTGCAGCTGCCTCGTTTTTTGTACCTCCTGGAGAATACGCCGTTTCCGGTGCCCCCCGCCTATTTTAAGGCCATCTCGGCGGCAATTTCTAATCTGCTCTGGGATGGGAAACCGGCCCGCATTGCGCAGGACAAGCTGGTGAGGGACTGGTACGATGGGGGGATAGCACTCCCTAGTATTGAACTGTATTACTGGGCTGCCCACCTTAAACAGATCAACTACTGGTTGCATGTCCCACACACGGACCCAGCCTACATGGCGGACAGGCAGGATATCGAACCCAGAGGTCTGCTGAGAAACCTATACAGTCGCACCATCCCGTCTGAGCTACAGGGCCCGACACGTCATACGATCCAACTCTGGTATAAGGCACACAGACACCTGCAATGCGCACACACTGTTACACAGATGACACCCCTATGGGACTCACATAGGTTGGGTTACATGGGCAACACCAAAGGGTTTAAGGCATGGGACGACATTGGAATTTCAGTGGTGGGGGACCTCTGGAAAAATCACGGAATCGTTGATTTTGAGTTTTTACAGTCCAAATATGGTATGGGAGAGTCCGAACGGTACAGATTCATGCAGATACGGCACGCGCTGGGGGCAGCCATTCCGGCGGGTGCGACTTTGCAGGAATCTACCCCCCTTGAGGACCGACTGCTGACCGAGCACATGCCCCAAAAAGCCACCTCGTACACATACCGGAAACTAGTTAACAATCTCCCTGACAGGTTGTCCAAGTTGCGCTCCAGTTGGGTGGCGGAAATAGGTGACCTTGATGACTCGGAGTGGCAGGAAGCTCTCTCGTCCCCATGCGAGTCGGCGATTCCCTCCAGACTTAAGCTGGTGCAACTGAAAGCCCTGCACCGTACATACTATACCAGGACGGTGCTGTATAAAATAGGAAAGGCTGATCGGGAGTACTGCCTCCGCGGATGCGGAGAAAGGGGGACGTTCTACCACACCATCTGGGACTGCAGGAGGCTGGCAGGGTATTGGACAGCGGTACTACGCACTATATCCCAGACGGTGAATGTTTCCCTGCGGCCGGACCCACGCTGCTGCTTGCTGAACGTATGGGAGGCCACGGACTTGACCCATCGACAGCGGGACTGGGTGGTGTTGGGCCTGATGGTTGCGAAGCGCAATGTGGCTAAACTGTGGGGGTCGCCTGTAGTGCCCAGACTGAGAGATTGGTGCAATGATATGGATGACGCAATGGTGGCGGAGAGGGCGGTGTTTGTCCGGAGGGGTTGCCCCAAGAAATGGGGTCTGATCTGGGGGGCGTGGAACGCATATAGAGGAAACATCTGTGAACCACCGAGAGAGGAGTTGGATGAGGGTTTGTCGGATTAAGATATAGCATGTTACTGAGGGACTGTGTGCTGATGTGATCTGCAGCCTTGGTGGATGCCTGACTAGTGCGAGAGAGGGAGGAGCCGGGAGGGGCCCTGAACTACGTCACTAATGTTACGATGATTCGATGATGGATGCAAGTCTGTTTGCCCGCGGGGAACGCTTGTGGTTTTATTCGACGGCTGTGCTCTTGTTGTTTGGTACTGTTTGGTTCTACGGTTAAAAGCAGACCTTTATGTCTTCCGACAAAAAATTGCCAAAGTAATGATGCACGCTTGGTATGATTGCCGCCGGGCCTCAGGGATGCCGGCTAAACGGCTGTGTAAACTTCCACATTCCAACTTTATCGCTGCAATGTTTGAGACCGGCCCCAGAGGTTGTAGGCGTTCAACTATGTCTTGAATTAAGTGTACAATAAAGGTCTTTTTAAAAAAAAAAAAAAAAAAAAATAAGACCAAAATTAATTTAAAAAGTAAGGCAGTTAACACAATTTATGCAAGACAATTACGCGAGTCAGCAAGTTCTCATGTGTCAATGCAGGCAGCTCTCACCGAGTGGATGCGTCTGTCTCTGCCACCGACAGATCTGCATCCACAGCGCGGCACGAGAAAACTTCCCTTTAAAGTCAGGGGCAGGACAGCACGACTAGAGCGCTACCCTGTTTCCTGTTGTGCCCAGAAGTGCTGGGCTGCCTCACCCTCCGCAATCAAACGCCCACAAGGACGCGGCGGAACGGGGAGGGCCACAATGCTAGCAACAGTGAATATTTGCAGTAATTCAGACCAAAATGAATTTAAAAAGTAAGGCAGTTAACACAATTTATGCAAGACAATTGCGCGAGTCAGCAAGGTCTCATGTGTCAATGCAGGCAGCTCTCACCGAGTGGATGCGTCTGTCTCTGCCACCGACAGATCTGCATCCACAGCGCGGCACGAGAAAACTTCCCTTTTAAGTCAGGGGCAGGACAGCACGACTAGAGCGCTACCCTGTTTCCTGTTGTGCCCGGAAGTGCTGGGCTGCCTCACCCTCCGCAATCAAACGCCCACAAGGACGCGGTGGAACGGGGCGGGCCACAATGCTAGCAACAGTGAATATTTGCAGTAAGTAAGACCAAAATGAATTTAAAAAGTAAGGCAGTTAACACAATTTATGCATGACAATTGTGCGAGTCAGCAAGGTCTCATGGGTCAACGCTGGCAGCTCTCACCGAGTGGATGCGTCTGTCTCTGCCACCGACAGATCTGCGTCTGTGTTCATAGTACTGGGCCATTTGGAGAATGGCCGCCGGTTTAGATGGTGCCCAACTACTTTCGCTAGTCTGTAATTTCTGGGATACCTCCGGCAGCAGTCCTTTGACGTAATTTTGCACAAATAAGTGGTGTCGGGTTGCAGTGGACATGTCCTGTCCACTGTAATCAGAGAACACTGTTTCGAATCTCGAGAAATACTCGGAGACATCCTCCTGTGGTTTCTGGCGGCACGCGGTTACTATGGACCAGTCTATCTTTTTCTCCGGTATCAGTGTTTTTACCTTCTGCACTATTTTGTCAGGGAGGTCCAATATAGCTTTAACCGGTTTTTGACCACGATTCCGCTGTTTGTCTAATGTGCTGAGTTGTTTCCAGGTATGACCGAGCAAATCTGTGTGGTCTATCTTCCTAATCTGCTTCCACACATTGGCTGGTAAGCGTAACCCGAAGAACAAGTCGATGTCAGCAAGTGTCATTATTGTGGACCCCAACGTGGTACCTCGATCTGTGTAAAAGGCGGTGGGATTCTTTCGTAAATCCGGCAGAGATTTACGGAACGTCAGGATGTCCTGTCTGTCCCATGGCTGATACACCCAATTGTAGACCACCCTCCCTTTAGCGTCCTGATGATTTATGTTGTCATTAGTCCCTTGTCCCCTAGGGGGAACCCAATACGGGCGGCTTCCTTCATCGGCATCATGTTATCTAACTTCTCTACTGGGGGTTTTACTAGCTTCGATGTCCTGTCTGTATCTATCTGCCCTTGTTCTAAGAGGTGGCGGAATACTTCTAACGTGGATAAAAAGAGTTCTGCCACATCGTTGTCGTTTTTGTCTCCGATGTTAACTTTTCTGTAGAGAGTCATTAGGCTCCCGGGCCCTACATCCTGATATTTCTCTTCATAGGCAGTAAGTGCGTAGTAACAGAAGCGCACAATGAAGAATCATTTGTGGTTCTCGACATATGAATTGCATATGTCAGTCACATACTCTTCCGTTTCTCTTCTCTCCACGAGGGTTTTGATTATCTTGTCAATGTTTGCCCGCTCGTGCGTACTTAATCGTGGGACCCTGGGTGACTTTTTTTCTATTTGATCCTATTTCTACTAATGCGTTTGTTGATGAGGCACTCGGTGCAAGTGGCTCGACTGGGGCGGAAACGGTTGTGGCATCTCCGTTGGTACCTTGGTGTTCTTGGCGTTGTACTACGGGATGAGTTGGGGCATAAGGAGGTGGCTGTAGATGATCGGGGGGCCTTACAAAAGGTCATCATTTATTCTCTGTTTAGCCGGTAACTCGGGGTAAAGAGTTGAAGGTATTCTAACAGGGTACTGGCCTGATATTTTTGATTCTTGTTCATTTTTATCGTTTTCCCTTTCTTTTATTTCACCTTCTAACCTTTTACAGGTCTGGTAAGCTGACTTTCGCATCTCTTTATCCTGCCTGGCTTCGTCTCTTTTCTTTCGTTGAGTTGATTCTTTTCGCCAGAGGCCAAAGCTGTCAAGCATGGCTGGCGTAGCTTTCTTTCTGTGGAGCGCTATTTCTAATATTTCTATTTTAGCGAGATCAAAAGATCCTGTCAGTGGCCACTGATTTACCCGGTCCTTCCCAGTGTATTTGTGCCACAGTTTCCTATAAACAACGATGGATACTCCATATTTAACATACATGTCCTTGTTAGGGGTGCCCTCCGGCGGTGCTGGATGACTGACCTCTAACAAACGGTCCGGTCCAAAACAATCAAACAATTTTGAGAAGACAGGCATGACGTACAAGCGGTCAATATAAATATCTCAATAGGTCGTGGACAAAGGTCCGCACTACCTGCCGTTCGCTGCCTGCAAAGAGGGAAATATTCCTATTCTACGTTGTTTGCAAGCAGGGAATGTCTCAATTACTACCAATAACTTCAAGAACGGAATACTAGTATTCGACCAAACAATTTCAATACAATCAGACAGTCAATTTTGTCGTATTTCACGACCTTACCCGGACCGTATGGACAGTTTTTCGTCTTCCCCTTCCAGCGCCTGGTTGTCCTCTCACTCCAATATCGATACGGTAATCCTTTAGGGTCCCAGTCAGGACCGCAGGTCACTCGAGAGAGAGGTCCGCTCGAAACTGGTGAAGTTCAAGTTGATCGGCAGCCAGACGAGGGTCCTCTCAAGGCAGGTTAACCCCAATCGGTTAGTTGTTCACTCCGTCGTTGGGACCTCTCCTACTTGGACCGGCGAGTCGCTGATGGGCCCCACATTTGGGACGCCAATTGATGAAAAGCAGCCCCCTTTGAGACCCCCGAAGCTGCTTGGCTTATCACCTTTAATTCACGTTCGATTCTATTAAAATAACGAGGCAGGCGCTGGGAACCGGAAGGCAAGAACGAGGTTTATTTACTCTAGAGGAGAGCACGTCTACCGCAGACACCGGGATGTCTCTCAGGGAGGTGTTCTAACTTCAACTCTTCAACAGGCTACTTTTATACAGTGTTTCGACAATACAATCTTTATGAGCAGTGTCATGTAAGCTTGGTACCCCGCCCGGACAAGATGTCATACATTTCGGACAAGTTGGTTCGTACCCTCCCAATCATAAACAGTCGGACATATGATGTTTATCAGGCAGCTGGCCTTTGCCTCAGGGTCAGGATCATGTGAGACTGGTCAGGGTTTAACATCCTTTACTGTTGATAGGAAAACAAGTTCCATTGTCCATCGGGAGGTGCATTCTTTGGGGTGCAATAAACCAGGTTAGTGCGGGACCTTTTGGTATCTACAATCTTTGGTTACATGCACAGGGATGGGGAGGAACAAGGAATGCAGAGGTTTGCGGCGGCTATAGAATGTCGTTCTTAAGCTAACATCAAACGTGGGCATGTCGGCTAGATTATGACCCTTAGCACACATACCGAGTCGGTCAGAAGGTTATACAGATACTTGTGGAAGTGCAGGTGAAACAGGGGTGAACAACAGAACACAAAATGGTCGTGGTCGATCAAAATGGCTGCAGCCTATGGGTGCGCAAAAAGGGGGCCATCGGGCAAGATGGCGCAAGTAATGTTAACAATTATCGGCCCAGGTTTCACAGTACCTGCCTTTTATCTTCATTTTGTTCCACAAGGATAGGAAGGAGATTTTTTTTAACATTGGCAACGATCTGGAGCGTACCTTGCTAAAGATTATCATCGTTGAATTTACATGGATTATTCGACAATTTCATTTGAGGATGTGCTTTTGCATTTGTGGAAGTAATTGGCTGTTGGGATATTGGCAAACCCTTTCCTGTGGAATAACCCATATTATTGGATACTGTAATTCCTTCTAACGACCACACGCTACTCATTTTACAAGAGTCTCGCATTTTGATTGGTTGTTAGTCGGAAGAAACGCCTCCACATAAGAAACCAACAGTAATACTGGGTAAACTTGACGTGTTTGGCTACGCTGAAAATACAAGTTGTAAAACCCGGTTTTAGCGCGATCAGCTGAGGAACTTGCAGCGCGAACCTGGCGATCTCAGAGCCAGTTGTGAGTATTCAAACGCGATCAGCTGAAGAACTTGCAGCGTGAACCTAGCGATCTCAGAGCTGGTTGTGAGTATTCATCTGTGACACGTACACACATATACTCGCGTGTAATACCTTCTCATTCTGTTTACATCAGTATCATCTGTGACACGCACACAGTTTAAACTTTAAAACATATTTTATTTTTATTTTTTAGCAAGACAGATTAAATAAGGCGTAAATAAGCATGACAGGAATTCAACCTCCTCCAGCATTTCTTATATTACCAGAGGAACCCCAGATTGAATGGGATATATGGGAGGCAATGTTCCTTGCATATGTAGATGTTCTTGAAGGAGAGGAATGTGAACTAGATAGAAAACTAGCTTTACTTAAACATTGTCTTGGAGGCATAGCTCTTAAAGAATATAAAAACCTACCTCCTTTGAGTGTTACTTCTAATTTAAATGTTTACCAAATTGCTTCTAAGCAACTCTCTATTCGATATGGAAAAAAAATATATATGGTAACGGAAAGATTCAAATTTTATTCAAGGAAACAAAAAAATGACGAATCCATTGACAACTATGTATCCGCATTAAGAGCTCTAGCAGTCACTTGTGATTGTGAACACATCAACTATGACCAAGTTTTAAGAAATAAGATTCTTATGCGTACTAACTACAAAAAAATACAACAAAGATTGTGGACTGCTTCTGATATGTCTCTCAATGCAGCCATTGAAATAGCAAAATCTACTGAACACTCAGAAAAGTTTGTAGATGAGATCAGGTCATGAGATAAATCCGATGTGCATATTGGTAACAAAGAATATGACAAACAAAAAGATTCTGATAAACAAAAAAAGTTTATAAACCAAAGGAATGAATCTTATTATAAAACAGAAATAGATGGCAAAAACCTGCCCCAAGATGGAACAGTGTTTATTGTTTTAGATGCGGTAGCAGCTATCACTTAGGGAACTCAAAGTCATGTCCTGCTTTAGAGAAAGTGTGTGCTAGATGTAACAAGAAAGGACATTTTCCTAGAGTGTGTAGATCTGCTCCAAGGAGAGTTAATGTCATCCAAGAACATGAAGAGCTAAGTGACTGTGACTATGATGTTAATACCATACTTTGTGTAACCAAATAAATAAGTACTAAGAAATTTCCTTCATGTGATGTTACCATCAATGGAATTTCCACAAAAGTTTTAGTGGATTCTTGTTTGTGGTATACCATCTTACCTCACACTTTAGTCAAGTCTAACTGGCCTGACATTGAGCTTTTACAACCTGACATTTCGCCAAGTGGTTACACCAGTCACAAGCTACAACTTAATGGGTATTTCATAGCAGACTTGACTTTTCATGAATGTAGCACACGAGGAAAAATGTATGTCACAAGAGTAGGAGAATCATTATTAGGTTGGCTCCATCAGGAGAAACTAGGTATACAACTAGATCCTAATGCTGATCCACCTGTATATTCTATTGATACAATTTCCACAATTTCTGTTTCAACTAAGAGTAATGATTTTTCCTTGGTCTCTAAGATTAAAGAAGTGTACCCTATATTATTCAGTGATAAACTGGGTCAGTACAGAGGTTTTGAACATCGCATAAAAGTACATGCCAATGCCTTACCTGTTCGCCATAGGGTTAGGAATGTTCCTTTATCTTACAGAAATAAGCTAAAATATATGTTCAATGATATGTGTAACAAAAAGATAATTGAACCTATAGAGTCATCCCCTTGGGTTTCGCCAGTAGTGATTTCTGTTAAATCTGGGGGTGATCTTCATTCGTGCATAAACTTGCACAGTTAAACAGTGCTATTTGTGTAGATTCTCACCCTCTTCCCAATTTGCATGATATGGTGTCTACATTGGCTGATGCACAGGTATTTTCATGTTTGGATCTTGCAAATGCATACCACCAAGTCGTTCTCCATGAGGAGTCAAGAGACCTGACCGCATTCTTAACACCAGAAGGACTATATAGATTTTGCAGGGTGCCTTTTGGTTTAGCTAGTGCCACAGTAGTATTTCAAAGGTTAATAAAGGAAACTTTGAATGGTCTCACTGGAGCGATAGCATTCCAAGATGACATCTTGGTTTTTGGTAAAGATGATGATGAACATGACAAGAATTTAATGAAGGTGCTGAATGCATTATCAAACAAAGGTTTAACAATCAATCAATCAATGAAAACTTTATTTGGATAACAAAGTATCCATAAAAGTACAAATACATAAAAGAAACATAAAAGTCAAAAAAACAGTTAAAAAAGAAGCATCGTAGATTCACAAAATACATACAGGTCCACAAATCAAACATAGTCAATCTAGCTCGAACAACTGTACGCAAAAAGTGCCAGTGCGAAATATGAGTTCATCATTGTCCATAGTTAATATAATTAAATATGCATGTTCCAAGCTAATAGGCTTTAATTTTTTTAAATACGGAGTTAAAAACCCTTTAATATATTTCATATAAAATTTACAAAAGAATAAAAAGTGCAACGCAGATTAGCCACTCAATCCGTCACACGGGCAGGGCAAGGAATCAAGTTCTTTCTGGTGACCAAGGGGAAAACAAAGTGCAAATTTAATTGAACCTGCCCTCAAGCGGAATAATAAACCCCGCACCCAGTGGCTCATTGGAAGTGTCAAATAGTGGGACATGGGCAAAGTTAAAAATCAATGGCCAGATATGTAGAAGGTGCTGAATTGTGCCTTTATTGTCGGCATTCTTTCTGAGACGCCTGATTGCTGTCGGGTGGAGCCGCTTTGACCCTGTCCCTGCGGGGAGGTCGCAGGCTCATCGGGGCGCTGAGTGTGCCCTCCGGAGCAGCGCCTGTCAGCGCGCTGGCTCCGCGTGTGAGAGAGAGACGGTGGAGCGCTTTCAGCGCGAGTGTAGCGGTGTTGCCGCTTGACTTGTTTCTTCATTATTTTCATTTTGCTTGGGTGCCGGTACCAACCCGCCGACGGCGGGGAGTGTAAATCACTACCTTGGAGCGCGTGGCCCCCCTCATTGACCTCAAGTGCTCGGAGCCTTTTAGTTTCACTTTTCAGGAAGGTTTCGACGTGCGTAGCCCAATTGGGCTGGTTTTGGGTAGGATTGGGCTACGCACGTCGCTACTGCCCGTTTTTTAGGTTAGTTTAGGGATTCTCTGGCTGCCTTCCACCGGAGGCAGGTTGTGACGCTTGGCTGGCTGGAAAAACTTGCTGGGCCTAGAGGGTGCACACCTCTTTGGACTATTATTGTGTGTTATTAGGGTTTTGGCTCCAATCTACGCCTGTGGGCTGCAATAATTGTATACAGCCTTTGGCTGAGGAGCAAGGTGCCTGGCTACCCAATTTTTCCTGTGCTGTGGGTTGGCTCCCCCCTTTTTACTCCTCTGATATTTTGCTCTTGTCTGATCAATGAGCAAGTCTATGTACAAGTTTGGCGCCACCATGGAGGACTGGGTGACTTATGAAGAGGATGATGTCTATGGAGAAGAAGTGGTTACCCCTTCTGTTGAGGAAAAGATTGTTGAGGCCCTGGATGCTTCTGTCCAGGATTCCGTCAACAAGGCCCTGGAGAAGGCAGTTCCTGGAACTGTTCAGCAGGCTTTGGCTAGTGCTCTGAAGCTAATCACTAAACAACTGGAGAAGTTTGCTAAAAGACATGGTTTTACATCATCTGATAATGCAAAGAAAGGCGCAGCTGCCTCTGAGACGCCTTCTGAGGCTTGGCCTCATTCCTACTCAATGTCCTCTCTGCCTGCTCCAGATGCTGTTAAGAAATCTCAGGTGCCGGACACCGATACTGACACGGACACTACTACCACTGATACTTCTGATGAGTCTCCCCCTAAGAAGCGGGTTAAGAAGTCCAAGAATGTGGAATCTGCCCAGTCTTTGTCCACCCCCTTTACCTTCGACCCGACCAATATTGTTCATCCCCGGTCTTCTGATTGGCTCCCGGCGCCAGAGGTCGCGGCCTATATTCATGACAACCTCCGCAAAAGCTTCGACAAAGAGGTCAGGAATAGGCTCCGTTCAGAGTGTCCTCGCCCGGACATTACCAATAAGGTGGCGGAAACTCCCGATATTGACCCTAGCATGCTGACTTTCCTTAAGAAGTTCGCGAAGGACCCTAAGAAGGGTATCGACCGAGGGGCTGCCAGGACAAACTCCTGGATGTGGTCGGCCCTTTGGCCAAAATCTTGGAGATGGCCTTGGAGTCCCAGGAATCGGGTTCGGCTATGGATCCACATGTTCTGGCGGGCTGGACCCAGAGGGCTATCTGCCTCTTGGGCAACGCAAACTGTGCAATTTCCACTGAGCGTCGCAAGTCCCTCCTCATGAGGATGGATACCAATCTTACAGAGCTTGCCACAGCAGAGCCAGGTCCCCTGGCGGATGGCAATTTATTTGGCGACCGTTTCATCAAGGATGTAGCGAAGTATGTGGGCACTTTCACCACTTTGGATAAGGCTCAATCAGGTATCAAGCGCGCCCTGCAAGCTGGTGTTTTTCACAGGGCCAGACGAGGCCGGGGACGCTCATTTGGCCGTCAGACATCCCAAGGCCCTCATAGAGGCGACTTTGGACGTGGTAGAGGCGAGTGGGACTCCACCAGAGGGAGAACGTTCTACCCTACCAGGCAGTGATTCAACAAACGCCGGTTTAACAGAGGCTCTTACCGTGGTGGTTTACAAGCCTCAGAATCAGGAGGTGAGTGCTCCAGATATTTTCCCGTTTCCTCTGGGGGGTCGTATTCGTCATTTCTTTCACAATTGGTTTCAATTGTCTCAGGACGCATGGGTCTTGGAGACTGTTCAAGGTTTTCATCTGCATTTCTTTCAGGTCCCCGTGCAAGGCAGGTATCCTAGACAGCTGTTTTTTCCCAAGCAGAGTGTGCTTTTATCGATTCAGAAATAGGAGAATTGCTGCGGAAACACGCGATAGCACGCTGCGACGCGGGCCCTCGCGGTTTCTGCAGCAATATTTTTCTAGTGCAGAAGAGAGGTGGCGGTTACAGGTTGGTACTGAATTTAAAGATCTTCAATCAGTATATGGTGTACAAACACTTCAAGATGGAGGGCATCCATCTGTTGACGGATTTGTTGAAACAAGGGGACTGGATGGTCCGTCTGGACCTGAAGGATGCCTATCTGTCTATTCCGATTTTTCAGCCCCATCGGAGGTTTCTGCAGTTCCAGTGGAGGGATCGCTGGTACGAATATTTGGTCCTTCCTTTTGGTCTCTCGTCAGCTCCATGGTGCTTCACCAAGATGCTGAAGCCGGTAATCGCGTATCTCAGGGAGCAGGGGCTCCGGATGATAGTCTACCTAGACGACATCCTAATCATGGCACAAACGCAGGAGGTGCTGTTGCATCACCTGCGTATGACCATTGTTACGCTACAAAACCTAGGGTTTGTCATCAACGAGAAGAAATCGGTTCTCTGTCCAACCCAGTCAATAGAGTTTCCGGGTTTCGTCATCGACTCCCTGGGGGCTCAATTGCGTCTCCCACGGTCAAAACTGCGTGACATTCAGAAAGAGTTGCGCGTCCTGTTGTCCAAGCAGAGTGTGACGCTACATGCTATTGCCAGGGTGGTGGGCCTCCTGGCATCCTCAGTTCAAGCAATATTTCCGGGTCCTCTTTATTATCGGGCCCTTCAGAGGTTGAAGACCCGACACCTACAAGAGGGTCTTTCATACACGGATCTGGTTCCTCTATCTTCGGAAGTTCGTCAAGAACACCTGTGGTGGCTAGGTCACTTGGAGGCTTGGAACGGGCGGGCCGTCTTCGGCTCCGTTCCCGAGGTAATCATAGAGTCCGACGCCAGCCGTTGGGGCTGGGGAGCGCGTTGTGGAAACGTTTCCACTGGCGGCAGGTGGTCTCTGCAGGAGCTAGAGCTGTACATAAATTGTCTCGAGATGCTCGCCGGTTCGTTCGCAGTCAGGACTCTGGCACCCAAGAAGGTGTCCTGTTGCATCCTGCTCAGGATGGACAACGTGTCAGCGGTCCGATACATCAACAGACTGGGGGGGCACAAGATCCTCCATGTTAATAGAGATAGCGAAGGATTTCTGGCATTACTGCCTGGCCCATCAGATTTCGGTCACGGCCGAGTATATGCCGGGTCAGTCGAATGTGGTGGCGGATTGGCACTCTCGCCACCTGAAGGATTACAGCGACTGGCAACTCCAGCCGCAGGTGGTTCAATGGTTGCAGAGGATATGAGGGATGTGTCGAATCGATCTGTTTGCATCCCGACTGAACCGTCAGATGCCTCTGTTCTTCAGTTGGAGGCCAGATCCGTTGGCTTTTGCGACGGATGCTTTCTCTCAGGACTGGTCTCAGTCACTGAATTATGCGTTTCCCCCCTTCATCCTGATTGTCCGGGTGTATTCTAGGGTGTTACGTCAGAAGGCGGAGTTAATTTTAGTGACTCCCCTTTGGAAGTCGCAGCCGTGGTTCCCGAGCATCTTGGAGCTGTGCTGCGATCTTCCCAGGAGGATCCCGGATTCTCCGACGATGCTCCAGGGCCCTCAGGGAGAGATGCATCCCATGGTATTGTCGTGGCATCTAGCTCTGATGGCCTGGAGACTTTCAGGAAACGTTGGCAGCTGCCAGAGTTTTCGGAACAAGCTTCGGCCTTCATCGACCAGGCCTGGGCTCCCTCCACCAGGAAGCGGTATGCTTCCGCCTGGAAGGGCTGGGTACGTTGGTGCGTGGAACAACACGTGGATCCCGTGGGGGCAGGACTTCCCTGCATTGTAAACTTCCTTTCCTCCAAAGCGTCGGAGGGCTTAGCTTATCGTTCTGTGAATAACTTCCGTTCCGCGATTTAGGCGGGACACTCCCAGATAGATGGGAGGCCGGTAGGTGTGCATCCTATGGTATGTAAGCTCTTAAAGGGGATTCGTGTTGCGAATCCGCCTCGACCAAAATGCACGTCCTTGTGGGATGTTTCTCGGGTACTCGATTTCCTTGCGGCATTGGCCCCATAATGATCTATTGTCTAGGAAACAACTTTCGGCTAGGCTTGCCATGTTGTTCTGTCTGTCGGCTTGCCGACGTTCCTCGGATGTGAAGGCTCTGGATATTACGGGTAGAGTATTCACCCCGGAGGGGGTTTCTTTTAATATTACGGCCAGGACCAAGACTATGTCTAAGAGTGTTGATTATTTTGCCTTTCCCAGCAACACCAAGCTTTGTGTGGTGCATTGTCTTAAAGCGTATGAAGAATGTACAAAAAAATTCAGACCTCAGGGTGTTTCGCAGCTATTGATTGCTTTACAGAGACCATTCAGACCTGTTACTGCGGCTACTATAGCCAGGTGGTTGAAATATGTTATGCAGGAGGTGGGTATTGATACCCAGGTGTTTGGTGCACATTCTGTTCGGGGCGCCATGGTGTCTAAGAGTTTTATGTTAGGCTGTACTATTCAAGATATAATGCATTCAGCTGATTGGTCTTCAGAATCTACTTTCAAACAGTTTTACTACAAACCGGTGGGTGATGTTTCCTCTGTGGTGTTTCAAGAGCGTTAAACTAGCATAATACGAAGCCTCCGGTCCTGTAATAGAATAAAAAATTAGCTAGCTATCACGCCAAGAATTTTCAATTCTATTAAGGACACAGAGGCGAGGATTATCCCACCCGGTTGTATTACATGCATTGGAATATTTGCCCACCCATGTTTATAGTCTGTTCATGCAGATTTTACGGGCATTATTTTTCTCATTCTTCCAGGTTCTGAGAAGAAGATGGACTGAGTACATGTCTGGTTAAGGAATTCTTTCCTGTTGGCTGTTCTTTCATGTTGGAGGCTGTTATGTTGGACTTCAGTTATTTATGGACTTATGTTCGAAGCAAAGAAAGAGGAGGATATCCGGGAATGACCAGGTCTTATGGACTATTGCAAGAAGTGATGTGTGTTTAGCATCATGGGAAATGTAGTTTGTTTTGGTACAACTTAAATTTCATTGGCTGCTGTGTTTGTTGCATATTAAAGAAAGAGAAGAATAATCCTCGCCTCCGTGTCCTTAATAGAATTGAAAATTCTTGCCGCGATAGCTAGCTAATTTTTATTCTATGCTAAATTCATTCCAAATTATGCAACTGTGATTGAACCGTTTAGGAATCTCCTAAAGAAGAATGCCAAATACATTTGGACTGATACTATGACAGCAACTTTTAGCAATGTGAAGGAGATGATTATCAAGGCTCCATGTCTTAAACCTTTTGTTATTGGTAAACACTGTATTGTAATGGTGGATGCAAGCAATTGTGGTTTAGGTGCAGTACTGATCCAAGAAGAATGGGGTAAGGAATGGATTGTAGCATATGCCTCAAGAACGTTAAGGGAATCAGAACGTCATTATTCGGTGATTGAAAGAGAGCTATTAGCATGTGTTTGGGGTGCTGAGCATTTTAGACCATTCTTATGGGGTACAAAAGTCACTATCAAGTCTGATCACAAACCTCTAGTGCACATCTTATCACCTGGTGGAGGCCGTACACTATCATCAAGATTAGCTAGGCTTTCATCAAGATTACAACATTTTCAATATTCATTAGAATATGTACCTGGGAAATCTAATGTCCATGCTGACTGCATGTCAAGACTTCCTCCCCCATATAAATATTCAGACAGTGTTGACGCTGGTGAGTGTGAAGTAGCACATGTTGTATGTGATGTGAATTTGGTGTTTGGCGAGAATTCTGTGGTGCACGAGCAGATGTGGAATAAGGAAATGGATAAAGATCTGGAACTCAAAGAGGTAAAGAAGTTTATATTAAATGGTTGGCCAGAAGAGATAGAATTCATAGGGAGTTTAATGAGTTATTATAAGATTAAAGATGAATTGGCCATAGAGAATGGAATTATTTTAAGGGGAGATAAATTAATTCCACCTTTTGGTCTCAGAAAGATGTTTGTTGATTTTGCTCATGGAGGGCATTTTGGCATTTCTACTACTAGAAGACGTTTAAAAGATAATTTTTGGTGGCCAGGAATTGACTCATTTGTTGAGCACCAAGTGCGACTTCGCAGATTGTGTACTAATAGTGATAAGTCAGCTAAAGCCTTATCAACTTCTCCGCAACCAGTAGATTTACCTGTCTCACCATGGAATAAACTTGGAATTGATATTATTGGCCCATTTAATATATCACCACAACAATATTCATTTGCCATTGTACTTATGGATTATTTCTCGAAATGGCCAGAGATTAAGATGGTTAGGGAAGTTACTTCTGATACAATCATACAATTTTAGAATGAAATCTTCTGCAGGGAGGGTATTCCTCAGGAGTTTGTTACAGATAATGGGCCGCAATTTATTAGCAAACAAGTGGAGAATTACTTAACAAGATGTGGCATAATTCACAAAAGAATTGCAGTGTTCCACCCAGAGGCCAATGGTCAAGTTGAGAGATTCAATAGGGATGTTAAAGAGGCAATCCAGTTAGCTGTTAAAGGTGGGAGTGCGTTGGAATAAGGCTCTTCAATCCATGTTGCTCTCCTATAGAACAGCTCCTAATGCAGTTACTCTACTGTCTCCCTTTGAATTATTGATGGGGCGTAAACCTAGTACGAAGTTAGTGCCATGGTGGTTGTAGAACAAGGACAAAACACGTACTGTGTTTGCTGAAATTGATTTTAAAGAAATTCGTAGGAAAGTTGAAGCATATAAAATGAATATGAAGAATGATTTGTTGAAGAATAAGACTGTGAGGGATGTTTCTGTTCAGGTTGGAGATTTAGTACGTTTGAAGAAAGGTACGTTTGTACATAAAGGGTTAACAAAATGGTCTGATCCTATGGAAGTAGTTGAAGTATTCAGAAATGCAGTACGAGTGGAAGATGGGAGTGTTTGGAACTTTAGTAGAGTATCTAAGTTTAAAGGCAAGAAAGAACCTTGTGATGATAATTCCTCAAATGTATTTTTAGATGTTACAAATGAAAGCATGAACACTTCAAATCCTACTACATCTCCTAACGAACCTTGTGTTTCTGCTTCCGCATGTTCAACAAAAAGCACGAGTTCTGAAGTTACCTATCAAATTTAAGGTTTTTGTGCTCACATAAAAAATATATATATAAAAGGAGGGAGGTGTGTAGTATCTTGTTATTCAAAGTTGACATGAGCGCACTCTCGCGCATGTCAACTTAGAATAATATTCTCGTGGCATGATTACTTTTGAATGTTGCCGCGTGTGCTGTGCATCGTGGATAGCCGCCCGCGTGACATGTATGTGTTTGAATTGTGAGCTGGAGATATATGCGTAGAGGGTGGTGGTTACTGGCATTCTTACTCCGTACCTGACTTGTCTTAGATGTGAAATAAACGTCTCTACACGTACCTGCGTTTTACCTTAATTTTGTTCCACAAGGATTGGAAGAAGAGTTTTTTTAACACAATTCAAAACAAGGAGCCTTATTGGCATGATAAGTCAGACAAGCATTGGCAGCGTAATTACTTGGGATGCTAAGAATATTGCAGTCTAGCCAGAAGCATTTTAGTTTCGGGATATGTTGAAATCGGTGTTGTTTATTTCCCATTAAATATATTTTGCTGCCCACTCTCGGGTTTTTTTTAGTACGATGCGCTTTTTTTACGTTTCTCGTTTCTCAAAAATGAAGAGAGACGCTTGTTTCGCCGTTTTTCCTCCCATGAAGCCTCCTTCTCATCTGTGCAGCGGGCTCTTAATGTATTCGTGTGCAGGGCTATGTGGAAAACGCGCCTCTCTCATCCATCATGGGTCCTACTGTCCTACTGTGGCACGTTCACGTGCGGTGTGTGCCGTCCAGTCGCGGTTTTCAGCCCCTCTTCCTCTTTCTGCGTTTGCTAAGCCCTGCTCTTCACGTGTTTCGCCACAGTGGGGTACTGTGCAAGCCTGCAATTCCGAGCGAGTAGTCTGTAACCTTCTGCTTGGATGTACCCGCTGAATTACAGTTTTCCCACTGCCACAATATTTCACTTTGTCGGTAATTGTTTTGCTTTGGCGTCACCTGTCTGATTTGTTACACCAAGAAGTACTTTGTGCAATGCCGGCGAGGAGCTGATAAGATTATCTGTAGGTATTCGGCGGCCCTTTTTTGAGAACTTGCTCGGAACAGACCTCGGCAGAACAACGACACCGCATACCTATTTCTAATGTACAGCATATGGCGCTGTTCAGGTGAAGAGCGTGCTCCTCGCTGAAAAAGTGCTTCGACGCCTCGCAAGGGGACGTAAGCGCTATATAGATGCAATTACTCTGCTGAAATGCGGTGCTACAAGTGTATTCGTGAAAAGTAGGTACAGTGCATGTTGACACACAGTAAACCCATTTCTGAAATCAGTCCAACTTTTCTTTACGAACCATGACGTCGTACTCACGTCATTTTCTACAGAATTATTCATATGCGTCATTAGCGATGTATATTCACGTGGTACCCTTTGGGAAACGCATGTCCAAGTTAAGCACGAGCCTCGTTAAGAAACGGCCAGACATCTCATACATGTATTTATTTATAAAGTTGTATATAGCTATCGCACTGTAGATACAGGGAAGCGCTGGTTTGAATAAAGGGCTCTCTCGCCCTCCAGTCAGAGACCCTCAAGGGCCACGAGGGACCCTCGCGCCTTTCCTGCTGTCCGGGCCCTCGTGCTTTCACTTGTGGGGACTTCCTTTTGGATGTTTGGTTGAGGGCCGGGGATAGAGGATGAGGGCCCTCGGAGGCCCCAGGGGCCCAACCCCACCAGGCGCTCCTGACTGTACGTGCTCAAGACCCACTAGACCTGGGTTGGGAAGAAGCAGCCGCGTCTACCGGTGTACCACGCTGTGCTTCAGGGGTGACCGGAGCATGTGAGAGCTGCATCGTGCCCACCATAAAAGCATGCCCCCCCTCCCCACCCGCTCCATCCCGCTCCAATAAATCGGCTTACAGAGGAGAGCACAGGAGGCTGCCGCGGATTAGAGGAGAGTCGCCGAATATCCAGCTGCGGCGGGCGGGGCGTGGGGGGCCGGCGACGGGCGAGCGCGAGAGACGAGCGCGAGACGCGCAGGGAGAGCAGCGCGAGAGAGCGTGCGAGCGCGAGACAAGCAGGGAGAGAGCGCGAGCGCAGCGCCTCAGGACGCGGCTCTCCACGGCAGGTGCAGCCGCTCGCGCGCCCGCGTCACGGCTCTGAGGGAGGCGGCCGGAAGGGGTCGCTCGCCCTCCCCGACGCCCCCTGCGCTCGCGCGCTTGTGTGTGTGGAGGGTTCATGTAGCACCAGCGGCCGAGGCGCGCGGACCCGGTGCCACCGGAGAGCAGTGACGGGAGGCGGGGGTCCGAGGGCAGCGGTGAGACAGACACCGCCGGGTGCGGAGAGGATACCGCCGGCACGCGCCCGCCAGGGAGCACCGCACCGCTCGCGGGCAGGATACCACAAGAACATACTGCGGACCATACACGCCGGTCAGATTGTACCGTATTCTCGGACACTATACCGCCCGTGGGCAAGATACCACCGGGAGCACTCACCGAACTTGAAGGAGCCCAGGGTGAAAGGGTCAGGAGGGCGCAGGAGCGAGTGTGTCTGGTCTGCAACGAGGAAATAGTTTCGAAGAAACGAGAGTGGAGCGCTGGGGTGCAATAATACACGAATACCACAGTACTCTCCTCTGGAGGGGGGTGCAGAGGACGCCGTGGAGGATTAGTCACCCACCACCAAGACCCGCCCGCGTGTGTGCCCGGCGGAGGGTGCTGTGTGCACCGCGGACATGCACTGCGGCCACGGAAGTTTTCTTTGGGAGGAAGTAGAAAGCGCCTAGACGGGTTTGTGGCGCTCGAAGAACACGAGATTGAGCCACAGCTTCAGTGGGAGCCACACAGTGGTGGTCTTGGGCAGTGCTGTTTATCCCGGGGAGCTGCTGGTTTTTGGGAACAGCTCTGAAGCGGTTTCTCCTCCTCGCCGCCTTCTGTGGGTGCTCAGGATGTTCCCGGGGCTCTTTCGTCGCCCGACGGCGCCCCTCAGCGGCTGGCCTTGCCAGGCGGGCCGCCCGGTTTGATGCCCATGGAGCGGCGCTCCCCCGGGGTAGGATGGGAAACATGAACTTCTTCTGGGTCAGCTTGCTGCTGCTGGACCTGCTAGACCTGGTACTCGGTGAGTCCAAGCGCGTTCCGGGAGTCAGGTGTCACACCTCCTCCAGAGCCCACTTCACCTAAACTCGTCCCATGAAGCATCTTAAGCTCATGGACACCTGATCCCACTTCACGGTGCTCATCTTCAACCTTCCCCACTGCTCCCACCCTCCCCGCCAAAGCCATATTCATTCTACCCTAGCATCCTACTCCCTCTTCTAAACATTTCCAGAGCACTTCATTCTACCAGTCCTCAACCCTCTCTTACCCCCATCTTCGTCAACTCCTACCTGTCACCAAAACGCATCTTCAACCTGCCCAAACACTACTCACTTACTTAACCCATCATCAGTCAACCCCTACTTCCAACCTCTTACACAAGTCAATCTACAGCCTACCCAAGATCTAAGCCCTACACCATTATCCAGCCTTTTACCCAAACCCATTAACCTGCTGCTGCTTCCTATCCCTCACCAAAACCACATTTCTGCCCTCTTAGTCTTTTCCTGCCCTCTGCCCCTGCACCCAAACCTGCATTTTGCCTACCTCCTTATTCCATCTACTTATCGATACCCTCTTCTGACCCCTTTGGTTAATCCCTGCTCCCTCCACAAGCCCCTCTTTCAAACTACCCAACATTCTACGCCCTCATCTCAACCCATCTGCTGAACTCCACAGCCCACCCCTCCCCCAAGTTTCATCCAACCTACTGCATCAATCTACCCATTCCGTAAACCGACTTTCATGCTACATCTACCCCTCACCTGAGACCATCACCTATCCTTGCCTCGATGAACCAACCTCCAGGACCCAAATCACCTAAAGGCGCTGCTTTCATTTTAAGCTCTACTCTTACTGCTGGAGACCCCTCACCTCAGGCCGCCTCCACCTCCTAAACTCTTATCATTGATCCGCGTTTGAAAAACCTCCAAACCAGCCGATTCCTACTTACAGCGTTCATCTCACCAGCTCATCCCACGAGCTTCCTCAACCCCACAGCAGCCTCACAAATGTAGCTCGCAGAATATAATTAGGACATGCAAAATTCGCATAATTTACTTTTGCGTAATTATGCGAAATGTCAGGAACATTACCGAAATTATACGTAATAGGTGAAACACAAATCTAGCACATGGAGCTGGTTTTAGTGCAAAATGAGATGTCTCGTTCAGTTTGGCTTTAAGAATGCTTTTTGTGCGACAATAGAAGTGCAAACTATAGCACTGCGAACAACAGCCAATAATGCTCTATCATACATGTTGTTCCAGTACCTTTTCTGTAAACTTTGATTGTGAATGGTGCTGAACCGCACAAGATTGGGCGATGTGGTTTAAAAGTGTAATTAGGGGAATTTTAAACTCAATGTGACATTACCAAAATAACTCCACTGACACCTACCTGCTTAATACAGATTTTCTCCGGGCTCTAATTTACCCTTTACTTCCAGAGCCCCTTCACCTCCACTTAAACTTAGCGTGAACCCCTCATCTCCACTCAATCACTGTCTTTACATTCTCCAATCCACCTCTTTTCTCCCTCATATCACGTACTCACGCCCATGTCCCTGAATTCTTCCAACTTAAATATGCCCTTACTCTCTCTGAAGCCCTCAACCTGTCCCTGCCTCAGAACCTTTCTTTCTCTTACCAATCACCCCTTTTTTGCCCACTTCCCCGCAAACTACCTGGCCTTCTGTTCTGAGAGCCTGAGCTTCACCTGTCCCGGTCATCCACCTGCGCACCTACCCCCCAACCATCTGTCCCGAGCCCATTCACCTCATCCTCACTCCATCTCACGAGTTCACTCACCTCAAATCTCCCCTCATCTAAGCCCACTCCCCTGTCTACCCCATCACCTCCTCAGCCTCTTACATCAACCCACGTCACCTCTTAATCTCTGCACCCTCCCAACCCATCAGTTACACTTGACACCTCAGTCAGATCCCACCCATGTCCTTGCTTTCTGTCTCACGTCTTCAACCTACCAAAAGCGAACCTTTCCTCACCCCACCAGGAACTCCATACCCTCTCACCATCATAGCCCGCGCCATCCCCGGGGGCCATCTCGGCCCCACTGTCGCCGCCGCTCTCTTCACCATGATGGTGGCGGACATTGCTTAGCACTGAACTTTGCTTGTGAAAGAAGGGAGTTGGGGTCATGCTGGGCTGAATATGTCTGGAGGTCATTCTGGCCTTGCGTGTGCGCACATGGGATTCACTCGGAATCTACTGTGGGGGTGAGGGCTGTGTCAGTGGGGTTCCTCTCCGCGTGTAATGAGTGGTGAGCGGGAGGGGCAGCCTTAACCTCCCTCAATGACCCTATCTGTGCCATATGTGAGCGCTCGCTTCTCCTGTGGCTTTTTCTCGAACAGGCTGGCGATTAAGGTGCTTTCCTCCCTCCCCACGCCTCGGGGCTTTAAGTGGGGAGGGTTCCTCCAGAGATCAGATCCGACAGTAATTAAAAACTGTCTTCGAAACGGGGTTGTATCAGCCCAACATTCATGTCCTTATCTTTATAGGTAAAAACAAAAATAATTTCTCAATATGATATCTTAATAGTGACTGTAATTCATGGCGGCGAGGTTGCTCCTGTTTGCATTTCACGTTTTACTTGATTTACCTCCCTAAGAGTAGTTGCCTTTTCCAGTACGGTGTTCTACTGTAGTTTTGTTTTCAGGCAGCTTGTTATTCTTATATCGGTATTTCTGTAAACTATATCGGGCTTCCTGTAAACTGGGTCACAGGTAGGTGTCTCTGTGGGTTCAGGTTGCTGGGGGCTGTTCATGTTTTGGGTGGGTGTCACAGTGAGGAGCTGTGGAGTTGAGGCTGAACGCTGTGCCAGGCTCTTATAGAGCCTGTCAGGGGTACTTATAAAGGTGTTCAGAATACCTATGCATGTAATCCCAGACCCCTCCACAGCCCTCACATGGCTATAGTGACGTTTTCATTGTGATTGTATGTGAAGCAGGCACACACAAGTGCGTACTCGTGTACGGGTTTGTTGTGTGTGGAGGGTGGTGTCATTAAAGTTCTGTATTTATCTGAGGCAGCTAACAAGCATTCGCAAAGTCAATAGTTCTAGGCACCTGCACACTATTGTGTGGTGTGGTTGGAGGCAATAACAGGAAGCTTACAGGGGGCACTCAAACTCGCGTCAGCTGGAATGCTGTGGGAAGCACAAAATGTCAGTACACTATTTTTAAACTACCCCCTTAATAACGTAAGCCACGCCTCTTGGAAAAGATGCATAGTCCCACTTCTTTGGTTACACTTCTCTTAGAGACCCCACAGCTTTCTCATCTCACCTATAGCCCTGCCTTGTCCCATTGCAGCTCCCCTTTTATGCTCCCACCCCCCGTTTTTTGTGTTAATGTGATTACGGGGGTGTGGGGGGTGGGGTAGTTTTGTGACAGACTGGTAGTCACCGTCAGCAGTCAGACTGTCAGTCACTGTTTCGGCAGATGACTGGTTAACGCAGCTCCCACCCCATGACCCTTAAGGAGCGAGAAGAGTGGCGACCTGGGGTTACGTTCTCATCCAGCGGGGGCTGGTAGGTTGGCACTGACATGGCCCATGTAGCCTAGCGCCTTCGAGCCTCCCCCCAGTTTGTGTGAGCAAAGCGCCCTTAGGAAGCTTGGTGAATAGCTTCACAGAGACACAAACAATTGATTCGGCCTTTATATAGCACGTTTTGCCACAACTGCGTGCCTTCAAAGCACTGTAAACTCCGTTATCACTGTTACCCTCCACCACTCAATGTTACTAATGTTCGACCTTCGCAAGGAGAACGGCCGTAGCCTCAATACTGGGATATGAATAGAAAACTGTGATTTGTATTTAAAGAGCTATAATCCTCTGGCTTCAGTGCGCTTTGTATAACATCAATTATAAGCATTACTGAAATGCAGTGCTACTCATTCGCAATAAAATAAAACGAAGTCTGCAGTGCATGGGTTTGAAGAGTAAACTGCGGGTTATACACGTGCGCCTGCAGCAATGCAGCGACACACCGAGCTATCTATCCTGTGTGTTCAGAGGCGGGAGCGGGTAGTGTTTGCGTGCGTGGGAGGTGATGGATAAACAAACCAAATAGCGAACGGAGAAGAGGCGACGACCCCCTCTCCCTCCCACCCCTACACACAGTTCGTAAATTGAATTCCAACATCGTACAGGGCTCCGCGCGAGGGGGGCGGGCTGCGTCCCCCCGGCCCCGAGCCGGAGCGCGGCGCTTTCACGTTATGTGACTGGATGTCAAATAGCTTCACCGGAGCTCAGCGCCGCGAAGAGGCGGGGGCGCCACGTCCTGGCCAGAGAAAAGCGCCTCGCGCTCGGAGGGGCTGGGGGTGCTGCCGATGGGGGCTGCGCCGGTGCCAAGAGTCCGCGCCGAGGGGGTGATGTCTGTGTGTGTGTGTGTGGGGGTGTGGGGGGGTGTCGAGGCTTCTTGCCAAGGAGGCAGGATGACTGCACGGATCGAGAGGCTGCCCGAGCCGAATGGCACAGCCTGTGGGGAGTAAAGAGACGGGTCACAGTGGATGGAGAATGAATGCTGGTTGCAGGAATTGGAGGGCAAGTGTACAGGGCGGGGCCAGGAAGCAGAGCTGATGGGACTAGAGGGACCAGTGGACCACTGGTGCTGGGCGAGGTTGGAGCCAGGGGTGGAGGGGGCAAGGTGCAGGTGGTTCGACGAGAAAATCTGCAGATGATGGAAGAGCGTGGCTGTAGGAGATGGGGAGGAAGACTGCGAGATGTGAAGGAAGGTGGTAGGAGACAGGCTGCACGGGTGAAGAAGTCGGGAGGCAAGGTGCAGGCTGCATCAGGTGGTCGAGGCCGGCTTCGGGAGGTCGCGAAGTCCGGTAGCTGGATGAGGAGTAGGGAGAGCGCGGGAGGGAGATAAGGCACGTCGCAGGAGGTGCAGGTGCTGGAGCTGGCGAGAGGAGACCTCTGGAGGTGGCTAACTCTGACTGCGCAAATGCGCAGATTTCAGGAGCAGGCACCAAGGCCTGAGGGGAGGCATACGCGGTCTGACCACATCAGGGGGAGGCAATGGTGTAACTAGGGTGACCAACTGGCATTGGTGCAAATTCAGGACGGTGAGTGTAAAAATTCAGGACAAAGGGTCAAAATTCAGGACAAAACTTCAGGACAATTGGATATGTTTTACAGACACACCAGAGCAATGGTATATAAGTAAGCCCAGCCATATCCAAACATATGCAACCCTTTGCAAACCTATCCATCATGTTTCCTTCCATCTATCATTTCACTCATCCATCCCTTCATCCATCTTTCACTCATCCATCTATTATCCATCCATCCACCCTTTCACCCTATCCATCTGTACACGCATCCATCCATTCTTCTTCCCATCCATCCATTCACGCATCCATCAACCTTTTACTCTTTCACCCATCCAGCCATCCTTTCACTTACTCATCCATCCACCCAGTCACTCATCCTTCCACCCATCCTCCCTTTCAGTCATCCATCCATCCTCCCTTTCTCTCTCCATCGACCCTTTCACTTAGCAATCCTACCTTCCAGCCATCCACCCACCCATCCATCTACTAATCCACTCATGAATCCCTCCATTGACCCTATCACTCATCCAGCCTTTCTCCCCCTTGCACTTATCAATTCATCAATCCATCCATCATTTCACTCATCCATCCACCCACTCACTCACTCATCATCCACCTTTTCACTCATCCATCCTTTCACTCATCCATCCACCCTTTTACCCATCCAGTTACCCTTACACCCATAAATCCAGCTATTTACCTTTTCTCTCTTCCATCCTTCCACTCACTCACTTACTCATCAATCCCTCCACCCTCTCTCATTATCCATCTATTCAATCTTTCATTCATCCATTCACCCTTTCACTAATTCATCCAGCCAGCCATCCAGCCAGCCCTTCACTTGCTCACACGCCCACCTTTTTATATTAATTTTGAGCTGAGCCTTTTTGAGAAGAGGCCCATCAAGAACTTCACCCTCGCTGCAGGAGCCATTCCAGGACTGGGACAGAAGCCACCCAGGGCAGAGACAGGATCCACCACAGGGGGGGGGGACAGGAGCCATCACAGGCGGGGGGAGGGTGGGGGGGGGGACAGGAGCCAGCACATGGGGGACAGGAGCCATCACAGGAAGGGGGATGGGGGACAGAAGCCAGCACATGGGGGTGACAGGAGCCGTCATAGGAGGGGGGGACAGGAGCCATCACAGGAGGGGGGGACAGGAGCCATCACTGGGGGGCAGGAACCATCACAGGATGGGGGGGACAGGAGCCATCACTGGGGTGGGGGCAGGAGCCATCACAAGGGGGGGGGGACAGGATCCACCAGGGTGGGCACAGGGGTGGGCATGCAGTATTCTAGTATCATCTTGGTCTCTTCCAGGTTGGGGTAGGGCTCCTCACCCCCTCCTGGACTAGACAACGAGAAGACAGGCTCTCTGTTCAAAATGTTAATTTTGCCCCCCTACCCCCTACACACTGATGTACAGTACGTAAAGGAGATACTCCAAGAGAACCTATTTAACTGATTGTCCTCCATACTTTGTTCATCAGTGTGGGTGTGATTGTGCCATTTCTATATTTTATTACAATATAGACTGCATGTTTGAAGAACCGAGGTTTGCTTACAATTTAAACCATGTGCTGCCTTGGTGTAATCAGGGCCAGTTCTAGGATGTTTGGGGCCCTGGGCAGGGGAATGTGTGAAGCCCCTCTAAATTGCAGAGACATAGTGCATTCAGGGCTGTTTGCATCTGAATAGATGCCCCTGCTTCTGAAGCTGCAGCCCCTCCCTCTCAAGCTGCCGCCCCCCCCTCTCAGTCACCATCAAGCACCTCTTAACAGCTCATCAAGGGCTGGAGGTGTGAGGGGTGCCATCGCTGTGCCTCTCCAATGCTGCTAGATATCTGAGCTTTGATACAGCATCGGACTCAAGAAGGGAGGCGGGTGGAAGCTGTGCCCGGTTAAAATTACGGACAAATGGCGTCCGTTAAAGAATCCTTCACGGACAACGGACAGACCGCCGAAATTACGGACTGTCCGTGAAATTTACGGACCGTTGGTCACCCTAGGTGTAACACAAAATGTCCGGGCCCCGGGCAGAATATAATGAGGGGCCCTTGAGTCTCCCATAGCTCATAGATAATCACTGGTATAGACAGGCCTGGCTCCAGGAATTTTTATTTGAGTGGGCCAAGGGTACATTTGGATGGGCCACTGCGGGCTCGATTTGTCACATATATGTCTGGGCAGGCCTGCTTCAGGGCCCTCCATCTCTTTTTAGGTTTACAAGGCCCAGTAAAACACACTCTTTTCCAAATCTCTCTCTAAATATCACTCTCAAAACATGTTTTTTTCCATGTAATGTTCTTTTGATGGGAAGAGGAGGTTTCTGAGGTGGGAGTATCAGGCGAGTGACACTTCTCGGGCTCCCTCTGTGCGAGCCTTCAGGGAGAATCCCTCTTCATTACTACCTCCACCTGACCCCGGACTCTGCAACGCACTCCCTTACAGGCTTGATTATCCACTACTCCTCTCCAGTGCACCTTATCTCACAGCTGACCTTGGGCCCCAGCCCCATATCAGGCACCATCGGGCTCCACTTTCATTTTTCCTGGTAAAAACATTAGTAAAATAACCTTCAAACTTAAAACATTGAATATAGCAGTAAATATAATTAGCACACACTTTAAAGTATGTTCCACAGTCGCCCTTATGACCCGACAGATAATTAAATAAACAAAAACAGAAAGTCTGACAGGACTGGCTTTATCGCTGATGTGAAAGTCTTTTTTGGTGTCGCACCAATAACCTCTTTCTCTGTAAATGCCTTTACTACCACCTTCCAACAGTGCCCCTCATCCCTCCATGGCCCCCCTATTGACCTCCTCCTCGGATTCCCTCACTGCCACACGCCACAAGTGCCCCTCATCTCCCCATAGCCCCTCCCCCTCATGACCTCTTCCTCGGATTCCCTCACTGTCACCCTCCAACAGTGCCCCATATCTTTACGTAGCCCCTTTCTCATATGCATTTCATTTGTTGTATAGCTCTACTCATATCAATATAGTGTGTGTCAGTACTTTACACCACTCACACATTATACAGAGACAATGAATTATACAAGTATGTAAATCAGTCTACAGGGAATGTCACATAAACCAATGAGGATTATAAGGTGTAGGAATTACATGTCATCCATACTGGTGGGCAGTATATTTTAAGAGGGTTTGGTCTGGGGAAACACAACCTTAGGATTTAAACAGTATTCCATGGGGGTCAGCTTTACTGATAAAATATATATCTGCCACAAACATTTTAGCAACATTAGGTTAATGAAAGACATAGGAAGTTCTAACTAGAACACAAACAAAAAAAGCAAAGTTCTAACTATACCATTCATTTTTTTGTATGCAGCTCTTTGGTGACAGTTCATTGGTCATTGTCCTATTTGTTAGGATTGTAACTTCTGAACTGCAAGTAACACAAGGATCTCTGTGACAAAGGTAGTAACCCACTGAGCTTCCACATAAAATACAGTTAATCTGCAATTAAAAACTACTAACAAACACAATTATTGCTCTCCAGCAGGATCATTAATCACCAGTGTTATCTGGGCATTTTGTATTGTCTTATTGTTGTACTAGCCATGATAATGATAAAAACTGTTCAAATGAAGCACACATGAAGTATGTGTCCCGCTGGGCCTGTGCAGATTTTAAAAAGAAAAACAAATAGTAACACATTCTCTTACCTACTTGATAAAACAAACGTTGTGTCACAGCCTGATGTGATAAGCAGCTGCAGGGGTCAGGAAAGGTGAATAGGAATAAACAAACTTCTTTTCTCCTGCACTGCATAGAAAAAGAAATATCCACACAGCAGAACAGTAGGCAAAGGTGGCCCTTGTCAAAGAAAGGATTTGTTGCCTTTCGCCATGTGGAGATGAAGGGGTGAAAAAATAAACAAAGCCTCCGTAACATTTAAATGGTCTTCAACCCGTTAAGTGCTGCCATCGGCCGTCGCAAGCACTACCTTCGTAGTGCTGCACACGTCCAACGGCCGACGCGGCCCCGCCCGTTTTGCGGAAGTGCCGTACTGCCGCGAAATCGCGGCCGCGTCAAAGGGGTTAAAGACCTGTGAAGTACTCGGTGCGGCCGCGATGATCTCTAAAATTGTCTGTGTGTGTGTGTGCACCCGGGAAACTGTCTCATCCCGGACAAACACACACAGACAGCCCTTTGAGCCCAATGCCATTGCGCCCCTGCCTTAAAGCCCTCACTGTGAGGGACAAGGCTCCTGTTTGGGTGGGCCAGGCTCATGTTTGCGTGGGCCTGGCTCACCCGTCCCACCCGCTAGAACCGGGCCTGAGTGTAGAGCTGAATGCCACCCCTGCGCCGCAGGGACTGCGGGGCCTATGTCACGCCACTCAGAGTGGGGGAGAAATCTGAGCGTGCCAATGAGGACAGACTGCATGACCCACTCTTTCTTGTGTAGACCAGGGGCTAGTTTTTTGTTGGATGTTTTGGTTATACAGTTTTTTAAATAGCGCAAACAGGAACCACGGTGTTGGAGCACTTTACATGAGCACCGCTTACATTACACAAGGATACATACATTTTTGTTTGGGGGTTTGGCATGGGGAATGGTGTTTCTGGGGCTGTAGGGGTAATCAGGATTAAGGGTTGGAACAGGGCCTGACTGGGATTTAGTTACGGTGACATCAGGGATGCATTAGGCAACAGTCGGGGGTTACAATGTGGGTTAAGTTATGGGGTACAGCCAGTCCCTCTGTTGGGTTTCTTTGTGTTAGTTATGATGTTTCCCCACCTCCTGGCTGCTCAGCAGTGGGGTCTGTGTCCATAGCAGAGCAGGGTACGAGCTCAGTGGTCTGCACACCCTCAGGCCCGGACTGGCCGTTGCGGGCACCGGGCAATCCCCCGGTCGGCCGCATGGGTGGGGGCCGGTTTTGGGCCCCAGGGGGCCGTTTTTGTTACAGGGCTGTTTTTTGCAGCATAGCTGCAAAAACGGCCCTGTAACAAAATTGCCTGTAAACCGGCCCTGGCAAAGAGCACGGTCGCACCCCCAAACCCCCTGGGGGGAGGGGGGGCCGGCCGAGAACTTTGCCAGGGCCGGTTTCGGTTCACAGTCCGGCCCTGCACACCCTACATCTCTACTACAGTACCAGGCAGCGGTCTGCGTTCTAAGCGCTGGGACTCAGGACTTCTTGGAAACATCTCCCTGAGCATTCAGAAAGCGTTGTGATGTGTACTAAAACATGTGTGAACTTTGCACATGTCAAAAAGAACTAGTGCGTGAGTACATGGCTGCGTCTTCACAGATGTTGTGTCGCTGTGAGCATTTTTGGGCCAGCAGAGGTCAGCCAACGGGGCTTTTGACACTGAGTGCCAGAGTAGTGTAGCTAATGTAGGCTTACTGCGTAAATACTGGGATTGTGAATGTTCTAAGCATGCAGCAGTTGTTAAAAGCGTAAAGAGATCATGCAGACCTTCATTACCTACTTGTCTGACCTCCCGCAACTGTCCTTACATCTATGAGCGTCAGCTCCTCCCTGGAGTCTTACTCAAGCAAAACTAAAAAAATACACATACAGCTCCCATCCCTTCCTTCTAGGCCACACCCACCTTCTGTGGGACATAAGACCTCTGACCTCATAACTGGAAACCTGTTGCTCTTTCTGTGGGTTTGTCATCAAGCAGGATCGTTTGGTGCGTCTTCGGGATGTACAGATTGGCATATTATTGTAGAGTGTATGCATTAGTGACCTTTTGATTCAATGCGGGTTACAACTGGACATTAGAGTCCCTTCTTTAGCGGGACCGGCTCCTGTCCCATATTGTGGGCATAAGAGCTTAATTGAACTGTTTTTCAGGGCGGGGTGGGGGCTGTTGGGAATCAAAAAAAAAATTATAAGGAGGCCCCCTTTCTTGGTTTGTTTGGGACCAGGGGGAATACGTGAAAAAAAGACAGTGTCCCGTAACACAGATAGTATACGATTCTGTCTGACTAAAGTATATCATGCTCATAGTTACGAGAGAGGCAAATGGTATTAAAATATAGATGTATACAATTTACACAGCTTAACAGGCAATGCAAAATTTGTGGAATAAAAACAAGAATCATCGCGACGTATGTCACAGGTTCTGAATATTTAAACCGATTGAAACGTTGTGTGAGCTACCTAGATGTAGGATTAAAGATTTGTAATAAAACTGTCGCAACACGAGATGGATAGATATAGAGAGGGAGAGGCAATTGATGATATCGATATAACTGTATTTAGCTGAACTAAGTGGGATATTCAGTAATGAATTATTTTTAGCTGAACTAATTGGGATATGTAGTAATGAATTACTTTAGAATGATACACAAAGAGGGCATATGTAAGAAAGAGCAACATATGCATAGGGCAATTTGCCATAATGACATTAGACAAATTAATCACTGTTATTATTACTGTTGGGTAATTTTGTGTTTTTTAATAATTTAGAATCTGTCCTGAAGAAGGTGTTTGTATTGAGAAAAAAAGCCGAAACGCCGCGTCGACATTTGTTCTTTCATTCTTGTTTTTATTCCACAAATTTTGCATTGCCTGTTAAACTGTGTAAATTGTATACATCTATATTTTAAGTGCTCATGTTTTTAATGTATCAATTCTACCAAACTGTCGTTTGTAATATATGTAATAAAATATACATGTGACTCTTTTAAACTCTTGACAATAGCCCTCTCTTTTGTGTATTATAAATATTGTACTGGGAATTATATTTGAACTGGTCCTTTAGCATCATTAATACCATTTGCCTCTCCTGTAACTATGAGCATGATATACTTTGGTCAGACAGAATAGTATTCTATAGCTGTTGGGAATCAACCAATGTGTCTCTAGCTGGGGGAAGAGTTCGGGACTCATATCATTACCTGACTCCACGCAGGCCTCTCTATTGGAAGACTCACACCAGGAATATGATTGGGCAGAACTAGTCTCTGCGTTGGTGTTACTTGTTTCGGAAGGGGTGGCGCAGTAATTGGCCAGCGTGCACCTCATTGGGGTGTGTTCTTTAGCGCGATTGGACCACGTTAGGTTTCGAGTTATTGGTTGATTGGCGGTAGGGGCTGGCAGTCGCGTTTGGGACATTCCCATTGGTGGTTAGCTTCCTAGCAACAGTTGTTGCAGGAAGCAGGAAACTGGTTGAACGTGGGCTTTTTCATTGGTCCAGGTTTGTAGGATAGGATATAATTGGTTGTTTTTTTTCTTTCTTTCCTTTATCCGCGATCAAGAAGGGAGGAAAGAGAGTGGAGAAGTGTAAGAATATTGAAGAGGAGGGGATTGTTGTTCCTCAGGCTGCCCCTTTGTTTGTTGATGTGCAAAGGATGATTGGGGTTGTTGTTTCCGCTGCTTTTCAAGCCATAGATTCTGTGGCCCCTAAGAAAAAGAAGTTGGATACCCCTGACCCTCCAGATCTTGACTGTGATTCTGAGGATGAGGTAAAGGGACGGTTTATTCAGGGGTCAGAGCTTAAGAATACTTTGCAAATGTGCCAGACAATGTTGCTTTTCCAGACACTCAGGTGGCAGAAGAGAGGAGTTTGGCTCACCATCTTATGTGGTCATGGCGCTGCAGATTGTGCAGAAAACGGTGGCTCTACTTCTCACAGACACACCAAGCTTTCAGCCTGCCACTAAAGCTCTAAGAGATCTCCACTGGCTTCTGGTGGAGAGCAGAGTGTAGTTTAAGTTCCTATTCATCATTCACATGGAGATAAACAGCATACATTGCCCACTACTACGCTCACAGGCCTCCCCTATGTACCCAGTAGGCATCTCAGATCTGCTTCTGCCCACCTACTAAAAGTCTCCAGGATTCGGAGGTCATGCTGGGGTGGATGCTCCACATCCTTTGTGCACCCAAGCTATGGAATTCCCTACCTCCACATCCAGGTCATTATTCGATATTTGCGAAAAGCACTGGGAAGCCTACGAGTAGCCATGTGCTATACAAAATAGAATAGAATATGTTATTTTAATTTTTATGTGCGCAAATCACCCCTGATGGGATATCTCGGCGGGGCCAGGACAATACTGACAGGCTAAACTGAACCTCAAATTGGTGAGTCTTAAGCGCCTTCCAGAAATGGGAATGGTTTTCAATGAGACGTAATTGCTTAGGCAAATTATTCCAAAGATGCGGGGCAAGGAAAGAGAAAGATCTACGACCTGCTCTGGTCTTCTTAAACTGAGGGACTTTGAGCAAGCTTTTATCACAAGATCTACGAAGTCTCGAAGGAGTGTAGAGCAGGACCTTGGAGGCAAAGTAAGAGGGCCCTTGAACATGGAGAGCACGGCGAGTTAACCAGCATAGTTTAAAGAAGATTCTCTTACTCCCCAGAAGGCAATGTAGAGACTTAAGAAGAGGGACTGTTGACGTGCCCGGGTGGAGGTTGCATACGAGGCGAGCAGCGAGTGGCAGTGTTCTGGAAAGGTGAAGTTTGTAGAGCAAATTCTCATTTATGGAGGCCAAAAGTGAGTCGCCATAATCAAGACGATGGATTACCAGGGATTGTACAAGGGTTTTCCTTGAGGAGAGTGGTAGTAGAGGGAAAGCTCTTCTGAACAGACGTAGCATATGAAAGCAAGAGCCGGTGGTGTCTGAGGTGTGTTCTTTCATAGAGAGGGATTGTTCCAGGCAGACTCCCAGGTTTTTACCGCCAGTTTGGGTACAGGACCAGGGCCCAGCTCTACTGGCCACCAGTCAGGAGCCCAGAGACGTTGGGTGTGATCAAATAACATGATTTCTGTTTTAGAAGGGTTAAGCTGAAGTCTGCTTTCCAATATCCAGGTAGCTATGGATTTCATCCCGGAGGAGAACGAAGCTTTGGATTTGGATACATTATTTTCAAAGGCAAAAAGCTGCCGCGTAACATCAGCGTATGAGATAATGTCAAACCCCCAAACTCTGACCAGTTTAGCAAGGGTGGCCATATAGATATCAAAAAGTGTAGGGCTAAGTCAAGAGCCCTGGGGGACTCTATAGTTAAGTGATATTGTTTTAGACTTGTAAGGGCCTAGGACAACCGTTTAAGATCTCAGGGAAAAGAAGTCCGTTAACCATTTGAGGGCCATTCCATGGATCCCTATCTCCTGTAGTTTGTCGAGGATGAAACACTGTATCAAATGCTTCTGACAGATCTAACAGAACCAGCATTGTAGGGACATTGACATCAAGAGAGCATTTGTTATGTTCAGTGACCGCAAGCAAAGCAGTCTCAGTATTGTGAAGAGGTCTAAAGCCAGACTGAGAGCTGTCTACAGGTTGTTAGCCTCAAGGTAGGTTGTCAGTTGCTGGTTGAAGTATTTTTCCTGTAGCCTAGCAAACAGAGGGAGGCGTGAAGTAGGAAGATAGCTAGCAAAGGACTAAATTGGATTTTTTTTGGATAGGCCTGATCAAGGCCGACTTCCAATCTCAGGGGACTTTCTCAGTAGTTATTGATGAATTGAGTAAGGAGCAGATTTGTGGGACCAATTCTCAAGCAAAAGTCAACAGAAATCTGAGAAGACAGACGTCTGTAGGGGAGCCGGATTTCGCAGACTTTAAAAGATTAACAGTGCTTTCTGGGGAGATTTCTTTAAAATGACCTAAGTTAATGTTTGGGCCAGTAAGAAGAGGCAGGACAGCGAGCCTCTCATGGGGCTCGGAGTGATGGTAGAGAAATTTAGGTAGATCTCCTTTATTTTACCATCAAAATGATATGTCAGGGCATCGCAAGGAGATTGAGGCAGAATTGGTTCTGAGGAGCAGGCCGCTGGATTTATGAAGGAGTTGAGAATTTAAAATAGTGTTTCAGAAGATTTCACTGCCTCATCAATTTTTGTCGCTATATGGGTTTAGCCGGGTAGTTTGATGGTGCAATGGTATGCATTTAGGCCCATTTATAGGTATTTTTGTCAGCAGGGGAATTAGTCAAACGCCGTCTCCTTTCCAGTCTTTTGCAGGCAGCTTTTTCCATCCTTAGGTCAGGCGTATACCAAGGAGCATGATCTCTGTGAGTGCACTTTTTGCCACACTTTTGAGGGGCGATTTTGTCAAAAGCCGAATTCAATAGCATATTGAAATTGGAGAGAGCTAGGTCAACGTCAGCAATGTCTGAGGGCAAAGAGGGCATGTGTTCCTTGGCCCATGCAAGCGGGGACATTTTTTGCCACTGTCTGGATGGCTTGTTATGGCACGTAGGTACTTGACTTTTCGTTTTGATGGCAGGGAGATGAAAACAGATAAGTGAATGGTCAGACCAATGGACGGGTTTAGGAGGGTCAGTGTTAACTAGAGCTGACATAGAGAAAATTAAGTCAAGGGTGTGACCTGCAGAGTGAGTCGGGCTCGTTGCTTGTTGGCATAACTCCAGCGTTTCTAAGTTGGAAAGTAGTTGGTTAGCGTCAAGGTTCATTTTGTCTTAGCCATGGAAGTTAAAATCTAATACAAGAAACTGCTGTGTTGAAAGATCATGGGGGGCTTTGAATTCTAAAAGACAATGGCTGAAGTACTTTTTTGGGCCGGGTGGACGATAAACTAGGGCTCCTTTCCAAGAGAGGTTAGGGGAAAGGTCAAGTTTGAAGATACATGATTCCAACCAGTCTTCTGAGATGGAGTCAATTATTGTTGTCTTAACATTTTTATCAAAGATAATAGCGATACCCCCACCAGCCTTACTAACTCTGTCTAGTCTAAGTATTTTAAAATTGGCCAGAAGAGCGAGACTGATAGAATAGATGGAGGATTTCTTTACAAACTACTAGAGAAGGGAGCCTAAGTCTCTTCCTTTGCATAAATCTGTCCAGAATGTTCTGGAAGGAGAAAAGAAGTATGTGGGCAAACATGCTTTTCCAAGAATCCTGGCTAAGAGGTATTTGCTTCAGGGGTTTGCAAAGGAATTCCCTTCGGTGGTGAATGTGGATACGCTATGGACTGGCCTCACTTCTCGGGGTGTGATTGGTTTGGAGGATGCAGTGCCTTTGGACCCTGGTGACAAGCACGTTGAAGGGGGGCTGAATAGTTACTTTGCTGCTTATAATTTTGCAATCATATCCGCTGCATATACTAGTTATATGGTACAGTCAATGCTGAAGGACTGTCAGAGTATTTCTGAGCAAATGCTTCAGGATGATGATCCCACAGAGGCCTTGGCTATGTTGGAGCAGCAGTTCCATTTTTTGTCCGAACTTTCTTATGATTCCCTTAGGGGCTGATTAGGAAATGGGACGGGCCGCCAGACATGCGGCGGTCCCGCAGCCCTGATTAAGACTCACCCCTCAGGCCTGGTGAGTCCCTTCCTTTAATAAGTCCCAGGACCAGCAGGGAAGTTCTGATACTGCCTGTCAGGCTAAGTCATGACTATGTTTTGACTCCAGAAGGGGGCCCAGTTGAGGGTTGCCTCAGGAATTTTTTGCTGGTTTGGGAGGAATTTGTCAGAGATCATTGTGTGCTCCAAATTATCAGATAGGGGTATCAGATAGAGTTTTTGAATCCTCCCTTGGAAGTTTTCAATTCTACCACTCTCTGAAAGTTTTCTTCTATCCTGCTCTACTCTGAAGATCTCTTGGATCCATTTTCTTCTCTGAAAATCTCTTTTCAATCTGTCCTTCTATGTAGGTCTCCCCAACTGCTGTCATTTTCTTAAGCTCTCCTGCATCCATTTCTTTCTCTAAGGTTATTCTATACTGTTCACCTCTGAAGTTCGTATCCAACATTTCTTTCTCAGAAGCTCTACTGCTCTGCCCTTCTCTGACATTCTCGTTCCATAGTGTTATTCTCTACAGTTTTCTGTACACTACGCTTGTCAGTGAAGTTCTTCTATCCTGCCCTTCTATGAAGTTCTCTTTCCATCCCAGCCGCATATAAAGTTCTTCCATCCTGTCATTCTCTAATGTTTTCCTATCCTGCTCTTTTATGAAGTTTGACGGCATTACATTTCACCATTAAGCTCTCATTTCTTACTGCCCTGCTGCAAATGACGACGCGTTCCTCATTATCATTCTCTCAAGCTCGTTATTTAACTATTTTATTTGTCGGAAAACCCACTCCTTTCCAAACTCTCCTGTTAAAAATCCCTTTTCTATTTGTTTTCTCTGAATGTAAAGCTCAATGCTGCTCTCTGATGGTTTCCTCTCACAGATTCACCTGTGACGGTCACTTTATTTGCGTGTTACTCTAAGAGGTGACTTGTTCCATGCTTTCATCTTCCGAAAGTTAAGTCGTTTGGCAGTAACCTTTTTTGTAGTTCCTCCAGCCTTCTGTTATTCCACAAAGTACTCTGCCCGCTTTGTCCCTCCTTGAATGCCTTCTCCCTCTCCATTCACCCAGAGGATCTTCTCCCCCTATGTGCTTCCTTGACCCTTTCAACAGTAATGGTGTGGGAGATAAAGAAGAATGAGACACACAAAAGTCTCCTCAACCTTGCAGACATGCCAGCATTCCTCTATAATGAATGGAACCTCTGACGTTAAATGGGACCAACAATGACACCGCTCCCCCTCATTCATAGAAAAGGCTCCAATTGTGCTCTCAATTAACTTTCTTTTAATAAACAAGTTCACATGAACCATCCACTTGACCTTGTGAGGTGGTCTGAGCATTTTGTTCCATGTGATGTTTTGCCATTGCCCTTGAATAGGCTAGATCATTTTTCCCATGGTTCGATGGTGTTCACATTTCTGCATTTCACTCAGAAGTGACTCACTCCACTGGACCTGCCAATGAAGACGGTGAAAGAGAAAAGTGCGTTGTTTATGGTTGTATGTGCAGACGTGGGTGTGAGGGTGGTAAAGTCCAGAAGCCGATAGTTTTGAGGTTTCAGGACCCATACTCTGGAGCAAACTGAATGTACTCCTCCTGGCTGAACCCTCACAAACATCTGTGGCACGTGAGACTCATGAAAACTGTACGCCTGCTATGATCAGTGGAGAGACTAAGGAATAGCAGAACCATGGGTGCGTGAAACTGCAAAATTTGTTCTAGTACATTTTCTCAAAATTCCATGAAATGTTTGCAAAATCATACTTTCAAAACAAAATGTTTTTTGACAGTATCTTGGGTGAATCTTTTAAGCAAGAGTGCACCTTGCATAAAAAAAATCTTGTGAGATACCAGCAGGAGACTTGTTCAAGCATAAAATCTCTCTTGGCAAGGCATTTTCTTTCTGAACTATTGTAGAAGACTTTTTGCACAACATAGACGCTTAAAAATTGTTATGCTCAATTGCTAAACAAGAAATGTCATGGATTTTACATAATATAAAACATGGTTATGTCGCTGGCGCAGTTACTGTTTAGCCCTGCCTCGTCAGGAGTTGGGTCAGACTAAAATTCTCAGTGACTATTTCCATTGTACATCAAGTGGTAACAGATAGAGAGATAGTGAGATGAACGGACGGACAAATAGAGAAATTGACTGACTGACTGACAGATAGATAGATAAGACCAATGACTAGTCACATGCCTTACTTTAAGGAGGAGTAGTTATTTAATATACACAATAGAGTAACATAATAGTTAAAATAAAGAATGACGGACCTTTGGAGTCATTAGTCTTAAGTGTTAAATAGTTATTCAAGCCAACAACTTTAGGGATCCGGTTGGTGAATCTTGGTGTGGTCGTACAGGAGAGCTTTCCTCCAATTCTATCTCTCACAGGTTATAATCAGAGCCACCGGATTTAAACCACAGGGGAGGGCTAAATTATTGGTTAGGCTTGACTAAATTATGCAGCAAGAAAAGGCAAATTATGAAGCTTATTTTGTTATAGTTATTACTTAACTATTTTGTTATTTATACACGTTTACACTATCTGGTAAAGGTTTCACCTCATTAGTAACAATTTGATACTCAAATATAGCAATAATTAACAAAAAGGTGACCAGTTAACCTTTGTGAAAGTCTTTCACTGTACGACAACACACGTTGATACATTTTTAGTAACTTTTGATCTGTTTGAGCTAGAAACATTTTTCGTTGTTAATTTCTGCACATTTTGCGACAGATTATGGATTATGATCCATGCAAGAGATCCATTAAAAAATTGCATAATTCCTGTAGCCCTGGTTACAGTGGTCAATGTTCCAATGATACCATACAAAGTTTAAGCACCATGAAGAGCTCCATAGGACAGCACAGCATGAAAATGTATGGCCAGCCCAAAGAGGCACAAAACCTCACTCCTGCAGTAAGCAGTTCTTCTGCAGGAAGTAGTTCTCCTGAAGGAAGTAGGTCCTTAAAATACAGTCAGTTGCAGTTCTTTATGTCCCCAGATGGTTCCCTGCTGTTTTTGTTAGTATATAAAAAATAATTAAAGTCCCGTAAAAAATGTGTGTTTCAGTATTCATACATTTTCCTGTATTTGCGAATCAGATTTGATCAGTCCAATAGGCATTCTTATTGAGGTGGAAATCGGGTCTGGGCACTCAAAGTGATGTTTTCCTGGGTCACAATGAGCACTAGAGACCTGAGTACCCTCACCTCAATCAAATAGACCCCATTCAGGGTCTTTGGCTACAGAATCAAGCCGTAAGTCATGTGGACTACAAAGCGAGGGTCTGGTTGCTTCCTGTAAACAGAGAACTCCAAGACTCTGGTTCGTGTCTTTGGGGAGACTCTGGTTACTCTGCCTCCTCTGGCTGAGATTGGATGCTGCAACAGCAGCACATGAGCAGTGGTCTGGGCTCATTGCTGAATTTGACCTCATGAAATGGGGTCTTGGGCATTCTGGTTGCCTAGCGTATACAAAGTGCATATGGAATCTTTGTGGAAGACCTAAACTGTGCCTCGAGACACTTTCCTAGTCGAACTTTTGGAGCAGTAGGCCTGAGCTTGGCATAGATCCAGGTAGCTGGACACATGGGTTTGGAGGTGTATCCCTCATTTTGTCAAAGGTACATTTCTTGATCATGTGGGGATTGAGAAGACCAGGCAGCATCTCCAAACTGGGTCTTCCCCCTTGCATGCACTAGTCATTGTTGCTGTGTTTTGGGAACACTGGGGCTGATTTAGAGTTTGCGACCAATTTACAGATTGGTGAACCTTAAATTCTTCGCTGACATACTTCTCCGAGAGTCCGACAGAGTAAGTGGGAGCAGGTAATCCGATCGACGGTTTTCACTGTCCATCACCATCAGGTAAAACCTAGCGGTGAGTGGAAGTGAACATTGCAAACTTACCCCCACATCATGGGAGACAATTCCCATGGTGTGGCATCAATAGTTTTTGTATTTTTAAAAACAAATTCCGCTTTGAGATTTGTTTTTCAAAACAACAAAAACATGTTAAAAGTATGACGAAAGGTACCCTCATGTGATGGAGCCGCCCGTCAAACTGTTATTACATTGGCAGGAACCTCTGTGATGGTGGTTCCTGCCAGTGTTAAGAGATGCCTGTTGGGCAGGCTGGCATCTCTAAATTCAGAGACTGGTTACTCTGGAATATAAATCAGGCCTGCTGTGGTTTGGGAAGACTGTCATTTAGATGTGAGGTAGCCCCACATATTGGCAAGGAAGAACATGACCTTGAGCACACTTAAGTTGCACTTTATGTTCGCCTTTCTCTCAGCAGCTTCCTAGTACTGTGCCAAGAGAGCCGTGAAGTTGATATCCTGGCTCTTCCTGGGATTAGAGGCTAGAGGATACAGCAAACAGCGGAATTTCTCTGGGGAAATGACCACTATGAGGGACATCTATTTACTTTGGAAGCTACAGGTTTTCTTGACAATTTCACTGCTGGCATATCCACTTCTGCTTTCAAGTGAGGTTACAAAATGCTTAACGTGCTTACTGATGGTCGGCGAAAGAGCTTCAGAGGTTTGTGTACAATACACATATTTTTGCGATAATTATACATACTGCGAGAAATACACTTGGGTGGTCATCATTGTGATAACTGTGCACGAACATTGCCCTCACATTAAAGCCTCGCTCAGTGTATTTACCTGTCTGTTTTCATATTGTCAATGTTGTGCATGCGGTTTATGCTGTCACGGCCCATATCCAGTTACTCGCTTCCCTCGAGACATTTGCTGCCCCATCTCCAGGCAAAAATTACACGAAGAGCGTACTCAAAAGAAAAAATTAAACGGTGAGAAATGTGGAAAACACAACAATCAAGATTTACCTAATATTAAACGTGCGAACACAAATTTCAACTTAGTTTAATGTTTGGATTAAGTGATTCTGGGGCTGTTGCGTTTTTCTGCAGAATTGAGTTTTTTTCTGTGTATTGTATAAACTATAACCTTCTTAATAATTTGCAGTTTTTAACAACAAAACATATTTGTAACTCAAACGGATGAAAAGTTACCAAACACGCAGTGCTGTATTTCCAGGCAGTGCAAGGCCCCTCGCAAAGATTGACTTGTCACCAGACAGTTGCTTATTGCTGTATCTGCGTGATAAACTAGAACTTATAATGTGAAGAACGTTACCAGACAATATTAACGTGTGTTAAAATGACAACACAATGAAGTGATACTAATAAAAACTGTGGCACATTCTTTTGTCTAATTTGCCTTTTATTGCCGCATAATTTAGTCACCCATTCCACATAATCCGGTTCTTCCCTGTCCAGTGGCCTTGGCAGTAAGATTTACAAGCCTGTATACCAAAAGAGACTTCTTGAAAGCTGTGGCACTGGCTTGATTGGATTTACAGGTACATCATGCATCATTTTCATGTTCCCACAGCCTTGGAGCTATTCAGAACTATAGTAATGCACCTCAAGGAACACTCATTGAGCTATAGAGAGTAATTGAGTGACAAAGGCTTCACCACTTATGAGGATGAAGATAAGCATGGCTTAAGCACAGGTGTGTGAAATTTGGCAATTTTGCTTCCTCCATTGCATGAAATTGCGTTTAAAATGTTGGCAAATCCATGCAATTGGCAATATTATTTTTCGTTTCGTGTACGTGGGAGAGGAGTCACGAATTTGTGTTTTATAGACTATAGTCGGCAACAATATGTCAAAATGAAAAGTTTATTAGAGAGGGTGTCCTTCATTTTCCTTTTTCAGCAGATATTTAGCAACTCTGTTACATATTAATTCTCAGAAAAACCAGCATTCTTTTTAGCAAATATATTGCACTTTGAATAATTCTATGCAGCCATCACTGGTTGTTTAGCTTTCCAGCATAAATGCTGCAAATCAAATAATTAGCTTTTGGTACTTTTTTCCTCCACCACATTTTATTTCAACGAAAAAAAAATGCACCTGTTTCCTATTGTGCAGGAGAGTATTGGTCAGGCATTCCCTAATTAGGACAGTTGCGCCACAGAAGTAATTGACAAAATATTGCCAAGTCTGCATCCTCCAAAAAAGCAGATTCCTAAATTCTGCTACATTCTGCTACTAGTGTTTCATTTCTGCACATACCTAGACCTTACAAACTAGTGGGAGGGAAAGTTTTACCACATTCAGCAGCCACTGAGTATCAGAATCAAGACATTCCGTGACCGCTAAACTCTGAGGTTTCTAATTAAATGATATGTGGTTGGATAAATTGGAATTCTCCTTATCATTACTTTGCCACTCTGTTAGTGAAACGTGTCTCGAACGAGTTTCTCCTTTATATTCACCATGTGATTTATGTCGCGCCCTGAACAGTCTCTTGCAAAACACGTGTTATTATATCCCAGCTTAATGGGACCAATTTTTTGGACCTTAGAAGGATAAGAGGCTGGGTAGGCCCAGGTGAAATCAAACATGTGAAGTGAAAGTTCCACAAAGATGTAGCTGGCACTGAACTCACTCAGCTATTTTAAGATTATATCCTGCTTTGCTTAACTTGAGGTAATTTTTATTTTTATTTTCAATAGTTATGTTTGGTTGGTGTTTGGAGCTTAACTGCTGAAAGCAGAGAAAACACATGTAGCTGGAGAAGCTTTTCCTCAGGGCAAATTTTTTCTGAAATGACATTTTATATACAAAATTTGCTTTCTGTACATATCCTACATACTTGTTCTTAAAGCACCTTAAATGACCCGTGAGTGGGAAACATGATTATGGTGCATCACACCAAGGGCCAGGTATACAGCCAGGGCCGGACTGGGAACAGAAACCGGCCCTGGCAAACTGCTCAGCTGCCTCCCCCTGGGCTGAGTGCAGCTGAGCAGTTTGTGAGGGCCGTTTAAGGTCGATATTATTGCCGGGGGCCGATATTGCCGACCCCGGTAACAAAAACAGCCCCCAGGGGCGCAGAATCGCCCCCACCCTAGCGGCCTACCGGGGAAACGCCCGGTGTCCACTATGGCCAGTCTGGCCCTGTGTACAGCCCTATTGTGCATGCGCAAAGTGGTTTGTGACCCGTTTGCGAATGCAAAATGTGAAAGGGCCAGGACAATTCCTAAATAGCGAGTCGCAATTTATTATAAATTGCGACTCGCTATTTAGGAATTGCGAGTCGCTATTAGCAAGGGGGACGTTCCCTTCTTAATAGCGACCGCAACCCCATGTATGAATGTTTTGCGACTGCAATTGTGGCCGCAAAACACTTGCAAATTACCACCCTCTTCAAGAGGCTGGTAAATCACTCCAAAAGAGAAGTGGTCCCCAGGGGACCCCTTCCCTATTGCAAAGGCGGGGTAAAATATTTTTTAATGGCGGTGGAGTCGTCTCAGGGACCACTGCCTGCCCCTAAAAAATGAAACGAAAACGTTTCATTTTCATTTTTTTAAATGCATCCCGTTTTACTTTAAGGAAAACAGACTGCGTTTAAAAAAAAATACTGCTTCATTTAAAAGCAGTCCCAGACATGGAGGTCTTGTGAGCCCAGCAGGCCATCGTCCCTGGGAGGGCCAGCCATTCCCAATGGACTCGCAAATTGTGAGTGGCCTATTAATATTCATGAGCCTCGCAATTTGCGATCCAAGTGGAAATCGCAAACAGTGTTAAACACACTGTTGTACATAGCATTTTGTGACTCGCAAATTGCGACTCGCAATTAAGCGCAATTTGCGAGTCACAAATTGTTATGGTCGTACATCTGGCACTGAGATTGATGCAGGAGTAAGACTAAAAATAAGATAAGGTAGAATTTCCCATAGATCCTTCCTATTACCTTAAATTTCAACCTTTCTTTGTGGAGAGATCTGACTGCTGGTTGGGGAGTTCCAACCTACCAGTATGTAGACAACATCCAGCTTCTTTCAAAAGAGTCAACCATGAGGGATTTTTTTAGCAATAAGTGAGTCATAGATGTTCAAGGCTCACACTAAATTTAGTTAAAAAGCAGAATTTTACATAATCCGATATTGATACATATCAGTTTCAGCCACAACTATTCTTACATAAACAGGTGGGATTTTGAATATTTCGGTTTTTGTGCTAAATCGTGGACTCCCCTTTTTGATCCCCTGCCACTCTTTTTAACACCACGTGGCTAAAGAGAATCGGATTACAAAGAATCAATTGTCACTGCTAATGAAGAGGTAGCCATGTGTTCCACCAGATAAATGCAGACGGTTACCCAACCACTGAAGAACTGACCTTAGTCTGAAACCGACATCACTCAAAGATGTCTTCCGATCAGTAACATGACTCCACAGAAGCTACACTTCACAAAAGGCGTGTTTGATTGCAACGGGGCATTTGACTATGTATACTTGTTATGTCTTCTCTGCTTTAGCAGCAATTGGAGATACAGTTCTCCTTCAAACTCCAATGCATGGTCTTTTGAGCAGTGGAGCCCGGAAGTGGACTGCTTGATGGGCAATGAACCTTGTTCTATCACCGGGTTAATTGACATGCATGTTGCAGAAGTTTTGTGCCTTGAGATTATCAAGGACGAGGACATGAAGGTCAATCCTTAAGTAGGCCTTTTTGGTATCAGCCCAGCAACAGTGATAATCCTTACTTAATTCCATCCTCGCTATAATTCATTGTAGAATAAAAAAAATGCATATCTTGAAAAATGCTTTTTGTTAATTAGATTTTTTTCTCTTTCGTGCTTAATCTTAATTTTGTTATGCTTGCATGTAACGGAAATCTGTGTACTTAATCAATGTCATCGTGCATCAGTTTGCTCTCCCTGTGGCTAATTGAGCTCAATTAAATGTTTTAGCATATCAGCAATTGTTGCTCTTTGGGAGGGGAGAGCCGTGCTTGTTTCTGGCTACTGTTTATGCTTCCTACTGCCAGGAATACAGTCTGATAAAGTTTTGCTGTTTTTTCCCCGGAGTTTTATATAGCGCGTACTTGACCCGAAGGTATCAAGTATCAGAACACTTTACATGAGCACCAGTTGCATTATACAAGGAGGCATTGATTTTTTTGTGTTTTTCTTAGGCATGGGAAGATTAAGTGATTTGCCCTGAATCGCAGGATGTTGAGCGTTGTTGCCGAGACTTGAAGCCGGTTCCCCACATTTGCGGTCGATCGCCCTAGCCGTTAGGCTACATCCTCTACCCTGTCAGTGTTTTACCTCTGGATAAGGGAAGGCCCAGAGGCAGGGATGGGCAAAGTTGACAATATTTTCATCTAATTTACAACTATCATGCACTGTGGCTAAAGTTGCACCATTTTATCTTCACTAAAGAAAAAAAAATATATATATATATTTCTTCGAGGTAAATAACTGCAGAACACCACTTGTAGTTGAAGAGCACTCCCACAGAAATGGTTTTGCAGAAAAATCTCCCACAAATAGTTTCTTTTTTTGCTTGATTCCTCACCAGCAGAGTGTGAAGCTTGTCTGCTTTGCATTTGAAATTTACATTATGCACATATCTAATCATTAGGCAATCAGCATTCTTTCTCTCCCGAATAATAATAATATTAATAACAACAATAATAGTGAAATAATCATAATGGTAAAAAAATGACAGCAATAACACAATTATGTTTATCATTATTGTTATTATTAATATTATTGTTATCGTTGTTGTTATTAATAATAATAACAATAGCACCGATACCAGTTTCCACAGCTGTGGTTTGTTATTATTATTACGATGATGAAGATGATTTGTATTACTATACTGTTGCTGACAATAATAATAATATTAAATAACAATAGAAGTAATTCCAGTGGCCACAGTGGGTATTATTATCATTGTCGTTTTTAATATTCTTTTTTTATTACTTTTGTCATTAAGGGGCATGGTCGGCATGAAAGACAATTACGTCCAAGTGGGGATAAAATTAGACTGGTGATACTTTCATAATTTACCTCTCTCTGTTTATTTTCATAGGTTAGCACCTCTTGTGGTAAATGAAAACACTGGGACACATACAGATTTTTTTTTGGGGGGGCAGTCTATAACAGAAGATAGAATTCATGAAATAAGAAACGGGGACACTGAGGAAGAAGCGTGCTAGATTTCTGTTTCTAGACCCTGATGTATTGAATCTTTAAACTTGGGGTATATAACGGAGGATCTGGTGTATATGAATAAGACTGTTATTGAGTGTACAGGTGGGGTGTAATAGAGGAGGGGAGCAAAACAGTAAACCGTTATTCTATTTCACATTTCCAAATTTCCATTTTAATCAAGACTTAGGTCCTGATATGAGTTTGGCGGTGTGGGAGCTCGGCGGCACACCACGACCCACCACAGCCACGTTCCCACACAATCAAACTCAACCGCCGACTGCCCGCCCGCTGGATAACAAGTTGTAATCTGAGTGGGCAGTCCTGTGACGGCTGGCGCACAGCACTGCCTTTCGAAGGCTCATGGGAGAGCCTTAGAAAGGCAGTGCCGTAGGACCACTACAGCGCATTCCAAGCCGGCATGCACTGTAAAGTCCATGCCGTGCAGAAACTAGGGGTGCAGAAAGACAGGGGGGGGGCACAATGTGTGCCCCCTGCATGCACCCCATGCATAAGCACCAGGGGGGCCTGTAAGGTCTCCTTAGTTTCCTCACCACCATCCTTTCATGGCGGGGTCAACGCCAAGAAAAGGAGGGCAGTGAGGAAACTTGTAATATGCTTGGCCATGATATTAGTGCTTCCAATATTCTGTGTAAACACCATAAAGGAGCATTTTCATCAGATTGTTAGTCTTTCTGACGCAGCCGCGGCCGGCAGTGGGAGTACCTCCAGGGCGGTGACGTGGGGAGGGGCAGGGGCAGGGTGGGGGGTAGTAATGTATGGATTACGGAGTTTGGCTATCTGCACACTGAGACGCACATTTTCTGCGTAGTTGGCAGTGGAGGGCGTCATGGCTCACAGGTGACGGGGCTGTCGGGTCACGTGGGATTCGTACATAGTTTTAAATAAACTAAAACATTACAAAAAAATAAAATAAACGTACTTTTGTGCAGGGTCCTGTGTCCCCGCTCCTGCTCTTCTCCATCTCGGACGGAAGCACAGCAAGGCCCCACTGACCAATCATTTGCAGCGTTGTGATTGATAGGCACCCAGGCTCCTCTGATCAATCACAGTGCTGCAATGCAGCTTTGTGATTGGTTTTGAGCGTCCTGGTTGGATGCTTAACCAGGGAATTAGAGCTTGGGCTCGTTCTCCATGCAGGCTTTAACGCAGCCTGCATGGAAAATGGGGAAAGTGCGCATGACTTGTTTGGGCGGCCCGAGATGACTGACCAAACAGTCATTGCACACTTAGGAGTGGGCAAACCACTTCTACCCTGCCATGCTCTGAGAGCAGAGCAGCCCCGCCCGCTAAAGCAGCAGGAAGCATTAAATGATAATAACTTATCATTTAATGCTTTTTCTTCGCACTGCTTAAAAGCAGGGGGGTGACACTCCTTCGCCATCGCGGAGGAGCCGCAACTGGTGGTTGGAAGAGTGCACACTTGTGCACATATCTGATGTATTCAGGACTAGGCTAGTGCTTGCTTGCAGACACACATCCATCATATGCAGGGTTTTTTTAGGTGTATGTCAACACAGACACACACAAATTGTGTGAAGGGCTCGGCCATTTGACACTCTGGTACACACGCACGGCAAGCAGAGAGTGTCTAGTGCACTCCTAGATACACTAACAGTGTGTGCAAGTCTCACTTCATCTGTTCACACTAAAGATAAACACCCAGTGTGCACAGGGATTAGAGAGTGCACAGTATCATCCATACAGGCAAACACTTAGGGCAGATTTACTAAGATTTGACACAACACAGCACATCAATCAGGAGTTGCTGCACCACGTTGCATCAAAAGAAGAGAGCAGAACAATACCTGATCTACTAAGAAACAGCGCTGTTTCTCTCTATCGCGGTGCACTGTAGGCAGTCTTACACCACGCACACACCGTTGCATCAGGAATGTCTGCATAAAGTCTAGAATAGATTTTGTACTGAAAACGGAACCTTTACAGGCCAGAAAGTATGCTTAGACATAGTTTAATATTTTTCAAATTGATATGTGTGCTGTACTGTACAGCACACCTGCAACGTTGGAGATGTTAGTAGAAAACCTTTCTCCAATGTTAAGTATACCGCAGCTGTCATATTCTTGTTGCAAATCCCTGTCTATCAATGTTAGTATATAGGATTTGGCATCAAAACCATAGGTGGGTGCATGGGGATGCCCCTTAAGGCAAAGTAGCACATAGCTCTAATTTGTGCTACTTTCGGGCTACTTTCCAATGCAAACAAGCTTTGTGCTAGAAAGAAACTCCCAATTCTGCATTTTGCACCGGTTTGCATCACTCTTGTGATGCAAAGCCAGCGGATGGGGTGAGTACATCTGTCCATATTTATTTTACTCGAGTTGTTTCTCTAAAAAACACATTACAGCGGTAGAGACAGTGTTTATTTCATTTCAGTATCTCTAAGAGCTGAATAGATTGAGTAAAAAAAAGAGTTTTCTTGGAAGCCCTGCCCCCTCTGTACACTGTGGAACTTTCGAAAATTACATGATAAGAGGAAATACAGGCAAGCTGTGCTCACGTGAGGCAGTGCTTTAGAGATAGGCATTCGTTGGCGCAGTCTTCCGTGTGTATGCACATACATTTCCATTTAATGTATATTGCGTTCCTTATAAGCAAATATGGTTGTTTTACTGATCTGCTTGATTGCTGTTACCAAGGAAGGACTCCTATATGCCAGCAAGTAACCGGAAACATGGGCAGCTCGGTGTCAGGCCTCATTGCTGAACTTCAAACTGAAAGAGATTGCAGTTGGTGACTTCTCATTAAAAAGTTGACATGTTTTCATTGTTGTTTTACAAGGGCAAATCCGCTGGAGATGGTTCCCATGGCGAAGCCTCGTGTTACTATGGATAAAAAATTAATCTAAACAGTTATCACTAATTAAAGGTTCGGTTGAATCATGACCCCCATCTGTTTTCATAAGCAAATTTAAAATATATTTAGCAGAGCTTTCGAGCCGGTGCACTGACTCTACACAGGAGAGTGACTGGATAGCAGCCTTCCACCTCTGAAAGCTTCCCCCTAGCCCTCTGCCCCCTGGGGTGGGGGGGGGATACCAGGAGGTCAGACTGGTCAGTCCCACCCTTGGGTGTACTGTGGGAGAGTATGTGGCCTAACGGGCTAGGGCAGTCGATCTCAAATCTGGGGAACCGGGTTCGAGTCTCAGCAACAACGCTCAACATCCTGTGATTCTGAGCAAATCACGTAATCTCCCTGTGCCTAACAAAAATGAATGTGTCCTTGTGTAATGTGACTGGTGGTCACTTGAAGCGATCTGATACCTGATACCTTCGGGTCAAGTTCACACTTTATAAAACTCTGGGGAAAAAAGTTTATAGCAGGACTAGAACTCTGTCACTGACCCGCAGGACCTGTAAGTCAGGTTGAAAAAGCAGCAGGCAGCTGTGCACTGCCTGCTGAGAGTGGGTGCTGCCCATACGAGAACTGGGTACCAATTCAGCATTACAAACCCAGTTGAGCTGGCAAACCGGAAACCGAGCTAATGACTAAAATGTGGATCTATGAAACAATCCTCTCATGTTGGTTATGAATGTTTCTGAAGAGATATAGAGTCTCTATGGTACACAGTCTTTGCTATCTTATTGACATTTTGGTGCCTATCCATCGATTTCACACTGGAGCCTTGTCCATCCTCCCAAATGTATCTAGACTTTATGGGCCTAACTGTGGACTCTTAGACAGGGCCGTACTGGGAACCACAACCGGCCCTGGCAAAGTGCTCGGCCGGCCCCCCTCCCCACTGGGTGGCGGGGGACGGGGGGGACGGGGGGGGGGTTCCGAGGTGCCGCCGAGTTCTTTGCCTGGGCCGGTTTTCGGCCGATTTTGGTACAGGGCCAATTTTGCCCAAAAACGGCCCCCACCCGTGCGGCGCCCCGGGGGATTGCCCGGTGACCGCTATGGCCAGTCCGGGCCTGCTCTTAGATATTTGGCTTGGAAGTGTTCCTGGTAGGCCTTACATATTCCCAGGTATCAACAAAACCACTACAATCACTGGGGTACTGAAAACACGTAACCATTTTCATTATGAAATATGAGCTGGTGAAGACTTGAGGCCTGATTCACAGAGTCCATCCACACTGGTGGTAATGGCCTCACACTCGTGGGGAGTCTCCACACTAGGGGTCGAATCTCTGCAGTGAGACTTCTTATTATGGAGATCCCCCTCCCCCACCCAGAGTGCAGAGACTCCTCCATTACCGCGGGTCCTCCACCACGAGTATGGAAGCCCTCTCCACCACGAGAGCGGAGGCCCTCTCCCCCACGAGCGCGGAGGCCCTCTCCACCACGAGCGCAGAGGCCCTCTCCATCACGAGCGCAGAAGCCCTCTCCACCACGAGCGCAGAGGCCCTCTCCACCACGAGCAGAGGCCCTCTCCACCACGAGAGCGGAGGCCCTCTCCACCACGAGTGCCCTTTGTGAATGAGGCCCATAGTATCCAAGTGGCTCCAGGACTATTGCAAACAAAAACTAGTCCTGGTAAAAGTTCAAACGAGCCCCATACTGGACCATGCAAGGGAGCGTCTTGAGGAAGTTTGTGTGCTATTCCAGTGTCTTTGGTTGATGCTCCTGTCAAAGAAATGGTCAGAAAAATGGGTCTAAACTTTGTAAGGTACGATTCAACTTTTCAAAAATATTGACTAAGTGCCTTCAAGGTGGGTCATGGTAGCCCAGTCAGTCAAACGATCAGCCCTTAGCTTGCCGCTCGCCATGATAATGCAGGGATGCCAGCCGCCTACGAGACACCGGAAGACTGAAACTGTGCTGGGCAATCCAGAAATGCTCACTTATATCCCAGGCGCACTCTACTGTCTTTGGAAGGCAGAGAGGGCCTTTGGGCACAAACAAATCCATGGCACCCACCCTTTGTAACTTTTTTTTATTTGTGGCCGTAACATGCAGGGCCGGACAGGCCGAAGTGGGCACCGGGCGTTACCCCGGTGGGCCAGGGTGGGGGCTAGTTTGAGACCCCTGGGGGCTGTTTTTTTTTTACCGGTGGCTGGTTTTGAAGCGTAAGATCTGAGAAGGGAGGATGACAGCAGCAATAACAAACAGCAAAACAAAAACGGTTGCTTTCAGACCACAGAGCATCTAGTAATACAGAATGTAATATGTAATGATTCAGTGTAAATCTTAGATGTAAAATAGCCCCTCATGCTTTGCATTAAAAGTACTCTAGAGGAGGTGGAATGATACACAAAACAGCCAATGGCATGAAGAGAGAAATACACCTCTGCAAAGAGTCAAATCCCACAGTATGGTATTTTAAAGAATTTGTAACAATAAGTCATAAGCAAGAGTGATACCTAGGCAGGCCTAAAAAACAGTAATTGAAGATGTTCCCCAACTTTGCTAATTATTAACTATATTCTCTACATATATTAAGAGACGTTTTGTAAAGCAGACCTCGTAGTCACGTAAATGTTTGCCGGGAAGTTAATCTGCTCTTGCTTATGGATACAAGAAGGTAACATACATGGCAGGGGAATTCGGCACATTGTTATGTGTGTTGATATACTCTTCTCTGACTGTGAGATTCATCTAGCTGCAACGCTGTGAATGCCCTCCCCGCACAGCTGAGACTGCAATCCAACAGGAACATCTTTAGGAAACAGGTTAAGGCATGGCTCTTTCCTAAGCGCTCTTGAATAATAAAACAGCTGGAGTAGTATGAACCTATCTTAGCGCCAAGACGCCTCGGCAATCGAGTGCTTTACAAATACATCAGTCAGCCAGTCAGATTATTGAGTTCTGTTATCCAGTGAGGTGTGTGGAATCTTCCATGTGTTTATCAAGTTCTTTTAGCTGGTAGTCCTGTCCTGTGGAAGGTTCCATTTAGTGTTTAGTAAGAAAGTGGGTGGGTTTTTGCAGGGACTGCACTGCTGGCAACTTTTGTCAAGGTGGCCTTCATCTGGATTTATACTTCGATAAAGGATTGCATTGGAATTACCTTTATGTTTGAATGGTTCAGTCCAAAATGGAATCTGATAACATTGGGGACTGGGTTTTTCAACATTTTGCAGAGTCACCAAAAGTGGCAGAAACCAGTGCAAATTGTTTAATTTGGGATTTACTTTCCAGCCCAAAACTTGTTTTGCATTGGAAAATAGCCTTGATGTTGTGTTAGGTGCCTCTTTGCTTCATGGGAGCATCTCATGAGTGGTTGATGGGTGTGATCATGCAACCACCTGTGGATTCTGATGCAAAGTCCTACTAACATTGGTAGATAGGGCTTTGCAGTAAAACCTTTCTCATCCTCGAGGCAAGTGTAAAATAGGAGAAAATGTTTCTTTCTCACAACCTTTCAAACTTAGCATCTGTGTTTTACAGTACAGCTCACTTACACATTTGAAAAAGTTTAAACTATCTCTAAGCAACATGTTTTGCACTGGAAGGATGCCTTTCTAATGCAAAACCTAAGCTAGATACCATGCAGACGTCCTTGCACTATTGTGTAAGGGTGAGCACATGGAGCAAGGCAATGCAAAGTACACTGAAGCTGGGGAATAGAGCAGCATTGCCAAATCTTAGTAGATATGGTGCTAATCTGCTCCCTCCCTTTCACACAACACTGCACAGCAACGTTGGTTGCTGTGCTGCATGCCTTCCAAACTGACCTTCCTCAGGATGCTTTGAACTTTATATGTATTAATTAGCTTTCTATTGTTGCTGCCCAGTTTATACAATTCACTTAGGTATATGCTGCAGGGCCCAGTATCAGAACTGGAATCATAGAGACTCTGCCATATATTGCCATGTTTGCAAGCATAGTTATTCTGTGCATAGCCTCCAGGAAAGAGCTGGTTGTGTGCTTTTGGCGACGGGCTCAACCCTAGCAAAGGCAAGACGCATATTAAAAAAGCAAGCAGTAGGAGGCATGTGAGGTTCCCTGATGTTTGACTGAGCCACAAATCCTAGGAGTGCCTGCACGTATGCAGCAAAAATGCAGTAATGATATGTGTCATAGCTATAACACCCTGGGACTTATTATTTTATACCCTAGTAAGTTTCTATGTTGCAATATTTGGTTTCTGACCCAAAGATCATACATTTATAAGCTATGATGTACCACTAGCCCAGGTAGGACACAAAGTTCTTTTCCTTTCATCCATCAGGTGTAATCGGCTTGGGAGATAAAATGTGGCTGCGTCATTGCTAGCAGCCTAATATTAATAGTTAGGTTAAAGTCTTCTTCGTACAGTCATGAAGATGAGGTAAACAAAATCCCTTCCGCATATCGCCAGCAGGGATTCCCTTGTTTGACCGTCATCCCAGAATCCTAGTGTGATTGTGCTTGCAGTGAAATGTGTTCTCCCTGCTAGAACAGATGGGACATAAGACAATCTTTAACCCACTGCAGAACCGCTACTTTTTATGTATGTCCCTGAGCGGTAGTTGGGTTCCTATGGTTTCTTCCAGTAGGGCCACTGGTCTATGTGTTCCCACCACCCCAAGATCTCAGAAGTGCCTGCTTTGTCTGTGTGCTCTTGTGTCCCTTCCGCATATTCTGCCTCAGGAAAAAAATATGACATCTGGTTTTTGAACGACCATCCACTTGTATTCTAGCCAGCTTCTGATGTCTCGGCTCAGAGAAAAGTGCTTAATTCCTACTTTGTCTTTAATAGTCTGCTAACGGACTTGTCAACTGCAACACAATACCAGAGTGAAGCTGAGCCCCTGTGCAGAGCCCACAAAATGGAAAATATTATTGAACTGTAGGCCTATACAGAAGGAGGTGTTCGATCTGTGCTGCCACTTCAGGGCTTGTTGGGGTGGCCCTTAAGATTTAGAGCTATGTGTTGCCGTCTCCTTCCAAGTCTTGTTGAAGTTATGGCAATGAGTAATACCTTCACATCTACATGCAGAATAGCTGTCTATTGTGACAGAAGTACTCCTGGCATAAGGAGCCAGTGAAGAGGTAGAGACCAGCAGAGCGCGCTCCGCAGACCATGAATGCTATCTGAGTGAGAACATGCAAAGGACAAAGAAAAAGAGGCAGATCAAGTGGTACTAGAATGAAGAATGTGTAACACCATAAAACTGACATGCTGGTGAGCTGACCTAAGGAAATGACCTTTACTGCCATGTTCGCACACCTGCATCAATGAAAAACTCTTACCTGCCAGCCCAGTGAATTCCTCTTCATCTGACTCTGCTCTGTACCTGCTTCAGTTCATGCTGAATGTTGACCTTGGGCTGAGATCCCCACAGGGTGGACTCTGAAGATTTTTTGAGAGATCCGGTGTGCTCTACTACCTTTGTTAGATGATAGCACCAACTTTATGCTTGAGACTGTTATGGTTCCTTTTCTAGTGTTAAAGGTTCATTTGCCCCTGAAGCACCCATTGTCGCAAGGGACTGACAGAAAAGTGGACCCAGGGCAAATACTCTAGTCACTACCTCATTCTCTCCTTTATGCAGTTTTTGAAACACAAAGAAAACCTGTTAAACACAAGAGAGATAAGCAAATATATATAACTGTATTTTCAGCTTGAACTGTAAGCAGAACTTGTGAATAAATGTCTCTTCTTTGCTAGCAACGTTTCACTTATGTCTTATGCAGCAGCGGCTGGCACAGATAAGTGCGGTAGACGGGGCAGCAGGGGAATCCAACAGACGATGGAATAGGTGTTATTTATTTATGTAATTGTATCAATTTCATTGTCTGTTGATTTCCCCCGCTCCCAACCGCCCCGCCGTCCACGCATACCTGTGCCAGCCGCCGCTGGTCTCATGAACACCTGTAATCCTGACCACTCCATGTGGGACCTCTGGAGGGCTCTTTGTTTTGCTATGTGTTTAGTTTCCATCATTGAGGTGGTGAGCTGCACCTAAAATCAGTCTGGTTTTACTTAAGTCAGTAGTAGCTTGCGATATCAACCTAAAAATAAACTGCCCTATGGTCCCTTCCCCTTTTAGTACTTTTTCTGCAACATAATATTTTTATTTAGTCAGCTCCAGCTCCATTAAAGAACTGAAGACTTTGGGACTGATTTAGAGTTCGTCGGACAGGTCCCTCCATCATAACATGACAGAAATTCCATCTGCCGTCCTACAAGTGCCATTGGACCTGATGCACTTTTAACAAGGCAATCATGATATATCCATCCCGCTAAACTCTAAATTGGGCCCTTTGTTGTTAAATAGGACATTGGAGTAGATAGCGGTTCACGGGCTGAATTGCACAAAGTAGAACGAAGATATCTGAGCTCAAATATCAGGTTCCTCGTTAGATCAAATGATGTAGTCATTGTATAAATTTGTGATCAGCATTAAGAGACAATCAGTTCTAGATGTGTGCTATGGATAGATGTTACATCTCTGTGTTTAGAGGCGATAATTTTGCTTCCTACATGATCGCATATGATATACAGTGCACTAGACAAATGCATATGTCCCTTGGTTAACGCATGGCACCATGATCAGGGCACAGATGTAGCTCTAAATGCTTCTATGTCTATATTCTTTAATAATTATGGTAAATGAATGTCACTCTGCCCACTGGTATATTGTAAACATGTTTAATTGAAAAACAAATATTGAAGAAATTCAGAATTTTAAACTTTCTTTTTTTTTTTACATGACATTTGTTGATTAATTTACAGCCAGTGCCTGTGATGGCTTAGTCTCAGTTAAACAACAACAAGATCCCTGTACCTGGGGTGATTGTTACATTACCAAGACATGAGTACACATCACTCAGGTTGTATTCTTTATTTACATACCGGGGTGGACTCCTGCTATCTATCGCAGTGAGGTATCACTCCTCTAATATCTCATAATCCCCATCCACTTTATGGTTCCAAACAGTTAATCAAATACTATTGTCTCAATTCACATAGTGTCCAGTGTGATGTTCAACAGATGTCTGCCATCTATACTGACAACACATCTAACCACACTCCACCACTTGTGCGCACACTTTGAAAGGAAAAAAGTGTGGTGGACAGGAAGGCACCTCACGGGCGAACACCCTCGGGGATGTTGGCAGATGTTACCAACTCAATGCCCCTTTCTCATCATCGGTTGCCTTCCAATCCAGACAAAACAAACTAGAAATACCACATAAACTGAAATGTGTGTAAAGGTGCAACATAAAGAGTATAACAACATTAACTCATACAAGACAGAGTGACATAAAATCGACAGCCACACCCACTCAATAACTTTATTCTTCGTATCAGTGTGAGCTGTAGAGTTAAAACAAAGGTTGGTAGCTTAGTGTCGCCTACCAGTACCTGATACCGACATGTTTCACTGCCCCATTGATTTCGGCAGATTCATCAGGGTATTTACACACTCGGTCACTGCACCAATTGTTTGCACATCCTTTCTGGACACTATTGCATTGAGACAAAAATAAAAACCACAAACATGCCCAATAGTCAGTATAAAATCATGGGTTTCCACACTCAAGTAATGGTTAGGCGCATATATCCATACTTATAATTACCCCTAACCAGCATGGACCGCTCATACCGGCTGGCCGAATCACACTTTGACTCGTTTAAAAACGATTGAAGTAGCAATATGCGCCTAACCATTACTTGAGTGTGGAAACCCATGATTTTATACTGACTATTGGGCATGTTTGTGGTTTTTATTTTTGTCTCAATGCAATAGTGTCCAGAAAGGATGTGCAAACAATTGGTGCAGTGACCGAGTGTGTAAATACCCTGATGAATCTGCCGAAATCAATGGGGCAGTGAAACATGTCGGTATCAGGTACTGGTAGGCGACACTAAGCTACCAACCTTTGTTTTAACTCTACAGCTCACACTGATACGAAGAATAAAGTTATTGAGTGGGTGTGGCTGTCGATTTTATGTCACTCTGTCTTGTATGAGTTAATGTTGTTATACTCTTTATGTTGCACCTTTACACACATTTCAGTTTATGTGGTATTTCTAGTTTGTTTTGTCTGGATTGGAAGGCAACCGATGATGAGAAAGGGGCATTGAGTTGGTAACATCTGCCAACATCCCCGAGGGTGTTCGCCCGTGAGGTGCCTTCCTGTCCACCACACTTTTTTCCTTTCAAAGTGTGCGCACAAGTGGTGGAGTGTGGTTAGATGTGTTGTCAGTATAGATGGCAGACATCTGTTGAACATCACACTGGACACTATGTGAATTGAGACAATAGTATTTGATTAACTGTTTGGAACCATAAAGTGGATGGGGATTATGAGATATTAGAGGAGTGATACCTCACTGCGATAGATAGCAGGAGTCCACCCCGGTATGTAAATAAAGAATACAACCTGAGTGATGTGTACTCATGTCTTGGTAATGTAACAATCACCCCAGGTACAGGGATCTTGTTGTTGTTTAACTGTTCAGAGTGGAGGGCGATCCCTGGTATACCTTTCCATATCCCTCTTGGCTCCTTGTGGCAGTGTATGGCTTAGTCTCAGCCTGTGCTTTGGCTCCTAGGGCCAAGCAAACTCCCAGCTCAATTCGGCCAGGGTGCCTGACTCCGGACCACGGGGTTCACGGTTCGATCGCCGGCAGCAGGTTAGCACAGCACCATGTGACTCTTGGCAATAGCTCGCTTAATCTTCTCGATGGCCCCCAGCGCCGGGACACCTCTCCGGAGGTAGCTGTGCGCTTGCAAATGCTGGTATTTCATTTCATATTTATACTCATGGCAAGAGGCGTTCAAAATTCGGCACACATACTTTCCCTTTAACCTCTTCCATGCTGGTGACGGAACCGCTCCGTCACCAGCCTCTGTCGTGCTGTGCTGGTGACGGAGCGGTTCCGTCACGGCCCGCCTGCGCGGCGCTGATTTCGCGCCTGTGTGGCGCGTTCTATTGAGCGGGCGGGGCCGTGACGGAACCTCTCCGTCACAAGCAGAGCGCGCCCGAGGCTCATGACGGAGCGGTTCCGTCATGAGCAAGGGAGCGCCGCGCGGCCCCCCTCCCCCCTAGCGCTGCAGCGGAATTGCCACCGCAGCGAAGGTGTTAAATTGGTAATCCAAACTTGTAAATTAATTTTTTAAGGCTTTGTCGAGTCGTTCCTGACTCAATGACCACGCGGACAACGGTTTCTGGGGAGCTTCTTTATTTAGGTCCTACAGCTCTGGTGGTCAGTGGTGAACTGCCCCTTATTCCCCCAGCTCCTCCCTTTCCTCCCGCCCTCGGCTTTCCCTCGGGCTGGTCCTAGTGCCTGACCAGTGTGGTCACTGGGCACTGTCCATTCCTAGCTATTCACAACATTACATCTCCCCCCTCGGTGGATGATGACACAGTGGCATTGTCCCTGGTCAAGTCACGAGTTCGTTTCTTTACGGTTCTTCAATCAGGCGCGATGGTTTCTTGATCACCCGTCTGGGGCGTGCTTGGGGGTCGGAGTTGTCACTCTCATTCTCGTCAGTGAGTCCACTGGGCAATGGGCTGTTGATTGTCAGTGTCTCGCGGTCTTCTGGCTCCGCTTTCGGATCAGCCAGCAACTCGGTGACATTGGGTCCGCACTTTTTGAAGTATGTCACGTTTCTGGTGAGTCGCTTCCCTTCGGCCTCCGCGGTGATCATGGTTCCTTTCTGTTGGATCACTTTGAGGGGAATCTCACTGTATCGACAGTCTGTCTTCCGGTGTTGCTCTTGTCTCGCTAGCACCCAGTCTCCTTCCTTTATTTGCGGGGGGGCCGCGTGGCGTCGCTCATCCGCATAGTCTTTCATCTTTTCCTTCTTTTCTTTGTCTCTTGCCGCGATCTCTTCGTGCTCAGAATCAGTGTCCAGTTCTGGCGCCGTTGGGGTCATCATTGGTATTCTAGTGCGCACCGGGCGTCCTAGCATGACGGTAGCGGGACATTTGCCCGTGGTAGAATGGGGCGTGTTTCTATATGCCCGCAGCACTTCGTCAAGTGCTGTCTGTATGCGCCTCCCGGTGATTTCTGCTTGCTGGAAGGTCCTCTTGATCGTGGCCATGAAGCGTTCAATCATTCCATTGGCTTGTGGCCAGAGCGGCGTGATCTTGCGGTGCGTGAAGTTGAGGTGTTGTGCGAACTCAGCAAAGTCGTGGCTATTGAACGGTGGTCCATTGTCCGACTTCACCACTAGGGGGATTCCCCATGCGGCGAAGACCTCGTCTAGGATGGGTATGGTACTTGATGCTTTTGTGGAGCCGCACAATTGGGCGATGGGGAATCTAGAGTACTCGTCCATGATGACTAGGACGTATTGGCCCGATTTGATTGGCCCAAAGAAGTCAATGGCGATGTGTTGCCAGACGCCCTCCGGTAGTGGGGACATTTGCAGCGGTGCAGGGGGGTCCGGACGACTCACGAGTTGACATTGCGGGCAGTCCTTTAGTGTCGCCTCCACCATTTGGTCTAGGGTTGGGAACCAGACTCTTTCGCGGAGTGCTCTTTTTGTAGCTACCACACCCCGATGTCCTTCATGCGCTAAGTGAATGACTCCTTGTCTGAGTTCTCGTGGTATTACTATTCTTTTGTCTCGTAGAATGAGTCCATTGGCAGCGATCGACAGGTCTTCATGGACGTGTTTGAATGCCGCCATGTCCGTGTCGTTTTGTCCATTGCTTGGCTGGCGTCTCCAGCCATTAGTTTGGATCAAGTTCTTTACTTCCTGCAAAGTGGCATCCTTTTCGGTCGCGTCGCAGATGGCATCTAGGGGTACCGCCGGAGGTCTCGCTTGATTCACTACGAAGTGAATGTATTCGTCCGCTATTGATTGTTCTGATTTGTCATCTTTGATGGGGTGTCGTGACATGTAGTCGGCCGGGTTTGCATCTTTGCCAGGCTTGTGGATGATGGTATATGTATATTCTTGCAATCTTAGGCCCCACCTCTCTATTCTTGGTGGCATTTTTGCTTTTGGGTTTCCAAAGATCGTGGTCAGGGCTTGATGATCAGTTATGAGTGTGAAGTGCTTCCCAAAAATGAAGATGTGGAAGTGTTCACACGCCCAGACGACCGCCAGGCTTTCTTTTTCTGGTTGCGAGTAGGCTCTCTCAGTGTCCGTCAGGCTTCTGCTCGCATACGCTACTATGTGCCTTTGGTCTTCTTCCCTGTCATACTGGGCTAGGATGGCTCCGAGCCCTACCGGACTGGCGTCTACTGTTATCTCTGTCTTCATTGTGGGGCTGAAGTATGCTAAATTCTTTGCTGTTTCCACAGTTCTCTTAATTTCGCGAAATGCTCCTTCACACTGGGTGGACCACTGGAAGGGTTGCCCTTGTTTAGTGAGCTTCCTCAGCGGGAAACTTAGGGTAGCATAGTCGGGAATGTATCTTGAGCAGTAGCTGGCCATGCCTAGGAACGAGCGAATGTCGCCCACGTCCCTGGGGCTTGGTGTGTCATTTAGCGCTGCTACTTTTTCTGGGTCAGGTTTCATTCCATTTCCAGAGAATAGGTGTCCAAAGAACTTTAGTGTTGGTTTGTGCAGTTCACATTTAGCCTCGTTGAGTGTGAGGTTCGCGTCTAGCAGGGCTTGACAGACTTGATTCAGCGCTTTGTTGTGTTCAGCTGTCGTTGCTCCGTATACAAGAATGTCGTCACTGTAGTTCAGAACCTGTGGGATGTGGTGTATCGTTCTCCTGATGGCCTCTTGGAATATCTCTGCTGCTGATGACACTCCGAAACTTAGCCTCTTGTATCTGAATAGGCCAAGGTGTGTCGAGAATGTTGTGATGTATCGAGATCGTTCATGCAGCTCTAGTTGATGGTATCCTTTGTTGAGGTCCAGTTTTGAAAACACCTTTGCTCCGTTGAGGGACGTGATCATGTCACTGATGTGTGGTCCAGGATGTCTCTCTCTTTCGATGGCCGTGTTGGGCGCTCTCATGTCTACACACAGACGAACTTGACTCGTTTCTCCTTTCTTTGGGACTACCACGACCGGGGAGACCCACGGCGTCGGCCCTTCCGTTCTCTCAATGATGTCTGCTTCCAGCAGGTCGCTGAGTTCCTTCTCCACGGCTTCTTGTAAATGAAATGGTATTTTCCTGTGGTGTTGCGCCACCGGCGTGACTTGGTCATCTATGTGTAGCTTTATTTGACAGTTCTTCAATTTTCCTAGTCCTTGGAATAGCTTTGGGAACTTTCGGATGAGTGATGGTTTGTCAGTGACCCTGAATAGGATGTCTACCAGTTTCAGACGTTCGGCTGTTGCTAGGCTCAGTAGGCAGTCAGCCTCGGGCCCTTCAATGACGTGGATGTATGCTGGTATTGTCTGACCTTCATATGACAAGTCAGTTTCGAACTTCCCCAGGCATGTTAGTGGCTTTTCGGCCATGTATGTGTACACCTGCACATAGGCCTCCATTAGTTCGGGTCGGGGATTCATCCGGTGATATTCAGCGGCTGGCAGATAGTTTAACGTTGCCCCACTGTCGAGCACGAACTGCGTGGGGTGAGAGCCAATGTTGATGTCCAGACGCGGGTATTCCTTTAGTTGGTCAAGGTCTGCCACTCGATTGAGGTATTCTTTTCGAGGAGCAGGTGGTGGAGATTGAGATCCTCTGGAGGAGGATCGCCGAGACCGACAGGTCTTGCAGGAGCGGTCGCTTGATTGTGACGACCCCGACGATGAGTCGCGTTTGGCTTCGACGGCTCTGGCATGATGGCGACTTTCTGGGTATCGTCGGTGACTTCCCTTGTGATCACTCTTCGGCACTGCCCCGCACATGCTTTCGAAGTGGTTGTCTCTCCCACATTTCTGGCATTTCTCACCCAGCGCTGGGCATGCATCTGCATGTGGATAGTCATATCCGCATCGGAAGCATTTGCTGTGCTTGTCCGAGCGTCCTTTCGGGTATCTCGTGTCTTTGTGCCCTCTGTGAGACTGGTGGTGGTGTTTGTTAGACCTGGATGAGCGGTCACGTGGCGGAGACCGCCTGTGTTCGTGCCGAGATTGCATCCTGAATGCTTGTTCCGGTCTCTCGCTTTTCCCGCTTTCCATGCTTTTGGCGTAGTCGTCAGCTTGCTCCTCGACTCTCGTCATGTCCACGATTTGTGCTAGTGTGTAGCTTTTCTTCAGTAGCTTGCGTCTTAATGGTTCGGAGAGGCAGCCTTCGATGACTCTTAGTCGCAGAGCGTCTTCCTTTGAAAATTTGTCAAACTCGCAGTGTTTCGCTAGGCGGTTCAGACGAGTCACGAACGCCTCCATCCGTTCCCCGCGCTCTTGCACCGCTCTGTTGAGGGTGTACCTCTCAAAATCGACGTTCTTTCTGTGCAGGAATTTACCATTCAGCGCTTCTCGTGCTTTTGTGTAGGACTCCAACGCTTCTTCTGGCAGTTCTTTCAGGACCCGGCCTCCGTCCCTGCCAATCAGGTTCCTGAGGAAAAGTAGTTGTCCTTCCTCGTCAGTTATCTTGGAAGCTTTTATGAAGTCGTCGAAATCTTCAATCCATTCTTGCCACCGCAGGCTCATGCTCCTGCCGGATTCGATAATGAGGGGTTCAGGGCGCCGCAGGAGAGATGCTCTCGACATGCTTTCAGGGAGAGGGTCGGTCATTGTTTGCTCGTAGTGTCTGCTGCCTACTTCAGTCCGTCTATCCTCTTTGATTCGGTCTCGTTGCACTCACCAGTGCTTGTTTGGCGTTTCCGTTGCACTCGCCAGTGCTTGTTTATCCTCTTCTATGCACTCGCCGGTGCTTGTTGATGAACTGCGTTGCACTCACCAGTGCTTGTTTGGTGTTTCCGATTTTTTTTTTTTTCTTGCACTCGCCAGTGCTTGTTTATCCTCTTCTGTGCACTCGCCAGTGCTTGTTTATCTTCTTCTATGCACTCACCAGTGCTTGTTTGGTGTTTTAGGGCCTTTGCCTGACCCTAAAATGGCCGCCGGGAATCCCTCGCAGGGGATTGGTTGAAGCCGCCTGACTTCAAGATGGCCGCCGGGAATCTCGTTTCCGGCGGGATTTCGGCCGATCTCAGGCAATCGGCTGCCGGGAGTCTGGCTGGGTCGGCTATTTCACTCACCGGGGCCGCTGAAGACAGGTAACAGTCCTTCTTCTTTACTTTTTTCACCGCCGAGGTGGGTGGTGATCTCGCCACGCTTCTGCCGCCGAGGTGGGCACTCGGTAGGCTCTTCTCTGGCTCTCGGTGCCGCCGAGGTGGGCACTCGGTAGGCTCTTCTGTGGCTCTCGGTGCCGCCGAGGTGGGCACTCGGTAGGCGCGCTCTTGGGTCCCGGTGCCGCCGAGGTGGGCACTCGGTAGGCGCGCTCCTGACTCTCGGTGCCGCCGAGGTGGGCACTCGGTAGGCGCTCCTGGCTCTCGGTGCCGCCGAGGTGGGCACTCGGTGGGCGCGCTTCTGGGTCTCGGTGCCGCCGAGGTGGGCACTCGGTGGGCGCTTCCGGTCCGCTGTTGCCGCCGAGGTGGGCACTCGGTAGGCTTTCACTGCAGGGCACTGCAGGGGTCCACACGCGCAGGCTGCGATTATCCTCGTCGCCAGTTGTCGAGTCGTTCCTGACTCAATGACCACGCGGACAACGGTTTCTGGGGAGCTTCTTTATTTAGGTCCTACAGCTCTGGTGGTCAGTGGTGAACTGCCCCTTATTCCCCCAGCTCCTCCCTTTCCTCCCGCCCTCGGCTTTCCCTCGGGCTGGTCCTAGTGCCTGACCAGTGTGGTCACTGGGCACTGTCCATTCCTAGCTATTCACAACATTACAGGCTTGAGAAGTTATTACATCGACGTCTTCTTCCAGAGATCCCGCAGATAAAGGGGAAGACCAGAGGATGCTGGGAGCGGCGTGGGGCTGCGTGCCTTCCCTCTCCCCGGCCTGCACGCGGCGCCCTCCTCTTCCGGGATGACCCATTCGGAGGTTCCCAAGCGCAGGCCTAATAGGACGCACACGTTGTTATCTGTTTTCATTTCCGCGTCCGTATGGCGCGCTTGGCGCAGCGCTGGGCCCACGCCGCGTCGCCTCTGATAACACGCGCCTCTTTAAAGGAGGCAGGAAACAATTTCTCTCCTGTTTTCTCCGGGGGGTTCTCGGGTTCTGTTTCACGTTGGCCTTTTCTTCTAGTAAATCAACTCTCTGTTTATTGCCTTCGCTCCTTTCCCTGGCCGCCCCTGCGTCTGACAGATCCTGCTCCCATCTGCCCCTCTGTCTGCTCAGCAGCTCCTAATATTCCCCGTTTTCGATTCGCTCGAAGTGCGGTGGGAGGGAGGGGAGGCAGAGGAGTCAGGAGGCCCCGCTGCCAATGCAACCCAACCCGGCGCACGCAAACAACGACCAGGCACCGGTTACTGTACGCGCAGCTCTTCCAACCTCTCTGATCTTCTGTTTGAAGCGCGTGGCTGCTACTTCTGTTCTTTAAAGCGCTATACAAGCCCGGTGATGATGAAGGTCACTTGAAAGGATATGGAGGGAAATAGACTGTACCCTTATCTGTTGGAATCTGCACAGCTTAAAGTAGTGCAAAGATGCAAAGTAAGGCATATCATTGAGGATTTCCCACAACACCGCTTGATTACACCCCACTGGGAGCGCTCTCTGAGTTCAGATGTGGCGCCCCAAGAGTCTCCTCAACTAGCGCTGCTTCTGACCCACACAACCATCAGTGCCTTGATCTTGCTTCACAGAGAGAACCTCTCCATTTAGAAGTCCAACCAGGGAGTCCAGCCATATTTTAAAAAGTTGGTGCATTCAGGCGCCACAGCCTGAAACACCACACACATGAGGAGGCATAGCACACACCAACACCTATTATCAGTACTAAAAACACCTGTACCAAAAGCAGTAGCATTTGATATTTGATCTGTCAATCTCTTTAGACATAATAGAAATACTTCAGTAGAGCTATGGTGAGGGTTCAGGAGCGTTATCTTTTTCCGATATCCATATTCTGATTCTTAATATATATGAGAAACGGGCCTAGAGAGAAGCACAGAGCTGCTTCTAATATTTAAGAAATATTTTAAACTGTATCAGTAGCTGTCACACTGTAAAAATGAAAGTTTCTAAAATGTCTACTGCAAGAGTCCCAACCAGTCACATAATCATAGGAGGTCTTTCTAGTAAGCCTGTTGAGAGACGCTCTGGTTCTTACATTTCTTAAATATTATAAGTACCTTCTAATGTTCATGATATATTAAAATCAGGGCTGGCAGGTGCTTCTCTTCCTCTCGAATCCTTCAGTGTTTGGAAACTGATATGCAGTGCTTAATTTGAGCCTGTGGTTTCCAGTGCTCAGCACCAGCACTTATGACAGTCGGCCACACCGTGGCTCTGTCAGTCGAATTCAGAGATAAGCACAACAGCTGTTTATTAATTCAATACACAATAAAACCGACTAATGCCTACCTTCCATACCGTTTTTATAGCTTTGGGGGCCTGAAATTGTCACACTATTAAAGAGTGTGATGGTTTGTTGGTGCTGTCATTGGCAGCTCTGGCAGGGGCTACACGTGGTGCAAGTTGCAGTGGCGTCCTGACGAGGGCCCTTGTACTTATGTATTTTTCTTTTTTTTTTTTTAACAAATTAAGCACTGGCAGTATTGGCACGTAGCTCTGATAGTCGGTTTTACCCCATCCAATTGGACTGTTGGTCACCCAACTCACGTTCTGTAGCATGTTAAGAACTGAATAATGCATGAATATTAGCTGCCAAGCTTCCCAGGTCCTGCATTGCTAGGTAGTCCAGTCCTTTTTTTCTCCTTAAAATTCTGGGACTTGTAGTACTGTTTTTATGCTTGGTTAAAAAGGACGATAATGCCCACAATCCTAAGAAAAAAAGATAACTGGACGAACTAGTCAGGCATGGACCTGGGAAACTTGGCAGCTATGATTAATGTGTAATTAAAAAAACACTAACTGTGCCTGTGCAAGTGGAGTCACATCCACGGGTTTCCTGGCTAGCATTTTGTGCCCTTCTAGACAGGGGCATTGATAGTAATAGTGCAGCATGTGAGGTGATAGTGGGGCCCACTGCACCCAAATTATTACACGTTTACACGTTTTTACTATCAAACTGAGGGATGAGGGAACCGTTTTCCTTGCTTGCATAAGGACATATGGGCATCCTTGCAACACAACTGCTTACAGATGGTAATGCTGAAGAAAGGTGAGTGGGGCAACATCGGTATGTAATTGTAGTCAGTGCTGCAGTAAATCTACAGACACGTCAAAACTCCTGATAAGGGGGGGTATATCAAGAGAGCATATGTAATAAGCATTGAAGCTCAGGACGCAGCGAAGAGTTTTGTGTTCTGTGCAATTCTTTAAACACGTTAGCCCTTTCTCTCCTTCCTGAAGTTATCACATGACTAAATTGTGAGGATAACACGATTCCTCTTCCCTTCCTTTCTTGATATTTTTCTTTTTATTTGCCTAAACTTGCTCTTGGCTCAGCAAGGAAATGGTCTTTCCACGATCTTGCTAGCGAGGCCCACTTGATGAAACCTCAGGTTATTGCTGTTTTTCCCATCTGTTTTTGGCCCAGCTGTCACCTGTGACTCTAGAAGGACCCAGGGTTCTGCTGTCCAGTCGTATCTCCTAGTGGGAGCAGGGGCAACAATCCTAAATGGAAATGTGAAAGGGAACATCAGGCCCAATCCCTGTGTTGCACAAGTGAGGTGTCTTTCGGCATCTCTGTCACCTGCATCCCTCACCAGTCAGCAATGAGCTTCCACTCACGCACCGCATACATAGATCATTAGGACACCCGCCTACATGACTGCGATTGGATTCTACTTGACTTAGTAGAAGTTCTGAAAGTCCAGGGTTCTTTGTTTACAGAAGTGGACTAGGAAAGGGTTGGAGCTAGTGACATCAAGAGTTTCATTCAGAGCAAATGTATTCCAGGTTTTGAAGAATTATTTTAGCCACAGGGGAAAATGAAAGTGTCTTCAACTCAAGCTGTCCCACCATGTGTCACACAATTTGTCTCCCCTCACAGGGTATCCAGGCGAAGAGCCAATATCACATGGAACAACAAAGTCAGTTGCAAAGTTGGGACCCTTACAGACCTAATGCCCATTTCGTGGTGTGAAACCACGAGAGGACATAGGCAGCAGCCTCAATCAATCAATCAATCAATCATACCATTTGTATAGCGCACTACTCACCCGGGAGGGTCTCAAGGCGCTTAGGGGAAGGGGTATGCTACTGCTCGAACAGCCAGGTCTTGAGTTGTCTCCTAAGGCGAGATGGTCCTGGGTCAGCCGAAGCTGGATGGGGAGGGAGTTCCATGTCTTGGCAGCCAGGTAAGAGAAGGATCTTCCTCCGGCGGTGGCTCTTCGGATGCGTGGTACGGCGGCGAGGGCGAGGCTGGTGGACCGTAGCTGGCGGGTGGGCGTGTAGAAGGTCATGCGGTTGTTGAGGTACTTGGGGCCCAGGTCGTGGAGAGACTTGTGGGTGAGGAGCCGGAACGTGATCCTTTTATTGACGGGGAGCCAGTGCAGGTTCCTCAGGTGGCTGGAGATGTGGCTGCGTCGGGGGACATCCAGGATGAGTCGGGCGGAGGCGTTCTGGATGCGCTGGAGTCTTTTCTGTAGCTTGGCTGTGGTTCCGGCGTAGAGGGCGTTTCCGTAGTCCAGTCGGCTGGTGACGAGTGCCTGGGTGACTGTCTTCCTGGTCTCGGTCAGGATCCAGCGGAAGATCTTGCGAAGCATACGCAGGGTGTTGAAGCACGATGAGGAGACGGCGTTGACTTGTCTGGTCATCGAGAGGGAGGAGTCCAGGATGAAGCCCAGGTTGCGTGCGTGGTCGGTTGGCTTGGGTGCGGTGCCCAGGGCTGGGGGCCACCAGGAGTCGTCCCAGGCGGAGGGCGAGGATCCCAGGATGAGGACTTCCATTTTGTCCGAGTTCAGTTTCAGGCGGCTGTCCTTCATCCACTCGGCGACGTCTTTCATCCCTTCGTGTAGGCAGGTTCTGGCGGTGTCGGGGTCTCTGGTGAGGGAGAGGATCAGTTGGGTGTCGTCGGCGTAAGAGATGATGTTGAGGTTGTGCTGGCGTGCGATGGCTGCAAGAGGTTTCATGTAGATGTTGAAGAGGGTGGGGCTGAGTGAAGATCCTTGCGGAACGCCGCTGATGACTTCGGTGGCCTCGGAGCGAAACGGGGGGAGGCGGACTCTTTGTGTTCTTCCGGCGAGGAACGAGGTGATACACTCCAGTGCCTTCTCTTGGATACCGATGTTGCTGAGGCGCTGGACTAGGGTGCGGTGGCAGACCGTGTCGAATGTAGCGGAGAGGTCCAGGAGGATGAGGGCCACCGTTTCCCCCTTGTCGAGCAGGGTCCGGATGTCGTCGGTGGCTGCGATGAGGGCGGTCTCGGTGCTGTGGTTGGCTCTGAAGGCGGACTGCGAGGGGTCGAGGGATCCGTTCGTCTAGAGGAAGGCGGCCAGCTGTCTGTTGACGATCTTCTCGATGACTTTAGCAGGAAAAGGGAGGAGCGAGATGGGGCGGAAGTTTTTGAGGTCGGTGGGGTCCGCTGTTGGTTTCTTCAGGAGGGCGCTGAGCTCGGCGTGCTTCCAGCTCTCCGGGAAGGTGGCGGTGTTGAAGGAGGTGTTGATGATGTTCCGGAGTTGGGGTGCGATGGTGAGTCGGCCTTGTTGAAGACGTGGTGTGGGCAGGGGTCGGTCGGTGATCCGGAGTGGATGGTGTTATCGTGCGGGCGGGCGGGCCTCAGACGTTTTTTTCAAGATGGGGTAGTGGGAAGAAGTGGGTCAGGCTGTGCTCGACACAAAGCCCAACACCTCCAATGCTCCACTCCCTCCTCACATGGTGAAACGTTTTCAGAAGTTGGCATGTCTGAAACACGGCCTAATGCTTGCTGTCTCCTGAAAGATGATTTTAAACCACTGAAGGACCCGATCACAGCTCAGACAATGCAGACATTTTTTAGTTTTAATTGTGCCTGTTAATTCCTTGGCATCAGACCAAGTGTGTTATTCATATGAATCAGCATGCACATATTGTTTGCCTTAGATTCAGTGATCTGCAACAGCAGATGTAGAACTAACTACAACCTCGTATTGCGAAGACAATAGAGGAAATGTTACACAGGTGCTGAAATGGTGCAGCTACTAATGATGCTGAAAGTGCTGGAGTGCATAGTGAACAAAAAAAGGATGGACTTAATTCAAGCATTTCACCCATCACTTTTTTGTTTTTGTCACTGCAACACCCTAAGGGCAATAGGTATGTTTCTATGGCCATTATGCCATACCACGCAAGCTTCACCCTATTGAAGAGTCCCAAATAGACTGAAACCAGTCTCTTGTTGCTTGTGGTTTCCAAGGGGATCTGACCTGGCAGTTTGAGGTGGACGATTCCTATTGGAGCAGGCCCAAGGCTAATTTGCATATGGTTCGTTTCTATCTGAGGTGGAATGGTGGGCAAAAAACTATGGACTGGTTTGATGTCAATAAAAATTACCAGTGGCTGAGAATAATTCAAGCAATCCACTCATCACTTGTTTGTTATCTTCTGTGCAGTGTATTGCATAGGCACTGATGTCTGGTGCAGTGGAAGGGTGCTGCTGTGGTACTGCATGATGTGATGTAAACAGGGATGCTAGGGGTGCAACAGGGAACGCTGCAGATGGTGCTCCAGGAAAGGATACATGGTAATGCCATAATTACTATGCGCTGTGTGACTGCTGCAGGAAGTCATGCATTGTATGTGTCAGGAATAGGGTCACCCCTGAACATAGCAGGAGGCAGGTTTTCATGTGTTTCAGTGCAGGATTGTTTAGCATCCCTCATCAGAAAGCAAAGTGATTTTCGCAGATAATACAATCTTGAAAGGTTACATGTATTTTCCCTCAGAACCTTGCTGTGACTTTTTTCTCTGTTGGTGAATGCTGTCAATCAAGTCGTTTTGTGTCCTTCCATGAAGTAAACTTTTAGTCTGACTGCTTGTGCAATGTCCTGGTTATTGATCTGAAAGACCTGTTCGCTCTAGGCAGGAATTGACCCATAAGGTGCTGGAATGGCTGCTGCAGGACATGCCACTGCAGGGAGTGGTGAAGGTTGTGCTCCATTGAAGGATGCATGTATAAATGCATTAGGGACTGTGGGGGGCAGCATTGGAGACGGCTGGGAATGCTGCTGCAGAACGAGATGTAAAGTGTGCTGCACGCACTGCTCTAGGAGTTGCAATAGACGGGATACAGGCAATAGTTTCAGGGTACTGAGGGTGGTGTGGCTTGATATGATGAAGATTGTGAAGCTAACAGGGTTTCCATTGATGATGCAGGAGGCACTGCAGGGAGTGATGCAGGAAGTGAAGCAATAGGTCACATTGAGCGGGGAGTGCTACTGGGAGCTTTTGCTGCTTCAGAAAGGGGATGCTACAAGAAGTGCCTTAGAATATAGAAAAAAATGGCTACATTTTGAAATTAGGAGAGAGATTTGAGAAAAAAATAGGGGGACTTTATTTTCGCCATTGATATACATTCAAGCAAATGCAGTTTTAGGAGGAGATCGCTAAAATAAAGCCATTTGTAGTTTAAAAAAATCACGAGTCTCCCCCCTGAATTGGGTCTGTTGGCATGTATGCTATAGCCTGCTATGCAGGGCGTTTGTGGCACAGGGCTGCGGCTTTGCACAGTGAGGCCTACACAGGCCAGACCCCTTCCCCAGGGCAGTGACAGAGCCCGGCTATCTTGGACATCATCCCTTACAGTTGCCACGGTAACTGATGTGATGTCATTCTTTTAAGCAGATCTCCCCGTCTTCAGGTCACCCGTCCTCGGAAAAAGTAGGACAAGCTTCCAAAAGGAATAGCAATGAGAGTGGAGTGCTGATGGGTAGGAGGGGTGCTGGGCCTGCAGGGGGGGGGGAGGCTGCGCGAGCTGGAGACTGACAAGGAGGGCTGGGTATAGTGACATATAGAGAAAGGTGACTTGATGAGAACGTGGAGGGGCACTTTGAGGGAAGGGGGTCGTGACAGAGAGTAGAGGGATTCGTAGCCTCAGAGGCCGACACAGAGAGAAGGAAGCTAATGACGAGGGAAGAAGGGTCGGATCAGGGCCGACTAGGAACCAAAAGCAGTCTTGGCAAAAATGTTCAAACCAGTCCTGCTCCATCCCTTCTCTCTCATATTTCTCTCTTCTTTTCATTCAACGCAATCCATTTCCTCTCTCACTTCTCCTGTGCCTGCTTTTATTATCTGGGGAGCTGAAGAAAGTGACAACAGAAGTGCAGGCAGCAGCAATCTACCTTCAAAATCCAGCCCCCACTGGCTTTAGATTACCAGGAAATGCCCTGTGAAATAAATGGGCAGTCCTGCCCTGGGTCATGTTCACATGGAGGAAAGGGGATGCTGGCCCTCAAAAGGGTGTCTAGTAACAAGGAGATTGGAGACACATGACAGAAAGGAGACTAACTTGGTGGGAAGAGGATTTGGAGGTGAATGGAAGAAGAGGCTTCACTCACGGCCCCAAAGATACTCCTATGGGAGTGAGTCGTGCCCTATACCAAATACCAAATGAAATTAAAAAATGAGTTCGCTTTACGGAGAAGTGTGGCTCAGGGGTTAGAGGCGGCAGACCCGGAATCTGAGATCGGTCCTGGACCAGGGTTCAATTCCCCGCCCCGGCGGGTCTTGGGCTAAAAATTCCACAGACTCGATAATTCTCGCCCCGGTGCCTCCTCGACTCACGGGTTCACACTCTGCGACTCTGGGCAACAGCTTGCTTAATCTCCACAACGGCCCCTCGCGGCGGGATGCCTGACTTTCACCTTGTGGATACCCTGCTATCTCACAGGGGAATATCAGGAAGGGTTCCCTAAGCAAGCACCGGGAAACCCACTGCGGGTAGCTGTGCGCTATATAAGCTCAACTACATTTACATTTACACATTTACATTTACAAATGAAAATAACTTAGCATAGGCTGACAAGTAATAAAGGGTGGGTTGACATTTAGGCAAATCTTAAAGTATGGTTATTATTTCACAAAGTTTCAAAGACCTGCTACCCCATAAGGCAGAAGGTTAAATCGTTGATCTAAATGCTGAAATCCTACCAAGCAAAAAGGAAAATTGAAAATAAAAGTAATCTAAGGGCAAGTCCATTAGCATAAAGCTAAAGCAAAAATCTAATTGGTATTAGTTCAGCAAGAAAATCTCAGTCCATCAGCAACTGATTGTAGCATCGACAAATAGTCCACACCAAAGAGGATGATTCGTGGTAGCATAACACTGTCAGCGTCTCATCAAGGAAAATAAAAATATGGCGTATGGCATCGGCATTGCGTTGCCCCTCCTTTGGCGTTTCTTCTTTTATAAAGTCTTAGGCAAGAACCAGTGTCGTAGCATCGCACCACCATTGAAAGATCATCACATGTCCATTTAGCATTAAGTCACCTAACTCTGTTAGCAACAAAATTAGGATGGCTTCCCATGCTAGTCATGAGAAACAATAGCTACATGAGTCCACATTAGCTATCGATGGGGAAAAAGACACACACTCGCTACTTATAAAACAGTATAATTTTTTTATCCCTTCCTTTTCCACAGGAATAATTTACAGAACACATGGTAAAAGTTCAGGAATGTCAATGTGAGGCACAAAAGTGCTACAGCTTACAAATGCAGAAAGCACCACTGTATTAATTCGGGGGACAGGTCAACACTAGAGAAAAAAATCTTGAAAAGAAACCTTTTGATTGACTTCATACCTTTATGTGAAATAAGCTCTAAATCATCATTAAATAAAATAAATCATAAAGAAAAATATACATTGCTCACAAATCATTACTACATAGAATTAGCTAATGTTCGGAATGCCCTAATACTGCAATTTTTCGCTACTTTGTGTAAATGTGCATTTTTCCAAATTAATTCTACAAAAATAGCTTCAACATATTAAAAAAGAACAACATCTCTAGTATAAGTCTACAACATTTCAAACTCATATCTCATTGCTATAAGATACAGCACCTATTTTTCTAGCTGGTATATTCACTATGAAAGGCATTCAATATCACTAGGTCACTTCACTTTTAATATCAAATGTTACCCATTTTATTTGTATCCGTGATAATTTGCATATGTGTCTCTATATTACGTTTAAAAGCACACTTTTACTGTGCTTTTGTTACACTTGTCTCTTTGATGTGTGTTATTGTGTCTAACATGTGCAACATGTTATTTGAAATTCGTGTTTTCATTTCTGCATCATGTCGTGTATTATGAATTTGTAAAATTCATGCTACATCACCTACATGGAGGGGGAATGAGATGAAGGGTCTGATTTATATGTTTACGGAGAGGGAACTCCATCGCAACAGTGAAAGACTTCCTTCACTGCTAACATAATGGTCCGCCCGCCTTAATTAAATTCAGGTAGAATATAGTTTGAAGACAGCAGAGACTACTCCATCTCTGCCATTAAAACTCCTTTGACGACTTGACAGACTAAGGGCCTTCAAATGTTGGGCTATATGTCAGCCCACATAATTTATATGGGTGAATATACAGCCATTTTTCATTGCCTGACACTGCCAGGAAAAACCTGGCCGTAAGGGTCACTAAAAAGTGCTCAATGCTTCCTTCAACATGGGAGGAAATTCCCATGACAAAGGGGCATTTTTATTCAAAAACAAAATCGCACTTAGTATATAATTATATAATTGTAAGTTTGCATCTGGCTCTGTCATGTAGATAGACCTGTCCATCAAACCTACAATGCTTTGTCAGGAGCTGCCATGACGACCGTTCCTGTCAATGTTTGAAATGTCCGTTAGGCCAGCAGACAATTCAAATTTTGGCAGGCGGCACCTCCATTCGGGCGACAGAGTTATTTACTCAGTCACCTTACCAGAAGGCATGCCCTTGTTAGATGTAAGAGGATACATGAGGAAAAGGGAGACCTACTATGAGGCAGATTATTTAAATATGGACAGAGGGACATGAAGGGCATACTGGGAACTATGACTCTACGGGAGGGAGGGTAATACTGACAGGGAGAGAAGATGAGATTAGCATGGAGGGAAAGGGAAACTGACTTGGAGGGAAGAGGCGGCTGACCTGTAAGGACTGGAAGACTGACTTGGATGGAAATTATATAGGAGGAGGTTGAGAATGATTTGGATAGTTTTCCACTGGGTTACACAACCAAACCTGATCAAATGATGTACCCATGTGACATGCGCAGCAAGCAAACAATGGTACATTTCTTATTCTTTTGTAATTTTTATTAAATGTACACTAAACTGTTTTTAATTCCATTCTTTAAGGAGACTATGATTATTGACCACAAAAAAGCTTATATCAAAATTTTGAGCTTGGAAGAAGATGTTTTGGTCATTCGAGTATGTTCCTTTCTGAAAGCGGCTCTTCGAGCACGCTCTACCATGCACAATGAATGAAGGCTAATCTTTAGTATTTACTGCCTAAAAATGGATTTAAGTAAACAATAATTACTTTGTGTATAATTATTTTGTTCTTTTATATCATTCTGTCTTAAACTGTATCCTTTTATGCATTTTCTAAGATTTTAAAATGTAATGTAAATTGATGGATTGGACCTGTGCTTTTATGGATTCGATAAATGAATCTGAATAAAGATTTATTGAATTGAATTGAATTGATTTGGATAGAAGAGGATGCAGGCAGAGGCATAGCTTCAAGGGGTGTTTGGGGGTGTTACACCCCCCTAATACATTTATTTTCTGATAAATAGTTGGGTACAGGTGCTTTCAGTTGGGTACTCTGAGATATCCTACCAATCTGGATTACTCTCCCTTTCCACTACTCTCTGCTTTTTGTATAATGTGGTTTAACATTATATGCCAGTCTGATCGTTGAAAAATCTGACCCCCCCCCACACCCCCACCAATCTTACTGACCAAGTTACACTCCTGGATACATGATATAAATTAAGAATGGCATGAAGGAAGGTTATATTGAAAGCAAGAAAGGGCAAGAAGAGCATGACAGGAACTTATCGACTCTCTTTGAGGGTCAGAGCAATGACAAGGAGTGAAAAATGTACTTGAATGAAGGAAAAAACTGACATGGAGGGAAAGGAAGATAAACTCTGAGGGGAGATCAGTGAGAGGTGAAGTGAAAAAGGAACTAAACTGAAGGAAAGATGAGGTTGACATGCAGGGAGACTAAGAGTGACTTGAAGGGAAGTCAATATTAGAGAGAAACTGAGACTGACATGGAGTGAGGGTATATTGGCATGTAGGGAAGGGGTGAGGGACATGATGGAAACCTGGAGACTATCTTTGGGGCAAAGGAATATTGACATGAAGTGCAGAGGAGGCTGACATGGAGGGAAAGAGAAGCTGACTTGAAGGGAAGAGAAGGGGGACATAAGGGAAAGGAGAATTGACTTGGAGGGAAGATGACTTTAACCCAGAAGACATCTCAATAATTGGCATTGCTGAAGTAGTTCCATGATAGCTGCATGATTAATATAACAAAACACTGACACATATCGCTTTCAGGTACCATCTATACTTAGGGCCACTGGAATTATGTGATTGTACGGCAGCATCATTTATACATAATTATAGATTTGCCACCTAATCCATCATCTGCCTATGTGTGAAAATGTGCTTTACAAATAACACATGTTATGTTATGTTATGTTAACTGCTGCATAATCAGCAGATTTTAACACAAAAATATTTGTTTCTAGCTCAAAAAGTTAAAAAGGTATTAAAAATACAGCTACTTGTTTACCTGCAGTGGAAGGCACTTTGCAAAGGTTGACAGGTCACCTTTATGTTGCTTATTGCTATATTTTGGTATTAAACTCGTACTAATGAGGTGCAATACATGCAAAGACAGTGTAAAAATGATAAAATAATGAAGTAATGTGATCACATTCATTTTTACTCACTCATACTCATTCAGTTTCACTGACTCCCTTGTACTCACTCTTACTCATTTGCACTCATTGACTTACTCATTCTTACTCTGACTTATCCTCCCTCCCTCATTTATTCACACTCACATTCACTCTAACTCTCACTTACTCAGACTTTCTCAGTTACGTTCACTCTTACTCTCACTCATCCTCACTTATTCGTATTCACTCTGATTAACTCATACTCACATTTACACTCACTCACTGTCACTCACACTCCCTCAAACACACTCATATTCATTCTCTCATCCACTCTCACTCACTATCAATCGCCTACTTTCACATTCTCAATCACTCAGACTCACTTATTCTCACTAACACTCAGTCTCACTTATTCTCACTCACAACCTCACACTAACTCTCTCTCACATTCACTCACACATTTGCTCACACTTACAGAGACATGCTCACAAATACACAGGCCCTCTGGCATGTAAACACACTCACTTACAATCACGCTCACAACATACATTTGACACAGTTTCCTTTCCCTACATCATCTGCCACTGGAGGTCTTGTTCCAACTCGAGTGGCTCCATTTTCTGTTACACTAAATGCAAATAACAGACTATTATTTACTATCTGCTTAGTAAAAATGGGCAGAAATTGAGGGTGGAGCCCTGACAAACATAATGATGAGCAGCACCCATCTTCATGGCATAGATGTTGCCACCTCTGAAGTCAGTGGTCATAAAGGCAGTGTCAGGGGTTGCAAGGGACAAGCAAGGATTCACAGCTGTAATGCATGGAGACCCCTAAATATTGTCCATTTGGAGAAATAACAAAAATGGACTCAGGGAGACTAATGGAGTGAAGGGAAATGCTGGTATGTAGGTTTGCCAACAGTGTGCTAGCAGGGCACCATATTGGCAGTCCTGGACTTTCATTTGACCATCGGTTGCATTCTGGGAATTGTAAACCTCATTTGCTTCCTTTGAACATTAGCGCACAGGACCCTTAAGGTAAGTACAAACTCTATACATGATACAATAGTAAACAAGTAACAAAGATTTCTGAAAGAAAAGTCTATTACTTGCAACATGGAGCCTCAAAATGGAAACTTAGGGGCATATTTATCAAATATTCATGCAACTCAGCAAGCCGCCTTACTGCACTGCACTGCGTGAAAGGGACTGGGCAGAAATTTGCCAATTGAATATTATATGGCGCATTGCTGCTCTCTGCCTGCGCTGTTGCACAACATTTTACCTCTCACTAATGCAGGCACCCTTGTGCCAAAATCCATGGGTGGATGTGTGGGACACCCATGTTACACCCATGGAATGCCTCCCTGGGACAGAGTAGCGCAAGGCTGAGACATGCGCTGCCTTGTGATACTCCACATTTACCAATCCACGCAGGGCTATGCAAGGTGGCCTTGCGGGGCTTGGTAAATGTCATTCTAGGTTTTGCATCACCCGGCGTGGCGTAAGGCCCACATAAAACCATGATAAATAAGCCACCTAGCTTGATGCAAAAAATAGGCATGTGCAGCCCTGCAAAGGATTTTATTTTGTTTAGAAACGTCACACACGTCTATGGAAAACATTGCTAGTTTACAAATGCTATTTTTTATTTAATTTGTTACATTTTAATGAAAATTGCCAACTCTGCAGCTATTTCTGTCAGATATATATATATACTTCTTTATAAATAAAAAAGTGATCAAGCGCGAGGCACTTACCAGAAGACACTTGATGTTCTTCTGTTCAATGCCAATGTACACAAAAAAGGTAAACCCCCAGAAAAAAAATCTGCATACAGTTCAGAGTATGGATAAAAAAGCGTACCTACATGTAATTTGGCAGCCAAACATTTTGCACACATGTGTCATTGTGCAGAGAAAAGCCGAAAGAAGGTGAACGGCAGAGAAAACAATCTGAATGGTACGATAAGTGTTAAAATTGTCTGAATGTGCATTGAAAAGTGTGCGTAGGTAAAAAGGGTAAACCCGAAGCTTCACAACCTTACCAAAAGCTGAAAATCATTAATTTCGCCAATGGAAAAAAATTAATACCCCGCAAAAAATAAGACATACCCACTTGCCCCACTGATGCTACTAGCGTAGTATGGATCACAGCAAATAGTATTTACAGCAAGGCAAAGCAGAGGTCAAACTCATTTACTCCACTTTCTAAATGCTGACAGGTGTGACTAAGCTTGAGGCGAAATCAGTTAGTTCAATTTTTATATATAAATAGCAAAATAGTGCAAACACGGGTTGCTCCGATTTTAATATTCACTGGCTTTTTCTTAAAATTGCTTTTATACACAAAAAAATATTTATAAGCAAAAAAAGTTATACATTTTCACCAATGATTCCTCAGTCTTTTTTGTTTCCTTTTTTTCCTGTTGCGAACGCCTTACAGTAATAAATACTTGGGCAAATTTGTTTGCTCCGTTCCATATGACAATCAGCAAATAATGCAAAATACATTTCTAAAAAATTAAATTAAAAAAATTTACTCTGTTTTTGGAACCTCGCAAATGCAAAATAAATATATCCTTTTTTTGGACGAGTGCAACATTTCTGTAACATTGCTCTCAGTCTCGTGGATGGAGCAATGGAAGGAGGTGGAAACCCGTTGGGTTTCATGTATATGATAGTGGGACTGACAGGTGCTACCCTGTTGCTCTCCCTTTTTGAACTCTTTTTTGGAGCGTCTCGGCGGTATTGTAGCAGTAATGACCTGCTCGCCGAGCCCTGCCATGGACTCAGGGCACCTGGACTTCCCGGAAGTGAAGAGCGGTATCTGTAAGGTCAGAGGGTGGCACGAGGATGATACTGCTATACTTGAGTCTCTCCAACGAGTGCAATGCTTTGTGGAGAAAGGGGAGTGCGCCAGTGAGTGAGGCTTACGGTTGTATGACATTAAAACGCATGCTAATACATCGCATGCCATTACATCGCGGTTTTTACAACGCAAGTCGTTACAACGACTTGCATTGGAGGGCGCTGGACTTAGGAGTAGTATAATTTACTATTCCAACTTCAGTCTACATACAGTAGGGAAGGTGTTGGATAGTAAATTATAATATTCCTTGTCCTAGAGCGCCATCCAGCGCAAGTCGTTGTAACGACTTGCGTTCTAAAAACCACGATGTAATGGCATCGCGATGTAACGACCGCGTTGTAAACGACGATTCCCAGGCTTAACATTCTCTGCTGCTAGGAGACAGTGGGCTACGACCTAAAACCCCTCACCATCTCTGTCGGTGGCACAGACCTTGTTTCTCGAGGGTGACTACATCTTCTATGCCAGTTCTGGTGACACAGTAGACTAATTTGTCCACTGCAGGGGCCTGTGTTCGAGCTCATGGTCACAGCTTCAACTCCTGGCGGGTCCACTCAGCCTTTCATCCATCCGAGGTCGATAAAATCAGTACAGTTGGTAACAATAAACATCTGTTATCCAGCGCCTTAATACCCTTGGGTGATACGTGTGCTTTGCAAATACACGTTATGCTCTATGGGAGTAAATGTGAAAACATTTGGTCGATGCCAGCATGTGGTGCAGACTGTGATGTGACATTGGACCATGCGCACAAATATCGAAAAAACTGCAGGTGACGCTTTAAGCAGAATTCAATGCCTTCCTACAAGTCTGGCTGAGTCAAGTGCTCACGTGTGTGTGACATTGTATTCAAGATGGCTGCTCATTTGTGAAGAAGCCTACTGACTCCAGCTTTAGAATGGACTTTAATGGGATAATGTCAGGGACACTGGAACTATGCAGCCTTGGTGTTTTCTGCATCATTATGGATTTGCCGTATTTGTCACATAATCGATCGCCTGCGGCATAATTTTCAGGTGTCACCCAAAACATTTGTTCGTAGCTCAAACATATCAAAAGTTACTAACAAAAGGAAAACGTGGTGCCGTACGGCAGAACCCTTGTAAGGGTATCTCCCAACACATTTTCTGCTCTAACCTGTCTTCTGCAAGACATTTTATACTTGAACTAGTCCCCAGAAACAACAAAAAGATGTGTAAAATGTTGCTCTGTTAGATCATAAGGGACACTGTTCCTGGTGTAGGGTGTGGTATGTCACCCAATCTGAAAGAGGAGGTAAAGACTAGAATTGGGAAGAGGTAGAGAAAAGGGGGTGAAAAAGGGAGAGAGGCAGAGGTTCATCCCCAGTATCAAGGATCAAATCCTGAAGGGGAGGGTAAAGTCTTGCCTCTTAGTTGCCCTCATACACCTGTCATGCTTCATCATCGGGCTTTTTTTTGCTCCTCGTCGGGCCGGCGCTTCAATGCCCGACGGGCCCCCGTAGGGTCTCTTTTACGGAGATCTTTTAAAGAGAAAAGCCATTTGGTGAGTGTGGGTGTGTGGGGGGATCCAGTGAGAAGTCCTGTGCACCTACCCTCGCCAGCAGCCGATATATATATGTTCACTCAATTTTCTCTGATAGTGCAGGCATTAACTCCCTGCATTGAGAAATTTGCTAAATTTTTTCACAATGCACGTGTTTACAGTAAAATGCGAAGACACATTGGAAGCCTCATTGTATGCGTGCTTGTACTTCCATGTAAACATAGAGTATTTGGTTTTGAAGGCGCACAGCGTGCTTGCTATTTTTCATGAGAGAACCTAGGATGAGCTGGGCCATCCCTTTCATTAAACCACGGGACATGGACCTGAGTCCTAGAGCTGCCAGGGAGGTTACAGCACCTCACTGGTAGGCACAGAGAGGCGATAAGGGAGGAACATGACGAGATCCAGAGTTGCATTGAAGCTTCAATTAAGACCAGCAAGGATGGGATGTGGTAGAAAGAAGACTTGGGTCTGTCTCTTATAGCAAGGCCAAGTGTCAGGGATCACTAAACCAGTCTGGGTGAGACCAGCAAGCTTTTCCACGGGAGAGAACGAATGTAAATTGCATTCTCGAGTGACATCTCATTATTTACCTGTGCTAGTCATGACATCCTGAAAGCTTTAGAGTCATCTCTCATTTTATAGTGTTTTAGCCACTGCTGAGAAACTTGTAGTAGACTGGGCATGGTGATGGGCGAGCAGAGTTAGAACACTTCCCACCTCTTCTATGTGCTATACCTGCGCAGAGTTTTAGATCAAAGCAGGGGGTTTTGCACAGACATATTTCATATAGTACAGCCTGTTGCCTAGCGGATGCTGCAAGACCAGGACATAATTTCTGGGCAAATGGAAGCAGTTGGAGGTTGTGTGTCTAGCTTGTTAGCTGCTGGCATGCGGCCTTGTGAGTGGTCCCAAGAAACAGAACTGAGTTGGAAGTCTGAAAACATGAGAAGAAGTGTCAAACCACAAAGTATGGGATGCAGAACTTGAAAGCTGACGAGAGACTGCTGAACTGTGGGTGACCACCCAACCAAGAACGGTGTGTTGCGTTCTGTAAAAGTATTAGGGTCGGCTTGTTGCCTGGTAGCCCCCAGGGGACACAAAAGAGTACCAAAATCTCTTCCTGTGAAGCAGACCAGTTGACTAGTTGTCGGCGGTTAAGCACTGGGCTTGTAATTTGGCGAATCATTTGGCATCAGCACAAAGTCTGCACTGGCAACTGGGAAGAAGCAGGTCCTTTTCACTGGCTTCGGCAGAGCCAGATGCACCAGAAGAAAACGTTGTCTACCCTGAAGGTGCAAGCCAAGGTGACACCCATAGGAAATCTGTGAATTCTGGAAGCGGTGTGTCTGCCTGCACAAGGCGACTGACTCTCAGCCAGCTCCTCGAGCATGACTGAAGGCAAGACACAACTTGGAGCTAAGAATCTAGCTGTGTCACTGGAGTGAGAAGAAGCCACCTGTGGCCAGTTGTAAGTACTCTTTATGAACGCTCATGGACAGCCCATTGATAATGGAGATGCTGTGTGGAACACAACTGTTGACTTTGATATGCTACACCTTTGTAGAAACCGATCTATTTTTTCTCATTTTGGTCCTAATGTAATCAAAAATACTTTTACTTTTATTAAATTGATCTAGAAGGTTTACTGACTGGATTCTTGATTCTGGTGTTGTGTTGGTCCGGGCGATCCTTAACGCACTTCTCTGAAGTAGTCCTCCATCTTTGTTCTGTACTACTTCTGTATAGACAATGCTGTTTCATAGAAACAATGTTTGTCCGACGTGAGACACCATTGCCTGGCAATGGAATAAATGTCCCTGTGGAAAATCCCGGCTTCTGACACTTGATATCTTCATTACTTGGTCCTACTCATCCCAGTAATTACTTGAAAGATGACTTTCACCCCCTTAAGGCGTGAAAACCCAAGTAATATTGTGAATATCCTGCCGACCCCAAATGGCAATGTTAGAAGGGCAGACATACCCAACAACCCATTGTTGGAAAGTGGGTTATTGTGCAGTGAGGCTAGTTTGGCTTCACTATGTAACACTCCCACGTTACCCCAAATATGAATTCACACTAATAAATCCCTAGCTCAGTCCAGGTAGAGTGGCAAGGAGCTGTCAGGCTTTACTATTGGAACATGTGTTAAGCATTTCAGAGTACCGACATGGATGATAAGTATTTGACATGACCCAATAGAAATCCGACTGCTATTTATAAAAATAAAGCAGATTTTATATAAATTTAGACAGCAAAACAAATGCAATTGGATGAGTATAACGGGGAATATAGGACCACATGCATCAAAGTAAGTAATTGTGATTCTTAAATTTCAATTTTTAAGAAATCGCAATTTAGGAATCGCAATTCCTTATGCATGTAGGAATCGCAAAAATTATTTGCGATTCCTACACATTCCTTAATTGCGACTTGCAAATTGTGAATTGCAATTAAGGAATAGCTTCCCATTCATTCCTAAGGGCCTAGAGACCCATAGGAATGAATGGGATTTGCATGTGCAATTTGCGAGTACCAAATCGGTACTCACAAATTGCACATGCAATTTCAAGGGTGCCAAAAGGACACCCTGATGTACACTTGAAATTGCCATCAGACACCAACCCTTGAGTGGAGGGGTGGTGTCTAATTATAAGTTCCCCATACCACCATCCACTAGTCCTGGTGTGACCATTTTTTTCTCTGGACAGGGTACCTAATATTAAATAGGTACCTAATATTAAAATTGTAATAGGTACTCCCTGTGACATTTTAATAACTTTCTGCACCTAAGTTCACTTATGATCCCATACCATTGCCACTTATCTGATGTATTGTCTTCCCCCTACCTATTGCTCCATCTCATGCTTTGGTCTGTGCGGAGGTGTGTTAGCAGACCTATGATGAAGCCTGACACAGCTTGCTGTGTCTGAGGGAAGTATTAACACTCCTGTGTGTTTACTCCACATTTGTTTACAGCTATTTGAGTACATAGTCCCTCTTCTAGGTTGTGTTTAAGAGAGTCTGACACAGGTCATCCTACCCAGTGGTAATTTCGAACCAACTTTGGTAAGATAGGAGCCCACATTCTTTTTCCCGTCCTGATGAATGCTAAGGACCCCTTGGGCCATTCAGGCAGAAACATGTTGACGACTTCAATCACTGTGGTGTGGGGTACTAATTTCCCCATTCTCCCTTTTTCATTTTTTATACCAAGTAGTTGCCTATCTAAATTTATTTATTTTGGCATTTACATTGTTTTTTTAAAATAATCACTCACTTTCACAGACCCCACTTAGATTTAGAAGTGCCTTCCTGTCTCCTGGTGTAGGCCCGCTCTCTACCAAACAAAGTTTCTAGAGAGTGAGGATTGCCAAAGATGAGGCATGACATCTGGTGGTGTGTGAGGACAGTCCTTCACTTTTTGTGAGATGCCTGGTACTCTACCAAGTACCTTGTAAACCCCCGGTCTATTTCATTCAGGGTAGCTTCTTTTGTGTATACACATATGTCTATACCAACCATGGTGCCAGTATTCATTGTTAATGAAGTCCTGGTGCCCATGTATGTTGATAATACTCTCCTGGTTAATTTACTCCTGCTGCTTACATTAGATATACATACAAATCTGGAGCATGTGTCATGTATTAAGAATCTCTTGGCAGCTTCAGTACCCCAGTGGTGTCTACATAAGTTTCCTCTATTGAACGTCCTTGATGATTAGCTTGGTCTACTCAAGGAGCTGTGCCAGGTCAAATAAGAAGCAGTCATAATCATAGCTCTAGGAGGCCTTTGTTTGAATCACACCTCTATACGCGGAGTTACTCAACGTGGTGACAGCTCCAGCTACGAGGTCCTCAGGGCTAAGGCTTCATGAGAGCTGACAAGCTATTAACAAAAGCGTCACCAGCCTGCTTGGAAAATGCGCTGCTCTTTTCTTCTCTGGGGGATTTGGACTGCGCCACGTGCCTTGAACGCACGCAGCCTAGCAGGTGTCGGCGGCCTTAGCTGAGACTGAACTCCGGTCACCCTCCTCGGCTGAGGATGAAAAGTGACAACTTGATGCACTTAGATTCAGGAGACCTGTCCAGGGCCAGCTGCCAGTACAGCTACCAGGTGCCATGTGACAGTTGTTGAATTTGCATTCTTGCACCATGTGTAGTGAACATCATGTTTGATCAGGGATGCTTGGAGAACATTTGAGTGTCTGGCAAGTACCCTGCTCTGGTATCTGAGTTCGATCACCGTCTAGGTAGGGTCTGTATTCCTCTGATGTGGGTTCTCATGGTACCTCGGGTATGGTGGGATGGATCCAGCAAAAGGGTTTATCACCAAATAAGTGGCGGAGTTGGTTATCTGCGCCCCTCGTCTACATGGTACGATTGCCCCATTTCTGGATGATGAAAGCAACATTGCATGTGGTATAGTTTGAACTAGTCGAGTTGTCTTGAGTGGGTGACGAGTACTACAACCTGGCTATTACTGCAATTGGCTAACAAGATCAATTTTGGCCGACATTGGCCTAACACCATTGGCATCACAATGATTGAAGAAATTGAATTATTCCTATTTCTGTTAGAGCAAAACCTCACATCTATCAAGCAAAATAACCCTTAAAATATCAAATACAGCATTTGACCCTGACTGACTTTAGTGACATCAGTAATAGTGGAATTTTTTCCTTAGATGAAGCACTGGTAGAGGGTGCCTCATCATTCAGGGAGTGAGATGGAAGTTACCTTTCCAAAAGAATTTACTGTGTGAATTTACTAGTGGAGAAGTGTGGCTCACTGGTTAGAGGCGGCAGACCCGTAAGCAGAGAACGGCCCGGGACCAGGGTTCGATTCTCGACGCGGCAGGGTCGTGGACCAGGGTCAGCGGACTCGATAATTCTCGCCTCAGTGCCTACTCTAGTCAGAAACCACACTCGGCAACTCTGGGCATCAGCTTGCCTCATCTTCACAATGGCCCCCCCAGACCGCCGGGGATGCTTGGTCGCACCTTAGAGATACCCATCAGGGACCATCTCTCAGAGTGAGCCAGGACGGGTTCCCCAGCGGTCGAAGCGTGGAGATACTCCTCCGGGAGTCGATTCCTAGCGCTATATAAACCCACTGATATTATATTGAGCAGGATATCTTTGTGGTGTGAAATGCCTGCCCTGAAATAAACATAGATCAATCTAACCAAGGAGAGATTAAAGGAATGTGCTTCCCTAGTGTGCACTGGTGGAAATTTTCCCTATAGTCTGTATTTCCATTAAAAATTGTTTTAAAGAGGAGGAGGAAGTCTGGGTGAGCCAGCGTAAAAATACAGCGTTTTAAGATGTAAAATATTCTGTTATTTGAAAGGACGAACCTTTATTAACTGAGACCGCACAATAAGTGGTTTGTGGTATACTTTCTTAACATCAGTTCCTAGTATTTGTTCAGGGTGAAATCCCAGCACATCCTGTGTGCCTACAGGAAAGTACCAATCATATACAAATTACCCTTGGACGTGCCCTGAAAGAGGCATACCAGCTTACACCACTACGCTGCATCCATCTGAACAGGTACAGAAGCAAGCACATTGTCCAGTTTTGCCTTCTTGGCCCTCGTCAGGGAGGTGCTGCTTGAGTACAACGGCACGGCGAGCTCCGGACCCATGTCTGGGATCTGTCTCTCCTACTAAGGGACACTCACTTAGAAAGCAGGAGACGTGATGAATGGAGGGCCCGGATTGATCTCAGACACCAGGAATTACTCAGGGACACTGGCGTAGCGAGGGTGGCATGGATGGGCCCTGGTGTAAAGCACGCAAAATGGCTCCTTTGACTGTTATTTGGGTAGTAAAACACAGCACTGGTGATGGTGCAATGGGCCTCGGTGCCACTGCACCTGCTGCACCAATAGTAGCTAGGACTTAGCTGAGGGCCACATTCCACTCCATAGTTTTTTAGTTCGCCTGTGCCATGAAGATAGGGAACAACATATTCAATTCAGTCTTAGACCCGCCTAGAGAGGGGCGGTCCGACCCCGGATGGCAGGCATTCTTCGTTCAACTAACACCCTTCTCGTGACAGTGGCGCGAGGATTGTGCTGATGTCCCCAGGAGGTGCTGAAATTGCATCTGATGTCTGATTTTCCCTTTTCAGTTGTTTCTATTCCTATTGAAGTTACACTGCCAACGCGTGAAAGGAAGAATGAGCTGTGTCCATAGCTGTCATTCCCTTGTCTGGAGGTATTTGAGACGCCTTCGTAGCCTTTGACTGCGGCCCCTCTCGTGCGGCAGGGCTGTTTCGGGCCTGCTTGATGGGGAGGTGCGGATGTAAGTGATGTCTCGCGGGTCAGGCGGCCCCTCTCCCGGCGTCCTGATGGATCTGTCTGCTGGGCGTCCGCTGCTCCCGCACTGCACAAACAATCACTCCCGGAGACTCCTCCATTTGTCACCTGGCGGCCTTCAGATCACTCCGCTCCGTGCCCGGGCGGCGGTCCTATGAAGGATGAACAGATTGCCGGCGGTGAATGTGTGCGGCGTTTAAGGCACCTGATGCGAGCTTGTCTCTGACGGACAGCTCAATCAGTGCTAATGCCTCCTGGTGTCTCAAAGAGGCCTGGGAGCAGGATGGTGCTGGAAAGTTCTATACTCGCGGGTCCTGCCCTCATGCATTCCTCAGGCAAGGTCCCCAGGCGTCCAGTGGCGCTGGGGAGCACTGGGGTGTCCAATGTAGGTCCAAGTTAATGTGGGATGTCCGCATAGCAGGGCTCGAGTCGGGATGCCACGCGGGTGGACGGCGTCCCCCCACTTATTTTACAGGGTGGACGCCATCCCCCCTGCCAAACAGCTGGACTTCACTCTTTGGCCTCTCTGGGACGAGGAGCTCGACACCTTTCGTGAAGTCACTTCCTGTCGTGACGTCACTTCCGGTGACAGCATCCCACCACTTCTTTTTTAACGACTTGTGCCCTGCCGCATATGTAAGCTTTTCTTTACATGATTCTAAGTGGAACCCACTTGTATTAGACAGAAATAGCAACGGTGCTTCATTTGTAAAAGAATAAGGACCCGGCCCTCCCTCGTCAGGAGGCCACTGCAGCTTTCACCACCCATTGCCCCTACCAGGGCTGCCAATGACTCTACAAGTGTGACAATTCAGACTATTCCAGGACCCTAAAGCCATACGAATGGCTTGGGCGGCAGGTATTAGTAATGTTTAATTTATATTGACTTATTCAACAACTGTTATTGTTATCATTTTTAAATATGACAAACACTGCCCCCATGTGGCAGACTGTAATAAGGGCCGGTGTTCACAAGTAAATGCTGGTGCCGAGCACCAGAAACCACTGGCTCAAATTAAACACTGAGCTAGGGCGCTCGACCTCGGACCTGGGGATCTGGGTTCCAGTCTCGGTAACGACGCCAAAACCTCCTGTGATTCTGGGCAATTCACTTAATCTCCCCGTGCCTAAAATGAATGTGTGTCCGTCCTCATGTAACGTAACTGGTGCTATGTAAAGCGCTCTGATACCTGATTCGGTTTGGGTCTAGTTCGCGCTATATAAAAAAACTCTGCAAAAGATTGTAACTTCTTCCGCAAAGGTGGGTGAAGATGGGACACGTCACCCTTTCTGGAGGTTGGATAAAGTATACCGACTTCCCCCGGCCTCGGCATGACTAAGTTTGATTTTTTTCTTGTAGCAGAATAACTACGCGAGAAGGGCAAAACGCCAACCATGGCGCAGGGAACTGACACTCAGTTTTGCCTGCTACTAACCATGGCTGTGCCTAGTTTGGAAATGTTGCAGCACCATTCACAAGCCACCAATCAAACGCATGTCAGGGCATAATTATAATTATCCCAGAGGAATTCAAGAAATTCCAAAATTCTGCATTACACATTGTACTTTACACTATTTAAAATTCCTTTTTTTTACCCAAGCACACCTCTTGGATTTATAAGTCTTGCGAGATATTAGCATGAGACTCTTTTGCATTGAAAATGTCTCCTCAACAGACAGATTTTACTTGAACCAGTCTCCTGGGGTATCTCACATTCATTTTTTACGTGGTGATGTGCAGATCCAATAAAGAAAAGTGACACAAAATACTGAGAAATCACCTGGCACCACAAAAGAATAATTCCATGAAATGTTCATGAATTTTGGATTTTACAAGAAAAAAATACACAATTTTACAAAGCCCTAGTCAAATGTCCATCACCATGGAGTGGAAATTGTGGCCGGTTGGGCACTCGGGAAAGAAGGTAAGTGGCGGCAGGCCTGTGGTGATCCTCTAGAAGCAGTGAGTAGCAGTGAGACCACTTATGTGCCTGTTGTCAAACAGGATTCATATTGCCGTTTGTTTACATTTTGTCACTGCTTTCCTATCTTTCTCACCCGCCTTCCTTTTTACCTGGCTTTATAGCTCTTGCTCTGGGTCAAGATCTCATGCTGAATAATAAGCCCCTGTCTCCAAAAGTGAGTGCTCAGAACCCCAACCACTGGCACGAATTAAGCATAGGTTGCAGATCTTTTTCAAAATCGTATTTCACTGAAAGAGACTAGATCATAAATGTAGTGTTTCTAAACAAACCAATCGAGTAGGATGCATGAAGTTAGTGCATTAAGGTGCACATCACTTACAGAGCTCACTGTTACCATCAGGGGTCCTGGTGCTAATGGCTTTAAGAAATGTTAAATTCTCTTTCCAGACTACCTACCGGTTTGCTGGAAATGTATGTTGTCTAGTCTCCGTAATTGACCAGTGAGTGACATTCGTAAATCCCACCGTATTGCTCCACTGGCAAAAGACCACACATCATGCTAGGGGTGATAACAGCTTCGCCCTAGACAGAGACGTCATCTCAATCACTGTCATGGATGGAGTTTTTGGGATGAAGGCAGACCGGCCAGATCACAAGGTGCCATTGCGGGCTGCACTACATTGGCTCTGTTCAGCAGCGTTGCTTATGAATAATGATGTACTTGGATGTGTTCCTGAGTTAGACAAGAACCATGTTCGGTTTGTGTTTGGACTAGATTTGACTGCAGAGAAATTTGAAACTTAACAAGGAAAAGAACCAACAAATGCAAGTTGGACTATGTGTGCCAAGGTGCCATTTCTCTATTTTAGTTGATGTGTGCCATCGCATTAATTTTTGACGCGAGGGCACATTTTGTGCTAAAATATTAGCATTATCATTTTAGTGTAAAAGGCATCCTCGCACAATTTCCAAGAACAACAGCCGCTCACGTTCTGATTGTTTATGTGGTTCATGCACTATAAATTGGGTGACATAATTATGTGATGTGGTCAGGCGCGGCTCGTGTCACAGAAAGCAGGCGTGGGTGTTAAGGAGAACGAGGGAGAACAAAGTAAAAAAGAAAAAAAAAGTACCTGCTGCCCTCCATCGCATTGCGCTCATCCGCTCCTCTCCCGAAGGCACAGGCTCCCAGCACACCCTGCAGCCAATCCTGTAGATGCTCTCACATGAGAGCAGCTTCAGTATTGGCCTGAGCACCTTCGATTTGAGTTCCAGGACTGTGAGTCTGTGCCTATTCTTTCCAACCCACCCCCAATACTCGGCAAAGGAAAATAAAACAGGGTTTAAACCCATTTTATTATTGTTTTATTTTTTCTGATTCAGAGGGTGCATGGGGGGATGGCACTCCACTGCCATAGCAGAGGATCCGCCCCTGGATGTGGCATAATGGTGATATTTTGAGAAATTCACATACCAAGCATTATGTGAAATTTCATAAATAATGTGAATTACTCTGGCGTTATTTACATTTCGCAATGAAAAGTAACTTCCTAGGTAATCATACAAATGAAAAGCAGATGCTAAATATGTGTCTCTGGTCAATGTAACTACAGTTAACAATAACCGAAAAAGATCAAAGGTGTAAAAAAATATATTTATCTTTTATTAATTTATTCATTCATTACATGTGAACTGCACAAAATCCTAATACACAGTATTATTCTATACATATATTCTATACATATATGCAATAAAACCATTCAAGTCATAAAAATCAATCTTTTATAAAAAAAGGACGAAAGCAGACAATTCTGTGGCAAGACTGTTTACTTTTCGACGCGCGTCTCGGCGTGAGTTACGCCTTCGTCAGGAAAAGCCACAATTCCTGTAATTAATAAGAAGAATACTAAGCAATTTCAAACATGTTATTGTTTCGCAAAACTATCTGTATTGTAGATTACGTTACATCTATATGACTGTCACATATTTTAAACTAGTTTTTGGTATTTCTTCATTTACATTTCGCCCAGGCCAATATTTACCCGATTTCTCACACCCCTAATTCCAAGGTTCTAATATTAGGAATGGTCAAGCGGCAGGTGTAAGTGAATGGATATACTGGCCATGTTAAATCCATTCTAACAAGCGGAGAGGAACTGTCTCCCAGAATGTGTATGAGTTAGAGTCTGAAATATTTACCATTTGCAACTGGAAGCAAATTCATATCTGAGCTTTAAAGGCGGTTGATTTACTTATTTAGAAGTTTTTACCAGGATGAACTGATCGTTATGGAGAAAATTAAACCCTTCCCTACCTCTTTCTGGGCACTGGATGGTGAATGAGCCAGAAGGCGTCACTTTAGGAAAGCGCGTCTTCGCAGAATCTGAAGGGGTTTCATCAATGGGCATAGATTCCTGTTAGCAGATAATAAGACATTTTCAATACTGGACTTGTTATAGAGGTGCATCAGAATTCCACAAGAGGGCAACACCTCTTTAAGTATCCCCAAAAGGGGTGGAGCACCGCTCAGACAGAGGCGGAGGAAGGCACGGCAGATCACTCAATGTTTTCTGGTGGTAGAGGTAAAGTGTCTGATAAGCCTTGGAGACATTTTCATTACGCTGGAATTGTTTCACTTAATTTGTTTTGGCACAAATTGCGCCCTCACATTCAAAATGGATGCCAGGACATATATTTTGCAATAAAATATTGTGCTAAATGCCTGGTTTGTATTTCATGTAAAGATGGTTAATAAGTACAGAAGACTGTATTGGTAATTGGGATATTGTTGGCGCTGTTATTATGAGAGCACAGGGTGCTGTCAGACGGACAGGGGCAGAGCAGCATGTGGGCCTTTGCACTGTAAGGTAGGCTCCAGTGGTCAAGTCTGAGGTGCATTGCTAGAGATGTGTGTTAACAACTCAATATGAAATGTTAAAATGTCAGTACAGAGAATGTTTGAGCAAATAAGGGTGTATATTGGCTGCTCCCAGTACTAGGAGGAATAAGTCATTGAAAGGATTGAATTGTCCGAGATGTGCGTGGGACTCATTACTCTGTGAACAGGCATTCCAAGTCAGGGATCAGGTGTTTTTTAAACAATAAATTGTCATTCACGTGTGTGGGTGTGTGTGTGGGTGGACATGCATGTGAATGTTGTAGGTGAATACATGCATTTGGTGTTTCACCTTCTCCAGCTCATTAAACTGAACTTGCTTTGCATAAAGAAAACCACTATGGCCCTACAAACAGTACATGGGTTGGTTAACTGTGATCAACAGTTCGGTGGATACTCGTTGGTTTCATTTTGTTCAGGCCTATTTATGGGAAAATATGATTTATTTTCATTTGATATAGATATGAGTAGTTCTCTACTTGAAAGTTGTACTTGAGTTATACCCTCAATGTATTTGAAACATGCACAATAAACACGTAGGCGAGGTATGCTCAGTGTATTTTTCAAACAATTTTAAAATACATGCATTAAGTGTTGTCACAGTACATGCTGCCACAGCATACATCCAGTTGTACAGTTCCCGTAAGATAACTTCTGCTCGAAGCAGTCTCGTGTGGGCGAAAATTACACACAAAAGATGAAGGCAGAATATAAACAAAAATTACATGAAATACATTTAATCCGATACTAGGGATTTTTGATGAGATTTTGCTTGCATAGTAAAAAGCCAGATCTTATTAAACTGATCAACAAGGTATGAAGAAAAGGATATAGTGGAAGGTGCTGAAATATTAGTATCCTGCTGAAGGAGGGCTGCATGTTCTCGGAACTTGACAGGTTTGTTCTGTATTGACTGAGGCCCATATTTACTACGTCTATGCACTGTGTTTACGTTACTAAAGTGACTCAAACCAGCTGAAAACATAGAATTCATATATGTATATCTACTTCTTATGAGCTGAGCCAGTCCTCTCAAAGAGTCAACATTCAATGGAAACAAGAGACTCTCGGTCCAAAAAAAGTAAGTAATCAAAGGCTTTATAATACACCTCATATTGGTGTATATGGTGCTTCATAAAAGAAAACTGAAACAGCGCAGTACACATGGGTTGTGACAATGTGGCAAAAAGACTTGAGCAACTCAAAATTCATGGAAATCTTGACTGCAATCAACACTCATGGACACATTGATTTAAATCTATATATTTATCATCAATGTATAATCTGTCTTTCACTGTTATGCAGGTCAAGATCATATGTTTCATCAATGTTTCGACCCAATCGGAAATCATTTAAACAGGGTCTTCAACCCGACAAACTTAGGATACACCCTCCCTATCAGCAGAAATGTATGCCACTAACACAGAGCAATATTGGAAGCAGCCATGCTGAGCTTTCTGACTTCAAAATCAAGAGGGGTCACTAAAACCCTAGAGCTTCAGGTGCTTAAAAACAGTGACGTGCAAGAAGATATGTGGGTGGGCTATGATGCAAGGAGGTGTGCATGGTGCAAGGCAGCCAAACGTGCACCAGAAAACCAGAGAGAAACACCACCATATCTTAATAAAGACGCTAAGGCAACACAGCACAGCAAGTTTGGTTACTGCACTGCTTTGCATAAAATATTAATAAGTCTGTCCCTCAGTTTGTGGTGAATGCACGCTAATGGTGAACTGGGCTGCATCTTTATTTGGCCTGAGAAAAAGAGGATTTGAGGAAAGGTACAGGAACTGAGTATGTCCAATGCCTAACCTATTTACAAGATAAATAACCAATTGTGTTGTTTAGAGAGATAATCCAGGGTAATGTTTGATTACAATATTTAGATGAAGTTTCTTACATGTAAATACATAGAGAAAAAAACCTCAATCGGCCCAGAGTAATTGAGCCTACATGAGCCTGCCAGATTGCTGCACATCATATTAAGAATAATATTTTATTGTGTTGGGTTGTGCCCTATATTCTAAAGCATGTGTTCTTTAATTGCATCCTGATCCTCCGAAGTACAATTTGTTTACTGATTTTACTTTGACAGAGCTTATAGAAATAGAAAGCATGCCATGAAGTTATTTCACCCTGAGACTAAAGAGATTACTTTCGCTACAAGATTGTTTCTCTTTAAGATGCATTTAATTATGTCATACTGGAAACGTTAATTATGACTTTTGGTGTATTGGATGTGGTGCACTTGTACATTTTATATATTTCGGTATGTTTTTTTTATATTCAATTACCTTATTGGTTAAATAAAGGTATTCATTTATTAATACAGTTACTCCAAGTCTTCCTTATTAACAGAAGTAGCCCGTGCAGGTAATAGCGGTGGGGCGAGACCCTACAGATGACGAGGGAAAATGAAATAAAACATTTATTTTCGTTATTACAAGGCTGCTAGAAAAGGATTCTTTGGGTAGTACTGAAGTCTTATTAACCCTTTCGATGCTGGCCCGTTTCCGCCGCTGTGCGGTAAACAAACGAACAGGGCGGGGCAGTGACGAACTCCAGCCGCCATCCGCACATGAGCACAGCGGAGCGTGACGGCTGGGGTTCGTCACCAGCATGCAAGGGGTTAATACAAACAGCCCCAATCACAGTGTTACGTTTAAATCCTATGTTAAGATGGAAAATTCCTGTGCATGGATGTGTTCCCCTGCCCTGAGTGCCCCCAACTGAAATGATGCCTGGATCCCTGGTGCTAATTTTTGTTACCATAGGAGAACACAGATCATGCCTGTGTCCCATGACATGGGCCCATCTCAGGGATAGCAATGTTTTGGGGACCAGGAGGAATTCCCATGGAGCAACCCTCATAGTGGTGAAAGGCTTCTGCCTTTTTCAGGATTTAAATAGAATCAGCACTGTGGTGCCAGAATGCTGTGTAGTGATCAATAGAAGTGAACAGGCCTTTTTAGGTCTCGCCTGAGCCAGCGCATACGCTGCTATGCGAGGCATTTAGTATGTGGGGTTTTCAAAGTGCTACCACACGCTTTTGCTGGCCTACCGCTTGTGGTTACGCGTGACGCAGCTGCCAGCTTTGAGCCCCGAGGCACCATCTGGAGCACGATCACTTTCACTTCTGCTGCGGTTCACTTTCGCACACATGCGCGTACACAACTCCCGGTCGCAGCCGCACGTCTTGCTTTATTTATTGTGGCTTGCATGCTTGTAAGGGCCACTTGGGCAGCCTCTTCTCGCTTCAGAACACTGCCTCGGAGCACACTTCCGCTTGGGGAGCCTCCCCTCCCTTCAGCCTCCCCCGCGACCCAACCCCCGCCAGCACATGTCTGCTCGGGCAGCCTCTCCTCGCCTCAGCTCCCCGCCTCGGAGCACACGTCCGCTCGGGGAGCCAGGACTGGGACTTCTAGGCATAGTGAGCCTTTGGGACACTCAGGTACGAGACACCATACCGCCATGTGGCATCACCCTGTCTGGTGATTAGCGTCTATACACCGACTTCTAATAATAAAGTGTGATACTAAAAGAGGGAGAGCACTGCTCATGTAAAACGTTTATTTTACATTTAATATTATCAAAATAATAGTTAGAGGAAGGTGGCTTCTCTTTTTATGGATGTGGCCTATATTTTGCGTGGTTATGTCCACAATATGTACATGCAGTAAAGCTTTTCAAATACAGAATCCCATTACGTAGATTTTTTTTGGCAGTATTTGCACACACACTTTGTGGTCAAGAAACACACTTCAAGTTCTCTGATAGCAATGTAGGCTTCACAATGGTTATCTTTCCCATAGCCTTGTGTTCTGCCTTCGAGTGACATAGATCGCCACCCGCACCTGAAGCAGATGGGTCCACAGGTGTCATCACCTATGGCTGTAGTGCACCCGATGTGTGAACGTTAAAGGTAAGCTGTGCTTCTGAACGGAGCGACGAGGTAACAACGAGAGCAGGGCCAGCAGGGACAGGGGGCTCAAGCTCAGCAGTCACCTGCCCCCAAACTGCAGCTCAGTGACTAAACACCAGCACCTCAGTTGTGCTGCTTGATTAGAAGGGAAACATTTCCCTCCCAATGCTATCATTATGGTTTATTATCAGGGCACTTCGCTTACACAGGTCAGATTTTTAGGAATACAGTATTTGCCTACAAGAAACACAAGTGTAAGTACGGTACTGTTAGCTATAAAATATACATGTAGATGGCGCCTCAGGGCGACGCAGACAGACTCCATGTGACCAAAGCTGTCTACAGCAAAATGAAAAGCTAACAAGCCATCAGTGACACTGGTAATACGAGGAGTTTCTGCTTTCTTCTTGTGATGCGAAAACACTACACTTTGGAACATTGACTTCGCTGTCCGTTCTTTGTCCCCCCCACCCTCCTCCCTCACGTAGCTTGTTTGTATAAGTTACTGCTTCTGATATTTCTTTGTGGAAAAAAGGCTGCATTGCATTATGGGCAGCTTGTGTTAGAAGATGCTTTACTGTCGGTAGGTTCAATGTGTAATTTGGTGAAGGCAACGGGAAAGACATTGCTGGCGAGTCCACGCGAGACACACTGCAGGCACACTGGGCCCCATTCATTCACCCCCCTGAACGCATGGTATGATTCCCTTGGATGTCATCATACTTCTTTTAAACAATCCTTCCCTAGCCTTTCTTTTCCTTCAAGCTCATCTCTTAAGCTTAGCGTTTTTCTCTCGCCCCTTCCTTTTCCTAAGTCCATTTGCACCGCCAGTCACCCTCCCCACACTTTACTTTTTTGTTGATATTCAGAGCATTTAGGTTCCCATGTTTCCGTGCCCCTCCCCCACAGGTTCCTCCTACCCCCCTCTCTTTCTTTACCTAGGTCTATTGCTAATCTCTTGCTGTCTTCACTCACTCTACCCCTATGATTTCTCCTTTACCTGCCTTATCCTTTCCTATCTGTACCTCTCCCCCTCTTCCTCTCTCTGCCTCTATACTCTCCTCTACTCTCTGACAGAGTCTCTCTGCTAATGCTGCAACCTCCATGTTTTCCCCCTCCCTGCCCTAGCAGCATATGCCATTCACAGTAGCAATCCTAGCAACCATCCAAACATAGCTCCTGGGCAGCGATTTATAGCTCACTTTACTGTAATGTACAAAGAAACAAGCTAAACTGGCCCCAGTAATCAGCGTGCTGCACTAACTGTGTGCAGGAACTCCACCTCTTTCTTGATCACGTATAAACTTGTATACAGCATGCAACTCACATGATCGTTGACATTTGCTGTGTGCGTGCCTTTCACACAGTTCCTTTTGTTCATGCTGAATCAATGCAACAGCAGTGGTGGTTTCTGTACCAAATTGCAGTAAACTACCCGCTTCCCTATTGCTTTTGGAGCGATTCCCGATTCGCACTAGAGGTTTCTATTGGAAATTAGCAGTTGCTTAGCAGTATGAAAGATGACACTGGTAACCGCTTCTGCTCCGAAAACTATCTAAAAAGGTTATTTCAGGGAGCTTACTGAAGATGTGGCGTCTTTGGAGACGTGCATTGTTTTACGCCTTGTGCCACTTGTGTCCAGAACACTATATTGCCTTTCTCAATAAACAAGTCATTACACTTTAACAGAGTTTCAGTAACTTATATTGCACAACTACTCACCAAGCTACAACGTACAACAAAAAAAAGCTTATTATATCAGATAGGCGAAACCTAATGCATTTACCAATGCTTGGGTTTTTTGTTCAACTGACAAACACTACAATTCCCTGCAACCAGAAAGGTCTGAAAAATATAACTGTATGCTACATTTGTAAATTTGCCACTCGGGCCAAAAATTACAGATGAAAATGTCAAACCAATTGCTATTATTTTTTACGTAGGTCTTGCCTTTGGGACCTTATAAGTGTTTAGCCATGCAACAGTTGATGTTGTTGCACAAAGGATATTGTGCTGCATAACTACATACTTAAAAGGTCCCAAAAATGAGACCTATTGGCTATGCCAATGCTTGTTACCTTTGTCGCTGGAGTGAGACCTACTGTCTCAGTCCTTTAAAGTTTTGCTGCTCTGTGAATAACTCATTCTTGGCCTACATCAGGTTAGTATGCAGTGCTGTGCAGTGTGTGTATGTGTGTTATATGCATGTGCTGGAAGTATATGTGCCTGTGAATGGTACAATACATAGAAGTTTCTGGGTTGCATTTTTGGAGACCCAGGGCTGACTGGAGGAGCATGAGGAAGTAGAGGAATACCCCTAGACCGATTTGCAGATTGTTGCTTTCCTGTGAGCTGGGTGGGGTACACTGAAGGAAAGGAGAGCCTGGCTCTTCAGTATACTCTAAAGGGTGCTCTTTGTTTCGGAGAGATGCCATTGGAAAGGTGCCTGGGCACCTCTCAGGAAAGAGATGGGACTGATAAGCAAATCATAAAGACTAGAGCTGAGGTCTTAGGGTAAAACTTTTTAAACAACTCTTTATGAAGACATTTTAAACAGTTAAATGGCATTTGCAGCATACATATCACTGTGGTTGACATCCAGCTGTGAACACTGTGGTTGACATCCTGCTGTGAACCTCTAGCCACTCCCTTGCTTTGTATTGTGGGGCTACCAGATTTGGAGTTGCTCCTGCTGTGACAGACTGTTTTCTGGAGGAAGGGAAGGGCAGAGGAGAGGGCATTTCAAACGGAAGCAGACCCCAACATAAGCTTCAGAGGCTCATACCCCAAATCACATTTGGTGTCCGGAAATGGACTAAAAGAAGCTGAGCTCGAGGCCACCAAATTAGTCAACTGTCAAGCAGACAGTCATCCTGTGGGAGGAGGAAAAGCTCTCCAAGACTTCTGTCTGTAACCAGAACTGAAGCTAAGGCCTGCCGGTCTCCTAGCTTGGTGAGGGGCCATCTCCAAAGGAATCCAAGACCACCTGCCCCTGCAGCCTGGAGCACCAGTACCAGCTTCCCAAGACCAGTAAGGAAGAGCAGAGCACGGGAGGGAGCGAGTTCCAGGGGAACATTCTGTCAATTGGATCTCTGAAGTGAGATGTGAGAAGATGGCTGTCGCACCAATTAGGTTTTAGCCCATGTGCAGAGGGAAAACAGTGACCTGGTATGCCAGATGAATCCACCTTGAAGAATACTGCTGTGCCGATCAAGCCGTAGCACGTGTGCGGAGTGAAGTCGGCAGCCCTGTATGCTTAATGGGGCAACCCTGAAGATCACTGCCAAGCCAATGAGCCCATAGCCTGGGAGTGGAGTGAGGACTGTGACTCTGTATGCCAGGTGGACCTACCAGGAAAAAGGCATGGAGCGTGGTCTGGTTGAAACCATTGGCGAGAGGAAGCGGTCTCCATGGTACCCTTGGGCCGTCCAATGCCCAGACTTAGGATCTGTACCAGGAACATCAACTCTGTCCCCCTTCCCCCGACCTGTGGGGGGTGAGCCAAGGAAACTTTCCAGCATCAGAAGTGAAATAAGGACACCCGGTCACTGTCAATGCAGGACTGCTTGTGAGTAACTCGAGGACACCCGACCTATGCCCCTGCAGGGATACATGTGCAATACTCATCAGAGACAGCTTCTGCAGCCTCTGCACCCATGATTGTGGCATACATGGAGACTCTGGTCCTGTAGGTCCCACTGTTGCAGGTAAGACTGACTGACAGACTGGAATGCCCCGGGGGAACTTGTCTGCCATACAGTGCTTCGGTGCTGGAACATTCTTGACTTTATTTAGAGTTGGAGTGGGGCTTCCAAGACACAGATTACCAGGGGGGCTTAACCTGAATTTCTCCTATAGTTAGTGAGGAAAAAGTACTACCGCTAGAGTGAGGGCAGTGGGAGTTATAAATCTGGCTATTGAAATACTAGAGGCTGACCTTGGGGCACTGTGTATACTGTTTGTGAATGCCATATTTTACTTTGAGTTGGTATAAATACCCTTTTTTTTAATAAAAGCAAGTATTTGACCATATAGCATATATTGCTGCCATTGAGCATATTTTGAGTTGCAAGCCTGTGTTGATCATCCGGTGCCTAACCCCCCTGCCCCACTCCACTAAGCCTTGGACAGCTTGTCCGGCGCTACCAATGTGAGTCAAGTGCTAAATGGGTACTTAACTCAGTTGCTTAGGATCCATAGTTGGTCAGGACCCAAAAAATCAGGAGCAAAAGGTCTCAATCCCCATGGTTGGGCCCATTAGCTCCTGTTCGCCTCACGACCCTTTGAATGGGGTGCTGACATCCTGGTCTTGTGTCTCTCTCGGCCATGCACTCTTAACATATAATCCCTTTCTGTAGTGGTTGACCTGGCAAAATGACTTGGGCTCATTTATTGCTTTTTACTCTTTTTTTATTATCCAGAGTTAGTGGAGAGTTATATATTTTCGGATGATTACTTCCATATATGTTTCCAAAGACGGGAAAAGTGATCTATGGTGAATACTGGTGTTGGGGGTATTTCTCTGTTACAGGGAGCAATGGGCCATTATGACGTGTCCCTTTCACAGAGAGGTGTGGGTTGTTTGTCAGTATTTGGGACATTTAGCTTTTTTTTAGATGGTTTTATCTAATATCGAATGGCTAGAAGTATGAACATGTTAGATTCTTATGTCAATTGATATTCCAATAAATAAATGTATTACAAAACTAAATCTTTACCAGTAAAGAACATGTGTAACTCCCACACCTAGAAACCCTCATTGTCTTATGTAACATCCTGTTCATTGGTTTACAAACCTGTACGATTTATTGTCCATGTAATGTGTGCATGTGATGTAAACCACTCTGACACCCTACATTAGGATGAGTAGCGCTATTAAAGTGCTATTTAAATTGTTATTCATGTAAATACAAGTACAGCCCGATACATCTGACATTCTGACAGTGCAAGTATAACTCTTGCAGATAGGGGTTGCACAAAGTGAAAAACGACTCCAAATTGCTGTTTCTCTTAAGTACTTGTGATAACAAGTTCTGTGCATTTGTTGCCCCCTCCATTGCATTGGAGTCTAGGTGTGAGGCCCAAGATAGCTCCCAGCCAGGATTATACTTGAACAAAAGGAGGGCTGATGGTCCTTTAAAGTTGGCCTTTGTTTTGGGCCTGCTGGAATCTAAAATATAAGAACTCCCTTAGTGCCTTCACACTGCTGCTTTGAACCGAAAGCAGACAATGAGCGGGCACTGCTGAATTTGGTCCTGGTGTTGGCAAATTACACCAAGACAAATTCAGCATATTTGACTGTCTCCAAGACACATTCCCGATCTGCCTCAATAATAGCTGCTGGCAGTGGCGGTCCATGCAGATAAGTGCGGTGAGGTGGGGCGGGGCGGGGCGGGGCAGGAGGGTGGGAAGAGTTGACAGAATTGTTCTGGATTTGTCAGCCATGTATGAATGATTTGCGCTGGGTTGGCTTTTCCAATACACATGGTGTTCACCGTATATTGAATTATGCTGTCTTCATGTGATTTATACACCCCGAGATCCTGGTGACTCGGACTGACAGTCCAGCTATATAATTAAGCTGATAGACCCTCTGTGTTTTCTGTGTTATACAAGAGTTGACAGACGACAGAATAGGTCAAATTAAATAAATAAAGAATTCCGTCTGTTGACATCCCCCGCAACCCCGCCCCACTGCGCCCCACCACGCTTACCTGCAGGGACCGCTGCTGGCTGCTGGGTCCAGGACACAGCTGGATCCCCCTTAATTCCAGCAATGTGTGTGAGTGTTGCTCATGCTATCACACCAGCAAGCATTGCCAGAAATATGACAAAGAAGCCACAGCTTTGGGTCACTAGACTAGAAGGACAAGAGAAAGTTGTTAAGGACACTGTAGTGGCTCTGTTCTAGAAGTGCTGCGTTACATTTACAGCAACCATTCTGGGGTGCATGCACATTACCCACAGTCTTTTTTTTAAATAAGTGAGGAGAGCTGGGCTGACGGGGAGCGCTGACGGCTGTGAAATTGAGATGGATGGGCTGCAGAGATTTAATTTCTTACAAAGGTGCATGTGCCACGACTTTTGGAAAACACAGTGACTGCGCCGGCTCTGCGGGCTGTGTTAGAGTAATTGCTGCCTCCACACGATTGACTTTCCCCTGCTAGGAGATCAAGAACGCCAAGAGCTCACAGAACGCCCCCCAAGGGTGCAGCGAGGGGGGGTCTGCTCCAAGAACTCCAAGCACACACAGACCACTCCCCAAGGATGCAAAGAAGAAGGATGATGTTATCAAGAACAGCGAGCGCACACAAACCTCTACCCAGGGATACAAAGAGGTGGGGAGAATTGCTCCCAAAACACTGAGTGCACACAGACCACTCCCCAAGGATACATAGAGGTGGGGAGATGTGTACCCAGAAGACGGAGCGCACACAGACCTACTCCTCAAGGATGCCGTGAAATGGGCAGATGTGCTCCCAAAACACTGAGTGTACACAGACCACTCCCCAAGGATACAGATCTGAATAAATGCTCCCATTTGCAGATCAGTCCAGTCTTGAACTTATAAAGGTAGACTGTGAGTGCTTAATTTTTAAAAGAATGAGTGCTGGTGCACAAAGACCTGCTCAGATGCCTGTGACGGGTGCTATTAATTGCTGGTGCGCCAAATACCAAGGCTCAGTTGTATTGAATCCAACGCACGTCTCTTTAATCCATTACCAGACACTCCCACCCTCTTTATCATACTCTTGATTGATCCTCTTTATCTCACTCTTGAGGGTCCCTGCTTTCTCCATTTATGACGGGTTTTCTTCCTTTCTCTTCCTCCGTCTTTCCACTTGTGTGTGTTTCCCTCTTTTGCTCTCGTTAAATGTTTAGATCCAGACAAATAAGGGCTGACCTCCAAAAATGAGAGCATTTGTGCTTTTTGCAGGCAATGTTTGTAGTAATATCCGGGAAATCAACAGTAAAAGCCTGCACCTCAGGCCATAAAACGGGCCCACAAATGCCCCCAAAAAAACGCACACACTGGCCTGTTAGACCAGCCCTTCTGGTACTGCCAGATTACCGGATAGGCCAGTCAGACCTTTTGGAATAGGGAGAGAAGTGGTCTTTATGAAATCACTCTAGGCTGCCCTCTTTTGGTACATAGATGGCAGCTGTGCTCAGAGTAACACTGGGCACCCAAAGGCTATTTTCCGGAGTACATGAAGATGAGCTATAACACCAGGAACACCAAGTGCACACAATCAGCTTCTCAAGTATACTGGAAGGGGTGCACATGCTGCTTCATCAGCATACATGAGAGAAGGCTGTGCACCCATGAACATAGAAAACATGCAAGTCCTTTTTAGGAGTAGCTCAATCACCCTCCTGGTATCTCTACCCAGAAATCACAAATGCAGAGAATCAGTTATTCCTGGTCCAATTCCCCCAGTTATTCCTCATTTCGCTCCTGAGTTTAACTCTGATTTTGTGCCCAGTACGTGAGGATATAGGGAATGAGGAGAACTCGTTTCCCAGGTTCAATATGGCCACAAAGTCTGATCTTTAGGCATACAAGAAGAATGGAGCTGGGCTCTCAGGTTTGCCAAGCGCATGGCAGTCTTTCCTTAGAGATAAACAGAGTGAGTGTGCTTCCAGGAACTTTGGCTAAGGGCACATAGTCCACTTCCCAGTGATAAAAGGAGGGAAATTGTGCTCCCAGCACCCTTGAGCTCACACAGGCTGTTTCCCAGGAATACAGGGCGAAGGTAAGCTATGCTCCCAGGAACAATATGCATGCACACAGACTTGATTCCCTGGGGATGCTAAGAGCAATACCTTAGAGTGGGATGTCACTATTATTCTAACCTCCCTTCAGCAGTCTGTAGAAGAGAAGAACAGACTCTTGATGTGGAAAGTAATGGCCTGATTTAGAGTTAGGCGGACGGGAATTTACTATGTCAAGGTGATTGCCAAATTTTTAGAGATCTGCCGGCCGACATCTCTTGCATTTACAGGAACTGCCGTCATGTGGGTCCTGTAAATGCATTGAAAGTTGGACAGAATGCTCCATCAACATGACAAAGACGTACATCGAACTTACAACTTTATATATTGTCAAAAAGAAAAGCCCAAAGCTGGCTTTTCTAGGTTAAAATGAAAAGAAAACAACGACCCCCTCACCATTGGAGATTTCTCCCATGGCCCGGGTTTACTCTAAATAGGGTGGGTGAACTTATGACCAAACCTCTAATGGCCCTGACTTCGTTAGGGTGTCAAAGGAGTATGTAGGAAGAGGAAATAGAGTAATCATCACCATCTACATACTGAAGTTCCACCCGCCTCTAAATGAGGTGAGCTGACCTTTGCTTTGGCGGAGGGTGCAGTCCGTTGCCCTTGCGACTGAGGACCCTCTCCACCAACGTCCATATGGGACCCAAATTCTCTGAAACTACTTGTCTAGTATCCATTTTTAAGCTCTTCCACGAAAATGTATCTCTTTTAGGACACAGCAGAACATCTCAGCAAATAACTATTGAAATAGAAATGCCTCCGCATTCCTCTGGACAGTACCATTCCTGGAGGGTTTTTTTCTTTTCCGGCAACTCTCTTAAGCCAGAGTAAAGCCATTCTAAATCAGGTCCCTTATCTGGGTTTAAAATGCCTCAATTCTGGATCACACCTTTGTAAACTGGACCCTACGGGCCTCATTTATGAGGTCCTACCAGCACTATTTTGCAGCCAGAATGTCACTTTCTTGATGTTCCAGTGGCGCAATGTGCCACTGGCATATTTACAAGGCCATGTAAAGCCACGCTACATGGCTTTTCATGGCCTTAGGAATATGTGCCCCTTTCACGCAGAAAACTGCATGAAAGGGGCGTTTCATGAGTGTTGCTGGGGGCGTTCCCAACAACATCCATGGCTTTTTTAAACTGTTCCAGATTTACAAGAAATTGTAATTCTGAGGCATCACCTAAAACTTCCGCCTCTCCAGGAGAGGCGTAAAGGAAGCACTACGAGGAGAAATATCTTTTTTTCTCCTCATTTTTCCTCTTTCTATGTGTTCTGCAAAAAAGTCTCTTGTGATTGTTTTTCTGCAGGAAGGTTTCCCTTCCAGCACAAAAATAATCATACCCGCTACGCAGGCACCCTTGCACCATGGTGCAAAGGTGTCTGCGTTGGCTCACGCCAGCCCATTGCGCGCCGGCGCAGGGAAAAGGACAGGAATGCAGTGTATCTAGTAGATACAGCCAGGGCCCTCTTTAGGATAGTGCGACAGTTGTGGCCACATTGGAGGCTGACCTGTGGAGGGGCGCAGACCTCATGGGGGGGTGCTGTTTTTAGCAATAACTTATGACTGGAGGGAGGAGGGCTACTTTTGCCTGGTGGTAGTGAGAATATCCGAGCATGCGGTTACGGGGTGTGGGGGTGCCAAAAATGATTGTAACACCATGCGCTACCAGCACTAACACCGGTCCTGGCTACAGCACATTCCTGCCCTTTTCTTTTGCCGTAGGGCAGCGCAGCAGCAAGACCTGCTGCACTGCCGAACGCAAAAAAAACGATAAATTAGGCCCTAGGGGCCTCATTTATGAGGCTGTGTGTCACATTTACGCCGCCGGTGCGTCACTTTTCATAAATGAGGCCCTAAGTGATTAGTGGTGGGAAAGTTAGGCAAAGTTTGAACATGCCTTGATCCAAACGTCTTTCTCTGGCTCATTGCTTGTCTAATGTGAACTCTGAAGCCCGAACAGAGCTGAGCCCCGCAAACGAAGCACTGCCCCTCGTAGGTAGTCATAAAATGTAAAAGTGTGCTTTTCTGTTTGTAATATTGCTAAAGAAACTTGAAGGAAAACATACGGTCAAGACACCTTTGCCCGAAGCCGTGCTTCACTTCTCGTGCACGTCCTCGAAGAGCTGTGATTGCAATTGGTGGCTTTCCAAAAGCTGCGGTCCAAGAGCAGGCAGGCACCAGTGGAGGCATGCGTCATCGAGCTCGCCTTCGCAGCCGCCGCATACGCCCGGCTGTGCCCATGTTCACAGCAGCAGAAAATGGAGCCAAGCAATGTATGTCAACAAAAGAGGCAGATGATGGGAGTTCAGCGTATCGGCGCGCGAGGCAGAGCTGAAAGGATGCGCCGCACGTGGGCACCGAGAAAGCGCGGGCCTTTCAGAGCGCGCGAGGGTGCAATCAGTGGCACCCGCAGCACGAGGCAGGAGGGCACAGCTGCTGCTGCGCACGTTTGGGGAAATGATTCATGAAAAGTCAGAAATTCCGTTTCAGAAAATGTCATCACGTTCTGCCGCGTGTTCCTCTTTAGCCGCGCTGAAAAGGCCTAATTAGTAGAGCAGCTGTCAAAAAAGACTCTGAAAGGTCAGGCTCTGCTCCTCCACCTCTCACACAAGCCCGCACCTGCGCAGTCAGACATCAGCATATCTGTGTGTGTGGGGACTGGATGCAGCATTACAGTTGACGTAAATAAAACTGCTGAAATGTTCTGCTCTGTAGAGTCTCTCAGCTCTATATAGGGCTGCAGCATCGAGCACTGGCACTGAGAAGCCCAGGGACATCTTAAGGATTTTGGGGGCCCTAGACCTAACATATTTTGGGGGCCTCTGTTCAGAACATCTTTGAATTTATGATCAAAATATCAGCTTGTTCATGCCCTTGTTGGCCATAGCCACATTGGTACACATTCTAAATGTATTTCCATCTAATATTCAGGGATAGTTATTGTCTTTTCAATATTCTAATATAGCTGCAGCTCGGTAATATTATTGCAAATAATCTCTCCAACCCGCTGCCATCAGTCATGTGTGAGGTCCCATTTGATCTAACAGGAACTTTTTCATGGTTGTTGCATGGTATTGAAAAACATCTACAACATTTTTGCTACCAAACAAATTCCCACACATTTCCTATATTAAAAATATAATTAAATGATAATGGTATTTAAAGCAATCTGTGTTTAAAAATCATTCACGGTCATCAGGGCAGGAATGTGTGAAGAACAGAGCCTGATCTACCAGGGAGCCCCCTGAAAGCCTGGTCCAGAGTCCACTTTGCCCATGCCTTAACCCCTTCCACGCTCATGACTAGCTCAGCTCGTCATGAAGTACAACTCTTGTACACTCATGGCGAGCTGAGCTCGTCATGAACTGCGGTTTTTTGAATTTTCCAGCGCACAGCGGGAAAATGCACCGCATGGATGCGGTTAAAGCGTCTCTGGGATGCCCATATGGGACTGGAGTGTTGTAGGCCACAAGGTGATGATGGCTGCCGAACACAGGTCATTTTATTATGCAAGGGCAGCAAGGGTAAACTCAGACCTCCTGTCACCTGGTGCTTGTTGACGAGGCCTGCACCACGTAGCAATTCTGAGTATAAGGAAAGTGCCCTTGTTGTTTGTTGTGCACCGTCTCTGTGTGACCAAGCATGCACTCCTGCTGCCATTGCTGTGTCTGTGCTGTGTATGAGAAGGGTTAAGAAGAACCATTCCACAGAAAAATGAAAGGAGTGGAATTCTCCCTTTCACTGAAGGTTTCACAAAACTGTTACTTCTTGTAAATTCTCAAATAATTTTGTGGTTCACTGTTTTTGTAAAGCTTTGTAAATCTTTCTGCCTTTAGAGGCAATTCTCATGGTTAACAAAACCTCACAATATGCCACAGACTTTCTTTGGTGCCCTTTTTCTCCATTTTACGGTATATCGAAGCCAAATTCCACGAACAGCAGCTGGTTTGCTACTATGTTCCGCAAAAAAAAAAGTACTGAGGTTTAGGTAATGAGTGAAGCGTATGGTGCTACTGTCTGTGCTGTACCTCTTCTACTTGTATGAGAAAAGATTGTGCTCCAGCTCCCATTGTCATGCCCCTTCTATGGTTGTGACCATGCTCTGCTGCTATCCGTGCACTACATCTTCAAAGTGAATGGGGAAAGATTGTGCCCCAGTTCCCACTGCTATGCCTGTTTAGTGCGCAAGTGAAGTTTGCAATGCTGCTGTATGTGCATTACTATTCTATGTTTGTAATGACAGATTGTGTTCCAGCTTTTATTGTTGCACCTGTTCTGTGTACGAGTGAAGCTTGCACTCCAGTTGCCTGTGATATAGTAGAGATGGACAAGCCTACAAATTACCAGGGAGAGCAGAGACAGAATTTGGCTCGGATCTTACAGCCCGTGCACAAGCAGAGCCCAGACAATGTTTGTTATGTACATCATACATCAAACATCATGTAAAATATGACAAAATCTCTTTAAAATTCAAAAAAGTTTATTTACATTTGGAAGCTTTGACGTTAAAACGTCTCATTACTCAAGGTTACATTTATATTTTAAATGCGCTGGGATGTTAAGTGATTTGCTTAAAATCACAGGATGTTGAGCCGATGCCGAGACTTGAACGTTTTACCCTAGTTCCTCAGTCGGCAGCTCTGGTTGGCCATAATGCCACATCCTGGTTAAAGGCAGGATGATAGGCAAAAGCTACATACAAGCTCGGCTTGAAATGGGCTTGAGGTTCCAACAGAGCCTTGAGCTGAGCCAGAGCCAGGCTTCGGCTCGAGCTTTCAGTGGCTCGCCCACCTCTAGGATACACCTCCTCTACTTGTAGGAGAAAAGATTGTGCTCCATCTGCCAATACTATGCTTCTTCTGTGAACTTGAATTTGCAGTGCTGCTGCCCTTGCACTACTACTTCTACGTGCATTATGAAAGACTGTGATACAGCTGCCATGGCTGTGCCTGTTCTGTGCATGTATACTACATTGTGCACTACCTGTTCTACGTGTGTGAGGAAAGAATGAGCTAACACTGCACTGCTGTGCGTAACGAAAAGTGAGGGGGCCTCCCTGCACGGTACTTAGGGGGGCCCCCTCCGGGCTCAATCAGGAGCTCTCCGGCCAGAGTGCAGTGCTGAGGGGGCCCTTGGAGCTAGGGGCCCCCCCGCACCGCGTGGGCTGCGGGGGCCTGTGTTACGCCCCTCTTCCGTGTGTGAGTACTTTACCTGCTCTGCATGAAGTTTTCTGAGAGAAGCTTGCACCGCTGCAGCGCCTATGCCTCCTATGGTTGCTTGAACATTTCACTACTCCTGCCTGCTGCCGTCCCCAATGCCCATGTTGTGTTCTATTGAGACCAACTCCAGAATGTACAGCGTGCCTCGTGAAATGTAAAATCATCCCAACCCAAATGCAGCCCGTAATCAGCATAATGGGGTTATCAAGGAAGGAAGCTTTTTAGCATAATTTGTGTAAATGAATTTACATAGAGAGATGTTCGGAGGTAGACGAGGCCAGGGCTTGTTAATGACGCGCTGTCGCTAATGTGGAAATTGTGTTTGCAGTTTTACCAGACAAATGCTAAAAGCCTTGGAGAGCGAAAACATTGCGATCTTTCTCCCCGCTTATCCATTATGGTTAATAAAATTTAAAAGAGCGGTCCTCGGATTGGCATCGCAATGCGTTCGCTGTTAATGAGCGGGGTCTGAAGCCCTACAAAGTGATCCACGGTGCCACTTATATTGAGCTGGGTATGGCAGTGCCAATAACAAAGGGGTGCTTCTTGCAAAGTACAATAACACTAGGCTCTGCAGTGTGGTACCATTTGGGGTGTGAAGGTCCCCTGTATGGTGTACATTTGCTTTCCCCTGCCCTCATTGTCTGCCTGCATGCCTCTGGTGTCCTGGCTTTTAATTTTGGCCCTAGCCTCACACTAATCTAGTATGTGTGCATCGGCCTAGGCCTGCCCCTTGACATGAATGAGGTCCTGGACCTGTTCTGTTACCTGGAGGAGTGGCCCAAGCCTGCCCTTATTATATAGACAGTGGACTGTTGAGTGCTGGTGCCATACTGTGTTTTGTGAATCCATTACTGTGACCAGTCCCCAGGCAAAAATGTAATCATACAGGCATAATTCACATAATATCCAGGATTTTGCATTATACTTGTTCCATGAAATTCACAAAATGACGCCATTATCTACATTGCACAATTACATGTCATTCATGGCAACATTTTCCTGCCAACACTCACAAATGACGTGAGCATCCAGAACACAAGCAGCAGCTCCTAGCATCATTTGTATTTTTTGCAAAATATGTCCTCACATTAAAAATTGACACAAGGATACCATTTGTGCTAAAATAAGCTATAAAACACAGATTTGCATTTGGGTGATTTTGTAGAATTGTTTTGAATGTTCACGTGATTACACAAAAGCAAATTATTCATATTTTTCACACCCCCTCAACGTGACCAGACATTTTTATCTGTGTAAGAAGAGGTAGCTACTTAGGGGTGTGCTAGATCTTCTCATGGCTGGTCCAGCCACCGGCTGCTCCTCCGCAATTGCAGAGGAGTGTTGTCGCACTGACTCAGAGCCAGCAGTTTAAAAAGAAGACAATCTTTTACTTTCTTTTTATTTTTCAGCTGCTGGCTGAGCCAGCATTGTAGGGAGGGGGTGGCCGGGCTATGGCAGATGGGGCGGAGTGATGTGCACTGCTAAGTGCGCATGTCGGTTTAGCCGATCGTCTTAGGCCAGCCAAACAGACATGCGCAGCTAGGTTTCTCCATCCCAACCGGATATGCACAGCCGGGTTGGAGAAACAGTACAGACTCCCTGTGCCCAAGCAAGCATTAACAGGCCCACTCAGGCCAATCCCAGTGCTGCTCTCATGCTTGGTAATGTAGCATTAGAGCAGCACGGGGATTCTTCTGAGAGTCTATGATGCTGTCCCAGGGACTGCTGGGAGCAGGAAGCAGGGGAGCACCGAAGCGCAAGGCGGAAGGCGGCCGGCAACATCAAGTAAGTTTTATTTATTTATTATAAACCCTCCCCCGCGCTCCCCAGTGCTCACCCAACACCCCACCCCCCCAACTCCCCACCACTTTTTATTTGCGTCATCCGGCCTGGGTACAGCGGATACTTGGTGAAGCCCCACTTGGTTTGTCTGAATACGATTCGGTGCAGCCACAGAGTGGATGCAAGTGCAGTGTTTTCGCCCCATAACGGGTTCACAACCCTGGTTCAGGGCACACCTCAACTTCACAGAAAGGGGCTTCGCAGCTCAGGTCATGACACACCTTCACCAATGGGGCTCAACAGTCCAGGTCATGCTGCATTCTTGCAGATTGATCTCAGTGGTTCAGGCCACACCGCAGATTCACAAGTCTTCCCACCAGGAATGTCACTGGTGAGTCTGGGGTCCACTGACACCAGATTACACAGATTGTTCTCCACGGTCATCTGATTCTGTGGACCCACTGCACTGGGCTCACTCTGCATCTTGCTCCTCCTGGAGAGTCAGTCCTACTCCAGAGTTGTCAGACTTATTCCCTCTCTAAGCAAGCATGCTAGTTTCTAGGCACTTTAGCGCAGGAAATCAGCTCTTGCTTCAAAGGGATGGACTAGGTGATGTCTCCTCACCTATGGGACAAAAGGTCTGGTTACGCAGCATTGCTCGAAATACTGCGCATTTTACTTCCTTCTTTTGTTACAGAAAACCTAGAACCTTAACAGCGAATGTGTCAGTGAGCCCTACTTTTATACACTGCAACAGGAAATGTGGATCTTCTATTTACACTTTCAGAACTGGTTTAGGGTGGGCTTCCAGACACTGCCTTTGTGTAGAGTGATGCTCCTCACAGCAGGATAGTCTCCAGCTTGGAGCACGCACAGCATAGGCTCAAAGAGGTGTGGGTTTTGTGTTCCTGGCAGTCATAAGTCGACTGAGGCGTGATCTGAGGAAAGGCAAAAGGCTTGCCTCAAATAAATAGGTCAATTTCACCTTGGATAATAGAGACTGCAGTCCCAACCTTCAACCCACCATCTACTAAAAAGCAGTTCTCAGGAAAACTAATCAGTAGCTCCTGCAACAAAAAAACCCAGTCATATTTCTAAAGGAAAGCACGTCTCCTCTTTCCCCACTTCAGTCTAGGCCTCTACCCACCAGCTTCAGGATTGTCAGCAATAGATTTTCACTGTGTAGGAAAACAATCATGCCTCCATTTTGTGAGCATGAACAGGCCATGGGATTCCAAAATAGAACCCTGTTGTGTATGAGTGAGCCATCACTCTGGCTCACTCATACACCCAGTGTACACTCTATGCAGGTCACATATAGACATACATGCAAACGTGCACATGTTTGTTAGCACTAGTGTTCGGGTTAGTGTGTAGCTGTTGAACTTTGCACGAGTGGGGCAGTAGGGCCCCACTCCTGTGACACAGATAAGAAAGTCTGGTTGCAACGACAGGTTCACAAAACATGATAGACTACCACCCCATTGCTCCATACTAAGCCCACCGTCTTATCAATGGGATCATAGTTTTCTGTGCCACTCCAGATTCTCAACCTCACATGTCAAAAAATAGGCCTAGGCTTTCACCGATATGCATGATTAGCATAGCGATGGGACTAAAATCGAAAACCAGGATACCAGATTCACCAGATTCTCCAATCTCTATCTCTCTCTCTCTCTCTCTCTCTCTCTCTCTCTCTCTCTCTTTCTATCTCTCTCTCTCTCTCTCTCTCTCTCTCCACCCCCCCATGTGGTAGACCCAATTGAAGCCTGTGGTAGACCCAATTGAAGCCTGTGCAGTGTAGTATACCACTAATTCGAGCCAATACCCCATATGAAATATAGTGCCACAAACACTTTTTCAGTTTTGTCCCAGTTATACTGGCCTATGCAGCACTACTTTTCCTAGGCATTATGTGCCACTAATGCTGGAGAGTGCAGTTTGATGCTTCTATGGTGGGACCACTGCCACACCACTAAAAATGTAATACACAGTACAGTAAATCTAATCTAACACATAGTCATGCACTTTAGCACCACCAATACTGTCCTGCGTAATGCTATATCACAACACCTGGCGTTTGCAATGAATAACCAATAACACTGGAACTGAGCTGTAAAACACAAACTTAAAACAGAATGCAGTATCAAATGATTGTGGGGGTGTGAGGGGTGTGAGGAAGGAGGTATGGCAGTATGTGCCTAGAACATTTCTATGTTTGAAGCATTTGAAACACCTAGCTAGTTCACATTAGCTGATGAGCTACTTAATGTGTGCTGGTGATTACAGGTGGTGGGCATTGGCACTCATTTTTTGGGACTAGAACTTATTTTTTATCATAGAAGAAGACGGAGAAAGGCACAAAAAGTAGAATGGAGAAGGAAGAGAAAGATAGGAACATAGTGGCACAGGGAGACTGTAGGGATGCAAAAAAACCCGCAGCTGTGAGAATAAGAGTGAGGGATAGGGTCGGATTGGGAAGGCGGGCAATCGGGCATTGGTCGATGGGCCAGCGCCTTGGGTCACCTGGGGGCTGTTTTTTGGTCCTCTGGAAGTGGGCCAAAGAGATTTCCCCATTCCCAGCCAGGCCACTTTAATGTGGCGCCAGCATCACAGAGCACTCCCCTGACATATTGTTAACTGAGGCTGGGGTCCAGGTGTTGTTTTAGCCGTTGGGGCATTCTCACCTCATACATGACGTCACTTCTCTTACCCCTCCCCAGCCCATTATAGCCTCAGGGCATTTACCTGGCAAGGGAGGTGTCAAAATGAAGCAGTATTATCCCCTGCAGGGCCAACACTTAAAGACCATGGGGGGTTGCAAGGAGGGTGTGTTGTATGCAGGGGCTTCGCAGGGGGGCAGGTGATATTTGCCATTCTCACCTAAACCCCCTCCCCCCGCCCAGACTATAATGGGCTGCAGAGGGGGTAGAAGGAGTGGCCTCCTTAACAGCCAGGTGCTGTCACCTCGGCCCCAGTGTCTTTTAGGCCTTGTTGGGGGAGAGGAGACAGTTGTATATAATTTAATGCAGTGCCATGGTCAATGCTGCAGACAGTGAAACTGGGTTCGAGTCCCAGCATCAGCTCAACATCCTGGGATTCTGGGCACATCACTTACTCTCCATACTGAAAATTAAAATGAATTTGATCTTTTGTAATGTAACTAGTGCTCATGTCTCAAATTACTTTGGACCGAGTTTAACCTATATAAAACTATAACAAAAAAGAACCAGGCAGATTCCAGTGAGACTAACCAGATGGGAAATGTGGGCCACTTTTTTGTGAGTGCCTGGGCCTAATGATGATGATTTAATCGGACCCTGGCGAGGGAGTATGGCATGGTAGAAGAAAGAGGCAAGAGGTGGAAGCGATACTAGGCAGCCTTGGGGTTCAATACCTTCAGCCAGGGATTTAAGTGGGATGAAAAAACTGGGGGCTCTCTCAAAGGGGCGAGGCCAATGTAATTAAGGACATGGATTAAAAACACGTAAGCTAAAAATCTATGCTTAGCGTACGTAGTGTGCCGTCCGACTTGTATTTTGCTGTTTCTGTCATTGCAACCAGATATACGATACAACAAGTAACATCATACCCACAAGTCTGGACTATTGGCTTTGTCAAACGTCGTGAGTTGCAAAAGATAAATAAGCAGCAACTGTGGCTTAAATATAAGGTGACACCATGACAATACTACTGCTCCTGAGATTCAAAAAGAGAAGGGATTTCCCTTCCCTACAACGCTCACAGTGGCATGATGTCATGCTGTAACTTCTCCACTAGTAAGAAGTGAGCACGCACACATCGATGTGCCTGCTATCACTGCAGTCCGGAAAAAAACGAACCACCGAAAAAAAATAGACTGCCGGTGCCAGGGCACAAAACAGAGAACGATAGAGACCTGTTTCGAGGCCCCTTCTAAAAAACTGCCGGCGCTCAGCTACGGTGAGACCAGGCCCACTTTAAGCCCCGCTTCCAGCATTGAGCCGGCCTGATCAGAAGCTCCTAAGAAAAAAAAAACTTGGGCCCATGCACTTTTTTTCTTTACACATTCTTCACTGAAGAACCTACATAGATGATGACAGCAGCTAAGAACAGCAAGCACCGTCTGGATTCCAGCCGCGGCCCGCAGTGGGAGTACCTGCAGGGCGGTGACGTGGGGAGGGGGAGGGGCAGGGTGGGGGTAGTAATCTATGGATTACGGAGCTTCCCAGGTAAGTAAACATTTAAATAAATATAACTAATTTTGTTGAGTGCACTGCATCCCCAAATGCGATGCAGTGCGCGCAACGAAATTCGTTTTATTTATTTAAATGTTTACTTATCTGTAAAACCCCATAATCCATACATTACTAACCACCACCCTGCTCCTTCCCCTCGCCCTGCAGGTACTCCCACTGCCGGCCGTGGCTACTGGACTCGTCCCTTCCAGTCTTCTGCAACATGGCAGCGGGGCCCCCCATCCCTAGAGTCAACTATGGTTTAACTGTCTGGACGAATTCGAGGGAAAAAATAAAATCTTTAAAAAAGGAAATTGTATACAACTTGGAGATGGCGGTCATTGCCATTGCTCACTAGGGCACCAGTTTCTGGCAACTAGTGTAAGGCTGCTCCTGCAACATCATAGACTCTGATTGGTTCCTAGCTCTGTCGTCCCTTTCACACTGGCAACACTGGGACCTTCTTTGAAAAACATTTCCCCCATTAGGTGCATAATGTATGTGTTGGCCTAGCCATTATCGTGACTAATGCCCTTTAGTACTTCTGTGTTACATATAACCATTTTCTTAGCCATCAAAGAGCCATGAAAACATTCATTCTTTCTGAAGCAGTACCTTAATAAGATGCTGCATGAAAATCATTTTCCTATGAACATGACATACATAGCTAAACAACTGATCGTCTAGAAAATGCATGTGATGAAACAGTAAAAAAAATCTGCTAAATTCAATAGCTATATCCCCAAAAATAATGTGCAATAGTTCATGAAAAATATCAAAGTGACTGTGAATATTATGTTTAATAAATAAGGTCCTCCTGAAGGAGAGACACCATAAGAATCTCACAGCATAACGACACACATTTGTGCTCGACACACACAAGTTTATCACCATAAACATTGATTCACACCTATTGGCTTTGTCAACGATGGATGTCGGTTGTTGAGAAGTAGCCGTCGAGGAAAGAAGGCGGGAGACTCTCCCTTCACACAGCACATTAGCTCTTAAAATTCGATAACAATGCTCTATGGCTTTCTCGTCCCCAAGCACCTCATCTCGTGTGCGCTCTGTGTGTCCCAAAGATGATGAGACAGATACGTTCCTTTCTACATCCATCTAGAGGGCATTATCTCACTGAAATTAAGTGCTTCTGGAAAAGACAATGATTTTTTTTGCTCCCAAGATACATTAAACCAACATTAAAATCTGTCTGCAGCGCTCTACATGTCCGGCATGGGTAATGCCGAGAAGGAGCGATAGCGCCGCTGTCCACGGCAGTAGCTCCTAACATCAGCGTAACCTTCATTTTTATAGTTTCAGATCCTGGCAAGGTCGGAGGCGCCTTTCATCCGTCGGAGGGAAATGAAATGAGAAAAAGATTGCCACAGGGCAGCAGCGCAATGTGTGACTTGTTTGTAAAGAGCACAGAGCGGCATTGGCGGTGCCTCCGAAGGAGGACTAAGAGACCAGCCCAATGTGCCGCCCCATATTTAACACCCCTATCTTCTCCCCGAGTAGGGAAACATGAGCTTTTTTTTGTGGTACTCTTGGTCACTGCCGGGTACCCTACACACTATGGGCCTCATTTATGAAAAGTGACGCATCGCTGCGTGAAAACAGCGATGCGTCACTTTTCATTGCGCCCTCCTTGCGATAGCAATGATGCGTCATATTTACAGTATGATGCATCATGTCACAAGGAGTTACAGATACGTCAGTATTTCTGACGTATCTGTAGGCACAAAAATGACGCATTGCTGGAGTGTGTCGCAAAAGTGACGCAACTCCAGCAAGTCCTATGTGAAATGTGCTTGCATCAGTTTTACGCCTGCCTCAGGCATAAGATATTGACGCATTTGCGTCCTAGAAGTGGCGCAGTGAAATCTCATAGATTTCACTGCGTCACTTCTACGACCCTTTCTTGTGCGGGAACCCGCCCTGCATACATTATACCTGAGGCAGGTATAATGTGGCACAGGGGTTTACAAAGTGACGCATCTACCTAGATGCGTCACTTTGTAAATATGGCGCAACATGGTGCATTTTTTACACCGCTGTGTCACAAAAAGTGACTCACCGGCAGCGCAAAAGTGACACAAGGGCACATAAATAAGCCCCTATATCCCTCACAGAATAGCATTCCTGCCTCCAGTTAGGTCCCTCACAACCAGTGCGTTAAATGGAAAAAAATAAGTGCAGGTACTCATTAAATTGAGCTGGAGGCGTGGTGGTGGGCGGGTTTAGAGGCGAGGTGAGACATGATGATACAAAAACATTTCTGCTGAGTGTTCATTTTGTCCATGATCGTTGTCTCAAACTTTTCATATGTGCAGAGAAGGGCATTTACACCAGTTGCAGGACATACCAAAACATGTGAGAAATGTATGAAAATAAACAAACTGTGCTAATTCGTTACACAAAATGAATGTCAAACACCACATGTTAATATTTTCTTGTTTCGCAATATTTGCAGCTTCTTAATGTCATAGTGTTCCTACTTACTTGCATTTGGCGCAATCCTTATATAATCAAGAGTGCACACACATACACACAAAAAACAAGTATTCCATGCATTACTTTTCAAACACCTCCTGAGTAACCCGATTCTCTTCCGCTCTGATTTCATTTCTCTCTCACACACAAACATCTACACAAAGAAGACAAACACTCTCTATCAGTCTTCACATCTCTAACCGCTCGATTCACCCCTCACTTCACCCCTCACTTCTCTCCCATTTGTATCTAACTCCGTCCCACTCGCTTTACCCCAATTGTATCCTATCATTCTCTACCATCACTCTCTATTTCTCCGTGCCACTCTCACTCTTTTCATAGCTGTCTCAATCGCTTCCCCATCTCTATATGCGCTTACCCTTCTGTCTATATTTTTCCCCTTTAAACTCTTGTCTCCGTCTTCCTTCTCTGTCCCTTCACTCTTCACCTTCTCTCACCCCATTATATGTCCTCTCCCCTCAGCAGAAGACCCCACAGTCTGTAAGCTTTCAGGGGCAGACAATGAGCACTGCTGGGTCGTGAACATGTGCAGAGTCCAGCAGTGTGAGGTCAGGGGCAGAACAATACTGACCTCTGATGGTAATGTCAGTAGACCACCTCTCACCTCACCTGGACATGAGGGAGTCCGCCTAGGTAATCCCCACTACCTCATTCCCGCCCATCATGGACTCAATGTCACAGCAGGCGGACGGGGAGGGGGTTGATTTGCAAGGGGCAAGTGAGTTAGGGGAAAGACAGTCCGACCCCAGTGAGCGGTCAAGGTGTGAAAATGGCCCTTGTTACCTGGGTTCTTAAGTGGCCACACCTGAGCAGGCTCCCCCACTCATTCAGTCTGCACACATCACTGTGCTGTGTTCCAGGTAGAAAATTTCCCATACACTCTCTAACAAGATGTCCCAGCATGGAGGCTCGGCAGGGGGGTGTTGAGGACCATCAGAGCTTTCATCTAGGTGAGAAGGGAGCAGAGGCCCATCTGCCCCAGCAGCAGGCCATTCAGGCCCAATCTTGCCGCTTACCACTGCTGATTTTCATAGACAAACGGCAAACATCCTGCTAAAAAACAGAAACACAGCTGGCCCTAGGCACCGGCCTAGTGCCCTCCTTATCAATTCGACCCTGAGTACCGGTACTCTCCTTGGCAGTGGAGAAGTGCCAGTACTCAGCTAGGTAAAAATAAGAAGTGGCGGTACTCAGTACCGGTGAGTACGGCCTATTTAAAGCACTGCTCACAACTCACCCAGGTCTCCACAACTGAACTACCTTCTCTTTTGCTTCAGGTCAACCCCACGACTATGGTGACCAGATTTTGAGAAGGAAAAACCGGGATAGTACAGACATAAAAGTAGGATAAAAGCTTTAGCCTTACTTTTAAGTCTGGCCTGCCCCAATTTTGAGTAGCCTTGTAAATGTGTATTATGCGTGTGTGTGATATATATACAGTAGATGTGTGTTTGAGTGTGTGTGTGTGTGCGTATAAATATACACCACACATTTACAAACTATGCATACATGATATAGCTATGCCATGACCTCTACACTCAGCCCCTACCCTCCATCCCCACTCTGACTCCGTATCTGCTGCAGCCTGCATGCCACCGACCTCCTCCTGCTCCTGCGCTACCTGAAAGAAACAAACAATTTACTTAACGAGAGCATGCCTTTCAATTCTCCTTTCTGGATGACTTGACATTTGTCCCATAAACAGGGACATGTATTTAAAATTAAGGAAAGTGTCGGGACAGACCTTTGAACAGTGGGACTACATGGGGAAAACTAGGACGCCTGGTCACCTTATCCACGACCCCAGTTCAATCAATGCCCTATGAAGACCCTTCCTCTTGCCCTATCAAAAGCCATCCTTTCAAACTGATCTCTTCTCATTTAGTCCACGTTCCTCCTCACAATGCAGCACCCGCCTCTTAGCCATTCCTGGCCATGGTGCTTATCCAGCACAGGTATGCTCTCCCCAAGCAATCTCTTAACACTCAGTTCTGCTTTGATCAAATCCCTTCATATAGTTCTTCCCACACAAGTCACTTCTTTGCTGACCCCCCTGTGTCCTTATGTCCTAATCACTTTTTTCCTGATCATGGCTCATACCCGGTTGAGACCCTCTTCCCTTCTCCACCCAGTCAAAAATAATAGTCATAATAAAAATAGTTGTATAGTGCTTGGTTACACCTAATCTGTGTGTCCCCGCGCTGGACAAAAGATCACCTGGAGAAAAAACCAGGGCGCAAAGGACGTCAGGATCTGCTTAGAATTGAATATTCTTACTGAACAACCAGCTTTTCAGTTTCTTCCTAAGCCCTCATTCTGCCCTAATCACTGTCCTTTTCTAAAAAAAAAGCACTTCACAGCCAAACAAAGCCCTTCTTTTGCGAGTAGGCCCTTCTGTACTCACCAACCAATGACGTTTTAAATAGTCGTGTCCCATCCACAAATGAAGCCCTTCTCCTCCTCCACTCCCATTTAAAGCCCTTGCGCTGATTCTTTGGTAAACTCCACTTCTTGGGTGCATCGGAGAGGACCTCAAGCCCCGAGTGGTATTATTCACAGCGTACCCTCATCTGAGGAAAGAACGGGCAGGAGTGTGTCAGCCATCCCTGCCGGTTATGCTCATACACATATGGAGAGTTGTGAGTCACGCAACCCTGTCAGAGTAGCTCTCATCTAAACTTGGAGTGTGTGAAATTTGCATCATTTGCTTTTGCGTAATTATGCAAAATGTGGGGAAAATTACGTAAAATTATGCATAATTATACAAAATGCAAAACTGGCATTTAACACTATATTTTAGAGCAAAATGTGTCCGTGCGTCCATTTTGGACGCTTGGATGCTTTTTGTGCTTAAAATAGTGTAAGAAAAACAAAAGCATCATGAACAACAGCTGCTAGGACTCCATCATTCACTTTGTTCTTATTCATTCAATGCAAATGTTTACAGTGAAGGGCACATTCGCAGTACATTTTTACCACAACTGGATTTTGCTTAACAGCCTGATTTAAATGTTTTCACATAACAGGGTTAATGCGAAATTTCCGAAATTATGCTAATCGCTGCTTCATAATGAACATTTCGCTCTGGCTTCTGCAGAGGTATTGTATATAGATAAAGACCCCCCAATCTGCCCCTAGAAACAGAAGGCACACAGAGTTGTTGGTATTTGACAATAAAAGCATATTTATTGTGCCCCATTCATAGATAAATCTTCTATGTCAGAATGATGGTAATTATTACAATTTTCTCAGTAGTCATAGTATAGAACAAAGTGAATATTAAAAATACTGCAACCATTTTATATCACATCTTCCTTCTTTCCCTATTAGATTAGTCTAGTCCCTTCCTACTATCTACAAACATGTCATCATGTTATTGTATTGGCTGGATGGTTATTACATTTCCATAATGTTAATGTGCCAAGCCGTTATCCCCGGATACCTTAGAAAACCATAGGGTCTCCAGTCGGACAGTGTTACTTCAGCACGGGAAACATCCTTTACAACGCAACTTTTACCACGCAGTGCCTTTACGACGCAACTTTTACAACGCAAACCATTACAACGCATTGCGCTGGGGGGCACTCTAGGATAGGGAATAGGTTTAATTTACTATCCAACACCTTCCCTATTATCCACCAGGACTGGAGTTGGAATAGCAAATTAAACTATTCACTATCCAGCACCCCAAAGCACTATGCGTTGTAAAGGCATGCGTTGTAAAAACAGCGTTGTAAAGGCATGCGATGTAAAAGCATGCGTTGTAATGTCATACATCCCTTCAGCACGTCCCCTTAACAATCAGTCCTGTTTGCTCCATCCTAGTCTTCGGTTCTCTTTATAACGTGCCCTCCAGTGTTCCTCCAAAGATGGGGAATTAATGAGCATCTTCTTCTATCATTGCTCTGGAAGACTAGGAATGCCTTTGTTGCAGAAGGTGGGAAAATTATGCCATTTTTGTTCCTTTCTAAGCCAGATTTGTGTCCAGCTGCACGGCCTTGAAACCGGTTCGTTGCTTGTGGTCCTGCAGATTTCAGACAGCAAAACTTCAGTTCTCTGTTTTGTTAGTGTGACTAGCGCCAGTTTGCAGCTTTGGAAGAATGTCTGAATATAATATGGTGATCTCGCACACACTGTTAGCATCACTATTCAAAATGCTAGTTTTCTAGGCGCCAGGCCGGTCTCGCGCACTCACACAATAGAGTTAGTGTGCTTAGGTCCGCATATAATAAAGCTTGGTTTACATTTAACGTATGTTTTACCAAGAAAGCCCTGCAACACAGTAGAATCCAATCACTGCTACTCTCAAAGTATGCACTTATTAGTCAATCAACGCTCTTCCTCTGAGATGATGCACTTCTGTGCTGACAAACTAATGACTCTTTAACTAATCATGGCCCTTCCTCCCTCATCACATAATCAAACCCCTTGGTCTACCCCAATCCCCGTCCTTCTCAAAGTAAGCATTGTTTATCAATCAACGCCCCTGATCTGATGTGGTGCACTTCACTTCTGTGCTGACAAACCAATTACCTTCTACCTAATCATAGCCTATCCTTTGATTGAGGCTCTTCCGCACTCCAAATCCACATTTACCCTAAAATCCCATCACCTCTTACTCAATAAAAGCTATTGCTCCATTTAACCAAGACTCCATCCTTCTAAACCAACAAGCCAGTCAGATGTCTTCGTGGGCCGAGATCCATATATGTCCTTTCTTGTCTCCATTCCTGGACTTCACTTGTTTGATTCATGGTCTGTATCACTTTTGGGGTTAGGAGACAAATAAAACCAAATACACTGCCTTCTCAGACTGTGTATATATCCAACTATTGAGGCATCCTCTTGCACACTAAAGGCAAGACTGAAAGTAAGGAAACAAAAACAAAATACTTCTTTTGGTGGCATGCCTTACTGATTAACAGTAAACATCTCTTCAAATTACAGGTAAATATCACAATGAAATTATGTCTAGAGAGAAGTAGACCGTAGATCAAAAAATCGAGTCTGAAACCAATTCTGAGAACAATGAACGCCGCAGGTATAGGATGCAAAAGGTCCAACGTTTAGAGGACCTATGGGTAGAACCAAATATGCCAATGCACTGGAGTGACATTTTACAGGAGGAATGGGGTGTGTGAGTCTGAACTTAAACTGTTCTTAAACTTGAGAGATACCTATTTATCCATAGTGTTATAGAGTGGTTTGTGCTGATATTTGGTGGTGGATGATCTCTGTCTTGAGTGGAAAATGGAGGACTGGAATGAGGCGCCAAGCTTTCACCAGTGCTTAAGATTCATCCAAGCAATCCTTCCATCACTTTGTTGTTTACACCCAAAGTATAACAAGTATGCTGAGATATGGGTCCTGTTCTCATAGTGCTTTTGGACTCAAGCTGTATCTCTTCGAGAAGGCTGAAGTATGTCAAAACCGGTGTAAGGTTGCTGTACGGAAAGGGACCTGGCCTGGCAGTTTGGGGTTCATGTTCATATTGGAACAGGGCCAAGAAAGATTTGCATAGTTCCAGAAAATAATATATGTGAAAACACACCTGTAATTGAGTTAGCTGGGGTGTGGGAAAAGGAAGAGGATGCAATCAAGATTTGAAACTCCTCATGATGGAAGTGAAGGGATAGAGCAAAAGATCTGATATGAGAAAATGGGACCTAAATACTGAGAACAGATCGGCCCAGGAAAAAGTCTTTATGATGCAAAAGCAAACAGAAGGTGAACTCTGATCAGGCTAAGAGACAGAGGGACAGGCTGACAAAAACAAAAAAATATATGAACAATTATAGAAAAGTCCAAAATGCCCATTCCTCACACATATGCTGTCTATGTGCTGTGTGGTCCCAGAGAAAAAGCATGGAGACAGGGCTCTCCCATTCTGCCAGAGTTCTCACAGTGATATGATGGCTGTGATGTCAGCGGGCTGATGTATGCCATCAGCATGCTTGCCTCCTGGTCATCATACACGTTGCATCAACGCCGCAGGCAAGTATAACCATATGGTAAATCTGCACGGAGGCTCGACAGCTGAACTCCTCATGGGCCGGACAAGGGTGGACGTGCAGTGTGCTCATTCAATTGAATGAGTTGATCCACAGAGTCCAAAGCAGTTGGGATTACTCAGTAGAATGGCGAGAAGAGGTGAGATTGTCTATGGAAGAGTGAAGATGTTTCATTGGATAAGTCGGGTCAGAAGCCAAGTTGCTGAAGTGTTAACAGGACGAAACAGTCCAATTCCTGGATGAGCGATGGTAGATGGCAAAGTCCTCCAGAGAATAGATAAAGAATCGAGGACAGATATGTTAACATTATTGATAGGACTTTTGGGGAGATTTAAGTGTGGATTACATTCAAGATGAAGTGATTACTGAGGACAATCAAGTTATATCTCTAAATCCGATCATATCACAATCTCAATTCAGGCAGCCCTCTTAGTTCAAAATTGGCTCTCCGAATCCGAGCAATCCACTGGACAAGCTCTGCTTCCTAATTACTACAGTACTGTGTGTAGAGTGGTTGAGTTGTCGGCAGCTTTGTCTTTGCCTTCGCCCCTACACAGCTCTAGACCTTGAGTGTAGGTGACAGAAGAGGTTTTCAATGTGGCCTAGGTGAATTTGTTTACAAATGTTTCTTCGTGCTACAGATCTGAATTGCTGAACCTCTTTTGGAGAACGTGCAGAACCAGGCTTACTTTTGTGTTTACCTGTGAGTGTACCAATGTGTGTGAATCCTGCCGTTTTACATTTACATGGGGTCAGCTGGTCCTTGTGATAGAGAATATGATATGGATGGTATTTGCACCATGCTAACTGGGCGCAAACTCTGCTAAGTCCACCCAGAGGGATCTTTGCCTCAAACTGACTGAGGCTGAAATCACAAATTTGTTAGTTAACATTTCATTGACAGTAAAGCAGATTTTGCCCCACAGGAATGACAGAGATGAGTAGATTGCAAAACCACAAGGTTTATTAACATATTAGTAAAGTTAGAATCTCCAATCAAATCATTAGATAAAGATCAATATTCACCCGAATACAGCATGCATAAATATATTCCAAGCAGTTCAGTTAGTAATGCGAATGCAGCAATATGAAAGATAACGTAGGCAAACCAAGGTGCCTGCAGGGTTGCAGCGCGCTCTACAAATGTTTAAAATAAATAAATAAAGGTAAGGACTCATTTCAATTAAAGGACACTCCCTAATTCTAGTATGAAGATGTGGGCAGCTCTGGTAAATTCAGAAGCAGTAGGTGTCAACAACTTTAGCATTAAGAGAGGAACCAGATACAGGTTCCAATTACAATCACAATGATAGGAATGTACTTGCTCTTGAGAGTATCTCTATGAGCAGAAAAATAAGCATGGTCTCAAGAGAAGAGAAAGTACATCTGCCTGCAGAGGTGGACAAGGACAAGTGCTCTTACTAACTGACGAGCTTCCCACAGTTAAAATGTAACATTTTGTCAATATGATATGATCTTCAGGTTCCCAGAGAGCACGAACCAATCAGAACCCAGTGTTCTCTCCGTACTTGTTGTCCGCCTCCTTCTCTCAGATTATACAATGTCAACTACTTCTCTAACTGCTACCATCATGATATCTCACAAAGGAGTATTCGCCTCTTCAGTTTCTCATCCACTGCAGATGTGTGCTAACAAAGAATATTATTTCTAAATGAAAACAGGATGACTCTTGTGCCTGACACAGAAAGGTGTTATTCACAGCAAGCAGAAGTCCAACATTTATTTCAAAAGTGAGTGACGCATCTGGTCCCACTCATGTCAACCATAAATGCACATTTGCTAACTAAAGTTAATCAAAATATGTGATTCATTCTGCTAAACCTAAATATAAACAATCCAGAAAATATTGTGCTACAGTCATGTGCTGAAATAATGAATAAATCATGTGTAAATCATGTAGGCTAGGGTTACGAATTAAAATTGTGTATAAGCGCAAAACAATTTATGATGAACCTGCGTCATCACGTGCAGAAGTCAGCTCGTCACGTAAAGGGGTCAGCTTGTGACCTAGAGTGGTCAGTTTCTCAGGGGCAGGGGCAATACTGTCCAATTGAAAATTGCTCCCTCCTGACCTATAGGTACTTTTATCGTAGGAATAGTCTCTCCAACACAGGGCATATACTGACAATATCTACACAAATTGTAAAAAATGTTCTCCTTTTACTTTATTTCACAATAGAGAAACGCGTCGACCATCTCCCCTTTCTTTAAATCTAATGACTTTGATCATTAATTGGGCATCAGATTCTATGACATAGGATATATTTTTTGTTTGTGTAAAGGAATGGATGTTTAGGAAGAATGTATGTGTTGTGTGCGTGTGGCTCTTTACCTGTTTTGTGCATCATTTATTGAGCTAGTGTTAATATGAATCTGATTAACTACAGATATATTTGCACTGTTTCATTGTGGTGAAATCATATCTTTCAAAAAAAAGTTTTTATATGGAAAAGTATATAAATGTTTTTATAAATGTTACAAGTGTAAAATGATGTTAAAAAAAGGAAAAAAAAGAATTTCTCTATTGTGAAATAAAGTAAAATGAGAAAAAAAATTACAATTTGTGTAGATATTGTCAGCATATGCCCTGTGTTGGAGAGACTATTCCTACGATAAAAGTACCTATAGGTCAGGAGGGAGCAATTTTCAATTGGTTTGTTTTCTTTCCCCTCTACTCCCTGACTTGAATGTCACTTCACTATGCAGGGGCAATACTGTGCAAGGGTCAGCACCTGCTTGCAGGGGCTAATAATCGTCTGCAGGGGATAGATTCATCTAAGAGAGGTTTCAAGAGAGTGGCTCATAGGAATACATTCGCTTAAATGTACTTTCATAAATGTTTTTCTTACCACTGTCCTCCATCTTTGCCTGCTATGTACCCCGTCACTATTGAATATTAAGTCTCAGACCATCCGCTGACACTTCCATAGATTTGTGCAAACAAGGCCATCAAAAACGATCATTTAATGAAACCAGTTTAATCATGCAATCTCTCAGAGACAAGCAGAATCAATTTTTTGCATGTCAGATAAAAGACTTCAGTTTGATGAAATTCTGTCACGAGTTGCTTGCTTTTGAACGCCCCCGCCCCCTCCACCCCTTCTGCTCTTCTCTGTTATGTCAGTTTTCAAAGTTTCTACTTTCCTTGGTTCTTTCTGATATTAGCAAGCAAATTCGTTTAAGCAGTAGTCAGAAAATGCATGCGTAATCCTCCACCTCTCTTTCTGCTCAAATCAACTCACCCCTGCTGAAGCAGGGGTTTATAGTGCGACATACTGCAGTTCGCTGACAACCATCACCAATGAGGCAAGCATGACTCCTGGCCAATCACTAGGTCAGTCTCAGTTGGCCAAACAGCAGAACTGTTGCAGCTCACTTTAATATTATCTGTTAATTGCTCACCAGATGACTGCATGCTGTCCCCAATAAATGGACTGTACTTATAAAACAAAAATCAATATTTTGGAAACCACTGAATGCAACTAATAAAGCTGTCACGCTGTGAATCCGCTGAGCACATTCAATTCAGCACACTTCCGTAAGCCATCTCTCCAACTGTTAACAATGATCAACCTTCTCTGTGCCCAATCCTTGCAAAGAGCAGGGTGAAAAGGCAAATATCGCTGCAACCGCTGGGTGGATTTTGATGCCGCTTCTGCGGATTTCGTCAGCTTGCCCTCCCCCAGTAAACAGCACTGATCACTTCCCAGCCAGGCAAGAGAACGGATAAGCTCAGGGTCCTGTTGAGGGCTACAGATGCCTAACACTGGCGCCAGGGACAGAACGGGCTCGCCACAAAAGGATCCTGAAGAGCTGAGCCTCTTTGTTCTTCCTGCGCAGCTGTAGCCACCTCGTCCACACAGCACCCACCTGCCAAGGACCCACTTCATTTACCACCTTAATCAATAAGTTAAAATCTTCCTACAAGGTAAATGTGCAGCTTGGAGCAGTGTTCAGGACCCAAGTTCCGTGGACAGCTCCAAATCACCAGAAGGAGCAGAGGGTGGCTCCACAGGGCAAGTCCTCGTCCAACAATCCCTGTTCTCGTCAGGCAGCACTGCAGGCCCAGCACAGCTCTCCTACTAGGGCTTTTGCCCAGATTCGTCCCCAATTTGAAAATAAGCCAGCAGTCAAAAATCCTGACTCTGGCACACAGTTGTCTTCTTATTTTCAATGCTACATAACTTCTGTCCCTGGTTATGGAAACTGTGGCACACTGAAGACAGCAACTGCCCAGTATTTCTGTATTTATCCACCATTTGACCTATTGGTGCTTTGCAAGGTTCATATTATGTGTGTTCCTCCACTCATGTGTTGCAGAAGTGACTATAATTTTTAGGAGCCCCTCTCTGGAACTGCTTTTGAGCAGTTCTTCACGTATTGTTTCCTGCTCGCGGGCTGGTTCAGCCAAGTCTTTGGTAAGGCGATGCAGCAGGAAGAAGAATGGGGCTCAGAGTGCCCAGACAGGGAATAGGAGGCTAGGTTTGAAAGGGGGAAAAAGATACCCCCACCATCAGCTTTTGAAACCTGACTACAGTGACAATCTGAGGAAAGCAGCATGAAGATCGCAGGGTTCACTCATATGGACAAATAAATGTCTCCCCAACCAGCAGCCACCGGAGCCCAACTGTAGTGCACCTCTGGAGCAAAGCTCTAGGCCTGCTCTCAAAGAAATATCCAGGAGAGCCTCATGTAAGTCCTCGATTTCTGTAGCCGTCTGCATAGATCATATGATGGAGTTCATGTAGCCAGTTACTAAAGCTAGGGCCGAACTGTGAACCAAAACCGGCCCTGCCAAAGTGCTCGGCCGACCCCCCACCCCCCCGGGGGATTGGGGGTGCCGCCGAGCTCTTTGCCGGGGCCGGTTTTCGGCCGATTTTGTTACAGGGCCGTTTTTGCAGCCCCGTAACAAAAACGGCCCCCAGGGGCCCAAAACGGCCCCCACCCTTGCGGCACACCGGGGGATTGCCCGGTGCCAGCAACGAACAGTTCGGGCCTGACTAAAGCACACATTTTCCATGCTCATCCTATCCCACACAAACACACACTCTCCTCCCTTGTACCTCAAGGCTGTAGTGAAATACCTGGATAAGGAGGGTTTCCAGGTCTTAGATAAGCTTGGACGTAGTGTGCGTAGTGGGGCTACGCGGAGGGCAATGGAGTTGATAACAAACTTTGTGGCGCTCCTCGTAGCTCTGCTAGCCACCCGCCTCCCACCCACCCTATAATAACAATTGTTAAAGTTTTAAAAAATAAGTTTAAAAGCAGATTACCATATCTGCGGCGTCCCCGGCTGGCCTCATCCTCTCTTCATCACGTTCGTGGTAAAAACTGTGCATGCGCGGGCATCCACGCATGTGCATTTCTTGCAAAAAATGCGCATGTGCGGGCGCCCGCGCATGCGAAGTTTTCACCGCGAACAAGATGAAGAGAGGAGGCCAGCCATAATATGATATGTAAATGTCTAAATGTTTATTATGATATGCAATTTTATTGTATATTTTTACCTTTATGAGATATGATCTATTAAATATGCACATGAGTGCCTATATACTCTGATTGGAGTTTCTAATTTTAATCTTGGGAGAGTAGTGAAACATCAGTTGTCCAGTGTTATGATTGATGAATGAAAGAATAAGTGTATGAAAGGATTTCTAAAGGGAAAAAAAATGGTTTTAACTATTAAGTTACACAGCTCTGTCCCTTTGGACTTTTTGAGCCCCTCTCCTAGGTTTCAAGGTGGTGAGCTAAAGAACGATGGATTAAACCAGATCTTTGTTTGTGTGTGTGTGATGTGCCAGTTTCTGCATCCTGGGCATTTTGTTTAGTAATATTCAGGAGGCTAATGTGTTGAATCCCAGCTTGACTCCTTCTCACTAGCCATTAAACTACTAGCACTAGCCCAAAGTTCGTGGGCCCTTACATATTTGGGGGGACAGTAACCATCGTAACAGTGCACAGTACGCAGTTCAAAGCTGGTCACAGTGGGCTTGTATGTTTCTCGAGCCAGCACAGAGTCAGACCTAGATTTGCTTACATTCACACAGTTTAGCACTGTGTGAAAATGTGCAGCTCTGTATTGCACAAATGGTAAATAATTGGGTAGCACCTGGTTTACTAACAGTGTCACGATGATGACAGCTTTGGTTGCGCTCGCTCAGACCTCTTTAGTTCAACTATACATGTTGTAGTACGGGACAAATGTGGGAAAGAGGTGTGACATTTGCACTCAAGGTATAACCGTGCTAACTGTGTACTTTCACCAACATTATACATGGTATTTTGGGTAAAACAAGCAATATTTCGCTTACCCATCTGGTTTCATTAGGCATTAGATGTGTTGTAAGAACAGGTCACTCTGGCTTAGTTTTTCTAGCTGTGCTGTAAATCCGTGGGTTTTGTGCTATGGCCTCCTTGTTAGGCCCACTTAGCAGACATTAATAGGATGCTGGCGCTCAACAATGCAAATCTGGTCTTGGGCAACTTTCAGCGCCAAAATACTTTGGCAGCCAGAAAGCTGATCGATGAATCCACATGGTCAGCGACTAGCTGCCGCCCCCCCCCCAATCCGGCACCCAACACCAAGGAACGTGGACACGAGACGTGTTTACTCTTTGGAAGGCGGGCGCTAGTCGCCCGGCCGTATTTATTAAAGTATGAAATTAAAAAGGGTTTTAATTGCATAATCAACAATGAAATACAAAAATCAGCAGGACATTCAGTTATACAATCGTTATCAACAAGTTTGAGAGCCTGACCTTAACAAAACTCTAATACAAGTTGTTCCTAGCTTAACTAAACATCCTATCTTGATTTTTGTACATTTCTGGCCATATGGCAGGGTCACTACCGGTGTCAGGTCCTACAAGCGGCGCCTTCCCCTTAGAAGTGCGCATGCGCAGTGTTACCCCGGGAATTGCCCGGTCTACGCCCCAAACTCCATTTACCCACTAAAGGAGGGCCCTTACTCTGCGCCGGTGGCGTCATGAGTCCACGCGCGCGGGGTGGCTACCAGCCTAAGGAAAGCGTGAACTACTCCTACCCGCGCTCCTTTGCATATTACCTTGCCCCTGGAGTACTGGGAGTGGCCCGCAGGCTCCTCCCCCTGGGCGGGAACCTCCATAGGATGATGCCCGCCCCCTCAGACCTCAAATATGTGCTCACCGATAATGACCTTACCGCATGCCCCATACCTAATAAATACGACGACCTATGGAAAAAAGTCTAAAGGACAACTACACTGGCTAATAAAGAACAGTATCCACGCATAGCTAAAGGGGAAAAAAGGCCTAACGACACATGGCATAAAATTACAATTCGGTTCACGCATGTTGCTCATAATCACAATAACTACGTATATCTACAAAGGGAAAAAAGGCCTAAAGACACACATCTTCAAATATAGTTCACTTCCCACATCATTTTTCTACAAAGGGAAAAAGGTCCTGACAACAGATCACAAAATACCACAACAACCTACTCTCTCCCGCGGTCTATACCTATGAAACTCACCATTAGACCGGACATAACGCTGCTTAAACTTTGTACCAAGGGATGGTGGGTGGGAAACAAAGAAGCCCCGAACGCGGGGCACAACGTTCAGCGAGGGAGCGTCCAGGGACAAGGGAGTCTCCTGGGCGCTCCCTACCTCTTATTCCCGAGGGGCCGGGTGGCCCCTCCTCACGCCCGCCCCCCCCGACCCGGAACCAGTCCATTGATTCCGGGTCAGGAGGGGCGCCGGCCAATCGGCGGTGGGCCGCGCCCCCAGGGCACGCCCCCACCGTCGAAGGACCCGCGGGGAGAAGGGGTGAGGCGGTCGCCGCGCCGCCATGCGTGCGGGGGGGCCGAGGGCCCCCCCTTTTCACATGGTCAGCGACTAGCTGCCGCCCCCCCCCCCAATCCGGCACCCAACACCAAGGAACGTGGACACGAGACGTGTTTACTCTTTGGAAGGCGGGCGCTAGTCGCCCGGCCGTATTTATTAAAGTATGAAATTAAAAAAGGGTTTTAATTGCATAATCAACAATGAAATACAAAAATCAGCAGGACATTCAGTTATACAATCGTTATCAACAAGTTTGAGAGCCTGACCTTAACAAAACTCTAATACAAGTTGTTCCTAGCTTAACTAAACATCCTATCTTGATTTTTGTACATTTCTGGCCATATGGCAGGGTCACTACCGGTGTCAGGTCCTACAAGCGGCGCCTTCCCCTTAGAAGTGCGCATGCGCAGTGTTACCCCGGGAATTGCCCGGTCTACGCCCCAAACTCCATTTACCCACTAAAGGAGGGCCCTTACTCTGCGCCGGTGGCGTCATGAGTCCACGCGCGCGGGGTGGCTACCAGCCTAAGGAAAGCGTGAACTACTCCTACCCGCGCTCCTTTGCATATTACCTTGCCCCTGGAGTACTGGGAGTGGCCCGCAGGCTCCTCCCCCTGGGCGGGAACCTCCATAGGATGATGCCCGCCCCCTCAGACCTCAAATATGTGCTCACCGATAATGACCTTACCGCCACAGGCCAGTATTGTTAACCGACGATCTGGCCTCCCCCTCTAGCCCCTATCTAAGGACACATCCTCCTACCCCAGCCCTCTAGCCAAGCCCAGATATTGTCAGCCCATAGGACATTACCCTCTTCTGTCAGATGAACCCCGTCTTTCAAGTAATACTTTTGACCCCAGATGCACCCATGAGGTATTGACTGTAACATGGGGGTTCGGAACAACCTATCCAGCCGTGTGTTGATCCTCTTTACCGAGTGATTCAACGCCCTGACTGAATCGCCCCCCCGCCACTGAAGTCGAGGTATTAGTTGTGACCATACTAGTGTGCACCCGGGGCAGGTCCTAGCTATCCAACCCGCCGTTGAGATAATCTCCTCAATCAAGGTGCGCCTGCCCAGTGTTGCCAAATCGTTCTCCCCAAGGTGAAGTATCACCACTGACGGTGGAGCCCGCTGGCGTGCTAACAGCCCTTGGAAGAATCCCCTAAACTCGTGAAGACACAACCCCCCTCTGCCAAAGAACGTGATATTCAACCCTAGTTGTGCCGCCCTTTCCCTCTTGTCACCTGACAGAAAAAACACATTCCGCTCGCTTAACATATGAATGACCAACAATCCAGACATTGTTCGTTGTTGTTTCCTGGTCGCCGCTCCGTGCTGATGAATATTGGCGGTGCCCGACGACAAATTCCTCCCCTGCGTAACAGGTCTGAGAAACTGTAAGAGAGCGGAAAAGAGACCAAGCGTGAGTGACAGGTAATCATAGCATGTCAATCCGAACATAACGTTTATAGCAGTCCGACGACCACCTCCCAATTGTCTTCACTCTTTCCACTGGGAGGCCCCCCGCCACCGCCTCAGTTGCTGCCCCAATCCTGAAGGAATGAGATCCAAAATCTCTAGGATCAAGACCCGCTTTTGTAACCCCTATTTCGAACACTCTCCTGAATTGATACCTGGTCAAGGGGCTCCCGTCGGCGTGACAGAGCAACGCCCCGCCTACTGAACCGACCAATAATCCCATGAGTGATTCCACGTGCCTCACCGGGCAGCAGGGGTTGGCGGGGGCCCGTCGCAGAACTATGGTGTGACCCCTAGCTTCTTGATCAGTCTTTGATTTCTGGATCATCACCCACATGGTGTCACCCCTTATCGTCACCCCAGCCTTCTGCAAGCCACCCAGTATGTCAGCCTTAGATCCTGCCACCAGTTCACTAATTCTCAGTGCCCCATAAAATGCCAGGGAGAATGCCGCCCTAAAAAGAAGCACTTCCCACTCTGAGTTACAAACAATCACCAGCGTGCCCAGTAAGGCTGTTAGCCGGGCCAACCCCATGGGCTTCCTTTTATCCTTCTGGTGTCCCTGAATACGGCGCCATCCCCTTAAAGCCTTGCGTATCGTAAAGGTATTGGTGGGATCCCGGAAGCCCCTAGCTTGAGCGAAGAATGACACTGCTGCCCTATGTCTGGTTGCCGCTGCTACTGAGCGCCCCTCTTTGTGCATCCATTCTAAATAGGCTGCAAACCCATCCTCCTTCGCCCAAAGCACTTCCCACTGTGGCCCCAAAAAAGAACAATAAGACAGAAACGCCCCTTCGTAAGCCGTCTTGGTCCTGGGGGCTAGGCTAGCGACCACGAGGTCTTGTAATCTGGGGCACCAATCTGCCAAAGTACTGCTGGGAAGTGTGCTGGCGAGGGGTCTGCTGTGGGGAGATGTTCCCTGAAAACCTGCATTTTGAAGCGAGAAAGGGCGTCAGCAGCATTGTTCAACACACCAGGGACATGTTTGGCTCTAAAATTAGCATTCAGTTTAAGGCAACGCAGAACAATTTCTTTGATCAAACGCAGTATGAAAGGACACCTTGCCCCCTGCTGATTGATACATTCCACCACTGTCATGTTATCTGACCAAAACACCACTGATTGGTTACATAGGTGTTCGGGCCAAACCATCAGTGCCACCCATATTGGAAAAAGTTCCAGGAAGCCAATGTTGCCGAGCAAACCCCATGTGTTCCACTCTTCTGGCCATTGTTGAGCGACCCACCTATTCCCTAGGATGGCACCAAAGCCCACACTACCGGCCGCGTCGGTCCATAGTCCTAACTCCGCTGATGTAGTGAGCGGGCCGGGCCAGACCACCCTACCGTTAAAATCCTCCAGGAATGCCATCCAAATAAGCATATCCTGGCGAACTTCAGACGATAGGCGCGTGCGGTGGTGCTTTTCCCTCAGCCCCTGCATCGCGTGCGCGATGGAGCGAGAGAAGGGGCGAGCCATTGGGATGATTCTTAGTGCGAAATTCAGTTGCCCTACCACCTCCTGTAATTGCTGCAAAGTGACCTTCTCCTTCCGGAGGCATAACTGTAGCGACGTCTTGAATTTGCGCACCTTGTCCCTAGGTAGTCTAAAACATTTCTCCATCGAGTCAATCTCGATGCCCAGGAATTCCAAGCAGGTGGTCGGGCCCACCGTCTTCCCAGGCGCAAGCGGGACCCCAAAAGCCCGCATGAGCACGCAAAATTCCTGCAATGCTAGTGCGCACTCCTGAGAACCCGCTGTACCGAGGAAGAGGAAATCATCTAAGTAATGCATGACCCTTTGGTGGCCTGTCACCTGTCTCATGGCCCATTCAAGAAATGAACTAAACATCTCAAAGTAGGCACAAGAAATAGAACAACCCATAGGCATGCATTTGTCCATGTAGAAGCTATCCCTAAAGGTGAAACCTAAAAGATGTTGGTCCGCCGGGTGGACTGGGAGGAGGCGGAAGGCGGACTCTATATCTGATTTCGCCATCAGCGCCCCGGGTCCAGTGGACTGTAACAAGGTCACAGCCTGATCAAAAGAGGCGTACTTAACACTACAGATACCTTCGTCAATTGCATCATTCAGTGAGGCCCCCTTCGGTGCTGATAGGTTATGAATCAATCTGAATTGCCCCTTCTCTTTCTTGGGGACAACTCCCAGCGGGGAACACACAAAATTGTGTACTGGCACTGCAGAAAAAGGGCCAGATATCCTGCCTAAGGAAAGCTCCTTGTCAATTTTGGCGGCCACAACAGCCGGATTGTGTGTGACTGATAATTGATTTCTACAGTGCGCGCTGCCTGTGTATCCCTCGGCCGGGATCCTAAAACCTTTAGAAAAACCTTCCTGGAGTAGGGTTGCCGCTTTGTGGTCAGGGTATCTGTTCAAGAATGGAATCATTGCCACCACATCCACTGGAGTGGGGGGGCGTGACGCGTCTAACTTATAGTGGCTTTCCCCTACCTCTCTGTCCCGTGTTACCTTGCTTGGACCTACAGGCAGATTCTGGATGAGAGGGGTGCCCACAGGAGGCACATGCATGCCTAAACTTACACGCGGCCCGTGTGCAGGTACGTTTATTAAAATCCCAGCACACTCCTTTCTTCTCTGGCCCACCTGCCCTAAATTTCCCAGGTACTTCACCCGTTTGGGGGGGCCGAAAGGGCTGCTGCGGTCTAGTGAACACCCTGCCCGCACCGAACTGAGGGGGAGGTGCAGTGTCAGAGAACTGTTTGTGCCAAGCCATGGAATCTACCGAGTCCCATGGTAATGCTCTATTGAATTCCAATGCCTTCCTAAAATTTACATCATAACCCTTCCATGCCTCCCCAGAATACTGCTGACTCCACCCCACAATCCTGCTCGAGTAGCAAGCCAATGCAGCCTGCAGATCTGGAGGACGCTCAGCCTTAACTGCAGTGAAAACGGCCCATGCTTGCATCCAATTATTGAGATTTTCCTCAACCCTGAATCTAGTACACTGCGCCCTCCATTCACTTGGGAGCATCCACTCTTTCAGTGCTTTCGCCTGCTCCATTTCCCTATTATCCAATAATAAAGAATAGATGTATACGTATTTGTCAGCCCAAATCATTTCCTTAACAGCTAAAGACACATGTTGAGCTAGATTTTCGCTCCTGGAAGGTACTACACCGTCCCCCAAGAGCGGCAATGCCACTTCCTTACCAAGTGCGGGCACCGGGGGCGGCTGCCCTTGTACTCCGTCCAGCTGGGGAACACTTGGACCTGCAAGGGGAGAAGAAATTGGCAAAGCAACACTGTCGGCGATCGGTGCCGATCTGATTTTTTCTACGAACCTTGCCGCCTCTGCCGCATGGTCTGCAGAATTCGGGAAGGCTCCCCCTTTTTGAAGCCATGGCATCATGGCCGTTAACTGAGACAACAATTCGGGTGGCATTGAAACTACATTACCCCCCGGGACTACAGGTACCACTGGGGTTATGCCCAGTGGTCCTGGCACAGCTGGCAGGGCGGGCGCTGGGTGTGGGCCGCCTGTACCCGGGATTGTGGGCACCGGTGCGGGAGCAGACCCAGCGTCTACTGGTTGACCTGCCGGCACCGGCACCACGGGGGCAATGGGTGTAGGCACACGCGGGGGTGGGACCACCGCGGGCGGTGCGGCGGGTAATGGATCCACTGGGCCTGGGGTGGGGACCGCCTCCTTGGGTCTTTTGGACCTAGGTTTCCCTTGCGGGGTGACAAATTCCCCTCTTGGCACTGGTGCCACCCTCTTGCGGATCGGTCTCCCGGACGGGCCCGGTGCCTCGCCCTCTCTGTCCTCCAACCGAGCTTCCCGCTCCTTAATTTGTCCTAGCTGTTGCCTAATGTCGCTCATCTCCCGCATCATAGCCCGCATCATAGCCTCCATGTTGGACCCCCTCTTTCCACCCCTTGGACCCGGCATGATGCTTACCCGCTGCCTACGTAGTTCCCAACAATTCAACAGTGTGTACCTTTCAGATGGAGGGTCACCAGGGGGCTTTCAGCACCATGCAACGGCGACCGCAACACTAGCGGCTTGTCCGCTTATGTAAGGGGTGAGTAAACCTAATGTAGACCCACCCGGCGGCCACCAGGAGCGATGAATGCTAGCCCCCCGTACCCCTCTTACCGACCAGTCCCGTGTACTCGCCGGCGATATAGGTCTGCGATCACGTCCCCTACTAGGCTGCGCGTTTAGTCTCCTTACGTCCTCTCAGAACAATGACTTGCACCAACAAAGTAGTTAGAGGCCTGGAATAGAGAAATGCGTTAACACCGTGTGACAAAGCAAGGGCACATTCAAGAGAACTTAGTTCAGATACAATGGAGGTTTGAACCCCCCTTGTCAATAGCAAAAGACAAAGGCCGCCTTACAGAACAGTTCACTATCACTCCTTATTAAAAACAGAACAGTAATGAAGTCTCAAATATCTTTTCCTTCAGTAACACAATCCTATAACAGTTCCCCTAATCCAGATGCCTCTTATTGCAAAACGGTCTCGAATAATCAGTTAAAAAAAGGGGCACTACGCTTTATCTCTTCAAAACAGTCATGAAAAGAAAACAGTTGTCCAGTATCATTTGTTCAAGTTCATAAGACAGTTAACTTTTCCACTTGCACTATATTGCACTTTATCACCTTAGAGATATGCCCCACTAAAATTTCGGGTCTCCCCTCCAGGTCCTGCCCTGGTCGACCCTGCTTAGCTTCAGAAAACGCTGCCTGTGTTCCGCTGGAACAAACTCTCCGCTCCGCCCTAAATTGGCGGGAAAACTTCTCCTTGTACTGCGATATGCAAATTCAGTAGGACAGACCTCGCTCTGTACCGCGTTAAATATGCGGTTGAATCAGCCGGTATCGTTCCGTGACCTCGCTCTGTACCGTGGTATCGTCCCCCACAACAGCCGCTCACTGCAGCCTCGCTATGCCCGCCGCTTTCTTCGTGCGGCTCCTCCCCCTTACCGGCTGCCTGCAGGGCCCAAAATACCACCGGTCGATCGGTGCGACGTCCCAGGGCCGCCCCCTTCACAATACCTCACGGGACCTCGAACCACGCTCCCGACTCGATGCGGCCGCAGGCTCCCGGCTAGTCACTGCTCCCTGGAAAGCTCCCCCTCGCCAGACGGCCGACTCCACGCGGCGGATATCTGAAATTAGAAAGGGGAACACCGGAACCAGTAACGAAGGAAATGACCCGATCCGGCCACCGGCTCACGGCGAGTCACTGCTCCCCGGAAAGCTCCCCCTCACAAGACGCTGACTCCACGCGGCAGATTCTGTAGTAGAAGGGACTCCGGAACCTGCAAAAAGAAAAGACAAAATCAATAAAACAAAGAAGCCCCGAACGCGGGGCACAACGTTCAGCGAGGGAGCGTCCAGGGACAAGGGAGTCTCCTGGGCGCTCCCTACCTCTTATTCCCGAGGGGCCGGGTGGCCCCTCCTCACGCCCGCCCCCCCCGACCCGGAACCAGTCCATTGATTCCGGGTCAGGAGGGGCGCCGGCCAATCGGCGGTGGGCCGCGCCCCCAGGGCACGCCCCCACCGTCGAAGGACCCGCGGGGAGAAGGGGTGAGGCGGTCGCCGCGCCGCCATGCGTGCGGGGGGGCCGAGGGCCCCCCCTTTTCATTTGCACTGCTTTGAATTAAAAGTGCTGCTTAGAATTTTGTGAGCGTCTGCATAAAACAATAGTAAATCTGCTGAACTGTTTGCATAAGCCACAGGCTTACCAGTCTTTAGTGAGCGGTCTCCTCACTTGCCAGTGCCCTGCACATGGTACATTATGTGTAGACTTTCTCTGGGGCTTAAGTGGCATCACTTGCGTTTCATGAATTGCTCTTGTGATCTAAATATATACACTAGAACATGGGTTGCTGTTTTATTTGTACGATTATTTTTTCTGTTCTGCACCGTTTTAAAATACCCTGCTGGTCCCTCAGCTTTTAAAATTATTGCACTGTGCTTGATCACGAAGCTTAGCTGCACTGCTTGATGAGTTACTGTATTTTCTCTGTACCCTGCTCGATTGTAGAAGTGGTGGTAATGCCCCCCGTCCCTCGCTTGATCTAATAAGCGCGTTCGACTCACCCTGAGTCTCGGGTCACCCTCAGCCGATTTAGACGCTGTGACAGCCGAGCCTCGGACAGGGTGAATCGACTTTGGCGGCCATCTTGGTTTGGGGCAGCGTTTCCACGCTCCCTATTGGCCTCTATAAAAGGACATTTGTTTCACACTGCTCCCATTCGCTGTGCATCTATACCCCTCCTGAGGCGGAAGCCGGGAGGTTGCTGTTTTATTTGTACGATTATTTTTTCTGTTCTGCACCGTTTTAAAATACCCTGCTGGTCCCTCAGCTTTTAAAATTATTGCACCGTGGTTGATCACGAACCTTAGCTGCACTGCTAGATGAGTTACTGTATTTTCTCTGTACCCTGCTCGATTGTAGAAGTGGTGGTAATGCCCCCCGTCCCCCGCTTGATCTAATAAGCGCGTTCGACTCACCCTGAGTCTCGGGTCACCCTCAGCCGATTTAGACACTGTGACAGCCGAGCCTCGGACAGGGTGAATCGACTTTGGTGGCCATCTTGGTTTGGGGCAGCGTTTCCACGTTCCCTATTGGCCTCTATAAAAACGGAAGGTAATGCCTCCGCGCAGCGGACGCGACCAGCGGACGCGCCGGATCTGCGCCGGAGTCGTGCCAGAGTCCTGCCCGTCTGCGCCCGTCCGCGACCAGTATGCGGCCGTAGATGCAGGTAGTGTTACACCTTGCGACTTTCCGCACATTATCTCTTATGACAGCGCCATGCTCAAAACTCTGAAACCTATGCACTGTACCCTACCTCCCATACCAACCCAAGATGTTGACCCCCTTCTACCTCTCACTAATTGCCTCCTAGACCATCCTGATGACTCAAAGCACACCTGCCTCTTCTCACAAATCAGTTCCAATATACCACGAATAAAGGCGGCGATGCTCAACTGCCGTTCCCTGGTAAAACATTCCCTTGATATCGCCCACACTTTGGAAGAAGATAAATGGGACCTTTTATTCTTAACTGAAACCTGGCTGGGGGATGAAACCAATCCTGCTATATATGTAGCCATTCCACCCGGCTATAGCATACTTTGCGCAAATAGACAAGGCCCCCACCCTGGAGGCAGAGTTGCTATAATATATAGATCCTACTGGACTATATCTTCTTTCCCATACAAACAATTGGAACGTATTGAGGCACTCCCTTTTTGTATTCAAATAGCGGCCAACTTTACTTTCACTGGCCTTCTGGTCTACCGTCCCCCAAACTCCAAAATATACTATCTTCCAACTTTCCTTGATTATGTCCTGCAAGTGACATCGCGGTACGCTAACTTTACTCTACTTGGAGATCTTAATCTCCACGTAGATAACCCCCAGGACTCCACGTCCTCCAATTTCCTTTCTACCTTGTTAGACGGGGGATTAAACCAACTGATCCGTCGCCCGACACACAAGGCTGGCCATACCCTGGACCTAATCTGTACCAATCTGGAGAGTTTGGTCATAAGTGACCCCCTCTTAGTGATTTGGTCCGACCACTTTCTTGTTCCTTTTTCGTTCCCCTGGCATCGTCAAACTGGTCATATAAGCCCTGCTAAACAACAGGGAAGAAACTGGAGCAAGATTTCCTCTGACAGCCTTGCGGCCCTTCTCCATTCTACCGACCCCCCAGATATCATAGCTGATCTTGACACCCGTTTGACTAGTTTTAACGATCTGATTTCTTCCGCCATTGACCGCCTCGCCCCTATGAGGCTTATAAAAACCTATCGTTCTACTCCGTCTGCCCCTTGGTACTCCGATGAACTCCGGAAATGTAAATCGGAATGTAAACGCCTCTAGAGACGTTGGAGACTCACTTACTCACCTGACGGTAAAGCCCTTTATAAATCTGCCTTAAAAGAATACAGAAAAAAAATAATTGATCACAAAAGAACCTTTTTTGAAGAAAAAATCACCCGTTCTCAAGGCTCTTCCAGGGAAATATTCGATATAGTTAGACCTTTCACCGACCCCCTGGCTCTCAAACGACCCCCGTTGGCATCTCAGATACTATGTAATAGTCTCTCTGATTTTTTTGAAAATAAAAAAGCCACAATATATGACTCCTTTCCCAGTAACCCCACCCCAGACAATTGTACTATAAATCCTGTCACTTCTGTATCTGATCATTTGTTTCTTAACTTTGAAGAGATCACTCTTGATCAATCTCTTAAAGAACTTTGCAATAGCACATCTGGCTCTCCCCTCGACCCTTGGCCCGCCAAACACTACAAATCCCTTGCATCCATTCTCAACCCTACCCTGAATGGGATTTGGAACGATTCACTGCACTCAGGAGTCTATCCAGACTCTTGGAAGCATGCCCGGCTTATCCCTATAATCAAGAAAGCCGATGCCGATCCTAGCGACCCCTCCAACTATAGACCGATCTCTCTATTACCAGCCCCTGCCAAAGTGCTCAAAAAACTCGCTCAACAACAACTAGCGTTTTTTTTAGAAAACTCGGGTGCTTATCATGATTCCCAGCATGGCTTCAGACCAGGCCACAGCACTGAGTCTGCACTTATTGAAATGGCAGATGCTGTACGCTGGAAGATGGGTGAGGGATCTAGAGCGGTGTTGGTGCTGCTTGACTTGTCAGCAGCATTCGACACCGTCTCCCACCCCCTCCTCCTGGATCGGTTACAAGCTAAAGGCATCCAGGGCACGGCCTTAAAATGTATCACATCCTTTCTGTCCAGCCGTACGCAGGCAGTCTTTACCCCGCTTACACTTCGGATAGTCGTCCTCATCTGTGGGGAGTCCCTCAAGGCTCCTCACTAAGTCCCCTCTTATTTAATGTTTATTTCTCACCCCTTTTTGACATCATCGCTCATACCGGCATAAAGGCCACTTCCTATGCCGATGATATTCAACTTCTGTTTTCATTTGACAGTCCCACCCAAACAACTTTTGATCCTCTAAAAAACTGCCTTCGTACGATTGCCCATTGGATGGATAACAACTTCCTAAGGCTAATGCAGAAAAAACGGAGGTCCTCTTCTTCCACCAACCGTCTCCTCTAGACCCTCACATCTGGTGGCCTCTTGACCTTAGTGCACCACCCCAGCCCGTAGACTCGGTAAAAAATTTAGGGGTTAGATGGGACTCCAATCTCTCATTACAACATCAAGTGCACACAGTCTCGGCAGCATGCTTTGCCAAGATCAGGATGGTGAAAAAGTTCATCAACTTCCTTCCTAACACTACCAGGAAGGCCGTAGTCCAGGCGTTGATCACCTCACATTTGGACTACGCTAACGGCTTGTATACTGGTCTGTCTGTAGGTCTGTGTCACCGACTTCAGACAGTCCAGAATGCTGCAGTACGACTGGTCGGGGGCATCCCCCTCCGCGAGCATATCTCACCACATCGGCGCAGCCTTCACTGGCTGCCCATACATAAAAGAATAGAATTCAAGGCACTGGTGCTGGCTCACGGTGCCTTGAGAGGCAAGGGCTCCGTGTACCTTTCCACCTGCCTTACCCCCTACAATAACACTAGGAATCTTCGATCTTCATCTAAGAATCTCCTTACTACTCCCAGATTTAAAAAAACTCGATCTGGTGGAAAAACTTTCCAAGTCTGCACAGCCGCCCTCTGGAACAAACTGCCCAACTTCATCCGGATGATCCAGGAAGAACTACCTTTTCGGAAGGCGTTAAAAACCTTCCTCTTCTGTTAATAGCACCCTTTTAAATAATCTTCCAAATTCAGCATAAGATCGTACAGGAGCGCCGGGACACCCCGTTGGGGTATCTGTGCGCTATAACAAAACACACTAAATAAATAACATACATTATTGTTATTGTTTACCTTTACCCCCTATATAGGTCGTATTCATTAATTGAGTAAACATTCTAGCTAGGCAGAACACCCTGCAGCATTAAAGTGCAATCGTGTCTTACCCTGAACATATAAGAGTAAAGTGCCAAGTGCTAACGTGCTAAATATCAGTCATAGATTCTCAGATATTGGAGAACTTCCACACATTTGTAAACTTTTTCGTTGCCCCGACCCTCTTGGCGTAGACCTCTTCAAACCTCCTTGTCCTTAGCATTTCATTCACCCATTTTGAGAAAGATGGTACATCCTCAGACCTCTAATTTTGGAGGATTAGGGAACAAGCAACTAAGGAACAGATCGCCGTGTATGTCTCTTCAGCTTTGGTCAAATCAGACCTTTTTTTTGAGATGCCAAAAAGAGCTACCAAGGAATCGGGGTCAAGCATTAATAGCCTGGCTTATTGACGAGAATATCTTTTGCCAAAATAATGTACGTTTTGGACACGTAAAAAATGTATGGCGCCAATCTCCCCCGCCTCGAGCCTGACAACGAAAGCATTTATTTTCCACTCCCGGAAAACGTTTATTAAGAGCTTTCAGGGTGTAATAGGCCAACCACCGAGATAAAAAGGCCATCCGTTTAAAATTGGCTGCTCTAAGGGCCTTACTTCCTAACTGGGCTATGGCCTGCCACTCCTGACTGGAGAAGGAACAATTGGTTTCCCGGGGTATTTTGGCCAGAACTTCTTCAACCAGGGGGGACTCTTCACCCTTTCTCAGTAGAGTATACTAATTTCCCACCCCCTTCAATTTAGCTCTGTATCAAGCGTTAACCTGTTCTGATGGCATCCCGCATGACAACAGATTGTATTTATTTATAATGTTTACAATCTGGAGATACTCCAGGAACACAGGTTTGAGTTGATTATCATATCTATCTAAGACCTCTTGCCCGGTGATTAGTTTCGGGGAAGTTAGGAAGAGACCCAATTCTCCTAGCCCACAGTCCTTCCATCTTTTGAGCCTGCTAGAGTGGAGTTGAAGCCCAAAGATTTTACACTCCTCTAACTTCAAGTAATTAAATCCAGCATACCCAACTTGTTTACAAAAAGGACAGTAATCTATTGGAGAAATCTCAGACAGTCTTGTATTGGGTCTTTTTTGGTAATTTGGCTGTTTATAAAATATGTAGGAACTTGCGAGCCAGATTCCTGGATCATTCTATCATAAAAAAAACATATCTAACCGACCATTAGGTTCCAGTAAACGTGCTGAAATATCCAAGATCATTGCCATATAATAAGTGTGAATATTTGGTAGCGCTAACTGTAATATAGGCAGATTAACCCTAGAAGCTTTCCTATTCCAGACAATATCCCTGATCAATGACTCAATCTCTTTAAAATAATGGGAATTGATCATAAGCGGTATATTTATAAAGAGAAAAACCAGTAAGGGAAGAATAGACATTTTAATGAGTGCTACGCGACCAATCAGAGTTAACGGTAAAAGAGTCCACCTGTCGAGCGAAATTTTGATTTTGTTTCGCATCACTAAATAATTCAATCTAAATAATTGTTCAAATTGATTGGAAACATATATACCCAAATATCTAATAGGTTCTGCCTTCAGGGCATGGGATTTTAAATTTGGGGATAAAAATTACAGTCCACATTCAATGTTAGAATCTCGGTTTTGTTTCGATTTATTTCATGTCTGCCAATTAATTCAAATTGACGGAAATCATATAGAGCCTGGTCGAGATTTTCTTTATCAGGACGCATATATAGAATTATGTCATCTGCGAATAATTTTAATTTTGCCATTCCTTCTATTGGAGGTTTAATATCAGGGTTTCCACAAATTCTTATGGCTAAAGGCTCGATAAAAAAGGTGAACAAGATGGGGGACATCGGGCAGCCTTGTCTGGTTCCCCTATTTATATTTATTGCCCCTATAGTATTGGCATTAACTACCACCCGGGCTTGGGCTCCTTGATTGATGTTGCTCAACATATTAATTGTCTGAACAGGAATACCAAATGTTTGTATTCCGAAAAAAAGTGAATCCCAATTTACTAGGTCAAACGCCTTTTCGGCGTCGACCATCGTTACTAGGATTGTTATTTTATTGTTCGTTGAAAAATCTAGGGCCCGTATTAAAAACCCAGTATTAGAGGACATTGACCTCTCTGCCACAAACCCGGACTGATCGGGATGAATTAAAGCCTAGGCAATCAGGGTAAAACGTTGAGCCCAAATTTTCATTAGAATTTTGAAATCAGCATTAAGGGGGCTAATTGGCCTATAAGAATTAACATCCTTATGGTTTTCCCTTTTTTGACAAAACTAATAATAATAGACTCCTTAAAGCTAGGAGGAACAGTGCCTCCCAGTCTAACTGTATTAAATAATTTTGTCAAAAAGGGAGTCAGTTCCTTAGAAAAGATTTTATAACATTCAATTGGGAGCCCATCTGCTCCACAGCCCTTGGCACCTGCAATTGATTTCACCATATTTAAGATTTCAGCATCTAAAATATCGCGCTCAAGTTGTTCCGCTAGCGGCCCGGGCAGAATTGGGAGATTTACTTCCTCAAAATATTTGTGGATTTGAACCAATCCTACCTCATATTTTGTAGCATAGAGCTGTGAATAATGTTCCATAACAACTTGGGCTATACCGTCTTTATCCCTTATAATATCCCTTATAATATTTTGGGTCTTTGGATCAATAATTTCTGATATCAAGGCTGTCTCCTGTTTGTTTTTTGTTACCCCTGCAAGCATTTTTCCCACCATTTGACTCTCCTCGTAGACTTGTTGGTGAGATGTTCTCGAGCTATTTATTTCTTCAATTAAAAAAAGACTCTTTTAGTGCAAGCTTCACCCTTTCAAGCTGAGTCCCGGGGTCCCCAGTCCCCTGGGGCTGAGTGTTTCTCGAGCTCATTGTATTGTCTACCGCCTGCTGGAGTTGATTAATCTTACCCTGCCCTTGACTGGGGGTCTGAAAACGCAATCATCTGCCCCTGAATGGCTGCCTTAAACCCTCCCCAGTCTGAAAAAATGTCTGCCGTATTTTCATTTATCCTAAAAAAACTCCAAAATCCACTCTTTGGTTTCTGCTACCCACTGAGGGTCCTATAAGAGGAGACGATCCATCTGCTACCTGGATTGAATCCTCCGGCCCCCTTCCAACTCCATTATCACAAGAGAATGATCTGAGAATGAGTTTGCCCCTATTGCAGTGCTTGTATACCTCAAAGATCGTGATATTAGAAAAAATCCAATATGGGAGGCTGTGTGAAATTGATTAGAATGGTATGTAAATTTATAATCGGTTGGATTAGATTGCTGCCAGGGGTCTACCAGCAGATAATCCTGCCTCAGGGCCTCCAGAACTTTCTTTGTTTGGGGATGCAGCTCTTTTTTATTTGTATTCGAAGTATCTTTTTTAAGATCTTGAACAAAGTTAAACCCCCCACCCATATTATCTTTCCCGGATCCCCCCTAAGTAGCTCACTAATCTTTAAGAGGTCAAGCTTTTTTGCTGGATGGCAATGTCACAGTTTCATATGTGTTTTGACTTTTATGAGTGGAAGTGAGGTATCAGAGTTGAGCTGCATTTTTCCAGACAAAGCTAAACATTTTAATTTACTTTAGTTTCGGTTGAAAAGAGTGTTAAACTGGTTGCAATAAAAGTGGTTGGCTTTGATGAGTGTGGAAACAGTGCCGGGTCAGTATTTTTAACTTGTTATACTTCTCTCTGCTCCATCCAATAGGCACTCCTTCCAAGTTATCTTCATGCTACCACCAAAAAGACACACTGCTCTTACTCATTCACTCAATAACTCTCACCAAGTAGTTTAAGATCCTGAAATCCCAGAGCGCAAACAGTAGGGGTCTGTGCCCTGCATCCTTCTAAACCTCCTGAATGAACCCAGATGCGAGTCCAAAAATTCACTTGCCAACAGCACACAGGTTTTGCAAAACTAGCCATCTAGGCAACTGAGGGTGCAATTCTACCCTCTGGGGTCTTACTCCAGGTCACCCTCGCTAGCTGAGAGCCGGGCCTTTAGCATCCCGAGGATCACTTCTACTTGAACCCTGATACATCTGCCCTCTCAAATGTCAGACCCCACCGTAAAATGTAGGGGTCTACACACTAGCTCCATCTCTAACCACTGCCTTCCCTCTGCAGCTTGTGGACCTGCAGGCAGAGATGCATATAGGAGAGGTCGATGGATTATGTCTCCACTGCCTCCTTGGGATTCTTCTGGGCTTAGGACCCCCCAAACATATTTTCTCTCTCTCTCTCTCTTCCCATATTTTTCTTTCTTGTTCTCTCATTTGCCCATGGGTAAAGGTCTTCAGGGTAAAATACTGTGAGCTGAAAAGGAGAAAAATTGAAAGAACCCGAGTTTAGGGTCTGGGACTGACTATTGTAGCATTATATGAGTGTTTGCATGTTCAGTTACTGGTTATCCATCCCACCCTAGTCCTTCGTCCTTTTTGTACGAATGTGTGTATTCCCGCCATTCGCAGACTGAATGACCGTTCTAAAGGGGAATGTTTGATCGTTATAGGGAATTGTGAGGCTGTGACAATGGATTTTTAACATACTCATGCTTCTTTACTACATCAAGTTTAAACTGGAGATGAGGATGGGGTTGTGCTGATGAGTTGCTCCTAGTGGTGGTGGAGCTGGAGTTCGCTGATTTCACCAGCACACCTGAGGTGGGTTGTGAGCCTGGCTCACGAGCATTGCTTCTTTCTGTCGGTGTTCACTTCCTGAACGGTGGAAGCAGACCCTCCCTCAGCACTACACTCCACATCACTGAACTAGGCTGGATGGAGGTCTGCCCACCCCATCACACCTCTAGGCGAATCCCGCTTATTCTGGCAACGCCACGTGACACATGACTAGCTGTCTTGTAAGGGGAGTTCACTTTTGCTCCTCAGGGGACCCAGGCATCTGAGGTTGCTCAGTGATTTTACCCTCAATGATCACCTGAGGAATAAAGAGGCCATAAAATTAAAATGTACTGTAACCAGGCACTATAACAATAAGTGGAATTGTTAAAAAATGTCTCCTTCATTCATTATACGTGGTACAATTCCTGCACACTTTCAATTATTATAAAACACAGCTCATTTGCCTGAACCCTTCCAATTTAATTCTAAATGAACGTGTACAAGGACATTTGTAAAATATATATATTTTTTTTACTCTCCTTGACCTAGCCCATATTTCACCGTGCCTAAGGTTATGAATATAACCATGTCCAGCACTTCTCCAGATGCGCGAGGGGGCCTAATTGAAAGATGGTCCAAATGGATCAAGTGTTTTGAAAAACACCTAAAAGCTATTGATGGTCAAGGTTTACTCCATCTGGGAAACAAGCCTTTGTTTACAAATGCTTAGGGATAGACAAAAGGAGGCTTTTTGATTACATTGCAGCTGTTGGAAAGGAGATAGATTAAGTGGAATGGGATGTTTTCATTAAGGCAAATAAAAGATTGCAGCCTACTTCGACACCGACATGAGTATCATAACGGAGAGATACAATTTGTATTACCATTGTCTGGCACATGGAGAGGTCATCAAGGCACGCTCAGCTACGCTGAAGATGTTAGCCAGCATATGCTCATTCAAGGGTTCAAGGACATGGATGAGATTAGCTGGGACCATGTTGTAATACAAACAACTTGTACCAAAACACAAGAAAAATGGTTGTGCTACAGAAACCATACATATATACATGTTCAATATATATATATATATATATAAACCGCTCTCAGTGCAGCGGGTGCAATGGTCACGAGGGTGGGAACTCATGCATCAATTTTCAAAACCTCCACAAAGGAACGCCATGTACTCCTGGGATTTTAACGAATTCTTTATTCTCCTGTCTCCAATGGAAAAAGTCCTGGCAAACGCATTTCGCCTCACTCAGCTTTGTCAATGACAGGTTGTAACTTCAACCTATAACATAATTAAATCTGATTCGGCAGTCTACAGAGCATAAAAATCAAAAACATATATATATCTATAGTCCATTTCATCTCTTAGGAACTTGATCCCCTTTTTCTCTTGTAGCTCCTCTTGATGTTTATCCATTATGCTATCAAGTATCTCGTAATTCTTTATTGTATTCTCAGAATTATTAATGTTCTCTTTATCTTTTTTGATCTCTTCTAATTTTTTTTAGTAGAACCTTCAATGAGTAGAAAATTCAATGAGCGTTTCCAAAAGGCCTCTGGATGTAGCATTGAATCTACTTTCCCACCTATCGGCTTTGTTTTCTTCGAAGTCTTCCACAGAGGGGATTCGATTGGAGTCTGCGTATGAGTGAATGACTGGGCATGTAAGTGGCTGTTTGGGTGAGTGATTGGATGTATGAGTGGGTATTTGGATAACTGAGTTGGTGTATGAGTGGCTGTTTTGGAGAAGGAGTCTCTGTGATCCATTGTAGTGGATGTGGTGGGAGTGCCTGTATGGATGTGTGAATGGGTATGCAAGTGGCTGTGTGAGTGAGTGAGTTTGTGAGTGAGTGTCTGTGTTGAGAGACTGTATGGGTGAGTGAATGGGTGTGCAAGTGGCTGTATTGGTGAATAAGTGGGTGTGTGAGTAGCTATATGGGTGAGTAAGTGGTTGTGTGAGTGGCTGTATGAGTGAGTGAGTGGTTGTGTGAGTACTTGTATGGGTCTGTGAAAGGTATGTGAGAGGTTGTTAGGTTGTATCATAGGTTGCATAAGGGGTGAGTGGATGTGGTGAGTGGTTCTGTGGACGATGTCATCAGTGATATCATCAGCGATGTCATTTGAGATGTCATCAGTGATGTCACTGACCATGTCATGAGTAATGTAATATGTGAGGGGATAAGCAGTGTAATGGTGGAGGCGTAAGTTATATTTAGCTCAGGTAACTATAACAGCTGGATTTCTATAGTTTTGTATGAGTGAAATCTGAGCCTAACTATAACGTCTCTGTAACCTTTGTCTTTTTCAGTGAATTTATACGTTTTTAAAAATTCTATTTCCTAGCTATAACGTCCCTGTAACCTTTGGTTTTTTCAGTGAATTTCTAAGTTTTTTTAATTGTGTTTCCTACCTTTAACGTTCCTGTAACCTTTGGTTTTGAGAGTCAATGTCTAAAGTTTTTTAAATGTTATTTCCTAACTGTAACCTTTGAGGGTGAGTGAGTGAATGAGTGTTTCAGTGGGTGTGTGCATTTATCAAGGGTCTCTGAATGGCTGCTAAGTGTTTCAATGGGTGTGCAATTGGGTGTGTTAGTGTCTGAGTGGATTTGTCAGTGTACGCGTGAATATCTGAGTTGGTGCATAAGTGTCTGAGTGAGCCTGTGAGTAGATGTGAGAGTGTCTGAGTGGGTGCGTTAGTCTCTGAGTGGGTCTGTGAGTGGGTGTGTGAGTCTCAGAGTGGGCTGTGTGAGTGGATGTATGGGTTTGTGAATGGGTGCCTGATTGTCCGAGTAGATCTGTGTGTGGGTATATGTGTCTGAGTAGGTCTGTGAATGGATGCATGAGTGCCTGCATCCATTGTATGTGGATCTGTGAGTGTCTGAGTGTGTCTGTGAGTGGATGTGTGTCTGAGTAGGTATGTGAGTGGGTGAATGAGTCTCTGAGTGGGTCTATGACTTGGTGCATGAGTGTCTGAGTGGGTCTGAGAGTGGGTGTGTTAGTCTCTAAGTGGGTCTGTGAGTGGATGCATGAGCCTCTGAGTGGGCTTGTAAGTGGGTACATGTGTCTGTGAGTGAGTGCATGTGTGTTTGAGTAGGTCTGTGAGTGGGTATGTAAGTGTCTGAATGGGTCTACATGTACGTGCATGCATCTCTGATTGGAACTGAGTGGGTGCATGAGTCTCTAATTGGGTTTGTGAGTGGCTACATGAGTCACTGAGTATGTCTGTGAGTGAATCCATTAGTGTCTGAATCTGTCTGTGAATGTATTTGTTTCCAGCAATATTTGCGAATTTCTCAAGATGTTACACAGGAGGCCAACGTTGACAGTAGCGGCAAATTTGTGAATATCTTTGTGGAAACAAAAAACCTCTTTCTCAACATGTTATACATATTAGGGGTCCCTCAAACACCCCAATATTGCAGCCATGGGGTCAGCCAATGTCCAACATACACATACACAATATACAGCATACACAATATAGATGTCAGGACCCTGCTAGAGGAATACAAAGAGGTTTTTAGTGTCAATCTGGGGTGTTTGAATAACTCTAAACATCAAATTATCTTCAAAGATAATGCACCTGCTGACAGGCAGAAAGTATGTAACATACACTTTTCTAGTCATTCTGAGGTCAAGACTACACAAGATGAGTGGTGCAAGGAAGGTGCAATAGAACCGAATAACACATCTACATGGTTATCACCTGTCGTGACAGCCAAAAAGGAGACCGGAAAGGTTAGATTTGCATCAGTCTTTGTCAGATTACTTTTGACCGATTGCCAGCCTCTGCCAGTCATCAATGAGTTAGTTGTGACATTGAGAAAGGCCAAGGTGTATTCCACGTTAGGTTTCAGCTCAGTGTATAACAATTTTTTTTAGCAAAAATACTATAGCTTCTCAAGGTCATACTCGTTCTGCAGGTTGTCTTTCGCTCTGATTTCAGCATTTGCCTTCTTCCAAGAGCAATAAATGGATATATGAAGGAATGCATGGGGTTAGACCCTTCCAATCAAATGTGTTAATTTAATGGAAACAACTGATGAGCATGTCACAATAATGATAAAAGTATTGCTTAAAATTCAAGAGAGCGGCTTGACTTTCCAAAAAGAAAAGTGTGGTTATTTTACATCTAGTGTTGAATACTGTGGTCATGGAATTAGTGAAAGTGGTGTACAAGCAAACCTTCCAATGTGTCTATCATTTCCAAATTCCCGTCATCGTGCGGAAAGGATGAGCTTGCGAATACCACTTCCAAATTATTAAGAGCTATCTGACAAAACTGAACTAATACACAAATTAATCACACGAGCCAAAATGTTATAGGGGCAGTGTTAAGGCAAGTTACTGTTGATATACATAATGTCTTTGCATTCGCTTCATGTAGACTCAGGGGACCTGAGACTAAAGACTCTGTAATTGAACACAGACTTTGGCCTTCTGTTTGGATGGTGACCAAATGCAATAGTTTTCTTTGAGGTAAGGAATTCTTAATTCACACCGACTATAAGCCAATAGTTAGCATATTACAATGAGTTTATCAGGTAAGACCTGTCACAGGGTCGCCAAATTAGTGTGTAAATTGCAGGAGTATCACTTTAAAGTTCACCACATTACTAGGTGACTGAATATCTCTATCAATTATTCGTGCCAAGTTCTGTGTGATGAAGATGAAAGTGAGAGTAAACAGAATGAAGAAGAGGATCTGATGGTTACCTGGCTGTCTGATGATAATCATTCCTCATTTATTATCTTGAGAAAAAAGTTGTTTCAAGCCATGGAGACGTATACAGTGCTCATAAAATTAAAGGAGTATGCAGTGAAATTGTGGCCCGTGAGACAGTTCTTGACACTAGTCTCCGGCCCTTCTATAGTGTGAAGAACAACTTATAACCTTAAAATATGTTGGAAATCTAAGTATGATAGGTACTAAAATGAAACTGTGCTTGGCCTATTGACGGTCATCTAAGGGCCTCGATGTGAATATGCATGTGGTCAGGTGAGCTGTATGCAGTGTTGCAGACAAAACCGTCAAGACACACAAATGTCCCATATCTAGCTTATGGTTAGATGGAACATGGATGAAACTGGGCCTTGACATCTTTGGACCTATGAATTCACTTCCTCCTAACATGCTCTATGACATTATATTCATTTACTTCTTTAGCAAATGGATAGAGGTGACGTTTGTGTCACAGCTCAATACCAAGGAGGTAGTACATTTTCTTAATTACATTTATTGGTGTTATCTATTTCGACCTAAGTTACCCCGTGATAACCGGGTATAGGTTACTTCCCATGAAATTGTACATTTTTAAGATGAATGGCATCCCACATATGACATTTCTCTATACCATCCCCCAGGTAATGTATAGATGGAAAGGATCAGTTGGATCATTAAGGAATATACAGAATTGACATTCAGGTCATTAGTTTCAGTTCTTCCGGTGCTCCGGACAAATTCCTTGTCTTATCATACCACAGCACACAACATCCTGGATAAAACAATCTTTTTAACTATTCGATGGTAGATTAGTCATCGCAAAATAAAACCATATTGGTCCAAAGTGTGGGAGAGATGGGTTAATAAGTATGGCACGAGTAATTATACTGAAGTGAGAGATAATGTATGTGTGAAACAAAGGAAGATGTGTAGCTACTATAATGCCAGAAATTTAACCAAGACCATACTTATTCAGGAAGGGGACAAAGTCAGGATTAGGCATGCATTTGGTAAGACTCTTAAGAGAAACTATAGCAAGCCTTTACATGTGGAGTATAAAAGTGATACTGCTCTTTTACTGGAGAATGTCCAGTGGTGGAATGGTTCTTGTATAGTTTTGGTCAAATCCAGTCAATCTGAATGTCATGCCTTCTTTACTTGGAACCAATAGCTGAACAGAAAACGCCGTCAACACCCTTGACACAAGGCTGCCTATTGTGAATAATAATGTGTCCAGCAAAATATACATGATGAAAGATGTGCCCCCACCATTCTTGCTCAATGACAAATTAAGTTCCTTCTTATGAAAGAGGTGTGGCGATTCGGCCAGAGCGGCTGACTTTGGAGGGCGGAGTTCACGGTTCGATCCCTGATCCTGAAGGCAGCTCTGCTCGGCACCATGTGACTCTGGGCATAGCTCACTTAATCCCCACTACAGCCCCCAGTGCCTTGAAACCTTAAAGGGTGATATGTTTGCGCTTTGCAAATAGAAATTATTTATGAAAGTCATCTCTAGAAGGAATGCTGTATCCCTTTCAAGATTTAAGAACTATATTTTGGTTTTAGTAGGTTTGCTTTTAAGGGGTGGATAAGATGCAGTATCTGGAACAGAATGTGTAGCATTATATGTATTTTTGTATATCTAATTCCTTGATACTGGATATCTGTCCCTCTCTAGTCCCTCACCCCTTTGATTTGTGTGCGCATATTCGCTCTGCTTGCGTACTGAATAAAGGTTCTAAACATGAATGTTTTAGCTTTAATGGACATTCATTGTGAAGCTGTTGACAAGAATAAAGGTATTTTAACTTAGAATCGCCTTGTCACTAAACTGAAATTACTGCCATTAAAATTGCAATACACTGTAATCCTCTTTCTCTTCTTAAGGCAGCGACATTCCTTTTAACATAATACTCTACCATGGCTGACCCACATGCTTTATCCCAGGCCCTACCCTCAGCTCGGCTTTTCACTTCAGGGCAGACTGAGATGCCACCAGCAGCCAAGGCAGGATATGGTGGATTTGTAAAGAGATTCTTCACTCTGTGGCCCTCGGATCGCCTACAGTATAGGCCATTCACAACTCAGGTCTAGTAATATACGCCTCTTATGCCAGGCTAATAAAGCTTTATTGCATTATCTCTGCAGAGGGGACCCTTAACTTGGTAAGGAAAGAGGTAGGGTTTGGGATCTCAAGCACTGGATGCTTCCCAATTCTGTAAAGAACCAGACCTGGAGGCTTCAATACAGATGGCCGGTTGGATATATGACTGATTGGGTTAATGAGCAGGCCCGGACTGGCGCTACTGGGCACCGGGCGTTTTACTGGTGGGCTGGCAGGATGAGTGCTGGCTTCACTGCTGATATGGGCCAGTTTTGAGGCCAAGGACTGGTCGGCCTCGTTTCCTGTCTGCAGTGCCTATATATAAATAATGTAAAACAAACGGCTTGAATGCATGCTTCAAAATAATTTCTTTTTGCATTTGAGTGGTTCCTGTCTCCTGCAGGGTCGCCTGGAGCAGAGGTATCCTCCAGGTCTTGGGGGGATGGAGGAATGACTGGTCTGTTGTTGCTTCACTTTGAAAGTCCTATACATACAAGATAGAGATTCTAAAACATTCAAAACAGTGTATTTCTCTATAATGTGGACTTTGCAAACGCATTTCAGTTTAATATATTAAATTATTCCCTTGCATTCAGTTTAAATTATTGGAAGTGAAAGATTATCATCATGAATTTAGAAACTTTCCTGCCCCGGACCACCACCCTAACAGCGATGCTACTAGGAACCAAGAGGAAAACTGTCTTTTGTCCCCTATATGTGGCCTTTGGTATTACTATAGATGGAGTAACATTATATATATATATATATAGTTTTGTATTATTATTTTTTTGTGCAGCACATACCCCAAACTGATGAATTTCAAAGTGCTCCAATTTGATGATGGGGAAATAATTGCCTAGGATCACGCAATGTGTTCAAGTGGAAGCGGATTATTAAAAGGTGTCGTGCAATTCAGCCATTGCATGGTTTTCTCAGACTCTCTCCCATATTATATCAATGCTTCAAGCTTTGTGTTAACATTTTAGAGGCGCTAAAGCGGCACACTGAATTAAATACATACAGGTAATGCATGCTTCGCTAGAATTGGTGGTAGGAGTATTTGAGGAGGGTGATGTTTTAATGGGGAAGCTAACATGAAAACCAAAGCATCCACCCTTGGTCAGCGCATTGAGACCATTGGCTCAACGTAGCTTCAAAGTGTTTAACCATTGTCATCTAGTTTTGACTTAATTCATACGCCCACTCCACACCGTTCACCTATGCATTTACTGAACACTGCAGCCCTGTTTCCAATCTCATACATATATTGAACGATTTACACATGGTTTGATAATTAAAAATGTGTTGTAAAACCCACCATCCCTTTAACATCTCTGACCATAAGCCCACTCTGCTGCTGGCTGCTGAATTTAATGCGTTTTTAAAACGACCCCGTTTTTGCCTAATAATTTGTTATTAGTTGTTCGTTTTTTCCTTGTTTTTAAATTAGGGCCACTCGCATACCCGCATTGCTGCCACCTTACTCCCATTTAAAATTGGACAAATCACCGCGTTTTAGCGGGCCTCTGCCCACTGCCTCGTTTTTGGTGGCCATATTGGGAGGGGGGACAGTACAGGCGGCGTGGGTAGCGCTCTAGTTTCCTCGCGCTCGGCGAGCATAAAGCCAGGCAACTTTCAGGTGAGCTCCCTTTAACATCTCTGACCATAAGCCCACTCTGCTGCTGGCTGCTGAATTTAATGCGTTTTTAAAACGACCCCGTTTTTGCCTAATAATTTGTTATTAGTTGTTCGTTTTTTCCTTGTTTTTAAATTAGGGCCACTCGCATACCCGCATTGCTGCCACCTTACTCCCATTTAAAATTGGACAAATCACCGCGTTTTAGCGGGCCTCTGCCCACTGCCTCGTTTTTGGTGGCCATATTGGGAGGGGGGACAGTACAGGCGGCGTGGGTAGCGCTCTAGTTTCCTCGCGCTCGGCGAGCATAAAGCCAGGCAACTTTCAGGTGAGCTCCCTTTAACATCTCTGACCATAAGCCCACTCTGCTGCTGGCTGCTGAATTTAATGCGTTTTTAAAACGACCCCGTTTTTGCCTAATAATTTGTTATTAGTTGTTCGTTTTTTCCTTGTTTTTAAATTAGGGCCACTCGCATACCCGCATTGCTGCCACCTTACTCCCATTTAAAATTGGACAAATCACCGCGTTTTAGCGGGCCTCTGCCCACTGCCTCGTTTTTGGTGGCCATATTGGGAGGGGGGACAGTACAGGCGGCGTGGGTAGCGCTCTAGTTTCCTCGCGCTCGGCGAGCATAAAGCCAGGCAACTTTCAGGTGAGCTCCCTTTAACATCTCTGACCATAAGCCCACTCTGCTGCTGGCTGCTGAATTTAATGCGTTTTTAAAACGACCCCGTTTTTGCCTAATAATTTGTTATTAGTTGTTCGTTTTTTCCTTGTTTTTAAATTAGGGCCACTCGCATACCCGCATTGCTGCCACCTTACTCCCATTTAAAATTGGACAAATCACCGCGTTTTAGCGGGCCTCTGCCCACTGCCTAGTTTTTGGTGGCCATATTGGGAGGGGGGACAGTACAGGCGGCGTGGGTAGCGCTCTAGTTTCCTCGCGCTCGGCGAGCATAAAGCCAGGCAACTTTCAGGTGAGCTCCCTTTAACATCTCTGACCATAAGCCCACTCTGCTGCTGGCTGCTGAATTTAATGCGTTTTTAAAACGACCCCGTTTTTGCCTAATAATTTGTTATTAGTTGTTCGTTTTTTCCTTGTTTTTAAATTAGGGCCACTCGCATACCCGCATTGCTGCCACCTTACTCCCATTTAAAATTGGACAAATCACCGCGTTTTAGCGGGCCTCTGCCCACTGCCTCGTTTTTGGTGGCCATATTGGGAGGGGGGACAGTACAGGCGGCGTGGGTAGCGCTCTAGTTTCCTCGCGCTCGGCGAACATAAAGCCAGCCATGCTGACGCGCAGCGTCATCACGCAGCGTCATCGCCGGACTGTCGCCGGAGTTTCGCCAGAGTCAAGCCCGTCTGTGCCCGTCCGGGCCCAGACGGGCTTAGGGCATGTCACTCCGCCCTACTCCATAAGACCTCTGGCCCCTTCTTATAGGTATTCACGTGACACTCTACTTTCGCTTCGCGCGCCTAAACATCCAAGCTGCCGCGACTATTGGGTTGAGGGTACAGTTTTCAATCATTGTCTTATGTGTCGCCCGGATAATGCTTGTAGGAACAAGGACTTACTCACTATGGCTCTTCTTAATTGCAGATCTTTGCCTTGTCACGCTTTGGAAATTCATTCCCTCCTGGTGGATCATTGTTTAGATGTTTTATTCTTGACTGAAACGTGGTTAACCACATGCTCTGGTCCCGATATTGTCAACTCTCTCCCTCCGGGATATCTCATTTACCATCTTGATAGGCCGGATGGGAGAGGGGGCGGAGTGGCTTTGGTATACAGAGATATATTTGTTTGCAAAGCAGCAGACTGTGGAATCACTAATTCGGAAGCGTGTCAATTTTCTTTCTGCATATCCCCTACTGTTTCTATCGCCGGCCTCCTTGTGTACCGGCCTCCCGCAGCACTGGGGAATTTCGTAGACTCTTTTATGGAAGCCGTTATTCCTCTGGCGGCCGCCTCGTCCAATTTTGTTGTCCTTGGGGACTTTAATTTTCATTTCGATGATCCAAATGATGTAACAGCTAGAGATGTGCTAAGCTCACTGGGTGCTTTAGATCTACACCTTGTTACCGTGGGAGCTACTCATAACAGAGGGCATCAGCTTGATGCGGTTTTCGCTAATTCGGCGAACCTGCAAGCTCTCCAGATGTTGGCTCTCCCCTGGACGGATCATCATCTTATTCCGTTCAGTTGGCTGCTGGGGAGCCGGAGAGACTCCGCACCCAGCCAGTACATTGTGGAACGACTTTGGTCAAAGTTACCGGTGGACAGTTGGGCAGAAGAGCTCACTAGAACCTGTCCTCACATTGTAGATGACCCCAATATTGCTGATCAGCATTTGGGTGATTGGCTCACTAACTCGCTGGACTTATTAATTCCTAAAAAAAGGAGACTGGTCAGGGAGAGAAGAATCACCACGGCTCCTTGGTACACATCTGAACTTAGGAGCCTCAGAACCTCCTGTAAAAGGCTTGAACGGGCCTGGAGGAGAGAGCCGACGGAAGGTAGCCGGGCCAACTATAAAAGAGAGATGAGGATATACAAAAATGCTCTGAAGGTTGCAAAAAAGAACTTTTTTAGTGAAAAGATCGAGGGGGCAAGTAATTCTTTTGGAGAATCGTTTAAGGTGTTTAAGGAACTTCTGAAAGCCCCGGTTCCTCCAGTTGTGCATGACAATCCCAAAGAAAAATGTGAGGAATTGGCGAGCTTTTTTCATTCTAAAATAGAGAAAATATTATCCTCTTTGCCTGATATTTCTCAAATCTTGGAGCCGACGGCTTGTCAAATCTCATGCCCTATTGAGCTAGCCCACTTTGGCCCCTTCTCAGAAGAGGAGGTGACGAAAGTTTTGCTTGAGATGCAGAGTGGATCTCCAAGTGACCCAGTCCCCATAAAATACCTTAAGCTTGTGGCAAATGCTTTGTCTGCCCCTCTGACTGACCTTTTAAATTTGTCATTTGCCCATGGGACCGTGCCCCAGCGATGGAAACAGGCAGTGGTAAAAGCCTTACTGAAGAAGCCAGGATTGGATCCATCCAACTTGACTAACTTCAGGCCCATTTCACTTCTGCCTGGGTTTTCTAAAGTTGCAGAGAAATTGGCCAACCGCCAGCTCTCTTACCATCTAGAGTCTAACCACCTGTTGGGAGACTCCCAGACTGGTTTCCGTCCCGGCCAGGGAACAGACACAGCCCTGTTGGCAGTAGTGGAGGAAGCTAGGAGCACTCTAGATTCAGGAGGGTCAGTGGCAGTGATCCTCCTGGACTTGAGTGCTGCCTTTGACACCGTGAGTCATCAGGTGCTCCTCCAGCGTCTGTCAGAGGTAGGTGTCTCAGGGACGGCTCTGAAATGGCTGGGATCGTTTCTTGCCAGCCGTTTCTACCAAGTCTGGGAAGGAGCAGAGCAGTCTGCCCTATTTCCCCTTCAAAGTGGAGTCCCGCAGGGCTCATCGTTGAGCCCTACCTTATTTAATATATATATGACTCCACTTGAAAGGTTAGTCGCCCCCTCGGGGGTGAAGATCATCAGCTATGCTGATGATACTCAGCTGGTGGTGGGCCTTACTCAGCTGGCGGAACAACCTGAGGTATTACACGACTGCCTGGCTAATGTCTATCGCTGGATGTCCAACTCTGCTTTAAAGCTTAATGGAGGAAAGACCGAGCTGATGCTCCTGGGTAATACCAGTCCCTCCATTATTGCTAGCTGTTGGCCCCGGTCTCTTGGTGAGCCACCATCTCCCAAGAAGGAGATCAAGTCCTTGGGAGTATGGTTGGAGCAAGATCTGTCCTTTAGGACTCACGCCAAGAAGACCGCGGGGGTCTGCTTCGGTCTTCTGAGGTCAGCTCGAAAGGTGTTACCACTACTTCCTGATTCAGCAAGGAAGCTTTTGGTACGTGGTTTAATCCTCTCGAGGCTTGACTACGGGAATGCGTTGTTTCTTGGCGCGCCCGAAGCGACCTTTAAAACTCTCCAGCAGGTGCAAAATGCAGCGGCTAGACTTCTTATGGATGTTCCTAGAAGACAGTCCGCTGCTCCGGCCCTTAAGATGCTTCATTGGCTCCCGGTGAAGGAGCGGGTGAAGTTTAAGGCGCTATGCACGGCCCACAAGATTCTGCATGGCAAAGGTCCCCCTATTCTTTGTAATATGGCCCGTCCCTATAAGCCTTCACGTCCTTTACGCTCAGACCAACAACATCTACTGCAGTCAGCGAGAGTAAGGAGAGTTCGAACTGGGGGCAGACGTTTTTCTGTACAGGTGGCGACTTTATGGAACTCCCTGCCCCTTGAGATTCGTTCTGAGCCTAAGATCGTATCATTTAGGAAACTTCTTAAGACCTTCTTGTTTCCTCAATAATGATTACCTGAGTCTCTCCTTGGTCCGTCTGCGCCGGGATGCCCCAGGGTAAGCTGAGCGCATTATAAGTTTCATATTATTATTATTATTATTATTACCATATTTGCATTTTTTTTAAACATTTCTTAGGAGGGAGTCAACCCTGGGGGCCGATATTGTTACAGGGCCGTTTCTGCAGCTTAGCTGCAAAATCGGCCTTGCAACAAAATCGGCCGGAAACCGGCCCGAGCGAAGCGCTCGTTGGCACCTCCAGCCCCCCCCCCAGTGGGGAGGGGGGCCCGGCCGAGCACTTTGCCAGGGCCGGTTTTAGTTCCCAGTCCGGCCCTGAAACCATACCATAGACCCAGAAGCCTGCTGATTCTCTTCTGCCAGAGCCGGTTTTAGGGCAGTGCAAACGGTGAAGCCGCACCTGGCGCTGACTTTGGTGGAGGGCGCCGTGGTTAAAAATAACTATTGGATCAAAGGCATGTGAACTTCCTGGTGCCCAGCAGTTTTCAGGCAACAATAAAAATATCAAGATAACTCTGGTGATTAATGTTCCTACTGGTGAGAGAATTACATGTTTGTCTAGTAACCGTGTTGACTCCTCATTAAGTAGCGCAGAGGGTTAATGCGCCTGGTGCAAAGAACGTGTACCATGACGATCAAAAAACTGAGTGTGAGTGAACTACGAGTACCGCTTTTTAAAAAATGACGAACCATGGAGAGATGAGGGACACTGTTGGAGAGTGGTGGTGAGGGAATTCATGGAGAAGGAAGTCATATGGGGGGCACCAAATAGACTGTCGCACCGGGCGCCACCGGCACTAAAGCTGTCCCTGTCTGCTGCTGTGTTGACCTTCCCAAAATGTGCAAGTTTTCAGGTGTAGCTTTGAGAACAAGCCCTTAGTGATGGCTGGGTGATCCAGTCTTCAAAATGTACGATGTTCTTGAGAAAGGCAACAGGTGTCCTAGGTGCAGCATGCATGCCACGAGGCTCGATTCAGGCGGAAGACTCCCGATTTTAACAGCCCAAAAGTGCTTTCTTTTAGCTTTAAATGTGTCCCCATTTCAATATATCAATTAAGGAAATGTATGCGTTTTTACTCTCCCTCTGAAAACGTTGCCATGTACAGAGCTATCCAAAAAAACAATAAATAAATAAAACGAGAGCATTAAAGGCACGAGACACTCTCTTTCAACAAACGGCAGTCACCGCCGTGCCCTCAATCCCTACCTTCGCTGCTATCAGGCCGGCGGAGGAACCAGCAAGCCCAAGTACCCCCGCTCTGGTTATCGAGCGATTTCCTGCTCCCCTCAGCATTTTATAAATGGAGAATTTAGTGAAACATAAACAGCTTTGTGACAGTATCAATCTCGGCGCGCAGGCGAGGAACGAGGAGTGGGCTGGTGGGGGCAGATTGCTCCGCCGCTGCTGCACCTGTGCGCCGGGCGGCGCGAGCCGCATCATTCCAGTGGAATGGCGGCGCGCGCGAGTGGCGGGAACCGGCTGCCGAGCCTCGCGCGCGCTGCTGATTATGCAGAAAACTCATTGATTTAAATACAAGGGGCGCACATCTCCTCTGCTCCCCATGACAGCAGTGTTTACAGCAAGGTGGGAGGGAAGCTAGGCCCCAGGGGGAGTGGAGGGAGGCAGCCATACAGGGACTGATGTATGAAATAACTGTCATTAGGCCATAATCCATACATCGCTGTGTCTGAGCCCGAAGTGTAACCGAATGTCTTTCCCATTATGATGAGCAATCTTCTGGGCTGTTTCAAGTGCTTCTATTTCTATGATTCAGAATAGGCGCTCTTTGGCAGTCCTCTGCTTCCTCCAGGAGGGTATCATTTACTTGTCTCTAGAGATAGTAGAGAGCCAATAAATTCGTAGGGATAGCTGAGCTAGAGCCAAGCTAAGGGTCTGGCTCGGTTGTTAGAGCCTGTGGACAAATAGAGCCCTCGAAATGTTTACTATGCAAATCATACAACAGACATCAGGTAAAATATGATAGTCTCTTCAAAGTTCAAAAACGTATATTTTTTTACATGTGGCAGGTTTGAGAATAATAATTCTCTTTATAATACTGCACTGAGAGTTACTGATTAAAAGGGATAGTATTTAAACATGAACCATTGGTTAACAATTGTCATGTAATCCCTGTTTCTGGACCTTATTAATTATAGTTCTACTAAATCAAACACAATAGGGTTTTGTGCCACAGGTATTCTGAGCTCACATATTTAAAAGTGCTCTCATGCGCATTAACACCTTCGCTGCGGCGGCTATTCCGCCGCAGCGCTAGGGGGGAGGGGAGGCCGCGCGCCGCTCCCATGCTCGTGACGGAACCGCTCGGGCACGCTGTGCTTGTGACGGCGCGGTTCCGTCACGGCCCTGCACGCTCAATAGAACGCGCCGCGCAGGCGTGAAATCAGCGCCACGGAGGCGCGCCGAGCAGGCCGTGACGGAACCGCTCCGTCACCAGCACAGCTCGACCGAGGCTGGTGACGGAGCGGTTCCTTCACCAGCATGGAAAGGGTTAATGAAGAAAAATTGATTTGGTGAAAAAAAACATTTGCCTAAGATCACATAATTTAAGCGGGTAAGCTGTGATTTTCCCAGGTTTTCCCATTTCACTTTGTACAAATCAGCCAGAAATGGCTATTTATTTATCTTTTCTTATGTTAAGGCTTTGTTTTTACCTTTGAACCTGTTTTTTGCAGTTTTTAATTAGCGCAAACTTGGAGCATTTTACATGAGCACTGGTTACATTAGCTCACATTCATTGTTTTTGTGCTTGATGAGATTAAATGTTTTGCCTCTAATCACAGGATGTTGAGTTCACCCTGAGACTCAAACCTGGGTCCCTGGTTCCAAAGTCAGTTCTGACCGTAAGTCCAGATCCTGGGTAAAGAGTAGGAGGCAAGCAGAAGCCACATGAAAGCTCGGCTCATTATGGGCTTGAGGTTCCAATACGGCCTCAAGCTGAGCCAGAGGCAGGCTTACGGCTTGAGCCTGGTATGAGCTTTAAGTGGCTCGCGTGCCTCTCTTTGTCACCTGTCTATTTCTATGTCTCATGCCCGGTGCTGGTAGCAGTTCTCTGTTTGCTTATAGTTTATTTCATTCAGGGCTTATGTTGATTCTCTCTATTTCTGTAGTTCATGGGTTGTTGATAGTCTGTCTTTGTGACTTAAAATGTTATGTTATATTGATTTGTATAGCGCACTAATAATCTGAGAGGGTACCAGGTTCTTGGGCAGGTATGTAGGTTTGAGGTCCCCAAGGTACTAATGCGAAGAGCCAGGTCTTCAGGTTCTTGCAGAACTCAAGAAGTGAGGAGGAGGCTCATATGTGCTGAGGGAGGTCATTCCATGTTTTGGGTGCGATGTAGGAGAATGAGTGACCTCTACGTTTGCTTTTGGCAATGTGAAGTATGTGTGTGAGGGAGATTGAGGCAGAGCGCAGGTATCTGGTGGGTTGGTAAAAGTGTATGCAGCTGTTCGGGGATTCTGATCCAGTGTTGTGTAGGGCTTTTTATGTGTGTATGACAAATTTTAATTAATTGGCTGCGCTTGTGAATGGGGAGCCAGTGAAGCTTCTTGAGGTGCTGTGTGATGTGTGTGCAGTGAGGAAGATCAAGTATGAGTCTTGCAGCGGTATTTTGGATGGTCTCAAATCTGTGGAGAATTTCTTTGGAGATTCTGGCATAGACAGTGTTGCTGTAGTGCACCCTGCTAGTGATGAGTGATTGCGTGACGGTCCTGGCGTTCTAAGGCAACCATTTGAAGAATGTTCATAGCATGCATAGGATGTGGAAGCAGGAGGTGCGCACTGCGTTAACTTAAGTCATCATGTTGAGCTTGTCATCGAGGATGATCCATAGATTTCTTGTATGGTCTGTGAATGTAGGTGTTGGTCCTAGCTCTGACGGCCACCAGATGCAATCCCATGAGCAGGTCTTGTTGCCAAAGACCAGTACTTCTGTCTTGTCGGAGTTGAGCTGCAGGCAGTTGGTTTGCATCCAGTCTGCTACTATGGTCATGAAGTTGATGAAGTTGGTCCTAGTGGTGGTTGTCTTGTCCATCAGGGAGAGGATGAGTTGGGTGTCATCAGCATAGGAAATAACAGTGATGTCTTACGATTGGATGATGTTGGCGAGCGGTGTCATCTATATGTTGGAAAGAGTGGGGCTGTGGGACTCTGTATATCAATCTCTTTGTGAAGGGGACAGCCTGACCCTTTGGGTTCTTCCTGTGAGGAAGAATCAGATCCATTTCAGAGCATACAAATGGAGCTTTGCTTAGAAGTGTCAGCTGGTACATTTTATAATGGGTGGGGAAGAAAGCCTTGATTTGAATAGGACATTTGAGAAAAAATGGCTGCAATGATGCATTTCACTATAACTGTCAAGAAAGCTTCCTACATTTTTTTTGGAAAAAAAGGTGCAAATGGACTCAAAAATACTCACCTCTCTCCCTGCACTCGTGCAGTCATATCACTTACAGACGCACCCTGCTTCACTCATCCCACACTCACACAAGCACATCGCTCACCATGCACTCACAAGGGCACACCGCTCATTCAGTGCATTCACACTAACCACCCCATCATACTCATGAAGGCATACTACTCATACAGTGCACTCATACAGTCGCACAACTCACTCTGCACTCACATAGGCACACCAGTCACCGTACTTACACAGGCACACCCTTCACCCTACAGTCATACAGTCACCAGACTCGTGATAGACCGTGCACACACACTGAAAACCCAGGCTGCAGCAGCATTAAAATCTCCCTGCCCACCACCCTTTCAAGCAGAGCAACGTGAGAGTAGTCCTCCTGCAGTGTGTTGGGGAGGGGGGTCTTTTTTTTTCCTCATATTGCGAATTTTTATATGAATGGAGTTTTAGGTTTCTGCCTCTGATTGTGTTTACCGGAGTAGCCCTTTGGTCTTTCGTATTTGGGAGGTTGCCAAATTTTTTTGAATTTCTCAGAGGAGTATCCTTAAACCATTACATATTGGCAGATCTGGTTTGCGATAGGGGTAAGAGCTAGCCACCTTGACTACTCGACAAGTATTTTACTCGTCCACCAGATGTCATTTCGCATTAATCATTGGACCGTTTGTACCAACCCTGTATTGGAGTTTAGATGGTTTTCCAAGATTTCCCAAAATTTAAATCTTTTAGAGATAGTTCCCTTTCTGTCTAATTTGTTAACCCTTATGACAGAATTCATCCATGCTCCATGTGTTGGAGGTGATAAACTAAGCCAGTTGATACAGATCTCCCTCCTTGCTAGTACCATTGGCACAAAAAGAAGGTTCTCATGACATTTAGTTAATCTCCCTCCATCTTTAGTGTCTTCTATCCCAAAAAGAGTTAGGGTTGTACTTACAGTTAGTTGTTTATGCATGATCATGCTCACGGTCTTACCAACTTCTTCCCAGTAACCTTCCAGAGATGGGCAGTTTTTAAACATGTGGACGTCATCTGCCTTTTCTTCCCCACATTTCGGACATTTTTTTACGCCAGCATTTTTGAATTTGGAAAGCTTTTTCGGAGTCCAGTATGCACGGTGTATTGTATATAAGTGGTTTCTTTTCAGAGCCGCTGACTTTAGGGTTGACCAACATTTTCCTACAGATTTTTCCCATATGTTATCCAGGTTGGCTATTTGTAGATCTCTCCCCCAGATTTCGTCCTCAATCTGTGTATCTTTATTTGCTGCTTCGATAAGGGCCCAGTACCATTTTGCAACCTCTTTGTTGATTTGTGAGTTTTTTACAATATCTTTTTCCAGATTTCCGGTGTCTTGATTATTTATACGGATGGTTCTGGCCCAGCTTGACATTTGATAATATTTAAATTTGGCAATTGAGTCATTGGTAATACTTTGTAGTTCTTCCCAAGTAACCAGAGAGGATCCTTTTAGTAGCTGACCCCAATAGTTAATATTGGCTAGTTTCAGGGGGTTTGCCATTGAGTCTTTTAGACATTCTGGGGTTCCTGGCGATTCCCATACGGGGGCCAATGTACTGTAATATTGAATGTTCAGGTTATTCTAATTTGTGTCCACAGCTTCGCTGCCTCTCTTAAAGTCTTCAGTTTTATTTTTTTAAAGTATTTTGGATGTCCAAATTTGAATAGGAAATGATCCACTGACTCTGTCAGTACTTGCAAATGTTTTGGATAATAATGATGAGTTTTGAACAATGTCCGCATGTTTTTAAACTGAAACGCCTTGTAATATTCCGTCAGGTCTGGGCTTGCTAATCCACCGTCTTGTTTACCTCTTCTGAGTTTTTTCCAAGATATCCTCGTTCCCTTCGAGGCCCATATAAAGCTGGCAATTTCCCCCTGTGGTTTTTTTAGAAGGGCTTTTCCAAATTCCAAGGGAATGGTGTTGAAAAGGTATGTATACTTGGGCAAAATCGACATTTTAATAATATTTGATCTTCCAATAATACTAAGTGGGAGACTGGACCACACTTTAATTAATTTTCTCACTTCTCCTGCCACTTTGTTTAGGTTACGCTGTGGAATCTTCTCAAGATCATGATTTATTAAGATTCCTAGGTATTTTATTTCCTTCTTGATGTTTGAATTTTTGAAATGTGTATTCCAGGTCATTATTTCAGTTTTAGAGTGATTTACTAGGTAGCCTAAGATCTTTCCAAACGTACTTAAGATCTCTTCTATGGTCGATTTAGAGCTAACATAATCCTTCGTAAAGATCATCAAGTTGTCTGCATACAATGCGATCTTTTTTTCCCAATCATGATGCATAAACGGAGTTATTTCTTTAGTGTTTCTTAGTTTGTTTGCCAACGGCTCAATATATAAGTTAAAGAGCAGAGGTGAGAGAGGGCATCCCTGTCTGGTTCCCCTTCCTATGATCACGTCCTCTGTCAGGCTGCCATTAACTAGAATTTTTGACCTTGGTGTTTTGTAGATTTCTTTCATGGCGTGCGTAAACGGTTGGCCTATGTTGTTCTAGTTCATGACTTTTTCAAGAAAGAGCCAGTTAACTCTATCAAAAGCCTTAGCGGCATCGATGGTAAGTATTGTGAGCGGGATTTTCTCTTGTGTGGCTATGTCGATGGTACTTAGGAGTTCATGAGTAATTTCATGCAGTTGTCTTCCTTTAATAAATCCTTTTTGATCCGTATTTATAAGTTGGGCATTACTCTTCCTAACCGGGCTGCCATAATTTTTGTGAAGATTTTATAATCTGCATTAAGCAGCGATATAGGCCTATAAGACTCACATCTATTAGGGTCCTTGCCTGGTTTTAATATGACAGTTATTACGGCGTCATTCCAGGAGTCGGGGATTTTATTTTGTTGTTTAGGGTCAGGTTTGCCAACTCTGTGATGTATGGTGACAGAGTGTCGTTCAATATCATATAGAGTTCGTTTGGTAGGGCGTCTGGGCCTGCTGTTTTACCTTTTTTTAGGTTTTTTATTGTCTCCTCTACCTCACTTATTTGAATCTCTTTATTCAGCTCTTCCTTCTCTTCTTCTGTTAAGGCTAAAGATGGTATAGCATCAAGGTACTCATCAATCTGACCTTCTAAGGGGTTAGTATCTTCCGTGTATAGTTCTGTGAAGAATTTCTTGAACTCTTGTCTGATTTCATTCTCGTCAGTACTTTGGTTCGCCTGGCCGTCTAAATGTATACTCCCTACTTTGTTCCTGGTTTGATCTGTCCTTAATTTCCACGCAAGCCACTTTCCACACCCTTCTCCGTATTCATGATTTCTTAATTTACTTGATTCCCATTTTGTACGCACTCTGTCTTCTAGTGTATCCTCAAGTTTTTCTTTCTGATTTTGCCTCTTTCTTTCCAATTCCTTTTTCCTGGTTGTGTCTTGTTCTACTTTTAGTTCGGCATCTAGGGAGTAAATGTTGTTTTCCAGATCTTTTATCTCTTGCTTGATTTTTTTATTTTTATATGCCCCCAAACTTAGTAGTTTTCCCCTTAGTACTGCTTTGTAAGTATCCCAAGTAATCTGTTTAGTCGTACCGATTTTATTATTTTCAAAGACATTTTCTGTTTCTATTTTAAGTTCCATTACAATTTGCTGATCTAGTAGTATGGACCGTTCTACCGTAAATCTTTTTTGAGTTTTTGTTGTCTCTATTTGAAGAGTTAATTGGACCGCAGAATGGTCTGATAAATGAGCCGGTAGGTGAACTACGTTTTTTACTCTCACTGATAAGTCTCTATCAATGAGGAAGTAGTTAATTCTCGACCTATGTCCTAGTTTTTTGTTGTGCAATGTAAAAGGGTGATTTTTTTCCCCTTTCTCCCTCCAAATATCTATCAGTTCTAAGTCTCTTTTGTATATACTAACCCACTCCCTCATTTTTGGTAAGTTTGCCTGCCTGCCCGGGGGAAACCTATCGATTTTGGGATCCATTATGAGGTTAAAATCACCTCCCAAGATTATTGGGATGGTGGCTAGTAATAAATGAGAGTAGAGTTTTCGTAAGGGGTCTGCGTCATCTAAGTTGGGTCCGTAATATCCTGCTATTGTGTAAGAGCTATTTTCAATCCTTAGTTTCGCTATTGCCCATCTCCCCTTACCGTCTACTTCTTCCGACTCTAGGGTAGCTTTAAGTGACTTTTTAATTATTATCACTATCCCTTTAATGTTACACTCTTGTGTGGTGCATATGTATCTGTCTACCCATCTCAGATTCTTTATTATTTGGACCCACTCTTCTTTTATTAGATGTGTCTCCTGTAATATAATTATTTCACAATCTGATGTTCTAAGATACTCAAGAATCCTATTCCTTCTGCTTTTTGTCCTCATCCCATTTACGTTCCAGGAGAGAATTTTAACATTTTTACTCATAGTCCCCATCTGCTCTGTTTCTCCCTAGCACTTCCCAATCCCGGATACTGTTTATTTTATTGTGTAGGATAGGCAACTCCTTTTCATTTTTCCATTTTTTCTGGCAATTGAGGATTTTTTCTCTATTTTTTCCCTATTTTGCTCCCCACCCTCGTTCTGAATTGTGTATTTTTTGTGTTTTCTTTTTAGTGGTTTGTTTTTACCCTCCCTGGGGAAGCCTCCTTCTTCTTTTCTTAGGGTTATTTTCCTAACCCTTTACGGCTCCTTTACCCCTGACTCTTGACATATATGTGTTTAAAAGTTTTATTTCTTACAACGGCGTACACCATTAATCAACTTTTTTCTTTTTGTACTGCAGCTGAAACTCAAATATATGATAGGAAGGATTTCTTTTTTATCTTATCGGCTCTTCCGACATGATTTTTTCTTGCATTAAATCTAAGAGAGATTTTACTTCTTCTGGGTCCCTTATGTTTCTCATTTTGTTTCGCCACATTATCCTTAATGAAGAAGGGAACTTAATCTGCACCGTTGCGCCAAGTTGTTGTAATTCTGGCATTAGGTTCCCTAACTCCCACTGTCTATTCTGAGAGGCTTTAGACATGTCCGATCTAATTTTAAAGGACCAGTTATCTTTGTTAAAGTTACCATTTTTCAATGCCTCTCCCAGGATTTTTTCTTTTAAAACATAGGTTTTGAAGTTCACAAGTATTTTTCTTGGTGTTTTTCTCTCTTTGTTCTTACTGAATGGATCCCTATGTGTTCTTTGTATGTCTTCTTCGAGCGACGCTCTATCCGCCCATGGGAAATGCTCTGATAGTAATTCCACCACATATTTCTTAATGTTAGAACCTTCTTGATTTTCTGGCACATTTAATATCCTTATGTTGTTTTTTCTAGCTTGATTCTCAAGCGATTCCATCTTCTCATACATTGTTTTGCTCTCCTGCTTCAGGGAGTTTATCTCCTTTTGGTTTTTTTCCACCTTTTTATTTAAGGTGCCAACTTCGCTTTCTATAGCAGTCACTCTGTCTCCCAATGCGTTGAGTTTGTTATCTAGTTTCTCACATGCTTCTTGAATTTTGTCCTGCTTGGCTTCTGATATGGTGAATTTCTCTCTCATCTCCGTCCATATTTTCTCGAGGAATTGATCTGTGTGGCTTTTTGGAATACCACCTCCCATTTTTTGTAACTCAGGCTCAAGCATCCCATTCTCGTCATCTATTGTTTTCTCCCTTATCTCTACGGTACCCGTGACTTTTGCGCCCCCGGTTGCCATGATGCTCTCTGGGAGGTCAATATTTGCTTCTTCTTCCCTGTTTGCTTCTCTGGTTGTCGGAAAAGTCAGCTTAATTTGTGCCTTATTCTTACTGCTAGTATTTTTTCGTGGTTAAAGTTTGCTTGTGAATTTTGTCGTAGGACAGGTAATACTGGAGGAGGCACGATTTTTTGCTGTATTAGAATAGGACGTTTTAGTGTTGATTGTGTCGGTAGCTGTCCCAGCTCCTCAGTGTGAGAGTTTTGTTTTAGCTGAACTTTAAAGTAGGTTCTTAGTGATGGTGTTATCTTAATATTTCTTTTCTGTGATATATCAGTTTTGTTTTTGGTTGAAATTTTTTTGCTTTCGGCTTCAGCATTTATTTTTAAGCTCTCTTTAGGTGGCTTTCTGACTCTTTTTTTAATCTCTCTGGGAGAGATTCCTTTTGGGTATTGTTCCTGTTTAAGGAAGTTCCTGTTTTGCAGGCTATAATTCGATATAACCTGCCTTTCTTGTTTGCCTGGTGCACCCACCAGTTTATTTTCTGTATTAGCTTCCAAGCCTTCCGCTGTCTCGGTTTGTTCGGGGACTTCGCTACACACACCCTCTCCTCCCTCCTCTGTGCCTCTTAGTCTAGCGCTCATATGCCTCAGTACCCTGTCCTTTCCTAATTTTCCAGCGCTTCTTTTGCTTGTTAGTCCTTGAAATTCAAGTATATATGTACTCCTGAGAAAATCAGCCCACTTGCCTCTTTTAATGTTGTTGTCCGGTCTGCTTTCACTGCTGCAGGCGCATTTTTCGCTCCTGCCGCCTCCCCGCAGCCCCACCGCTAAACTAGCACGGTCTGCCGAGGCTCTGCTGCTCTTGCTCCGGAAACAAAACCCTGGGCTCGCGTCGTCTGGTAAGGCTCTGCCGCTCACGCCCCGGAACAGGTACCACACTCTCCCGGATGCCTTTCCAGCTATTGCCTTTGCTTTTGCTGCCGCAGCCCAGATCCCGGTGCCGCATCCGGTCTCACCATCTTCGCCGGATCCGATGCTCCATGCACGACCGGAGGATCGAGGGGCTCGGGACGCAGTGTCCGTCTCCAGCGGGGAATCGCACTCTGACGGGAGGTAAGCTACAATCCCTCAATTGACCTCTGTTGACTCAGCCACTTCTAACAGTCGAGTCGGGTCGGATCCCAACGAGAAAGCCTTATTTCGTACCTTTATTTTATGTATAGATTCGCGGAGTATCGCTGCATTTTTCCATCTGTTTTTAGTGTTTTCTGGTGCTTTTCTTCGCGTTATCTATCTCATTTCCTCATGTCAGAGGAGTCAGGTGTCAGGAGCTCTTCGACCGAGCGTCCTACTCGGCCGCCATCTTCCCCGTACTCCGAACAGTGTAAGAACTGGGGAGGGGGGTCTTGTGATGAACAAGCAGAGGAAGAACAACAGAGGCAGCATGAGTTCTGAAGGCCCACTGATGGCGACCCCCTGAGAAGTGCCAGTTGGGGGGTGGGCAGGAGTGCTCCGCCCTCTGGCAGCTTCCCTCACTCCCGACACTGCAGGAGCCGGAACCTTTTATATGTAACGTGGGCTGTACAACTGAAGCTTGAAGGCTTTTAGCCACCCTGGGCCTATCACCTACATGTAGGGTTGCCAACTGGCAGGTTTTATACCAGTATGCTTGGTTTTTAATGCCCTAGACAGCAGGAAAATTAGGAAAGTCATAGAAAACCCGTGTTTTTACCCCTTATCAGAATATAGAGAATCGAATTTTCTCATAAACTGCCAACTTTAAAAGTGGTGAATCAATTTAAAACGGATGGTGCTAATGTTCCCTACAAGAGTAATTCACAGGTTTTGTTTCCTATCACCAACAGTGACCAGCAGTGTTTCTAATTTAGCAACTTGTTTCATAACTCAGGCAAACTTTTATACCAGGAGATAAGTACTTAAAATAGTCCAAGGAGAAATAACCTAAACCAGCGTTAAGGAAGAAAGTTACTAATTGAAAACGGAAACAAGCTAGGGGAACTCAGACACCTGAGGGGCCCGATGAAACCCATGAATTCAGAAATGCAAACCCACAGAAGAGAAAAAAAAACACTGGGTTGGCAAATGTATGGACAAAGCACTTTCAAACAAGCTCCAGAGCTTCTGGAATGATCCCTAATGGAGTAAAGTAAACAGAAAAGTAATCATCCTACAAATAAATAGAGATTACTTTATATGAAGTTCTCCTTAAGTATTACGCCTGGGCAGAGTCTTAACTTAAAACATGAACACATGGCTTGTATTTTATCTGAGATGTCTAAGTCTCCCATGTGGCAGCCAAAAAGAGCAGCTCAATGTAGATGAATGGACTGGGAATGCAGCCGGGATCCAGTCCACAACGGCAATGGGCAGCTGTAATAGGGTTGGCAGGGGACAGTAATGGAATTCTGATGCAAAGATGGAGCCAGGAGCAAAGCGTCCACTGCTAAGTTAAAGTTGAACTTGGAGAACAACTCAGAGTGCTCTGTTCACTTATCCCCTTGTGTGCCAAATTCACTGTGCCCCCCCCCCACTAGTCTCCTTCCAATCAAAACTGTTCCAGCATCAGGTAGGGGAAGGCTTGCACATTTGTTGACACCTGGTCAGCCCTAGCTATCATGACCATGCTGCTGTTTGGCCAATTGCTCAAAAGAAGCACATTTACAAGCATTAAAAAATGCTGCACCCACCTGCCTGACGTCACAACAATGGCATGTGTCTGGCAGAGCGTGTAAACTCTCACCCGGCCTGACACGTGCACAATCTTTTCCACTTCTCTACTTAAAAAAATACACGAATTTTAAGTTACTGCCTGACACTTAGCACAGCTGAGCCTTTTGCTAAAGAAGATCAGTGGGGGTTTTCTTTACTTCCCTTGTTGGTGGGGCAGCGACCACTATGCCCTTCAATACCAGCCACCCTTGTTGCTTAGCCCCTCTATTTCTAAACCTCAGGCAAGCAGCTCTTTGTAATCCATTTAGTTCTATGAATCAAACCAGGGGCTTTTTGAAATCCTTAAAATTCCAGGACTAAGCTCAGCAGTTGTTTGGAAACACACTTTGTCTAATGCCTGTAGTCAGATGGGCTTGAGTCCCTCTTCTCCTGTGACTTAGTTTAAGAGCTGTTGTAGTTCCTTGTTTTCTATATTTCAGGCTGAGATTGTTTCTAATCTCCCCATAAAACTCAAGCTATCTCTCAAGCGAGAAGCTGATAATAGTTCCTTTCTTTTTTGCAGATGATAAGAGGGTCTGATTATATCCCTCTGTTTATATAGATTATCCCAAGTCCCTCTATTTCTGTGGCTCACATCAGTGGCTGCTGTAAGTCTGTCTTTCCAGTTTATTTCTAAGGTTTAAGCTGAACATGTTTACAATCTCCTTGTTGTTTTGTACTCCTTCTTTTAACCTGTTGGCTGCTTCCGCGATTTCGCCGCAGTGCGGCCGTTTTAAAAAACAGGCGCGGCCGCGTCGGCCATTGGCCGACGGCAGCACCAGCGAGGTAGTGCTGCCGCGGCCAATGGCCGACGGCAGCATGGAAGCGGTTCATCTATACCTACTCCGTTCATAAGGTTTACCTCCAGGATTGAGGTATTTTGTCCCTCTATTTATTATTTATTTATTTATTTATTTATAAAGTTTTATATAGTGCGAACAAGATCCCGAAGGATATCAGAGCGCTTTACAAAAGGATGGAAGGACAGTAAATAAATGCAATATCGACATCAATAAGAATAACATACATGAATAATTTATGTTACTTGGGCAATGACTGCTTGTTGTAACCTCTCTTTTTACAGGGTCACCAGTAAGAAGGTTGGTTCTATCTCCATTTCCAATGTACCGATCAAGGACAGTTTGCAATCCCTCTTTTTGCAATGTCTCAAGCTGATATTGATTTCATGTCTCTGTTTCTTTGAAAAACAAAAAAAGTGATGTAGGTGGAATGCTTAAGTGAATTCCAGCCACAAATAATTATTTTGGAACCACATTCCAGGCCAGTGTTTTTTTACGCACTCTGCCACTCCAGACAAGGACCAGTCATATACAAACCAGACTTGATCCTGCTCCAATAGGAACAGCCCCTTTGAAGTGGGAGGCCAAAGCCCTTCCAGAGAGGTTTCAGTCATGTCGAGCTTCATCAGTGAGGTGCAGATTGTGTCCCGTGTCATAGCAGGGGTGGTTCCCACATCTGGGCATTCCTGTCAAATATAGAGCATCTCACTTAGAAAAAAAAGTGGCACGTGAAACTCACTTTAAATAAAACAAGCGATGCCTGCAATGCTTGAGTTAATTTCGGTCACTGGCAATTACTCACCTGCATTCCAGTCCATCATTTGTTGTGTACTATTTCACTCCAGAAAAGTACAATTCATGTGCAAATCACAGCTACTTCTGCACCAATAGAAATAGTCCATCTTAAACGACCTGCCTGGGTTGCCTCTAGAAATGAACACAAGCTACCCTAGACCTGTTTTATCCTAGCTGGGCCTCATCATTGTAGTATAGCTTGAGTTCTATGGAACAGTGATCAGGGGACCCTAATCTGGCCTTACCTGTCGCCCTTGGACTCTTGCTTGCAATTAATATATAGCACGAGGTTGATAGCAATATCTTGCTGAGTAGATATTATGGTTGAACATAAATCAAGGTGACCTTTAAGAAATTTAAGAAAGAAGCTGTTATCTGATGACTAAATAGCAAACCACCAACAGAGAAACAACAGTAATACAAATATACATGTATTAACGATCCAATATATTACTAACATGGCAGACCTATTTACAGTTCTAGTACAATGTAGGTCATTAATAAAGAGGGTAGTTAATGTGTGCCTGGGCAAGATGAATAAACAACTGATTGCGTTGCGCAGTTGAGAATTTCAGATCATTCATGTGGGAGACTGGCTGAGGCAATTTCTTTATTGTAATCTCTTTTTTTTAAGTCCTCATCTCACCATATAGCGTCTGCAAATGTAAGCAAGAAACCAATCTTCGATCTTGAGCGCCCCAGGTTCCTGCTATTGAATTGGCTGTAGGCCTAACCAGGCCAGCTGCCTCGTGTGAAACTTGGTGTAATCATTGGACTTAGGGACATTAGATCAGTCTCATTTATTTGCCCCAGACTAGGAGCTGTGACCAGATGTTACACCCATCGTCATTCAGATGTCCTAAGTCCAAATGGGCCATACCCAGGGTGGCCCTCAGCCAGTTCTCGTAAAGCGGGGCAATGGATCCTTCAATAGCCTACAGATCTCCCTCCGGGCAATAAGGATCAGATAAATTAGCAGGCCTTTTTGCGTTGCTGACAATATAGTCGTAGAGTTATTATCAACACCAATCCAATGTGCAATCAATCATATAAAACGAATTGTTAGTTACCACGGATGAATTCAGGTTGAAATCTCCTTAAAAATAGCACCAAGCGCACGTTCCACATTCTGCCAAACCCCTTTTAGGACAGCGCATTCAAAAAATATATGTAAATAGTCAGCCGGGGTGAAATCGCATCTAGGGCATTTTGTAGAGGAGAGGGGAGCAAATTTAGCTATTTTCTTGGGGGTATAGTATACCCTATTTATTACATAGAAATGGTTCTTCTTTAGCGAGGCAGGTTTAACCACCTTGTATAGCATCTGGAGGGAGGGTTCAGACAATTCTACGTCCGTGGTCTCCAAAGCGGACATATTCCAGACTATGTGTTGTGGGGGAAAAACTGTATCAGGCGCTTCCAGCATCTTCCTATACCAGAACCCAACCTCGTTTTTTAAGAGATGTGTATTCTGACATTGAAGCTCAATTTCCCAGTTTCCACCTATGGAGGATTTCTCTGCAGTTTACCAGGAGACTAGTTCCAAATATTTAAATCTAGAAAAAAGAGTCTCCTATTTTCAGCCTTAACACCTCACAAGGGTGAATCCCATCCACGGATACAAGATCGGACCAAATCCGTATACCGGCTTTCTTGATGGGCAATGCTAGGCTATCCTCTAAACAAACAGGTAACCCCGGAGAATCCCAAATGGGAGCAAAATCAGAGTAATAGCCTAACCCCCATATTTTCCTGACCCTGTACCACAAATTCAGGGATGCTTTTAAAACTTTCAGGCGAACCTTTTTGAAGAATCTGGGCGCGCCAAACTTATATAAGAAACCCTCTCCACCTCCCTCGAAAGCAACCATTTCACTTAAAATCTTCCCCCAATTGTAATCTCAATGAAGCTTTACATTAACACACTAAACATTGCACAGTACTACCTCATGTGCCTCTGTGACTTAAACGCTCACGGTTGGCATCTCCTATGATCTGCAAGTAACAGGTTTACATGCTAGCAAGGCTGACTCAGCCTTCTATCCTTCTGAGTTTAGTATTAGTAAATAAAGAAGCCTTAAAATTGGTAATGGTAGCACCTCGGAACTGCAGTGCTGAAGAAGCAGTAGATAGTTGGGGCCTGATTACGATGTTGTCGGACGAGCGTCCCATGGACACTGTAGCAGGAATAGAACCACCCGACTATTAGTCGGTAGATCCACCCGCAGTATTAGGATGCAACCACCCTATCGGCAAGCAGAAACATCCATTTTTCTACTGCAGTTTGTGCAGTGGCCAGAAAAGGGCCGCAACACAAGCTGCAATAGAAAAATGTATGTTTTCAAACATTCATGCACCATACTGCAGGCACTATACGGTGCCTGCTACATGGTACCGGGATGTTTAGGGGGGCATCTGGGGGCATGATGGGTGCCCCCAGCCCCCATAGCGGAGGGCCTGGAAGGAAGGGAGCCCTGTAGGGACCCCAAAAGTCACTTCTCGCCTGCCTTTTCATTGTGGGCGGACCGCCATGAAAGGGCATGCGGAAAGCGACATCATAATCCTGACGGTGGAACCGAGGCCAGTATCATAATACGGCAGTCATACGGAAACCAATGCTGCAGGTGGACAGCCTCCGATGAGCTGTTTGGTGACTTTATGCCTGACATCATAATAAGGGCCTAAGTATTAAGGACAATGAAGAAAACAAGATATCTTAAGTTACTCTAAGGGCAAATGTGGACGCTACTGCACAAACAGTGGAACAATAGACAAACATAAGACAAATAGATCCAATAAAAAACATAGAGACTCAGATAAGGTAGAAAGCAAGGGATCAAAATATAAGTGACAGGACACTTGTTAGGAAGCCATTGCAGCTTGCACAACCTATTGCCTGTGCCAGCGTTGACAGTGACAGTACCAAAATAACTACTAACCATCACATTCCTACAAGTGTGACAATTTAGACTATTCCAACTCCCAAAGCTGTAAGAACGGCTTGGGAGGCAGATATTACTCATTTTAATTGTAGGGTGAATTAATAAACAGCTTGTGCTCAACACTAAATCAGACAAACAGTGCCACCACATCACAAATTGTTTTAAGTGCTGGTGTTGACAGTTAAGTGCCGAGCACCGGGAACCACCAGTTCAAATTAAGCACTGCAGAACATGATTGCCAGGTTGCCAGCCCCACCCCACTCCTCCATGGTGACCTCACCCCACTCCTATATGCTGGCCTCACCATACTCTTTCATGGTGGCCTCATTTCACTCCTCCTATGGCGGCTTCACCTTACCCCTATATGGCACACTCACCTCACTCTTGCATGGCGGCCTGACCTCACTCCTCCATGGCGGCCTGACCTCACTCTACCAGGTCTGCCTGACCTCACTCCTCCATGGCGGCCTGACCTCACTCTTGCATGGCGGCCTGACCTCACTCTTGCATGGCGGCCTGACCTCACTCTTGCATGGCGGCCTGACCTCACTCCTCCATGGCGGCTTGACCTCACTCCTCCATGGCGGCCTGACCTCACTCCTCCATGGCGGCCTGACCTCACTCTTGCATGGCGGCCTGACCTCACTCCTCCATGGTGGTCTCACCTCACCCCTGCTGGCGGCTTCAACTCACTCCTCCATGGCGGCTTCACCTCACTTTTTCATGGCAGTCTTCCCTCCCTCTGTCATCACAGCCTCATCTCACTCTTCCATCGTAGTGTCACCTCACTCCTCCATAATGGCAGCAGCTCACTTGCCATCACAGCCTCACTCCATGGCGGCCTGACCTCACTCATCCATGGCATACTCACCTCACTCCTCCATGTCGGCCTCACCTCACTCCTCCATGTCGGCCTCACCTCACTCCTCCATGTCGGCCTCACCTCACTCATCCATGGCGGCTTCACCTCACACCGCCATGGTAGCCTCACCTCACTACCTCATGGCAGCTTCACCACACTACCTCATGGCAGCTTCACCTCACACCGCCATGGTAGCCTCACCTCACTACCTCATGGCAGCTTCACCTCACACCGCCATGGTAGCCTCACCTCACTACCTCATGGCAGCTTCACCTCACACCGCCATGGCATACTCGCCTCACTCATCCGTGGCGGTCTCACCTCACTCCTCCCTGTCAGCCTCACCTCACCTCACTACTTTATGGCAGCCTCACTTCAATCGTCCATGTCGGTCTTCTCTCCCTCTGTCATCACAGCCTCACCTCACTCATCCAAGACAGCCTCATCTCACTCTTCCACCGCGGTGCACCTCACTCTTCCATATCCGCCACAGCTCCCTCGCCTCACTCTTCCATGGCGGCCCACGGATCCGACTCAGCGTTTTCGGCGGGAGTCAGCCGCTGTGACAGCCCCGGTATATTACTCAGGCGCTGCGAGCCTCTCACGGGAGCGCTGAATTAAAGTCATATTTTACGGCCCTACGCTTCGTTATGTTTTATTAAAAGTTTAGTGGCGGCGGCTCCCCTGCTGCCTCCGTCAGAGCGCCCAGCTTTGATAGCCCCTGTTTGTGATGTGCGCGCGCTTCCTACGCAACCGGAAATTGGCCGTTTAATTGCGTGGGATCAGAGGGTTGGACGGACACCAGTGACCTGATTGTGCACACGTTTCAGTGGTAAATGCATGGAATACTGATACAACCTATTTAGCTTGCTTTTGATAAATTAGGGTTGATAGAGGTTGCAAAGCTTTTCTCACACACATTTTCAAAAGTTACCCAGTCTTCTGGTCAGGCCCGGTTCCAGGAATTTGTATTTGGGTGGGCCAAGGGTGCATTCGGGTGGGCCACTCCGGGCTCGATTTTGTCGCATATATGTCTAGGCAGGCCTGCTTCAGGGCCCTCCTCCTTAGTCTTACAAGGCCCCAGTAAAACGCACTCATTCCCAAATCTCTTTCTAAATGTGATCACTCTCAAAAAGTGTTATTTCCATGTAACGTCCCTTTGATGGGAAGAGGTGGTTTCTGAGGTGGGAGTATCAGCCAAGTGACACTTCTCTGCCTCCCTCTGTGCGAGCCGTCAGGGAGAATCCCTCTTCATTACTACCAGCGCTGGGATGCCTTCTGGTAACCACGCGCTTTACAAAAACGCCTTACATTACATTCCATTACTACCACCACCTGACCACGGACTCTACTGTGAACTCCCTTACAGGCTTGAATATCAACTACTCCTCTCCAGTGCACCTTATCTCACAGCTGACCTTGGGCCCCAGCCCCATATCAGGCACCATTGGGCTCTACTTTCATTTTTCCTGGTAAAAACATTAGTAAAATCACCTTCAAACTTAAAACATAGAATATAGTAGTAAATATAATTAGCACACACTTTAAATTATGTTCCACAGTAGACCTTATGACCCAACTGCTAATTAAATAAACAAAAACAGAAATGCCGGTTTCAGTGCTGATGCGAAAGTCTTTTTTGGCGCCGCACCCGTAACCTCTTTTTCCGTAAATACCTTCACTCCCACCCTCCACCAGTGCCCCATATCTTTCCCTAACTCCCCCCTCCACCCCACAACCTCTTCCTCGGATTCCCTCTCTACCACCCTCCACCAGTGCCCCTCATCTCTCCGTAGCCCCTCCCACTACCTCTTCCTCGGATTCCCTCACTGCCACCCTTCACCAGTGCCCCTCATCGCTCCATAGCCCCTCCCACTACCTCCTCCTCGGATTCCCTCACTGCCACCCTCCAACAGTGCCCCTCATCTCTCCGTAGCCCCTCCCACTACCTCCTCCTCGGATTCCCTCACTGCCACTGTCCAACAGTGCCCCTTATCTTTACGTAGCCCCTCTCTCTTATGCATTTGTTGTATAGAGCTACTCATATTAGTGTAGTGTGTGTCAGTACTTTACACCGCGCACACATTATACAGAGACAATGAATCATATTAGTATGTAAATCAGTCTACAGGGAATGTCACATAAGCCAATGAGGATTACAAGGTGTATGAATCACGTCATTCATACTGGTGGGCAGGATGTTTTAAAAGGGTTAGGTCTGGGGAAACACAACCTTAGGATTTAAAGAGTATTCCATGGGTCAGCTTTACTGATGAAAATGTATATCTGCCCAAACATACTCATTTTAGCAACATTAGAATAATGAAAGACTTGGGAAGTTCTAACTATATCACAAAACAAAAAAGCGAAGTTCTAACTCTACCATTCATGTTTGTATTCTGCTCTTTGAAGACAGATCATTGGGTACTGTCCCATGTTAGGATTGTAACTTCTGAACTGCAAGTAACACAAGGATCTCTGTGACAAAGGCAGTAATGCACTGAGCTATCCAGGGCTTTAAGTGGGCCGGGTCTCACTGGGTCTGAGCACCAGCAGTTTTTTAAGGGGGTCTCGAAACGGGTCTCTATCAAGCTCTGTTTTGAGCCCTGGCACAGATAGTCCGTTTTTTTCCGAACTGCAGTGACAGCAGTCTGCTGTCACTGCAGTCCAGATAAAAGTGCCAGGGCACAAAACAGATTCAGAACAAAACAGAGCCTGATAGAGATCCGTTTTGAGACAGCAGGCACATCGGTGTACCCAGTTCACACTACTCACAAGTGGAGAAGTTACAGCGTGACGTCATGCCAGGTGAGCATTGTAGGGGAAGGGAAATCCTTTAAAGAGAGTCATTTTCTCTCTGGATTGTCCTTCTCCTTTTGGAAACTCAGGAGCAGCAACATTGTTGTGATGTCACCAGTGCTTTAAGTGGAAGGTTTTGCAATATTATATACAAGCCATAGTTGCTGTTATCTTATGCAACTAACAACCATTGACAAAGCCAATAGTCCTGACTTGTAGGTAGGATGTTACTTGTTGCATCATATACCTGGATGCGATGACAGAAACAGCAAAATACAAGTCGGGCCGCACACTGCTAAACACAGATTTTTAACATACTGTTTTTAAGCCACGTCCTCAAATACATTGGCCACGCCCCTTTGAGAGACCCCCCCCCCACTTTTTTCATCCCTCTTAAAGCCCTGTAGTTATCCACATAAAATACAGTTGATCAGCATTTAAAAACTACCAAGATAAATGATTGGTCTCCAGCAGGATCACCAGCGTTATCTGGGCATTCTGTATTATTATTGTTGTCCTGAATTGGCCATGATTAAAACTGTTTAAATGAAGCACACACGAAGTGTGTGTTCTGCTAGGCCTGTGCAGATTTAAAAAAAGAAAAAATGTAGTTACACATTCTCTTACCTACTCCGTTAGTCAAACTTTGCAGGGGTCAGGAAAGGTGAATAGAATTAAACAAACTTCTTTGCTCCTGTGCTGCGTAGAAAAAGAAATATCACAGAAGCAGGACAGTAAGCAAAGGTTACCTTTGTCAAAGAAATTATTTGTTGCCTTTCGCCATGCAGAGAGGAAGGGGTGAAAAAAGTAAACAAAGCCTCGTTAACATATACATGGTCTTGTAAAGACCTGTGAAGTACTCTGATGCGGCTGTGATAATCTCTAAAACTGTCTCTGTGTGTGCGCGCCGGGAAGCTGTCTCGCCCGGGCGCATACACGATGGAGGAGGGTTGAAGCACTTTGATCCCAAAGGCGTTGCACGCCTGCCTTCAAGCCCTGACTGCTAGGGCCAAGGATCCTGTTTGGGTGGGCCAGGCTCATGTTTGGGTGGGCCTGGCCCACCCGGCCCACCCGCTAGAACCGGGCCTGCTTCTGGTTACTGCCCATAGGAACGCAAAGTTTCAGCATGCAGGTTTTCGTGTTCAAATTAGCCTGTTTCAGTTGTGAGAAAAAAAAGATTGGTAGCATCCATCCAGTCTCAAAGTCTTGACGGAAATGGTTTAAGGTTAACTCACAAGCACGTCCATTTTCAGTACGAACTAGAAATCACGAGGAAATAGTGCTAGTTTGTGGTGGAAAAGTGCACTTAATATGGAAATTCTGGCTCATTCCAATTCCTGGGGTGCACGTCTCGCTCAATTTTTGTTTTTCACATTACACATCATTTTCTTACACGTAAGTCTCGGAGCTGAAAATGCCATGGGGGGATTTGGGAAACTGGATGTGTGCCACAGCTGCATGTGCTGTGCTACCAACGTCCCCCAAGTGACTTTAAAAACTGTCTTGAAAACGCACAGAGCTGGTATTTTGTGTGACATTTGTATGTGCAATTTTCGAAAGACGGCTGCCGAGTATCATTTGCTTAACAAGCTTAATTTTCACAAAAACTGCACTTAACACGAAAGAAAAGTGACATGATTTTGCTCAATTTTCGTTTCCTTTTTTTGAAACCTCAGTGTCCTTTCAAGTTTGCGGTGAGCAGAGAGCTGTCAGTGGGATGCAGTGTTGTGTTGTTTCATTAACCCAGCCGGCCTTCATCCCAGTGTGCAGTATCAACAGAGCATAGAAACAAGCATGCAATCCTTGACTCCACAGGGAGCAGTGGAGAGACTTCAATGCCGGCTTCACAAGCTCTAATTTCTGCAGAATGAGACAGCGTTGGTTTGCCTGTTTTTTCACCATTTGCAATCTTTCAAAAAGATTCTTGAGAAGGTCTGTGTAGATGATGATGTAAATGTGCTGGATTTGTAGAGTGCACGGCTGCCCGTGAGCGTCCCGGCGCTTGCTTAGGGAACCCGTCTTGGTATTCCCCTGTGAGAAACCCCGGCAGGGTGTCCACAAGGTGAAAGCCAGGCATCCCGCCGCGAGGGGCCGTAGTGGAGATTAAGCAAGCTATTGCCCAGAGTCGCAGAGTGTGACCCCGTGGGTTGAGTAGGCGCCAGAGCGAGAATTGTCGAGTCTGTGGAATTTTTGAGCCCGAGACCCGCCGAGGCATTGAACCCTGGTCCACGGTCGATCTCAGCTTCCGGGTCTGCCGCCTCTAACCACTGAGCCACGCTTCTCCACCTCATGATGCAGTAATCAATGTGGATTTAACCCAGATATCTTGACTGGGGGAATGTTTGATTTGTTCTGCATTCCATCCATAATTTGTCTATCTTTTGCTTTCTCGGCGTAAGTGCGCTGGGTGTGCCCAGGTGTGAGTTTCGGGCTCACTGCACCACTGGATTCAAGCTAGCCTGGCTGATGAAGGGTAACATACCCTGAAACCGGTCCCAGGATGCTTATTTCTGATCAAGGGAGGACCTGGCTGGCAGTTTGGGCTGGACTGTTCTCATGAGACACAGGGTCAAGACTGATTTGCATATGGCCAGTTCTAAACTGGGGTGGCATGGTGAGCAAAAGAACAATTGATTTATCCCAGATCTCTTGACTGGGGGTGAATGATTTGTTCTGCATACCATCCAACATTTGTGTGTTTTTGCTAGATGCCGTAATCAAGGCCTGCCATCATGAAGCTGGTGGTGGGCTCACCCAACTGTTGAATTTGGAGGAGAGGCATTTCCAAAAGAATAGAAAACTGATGAAAATGGGTATCACTAACCACTGATTTCACATGGGGAGCAAAGGTGAGACAGACACCTAAAGGATGCTCCGATTTGATCCACTTCTGAGAAATGATTGGGGAAGAAGTTCGCCGCATGAACAGGCCTCCATATGTTAGTCTGCTTTGTGGATGTTTGTGATGCCTGTTAGTAGAGTTATGCACCTCAAACAACTCCCCAACTCTATGAAGTTGACAAGTTTGTCAGCTTAGCCAATTGGATGGAGGCATAGAGTTTTCCAGGAAAAATCTTTCTTTTCTTCATGGAGGGTACCCTTCAATTATTAGGAATAGCTTGAATTTACAAACCGTTTTAAAAGAATGTCCCCTTTAACTTCCTTATTTATGCTGGTAAAGTTGTGAGAAAAACTGCCGAAGACAGTAAAATTGAAGCCACATTCTTTGAATATTCCTACTTTAAACATATTTTTGCCAGAAATTATAGGTATTGGTTTATTTAATGTCCACAGGATAAATGCATCATTTTTACACACATCTGCATCTAGAAGATATTTAGTATCAGGCAGTTAGAGAGTAGAGAGGCTTTGTAAAGAATAAAAAAACGCTTCTTACCGGAAGTGAGAAAGATATTGCAATTCATTTAGGAGTTCTGTGGCCTTAACACGGGGCTTAGAAGTCTGACATGTCCTTGTACTGCTAGTTTCGAGTTAGGTGTATTAATCTCTACAGCCCCTGTTTTGATCGTTTCTAGTTATTAATAATAAAGCCTGGTGTCCCGGTCCAACTAGTTCCCGGGCAAGGCCCTTAAGAGGGAGCAGTACTGATCTCTGTGGCCCTATAACTTGGCCATTCCAACATGGCACTTGCACAGAGAGGCCGCGCTCGGCGTCAGTGGTGTGCCCAGCGCTGCTCTCTGTGGGGCCGGTGAAAGTGGCGGTAAATCAGGCCTGTGAATGGCCGCGGCTTTGTAAAGCAGTGTGTGTTAATCTTATTAGCAGCTTGACAGGACGGAGCACCTATGGGGTCATTAATCACAGAAGAAGGAGCCGGGGCGAAGGGGGTGTCAGCTGGAAAATTAGCCCGGTACCACAGCGTGATCAGAGGAGACAACAGCAGGGAGGAGGGACCGGGCAAAGCACAGGAGAGGCTGGAGCCAACCTAGGCGACTGGAGGGAAGGGCCCCGGTTGCCGGCTGCGCCTCCCGCTGCTGCCGCAGAAGAACCAGCGTGAAACAGGAGCTGGCTACAACCCTCCTAACAATAACATCCGCGCCATGGTGATGCGGCCAATAACCATTAGCGCCATGGTGATGCGGACAATAACCATCTGCGCCATGGTGATGTGGCCAATAACCATCAACTCCATGGTGATGCGGTCAATAACCATCTGCACCATGGTGATGCGGTCAATAACCATCCGCGCCATGGTGATGCGGCCAATAACCATCAGCTCCATGGTGATGCCTCCAATAACCATCAGCTCTGTGGTGACGCGGTCAATAACCATCCGCGCCATGGTGATGCGGCCAATAACCATCAGCTCCATGGTGATGCGGTCAATAACCATCCGCACCATGGTGATGCAGCCAATAACCATTAGCTCCATGGTGACGCGATCAATAACCATCCGCGCCATGGTGATGCGGCCAATAACCATTAGCTCCATGGTGACGTGATCAATAACCATCCGCGCCATCGTGATGCGACCAATAACCATCCGCGCCATGGTGATGCTGCTAATAACCATCTCCGCCATGGTGATGAAGCCAATAACCATCCCCGCCATGGTGATGCGGACGGTACTAACTGTAACCATCCGCGGTGCTGATGGTGCACGATATCACCAGCAAAATTAACCTTGAGGCGGTCCTCATCTTTAGCCATTATGACGCTCTAAAGGACAAAAAGTGCAGGTGGATTGAGGTGCGTTAGCAGCGCGTTGTGTGGTTGCACGGCTTTAATGGCAGTGGGTGCTACAGGATGTATTGTATTGCAGCATTTATATTGTGCTTACTCATTTGTGGGGCACTGAATTGTTTGCCAACATGAGTCGCATGCTATACCATGTAGGGTGTGACGTTGGATGGATGTTTTTGATCCTATGTGGGAACTGTTTCCATGTCATGCGTGATGACCACCAAGTTGTGGGTATCATGCTATGGGACACCGCACATAGCAGTGTGTTGAATGATGAAGTGTAAGAGACAGGCATGCATTTTTTTGGTTTTCCATGTGCTACTAGTTTCGGACAGCTCTGCCAGTCCCTTTATGGTATTTCATATGATATAGTCTGCTTAGCTGGTTACTGCACTTCACTGGGTTATCCATTTTGAGATTTTGTGCATGGTTGTGGTTATAAGCTGGCATGGTTGGGGGGATAAACAACTGGAGAGAACTGTTGGGATGGGCATTTTTATCAATATCCCATATCTCAGTGTGTATGTGAGATGTAACGAAGCCGTCAGATTGAATAGATACTTGGGACCTAAAGTGAATGGACTATATTGAAGTCCTCCCATATTGTCCAGCAATGTGTGACAGATCTCCTCAATTATTCCATGCATCCTCATTTGTGGTGTTTGGTTTTTTGACTTTCCATAGCTGATAATGGACAACCCTCAATGTAGATATGTACTATGTTAATTTAATAAGTGTAAGTTAAAATTTCTTGCTGCGCATTATAGCGTTTTGTATTATTGTGTGACATAACAGCTATATATCAAAGTACATAAATAATGACATGGCAAACAATAGGTCATCCCTTTTTGCTTACCTACATAATGAAAGCAGTTTGCTGGTTGAGTTGTTTGCAGTTTGTGGGTTGTAAGGTAAAGATTGAGCTTGAAGTTGCGACTTTTGTCTGGGCTCTGCTGCCTGGATGCAGGTGGTTCAGTAATTAGGAAATAGCCATGTTTTCAACTGTATTCAGAAGTGTGTATGCTTCTAAGTGCTTCTAATGCAGGCTGGTAGTGGGTTCCAGAGTTTGGTGGCCTGTACTGAGAAAGCAGTGCCTCCTATGGGTCTTTTACGATAAGGTGGTAAGATAAGTGATGCAAGCCTGGAGTGCACTGTTCTGTTTGGATTCTATTGCTTGAATTTAACCTGTAGGTGTTGTGGTCCTTTTCCTTGGGAGGCTCTGTAGATAATTCAGAGTGCCTTGAACAGGGGCGGCTCCTCCATTATGGCAGAGGAGCATCGAACCACCAGGTGGCATCAAAGTTAAAAATATGAAAAAATAAATTGACAATAAGTCAGTCAGTCAAAATACTTTATTGCGATAACTTAATATCATACAAAGACAATGGCAAATATATAAAACAAAAATACAAACAACACATACATTAGAAACAGTTAAAAACAATTTAAGATTAACGGCTTAGGTAAAGATTTAAAAATGCTAAGGAGGTCCCCAGCAAAATAATTAGAACTGGCAACTACTAACCCTGTTACAGTGCTTTCTAAAAATGCTGACCCAAGAGGTCACCAGCAAACAGACTAACTAGAGTGTTGGTCTATACTACAAAGGGAGGTAGACACATTTTTAAGTCTGATGTTCCTGCTTCTAATAGCTCTCACCAGGAAACTAGCCACGTAAAACATAATCCTGGGAGTTTGTAACATTTGTAAATAAATAAGAGCAGGTCTAACTAAAATAAATCCTGCTTCCTTGAGTATAGGTACAAGAAACAATTTCCGAGCTTCATTATAGTGGCTACAAAACATTATAAAATGCATAGTACTTTGCTCAGAAAAATGGTCGCAGGAACAGGGTGGTGCCTTTTCAGGGGTACTCCAAACGGGATAAAAGCCCAAGCTAAAATGTATCAAATTAAATCGAAAACGAGTTAAAATAAACCTGTGGTAAGGATGGGTCACCACGTTAAGGTAACTGTCAGGACCATTGGGTATAGCCAGCAATACACTGGCCCTGACACAGGGTTTCTTCAGCTCAATTTCTTCCCTCTCCAGGGATAGGAGCTCCTTCATTCCAACTTTGGTGTAAACAATATCTTTAGATGTTACGGAGTCAATAACAGTGTAAAGTTCAGGCCTCCCCAACCTCAAAAAACTTTCCTTAATGTACATCAACCACCTGATCCTATGTACATTATCTAGGGTCAAACAGTCCCTCATTATGGTATGATTAAGAGGAATTTCTGTGTTAAGCCACATCCTCAGCCAGGCAACTAAAGGTGCTATTCTAATCAGGTCTGAGATGTAGCCTTCCCCCAGTTCCATGTGGACGGTATAGGACGGGGTTGACTGAGGGACACCCAAAACAGATCTAAAAAATTTGTTTTCCATTGTCTGTATGGGTTCCACTCCCCTATGTCCCCACAATGAACCACCATATGATGCAACTGAAATGCATTTAGCCTTATATATTTTACTGACAGCTGCAAATGGCCTACCCCCCAGTTTTTTTAGAAAACCCATGGAGGGCAGCAGATGTCCTGGCCAGCATGGATGCTCTGCTTTTAACATGAGGACCCCAGCTACCTTTATCGTCAAAGGTGAGCCCCAGGTAGGGAAAGGAGGAGACGCGTGCGAGCTTTTCCTGCCCACAAAGAAAGGTTTTATGAAAAGGTCTCCTAGAGGCCCTGCCCATGAGCATAACCTGCGATTTTTTCGCGTTTATTTTCAGGTCAAGTGAGCCCATAAAGGATTCAAAGGCATCCAGGAGTCGTTGAAGCCCCACCCCAGTACGCGCAAGAAGAACCGCGTCATCCGCGTAAAGGAGAACTGGTATCCCTTGCTCTCCTGCACGTGGAATGTCGCTTGTAACGCCCCTGAGGGCAGGCTCCGGCGCGTTCACATAAAGCGTAAACAACAGTGGTGCCAGAATACAACCCTGTCTGACTCCCTTTTCAGACGCAAAAACATCTGTACACCTTCCATTCGAGGATACTCTAATTTTAGCAGTAAGGCCAGAGTGTAAGTCAGCCAATAAATTAACTATTGATCTATCCAGGCCCATGTCAAGTAATTTTAACCAGAGCTTGGTTCTGTTGACCATATCAAACGCAGAGGAGAGGTCCATGAACCCAAGGTACATGGACCCATCCTTAGCCCTGGTATATTTCTCGATCAGCAGGTGGAGATTAAGGCACTGATCCAGGGTACTTCTTTTAGGTCTGAACCCATATTGCACATTACTCAAGATATTATTCTCAGTGGCCCATTCGTTCAACTTGACTAATATGACTCTCCCTAGAATCTTAACTGAGGAATCAATCAGTGAAATTGGTCTATAACATGCAGGATCCTGCCTATTTCCTTTTTTAAAAACAGGAATAATTATTGATGTTTTCCATGACTTGGGGATATTATCACGGTTTAAGGCATTAAAGACCCTGCAGAGCAATCTTGACCAGAAGTTAGGGAAGCATTTAAAGGCCTCAGCAGGGACACCATCTGGTCCCGGTGCCTTTTTTTTCAGAGTACAATCTATTGCAGATAATACTTCACTGACTTCAAAGTGCAAATGGTTCCCTAATGGAATAATATTCACATCCTGTTCCCTGGTTTCAGCGTTATTATGGACTGAATAGATGTCTCTGAAGTGTTTAATCCAACCCTCATCAGGGATATTAGTTTCTAGAGGGGAGTTATCCTCCCCTGTGAGTAAGGGTTGGTTGACAATCCTCCAGAATTCTCCACAATTTTTTAATATGGCTGGATCAGTAAGTTGTGTCCAGGCTTCATCTTTAAGCTGTTTTTTCCTTACTGCAATGGCCTTTTTGTATAGTGCTCTACTATTACTGATGAGGTCACGATCTTTCGGAACAGTTTTTAAAGCATTGAGCAATGCAGAATGTGCTTTTGAGCAACTGTGATCGAACCATCTTTTAAGAGGTTTCGGCTTGGGTTTACTAGTCACAGAAAGCCTGCCGTTTATCTTGCTACATATGCTGCTAAATGCAAGGATCACTTCCCCATCATTAGAGTCACTGGATAAACACACTCCGACCTCCTCCTCAGCCTCTAAAAGAACTTCTTGAACAAAGGGTTCTGGGATTATACTATCCCATTTCAATCTCCTTCCCTGATCCTTAACTTTAAGCTTTCTTTCTTCATAACAAGGACCATGGTTTCGCCCTAGAAGTTCAGACACTACTAGGTCCATGGAAACTGGGTTATGATCACTAAAAGCGGAAACCACAGTTCTATACATTAAAACCTTGGATAAAAAACATGCAGAAATAAAAATATAATCAATAATAGAGTCATTGTCTGAGCCCTTGAAAGTAGGGGCCCTAATCCCCCCCTCCCCACAACTGGATTCGTATAAGTTCCATCTTGCGAGGAAGTTCTCTAAACAACCCCCCTGTTTGTTATGTTCAAGATGGACCAGTGCACAATTTGGAGGGGATTCTGAGTCATCGCAAACACACATAAGTGAACAAGGGTGTATATTAAAATCCCCCAGAAAGATGATTTCAAATGCATTAACATCTTCACTATAGACTGACAGAAAGTAATCCAATCTACCTAGACTATATGATGTACAGTCAGCAGCATTGGAATTATAAAAATTAATAAACAAAATATTGGGAGATTCCACACGAGACAATTCAACGATAAGGCATTGCTCAGATCCTGAGTCACATTTCTTAAGGCTACCTTTGATGTCTAGTTTGAAGAGGCTTAACAGTCCTCCCTTCGCTCTTCCTGCTGTGCTAGCCACAGCAGGAATACAAAAATAACTGTAGCCATCAAGAGAAAAACTATTATTTGTTTCCCAAGTTTCTTGCAAAGCAATTATATCATACTTAATTATAAAAGTCAACCAAGTTGCATTACCTACTTTAGTCTTTATGCCTGCTATATTCCAAGTAAGCATACTGAGTACTGGCACATTATTCTCTGTCTGACTAGAATGTTCTGACAAGAGTCAGTCATTATGATCCAAAAAGGATAAGGGTGCAAATCGATTAGACAAGAAGAGGGGTTGAGCAAAAGGATTCTGATGTGCTAAGGGAGCGGATTGATTTACAATATTCCGATGTTGTTCACGGCCCCATCTATAGTTTAAATCAGAATTGGTATCCCATCCAAAGGCTGGTGTTTTAGGGTAGGTGACGTTCTGCTGCTCACCATAAAAGAACTTCAAAGTTAATGGTACAACAGAACCCTGCCTGCGTTGGGGTGGGAGTAGATTAATGAGGATGTTAGGCAACACGCCTGAGTGTGAGAAGCTTACTGCCACGCAATCCCCCTTAAATTTTTTGGGGCGATTACCTAGCCATGGGACCCTTTTAGTAGTTTTAATTTCTTGAGCCAGCAGTTGACCCCCCCCCCCTGAGGCTAACCTCATATTAGTTGTAAGCCACTGCAAGGCTTTATTAGACAAGGAGGAGGGGGATTCTTCAGCACCGGCTTCTAAGGGTGGTACATTTGCCAGTACTAAAACAACTGGGGAGGCTTCAACTATAAATTGAAGAGGGTCATCTAACTGAGCATGTGCAGGAGGTATCTCAACCGTCAACAGACCGTCCCCTCTATTAGTATTGGGACCATTAGTTTTTGGATCAGGAAGCTGAGGTGGTGGATTATTTAATACGTCATCTGTATTCTCCCCCTCCTGATCATCAACTTCTCTACTATTATTGTCCAGGTTTGATACCAACATCGTGACATTATCAACACCCTCTGTTAGTTTATTCAACTGCCCTCCCAGCTTTTTAACTTCAGATTGTAATTTATCAATTTTAGAGAGTAATGGTTTAACAATGGATTTGATTTTACTATCTATTAAGTCAGCGATTCTATCAAACAAGTCCTCATCATGGCTGACATTAGTCTTAACACTTCCCCCTTCAACTTCCTTGAGGTTTGCTTTTGGGGTGCTTACCCTCTTCCTCCTGGCCCCAGATCTTAGTCCCCCCCGTCTCGGTGGGTTTTTGATTTTCACAGAGTCTAATCGAGAAGTTTGTTCAGTGATAGAAATATCTTCATCTGTGGGGTCAGCACGAATTTCCTGATCCACATCACTGTCAGATTTATTTCCAGGCTCCACGATAAGGACCTCGGGACCAGACAACATATTATCATTTAGGGAGCCGGATTCCTGCATGGTGGGACAATTGGAACAGGCATCAGGGAAAGTCTGCAGGGACACTAAGTCCTCAGGTGAGGGGGATGAAGATGGGGACAAACAGTGTAAGTCAGGTGACTGACTCAATCCCAGCGATTCTCTCCTCTGTAGATTGATTTTTTTCACTGTTTGCACCAAGTAGTTTTCCATTGTGTTGGCTGGTGGTGCGGATCCCTTTTTAGGCATACTAATAATTGTAACAAAGAGCTTAAACTCCTCAAACCACAGGGAAATATGTATCACAAACAATACAGTCTTACTTGGACGGTAGGATGCCTCACGAACCTTGCGCAGGGTTTCTGGCCCTGCCCTGCCTCCTCGTGCCGATGAGGGCCGTAGAGGGCCCGCCCTTTGCCCGGGCTTCACCCCGGGCGCTCCCGCGCGCGTCTCGCGGGGCGATAGGGGGTGTCAGGCTTTATCCGGCGCCTCCGGCGCTCTCTGTGCGTCACGGGCGCGCTGCTGGCAGAGGGAGTTCTGGGGAGTGTGGTCCGCTCTCTCGTCCCGCCTCCCGGCGTGTGCTGCTCCCGCCGTTCCCCTCACGGCAATGCCCGTTGGCAATCTAGTCAGGTAAGTAACGTGGTAAGTAGCGTGGTGTTCCCCCACTGGGCTCCCGGGGGGTCAGGCTTTATCCGGCGCCTCCGGCGCTCTCTGCGCGTCACGGGCGCGCTGCTGGCAGAGGGAGTTCTGGGGAGTGTGGTCCGCTCTCTCGTCCCGCCTCCCGGCGTGTGCTGCTCCCGCCGTTCCCCTCACGGCAATGCCTGTTGGCAGTCTAGTCAGGCAAGTAGCGTGGTAAGTAGCGTGGTGTTCCCCCACTGGGCTCCCGGGGGGTCAGGCTTTATCCGGCGCCTCCGGCGCTCTCTGCGCGTCACGGGCGCGCTGCTGGCAGAGGGAGTTCTGGGGAGTGTGGTCCGCTCTCTCGTCCCGCCTCCCGGCGTGTGCTGCTCCCGCCGTTCCCCTCACGGCAATGCCCGTTGGCAATCTAGTCAGGTAAGTAGCGTGGTAAGTAGCGTGGTGTTCCCCCAATAAGTCAATTTTATTATAATTGTTTATCTTTTTACCATCAGACGCACCGCGTCATAGGGCAGGACGGGGCCATGCACTGTACGTGGAGGGAGGGAGGAAGGGTGATGGGCACATGACTGTTTGGCCGGTCGACTAAGGCCGGCCAAACTGTCATGTGCTTTTAGGGCCTTGTTTGTGAAGGTTTGCAACACTTTTATGCCTCCGTTACATCACTTTTTGTGACACAGCGGCAGCATAAATAATGCGCCATATTTACAAAGTAATGTAGCTAAGCAGATGCGTCACTTTGTGAATGCCTGCGCTACATTATACCTGTGTCAGGTATAATGTATGCAGGGTGGACGTTCAAAATGTCAAAATGACTCGTAGAAGTGGCGTAGTGAAATCTATCCTATTTCACTGCAACACTTCTAGGACGCTACTGCATCACAACCTTACGCCTGCCTCACATTAGGTGTAAGGGGGACGCAGTGCTGGAATTGCGACATGCTTACGACACAACTCCAGCAATGCGTGGGTTTTGCCCCAACAGATACATCAGAATTTCTAACATATTTGTCATTCCTTGTGAAATGGTGCACCATACAATAAATACAGCATATACATTGTGTCGTCGCACGGAGGGTGCACTGAAAAGTGTTGCATCATTCTTTCACGCAGCGATGCAACACTTTTCATAAGTGAGGCCCTTAGCATTTCTCCACCTGGCTGTGTTGTACATCCAGCAGCCAGGTGGAGAAAAGCCACAGGCTCCTGGGCACTGTCTGAGTGGCAAAGCAGATCACTCAGACCAATCCCAGTGCTACTCGCATGCTGGGCATAGCATGCCCAACATGAGAGCAGCGCTGAGATTGGCATCTGGGAACCTGCACCGTCTGCGCCAGCTAGGACCAGCATCGGGAGAGGAGGAATGCAGTGACCACAGAGGCAGGTAAGCAAAGTTTTATATATTTTTTTGTGCTTATTTTTGTATTATTCCCCACTTTCCCTCTCCCTCCCCCCACTTCTTCTGATCCGGAGCAGCTGACCCAGGCCTTGAACATTGTTTTCTAGCTATAGGGAACATGCGTTCTGTTGGGTGACAAAGGAGAAGAAGCCTTGCAGCAGCATTTTGGATGAGTTGTATTTTGTTTATAATGAATGCAGGTGCGCCGAGGTGTAGGCTGTTGGCATAGTCAAACTATGAGCACAAGGATAGCTTGCAGTTTATGTTGATATGCAAGGTATCTTAAGATGCAAAGTAGTGTTTTATATGTGTAGCAGGTTCTTTTTGTGACATTGTTAGCATAAGGCATCAAGGATAAGTCTATGGGCCTGGGGCCTGCTGCTATCAGTCTATGGTGTGACTACTGATACCCACGACTGCACAGAGGGTGAACTCTGGAGGCGCACAGAACAGCTGAGTGAGGCAGATCCTTTAAAGCGATTAGATTTGAGGTGATGCTTCAAACATGTCATGTTCTCCCTGCTGGTGGTGCTGACAATGAGCTGCTCAGTGGAATGAGCAACTCCTTGCTGCCTTAGGATTAGGAGGCAGGTTACATGCAGAATCGTAGCTTCAGGTTAGAGGTGTTTAGGGTGTGCCCCCCACTCCATCTTGGCTGCTGCATCACTCTTGCTCCTGTCTTCTCCTTGATTTCCCTCTTTTTGAGTGCCTTCTGATTTTTCCCTTGTTTTCACTCCTTACTCCCTGCATTTCCCCCTGTTTTTGAGTGCCTTTTTCCTTGCTACCCCTTTGTTTTCATTGTTTACTTCTTGTGTTTTCCTCTGTTTCGAGTGCCTTCTCCTTGCTTTACCCTTGTTTTCATTAAAAATGGGAAAAAAAAGCATTTTACAACTCCAGCGCCTTGAGACCCTCACTGGTAATTTGCTGCACTTTATAAATCCTTGATTGGTTGATTGATTAAATCCATGGTTGTTCCAAGGTTTCTAATTTCTCTTGATGTTGTATTTCTAGTCCGGGAGTTAAGCTCACCCATCGCAGCCTCTGCAGTGCAGTGGGGAGGCCCCAGCCCTCCATGGTGCCCCAATCCTTCAAGCAGGCCCTCTGTTAAGCCAAAGGCCAATGAATATTTCTAAGAAATAGGAAACTCAGGGGCCCATCATCACATTCTGCATGGGGGGAAGTGTCATTTTGTGTTACTCGACTAATTTATAGTATTAGATTAGGATGTGGTTTTACCGGTCAGGGCTGGCATTAGGGTGGTATGACCGCTGCAGCGGCACTGGGTGCTGAACTGGAGGGGGGCACTGACCTCAGGTGGGGCACTGCATTCAGCATAATTTAAGATTAACACCTTCGGTGCTGATGACGGCTCCCGGTCGTCATCAGTTACGGTGGGCGTGTGCTGATGACGGCCGGGAGCCGTCATGACCACGCCCACCATCGGAATGTGCCGCACAGGCGCAGAATTCCGACCGCAGCCAGGGGGTTAAAAAGTGCCTGCTATCAACTTTCTTGGGCATCCAGCTTACAGGCAGCAATAAAAATGTCAAGATAGCTCTTGTGATTAATGTTCCTGCTAGAGAGAGAGATCACTTGGCTAGTGGTAATTTTGAATCCATATTAAGTAGTGCAGAGGGTTAATATGCCTGCTGCAAAGAATAGATCTGAATTTTATGTGGCTAGCTGAGTGGATTAGTAAAGCCAGACTTTACCAGTGCTTTAAAACAATTGAAATGTATGTGACAACAGGGCTATGGAGAGATCAGGGGAACTTTGCTGGGTGCTAGTGAGGGAATCTGAAGATGTGGTCATGGGGGGCTAACAAGTTTGTTGCACCGGGCGCCACGAGAGCTAAAGCCGGCCCTGTCACCGGCCACAGCTGACTATTTAGAAGCTGGGCAACCAGGTTCTAGACCCTGCATCACTCAATATTTGTTGATTCTAGGAAAATCTTCTCCTCGTGCATAAAAAATGAGCCCGTTCTAGGCAATGTAACTGATGCTCATGTAAAGTGCTCCAGTGCCCTTGGCCTGGTTTGGCACTATGAAAAATGCAAAAATTAATCGCAGCTTGATGGAAATTCCATGTGGAAACTTGGAAATGTTTAGGCAAGTGAAATCGACAAAGCCCTACACTTTCCTCCTTCCTACTTTCAGTCTCATGCTCAGAATAGGAGTAGCACTGAGACTTGCATGGGATGATTAGGGTTTTCAGAAGATTTGATTAGTGGAGGATGGTACAGCCAGCTCATGATTATGCTGGTTAAAGATGGCTCTGTTCTCGCAGCCACAATCATTCATCACCCATTTGGTCCTTGCCAAGACAGTTATCAGTCAATAGTGTCCCTGATTTTCATTCTAGCCGCGAAAGCCAGTAATGTGGCAGTGGGTATATATTAGGAGAGGCCAGGAAAGTTCATGCCTTTATTTCCCATTACTTTTGTGTAGGGCAGTTATGTCCTGGAGCAGGGTTGGATTGGGATTAAAAATCAGCCCGGGGAACACAAAAGAAAAGTGGTCCACATTTGCATATTGCCTTTCGCAAAAGACTACTATGGCGACGTTTCGTAAAAAGAAGTGGGGTGGGCCTCTGACAGAGGCATGTTTTTTAACATTATTTAGATTTTTAAAAATGCACGGATTAGTTCACACTGGTGAAACACACCTGAAAACATGTGAGGCCACTTCTGCTCAGGCCCTGAGCCCCTGCTCAATCTGCATACATTAATGGGACGGCCCAGCGAGAGATAAGGAGTGCAAAAAAGGGAAGGAATGGACGCCCATCTGCCTCCATCAAGGCCACTCAGACACCCACTGGGCTGCGGGCGGCGTCGGACCAACACCAACACTGCCCAAATCACCCCCTCCAGGTTGCCCAAAAAAGCAGCCCAAAGCTGGAACTCAGATACCCGCCCCTCGGCCATTGCCCGAGTGCCCACTTTACCAATCCGACCCTGTCCTGGAGCATTTGTGAAAGAGGTCAGCCATACTACTGTCTGCATAAGACGTATGCATTTTACACATGTCTTTTAATAATGTAACCTGATGATGTGTTGTTATCTTGTATAGTGTGATGAGGTACAAAGTCTTGTTATGTGATATTATGTTATGTGCTATTACTGTATGTGATGTGTAATGGTATGAGGTTATCATAACTTGTATGGAGCCCTTCCACCATTTGTATGCTCCTGTAATGCTTTCAGAGTCCGACTCCCTTTTTGTTAATTATGGAGTGCTCCATTGCTGCATACAGTTGAGGAATTTTGGTGTCCTGGGAGGGTGGAGTAGCATGATGACAAGGTATGGGCAGTGCTTAATTTGAACCGGTGGTTGCCAGTGGAAACCACCTGCACTCATTTCTGGGGACCAGCACTTATTTTTTCCACATTCTGACATTTATGAGAGCAAAAGAGGGAAAACACACAAAACGGAAAGATGGATTTAGAGGAAGACTGAAAACCGACACAAAAGGAGACAGCAGGAACCTGCAAGAGGTGAATAAACGGACAGGGAGTGCCTGGTAGTGGATTAAAGAGGCTTGAGGTGGATTTAGAACTACACAAGGCAAGCCAGAATTTAATTACACAGTCCATGTCTATTGAGTAGAGCCCTGGGCACCTGCACTAATACTTTTACAAATTAAGCACTGGTGCATGGTGCGGAAGATAGGTCACGCAATATTCCGAAGGGGTTGGTGTTAGGTTTTCTCACTCCTGAAGAGGTCTGTACCCAAGTGGCTATTGCAACAAGGTTTTTAGTGTCAGTGAGCAATGGTCGCACAGCCAATAATAGAAGCACAAAATTATATGTCTCGAACAGAAAATGTATTGGTGGTGCAACTGGGCGAATGGAAAACCTTAATAACCACTCATAAGTTCGACCATCAAGCTGGTGAAACCCTCAGATTCAAGAAAGAAAACCCTATGCACACACATCTAAAATCAGATAAATCTTATATCGTAGGATATGTACTGAAAAACACAAGTAAGGTTGCAGAGAGACAATAAATCTTTGTGTAGAATGAAAGTCTTCAGTTCTTTAATTTCTCAGACATTAAACAGCAGCCAGCCGACACGTGTTTCATCGCTTGCGCGAATCTTCAGGGCTCAAACACTACTGTATATACTTTGAAGGTCGCTCTGCCGGTGATATTTCCGACCCGGAGGGTCAACACTAGGAACCCGGCGACCAGGAAGCTCGATTGATGCAGCGCACATCGCGTTATTAATTACAATATTTCAAACGACATTTTCGAAATAATATGTCCATTTGACGATTGTCGCACCAAGACTCACGAACTTGGATGGTAGGTTTGGGTTATCCGCTCAACCACCCTCTTTTTAAATATCTCAGAGCTCCTGGAATTCCTGTCTGATTTTACACAAGTACACAGTTACCCTCTCAACTCCTGTGTTCTTATCCGAATTGGTCAAGGGCCCTCCGGGTCGGAAATATCACCGATATAAGATTTATCTGATTTTAGATGTGTGTGCATTGGGTTTTCTTTCTTGTACCCAAGTGGCTGCCTTTAAGAAATCATTCCATTGCAAGGGCCTTGCCCTTTAAATGAGTAGCCTCGCGCCTTGTCCCAGACTGCAGGTCCTGCCAATCACACATACACAACCAACATTTATTTGTTCAACGTGCCTGCAGACACCAATGTGTAATGCGCTTCTTTTCTCACAGCACGAATTAAATTCCTGCTCAAGTTTGACCATTTATCCTGCGTTTAATAGCATTATACCAACGTGCAGTGAGATTATTTTTTCTTAAATTAGACCCTCGGTGCAGGAAACATGAACTGCGATTGCAATCAGCCATGGGCTGTGTGGGGAAATTGAAAAATCGATTGCATGAGGGATGGGGCCTGCTCTGAGCTCGACCACGAGGCCGGTGGGCTGCGTCGCACCGACCACTTCATGAATGTGTTATAGATTAGCACGGGTTTACACCGGTGATTGGGAATGTATACCTGGGTGATGGGCCAGCGCTGTGCGTGGCAAGGTAGGGGATCTGAGGACTCACAACAAGGAGAGAAAAAACCCCAGGGTCATCCCCCCTAAACATGACAACAAGCAGAAAACCAGAGAAGACAGCAACCAAATATAATCTCATCAGTGAAAGCTCCCATAATATAAATGGAGATAGTTACACAATGTATCTTTTTTGATTCAGTGCAAGGATTTCAAACATGCTACAAAATAAACCAGTAGATTCACTATAGGACGGCGTGAAAGAAAACTGTGTGAGATACTTCACGAGAGCATCAGACCGAAGGGTCCAATGAGCCCTCGTGAACCCCTCCCATATCTCTCATCCTCGGTGTGTCCCGTACTAACAGCAATTTGAACGCGGGCTTTACCACGCACTACCGTTCCCACGTATCAGTTACCACAAAAATGCCTTTATCATTCACGGTCTTTACCATGCATTTCACTTTTTTACTGCGAATATACCTTTAACGCGAATGCCATTACTATGAAAATTTACGGTTTATGTCAATATATATATATATATATATATACATATCTCCTTATTTTCACGAGAAAAAAAAGACCAGCCGCGGCTCAATTCCTTCACCATGTTATTTTATTTCATAAGCAGCATTTAAACACCCTTTAAATGCTGCTTATGAAATAAAATAACACGCTGAAGGAATTGAGCTGTGGCTGGTCTTCTTTTTTGGGGAAATAAGGTGACGGTGGTAATATTGTGGAGTACGCTATCCCGCCATGGGTTTGCCATCACAGGAGGCGGGAGATCCAGGGACAAAGGTGACGGATATATATATATAGGCAACGGCAACTACGTAGATTAGAGTCAAGACACATTATTGACAATCAAACGAAAAGACCGGGAGGGTGATGGTGAAGAGATGGCTGTGCATCTAGAACATCTGTTTAACCATGAATATGTGTACACCTGCTGTATGTGAACCTAAACTTACTGCTATTAATTAATAATGTGAGAATGCTGTGGTGCTCATGAAATGTGGCTTGTTATGTACTATCCAGATTGGGTAGAGTGACAACATGGAGAACAAAAGCCCATCCAGGGCAAGATTTCTTTAGGATTTATATATTGGGGTAGGTGCATGCAACACTTTAAACAAAAACACATCCAGGGCAAAATGTGGTTGTTGCTGTTGTTAATGTGATCCCATAAAATGTAAAGGTCCTATGTTGACACCTTAGACTGAAGTAAGTCGGTGTCCTTTCTTTTTGTTTAGCAGTTAATGTGTATTTAAGTCTGCTTTATGTCGGCCACTATTGACAAAGGCGGCAGCCGAAACGCGTCTGGTCGTATGAAAAGAAGCCCCAATAAAATCTGGGAAATCTACGTTCCTGTGAGTGCTGGTGCTGTTTGTTGTACCTTGAGCCTTGGATTTTGAATCCGCGTGGCTTCCGTCACCGCGCTACAAAAGGGGAGAGCAAGACGGACACTGAGCGCGATATATATATATATATATATATATATATATATATCTCAAAACGATTTCCGCACTGACCTCTGCCTCTGGATGGTGGCGGGCTACCGGCGAGGTCGCGACCCTCTTTATCCAGCACAAACAATCCTTCCTTCAAAGAATTTGCGCCGAGCCCCAGTTTGTATTTCAGCGTACTTTATTCAATAAAGTTCGTGGCAAACAACTACTGACGCCTTTCGAAACCCGAAGGTTCCTTGGTCACGGGTCAGTGTGATGTTTACTTAGATCACATGATATAGTGCACAAAAGTATAAACAATATAAACAAAGGACTACGTTGCTGCCATAATTGTGTGGTTAGCATTATCGCCATTTTGAAGTGGTGTAAGAAGACTGGAGTTTTGCATTCTCAATACTGTTTTCAAATAATAACATGTGGAATGTAACTTTTTATCACACAAGATTTCAACAAAAAGCAAAAGTCTTAATTACTATGTCAAAATTAAGCGTATCCAAAATTAAGCGTGATTCATCAAAATCGAGACATAATTTACGCAATAGCACAACAGTAAAGTGCACAATTTTGAAACAATTCTACCCTGCATTGAAGGATGCACTATGTAAAAGCACACTAGCATCTGACAATGACTTGAGACCCAGTATTCAGGAATTCTATAGATGTGCCTCATGCAAAGCGTGTAGTTTGTGTGTTTAAAATATTTGCATCCATTTCCTCTGAGTGAGTCACGCACTGGAAAGCCTGCTTAATTTGCATCTGAAACATCCTACCGATGAAAGTCCTGATAAGTTCAGAATTCCGGCCTCAAACCAGCTGGGAACACTGTTTTGACCCAGCTGACAATGTTGCTTCCTCCCACGGCCGGGCAGCCGTGCACCAAAATGAAGCACCAAATTGCCCTGAAGCATTGGAGGAGCACTCACGATGTTTAGCCATCCAGCTTGATTATGCAGCCTGCTTTCAAAGTGCATGTTTCTTGTTCTCTTCTGCCTACGCATTTCAGGGCCACAAGCCCCTTCTTTTGGGCAATAAACAACACAACTGAGCCCTGCATGTCATTTTCGGTATTTATTCACCATTTCTACTCACCATGGGTGTTAGGATTTTACGCTCTCCCTTGGTGGCTTGTGGCCCTGAAACGCGTAGGCAGAAGAGAACAAGAAACGTGCACTTTGAAAGCAGGCTGCATAATCAAACTGGATGGCTAAACTCCGTGAGTGCTCCTCCAATGCTTCAGGGCAATTTGGTGAGATATATATATATATATATATATATATATATATATATATATATATATATATATATATATATGTGATCCCTTGTTTCGCTCTGTTCACGGACGAGGCGCTGTTTGCAGCTGTGCGTAGTCTCGCAGCAGAGCAAAGCCGCAAATAATCCAAAGTCGTCTTCCTCACGAGAAACAAAGCAGATCGCACTCTGATATGGTGCAAAGTTCAAGGTAATTTATTGTCCAAATACTCCATACAGATGTAAAACACACCAACGCGTTTCGAACTCAGCCGAGTTCTTGATCACGGTTTCTCGTGAGGGAGAAGACTTGGGAATATATATATATATATCCAAACAATAGGTAAGCTCCTAAAGAAGTAAGGCCTCAGATGGATAATTTGCTCTTTTCATTTATCGGCAGCAGGCAACTTGCAGGGTACATGCATCAGTTCACATCATCGCAAGATGTGTTTCAGGACTCTTTAATCCCTTCTTCAGTGGCATTCAAAAAAAGAGTGAAAGCAAAGTTACTCACGCACAGGTTCTTAATAATCACCTGTCACAGTGGGCGTGGCCGTCAGCCAGGCCATTTGGTGCTTGTAGTGTGTTGAATGTAATCCCCAGTGGGCATGCCTTTCTTCTCTCAAAATAAAACACAAGTGTTACCCAAGTGGGTTGAAGCACAATCCTGGTAGCGGCCTGCCCCACTTTGTCAGAAGCCAACACGAGCACAAGAACGGCACCACCCTGTAAATGGCGACGAACCTGTCAGTCTCCCGTTGTTGCCAGAGCCTTCCCAGGGGCCAGTACTGACCCGCAAAGCAGCGGTGAGCCTCTTTCCAGCCTTCAATCCAAACCACAGGCAAGCCCCTAAAGGAGTGAGGCCTCAGATGGATAATTTGCTCTCTTCATTTATTGGCAACGTGCAAGCAGGCAACTCGCAGGTTACATGCATCAGTTCACATCATCGCCAGACGCGTTCAGGACTCTTTAATCCCATATATATATATAATATATATATATATATATATATATATATATATATATATATATATATATATATATATATGTCCACAAACTCCGGTTTCGAAAGAAGCCGTCTAGCAGGGCGGTCCGTGATCAGGGCACCGGCAGCCCTGTGCACTATCGTGTTCCAGCACTTCCCAACTCCAGAAGAAACAACACGGACACCTTGCAAGGATTGCAGGTAGTTTATTCAAATGTTAGACTGCACCGCAACGCGTTTCACCGTGATCAAGCCGAAAGGTGAAACGCATTGCGGTGCAGTCTAACATTTGAATAAACTACCTGCAATCCTTGCAAGGTGTCCGTGTTGTTTCTTCTGGAGTTGGGAAGTGCTGGAACACGATATATATATATATATATATATATATATATATATATATATATATATATATATATATATATATATATATATATATATATAATATATAGATATATATATATATTTTTTTAAGGTTTCTACTTGCCTGTGTAATACTTACATATCTGTTGTAATGGCATGCAAGGTAAAAGTACATTCATGATAAAAAAAATTGCGTGGTAAAGACATGCATGGTAAAGGCACTTTTATGGTAATGACTGCACTGTAAAGGCATGCTTGGTATTGACATGCGTGGTTCCTGCATACACCATACTATATCATTTCAGGGGCTCTAGACAGGGGCGTAGGTTTCACTGGTGAAGAAGGTGCAGTGGCACCAGGGTCCTGATGCCTTAGAGGCCCACTGGAACATGATGATTGCTGTATCTCAGTGTAAACAGGGTGCTAATTTCCTCCTTGCACTAGGGCCCATGACAAACTGACTAACGCCAATGCCTCTGTAGTGAGTTGCAGATTGGCATAGGTGAACGTTCTTTCCACCTATTGCATGCCATCCTTGTCACAGGACGCACCAGCATCTAAAAGCAAAAACTCCAAAGAGGGTGACCCTCGGTTACTTGTCCCTCCATAACCAAGCCTTCCCAAAAGAGCAATCTTTGCTGTATTTATACTTTTTTGGAAAGCTTTTTCTTTAAATGGGGTCAAAGTTGTTACTGCGTGCCTACTGCTAAAATTACTACTAAACTACTTTTATACCGAGTGAGTTCAGGACTTTTTGGGACCCAGAAGTAACCATGTTTACTTCTATTTTGTCTCTCCCGCCACTCTGTAATATATGTCCTAACTATGCAGAGAAAGGGCACGAGAAATGCCCACGTAGGAGAAGTTTTGTGTTTAATGTGGGAGATGAGACGGGAGGTATCGCTGCATCGTGAGCGTGTTGTTAGAGTTGGGCAGGAGACAGATGCTAATGTAGGCCAACAATGAGCAGTGAGTCAAAGCTTGTGACATCAGAGCAGGCGCCGAGGGGATTCGCTGCTTCCTCCTGCTTTTAATAAAAGGTGTGTTGCAAAACCCGCCCCCAGGGCTGACGGTAGACACAGGAGTTAGGTCGTTTTCAAGGTCGTGGACGAAAGAGCCCTGAAAGGAGTAGAGATGGAAGAGAAGAGGGGGTCTGATGGGGATGGAGGAGAGAGACAGGGGCGGCCTTAGGCATGTGCAAGCTGTGCACCTGCACAGGGCCACCAACAATCCCCAGGGGCCACCACACCAATATATATCCTTAATATAATAATCTTCTGAGGATGGATACATATTTGCGTGGCGGCCCTGGCAGGGATTTGGCGGCCTCCGGCTCTGTTCCACTTCAAAACACCCTGACACCCCCCTCTTCACTGGCCTCCGCACTCCGCCCTGCCCGGACTTCCTCTTCCGGGGCCCCCTACCTACGCTCCCTGCCCAGGGCCGCCATGATCCTAGAGCTGCCCCTGAGAGAGAGACGGGTCAGAGCAGATGATGAAAGATTTGAAAGGACGGATGAGTGCAGGCTGAACGAGGGAAGGCGAGTGCACCGGTGAGGAGTGCGCAGCGCGGGACCCAGAGCACGTATGAGGAGCGGGAAGAAGGCAGCCGTCAGCCTGACCTGCTTAAGTCAGTGATGTTCATCTCCAAACATCAGAGGAGCCTACTGGTGCAGGCGCCTGTCAGGGGAAAGTGCCCTTGACGTCCTGCCTGCACAGCCACCAGACTCCGCTGCGCTTAGCTCCTTAATGCGTTATGAGGAGCTGTCTGAGACTGGGAGGGAGAGAGCAGGCACCACACCCAGAGGGATGGCGGCGCATAACCAGGAGAGGGACAACAATTTAGGGGGTTAGGTGGCGAGACTGCAGTGGCAGAGCATTGGTGCTGTGGGGCTCGATACAGGTGCAAAATGGCCACCACAGACCTTTAATTGTGTGGAAAAAATGTCAGACATAATTTTGGCCTCAGTGTGTCCCTCTGATCCATGGGACCCTGTGCCACTGTACCTGATGCACTTGGGATATCTGCATCTCTACGGGGCTCACCATATCTGGAGTAGGTTGCCTCATCATACCTAGAGAGGGGACTCTCCACATTTGCAGGATTATTGCGGCTCAGTACATGGACACCACCACCATGACAGGCAGAAAAGGTTTGCACCACAGTAAGAGGGGAGAGGGTTCAGAACATTCAGAGACAAGAGGACATCTCCACAATCAGGAGAGGGGGAGCGTCTGCCTATTACAAGGGCGACCACCACCACCACACCTAGAGACTATGCTTGCAAAGAATGCCAGGCGTAACCCTTTGGGGAAGCTCTCTGATCCAATCAATCAATCAGAGTACTTGTAGAGCGCGCTACTTACCCGTGAGGGTCTCAAGGCGCTGAGGGGAGGGGGTGCCGCTACTGCTTGAAGAGCCAAGTCTTGAGGAGTCTTCTGAAGGCAAGTAGGTCTTGGGTCTGCCGTAGGTGGGTAGGAGGGTGTTCCAGGTCTTGGCGGCGAGGTAGGAGAAGGATCTGCCGCTGGAGGTCGTTCATGGGATGCGGGGGACAGCGGCGAGGGCGAGGCTGGCAGAGCGGAGCTGGCGGTGGGGGTGTAGAAGCTGAGTCTGCTGTTCAGGTATTCTGGTCTGGTGTTGTGGAGTGCTTTGTGTGCGTGGGTGAGGAGCTTGAAGGTGATCCTCTTGTCGACGGGGAGCCAGTGTAGGTCTCTCAGGTGGAGGGTGATGTGGCTGCGGCGGGGGACGTTGACGATCAGTCGGGCGGAGGCGTTTTGGATGCATTGTAGTCGTCGTAGGTGTTTGGCTGGGATTCCTGCATAGAGTGCGTTGCCGTAGTCCAGTCTGCTGCTGACAATTGCCTGTGTCACCGTTCTTCTTGTTTCGGTCGGAATCCACTTGTAGATCCTGCGGAGAGTGCAGAGGGTGTTGTAGCAGGAGGAGGAGACAGTGTTAACCTGCTTAGACATGGAGAGGGAAGAGTCGAGGATGAATCCTAGGTTGTGTGCATGGTCGGTGGGTGTTGGTGCTGTTCCCAGTGTGGTCGGCCACCAGGAGTCATCCCAGGCTGAGGGGGTGGGCCTGACGATGAGGACCTCCGTCTTGTCCGAGTTCAGTTTCAGACGGCTGCTCCTCATCAAGTCAACGATGGCCTTCATTCCCTCGTGGAGGTTTGTTTTGGTGGTGTGTGGGTCCTTGGTGAGGGAGAGGATGAGCTGGGTGTCGTCAGCGTAGGAGATGATGTTGATCCACACAATGCACCTTACATGCATCATAAGCGAATGCTCCACAATTCTTGTGGCCTACCCAACTACATTGGGAAGCGAGTGCTTAGCCCATTCTGGGACATACATTCTACCAGATCTTAAACAGTGGCTGAACTCATTCAGGGGTGTACTAGCTTGCCAAAAACAACAGTTGATGGACAGAATGCAGAACAATGTCATACATTCACCCCAGTACAGAGATCTGGGCCTAAATCCATCGACTGGGGGTGAATGTTTTGCCATTGTGCAACATTCCGTCCATCATCTTGTGTGTTTTGCATTTCTCCCTATGTGGGAAGGGTATGCCCAGACGTGGGTCCCTTGCTCACTAAGCCACTGGAGTCAAGCTATCCTGGCTGAAAACGGCTGATAGCCAGAAACCGGTCTTAGGATGCTTGATTCCGGTCCAGGAAAGACATGGATTGGTAGTTCGGAATGGACTGTTCCCATGCGGCACAGGGTCAAGACTGATTTGCATATGGCCATGTCTGAACTGGGGTGTCTTGGTGAGCAAAATAACGATGGATTAATGCCAGATCTGTGACTGGGGGTGAATGTTTTGCCATTGTGCAACATTCCGTCCATCATCTTGTGTGTTTTGTGTACTAGCTTGCCTACACCGTAAGAGGTGCTCTACACATCCTGGAGTGTACTTTATTATCTTTTTACATCATAAGAGGGGCTCAAAAAATCTTGGGGGGCGTACCTTACCTCATCATAAGAAAACCTTCACTGAATCCTGCAACGTACCTTTCCACATGGAAAGCGAGTGCTTAGCACCTCCTACTGCGTACCTTTCAACTTCGTGAGAGTGTACTCAACACGTCCTGTGGAGTACCTTTCCACATTGTAAGAGAGTGCTCAAAACATCCTACAATATACTGTTCCGCATTGTAAGAAATGGCTCACCCCATCCTGCTGCATACTTTAGCACGCTCTGAGTACTCAGCTCACCCTGAATGGAGGTGTTTGACTCATTCAGTTCATTAGAGCATAGTTCTCCTCACCCTGTCAAAGTCCTGCTTGACCATGTCATTGAAATGCACTCAAATGGATGGATAATTTGGACAGGGCCTAGGGTGTTAAAGACTAATTTAAGTGCATTTTTTGATCACGGAAGTAATTACGTTGTGTCTTACCTAACCAATTCCACGGTTTGCTGCCTTGTGTTGGCATTTATCAATAATAGGTGTCCCAGCCCTTTTCTTGAAAGTCTTTTCAATGATATGTGCTAGTTTGCTACAGATTTGGCTGTTGATGCTGACCCAATTTGTTTCCTCTCTCTTTTAAATCTTCCCTTTCAAGTTCGAGTTTACCCCAATGCCCGAGAAAGAAGATCCAAGGAACTATATTTTTATTTTGTATTTTTATAAAATAACCCGAGCTCGCTTCACTTCCCCTGTTCCTGCTCAGAGATCATAGGAATTGGGGAGGGTTAAAAGAAATCATGACAGTTCCATGTTACCCATCCTCAACTCCTTCCCTCTTCCCTCTAACTTTCTTTACGTATGCTCCTGTACTCCCACCTTTGTTTCTTTTTTCTCCTTCCTACCCACTACTACGACTCCTGTCTAGGCATGTGAAAAATAGCGGAACAGTTTTTCAACCTCTGCAGCGTTTATTCTAAAACTCTGCTACTTTAGAAGGATTGCCAAGTTTTAGTCTTGGTGCCACATTTGCGTGAAAATAATTTTTTTTGTGACAGTTGGTGTCGCAAAAGGATAAGTTTCAGAGCAAACTTCTAAATACAGTTTGCCATTATGTGTAGAAAATCTCTACAAATGGTAAACTTGGAGAGAAAAGTGAATATTCAGTTTCTTTGTGAATGGGTTTAATTAGAGTACAAATGACCAGGTTGTTCGGTGGAAATTACCTTGCCATTACCAAACTCAACCAAGACAAGTCATAGTTGTTCCCTCTTGGCATATCAGGAAGGCCTCTTAAAACATATCTCACTCCTCAATACAATCTTTATTCGCTCCACTATCACTACTACTACATATTCCTGAAATTTTGTAGGATTCCATGATAATTTTGTCTGCCTATAAGACTTTTTCTGCGAAAAACAAGTCTTCAGCTAGCAAAAAGAATGCAAAATTGCAAATTGTGGAAGTTTGTAAACTTTTTGCCAATTTCGTGTGACCAGATATTCAGAAAATTACAAATATTTTCTCAGCATGATTAACATTTTGTCCGAGCCTAGTTAGAGTTCAATCTTTTAATAGATGGGTGACGTGACACTGACAAACACATAATTATCTGCTCATTGGATTAGCTGACTGGGTAACTATGACATGCAGTTACACAAATACATAGGCACTAACACACATGCAAACACACACACACACATGTATGCACACATATACACCCTATTATTGACTCATGAATGGCACAAGGTAACATTGGCATACATTGACAGACACTCACAAACACACATACACACACACGCGCATATGTTTCGTAAACTCTCTCTGTTGCCCAGCCACTAACCAGTCATACACTGCAAGAGCCCAAAAACACAAGTGGACCTCAACCAAAGATGACATATGCTCACGCATGTCAAACATTACCATAATTCAGTAAGAAACTAGTCTTTTTTATTTTTACTAAGATTTCCTCCAATTGAGGGTTTTCTGAAGGCAAAGGGGTGCGTTGCACCCTGGGATTGACAGCATGACACTCATAAAGGAGAGGTAGAACACAATGTTGAGCGTAGGCACTCACAAACATTTGTCCATGGGCCACAAATTACGGTCTGTGGTGTGTACGAGGGCCGCACTGATGCCAGCAGGGTGGCGGTTGGGGTTCTTGGTGGGCCAGGAATTGTGTAAGTAGGTCTAAAAATAATGTAATAAACGGCCAAACATTTATTTGCCGGTTAATATATGCTTGCCCGTTTATTAAAAAAAAAAAAAAATCTGACTATTAGTGCTTAGCAACTAAACAACAGCTCGTTGAGTATCACTGATGTAGATCATAGGAGATCTACATATACATGGACTGTCACTTTATCCAGAGTGATGTGGGAACCTCCCCCATCAAGAGCACACAGAGAACAGGGTTTGGAGGATACACAGCATCAAAAGAGGACATGACTCTCACCTAATCCAGAAACATTGTGACTTTCTAACATCTTGTGGGAGAGTGTGGCCGCAACATATCCACATAGGATGATGTCTACCCAATTCAGATGCCATAGAAAAGGAAGTGCAACAATATCCACAGAAGGACAGCATTACCATGCCACGTAAGGCGAGGGCTCGCAATATCCAAAGATCAGTGACCTCATTATACACATGAGGAGAAGAGGGGGAAACGGGTTATCAAATCTAGAGATGGTTTTCTCGACGTATGGAGGGAGTGAGATCTCCCCCTCAAGAGAAGGGCCTACATCCATACTGAGAGTGTGGAGGCAAACCTAATCCATACATATCAGATCACAAAGCGCCCATTCCTAGAGGGAGGTTTAGCACATCTAAAGAACGGTAGGCTTGGGTAAAATAACAGTGGCAAAATTTACAAAATGGCCAAAAATCTTGTTCTTTCCATTATGTAAAATTGACAACATTTCACCGTATGTGATTTTGCTACATTTTCACTTGCGGGAGGTGGGTTATTACAGAAAATGTCCTGCCAGTATATAGCATGACTTTTTTCATGCAAAGTATGCCCTCGCGTGAAAAAGTCGTGCAAACACATTAAAATGTAATTTTGTGTAAATTAAAAAAATATAAACTAAATTTTGTAAAAACAAATGCATGCAATATCGCCCACTCCTAAAGAAGATGCATCAGCTCGCCTGAAGAGACGATACCTCACTACATCCAGAAAAGGTAGTCACAATACAGACCGGAAGCATCCCGTATCCACAGATTGGGATGCTCGCAACATGCTTGAGTGTGGGGCATCTCACCAATTCCAGAAAAGCGGCCTCTCAACACCCACAAGGAGGAACGTAGCACATTTTGAGAACGAGAGGATGCTGTCTATGGACAACAACTGGATCGGATCATCTGTGAATTACGCAACCGCGCCGTGACAAGAAAGTGGAGGCGCTGAGCGCTATTATACTGCATTAAACTCCCACACTTCTAGAGAGGTATTGAGAATGAGCTGTCCATTATTGAACCTTCTCCACTAAGAGGGTTCTGACCTCTGAGGTCTGTAATCATTCGATCAAATGTAATTTGCTTAATAAATGTCTGTAGTTATTTGCACTTCTCCTGAGTGCTTTGTGTGAAGAATAGATTAACAGCTATGTTTACCAAGATCTTCAGATGCCTGGCAGATCTCACAGATAATCCTGTGCAAACTAAATTTGCTCAGTCCAATCTTTGATGTGCACGGAGGATATTTAAAATGCTCTCGGCATCCCTAAACTTGCTCCTCAGCAATTATTTTGAACAATGCCCAGGATGGTCGTTGGAAAAGAGATTGTGTTTGGCTCTGTCAATGAGGCACACAAACTTAATGTGCTTCCTTCCCAGAGTGTCATGCCGTGTGCCGAGGCGACACTGACAGAGTTTGCGCTGACCTGATTAAAATGTTGGTAGAGGACAGCAGACAGATGAGAGTGTTAGAAGGATGCTGCTTGGGTTGAATTCCAGCCTTGGACATCAGATTAGTTCTGATTGAGAGATAGTTTTCTAGTGAATTGGATGCTGATTGTGGACAGAAGACAGATGGGAATGGGGTGATGCCTGCTTTGGAATTGTTATATCGACTGCTTAGATGATGGTCCTGATGCTAGCTGGATACTTGAAGGCTGCGTTTATGGATGGGATTTTAAAGAAGGATGTGTCTTGAAATAGATATATGATTTGGACAGTAGAGCATGTCATAAGGAAAGGTGGGTTGGATGTTGCGGTAGGCTATATATTGATAAGATGTGGGTTTTGGCATAGGGTTGATTGCTAGATCGGAAACGTATGTCTGAGAAATGCTTTGTACATTTAATGTTGTACTTTGATTGAAGTGATTCAGGCTTTGGGTATGTATGCATGCAAGTGGAAAACCTAGGTTCTGCACAATATCAGACAAGAGACCTGGAGGAGTCATAGAAAGGATGCTCTCTGGAGTCAACCCAAATAAGCATGCAATTTAGCCCCCTGGCTGCAGCCGGAATTCTGCGCCTGTGCGTCACATTCGATCGCGGGCGTGGCCATGACGGCTCCTGGCCGTCATCAGCACACGCCCACCGTAACTGATGACGACCGGGAGCCGTCATCAGCACCGAAGGGGTTAAAAGCTTCTTTATCTGGGATAACCAAAGCTTTGTGCATATCTTACTTACAGCTACTATTTCTGCCTTTTTGGCGAAATAAATTAAAGATATTATTATTTGATTTTTATTGAATGTGCAGTATTCTGATGCATCACATCCTTCTTGTGACCTCCCTCAAGGCGTTAGGATTACCATTTCAGCAACCAGCTGGCCGTATGCGGCACCTCAGTCAAATCAGCGTAAAACAAAAAGATGAGTGATTTTTATTGGGCGGATGACTCATCTGTAAAGCTGGCAGCAGAGGATGAGGTCACAGGAACAAATGTAGCATGAGTACAGTCTTAGAACTGGAAGTAGAACCGAGGCAGCCGGCACAGCTAAGTGCGGTGGGGTTGACGGGGGGGGGGGGCAAATGGACAGACGACTGAATAGGTAAAATTAAATAAATAAATAAAACCTAGTCCGTCATCCGTCGACTTCCCTCCCCGTCCCGCTCACCCCCCCCCCCCCCCCACACTTGCCTGCACTGGCCACGACTGAAGTAGAATGATGTGTGAGAAGTAGTTATGTCAGAAATTGGATATTATAATCAACAAACGTTGGATGAGGTACAGAAGGCAGATCCTCTGTCAGCTGAATGCTAGACGAGAAAAGAAGGCTTGAGGTCTGGGGAAATATTTTGTCTTGAGATAGAAGTATCATCATCAGGTGTTCCTCAAGGATGGAGGATGGGTGTGTTGTGAGTTGGACCAGAGGAGAAGGTGGGTTGAGATTTGTTTGATTCAATCGCAGAAGGAAGAAATATGGGATTTTTCTATGTGGTGTTTATTAATCAGATGGTGGACTTGGATCTGCGAGATGGCCTGTTCGTTTTGGAATCGGACAGCAGAATAATGATGCCTGTGAGACAGAAATATTGTGAGTTTCAAGGATGACGCAGTCTCACAGACTTGCTTGTCATTAGGTGGGTGTTGAACTGGAACAGCAGTAAAATGATGACTTTGAAGAGAACTACATGTCAGGAGTGAGTTGGATGATGTATTTGGACTACAGATGGATGATCCATCAGAGGCAGATGTGTGGTGATTTGGAGGTTAAATTTAAAGAGAAGAAAATTATGCCTGAAATTTGGATTTGTTGTGAGTTAGACGAGGCCATAACTCTGACCCCTGAATCCTCTATGGCGTCGGGGGCCCTAACCCTTCAAGGATCCACGAATTCTTTAGAGGGCTTCCCAGTTAGTCCAAGGCGAATGAGTATCTGTGAGATATGGAAGACTCAGGAGCCCCTCTTCACATTCTGCAGGGAGGTTACATCATACTGTGTGGCCCCACTGGGGTTAGATGCGGGGTTCAGAAAACGGAAACATGGCTCTGTGGGACTGAATGGTCAGGAACAGCGTGTTCAAGTCGGAGAGTAGAAAGATGAGGTGGTGATATATGCACTGTAAGAAGAATGCTGGGCGTGAACAGCGGAAGGATGAGGTCCTGTGCATAAATGAACTGTGAGATGGATGTTGGAAGGCAACAGCGGCGGATGGGATTGGATGGATGGGTGCAGCGTGAGTGGGATGATCGGGGTGAACGGCAGATAATGATGTCTGAGGAATGAAAATGTTGTAAGTTGGATGTTCATATCTGACAGTAGATGGATAAGGTTTGAAGGATGGACTCGGTGAGCTGAATGGTGTAAGTCGTCTAATGCCTTGCACTTAACAAGCCATTTGTACAGAGGCGGAGAGGTTTTTATCTCTAATATGCAATTTATAGAATTTAAGACTTAATGCAAATGATGGTGATGCAGCATTCCGGGATAATTATTCTTGGAACTGTGACGGCTCCTTTCTCCCAACAATGAATCAATGCAGCCTCTCTAGACAGGAATGTTAACTTTCAACAGGGAAGGTTTGAGGGTGGAGGCTGCCTGCAAGAGCAAAGCTGCCAGAGAGTTGCCCATCGCCACAGCAGTGTACTCCGAGCACACCCTTCGATTGTCTAGAATGGTGGCAATGATAATGGCCGGCCTTGGGCGAGCTGGGCCCAGGCACAGGGTGCCAATATTCTGAGGGGCGCAGCGGGGAGCTGTCTGACATAATGTCATGCAAACAGCAGCTCATCCATCCCACTTGGTCTCAATCGGGTCCTGTTAAAGACTTTGTAATCTGCCCTTAATGTACCTCAGTGTAAATGTTATCACCCCATCAACCTCCTGCTCTCCGCCCGTCTTCCTCACACCTCCTGCCGTCACACAAGAAACACCCCCCCAGCAAACACCAAATGCTTCTTTCCACCCAGTGAGCTGTCCCAGTCAAAATGATTTAGGGCCAGCCTTGGCAATGATGTTTGGGTTTTGATTTTAAAATGTATATGACACACCACAAACACAATTGCTTCCTTGTGCAACATAACCTATCAGACAATTAATGTTATATGGGTAGTTTATAAATATGTAGCTGAAAAGCAAGTAATTCAAAATTGAAGGTCTCTATGGTCTCCCAAAATGGTAACATAGGGGGTAATGTAGATATTGACAGCGTGCTCTGTCGGAAGTGTGAAAGAGTACCCTGTCCAGCAAACTGATGGTCCGCTCATCCTATTGAGGGTCAGAAGGAATATCTGTTTTCTGTTGACAGAGCCCCCATTGTCTCTGTCGACCGAAAGCTACATCCAACAGCCCAATAGAAGAGGGGCCGTCAGAGTAAAATCATCACACTGCCCACTCTATGTAGAGTGACGGTCTGAATTTTTTTCTTCTATCTATTGCTGCCATGAAAAACCTGGTTGTGAAGGACAGAAAACAAAATAACGACTCCCACATCCTGGGAGAAACCCACCAGGGTGTGAGAAGTCATTAGTGTTTTCCTTTTCAAAAACAGACTCTCACCTGGATGTTTCTTTTTGTAAAACAAAAGATGTTAAAAGTTTGGAAGATGGCCATCAATACCGACAGCGGCGATCCACCAGATTTTTTTACCTTGGTCGGAACAGCTGTGACAGCTGTTCCTCTCAATGTACAGGATGAGTACTGTGTCTCCAATCACCTATAAATAGGAAGGATTCCCTTCATCGGGCTGGTAGGCTTTAAGTCCTCTGCCACCCTGACAGACTATACTCCAATTTCCATGGTGTAAATCTGGTCCCTAGATGCAAGTCTCTGAATTGCAAGGTAAAGTGTGCGCCTGAGAGAGTGTGCCTAAACTCAGAATCTTTGGTCACTTTTGAAAAGGGATTAAAGGGTCATCATGTACAATGATTCACTTGATTTCAAAGAATGCACAGACTAGATATGATCGAAATTCAGAATTTTTTTGCAATTCAGTGAATATGTTTCACTGTCAAGTGTTACAAAAGTCTTTTTTTTTTTTTTGCAATAACCTCGACTGTCTGTCTTTTAAATCATTGCAGCTTTGTTTATCAAATCTGAAGTATTTTGTATATTAAGTTTGTCTTACTAGTATCTGTGTCACACACGGCTGGTACAGGTAACATCGGTGTGGCGGGCGGTGGGGGTGGAGTCGAAATATAATGGAATAGGGAATAAATAAACCACAAACCTTGCGCTTGCCAAATCACTAAGCTGGCAAGGTAAGTGGTTTTATTTATTTTATTTTCCCTATCCCGTCATATGTCGACTTTCCTGCCCCGTCCCACGGCTGTAACCTGTACAGGACTTGCCTGACCAGTGTGTATTTTAGGCCAACACTTCTGACTTTTTAACTGAAGAATTGGGTTTGAATCTTGGCATCTGCTCAGCATCCTGTGATTCTGGACAAGTCACTTATTCTTCCAGTGCCTAAAAATTAATCTGACCTTCTAAAATGTAACTAGTTCTCATGTAAAGTGCTCCATTGTACTTGGGCGAGTTTGTGCTACATAAAACTGCAAAAGAAAACGAATGCAGGGTATTAATATTAATGTAGTAACACAAAAAACAGGAGAAGAAGGTCCAAGGGAGAAAGTTTAGAGACCTTCAAGGAAAAAACCTTGGGTCTATGTAAGCACAAAGGCAGACTGAGAGTAGAGTTGTCGGGCTCGGGTCTCACAAAATCTCCTCAGGGGAGAGATCCCATTTAGGACAAATATCCTCGCCCACCGTTGGTGGCATGCTTCATCATATGGGTTTCCCCTCCCCAGTGGGAAATCCTGGTCCCACTGAGGGCTACAACTCCCTCAATGTGAGGCAAGAGCTCTGGGATGTTTTTAGGATAGTGCTACACTGTTAAGGATGCTAAAATCCTATATGAGAATATTCTGGTGTAGTGAGGGCGCAGCGCAACTGTAAAAAGAAGTGAATTAAGATAGTGAGTTTAAAACTACCTAGCGGGGGCAAAAATAAACCTTTATTCACTCCTCGCACTGGTAGGGTTAAAAAGCAGTGCAATAAGCAGTATAAATATAAACTGCTAAGTTTCAAAAAGCGGTTGACATGTTTCAGCCTAAGTGATCTAAATGAGTATCCAGGCTTTCTTCAGGACCGGAAGGAAAATAGGGCTGCTGCTTATACAAAGTGAAAGAAAAGATAATACACAAGCATTAATCCTATGTTTTGTTGTTTGTGTATTACTGGAACTATCCAAGGGTATTTGGATAAGTAGCCACACCTCAACCTGGCAACAGCTCAGGGAAGGGGGCCCGCTCTCTCCGTCAGTACCCTGTCGTGGTACAGGAGCTGCGGCCAAAGGTTTTCTTTTTTTTGTCTTTTAAAAGAATTAATATTAATGTGCCAATTAAAAAAACATGGAGAGAGAGGGTTGCATGCAGAGACGTTTGGGGCAGGTCCATGAGAAGGATGTGTGATCCCATCAGCGAAAAACTCAGTTTTGCTCTGTAACAGATTAAGACTTATCTACTTTATCAAACCACAGCCTGCAGTTCATCTGGCAGCTCTGTAAAGCCCTCCTGTGGCTCACTGACTCTCATCAGGGAATGAATTAAACAGTACTTCCTAGGCATGGCACATGTGTGTGAAAGAACTGAGGATTCAAAAGACACCTGGGAAAATTCACCTGGTCTTCCCTCTCAAACAGGAAGAATAAAAAAGTAAGGATTGCTCTGATCCGATGGCACAGGCTGGTATAACGGCTACAATGCTAAATTGATTTTTATACCTGGGTAAGTCTATGATTGCCAGTGGTCTAGAAGGTTCCTTCCATCCTCAAATTACTAAATAAGGTCCATCAAAATATTCTGCAACGTTCTGAGGGACTAGTTATACCTGAGGTGCGTCTGTGGCTGTATGCATGCCCCATCCGTACCAGACCAGACCTTGAGCACTATTACTGTATGTCTGAGATGACTTTCTGGCACAGACGTCTCTCTCTCTAGAACGTACTTGTCCACACGGATTAATTTCATTCAGAGTATGTGAGCGCTTACCCTACTTTTGACATCTTGGGCCTCGTGTTCACCTACACAGCTGGCAATCTGCCACCGACAGACATTTGCAATGGATTTATTCATTGTTTTACTTCTGGGTCAACATGCAACAAGTTTGCTAAATTCACCTGGTGGAGCAGAGGTTGAAGTGCATAAAAAAAGGTATAAAAACTATGCTGAGTGAAACGGGGCGGAGTCAGCAAGTTTGTGGGTGGGGTCACAGATGTAGCTAAAAGTAACACATATTCTGCAAATATTTAGTTGGCCTTTCACCTTTATTTAAACACACGTAAAGTATACCGCACGCTTCATCTGTCTACCGTTCCCTTGTCCTCACACTAAAGGGACCCCCTCCCGCCCTTTTCAGTCAGAGGCACCTGAAGGCAGCATTATCCGTTCTGAAACGCTTGCTTTTCAACAAGAAGTATCGGAACTGATACTGTAACATGAAAAATAATTTGGACTGTCACTCCCAACATATCCCGTCCACTTCAACCACTGAGTCATAGACCAAACTTTGTGTTCAGTAGTACAATTCATAAATCATTTCACAACACAATCCGCACCAACTTTACAATTCTTTGGGAATGGATTCTGTTGCAGTACTTGCCCTGCCTTTTCTCGGATTCTTGCACAATCTGGAATGACTGGGCAATATCCCTGGTGGGTGCTGTCATTTAGCCCTTTCATCAGAGATCCAGGCACTATTGCACCCCCAGTTGGTTATTCCCCTTGCATACTCAACACCTCAAGTATGTGAACAATGAGCAGTCAAGATTTACTCAAAGAGGTGGAAGAGGGTTCAAAGCTCAGAAAATGTGTGACACACTTGAACACATACAGAAAACTCCATGTCCCACTAGTGCTACACTCACAAAAATAGATCTCTGTAAGACATAGGTAGGCTAGTTGAAATAATGAACCCTACCGCATACTTGTGCTGTAATACAATCACAAATATTATTCTAACACTAGGCAGTAAGGCAAGATAGAACAAAAACATGGGGCCCTATGGCTAGTGTTATCCGGTGGGCAATTATTTGGGTATGCTTTTGTATTTTAGAAAGCATTACAAGTCCCATGGAATACATGAATCTCTTACTAGCTCTGAATAGGGGCTATAATTAATTGGGTGAAAACAAGGTATTAGATAGTGCTTGAATATATCAAGTCTGCTACGATACATCTGACCTTTGTCCCAGTTTCCACTGGCTATTGGTACAAGTACAGGTAACTCAGTGGGTCTAAGCCAAATGACCAAAAATATGTCAACACGTCCCAAAATTCAAAGCCAAGTGTCTCTCAAAAACAAACTTTCCAAAACTAACAACAAAGCACGCCATAGTGAAAATCAGTGGGCTAGGATGCCAATAGACTGGCTTCCCTCAAAGTCTTTGTGTCTCATTTATGGGACCACCAAGGCTCTCTTGGGCGTTGGAGCAGTCTCTGTACACCTTCATGGAAGTCCAATTACTATCACAACTGGTATGGTCTGTACATTTCCTGTGCAGGGCTTTTACTGGTGCTGAATGTAGGGTAGCAACTAAGGTATGAGGCATACAGTACACAATAGTAGTGTCCCATATATTGAAAATTGTTGATAAAGTCCAGTGTCTGGGGTGAGACACCAAATCTACTGTTTCACCAGTTGGCAATGGGCAACCAAATCCAACTAATGATTCAAGCTATAATATCACGGAAGCCATAGAGTCCTAAGTCCGAAGAAAGACGGACTCTCGGACAAACAGAACGGAAATGTAGACAACATCCATCCTCCACCCACCTAAAGCTACTAAGACAGGCCAGAAATGCCTACAATAAAAGCATTCTAAAATCTAAAAAAGACTTCTTCAGAAGAGAATTGGATAATGCAAAAAACAGACCGAGGAAATTCTTCGAACTATTAAAAGATCAATCTAACAAAATGGCCAAATCATCTCTAAAAACGAAAAAATCAGAAATCTGTTGTGAAGAATTCTCTTCCTTCTTTACAGCCAAAGCCAATTCTCTGGAGATCAGGCTCAAGAATGCCATAGAGACCCCCTCGATTCAAAAGAGCACTCCAATTAAGCTTCAGTCTCACCAGTACAGGCCATGCCCAAAAAGAATGCTCTCTGGTCAGAATTCAAGTATTATGACCACAAAGATATTGCCAAAACCCTATTGACCGTAAAACCAAACAACCTTTTCAATGATCCACTTCCCCCAAAATGCTGGTCTATGCTCAAAACCACCTGCTCATCCCCTCATGGACCAAGATTATTAATGCTTCACTATAGCAATGTTAATTACCAGACTGCCTAAAACGGGGCAAGTTATTCCAATCTTAAAAAAACCTACTGAGAACCCCTCAGACCCTAAAAACTTTCGACCAGTAACAAACATTCCCATGCTAGCCAAAGTCCTGGAAAAACTCGTTTAACAACACCTGAGCCAACAAATTTCTGAATTCAAACTTCTGAACGACTGCCAATCAGGGTTCAGACCAAATCACAGTACGGAAACAGCAATTCTTCATATGGTAGATGACGCTCTACTTGCCCTAGACCGCAATGAAACTTGTCTCCTAGTACTACTCGACCTCTCGTCTGCATTTGACACGATAAACCATGTCACAATTCTAGACATGCTGGAGGAAATGATGGGATTATCGGGCACAGTCCTAGAACGGTTTAGCTCCTTCCTAAAGAACCGATTGCAATGATTCAAGGTGAACCAAATACTATTAGTATCAACCCCTAATCTTATTAGAGTACCACAGGGATCAACACTATCCCCATCTCTATTCAATCTTTATGTAGAACCTCTAACGGAAATTTAACAGCAGGCAAACATCTCCTTTCACATGTATGCAGATGACACACAGCTATATATCAAGATTACATCGTTGGAAGAGATCAAAATCATGAACCTGACATTGAAGAGGAACGTTCAGTGGCTAACTAATAATCATCTCAAGCTTAACCCGCATAAAATAGAATTCCTCCTGATTTCACGCCAGAAAAGTTTGGCGAGGATAATGCAATGGACCAAAGTTGATCACTACGCTAAACTGTACTCCAAAGCTAGTGGACTCACCCAAGTTTCTTGGAATCACGCTAGATAAGAACCTGAACATGCAATCCCACATTAGCATGATGGCTAAAACTGCCCTCTTCCATCTGAGCTATCATAGAAAATTTAAACCATTAATTTCTACATGAGACCTCAAAACGGCAGTACAGGCGTTGGTCATCTCGAGGATTGAGTACGGATGCACAACTTTATCAGGAATACCCAAGATTTCAACACCTCCACTAAAAGCCTGTATCAATGTGGCCACAAGATTCATAACAGGCTCCAGAAAGTTTTACCACATCACCCCACATCTGAAAGCGCATAACTGGCTACCATATAAAACAAGAATCCAGCTAAAGATGGCATGTCTCACACACAAAGCGATACACTACAAAACAACACTATACCTAGCCCAGAAAATCACATTATCAGGTGGCAGCAGATGCTCTTGGAGCAATGGAGACCCCTTGAAACCTGCCCTATTCCGTAAGAAGAGAACTTATGACAGAGCATTCTCTGACATTGCACCAAGAATATGGAACTCACTCCCCCCGAGCATCTGAAGGATCTCATCCACATCAGTTTTCAAAAAAGAAGCTAAGACTTTTCTTATGAGCAAATTCCTCCCATAAATAACAAAAGATCTGACATTGTTATGATACCTTCCAAATCATGGATAGATCTCTAATAATCGTTAGGACATGTATGTATGTTGTAGTAAGCATAAATGGCCCTATCTGATTATTTATGCTTGTTACTGATGCTTGAAGGTTTGTGCCAAAACCTGCCATCGGAAGTTCATGATTATGGAATTGTGAAGTGCTCCGATACCCTAATAGGGTCATGTCAGCGCTATATAAAACACAGAATAAATAAATAAATACAATGTACAGCTATGGAGTAGGGGTGTCTGAGTACAGCTAACATAAAGTGAATTGGATAAATCTGCTTCTTTCCTCTTCTGCTGGAAATGGTTAGATGGTGGCTACCATAAAGTCAGGGAAGGTGCAGGAATGATGAGTAGCCATCATACTCCCATAGACCCTCATGATGTTGCAGAGGCCCTTGAGTCTGCTCTGGCCAGCTAGGGTGCTGGGTCTTCCTGGCTCATGTGATAGTTCTTTGAGATGACCTTGACTCGAGCTTTAGTCTGCTGGCCCATGCTGTTTGTCCTGTTTGTCAGGGCATCCTCCTGTTCACACTCAGCACTTTAGCTTACTCTTCTTCCAGATTAGGTACTACATTTGGGAAGTGCTTAATTTGTAAACAAGTCAGGTGACAGAGCTCTCGTCATGAGGCCACTGCAGCTTGCACCACACATTGCCCCTGCCATGCTGCTAATAATAGTAGCAAATGAACTACTAACCATCCTACTCCTACAAGTGTGACAATTTGGATTATTTCAAATCCCCAAAGGTATAAGAATGGCTTGGGCAGCAGGTAATAGTAATTTTCAATGTTTATTGAATTAATAATTGGCAACTAAAACAGCGGTTCTCAAAGCGGTACCCAGAGGTTGGTGAAGTCTTCGCAGTCCCTGAGACTTCAGAACATGAGGCATGCTCTACTTCAAACCCTTGGAGATACTCAGCACAAGTATAAGAAAGTTCAGTCCAGTCCTTTCACTGCCCAAGGCAAAGCAGCAACTGCAGACCAGCCCAACAAAGAAACAGCACAGCAAAGTGGCAGTACTCCTCCTGGCAGCTCTTCCAGCGCTTCTTCTTGGCAGGTTCCTTGATTCCAGTGAGTTCTAAAGTTCTGGGGTTTGGGCCCCCGTATTTATACTCAGCTTCTCTTTGTTCTCTCAGGCAGAGAGTGTCTGGGCTTAGTCTTAACCAGTTCTGTCGTAGCTGAGACAGCAATGTTCCAGGCAGACCAAGCCCCTTCAGGTGCAAGGAAATCTCCTCCCACTACTCTAAATGCAGCCCAGGTCTATTCAGCCCAGCCACTGCACACCCCCAGCCCAGCCACTGCACACCCCCAGCCCCTGCCCCTCCAAAGCCAGACAGTCAATCCACAAACCCAGCAGAGGCACACAGGACGCCTAAGCAAGAAAAAACCTACTTTCTAAAAGTGGTATTTTCAAAGACAGTACATAAAAATCATCTCTATTAAAAGATGCATTGTTACATTCTGAGTTCAGACATACTAAACGTCATTACCCTATTTTGTTCCAATGCGAAGGTATGCTTATAAGATGTTGTAAGTAAAACCTCCATTCTTTCCTATGGGACAGATAGCCTTGGAGTTGTGAAAAATGAAATACCCTGTAATTCACCACCAGGACAAGTCACACACACAGTACATGTCCTACCTTTAACGTACACAGAACCCTGCCCACAGGGGTACCTTGGGTCTACCTTAGGGGTGAGTTATATGTAAGAAAAGGGAAGGTTGGGGCCGGGCAAGTGGGTGTACTTGCAGAGTCGACTTGGCAGCTACAAACTGCGCACAGACCATGCAGTGGCAGGTCTGAGTTACCTTTACAGGGCTCCTTCTGAGTGTGGTACAATCAGTGCTGCAGGCCCACCAGTAGCATTTGATTTACAGGCCCTGGCACACTCAGTGCACTTTACTAGGATTTTACCAGTAAATCAAATATGCCAATCATAGAAACACCCATACATAATAACAATTTGCAACAGGAGCACTTGCACTTTAACACTAAACAGCAGTGAGAAAGTGCGCAGAGACACTAAACCAGCAAAAACAGAGTAAAATCCGGGAGTCCAGAAAGCAAAACAGCAAGGGAAACACGCCAAAAAATGCCAAGTCTAACACTATGGCTTGCAGAACCTTATTGCTTGTGTGAGATTGTCAGCAATATGTGAAGCAGCTACATGAAACTCACAATTAATGTGTCCACCTGATAGAATATCGTTGAACAGCCCAGAAAAAGCTAAAGAGAGGCCACTTTCCACAGTTTCTGGTCCTTGTTAGGACATTTGTTCTCACAGAACGCACCCACATTTCTTATGCTTCGTCCATTTCTTCCCATCCCTTAGTATCTCATATGTTTCTGACAAACCTCAATTATCCGGCAAGATCATAATTTCCTCTTCTTCCACGTGTTCTATCATCTGTATAATGATAGATCTTCACTTTTCAGGTATTAATACCCAAGGTCACGTTACAGTCACCTGCGCTATAGATCATTTTCACATTCTGAGTATATTTCACTTAACACCAGCAGGTCCCTGCTAAAGAGGGGCTGATTCACACATTTAATAACTGCATTAGTAACCTTCTGCCTCTTGTCACTTGTAACAATTACATGGTTACCGTAGGTGCAAGGAACATTAGGACATATCATTATGTTTCCCCAGAAAAAAAGCTCTGCTTGCTGAAAATCTTTGCTGATAGCCGGGGATTTCAAAATGCGTATTAATACCTTGCCTGCGGTAGGAATTCCAGCCCAGTGCTGGACATTCCAATCGCGGGCGTGGTCATGACGGAACCCAGTCATTGTGCGCACAGGCCACCCGTGGCTCATGACGACTGGGTTCGTCGTGAGCATTGATGGGGTTAAGCCTTAGAAACACCGTGATCAGATTAGGCATAAAATGGTACCAACGCGGGACTTAAATTGACCCAGGTGGTACCCGATTGAAACACAGATTGCAGACACCCCAAAAAAAAATGCGGCTCTGAGCATACGAAACATGGAGTAAGTGCATGAGACCAACTGCAGCCTACATTTTAGAAAGTCACTAAAAAGTCATTGATGTACTGAAGCTCATAATGGTAATTAATTATGTAAGCACGCATGTAGGGGTTGGCTTAATTTGAACAACATGATTTCTCCTCAGATTACTGAGGTATATTGTGGATATCTTTGAGAGAGACATTAAAGGCATCATCTAGCCAATTTGTGAATAGAAAGTAAATACCAATGAACAGGAATATTTATCAGATTATTGGTAACTGGATCAAGATGTAGAACCAGAGTATAAATTATAGCAGTCATTAGAGATGTCATCAGTGATGTTATAAATGATGTCACAGAACATGTCCTGAGGGATATAACATGCGAGGACATGAGCAGCGCATGGCGGAGTCGCAAGTTATAGTTAGCTCTCCTAACTATAACTGGTGAATTTCTGGTTTTTTTTTTAGTTAAAAACTTTTATGTTGTCACTGACATATTCACCTAACCATAACATTGCTTTAACCTCTGTTTGTTTTGTAATATATATGTATTTTTATGATATATATATATATATATATACACACACACATATATTTGATGCCCCTCCCTCAATAGTGGTAATAAATGTCTTATTATATACTGTGCATTCATATGTATTATGCCATGGCATTGTTTAATTTGCATTTATTTTAACTAGGGGTATTTAACAATTGACTGCAGTCTATTTCTAAAAATTCAAAAGAGTGGGTATAGTGTTAAGAGTGTCTTAAGGGTTCAAAGAGTCAACGATGTTTGTTGACCTTTGTAGTTGTGTATAGGCCTGGTTGTTAAATGTCCATTTCCCCAGTATAATGTTGCATTATTTCAGGACTTTCTCTTTAAGCATGTTAAGTGAAATTACCAAAGTCATGCCATTACATCATATCACATAATTATGCAGCAGTCACACCCAAAGTTTACAGTAGGATCACAGGAACAACGCAAATGACCAGACAGTAAACTGCTGTTGTTCGGAGAATTGTTTTTTTCTGCGCTATATTTATAGCATTAAATGTCAGCTTGCGCCCAAAATAGGCACAAGAATGCATTTCACAGTAAAGTATAGCGCTAAATGCTTTGCGGCAGATTTACGTGCCCCTTGCGCCACATTTGCGCTGCCGTTGCATCACTTCTGTGACGCAGTGGTGGCGTAAACCATGCGCCACGTTGCGCCCTATTTACAACGTGACACATCTAGGAAGATGCTTTACGTTGTAAAGCCCTGCACCACATGAAACTGCGTCAGGTTTCATGTGGGCGTTCCAGCGCAGGTGGGGGCGTTCTAGCGCAGTAAAGCCTTGGTAAAGTGCCTGAGTGAAATCTACATGATTCCACTCAGTCACTTTTCCGACGCCGCTGCATCAAAACCTTACACCGGCTTGAAGCAGGCGCAAGGCGTGACGCACCACATTATGTATGGGCAGGCCACGAGCATTGCTGGAGTTGCGTCGCGCTTGCGACACGACTCCAGCAATGCGCCACCCTTCTGACGGGAGATGCGTCACGCATCTGTTGATCCTTTCGCCACGATGCGCCGCATAGTAAATGCGGTGCATCTGTAGTGGCGCAAGTGTAAACTTGCGTGCTGCATCTTACTTGGCCCATCTCTGCTGATTTGCAGGGATGCGCCAGTCATCATAAATATGCCCCTAGATTTGCTGTTTGTGTAATTACGTGTAATTTCTCGCACAATCCCAGTTATTTTCAGTGCATGAGTTTGACTCAAGAAAAGGCCGCCTCTTCTGCCTTGGACCCTTCTGATTTCAGTCTTGCAGCCACGGCCCGTGTAGGGCGTGCCACCGGGCGGTGACGTGGGGCGGGAAAGGGGCAGGGTGGGGGGGTTGTAAAATGAGGGATACGGACGATTTCAGTTAAGTACTGAAAAAAATAATAATAATTTTGTTGCACGCGCTGCATTACATTTGGCAATGCAGCGCGCGCAACAAAATTCTTTTTTTTTTCCCGGTACTTACCTGAAATGGTCTGTATCCCGCATTTTACAACCCCCCACCCTGCCCCTCCCCCGCCCCACGTCACCGCAGGGTGGCACGCCCTACACGGGCCGTGGCTGCAATCTTGAGTACTTTTAAATTGGATAATAATAATAAGGCGCTCACGTGTGGGTTTTGAAGAGCTATAAAAGCAAGTGCCTATGCCATGATTTTACAGAATTGTGGACACAAATACCATAACCTGTATTTTGAAACTGCTCTTAGGACCACTAATGTTGCTATTTTCTAACCTTGGGTGGTACTCACTGTTTGTACCTCAAAGAGGAGAGTGCCTAGCATTGTGGACATCAAATTAGTGTCCTTCCAGATGTAAGTAGTTCTATGCATGAACACCACTAGCTAATATGTATAAAACCTATATAACCATTCCATGTAAATACTGTATACATCACTATCACCATAATTGGATGCAACATATGAAGCATCGATCTGTCTCCCTTGTTTAATGTTGTGTTCATTTAGATGTTATGCCACTGCATGAACTGCCTTATACCGTTAAGGGGGAAAAAACTCCACTAAGACATCTTTTTTAAATAGCTGGCACATTTTAGCCACTTATACTTCGGTAATCAGTTTCATTCTCAGTGAAGTGTTGCTCTAATATCTGTGTCTGCCTCTAAATTACAGCTCGATTGGAAATGGCAGCCATTCTGCACTTTCCAACCATGCAACAACGTACATTAGTCTGGTACTTATTCCACTATGATAAAATCCCTGTCAGACAATGTTTACTTACACTCAGCACTTTGTCTCTGTAATGAATAGCACTAACAGAATAAGAACTTTCAGAAGTTACTGCGTCAGCAAAATAGGAGGAGTCGCTGTCACCAGTGGTTCTGTGACACAAGAATGTAAGGGCTCATTGCACCCCAAACATGGCTGTCTTTTACTGATTAAAATCAGGGGGCAGGTGCGGCGTCGTGTCGTGGGTTACCAGCTCCTCGGGCAAGTATTGCGCCCCCTATCCTCTGCCGAGGCGCAACTTTTTAAAAGAAAAAGATTCAGCAAAAAGAGACCTTCTACTTAAATTGTTTTCTTTTAAAATGTTGCATCCTTAAGAATTTTGCGCCCAAGGCCACAGCCTCTGTGGGCCTGCCCACGCTACGTCACTGGTCAGGTGACACCCCACTTACAGTTCTTGTTTTGCACCAGTAATTACAGGAGGTGACCACAATCGCACATTTCTGGGCCCAGGCCTTATTATTCGCCACTATGCTTTGACCGAGAGTAAGAGAGAGAGAAAGGAACTAGAACTTAGCTAAGGATTTATAAGGATTGTTTGGAATGTTCCTTTGTTTTGCCATCTGGGGTCACTTCCCTGACCCAGAACTAAAGAACTGTTCTCCAGTGGGACTGTGGTTCCGTCCTGTGCCTGTCTCCCTTGCCTGTCCGTATCTACCTGATGTGAGTGTGCCCTGGAGTTAGTGCCAGCTCCTATCTAAGACTGGTACACGCTGCTTGCCTAAAGTCTTTTTGCCCCAGAGTTGCTTGTGTCCTGCCTTGTCAAGGAGGTTCCTCCTTAAGGGCTACTATGCAGAAAGTGAGCAGTCGTACCTGCCCTCCTGTCTCTGAGGGGTCCTTCTAACATGGGATAGCGCCAAGAAACCCTCACAGGAGTGTCTCAAAACTCATGTCTGGCATTTTAAAGCTAACTGCCATGCTCTCTGAGATCACTGTGCTTTAAAATGTGCTAGTGACACGCTGATAATGTACATATAAGCTGTAGTGCCTCGTCCTGAAGAGAATTTGGCACTTTGGGCAATGTTCATGGACAAGAATTCATGATACTTTGAGGAGGTGCATAGAAGCAGCACGTGAATGATGCACGGTGTTCATCTATATATGCTTTATGCTTCAAAACCTTACTTCAATATGTCAAATTAAACCCTGGGGTACTCATTGAGAGCACCTACTATAACTCTACAGCTCAGGATACCGCGAGTCCCCATAATATCCAAATGATTCCAATGGTCTCCCTAAAGAATCGGGTCATGATTTTCAGATTTAGATATGGGTCCATGCTCAGCAGAATTTTGTGTTGGTACTTATGCAGTGGTAAACGACATAAAAGGTAGTGTTGATCACATTTTTCGCATAGGTGGATTTTTGCTCCAATATCTGACGCAAGGTTAGTGCCAAGGTTCATTTCATCACATAGCAAGATACCTCTGTAAAACAGGCAAAGTGTGTTAATGGGGCAGGAACAGCGTCAACACCCCTAGGATTCCACAAAAATCCACATCATCTAAAGTCGCTCACGGTAGCGCAACCTGGCACAAAAAAAATTAACAATCAATTAGAAAAAGGAAATCATATGATATTTCAATGTTAGTACATGTAATTTTCTCAGAAATTATACCTATTAGGTGGCAGTGGTCTCCATGAAGAAGTTTGTACATGTTGATGCGTTTAAAGTATGCATCCTTTACGAGATAGCACTCTGGCATCCTTTCCCAACACAAAAACATTTTAGCATCACAGAAAAACGGTTTTCGTATTTCCGTGACTGATCACAGTATCAGCAAGCAATTCATTGTAATCAGTAGACAATTTTAGCCCTTCATGCAATACATCACAGATATTCTCGCAGCACTGCATTGAACAATTCATAGTAAATCTGTCTCTTCACATAGACAGACAGCGTTGGCAGTATGTTGTTAAAGATATGTTACCTACAATACAAAGGGGCCGATTCTGATCTCACTGGGAAGGGCACCGAACGCGATCCGGCCAGAAAAAGTACGCGCCGAACCCGTGTTTTCTGCCTGACTCGTACAGCTGTACGAGCGAACAAGTACGATGCGAGCAACGTGAAATTCACCAACCGAGTCGTTTCCGGGTCTGAACCGCTCTGTACGTCTCGTCTCTAAGTAAACCATGCCGTGCAATGGATGTGATTTACGACCGAGCCAGTATGATGCACGGGTCGGACAGTCGTGCGAGCCGAAGTTTCCGGCTCGCAAAACCTCCAGGAAGTTGCCTTTGGCGGTCCGCGTCAGACCTCCTGTCACCCGCAGCCTTATGACTCGGACACAGGGGAAGACCCAAGAGTCTCCCCAACCCAGGCTTGTACCGTGCAGACGGCACTGATGTGTACCCACTGTAGGGGACGCCCTTGTGTAAGACGTACCAATTCAGTCAATGGGAGCCCATGTTCGTGTCGTACGACCGGCTCCCATTTTCTTCTATGAGAGTCCGACCGAACAGAGTCCGGCAGCATGCGGCCACATCGTACTCGCTCGGTCGGACTACAGGACTCCGGCTCGGTCAGAAAACACTCCGGATCTGGCTTGGTCGGAGAGCTTTCTGACCCAGATCGGAATCGGCCCCAAAGAGTGGTATTTGGATCTGTCCCTTGCTCTTGATTGGTTGGCTTTATTGTCTATCCTAGGCAATGCTACTGAGTTGATGGCTTTCCTCCTTAACCTTCTTTTTGTCCCACCCCAAAGAGCACAGCTGATTTATTATGCCTTTGATTGGATGACTTGCATCCTTACACTGCTGATCATCAGGGAACTATTATTTCAATGTTGGTGTAAACCCTGAATAGCTACTACAGAATATTGTGCAAAACTAATATTATAAAAAAATATTGGGAGGCAAAAGATTGAAAAGTAAGTATGTAAAGATGTTTTAGTCCTACTTCCTCATACGTGCTTTGATGATATATAAATCTTCAAGGTACACAGACATGGAGTTAAGAACGGTAAATCTAGACTTCCCTATAAGCATTTACCTTTTGAGAATTTGGCCCTCGATTTATGTTGTCCATGATATTAGTGTGTCACGATATTCATATACTTCCATAGTACACAATTTAATCTGTTTTGGCACTCCATGGGAACCCTTGGCTTTCCTTTTTCTATGAACTCTCGTCCAGCTGCTGACCACCATCACCACCTCGCTCATTTGTTGGTCCTCACTCATTCCCGTTTTATTTCTGCCTCATTGTTTTTTTTTAATTCGTTTTATTATATTGCTTTGTGAGGGCATGGTGGCTGCACACTGCTACCATGACGCCCTCCTCTTTCTAGAACATATTAACATTGCAACTGGGTTGCCCAGGGGTTTGAAGGGTCCAGTTTACATGCATTAGCTGTGTTTTCTAACTCTCAAAGCAGCAGATAGCTCTCAATTTCCTTCTTGTATCAAGGATCACACTTATTCTTAATATACTCTTCCAAAATGGTGATCTGCCATCTTGGAATCGTAAATTAAGAATAAAGTATCAAAAAAAATAATTAGAAGATGGCTACTATGTAGGAGCACGAGTGTCCAGCTGCCATCATGAAATGATTTTTTGGTATACTTTGACAAAACCCTACTCCAAATGGTCACTCGTACAATTGCATGTGTTTGAGTGTGAAGACGGACAGCTTGAAATGGTAAAGTATAGAAAAATCATTCCAAAATGGCCACCAGTTCATGCTCGTACATGCAGTCACATGGGCAGACATTTTGGAATCGTTTTTTACACTTCAAGAACAAAGGCATTCTGAAATGGTCACCCTTGCAAGTGCACGCACACACTGTTATGTTTGAATAGTTTTAGTACATAAATTATACCCAACCAACAAAGCATTGGTAAGACCAAAAGCTTTAAGCACTCTTTTGAAAGGCAAGACATTTAGACTATGCTAATGCATGTAATTTTGTATCTTCTCTAAATGACTTTCAAAGTAATTTATTATTAAATCAAAAAGTTGGCTAAATAGCCCTTGAATTGTTGTCCATCGTGTACCCTTTTATGCTATATCTTTTGCCATGCCCAAAAAAATCCTGTAAATATAAAAAAAAACTTGTAGTTGGATCCACTGTCCTAGGTAAAGCCAGGCCCGATGCCTCGACTTTCCTTCCTGCTCCATTCTTTCATATCTTATTCACTGATGTATCCATTCATTTACTTATTCATTCAAAACCTCAGCTCAGGCAATACAGTGGGCACAGGCCCAGCCTTCCATGAACCGAGGCCTTGAAGGAATGCAATGCGAATGAAATCATCGACTGTTGCTTGAAGCTGTCATGAACCATTTAGAATTTACAGTTCTTTTTTCAAAATGGCCGTGGAGATCCCCTACTCCTGCATAATTAGGTATATAACCCTGGAACGCGGCGTACAGTTGCGAGAAAAACCTTTCGGCTTTTAAATAAACTTTTCAAAATAAAAGACAAGACCTATGCCAAAAATGTTGGAAGCATGGCCGCCCCAGGAAGGTGCTGGCAATTGTCACTTCATTTCTGTCCCTTCCTGTTTTAATTTGCATGTTGTCTTTACTATTCTTTTGTCTGTCGTTCTTCTTTCTCGTGTTTATTATTTCTTCGTTCCTTATTCCTTTCTTTGTTTTCCTCTTCTTTCCGTTTTCTATCTATTGTTCATGGTTGAAATTGTCTCTTCTCCCCAAGTTTCTTTCCATTTTTCTCAGTCTTGCTTTTTCATGCACTCTCTAATTCTCGTGGGTCCCTTTGTTATCACTTTCTCCTTGCTTTCTTTCTCTCTTAACCCCTTCCTCTCTCTACATCCCGCCCTTTCTCTCGCCTTTTTTTCTGTCCCTCTCTTTGCCATGTTGTCACTTGCACACCGCTCTCTCCTCTTTTCGTTCAGCTCCCCCCACTCTCACCCTCGCTGCTTCTCACCCCCTCCCTCATTTTACCCTCAATTAATTCTGGATTAAGCCTTCGCTGTCCCGGCTTTTTAGGCCTGTAGATGGTGGGCAGAGATTAATGGATTCCCTTCGCCTCGACAGCGTCTCTCCATTTGATTAAAATAATTAAAAATCGTTCCTTGGTGATAGGATTTGAACAGGAAGGTGGGGAAGAATGGTGTGGTGCCGGGGTCACGGTGAGGCTTTACGGATGAAGACGACTGCTTTTTATAGGAATCGGATATTCCAAAACCCGCCCGTGTAATCCCTTGGCCTAAGGTTGAAGATTGTCAGGGTGTGCTCCCGGGTGATGAGGTGCCAAGAGTATGAATGGGCAACTCGAAAGGTCAAATCCCAGCTTCCCTTTCCTTTTGTGTATCTTTTATTTATATGGCACTATACACCGAGCGAGTGGCGTTTCTGTACTAGATTGGTATTTTTGAGAGGAAAAAGGGAAAACGGTAGGCTTGAGGGCAGAGCCGTTTTCACGGGAAACATCCTTTACAACGCAACTTTTACCACGCAGTGCCTTTACGACGCAACTTTTACAACGCAAACCATTACGACGCATTGCACTGGAGGGCGCTCTAGGATAGGGAATAAGTTTAATTTACTATCCAACACCTTCCCTAGTGTCCACGGGGACTGGACTTGGAATAGTAAATTAAACTATTCACTATCCAGCACCCCAAAGCGCTATGTGTTGTAAAGGTTTGCTTTGTAAAAAACGCATTGTAAAGGCATGCATGGTAAAAGCATGCGTTGTAATGTCATACATCCGTTTTCACAGCATTATAGGGGCCCCGGGCAAAGCAGTGCACAGGGCCCTGCGTACACAACCATTCACAGGAATAAAAACGTTTAATGGAAAATTAGTGTTAAATTCTGGTCTATGCTCGTAGGGCCCCGGGCAACTTCCCAGCATGCCCATATGTGAAGACAGCACTGCTTAAGGGGAACGGCACAGAATGAGGCCGTGTTGGGCGCTGTCTGGAGACTGAGGTTAAGGGGAAGTGGCAGGCTGGGTAATAGAGAGCTTTGTTCAGAAAGGATTAATTTAATGTGTACTTTTCACTGTCACTAAGTGTATAACTTATGCTGATTGCATTTTTTATAACGATAATGGTTGTGTGTTAAGAGTGAGGAGTGGCTACATGCCAGACACTTTTACTGCTCTTTCAGAAATATACACCCTGGCGGTAAAGAAAATAAGCTGGAATCAAATTGTTTTCTTAGATGAAAAGATGTTGAAGCGCCTTATTTCAGGTCACTCCTGGCAATTGCCTGTGCGCTTACCTTCCCCGAAGAGCGGCCCTGCATTACAAACTCCTTCAGTATCCTTTGGAGAGCACTCAGTACCGGTCGCGGCCGGTGAAGGTAAGCGTGGTGGGGCATGGCGGGGGGAAGTCGACAGACAACGGCGTAGGTTTTATTTATTTATTTATTTATTTTGACCTGTTCCATCGTCTGTCGACTCCCCCCCACCCCCACTCGGCCCCGCCTCAACCCCGTCACACTTACCTGATCCAGCCACCGCTACCCAGTACATGTAACTACAGCACAGACATACCATAGAGGGGTGTGTTAGCATGTCCACAAGAGCAGTGACCACAAAGACAGACCATACATCACCCTACAACCAGCCTCAGAACTCAGAACATACACTAAACACAGTCCAGTTACCACATTACCTGGTTACTAAAGCATTCAACAGCACTTACTACCATTAGTTTCCTACCACACCTACACATTTGCCCCGCAATGAGCACCCGTGCCAACTGACAAACGTAACATGTAGGATTTTTTTGTAGAGCCCTCCAGTCTCACACTCCCAAGAAACACATTCCAGCACACTGAAACTCATCAAAGCGAGACGCATGCGCTGCCCCCCATACCTCACCAATCTACTCACACTACCACAGGGGCAATAAGACCTAAGAAGTTAGAACAGTTAAGTTCTGAAAACCTCTAGGTATCAAACATTATTAATTGCAAGCGAATCCTTCACCAGTGCAGCCTCCTCACTGTGGAACTGTAGTGTAGTTCCTATCTTCCCAATAGGCTCTGCGCATTGGAATAGTACCTACAGCAGTAAAGGCCTAGACCAGACGTTAACTAGGTCTACTACTGTCGATACTAGACTTAATTTTTGGGTTTGCCAGCTAAGCTCAGAGTTCGCTAGAAACTTTCTCGAATGTTCAGGAAAGAATTACCTCCCCTGATTAGACAAGAAGGGATTTAGTTTCTGACAACCATAGAACATGACAACTTTGCTCTCCCCTAATCAAGAGTCAATCTCGAGAGTCGTGTGAGCACAAGGCAATTATTTTACTCAGTCAGTACGTGCATTCTTAGTCTCATCAGAATGTAGAGAAAAGGAAGAGACGGGCGTGTTCAATAAAAAGGTGTTATTTATTGATCAGTCTCTTTTCTCATACATGAGAAATGGATCGATATTATTGCAATACTTATAGTTAAGTAAAGTGCATACATTAAAAGCAATAGTATAAAGTAATACTGTAAAAACATTGATATGGTTTCTGAGCCATATGATGTTTTAAAATGATTAAAATATATTTACATACACATATACATTTGACTAAACGTACTCAACTGGTGTTTCTAAATACGCCTACCCCGTGTACCTGACCTAAGTCTAATGCATGGGCGGGAATAGAAAGTTACAGTTTAAGTTAAGTTTGTTTTTGCCAAGTGAATAACTAAAGAATTCTCTGTGAGGGGTTATTCAGTTCTGTACCTGGAATTTAGGATGAATGAGGAATGGTATCTCTTTCTCTGCTCTCGATATTCCAGGCTGCCTGCGAGGGCTACCCGGAAGCGCCGGTGCTGGGTCTCTCGGCTTGAGATAGCAGCGAGTCTCTCAGCGCGTCAGGAAGGCGGGGCTGCTGCCAGCGGGGTCTGCTTCTGCTCTCGGCTTCGGCAAGTATGGCTGCTCCGTCTTGTCACCACGCGTGTGTTTGCATAGGGCAAGGTCGGCAATATTTATACCTTAAAGGTGCCGAGATTGACGTAAGGATGGACATAGATACGTCAATAAAGATGTCATACGACTTGCTCGTTAGCACATTCTTTACTAAAGTTCTCTGTGAAATCAAAACAATGGCCGCACGGATTTTCCAGGTTGTCATAGGTTTGATTTGTTATGAGAACGTCGTATGCCTTATCAGGGGCTGGAGGAATGTCGCTTGTCTAATTAGATCTCAAGCGTTATGACCTAATCAGATAACACGTTCCTGTGCCGTAGTGTGACTGCGTCAGATAACGGTATCTGCATCATGGGGGCTTGTCTTGCCTCATGGGCTGACTGCTAGTTAACTTGATAGTTAGTTTAACCAGAATAGGGTCAGGAATAGGGGGACTGATTCAGAACCTATAGAAATACACGACACCCACTCCACGCTAACTATGGTCATATCTACTAATCTATGCATAGTATAACATAGTACAACATACTATAGAGTATAGTGTATACCTTACCACCCCAAAATACATAAATGCATTTCGAAATTTTCAAATATACTGAAAAATTGCAGTCATATATATTGTATGCACTTAAGCTATGAATTAAATGCAAAAGTAAACACGCATCTTTTATGCATTATTGCTTATTGGTATATGAGAAATACACATGAAATGGCTCTTAATATAGCTTATACAGAAAGGAAAGTCGAGACCATTTCATCACATAATAAAATATTTGTGAACATACCAGCGGGCAGCTTAGTCTATAAAGTCTATAAAGTATCTAAAAATAGAAATTTTAGTTCTCTAGGAATAGTTTCTTACTTTAAGCAGAAGATCAGTGTCCCGGAATAAAATATAGGAAGAAAAAAATTGCTGTCCGTGAACTGGATTGTAATTGTTCATGTGACTTTATTTTTAAAGTTTGAAGGCCGAATTCAGGGAACGCCGTGTGCGAGTTTACTCAAAAGTCTCTATTTCTGTTCTGGAGAGAACATCATATCATTCAGGCTTTCGAAAAAACTGTCAACAGCTTCATGGGAAAGTTCCTCTAAGTCGGAAATAGGTGTAACCATGCATTCATGCGCATGATTGTCTCCATTGACATTCTGATTTGCATCACTGACAGAAGGTCGTACCTGTTCGATGCTGCTTTCATCTTGAACTTCACTACTCTTCAATCGTAGTGGTGAAGATTCCAGGAATGCCGTCATCAGGATTGGCAGCCTTTGAGGGCAGCACAAAGCGTGAACCTTGGTAGGAACCAACAGTGTATCTGCATCCACTGGCGCATCCGATTGTAGCGTCAGACAGGTGTCTAACACGCATTCTTCTCCGCATAGCAGACACCTTAGTACAGGTAAAACACACCTTTGCCACATTGGTCGAAATGATAGAAACCAAGTCATGTTCAGGTCTCTAAGCCGGGAGAGTCCCAGGATTTTTGATATCCGGTCCCGGTATCCAATGGCTAGGATCGTATCTTCCATTCTCGCGAGAGTTTGATCTGTGACATGGGTTGCCATAACGAAAAATAAGGACTAGGAATAGGATTCCTGCAATTAGTCCTAGGATCAAGGGAAGTCCGCCAAAAATCGAATGGACGAAATCTGGAAAAATACCCAGTATGGCTTTGAATGGTGTTAATGCCATCGAAAATACTGTCTTAAATACCCCTGAGATCCCAGTGGTATCAGAAATATTTAAGATTTCGCTCAGGATTTCCGCGAAATGTACGGGGGAATTAGTTGATAATAATGTATGTATCTCTGCAGTCGTCCTTGCGACTTGTAGATCATACGTTTCTTTTGATGACGTGAGCCTTGTAGGCGTCTGAAGAAGCACTGTTTTCATTCTGCTTAAAGTGTCTATTCGAATAGAAGTAATTTTCAAACTGGGCCATGCCCTTGCCTCCCTGTCTGGAAAGGAGCTGGGGAACAAAGAACGTCCACAGCACTTGACCTTCGCCGTCGTAGTGACTAGATAAGGAGTCCCGGGCATAAGACTACAACATCTGCGGTCTACAATAAGAATGTAACTCCCATTATAGAGTCTTTGAAAGAATGGTTCTATTTCAGTTGCAGGTGCGCCTTGCTGGTGACATGAAAGGTTGTATGAATTCCCTTCACAGGCTCCGTGCAAACTAATACCGTTACACAGAAGCGTGCCGCTTAGTGACATAGCACAATTGTTGCCACTAAGAAACACGTTCTGTCCTTTATTACTGACACATGCATGTGAATAGGGCAGGTTCCAAGTTGTTTTAAGGTACCCCTTTCCCAATTTCTCGTACATGCCAGCCTGTATATATTTTTGGCAGTATTGAAACCTGAAGGTTGAGATTGGAATATTTATGATTCCGTGGATTATCCATTCACTGACAGGTCGTTCTGACATTGTCATTGGTAATCTTTCTAGTTTTTCAATGCTCAAGATTGTATAATCAGCACCCTTTTGCGCCATACCGATTTGTCTATCAGTAAGGTTAAAGATTTGGAATAGTGACGTTGTGTTGATTAAACGCCAAGGCACATAGCCTGAACGCAGATTTTGTAACGTCCAGCCAAGCTGTACAATAGAACGCAATTGTGACTGACCATGTTGTAATAACAGTAAGTCTTGCGATAATATATCGATTGCTGAAGACACAATGCTGTCCAATGAAAAAATTCTGGAGGACAGAGTCATTAACCCATTGTCCACTACAGAAAGTGATTTTTCCAAATTGATACGGTCAATTTCCCGTATTCTTTCTGCTGTCTCAATTTGAGTAACCTTCCAGGCCTCATTGTATGCTGCATATACAGAGGCTGCTATGAAACGCTTTTGACGCTGTTTGCGTGGTCCCAGTATGAAATCACGCAAGTCAGCACCATCAGTAAGTAAAGTTAGGTGTTGCTTAATTTCAGGCAGTGTGGAAGTCTGTAGCCATTGAAGGCATAATTTGCCCACACTGTAGGTTGTTATTATCCCTGGGTGATGTCTTTGGGGATATCTAGGGTCTGGCCTGGTCATTTTGAACCCCTGTGTTTTATTCAGGAATCTGTCTTGACAGGTATTTGTATCTGTGGGCCAGATCAACCATTGTTTCCAATCAGGATGTGTTCTGTTTTGGTTAAGTATATGGTTTACGTCTATTTCTTCATCTGTATCAGAGTTATTGCTAAACATTGTTGGCTTTGGAATAGACGGGTTATTTAAATCTTTGATTTTGGCTAAGCCAAGACAGGTGGTTTGTTGAACAGTGTCATTTAAAAATATCATTTGTTCTGGGATCATGCAGGCTCTAAACAAAGCTTCTACACCCTGTACTTGCCATTCTTTTGTACCCCAAACACTTTTCAAATCAACATTTTTGTCCCAATAATCAAATCCAAAAGTATTCATTTTTTCAAAGAATGAATCTGAATATATCAATTTTGTGTTGGTTATCATGGTTTTCATCCCTGTCTTGTTTGACAATTTAAAATAAAATGTTTCAGCATTACTTGTGTTAAAACCTGAAAAATATGAATATTTGTCATATATGGTTCTAGAGCTCCCTTTTGGAGGTGTAGCACAATGTTCCCATTGATTATAATTTAAAACATTTCTAGGTTGTGCAGATTTATGTAAAAAATGGTTACCATAATGGTTATAGCAATACATACTATCATAATTTGTAGAACCTTGCAAATAATCATGTTTTGTAAATTTAGCAGACATTACTAAGTCAGACATCATGTTGTTAATACTTTCGAAGTCCCAATCGTCAGCAAATGAGTTTGGTTTTACAAAGTCACTCAAGGAGATCTTGATTTGGTGTGGATATTTCAGGATCTCAACCGGACCATAAATTTCATAGTCAGTGTTGTCCCAGGCTACCCCACCAGGTATCGGATTGGCTGTGAAGTTGGCTGAAGAAAGTTCTGGAGAAAGTTCTCTTTTCTCGATGTGTGAAGATGTCTGTGGTTTGAGGACCAAGTTGATGTTCTGACTTGCTGTGTCCATTTTAGCATATTTTCCCTCAATGAAGCGTCCCAAAGTAAAAACCATGATGAGCCAAAGTATGAGGATAAATGCACCAAAACCCACCCAAAATTCAATCCATGGAGAAATCAGATATGTTTCTTTCAGTTGTTTCAAAAGTTCCTTCGCTTTGTCTTTAAAGGATTTTGATGATGGCTGTGTCTTTGATTCACTGAAGCCTTCAGAGGAATCATCGAAGTTGATGAAGTAACCAGATGCAGTTCTGTCAATTGTTCCAATTGGTTCAGGATTTTTGTTTCTTGCATTTTCACTTGGTACTTCAGTATAGATTGGTGTGTCTCTGCTAAATGTCTTTATTTGGGTTTTCAGAGGTCTGAGTTCTATTGCATTGTTGCATAGTCCTTGTTGTTCTTCTGTAGGCGTTTCGAATGTGATGAGCCTCTTTGATAGGACCTCTGTACTGGTAGCAAACCTTGGTGTTCTGCTACTTATTGGGAGTCCACTTGGCCTACTGTTTGTTATCGGCCACATGTTGTGGTTTTACCAGGTCGATGGATACAACTCGGTTCTCCTTTTTTCCAGCAAGTGGCGGTAGTACAACTGATCTTGTCCCGTTGACAGACAAGACAGGAACTGCTTTTCTGTAAGAAGGCCCAAATTCCTTCTTTACCGCGATCTTCTCCCTGACTAGATCCCCGACTTTTGGAATCCAGACAGGTCTTGCTGGGACAGGTGGTGATTCTTCAGTGGTTGTTGGCTGTTGTTTCAACTGTATGTTGCTCAGGTCTTTTCTTGTTTTGTTTAAGTCCTGCAAAATAGCCAAACGGTCTTTGACATCAAAGGTTTTTTCTATTACCACTGAAGTCTGACTATCAAGGTCAGAGATCAACATCCTAGTTCCGAATAATAATTCGTACGGACTGAATCCCTTCAGAGAATTTCTTGGCAAGTTATTTAGACTACGTTGGACACTTATTAGATGTTTGACCCACCCAGCTCCCGAACCTAATACCTTTGCCGTTATAGATTGCTTTATGTCACGGTTTTTTCTTTCAACAATTCCGTTCCCCTCAGGGTGAAATGGACAAGAGTACCGCAATTGCACGCCCATGCTGACCATGGCCTCCTTATAAGCCCGAGAGCTAAAAGCAGGACCATTGTCCGAATGCAGAATGCCAATTGCGTATGTGCCGATGAAGACCCGCAAATCTTTTATAACAGTTCTGGCGTCAGCCGTTCGCTGGGGCCACATCCATATAAATCTCGTGCATGAGTCCACTGCGACCAAGATATATTTATAGTTACCATCCCTTTGTAAGGGACCGCAGTGGTCCAGATAAACACAGGCTAATGGTTTATCCGAGATTAGAAGGGGCGTCTGAGCTGGACGTCTCACCGTTGATACTTTCATTTTTTGACATATTTCACATTCTAGAACATAGTTCCTTGTTTGTCTTCTCATTTGTGGCCACCAGTATCTCTGTTTTAATAATGATACTGTGGCTGAGACGCCAGCATGGATAGAAGCAAGCCCTTCGTGTGCCGCTATTATTAGTCCTAACCTATGTTCCATGTTTGGAATTGCCCTATCCCCCACTCCAGGGATTCGAGCAAAAGGAACATTGTTTGCATCAGTTATGTATGAGTATTTTACTGGAAAGCCTTTAGGGAGTGGTTCTATCGAATCCTTTTCTGAAGCGCTGACAGCTTGTAATATTTCGGTGTCTATTTTTGTTTTTGACCGGGTGACGGCAGCTACGGAAGCCGTTTGCACAGCTGCCTTCGCGGCCTCATCAGCCAATGAATTCCCTGCAACGTGAACGCCATCACGTTGATGACTCAGTGTATGTATCACGTGAGTCTTTGGTAGTTCTTTTTGTAAAAGAACTACTTGTTCCCAGAGCATTTTATGCTTGATTGTGCCACCTTTCGCATCCTTGAAACCGTTCTGAAGCCAGATCTGCAAGTATTCATTATAAGACTGAACGCAATAATACGAATCGCACACTATGAGTGTGGGGAATTCTCGATCGGTATTTTCAAGCGCCATCTTGAATGCTAGTAGTTCAGCTCGCTGAGCTGTACAATCTCCTAGGGATTGTGTTTTAGTGAGGGTTGGTTTAAATTTCCCTTCGTGCCAACGACCTTTAACAATCGCGCACGCAGCACTGTAAGCATGTTTACCCCCTACTGCGGGTTGTGCTGATCCGTCTGTATATATTATACAGCCGTAGTGATCCAGAGGCAGAATTTCGGTTGGCGGAGGACATTCAAATTCATATTGGAGAAATTCTTGTGTTTTTAAGTAAGGATCAAATTCGTACACCACGTCTGTTGCAGCAAGAGAGTTAGCCCATTGTATCCATCTCGGATGGAGTGCTTTAGCATTTGGAATGCTTGCCTTTGTTACCGCCTCTAAGGCTGGTATTGGTGTCACGATAACTATTCGTTTACCTTGTGCCAGGGCTCGTTCTTTTGCTATAGCTGTCTGTGTTGCTGTAAGAATTTTTTCCGTTGGGCTAAATTTCATTTCAGCCTTAGTGTACAAGTGTGATTTGAATGCAATTGGTACCTTATCTCCCTCATTAGAGGTTAGGTATGTGAATCCGCATCTCCCTGGGATGACTCGAATCACAAGATTGCGTATATTATCACGGGTTTCTAATTTTGTTTTAATTAGCATGTCTGTTTGTAAGGATCTCAAAATTTCTGTGTGTGTTTGAGTCCAACTGGATCTTTTAAAGTCTGGTTTAATTAGATCATAAAGGGGTTTGACCCTTTCTGCGTAATTTGCAATGTATGTTCTTCCGAAATTTAGGAAGCCTAGAATCGACTGGAGATTTTTTAGTGTTCTAGGTGCTTGGATTACGGCGCATTGCTCTAGGAAATTGTCTGCCAGGCTTTTGCCTTCACTTGATAACTCATATCCTAAGAATAGGACCGTCAGATGGGCAATTCTGGATTTTTTAAAGTTGAATTTGTAACCCTCTGCAGCGAACCCAAGTATTATGGTGTTCACCCTTTTCAAGTGAGTCTCCAAGTCATCATCTGTTAAGTAAATGTCATCGACATAGGATAATGCTTCATCATCATATAGTTGTAGTAATTCTGTTACTCTCGCTGAGAATACCCCCGGGCTGTTCTTGTACCCCTGGGCTAACCGACAGAATTGTTTTTGAGTGCCATTTACAGAGAATGCAGTTAAATATCTGCTCTCTGGTGCTATATTTTGACAAAAGAATCCATTGGAGATGTCCAAGGTTGTTTTGTATTTTTTGCGCACTATGTTATTCATTAGTGCAGCACTGTGTGAGTTTTGCACTGCAAAAGTTTTGCAACATGTGTTACGGTGTCGGTAATCCAAAACTAGACGGTATGAATTGTCTGGTTTGGAGACCGGAAACAAAGGATTGTTCATTTGTGAGGTGCAAGTTTCAATCACCCCCTGGTATTCTAGCTGATCTAGTATTTCATTTACCTGTTTTTTAGCTTCTTGTTTAATTGGGTACTGCCTTTGTGCAGTCGGTTGTGATTTTAACTGGATTTTGTGAGGAGGAGAATCCTCATCCCATCCTACATGATTTTTATATAAAGCAGGTGCTAAGGCCACTGCCCACTTTCTAGCAAGTGTATATTTTTTATGAATCGGGATTTGATTCGAGAAGGCAGGCATAATTACTTCTTCGCCATGAGGGCACTCCCTGACAAACTCTGGTGGCCAGTCTTTTTCAGCTAGAAGGATGTCATAGCCCTTGGAGAGGTTATCCCAAAATAGTCCCCTTATTTTCCTAGTCTTATCTCCCTCTATACGTAATGTTATCTCGTATATCTTGTGGGGCTTGCTAACTCTGGTATCTGCAGTTTCCACTTGAAGGTATTCATTCGTGTCCACTGTCTCCAGATGATTCATAAGGACTTTGCGAGCTATGCTCACCTCTGCTGCGCTGTCTAGCATTGTCTGAGCCCACTCTCCGTTTTTCAGTTGTGTCCTCAGTATTCTCGGCATTGTTAACTACCTTGATACTGGCTACCTTCTTTTTTGGAAATTGTAATTTCTTTTTTAGTTGAGCAGGTTCCTTGTCTTTGGACTTGGCGTGCTCTTCTGATCGTCCTCTTCTTTCCGATTTCTGCGAGGAATTCTGAAAAGATTGAGAGGGACGTGTATCAATGTCTTGATATCTATCAGGTTTTTTAATATTATCCCTATTTCTAAGGTTATATCTATTCCCAGAGGGGTCACTCTGCGGTGACCTCTGTCTTTGGTTCGGAGATTTCTCTCTTCGCCTAGGAGACCTTCCTCTGGACTGGAATTTCTTTTCTTTAGGATTGGATTGTTTGTTTCCATCCCAGTTCTTTTTTGGTGAATTATTATTATTAAAAAATATTTTTTCTGGACTTGTAGTCAGTTGCGGTTTTACTGGTATTCCACCTAGACTATCTCTGCCTAGTTCTTCATAGGATTTTTCTATGATTCTGGCAATTTCAGCTGGTTGGTCTGCTATATCTGTCTCTTTTAACCTCTGGCGGATCGCCACGTTTGCTGCTTCACCTTTTATGTTGGCTAGTAATATAGCCGAGACCTGCTTGAAGTCTTTCAGTAATTTCATACCAAGAGTTAAAGCAGGTTCTGGACCGTATTCATCCTGAATTTGTTTTAGCACATCTGGTATCACCGAAATGGATGGGACACCGTGCGTTTTTGTATAGATGGAAGCAAAGACTGTACCCCAAGTGTCACAGTCCTCAATGTGTGGTGCGATTCCCATTGGGAGACATATAGTCAGAATCCTGTGTTTTTCTAATGGGGTGGTGTCAGGAAACACCGCCTCTATTTGGGTGATTTTCTGTGCCAACCAGAATGGTATTTGTTCCCGTTTAGCTGGAACTTTACCTAGGCAGGATTGGATGTTCTGTGGTGTAATTTTATTTGTGTTCCCCTGGTGAGGGGTCAGCTGTGGAAGTTTAATCGCTGGCTGAATTGTTGAAGTCCGCATTACATACTGAACTAATTGTCTATGAATTTTTAGTAGTTGTTTTAGCTGTATTAACAGCTGTGGTGCAGGCATCTCGTCGATGTCTGGATGTGGTGTGTATCCGGCTAGGACCGGCCACGTTGCTCCTGGTCTTCCTAAAGGACCGAGCCTTGTAATGTGATTATTATGTTTTAGGGCGCCATCAAATAAGAGCAAATGCTCTTGGAATTTGAGTGGTACTTCCACCTCCTCGAAAGGAGTGTATGTTTCAGGAGGTTCCTCTACTTTGTAATAGTGGAAGTACTTTGTTACAGCATTAGCTGCTGGAAAATGTATCCATATATAGTATACCTCTGTCTGCCGATATTCGTGTGCCTCAATTACGAATATGACTGTGCCACCTCTAGGTGTCAGTCCATTTTCTATAAGTTTTAAGGTTATAGATCTCCTTTTAATGACCGGAATGAGTGTTATATTCGGGTCTGCTGCTTGCATGGTAGCATCAGCATCTGCGAGTTCAGTTGCTAATCTAACTGCCTCTCTTTCTTCATCACTGTCTCCCATTTTACAGACAGGATGATATTATGTATTTTTGCAGATCAGGTTTCTTTATGGAAACAGAGATTAGATGCACAATATTTTGGAACTGTTTTTATCCTTCAACGTTGACTTGACCATAAACCATACATAGGAGTTCCCTCCTGCGAGGTTTTGGAGGATATTACCTTTCACCCACTCCAGACGTCTTTGGAGTATTTGGGAAAAGGGGTCTGATTGAGAAAGCACGACTGGGTTACTCTAAATGTCTTACGTTAGTTTTATCGCCCTTTCCAAACGCGTTGGGCGCCATGTAGTGTAGTTCCTATCTTCCCAATAGGCTCTGCGCATTGGAATAGTACCTACAGCAGTAAAGGCCTAGACCAGACGTTAACTAGGTCTACTACTGTCGATACTAGACTTAATTTTTGGGTTTGCCAGCTAAGCTCAGAGTTCGCTAGAAACTTTCTCGAATGTTCAGGAAAGAATTACCTCCCCTGATTAGACAAGAAGGGATTTAGTTTCTGACAACCATAGAACATGACAACTTTGCTCTCCCCTAATCAAGAGTCAATCTCGAGAGTCGTGTGAGCACAAGGCAATTATTTTACTCAGTCAGTACGTGCATTCTTAGTCTCATCAGAATGTAGAGAAAAGGAAGAGACGGGCGTGTTCAATAAAAAGGTGTTATTTATTGATCAGTCTCTTTTCTCATACATGAGAAATGGATCGATATTATTGCAATACTTATAGTTAAGTAAAGTGCATACATTAAAAGCAATAGTATAAAGTAATACTGTAAAAACATTGATATGGTTTCTGAGCCATATGATGTTTTAAAATGATTAAAATATATTTACATACACATATACATTTGACTAAACGTACTCAACTGGTGTTTCTAAATACGCCTACCCCGTGTACCTGACCTAAGTCTAATGCATGGGCGGGAATAGAAAGTTACAGTTTAAGTTAAGTTTGTTTTTGCCAAGTGAATAACTAAAGAATTCTCTGTGAGGGGTTATTCAGTTCTGTACCTGGAATTTAGGATGAATGAGGAATGGTATCTCTTTCTCTGCACTCGATATTCCAGGCTGCCTGCGAGGGCTACCCGGAAGCGCCGGTGCTGGGTCTCTCGGATTGAGATAGCAGCGCGTCTCTCAGCGCGTCAGGAAGGCAGGGCTGCTGCCAGCGGGGTCTGCTTCTGCTCTCGGCTTCGGCAAGTATGGCTGCTCCGTCTTGTCACCACGCGTGTGTTTGCATAGGGCAAGGTCGGCAATATTTATACCTTAAAGGTGCCGAGATTGACGTAAGGATGGACATAGATACGTCAATAAAGATGTCATACGACTTGCTCGTTAGCACATTCTTTACTAAAGTTCTCTGTGAAATCAAAACAATGGCCGCACGGATTTTCCAGGTTGTCATAGGTTTGATTTGTTATGAGAACGTCGTATGCCTTATCAGGGGCTGGAGGAATGTCGCTTGTCTAATTAGATCTCAAGCGTTATGACCTAATCAGATAACACGTTCCTGTGCCGTAGTGTGACTGCGTCAGATAACGGTATCTGCATCATGGGGGCTTGTCTTGCCTCATGGGCTGACTGCTAGTTAACTTGATAGTTAGTTTAACCAGAATAGGGTCAGGAATAGGGGGACTGATTCAGAACCTATAGAAATACACGACAGAACTCTCTACCAAAAATAATCAGAATCGCTCCCACTTTTTGACTTCCAGGAAACGTCTAAAAACCAATTTGTTTCATCGCCATCTGGATACCAAATGGTCTATTTCTCTTAAATGAAGGCTACATTTCCTCAACAAAGTTATCCTTGGAGAATCTACCGGTTTAATACTGTTACACAGGGGGGGCCCCTCTGATCGGTTGGTTCTGTGTCCTTACTTGTGTTGTGTGTCCGCTGATAGCGCTTAGATACCCCTGGGTGATAACGCGCTCTACAAGCTCATAATAACATAACGTAACATAACACATATGTCAGTGAAATTAAGCCGTGTCCAGTATGGTTTGGTAAAGTCTAGCCAGACCCAGCCTGGTTTGGTAATTTTAAGCCATGCTCTGTGCGCTTTTGTAAAATGAATCCATGCCCAGCCTGGTTTAGTATATTATATCCATTTCTACACAGTTTGCGAGATGAAGTCTTGTCCAGCAAGTTTCAAATAACTAAAATGATTTGCATCATAGATCAGTGAAATTCAGTCATGTGCAGCATTATTCGATGAATTGTTGACACGTCTGATCATATTTTGTAAAGCTGTGCGTTGCATTTTTAGGTGCACTGTTGTCATATCCAGCATTGTTTGAATATTTAACGCAATGCCCTGTGTGGTTCAATGAATAAAGTCATATCCAGTGTGGTTTGTTGACGTAGCATCATGTCCAGCACAACTGGTTCAATTAAGACAGTCTCTAGCATGGTTTAGTGGATGGAAGCAATCTACAGTATGGTCTGGCAAGTTCTGGCAATATCAGTGCGGTTAGCAAGCCGAAGGTTCGCCCTACGGGCTGTGGTGAACAGAAGTCATGTCTAACCTGGTTCAATGACCCAAAGTCATATCCAAAGAGATTAGGGATACTAAATGAGTTTTCAGTACGGATTGGTGACACAAAGATGTGGCTGGCATATTTTAGTGAAATGAAGTCCAGTCAGCATTAAAATGTTGCAAAATTAATTAAAATTCAATCCTCAGGCAAGGTCGTGTGTCCGACATGTACTAGATGTGATGCATTTTTCAGGGGAGAGGGCAAAAACCCACTGCCTTCTATGGCGATAAGTATCCAGACTCCTCGCATTGTTTGAGCACTGGCACCAGAGGATGAACTGGGCCATTTTGTTGCTCACAGCAGGGTGCTTCAGTGCTTAATTTGAGCAGGTGGGAGCCGGTGGGGGCCACCGACACTCATATTTGGAGACTTGCACCTTTATTTCCACCTGATGAAGATGAAGGCAATCTTATAATGCGCAGACTTAGCCTGTGGGCATCAAGGCGCCTAACAGAAACAATTCCCAAAATATGTGTACCAGGAGCCAGCTTATGGATATGCCTCTGAAAAAAGCCATGTTTTTAATGCCCTCCTAAAGGGACCGATGGCGGATTGTGTTTTTAATTCCAGGGGAAGGGTGTTCCACAACCTAGGGGCCACAACCGAAAAGGCCCTTCCTCCCCACCTGACTTTCCGAACCCGAGGAACAATCAAGAGGTTCTTACTGGCGGAGCGTAGGTTTCTACAGGGAGTGTAGGAGGCTAGGAGAGATCGAATATCTTCAGAACCTTCTCCAAATAGTGCCCCGTAGACAAAGCATAGGATCTTAAAGGAGATCCTGGCCTGAATCGGAAGCCAGTGCAGACTCTTCCTGGCTAGAGTAGCAGATGAACGGCTGGGGACATCAAGAATAAATCTAGCTGCCGCGTTTTGAACAGTCTGCAGACGTTGTATCAGGTCTCATACATATACTGAGAGCGTGAGAGGGAGAAACACACAAAGGAGAAGGACGGAGGAAGAGGAAAAGAAAGATGGCTAAACCGTCACCTAGTGATAAAGCAGGAACCTGCAAACGTGGGATAAAGGGGCAGGGTGTGTCTGGTAGTGGATTAAGGAAGAAATAAGATGCATTTAAGAGTATGCAGTCCTAATATATGTCTTGCTGATATTTAATTGCACCAGTGGTCGGCGTGGGCAGGATGTGAGGGGCTCAGCAGGCCCATACTTTTCAAATTTAAGAAAATTAGTTCCTGTGCTATTTGTGAAAAGAGAACCGTCCCAGGGCGGTTAATTCCTAGACTTGAAATGCTGCAGCTAAAATGTAAGGCAGGGAGCCTCCTGTGCTGTGAAACTGAAGGAGGGGAGGACAGCTAAACAAGCCTTCCTGCCAAGGTGCATGCTCCCTGAAAGAAATGTAAATGTGCACAACTGGTTAATCTGTAAATATAAAAGGTCCCTGGAAACCCGTTTTTGGCTTTAATTGATGTAATCACTTGAAAGTTCTTGATGACAAAGATGTATTCTGTGTGAGTGGTATTGAATGGGAAATACCAACTGAACTCTTAAGTGTGAGTTTTTAATGTACAGTTCTGAAAAAAATTGCACTAGGTGTACTTTAGGTACTATATTTTGGAAACACTTCATCTTAAAGCTTTTGGCGTATTTTGTAGCAGCCTACATATACTGTGTGTAATGAAAGTTTAAAATAATGACTTGCAAATTCACAGTGCTTTCTGTCATATACTGAGACCTCGTAGCCATAAACATACCCAAATCCCCATTCTCCACTGCATCAACCAAGATTACATTCTGTGGTTCTCTGGTTATGGCAGAGACGCTGCACTGCATTAACTAATAGCTGTTTCCTTATGCACGATAGTGCATTTCCCATGGATTAATGTAACTTTATTTTTCATTTAAGCTGTGCCTTATTTTATATGTAGTTCCCTGAAGATGTAAGACAGAAAAAAGTTACAGATTTTTTTTTTTTTTAGCCATGCCTTTGACCAAGCCCCCAGGTCACTCACCCTGCCCCCATTGAGCACAGCATCACAGTTCTCATACTTCTGTTAATGCACTTCGACCACTGAATAGTACAGTCCGCGAGCTTCTGAGCAGAGCTTTGGGCACCGACACTCATTCATTTATAGATTTACTGAGACTCTTCCTCTAGGTTTCCTGGATGGCTGTGCTCCCTGCCCCTCTGAGCTCTGGGAGCGGGTCACCCTACTTGCTGCCCCTCGGCGACTCTTTTCTCTGCCCTATCAGGAGTGTTCAAGCTGTGGACAGGTAACTCTCCTTCCTGTCCCTAGATGCACCAAATATGGCTGAGTCTTCTCCAAGCCTTGAGTTGCCCCTTCAATGTGAACTGTTTTCCCTGGTCTCTGAGTGCTCCACAGAAGGGTGACAACTCTGCCTACACTTTGGATTCACCATTTATCAGTGTCTGTTCTCAGGGCTCGAGTCGGGGTACCACGCGGCTGGACAGCGTCCCCCCACTTTTTTTACCGGGAGCTCGATATCTGAAGCAAATGGAGCCTCACATTCACTCTATGGCCTCTCTTGGGCGAGATCGGAGCTCATTCAGAATGCTGCTCACGCGCTGGCTTCTCTGATGCAATCGCATCTAATGGGTGAGCGAGGGGAGGCAATGAGTCTGATGGTGCAAGCCACCTTTCATGACGTCACTTCCTGTCGTGACGTCAGCGTCCCCCCACTTCTTTTTTTAGGACGTGTTCCCTGTCTGTTCTTTTCCCAGTGCCCCCGGGGTACAGAATTTGTTTGTGGTGTTTAGGACCATGTGGTTCTTGACAGCCATAGTGGGGCTTCCTGTGATGTCATCATCAATGGTATCTTACTGATAGCGTCCAGAGGGCAAAGAGAGAAATGCTCTGTGTGATGCACTGCTTGAAAGAAGGGGGGGGGGGCGCAAATTGATTTTTCTTTCCCTCTATGTAATAAATATGTTTGAATTCCCCATTCGCGGCCATAATTCCATCCGTCACGCTGCACGCTCCTGACAGCAGCCCCTATTGCTGAAACTATAGTGTGCGTTAGTGCTCGACGTGTACGATTCTTACAAAATGGCGCCCTCGTGACCTTTACGCCACAGAGCTGATTCATTCGGCGCCGGGCCTTCATTTCACGGATGAGGTGCGGGCCGGTCAGGGCTCCGCGCGCTGTGGTCGTCTCTGCAACCGGTCATGCACAACGCTCTGACTGCCGGGCATGGAGAGGCCTATGCAAAACACGGAAAACACAAAAGGGCAACAAACAGCGTGTGCCTCAAACACGGCGAGCAACAACGTTTAAGGTAAAGACGGCACCACAGCAGTGCATTTGAAACACAACGTTAAAGTATGCGGTTTAAATAGAACTCAAAACAACACGCCACAAGCGCATTTAATACTTTACAGAAGCAGCCTCTGTTAAAGCAACATGGCAACATTAATTTGCTATTAATGCATTAATCACAACAGTAAGTCTAACACGACACTGGTGCTGGCAATAAAAACATAACCACAGCCAGTTTGACAAGTTAGCACAACGTGCCAACATATTATGCAACCGGTGCTACAGGCATGCCAACAAAGTATGCAATGTTGATAACACAACAGCATTGTGCAGCTTTAGTACATCACACGTGTTAGAAATGGGATTTCCGGTTGGCTAAGGCTTGTGCCAAAGCCAGGCAGAAACCACCACTCTAGTCAGGGCAAGGGAGTTATACGCCAAAGATAACCCCTGCTCACCCTCTAGGTAACGTGACACGAGCAGTAAGGCTGATCCCGGAGGCAATGTAGGTTAAGTATTTGCGGACGCACCCACCAGCAACAACATCCCAGGCCCCCCACAAAAGGAACTCCACACAAGGTTATATATAAAAATAGCCTTTGTATTATACCAAACGCATTAGATAAGAACCACACACTTTACAATGTGCCATAGGCACGGGCAGAATTTACAGAGGATTATGTACATGGGACAGGGCCACGTGGGCCACTGTCAGGAATAAGCACTTTTAGAACTAGCACTTGGTAGAAATAGCACTTTGTAGGAATAACACTTAGCACATATAATAACTGTAGCACCAAATAACAAATGTAGCACAGAACCAGTAACCACTGGTAAAAGGTAAGTACCACCTACGCAATCCTAAACACCTTAGGCAAATATCACGCAGGGAACCATGAACTCACTAGCATAACTATACTAGGAACAACAACCTCCTAGGCATAAAAATACGTCTAGAGGTATCAGAAAACAGGGTGCGCAAAAAATTCTACACACAGTACATTTCCTAGCACCCAAAGCATTAGCACATGAATCATGACAGCACATAAAACCCATTAGGGATCCTGGTTGCCCCACTGCGCCAAAACCTAAACGTAGCAGCTGCCCACAACTTGCTGGGCAGCTGAGGACAAGAACAGGGCCTAAACGCTGCAGCTGGCACTAAGTGCTGCGCAGCTGGGGAAGGCCAAAGTAGGGATGCAGGAGTGCGACTCACTTCTAGATGCAAAGTACATGTCCCCAGAAAGGAAAACATAAACGGTGCAGCTGCCCACTAATTGCTGGGCAGCTGGGATAAAACTGCGACATGGGCTCTTTCTGGCACTCTGGGACAAAAACTGCGCACGTGGGAGCCTTCTCGGCTCTAGAAACAAACACTTGCCCATCGTTGGAGCCCTCTAGGCTCTGAAAAACAATGTGGTGCACCCTGGAGCTCTCTAGGCTTTTAAAACAACTGGGGCCTCAGAGCCCCGGGCTCTAAATACAGCAATGCCCCCTGGATGTAGGAGCCTCTCGAGCTCGAAATACAAATGCCCCCAAATCAGGTGGCGCCTCGGGGGCTCTAAAGAAATGCCCCCAACCTGGGGGAGCGGCCCACTGCCAACCAGGGCCGCTCTACCCCGACTGAGACTGACCACCAAAGAAAGCCAGCACCACTGGGGGGGTGGGGGGCAGGCAACGGCAATGTGCTCCGACGCCCCCCTCTTCACACAGGGCCCCACTCACCGGCTCTCTCGGGGGTGACGGGTCAGCTCCTCTCTCGCCGGGTGCCATCCCCTTCACCATGCACCCGCTTCGCCCGGTCTTCGCCCGATCCCCCATCTCGGGACCGGGACTTGATGTGGAGCCTTCGTGGCTCCGAAGCAGCAGTCCCCTCCTCTGGCCGGGCGCCAGCCAATCACAGCGCGGCGGCGGGTGGGACTTCCTCCGAAAACCGGAAGACCAGCCCCGCGTCAGGCACTACGGTGCCTGACTTCCTGTTTGCGGCTTGAGGGCCGCAGTGGTGATTTTAACAGCGGAAAATTAGGGGTGGGCACTCTCAAAACACAAAATAGAAGGAAAAACAGGGTGGGCACCCGTTAAGGCGCATAAATAGCGGGGTGGGCACCCGCTCCAGAAATAATTAAAATAAGCGGGGTGGGCACCCGCAGGGGAACCATTTCGGGGGAATCCCTACGCCGGGGATTCCCTCAGGACAAGGGGCAGCGCTGCAAAGCCCACGCTCTCCCTCAGCTGGGCAAGGGAAATGTAGCGCTTCCAAGCGCTAGAGGCAGCCACACACGGGGGCAAGGGCAAAGGCACAGCAAAAGGTCCTGGAGGTCATGGAGGCAAGGCAGGGCCCAGGGACCAGCACACAGGGCACTCCAGCAAGGAGACAGCCCCCATGGCGGTCCCTCCTGGGCCCCACCATCAGTAAAGCCCCCTCTGTCAGGAATCCAAAAAGTAGAAGAGTCCACCAGTCATCCTAGGCATCCAGGGGCTGGGCCCCAGCAGCAGCACGCCCCTGGTAGATTCAAGTTGAGCACAAGAACCTTTAACATGAGGTAACAGCCTCTTTTTATACACCAAATCCCTTTGTCTCTAGGGTGCAGGGTGGGGGAAAACCAGACGCAGCTGGTTCTGGAGCAATTTGTTTTGCTCAGCCCCTCTTCCCATTCACAGGACAGGCTAGGGTCATCAGTCGCACCACAGGGGGCGGAGCCAGCATTGTAGAGGGAAAGCCCAGCCCTATTCAGGTCCCAGGTGCAGCCCCTCCCTGCAATCAACATGCAGATCTCCGCATTCACCACTGGGGCAGACCCATCCTGACTTCTGGAGCCAGGCACACCAGCCAATCACAAACCAGACAGTCAATTCACATTTACTGCACAGGCAGGCCAACTTCTAGAAGTGGCACTTCCACACTAGACAAATTAAAGCCGCACACATCATCGCGCAGCACTTAATCACACGAGTCCGCACATACCAAACTCGACCCTGCACTCCCCACACATCAGGAACTACCCTGGACACACATATCCCCCATGCATTCCTATGGGAGGGCAGGCTAATCTCACACACGCACTCAGAGAGAGCACGCACTTTACACTGCGCCACAGTGCTAAAATGCGCAAAGACCAGAAATCAATATGCAAAACACCGAAAACACAAAAGGGCAACAAACAGCGCGTGTCTCAAACACGGCAGAGCAACAACGTTTAAGGTAAAGACGGCACCACAGCAGTGCATTTGAAACACCACGTTGAAGTATGCGTTTTAAATAGAACTCAAAAGAACACGCCACAAGCGCATTTAATACTTTACAGAAGCAGCCTCTGTTAAAGCAACACGGCAACATTAATTTGCTATTAATGCATTAATCACAACAGTAAGTTTAACATGACACTGGTGCTGGCAATAAAAACATAACCACAGCCAGTGTGACAAGTTAACACAACGTGCCAACATATTATGCAACCGGTGCTACAGGCATGCCAACAAAGTATGCAATGTTGATAACACAACAGCATTGTGCAGCTTTAGTACATCACACGTGACAGAGAAAGCAAGAGAACAGTGTGTTCTGTGAGCACAACATGACAATTGTGTTGTCACTGATCATTGCGTGAATACTGGATGTGACATGGCAACATTGTGTGTCACACACTGCACGCTAGACAAAAACATACTTAACCGCCATAACCCAGCTACAAAGTGTAGATTTAATACAACTAATGCGTGACACAGAAAAGATGAGAACCGTGTATTGTATTGTATTGTATTGTAATTGTATTTATATAGCGCTTACTACCCCTGACGAGGCGTTGAATCGCTTTTTCGGTGAGTAGCACGCTACTCCAAGACCCATAGAGGATTAGTATTGAATTATATAGTGAAACATGCAAGTACATTTTAAGTGGTAATTATAGGTTAGTCAGTTATAGGTTAGTCAGTTATTTGGATTAAAAAAAATAGCAGAATGTTGAAGCACGCTACTCCGCAAACCCATAAAGGATTAGTGCTGAATTAATATGGTGAAATATGAAAGTAATTTGAGTGGTGGATATTAGTCAGTTATTTGGAGTGAGAAGGGTAGCGGAGGGATAAAAGGGAAGAAAGGTTTGCATTCGTTGTAGCACCTGTTACCCCTGATGGGTGTTGAAGCGCTTTTCTGGCGAGTAGGACGCTACTCTGGAACCCATAAAGGATTAGTGTTGAAAAAATTAGTATAGTGAAGTATGAAGTAATTTGAGTGGAAATTACAAACACGACATGGAAATTTATTGAGCGTGATAAGCACAATTCAACTAATGTTTGTGCCTCAAACACATCATGACACCTATTTGTGCATTAAATACGAAAGCAATGTGTGTCTCAAACAACAATAATGTGTCTGATAAACATAAAATGACAACAGTGCGTGGAATAGTTATACCACAACAAAAGCATATGCCTTAAAAAAACCTACAAAAGTGTCTGTGGATATCAACACAACGTGTACCAGAAGGAAAAGATGGCAACAGTGTAGATGACAAACTGTTAGAAATGGGTGTCTCTAGTTGGCAGTGGTATGCACCCTGTCCAAGTAGGGACCCTTCCTTCTAATCAGGGTAAGGGAGTTACACCCCCAGGACCGGACTGGGAACCGAAACCGAAATCAGCCTGCCCCCCTGGCTGAGCTGTTTGGTAGGGCTGATTTTGTTTCAGGGGGCCTATATTGCCAGCCCCGTAACAAGAACGACCCCCCAGGTCCCCAAAACCGGCCCCACCCGGGCGGCCCACCAGGGAAACTCCTGGTGCCCGCTATAGCCAGTCCGGCTCTGTACACACCCAAGATGACCCCTACTCACCCCCTTGGTAGTCTGGCACAAGCAGTCGGGCCTATCTCAGAAGCAACTTGTAAAGTATTTGTACGTATGGACACCACACCAGTTTAGAAAAATAAACAATCTTTATCTAAACCAAACAAGACCAAAACAACAAAAATCCAGCATGCATACCTCAAAATGTTAGTTTTAAAAGGTTTAAGCAATTCTGGCCATAGAACTCTATGGGTGCTGTGATTTTAGCACCAAGTACATTTGATGCGTCAAAATCCAAGACAAAAAACATCTGCAAAGGAGGAAAGCTTCAGAAAACCCAGCGATGCGCTGGTTTTTGAGTCTCAGGGGAATGGAGGCATCAGTTCTGCAGCACAAAGGAGAAGTGTTGCAGCGACTTCTTACTGCGACGAGAAGCGATGCATCGATTTCCAGGGGCGACTCCTTTCAGCGAGGCGGTGAGTTGAACACTTGGTGCAGAGGTGCGATGCGTGAAAACATCCAGGCTCTGCGGGTCGATGCGGGGGCGCAACAGGCACTGCGCTGATTTGCACTCTCTCAGACAGGTGATGCATCGATTCCTTCAGCAGCACGGCAGGGCCTGTGTCGGAGTCGGAGCTCTTGTTTCGGACGTCAGAGATTCAGTGCTCTGGACTCAGGATGCACCGTTTCTATGGGCCCCAAACAGGCACTACGTCGATTTTTCAGCCGCACTGTGACGATGCGTTTTTCAACCGCATGACAAGCTTGCAGCGGCAAAAATGGCGCTGGTAGGGCGATGCATGCATTTCAAATCTTGAGGCAGCAGAACCATTTCCAAGGGCACAGAACTGGAATCGGCACCACTTGGCAGGTCAGAACTGCTAGCAGTGGTGTTCAGAGATGCTGTAGATGAAGTCTTTGATAGCCCTGAGACTTCCACCAGGAGGCAAGCTCACAAAAGCCCTTGGAGAACCGTGGAAAAGCAGGATACAAGAAAGCAAAGTCCAGTTCTTTCACTGCCCACAGACACAAGCAGAAACTGCAGGCCAACCCAGCAAAGCAGCACATAGCAGACGGGCAGTACTCCTCCTGACAGCTCTTCAGCTCTTCTTCTTGTCAGAGTCCTCAGTCCAGGAGTGTTCTCAAGATGTAGAGTTACAGGTCCAATACGTATACCCCTTTCTGCCTTTGAAGTAGGCATACTTTAAAGGAACGTCTTTATTGTCCACAAGATCCTGCCTTGCCATGCCTTGGCTCCAGACACACTACAGGGAGGTGGAGACAGCATTGTGAGAGGCCAGACACAGCCCGATTCAGGTGTCAGTGAAAACTCCTCCCACCACTCTAGCTCAGGAAGAGCCATCAGCCTGGTTGTGGGCCATCAGGATATGCAGGACACACCTCAGCTCCCTTTTTGTGACTTCCTAGAGTGAATGCAGAAAAAGCCCCTGCCAGTCCAAACCAGACGTTGCTTCCACGGGTGGGCAGAGGCACAGGATGGTAAAGCAAGAAAATGCCCACTTTCTAAAAGTGGCATTTTTAAACATACAATTTAAAAAACAACTTCACTAAAATTTGCTTTTTATATCTGGGGCTCAGGGAGCCCAAACTCCAATTTTCTATTTTTTTCCAAGGTTAAATTTACATTTGTAAGATGTTACAAGGCAGTACCAATAATAGCCTAGGAGAGAGATGGTCAATAGTGAAAAATGAAAATGGCAGTATTTAACTTTTAGGACATGTAAAGCACACTAGTTCATGTCCTACCTTTCACATACACTACACCCTGCTCATGGGGTTACCTTGGTCCTACCATAGGGGCGCCTTACATGTTGAAAAGGGGAAGGTTTAGGCCTGGTAAGTGGGTGCATTTGCCTGGGCAACATGGCAGTTTAAAACTGCACACACAGACACTGAAATGGCAGGTCAGAGACATGTTTGCAAGGCTACTCATGTGGGCGGCACAATCAGTGCTGTAAGCCCGTTAGTATTATTTGGTTTACAGGCCCTTGGCACACACAGGGTACTTCACCAGGGACGTACCAGGGACTTACTAGTAAATTGAATATGTCAATCATGGATAACCAATCCTAATTAAACTTTATACCTGGAACGCGTGCACTTTAGTACAGGTCAGCAGTGGTAAAGTTCCCAGAGTACACAAACCAGCTAAAATGCAGCTAAAATGAAGTCCGGCAGACAGTAAAAAAAATACCGGAGGTAGAGGCAAAAAGACAAGGGAAACCACACACAAGCACACCACAACAGGATGTGCTTTGAATTCAAGTGGTCCTACGGAGGGGGAAAAGATGGCAAGCCAGCTGGTGTTATTTGAGTTCTCAGAATAAATTAGTTTCCTGGACTCGATGTGGACTCGCCAGACCGGCCAGCAAGCAATCATTCCTTAAATCCATTTGGAAGGGCTAGCGCATCCCTTATTGGCCCATTCTTGGATATTCATTATCTGAAGGGCACCCACATTGAGTCCAGGAAACTAATTTATTGTCTGAGAACTCAACTATGAAGAGCAGGCTTACCGTCTTCACTTTCCAAATGACTTTTTCCATGGAAGGTGTTTTTCATTAAAACTCAAGGTTGCCCTTCCCTCATGTCCTGATAAAGACCCCAGTGATAATTCAAAGCAACTGTTACTATCTGGGGCAAAACGTCAACAATACCAATTGTCTGTACTAAAGCCAAAATCCGCTTGGACCTCCAAGAAATTCTTATCGATGCCCCTCTGGATGAGAATTTATTCATTGTGTTTTGGACAGACAGCTTGCAGGCTGCCCCAGCCCTTCCTTGTTCTATATGTTGTTATCTTTTACGTGCACAGCCATTTTAACCTTCATCTGTTCACTCTGAACGAGCACTGATGTCACACTGTTTCCACTTTTTGGAGCAAACTTAGGTATACTGTACATAGATAATTTTGAGCACCTGCACCATAATAAATGCATTGCGCAGTAATCATATCTACTGGTTGTGTTTCTCTTGTCGATGAATGCTTCTCGTTGACCTTTAATTAATTTTGGTCTTACGTGCAGTAAGTAACCGACAGGATTTTTGCCTTCCCTTGCTGCCTCACTCTATGTGCTGAAGAAGTCAACCACTTGTGCACAGATCACCTTGGCTTGTTTTTTGCTTGAGGTTCCCATGGAACATTGGGCCAAGCCAGAGTCAGCTTCCAGCAGCTTGCCCACATCTAACTACTGCAGGTGGAAGCCCACAGCCACTCCGCAGATGGGGATAGTCACTCGTTTGCACAGTTAGCAGTCTCATTCAAGGCGAAGTCTGCAAATATCCTAGGATATAGGCCACGATCACCCTAGTAGGTGAGGAGAAGGTCTCCTTTGTATAACTCATAATCACTACAGGTAATATTGGCCTAGATACTGTGCACAACCATGCTAGAATGTGTGGACAGTCACTCTTGAAGATAGTCTACATGAACATTATAGGCCACAATATGTGCTCCTGAGGTCAGCACTCAGTCACTCTAGCAGATGGGATAATTGTTCTTCGATGAAGCCTACAGCTTCTTTAGCACAAACCTTATTCTTGCTCACCAGATGCGAAGTCTACAACGATTTGGCTCCGGCAAGGCCACCAATCCTGAACGGCTCACAAAGCATCCCAATTCCTGACACATAGTACAGAACAGTGCCAGTGAAAAATGTCTGCTGCCAATCAAGAAGTGAAATTAAGCTCGCCTGGATTCTTCCCCCGGTTAATACTTCAACACCTGCAGTCGATTGTAAACCAAAACAGACTGCATAATAATACACTAGTCCCACATGACCATCGTATACCAAATTATCACGCAGATCTGATACAGGCCTCTCTTGAAATCCAATTTTCTTATCAATCCATAAATTCTCACCACTCTATCCACTATCTAGATAGAAATGGAAAGACTTTACGTAGAGATCCGCTGCTTACTTCCAGCAATTGGAGGACCCTAACACATTCCACACTTGCAGGTTTTTGCATCCAGATATTATGACAACTCCTTAACGTAATCTACTGACTTTTAAAGACAATGTGGCCCTATTGCTGTCTACCCTGGGGGATCTCTGACCTTCTCCCTTCCTTCTAGTGCTTGCTTGGATCCATAAGACCCCAGATTGGACAACCCTCCGTGGTAACCATCCCAGTGGACTGTAATTAAGGCTCTCCATTTTCTGTTTTTACAAATAACTACAGAAGAAAATCATCTATTTTCCTATCTGTGTTTATTTTTAAATATGAAAAAATATATAGAAAATATTTTTTTTTCCGGATGAGTCTTACTACTTACTGTCAATGATGAGTGTCAGGTCAGTAGCTGTGCATACAGTTGACAGGTAGTAGAGTTAAATAAAGGAAAAAGATTTCCTAAAAAAGCTTAAATGCTTGCAGATGTCAGCTGTTTAAACTGTTCTACTGTGTAAATGTTTTCAGATGGCAGTATTGTACTGTAAATAGCGAAATTATGTTCGGAATATACATTTATTGGCTAAATAAATGTGGAAATATAGCTACTTCGTATTAAATTTTACAGCAACACGAAACAAATATGGATAAATACAGATTAAATTAGCAAAACATAAATATTGATAACTACAGCTGGAAATAAAAAAAAATACCGTAGAAATTTGAGCTCTAAATGTAATATAGAAGAGACCTTCAGATCCATTCAAGGATGCCAGCATACTACTGGCCATAAACTGTGCATCTATCTCTCACACCTCTTTATCAGTCACTCCTTTATTCGCTGTGTCACATATCACAATAATCGCACCTCAGTGGTTATGAGGCACAACACGGCAACACTTCGTACATAGGATCCCAACAAGGACAACATCCTTATAATTACACACCCTATACAGCATAGCCTTACCTCCTGTGTGGACAACAGTGGCGGCTGCCGCCTATGTAAAGTGGTATGGCAGGGGTGGGAGAAGATGAAGGGGAAGCGGATTGGGTAATAGAATGAAAATAGTTTTAAAACTTACCTGCCGCTACGCTCCGGCTACAGGCCTACTCATTGCTCCTCGCAAATGGATGTGCCTCAAAGAACAGGCTCTTTACCCAATCCAGACACTGCTCACATGCTATGAGAGCAAGATCAGGATTGGTCTGAACAGCCCTGCTTGCCGCTCACACAGTTCCTGGGAGTCTGTGCTGTTTCTGTGTAACACAGCTGGGTTGGAGAAACATCAGTGCACCAGTGGGTTCGGGCGACCTAAGTCGCCCGTCCAAACAGACATGCACACCTGTAAGAGCCCACTACTACTGCTCCTGTCTGCCATGCCTGGCCCACTCCACCCAATATTTATTGCGTGGTTCGGGACAGCGATAAATTAAACAATAACAATATTGTGTTCTTATAATTTTATTCATCATCAGCTGGCTCTGGGCAGTGGGGCAATGCTCCTCCGCCATTATGGAATGCCCACCCCTGGTGGGCAAGCACGCCCTCATCCTACATTGGGCTAATAAGTGCTATATAAATACACAGAAAATGTGTGATAAATTCAACATGAGACTAGAGTGTGCTCTGAGCACATGCCATTGATATTTGCATTGAACACCACATGTGAACACTGTGTGCTTTAAACATAACACAGGGGCAGTGTATGCTTCAAACAGAATATGCAGACAGTGAGACAAATACAAACAACAAATATTTGAGCCCAAACACAACGCATAAACAGAGTTTGGATTACTCATGGCAGCAATGTGTGTATCAAAGACAACTGCATGTGGAATAAAAACAAAAAGGACAACACTGTGTGCAATAAATATATCATAGTAAAAGGGTATGCCTTAAACACCATATTATTTGTGTAGTTAACACACAATAATGTGTACCTAAAACACAACAAACTACAGCAACAATGCGCATGCTCTATACCTTGCAACAACGGTATGTGCCTCAAACATAACACGATAATAGTGCATACATTAAACGGATGTATGACATTACAACGCATGCTTTTACATCGCATGCTTTTACATCGCATGCTTTTACAACTCATACCATTACAACGCATAGCGCTTGGGGGTGCTGGATAGTGAATAGTTTAATTTACTATTCCAACTCCAGTCCCCGTGGACACTAGGGAAGGTGTTGGATAGTAAAGTAAATCTATTCCCTATCCTAGAGCGCCCCCCAGCGCAATGCGTTGTAATGGTTTGCGTTGTAAAAGTTGCGTCGTAAAGGCACTGCGTGGTAAAAGTTGCGTTGTAAAGGATGTTTCCCCATTAAACTGATATGGCAACAGAGTGTGTCTCAAGCATGACTCAAAATCAGTGTGTTTATTAACAGCAACATAATAAGGTGTGAATTGCTTTCTACAAGGCAACGGTGTACATTTGAACACATTTTGTGAACACATAAGAAAAACACAAGAGAACACAGTGTGTGTTAAACACAATGGAATACTACCCACAACACAACAGCTGTGTGTCTTCATAGCACACAAGATGACAGAATATTTGTAAAAGCATCAGTGCAGTAAAGTCCTGGCACTTATATCTTAAATCACACACAGCGACATTATGTGCAATAGACAAAGTACAGAAGTGTCTGGAATGTACACAAAACAATACAACAACAGTGTGTAGACCAAAAGCCGCATGTCAGCAGCACACTGTGCATAGAACACGACAGTAATGTGTATACTAAGTACAACACAGCGGTTAAATGTGTGATAAACACACCACAACTGATGATGCACTAATTGCAATCTTGAACTGGTGTATTCATTATTACACAAGACACGATTAGTGGCTTGCAATATACACAAATATGGTATGTGAGTGATATACACACCACAATAACAGTTTATGTGTGTGTGTGTGTGTGTTTAACACAACAAATCAACCTTGTTTACGATAAACACAACATGGCAACAGTTCCTCCTTTAAATACAATCCAGCAAAAGAGCATGCAATGAACAACAACTACCTCGTGTGCCTTTTAAATAGAAAGCATGTTGTTGCATTAACTTTGCAAGTGAGAGACCCACAAGTGAATTTTTCAAAATGTCACTTAATGTTTGCAAGATTTAGTGAAAAACATCCCCATTTAGCACAGCCCTAGCATACATATGATGGTTTTAGGGTGAATATTGGTTTGGTGCATGATGGGGCTGTTGGTTTCACTGTGTGAACTATGTGTCCGTGGTTCTGTGTGGAGCACTTGGAGATGCATGGGTACTTCCTAGCAGGTGAAGAATGACAATAGCCATTTTTATATCCTGACTGAGAGTGTGCGATTATGTTACTGAGCGGAGTCTACTGTCAGAAATCTAGCAGAACCACCATTATGAAATGGTGGAAGTTCATCCATACAGGCAAAGTCCTTAGACTCTGCCTTAGCATACTTTTGCCTCGTTTTGCCATTCAGAGAACAGGTATCATAGTATGCTTGTAAAGTCATATCAGGCAGGGGCGGCTCCTCTGTAGGAGTGGAAGAGCGTTGCCCTGCCTGCGGTGAGTGCAGCAGACAAGCACAAATAAATAAAATGGCACTTCAAAGCCATTTTATGTATTTGCCGCTGCACCTGCTTGCACTGTGTACAGCATGATGGTGGGGCTGAATTGTGCAAATTCAGGAAGGCAGTACTGGTCTACAGTGCGCCTGTCGGATTGGCTGACTGTCTACCGCCATCCTATCCGACATGCACACTGTAGACCCAGTAATCCAAAGGCTGTGATGGCTGGCACAGGCCCCCCGCCTCAAAATGAGCGCTGGGTGAGCCTGCTCCTACCAATCCTGGAGCTGTTATCACAAGATGAAAGCGACTCCAGGATTTGTTGGAAACGCGATCCACAAGCAGAAAGGAAGTCCTTCCTTTTCTTGCTGTGGAAAGTGAAGAGGAGTGCCAACAGTCATGCCCCTGAATTTATGGAGAATCGAGCACCTTTGCGCCCCCTCATTTACTATTTACAGTATTCACCATTGATATCAGGCACAGTTCAAAGTTCAAAGTAAGTTTATTGCTTAGTTAGTTAAAACCTTAAAAATATAAAAGAACATATAAAACTATCAATAAAATGGGCCAATTTTTAAAACACAACATCAGTTTATTGCTGATAAAATATTAAAAACTGTTGATTAAACATTCTCTAATTGTTACCTCGGATCCCAGTCTATTTACAACGGCGGAATCCCAACCATTTCAGAAGACTTGATCTGTTGTTAAAAGTTTAAGTCACCTGCTTAACTTATGAGGAGAGAAGATTGCCACCTTCTAGCTTGATATTTGTGTGTCAGTTTGCAGGGTCTGTTTGAAGGAGTTAAGGAATTTAGTCAATTCAATTGTGGATCCGATGGTTCTAGCCCTGAAATTATTGCAGCTCTACAGGTCCTGATACCTCTGGCGTTTAGAGCTTTCCTACGTAAAGTGACTCGTGCATTGTGAACTTTGGAGCATGTACAGATTATATGAATAAAGTCCTCTTTATTACTACTGCAAAGTCAACATGATATAGGCCCTTTGTGCACCTAGGTTGGCTGGTCCGCAATTGACGGTAGTTTCCCAAAGCAGATAGGCATCAATTGTCTCTTTAAATAGATTGAGAATGTAATGCTCAAGTAAGGTGCCGGTGCAAGGGTCTTGTAGTTATTAATCACCATCCAGGCATGCGACCTTGAGCTGAAGATGTTTTTATCAAACATCAGTGAATGGAATTTTGCTGATTTGTTTATTACTTGTCTGAAGGACTGATATGGTAAGTTATTATTCCATAGCTTGGTTGTGCAGGTTGTTAGCAGGGATTTATAAAGATATTGGTTATATAGTGATTTTTTATCCTCATCCACTTCTGTCCAAAGGGCTTTTTTTAATTGGTTAGTTTACCATGTTCTGTTTCAATCTGTACCAAAGCTTTATTGTAGTGTACATTCTCCCTATTGTTTCATTTAAAAGACCAAATTCAAATCGAACCTGGGCCGGTGAAGACGAATGATATATCTGGAATACATTTTTATAAGTTGAGACTAATTGTTTGTTTAAAAGGTCAGAATCTTTGCCGTGTAGAGCGGTACTGGCATACGTTAGCGTTGGAAGCATTTTAGCCACCATCACCGCAAGCAGAGGTTTTATCAGGCACAGGTTTCCAGACACTTACTGCATGTCATTTGATTTCTTTTTACAGCTGTCTGGCCCCTCTGTGTAGAATTGTACATAGAGTACAATTCTGCACAGTGGGAAAGATAGCCAAATCTTCAAAAGCATTTTTCTCCTTTTCTTTCCTCTGTTTGAAAAATATTAGACATGGGGTACTCTCCACAAAGGGTTCCAGGGCTACGCCCTCCTTTTTTTCTAATCCGTTTTCATTTTTGTTATCCCAAGAGTGAATATTATTGTATTATCCACTCTTGGTGTAATAAAAAAAGCTGTACAGCAAATGCCCGAGGAAACATGTTATAACACAGTCCGATGGCTGGCGCAGCACCCACAGATGCCTGCTTCAGTCGTCAGTGATATTATCCTGGGCTGTTGAAACCCTCAGCCCTGGCCTCAGGCCTCTGGCACGCCTTCGTGCCTCCCCTTATGTAATGTGCTGAAGCATCACTGTTAGACTTGTCCCTCTTTGCAGGGTCACCCCTACTCTGTTTTCCTCAACCTCTCCTGTTTTGATGAAATCATTTGCTGTGGCTTTTAGGACTGTGCACTTTACCACTAATGACCAGCGCTAAAATGCTTGTGCTCTCTCTCTAAAACATAATACAATTGACCTATACCTAAGTGGCACATTTAATTTCCTTGTAAGTAGTCACTAATAAATGGTATTTCATGTACCCAGAGCCTGTAAATTAAATGCTATTAGTGGGCCTGCAGCACTCATTTGGCAATTCACTTAAGTATCCCTTTAAAACATGTCTCAGGCCTGCCGCTTCAGCCTGTCCTGTAGCTTTAAAATGCCATTTTGACCTGGCAAAATAAACCTCAAAGTCAACCTTAACTTGTGACTTTGTCACACCAGATATTCTCAGTTGGGCCTTTGTCCTTTTTGGCATTATTTTTCATTAACAATTAAAAAATTCATAACTGTGGCTATACTGACAGGATTTCATTAATTTTGGTGTCATCATATTTTTTACAATTTACTCTATTTTTCAAAATCAGCGTGTAATTTTTCTTGTGCTGGATTTTCACATTGTTGCTGTTTGTGTGCTGCGTACATACTGATTTTGTGCCAAGCTGCCAGATGGGTAAGCACAGGTTAATGTATTGACTTTTTGTGGTTGACCATGACAAGGATTGTGTTTCTTACTTGAGTGGGGCTTTGGCCCCTCTCAACTTATAACGAAGTTTCTTACTATCACAACTACCCATGAGCGTGACCGGCTTACGCCCCGCATAGCCTGTGGCTACAGGCTAAGCAGTCACCCCACCCTTTCCAAGCTGATACTGAAACCTCGAATCTGTGACTGCATGGGGTCGAGATTTCAATTTCATCATGCTCCAGTGCAGGAAGCAGAAAGGTACAGGAGTCAAAACGGTCCTGTGCAGACAGCAAGGTGAATACAAACACTTTATAAATGCTGTATGTGTATGGGTGAGAGTGTGGGTCAGTGAGAAAGCATGTGTATTTGTGAGAAAGTGTGTGTGAAAGTGAGAAAGTGTCAGTGAAGGAGTGAGTGATAATGAGTGATAGCAAGAGTGAGTACGAGTGAGAATGAATGAAAGTAAGGAAAATGATTGTGAAACTGAGTGTTACTCTATGTAAGACTGTGTGAGTCACAGTCTGACTGAGCCACAGTGAGTCAGAGAATGAGTGAGGCAGAGTGATAATAAGTGAGATTGATTGGAACAGACTCAGAATGAGTGAGATTGAGTGAGACTGCCTGAGCCTGTATGAGTCAGAGTGAGATTGAGCCTGAGTGAGAATTGCTCTGAATGATTGATACAGAATGAGGATGGGTTAGTCAGAGTGATATTGAGTGAATCAAAATGCGTGGAGCTGAGTGAATCAGTGAGAATGAGTGATGCTGACTAAATAAGTGAGAGTGAGTGAGTTAGAGGGAGATTATGAGAGTTAGAATGAATGGGCTGAGTGAGAATGGGTGAGACTGAGTGAATATGAATTAATCAGATTCAGTGGAACTGAGCAAATCAGGGAGAACAAGTGCGTCAGGGTGAGACAGAGAGAGACTAAGTGGGAATGAGTAAGTCTGAGTGAGATTGAGTGAAAGTAAGACTAAGTGAGAATGCGTGAGTCACTGTGACATTGAGTGCGTCAGAATGAAAGACTGAGTTTGAGTGAGATTGACTGAATCAGAATGGATGGAAATGAGTGATAGTAAGTGAGGATGAGTGAGACTGAGTGGGTCTGAGTGAGAATGAGTGAGACTGCATGAGTGAGTAAGATTGAGTGATTCAGAGTGAAAGTGAGTACAAGTGTGAATAACAGAAACTGAAGGAGACTGGGTAAGAGAATAAGACAGCATGTAAGTAAATGTGACCAAACACCCCGAACCCACAGAGTAGAAGTCAAGTTTGCTCACTGGAGTTTGAGAAATGGATTACACCCCACCACGTTTAAAGGTCACCAGCCACAACTGCTGTTTTCCCTTTTGTGAAAGTCTTTCTCCAACATCCCTGGCAAATCTAGGGGTGATCCATTCTCATTCCCACCTTGGAAGCAGGGCCGGACTGGAAACTTGAAACAGCCCTGGCAAAAATTTAAAATTCAGCCCGCATGGGCAGACGTCCTAATGTGCGCTAGAATAAAAGCAAATCTTTCAAGTTGCGGCCGGGATCGTTAATGAGCACCACCATTCCGAGAGGCTGAACCCGGCCTCCAAGTGTCAATACCGGCCTCCTGGGGCTCCAGCCTACCGGGGAATTGTCAGCTTGCCCGGCTGGCCAGTCCGGCCTTGCCTGGAAGTGATACTACTACAGTCCTTACCTGAAATAATTTTACGGAAATTTCCACGGTGGAGAAGGGTTGGAATTCAGTTTGTGAATGTCACAAATGTACATGTATGTGGGCTTTTACACACTTACAAGGCAATGGCACCTTGCAATGCCCACTCCCACCCTTTGCATGGGATTTACAACTAAGCATTTCTACACACTCGTAGTTAGAAATCTGCAATAGTACAGCAATTTACCCCTGCCAGTAATCTCTTTGTGAATCCATGGCAGGCTTAAATTAAGGTATCGTTAGTCATAAACATTAGTCACATAGGTCAAAAATAACTCTGTGAATCTAGCACAAGATGCTATCACTGCATGGGTTCAATACAGTAGTACTGTCCTGCAGTAACACAATATGGCAACAGTGTGTGGATTACGCCCTTAAAAAACAACCACCCACAGCATGAGTGTATGCTTAATTATGGCTTGCCAACAGCATCTGTGATAAACACAGCACCAGGCCGCAAGCAATGAACACAGCACAGCTAGAGTGTGTTAGTGAAATATAACTCAGAACAATCTGGACAATAAAGCATCAGTAAAATGAACCCATGTTTGTACTGTGTGCAACTGAATCAGAACACGGTTACAGCCTGTATTTTATAGAGTAATTTTAAATGGTGCATCTTATTTAACACAGTACATGATGACAATAATGATAATTAAACACAGCATGCCAATAATGTATATTATGGATAGGACATAGATGACATTGTTGAAAAGCTTCCCCGCCTGTGATTCAGACGTGTTTTTGTTTCTATTTCAAATAAAAGCCAGATTCCAAGGGTCCTTCTTAAATTTTAATGAGGTATTGTGAGAAAATGCCTCTTTTTACCTGGTTCTCCCCATTTTATTTTATTGATGTTGCTGGTATTTGAACTAAGCACATTGGGCAATGCTGTCAAGGCCCCAGTGTATGTGCTTTGACCCCTAAAACATGGCAAGTTTGTCTAACCCACAATTGACATAGTTAACTTTATAATAAGACCATAGTAAATGATGCAGATAAATACTCCCATGGCAGGGAAAGATAAATGTCTCCTGCAGATTGCAGCACTTATTTTGCCATCCACTAGATTAACAAAGAAAACATGTATTCAGGCCTACCAGTGAAGACTGACTCACACAACTTTGAACCTGCAGGAAAACCTTTGAAAAGAACCCTTTTTGGTGTGAAAGAACCTAGCATTTACCTATTAAATAGTGTACTCCTAAGTAGGAATAGTAACGAAAAAGGTGGGATGCCTGCTACTCTAAAGTGACATAAGCAATAATTGAATGTCGGCCTTAAGTGACTAACCACCCAAAGGTATTTTCACTGTTAGAGCTGTATCAGTCCTATGAGAAAAGCTAAAGTTTACTTAACAAAATGTCTGCTTACTATAGACAGGGATAACCTACAGAGGCGATTAAACCACTATTTTAAATATTCATGAAAAATCCAATTCCTTGGTGAAGTTAGATTATAGCAAATATTTAGGAAAAGTGGGTTTTAAAAGGTTAAGCATTATCTGCCTGAACCTCCATTCGGCTAATTAGCCTTAGCCAGAAGTAGGACCATGTAAATGCTTTTCCATAATGAGGTGATAAAAATGACCCTAGATCAAGAATCAGGCATATGCCTTTTGACAGGAATACCTAGGAGCAAGGAATGTTACTCCTCTCTGTCCAGAAAGGACAGCTGGGGAGAATCCATACACTTTATTAACTTGAAAGGAACCAAGTGTGGCCTGGCCATTCATTGTTGAGTGTAAAGGGAGACCTATAACCAGCTTGTCACCAGGCTAGTGGGAGGGGGGGCTTGTTCCAAGACCAGTTTTGCCAGGCAAAGGCAACAAAATATCTGCCCAAAACAATGACTTCAGCAGCCTTGTAATTTGGATTTATTGTGCTCACTGTTTCTCCCTGCAAAATTAATGGCTTCAGCAGGACTACATTCAGTTCCTATCTGGCTTTCAGAGGATTTTGGAAGATTTCAACTTCCATTTCAGAGACCACGTCAGAAGATAAAGTCTTTCAATGGGACTAACCAGTTTGCTGTGTCTGACACACGATCCCTCGTGGGTCGGTCAAACAAGAACAGTGGCTACTGATTGGTGCTTTACTTTTTGATTGATGCTTTTTGCTTTAAATCTTTCAAACTTCATAACTCCTGTTCCCCTTTTTTTGCCATTCTGGTGGCATTTTCTTATTACATTTTCTCTATTTTTAAACATTGGTTGTGTGATTTTTATTGTGTTATGTTTTGACTCTTTTAACAGTTTTTCTGCTCTTAATTTCTTTACACATTTTCCTGAGATACGTTTGTCTGCTCTGTACCATAGCTACCAGAGGGGCTGAGCATAGGTTTTATTATTGAACCTGTGTTTTAACCAGACACGTTTGTGGCCTTATTCATTATGGCGGACTCACACCTCCCCAATTAATACCCCACTTTCTTATCCTTAGAAAGAAAGGAAAGACTATAATAAAGCATCCTTTGCCCCCTGGCCTTCTTTTGGCAGAGAAAAAAGAGAGTGGTTTTGAAAGATGGGAAGCCTTCAGTAGAGCCTGTTTCTCATTTCTATGAAATAAAAAAAATCCAGCCCTGGTGGCACTAATGAGAAGCTACTGGGAGGTAAGTGTGGGCAAGGGATTAAGGAGTGCATAGGTGACAGAGGGGCGTGAAGGATCAGAAAGAAGGAGCAGAAGAAGAGGAATGTGAGACACATGGGAGGTAGTTGATGAGAATGGACAGTGAGGCCTGTGATTATAAGTAGTCTCTTGTGCAGTTCAAAGCAAGCCCTCAAGTAGAATACTGTGGTACCAGAACATCACTGTCAGAATATCGTCTGATTTTTTTCCTAGATATTGTTTACAAAATATCACCCCATTGGAGTTATTAATAGAAAAACAACACTGAAGAGGATGATATTTTTGTAAAAAATATTTAGGACACAACATTTGTATCAGACAATATTTGTGAATACAATGTTCTGGCATCCAATCTGTGGAGGTGGAAGGATACATTCAAACAGGCAATAGAATTACGTGAAAGACAAATAATCCACCTGGCCAGAGGCAAGACTTAAAAGACAAAGGGCCCGATTTGGAGTTCGGCGGACAGGATACTCCATAACAAACTTGACGGATATCCCATCCGTCGTACGTTATGTTATATGATTTCTACAGTGCATAACTGCACAGACTATGGGGTTTCCGGGCGTATTATTTCTGCATTAGAATATAATGCACTTGTAATATGGTGTACAGGATATTCATAACATGTGTGACGGAGTAGCCCCTCTGCATAAATCTAAATCAGGCCCAAAGCTCCAAGCTAATTGGTGAAAGAGGCTTCTCAAGAGCACAGCTTTTTTCATCCTGAGGGCAGAGGGAGTAACCTGCCTGGTCTTGCATGCAGTGACAGTGAATGTTTATATACAAAAGAGTACAGTATTTGTTAGGCACGCACGCAGGTGGGGGCTTTTAAGTGCTTAATTTGCAAAAACAAATAAGTGTAGGGTCGCATTTTGTTTTTACAGGAGCCGCCTTCTGGTGTTGCCGAATGGCAGATTTGCCAAATAAGAAGGCTCCTAATTCTAATGAGACCTCATTCCTCTTTCTTCATTGATCCTACACTTCCTGTCTTGTTATCTCAGTCTTGCAGGTTCTTTTTCATCCCGGCTTTGCACCTTTGCTACTGTTTTCTTATTTTTCTCTTCCCACTTCTTCCTCCATTTTCTGACTTTCTCTCTCTCTGGGCCAAATGCTGAGGATGAAAAATAAGTCCTGTTCGCGCCAACCACCTGCAACCATTGGTACCAATTATGTTCTGTGTCTACTTATCCCACTATTCATAACACTCTTAAAATCTATGGAGTTTCCCATTTCAAGCTGGTTCCTTTCAGCTGTGTGTGCCTTTAAGTGTGCGGTGTCCTCTTCTGAAGGTATGGGCGCTCAGACGGATGTATGATAGTACAACGCGATCATTTTGATCGCGGTACTTTACATCGCGGATTTTACAACGCAAGTCGTTACAACAACTTGTGTTGGAGGGCGCGGATTGAGGATTATTATGATTTTCTATTCCAACTCCAGCCCACGAAACAGTAGGGATGGTGTTGGAATAGAAAATCACAATATTCCTTAACCAAGAGCGCCAAGCACAAGTCGTAGTAATGACTTGCATTGTAATGGCAGCGTGGTAAAGGTCGTGCGGTGTAAACACCGCGTTGTAAAGGACGTTTACCGCTCAGACCTGGTGTTTATTCACTATAAGGCCAAACTGTGCTTTTGAGCCTCATGATTATCTGCTAGGCACTGGCTTGCACCTAGATCTCCATATAAAGGGTTGTATCTAAAACTTGTGGCTAGGGGCTGGAATGCACAACATTTAACTGTTCAAACCTGATCGCTCGGTTTTGGTGAAAAGAGAACCCACAAATCTGATCTTCCACCTCATTTGCTGGCTGTCAAAAAATTTTAAAAAGCTCCTTTGCTCATTGGAGCTTGTCTTTTACTTGAAACAGCCTAAAAACAGATCACTTTGGTAGCTGATAGTTTACAATAACTTTTATGTGAACAGAACCTGATGTGTACTACCTGGAGGGGAGAGGTTGATTACTTCCTGTTTCCCTCCAGCTGGGACCAATCTGGGAGAAGTACTGCTTTGTCCTGACCAAACTTGTCAGTTGCCTGCTGATGAGCTGGTGTTACTGGCTACTTTGAGTCACTATTTATGCGACTTTTAGCATAACATGGAAACCCTATTCCTAAAAAGAGAGACAACGTTTTGGGGAAAGTAATTGTTCAGTGAACAACTGGAATTTGATCTGAACATGTTTGCTATGTCTTGTGAAGTCCCTCACAGGTTGCATTTATTATATTGTGCTTTGCTTGTAAATTTTCTATGGAGCATGATCAGCTGGTAATTGCTATAAAAGGCTTTATTTATGACTGGCACAGCGATCACAATCCCTGTAGTCATTGCAAAGAGTATACTTTCCATAAATGATCTTGCAACTTGCAACATGAGCAGCCAGTGATGTTAGATTGGCTTCAGAATTAGTACTTTTTGTTTTTTAATGATCTCTTTAACTTTTACTGTTTGCATTGACTATTTACTGGGTTATATTCTATTTAGTGGTTCTTTTTTAACAAAGATATGAAGGGGCATATGTACAACAAAATGTCAGAGCGCTGAGCTGCGTCAAATTTGGCAGCACCTTGCTCCGACATATCCAAAACGCAGGAATGCACTGTATTTACTACAATACGGTGCACCCCTGTGTTTCCTTAGTGCTGGCGCTAAAATTAGCTGCCTAGCGCCAATGCAGGCACCCCTACACCATAGTGCAAGGGGGCCTACATTGCAGGTAATGATTGTTTATGTGCATGAAGTTGTCGCTTCCTGCACATAAACAATCATTCATGGCGTTTTGCTCTTTCTATGTGTGTTGCAGAATGCAGCACACATAGAAAAAGCAAAAACGAGGAGATATAAAGGTATTTCTCCTCGCTTCGTCATTCTAACGTCTGCTCTTGACTGGTGTTCGTTATTGGCGCTGCCTCAGATTTACACTGCCTTATAAATCTGGGGCAGCATAAAAAAACAATGGGTGTCGGGGTCGAATGACACTAACAAGAAAAGAGGGGAGAGGGTCAACCGTATCTACAACTCTACCACCCCGAACCCCCTAAGTCACGTTATACACACAAGAGGGGGTGGAGAGACTCAAACACACATATAATACCACAAAACAGAAAAAAATACAACTGTTTTGGAAAACTGCCCTCACTCACACACCGAAGTGTGTGACATGCTTCATCATCGGGTCTGCTTACAAAACGCTCTGGTGTAGCCACACTCAGGACGGAGCATAGGGGAGGGGGTAAACATAAAAGACTACGAGACACAATACAAAAACAAACACAACATATATTTTTAGTGAATGATCAGTGAGTATCACCCTGTGACTAGGACTAGTGATGCGACAAAGTGCAGTTAATAGGGAAGTGGTTTAAAACTGGTTTGAGGATACCTATTGAACCTTTATTAGTGGGTTCCACAACCAGGATTAAAAGAAAAATACATTGCAGGTAATGATTGTTTATGTGCAGGAAGTTGTCCCTTCCTGCACATAACCAATCATTCATGGCGTTTTGCTCTTTCTATGTGTGTTGCAGAATGCAGCACACATAGAAAAAGCAAAAACGAGGAGAAATAAAGGTATTTCTCCTCGCTTCGCCATTCTAACGTCTGCTCTTGCATGGTGTTAGTTTTTGGCAATGCCTCAGATTTGCACTGCCTTATAAATCTGGGGCAGCGTCAAAAAGCAATGGGTATCGGGGTCAAATGCCCAAGGCAACACCCATTGCACGCCCCGGTCACACAGATACATGCATGAGATGGTACCATATATTCACAAAGCAGCGCCAAGCCACAAAAAATGGTTTAACCCCTCTTTGTAAATATGGAGCAGGGCATTGCGCAACAGGAACAGCGTTAAAAGTGATGTTCCTGTGGTATAATGTCCTTGTAAATATGACCCGAAATCTCTTATTTTACAATAATAAATGTTACTTAGAAATTCGAAGATCTGGAAAAAAGCTGACAAGAGCAAACACACAACACGACTTTGGAAAGAGTGTTCATGCCCCAGCACTGCTGTAGTTCACCTGCATAAAACACTGAACAGGGGTACGCCACCCATGCATTAAACACATAATATGACAAGACTTCAGGCATTAAGGACGGAATTCGCCTTATTTCCCACTAGGTCTTCACTCTCTGCCCTTTCTGCCTCTAACAGGTCCCCCACCGAGGCTACGGAAAAGTGCAATTCTTTTTTTAGAATATTGTATTTGAAATTTAATGAAACTATGAAAATATCTTCAGGTCAAAAGCTCTATCAGCTGAAATGTTACAAAATCAGAGAAAAGACAGAAACCGCACGAGCAAGCCAAGTATGATGTGGTTTCCATGGTGAAAGTGACAGACCACTTACAGTCCCTCCGTCTCCGCTGCGCGTTGTGTATATATATAGATCAGTATATATCTGAATATATTTATAAGAATGGGGATTTTAGGTCAGGACGTCTTCGTTGTTTTAATTATCTCTGGCACTGGGAGCTTCGTGGTAACAGGTGCTGTTGCACGATACTTCAGGCATCTTAAATCTAATTTAAATGATGTAGGGTTTCAGCTATGAGATCCAACAGGCACAGCCTTATCCTACCTCTTTACAGTATTCGATGGGGGCTCCAGAAGTAGGGTAAGGCGCAGTGATACAGAGGTCTCTAATAATGGCCGACAATCCAAATCGGTTTGTCTTGGTTCTGATTGGTCGTAATGCGATATCACCAACCGTCAATCTGACTTGTGCAAATTACCAAATGGTTCTTGCCAGTAAAGGTGGGGCAAGCACGTTGTGTATTTAACCATATTTGTCAAAGCCTCCTCAGAAATTGTTTCTGATTTGTAATTAGACTGGGAATCCAAAACTGAATGTCATTGTTGCAAAATGCGTGTTTGAACCGATATCCTCGTTGTCCTTGTTGATGGTTGCTCTCGTTGGTACAGTTAGGTGAATACAGGAATGATGTCCAGTTCTCCCATTGCTGACATTTCAAATTTGCAGGGGACATCATAGGTACAGCCACGGCCCGTGCAGGTCAGAGCGGTGGGGTGGTGGGACCGGGTGAGGGGGTATTTCAATGGACGATGACGAGGAAAAATTAAATAAATAATGAATTTTCCTCATCATCGTCCGTCAAAATCCCCCCTCACTCGGCCCCACCGCTCTTAACTGCACAGGCTGCGGCTGCGTAGGTAAAACTCTACATCTGAAAATATGTGACCAAAAGAGCTATTCATGATATCACCCACGGTAGCCTTTTATTTGCACTTTGAAGTGGGTCATGACAGATTGTTTCATACAAGACTCGCCTTAGTAGAGACAAGCTGGTCTTTAGTTAGAGACAGGCACAACTCTTGCTATTCCCTGGATCTTTTCAATATGCATTTCATAACTGGCACTCTACTAAGGATTTATGCACCCATGAAAAGGATACACTTCAAAACGCTATGCCTAGCTTTTAAAATCCTAAAAACGGCCTCCCCCCCCATGCTCTGCCCACTCTTGTCAACCTACGTCCCTCGGCGCGCCCTACGCTCAGAAGGCCAAAATCTCGCAACGGTTCCCCGTATCAAACTATCCAGGATGGGTGGCCGTTCCTTCAAATACCTGGCCGCCAAACTCTGGAACGGCCTCCCTGACCAGATCCGAGGGATACAAAATCTATTGACCTTTAGGAAAGCATTAAAAACACACCTCTTCTGTTAACATCTCCCTCCCCTCCTACTTTCCTATCCTCTGTCCCCTTTCATACAGTAAGCGCCGGGACACCCCTTTGCTGGGGCAGTTGCGCGCTATACAAGCACATATAACATTAACATTAACATTAACATGTGTTACATTATGTGCATTTGTCTACCGCATTACTACCATTTGCATGGTCCTGAGGCCCCTTTGTGGTTCGAAAAGGATGATCAATGGACTCTGGAGCTCAGGACATCATTTCTTTGTGCTTCACTCAGCACTCCCATAGAAAGGAGGCAGTGCCCGAGATTGCTCTCCTAGGGTACTCACCCTGCCCTTCAATGGTCAGTAGGACTGAGAGAACCAAACTGAATCTAAATTCAATTTCTAAAATGTTATGTTGATTCAAGTTTGATGGATTGTCACACTATTTCGCTATTCCAGATTCAAATCTGGTTCGTTTGATAAAAAATGTGCCAACTGCCATAATATCCTTCTTGCTAACTCACATTGTAAAAAATAATTGCAAAACAAAGGGGGACTTATTTTTTCCCAACCAAAACCTCTCAATTTCAAAATCAAGCCCCATATTCATCTTTGACCAGTTTCCAACCTCAAATTGATTCACCCACTCAACACCTCCTCAACAGTTCCTCACTCCTTTTAACCTTTCTTGCTCAGAACGACTACTAGTCAAAAGTCTAGTAAAACACAAAAGGCAGTTGTTGTGTTGACCCGCATATGATTTTGGTCACACCTGGTAGATCCCCTTAGCCCCAGAAAGGAAAGTACCCTTTTCAAATAAAAGGAGGACTTACAGGTGTCTCTCACTCCCCCTCTGGTGTGTTATGCTCTATTAAAAAGGTTGTTAGGAGTCTAACAAACCTGTCAGAGAATCTCTTATCTGCAGTTTGTGATAAATAGAGTCTGTCTTTTTACCTCCAAATCAGTATGCCCACACGTTGATTGGTATTTTACTATTATATGATTTCTTTAGTATTTGTCTCCAAATCATGTATATCAGAATGATCATAATTATTATAAACAACTAAGCAGATAACATGAAACTCAGGGTAGATTGTTAGGGCCCAATCACAGTTCACCACACATCCCATCCTGTTATTCTTTTCCTACCCAAGGTCTTCAGATGTTGTCAGCAGCCATCCAATTTACATTCCTGCTTTAGTGTACTAAGCTTGAATTATGCCAAGCTAGTTATGGCTTCCTCACATACCTGATGCAGTCATTAGGGAATAATTCAGCCCTTTAGAATCTCCTCTGAGCATTAAGTCCATGTGTCCAACTGCGCCTGTGCACCAGTACCTTCTCGACAATAAGGCCTAATGAGCAAGGAGGGGTCACTTGTGATCAGCTCTTGCTTTGATACAAAAAGATGTAAACTATGCCCCTTTATGGAAGCATGCCAAAGCTAAGGCTCCAAGATGAAGCTCTCCTATGTCATCTGCCTTTGCAGATGTAGTTATAACTGTGCACCAGTTTTAGTTCTCTGCCCCATTAGTTTGACCTGTATTAAAAAACATGGTGACTGAGTCTGCATTTGTTAACATTACCATCAAAACAGTCTGCCTTTTCATGCACCACACACATTCCACTTAATCTCTAATACTAAATGCATTAATGTTTATATACAATCCGTCTTACATTGCTTGTAAAATGCATTATAGGGACATCCAAGTCCTTCCACGCTCAACACAGTATTGTAGAAAAAGTATCCTGGCCCCAATTGCCACTGAAGTGAATGGGACCAGCTTGGTTGTAAAAGACAGTCATCATTGAGATGCAATAAAAAATCCAAGTATCACTGCACCTTTTGTACTAATGACTACTTCCTTGACAAGCGGATGTGACATGTCGAGGGGTGGGAAGACCTCACCCCATCAACCGAAAACAGCCCTTCCTGTGACCAGGAAGGCCTCAGCACCTGTGCTTGCCGCAGATTGCCGCAGAATGCGTAGAAGCGGGCTTGTGTTCGATATGTGTCGCCTGGGGTCTTTTTCTCGTCGCCAGCTGAATGGCCTTGCTCCCCCTGGCATGGTGTGGCATACTGACATCTGCTGTTGGCAGCAGAGAACGGCAGCAGCATCTGCGTCATGGCCGTTCAGTTCCGGGCCAGTCCTCTGTCCTGAAATTTTCAACCTTCCAGAGTAATCTGAACGTGGTTGAAATTTACTCATATACTCATTTAGATGCTGATTGGATTACCTAAAATGTAAGGCAGGTGTTACATAGATCGGGCTGCACGCTCCCCGTCAACGAGCTGTTGACGTCGGCATTGGGCTGCCTTGTAGGCCTCCTTCAGATGTATCCAGGCTAAGCAGTCGGAGCAACCATGTAGGAAGCTCTGAACCTAACACCTTGTTGGTGGCAGCTGAGCGATGTATTGGCAACTCTCAGACATGTGAATGAAGACACCTGGCATCTGATGGGGCAGATGGCCTTGTCTGCCCTTTCAGAATTGAAGTGGGTACTAATAGAGATGCCAGGATTTCGGGGCTTGGTGAAGCACTAGAGACTAGTAGGCTTATTGGGCTATGTAGAAGGATCCACAAATGTGGAGCAGCCTGCTATGGTGGTGCCTTTGCATACATGCCAACGTTTCGAAATAGAAAAGAGAAAGATAGTGAAAAAAAAAATCCACATTGAATAATATTGAAACAGAGGCACATTTTAGGCAGGAGCTGGTATATCCCCTGTATTCTGAAAATACTTTCTTCCCTAGTGCTCTTTTCCTTGGTGCTCAGTCAGAGAATGAGGTCATTGGAAGGTTGGGAGGTCATTGGAAGGTTGGAAGGTTGAGAGTGTTTGTGCTTGCATGACCTAAAACATAACATAAAAACATAACATAACATGTGTATTTGTAAAGCGCACGTTCACCACTACGGGTATCTTGGCGCTGAATAACATCTGTTATCCAACTCAATGGTACTCATTTTATTGACCTCAGATGGATGAAAGGACCAGTGGACCCGCCAGAATTTGAACCTGTAACCATGAGGTCAAACACAGGTCCCTGCAGTAGACGCATTAGTCCACTGAGCCACCAGACCCGGCATGAGTGGGACAGTTGGAGTGTGTTGGGGCTGAACAGCAGAATGCTGCTCCTGGCGGGGCGTTACTTGAAACCTGGGACTAAGCTTAATAAACCTACATCTTTATAACCTACAAGGATGCATCTTGTTTATAATAGGAGCCACTTAACTCCTTCCATGCTGATGACGGCCCCCGTCCGTCTTGCAACACGGTGGGCATGTGCTGATGACGGCTGGGGGCCGTCATGAACCCGCCCACTCTTCAGAAGTGCCGCACAGGCGCAGAATCGCGAACGCGCCCAAGGCGTTAAGATACAACCATTTATGGCTGTAAATGCCGGGAATCTCCCACCCGACTCACGTCTGGTGTCATGTAAGCATTTGGGGCGGCTAATTCTTTGCAGATTGTATCTTGCTCACCCACCACTTTCAGTCCTTTGTTGATGTTCATGCAAAGTGTGTGTACGGTGTGTGGGTGTGCGACTCTAGAGCATCTCTGCTTTGAATAATCTTTGAGGGTGGGAGTGTTTGCATCTCGAGGGAGGCTAAATGTGTGAATAGGGTATTGATAAGCAAATTGGAGAATAGAAAGAACCGCAGTCAAAGCACTTCAGGAAGATGGCACAGATTGTCTGACACAAACATTACACACCCACACAGACCGAGTAATTTAACGCACTTGGCAACCAGTCGAGAGCACTGGAGATATTCTTCTAACAAATTACTCCTCTTTGAACCTCCTGCTAAGCAAATCACACCACAAAGGGCCTCATTACGCGTGCCTCAGTGCAGGGTCGGTAACTCCAGGGGCTTCATAATTGTCAATAGGGCTGTTATCAGCGTTACCTGTCATTTCAATAAATACGGGCCTCTCATAAGGCGGGATTCAATTTCACACATTTTCTAAAACACTTAAGACCTATCATCGCCAGAACATTAAAACTCCAGTCTGTGGAGAAAACTTGGAATAGTATGGTTGGCACCCACCCTTAGACAATGCTTCAAAACCACGGAAATGACAGAATAAACAACATACAAATGTCACTAGTATAACACAACACAGCATACCAGATCGGGGCCCGTATTACAGAAAGTGCCCCGGGGGTGCAACATGCATGTGAGCCTGCTTTGTGCACCCCGGGGCACTTTTATATTACATAAGAGGCCACAGACAGTTGTGCGGACTCTTCTGTAATATATAGATAATGCTGGCACACATGTAGTGCAAGGGAGGTCCCTCATTTGCATGGGGTGTGGCCGGGAAACATCCTTTATTACGAAGCTGGAATCACGCTGTGACTTTACAACGCTGGCAATAGAATGAACGTGTCATTACCACACATTCTTTTAGCATGCAAGCCATTACAACGACTTGCTTTAAGCGGCGCATTGGTGGAGTGGTGCTGGATTTTAAGCCCAAAACCTTCCCTACTGTTGCACAGAGTGGAGTTGGAATAGTAAATGATACTATTCCAAAGTCCAGCGCCCCTATAAGGCAGGGTGTTGTAATGACTTGTGTGCTAAAGGAACACGTCATAACAACGCGATCGTTCCAGCCGCGGCTCGTAGAGGGAGTTCCTTGGGGCAGAAATTCGGGGCGGGGAGGGGCAGGGTAGGGGGGGTGCTAAACAACGGAATATGGATAATGTGAGGTAAGTAAACAATTTAATAAGTAAAATGAATTTAGTGGCGCGCCCTGCATCGCATTTTGAGATGCAGGGCACGCTACGAAATTCATTTTATTTATTAAATTGTTTACTTACCTCACATTATCCATATTCCGGTGTTTAGCACCCTCCATCCTGCCCCTCCCCCGCCCCGCCTTTCTGCCCCATGGAACTCCCTCCACGGGCCGCGGCTGGTTCGTTCTAACGCCGGTATTGTAAAGAAATGCATACTAAACGAATGTGGGATTCCGTCATACAACCGGTGTGGTCCCATTCAAACAAGTGAATCTCTTTACCTCCGCTCCTGCACCATATTATGAATCCAGGTGAAAAGGCAAAGAAGATGTCAGGAGGCGAACTGTAAGTGCACCACAAAAAGGTGGCAAACTGTCTGTGCGCCCCCTGATGGCACACGTCTGGAGGGGGAAGATGGGGATCCTATGGACCCCCAAAGACATCCCCTTGCAGGTGGCTGCAGTCACTCATTACACCTGACAGCAAAGGGATCTCTAATCCCTCTTTAAAGAGCAGACATGTTGCCGCCTGCACAGTGAAACATGGAGCAGCTTTGAAGCAGCCACTTCCTATTTCACTTGAATGCACTGTCTCCATGCAGCATGAGTTCAGGGCTGCCTGGGGGCAGCACACTCACTGTAATAGGGTGCACCTTCCTTGTTTGCGCACTGCGCACCTATTTAACCCCTTCGATGCTCATGACGAGCTCAGCTCGCCATGAGGTATACCTCTTGTGTGTTTATAACACATGAAACACAGGGGGTCTAACAGCCAAATTGAGAGGCTACACTGTCGATACTGAGTCAACAAGATCTCAAAATATCTTTATCGCACACACATAACGTATTAATAAGGATAAAGAAGGAAAAAGGCTAACACTACATGCATAGAGGAGACCGGTACATCATCGATTATTCGTAAAATGGCTGATTAATCCACAACAGATTGTAAAGGGTTTCCATCAAATTAGACTCGATGATCAGTCCTATCATTTGGCCAAACCCATGTGCAAATGAGGCTGGTCCCCTGATCAGTGGGACACTCAGCTCCGCACCTTATTGTTGTATCAGGATTTGGTCCACCAAATACACAAACCGTCCATGATGACTGATCTTTTGATGGTAAAGTAAGAAGAAATAGTGCAACGAACAAGAAAGTGATTTAAAATACGATGGAATGTCCTCCTTCTAAATACTTTATTCTGCAGACTGGACACGCCTCCTAATTAAAAAATAGAACAGTGCAAGAGAAGACAGTGACAATTATCTGTCTACATAAGGGCCAACATGTTTCTGCCTAACGGGTATTTAATCCCTTGGCATTCGTCAGGGCCTCTGCTCGTATAATAGTTGCACTCCTAATAGTGAAATATAGAATTCACCACCATCACCAAAACAAATTGTAGTAAAACTGGTTAGAAACGGTACAACCTGTAACAACCATGGACATTAACCCTCCGGTTCACAATGGTTACTGTGAATTCTGTGAAGGAAAACGTTATATCATTAGTACTGTATTCGATGCATCAGTCTCATGTGCATAGTGTGTCACCAAGCCAACCAGTAATGTGCGTCAGAAAAGTAATTTTTATGCTTACCCTTTGTGGTAGGGCAAAGGACCTCACCTCGCCTGGACACTGCTCAGGTACTAAGAGGCCCCGCACTACAAAGATATAGGGAAAACAAAAGAATGTGGCAAAGTACTGTAAAGAAATTTTTTCGCTTTACACCCTGCCTATAATCATTCCTATGACCAAATGCCCTATATCTAGAGGCAAAACATGTGAGGTAGTTAAACACCCCAAACTCAGTGTACTAAGCCTCAAAATGACCCAGAAACTCGACTAAGACACCAACCTTTAAGGAAGATTAAAATTCCTTTGTATGCTTATTCAGGAATTTTACAACATTCTGATCTTCAAAACCTGTGATTTGCTAAAGTTTACAACATAGTATAGCTAAAAGTATTCTGTGGTAGCTGCTCACCTTTCCGTCGGTACCTCAAGCTCCCATCTGAGACTTGGGGGAGGCACCGATCTGTAGGAGATACTAGTATAAGTAGACTAGTGAGGGTTTGTTAGTGAAGTATCCCTCCACCTTTAAGATGTATACTAGATAGTGGCAATCTTATCATGTGTCCCTTCAATTGGTATATATTAGTGGCAAGGACACTATTATCAGACATTTATTGTGAAGTAAGCCTTATTGGTCTTTATTTTCATAAGAAAACTAAGCGCACTACTTTACGCTCGAAATCTCGCGAGATCTCGCGAGAGGACGTGCTCAGAACTACCATATGATGTCATATCGGCCATCTTTGTAGTTCCTAACACTATAATCTGGTAATCATTAGACCATGATTATTCCTCACGTGCATATGATGTTAGAATGCCCCCAGTGTTGTGAGTCAGTGCCTATTTTTCTACAAAGTAAGCCTAGTTGAGCTGGTTTTCTTAGGAACAAGAGCGCACTACCTAGCGCTCGAAATCGCGCGGGAAGATGCGCCCAGAACTAACCGATGACATCATATCGGCCATCTTTGTAGTTCTGAAGGCTCCAACCTGTATATCATAGAATCACGATTGACCATATGTTGTTTTTGAAAAAAGTACCAGTCATTGGGCAATCACAGCTGCCCAATGATGTCATTTCGGACATCTTTGTAGTGCGATGACTGCAACCTATTGGTCCGTGATATTCCAATGTTGTTTTGGGGAACGCAAGTGCTCTAAGTAGTGTGCCATAAATGGCCTCAGAGTATATTCAATGGGCATAACTATGCAGATGCTCCAAAATCTTACAATGTGGGAACCATCCTAATGATTGTGCATAGCTATATGTCACCCTCCAGTGTATGTCAGAAAACTCCCATACTCAAACCTATTTGTGATATTATGAGAAGAGTGTGAGCAAAGTAATTCAGGCATGAATCAATATGTACAACATGTTTATATAGACACACCCTATTACAGTCAGTATATCCCAGTTATTGCTCACTAGTGCCACGGCTACAGGGAGGTCCAAGGAATATCATCATTTAATCCTCCTGTATCAGCCCGAAGTTTATAAATCCATTTTTGCTCTTTTCTAAAAAGGTAACCCGACACATCACTTATGTGACTGGGTATATATGGCTTATCCAGGACAGTCCATTGGAAGTCCGTTTCTAGATGTGCACGCTCCAGGAAATGTCTCGTAAGTTTAGTGTTGTTTTTCTTACAACGAAGAGAACTCTTGTGTTCCAACATCCTGGTGCGGACTTTGCGGGTCGTCATACCCACATATCGTGTGGAGCAAGGACATGTCAGCATATAAATCAGATTGTTACTATTGCAATTACTATAGTTACTCTGCAACCAAGGTCTCGTGGTGCCTATATCTATCTCCTTCGTGTGTTTGGTCTGAGGACAGACTGAGCAAGTGCCGCAAGGGTGATGCCCGACAGCTGGTGGAAGGTTCCACAGTGTTTCACCAAGTTTCCTAGGGAGCTCTTTTGGGCGTGTGTGAACAAGTCGATCCCGAATGCTGCTTGCCCTTTTGAACGCAAACAAGGGTTGCGCGATTTTCTCTCTCCCATGGTTCAAAAGGCGCCAGTGTCTTTTGACAATCTTCTGGATGGCATTGTTTCTAGTATTGAAGGTGCTCACGAAAGTGAGTCTAGTCAGAGGTGGTTTAGGGATTGGAGCTTCCAGGAGGGCCTCCCTATTGTTGTTAACCGCTCTCTTTTTTGATCTTTTTATGAGTGAATTTGGATAGTGTCTGTCCCGTAATTGTCCACAGAGATTCCTAGCATGCACCTCAAAGTCCTCTCTATTGGAGCAGTTCCTGCGAACCCGTAGGAACTGGCCATATGGTAGGTTCTGGCGCAAGGACTTCGGGTGGTAACTCTCGTAAAGGAGGAGTGAGTTCCGCGCCATAGGTTTCTTATACAGTTCACTCAGCAATCCTGCAGTAGTGACATAGATCGACAGATCTAGGAATGCAATTCTTTCCTTATTTGTTTCCATGGTTAATTTAAGAAACTGGTTTCTACTGTTTAGCCATTGGTGGAATTCATTGACGGAATCCACCGTGCCTCTCCACACCACCAACACGTCGTCAATATAACGCTTCCACCACCTAATAGAGGTGTGGAAGGGGTTGGTGGGTATCAGTACGTGTTGTTGTTCGAACTGGTGCACGTATAAATTCGCCAGGCTCGGCGCGAAAACGCTGCCCATACTCGTGCCCGAGATCTGGAGAAACAGCTTTTCCTCATACTTTTTTTTTTTTTAATGCTCATTTGCCTGACCCACTCTTATTTAGCCTCCAACTGCCAACCACTTGAACAAGGTGCATGGTTTCCTCTGCACCCTATACACCATTCCGTGGGACTCGGCAAGAGATGGCCCGAAGAGTATCGTGGGAAAAGACTCCAAACTCAATGTTTTATTCAATTGAACTAGCCATTCGGAGCCAACTGGGGGGGGGGCTAGTTCTTGGAGTTTCAAGGCATAATCATAGGACCGGGGAAAAAGAAAAAAAAACAAAAAACAAAAAAAAAAAAACCCCGGTTATTGTCTCCAACGTACCAGCACGTCCCAAAAGATACGGCTACGTTCGCCACCTGATCTCCTCAAATCCGTTTTAGAGGTTGCGTAGAGGGATGACAACCAGTTTGCGTGAGTTGGTGCTGAATTTTCAACCCAGACCTTGCATATCTCTCTTCTTGCAAGCAGTATGGCGAAGAACAGAAATGTCCTTGCGTGCCCTTTTATGTTGTTGTCCCAGCCAAAAATGATCAAGGAAAGTGTGATGGAAATCGAGGTATTGAGAATGGAGTCCAAGGTTATTTTAACTTCATTCCAAAACTGTAATATGTTGGGGCATTCCTTGAACATATGGATATCTGAGGCTGCAATTTGGCCACATTTATTACATTTCTTCCCTGGGATGAATTTAGATAGTTTTAGGGGTGTAAAGTATGCACGGTGAATTGTAAAAAAATGATTACGCCTTAACCATGCGGGTTTGACGCATTTATATAGTAGGGTACAAGAATTCTGCCAGGTTTCGATACTCTGGGCCCCCAGATCTGAGCCCCATAGTTGTTCCGGGAGGGTGAAGTCTCCGTCTATCTCTTCTAGCAGGCACCAGTACCACTGCGAGACCTCTTTACCCCCCTGCTATTTGCGTTATCAGTTTCTCTTCAGTGATACTGTGCTTCCCTAATGATACCCCGGATCTGTTTGTTGCCTTAACCCAACTATCTAATTGTAAAAACTTAAACCTCAAGAGCTCTATCCCCCGCTGCTCCCTCAACTCCTCCCAGGGCATCAGAGAGTCACCTGTCAACACTTCTCCCCATGTTAGTATCCCTCCTGCTCTCAACGGAATAGTAAGCCTATCATCCCAGCAAGAAGGGAGCCCTGGGGAATCCCAGATGGGTGCAAGGTTAGAGTAGTATGACAAACCCAGGTTCCTCCTTACATGTGACCATAGCTTTGCTTGGGACATAAGAATTTTTTATTTAACTTTCTTGAAGTATTTCTGTTCTCCAAACTTAAACATGTAACCATTAGTTGGTAGGCCAGCACCGATCAGCATTGCCATGAACATGAAGCCTATTGATGTGTTGGATGGCACTTTTAAGAGCATTCTCGAATGGGACAGTTGGAATGCCCACGCATAGTATTGCAGATCGGGCAGGGATAACCCCCCCTTTTCCCTCCTCCTCCTCAGCTTTTTCCAAGATATTCTTGCTGACTTGTATCCCCACACGAAGGAGTTAAACTCTCTCTGGCATTTCTCTAACGCTGTTTTATCGAAGGCGAGGGGAATCGTGTTGAATAAGAAGGTAAACTTGGGAAGGATTGACATCTTTAACAGACTTACTCTGCCTAAAATAGTCAGTGGAAGATTAGACCAAGATTTTAAAGATTTTTTAATTTCCTTAAGAATTCTCTCAAGGTTAACTTGAGCAATTTGGGCGATATCTTGCACTATCCGAATTCCTAAATATCTCATTGAGTTTGATGTATTTAACCGAAGGTCGGGTATGTTCCATGCCATAATGTCTGTCTTAGATGCGTTTATCTCATAACCCGAGATACGGCCAAAGTCTTCAGCTCTCTCGATGACTGCTGGGAGTGCGGTCTCTGGGTCTGAGGTAAATACCAAGATGTCATCCGCATACAAAGCTACCCGCTTTTCCCACTCCCCGAACCTAAAAGATGGAATAGAATCTTCTCGTCTGAGAACTTCCGCAAACGGTTCTATGTATAGGTTGAAGAGGAGGGGGGAAAGCGGGCAGCCCTGTCTTGTGCCTCTAAATATCCTGAACGAATCAGACAGTTTGCCATTAATTAGAAGCCGTGCTACTGGGGATTTATATATAAGCTTTATTGTTCGGCAGAATTTTTCCCCTAAATTGACCTTCTTTAAAACGTCGTTTAAATATTGGCCAGTTTACCCTGTCGAAAGCTTTAGCCGCGTCTAGGGTGAGAGTTGCCAGCGGGATAGAAAATGCTGAGGCGATGTCAATTGCCCCCACTAAATCGTATGTTAGGTCGGAGAGCTGACGCCCTTTGATAAATCCTTTCTGGTCTTGATGGATTATTTCCCCCATTACTGATCCCAATCTAGCTGCTAAAATGGAGGCATATATCTTGTAATCATTATTCAACAATGATATAGGGCGGTAAGACCCACATAGTGTTGGATCTTTTCCAGGTTTTAGGATCAAGACTATGGTTGCCTCGCTCCATGATTGAGGTGGGTCGTTGCCGTCTTTCAGGATACCGTTGAAAAGGGCCGTCAGGGTAGGGACAATTGTGTCGGCCAAAGCTCTGTACAGTTCTCCGGGGAGTCCATCAGGACCTGTAGCTTTGCCCTGTTTTAGTGCGGAAACGGCCTTTTTGACCTCTGCCTCTGAGATGTCCAATTCCATTGCCTCGCTTTGTGCTTGCGATAGGTATGGAAGCGATATCTTATCAAGCCATGAATTCCTTGCCTGTTGGTCATCTATAGTGTTGTCCTTGTATATTTCCGCAAAGAACTGCGTAAAGGCAGTACTAATTTCTACATCTGATGACCTGAGCTGATTTCCCCCGCCACCATAATCCCTCTTATATGGTTTTTTGCTTGGTCTGCTTTAACCCTCCAAGCTAAAATCTTGCCTGCAGTTTCTCCGAATTCAAAGCTGGATAGTTTACTCGCCTCCCATTTCTTTGAAATCCTTTCCTGTAGGATATCTTCTATCTGACTTCCGAGGTCTGACATATTTTTTTGATCTTGTAATGACCCAGTTGTGCCCCCAAGCCTTTGTTCAATCTTCTCCAGCTCTTGTTCTAGATTCTGGATTTTTAGTAGATAGTTTTTCCTCATAAAGGAAGCTCTGTTGGTAATGCAACCTCTCAAGTAAGCCTTAAGAGTTTCCCAAACTAAAGCAAGGGAGGTCGAGTGCAAATTAATATCCAAAAACATCCTAGCTTCGGAGTTAAGGTGTGTAACTTCCTCCGTGACCAATAAGATGGTTCGATCGAATGACCAGGAGGGATGTTTTTTTTGAGCTTGAAGTATTAAAATGAAGGACAGAGCTGAATGATCGGATAGGTGAGAGGGTATGTACTTAATATTATCTATTGAGTTTTGGAGACAGTAGCTAAACAGGGCAAAATCTATTCGTGATGTATGTTTATATTTTAAATTCCTATAAGATACCCCTGGTTTAGTGCCGGCTCTTTCTCTCCATAGATCAGCCAAACCGAGATCCTCTATAATCCCTTTAAGAGTCTGTCTAGATTTTGAAGGGAGTTGACAGGTGTGCCTACTACTATTGGTGGTTTTATCTAATTTCGGGTTTAAGATAACGTTAAAGTCCCCTGTCCAAATTATTGGGTCTGAAGTGGTTGTTAACTCGTTCCTTATTGCTTCCAAAAAAGATGGGTCGTCAGCATTAGGACCATAATATCCAACTAGATTGTACTTCTGCCCGTGTATGGAGAGGTTAACTATGAGCCATCTTCCACTATTGTCCTCTCTAAATTCAAGAATCCGCACATTTGCTGATTTTTTGCAAATTAAGAGAATTCCTCTTATATTTGCATTGTGGTCGGTGCTTAAAAATACATCAATCCATTTTTGTTTTTTTAGTATTGCATCTGCCTCGTTTTTTAAGAGATGTGATTCTTGGATAATGATGATCTGCGCCGGGGAATCGCGTAAATATTGTAGAATGCGTTCTCTTCTCCCTTGTACGCGCAGACCATTCACGTTCCAAGATAGAAAATGTGTCGATGTCATTTTTCCTTCCCAATCTTCACTTCCATACTACACATTTTGGTGTTTGTTACTTTGCTGCTTTTAGTTATTTTATCTAAGGCGGTTGGACTATTAAAAAGAAAAGTCTGCTTTGAAGGGTCAAGCTTCTGAGGATAATTTTGAGTTTTTATGCTTTTGTGTCCCCCCCCCCCAGCCCTTTGGAGAACCCATCCTTACTTGCACCGGCCAGATGATGGGCCGGTTTGCGCTGATCTGAGCTCTACTCTCACACAGAGTTGCGCTCCATAAAATTATCTAGAAGGAAACAGTAATCAGTCTTGTGCTTTCACCATCACCATCGCCATCACCTACACCCTGTTGATTTGTTTATTTACGTTCTCCAGATAGTGTAGGTTATATTTATTTGTGTATTTACTCAAACTTTTTTTTTTTTTTCCTTTCCTCCCCCCTTTTTTTTTTTTTTATATATGTTTTTTTTTCCCTTTTTCTTTCTTCCTTCGCCCCTCCTTCTCCCCCTTTTTTTTTTTGATGGATAGCCCTCTACCATTTTTCCTTCCCCTTTTTTTTTTTTTCCGCTTTGTGAGGGCACCCAACAACAGCAACTGGCAACGGCTGGCAAGATGCTTTGATTCTCGAATAATTAGTTATTCAGCCTATTGAGTGGAGGCAAGTGAACTGAGAAGAGGGGATGGTCCTGGTCGTTCAATATTTGCCCTGAGAATGGTTCTGGATGGACTCCAGGAGCTCATCCGCCTCCAGTGGAGTTCTGACGTTGTGCATCTTATTATTGTACATAATGCGCAGGTAGGCCGGGAACCTCATCTGGACTGTTGCACCAGCCGTTCTGAAACTGTCCATCTTCTGTCCCAACTCCCACTGCCTGTCAAGTGTAGTCTTGCATAGATCAGAGCGGATCTCAAAAGGAAATTCAGAGCATTTTGTAGCTTTAAGTTTGAGCGCCGTGTTGAGTATTTTCTCCTTTAACGCATAAGACAGAAAGTTGACAAGGATTTTCCGAGGTTTAGTCCTGCCTGCGTTAAGACGAAACGGGTCACGATGGATCCTCTGGATGTCTCTCTCCAACACCTCAGCTGTTTTCTCGAGATCCAAAGCTTCCTTCAGGAGATTTACAACGAAACTCTTAATATCTCCGCCTTCTTTCCCCTCCGGTATTTTGAGAAGACGCAAGTTGTTTCTACGTGAAAAATTTTCTAAAGATTCCATTCTATCTTTCATCGCATTCCCCTCCTTGCGTAGGTTGTGGATTTTTAACTCTGCTGCTTCAAGGTTGGCTTTTACTGCTCCCACTGTGCTCTCTAATGCCTCCGTTCTTTCACCCAAGGCATCTACTTTCCTTTCCAAAGCTTCACAGGATGAACGAATGTCATTTTGGTTTGATTTGGAAACCGAGAAATCACCACGAATTTCTTCTCTCATTGAGGCAATTGAAGCCGCCAAAGCTGCCAATGCAGACTCAGTAGTAATGTGTGTCGTGTTACTGGCCTCCTCTTCCTCTTCTCTCTCCCCTAAGGCCTTTGAGGGGCCTATCGCTATCAGGTTCTGGGTCTCTCCTTCATTGTGGAGGATATTTACCCCCACCAACTGTGGTGGAACAGACAGTGGTGGGGAGGAGAGTGGGTCAGTCATTTCTGCCATTTCTATTCGTGGGGGCTGACTCACCAAAGGAATATCAGTACTCAAAAGGGTGTCGAGGGTCTCTACCTGATTATTCGCTGGGCTTAGCTCTAATACTTGAGGCAGGACTTTGAAAAAGGATCGTAAAGAGGGGGTTAATTTCACCGCACTGTTGGTTGAGACCAGGGCCTTAGCCTCTCCTTGGCTGTTTTTACTGGTTTTTTTATTTCCCTTCCCTCTGGCTTTTGTCCTCGTAGCTGTCTGTTTGGATTTCTGACTAGCACTCCCTTTCTCTCTCTCTTTAGATAGCGCTGAGAAACTGAAAGGGATAGGCTCGCTTGAAGGCTCGCACACGGCGGGGAGGGGGGGTAAAGCAGAAGCGGGAGCAGAGGACTCAATTGCTGCCGCTATATGTGGCACTGTGTGAACAAGTCGATCCCGAATGCTGCTTGCCCTTTTGAACGCAAACAAGGGTTGCGCGATTTTCTCTCTCCCATGGTTCAAAAGGCGCCAGTGTCTTTTGACAATCTTCTGGATGGCATTGCTTCTAGTATTGAAGGTGCTCACGAAAGTGAGTCAAGTCAGAGGTGGTTTAGGGATTGGAGCTTCCAGGAGGGCCTCCCTATTGTTGTTAACCGCTCTCTTTTTTGATCTTTTTATGAGTGAATTTGGATAGTGTCTGTCCCGTAATTGTCCACAGAGATTCCTAGCATGCACCTCAAAGTCCTCTCTATTGGAGCAGTTCCTGCGAACCCGTAGGAACTGGCCATATGGTAGGTTCTGGCGCAGGGACTTCGGGTGGTAACTCTCGTAAAGGAGGAGTGAGTTCCGCGCCATAGGTTTCTTATACAGTTCACTCAGCAATCCTGCAGTAGTGACATAGATCGACAGATCTAGGAATGCAATTCTTTCCTTATTTGTTTCCATGGTTAATTTAAGAAACTGGTTTCTACTGTTTAGCCATTGGTGGAATTCATTGACGGAATCCACCGTGCCTCTCCACACCACCAACACGTCGTCAATATAACGCTTCCACCACCTAATAGAGGTGTGGAAGGGGTTGGTGGGTATCAGTACGTGTTGTTGTTCGAACTGGTGCACGTATAAATTCGCCAGGCTCGGCGCGAAAACGCTGCCCATACTCGTGCCCGAGATCTGGAGAAACAGCTTTTCCTCATACTTGAAGAAATTCATTTTCATGGCTATAGTTGCCAGAGCCATTATAATGGTACAGGGGTGATTACGGGACAGACACTATCCAAATTCACTCATAAAAAGATCAAAAAAGAGAGCGGTTAACAACAATAGGGAGGCCCTCCTGGAAGCTCCAATCCCTAAACCACCTCTGACTAGACTCACTTTCGTGAGCACCTTCAATACTAGAAGCAATGCCATCCAGAAGATTGTCAAAAGACACTGGCGCCTTCTGAACCATGGGAGAGAGAAAATCGCGCAACCCTTGTTTGCGCTCAAAAGGGCAAGCAGCATTCGGGATCGACTTGTTCACACACGCCCAAAAGAGCTCCCTAGGAAACTTGGTGAAACACTGTGGAACCTTCCACCAGCTGTCGGGCATCACCCTTGCGGCACTTGCTCAGTCTGTCCTCAGACCAAACACACGAAGGAGATAGATATAGGCACCACGAGACCTTGGTTGCAGAGTAACTATAGTAATTGCAATAGTAACAATCTGATTTATATGCTGACATGTCCTTGCTCCACACGATATGTGGGTATGACGACCCGCAAAGTCCGCACCAGGATGTTGGAACACAAGAGTTCTTTTCGTTGTAAGAAAAACAACACTAAACTTACGAGACATTTCCTGGAGCGTGCACATCTAGAAACGGACTTCCAATGGACTGTCCTGGAGAAGCCATATATACCCAGTCACATAAGTGATGTGTCGGGTTACCTTTTTAGAAAAGAGCAAAAATGGATTTATAAACTTCGGGCTGATACAGGAGGATTAAATGATGATATTCCTTGGACCTCCCTGTAGCCTTGGCAATAGTGAGCAATAACTGGGATATACTGACTGTAATAGGGTGTGTCTATATAAACATGTTGTACATATTGATTCATGCCTGAATTACTTTGCTCACACTCTTCTCATAATATCACAAATAGGTTTGAGTATGGGAGTTTTCTGACATACACTGGAGGGTGACATATAGCTATGCACAATCATTAGGATGGCTCCCACATTGTAAGATTTTGGAGCATCTGCATAGTTATGCCCATTGAATATACTCTGAGGCCATTTATGGCACACTACTTAGAGCACTTGCGTTCCCAAAAACAACATTGGAATATCACGGACCAATAGGTTGCAGTCATCGCACTACAAAGATGTCCGAAATGACATCATTGGGCAGCTGTGATTGCCCAATGACTGGTACTTTTTTCAAAAACAACATATGGTCAATCGTGATTCTATGATATACAGGTTGGAGCCTTCAGAACTACAAAGATGGCCGATATGATGTCATCGGGTAGTTCTGGACGCATCTTCCCACGCGATTTCGAGCGCTAGGTAGTGCGCTCTTGTTCCTAAGAAAACCAGCTCAACTAGGCTTACTTTGTAGAAAAATAGGCAGTGACTCACAACACTGGGGGCATTCTAACATCATATGCACGTGAGGAATAATCATGGTCTAATGATTACCAGATTATAGTGTTAGGAACTACAAAGATGGCCGATATGACATCATATGGTAGTTCTGAGCACGTCCTCTCGCGAGATCTCGCGAGATTTCGAGCGTAAAGTAGTGCGCTTAGTTTTCTTATGAAAATAAAGACCAATAAGGCTTACTTCACAATAAATGTCTGATAATAGTGTCCTTGCCACTAATATATACCAATTGAAGGGACACATGATAAGATTGCCACTATCTAGTATACATCTTAAAGGTGGAGGGATACTTCACTAACAAACCCTCACTAGTCTACTTATACTAGCATCTCCTACAGATCGGTGCCTCCCCCAAGTCTCAGATGCGAGCTTGAGGTACCGACGGAAAGGTGAGCAGCTACCACAGAATACTTTTAGCTATACTATGTTGTAAACTTTAGCAAATCACAGGTTTTGAAGATCAGAATGTTGTAAAATTCCTGAATAAGCATACAAAGGAATTTTAATCTTCCTTAAAGGTTGGTGTCTTAGTCGAGTTTCTGGGTCATTTTGAGGCTTAGTACACTGAGTTTGGGGTGTTTATCTACCTCACATGTTTTGCCTCTAGAAATAGGGCATTTGGTCATAGGAATGATTATAGGCAGGGTGTAAAGCGAAAAAATTTCTTTACAGTACTTTGCCACATTCTTTTGTTTTCCTTATATCTTTGTAGTGCGGGGCCTCTTAGTACCTGAGCAGTGTCCAGGTGAGGTGAGGTCCTTTGCCCTACCACAAAGGGTAAGCTTAAAAATTAATTTTCTGACACACATTATTGGTTGGCTTGGTGACACACTATGCACATGAGACTGATGCATCGAATACAGTACTAATGATATAACGTTTTCCTTCACAGAATTCACAGTAACCATTGTGAATCGGAGGGTTAATGTCCATGGTTGTTACAGGTTGTACCGTTTCTAACCAGTTTTACTACAATTTGTTTTGGTGATGGTGGTGAATTCTATATTTCACTATTAGGAGTGCAACTATTATACGAGCAGAGGCCCTGACGAATGCCAAGGGATTAAATACCCGTTAGGCAGAAACATGTTGGCCCTTATGTAGACAGATAATTGTCACTGTCTTCTCTTGCACTGTTCTATTTTTTAATTAGGAGGCGTGTCCAGTCTGCAGAATAAAGTATTTAGAAGGAGGACATTCCATCGTATTTTAAATCACTTTCTTGTTCGTTGCACTATTTCTTCTTACTTTACCATCAAAAGATCAGTCATCATGGACGGTTTGTGTATTTGGTGGACCAAATCCTGATACAACAATAAGGTGCGGAGCTGAGTGTCCCACTGATCAGGGGACCAGCCTCATTTGCACATGGGTTTGGCCAAACGATAGGACTGATCATTGAGTCTAATTTGATGGAAACCCTTTACAATCTGTTGTGGATTAATCAGCCATTTTACGAATAATCGATGATGTACCGGTCTCCTCTATGCATGTAGTGTTAGCCTTTTTTCTTCTTTATCCTTATTAATACGTTATGTGTGTGCGATAAAGATATTTTGAGATCTTGTTGACTCAGTATCGACAGTGTAGCCTCTCAATTTGGCTGTTAGACCCCCTGTGTTTCGTGTGTTATAAATTCAGTTGGTGCTGGGGATAAAATCAGGTGTGGGTCTTTAAAATATATATCCCTTGGACCCTATTTTAAATGGTTTTGTTTAATCCATACCTCTTGTGTGCTCATGACGAGCTGAGCTCGTCATGACCACACCCATTTCCATTATGGCCCAGCACAGCAGAGGAGCTTCTCAAGCAGCCAATGTGTTAAAGGTTTTCCGTCACTTAAACAGGAAAAGTGCGCCCTATGTGCAATAAGGTCTGTGGTGTGAAGTGGAGCAGAGGAGGTGCCCTATAACTGGTTTCATTGGGATTTACAGAGACACAACTCACACCTGAATCATGAGGTCACAGCTTCATTATGGGTTACAAGGTAACAACTCCACCCTTGGTTATTCCTATCAATCTCCCTCTTCCTGGGATTACCCTTGATGGTTTGAAGGGACTCTTTTTAGCATTAGTTAAATAGTCCCTTTCTCAGCACATATTTCACAAGGTTTTTCCTCTTGAAATGCCCTCTCTTCAGTGGTTTCCACCACAAATAAAGGGTGGGGTTGGGGGTGGGGGAGGTTTCCTATGCGATTAAAGGGGTTCGCACAGTGGGGGGTAGAAATAATAAATACAATTTAAAAAAACTTACCTTTAGCTGCTGGCCCCGGCTGCCTCCAGTGTCGTGCTCACTGCCTCTCCTCTTCTCTAGGTCACAGCAACCCCTGTGACAGACTCCCATCCAATTGCCGTGCTCCAGAGCAGTGCAGGGATTGGTCTGAGCCAGACCAATTCGGAACGGTTGTCTGAATCTGACATCATATTATGTTGGCCGGAAACAAGATCCATAGACCTGTACGATTCAGCTCCGACTGACTCATAGTCTCTGAATGCTGGTCGGAACCGAGTCAGAAAGACCAAATGGTTACTTTCTATCATAATTAGTCAGTCAGAAATGTTTCCGAGGCGGTTGGGAACATGGGTTCCGACACGGGTCAGGAAAATCCGAATGCTGTTCGGAGTCTTTCCGACCGAGGCCCTAAGTGCGCAAGTGTGTTTAGGTCGGCCTGGGACAGCCAGCCAAACATGTAGCACTCCTCATCCCCCCTTCCCTGCCTAGGTACCACCCCCTCCTACACCGCTGGCTAAAAGCTGACAAATGCAAAATAAAACAATGCTAGAAAAATGTTTTATTTTAAATTTGCTGGCTCTGAGCCAGGCAGTTGTGCGACACTCCACCATTCTGAAGTGCAGAGTTCCTGTGCACCTCGGATTCCTGAATATCCATAGACATGTTTATGGGCACTTGAGTATTACTGTAAATTCAGTAATGAGGATGAGAGAAATATCATGTCCGAAATATTGTTTAAAACGTATCACCCCATTGGAGATAGTAAAGGAAAAGCTGCTCCCAGTGGAAGAACATTTTTAGAAGTTATACTCGGGATGCAATATTTCTGTCAGACGATATTTTTGCTAACAATATTCTACCATACAAATATGAAAATAATATATTATATTATAGACAGGTAAACAATATTTTGCCATCCAAACATGTAAACATGCAAACAACATTATTCTATATTAGAATATAAACATGTAAACAAATATTCTGTCATAATTCAAGGATAAAACTCTTCTGGGGTTTTAATTTTATGCTAAAATACCTTCATCATCCTGGAGCCTCAATCCCAGTTTGCCTTCAAATCTATGGACTACTGGAGCCGCCTGAAACAATTTGGACAATGTTTGTAAATATCCAATGGGTAATCAGGATCAGTGTCTAATTATGCAGCAAAGGAGAATTATATTACGGTTCAGGGTTGATAAAGTATGTGTCAAAGAAAGGCTATATTATAATGTGACATACAGAGGGGCATATTTACAAGCCCCTAACGCCACTGGAGTGTCACCTTTTCTGACGCTCCGCTGGCGTTGCTCTCTACCCCACATTTACAAGGTGGCGTTAAGCCACTTAATGTAGTGTAACACCACCTTGTAAATATGCCACTTACTGCAGCAGTCCGCTGCGGTAAAGGGGAGTGCAATAGGTGTTGAAGTGGCCAATCCACTGCGACACCCATTGTTTTTTTACGCTGGCCATAGTTACAAGGATGGGGTAACACCAAAAACTAAGGCAAGGTAAAACCTGGTCTTAGGATGGCGATGCAAGGAGAAATGATTAATGTCACCTGGTATTTTGCTATTTCTATGTGTGCAGCATTCCGCAGCACTCATGGAAACAGCAAATCGCTTTTAAAGATTGATTATGCGCAGGAAGGTGTCCCTTCCTTCACATAAACAATCCCACTGCAGTGCATGCTCCCTTTCAACATGGCGCCAGGGTGCCTGCACTGGCGCCAGGCAGCTTTTTCAGCGCCAGCGCTAGGGGAAGTGCAGGGGTGTGTCGTATTTTTTTTTAATACGGCGCATCCGTGAGTTTAAAAAATGGCGGAGCACAACGTTGCCAAATTCTGTGTTACACCCCGCTCGGAATTTTTTGGGTACATATCCCCCAGAGTTTTTTAAACAAAACGGGTCCCAGCGCTACAGAAGGTATTGGAGTTTTCTAAGAAAATAAACAACGCATATTCTTGCTAGTAAAAATATCCATAGTTTATGATGTCATCCAAGGAGACACGACAATGGCATTTTATCAGCCGCGGCAGGTAGTGGGAGTACCGGCCGGGCGGTGACGTGGGGAGGGGCAGGGTGGGGGGTAGTAATGTATGGATTACAGACTTTAAAAGGTAGGTAAACATAAAAATAAATAAAACGAATTTCGTTACACACACTGCATCACCAAATGCGATGCAGTGTGTGCAACGAAATTCGTTTTATTTATTTTTATGTTTACTTACCTTTTAAAGTCCATAATCCATAAATGTAAATGTAAATGTACTACCCCCACCCTGCCCCTCCCCACGTCACCGCCCGGCCGGTACTCCCACTACCGGCCACGGCTGCATTTTATTAACATTGTCCCTTTTTCCTATCGGAGTAAATCAGTTTGCATAACACTTATAAACTATTGCATACACCAAAAAGCAAGTTAATATGTACACACTTCTTATAGCGCAAGGTGCACCGATGTATTTCAACTATGTTATAAAACCAGCCTTTTGGACCCCACTTTTATGAATATTCTGTGTATACACCATAGGATATCTGGAATACTGTCTTCCTAATAATAAACGGCCCTAGTAAACAGTATTGTTTATTGCCTATTTAATATTCAGATATCTAACAAGGTGGCATTTTACAATGCTAGAAAACGAGTTATAAAATGTTTGGGATTCTTCCAAATTCCTAGTGCCTTCAGAAATAGCGGCTGAATTAAGCAGGCTGAAAAGTTAAAAACATGAATTTACATTAAATTGAAATTTAAACTTTTTGGAATTATGTATAAATATGTGTTGTTTTTGTTTCCTGATGCAAACAACACCTCTTCCGAAATCTGTCACTTGCGAATATTAACACCTTTAGGGATTTTTTTATCTCATTAATGACTGAATATAGAATCCGCCAGATAACTTTTATTAATAAACCTGGATTGCGTTCCAAAAACACATTTTTTAATAAACCCAAGCTACATTTCATTTAAACCAGCGTAATTTCACAAAACAATTCATGTTAGCATTATGACACAAAATGGCTGTGATTATGCTATCATGCAAAGTCCTATAAGTGAGATTTAGTTTGCGTAAAAATTATTTTGCGGTAGCACGGAAACAATGTAAACAAAACAAACGTGAGTGGCTGTTCGCGTCATGCACAATTTTTCAAGTTGTTTTTTTATGCGAAATTCGTCCCTGTGTCCTAAATAGAGGCAAGGACACATTTTATGCAAGAAAAGCATAAAATGCCGGCCCAAGCTGCATTATATTTCTGGTAAATTCTATGGAATTATGCAAGTTTCTTCCAGGCGTATTTTTTAGTAACATCTGAATCAAAACATTTAACTGCAAATTATTTAGAGAGGGATGAATTATGTTGACCTAGTAGCAAATGCATATTTATGTCGAAAATGCAGTAGAATCATGGAAATCCTGGGGCCCTAAATTCAACACAAATGTTTCCAACCAAGAAATGTTCAGAAGTATTGTTTTTAAATAAATATGCATTTAATACACATTTAGACAGATGAAAAAGTTAGAATAATAATCATTAGCAAAGTTGGTGTACAATGCATTATCTTTCAAGATCATAAAACCTTCTTAAGCTGCGCTACTTTGAAAGCTTGTCATGATCTGTATTCGAAAGGGGAAACGGCCAATACAACGTGGCCGTTTCCACAAAAGGCTTTACCATGCATGTATTACAACGCATGCGTGGTTAACACGAAAGCCTTTACCACGCACACCTTTACTACGAGATGCGTAGTAAAGGCATGTGTGGTAAAGGAAAAAAAAAAGGGGGCATCGGGGGCCTCCCCCCTCAAAAAAAAAGTGAGAATACAAAAGGGGCCTTGCAGGATCTCCCCCTCCCCCCGTAAAAAAAGAAAATGAAATAACGAAGCAAAGTGGAGAGAATCGGCAATCGGCGTCGTTAGAGAGGAAACTGAAATAAAATTCCGCTTCCTCTTTACGACGTAGGACTTCATCAATGAAGATGAAGGAGAAGGGACGACAATGTGAAGAGGTAAGGGGAATTAAAAATCTAAAAACAAAAAGATTGAGGGTTAAGGGCAGGGGTAAATAGTTGAAGGTTTGGGACCTGGGGGACACGTAAGGCTACAGGGGAGGGGTATAACCTTTCCCAAGAGTATGCCCTTACCATGCATAAATTAACAACGAAAATCGTTGTTAATCTATGCGTGGTAAAGGAATATTCGTGGGAAAGGTTATGCGTAAAAAAAGCATTCCGTTGTAACGCATGCGTGGTAAAGGCATGCGTTGCAACGGAATGCGTTGAAACGACATACAACCATTAGAAAGCTGCCTAAAGTAATGTAAAGTTGCGCTGCTTTGCATGAATGGGGCATTACGTGCAGGGCCTGCCTTTAGCATGTTCGAGCTGGGCTCACACCTAGGGGGCGACCTCCAGAGTGGGGCTGGAGCTCCCTGCAGCAGTTTTCCTGTGACTTAGCGGAAAAGAAAAATGTGCTTCAACACTTTTTCTGAAATCTGCTGGCACCCATGTCTGCATTTAGTTTGTTTATCTTGTCATGGTTCTCACTAACCTTGACCCCCTCACCTTCCTCCTGTTCCTCAAATATTTTCAGTACTTAGACAATTAAAGAGGAGAAGCAGAAGGGGGCACCAAATCTGGTTTCACCCAGGGCACTGCAGAGGAAATGCCAGCTCTGGATGCGTGGGAGGTATTTTGCCATTCTCATGCAACCACCTTTAGGTTTTGACACAAGTCCCTATCTATTTGCATTTTCAGGCAGGGATTTGCACCAACAAATGGCATTTTCACGAGGCAGGTGTAATGGAGGAGCAAGTTTATAAAGTTTCCAAACTTCACCAACTGTGCATGCGTGCTGCATTGTACATCACACATACAAAATAGGTGAAATGTTAAAGGTTTCCAGGGCACAGTATTTTGTACTGGAAGGTTTCCCTTCCAGCACAAAAGCTATGCTTGCCAGAATGCACTAACCCTTGTACAATGGTGCCAGGGTGTGTGGGTTGGTAAATGGCAGCGTAACGTGCAGCAGCAGAGATGGAGAGAAACACAGCGCCATACCTTAGTAGACATGGAACAGTTTTCTTTCTCTTTGACACAATACAGCTCAGCAAATTTGGTTGCTGCACTGAAGTAAGTTAGCAATTTCCGCCCTTAGGGCCTCATTAGGATGGCGTTTTTTCCGCATCCTCCGGGCCGGCGGAAGTGTCCGCCGGCCTGGAGGATGCGGAAAAACCGCGGCGGAGACTCCAAAGACCCACCGCCAAATTAGGATGGCTGGTGGGCCTGGAATTCCGTCCGCCGCTTTTCCGCCGCGGTCGGCTTCCGACCGCGGCGGAAAAGCTATAACATGGCAGGCGGTGTCTATGAGACACCGTCCGCCATATTATGATGTTGGTGTAAATATGCTTTTCCACGGCGGCTTTTCCGCCATGGAAAAGCATACGGACATTCACTTTGGGGGCCCGTTGCGGGCCCCCTGGGTGAATGGGGGGTGGGGGGTGCACATGGGGGGTACCTATGGTACCCCCCTGCATTTGCGTACACAAAGCAGCAGGCACCGTGCGGTGCCTGCCGCTTTGTGCATGTAAATGTAACACATGCATTTTTAACATTGCGGCGGGTGCAGCTTGAAGCTGCACCCGCCGCAATGTTAAAAATAGAGGATGTGACCGCCACCCTGGCGGTCACATCCTAATCAGCACGGAGGGAACGCCGCAGCCCCTGCGGACGTTCCCTCCTCCTCAAGGGTGGCGGACGGACAAAAGTCCGTCCGCCATCCTAATGAGCCCCATAGTGTTGAAACTGAGATTGTAGGTAAAGAAGCCAAAGTGAGTAAATGCTTGATGTAGAAGACAAAGACTCTTGAAAATTGTATGTTTTTTTTATAGGTAAAACTGTTAGCAAAGGAGAAGTATGTAAGTGGGGGTGTGGCCAAAGATTAGCAGTGCTGCATTTTTAATTCGCTGATGTCAAATCAGCGTAGACGCCAATAGACCGAGGAAGAGTGAGTTGCAATAGTCCACGTGAAATTGAATGACCACCTGGACTGCAGGCCTCTGAGAATCAAAACTAGAAGAGCAATGATTTTTGCAGAACTTAAAGGTAGAAGAAACAGGGAAGAGTTTCTGGAGTGATTTTGGTAGTTATTAATAGAAAATTATTAAAACAAAACCCAAGGATTTAAACTGATCTTACTGGCACTGGTAGCAGAGGGCTGTCAAGAGTAGTAGGCTACCATCTCTTAGACCAAATGAAATTAGGGGTCTTCTGCAGTAGTTAACACCTCTGTTTTATCATTATGACATTTCAGTGGTTGGTCTTCAGATAATTGAAGGTATTTATTTATGGAACTGAGTTTTAACCCTGGATGAGTCTCCCACAAGGGGAATGTTGAACTTGCTGTTGTCTGCAAGGGTAGTGATGGAAGAAATGAAGAATTGGTTGAGCTGTGCAAGAGGAGATACATATTTCTTAATTAGTGTAGGGCTCTGAGAGGGGCTCTGCGCATGGTCCAAATCTCTGGATTTTAATTGGAAAAAGAGGGGGTGACTAGACTGCTGCCCTCTTGGCATTGTGAGATGCCAATATCATGGAGATTAGTACGGAGGGTGGTGTGAGAATGTGGCAGAAAGAGATGTTCCAATCTGCTCCAATGTGTCACTACATGAAACCCCATGTGCCTCAACGGTTCCATGACTGCAAATATATTTCTGCCATATGTGTCATTTGGGGCTTAATTGGCCATTTCAGGAGAAGGCCTTCCGCTGTCGTTAGCATTTTTGATTGGCTCTGGCAGCCCAAGACGATGACCAGGGCACTCCTGGTTAAAACGGATTATAGAAACTTCCCTGCATGGTTGGCTCCCTGATTTGGCAGTCTGCATGTACAATCTTAGCTAAATTCAACATCTGCTGTTTTACATTAAGCTCAGCGCTTGTCACTGTTGGCAGGCTGTGTTTGGGGAACAAGCACAAGTCCTTGTCAAAATAAGCTCTGCAGAAGTGCATCTTTTGCCAAAGGATTTGGAAAATAAATCCACCAAACAATAATAATTAATTAAGCAAGAAAAACTAGTTGGAGCCAAATTGTTCACAACAAGCAAGCATTGAAAACAAAAACAAAGACCTTGTTGAGTCAGAATGCCCTGATTCTGAACAGACATGATCACTTACCATAAAAGGAGTCATCCGTTTCTTCTCAACTTTGTAATGTCTGGAGAAGCCTTTGTGATCAACTCATCTGTTCTACATTAAGTTGTACTAAACTCTTTTAAACATGCCTCTGTCTATTCATGACTCCACTAAAGACACCAACCGCTGGCCGGAAAGTCGTTCTTTTCACCAAGAGACATGGAGTCCGTTCTGGCTAAAATCAGGGAACAGCTGATGGTGCCTTTAGATGAAAAAGAGAACACTTGCCAAATTTTCTTCAACCTCACAACATCATTCAACACTGTGAAACATACTGGGCTGATAAATAGACTTAAGTACCAGGCTGAGTCAATGGCTCTGCTTGGAATGGATTCAGCCTTTCCTCTCCAACCCCAACCGAGAAGTTTGATTAGGTTCATTGGACTCTTTCCTCCAGAAATTGTAATGTGGAGAATCACAGGAGACATCCCTTTAATGACTGCTTTTAAACATCTACATATGCCTTTTGATGAAACTCTTAGAGCAAAAGCAGGCAAATCTCCAAATGCATGCTGATGACACCTAAAATATACTTTCAGCAGACAAACAGGCCGGCAATCCAGGTCAGCATCTCCACCTCTCTGAATCACTTATTGTTTTATGTGAAAGAGAATTCTCTTTGTCTGAACATTACCAAGATTGAAAAGTTGATTATGAGATAATTGCAATCCCCAAAAGTGAAAATCTTTTTTCACAGTCATGCCTTAATATTTCTTAGTTTATTTCAAATATTCCCTGTGCAACATCTGAAGGATCTTTAGTTAACCTAGTCTGATACCAGCTTAATTATTGGTCTTACTGATCAATACACCCACATGTTCTCAAGGTACTACGGGCCTGATTACGATGTCATCGGTCTGACTGCGGACAGCACGTCATTGAGGGTCCGACCGCGACAGCCCTTCGGTCCGACAGCTGTATTATGATGCAGGCGGTCGGACCCACAGCTGTCGTACGCAACACCACCTCCTCTGCCAGGATCATAGATACCGATGGTGCAGCGGTCAGAGGAGTATCCCAGAATGGCAGCGGTGATGAAGCAGGTACCGCCGTCGGGATTATGATATGCCTTTTTGACAGCCTTTTCATGGTGGGAACCCTGCCATGAAAAAGTTGTCAGAAAGGATTTGGTAGCCCCGGCCATTGTAGCCCAAGGAAAACTGTTCTTGTAGGCACGTGTAGTGCACCCTTCCACTGCACATACCTCTGTGCACCTTGTGCCATGCATGACATGGTGTATTCCACACGGTGGAAGGACGTGCCGGAAGTGCTGGCCCCGGCATTCCCCTGCAGTGGTAGTGCTGACTTCATACTGCTACCCCAACGTTCTGAATGTAATACGGCGATCAGACCACCACACGCTCATCGGGCAGTCTCCCAACTGCCGCACTGGATGTCGGTGGGCCAAATGTCCAGTATCGTAATCTGGCCCTATGTCCCTCACTGGTTCTTTCAATCCTACAATGCTATTATAAGAAACATCTTCACCAATATGCCTTTTAGATAGGAAATGCATTGTTCATCACTTATTGATTCATACTTGATCAATGTATTCATTTTTTATTAACTTACCAACTTTTTCTAGTGTATTTTGGGGAAGACCGTGTGCTCTGAATTGTCTTGTATTTATCATGTGTAGAGCACACAAAGATTTATGGTTCAAGTAAAGATAAAATAAATCAGCAAACATTGTCAGCATCAGGGCAGAATCTTACACACATTTCGTGTAATTTGACAATTTATTGAGCATTTGTTCAAAACATCTCCGGGCATTAATTAAAATTGACATAATTCTTTGCACTTAGTCAAGAAGGAACCACATACATGGAGATATACAGACCAGTACTGATTTGACCCGAATTATTTTGAGTACGAAAAATGAAATAATATAAATGGCAACTCGTAACAACATTTAAAGAATTATTTTTCACAACAATTCAATGAACGTCAATGTCACATGTATTAAATCGTTCTGAAGAGTGGTCGTAAAATATTTAAGTTTCCACTAAAAATGAAGAGTTAATCAGTTAGTGGCTCTCTGACAGTGCTCTGCAGAGATGTTTTGATCAGTTTCTCAGCTCATATCAGAATATTGCTTAAATTTGTATTGTGTTTATATGAAACAATTAACTCAGAATTAAACATTTGCCTTGTTTGTGGCTCATATGATAAAATTTACCAGATATTTTTACTGAACTGCTTGATCTTGTCCAACAAAGTAGATGTGCTGGTGTGGGCTCTTAAATTTCATTGACTTAATTTCTCTGCTGTAAAGGTTCATCTCAAAATTTCTATCCAACTTTCATTTGAGTTACTTTGCGAATTTCCTCATCACTGTGTGTTCTTTTTAATTGATGTGATGGAACATTTTCTGCCATTTTTAAAGCTCTTTCCTCGGAAATAATCCTTTTCAGAGAGAGAATCTGATTGTTTGGTAATCTCGTATGAAAGCTGGAAGGATATAACATGCTATTTTTGTTTCTAGGCCTTGCGTATACTTTGACCGTCTCTTTTTCATTGGGTATTCTCTTGAATTGATGTAACAGAACATTTTCTGTCATTTTAAAAGCTTTCTTCTTTGAAATAACTGATTTTAGTTGGAGAATTTGACTGTTTGCTAATCTCTTCTCTGGATTACTTCCGTTTGATGAAAGCTGGAAGGATATAATGTGTTATATTTGTCTGCAGCCTTTAGGTACATGTTTATCTCAAACTCACCATGATTTTATCAGATATTAACATCACTAATGTACCTTAAACCTACAGTGGTTTTGGTAAATGTTCATCTTGCTTCAGTTTTGATAATTTCTTGATAAAATTCCTGAAGTTCATTTGTGTGCCTTTCCATGTAGCAAAAATATAATCAGTGCATTGTACCCAATATTTCATATGTATCTTTAGTGATGCATTATTGAGAATGTTGCCATCTACATATTTGCACATAAATGATTTTTCGTACAAGGGTGCAACATCAGACCGCAGTCCTCTTTGTGATTTTTAAGGAATAATATGTACCTTTAGATCTAAATTAACTGAAATACAAAATGAAATGTAGCATTTGAAGCAGAAAAAAAATATTTTCTATTAATTTGGCATGTTGTATAAGAAGCCCTTCAATGTGCCTTTGTCATAGGGAATAACCCGCTCTACGCTGTTTGCAATAAGTGGGAATTAAATATATTCAACCTCTTGTTTTGTTCGAATTATTGCAGTTTTCTCTGAAAGTCATCTGTCCTTGATGTAAATGGTCAATTCCTTTATCAGGAGCTGCAGAAACAATCTTGCTTGAATATCCTTACAGGTACTCTAAGACTATGTCATCCCAAGAAGTCATGCCCAAAACATGCAGACCTTCATGACCTATCACAGGTTTTGTATGTTTTGACAAAAATGTGTGAAGTTTGTAACTCTATACACCCCTAGTTATAATAGGATGATTCATATTTCCTAAAGGTTGATCAAAGTTGGCATTTAGGTGGACTTATCAACATTAGTCATAAGATACCTTGGTCCACTTTGGGGTAATGGTAGTCAGAGTAACTGTAAGGCTTGTGGGGAGGTCCATGTTAAAGTTGGCTTTTCCATGTTAGCTTTAGTACAGCCCTGCTCCTGCCTCTCTATGGCTAGGGGCCTGAAATGGCCAATGCTTACAACAGGATGTCACTTATTTTGTTTATCTTTAAGGTTAAATGGAATAGTCAGTATCATGTTTATGTTTGGTTGCATCAACCAGTGTTAGGGTGCACACAACAGTGTAATAATGGCAATTGGGGTATAAATTGTATGATCTTCACGCGTGCGTGGTGGGTTGCTTAATGTCTAGGTTAGGTGGACCAGTCCATGTTAGGCTTGGAGTAGGCTGGTCCACATTTGAGAAATGGTCTGTTAATGTTGCAGTGAAAGGGAATGGTATACGCTCAGACATAGAGGGGACGGAACCGTATTGGACATCCAATGGACTGTCCTGCAACTGTACATATTATTTGAATCTGAGGATATAGTTCATGCTCCTATGGATCACCGCTGAAGGTTACGTTCATGGTTGGGCACCCTCTGTTTGTGTATTCACAAAAATAAAATAAAAGATTGCAAAAAAAAGTGTAGGAAATTTAGCAAAGATCACTTTTAATTTGAATTACTATTAATGACGAAGAAAGGCACTTTGGTTGTCTTCTCTGTTGTCTTTCACTCGCACTGCCTAAATTCGTCCCAATCAGGTTCCCAACTGGTTTGACTAAACACATACTGGTTTACCTTTTTGAGAATACCTGATTATGATAATTGTTCCTAGGAAAGAAGATGTTTTCTAATTCTGTATTCCTTTTCTAATGTGAGCACTCATTAATGTCACTCTGCGACTGATAATGCAAAAAGACGTGCCTTTAATTGTGGGAAGCTAATAAGGTACTCTGTACACTGCTCCCATGCTGCTGCGAGCTAAATGGTTGTGCAAATAAAACTCCAGAGGGGATAGGGGCCTGAACACACATCAATGAGGGTCATATAGTTATCCTCGGAATAGGGAGTGAAATGTTAACCAGAAGGTGTGTCGCTTTGGGCCTGGAAAGGGGTATTATAGTACTGGATACATTCCAGTACAATGTAGATTACGATTTTAATTGGATGGTTCCTCTCTATACTGCAGCCTCCCAGGTCTGATGACTCTGCACATCAATCGTTAATGCACACACCCGAAGATTATATCAATCCCTAGTTCCCATATATGTCGTTTCTGTCAGAATTCTTTAAACTTTTAAAGAGACCAGTGTATTTTTGAGGTCTGGCTTGAAAGTGCACCTGTCATCCAAATGTTATAGGATCAATAGAAAAAATAAACTTTAAAAAAATGTACTTAGACGTGCCTTTGATTAGACAAAAGATGTGTGCTTTCACTGAAAAATATAGTGACTATATTGCACGTTTTGCATTGTAGTATAGGTTATGCTCAATACAGTGGGACTGAGCTGATTATGGTGGCAAGCCAATGATCACTGCAGATCAGTTTATTATGACGAATGCTGTAGGTCTGACTAATTTATTGTGAAAACATATGTTAAAAACAGTGCACCTTTAAGGGTGAATTGCTATCACACTTTGCTACAGCCTGTGGATAGGTATTATGTCAAATGCATTTATATTACGCTTACTAGCCCTGACAAGGCGTTGAAGCTCTTTGAGGCAAGTAGCATAACGTGTGAGTTCACAGATGACTGTATTACACAACATAACGCGTATTTGTAAAGCGCACATTCACCCAGAATAGTATCTTGGCCCTGAATAACAGATGCTTATTGTTACCCAACTCAACAGTATTCATTTTATCCACCTCAGAAGGATGAAAGGCTGAGTGAACCCACCGGGATCTGAACCTGTGACCATGAGGTCAAACACGGCCCCTACAGTGGACACATTAGTCCACAAAGCCACCAGACCGCTTTCAGTGTTGGTTATTCCCTGTAACAAATCCTGTAGGTCGAATAAATTCCTTGTAAGAATTCTCAATTAAACTGTATATTGTTTTTCCAACTGTATATCTGTATTTATTTGTCATATTATGATTGTGTGCCTAATGGTTGTCTTTTGCAAACATTGATGCTCCATTCAGTCCGCTAGAGTTGATTAAGGTGGCAAGCCAACGATAAAGGATGTAGGCCTGATTGGTTCTGTGTGAAACTTCATACAAAATACCCTTGGATTTCTTTATTTTTTATGAAATCTTATGACAAAAATAGTAGGCCTCACTTATTTATTTTAAAAAGCATTTGAGAATGCCAACAGGCATTTAAGATTTGATTAGTATTACACTGTGATAAAAGTCTGTCAACGGGTATTTCGATGCATGAAAGACCACAGTTTACGATAATAGAGACGGTTTTGGTGATGGTTGCCCCCTATAACATACTGTGAGGATAGAAGGTGGACACTATCAGAATCCTTGTTAGGACTTCCAAGGCGAGGTTGTGTATTGGTTTCCCAATGGTCATTCTGTACCGACCTGTAATTGCATTACTGTACGTGTTTTATTGTGGATGGATGAATACAGGGATGAATGAGCTGTTAAATTAATGGATACATGAGTTCAAGGGTCGGTGGCTGAGCATGTAAGATGAGTGTGTCTGCATGCATAAGCTCACCAGTGGCGATAGAGGCCCTTTCAGTTATAAGCAAGACAGTGGCATTGCCAATGCTTGTTCAGTAGCTAAATTCTGATTTATCTGCCATCCTTGAGAGCAATGGAAGGAGAAAGCCTCTAGGAGGGAGTGGAAATACCAAACAAGCAACGGTGACGTCACGTCACGCAGGCAAGAGAGGTTTCGTCACCAATCAGGGGCCATAACGCAGTCGGTTTAGGGAAGGACAGGGCTAGTGTGGTGTGGTATGGTGAACTGGTGTGAAAAGGAGAAAGTGAGCAAAAGAAAGAGACAGAGAAGACTTGGTTTAGAAGGGAACAGAAAGACGGAAATGAGCTCATGGAGGGAACGGAAAGGAAGGAGAAAATAGAGATGAAGGGGAGAGAGGGCACATTTTCCCCCCGCGCACACACACACACACACACACGATAACATAGAGCGGAAGCGCACTAGTGAGGTGAGAAGCAAGCATGAGAGAGCCGGGAGGCCAAACACTGAAAATATATGTGAAGGGACTCGCGCAACAGAGACAGATAAAAGTTTGACGGCACGAGGCTGGAGACCGCCGCCGCGCTTCCATCTGGAGAGCAGAGAGAAAGGGAGATTAAAATCCATAATTTATGGATACCGTTTGGAAATCCAAAAACAGGACCAGTGGCGGCTCATAAAGCCCAATCTCCGTCAGCAGATGCAGCCGAGCTGCAAACGCAGCAATAATTACTGCGTAGATAGGCCGCGGTGGGTGGTGCCAACGAGCAGCTCCTCAGGGGGGACGGCTGCTACAGGCCCCAGTTATAATGTCAGCAGTTATAATTTCATAGAGGGTTAGCCACGAATAATGCGCTGCGTTTCCCGCGCACACAGCGGATACGCTTCAGTCGAACCCGGAACCACTCGATATTACCGAGTATTACGTACTCAATACACCTCAAAGCCATCCAGTGTAAAGTGTGATGCACGCCATGTACCAGGGGCGTAACGAAACTTGACCCCCCCCCTGCAAAGTATGTGTAGGGGCCCCCTTCGGACTCACTCAGGAACTTTGTGCTCAAGGGGGCCCTGGAGTTCAGCCCCCCCCCCTGCACTGTGGGGCCTGCGATAGCTATTGTTACACCACTGCCATGCATGTCCAATCCATGGAGCCAATCGATCCCAGAGGTTTTACCGCCAACCGGGAGGCGCAGCTGACCATAGAGGGAGGGTAGCCCCCACTGGTAGCAGACAAAGGTCATCGCGTAACACAACAAGAGAGCGCCACAAAGAAAGGGCCAGCGACTGACCAAGTAAGTTTGGGTTCAAATGGAACAAACAGGAAAGAGAAGAGTGGCCACAAGCACGGCCTAAAACTCGTGCAGGACATACAGTCCCTCGCATTGTCACCGAAAGAAATGGATGTCACCACCGCCTGAGCTGCCGCAAAAGAAGAGCAGAAGAGCCTTGCAGTCATCGCGCGGGATGGCAACAAGCAGCAAGTTGTCCGGCGCATACCGAAACCTGCAGCCAGGACAGCTCTTCCAGAAGAAGGTAGCGTGTACCTGAGATCTTCGGGACAACAACGCAAGAATCATAGGAATGAGCACTCCGGTTCCACCACACTAGCACCTGCACCCAGGACGGCGGTACAAAGAGGAAGGTGTCTGGAGCAGGGTCAGACTGGTAACGCGGGCACTTGAGAAATGGCCAAAGAGCCAGTTGCTGAGTTCTAGCTGTGGGCTGCTTTTTTGGGCAGCCTGGGGGATGTCTGTGCTGTTAGGATGCCGCCAGCGGCCCAGTGGGTGCCTGTGTGGCCTTTCTAGAGGCGGATGAGCAGAGGTATCACTCCCATTCTAAGCTGGACCGAACCATTAATGTAAGCTGATTAAGCGGGGGCAGGGAGCCTGAGCAGCAGTGGTCTCATTTGTATTCATTTGTGGCTCAGCAGTGTGAACTAATCTGTGCATTTTTTGATCTAAGTGAAGTTAATAAAACATGCCCCCCAAATGTGAGCCACTTTTTATTGGTGTGCCCGGGCCAATTTTTTATCCCAATCCAACCCTGGTCTGGGACTGTAATAGCAATGAGGCCCCTGGCTGGAAGTGAAGGTTTCCAATAGGCACATGGAGCCATCATGGCGGTGCCTATGGCTAGCAGCACAGCCGGGCAGCGCGTATTCGGCCCTCGAGCTGGTGCCCCCGAAGCAGTTGGTGACGGCAAGTCGAGGAAGCTTCGGGCAGATGCTTGTATAAGATGAGATGAGCAATGTCGTGGCTGTTTGGTCAGTTGCTGACTGCAAATGCGTGTGAGTCAGCGGAGAGCGGACAGTGTCTGGGGCATAGGTTGTTAAGGGAGTGCTGTCAGACAACGGGGTTCCACTTTCTCACAAAACAGACGTTGAGGGTAAAAGGTTCCTTATGACATCCCACCGTCCAATCATAATTCCCCCTCCTCAGGCAGATGGACTCTGCGGTGGTGGTCCCAATTTCCGTGTGCTATGCCGAAAACAATGTATACAATTATAGAAAACCAGATTAGAAAAGCATATTTCAACTTCATTTGCAAGTAAATTGGAGTTAGTGTCCCTAACTCATTGTTAGGGTCGCCTCCATCTCTCACTAAGTCAATGAATGGTGATAGAACATGGATGTTAATATAGCATACATATGCTTGTGTAGATGGTAAAAGGTGACAGGCAGCAGACCGCCATGTTGGAGAGTTGTATTAAATTTAGTCCGGTAACACAGCTAAGCGAGCACTGAAAGTGCAGCCGGGTCCATGGACTTACTATTACCAGAGTACAGAGACTTTTAAGGGCAAAGATTGGTTGAACTCCTGTTAAGGGAAGGATTTTCCTCAAAAAAGGTAAAGTGCCCTCCGGGTTCTTGACGATTCGCAACTGAAATGGTTTTGGAAGCATTTGTTGAAACTGGTGTCGGTATCTCCGAACAGAGTCGGCCTTTGCTAAGATAGCGCCCTAGGTGTGGGCGGACAGACATTTGGCACCCTTGCTGATGGTAGTGAAATAAATGAAGCAATATGAGGCCCCTTTTGTGTTCACTGGTCAGTACCTGGAGGAGCAGGGACTGGCCAGTGAACACAAACATGCCTGGACCCCCCAGCACATCTAACTTATCAATAATACAGATGATGGTTTTGTTGATGTGCACCAGCAGGGGTCAGAGGGTGAAGGGTGGGCAAGAAAGAGGGCTAAACGGGTGTTAAAAACAAAAACATCGCCCTCTGTATAATAATGAAGGACAGAAATCACTTTAAACTGGCTAAGCACACAGAAACGAACAGGCAGGGACAAGGACAAGGCAGGAGCAAGACGAGAAGGGCACTGCTGTTGCTATAACCTTAATGCACATAGCTCAATGCTTCCCACAGAATATTTGCTCTCTGGGCTCAGCTTTCCCATGCTAAAGGCCGGCCCTGTCTCCAAACTAAGCCCGACAAGGCACAGGGTAGCGAGAGTTCAGCAGATCGGGCCCCATTTGCAGCTCTGCTGGGATAAACATACCAGTTCCGGGTGTGGACTGCGCACCATATGAAAGAAGCACACCTACTGCCTCAATGCTTTGAGAAAGACATACCTGTGACCAGTGCTTAATTTGCACAAAAAATTAAGTTCCAGGGCTTTTGTTAGGAAGCCTCCACAGCTTACACCACCCATTGCCACTGCTGGCATTGCCAGTGACAGCACCTACAAAACTACTAACTAGCACAGTGCTACAATTGCCACAATTCAGACTATTCCAGGCGCCCACAGCTATAAAAATAGCTTGGGTGTCAGGCATTGGTTGTTTTTAATATATACAGAATTTACAAAACAATGGCAGTTCAGTTCATCTTTAAATTATACAATCAGCGCCACCATGTGGCAGGTGTCATATGTGCCGGGGTTGACAATTAAATGCCTCATCCGAGCACTGGGAACCACCGGCTTAAATTAAGCACTGCCTGCAATGTTCAAACCCACATGTCTGCTCCCTTCAAACATTTTCCCATTCCGTCTCGCTCTGTGTCTTTCCAGTTGGCTGCTCACTGGCTGCGAGATGTAGGTTGCATGTCTGCCTGCCTGGGGGGCAGGCCTCTGTTTGAAACCTGATGACCTCTGTTTGAAACCTCCCTAAAGTGCATAATCTAGCCCCCAAGACCCTATTGTCATGAGAGGTTGAGTAAGTGACAGGCCGACCCAACTATCTCACTGCTTACGATGCTCAACTGCATTGGATAAAAATGCTCAATAGAAATCACAGATAATTTAACCTGAAACCGGGGCCGGCTCTAGGGCGTGCAACTGGTGTCACCGCACCGGGTGCTGACTGCGGGTGAGGGCGTTGTGTTTCCAGGTATAGTCCGGGATTTAAAAGCACCTGTGCTGTGCTCTCGGCCTCCACAATTTCAGGAAACAATAAAAAATCGAGATAATGTGTGTGTGATGTAAAGTGCTCTGACAACCCTACAGTAGTATGAGTAGCGCTATTAAAAATGAAACACATGTGAGAGAGGTCAGTGCACTTCCGTTTCAGGTGCTTTGCAGCAGTTTCAAGATCTTATTAGAGTTTGTCGTTGCTCATATGGGTGTGTTGGACCCGGGGCTTCCGGTCCATTTAGGGTAGCATGGTCCTGGGTGGAAAGGCTAAATCTAGAAGGCGACTGTGTCCTGCTTGCATTACACACTCTACAGCACCCCAGTGCAAACCCACCAAAAATGACACCACACCATCTTTATTAGTCATAAATTAGTGAGACTTTATCTGATTATATTGAGGCAGTAAAATGAATGTAAGTTTCACTGTAACTAGAATAGGTCTTTCAGCAATTCACTTGGAGAGTTAGTCACACTAATTGAATTTTACAACACACTTCCTTTTGATAGTCAGCATTGGGTTTCTGAATACATTCACTTAAGCAAATAACCGGCAATATTCATCATCCATAAATCTATAGGAACATATTAATAAGTACATTTAGCTTAACCGGCTTTTGAGTCAGAATGAGTATATATTTAAAGGAAGAATATGACAAGTTTCTTTTATAAACTCCTCTGATGTCTTCTAGGAGGCTTATTTCAAAGGGGGAACATAGAGTCTAGGCCTACTCTTCAATTTCCTTCAGTCACGATATACTGGAGGGTGGAACTTGCCTAGGGCAAGCTTGTGGCACCCCAATCTCCTTAGTTCGCCCACTTACTTGTAGACTTGTCCCTTGCTGCTCCTCCCTCCTCTGAACCTCCCCTCAGATACCTGTGCGCCCGAATGGCGCCCTCGTTATTCCTTTGGAGGAAGCAAGTTGACTAGGCTGCTCTTCCCCGTCCGCCCGCTCAGGTTCTTCACCACTTCACCTGAGATGGGGCGGGGGTAGCAGCTGAGCGAAGATGCGAAGGCCTCCTCCGACGGGCCTCCGTGCGCTCACTCCCGATCACCAGGGCGCCGGCCGCCCGAGGGCCGCTTCAGCCTTCGCCTCCTCACAGAGACCCGGCTTGAACTGCGTGAGGCGGCGTGCTCGGCGAGAAGGGGCCGTTAGTTCCGCGGCCCCGCCCAGCGTCTTCCACGGATCTTCACTTTGCTCCGCCCTTCTCACGCCTCCGCCTGGGATCGCTCGGCTCCTCTCAGCACCCAGGTCAGCGACACAGCAATGCTAGTCAGCCCCAGCACCTCGATGCCTCAGAAAGGTCAGAAAGGCGGAGAGGGGGGGTGGGCATGGAACACAAAGCGCTGAGACTTCTTGGCTGCCCACGGCTCTGGCACAACAGTACACCTCAACCCGGCCGAACCAGGCAAGGGCGGAGGTCGAGATCACACCTCAGAAATCTTAACCAAAGTCCCCTGTTTCTTGATGCTCTTGGGGTCCACCGCCAAGGTCTCTGGGGCTGGGGAAGACCGCGCTCACCGGCGGTTGGGTTGAATAAGTTTTCTTGACGAATGGTCACACTGGTTTGTAAGGTACACAGTTCTTCTCACATAGGAAGGGTCAGATCAACAGGGAGGAGGGCAGCACCCATGACTATCTCGCAGCCCCTAGGAACCATCAGAGTAGCCCATGACACAATCCCCCAGACGCAGTTGTCTTAACTCCAGCAAGCCCAGCAGTGACAAAATGGCCGCACAGTGTCCACCCTTATATATCCTGAGCCCTGGTCACTAGAATGGCCTGGAAGGTTCTGGAACCCTCCAATGTTATCCTATGGCCCACAAGCTCTGAGGTAATTCCTGACAGGCATCCATCTTAGGAACTCATCCACCATTTTAAGAAGGCGCACCTGTACCTCAGCACTGAATAGCAGTGGTGGGGCACCCAGAGACCTAAAGCCACACAAAAAAAATAGGACTGGTGGACAAAAATAATGGGAGGCAGAAAGGGATCATGAAAAAAAATTAACGGAGACCACCCAAAAGGCTGACAGGTCTAACAGGGTGTAACTTCTGATGTTTATCTATTTCTATGGACTTCTTTGCTTCATTTTGCTCTCAAGAAAGTGTCACTCTAATTGTCACACATTTGGTTGTTGAATGTCACTCATAAGTAAACTGAAACTATGAAAATGTCAAACATAAACAATCTGAAACCTTGGCAGTTATGCCATACATATATATATATATATAATTACATTTATTGAGCGCGCAGCTACCCGGAGGTTTCCCGGCGCTAAAGCAAGCTGAACAGCATGAAGAATGCGAGGAATGTCAGACTAGGAGATTAGGCGTCAAAAAGCCAAGTTTTAATTCCATTACGGAATTTCAGAAAGCACTGTTCAGAGCGCAAAGATTGAGGTAGGGAATTCCATAAAGAGGGTGCCAACAGGGAAAACGAGCGTCCTCCCATTTTGGCTCTGTTGACACAGGGAGTCCTGAATTTGTTCTGAGTGGAAGACCTAAGTGTACGGGGGGGAATGTATTGCTGAACCAAAGCAGAAAGGTAATGAGGGGCTCTTCCTGTCATAATCTTGTGCATATAGCAAAGTGCTTTGAATTTAGTTCTACTCTCGATGCATAACCAGTGCAGTTTACGCCTATGCTGTGTGACCGAGGATCTAGCAGGAAGGTGACAGATAAGGCGGACTGCCATATTCTGTACCACCTGAAACTTCCTGGTCACTTCCTTGCAGGCACCCAGGAGTAGGATGTTCCCATAGTCCAGGCGTGAGGTGACAAGAGCCTGGACTACAGTTCTCAGGGTGTCGGCAGGCAGCATCCACGTGATTTTCTCAGCCACCTGATGATGGTGGTACAGGTGGCGGAGACTTTCACCACGTGTTGTTTAAATGATAGTTGGTTATCGAAGATAACCCCTAGATTCCGAGCTGACACGGTGGGAGTAGGTAAAGGGCCCATCTCTGGAGGCCAATGTTGTGGGCCCCAGAGCGAGGTGTCTGAGCCAAACAGGAGCAGTTCTGTTTTGTCCCCGTTTAATTTTAATTTGTGCTTCAACATCCAGTCTGATATTTGTTTCAGCCCGGATTGAAGAGAAGAAGAGGGGAGGTTTTTATTGGTAGACAGTGAGTAGATGACTTGAGTGTCATCAGCATAGGAATAAATTGTGAGACCAGCCTGTTCTGCCAAAAAAGCAAGAGGTCTCACATACAAGTTAAAAAAAAGGGGACTAAGGATAGACCCTTGGGGAACACCGTGAGTGGAGGGGAGTATGGATGAAACAGATGTGGAAGAGAAAACTTGGAACGTGCGATCAGAAAGAAAATTAGCAATCCAGGCCAGGGCAGAACCTCCGACGCCAACAGCCTTCAAGGTGGACAACAGGATGGAATGGGAGACGGTGTCGAATGCGGCACTCAAGTCAAGCAAGATGAGTGCCACCGTCTCCCCATTGTCCACCTGACGTCTGATGGTCTCTGACACACCAAGCAGAGTGGTTTCCGTAGAAAAACCAGCCCTGAACCCGGATTGAGAACCATGTAAAAAAATTGGAGGTTTCAACATATGAATTGAGCAGGGAGTTAACATGTTTCTCCAAAATCTTGGAAAAACATGAAAGCAAAGAAATGGGGCGAAAATTAGATGGGTTGTTGGGATCTGCGTTAGCCTTTTTTAGTAGTGGGACCACCATAGCGTGCTTCCATTCGTTTGGAACAATAGCTTCTGTAAATACATACATCTTTCTGCAGCCTTGTGTGTACACACATTTATGTGGCATTGTCATGTGTGCTTTTGTAAAGTCTATGCACATCTTCTGTGGCCAAACACATACATGTCCTTAAAGCCTTTTACGCACCTGTCGGTGGAGTCTTGCAAATATGTATGGCCAACAAAACTAACACTTGTCCGTAGGCTTAATGATCATGTCGATGTGTTTGCACTTAGGAGAGAGTACCATGTTAATAATCTAACCCAGCCTACTTGAAACTCCTACTAAGGCTTGTAAGGGACCCCCAGAGCTTCTCTCCTGGCCTGCACCCAAACAATGACTCCCCGCTGTAAACATACATGAAAACACAGGTGCACAAATGGCAGGGAGACGGAATATAAAAGCCAACAAACACTTGTTACATAAGGCAGGTGCGCGCATCCGGAAAAGCAACGCCCCTCCGTTGGTCTGTCTGAACATAAGTACGGAACGGGTCAGTCTGAAGACTTTGATTTGGGTCCATTAAAAGTTAGCCATGTGGCAGGGAGTAGGAGTGATAAGCCTAAGACCCATGTCCTTGGTGTGCTTCAGACTTTCAGAACCTGTTCATGAGACTATATCTCCGGGTGGTTTCAAATAATTTCGACACGCTGAGAGGGTCCTAGGAGGAGTGGCAGAGGAGATCGGGACACTTCATAGTGCCGTGTGGCAGTTATGGCTAGCAGGGGCGTCACTAGGGTTGGTGTCACCCAGTGCGGGTAACTCATGGTGTCACCCCCTCACTACTTACCCCCATGGACCTCCTCTGTGACAGAGCCAAGGCCGCCTCATCTGGCACGCCTTCCCGGTGGTCATCCTGGCTTCTGCAGACTTCCCGTTCGTCCACGTCCTTGGTCAGGGTGTCCCTTCTGGATCCGCCAGCCTCTGGTCGTGCTGGGTGTTCCCCCACCGCTTTCTCCTCCGTAGCGTCTGCTACCACGTCCTCCTCTGCTCTCCTGCTTTCACCTCCTTGCATCCGAGTTCCCCTCCGCAGTTCCGGGCCATCGGAATATAAAGTCCCTCCTCCCCTTGCACCGGAAGTATTACACCGGCAACAGAGGAAGAGACCAGGAAGCAGGACTCCTTGGTGCCCCCAAGGCTCCCGCCACAAGCCCCCAATGCCTTTTCCTTACAGTACTCCCCTACCAGGCTTGGCCGATCGGGCCAAGAGTCCACCGGAGCGCGAGAGAGGAAGTCCACATTGGTCAGCATCTTTAGGACTGGAGGGCCTATTTGATGGCAGAGCCAGGCTGCAAAGTTTGGCCAGCAGCCAATACACCAATACAGCGTAACCAGATTGGTGTCACCCCATGTGCTGGTGTCACCCGGTGCCGCCCGCACCCCCGCACCCCTCTAGTGACGCCACTGACGGCTAGCATAATATAGCATGAGGTATTAACACGTATGACTAATGTTCCTACGGGAGAGAGATCGGAGTTTTGTCTAGTGGCAGTTTTGACTCAAATACAGTAGAGCAGAGTGTTAATTAGACTGCTGTGAAGAACGTGCATCATGCAGAGCACAGAATTGTTTAAATAGATAGCTCGGTGCGCTATGGCTTTGTCACAGATATCCTTTTGTTCCCTTCAGTTCATAAGTCCTAGAACTAATACAGCACAGTGAGCTATGAACTGGTATGAAAGAGCTGCATGCAAAACTGCAAGGTATTGTTTCGAACTTTATGATTTTTCCCAATCTCTTATTAGATGATGAGAAGTGCAGTGAGATGAAAGCTGGTACCAGACTAATGCCCCCCAGCTCTGTCCTGGTTTATCAAAATTTACTGGAAGCGGGGTATTTAGTTGAGAGAAGCAGAATACCCCCATCGAGGTACATTGGAGGGATTGTGCGATGGTGCTATGCCCAAGCCAACTAGAGTTAGGCGATTCAGCGGCCAAGCAAGCTTCCTTATAAGGATGGATTTACCGCACCTGTCGCACAGCTATTGGTTGCATACCTGGTGTCTATCCAGTATTGCAAAGGGTTGACGAAGAGCGCCAGTTTTGGTCTAAGGTTTCAATTGGGCACTCTTCAGTCAACAATGGCAATATTGAAATACAGCACAGATAGGATTTAGGGCACGCCTGGGGTCAGGCAGGGTCCACAATGGCAAGATGGCAAAATAACTAATAAAACAGACACAAGACTAGAATATTACATGGCATAATTGGCTTACAGCGATGCGGGAGACCAAGAAAGTCAGGGAACTCCATGCGGGTGTGTCCAGAGGGATTACACAGTAGACAAGGTTCATCTGACCAGTGGAGAGATTGACGGGTTCCTCCTGAATATCGCAGTGACACTGAAACTGCTGGTTTTCTCTAAGTCATAGGGGGAGTTGTCAGTGGTTGTTAAACCACCTCCATCATGGTGGGGAGTCACAAGGTTTAACTAAAAATGTCTTCATATATGGACTTAAAAGGGCAATTGCCCAAACAAGGTCCTTGGGATGCCTTAGGCATAAACACTAAAGACAAGTGACTGGATAAGGTCTTAGAGTTCCCCATGGCAGGGATACTTGAGGGCAGACAAAAGGGTAAGTAATGAACACTACTGGGCAGACATGGCACTTGCAGCCCAAGCATGGCCACAGGGCCACAAACAGCAGACATTCTGCTGCAAGTTGAAGCCTGGAAGCCGTGACCCACTTTACCAAGTAAGTGACAGAAGTAGAGCGATCATGGCAGTTTAAAAGTGATTTATGACAACCTTGAATAGACGTTATGACTGTAAGGATGATACATTGCAGGATTAGGCAAGGTATGGTTATTAATATGCAAAAAAGCATAAGATTTACGCTGTATAACCTGTTATGAAAATGCCTTACATTGTAGTTGAAGATAAGCAATGAATGAGCATGTTAATGACCATTGACATTATGGCAGGTATGTACCAAATGTATGATGTGAATAAACTGCCACCATTCTAACACCATGAAAGGACTTGGTGTTCATAATTGATAGGAAAGAAGGAACAGCAGGAGGGCCTGTGAGATGCTCGCACAGCTAGGGGAGGTTACACTGCACTCCCATTCCCTCAAGCAATCATCTCAGCCTTCTGACTTTTGGAAATACGTACCCTTTATTCTGTCTGCTAAAACACCCACATGTAAACCCAAGGGGCTCTAGCACTGTGCTGCATAAGGCGGATACTAACATTCTCAGTTAGATTTTAGTCAGTGGAATACTGCCTACCATATTTAAAGATATCTGCTCGTCTTGTGGACATCCCTGTGCCTTCTTAGGAGGGACCGTCAGCGTCTCTGAAAGCACTGAACGCTTGGGGACTGGCCACAATATGTCATGTGGCCACGCAGCAAACTTTTTAGCTTTGCAAAAACAAACTTCAAAAACAAGACTTTGTTTTTGTTAAAGAAAATACTAGTTTCACTGACACTCTAGGAATTTTCTACCTGGGTGGCAGGGGGGTCCTTCTTTTTGGGTTTCGCCTGCCGAAAGGCTGCGCTCTGCGCAGCCTTTCAGCGCAGGTGAAATCCTATGTCGACACTAAGCACTTCGGGAACGTCCCCCGGCTCTCATTGGCTAGCTCCATAAATGGAGGCTAGCCATTGGGTGCCGGATCTGTCCGTCAAGGCCGGACCAGATTCGGGGGCGTTCCCGAGATTTTTTCCCTGGGCGGAGTTACGTTTTTTCCCGTTCCCTCCCCTTTCCCGCCGTCCGTGTCCTCTCCCGCCCCCCTCCCACCGTCCGTGTCCTCTCCCGCCCCCCTCCCACCGTCCGTGTTCTCTCCCGCCCCCCTCCCGTCGTCCGTGTTCTCTCCCGCCCCCCTCCCGTCGTCCGTGTTCTCTCCCGCCCCCCTCCCGTCGTCCGTGTTCTCTCCCGCCCCCCTCCCGCTTGTTTCCTCCTCTCCCCTCTAGACAGGTCCTCGCCGAAGCCACCGAGCTGGGAGATTCAAACTTGTTTAAATTTACCTGTCTATCTTGTCCCCCTGCCGTCTGTCTGCTGCTGCCCCGCTGAGGCTCCCGGGTTCGGCTTCATGGCGAACCAGTCGCAGTGCCTGGACGACCTGCCTTCGGGGCACCTCTGGCCCCGGCAGTGGGACGAGGCTGCGCTCCTGCAGCGGGACCTGTACAGCGAGGCGCAGCGGCTGGCGGTGGAGCAGCTGCTGGCCGGGGGGCGGGACGCCTTCTGGGCTTTTCTGTCCCTGCTGTCCGCCTCCATGGACTGATCTTCGGTCACGTATTTCCCCGACCGCTCCGACGTGGAGCCCCCGGCGCTGGAGCTCGGCTGTGCCGGGTCCTACCGCGGAGTGACGCGGGCCGAGGTGCACTTCCAGCCCAACTATGGAGAGTGCATTTACAGCTGCAAGGACGCGGTGCGCAAGCTCATCCGGGGGGCTAAGGAGGTGAGTTGCGCAACTGTGTGTGTGTGTGGGGGGGGGAGGGAGGGGGTAAACGACCCATTGCTAGGCGTGCAGAACACCAGCATTAAGGCTGTGACATCAGGTGCTATGACATCTGACAAAGCCTACATGTTTGGGGTGTTTTTAATGCAAAACTAGGATCGGGGTTTCCATTTCCATTGCTTGCAAAGGACCCCTTGCACCCTTGCAATGACATTCAGTTCATTTTAGATTCACTGACTCCTGAATTCTGAGCCGGGCGCTGCCATAAACAGTGCATCGGGTGCAGTGGTACCGGGGACAAGTGATATGAACGGCACTGTTGGCCCCAACGTGGTTGGCTTTAGCACCCAAAGTGAACACGGGCGGTGCACGTTTTGTTTACTTGCATCAGAGAACACGAACCAGTGCTACGCTGCTGTTCTAAGTAAACATTAATGTGCTTGCATAGCCCTCGTGCTGACAGCCGCGTGCCGTTGCACAGCGCAATAAATGCCTCGTGCAAATATTGTCCAATAAAATATTACGCTCTCTGGATTTCAGAAACACGGAGGTGGCCGCTACTCCTGCATTCTAACTTTACTATACTATTTTTTGCCCTGCTCGCCTTCATAAGGCTCTGCCATTTCATTGAAATCTAATGATTTATTACGCGCGTTTTCAAAACATGCCTTTGACAGAAATGTTGCCTTCACTTGAATTTCACTTGGAAGTTTGTGTATGACTCCCATTTAATGACCCAAGGCCTCTCAGGGGGTTGACTACCTGTTACACTTTCAGTGGTCCACTCACCTCTAACCTTTTAAAGGTTGATAAACGCATAGAAATAATATTAATACCTGCTGCTGGTAGGGCTATAAAGCATCAAGCCTATGACCGCACTTTATAAATATTTGTTCATGTTGAGATTGCAGCTAAAATTAATTTGGGTGGTTAGAGTAAATTATGCGGCTCAGGACTATAGGGGATACTGGGTGAATCATGGGGACATGTGAGGCGGTCGTCCGTTTAACCTGAGCACGTGCTGTAGGGGTCAGATTATGACAGAGTTCAATATATTTGACCCAATGCTTTAAATTGACAGGTATTGGAGTACTGACCACCTGCCCTTCTTTACTTTGAACGGTAGAGTACCTGTCTGCACTTCTGAGCACAGCAGGGGGAGGGGGGTGAAGTACCAGCTTCCCTGCTTGACTACATTGTGTTATCCTGGGCAACTCTTGTTGTCCCCGTTGAATAAATCCATTATTTGTAAAAGAACTGCCAGCGTTTGGAGACGCTCTTATCACCAGGTTAGAGAGACGGTTTGGCAGAGAGCGGAAAGGACGCATTCGTGTGCCTGTCACTGGAAGAAAAGAGAGGCAGTGCACTTCAAAAGCGCTATCAATATAGATTTGGGAATTTTTCATATTATTCTGGCCCAGAGACACCAGCTGATGTTTAAACTGAGGGAGCCTTTTTGGCTAAAAACCTACCTTTAATCCGTGTGTAGTTTCGGTTTGTGCGTGCGCAGTCAAGGAACCCTAGCGTTGTGCATGTTTAGTGTGCACACACTTGTTGTCAGCAGTGCCACTGCCCAACTTGCAGTTGGCTACCGTGAACATAGCAGTAACTCGTAATTCCGAGGCTTCCATTTTACAGCACTGTATATTAAACAGGTGCTGTTTGGTGATTGACCCAGGTCAGAGTTAAACTCAAAGGGCCTTCCTCATTTCGGCACACAAGTGGGCGGTCTTAAAAAAGACAGCAGCTTAAGTTGGCTAAGTCTTTGCCTTTTAAAGAGAAACACAATGCATATGGGCAGTGTTTCTTTACGAATAACATTAGTGCGGGAACTAGGGAGGCCTCCTTTCCAAAAGAAAATACCGGCCATCTGTTCACTTTGTAACATTCTGCAAATGCCCGGACAGGAATCCTAAGCAAAACTTTACATAAAACCGTCTGTATAATATTTTACATGGCCTTTTTGTTTTTATTTAATTTAATTATCAGTTGGGGGTTATTAGGACAACCGTACAGCACACTGAAGTGTAGCTCAGCTGCTGTGCAAGGGTTAGCTGCTGCTCAGGGTTTAGCTGCTGTGTGTGTGGCTGTGTGTGTGTGGCTGTGTGTGTGTGGCTCTCTGTATGTGTGTGGCTGTGTGTGTCGCTCTCTGCATGTGTGTGTGTGGGAGCAACAGCAGTGTGAGAGCGACAGCAGTGTGAGAGAGACAGCAGTGTGAGTCTTCTAGGGAGAGCATGGTGTGTGGGAGAGCATGGTGTGTGAGAGGCAGCAGTGTGTGAGAGACAGCAGTGTGAGAGACCTTTTATTTATGTTTTGGTTTTGGAAACATAAATAAAACGCATTGTTATCTGCAATATCATTAGCTCAAACTCGCGTAAATACGCGACCTATTGCATTGCAAATGCTATAGGTCTCATTTGCGAGAGATTAAGCTATTGGCATTGTAAATGACAATGCCATTTATTTATTTATTTTCAAAACCAACACATAAATAAAAATTGTCATTTACAATGCCAATAGCTCAAACTTTTCAAAAGGCGAAACCATTGCATTGTAAATGCTTGTTTTTCTTTTGGGACCATTAGCCTTTCCCTGGCTGTCCTAAAGAGAAAAAAATCACACAATCTAAATAGGGCAGAAACTCTGGTTTGCTTAAACCAACAGCCCATAGTCTCTACGCCAAAGACGACAGCAAGGGCCCAGCCACCAAAAACACGATTTTTTGCCTTTTTCTAATAGGGGTGAGCAGACCATCCGTTTGATGGCAATAAGACTCTACCACGTTTATGGTGGAGTACCCTATCTGCCAAATTCCAAGGGCTCAATTCACAAAGGGCCTTTGCATTCGAGGCAGAGGCCCCACAGTTGTGGTGGGGGTCCTGGACTGCTGGAGGGACCTTTGCAATGCACTTTCTCACCACTGTTGTCCCACCGTGATTGTGGACCCCTTTGCAATGACTGGGAACTCTGCCATGATTGCGGAGCCGCTTTGTGAATAGGGCCCTAAGTGAGGTCTTAAGATCCTACATCATGGAATTATCTCAGCTCCGCTCCATAGCTCTGCCTTCTGTGGCAGTCCCTTGACCTATGCAGGCCTAGATGTGATATACTTGGCACCATTGCACCCATCCCATGAGCTATTCAGATTTCAGACCTACAATTGAAGTGCAATGAATTTAATGTCCCAAGATGGGGAGAGTTAACTTGGCCCAAGATAGGAGGGAGTCATAATCCATAATTATGGCTCCACTGGTTATTGGCCTTGCAGTTAAAAGTGCAGCACTTTTACATTGGAACCAGTGCAGGTATCTACCATGCACTGGTTTACCTGTTGCCATTCCCCCTTACTCTTATTGGGCCTTCTATTGACAACTAGGTTACTGAGCCAGGATTTATTGTTCAAGCATAGTGTTCTTGTAATCAACGTTCCAAGTCATAGTGAAAGTATTTAGTGTCTCGGTTATTGTGCTATAGTAACTATTGACACCGGTTATTTTGTAGTTCTTACTGACCACCACAGTACCTGTGCAACCAAATATTGAGTCAGACATTATTGAGTCATTAAATGCAGTCCACCATCATCGTTTTCTGTCATTGTGCCTGGTATTATTGGCATCACTGTGCCAGCCAGTAGCCTATGCCTCCACAACAGTTGGACCAGCAGCAATTGTTCTCACAGACTGTAGGTCTGGATTTAACAGGGCGGCTGTCTAAACAAACAAATTGTTTCCATATACGTATAGTGGGCTCTGCCCCTTTGAACCATTGCTTTTTTTAAACATGCCTCTTTTAGCCAGCGGCAAGAGACTTTGTCAACCAGATCTTAGGAGGAGTAGTCTTATTTTGCAGTTATGCATAGTGCAAACTCGACCCTAAGATATTGGAGTGCTTTACCCGAGCACCAGTTACATTACACAAGGTCACATTTGTGTTTTTAGGCACAGGGGGGGGTTAAATGATTTGCCCAGTATTGTAGCATGTTAAACCAGCGCTGAAACTCTATCCTGGCTCTCCAGTTCCAAAATCGGTAGCTCTGGTCATAATGCCACAACCTCTCCAACCTAATGCTATTGCTTTTCAGGTGTATCCTTCTGCCTCCAATGGAAGGCATGCCATTGATGAAGGTCTTTGTTACACCAATCACTCCCCTCTGACTCTCCCTCTGACAGGAAACACACATAAGGTGATGGGAAGAATGCTTTCAATTTGTAAAACCATTGGCAATTGCTTGGGGTAGCGCCTCAACCCATCATTATTTGGCTCACCATGCAACCTCAGTTTGGTCCCCGCCATATGAAAATCAGTCTTGACCCTGACCCTCTTGGGAAAAATCCAACCCAGACCCACCTGAACAGGAACTCAATGAACTCAGTGCCGGTTTTGCCCTAGTTATGGGCACCGCTTAGTTCCTGAGACACAGTGAACATGGGACCCACGTCTGGGCAAACAAATGCCATTTAGGGAAGTAAATGAAACACACAAAAGTTGTTGGGAGGAAAGCTTGCAATGTTTCTAACCAATGGCAATTGTTCTGGCAGCATCCCAACCCATCCTTCTTTTGCTCATTATGCTACCTCCGTGTGGACCCACCATACGCAAATCAGTCTTGACCCTGCTCCTCATGGGAACAGTCCATCCCAAACTGCCAGGCCCTTCCTGAACCACAACACAAGCTACCCTGGACCAGTTCACCTTAGTTATGGGCCCATCAGCCGATACCGCCTGGTTCAATAGACACAATGAGCATGAGCACTTTTTTGTTTTGTTTGGGGCACTATGACTGTGTGTGTATATGAATATGTAAGAGTTTAGCACGTTCATGTAAAGTAATTGATCGTGTGACCCAGGATCACAGGTTAGTGAATGTGATGTGACAGTTGTGATATTCTAGCGCCTGTCATGTGATGGCAGTGACATCACAGTGCCTGTGCCTGTGATGTCACAACTGGTTGACACTTGCATTCTCTGAGGAAATACGGAAAAATAGAGAATTGGATTCTGGCAGGGAGGTCCAGGAAGGGGGAAGAGCAAACTGAACGGTCATATAAATCTTCCGAGGAGACATCCTTGCAGGAACGAGGTTCAGGAAGGTGCCTGATTTAATACACTATCGGGGATCCCTCCCATGCTTAGTATGGCTAGGGTTTGTGTATATGTCATAATGTAATGTGGAACAGAGTGTATGCTCGTGGGGGTTCTCTGTGTGGCAGTTGCTGCATGGCCGAGGTGGATGCGCTGCTTCACATTCCTTAGGTTAAACAAACTCACTACTTACATACATATGAGTATTTCTAACATGACAATTGGTGGCAAACAACCTGAAGAGTAGAACCACGAGTACAGACATAGAATCGCCTTTAGGATTTTAAGGTAGTGGACTACAAGCGAGGAGTTGTTATCATTCATCTATGCAGGATGGCTAGCCATTATTTACAGTGTGTCTTGAGGAATGTTACATGACAATCAAGGAGGTCAGAATTACAATAATTGTTTGGCAAGTCTGAAATTGTTGGACTGCAGCGGTTAGTTCACATTGAAAGCCGGCTGGAGATGCTTACCATTGTGGTTTTTCAAACCAACGTTGTACACTCTCACTGTTCTGTTCCGCTCTGACGCAGGGCTGTTCTGCTCCAACATGTGGCCACTTCCTGCACAAAGGGTCCACCTCCTTGTCATGGTGTTGACGTTACTGCTTGAGGTCGGGCAACGTGACCTTGCCTGAGGACCATTTTGGATTTGGGCTGTCATTGTTGTTCAATTGAAAATGGTAGCGGATTGCAGAACCGCTATGTATATAACCAGTTGGCTCAGATTCTTGTCCACAGCATGACCTTGAATGATGGTTTATGTGGACTCAGCTCCACTACTCACCGATATTGTGTTTTACAGTGGGAGCATTTTACTTGCTGGGGAAGTCATCTACCCCTGTTCAGCATCATATATTTGTATGCCTTCCTTGCGTGATTATTAACACTCCATACAAGGGGCAGTATTCACATGTGTCTCGTAGACTATTGGTGAAGCGTGGGCAGTGAACTAGACTGATTGGTGAAGTGTTGACGCTGAGTAATTCTATTTAGCCACATTGTGAGCACACAAAGTTTCAGCATCAGTCCTCCGCAGGACCTTTGGCCCTTAGAATGGAACCTATTTTGAAATGGGCAGAATGGAAGGCATATTTTTTAAATTATATTGCTGCAGTGGATAAGTCAAGTTAAATTCTCCAGAACAAACTAAAGGGTCCTTTTACATTCATTGGGTCTTCAGGGGCTTAAAGTGTACAATCAGATGCCTAAAGCATTGATTTTAGGAGCTGTAAATGTTGTTAATTCAGCTATACATGATCCGGATAACTATTTTGAACTGAAGGTCTGTATTGGTATCACACAATTTACATTTTGTAAAGGAAAAAAAAGCAAACAAGAAACTGTGGAATATTATGTAGCAGAATTAAATAAATTAGCAATGGATCTACGTAGGGTCACAGAAAAAATGATTTGCGAAAATGTAGAATATTGCTTTGGTTTGATCTGAAATGTATATTTCTTTGCAAATCAAGCAATTGATAACCATGTATCTATGTATAAAAAGAATCTGTAATTTATCTCTAATGAAGTACGTCCTATATGAAACTGCAAAATAAATAAATAATTGAATTTCTTACTTACCATTTGGACCTAGTGAATTGTGGTCTTAAGTGGGAAAAAACAGAAAATAAGATTGGGTTCTGGAAACACAGACTAAAGCAGGTCCAACAGAAGAAAGGGTTGCACATTCCAAATTACATGTAAAATGCTGTTAAGCGTGGGAAGGTCCTGAGAGCGAAGGGTCTGCTTGGGGGCTGAATGTGAGCGGGAGAGGGGGGAAGGGAGCAAATTCAAAACTTGACAATACAGACTCACCTCAGAGTCACCCATCTCTGTGTCATGGGAGAAAGAGAAGTCAAAAATGAAGCAGTGAAGCTAAATAGAAAGGCATCTTACAATCTATCTGTACCTCCATTCTAATGTCCTAAGAATGTAGAGGCTTGGGGAGGATCAAAAATAATAAAGGATATTGTTGCTGTAGAAAAGTGTAGAGGCAGATCCAATGTATGACAGCGGACCCTCAGTCTAATATAAAAGTAGAACAGCGTTCAATAAAAGGAATGTGTGGACACTTCCTATAGCTATGTGAACAGAGCATTGCCTATAACTCCATTGATGGGACAGTGCCTATAAATATGTTCATGGGAAATTGCCTTTAACTCTCTCAATGGAATGTGGAGGAATTACTCTTCCTTTATTGCCTATGTATATATATGGGAGACTGGAGGCACTACTAGCTGCAAAGTGTAGGATTGGCATGTTAACATTAAAATGGGTTCCTTGGTGGACTAGGCCTGGGCAAAATGTATGTAACCCAATTTCCTCAACTGACATGTAACGCCCCAAAAATTACTTGAAATTTGCTTGTTGTTACACAAAATATTGGATTCAGCATTTTGCATTATTTTTTAGTGTGAAATTAGTCCTTGTGTCTGTTTGTGGAACAAGGATGCATGAAACACAAAACAAATATGGCAAATTTGCACGTAATGCAAACAGTCGCTCGTGATCAGTCTGTTTGTGTTCTTTCTTGTGCCCTTGATATGATTGGTACCCAAACAAAGTCTCAATTAGGCAATGTGGCATAATAGTGTAATCTCAGACATTTAATGTAACAATATTAATGTGAAATGCCAGAAATGATGTGAAATTATGCTGTTGTAATGAAACCTTTCACTGGCATGATTGGACAAGAACCTGTGACATGCACACACCTATGTTGGTGGCGTTAGGTTGACAATCACAATAGCACTATAATATGCACATTCCCCCCAAATAATTCAAGTTATTGACCTTCCTTTCAGTGTGAAAGTGAGCCCCTGCCTCCTGATTACCCTAACAGCATCACAAACTATGCCTATTGGATAGAAGGGAGATTGAGAGTGTTGGCACAATCTCGAAACATTCAAATGTGGGTTACACCGCAGCTTCCCTGCAGCTTCACGTGAACTTTTCTTCAGAGATTGGTAAATTGAGTATCATTAAATTGAGTAATAGCATCAACTGTAATTTAAAGCACTCAGAAATGGGAGAAATATTGTACAAAGAGCTATTTACGAACAAGTTGTTCGTATTACACCATTGATTATTTCAATGATAAAAGCCAAATCTCAAAATCCACTAAATGAACTATAAGAATGCTTGTGGCTTCAATTATGAGCGTATATTTAGATTTGTTATTCACAAAACCTGTGGGTTTGCAAGTGGATTTACTCACACATAATTACATCAGCATGTTGCAATTTTATACTTGAGAAAATGACAGGGATGACTTGAAAAACAAGGTTACACAAAGTGTTAAAAGGCTTAACACTTCATTCAATCCAGCCAGAGATTCATTCTCGTTGACGCTAGGTGTAAATTAGTGCACATGGAGATAAGGGTGAGAGAGCACCCCCAAATTTGATATTGGTGTAGTGAAAGGTGCTTATGTGGGGGAAATATTTTCCATTTGGGAAAGGTTGAAAAAAAGTTTTAAAATAATGATGTGTAGTAACAATTTATTTACAAATGTGAAAATGTACTTCTGTTAGATTTATGCATATGTAAATAGTTACACATGTGAGTGCTGCTAGAAAGCTGAGGCATTACTAAGAGGTGCTCCTGCAATTCTTTGTGAATTCCAAAACCGCCAGATATTTATTGAATACTCTGGCATAAACCTGTTGTAGTACTTAGTAGTTGTGATGGATTTCAAGAGCCAAAACCACGAGGCAGTAAAGTAGACTGTGACAACACTTGTGCTGTGTCCTCCAGAAGGCAAGCCAGCTATCACAGCTGTCACCCTGGAATCCCACCATACAGTATGGGATCCTAAGGAATTCCATATAATCTGAAATTGACAACAATTTGCAACTATCTTTTGAGAATTGGACCCTTATTGACCATTCAGGGAAATTATCAGTAGAAGTTGGATCCCTATTTTTATGAAACTAAATTTGTAGTTCAAGTAAACTGCAGACCTTTATGACTAATATTAATTTACCAAAGAAAAGGACCCTTGAGAAATCCAATAACCTTTGCCACCGGGAAAGTTCTGCTGGGACTTTGGAGGTCTTTGGATGATGGTGGTCCGTTGGATTATTCCACAGCCAAAAATCCCAGGGTTCAGACGGGAATGATAAAATATTTGTAAATATGTAAGTGACACAGAGAATTGTAGCTTCTTTGGCAGATGTGAAGGATCACCCTACATGCAGTTAAATTTACCTTGCTTTTGACCCATGGGAAACATTCCCTGGTTTTAAAATAAAGGTTACAATGCCATTAGTCCTGGGCACTGAGTTGGAACTGCAAACCATTTCCTTCTGGAGGATATGTGCCCCCCTTTCTGAGGTTATTTTTAAAAACTTATCCTGAAGTCGCTAAAGCTTGGGGCATCATCAAGCAAATTCACATATGCTTAATTAGACCTGCTTGTTTATGCCCTATGACAACCAAATGTTTTTTTGTAAAATAGCCCATACTCTTGGCCAGAGGGCTGTAAAAGGATTAAAATCCATTAACAATCATGAATACTTCTACATACAAGTAGCGGTCCGTGCAGGTAAGCATGATGGGGCGGCGGGGTGGGTGAAAGTAACAAACGACGGGATAGAGAATGTAAAATAACAAATTAAATAAAACCACTTACCTTGCGCTTGCCGCATCGCCGACTTGGCGATGCGGGGCGCACAAGGTAAGTGGTTTTATTTATCAATTTACTTTACATTCCCTATCCCGTCATTTGTCACTTTCACCTGCTACCCGCCCACCCCACCATCCTTACCTGCACGGGCCACCACTGCTTCATGTTTCCCTAAAAAACTGAATAGTTGGCTTAGAATACAAATCAGAAACTGACTGAAGGGCAGACCAAGAGACAGCCTGGATCCTATGCCATGCAAGAAAGGAATGTGCTGTGTTTGATGCATCACCAATAGCTTCCAATTTACAGCCTGAAAAAAGAGATCTGCCCAGACTTTTCCCATCATGGCACAGTCTTCAGACTATCCAATAAACTTATCTGCTTCTCTAAACATGACACATCCCAGGTTAGAGGAGTGGCTCCTTTCAGAAGAATACACAGGAGTCTCTGACGAAAATAAGACTCAGAAATTTGAACTCATTTACCTTAGAGAACCCAGAGCTTTGGCAGTAGTAAACAATCCTTAACAGCAGTTGCCAGATTTGGTTTTTAGACCAATTAAAGGCACTGATTTTGGCATTGCAAAATTCACTTTATAAGAACTACAAAGACTTGCAGAGTAGTACACAAATATATAAGGTTCAAGTTATCCAAGTGGCTTAATAATGGATGTCTACTCTTCATGTCCACTTCAACGCTATATAAGTTGTGCACAGACAAATAATGATAGCGTGGCTGGTTGACCTTTTATTGTTACATTCAGCGTTTGGTGTGGTTCCTGAATATCAAGTATCGTTATACCTAATTTGTAGGAATAGTATCGAGATATGGAGTTAAGAGTGGTAAATCTATACATCTGTACATGCACTTAACTGTCAATATTGTTGTTCTTCACATTTTGGCAACAATATTAACATATAAGACATTACCTACTCAATTTTCCAGACTACTACCTCAGCTTCTCACAGGTCTGCCAGCAGATACATAACTCTTTGTTGAAGAAGAATTACACTGTCAAATTGCCCCATGAACCTCTAAAAGCCTGAATAGCAGCCCATTGAACTTTGAGTGAGGACACGCTCAAATCCAGTGCTGCTCCACTTCAAAAACTTCATTAACTTAATTCGCTCAGCTTTAATAGGATCTAACTCTTCTCTGCTATACTAATTTGAAAAAAATCTCCAGTGTCATGCATAAGACTTTAGTTTTAGTCTCCTGGATGCTTGCAAAACCACTGCTAAATCCTAAACCCTGAGTTCGTAAACCCCCTCCTCTCAATTTCCAAGCTGTCAGGTTGAACTTCTGCAATACCTGAAGACTTAACTCAGAAATACCAGTGGACAGGCTGTGAGGAAGTCTCCAACCCTCCGACTCTTGAAGCTTCATCTCAACCGGAAACAAGCATCCTGGGATCTGTTTCAGGGTATGTCACCCTTCATCAGCCAGGCTAGCTTGAATCCAGTGGCACAGTGAGCAAGGGATCCACGTCTGAGCATACCCATCCCACTTAGGGCAAAAAGTGTTACAGCAAACAAATGATGGACGGCTACTGGGGGAAAATGTTTGCATTGTCAGCATTCCGTCCATCATTTGTTTGCAGGATGCTTGTTTCCGATCCAGGGAGGACCTGGCCTGGCAGTTCGGTCTGGACTGTTCCCATGGGGCACAGGGTCAAGACTGGCTGGGGGAGAATGTTTACATTGTCAGCATTCCGTCCATCATTTGTTTGCTGTAACACTTTAAGTTGAAGGACAGCATCCTGCATTGAAAATGCTGCTCTGATGGTGAAACATAGGAATCGTTGATGGGACTCTTTTATAGGTGCAAATATGCATCCTGTAGATTCAGGAAAGTAAGAAACTATAGACTGCAGAGTACCATCTGAAAATGGGTAGTTTGTACCAATGAAATGGCCCATTTTGGATCCAGCACTAGACAGTAGGATCCCAAAGCTTTTCACAACAAACAAAGTGACTAAGATCCTTCTCCAATCTCGGTCTGAGGCACTGGTACAATAGCTTCCTTGTCTAGCAAAGCCTGAACATTTTCTAGAAGGGCCTTCCTCGTCCCGGAATCTACTGGCACTGGGGTAATGATTGCTCCTGCTCCATCGCCACCAGGAGCTCTGCACAGATGGAACCCTTTTGGATGCCTTCGGACAAGTTGTCAAAAACCTTGGCCAATGTCTAGGCTACATAAGCTGAATGTATCCTTGTGTTCAATGCCAGATTTTGCGCTGAGAACACGTTTCTTAAGGCCACATCCAGCCTTCATTGGTGTACATTCTTCTGGGTTCATTGATGTTCTACCAACTAAGGTCGCTAAAATCACATCCACCTTAATAAACTGAGGCAAAGCATAATCTGGTTGTTCCAGCAGGTATAATTTCTGGAGAAACCTGAGAATTGTTGTTTCCTCGAAGTATTTCCATTCTGTATTTATCAGGTTGTCAACCTTCCCATGGAAAGGCATAGCTAAGGACGCCGGTTCGACATATTGCGGGAACAAACCTCCTTCATCTGTATCCCCTTGAAACAGAAGAAGTTCCCAAATTTTGTCTCACATTAGAGTGATTCTCGATCATCTCTTTCCTATTGATGTACTTTCCTGCAGATGTAAAAGGAGTCACAGTATCAGACTGAGAAGAAGCTTGAGGAGAAGAGGATCTTGTCTGCCTATACCTCTTTCTCCTTGATTTCAGCTTGAAATTGGCTGCCACAGCCTTAATAACAGCCACATTTATCATTTCCTAGACATTATCCTTCATCAATAAAGATGCCAACTGTGCTGCAGGAGACCCTGATCATCTTGATGTAAGTCTCCTTGCTAGAATAGGACGCTCTTCATCTGAAGACCGAACATTCCTTGCTTTTGCAGGAACGTTTCCACTCACTAGTGAATGACATAAAAAGCTCCATATCTCTCCTTCGTAAATTCCCTGTTACTGGTTAACTCTAAACCAACCAAAAGACATAAGTGTATGTTAAATAATCAGTAGCAGTCAGCCAATGAAAAATGAGCCTGTATAAGCCATGCCAAATGCATAAAATGCCATAAAGTTGCTTGCCTAGGCTCTTACCTGCCCAACCTCCTTAACCTATAGGAGAGAGCCAAGTCACCACCTTTCTGGACTTTCCTCTTTCTTAAACAGGTGGTGTCATTCACCATCCTGATGTGCAGCCCCAGCAACCCGAGAGCCTGGCCAACTTTGTACCTCCTACTCCTCAGACGCCAGCCATTCCTCCTCAAAAGCCAATGAAAAATTGCCTCTTCAGACCCCTGCTCCGCAGCTGACCAGAGGGTTCCAAAATACTCCATGATGCTGCTCCTAATCTTGAGCAAAGGTCAGTATGGCACCGTCAATACCAACGGGTTGGGTGCTCAAGTCAGAAAAAGGTCAGGTGGTGTGGGAGGGGCCTTTATAGATGAAGTCAGAAGTGGGCAGGGTGTCTATGGAGACAGTACCGCCTCATATTGTGATGAATTGAAGTGAGGGTAGATTGATGATCTAGTTTATATTTTGTGTGAATGTAGGAACTCTGTTTGTTAGAGGTTGACCATCCCGGGATAGGATGATCACCTTTCAGGATGCAGGGCATCAACTTCATGGGAATGCAGATCGCCTTTCAGTGGGGAATTGTCACTATTTGATGGTTTGGATGTCTTGTGTTCATTAGGGGTGGGCGGAATTTGCAAAATCACGTTACGCAAATCTCCACAAAACGGTACGAAATCTCCGCGAACACACAGAAATTCAGCGAACACGCGGAATTGCTTGTTTGCGATGCTTTTTTACTGTTCGCAATCGCTGTGTGCGTGCTTGGGGGGAATATCTCACGAACACGCATTTGAGAACGTGAACAAGCAGAAAATTTCGCGAAGTCGTGGAACGCAGAATTTTGGGCAATTTCGCGCTCTCCACGGAATGCGAAATTACCTAGATTCCGCAAATTCCGCGAATGGAACAGAATGTGCCGCCCAGGCCCAGTGTTCATGTGCGAGAGAACATCTTTCATGAGTTACAGTTTTGGGGTGTGCAAAATTGATGTAATTTTTGAAGTAAAGTACGCAAAATTATGCATAATTATGTCAACTGCAAAACTGCCCTTTAATGCTGTATTTCACCACAAGATGTGTCCGTGTGTCAATTTTTGACACAAGGGCGAATTATGTGATAAAACAAATTGCGCGAACAACATAAGTGCTGTGAACAACAGACACTGCTACTCTGGTTGTTCACATTGTTCTTGCATTCCCCCACTATAATTTTACCACGAACAGCAGCTTTATTACGCAACATGGTGTAATAGTGCAATTTCGGCAATTTCACGAAACAAGCGAAACACGGAATTCCAGAAACTACACCGCCGGAATTGAAATTTCACCCTAGCTTAATAAAAATCACATTTAAGGAGAATAGGGCTCCTTCTAACCTCATGCTGGTGGCAGATACCATTTATTGGATGCAGGCCACCCTTTCTGGAGGACAACTTTCTTAGCAAGGGATGAAATCTCAGACTAGACTCTATGAGCACTACCTGTCGTACCTAGGCAAGTTGCTGATACATCAGCTCATCTCCATCTGCTTTCTGTGCTTTTCCCCATTCGCTGCGTCTTGTCGTTGGCTATTAATACTGCAGAGGTGGCTAATTATCCTCCGTGAGCGGCGTCGAGACGGCGCTTTTGCTTAGCAGTGCAGGCCTGTCCAGGTGTGCGCAGGAGCTGTTATTACCGCCTGCCTGCTCCACTAATGCCAGTAATGAGCCTCTTGGACAATGCGACTCCCTCTGGGCTCAAGCAGCTTCAGCTGATTGCAAAACTGCGTCATAACGCTAAAACAGAGGAAGACAAACATTTCGTTGGTGGTCCCAAGCCAGCTATCTCTTTGGTACCAGCAGGTGCTCTCATTTTGGGGCTGGCATGCTCCGCCAGGTGTTTCTCCTGCTCTGGGGACTAATGAGAAGTTATGGGAGAAGCAAAGCATGGGTTTTGCAAGAGGAGTCTAGTCAGAACACCAGGGGAATATCAATGGTTTTAAAAATACTTTTCTGAAGATTTTTTTTGTGACAAGAAAGAAGCTTGTTTGAAACAAATATCACACCAGAGCAGCGGCGGCTCCTCCACTAAGGCAGAGGAGCATCACATCACTGCCAAGAGCAGCAAAGAAAGGAAGAAATAAAATTATAATTTTGGAATATTATTATTTTTTTTCCTCCTGCTGCAGCAATGGGTGAGGGGCAGGGAGGAGCTGCAGGGGAAGAGTGGTAGAACACTCCTGTGCACAATGCGTGTATGGGGAACATGCCAACCCCTACAGCGCCTGGCTGAGTGCCATGTCATGGCACTCAGACCAATCAGACCAATCACAATGCTGCATTGCAGCACTGTGATTGGCTGATGGGTGGGAGGCTGTATGCCTGCTTTGTGTTCTGACCTGGAGTCGGACCCAGGTGAGCAGGAGAGAAGACGCGGGACCCAGAAGTGGAAAAGTATGTTTATTTTTTAAATGTATTGTAATTGCATTTATATAGCACTTACTACCCCTGATGAGGCTTCTAAGCTTTTTTATGGGCTACTCCGGAACCCATAAAGGATTAGTGGTGAATTAGAATAGTGAAATATAAAATTAGCTTGAGTGGTGGATATGTTAGTCTGTTATTTGGATTTAGAAGGGTAGTGGAGAGATAGAAGAGGGAAAGGGTTTGCATTTATACAGCGCTTTCAACCCCTGATGAGGTGTTGAAGTGCATTTCAGCAAGTAGGACACTACTCCAAAACCAAAAAAGGATTAGTGGTGAATTAGCCTGAGGAAGTATGAAAAATTTGAGCAGAGGACGTGTTAGTCTGGTATTTGGATTGAAAACAATAGTGGAGGGATGGGAGAAGGAAAGCATCCTACTTCAGAACCCAGCTGGATTAGTGGGAAATTAGTATAAGGAAATATGAAATTATTTTGAGTGGTGGACATGTTATTTTGCTATTTTGGATTGAAAAGGAATAGTGGAGGGATAGAAGAAGAAAGAGTCTAGAAAGTTGCTTGGGGGGAATTCATGGCAGGAGGATTTGGGATGAGTAAAGGGGAGGAAGAAGGAGAAGAAGAATGGGCAGGGGGCTGGAAGCTGCTCCTCAATTCAGAATATCCTAGGAGATAGACAGGCTCTATCCAGACTCTCTGGAGTTCTGCAGATAAGGGCCTAAACTTTGCCCTCCAACAATACTGCTTTTCCAACACTTAAACAACTCATTCTCCTAGCCAGAAATGAGTGTTACAATCCCTTTCCAAACATGGCTTAAACAACTAACAGCAGATTACTGCAGCCTCAAAGCACCCTCTGCTCTGTCCCTGAGGTATAATATTGCTGTTTCTTTGGGGGGAGGGGGTTTAATCTGGTTTCACTCACATGCTAAGAGAAGGTGACACAGTGGTGATCTGGCCAATCCCATGGGACAATTGATTCAAGTTGTATGTTGTTTCTTTTCTCAATGATTAAGTCCAAGTTCATACCCTTGATGTGGGTGGGGTGTCACAAATTGGACCAGCTCCGTATGGTCATTCAGATCATTCCATTGTAGGTTGAAGTCTCCCAAGAAGATCTGGGTAACTTGATGATCAGTTTTGGTTGAAATGATTTCCATGATTTGTTCAATGAAAGGGAGGGAACTCCTGGGGGATGGTCGATTGCATGAAGTTTGCAAAAGAGTCTGTTGTTATTGGCAATATAGATGACTAGTTATTCACAAGAGGGAAGAGTAACGGTATTTGATTGTTACACGGCAAGGGTGTTACGGAAGATGCAGGCTATCACACCGCCTAGTCTGATTGATATATGAAGACTAGTGATGTTGTGGCTAGGGGGAACTAGATTGTCTATTATAGGAGCAGAGACATCATTAAGCCATGTTTCTGTAAGTATAAGAACGTTCAACTCATGCGTGAGGATGAGGTCAGAAATATAGGGTGTGTGCCTAACTGCCGATCTGCAGCTGAAGAGCATGCATTTAAGTTGAGTAGTGCACTTGTAATACAGCGGACGGGACATTGGCCACATTTGTAATGCTATACTCCATCCGCCAAACTCTAAAAAAGGCCTTATATGTGCTGGAGCTGGAAGCAAGTTAAATAAAAAGGTTTATCATCCCGATCCTACTCAAATAGGTTAGATCTCCACTCTGGGGTCTATATGCTTCTATCTGTGACAGACCTTTGCCGTCATACATGAGAAGATCAGGAGCTATACATAACATAAATGTTATTCCTAATAGCTGTTCTAAATTCCGTCAATAATGAGTGTTAAATATAATATTAAGGCTTAAGTGCAACTCAAAGGGGGTGGGGGGCAGTTTCATTACAAGGGGTGTTGAGTAAAGCGCACCAGAGAACAAATGTGTTTAATGTATGCACAATGTATGATGTGAATATCTTTCATGTATGCTGAAGATGTCTTGAAAACCCTATAAAATCTGGTTGTAAAAAAAAAGTATAATATTAAGGCTTTTATTTTCATTAAGAGTTTAGTAAATTCTCTTTATTCACTTAGTTCAATTAGATCAATCAATTAACAGAATTGATAATATTCTGATGGTTAGAACAAATCATAATCTAAAATGCAGCAGGCGTGTTTCATAAAGGAAAGAATCCCTATTTTAAGAATGGAGTGAAAACGGTGTTAGCAGAAACAAATAAAGAGTTCACATTCGAGAGGAAAGAATGAAAGAGAGCATGAAGCTCAAATTCAATTTATCATTATCTGCAGAACTTCCCATCAAGAGAGGTTCATGAAACTCAGCAAAGTCTCAAGCAGTAAGGAGAAATAATCATGCAGTAGCATGCAGCAACAGGTTTGCAGAAGAATGGCAAATCAGTGTTTAGCCTTCGGCATTAAGACGTTAACTTTCAGCTTATGGGAAATTGGAAAGCGTATGGAGTAAGGGTCTGGATAAAGGCATTAACCTACTCAAGGAACACGCAGTGTTGCAGTCCACGTTGTATCTTCTTCTCCTTTCATCCAATCAGCTATCAGTTTTCTTGTGAGAACAGACTTTATACTTCTTTTCCCATGATCTCACACAATAGGCTACAGAATATTGCCATCCAGTGTGAAACAATAATAAAGTTATGTCTAAATATGGCCTTTCCATTTTTGACCTTTCTCATGAACATAACTAGATCTCTGGCCTTCTATTAAAGCATATTGTATGTTAGCTAACAATGGACTATTTGAAATAAAAACATCAGCTGCAACAAAAAAAGGATTCAGCATCATATCTCTTCATTATAAAATGAGGAAAATATGTAAGAAGTGTCAACATTTCTATTCTTGCATTGAATTTGGTGTGAAATATTTTATTTAAAAATCAAGTTTTTCTTATAAAACATTTTCTAAATAGTAATATTCATTTGAAACATTCTGCCGTGTCATATGAAGCTTTCATTAAAGGCAGGGTAAGATATCTTTTTTAATATTCTCTGCACACCTTGGTACATTTGGTTTAGCCATCATTAAAGTAAAGTTGCTTTAGGCATTTTGAGGCCTAGTACTAATAGATGTAACTACATACTGCTTTTTGCACATTTTAATGCCATGTCAGTTCAATATAAATTGCACTTTAGCATCTTATATGTGTCTTTAACTATTTTATTTAAATTTATATTAATTTAATAAAACTCTTTCACGTGTATTGAACAAAGTAGAAGTGCGTAGAAGTTATCGCCAGAGTGCATGGTGAACAAGGTAGCAGTGGATGGACAGCACAGTGCACAGCAGATGTGTCCAAGTCTGTGGAAGATAACAGTCATCAAGAATAAGACCATGGTGCAAGTCAGTTAACAGCACATCACATGACGGATAACGCCATGTGCAGCCCGGATAAAGCTAGGGCGCTTGTCAGATAAGTCAGTAGCACATGGCGCATTGCTGTGAAGCTGTGGATGTCCAGTGGCCTAACTCAAAATGATGGGGCTGCCCTAAAGAATGTGGTGAGGAGCCCCCAGGCCTCCCATATCTCGCAGATATGCATTGGCCTGGGGCGGATTGGAGACCCACTGAAGAATTGGGTCCCCCTGAAGGGTTGGGGCCCCCTACTCCTTTGAGGCTAAAGGAGCCTGTTTTACGCTATCTGGGTAGAAGATAACAACACAATACACGAAGGACACATCTACAAAGAGGATAAGGTTATAGAGCTTGGAGCATAACTTCCTGTGGAGAATCCCCCCACTTCCGGTTTTCTCCGAAACGCTTTGCCTTTTAAATAATGTGTTTACATATCATTTTATATCTTGTGAAGTTACAATCACCTGACTAAGTTTCTCACAGAAGGTAAATGTGTTTTAGTCTGAATGAGCTGTAGAAATATACTGTTTAGCACCCATTTTAAATTCTGAGCAAAAGACCCGTTGCATGTTACAACAAGGTGCACCTAGTGCAACTGTAAAAGCGTGAACAGCACAATTCAAGCTTAGTACTGCCATAGAGGTAAAGATTCGATTAAGTAACAGTATTATTCCAATTATGTTTCGCATAGTATATATTATTGAAGTTACAAACAATGCAACGTATAAAACTATACATTTTGTTAGACTCTTAAATGGTTAAATCATTACAGAAGCCAGTTGAACAGTATTTCTGTTCAAGAGTTTGGAATGCGAATTGGAAATCATTTTACATGTCCATAAGTACTGGGGTGTTAAATTCTGCATCCTTAATCAGAATCTCAAACGATTCTGATTGGTTTGCCTAAGTTTTGAAGCTGAAGGGAAGCATCCTTGGACAGATGAGTCTGGAGCCTCATAGAAATTCATTAATAGGAGATAGTTATTTATTTATTGTAGATTAGGACTCGGATACATCCACAGCTTCACAGCAAAGGTCGGAGCTCCGTCCTCTCTTCAACAGTAATTTGTTGCTTGGATTCCCCGCATACATGTGCACATTCAATTAAATTAGGCATTCCATCATAGCTCTTTGACGCCTCATCAGGGGTAATAAGTGCAATATAAATGCAATTACAATACAATACAATATTCTCTCAGCCACGCTCAATCCAGGGCAAATTAGCACAGCCCTTAGATGCACTGTGAAATCAAGGAAGGGTATTGTCCCAGTTGCTTACATAAAGAAGTAAAGGACAAGAAACTACTCCATCCATACTCAGAGCCACTGGATTTATGCAATTGGGCAGCCACTGCGATTTTCACATATTTATAATTTGCCACATTTATCACATAATCCATCATCTGCTGCATAATCTACAGATTTTAACAAAAAAAATTTTTGTTTCTAGATCAGACGGTTCAAAAGTTTTGAACAACGCAGCAGCACGTTTTGCTGCGTAGTGTAAGGCTTTTGCAAAGATGGACTGGCCACTTTTCTGTTGCTTATTGCTATATTTGGGTATTAAATTGGTACTAATGAGGTACACTTAATGCCCAGAAAGTGTTAGTGTTAATAGTACGAAATAATTAAGGAATACTATTTAAAATGTGCGGCATTGTGACCATAATTTGGCTTTTCTTGCAGCATAAGGTACTCTACCCTGCCGCATAATTTAGCCCTCTCCTGTCGCATAATTCCAGTGGCCTTGCCCGTACTCGCAAAGAAGACATAAACGAAGATCATACTCCTCTCAAAAGTAATGTACTTAACATAAATTAATATTAAACCTGTCTTTTCACTTTTACAAAGGCAACATATCCAACCACAGCACGTTCAAGCACCAGTGCAGTATAGCACTGCACACACGCAGCACAAGTCAATGTCAAAATACACAACCAATGTCATGGGCAACGAAAAGAGGATGCGTATACATTCTACACTCTGTACCTACGCCCTCAGAAATCAAAACTCAGGCCTAGGGAGTGCTTCAAACCATAAACAGCTCTGACTGAGAGCAGTACATGCAGGCTGGCAACCACATTCACACAGAAATACCAATATCACACAAATCTGGAGCACACCCCTGTCAAACGCTCATTTCAACACAAAGGTGAGTCACACTAACATGCGTGCCAGAGAAGCCGTTGGGGACCGCAGTCCGAAATAAGGTTGCAAACAGTGCTTAATTTGCAAAAACAACTAAAGTGCCAGGGCCCTCGTCAGGAAGCCACCACAGTTTGCACCACACATTGCCCCTGCCAACACTGCCAATCACAGTACTCATGCAACTGCTAACCATCACACTGCCACATGTGTGACAGTTCAGACTCTTCAAGTTCCCAAATCTATGAGAATGGCTTGGCTGGCAGGTATTAGCTGTTTTTAATGTATATTGAATTAACAAACAACTGTTTTTCCACTCATCTTTAAATTACACAAACAGCGCCACCATGTGGCAGCCATCATAAGTGCAGGTGCTGGCAATTAAGTGTCAGTGCCCAGCACTGGAAACAGCCAGCTCAACTTAAGCACTGGTTGCAAAATGTGTAGGGATCTTTCTGGGAAGGGTTGTACACTTCTGTCTTCAACATATTTTTAGTTATTGCATTTATATAGAGCTTAAGAGGCGTCTGTGCTGGTTTTCAGTTCAGCAGAGGTGGTTGTGCATCAGAAAATCATATCAACAATATTCCCTGAGATCAATATTGTTTCTTATATATGGTTTACAAAATAATGGCCCTGCTAGGAGTAGACATTTATTACCAACGCCAATATGGTGCTACTTTGCAAACTATTTATAGGACACAATCTTTAAGTCAGAAGTATTTTCACTGTGATATGGTACCACACCACATTGGCAATGAGGGCTGAAGAAGACTCAAATGGATAATATGCCGTGCAGGCAAGAATGTCATCCTTTGCTAAATGCATCTTTCAGAATTACTATTCACAGTCTATAGCTTCTAATTAAGATTATAGTTCAAAATGCTGGGTTTTCGGTGAAAAATGGCAATGCAACTGATTGTGCCCGAACCTTTAGTCTGAAATGAAATACCTCAAAATAGGCTAAGTATTCAGATTGTTTTTGAAATACAGCACCTCGAAGTAGGACATTTCCCCATGTCCTTTATTCGCCCTTGGCATAGAGGAGGTTTGAGCCAATCCTCGAGCTTCATTTCTCTCAAACTATGTCAAGTGCATTTGACTGATGATGATGATGACCTGCCTTGTTGGTTCAAAGATGACATCATCAATAGGGGACAACGTGGGTATGTATATTCATAGATTATGTTTAGGGCTCCCGGTTTTATGATATTTATTTTTTTGTAAGATCCGTCTGTGTTTATCCATATTTATTTTTGTCAACTTTATCTCTATTTATCAATATTTATCATGGGTTTTCTGAAAAAGTAAAGCTGACCTTGGTATATTTCCACATTTATTTAACCAATAAATACGCAGCCATGCTTGAATGCCTGCGAGGTTTCAGACATATGAACACCCTCAGACGATAAATCAATGCACTTATGTGAAAATGTGCACATTTCAGTATCGTCCTCGTGCATAGCTACTGCTATTTACGCCTCTATACTAAACATACTTTCTTTTTTAACCCCCTTACCTATCAATCCACACTGTTGTTGACATGGCATTTATGGCAAAGTGTATTTAGAATCACTCAAAAAGCACCCAATTCCCGTTTTTTCCCACATTTAAAAATAAATACAAACAAGAAAATAAATAGTTTTCTGTCTGTATTTATATGTAAAAATCAGTAAAAACAGATAACAGATAGCCTTACTTATGTTTAGAAAGTATTCCTTGTAAAAAAAAAAAAGGCCACTTTAGTTTTTCGAATTCCGGAAACTCTTTATCAATCTTTTAAGTGACATTTATTTCACAATTTACATTCTAATTATGTTGATGACGGCTTGGCTCTGCTACGGCTCTAAGAGCCAAGTCAGACCTTCGGCTCGACTCTGGCTCGGCTCTCTCTGTTAATTGTTTGGCTCGTGCACTTTTAATACATAGGCTCGCAGACGAGCCAAAAAAGGACTAGAAAAAAGAGGCAATAGAGCTCTTCCCTTCCTTTAGACCGCTTCAAAACGATACAAAAGCAGGGAAAAGGGAAACGACATGAAAAGGCAGTAATAAAAAACACAAGGGAAATAAATACAAAGGGCCTCATTTATGAAAAGTGACGCATCGCTGCGTGAAAACAGCAATGCGTCACTTTTCACTGCGCTCTCCCTGCGACATGATTGATGCGTCATATTTATAATATGATTCAGAAAAGGGGGTGGTGATGAACAGAGTGCCTGAATTAAGCAGACCACTCTTACCCAGTCCAAAGATCAGGGCTTGATCCATCACCGTTTTTTAGCTCACTGCACCATCCCAGCTCAGAACTTGGCTATATGCAAATTAGTCTGTTCCTGTCCCAGTGCATGATGGGAACAGGGCAAACCAAACTACCAAGCCAATTCTTATTTTGGGAAGGAAACAAGCTTCCGGGGACCGGTTTCTGCCATTTCAGGCGTCGTCGGCCCGGCTTGCTTGAATCCTGATGGTGCAATGAGCAAGGGACTCACATCTGAGTATACCCTTCCACGCTTATGGTGGAAAAAAAGATTCAGAAAAGGGGGTGGTGATGAACAGAGTGCCTGAATTAAGCAGACCACTCTTACCCAGTCCAAAGATCAGGGCTTGATCCATCACCGTTTTTTAGCTCACTGCACCATCCCAGCTCAGAACTTGGCTATATGCAAATTAGTCTGTTCCTGTCCCAGTGCATGATGGGAACAGGGCAAACCAAACTACCAAGCCAATTCTTATACTGGGAAGGAAACAAGCTTCCGGGGACCGGTTTCTGCCATTTCAGACGTCGTCGGCCCGGCTTGCTTGAATCCTGATGGTGCAATGAGCAAGGGACTCACATCTGAGTATACCCTTCCACGCTTATGGTGGACAAAATGATTCAGAAAAGGGGGTGGTGATGAACAGAGTGCCTGAATTAAGCAGACCACTCTTACCCAGTCCAAAGATCAGGGCTTGATCCATCACCGTTTTTTAGCTCACTGCACCATCCCAGCTCAGAACTTGGCTATATGCAAATTAGTCTGTTCCTGTCCCAGTGCATGATGGGAACAGGGCAAACCAAACTACCAAGCCAATTCTTATACTGGGAAGGAAACAAGCTTCCGGGGACCGGTTTCTGCCATTTCAGGCGTCGTCGGCCCGGCTTGCTTGAATCCTGATGGTGCAATGAGCAAGGGACTCACATCTGAGTATACCCTTCCACGCTTATGGTGGACAAAATGATTCAGAAAAGGGGGTGGTGATGAACAGAGTGCCTGAATTAAGCAGACCACTCTTACCCAGTCCAAAGATCAGGGCTTGATCCATCACCGTTTTTTAGCTCACTGCACCATCCCAGCTCAGAACTTGGCTATATGCAAATTAGTCTGTTCCTGTCCCAGTGCATGATGGGAACAGGGCAAACCAAACTACCAAGCCAATTCTTATACTGGGAAGGAAACAAGCTTCCGGGGACCGGTTTCTGCCATTTCAGGCGTCGTCGGCCCGGCTTGCTTGAATCCTGATGGTGCAATGAGCAAGGGACTCACATCTGAGTATACCCTTCCACGCTTATGGTGGACAAAATGATTCAGAAAAGGGGGTGGTGATGAATAGAGTGCCTGAATTAAGCAGACCACTCTTACCCAGTCCAAAGATCAGGGCTTGATCCATCACCGTTTTTTAGCTCACTGCACCATCCCAGCTCAGAACTTGGCTATATGCAAATTAGTCTGTTCCTGTCCCAGTGCATGATGGGAACAGGGCAAACCAAACTACCAAGCCAATTCTTATACTGGGAAGGAAACAAGCTTCCGGGGACCGGTTTCTGCCATTTCAGGCGTCGTCGGCCCGGCTTGCTTGAATCCTGATGGTGCAATGAGCAAGGGACTCACATCTGAGTATACCCTTCCACGCTTGTGGTGGACAAAATGATTCAGAAAAGGGGATGGTGATGAACAGAGTGCCTGAATTAAGCAGACCACTCTTACCCAGTCCAAAGATCAGGGCTTGATCCATCACCGTTTTTTAGCTCACTGCACCATCCCAGCTCAGAACTTGGCTATATGCAAATTAGTCTGTTCCTGTCCCAGTGCATGATGGGAACAGGGCAAACCAAACTACCAAGCCAATTCTTATACTGGGAAGGAAACAAGCTTCCGGGGACCGGTTTCTGCCATTTCAGGCGTCGTCGGCCCGGCTTGCTTGAATCCTGATGGTGCAATGAGCAAGGGACTCACATCTGAGTATACCCTTCCACGCTTATGGTGGACAAAATGATTCAGAAAAGGGGGTGGTGATGAACAGAGTGCCTGAATTAAGCAGACCACTCTTACCCAGTCCAAAGATCAGGGCTTGATCCAGCACCGTTTTTTAGCTCACTGCACCATCCCAGCTCAGAACTTGGCTATATGCAAATTAGTCTGTTCCTGTCCCAGTGCATGATGGGAACAGGGCAAACCAAACTACCAAGCCAATTCTTATACTGGGAAGGAAACAAGCTTCCGGGGACCGGTTTCTGCCATTTCAGGCGTCGTCGGCCCGGCTTGCTTGAATCCTGATGGTGCAATGAGCAAGGGACTCACATCTGAGTATACCCTTCCACGCTTATGGTGGACAAAATGATTCAGAAAAGGGGGTGGTGATGAACAGAGTGCCTGAATTAAGCAGACCACTCTTACCCAGTCCAAAGATCAGGGCTTGATCCATCACCGTTTTTTAGCTCACTGCACCATCCCAGCTCAGAACTTGGCTATATGCAAATTAGTCTGTTCCTGTCCCAGTGCATGATGGGAACAGGGCAAACCAAACTACCAAGCCAATTCTTATACTGGGAAGGAAACAAGCTTCCGGGGACCGGTTTCTGCCATTTCAGGCATCGTCGGCCCGGCTTGCTTGAATCCTGATGGTGCAATGAGCAAGGGACTCACATCTGAGTATACCCTTCCACACTTATGGTGGACAAAATGATTCAGAAAAGGGGGTGGTGATGAACAGAGTGCCTGAATTAAGCAGACCACTCTTACCCAGTCCAAAGATCAGGGCTTGATCCATCACCGTTTTTTAGCTCACTGCACCATCCCAGCTCAGAACTTGGCTATATGCAAATTAGTCTGTTCCTGTCCCAGTGCATGATGGGAACAGGGCAAACCAAACTACCAAGCCAATTCTTATACTGGGAAGGAAACAAGCTTCCGGGGACCGGTTTCTGCCATTTCAGGCGTCGTCGGCCCGGCTTGCTTGAATCCTGATGGTGCAATGAGCAAGGGACTCACATCTGAGTATACCCTTCCACGCTTATGGTGGACAAAATGATTCAGAAAAGGGGGTGGTGATGAACAGAGTGCCTGAATTAAGCAGACCACTCTTACCCAGTCCAAAGATCAGGGCTTGATCCATCACCGTTTTTTAGCTCACTGCACCATCCCATCTCAGAACTTGGCTATATGCAAATTAGTCTGTTCCTGTCCCAGTGCATGATGGGAACAGGGCAAACCAAACTACCAAGCCAATTCTTATACTGGGAAGGAAACAAGCTTCCGGGGACCGGTTTCTGCCATTTCAGGCATCGTCGGCCCGGCTTGCTTGAATCCTGATGGTGCAATGAGCAAGGGACTCACATCTGAGTATACCCTTCCACACTTATGGTGGACAAAATGATTCAGAAAAGGGGGTGGTGATGAACAGAGTGCCTGAATTAAGCAGACCACTCTTACCCAGTCCAAAGATCAGGGCTTGATCCATCACCGTTTTTTAGCTCACTGCACCATCCCAGCTCAGAACTTGGCTATATGCAAATTAGTCTGTTCCTGTCCCAGTGCATGATGGGAACAGGGCAAACCAAACTACCAAGCCAATTCTTTTACTGGGAAGGAAACAAGCTTCCGGGGACCGGTTTCTGCCATTTCAGGCGTCGTCGGCCCGGCTTGCTTGAATCCTGATGGTGCAATGAGCAAGGGACTCACATCTGAGTATACCCTTCCACGCTTATGGTGGACAAAATGATTCAGAAAAGGGGGTGGTGATGAACAATTCAGACACTCTGTTCACCACCACCCCCTTTTTTGAATCATTTTGTCCACCATAAGCGTGGAAGGGTATACTCAGACATGAGTCCCTTGCTCACTGCTCCATCAAGATTCAAGCAAGCCGGGCAGACGACGCCTGGAATGGCAGAAACCGGTCCCCGGAAGCTTGTCTCCTTTCTGGTGAAGAATTGGCTTGGTAGTTTGGTCTGCCCTGTTCCCATGATGCACTGGGCCAGGGACAGACTAATTTGCATATAGCCAGGTTCTGAGCTGGGATGGGGCAGTGAGCTAAATAACGGTGATGGATTAAGCCCTGATCTTTGGACTGGGTAAGAGTGGTCTGCTTAATTCAGACACTCTGTTCACCACCACCCCATTTTTTGAATCATTTTGTCCACCATAAGCGTGGAAGGGTATACTCAGACATGAGTCCCTTGCTCACTGCTCCATCAGGATTCAAGCAAGCCGGGCCGACGACGCCTGGAATGGCAGAAACCGGTCCCCGGAAGCTTGTCTCCTTTCTGGTGAAGAATTGGCTTGGTAGTTTGGTCTGCCCTGTTCCCATGATGCACTAGGCCAGGGACAGACTAATTTGCTTATAGCCAGGTTCTGAGCTGGGATGGGGCAGTGAGCTAAATAACGGTGATGGATCAAGCCCTGATCTTTGGACTGGGTAAGAGTGGTCTGCTTAATTCAGACACTCTGTTCACCACCACCCCCTTTTTTGAATCATTTTGTCCACCATAAGCGTGGAAGGGTATACTCAGACATGAGTCCCTTGCTCACTGCTCCATCAGGATTCAAGCAAGCCGGGCCGACGACGCCTGGAATGGCAGAAACCGGTCCCCGGAAGCTTGTCTCCTTTCTGGTGAAGAATTGGCTTGGTAGTTTGGTCTGCCCTGGTCCCATGATGCACTGGGCCAGGGACAGACTAATTTGCATATAGCCAGGTTCTGAGCTGGGATGGGGCAGTGAGCTAAATAACGGTGATGGATCAAGCCCTGATCTTTGGACTGGGTAAGAGTGGTCTGCTTAATTCAGACACTCGGTTCACCACCACCCCCTTTTTTTAATCATTTTGTCCACCATAAGCGTGGAAGGGTATACTCAGACATGAGTCCCTTGCTCACTGCTCCATCAGGATTCAAGCAAGCCGGGCCGACGATGCCTGGAATGGCAGAAACCGGTCCCCGGAAGCTTGTCTCCTTTCTGGTGAAGAATTGGCTTGGTAGTTTGGTCTGCCCTGTTCCCATGATGCACTGGGCCAGGGACAGACTAATTTGCATATAGCCAGGTTCTGAGCTGGGATGGGGCAGTGAGCTAAATAACGGTGATGGATCAAGCCCTGATCTTTGGACTGGGTAAGAGTGGTCTGCTTAATTCAGACACTCTGTTCACCACCACCCCCTTTTTTGAATCATTTTGTCCACCATAAGCGTGGAAGGGTATACTCAGACATGAGTCCCTTGCTCACTGCTCCATCAGGATTCAAGCAAGCCGGGCCGACGACGCCTGGAATGGCAGAAACCGGTCCCCGGAAGCTTGTCTCCTTTCTGGTGAAGAATTGGCTTGGTAGTTTGGTCTGCCCTGTTCCCATGATGCACTGGGCCAGGGACAGACTAATTTGCATATAGCCAGGTTCTGAGCTGGGATGGGGCAGTGAGCTAAATAACGGTGATGGATCAAGCCCTGATCTTTGGACTGGGTAAGAGTGGTCTGCTTAATTCAGACACTCTGTTCACCACCACCCCCTTTTTTGAATCATTTTGTCCACCATAAGCGTGGAAGGGTATACTCAGACATGAGTCCCTTGCTCACTGCTCCATCAGGATTCAAGCAAGCCGGGCCGACGATACCTGGAATGGCAGAAACCGGTCCCCGGAAGCTTGTCTCCTTTCTGGTGAAGAATTGGCTTGGTAGTTTGGTCTGCCCTGTTCCCATGATGCACTGGGCCAGGGACAGACTAATTTGCATATAGCCAGGTTCTGAGCTGGGATGGGGCAGTGAGCTAAATAACGGTGATGGATCAAGCCCTGATCTTTGGACTGGGTAAGAGTGGTCTGCTTAATTCAGACACTCTGTTCACCACCACCCCCCTTTTTTGAATCATATTTATAATATGACGCATCATGTCGCAAGGAGTTACAGATACGTCAGTATTTATGACTTATCTGTAGGCGCAAAAGTGACGCATTGCTGGAGTGTGTCACAAAAGTGACGCAACTCCAGCAATGCTTCCTTTCACATGGGGAAAGCCCCATGTGAAAGGGCTTGCATCAGTCTTATGCCTGCTGTGAGGCAGGCGCAAGATTTTGACGCAACAGCGTCCTAAAAGTGATGCAGTGAAATCTCATAGATTTCACTGCGTCACTATTACGAGGCTTTTTGCGGGTGAACGCCCCCTCTGCATACATCATACCTGACACAGGTATAATGTAGCGCAGGGGTTTACAAAGTGACGCATCTGCTTAGATGCGTCACTTTGTAAATGTGGTGCAACAAGGCACATTTTTTACTCCACTGGTGCGTCACTAAAAGTGACGCACCAGCGGCGTAAAAGTGACGCAAGGGCTCATAAATGAGGGCCAGGCCCATAGTGTTATGTCTTACTGGATGAGTGTAGGCCTGGTTAAACAATTTTTTCGTGGAATCACGGAAGCGAAAAAAAATGCTTCAAGCTACTTCACCTGTAATTTTCACCTTCCATGTCACAAGCACCACAAACGTTCCCAGTGGGAAAAAAGTGGCAAACTTTTTCTGCAAGCAAAATGTCTCCACTGGCAGATTTTGCACGATTTCTACTTCTCCAGAATTAGGCTTCAACTGCTAGTTGATTTTACAGTGCTTACGAGACCCTCAGGCCACTTTAAAAGAGTGAGGGGCACGGAAGACAGATGCCTTTCCTTTTTCTTCTCATGCAACAGTGGCACTAAAAGCCACTCCATCTCGCCACTGGCCCATCTGATACCCACTGCAGGCAGTCTGAAGGACAATCCAATGACAGTGTTAGGCGTCTGATGCCAATAATACAAGTGCCCCGCGGTGCCCTCTAGTTTTATATGAAGACGCTCCATCTGTGAGAACTTGTTTTCAATCGGGGGAGCACAAGGACACCTGTGCTGGAAGTCTGTCCTTTTAGTAGATATTTTAATTAAACATAATTGCCATTAAAATGTCGTCTGTGTCCAGCTTTTCGTTACTTTTTCGGTTATATTCTACTTTTCCTCACACAAGATTTTGTTGTTATGTTTAGGGATGACAGGTTAAGGATGAGCCAGAACGATCCTCATTGGTTATCCGAGAGGAAACTCTGATATTGGTAAATAATTCATTCAACAGCAGTAAAGGGGCTAAGTAGGTGGTCACTCTGTGGCCTAGTCAAGGGGAGTAAGAAAGGCGAATAGATAGGTCGAGCCCACCGGACAGCCGCAAAACACATGTCATGGGCTTACCAGGGAAGATCCAAGGGCTTGCAGCCCGCCAGTAACTTATGATTGGTTGGCTTTACCGTCACTCCCATTTGCCTGTTTCTTGTTGGTGTCCCAGCTTGTCAATCTTGTGTTTGTCCCTCTCACTGAGCACCGCTTCTTTATCGTCTCATTGACTCAATGACTTCTCGTCCACTGGTTATTTTTAGGGACCTACATTTTTTGCTTAAGCTCTCCACGAGGAATATTATAGGATCATCTCAAAGATAGTGTAGTCCATACTTGGAAGATCGCTTGCAGGCAATACATTTACCTCCTTTTTGCTCTGAGTTTATGACCAGTAGGCGTGGGGTTCCTGAAGGCTCATCATTGAGGCCCACGCTGTTCAACATATATCTTAAACGGTGGCCCAGTTGATCCATGGTGAGGGAATACTATTTATGAATTAGGCAGGTGACACATGGCTCATCTCCTCACTGGACCATCCCCCTCCAGGATCCATAAAGCATTTCACAACGGTATACACAGTATAACTACCTGACTTACTTGGAACTCACTCAAATTATACAGCGACAAAGTTGGTCTATGGGTAGGGTACCAAGGTCATGCAAAACTGATTTCAGGCCCTGTCTGGAGGAAACCCTACCTGCAACAGTATCAGCATTAAGACAAGTAGGCTTCCAGTTCAATGTAGGCCCAATGTTGACTGGGCAAGTTAATAAATTGTCATCTATCTGCTTTGCTTTACTGATATCTTTGTATACAATACATTTTTGAAAAAACATCTAAGGCCTTTAGCCATCCAGGGCAGACTGGACTACTACTCTCTGTTCCTGGGTGCTCCAGACTACATTGTGAAAACACTGTGAGTTTAGATGGCGGCTGCACGTCTGCCTCATTCACTCCCCTGTAGGTTCTCTTCATCTTCTGCAATGGATAGACTACACAGGCTCCCTGTTCCCAAGAGGATTTATTTTAAATTTCTATGTTTAGTGCACAGAGCCTGCCATCATACTAGACCCATCAACCTCCAAGATAATACCCGATTTATTATGGCTTTGTAAGATTCTAAAAACTTGGATTTACACTCCATAGATTCTCTATAGGAATGTTCATAGCACATGAAGTTTGTTTAGCACCAGGATGCCCTTTGGGTAACAGGTGTGCTCTATAAAAATTAATAATAGTAATAAGAGGGCATTAGTTTTTCAGCTATGTCCCCTCATGTGCTTTCCCCACTCCTAGTTACTCTCTCGCACCCATGTGGTTCTGCCCCCCCCACCCGCACTTATTTTGTACTCTCTTCCGTCTATGTGGGGTATTCCACCTCTTTGTCTATATTGTTCTCTTTCTGTTGTGTTGCTTCTCCCCCTACCCATCGTGTAGGTTTACCCCAGCATGGCATCTTGATTCTCCTCCACCTGCTCCTGCAACCCTGTCATTTTTTTTAAATAACATTTTTTATTTTAGCAGTAAATAAACAGGAAAAAACGGCCATGTAATTTTGAAGGCGTGCTCGGGTATGTATAATGCATGTGTGCCTACAAAATGTATTTCTTTGTTTACAGTTTCTTGTAGCATGCATGGATACCCAGAAATGGGCTTCTCAGCGGTAACAGGATTTGTGAGGGTGTAAGTGAGCTGATTACGTGAACTGGTGGGTCTTCAGAAGCTTCCTGAAACTTTGCAAATTGCTGTTGTTTGAGGTGAACTGGATAGAAGTTCCAGAGCTTCGACACTGAATAGGCAAATGGCCGACCACTGCTCTCTCTTTTGATTCTGGGGATAGGCAGGAGGGAGCGATTGCTCTCTCACATTGTTAAATGGGGTGATAAGATGGCTAAGGATGTGTGGACCGTGAACATGTGTTACCTTATGCGCAATGCATAAGGCTTTGAGTTGAATTATTTTGCTCAATGCAATTAGTGGAGTCCTACTAGAACCAAATGTGTAGATCGCGTTTCGGTATGCCCAGCACTACTCGATCTACTTCATTTTGAATAACTTGCAGCTTCCAAGGGACATAGGCAGGGCTGCCTAGGTAAAGAGAATTGCCATAATGTGTGTGTGCAAGTACAAGGTCTTGTACCACTGTTCTCTGAATTTCCACAGGGAGCCCTTTGAGTGTCTTTCTGAGGGGATGGCTCTCAGGAGACCAAAGCACATGCCTGCCACTTTCTTTGCCTGGGAAGCCATGGACAGATCTTTATCCATTAATACCCCAGGCTTTTCACTTCTAGTTTGGGAGAAGAGAGATCACCCAGGGACAAGGGCCAGGGGAGATGATCTTAGAGCGATGGGTTCATTCCTATTGCCATGAACTCGGTTTTATCACTGTTTAGTTTAAGGCAGCTGGTTGTCATCCACTTATTCGCCCGCTCCAGCCGGACATTATAAAATGATGCAGCGGACAAGCCATCATAATTTTTTTATAGCCATACTACACCGCAGCCGTGATGCTGTACAGCATGGCTAAAAAAGATTGGCAAAACCAATCGGCCTTACAGGTGAGACCTGTGGCTTTGCCAAAGCTTGCTCTGTCTGGACAGGTTCCCATTCCAAAATGTCTGCCGGGGGCCTGGCCCGGCTGCATGCTCAAGCGCTTCCATAGTTACTTCTAGCTTCTTGGATTTCTTTCCTCTCTTCCCCTGCCGTCCCGGAGGACGCCGGGAGAGACAGAGACAGTCTTATTAGACCTGCAGCTGATAAGAATTTCTGCCTATTTATGCAAATGGCTGAGGTAGGTAAGAGCCGCATAATTAACTGTTCACACTGTAGTTCACAGCGTAGGGAAGGAGATGCGTTTTAATTACCGGTAACTTAATTGTTTGGTCAGAGTGTTAATGCCATCTTTACACAGTATTACAGTAATTGGCACTCAATCTGCCGGCGTCATCTGAGGGAAAAATTCTTCCAATGGCTCAGCGAATTTAGAGTAACCACGGCCAGGAAGAGCACGGGAGACTGCGCGCTGCCCTTGCCCCGCTGTCAGCCTCCTGTAGCCTGGCATTTCAGAATGCGTCGAGTAGAGGCCTGGGACTGGCATCCCTGCCCTCCAAAGACACATAAGGCAACAGTCCTGAAATGATTGTCCTTTCACTATTATACATTTTTTAACACTGACGCTATCTGTATGACAGAGCACGCAGTTCTTGATGACAGAGCACGCAGTTCCTGATGACCGAGCACGCGGTTCCTGATGACATAGCACGCAGTTGCTGATGACAGAGCACGCAGTTCCTGATGACAGAGCACGCAGTTCCTGATGACAGAGCACGCAGTTCCTGATGACAGAGCACGCAGTTCCTGATGACAGAGCACGCAGTTCCTGGACCTAGTGAGACCTTCTGGGAAAAGGTGGGACCCAGGGAGAGCCAGGCGCGAGCCGGTCTTTCCCTGGGTGCGTTCGCGCGAGGGAAGAACAGGTGGGGTTGATTAGGGGTTTATAAGGGGAGATTAGGCAGGCGGGCTGGAAGTGCGTAGCGGTAGGCTAGGGAAGGGAGGTTCTTTTTTGCCCCACCCACCCTCCCCCTTTTTTTTTTCTCTTAGTTGGGTTTTTTACTTAGCGGTGCTCTAGGCGCTGCTCTGGTCCTCGGGCTTTGCCACTGTTAGGACAGGTGTCTTGGTTCTTTCAGGAGGCGGTTTTTGCTAGTGGGGTGGGCAGCCTGGAGCGGGTTGGCCATCCTGAAGGGTAGCTCATTGGGAATCCAGGGGGTATTCGGCAAGAGTTAGTTTCGGGTTCAGTTAGGTAGGGATGTTTAGGCATACTGTGTAGATTGGAATGTTTTGAAATAAATAAATAATTAATGTGTTAAAGAAATGTATTATGCACCTGTCTTAAAATAAAGTGGCCTTTCTTGCTCCTAGAAGAAGTGTGGACAGTGATTTTCTTGCGCGATCAAATCACTAATTAACTGCGAAAATGTTGAAGGTGGGGGCAACTTCCATAAACACATCTTTCGGCAAAAACTCTACATTAAATGTAGGGAGTGGTTGCAGGCAGAAGCGAAGAAGTTAGACACAGTGAGCCATGATTGTTTGCAAGCAAAGGATAAAGCTGGAGACCACAGAGTTTGGGTGTTGCTAGCATGAGGAGTAGAGTGGGCAGACTGGGTGCAATAGAGTGCCAATCCTACAGCAATGCATTGTGGGGCTTATTTACAAGCCCTGTGCTCCGCTGGAGCGGCAATTTTTTTTGACGTTCTGGGGGTGCACAGGCTTAGCCATGTCTACGAGGCCCTGCGTGGCTTTTCATGGCCTTGTAGATATGATGTGAGACAATGCAGAGCAAGTCGCTGTGTTGCCTCACACTGCGATAGGGAGGCATGCCATGGGTGTTACGGTGGGTGTTTCCCAGGGCCGGACTGGCCATAGCGGGCACCAGGTGTTTCCCCGGTAGGCCACTAGGGTGTGGGCGGTTTTGGGCCCCTGGGGGCCATTTTTGTTACTGGGGGTCGGCAATATCGGCCCCCGGTAACAAAATCGGCCGAAACCGGCCCTCGCAAACTGCTTGGCTGCACACTCCCTCACCGGGGGGGGGGGAGAGAGGGGGGGGGAAGGGGGGGCAGCTGAGCAGTTTGCCATGGCCTCCATGGGGGTCGTGTAACAGTTGTTTGTGTGCAGGAAGGTGTCCCTTCCAGCACAGAAACAACCCGATTTCAATGCAGGCACGCTTGCACCATGCTGTAATGAACAAAACACAAACAATGCATCAACGAAATAATTAATCTAAAGTGTGACGATTCAATGTACTTTTGAGATGTCCAATAGTCCCTCACACATTGCAACACAAGCACTTAAAATATTTTGTAATGATACGCAAACGAGATAATACAATGAAGCAACGGGGAAGGACTCCTTTGGGTAAAGCCAAAGCCCACTCTAAAATGTTTTAAAATAATGTCAACAATAGGCTTGCAGATATATGCCCGATCGAAGAAGGATCTGAGTGCCTCTGGAAATCTCACCCTCCCCTTTCAAACCCTCCCCTCCACACTCCGCTACACCCCCGGTCAGAAAATTAGATCCATAACTTCATGACTGATCGACCAACTGGAATCCAGCAGAAAAAGCAAAGAGGAAATCCATTAGATTTTAGGGTGCACACCATTGGAACTCCTTAACCACTCACGTGAGAGAACAGCATCGTTCAGAAACATGTTGGAATGCACCTTTTTTCTAGGAAGACTGCTGATTCACAATAAGGTTGTATTGGGACCCATCACTTCTTCACCAAATCCAAGAGCTCAACAAGGTTCCAACCATCTGGTGATCATTCGCTGGAGTTTTGGATCTTTGCTCACACTCCATCAGCAGCCTTGTGGGGATGAATATGGGACTCATCCTGTTATCTTAGCGCTATCCAGTCACCTTTTATGCTATGTTCAGAACAATACAAATCAATCAATTAAATAAACACCTATAACCCTTTAGGGTACTTAAAGGGGGACTCGTTGATCCAGTTCAAGAACGCCATTAGCTGCCCTGCTCATACGTCAAGGAGCTGGAGTGAAAGTGTCCAACTGAGCCACTTTAGAAACCAAGCAGAGGGCCCTGAGTGATTCCCCCACACTACTTAAAAGCGAGTGAGATAATAGTCCATGGCCAACTGGGTCATCCACTCTCCTGTACAGAACTATTATTATGACCCCCGAACATCAGCCCCAAACCAATCTTTTATAGTGCATGGCACTCATCTGCTTCCTTCCCAATATTACTTCCCAGGGCCTTATCTTACCACACTGGCTCATTTTGTCTTTTAGGAAAAACCCTGTCTCGTGAGCAAACCGCTTTGAACCCACATAAGGATTTACTGTTTTGCCTCTCCTTCCTAGCATTATAAATATCTTAAGGTAAAATAGGATAAGATGAGATGAGATGACATCACATCACATCTCATCACATCACTGTATACATTGCAACTCGTTCTTTGAGAGTAAATAGATGAACTTTTGGGGTGTTTGAAGTTTGGCAACCTCACTTGCACCCAATTGGTCATTTTTTTGAACCCTCACTGACTCCTTAATCATTAGAAAGTTAATCAAGTTTCTTACTGGAATAAAGAACATGTATGGGCCCTAGGCATAACTATCCATAGAACAATATAATATATATATATTTTAAATGTTTAATTACCTCCTGTCGTCTGTCACTTATAATGTACTGGAAAGAAAAAGTTGATACTAAGTATGTAGCAATTGCTAATTATTTTACAAATCGTGTCAACGCTGGCGAGGTTTCTTCAAAAATCCCGGAAAACCTAGGAAAGCATGATATAAAATCTGTAGCAACGGTCGATACCCATAAAAAAAATGATGGCCAAAGTGAAAAGGCATTTCCATTTTATGTGCTAGGTGTAGTGTGCAAATAACCTCTGATCAATAACCGTCTATTGTGGCAGAGAACAATGCGCTTCAAATTATGAGCCTGGAAAGCTTGAGTTTTTAGAAGTGTATTTTAAGGCAAATCCATATATTGCCATGACAAGGTCCCCATTTCCAACTATGGAACTAATAGGTGCGTGAACCCACCCCCGTCACCGCCCTGAAATCCTCAGTTGCCATCTGTGAGTTCAAGAACCCATCATATTGTCTAAAAAGGGATGAAATAATTGTCTGGTGATTCAATGAAAAATTGAAGAAGAAATTAGTGTGCTGAAAGAACTTATCAGTAAAACACATTTTTTCATTTCCATTTTAATTAAAAAATATAAAGATTAGAAACAGCAATTGAATTGGCTTTTAGTAAGAGAGTACACACTAATTCATGAGTTACATCTCAATAATGCAATTATACCAACTAAATAAAACATAACCTTGTCTTTATTTAACCTATTCAAATTCGAATCGGAGGTATACAAGGAAAATCAACTCGAAATGAGGTTTATAACTGTCAGGAATTTAGAGAAATCCACAGAATCGGTAAACAGAATAAGAATAAATAGGCATAGATGGGGATGGTGGATTGAAATGTATAGAACACCAATATGCAAAGAGGAGACACTCAATTAGGATTTAGAAAGTGCAGCAAATCACCTGTGAGGGTCTCAAGGCGCTGGAGTTGCTAGCTGCTACACTAAGAAAGCAGTAAAAAACAAGGCAAAAGCAGGAGAAAGCACTCAGAAAAACGGGGGGGAGGAAGGAGAAAGCAGTGAAAAAACTAGGAAAAAGCAGGAGAAAGCACTCAAAAATGGGGGGGGGGAAGGAAGAGAAAGCTGTAAAAAAAACTAGGTTAATGCACCCACAAAAACAGGGGGGAGGAAGGAGAAAGCAATAAAAAAACGAGGCTAAAGTAGGAAAAAGTACTCAAGTTGGGGGGAAAGTAGCAAAAATGAAGCAAAAGCAGGAGAAAGAACTGAGAAAAAATGGGGCAAAGGAAGGACAGCAGCACTGGAGAGCTGGGGCTGCTCAATGGGGTCCTGGTGTGACCCCTATTAAGTAGGTCCTGGGAGGATGGAGAGGCTCCTGGAAGTTGGTGGGCAGGGCTAGGTGGGGGCAGGCAAACGGGCGGCAGGTAGGAGTGACAAACGAGGAAAAATAGGGAGAACCAGAAAAACATGAGAAAAGCAGTTGAAAGCACTCAGAATAACAGGGGAAAGGAAGGAGAAAGCAATAATAAACGAGGCAAAAGCAGGAGAAAGCGCTCAAAACCGGTGAAGGAAGGATAAAGCAGGAATAAATATGCAAAATCTGGAGAAAGCACTCGGAGAAATGTGGGAAGCAAGGAGAAAGCAGTTAAAAGCGAGGGAAAAGAAGGACAAAGCACTTAAAACGGGGAAAGGATAACGCAGGAAAAATGAGGCAAAAGCTGGAGAAAGCACTCAGAAAAATGTGGGAAGCAAGGAGAAAGCAGTTCCAAATAAGGGAAAATAACTCAAATAGGGAGGAAGCAGAGTGCTGCAGAAGTATTGAAGTAAAGCACCTACGTGTTTTATTGACAATTATAAGCTTGGCGTGGCAGATTCTGAATCTGTATACCCAGCTGGCCCAGGCAAGGGTTTGGACATAAATTGGTCAAGTCATAGACCATTGTATCCAGCAGGAATGTTGGAGGCACAGAAGTTAGACTTTGCTCTGCATGAAATTGCTCAATATTTTTGTGTGTGAGTTCGAAGAATTAATTTTGTTGGAGGAAATCTCCTTCCAAAAAAATCGATCTGTCAACCCTTACTTTTCAGTTGATCAATGATATAATTGTGCATAGAAGCTCCAGTGTGATCTTGTTTTATGATAAATTAAGAACAGTTTATTTACCATCCTCTGTTCAGTTATTAATTCTATCAACCCTTCCAAAACTGAGCTTTTAAAAGCAAACATCCACTTTCTCTTTCAGATACACCTGATGGTCCTACAGGGAAGTCAAAAGGTTGTGACTATTCGAAATTAATGTTCACAAATTTCATATTTAATAATCGAGATTATTTGGATTTGAAAATAAAATGCTGATTCATCATTTTCGCCATTTCAGCTTGAACCAATGGTTCGCTAAAAGTCCAACCAATTGGAACTTTATAAACCACCCTGACTTATCCACAACTGGGATTCTGGTTGGCTACTGTCACTACTGTGGAAACACTTTTAGACCTTTAACAATATTCGAGTCGCATACACTTGGCGTTTTCAGGATTACCCTTTCCCTAGATTTCTTCAGAGCCCTTTCTACCAAAGAAATCAACCTGTGTGGTCTGAATATGATACTTAGCTTTCTCTGGGGTCTTTATCCGAGGCCATGAAAAGGTAGAGAGCCCTCACTTACTGAAAAAATATATAACTTAACTGAAAAATGTATGGTGTTTAAAATACGCAAAACTTCCAGCACATTTAGCATTCTGATTATTCACTTAAAAATGAATGATCTGCTAAAGCATCTGATGGTACTTTTTAATGATGTTGGGATTTTACAGAATTAAGACAGGTATAGCCAGGGTGCACTGTTCCCAGAGACTGAAGGAATGGAGAAATTAAATGCTTATTTTATATGTATGTTGGGAGAGCCGGTACTGGTTTGGAGAGAGGTTATCCCATACCTCTCCTGGCTCCCATCTCTCACTTGATTTAATTCTGCAAGGATTTACCCTATAGCAGAATATCTCAGCTGTGCTCAACCATCAACTCACATAGGGAGGCCTGAATAGGGGGTGTGTATCGGGTGAGGGGGAAATAACAGTAACATTTCCATCTGGCTGGGTTGGTTAAAGAGATGGATCATCTTAGCAGAGGCTCAGAAAGTGGGAGAGGCGACCATGATGACCAGGTCAATTGTGCCATGAAAAGGTTGATGGAAAGGCAGGTCAAAGAAGGCGCGGCAGTGTTGGCATCTACACTTCCTCGATTCCTTGCAGCTTTCCACACCACTGCTGCGTGGTCCAGGATCCCAGCAGTGGCGGCGGTCTTGTGTTGGGCTGGTGGCAGTTCGACTGCCGCTCTTGTAATCCAGAAGTCAGACCAGCGAGTTTACGGTAGCGGACCTCCACCGTGAGCAGGGTGGTTTTGGGACCGCTGTGCTCATAATCAGGCCCATAATGTCACCTTCTAGTGGAAAGGAAATTTAACCCACCATGAAAAGGTCGACAGACAGGCAGGGAGGGGGCCTCATACAGGGCCCCAGCCTTTTTTACCCATTGGGCACTGTGGATGGCGCACATGCTGTGCCCCCAATGCCTGCACTGCCATGTGCGCACTGTTTACCATGCATGACATGCTACATGTTTACAGTGAGCACAAGACAGTGCAGGTGCTGTAGTGCAGCAGCATTACCTTCAGGCTGAATCTGTGAGTCGAAGCATGCCGCCACCGCTAGACCGCTGCCGACACACTGCCGGCTTGGCGGTCAACTCGTAATTCGGCGGTCGGGATGCCACCAGCTTGGCAGCGTACTTTTCAACTGCTGCAATTGTAGACTGGCAGTTGGACTTCCAGGGTCATAATTGGCCCCTAAATCTGTAGTAGAAGCTACAATATGTTAGCAGACAATTCTATGCTTTTTAAATTAATTCACAATGTACCTTCAAGCATTTTCAAGCTTCTAAATAACTAGTGCCAACATTATAGTCGTTTTGTATGCTTCGTACAGACTTTAAAATGGCATACATTGTAAATTGTCTCGTGATTTTTTATCAACAATGTCTTTGTTTTAATAAAAATGTTTATTGTAATGGAACAATCCAAGCTAATCTAATATTTTGACAGCATGCAATGACAATTTAATAAAGAGCAGCAAACATTAAAATCTACAATGGCATGAAATTGAGAAATTTTCATTTGACTGGATTTTCTGCTATGGAAAAATGCAAATCTCTACCATTCTCTTGAAAAGCTTTGGGAAGAAGGTATAATGTCAGCTTTAAAAAAAATTATAGGTAGTTAGCATACCTTTACTTGCTGCAACGATATAATTTCTCAATTGTGACTCCAAGGCCAGTTTCTTATCCCTATTTTTGTATTACTTGTAGAAAGGAAGTTTGAATCATTTTACATTTTAGGAAGTTTTGGCTCTGACTTCTTTCTAAGTGTTTTGTTGGAGGTCCCTAAACACACGTGCAATATATAAGCAAGTGAGAACAAAATGCTAAGGAAGACACATTTGCTTGGTTGGTTAGTTGGCCCTTGGAGCTGCTCTAGTTACTTCATACCTGCAGGAGGAGGAGTCAACTGATTTCAAGGAGCTTCTGGCCAATCCCTTAGTACTTTGAATTCTTAGGTAAGAGGTGTGGCCTAGACAACGTTAAAGTATTGGCTGTTAATTCAGCAAGCTAAAATTTGAATCCCAGCTTTTCACATTACCAAACTGTGTGATCCCAAGAGTCTCCAAATGAGTCTGTTCTGTGGTTACATTATCTGTGAAAATTGCAAGTACAAAAACAGAGTAAGCCAAGATTGTACGTGCTATATTAAAAATTGATATTTAGATTCTGAACCCGTCTGCCTACAGTTGAATGTAATATTTCGGTTTGCTGCCAAATTGAGCCACATTTTGCAACGTTTAACTAGTGCTTTAAATATTCATTCCGCTTGTTAATGCTTCTCTTTGAAACCTCGTTGGGCTTCTATCTGTGGAAGAACCCTAAGGGGAGTCGGGGATGGCGCTCAGACTGCAAATTGAAGGGGCAGGCGGCAGGGTTGGAGAGAAAGGACAACGAGGGGGTGGAATGGATGAAAAAAGAAGCTTTAGTCACGAGGAGGGTTCCAGTGGAGATGGAGATGATGGAACCCCAGGGTCCAGGAGTCACGGGTGAGGGAGTAGTAAAAAGGAACGAAGAGTATAAGGACAGGAGGCGGTTCAGAGACTGGGCCAGATGTATGAAGCATTTTACTGGTCGCAAACGGCCCATCTGGTTTGGCATGAACCAAGCCTATTATGCGAGTTGGTAACCTATTAGCAACTCACGAAATTTGGGCTTGCGAGTCGCTATTAGCATGTTAAGGGTGTCCCTTCCTAATAGCGAGTTGCACCGGAAAGTAGGAATGTTTTGCAACTGGGAATACAGTCACAGAACATTCACAGTTACCACCATCTTTAAGTTGGTGGAAACCCATTCAGAAATGAGATGGGGTTATGGGACCCCTGCCCCTTTGTGAATGTATGCAAAAACGTTTGTTAAGAGAAGACATTGGTCCCACAGATAACTGCCTGCTCTTAAAAAATGAAAAGAAAACTTTTCATTTTTCTTTTTGTATCCCGTTTTCTTTTAAGGAAAACTGACTGCTCTACAAAAAAAGATTGTTTTATTTAAAAGCAATCACAAACATGGTGGTCTGCTGGCCTTAGCAGACCACCATCCCAGTAATTTTTGTGATTTTTAATGGGTCACAAATTGGTACCTACCTCATTAATTTTCATGAGGTAGGTCAGAGAAAGTGTCCAACACACTTTCGTACATGCCGTTTTTTGAATTGCGAATTGTAAGGATTTGCAATAAAGGAATCTCATAATGGTTTCCTAGTACATCTGGCCCATAGTTTTTTGTTCACAGCGGTAAAGGCAAAATAAATGAGATGCTAGTTGCATCAGCCCTACCCTACATGTGTCTGTATTTCCTCTGAAGGTTTCCTAGTTTTCTGTCTCATAGGTAGACATTCGCCCAGTGCCTGTGTGCGATTGTGCAAAGAACATAGCAATGAACACATTATTTCCTGTTTTGATGGCCACCTTTGAGAACACATCACACGTGAAGCCACTTTGAACATCTGGTATGAGATCAAATAACAAGGTGTTTTTTTCGAAGTCTGGCTTTGCAGCTGGAATATACATTATGATGAAGAACGTGATGGTGGAACTGATGGATCCAATCACATGAGAAGATTTTGACCTACCACCCACCTTCTTGCAGAGGTTTAGAGATCACCATGCCAGTCCAAGAAAGGACTAGCAGAGCTGCGGTGAAGGAAGAAGATAAAGCACAACTGAGAAGAATTGATGAACCACTGCCTGCCAAGCAAGCGCTATTGGGTTAATAAAGGGTGAATCCCTGGTACTAGCTTCCCAGGTACCATAACATACACACTGCATTGTTTGTATGGAAATAGGGATTCAAGCTCTTTACTTCCCGTCCACCATGTGCTGTAGGAACATATGGCCTTCCTGATACTCTTCTGGCCAGGTGTTAAATTCTAGTAATATGTAGTCGATAAATCAAATCCAAACTTTAAATTCCTATTGACTCTTTCCAGAATTAAAGTTCCCTTCAGGAGGACCACAGACCCGACAAAATAAATAGAAGTCTTTGGACACCAGTGATCCATCCCAGACCAGAATTTTCCAACTATGTATCATGACTCGTGACTCCTTATTTATAGCCATTTCAAGTTTCCTCAGGGACCTAGGCTTAATTTGGAGACACAGGTGGACAAACACCCCTTGACTGACTGCCCATGTATGCCCACCTTGTGTCCCAAACAATGCCCACAAGGTGATAGGATACATAGGTACACCACAGGAGCATTAACAACGTGAGTGTGCCCAGAGAATTAAGAAATATTGGTTGTTTCATTCCGCTGGCGCATTCAATCAGACATCTCTGAAAGAATATGGCCTATGTGGCAGCAGTGGGTTGAGAAAACTCTTAAAGTCAACAAACCCTCTTTCAAAATGTTTTTATTTTATTTTAGTTTGTTTGACTAAATCCTATTTGAGACCTACATATCCCTGTAACATAACTACCCGCTGAGCTGATTTATGCTTTTGTAATCCCTTTCAGAACACAAAGTACTATTTTGCAAGACAGGTGGCATCTCTCGATAATATTCCTCTCCATATAATTCATTTGTTCCATCCATTGGCAGTATGTGTATATATAGAAGCAGTGTTTTTTGTATGTTACACTATGCCATGTAGAGCTTGGTATAGTAGCACCTGTGAATGACTTATGTGCAAAGCATTCTTAGATTTCTCTGTTGTTTTGCAGTACCTGCTTTAGCTACCTGTATATAGAAGATATAACCTTTACAGGATTATACAAGGTAGGTCCAGAAGAGACAGATCATGCCATAGGTTCAGAATATTCATATAAGATAAATGCACATACAATTAATAACAAGCATTGGCATAGCCAATAGGTCTCGCTTTTGGGACCTTATAAGTATTTAGTTATGCAGCACAATATCCTTGCTGCAACAACATCAACTGTTACAAGGCTAAACACTTATAAGGTCCCAAAAGTGAGACCTATTGGCTATGCCAATGCTTGAATGCTTTGAACCTGATGATAAGTGTAAGGACAGAGCGGGGGGGGCAGGGGGATAAGCACTGCAAGCTTTGAACCTGATGTCAAGTGTTAGGACAGAGCGGGGGGCAGAGGGGGGAAGCATGGCGACCTTTGAACCTGATAAGTGTTAGGACAGAGCAGGGGGGTAAGCACGGCGAGCTTTGAACCTGATGATAAGTGTTAGGAGCGGGGCAGGGGGATAAGCACAGCGATCTTTGAACCTGATGAGAAGTGTTAGGACAGAGAGCGGGGTGGGGAGCACGGCGATCTTTCAACCTGATGATAAGTGTTAGGGCAGAGCGGGGGCAGGGGGGTAAGCATGGCTAGCTTTGAAGCTGATTAGCGTTAGGACAGAGAGAGGGTCAGGGGGGTAAGCACGGCGGGCTTTGAACCTGATGATCAGTGTACAGCCTTAAATTGTTCCTGAGATACGAATCTGAAGCAGCAGTAAAAATAAGGCAGGAATATGAATCTCTCCCAGCCAGTGACTCAGTTAATTACATTTTATTAACTCTGCTTGAAGCGCACCCTCCGTGAATCCTGTGCTTCAGAGATGTTAAAGTGAAAGCTCTTCGCCCATGGACGCCGTGCTGAGCCACGAAAAACACTGCACTGTGAAAGAAGGTGGTGATAAATTACCTTTGGCTAAGTTGTCAGCTGAGGCATGCAAGGCTTAATGAGCCTTGACAGAAACCCAAATGGCGGCTGCGCGCGTGCACGCAAGCTTGAAGCCAGCAAAAGCCTCTGGTAGCACTTTGAAAACCCCCTTACTAAAAGTCGAGCAAGCAGTGCATGCGCTGCTCTAGGCTCGACCTAAAAAGGCCCTGACCAGCCTCTAAAAACGCTGAGATCAGACCCGTCCTCAAGAAACTCTCTGCAGACCCAAACAAACTCCAGAACGACCGTCCCATCTCACTACTCCTGTTCCCTGCCAAAGTACTGGAGAAGGCCATGAACCTACAACTCACCAAAAACTTGGAAAAAAACAACTTGCTAGACCCCTCCCAATCAGGATTCAGAGCCAATCATAGCACACAGACAGCTCTGATCACCGCAGCAGACGACATCCACATCCTATTCAACATAGGAAAATCGGCTATCCTGATCCTGCTTTACCTCTCCGATGCATTCGAAACAGTCTCCCACCACACACTCATTGATTACCTACACCCAATTGGTATAACACACGATGCACTCAGATGGATGCATCCTTTCTCACAGGACGCACCCAGAAACTCTGCCTTCATCCCTTCACATCGCAAACCAAGCCCAACATCTGCGGTGTTCCCCAAGGCTCAGCCGAAAAATTTGCTTTGCTTGTTTTCCTTTGCTGCAATTTGTAAAATCCAACTTGATAAAAAAAAAATTTAATTAGGTACCACAGAAATAATACCAGTTTATCTTCCTCATGTGCCTCATCCCTTCACTTGGTGGGGAAAGATGGGAGTATAAGTATCTATGGTACAATATCTACAGTAATCTCGTCAAATAACTCCAATAACCAACACAACTGGACTAACCATTAACCTTGGGGCAGCATGCTGCAAGGTGTAAAGCGCCTTAACACCTCGTATGGGGTAGTAAGCACTAAATAAATGCATTACAAAATAGTCTCCAAATCAAAGTGCTATCTGGCAAGGTACGGTGGTTGTGAAGGAAAAAGAGCCCGCAGTGACAGCCACGCTTACAGCAGTATTGTGCCTGCATCTAAGACCCTGGTAGCTAGTAACTACTCCAGGTTCCATTCAGGGATTTTAATTGTATGTTGCGAAAATAGGTTTCACTAGGGTGGTAGGATGATCTTATGTGCTCTGCCTACTCGCCTCCGTAAAAGGAAGTAGGGCTTCTACACTGCACTGCTTGTGAGCGTCAGTACTCAGGCGCCCTGTTCAAACAAACCCTACTCCACCACTCTCCAGACATGTCACAAACAGAGATAATGACGTCTTCTGGGTGTTCATCGCTATTTGTGGCTGGAAGCGGGTTAGGTTATAAGAAAACAAAAGCAGCACACCAAATCCGTTTGGAAACACTTTACATTTTGCCCCACTGTTTCTTGCTTAGATCTACTTGGATTAGATTCTGACTGTTTGTTGCCTCGCATTTACAACCATGGGACCAAATGACATCCAGCTAAAAAGGCCATCACAATTATTCGGCTGTTTTACTCTTAAACCTAAGAATGTTCATGCACTGCTATCCCTATCCAGAGTTTCTTTCCCAAAAATGGGCAACTGCCCCTAAACTTCTCGGCAAGGCAGTAGAACAACTAAAGAATGTAAGGACAGAACGTGACACGGCACTTACTTCGGGCCCGAATTAAATTGATGTATAAAAGCAAAATACATTTAGTTATTAAATTTACAGTACCTAGTTTTACAAAGCAAAGTATGCTGGTGGTTCAAAGGAAACCCAAAGCTGATGAACAAGGCCTTAACCCCAGTGGCGGTGCGTCCATTGGGGGCGTTGGGGCGTTGCCCCACTAGCCATGGACGACCGTCATGCTGAACAGGCAGGATTACACATGTAAATAATAAACGGAGTGTGAGCTCACTCGCAAATTTCTCTGCAGCAAGTCGGCAACGCTAGCTCGTGTCAGTTTACCGGGACATGCCCGTCATCGCGGAAGGTGTGTGGGCGGGGCTGTGGGAGTGATTGACAGCGCAGCAGCAGTCTGCAGAAACAGCGCAGCTGCAGTGTGCGCATGTCAATTATGGGGCTAGTGATTTTTAGTACTATCCCGCGCATGTGCACACGGTACAGTTGCTTCCCCTCCCTCCCCTACAGCGAGTCAGGGTGCAAGGGGCAGGCACATACCCTGCTCTTAGCCAATCCTGGCGCAGTGGTGCTGCTAATGCAGCTCCAGGATTGGCTGAGAGCCGCCGTCACCACGCAGCCATCATCCTTCCCTCCTCCGTCTCTGAATTGTGGCCTGGCTGCGAAGGCGCGGTGGCAGAGGGGCCCTGATCCTGGGTAGGTGCTCACAGTTTTAAAGGAGGAGAGGGAGCTGCTTGCAGAATGCTTCCTGTTCAAGAGCAGCCCAGGACCCGACCCAGGAGCAAAGGTGGTGCGGACCGTCCGACCTTGTCATGTAAGTTTTCAATTTCACATTATTTTAATGTCCTCTAGCACCCCCTCACCTCCCCCGTAACCCACGCGTGAATCCCCACATGAACAACTTCCCCCTCCCTCTGCCTATTGCGAGCGCGACTCAGTGTTTGGCCATTTATAATCAGTTCCGACCTTATCCCGTAATTGCACTCAAAGACAACACCCACTGAAACTGTGTAAAGAACATATTTTTAGCAAAGCCAGGAAACAAAGCTGTTTTCGTTTCCTACAGCTTTGTTTCCTGGAAAAATATGGTTGGTGAGAGGCCGCTTTTGCTGTGTTCGTTCGGGTTTGTTTCATGCATCGTGCACATTGGAAGATTTGAACTTCTGGTGTGGTTTGGTCGTCCCGAGAAAAGGAATGCAATTACACCCAGCACCTCCCCATTTTCAATTAACTTTATTTAGAGCATGGGTTATGGGGAGATGCGGTTTCTCGATCTCGGAGGAATTAAAACAAAGAACCGCTGCTGGGAACTGTGATGACTACGACAGATGCCGGACACTAGGACCCTGTGGGTCACAGGGCGGTGACCAGGTCACCGGACTACTTCCTGTGGATGGACAGGAAAGGGCATTGTACACCAGGACGAGGACGAGGGCGGACGTGCCCAGACAGACGGACGATATACCCAAATAAAGAGGTACCTCTGCATATGATCTGTGTCCTGTGTGGTTCCTGTGCGTGGCGCATCGCAGAACACGACATCTGGCGACGAAGGACGACGGACTGCATGCTGTGCCCATCGGAACATCGTGATTTGAACCAGGAGCCCACCCTGGATTGCGTCGTGGTCAAAAAGGAAGAGGGAAGAGTGAAGCGCCATCCAGGAGAAAGCAGCGACGTGGGAGCCCACCCCGACCGCCGCAAACGAAGAAGAAACGAGCCCGGTAAGCGCCAGCCAAAGAGCGCGAGTTTCAAGATATAAAAGAAAAGCCAGCGCGAGCTCTCGCGAGAGTCTCGGCGGCCATATTGGGGCCAGGCGCGAGGGCCAATAGGGACGAAGAACAAGTGCGGCGGCCATTTTGAAGTCAGGCTGCATCGCGATTGGCCGCGAAGTCTCGCGAGAAGACGGCGGCCATCTTAGAATCAGGCTGTACAAGCCAATAGGAACAGAGAACAAGCGCGGCGGCCATCTTAAAGTCAGGCAAAGGGCGAAAAACAGTGGAAAGTGCTGATAGAAGAGAAGAAAAGGCACAAAGAAGGATAAATAACGACGACAAGTGGGCATAAGAGCAACATCAAAAGAAAAGGGGCAAATAAAAGGACAAAAGAAAGAAAAAGAAGGAAAGTAAGAAAATGGCACAAACAAGCACAAGCAAAGGCAAAAGAGGCAAAATAAGAAAATAAGGGTTGAACAAGCAGCAATAGAGCGGAGAACAGGAAAGAACAAGAGAAATGTCAGAAACAAAGCAAAGCGCACAATTCCGCAGACCAGTGCCTTTCACTGTATCGTAACCACAAGTGGGCATCCGATGGGAGAAATGGCTCATAAAATTTGAACGATACATGAAGGCGACTGATGTGGTGGACGGAAAAAAACTGGATCTATTCCTAAACTATGTGGGGGATGAGGTGGATGACCTCCTCATAACACTGCCACAGAGTGAATTAGAGACCTATGAGAAGTTAAAACAATGTCTAACGGCCAAGTTTGACCCCCAAAGAAATGTCGACTTTGAGAGATATTCCTTTCACATGGCATATCAGCAACCAGAAGAGTCAATGGATGATTTCGCAACAAGGCTGAGAAAGCTAGTAGCACATTGCGAATTTGAAAAATACGACAATGAACAGGCACTTCGCCTCAAACTGATAGAAGGCTGCCGAGACACGGAATTTCGCACCAGACTACTAAAAGAACCGATCACCCTAGAAAAGATTTTAGATCTAGCAAGGGCCGAAGCAAGAGCAATAATACAAGCGAAACAGATGGACCGAAAGGGAGAGCAAATACATAGACTGTCAGATGCAGGCAAGAAAGGGAACTGGAAGGGAGGACACAAGGAACAAGCGGCGAAGAAACAAAGTTCCCAATGCTACAGGTGCGGGCTGGCATTCCCTCACAAAGGACCATGCCCAGCATTCGGTCAAACATGCAAGAAATGCAACAGAAGCAACCATTTCGCTACCATGTGCCAAGGTGGGCACTTTAAAAATGAACGTGGCAGGCCCGGAAGGCCAAGAGCAGCATCAACAAGACATGTACGGCACATGGACGCGACGGAGAGGAGCTCGTCTGGAGAGTCAGGAGGAGAAGAGGAAGAGGAAGAAACAACAAGAAAAGTAGAACGCCTATACCTCATGACCACAGATGGAGGGCAGGAAGAGGAACACATCAGGCTAATAGACAGGAAGTCAATAAAGAAGACGGACTGGGTGACCATTGAAGTAGGGCCCCACCAAACTGAATTTGTACTGGACAGCGGAGCCACGTGCAACATCATGTGTGCCACAGAATATGACAAGATGAAGAGGAAGCCACCGCTACAACCATCAAGCGTAAGAGTATTTACGTGGGGTGCACAAAATCCCGTCACGAACATGGGAAAATTCACGGACACCATGACGCACAAGGGCAAGACTGTCACGGAAGAAATACACGTGTTACGAGGAGACATTCCCGCACCGTGTCTACTAAGCAATGTAACAGCAAAAGTAATGGGCCTACTGAAAATGACGTACCACATGTCGGAAAAGGAGAGCATACTACAGGAGTTCCCAAACCTGACGGAAGGACTAGGAAAGCTGAAAGGAAGACAAATAACGCTGCACATAAATGAAGCTGTCAGGCCAGTCGCACAACACCACCGAAGGGTACCAATACATCTACAACCTCAGGTGGAGGAAGAAATAAAAGCCCTATTAGCACAGGACATCATTGAGCCAGCAGAAGGGCCAACGCCATGGGTGTCCCCAATAGTGGCTGTACCAAAAAAGGACACCACACAGATAAGAATCTGTGTGGATATGAGAATACCAAACACAGCCATCGAAAGAGAACGGCATCCAGGACCACATCTGGACGACATGATAAGTTGCCTGACAGGAATGAGAAAATTTTCCAAACTAGACCTGTGCAAGGGATACCATCAATTGGAGCTGGACGAACAGTCCAGATACATAACGACGTTCTCAACGCACCTAGGATTGTTTCGCTACAAAAGGCTGAGCTTTGGAATATCTTCAGCAGCAGAAATATTTCAAGAAACGATCAGGCAGATAATAAGACCGATAAAGAACAGTCTCAACTACAGCGATGACATTCTGGTCTTTGGGAAGTCAGATGGAGAACACGACACGGCACTAAGGGAAGTGTCCTCACGGCTAGTAGAGGTGGGCCTGACAGTAAATGAAAAAAATGTGAACTGGGAAGGGAAGAATTAGTATTCTTCGGACACATATTCTCACGGAAAGGAATGAGGCCAGACCGGAGCAAGATAGACACGCTTGAGAAAACGAGTGAACCAAAAGACGTCGCTGAAGTGCGATCCTTTCTTGGCCTTGCCAGCTACTGCGCGAGGTATATAAAAGACTTTGCGACGGTGAGCACACCATTGAGAGAACTAACAAAACAAGGACACACATTTGAATGGACCACAGAGTGCAAAAAGGCGTTTGAAGAAATAAGAGCGTCAGTAACGGCAGTAGACCACTTGGCATATTTCGACCCGAACTTATGCACTGAACTAACAGTAGACGCCAGCCCGGTAGGTCTGGGCGCAATACTAGCACAACACAAACCTGGAAAAGATTCACCTCGACAGATAGTAGCCTACGGAAGCAAGAGTCTGTCGGATGTCGAGAAAGCATACTCCCAGCCAGAGAAGGAGAGCTTGGCAGTAGTATGGGCATGCGAGCACTACCACATGTTCATATATGGAAAACCGTTCACAATAGTGACGGACCACCAAGCACTAGTGACCATATATGGCAACCCAAATGCGAAAATACCACCAAGAATAGAGAGGTGGGGAATAAGGCTGATGGACTATAATTTCAAAATAGTACACAAACCAGGCAAAGACCAAAACCCGGCTGACTATATGTCGCGGCACCCGCTCCCGCATCAAAAAGGTGGTACCACAATGGCAGAAGAATATCTGAACTTCATTGTGAAACAAAACACTCCAGCGTCAATAACAAGTGAAGAATTGGAGCGAGAGACAAAAAGAGACCCAACAATGAAGGCAGTAGGAACGATAGTGAGGCTACAAAGATGGAGACATATCAATAGCAACACTGTCACAGAAGAAGGGGTCGACAAAGAAGAACTGCTGGCGTTCAAAAAGATTGGCGAAGAGCTGTCTGAGACAGAGAACGGAGTCATGATGAGAGGTCCAAGGATTGTAATACCACATCGGCTGCGGAAGAGGACCGTTAAGATAGCTCATGAGTCACATAGAGGAATGGTAGCGACTAAGAAGATGTTGAGAGAAAGAGTGTGGTTCCCAGGACTAGACAGTATGGTGGAGGACGAAGTGTCACAATGCCACATCTGTCAAGTAACAGGGTCGTCTAGTAAGCCCACACCGTTGAAGATGTCGGAACTGCCATTGGCAGTATGGACGGAACTAGCAGCAGACTTCTATGGGCCACTAGAGACTGGAAAGTACTTGCTGGTAGTGATTGACGAATTTTCAAGATTTCCACTAGTGAGGGAAGTGTCATCGACATCGGCAAGTGCCACCCTACCTGTGTTAGATGACATATTCGCTGCCTGGGGCTCACCACAAACACTGAAAACAGACAATGGGCCTCCATTCTCAGGAGAAGAATTCCGCAGGTTCATGGACTACCTGGGAATCAAACACAGGAAAATAACTCCTCTGTGGCCACAAGCCAACGGAATGGCAGAACGGTTTATGGGGACCATCAAAAGAGCAATTCAGCGAGCAAAGTTAACACAGATCTCAATTGGACAAGCGCTTTGTCAAGTGCTACGAGACTACAGGAACACCCCTCACAGCACCACGGGCAGATGTCCAGCAGAACTGGTGTTAGGAAGAGCAAGCAGGACAAGGCTAACACAAACAGTGGCCAGAACAGACACCAACAGAAGAGAGATTGCCGAAAGAGACAACCAAGAGAAAAAGAAAATGAAAGAATATGCTGACAAAAAGAGAAATGCAGCTGAGCACAAGCTAAAGGAAGGAGATTTAGTAATAGTGAAACAAACACAGCAATGGAAATCTGACAGCCCTTTTTCATAAGATCCTCTAGTAGTGACTGGAGTAAAGGGTCAGTGGTGACTGCGGTCTCAGATCATCGGAAAATAACAAGAAACAGCTCACACTTCAAGGAGTTCAAGATGGAAGAAGGGGAAAGAGCAATAACAACACCGGAAGGGGCAGAAAGAGAGCAAGGAACAAGCGGAGAGATGAAAACACACAAAGAAGAAGGCGGAGAACAAGAACAGAGCGGAGAACAAAGACCAAGAAGAGAGTGCAAAAAGACAAAGAGACTGATAGAAGAAATGTAGAGACCCTCTCTCTCTCTCTCTCTCTCTCTCTCTCTATCTCTCTCTCTCTCTCTCTCTCTCTCTCTTTCATAGTGTGGACAGCAGACCAGGAATTTGTGCATGTAGAAAAGACTTTGTTGCGACAGGGGGGGGAGATGTGATGACTACGACAGATGCCGGACACTAGGACCCTGTGGGTCACAGGGCGGTGACCAGGTCACCGGACTACTTCCTGTGGACGGACAGGAAAGGGCATTGTACACCAGGACGAGGACGAGGGCGGACGTGCCCAGACAGACGGATGATATACCCAAATAAAGAGGTACCTCTGCATATGATCTGTGTCCTGTGTGGTTCCTGTGCGTGGCGCATCGCAGAACACGACAGGAACCTCACAAATATGTGTGCTTGACGTCACCTTTTTGAACCTGCATGACATCAGTATCGTTTTTGAAGGAAAAAAGCAGTTCTTTCAGGTAAATATTTGCTACTGATTGCAGATCATGTTGATGGGGAGGATATGTGCGGGAGGAGCTCTGTTTGCAACTTACATTTAAATTCTGAGATTGACAACGCTCTGAAAATGCACAGTCTGGAGATAGCTGTAATGGATAGAAATGGCAATTAGCCTGCCTTTCTTGAAAGTGACGTATTTCCATACTATTTAATTAAATGTAAGAGTCTTGTATTGGTGTTGGTGCAAACATTGAGATTTGTAGCTGGCATTGAAAAAGAAATATCAGAAATTAGTTTTCTCTGAAAAGTACTAGGCATGAAGTGACATCGATCCTAAAAAGTTAAAAAAAAAACATGTTAATGCTTATTCCATTGGGATGCAGGATATGTGCATAATGCAGATCGATCATATCGATTTTAGGTCTGGTTACAGACAATTTCAGGTGTGCTGCACTAAGATACAAAGAGGGACTTTGGGACAGCCCCTTTCAGCCTCTGGTCGCCCCCTGCCAACCCCCTTTACCTAATGTGTCAATCTTGTCTGAATCAACTTTATATTAGCCTAGAGGATTAATACACTCTTTTCACTTTTTATCAGCAGTATGCAAGCAGCTGTTGAGACAGTTGCATCGTTGGGTGCTGAAAGGGAGCCCCGTGCAGGAAGTTACATGGACAGTTCTTGTTGCCTGTGCTGTCTGGCTAATCTGCTACATGCTACCCTGTGAAACCAACAGGGGCATTATCTGATGTATTGATGTCTTTTTATGATCTGGTGCTTCTTTATTTGAGCATAGTGACTGTCACCTGCAGCATAAATTCATTTGGCCGGGAAATGTTTAAATTTTCAAGTAAAGCCCTGTGTTCTCTGACTTAGTTAATAAAGTTACATATAGGCAGCACACTGGACTCGGGCCACTCTGCAATAAGTGGCAATGATGCCGTGTACAGGTACCCCGCCCCTCAACTGGGCTTGTACACTTCTTCAGAGTGCTGGAGGTTGTGTTGGGGGGGCACTGTTGTGCTGCTACTCACTACCGGTCTCTGGGTCTTCATTGGTTCGTGCTGTGGCTGGGAGGGTGTGGCATTTTTACTGGTGATCCACAAAATGGCTGCCAAGGTGGGGGTGTTGTGATGAAAGGTGCCGCAGGACTAACAGCTGCCACAGGAGGATCCTAAACATCACAAGGGGAGCTGCCGCTCCTGCGATGTTGTGTAGGAACTGCTGTCAGGCTTTCCAGGGGTTCCCGCTCTCAGACCATCTCCTGGTGGGTGGGTGATGGTTGGTCACCATAGCAGAGAGTGGAGTAGGCTCATGCTGAGAAGCACAGGAGGTTAGGGTGCAAGGAGTAGCCCTAGGTGGTAGCCTGCTAATCAAGTTACCCAATAATGTGGGTTCCCTGGAGGGCGGGTGAGTCTGACAGACCGGGGCTGAGCATCTAACTACTTCTTCTCCTGGTGGGGTCATTTATGTATCCACTCAATTTACAATAAACCCTCTCCTAATCTACTGTCGTTGTCTGCATATTTCTACATGCCAATTTACATCAACCACGCTAGTTCCTGATAGCAACGCTGTCCTTGAATGACAAGTCTCAGATTACCGACCGCACTCTACCGCTGTTCAGAGTAGTGTTCTCGCACTCTGAGACTTGCTGTAGCACAATAATGGAAAAACAGTCACAATCCCCAGAGACTGGCAGTCAGTCACACACTACCGGCTGGCGGCTGCCCTCTCAAACTCCTGGGAGCCCTCTCACGCCCCTCACAGATTACCACGCGACACTCTCAACAGCACTCTAACCAGTCCTCACAAAGTAGCAGCACAACATCAAGGCCCTCTTGAATGAATTGTGAATTTGTGCATTTATTGTGGATGGGTCAGTGAGTGAATGCAAGAATGAGTCCGGAGGATGAATAGATGCATTCATGCGTATGAGTGATTGAGTGTATGGATAATTAGTGATTAAGTACATGGATGGACGGATGAATGTCTTGATGGGTGGAAGCTGCAATGAAAGCCAAATCTAACGATTTTGCCAATGCTTCTTTTTCATTGGTTTCCCATTTAGGAACGCAGACACTTCCATTAATCAAGGTGAAAACACTACCAGTTAAGCTGTTTGCACGACCAGGTCTCATTGTACGTGCCAAACACTGGCATCCTTGGGTGCTTTCACTTAGTGATTCACTAACCACTTCCTCAGCACTTCTCGGCCCAGGGAGGTCTGTGCTCGATGTATGTTCTAATCTCAACCACTGCTGACTTCTAGCCGTGTGACGTGTCGTCACCCTTTGCCACGATGTGATGCCACTACTGCCTTGCAATCCTGTGGGTTAAGGGCTAGAGCGGCCGACTTGGCAGCTGGCGAACCATCTTCGAGTCTGTCAACAGGCTCAAACAATTTTTGTGATTCTGGGCAAATCACTTAACCTCCCCCTTCCTAAAAAAAATATGAACCTGACCGTCTGTAATGCAACTGGTGCTCATGTAAAGCTCTCTGAGTCTGATACCTGCTGGTCGAGTTCGCTCTGTGTAAAACGGCAAAAAAAGGGCATCCTAACTTCTGTAACAATTATTTTATGCTCTATGAGTAGGTGAGTCGTGAGTGGAGTGCCATATACAACCAACCCACCAATATCAGATCTCTAGCTGTTACCAGTGGCTGCCCTCCATTTATTGTGTTGATTCAATTACTCCTGGTATGTTAAGTGTACATTATTTATGCAATAGTTTCTAATCTTTGGTATATTTCCTATGATGGGAGTATTCACTGAAAGCTGGTACATTAGTATGTACAGTAATGCAGGGTTTTAGATTCCTCTCTAACATTATGCTTAGGATTCTCGCTGTTCTGTGGTCATTCTTGGCAGTCCAAAGTCTAGTCTGGCCCATTCCTTCATTGGGTTCAGTGGATCGAATTCTCATTCATTTTGCTGTGTGGGTGACATGGGTTCTTGTTGCTGGCACAAGCTAATTAAATGTCCGATTTTCTCAGTTGTGGACTTAAGGCTGAGAATGTATTGCTATTACGTTAGTTTCTTGTGAGAAGTCTGCGATGATAAACATCTCGTGAATGTTCTAATAAAGGGGACTCTTCATTTATTAGCATCATAGTTAGAGTATTTATTTGGCCTGTTGGTGTCTCAGAAGGCTTTGCCGTATCTCTCCTCTTATCTCGGTGGAGGGGATTGGGGAGGATAGGTAGGGAGGCTATCTCATGCGGAGTGATAACAGGCTGAAATCGCCTCGAGGTGCCCCACTGCACTGCCCAGGAATGGGTGTTTCAAGCCATGACGCAGTTTCGAATCAGAAAAACACAGTAGTACTAGCCAGCAGCAGTAAACATTTTTTAGCTTTTATCATTTACAATGCTTTCTGTGTCATTTAAGGTGCGCAGAAAGCAACTGTTTTCTACACTACAAAATTTTGATTATTAAAATGTGTTATGACCAAGACTTCTTAAGGTCTAGTAAACAGTTACTTTTTGGTCCGTGGAATTTGAATGCGCATCAACTGTATCGTGTAAACACATTTGGATTAGCAATATTTAAATTTGCCTGCAGTGTAAATTGTTATAGTTATTTTTATATGTCAGTAGTAATTGTGTGGTCCATTGTTAGGGCAAGGCCACATCCTATAAACAATGTTTTGGTCCACCGTCAAAAGCATTTGAATTTTCCAGCACTATTACCTGTGGCTTGTAAATAGATTTGGGCAGCCGCTATTTGAATTTGTCAGCCATAACAGCGGGTAGCAGCCAGTATTTTCATTGGCATAGCCTACAGGTCGCGCCTTTGGGACCTTATAAATGTTTAAAATGACCCTGAACCCTAAAAATACCCCTTTACCCATAAACCCAAAAATGACCCTGAACCCTAAAAATACCCCTTTAAAAAAAACCTAACATATAACATTTTAAATATAATTATATACTTACCTATACTTACGTTGTAATGGTATGCGTTGTAAAAGTACCTGCGTTGTAAAAACATGCGTTGTAAATAAATGCGTTGTAATAGTATTTGCGTTGTAAAAGTTCCGTTGTAATGGTAGTGCGTTGTAAAAAATGCGTTGTAATGTGTGTTTACCAATGTTGGATATATGACGTTAAAACGCATATTTTTACAACGCATACCGTTACAACGGGACTTTTACAACGCAAATACTATTACAACGCATGTATTTACAACGCATTTTTTTACAACGCAGGTACCTTTACAACGCATACCATTACAACGTAAGTATTGGTAAGTATATATAATTTTTTTAATTGTATATTATTTAAAATTATTTTTATTTAATGTAATTGTATTTAATTTAATTTAATTTAATTTAATTTTATTTAATTAATTTAATTTATATTTATTTTTATTTTATTTTTTTCTTGTACCCCTTTATCTAAAATTCCCAAAACTGACCCTGAACCCTAAAAATACCCCTTTACCCAAAAACCCAAAACTGACCATGAACCCTAAAAATACCCTTTTACCCAAAAACCCAAAACTGACCCTGAACCCAAAAAATACCCCTTTACCCAAAAACTGAAAACTGACCCTAAACCCTAAAAATACCCCTTTACCCAAAAACTGAAAACTGACCCTGAACCCTAAAAATACCCCTTTACCCAAAAACTGAAAACTGACCCTAAACCCTAAAAATACCCCTTTACCCAAAAACTGAAAACTGACCCTGAACCCTAAAAATACCCCTTTACCCAAAAACTGAAAACTGACCCTAAACCCTAAAAATACCCCTTTACCCAAAAACTGAAAACTGACCCTATACCCTAAAAATACCCCTTTACCCAAAAACTGAAAACTGACCCTGAACCCTAAAAATACCCCTTTACCCAAAAACTGAAAACTGACCCTAAACCCAAAAAATACCCCTTTACCCAAAAACTGAAAACTGACCCTGAACCCTAAAAATACCCCTTTACCCAAAAACTGAAAACTGACCCTAAACCCTAAAAATACCCCTTTACCCAAAAACCCAAAACTGACCCTGAACCCTAAAAATACCCCTTTACCCAAAAACCCAAAACTGACCCTGAACCCTAAAAATACCCTTTTACCCAAAAACCCAAAACTGACCCTGAACCCTAAAAATACCCCTTTACCCAAAAACCCAAAACTGACCCTAAACCCTAAAAATACCCCTTTACCCATAAACCCAAAAATGACCCTGAACCCTAAAAATACCCCTTTACCCATAAACCCAAAAATGACCCTGAACCCTAAAAATACCCCTTTAAAAAAAACTAACATATAACATTTTAAATATAATTATATACTTACCTATACTTACGTTGTAAATAATGGTATGCGTTGTAAAAGTACCTGCGTTGTAAAAACATGCGTTGTAAATAAATGCGTTGTAATAGTATTTGCGTTGTAAAAGTTCCGTTGTAATGGTAGTGCGTTGTAAAAAATGCGTTGTAATGTGTGTTTACCAATGTTTAGCCATGCAACACTTGTTGTTGCACCAAGGATATTGTTAATGTTTTTCCTAGAGAGAGATCAGAGTTTTGTCTAATGGAAGTTTTGACTCATGGAAAGGTAGCAGAGAAGGTTAATGTGCCTGCTGCGCTTAAAGACAGACGTGCTGAATTTAGATACAAAAAGTAAATATGTTGAACTTGAATGGTGATAGTTTGTGACCTGTTTAGTTGGTTCTTTTATTGTTTGCAGTCTAAATCAAAAAAGTTGTTTGTTTTGTTGTTTGCACAATCTGTGAGGTTCTCAGCATTGTATCTTGAAGTCTGTTATGAAGCTCTGTGGTTATACTGAATAAGCAGCTACCTATGTTATATGACATCTCTTTAATAATGTAATACCTGCACTTTCACAACTGCTTTATTAACCTTCCTGCTTTCTCAAATTTGCTTGAAAATGCACCATTTTTCCACTATTTTTTCAAAAATTTCTCGGGGGGAAATCCCCCCGAACCCTCCTTAGGGGGGTCGGGCTCGCTCGCTACGCTCGCTCGCTACGGTGCAATATGGTTATCACTTTACGCCTCACCACTTTAAAATCTCACCAGCCGCCACTGCTTAACCCATTCTCTTTACCAGTCAAGATGCACGAGGCATCTCTCGTTTGCAAAAAGCGAGGGAAATGGGAAAACGAAAATGCTCAAACAAATAAGTCCTCCTATCTGCGTAAACAGTGGCGTGGGGAGTACCAACAATAAATTGATGACGCTGAAGGCAAAGGCGTAAACGCTGGAATATCAAAACAAGAAGGAATTTATGACCAACAGCCTTCACACTGCAGCACTGAGTTAAACCCTGCCTGCCTACAACCTAAGGAGCCGTTTGTCAGGAGCTCAAAACCAGGAAATATCAATACAGCCACTCATCCTTCCGAGGTCGATAAATTATCATCCACAAATAGGGTAAATGTAACATCGATTGTTTATAGCGCTAAAAGACACATTTTTGGGGGCGAAAATACCATTTAGTTCAAGTTGCAACGAGTAGAAATTGTGATTTCTTCAACAGCTGGGAAACATAACTACACAGGCGAGATCTCGATGGACTGTCCCAATGTATTTCTTTTATTTCTTTTCTATTCATTGTGCCAGCACACTCCTTTTCAAACTGGCACCGGGCTTAAGTAGCTAGAAAAGCGTGGCAGGTGCACAAATGCTCAATTACCAACAGGCACACGGGTCGATGTTGCACAGTGAGCATGCTGCACCATATCGTTATGTATTCTCAGTCGTCCAATAGATTTGGACAAGCGATTATTTCGTGAAATCTAGACGTCACTTTTCTTATACTCTTAATAGAACAAGGTAACAACCAGCCCTGCACTGCTCCGGGCAGGACTTCAGAGGACTCACCTGACGGCGGCGCCGCTCGCTGTCACCGGGGTCCCGCTGCTGGGGGGCTGCTGTGTGCGGGCCCCGCTGCTCAGCTCCCATCGCAGCTCTGCCCGCAGCTGGAGGTAGCCCCCGAGGGTGATGAGGTGCAGCGCCAGAGATAGCGCCAGGAAGCCCAGCAGCAGCCGTCCTTCGCCGGCTGGGAGCCTCGGGGGCGGGTCGGGGGGTCATGGCACCAGGAAGCAGGGGGGCTCTCCGGGATCTGCTTCAACCAGCAGCTACTGCCCCATGTCGCAGAGCCGTCGAGACACTGCTGGGAGAGCCTGGGAGCCGGGACGCCAGGGGGTGGGAGAGATAGGGAGAGGGGAGGAGACCGCAGGGAGGAGCTAAGGGAGGGACGTGAAGTTAAGAGGGTGGGGCACTGCTGGAGCCGAGGACGGGGCAGCGGCGACTTCCTGCAGAGGAAAGTTAGCAGCTAGGACGGGAAACGACACCGAAGAGATAGAGGAGCACCGCGGCCCACGAGACAGAGAGCGGAGCATGGAGAGGCAGGTAGGGAAAGGACCTGGATAGAGCCTTAGGCAGAGGGAGGACAGTAAACTACAGAAGGGGAGGCGAGAGACGCCGAGGGAAGGATGCAGGCGAGAGAGACGCTGAGGGAAGGGGACACGAGAGAGGCGGAGGGAAGGGGACACGAGAGAAGCGGAGACAAATAAACGGGAAAGACACTAACGCGGCATGGATGCGAGGCACTGCAGCCAGTTTCACTTTCATTCATTGAAGAGCGCGCACCAGGCAGGGGATGTGCACGGCGCCGGCTGGGCGTGCGCGTGCACGCAGTGTAATCCAGCCGAAGAGAAGCTTGTGGCAGTTTCTTGTCCTTCATTCCCCCGAGTCAGCTAGCTATAAGTCTCCACCTGGACGCATCCTTTGGATGCGAATTCCAGGCTCGACCTAAAAATGGAAATCGTCTGCATAGCTTGCAGTTATCATGGGAATGTGGTCTGGATCTAGGGTTGTATGTGATTTCATAGAAAAATGATATCATGGAATACCATTACAGAGAAACCATTTCCTCTAAACTGTCTAATGGAAATTTTCCGAATGAATGGCATTTACTATGTTGTAGTAACCAATTCATGGAATGTCTTATTGATCGAAGTTGACTTTTGCAACTCTATTTTTTAAAGTGCAAATACAATGGTTTCAGATCTTACCTCCAGGAAGAGTTATGTCTGAGATGTTTATTTCAGTGCTTTACCTTAGGGGACATTAATTCAGATTTTTATAATTTACATTGTCAAACAGTTACTTCAGATGCTTTTAATGTACTGACCCCTCACCAGCCCTGACCCCTCACAATCCCCCACCAGCCCTAAACCACATCCATCCCTGAACCCCAAAAGCCCTTTCTAAATCGAAACTTCACAAATTCCAGAAACCTAAAAAACCCTCACTACACATAAACCACACCAATCCCTGACCCTAAACTCCGCCCATCCCTGAACCCTAAAACCCCTTCCTACTCATAAACTCTGCCCATTCTTGAACCCTAAAAAGCCTTTCCACACAAACCCCACTTATCGCTGAACCCTTAAAGCCCCTCATCACAACTGAACTCAACCCAAACCTGAACCCCTAAAAGTCCCTCCCACTTCTACACTACACCCAATACTGAACCCTATAAACTCTTTACCACCCCTAACCTCTACCCATCATTGAACCTTAAAAACCCTCACGGTCCTAGACTCCGCCCATCCATGAACCCTAAAGCTGCTCAGCACCCCTACACTCCACACATCCCTGAACACTAAAAACCACCTCACACCCCTAAACTCCACTTACCCGTGAACCCTAAAAAACCTCTCAACAGCCCTAATCTCCACCCATTCCTGAACCCCAAAATTCCCACCTGATCTCCACCATTTCTGACCTCTAAAACCCCTAATCACCCCTAAACATTAATCATACCTGACCCCACAGAACACTCACTAGTCCTAAACTCACCCCAGTAGAATGACATTTTAGATATTTCCTTAAAAGTCTATGCATATTTTGTTAAAAAAAATTCTTTAATTTTTGTTTTATTTGTATTTTCTTTAAATTGTCTTTCCTTAAAATTGTTTTTCCATGATTTGGTTTCCTCAATATGCTTTAATTTTCATATATTTAACCACAGACAGCCAGAGTTATGATACAAAGATGTTCGATGATTCAGCAAATGTAAATTAAGGAGCCGTCTTGCTTTGTAGATTTCCTTTGGTTTGTGAATCAGGTGGGGTGAGGCTCGGAGTTATATAGCGTTAGCATTGACTGGATTGGAAAGAGTTATACAAATTATTGGCTTGTGCTTTTTCGGGAAACCAAGTAAGGGATAGGTTGATGAAGGGACCGTATCATGTGAAAAGATCCTCTGGTGGCATATTAACTTGTGCCACAAGGGGATGTGGTGCAACGGCCAGAGCTGGCGACTTTGGAGCTAGGGAACCAGGTTTGAGCCTCGGTATCGGCTCAACATTCTGTGATTGTGGGCAAATCACTTAATCTCCCTGTGCCTACCAAAAATTAATGTACCCTTGTGCAACTTAACTGGTGCTCATGTAAAGCCCTCCAATACCTTCGGGTCAAGTTCGCGCTATATTTTTAAAAAAAAGGGATAGATAGGAGTCCATGATCACGCCAGATTCCTTATTTGGCAGGCCACATGCTAAGGGTGGAGAGCATTCTTCCACTACTTTTGGAAGAGGGTTCTGGGGAAGGCAAGCAATTGTGTACCCTGATTGTGGATCACTCTGAAGTGGGAGCTGTCCTGCATACACTATTGGACTGGCAGATTCAGGTCATTGTATGGAGAAGGTGCCATTCTAATGGTTTATGGGATGCATTTTTGTGTTTTGACTTCAGTTAAACAAAATACCAACAGAAAGCAAATGTATCACTCTTTCCTGGTGGATAGACTGGTTCAGTCGTAAAAATGTGTATGTGCAATTATGAGTACCCATTTTAACCGGGTGTTTTTTATAGTGACCTCGGATGAAATGTTGAGTTGACTATGTCAAGATCTGACTTTTTTTACCAGCAGGTCACTTGTGTGTCTCAGTATGTATGCTCTTTCCACAAATCAGTTCTCAAAAACATGTTTCATTGGGTTCCGTGCTAAGATCGATTCTAATGCAACAGAACAAGTTAAATATGACAGAGCACTCCCAAAATATACATGGATAAAGAACAAAATACCAGACCCAGCACCTCCTGGCACAGGTTCAGTGACAGAGCATACAAGCTAGAACGGCTCAGCCACAAACCCTGCACCACAACTACTGTTAATATTTGGTAGCCGTTGTTCAGTGTGACCACACATCCAAACAATAACAAGTGTCAGGGCCCTGCATCATTTCACAACTATTTGTAGTCAACAGAACACTTTGGTGCTTCCACAGTATTGTACACCCTGCTGTCACTGGGATGTAGAATTGATTGCAATCCAAATAGGTTTCAATCGTCACAATACATAAAATTGTCAAATAAAATATGTAATAATACTGGAGCACACATCAAACGTTCCATCAATTGATCTGTCAGAAATAATGATTTATGTATTCGTCATGATTTGATTGTCTGTTCCTCAAGTGTTCAGACACATCTTGATTGTAAGATTAAATCCACATCATATCGCCGACCCTTGATTCATCTGATGTAGGCTTTTTCAAGGTTGCATTAATTACAAATAAATAAAAATAAAAAAATAAAAACTTTAGGCATACTAAAGTTATTAGGATGACACTGGCCAAGACCCCAGAAAGAACAGCACTCTCACACCTGCAATGGGTTATGGATATGGACTGAAGAACCGAACCCCTGTTCCTACGTATCCCTTAGAAAGGGCCCATTACTTACCTCACTCAGACACAGCTGGCAATGCAGCTACAAAGCTGAAAAAATGCTAAATTTCCAAACCACACTATGCTCACTCGAGCCTGGGTTGATCAGCAAACTCTAACAACCTAACCCTTGAGGGGGAACTCGGCTTCTCATATTGAGAACAGAAATAAATATGTATGTGTGTGTGTGTGCGTACGCATGCAAGTGTGCGTGTGTGTGTGTGTGTGCGTGCGTGCATTTATTGTGCACAAAGAAATGTTTGTGCATCTGCTTGGTGTGTTGCGTCCTCTATTTTCTTATTGGATTGGAATTTACAATCATTCTGAAGATTGCTGCCGCCGCCACTGGAACCGGCAAGCAGGTCGTACGGCATTGTGGTATATATATATCAAGTCCTCCTGAAGGCCGAAACACGTCATGGCGGACACGAAGGGCATTTAAAAAATAAATTAAACCTCGCACCTAACACTGGGTCTGTTTTCGTCTGTTCCAAGCTACTGGATTGCTGTGGCGCAGTCTAAGGCATATATATATAACAGAATCGAGAAAGAGCAATCAATCTGCCAATCCCTTCTGTGTCCGGAAATATATATATATATATATTCTATCCAACAAGGTCGCCCCATAGGAGGTGTCACTACCTGAAGGGGTTACGCACACAGCCTTCGAGGTGGCGGTAGCAGCTTGCCATCACACTCCCCAATTGCATCTGCCAAACGCGTTTTAAGCTATTCTGCTCTTGATCACTGGCTGCAATATAACACACAACAGCGGTACTTCGTGGAATCATTCTTTTATTGAGTGAAAGTCCCGCCCCTCATGGGCGTCGGCCCGCATGGCATTATGGATATGATAGTCCATGTTGTTTAATGGCCAGGACTGGATTCCATATTCACCCCAGTGGGTTCCGCGTGTATAGTGCACAATGTCCCACAAATGTGGTGAAATTAAAACTCCAATTAATCCCCCAGTGGGTCATGAAGGATGAAAAGAAAGCTGTCCCGCAGCCGATTCTGAACCGGAGGCCAGGCCCCGTCCACTCCACAGTGCTTGCGTTTGCTTGCACCTCGGATCCGCCTGTCAGTGGCGGGACACCTCCACGACTGGACCAGCCGTACAAAATTCTTTCCAACAAGGTTGCCCCATAGGAGGTGTCACTACCTGATATATATATAATCCCTCATGATGCCGATTCCTTCGCCTGCTTGTGATGGCGGCCCTGGCGGGGTGGCAACCCATAAATCACATACCAGTCTTTCCTCGTTACTTGAAAGAGACAACCAGGCCACAAATTCCATAAAGCATGAAACTTTAATTTAAGGCACAAAGCAATTTCCCTGATGCATTCTGAAGCACAGCTTCTTGGTCCCGTGACCATATATACACTCACACATACATACATACACCCATACCCACAGACAGAGACATACACACACAAGCTTTCAGCCAGCGCACTTAATCGCTTGGTCTGTTCTGGTGTCATTCACATTCTGTTTCAACCCATTACAGTATACAACACGAGGCAACGTGCCAGCCCACTTCAGCAAATTCTCTCTCTTCATTGTGAGTGATGACATTTTGCTTGCGCACAAGTGCACATTCGACTAAAAAATTGTTAATTTCACTGCAACAGATAGGTCATTTCAGACGGTAGCACTTTTACCTTTTATTGCTTTTGTACAAGTTTTGAGTCGTATCTCATATGTTTGAAACAAAACAAAATACAGGCTTGCAGCGGCCAGGCCAGTTGGCTTTGCTAATGATTGTTTTTCTACTCCACCTCATCTCCCATCCCCCTCTCCTTTCATCTCTTCTGCTCTCACACACTTTGCTCTTCACTCGCTTCCTATCTGTTTCAATGTCTCTCTTTCTCCATCCTCGCCCACGTCTCTCTGTTCCTCATTCCTAGCCTCTTCCCTCCACCATCACCCTTTTTTTAGGTCTCGCCTGAGCCAGCGCATGTGCTGCCTGGCAAGACTTTCAGTAAGTGGGCTTTTTGTGTGGCCTAAAGAGTGTGGTTATCGCACGGTTACGCGCACAGGCACCATCTGGCTTTCCTCTCTCATCATGGCTGTGTGATTCCTACCTCCAACCCATTGTCTCTGCTTTCACTTCCCCCTTGGTCACTGATGTGCTGCTGTATGAGGTATTTCTATCACGCACCACTTGCGGACTTGTCTAAACCCGCTCTCTGTTCTGTTCGGCCGCCTCTTGTATCCCCCTCCTGCCCTCCTATTGGATCCCGTCCCACCTACCAGCCTCTTGTACCCCCCCCGGCCTCTTTTTAAACCCCTGCTCCTCTCGCTTCTGCTCCTGTCTGTCCTGTTCTATTTTTGTGCGTTAAACAGCCATCACCTTAGGGCCCCCCACCCTTCGATGAACAGGGCACCAACAGTGTCTCCCTTACCTCCGTCTCATCACGGCCATCTGTGTTCTCCCCTCCCCACATGCAAAGCGCCAAAAGAAGCAGTTCCTTTTAATCCTACTAATGACTCCAAACTACTCCAAACCAGTTAACAGTAATCCGAATTTAGATACATGATACGCCACAACTACAACGGTTTCACTGCACAAGTGCACAACTAGAATTTTTCAAATTGAACGGCAACTAAAGCAGGTACACCATTGGTCGTCCTGCTTGATATCATAGGATTCATGCGTACAAACAACACGCCGAGGCTTAAGCGCACCACGCATGTGTAGTGTGTTGGCTATTTGCCCAATTTAAGAAGATAACTAGCCATTTTAAGGTCAGGCAGCTAACGTTACGGCAGGTAGTACTGTGTTCTTCGTTTTGACTCGCTCTAAACTTTTTTTCTTAGTTTTATATAGCGCTCTGCTACATAATTTGTTTCACCCCCTGTCGTATAATTCCAATAGCATGCTTATATACAGTCTTTCTGGCAGTTTCAGCAGTGAGGCGCAGGACTGGATGGGGAAGGAATCAGTGCTGTTACCTTAACCAATGATACCGGGGTGGCTGCCTGGACCAAATTTAACTTTCACGACTATGCTTGGTCCATATATTGGTGAGCTGAGGCACATGTGCGAATGTTATAAATGAAGCAACTACTGTGAATGAAGCTTGCACATTTTTGCTCACCCTGTTTGTGTGATAGTAGCTTGCACAGCCGCTGCCTGTGTTGATTGTCCAAGGGATGCTTTGTTTGCTGTTCCTGTTCTGGAGAGTAGAGCTTGCAATGGCACACAATGTGATTTACATGCCATGTATCAGATACACATACACAAATACTGCATGTTTTAGCTGTGAGTGTTAAATATGGGCAAATGCTTCCAGTGCATTAATTGTTTTGAGTCGAAATGAAACTTTTACTGCTGCTGTCTTTTACCCTAAAGGCCCTAGGGATGAAAGCTTGCGCTGCTGTTGAATGCACTGCACCCGGAGGGAAAGCCTGCACTGGTGATGCCCACCATGTCACTCTTCTGTGTCTATGGAAAGTTTGCAGTGTTAGCTGGGTATTTTTCGCAATTTTATATAGAGCAAACTCGACCGCTTTACATGAGCACCAGTGCATCAAAGACGTACACCTTCATTTTTAGGAATGGGGAGATTAAGTGATTTGCCCAGAATCACAGGATGCTTGAGGCTCCTGCCAGACTCAAACCCGGTTCCCCACCTCCAAAGTCGGCCGCTCTAGCCATTAAGCCACATGGATATTTTGTGTGTGCAAGGACCTTTTGTGGCTAGGGCATCTGCTGCACCCTTTAGGTACATGAAGGAAGCTTGAATGCCTGTTTGCATGTGAAGGAAATTTGCAATGTTGTTTGCTTCATACCTGTCCTGTGCCCAAAGAAGCTTATGTTATGTGCCCCAAAGATTAAAGACTCTTGCAATGCTTCTGCCTGTGATGTACCTGATGTGTGAATGTGAGACACTTTTGATGCTGTTGTTTAAGATGGACCTGTTCCATGTGCGAGGGAAGCTTGTACTGTTGATATATGTGTGGTTCTGGTGTTCTGTGCAGGAAAGTTGGAATATGACTGCCTGCACTATACTTGTTATGTCTATGACGGAAGCCTGTACTGCCCATGTGCTTGTTTCGCTTGTCCTCTGTGCGAGGGAAGCTTTCACTGTTGCTGTATGTGCTAGGTGTGTCAAAAACAGAGTACATTGCTGCCCATTGTACCTGTTTGTGAGTGAGGAATGCCTCAGCTGTACTAGTGTGTGTGTGTAAATGAAGCTTGCAGTGCGGCTGCCTTTAATGTGCCCGCTCGGCGCCAGGGAAAGTTGCATGACTCTAATTTTTATTGTACACGTTCTTTCCAGCTGACATATTAACTGTATGTGCTACTTTGTCATAAGTGGAAACTGTCAATACATTAAACTCTGATCTCTCCCCAGCAATAACATTAATCACTAGAGTTATCTTGACATTTTTATTGCTGCCTGAAAACTGCTGGACGGACAAGAAACTCTGCAACATGTGCTTTTTAAACCAGTATTATTTCTAAACATAGGGGAGTGCCAGGGGTACCTACACTGGTCGCACCTCCCTAAAGCCGGCACTGACACAGAGTGTACAACTCCACATTCAAATACTGTCCTTCCTAAATCAGACCACTTGCACATGGATACTGCTTATAAAAGGTACACAGTATGCAGCAATTGTGTAGCTCTTCAATCCCTGGTGGCACAGCACATGGGATAATGTGCTGCATGGCTAAACACTTATAAGGTCACAAAAACGAGACCTATTGGCTATGCCAATGCTTGTTTTGTTTCCACCCTACCGCCCCTCTCAGTTCTCGTCCTATCGCAACCCCCATCTCTTTCCGTCACCTTATCTCTGATGATCCCCCCCTTTATTTCTCCACCGCTCTCCCCTTCAGTCTATATGTCTCCCCTGCCCCCTCCCTCCCTCCGGCCGGCCTCACTCTAATTACAGGCTGCTCTCGGCCGGTCTCTCCAGCCCGAGCCGTCTCTGAGGCAGGGAGGGCGTGAGTTGGTTAACTCTGACATCTGTTTGCAGTGAGCCCTGCGACGGCCGCGACAGCTGAGAAATTATTTAACGAGAGCAGAATGAGGACATGAATAAATATTAATATTAAATAACTACTTTCTCCGAGATGGGCAAAGTGTTTTTGTTCCTTTCTGACGCGCCGGTGAGGGGCCACGTCAAAGATGACACAGCCGGGCCCGCCCCTCCTGCGGCCAGAGGTGGGGTGGGGGGGGGGGGGGGGAGTGTGCTGGGGGAGAGGAGGAGAGATGACGGAGCGGGGAGCATGAAATGAAGGCCGGAGCGAGAAGAGATGGTGGGAGTGAGGAGGAGGGTGGAGGGAGAGAGAATGAGCAAGCGAGAGTAAAAGAGAGGGAGACTAGAGAGATGGTGAGATGAGGAGAAACGAGATGAGAGAGAATTGAGTGAGGGGTAGCAGTGGGGGAGCAGAAAGTGTTAATGTGAGGTGAGGTGAGGGCAGATAGAGTGGAGAGGTGAGGAATGGCGAGGTCACAGATAAAGAGAGAAGAAGGGAGAAAGGAGGAGAGGTAGATAGAAAGAAAGGGAAACTTAACATGATACCTATATCTGTTTTTATATCACTTGTTCTTTTTTTTTTAAATCTCATTATGCCATATGGTACCACGATGAACTAATTACTTTTTAATGGCTCTTCAGGGTTCTGCAGTGGTAAGGTTTTAATTGATCAAACAATACATTTATTACTACATAATATCCTTTACACGGGGTAATCACTGTGAAATACAAATATACTTAATGCGTATTTCTGAGTCTACTTTTTGGTAAACACGTTGCCTAAGCCCAGGGACCCTTCTCCTAGCTTACATCACAAATGTATCTCTTGCTGAGCATAGTTTTCCAAAACAGCAATGTATTTCCAGTGAAAAAAAAAGCACTGATGTCACTCTCAGTAATACACTCTTTGATACACAGATGACAGCATCAGTATACACACTGTGTATCACATTAATATATCAGTTTTACAAAATAAACATATTAAAATACCTTATTAGATAATGCATAGAAATAGTCTTAAATCATAACAGTCTGTAAAGGATTAAAAACAATGTTTAAATGATAGCCTGGAGGCCTGTAAATGCATTGGCAGGTTTCGGTTATCAACAGCCGTTTTATGACAGACCTTCTTCAGGACACTGGCATTCAGCCTGTATGGTAATCACATAACTAGAGCTTTAAACTACTTTCAGGAAAATAAGTCATGGAAAGCACATGAATATTCACACTTATTGATGTTAAATTCCTATGGAAGATTTTGCAGGAAGCACAGCGATGTTTAAAATAGTAAGATAGATTAGGGTTATGTCATCTCACCTTAGATATACAGAATGACTAATTTAGTATAAATGCTAGCGAGGGATATTGTATATGATTCAGTTTATTGGCCCTGATCACTGGATGATGGAACTTCTGATCTGTAGTTGCCAGCATTCCAATATTTCTAAAAATAATCACAGATAAATATCAAAACCAAGGAAATCTCACACACTACCACAAATGATCTATTTCTTTGCATTTAGCTCAAATTGGCTGGATACTGCAAAAAGAACACTTGATGGACAGAATGCTGAACAATGTCAAACATTCACTCCCAGTACAGTGATCCAGACCTAAATCCATCGTTTTTTTGCTCCCCATGTCATTCCAGTTTGGACCCAGCCAAATGCAAATCAGTCTTGACCCTGCTCACGTTGGGTAGAGTACGAACTGCCAGGCCAGGTCTTCCTTGGACCAGAAGCAAGTAACCTAGGACAGTTTCAGGGTATCACCCCTCATTAACCAGGATAGCTTGAATCCAGTGACATGGCGAGCACAGGATCAAGTCTGGGCATCTCTGTCCCACTTGTGGTGACAAATGCAAGAAGCATTTGCAATGCAATAGGTCTCGCATTAGAAAAGTTTGAGTTATTGATATTGTAAATGACAATTTTTGTATTTATGTATTGGTTTTGAAAATAGCTAAATTAATAGCATTGTCATTTACAATGCCAATAGTTATAACTTTTGCAAAGGTGACACCTATAGCATTTGTAATGCAATATGTGTTGTATTTACGTGACTTAGATGTATTGATATTAAAAATAACAATGTCTTTGAATTTTAATAAATAATACTTAAATAAAAGTTATTGTAATTTATAATGGCAATAGCTTAAACTTTTGTAAATAACTTTTGTGGAGATTATGTTCAGTGTATTTTATTGTGACGAAAATCCAAGAACAGAAGTGAAATATCAACATCTTTTTGTGACATTTGTAATAAAGCTTGAAACATTGATAGAACATATTTGTTGTTGAATGGTTGCACAGATTGATGCTGTGGTGGCACTGAGTGATGTGGTGGCGACGAGTGATGCTCTGGCGTTCAGTGATGCTGTGGTAGCGCATAGTGATGTTGTGGTGCCCCTGAGTGATGCTGTGGTGGTGCTGATTGATGCTGTGATGATGCGATAGATAGATAGAGTGAGTGTGATAGATAGATAGAGGGAGGGCGATAGATAGATAGAGCGAGGGCGATAGACAGATAGACGGAGGGAGATAGATAGATAAATAGATAGATAGAGTGAGGGCGATAGACAGATAGAGTGAGAGCGATCTATAGATAGATAGATATAGTGATGGCGATAGAGTGAGGGCGATAGATAGATAGACTGATAAAGTGAGGGCGATAGATAGAGTGAGGGCGATAGATATAGTGAGGGCGATAGATATAGTGAGGACGATAGATAGAGTGAGGGTGATAGATAGAGTGAGGGTGATAGAGTGAGGGCGATAGAGATGGATCTGAGGAATGGGTAAATAAGTGCAACAAAGAGATGGATCTGAAGAATGGGTAAAGAAGTGTGACAAAACATGGATCTGAGGAATGGGTAAAGAAGTGTGAGAAAGGATTAGTGATGAATTAGTATAGTGAAATGTGAAAGTATTTTGAGTGCTGGATATGTTAGATTGCTAAAAACAGCACGAAACGTGATTTGTTTTTACTTTTAGCACAAAGGTGCTCAAGAGAAAGAAAAAAAAGGTTGGGGAAGCAGGTTGGGGCAGGGAGTGGACGGTGGGCGAAGCAACGTGGGGTGTGGGCAGAGGACAAGTGCATGGGTGAGAAACCGCAACGTTGAGTGCCGGCCAGCGGGAGAGCACGACACAGGCAAGAAAGAAGACAATGTGGAGCACTGGGCGAAGGAAGAGAAGGGCGTGAGAGAGATCAACATGGGGAGATCAAAGTGGAGCGCTGCATAGGGATGGGGTGAGGACTCTGAGAAAACAATGTGGACTTCACATCTAATGATAGAACGGGGAGGGGGAAGGCACATACATGTGACAGTCACAGGTCATGTAAATCACACATTACATCCATGTGTCCCATGTCCATTGCGTGTATCTTACCACTGTACTATTTTGCAAAGGAGGGACGGAGCGGTGAGGCAAAGTGGAGAGGAGCAACAAAGATTCCCTAGAGGAAAAGAAAGGGATTCTTATAGGGAAGCTTGAAGGGCCAGTGATCGTGGCTGGTGAGTAATCCAGGGGAGGAGAAAGTGGGCCTGGGTTTGAGGTAGCGTCTCCTAAAAATGCGAGTGGTGGGGGGACATCGGTGCTTAAATGTTGCTACAGAGGCAGCTGCCAGGGGACAGCTTCTAAAACTAAGCGAGATACACAGTATGAAGGAGCATACCAATTTTTTATTCCAATAGATAGGGGCCTCGAGATTGCCAAGGGGGAGCGGTATGGGAGTAGGAATTGCCGAGGGTAATTGATACATATAGCGCAGTAGTCAAGACACCTCTCCTTGTAAAGTTTCAACCCTCACTTTAATTTAAAAGAAGATCTCGGCATTGCGTGGCGGGGGGGCGGATTCCTTTGAAGTCTGATGGGGGGGCGGGGGAGCAAAGTAAGCGACTGACAGAAATCACATTTCCTGATGCAATCCCAGGTTCAGCATCTGTGAGCCCTGGGGCGTGCTGCCGAAACCTATCTGTCGGTGTCCGTGTGAGAGAGACAAGCAGGGGAGGGGAGTGATATAAAGAAATCCAGAAGAGAAGGGAGGTCGCGAGGGAATGAGTGAGGGTGGCAAAGAAGCAGGGAGTGAGAGAAAAGAGGAAGTGGAAGGATGGCAGAAGGGATGATAGAGAGGAATGAGGCAGAAAGGCGATGAAAGAGAAGTAAGAATGGGAGAATGAGTGAGGGAGTAAGGGGTGAGCGAAAACAAGGAATGTGAGGGAAGAGAAGAAGTGGAGACAAGAGATTGAGGAAGGAAGTGAAAGGGAAGGAGCGAAGAAAAAGGGGAATGTAACAAAGTAAAGAGGAAGGTATAATGGAAACATAGAAGGAGAGAGGGAGAAAAGATGGGAAGGAGCGCGAGAGAAGAAGGAACGGAGAATGCGAGGCTAAAGAACGAAGGGAATGAAGGAGGGGAGACAAGAAAAAAGAACTGTAGCTGAATGGAATGGAAAATACAAGAAGGGAAGGGAGAAAAAGAAACTAGCTTGCAGCATTGCGTGGCGGAGGGGGGCGGGGGAGTGGATTTCTTTGAAGTCTGATGGGGGGGTGGGGGAGCGGATTCCTTTGAAGTCTAATGCCGAGGCTCAGACAAATGGTGTGCGATGTGTCTGGCGATGTGCACGAGCCTGGCTCACATGAACTGTACCTGATCCCCAGTTTGGGTACACTTTTGAAAGCCTTATTATAATCTCGCCAGACAAGCATTGCTAAAGCAATGCCTGAGGCTCGAGCTAAAAAGAACAGTTGATGGACGGAATGCTAAACAATATCAAAGGCTTATCCCCAGTACAGAGATCTGGGCCTAAATCCATTGTTTTTTGCTCACCATGCCAACCCAGGTCCCAGAATACTTGTTTCTGGTCAGGCAGGAGGTCCAGATCTTTGTACTGCAAGTGAGTGTTTGATATTGTTCAGCATTCCATACATAAATAATTCAATACTTATTTTTGCATTTGGCTGGATGCTGGCCTGAAAATCTAATGAATCAACCTGACCACATTTATACTGTGATTAATGAGTGGCCCTTGACATATCCCAATGAGTTACATTTTTCCTTTTTTAGTCTTGAAACTTCTTACTTGATTTAGGATCAATAGCAACAACGTGTGGATCATGTACCTTTGTGAATAATCCTAAATAAATCAAATGGAGCCATTAAAATTCATGTATAGGACTTCACACCACAAGTGCTTCATTAAAACCACTTTAATATACGTGCCCATTTCTGATGGGCGACTTGATATCCCTTGTCATGAAGATACTTTCCGAGAGGGACCAAGTGATGTTGCCTCTTTTTTTAAAGTGACACAGCTGGTGCCTTCCCTTCCCTCCCGACTGTGAGAACCTGCATTGACCTGCTCTCTAGGAAGATAGCAGCGTGGGCCTACCAGAAGACAGGAGACCATACTGCTGAGTCAGACACCCCAGTAGCTTCCCTGTTTCTGCCTCTCGAGACTGCTATGAGCTATTGCCCTTCTAGAAAAGAGATCCACCAGATTGGGCATGAGAAGCACTAACTCCTGCAAAAAGGTTGAGCTAAATGAGGGTTCCTGCTCTTGTGGGATTGGCTTTCCCCATTGACTAAACACAACCTTAGAGTCTCCACATTGACTCATCAAACCTAGTGAGTTCTGCCACAGAGCTTCTGGAGAGAAAGTATAGCAGTTCAGTATCCTTTCAGAAGGCTGCCCAAATCTACACAGCGTCCTCTGTTACCACCTGGTGCAGGGTGTTTGCAGAGAACAGGGAACATAAAAGTGCTGGAAGGCAGGGAGTGATTGTCACAGGCAAAGACATAGAACTGAACTTTTCAAAGGCTTGCACATAGAAATGGCATGAATGGGTTTTGATTGAGGAAAATCCATGGAACAACATTATTAGACCGTCACTCGAACGGCAGGGGCTCATGCAAATCAGAAATTATATACATTACCATAGCAGTTCATAGGTTCCACTAGTGCATGACCATGAGATTTAAACGTACTAGCTTGATGTGCCTCGGTAGAGCTGTGGGAGGATACTTGTCAAGAAAAAGACATGGGTTCCGAAGGTTAAAACTAAGGTGCACATTATAAATACTGGGGCAGATTTACAAGAAAGTGCTGAAGCGCGGCAACGCAAGCCCTTTGGCTGCCCCATGCTGCAGCACTTTCAAAGCACAGGAATGCAACATATTTACAATAATGTGTTGCATTCCTGTGCTCTCCCCAGCGCTGGCCCACCAACAGCTGCCATGTGCCGGCACAGGCACCCTTGCACCATGGTGCATGGATGCGTGCGTCATGGGGAGATTGTTTTTGTGCAGGAATGGTCCCCTTCCTGCACAAAAACAATCACTACAGGCATTTTCCTCTTTCAATGCGCGCTTTAGAATGCAGCAAGAGGAAAAAACAAGGAGAAATGAAAACATTCCTCCGCGTTACGCCTCGCTACGCCACCTATAGGGTGGCATAGCCTTCTGACGCATTTCCAGGTTTACAATTCCTCGTAAATATGGTAACGTGTCTGGTTTCATGGGTGTTGCGTGGGAACACCCACAGCAACACCCATGGAACACCCCTTTCACGCAAAGTGTTTCGTGTAAAGGGGTCGTATTTTACAAGGACAGGAAAAGTCACACAGGGTGCCCTTGCCTGTCCTCGTAAATATTGGGAAGTGAAATATGCAGCCAGTGTGTCATGAAAAGTGACGCACTGGTGGCCCAAGGGGCTTGTAAATCTGCCCCACAGTATGCAGATGCTAGTGTGAGAGGACTAAGACAGATGGTTCCAAGGAAAGGAATATGCTCCAGTAGTGATGAGGAGCACGTATGCTGCACTTTTATAGCGCCTGGTTCCCCCCTTTTCATTCAAAACTAAGGTGCCTGATCAGAGCTCTAAGTGGGTCTCAGCAATGAAATAGAGGATGAAAGGTGCATGGACCTGGCTACTATTTTTACTTTTTTTATTTTACAGAGTTTTATATAGCGCAAACTTGACCTGAATCAGAGCGCTTTACATAGCACCAGTTGCATTACATGAGGACACATTCATTTTTTGTTAGGCACGGGGAAATTAAGTGATTTGCCCAGAATCCCAGGATGTTCAGCGTCATTGCCGAGACTCAAACCTAGTTCCCCAGATCCGAGGTCGACCGCCCTAGCTGTTAGGCCAACTCCTCTCCCCAAATCAGAGATAGGGTGCTGCAGGCCAAAGATAAGGTGCATAGAGTGTGGGTCTCATCCATGGAATAGCAGGGGGTATGGTGGGTGAGGCCTGTCCAGTGGTTGAAGCGGGTGAGGGGCTCTCACTATTACAGTAGGTGCAGTGATACAGGTGAAAATAGGAGTACTTTGTCAGATATGTGTGCGGATATAATGTTGCAGCACAATGTAGGGATGGGGGACAGGAGTGAGATGCCATGACAATATTACTCTCTTTTCTGTTACAAGGCAGATCTCTTTAAAACAGCCAGCTACCCCTTCTGTGGTTTCAAAACATGTTTGAAACCTTTCTCTACCCTTCAAGCTTTCATGGTATCTCACGTGTTCTATATTCAACATCAGTCTTCACTAAATTAAAATTCTTCTGCTGGTGCTTGATTTAGCTTTCTTTAAGTATCTGTAAGTACACTCAGAACGCTTTAAAAACCTAAGAACCTGCAATCAATAGTAAACTGGGAGCTAAAAGCAGCCCTGGAAAATGTGTTAATCCCAGCCTGCGATTGTGCAGAGCGAGCGTGACGAGGGAGTGTGATCGTCCCCTGATGGATTTGACAGTAGCGGCTGGTGTGCTGGCAGAGTGGCGAGGCGGGGACGGTGATGGACAACGGGGAGATGGGGGATGAAGGGGAAATGGACAACGAATAAAACATTTGAAAAAATAGGGGGAAAATAACTTACCTGCCTCCCGCCGCTCTTCTGCTCTGTGTCCTTGCTGCAGCACGCTTCTAGACTCTCCTGCGGCCAACCCTGGTGCTGCTCTCATGCTTGAAAGCAGCGTCAGGATTGGTCTGAGCACTTCAAATGTGTGCTCCCAGGGAGACTGGGAGCCTGTGCTTGCTGTCTCCAACCCGGGAATGCAGTTGAGTTGGAGACAGCTCAGTGTGCATTTTGGTTTGGCCGGCATTGAGATGGCCGGTCAAACCGAGATGCGCACTGATAGCAGTGCCCAACACTCCCTCCCGTCACTGCCCTTGCGATCACAACACCCCCAAGACTTGCCTGCCCTTAGAACCTGAAAAAGAAAATAATTAACCCATTTTATTATCATTTTATTTTTCAAGTTTTGAGGCTGGCATGGGGGGGGCAACGCTCCTCCGCCATAGTGGAGTAGCTGCCAGCAATATACATAGGTGTCTGTCTACTAGAGAATTCTGAGCATTCATATAGGACTGCTTGCTAGGTTTGCGAATTGATAATCCTGCCATCAATCGAGCAGTAAGCAGCTCAATGTCTCTCAGTCTACAGGGAGTTTTCCTGTGGCCCTTATGGCCAGTCCGGATCTTCAATGTGCAATTATGCGCTCACAAGCACTGGGAAGTCTTTCATCAAGTAGTGTGCACTTGGAAACAACCCACCCTTTACCCCTCTCCACTCACTGTGACATTCCTTAACTTGTGCAGGTGATGGGCACCAGCACTCATTTTTGGGGGCCAGGAATTATTTTTCATCAAGAGATATTGACCCAGGGCAAGTGAGTGAAAGAAAAGGGGAAAACAATGAGGAAGAGAAAGTCAGGGAAACAGAAAGACAAAAAGTTTGGATGAAAAAATATCCTGCAGGAGATAAAAAGAAAGGAAGGGTTGGGGGATGAAAGAAAGAATTATAAGATGGAATCAAGATTAGGCAGTCTTGGTATTTAGGGCCAGATGTAGGAAGCCATTTAGCATTTCTTAACGAGCTGAATCGCAACTTCGGCCCGTTATGAAAAATGGCCTTTTCAAATGTACATAGGTCCGAAATCAGTCGTAATTTGGAATTTCTACCTGGTAGAAATGTCAAATTGTGACCGTGATTTAGGAATCGCAAACAGGGCGTACTTATTTGCGATTCCTTAAGCACATGGGCAAAGCATTTCCTAAATGCGAATTGGGCATTTAGGAAATGCTATTACCATCAACTCGAAGTCGATGGTAACCATGTGAATTTTTTTTAATGCATTTACATTTCATTTTTTAATGTGACTTGATACGCACACATGCCCTAGGGCATATGTGCACATACATGTGCACTACAAATTGGGGTGCCTCCAGGGGGCATTAAGGCCAGCAGCACCCTTGGGGTTGGATTTCCTAAATTACGATTCCCTATTAAGAAATTGCAATTAAGGAAATAGAAATTAATTCATACCTAGGAACGAATGGTTTCGGATTTCCAAATAGCAATTCCTACTCTGTAGGAATTGCAGGGTATATACATACCAATTTGCATTTCCTAAATAGCGATTTCTTGAGAATCGCTATTTAGGAAATGAGAAAAGAACCTTCGTACATCTGGCCCTTAGCTCCTCTTTATTCAGCCGGGGTGGGGGCAGGCTCCTAGGAAAATCTTTGGGCTAATCCATTATATATATATTTTTTTGCAAATGAAGCACCCTCCCTAATTCATTCACATTTGAGGAAATCTCCTCGTGAGGGTTCTTGCCTCATTAATATGATATTTTGCAATTATTCAATATTTAGTCGCACCGGTGGGTACCAGTGTTCTGGCACTGTAGCCAAATATTTGTGTGACTGGTTGTAATAATTCTGATGTAAGGATAGGCCTTCTAACTGTGAAGTAGTTCTCATTATTTTGCACTCATCCGGTATCAGTGATATATATCTACGGTATTAACATTAACATGCTCTTTGGGGTACTTCAGTCTTTTTGCAATTCACAATTTTTGAGACACAATCTCATTCTGCTTGTAGGGTCTTCTCCTATGTATTTGAAGATGTTTGCTGGGCTGGGCTATTTTGTTTGTATTCCATTACTATTTTCTCTAGTTTATACAGCCAAAAATGTTTTAGTACTGTATTTTTGCACAATTTTGGAGAGAACATTAGGAGCTCTCATGATAGGTAATTATCTAAGCCTTACTTGATCTGACAAACTTTCTCAGCCAGAAATAATCTAAGACCACAAAATGTCTTTAAGGGAGAACACACAGGCAGCCTTCCAAGTAGCTTGTATTTTTTGCTTGGGTGTCCTGTAAAGAGTGACATCCTCCATGAGTGTGCTTCAAGGCCCGGTAATTGATTACAACGTTGCACAAATGACAGGATGCACTAATAGCCTAGACTGCTCTCCGACTATCATTGAAAGTGCCAAATCACTTGGTTTCATCCTAGATTACAGACTCAAACTTCACAAAGATATCAACACTGTGGCTAAGAACGCAAACCCTTAGTTTAGACTAATTAAGGTAATCAAAGCTTTCCAACCAGAAGAAGACCTAAAAGACGCCACGTAAGCCTTAGTACTAACCAGGTCGCATCCTGGAAACGCTATTCTGTCTCAAATTTCTAACAAACATCCAGCACCATTCAAGGCCCCCCCCCCTGCATGCAGCTGACTGGCTGATCTCAGGGACTGGACATTCTGATGGTATTACCTGGGTCATTCATTCATTGAATTGGCTTTCTACTGAATTAGTTCCATCTATACAATGTTGTCCAATATTTACAAACTCGCCCATGCTGACCACTCTCATGATCTTGCAAAGAAAATTAAGCTCTCTGAGGTGTCCAGACAACTCTGCAGTTCTGATTTCCTACGAATGGAATCATCAGTGTTAAAAAAAATTCATGTTGAACATCTATTTCTCTGGCTGTGGACCTACAGTTTGCAACACACTCTCCTCTGCCATTCACACTACTTCCCATATGACCACCTTAAAAAAAAAAACGAAAACATTCCCACCTCAGTGTCTATATTGTGCCTTGCAAATGGTAGACACATGAAACTTGCCTGTTCAGTACCTCACTTGCTCTACCGCGATTCGCTGGATCTTCACCTTATGGATTGAACTCCTGAAAGGTCTACAGCGCCCTAATTCCTTGTTTATAAGCTGTTTGCTAGATGAGTACAAGAGGGTCTGTGCCGCCCTGGTCCTTACTCCACATAAGGTGTCGTCCTTGCATCTTGATTATCTACTTTATTCGTTGTAGGGTCTTGACAATATCCATCCATCGCCCGGCTCTTTGCTTTTGATGTTATTTTCCCTTTGGTGTTAAACTTCTCCTGTTTACTTATCTGCTGTTTTTGTAACATCACTTCTCAAAATATACTATGTAAGCATTCTGACGCTCTTGGGCCTTGTCTACGCTGCGCTAAAAAATCGAATAATAATGTTAAATATTTGCCAAGGTTCAAATTCAGCACCTGGGCAATTGCCCCTGTGCTGCATGAGACCAATGTTGGGCGGTGATGGGGCGGAGACGTCAGACATCAACTTGAATGAGTGGGACTGCTTGATGTTCTTCCAGAAGTCTGAAACAAGAGAGTCTGGTAACTGAATTAAATTTGTCGCCAGCTTCCTTCTGAGTTAGCGGTGGCCCAGAACTCCTCTAGGAAAAGACATGACTGCTTACCCCTCAGAGAGAGAACACGCGAAACGCCAACCTTACAAATAAGATTGTCTAATACCCAGACAGGCATGATTAGCAAATCGTCTTGAATAACCTTGTTCCTAAAAGCGGCTAGAAGTGGATATGCAGTCTTGATGAAGCACTAGGTGGCAGACCTAATAATATCTTAACAGAGCCTGGGCACACTCAGTACCAACTTTGGTGGGAGACAAAGTTGATATTTACATCATGTGTCTCTTTCCCACATTTTAACCCCAACCCTAAACTCGAATGTTAACATCAACATTAACCCTAACCCAGACTCACTCATCCTAACTCCATCCTAAGCCCTATACATAACCTCAACCCTAACTCCTATCTTAACCCAAACGTTCCCTTATCACAGTCACAAAGCAATCGCTATCCTTATTGTAGCCCTAGGCCTCGGCAAAATGTTAAATCAGAATAATTTCAGTAATTTTGCGTTACACCTGTGACACAAAATTACACCTGCTCGCGTAATTCAGAGTAATTTGGGGCAAAAAGCCTACAGCAAGAGCAAAAAACACAAAGCAGTAGCGGCTGCTGACTGATGCTCTTTCATATTCTTTTGCATTTAGTGTTACCTTTTCTAGTGGAGAATGCATCCTCAGGTCTATTTTAGATGCAGTGGTACGTTTTACACAAAAAAATGGCACTAAGTGCTGGGTTACGCTCATATGCGTAATTCTGCGTAACCTCGCATGATTTTTTCTCATAAATATGCTACAGCAAATTACTTGAGTTATACCCATACTTGTAGCCACATTCTTTATTCTGGCCCTGAACTTTGCCCTTATGCTTCCCTAGACCCATCCCTTACTCTAACCTTAACCTGTGATCCAAAGTAATCCACTGTCCACTCAAATGCTGTAACACCTAACCATACCTATGGTGTAGTAATTAAAATATATACATTTTAATAGCTTTTTGTTTTAAAGAACTATTTTTTTGATACGTGCACTATACTACATTTTCACACAGCTTTCATGTATTGATATTTTTTTAGCACAAGATTATTACTGCAAACATATGGCTTTTGTGAGTGTGTGTTTGTGTGTGTGTGTGTGTGTGTGTGCCACCTCAACTCATTGTGTACAACAGGTAAGTTACTAAGAATTTCAATAAAAGTGTACAAGAATCGCGTTTGAAAATATAGGAACTTTGATTATCTCTGAAACAGTTGTTTTTTATTGTTCTGATCCGAATGCTAAAGTTAACGAGCTGTCTAAACAGTAAAAATACTATAATTTTCAAATTAGTTGTAAATAAAGTCTGGCTGTTGACATGAACATCTGCACAAAGAGGGGGCGGGGTTTATGAGGGTTTTTGAGCCTTTCATGCTGAACTTTACCCATTTTTTAATTCTTGGTAAATCTTATGGTATATAAACTTTCAATCACATGCTTTTATTAGCTGATTTGGGATTTACAGAGAGTGGCAGAGAGGAATTTTGGGAGGGAGAGGGGAGTCAAACCCTGGAGTGAACACTATTCTGTTGGATTTTCCTATTAGGGCCCACTAGTTTGATATTTCAGCCTATCTTGTCAGACTAAACCTTAATGTTGCTCTTCGTTTCTCAGCTTGTCTCTCTCATGTTTGCCTGTGCCATAACATAGGCCCCTGCTGCCCCTGGGCTGCAGGGTGGCCCGACCCTTTAAGGGGGCGCCAAACCCTCAGGGGGGCCCGATTCAGCCAAAGGACAATGAATATCTGTATGATGTGGGAGACTGAGGGGCCCGAATCACATTCTTTTGGATATCATTTTGTATTACACCACTGATGTTTGTCCTCTTCGGCTCCCTCCTACTTTTCCCCTTTATAACTTGTCACCTATGATGATTTAGGATTGGCCTGGTGAAGTGTAAGTGAAGACATAAAAATGGCCAAGCCATTTACCTGATCCCTTGGAATGTCACTGCAGAGAAGCATAAGCATGCACACACACATACACATACTTTAACCCCTTCGCTGCAGGGCTAATTTCCCTGCAATGCGGGGGGGAGGTGCGCGGCACCGCCGTGCTCATGACGAGTGGGGCTCGTCATGACCGCGCCCGTTTTCGAACGTTCAGCACAGCAGGGAAATTATCCCCGTGTGCGAGCGTTGCTACGGTTATGACGAGCTCAGCTCAGCTCGTCATGAGCACAGCGCAACCGTGCCTCATGACGAGCTCAGCTATTCACGGAAAGTGTTAAAAATGCACCATGGTGTATCATTTCAAAAACATCTTTGGAGACAACAAATAGAGAGCCTGATGTACGAAGCATTTTAATGGTTGCAAATTCTCCAATTCTGTGTTTGCAGCAGTTAAAATGATTTTAACACTTTACCCTCTGTTTAACGCTCTTTAGCAGTGTCCTGAGGCGGAAAGCCGGGACCTGCCCTTCAGAAAATCATTTTCTACTTCTGAGTCCCAAGCTACTTTAGCTCCCGGTTATTGACCTCGAGTGTAGTCGAGGTAGGACTACTAGGGGCGGCCATCTTGGGTGAGGAGAAGGCTGGGGGGCTAGGAAGGGAGCGCTTAGCCACGCCCACCCTCCCGCCCTCGTGTGCATAAAAGAACCGAGTTTCCCACTTGATCTCACTGATTGCGAGTGAGTGGTACGTTTGTGCGCTAAGGCGTTGTTCTTTTAAACATTTTAAAACTTGTATTGTTTTTAAAATTTGCGTGATTTGCATAGTGATATTGCTACTTTGCACAGCACTGGAAACACTTTACCCTCTGTCTAACGCTCTTTAGCAGTGTCCTGAGGCGGAAAGCCGGGACCTGCCCTTCAGAAAATCATTTTCTACTTCTGAGTCCCAAGCTACTTTAGCTCCCGGTTATTGACCTCGAGTGTAGTCGAGGTAGGACTACTAGGGGCGGCCATCTTGGGTGAGGAGAAGGCTGGGGGGCTAGGAAGCGAGCGCTTAGCCACGCCCACCCTCCCGCCCTCGTGTGCATAAAATGGAACCCTCATGCAGGCAGCGCAGCGGACGGGCGCAGCGGGGGCGCCGAAGGCGCGCCAAAGGCAAGCCCGTCTGCGCCCGTCCGCGACCGGCCGGGACCAGGGGCCACGACCCTAGCTTCAGCACTGCGGTATTCCAGGGAAGACCTGCTTGCGCTTGATAATTATACCTACCCCATTAGCCAACATACACAGCAGACTCTGAGGCGGGAGGACATACTGAATCCCGCTGTTGAACCAGCCCTTAAAAAACTAGACCCGAGAACAAGGAGAGCAAAGGTAACGTCATTGAGCGTTAGTCTACTTAACACACGTTCTCTCCAAAAACATAATCTGGAGGTGTTCTCCCTGCTCCAGGAAGGTAACACAGATATATTAGGAGTCACGGAGACGTGGCTAGATGATTTTTCTACGCCCGACTTAGTGGCCGCACTCCCACCCGACTTTGGTGCTATCTCTCATAATAGAAAAGATGGCAGAAAAGGGGGGGGAGTAGCTCTGCTCTATAAAAATTTCTTGAAAGCAGAAACTATCTGTGCCGAAAGCATTGAGGGAGCTGACATCCTAGGGGTCAAGCTTTGCTCTGCCACCAATTGCCTAACGATATTAATTGTATATCGCCCGCCCAGAACTCCCCCAACTTTTCTTGAACCTTTCTTGGGTTTGGTCCACGACCTCCGTACAAGATATGAGGGTCTTGTGGTGATGGGCGATTTTAATATCCACTGGGAGGAGCCCATTAGAGACGCTATGTCCAAACAGCTCGAAGAGGCTATGACCGCATTAGAATTAACCCAGATAGTGACAGGCCCAACACATATGAAGGGTCACACTTTGGACCTAATATGGACCTCTGTACCTGTTCTGTGCCCGGTCACTTCTTCGCCTTGTATTTGGTCGGATCATTACCTTTTACAGGGTAGCTTAGCCTTCCCGAGACAAGAAGGTACTTCTTCCGACAAATGGCGGGTAGTGAGAAGATGGAACTCGGGACATTCTGCTATCAACTTTACAGCAACCTTCCCACCTAAACAGACTACCTGAAGATGACCTGGAGAGGGCTAGTCAAAAGATATCACAAAAACTGGAATCTGCTATGGAGGCAGTGGCCCCAGCACGTAAGATAAAAATCAGGGATAAAGGCCAAGGGGCCCCCTGGTTCAATGACGACTTGAGACTCCTGAAACGTGCCCTGCGCCAGTGCGAGAGAGCCTGGCGAAAGGGGTACGATCCTAATTGCCAAACCTTATATAAGGAAAAATTTGCCTCGTATAAACAAGCCATTAGGACTAGGAAAAGTGAGTTCTACGAAAGCAGAATTGCCACAGCACCCAACCCCCAGAAGGCAATCTTCAAAGTGCTTACTGAACCGAGGAAAAAGAAGGAACAACCCCCATCTTTCACGCAAGAAGACTGCTATAAATTCCAATCCTTCTTTACCACAAAGATATCGGACCTCTTGAGAGAAATCGAAAGCACCCCTATACTTGACTGCCGGCAATCCCCCAAACTCTCCCCCCCACTGTTACTGAGCCGTTAACCTCCCTACCCTTACTCACCAAGGAAACCTTGGAAAAAGTGATGAACCAAGTTAAATCTGGCTCTCCGGCGGACCCTTGCCCCCCACAGATATTTAAACAAGTGTGGCCAGGTCTGGAGGACGACATATTATTGCTTCTAAACGGTTCTCTTACCTCCGGACTAGTCCCCTCCATTCTTAAGGAGGCGCAATTGATTCCTCTGCTAAAAAAAGCTGGTGCGGACACCAAGATTCTAAAGAATTACAGGCCTATCTCTCAACTGCCTTTTTTAGCAAAAATACTGGAACAACATGTGCTGTCCAGCCTCTCCCACCACCTGGAGAGTAACTCACTACTAGAACCCAACCAGGCAGGGTTTAGAGCCCATAATAGCACGGAATTAGTCATGCTTTCCGTGCTAGACGATCTGCGTCTTAAAACAGATAATAAAGATCCTTGTGCCCTGGTGCTACTCGACCTCTCCGCGGCATTTGATACGGTCAATCATAACCTCCTTCTGTCGCGGCTGGGGGAGTTTGGTATCAAGGGCACGGCCCACGCCTGGCTGACCTCGTTCCTTAGTGGACGGGTTCAGAAAGTACAATTGGATGACCTGGTGTCAGAGGCAGTGAGGATTACATGTGGAGTCCCTCAGGGCTCAGCCCTATCCCCCTTGATGTTCATTACATATCTGCAGCCCCTCATTTCATCCCTAAATCAGATGGACTGTAGTATATACAATTATGCTGACGACACCCAGATCATCATCCAGATAGGCAATTCCCCTACGGCAGATCAAAAATTGAAGAATATCCTAAAATTTACCGTCAATTGGATGACGGCAAACTTTTTAAAGATCAACCCGGACAAGACTGAGGTGCTTGCTATCACGACATCATCTAGCCCTTGGAGCGACCTCCTATGGCCTACAGAATTAGGCAACCCCCCAGTACCGGCAGCAGCAGTAAAAAGCCTTGGCATAATCATCGACACAAATCTCACTATGTCAGCCCAGGTCTCGGCAGTGGTGGGCACTTGTGTAGGCCTCCTGAGACAACTGCGCAAACTCTCTTCCATCTTAAAGGCAGACACCCTCAGAAGAGCAGTGTCAGCTTTAATTTTGGCTCGACTGGACTACGGCAACGTCATGTATTTCGGCATTCCGAAAAAACTTACCAAAAGACTTCAGATTGTCATGAATGACGCGGCCAGACTTATCTATAATAAACCAAGAAGGACACCGGCCACCCCCCTTCTTCGTGAGCTGCACTGGCTGCCAGTGAATCAACGAGCCAAGTTCAAAGGCCTATGTATCACGCAGAAAGCCTTATATGGGCAAGCCCCGAACTATATCAAAAAACGCCTTGTCCCATATGCCCCCAGCAGAAACTTACGCTCAGCAGATGCCGCGCTATTGATCTGTCCTAGGATTAAACTGTCCTCCATTGGAGGACGGACGTTCTCCCACACAATTCCCAAAGCTTGGAACCAACTGCCTGAAAATCTGCGCAAAGAAACCAAGCTCCTGCCTTTTAGGAAAAAGCTAAAAAACGTGCTTTTCCAAGAGGCATGGGGTAATATCTAGCCTGTTTCTTCTATGCCAGTGTTCACTCGCATGCTAAGCGCTTAGAGACCCCGGGGTGATAAGGCGCTCTACAAATCAAAAATACAAATACAAATACAAATACTATATACAAATCCCATTTTAGGAATTGGAAAAGATTTTCATACTCATGAAATGGAGTTCCAAATGCATTCTGATTCAGTATCCGGAAGCGGTGTGTTTTAGGCTTCCCTTCCGAATACCCAAGCGGTATCATATGCATCAATGTTTTGAGACTGAAATCTGGTTGTGGGTGGTAACCCATTTGCAAAAGGCAAGGGGTCCCCTCCTTTTTGTGAATTTATAGAAAAGGTTTGTTGGGGAGTAGGCAGCAGTCATGGGTCCACTGCTAATAAAAAAAAATTAAAAAAAGTAAACGTTTCTTTCCAAAAGCTGCCCCATTTCCTTGAAGGAAAAGTACAGTATTTAAAAAATGTTTCATTTTTTGAAAGGCAGTCAATGACATGGTAGTCTGCTAACCCCAGCAGGTCACCAGCCCTGTAATGATGTTCAATTAGAGTGAGTTGCAATTTGTGACCTGCCTCATGAATATTAATAAGGCATGTCTGATTGCAACCCGCTGTGAATCGGAATTTGCTGCACATCTTATTTGTACAAATGTTGGTTTGGAAAATTATTTGTTGGTATTGGAAACTTGCCTTTTCTGTTGATTCACCCCAAATTGTTTTGCTTTTTGGTTGAACCCAATTATTGCTGGCTATAGAACTCTGTGCACTTTACCCATGCTAACCATTGATAACATGCTTGCGTTCCTGCTTTCAACACAGTAAAACTTGAATACTCTGATTGCCATATTTATATTACCTATACGTCCCTAGTATATGGTACCAAGGTGTATCCAAGGTCTGTAAGTTAAATGTCACAATTGGACTGCAGCACCATTGAAAAAATCCATTATAATTACAATTTAAACATAACTGCATCCCTGCCACCAACAGCCTGGCTGTGCAGGTTTTAACTGCAATTCAAACTGTCAAAGTAACGCCTTTTAACAGACCTAAACCTTCCTTTTAAATATTTATGTCACTTCCTAGCTAGGCTTTCGTGCTCATAAGGCAGTGTGCATGGTATTTAAAAGTAGGACATATAAAAGTTTAATGTTAAACATGTCCTTACAGTGACTAGGCCCTCAAAGCTATTTTCTCTGTTGCAGGGTTGGCTTTCCAGAGGGAAGGCAATATTAAATACTAATCTTGTATCTCAGGAATGGGATTAGCTAGAAAAATAATTACACAACTATTGTTAATAGTTATTTAAAATTCATTTTAATCATGATGTTGTTTTTTTATTAAATATTACGTAAATGTAACTTTTAGAAAGTTACCTTTGCACCGCCTGTAGTCCTTGGTGGCTAAATCTGCATTTTTCGCTCCCTCTTTGGCCAGCCAGTAATTGGCATTAAAATAGGTGTGAATTAGGTGCAAACTTGCTTCAAAGCAAACAATACACTAAACTGAATGACATGACCCATCAGAACATGACAGATTATGTAGGGTATCTTGGAAGGAACTTTTTGACATTAAAGTGTGAATACTTGCCTAAATGTCACATCCTGCTTGACAGGTCTGCTGTGATTTTTCATGTGACAATTCGGGCACACTTCAAAGTGGCCTCACCGGTCACAGGCAGATTTTAGTTGATATATTCAAGGGGGTCCTTTAATTGTCTTCACAGCCAGTCAGGCCCCAATCGCGATGGGACTTTTTTTCATTCATTGTATATCTTAATGTCAGCGATTGCCATAAAAGTACAGAATAAAAACATAAAAAATATAAAATGTTAATTTTGTTTAAAATACATTTATTTAAAAATAATTAAGAAAATAAGCAGTTAATAATCCACTAGCTGCTAGTGTCATAAAGTGCCATAGCAAGCAGCAGCAAATGAACATACATAAATTAATTGAGGCCCAAGTAGTCGCAACCCCACTACCAGATAATCTTTGGTAGCGTTTTACCAAGAACAAATCCCAGCAAACTGCATTGTATTTAAAAAACAATTTCTAGATGTAAAGTATAAATCTTAAATGTGGGTAATGAACTCATAAAAAACAGGTATGTATACACCACATTATAAACAAATATCTAGAAACAGCAAAGACAATAGGTTCTTGTGTGTCATACTTCAAGATCCTAAATGCTTCTTGGCAACGTGGACTCCCCAGATTTCTGCACAATTGTATCAGCCATTTCAATCTACATTTTTTGTAGGCTGGACAAAAAAAACACATGCAGTTCAAATTCCTCAGCCGCAAAACAAGCTGGACATTTCAACGGCAAAGGACCCATCCATTTGTTAGTAAATGAGTATAGAGGAATTAACCCATGTCTAAATTGTATGTAAAGTTTCCTAGCTAAGGTGGGTTGGATGTCATCTAAAAAAGGTTCCAGGCTATAGGTATCTCGTACCCCAATAAAAGTTGCTGTTAAAGAACCTAGTGTTGTGCTCCTCTGAAGAATAATAATTTATTGCCCCTTATAACACTTAACAAGCTCCATTCTAGATGTTGCTAGGCAGGTCACAGCGAGATCGCTCCTAAGATTCATTTTGCCGATGCTATTGAGTGTATGCCTAATGTGAGCCAGGGTAATATACCAGTGCCAGATAAGCCCAGTATTTCCTCCAGTGCAAGTCTGTAGGAGATCATCTCAGGGGTGGCCCAAATTCTTCACCAAAAAGTCTGTGTTCTAAGCTCAATTTCCTCTGAGGAGATTGATCTAATGCCTAGGCCTAGTCGAAGTGGGACAAGTCAGGTGCTAGAGGAGAGCTGTCTGATGAAATTTTTTGAATTATACCAATATCTTTCATGGAACTATGCCCTCAGAGTTCGGCCCCATACATACTGACACCCAAGGCTTGCCCTTTGCAGATCTCAACGGTGGGACTGATGGGCTTTTGGAACGAGTTCCCTGTGCCCTTTAGCCAGACCCCCAATATTTGAGTTAATTTGAGGCTCGTTTTCGCAATATGGGTTGACCAGTCCATATGTTCAGTGAGAGTTAGCACTAGATATTCAAAAGTAGATACCAACTCAAAAGGGATACCATTCAGACAGGGATTAGAGAGAGTGGAATGTGTACCGGATTAAAGGCCATAAATTTGGTTTTAGTAATATTAATTTCTAGCCCTCTCGCATTGCAAAAAGAATTAAAACTATCGAGGACCTTCTGTAAACCCATTAGAGATTTTGAAAGGAGAAGGGTGAAATCTTAAACAGCAATGTCGGTACTTTGTTTGAAGCAATCTTAGGGGCATTGCTATTATTTTCTCTGTTTTATAAATCCACCAGGCCATTGATGTATAGACAAAATAAAGTTGAAGCCAACACGCATCCCTGTCTAACACCCATTCTCACTGTGAATGGTGCAGAAAGTGTCCCCATGTTTCCCAAATCTAACCTGGGCACAATTTCCCTCATGAAGTCTCCCAATCATCTGACACAGATATAGAGGGACCCCAATATCAATTAGTACTGTCCACAACTTCTCTCTAGGTATTAGGTTGATTGCTGACTTGAGGTCCCCAAATATTAGATATAGACTACCGCCTTCTAGAATAACCGTTTTCCAATATAGGAGTTGCACCCTGAACATTTGATCTATTATAGAGGTGCATTGTCTAAATCCGGCTTGGAAAGGGCGGAGAGCGTTGTGGTCCTCTATCCATCCCTGGAGATGTACCAAGAGCACCCGTGCAAAAACTTCCTGCATTACGTCGATTAGACTACTAGGTTTGTAGTTGCCTGGTATCAGAGAAGAACCCTTCTTATGGATGTGTATGATTTTTGATCCAGCTCATGTTTTGGGGCTCGGCATTCCCTCCCTTATTGCATTAAAAATTGCCCACAAGTATGGGCCCAAAATTGCCAGTTCTGAAAGAAAGAGGTCTCTGGGAATGTTATCAATCCCAGGTGCCTTGCGGGGGCTATTTTGTTAATGGCACTGAGCACTTCATTCAAGGTTATCACTGGGTACTCCTTTTGCTTCGCACGGGGCTAGTTCCCTACTTAAATGGCCTACATTAAGCTCCCTTAGTTCTTCGTCTGCCGCTGGTGTAACATACAAGGCCAGGTAATGCTTGTTCCACACTTCAGCCACAATGTGGGTTCAAAAATAGCTATACCCTCTATACTCCCAGCGGTTACTATATTCCAAAAGGCTTTGAGATCTTTGGACCTTAAGGCCCTGCAGAGAGAATCCCACTTTCCCTGCTCCCTGGATTTTTTTCACTGAGGCGGTGATATAGCCCGCTTGAGTTTAATGCATGTTCTATCCTTGGATTTTAAGGCTAATTTGGCTTCAGCGCACCGATGATTGAACTAAGAGTAGGCAATCTTTCTTTGACCTCTGATCTGTACTTCTGCACAAAAAAGGTCCAATAATTTATCAGTGAGTGCAGCATGAAGCTCACCCACCGCTGTTAGTGAACAAATTGTGCCTTCCTCTGTAATGACTTTACTCAGATCAAATGGAGAACTGCCCGTCACCTGAATACAAGGCAGCTGTTTGGGCGGGAGATTGTTGTATTTCCAGACAGTGTATCCTTCGCCTGCTAGTTGTCAATCTTGGCATATCAACCAACTGAGCACTAGCTGGCGACCAGTCCTCACTTCAGGTAGAGCAAGGTCGAGGGTCAGGGCATTATGGTCACTTTCATGCCTAGGCAGAACAGCAAACTCTACAACCAATGGCCACATTGAAGTCTCTATAAGGATCTAATCAATTAGAGATGAAGATCTACCTGGTTGAACATATGCATACCCTGGGTATCAGATTTTGTCCGCCCATTGCAAGCCCGTACTGAGTGATTCAAAGTAAAGGCATTAATCTGGAGGGCCAACGGGGATCAAAGTTTGATGGGGGGTATGGTCAGCTCTGGAATGGCCCATAGCCTGTCCTCCTCACAGATGGTGTCATCATATTTAGCATCTGGGTGTTAAAATTGACAGTTAAAATAGCCCCCTATAACCTGATAAACACTAGCCCAAAGAAGAGGACAGAAAAGTGGCCAATTGCTTCAAAACCGGGGTTTTGTGGACAATTCTTGTGGGTCTAGAATAAAAATTAACCAACGCCACAACAACCTTAGGGGCAAAGGTAAGTATGACACACAATATATCATATGAAGCAAGCTCAACCCTCTTGGCCATGCAGCTCAAGTGCGTAGCCCCCCATATGGTAAGCCCACCAGATGGTCTGCCCCTCCCCTCCCCCTGGTAGTAGCAGCCATTGTGAAGGCCACAAAGCCCAGCTGCCATGCTTCCTCCATACACCATGTTTCCTGGAACTGACATAAATCATACTGGTCCATGAAAGACCCCCAGTCACTATAATCCAATTTATTCTTTAGGCCAGCAACATTCCATGACACCACCTTAAGTGATGTTTGAGCCTTCCGGGTTCCTGGAATTACTATATGGGACTCAACCCTTTGGGATGGCACCACCCTTTGAGGTGATGGAACTCTGTTCCCCCCAGCCCTGACAGAGAGTGTCTACTACCAGGGTCTTCGACCCCAAGGGTTGATCCTTCTTTATTATCGGTCCTATTTTCCGGAGAGGGTTCTAGAGCAGTGGGGACATACTGCAAGAGGCAGGGCCCTGACTGGGTCTCGGGACTATTCACTATCCCTTCTCCTCCAGAGTCCGGGCTGATGTGAGCCTTATATTGTTGTGTTATGATTTCCTGGATCGTGTCCAGCCCCCTCAATGGTTCCCCTCAGATGTTTTTGCTGATTCAGAATCAGAATGGTCAAGAAGTCAATCCACCCCCTCCAGAACCCTGAATCTGTTTGTTACTGGAATTGAAAAGAGCTTGGGCCAGGCATCTGGTATACATATCTGCCCTGCATAAAAGTTTCATTCTGAGTGGCCAGGCACTATCATTTGGTTCCCTCTATTGGCGGTTTGTCGAAGTAGCCAAGTGGTAGAAGCTTGATCGCTGTGCCCGGTACCTGTACCGAAAGGTCACCTGTCAGAAGATTGTAAACCATCTTTGGGTTTCTAAAGTTAATAACCACACAATCCCCTTGCCTATCTTTGAGTCTCTTCCCTATCCAACTGACCCTGTGAGTCATAAGGATGTCATCAGCCCTATCATAAGGAAAAGTCCTAAATCTCGCTAGCCAATGCAGGCATTTATTAGTTAGTTATTCCTGGGTTTCTCCCTGACTCTTTTTTAGCTCGGAGACCCCATAAAGAAAGGGCCACAATATAAGGGCATGAAGCGGGGGGAAATGAATTATAGGGAATTGTGTGATGTCAACACAACCAGGCCCAGTCGTCTCCCCTGCAGCCCTATTCATAGGCTGGTCTGATGCAAAGCTTCTAGGTGAGCAGTGTCTCAAATGAGCCCCATTGGAATCAGCGGGGCCCCCAACCAAGCCCCCGCAGTCGTTAGCACTGATCCAACTCTCCTGGGCATTCAAATGAGAAACCTGTGGCGATTTAACTAGAGAAGAGAAGGCAGTTTGACTGTTAGCATCCACTCTGCTCTCGATGCCCCCAGTGGTCTTGTTCTGGATCCTCTCGCAAAGTTGGGCCACCCTGTCCAAACGAACCAATAAAGGTGGAAGTTCTTCCTTTAAAGTAAGTTTAAGTTTCTTGCAAATATCTGTTAATAGGTTAGCAGCTCACATGGGTTAGAGAGTGGCACCACCTACTCTATCAGCACAGTGAGAGTCCATGTCATCTAATGTACAAGGAGTATTAGCAATTGCTTCTCCAGTCAGTTTCCTGCACTTGGGCATGTGTAGTGTAGCAGTTTTAGTCTTGACAGCCAAAGTGGATTTTGTACCCCCCCCCCACTTTCTGGGACCAGTCATCAGAGAGGTCCCCTTGTCAGTCATTATCTTCTTGTCGAATGAGGGGTGGATTAGACCCATTGGCAGGCTGGTCAGAGGAATAGAATAGAATAGAATAGAATAGAATAGAATAGAAAAGGATTTATACAGTGCATGGCTGCCCGGGAGTGACCCAGGAACAGGGAGTAAGAGACAGCAAGCCTATCTAGGAGCAGTGTGGATCAGAAGATAAGGAGAGCCGTAGTTCTGTTAGTTTGATTTCAGTGGCCAAGACCCCTATAACTCTTTGTAGCATTCTGTCAATTGAGGTAGGTTGTGGGGATGGAGCTGAGGCCTATGCCTGTGCCTTTTCATGGCTAGTCCGCTTCCCCATATTTAACTGTAGGGTCCAATTTGACCATGACCTTGAATGCTAAGGTGACACCAGAAGTCAATCAAGAGCATTGGCCAAAACGATCACTTCACTCACCGGTAGGAAGAGCTTGCTGCTACGCGGGCCCTCAGAAAATGGCCCAGCCCAGCCTTGTCCTGCCCCACTAGGCAAGCATTACAGTGGCCAGCAAATACTACTCCTTGTATTAGCAATACTAACGAGGCATGGGTCCATAAGAGCGAAGAAAACGCTACTCAAAATGGGACCCAAAATCAGGGTCGCTCCTTCTTTGGAGCGGAGGAGCGCCACGCACCTTTAGTTACCCCCGCAAAGATGAAAAATAAAATGGTAATACATTACCATTTTATTTCATCATGACGGGGGCAGGGCAGCTGCTGAGGCACAGCTGCAGGAAGGAGAGTGGGCGGTGTTTGCACTTTTCGTAGTGTGCATGTTTTAGCCGGCCATCTTGCGAAGGCCTGCCACACATGTGCACTTTGAAACCTCTTACCTATCTGTCTTAAGGGCTCCAGTGTCCTTGGGAGTGGCAAGTGAGGCCGCTTCCTCCAATCAGGGTGCTGCTCTCACAGGATTGGTGCCGGCACTGCAGCATCCGGTCCGGCACTGCAGCATCCGGTTGAGAAGAAATACCGAGCTGAGGACATCGGAGGACGTCGGTTAAGGTAACTTTTTTTTATATTTGTACGCGCCTGACATCTCCACCGGAGATGCCAGCCGCCACTACCTAAAATGTTAAACTTCACCTTGTTTAGGAAAACAATGGGTGCAGTGAGTTTTGGATGGAAGAGACGGTATCATGGTCTGTCACTTTTGGTAGGAGGCAGTCTGTTTGCATCACTTTAATAGGTCGGTGCAGAGATGAGTGGTGGGTGTCTCAACAATGCTAGTGATCAGCTGAGGTTCCCTTGCAGAGATATGTCTTAAGTCTCAGTACATGTTAGTGTATCAGATCACCCTCTGACTACAACAGCACGCTCACTTAGTCCACATTTCATAGGTAACATTACCCAATTAGAGTATCTCATAACCCGCGTGCGGTGGCAACACCCTGCCAGGAGGGGCCGCACAGTTGTCAGAGACAGGTAGAGAGGCCAGTCATCCTTGCCCCCGCTTGCCTAAACAGACAAGTAGTTCCCACACCTGCAACACTGGGAAGTACACAAGACAGATAGTGCTTAATTTGTAAAAGATTAAGTGCCAGGTCTCTCATTAGGAGGCCACTGCAGTTTGCACTACACATTGACCCTACCATGCTGCTAATGTTAGTAGCAACATAACTACTAACCATCACACTCCTACAAGTATGACAATTCTGACTATTTTAGGACCTCAGAGGTATAAGAATGGCTTCAGTTGCAGGTAACATTCATTTGAAATGTATATTATATTATGAATTAACTGTTGTTGTAGTCACCTCTATACTTGCCAGACTGCACCATGTTGTGGCAAACTGCACAAGCGCTGGTGTTGACAATTAAGTGCTGGTGCTGAGCACTGGAAACCACTGTCTCAAATTAAGCACTGAGGTTTTGAGACGAATAGGGAAGCAATGGCATTTGCCCATTGACGTGAATGGCATTTCAGAGTGGGTCCCTTTCACCACAGGGATAGGTACCCTGGCGTGTCTGAACCCCCTCCTCTCTTAGGTTCAAAAATGAAAGGTGTGTAGGAAGCGCCCCTCCAGACCTCGTCTCCCTCTTCCCAAGGACCCCGTGAGTTTGTGATGCGGTAGGGATGGCCAGTCACAAGTCTCCTATAAAACCAGGCAATGCCATGGCCAGTCAGCACGTTTTTCATTAGCAGACCTCTGTTTTTTTAACCCCCTCCATCATCCTCAAATTTTCCGGGAACTCATCTAGAACACAATAAAAAAATCAAATTGGGGGCAGGGTTTATTGACGCCGGGTACACAGCCCATGGTACAATTTATTCCGCGTCCCCTTATGGCGGTGCGGCCTGCAACCTGCACTTCACAGGCCGCGCACGCGAGGACAGCAGATTTCTGACAGCAAAAGTGCTTTTATCTCCTTTTTAATGTGCTAGTAAAACACTGGACGGGCCTATCGCCAACATCTTAAACAGGGTTGTTTGCCCTACAATTATCTGCGGCGCGGATCTAGCGCCATGATTGAGGGGCGGCGGGGGCCTTGGCTGCGGCGCAGCGCGGGCAGTGATAAGGCATGGAAAAGGAGAAATTAACAGTGGGCGCTTTTTATCTGTCAAGTGCTGGATTGAGGTCATTTTAATATTTCAGTGATGGGGCCGCGCGCCCACCCCGGATTACTTGTGAGTAGAAGGGTGCTCTCAGCACGTCCACCAGCCTAGGTTGGATGGAGTCTGTGCTTTATTTTTAAAAGAGTGAGTACTGGTGCCCACAGCTCTGCTCAGAAGGCCTCTACCGGCGCAATTAAATCTTGGGGTGGCCTTTACCAAGGCTGTGTAGTCCTGAATCCACCTCAAGCCTCTTTAATCCACCACCAGACACTCTCTGTCTCTTTATCTCACTCTAGCAGGATCCTGTTTTTCTGCTTTATGGCGGGATTTCCGCTTTATTTTCCCTCCGGGAAATATCTGATGCAGAAAAATAAGGGCTGGCCACCAAAAAAATTAGCCCAGGTGGCCCCCACTGGCAATCACCGGTATACATTATTTATTTATTTATTTATAACGTTTTATATAGCGCGAACAAGATCCCGAAGGAGCACTGCTGGAGCTTAGCAGGCCAGTTGGGCAACATTAAAAATCCGTTATTTCAGCGCCAAGAGACCCAAGGGTTAACATATGCTTTGCAAATGTGTTATGTTATGTTGGGTTGTGCTGTTATGCTATGTTATGTCAGGGGCCCAGGGCTCATTTGCTTAGCCAGTCACAATTTATGAACATTCAGTCCTTCAAAATGGCCGCTGTTACATGCCAGATACTGGAAGGACTTGTTAACCTATTTCACAGGCCCTGCAGTTACCTGTACTCGAATGCAAGATTTATAAGGCATCTGCCTGACACTGAGATGCTAAAATGCAACCATTCTTTGCAGTTCCTGCTACCCTAAGATAATTGGAACAACTCTCTGAAGAGAGTTTTGTTTCGAAGTAGCATTTTTTTCTAACTGTGCCATGCACCTCTGAGTGCGTCAGCAAATGTTTTCCTTTGTCTCTGAAGCTACCCTAAATGATTGTACATACTTGAATTAATGCAAATAGTTGACAAAGATTTTTGCATGTGGCTTTTAACGTTATGGTCCGGACTTTAGCACCCCGATTTGCGTTGTTTTCACAAAAAATGTGGCCAATATCCACTCAGTTTCTTAATAATGAAGAAAACTATTTTAAGGACAATGCATGGACAATGGCATGTCCATGTCTGCTGCCAACTTGTGCTGGAGAGGAAGTATTACCAGCAATTTAGAAATGACCGCCAAGCCGGCGGTCATTTCTAAAGCATTGGCAAGAACTGCTGTCACCAGGGTTTCTGTCAATGCTTTTTTAAGTTTGACGGATGGCTCCGTGAACATGGCGGAGCCATCCGTCAAACGTATTTGTTGTTTATTTTCAAAAAGAAAATCCCAAAGCTGGATTTTCTTTTTGAAAATAAAACAAAAATGCCTCTCTCGCCATGAGAGTTATTGCCTATGGTGAGAGAGGCATTTTTAGTTTTTAACTGCCCTTTACCGCCTGGCAGTAACAGACGGTAAAAAACAGCTTCATTGCGACCGAATATCCTTACAGCCAAGATATCAATCAGGCCCAATGTCAGGAGGGAGATGTATGAAAAATGGGAAACGCTGCAAACCAGGGATAAGCCAAGAATCTAGATCCACTCAAGACTTTGCCTGCGTAATAAAAACTTTAACACAACTAATTTTATATTTGTCCATGAATTATTTCAAATGATGTTATTATTATTAGAAAGCAGATTTGCATATCTTGAGGTCATCCAGTTTTCGTGAGGGCATACAAGTGCAGAACATGTGAGCTTCATGGCGCCTCGGTATCCCTTATATCGTCGCTTTTTAGACCAAATGCTTGTCTGCACTCACTCACATCTGGTAAAAGACAAACATATGCGAAGCCCAGGAACTGGTGGTGGCCCACGAAATTAACTTGATCAGATGCTATTTGTGGAGCCTTTACTTGTCACTACTGGTGTATTATGTATAGAGCGAGAGATTCAGGGGCTGACATCTCAAAGGAAAGGTCAAGAGGTAAGACAACTTATTTTGTGCTCATATTTTAATAAGAGATTCAAGTTTCAGTGCTCTGAAGCAGCCGAGCTGACATGAAGAGCTTTGCAAAACTACTAATATATAAATAAATAAACAAGCACACAAATAAACAAAAATAACTGATTGTAAGATTCCACATTAGTCAAAAATAGCAGAAGAGGAAGGAGTTTCTGGAGTGAATCATCCCTGCATGGAGAGAATTTGCCTCAAGGTAAGACTTCTGCACCTCCCAAGGCAACTCTGACACTTAAGTAGGACAGTTCAAACTTTTCATTCCCCATCAAACTTCTGCGATTATCTCAATTTTGAACTTTTCAAGTTTGAAAAATGTCCGGTGTAAGTTCTCTGTACAAATGTGTGCAGACTTCTTTCTCTTCAAATGTACCTTTTGCAGTGTTTTTACATGCATCACTGTAAATGTATAGAGGCTTTTCTTCGGAAATTTACATCTTGAGACATACATTGCTTCTAATTTTACGATTCTGATGCATATGCTGCAAAATGCTTAACTTTGCGACTTAGCAACCCCCTAGTCGTTGCTTCGTATAACCTTAGTTGTTCTGAAAACACATTTATATCAGAAGCTAGCAATGACAACATAGTAATTCTTTACTCTAATATGTGTAGAATTTTGTGTTGTTTTGTTAGAATTGTCTTCAGAAACTTAAAGTAACTTCTGCGATTAAACTAGATATAGATTTTTTGGACCATACCATGTCTGTTCGTAGTTTATTATTTTGCATTTTATTCTTAAATACATTTGTGAGACAAGCTTTCTCCAGAGTTGTCCATGTGAAAGGTGTCCTCATCCACACGAAGAGGTGTGTGGAGTATTGTCTCTACATTGTTGTTTTATCACACAACTCTCTAACATGCAACATGTGTTTAGACGTATAGATGTTCGATATATAGTGCTAACTTTACACTTTATGGCTACTTCAGAGTGCTTTGAGACAATGTAAATAGGCAGAAACTCCAAAGCTAAGTGGTTGTTCCTAAAGTCACATATATGAAAGTTATGCTTTAGATTTTGGAAGGTGTGATTAGAAGGTCTCCACCAAAAATTAGTGGACTTTGAAATGTACTGTTAAGTAATCCAAGCGATTGCTCAGTATTGCTTTACCTCTTAATCTGTGCTCTGTAACGCTTGTTACAAACTCCATTTTGACGGGTAAAAAGGAGAGACTGCAGTCGAAGCTTCAGTAGATAGGCAATACTTCCTGTAGAATAAAAAACCCAATCACAGCTAAATACGATTACTTTGTTTAGAAAAATCAATTGAGGTTAGGCCAAATTAAACAGGAAAGATTTATAACACTGCACTAACAGGCAATTTCTGCCAGGTCGCATATATTTCATAATTTGGACAATGTTACAATTGTTTGTAATAAACGCATCAATTGATAACATTGGGATTGTTGGCATAATAATTGTTGGCATAGCAATGTGTGATGAACAAATCTACATTGCAAATCATTCGCACTCTTAGGAAACCAGCTAGCGTGTTCTCGAAAATTTGCATCAGTGATTCCATTTTTTGGTGGGGTACTGGAACGGATAATGGTGGGTAATCAATGCAGCATATCTCATTTAATAAAAGCTGGCAAAAATTGAAAGTAACCTTTGATACGATTTATTTCCACTGTCTACTTGGGAATAGGATCTATGATCCAGAATCAGTGAGCTTACCATTGAGCACCCGTGCAAGAATGTGAAATTTGAGGTGTAATCGCCCCCATTTATTGGAATGAGCCAGAAACTAAGCCCTGAAATGTGTTTCATTCATGCAGAAGCAGCTAAGTGTATGTTCCTACATGGATACAGCTTCAACTTTATGTGATCCAAATAATCTAAGCTTTGCTCATCTAGATATTGCTCTTCCATTACTTGTTCAAGATGTGCATGTTTATTTTATTTAAATAATTATATATATATATATATATATATATATATATCATGTACTAACCTCATGTGTGTCAGAGTGCTTTAAAATAGATGAATAATAAGAAAAATAAGTGAGGAAATATAATATGTCATATCACATCTTTAGAGAACATAAGGCAGCACAGGGTAGAGTGACGGATTGTTGTTCCTATTTATTTATTTTATTTATTTAAAAGGTTTTATATAGCGCTGGCTAGACCCGGAGGTATCAGAGCGCTTTACATGGGTATCAGACAATAAATTGCAGGTTACAGCTTTACAAAGGTTACACAGTTATTAGAGCATGGCCATTTTAGATACAAGTAAGGTTGAGACAAACAAAAAGGAACATATAGGTAGGGGAAAAAGCTAGCAAGGAGATATTACGGGGAGTGGGGGGGGTAAGAGCAGGGGGAAGTAGACAGAGAGTGGAGGAGGGAAGGAGGAGGGGTAGGATGACAGGGACACAAACCAGTAGACGAGTCAAAGCTGCGCCCCAAAGTCCAGAAGCTGTGATCCTAGGGGGAGTGGTATCATTTCCACATCTCTGTTGCGAGAGGCTCTCTAAGCTATATTAAGATTTGTTAACAAGGATTGTTTGTGAGGTTGCTTATATGAGGCGCTTATCTTTTGAGAAAACAATTGAAACAAACAGTTTCCGGCTGACGTGACACGAACGTGGTGACGCCACAAGCCCTGATTCTCCGCGGATGCTGAAGCTGAACTGCCCTTCTGCAGCAGTTCTCCTGGGCCCCTAGGTTCGGCGCCTGATTTCCTACTCCACCTTGCCCTGCCGGTGTTCTTTGCATGGCCAGCACAATCAGAGTGGCGTGAGGCTACCTCGGGATACACACTGGCATAACGAACCTTGAGGGGGCCTCCCTGCAAGGCAGCTCGGGGGCCCGCCTCCGGGCTCAATCAGGAGCCCTGCAGCCAGAGTGCTGTGCTGATGGGGCCCCCTGGAGCTTGAGCCCCCCCCCGCACCGCGGGGGCCTGTGTTACCCCCTGGGGATACCACTGAGACCACTGCCGTGACCCAGTGGAAGCAGGGATACCGGGATGCCGGGAGGTAGCTGCTCCGGGTACTGTTAGCCCAGTGCTCCTGAGGGTTCCAAGACTACGGGGGGCAACGCCAGAAGGGAGCAGATGAAGAGGAGCAGGAGCCGAGAGCAAAAAACTAGAGGCGTAAAGGAACATTTTTGCCCAGGAAGTCAGTCCCTGCTGAACCCCGTTGCAGCCCCTAAAGCGGCCTGGGTGTGTGTGCTGTGGTTGGTGCGGCATCTCCATTTCCTTCTCTCTGCACGGAGGTACGGCAGCCCCAAACTATGTTCCCCCCTCTTCTGGGTTGTGGTCGGCACGCTCAGCTCTGATCGTGTATGTAGTGGGAGCTGAGTGGTGTTCCTGCATCAGGGATGCACTAGGGAACAGTTGGCCAAGTTGGGAAAGTGGGCAGTGAGAGTGCTCAGCCAGGCTCGGCTGCAGGTCTCTCTGCCGTGTGTGGGGGTCGTCATTTGCATTTCACTGGGCTGGTCGGCTGGCGGCCTGGGTGTGGTTTGTGGGCTGGGTTTTGGCCCTTATACAGGTGTGTTGTTGTGTTCTTGGCCATCTGACACAGACAAAGTGGAGTACAGGAGTTCTAGAGAGTTGGAGGCCGTGGTGTGCTGGCCCCCATCAGCAGGAGTGTGCCTAAGGATACCGTGAGCGAGTCGCTGCATCAGTCATCTGTTCGGTATAGGGATGAGCGGGCCTTCTTTACCTCTTCAGACTTCCTTGGCTGGCCCTGCTTATGTTAGACCCAGTGCCTTGCCTGCAGGGCTGACGCCACATAGAAAGAGAAGGCTTAGGCTTTCTTTCTTTGTTCTGCAGCCCACACCTATGGTAAAATATCACTGCAGGAATTTACCTCAGGCGTACTCTAACCTCTAGAGTATGTCGGAAGATCAAAGCCAACCAGTTGAGGAATCATGCCCCCTATCTAGCCATACCTAAAGGGGGTGGCCAAAATACCTGCGTTCTTTCAGAAATGATCTGACAACAACTCCTACGCTGCAGAAGTCCTCCTGCTTTGGTGGTGGCTAGTGAGGGGGTCAAACCCCCTATGCTCTAGGTGGTAGAGTAACGGATGGCTCTTACCCCATCTCCCTCTCAAATACAAGGGGCACCTCTGGCGGGAGCAGTGTTCTCTTTCCACCGGGAGTTGCTCCCCTGGTGTGCATCACCAGGGGCGGAAGCTACTGAGGCCTCACCTGTGCTCTTGGGTTCTCATCCTTCACTAAGTTTGGATTATACGCTACCTGATATTTCACCATTTAAACCGACGTCCCTGGTGGGGGAAGGGAGGGTGGAAGCTCCTTGCGGCACTCCAATGCAGCAGAAGCAATCTATGGCTTTGAAATCGAGCACTCCCAGCCCTATAACATTGGATCATGCTAATCTATATGTATCTCTCGATTTGATATTGAATCCCCCAGTGAACATCTCAGCAGGTTATGTATCCTGCTCCAGATCTTTGCAGAGTCTTGAATGTATTCTGCCATCTAATCTGTCTCTACTAGGAAAGAATGTGGACAGTTCAGATGGCATTTTAGATATTCTATCAGTAATACTGAATAATCTCCCAACCAATGGGAACAGAGAAGATGAACAGATTGCTGCAAACAGCCTTGTAACTTGTCCTGCTGATACAGGGCCGGCTTTAGGGCAGTGCGACGCGACTGGTGTGGCCGCACTGGACGCTGAGCTTTGGAGGGGGCGCCGACTTCGGGGTGGGGGGGGGTGGTATGTTTAGCAACAGTTTATGATTGGAGAGTCGAGGGACACTTTTGCCCGGTGGTAGTGAGAACATCCGAGGAGACAGTCATGGGATGTGGGGGCGCAAAAAATGATTGACACACCGGGTGCCACCAGCGCTAAAGCCGGCCCTGTGCGGATATGAGTACTCAGGTGGGTGATTCCTAGGATCAGACCGCTCAGGTGCGTGATCCTACAAACAGGCCTCTTAAACAAGATAAAAGATGTGATCAGTTCTTGGTCCTAGATGATTTGGTAGCCCTTTTTGGGGGAAGGACTTTCAGGCTTGGCCCATGATGGCTCAAATATTGAGTCTGTCCCCACTGGTCCTGCTCTGGCCCTAGGGAATTCTCTGAAGTCTTTCTGATCTTTAACAAAGTCACGGGGTCCACCCCTGATGCTACAACCCAGGAGTCAGGCCAGCTGCATGGAAAGGGGTTAAGCAACAACAATTTTTTTTTTTAAGTAGGCAAAAAGGAAAGTACAGTGATTAACTAAGAAAAGAACAAGAAAGGTTACATTTCAGGGGGTGGGAATATCATCTGCGACCGTGGTGCCACCTGACCCAGCCACTGTTTCCCAGGGCCCAGAAACCCCTGGTGCTGCCACAATGCCAGCCGAGCCCGTGGGGTGGTGCTGAGACCTAAAACAACAACAAGAAACTACCGGTCTATAAGCAATAAGACAAAAAGAGAGCAGAAGTAGGCTGCAAAAAAATGGATCGAACTTTCATACAGTGAAAGGAAATCCCATCAGCCCACCCCAATGGCAGAGCATCATCATCTGGGATTTACTGTAGATTGTCTAAACAGTGCAGTCAACATCAATGATGAAAGGAAAAGCACTGAAGTTTACAACCCAGTGATCGATACAGCCACAGTATAGTTGTTAACAATGGTGCTGAAAAAATTGCAGTGCAGAACTAATAACAACAAAAAAAGGTGAATAATGTGCAAACGTTAAAATTGACTACTAGGACACTTCAAATAACTTTAATAGACGCTATCCTAGTGTCAAGATTAAAACCAAAGTGCTGATAGTTTGAAAGAATAACTATCATGAGCGAGAAATAGGCAGGTCTACATGTTTCAGCCATACAGGTAACTTTAAACCAGGCTTTCGTCAGGACCCATCTAATGCTACCCTACTGCAATTTTGTGACTGAAAAATGAGTGCAAGAAACAATAATAATAAATGAAAAATGGATGTGATACACTCTACCAACTACTGTGAGTCCCAATTTGGTAGTCGGATGTCACAGGAACTTCATTCCCATCTCTATGTGGGAGTACTCCTCACCTCACCTGGCACCTGCTCAGTGGATGAGGCCCCGCTCTGTCCGTCGGTACCCCTCCGTACTCTTTCACTTACTTTATTTAGAACTTTTTTGTGGTGATTGACATGCCAAATGTTGTCAATAATTCAAGGATAGTGAGAAGGCACCATTTCCATTTTCGGTACAGCGTAGTGCATTTTATGGTGATTTATAGAATTGTTGGTTCTTGCAACATCCTATCCTGAATCCTGACTGAAGATTATCTACAGGTTGTGTTAGATCAAATAATTTAGTGAGTAGCTGCACAACCTATGAGGATATTGAAGCAAAATAGAAGTTAGTTACTGGACAGAAATTATTTAGTTCCTGGAATCATTCCCTGCTTTTTATACGCGAGAAGACCTCTCATATTCTGATTCTTTGCCTTGAGGCATGGATGAATTAATCAAACTTGTACTGTGCAAGACGATGTGTCTATTGATCTCTTTTACTCTTGCGGCAGGAAATAGGTAATTGAAATGGGGCAATGGTATTGTTTCTTTTTTGTGATTCCTCTGACAGTGTAACAAATCACATTGTTTTTGGCTTAACAGTTTAGTTAGGATTGTCCTTGCCTTGAGGGTAAAGAGAACTCAATGTTCTAAATCTTGTCAGAGGAAGTTTCTGAGATTTCTTCATACTTGTTGAATTATTGCTATCCATCTATACAGGTAGTTTAGTGCTGTTTAAGAGGGCAAGTATTTTTGGGGGATTTTTTTTTGCTTCAGCATAAGATTGAGGCAATAGTACTAAACCAATGTTGCCACTGTTTCTGATGCTCAATGAAGCCAGGGTACATATTTATTGCACAAGCATTTTTGGCTTCCAATAGGGTATCTGAGTATCAATGGGCTGTTGGAGAGGACCAAAATGGTCTCTTTCCTCTAAGTGGGCGATGGAGTCCAGGGCTGAAGAAATCCAATTATTGAATGACGAAGCTTCTTAATCAATAACTTCTGAAAACATAGATCTGGCCATGCTCATTTTGCTAACTTTTGGCCCAGCTCTAGATTGGATGGAAGGGATATCTTTGATACTTGCTTATATTTTGTAACCATAGACAGAAGAGGCAGCCACATGAGCCATCCTTATGTAGAAATAAGGGGTACAGGGTGGTTTGTTCATGTATCAGGGTGATTAGAGAAAATATGATCGAGTGTATGTCCTGTCTTGTGTGCAGGGGTGTGCAGTTGCTTTATATATTCAAGGCCTGTAAGCCTCCCATGAAAGCAACTGTTGAGAATCACCTGGCTTGTCTAGTGAATGGTAAAGTCCCTCAAGATAGTGAAATTGGCGAATTTTAGAATGTGAGGGAAGGGGGCCTCGCTATATCTTTGATAAATTGCCGGGATGCCCCGTGGATGGTACACAAAAGTGTCTGACAACGAAAAGAAAGGTTTAAGTTTGAGAGACAAAATCATCCCTTCTGCAAAATCCAATGTCATGCTAAATTTTTCGAAATGGAGCAAGTAAGCTGTGAGCGATGCATGATCCCTAGTCCGCCCCCTGTGCGGAGTGGTTGGAATAGCATTGGCTATATCTGGCTTTGAGGAATCTGAAACCAAGCTTTAATATTGAAAAGGATTCTGGATTGTTGGTGGTAATAAAGTCAAATCTTTCCAAACTATTTTTAGGTAGAGGGCGCACATTTATAAAGTAACGACTGAGGGAGTGGTTAAAGGATGTATTATTAATTTCTGACCCTGTTTGTTTCGTTTGGTTGAGAAGTCCAACGTGATCTCGCATGAGCAGCACAACACTGAATCTAGAAGTAAAGTCTCATGGGCAGAAGAGGAGCACTTACTGTGGCACTGCTCAGAAATAAAATCAAACAAAAATAAACATGTGTGAAGCAAAGCATAAAATAAACATACGGAGTCATACATGGCGTGGATGATATATATATATTTGGATACAATTTGCACTTGCTATTATGATTTCTACTCCAGGGCATTGAAATGATGTATATTCTTCACCTTGAAAACATCTGAGGTCTGTTGAGTTTCAATAGGTGATCTCTACCCCACCCCTCTTTCTGTGTCCAGTTGGTTGATCGAGATGCCAATGGAGAAAGATACGCACATATGGCTGACAAGTGAGGGATGAAACATCAGTTGCTCAGAGGTTTCAGATTCCCACATTTCCCATTATATCCCAAAATCACACCTTCCAACCAAAATTGTTGCACTGGGATTTGCTCTTAGTTTTGTTGTGCATTCGGCTACTGGTGTCTTAAGCTCATCATCTTAGATGCAGTGTGACCAACATAGAGCTACTAGGCTGGACACAGGACAGATACTGGTAACATAAATGTGCATGCAAAGAATCAAAACGAAAGTCACTTATGTAGTCCCGGTAATTTTGGACATAACCAGGAGACCCCTAGTTTAGCCTACTTGTGCTACCCAAGGAATAGTGACATCACATTTACTAAATACAAAAGGAGCTCTCCAATGGGTTGCATTTCTATATATTTCCTATACGGGGCCTAAGTTTACTCAGAGCTCTCTACATTGTGTGGCGTGACTTTAGTTTCTACGCACGACGCGCGCCATTCCGCGCTTCATCCTTAGGGAAATCTCTGGAACTCAGCTGCAACGCTACAGAAAATCTCCGCCGAGCAGGGTAATTCCTTGGGACCTGATCAGTACTTTGGTATGGAAAACGTGCATTTAAATGTGCGTCGAGCTGCCCGCGTCTCTGACGCTCCTCGGGAGACGTTAGCAGTGTTCTGATACGAAGGGTTCCTTCCATGGCGTTGTAGGGAGAAGCTATCATCAGACCGTTCATATTACAGGCGTGACCTCTGCGTGGAGAGATATGATGCTGCTCTGGTTAGATGTTCTTCAGAGAGGAATATTTGTGTCAAATTAATTACTTCCATTGCCAAAGGTGCACCAGAGATGTATAGTGATGCTGTTATAATGGAATATCCCTTTAATAGAGATTACATTCATGGGAGTGGGGGGGCGAGAGGTAATCTGGGGCTGTGGGGCGATAGGAAGAGGGAATGCAGTTAGAAAAGGGATTACTTCCAGAGAGAGAGAGGAGAGGGGAGAGATTTCCTTTAAACAGAATGTATAGAGAGGAGAACCCTAGTGCTTTCAAATAACCCTTATCTCAGGATTCGCCTGTTATGTTTTTCTCACTGCACCTCCAATCTGGCTGTCATGATTGCATTGAATAAGGATGTGCATTTTTTTTGCTCTTCCAGGCGGTTGCAGACTTTTCTCTTTCCTTTGCTCGAGTCATGTTTTTCTCCACATAGTGAAATAATTTATCATTTCCATTCTGTAGGAAACCAGCTAAGCTAAAAAAAGTCCTGCAGATTGTGGTTCATTCTTCTCGCATATTTACGTTGTTTATATTTTTGTGCTGGAGAACGTAAGCAGAATTTTTCTCTGAAAGTTACAATTTGCGCAGCAGTTCTATTCATAAAATCATTGCAGAGGAAAAGAACACTGCGGTCTCCGGGTGTCGATAATAGAGGTTCAACCTGAAACAGTGGTTCGCCCCAAAATTGAGATTACAACTTCAATCAATCAGTCGATTTCTAGAGTGATGCTTGTCACTCGTGAGAGTGTTCGGGTGCTGGTGGGTTCCAGTGGTTCAGTCGAAGAGCCAGGTCTTCAATTGATTTACGGAACTCTGGTAGTAAAGGGGAGGTCTGGAGGTGTGGAGGGGTATTACCATCTTTTCGGCACTGGGAGCCAGTCAAGTTCCTTTGGGTGAAGGGTGATATGGGTTTGATGTGTCAGATCAAGGACAAGTCTGGAGGCTGCTTTCTGTATGACCTGGAGTCTATGTGGGGGGTGAGCTACGATTCCTGAGTAGAGAGCGTTGCCGTAGTCCAGTCGACTAGAGATGAGGGCTTGAGTGATGGTCCATCTTGAGCTCTGTGGAAGCCCATTTCAAGATCTTGCGCAGCATGCACATGATGAAGAAGCAGGAGGAGGAAATGGCATTGACCTTTTGATGTCATAGTTAGTTTGCTGTCCAGGATAATGCCGATGCTTTTTGTGTGGTGCGATGAGTCGGTGTTGCGCCTAATTCTACGGGCCACCAGGATTCGTCCCATGGGGAGTGGTTGTTTCCAAAGATCAGTGTCTCAGGTGTATCCATGTTGAGCTGCAGGCAGTTGTTCCTCATCAATTTGGCAATGCTCATCATGCATTTGTGGATGTTGGTTATGGTGGTGGTGGGGTCCTCAGAGAATAAGTGGGTGTGTTGCGTGTTGTCCGCATATGATATGATGTTGAGCCCATGTGATCTGACATTGTCTGCCAGCGGGGTCATGCAGGTGTTGAACAGGGTGGGACTGAGAGATGAGCTTTATGTTACTCCACAGGTGATTTCTCTGGATTCAGAGGTGAATGCTGGCAGGCAGACTTTTTGCGTCCTTCTCGTGAAGAAGGAGGTGATTTATTTGAGAGCATCTCCTTGGATGCCGATGCTGTGTAGCCTTGTGATGAATGTGTGGTGGGAGACCATGTTTAATGCTGCTGATAGTTCGAGTGCTGTTCTTTCTCCTCAGTCGAGGAATGCTCGTAAGTCGTCGTTGGCCGCAATCAGGGCTGTGGGTGTGTATAAGTCAGTTTGAGAGTATCGAAAAGGTGGTTCTGTTCTAGGTGCTTGGTGAGTTGTCCGTTGATGGCCTTCCCAATTACTTTGGCTGGGAATGGAAGCTGGGAATTGGACCGGTAGTTGCTGTGGTCATTGAGGTCTGCAGAAGGTTTCTTTAGTAGTTCGTTAACCTCGGCATGTTTCCTGTCCTTGGGGTAGCTGCTAGTGGCTATAGGTGAGTTGAATAGGGAGGTAAGTTTGTGGCTGATCCTGGTGCCTCCTGGTTTGAAGATTTCTTGTAGGCCCACGTCTGTGGAGGGCCACTGAGTGGACTGAGTTCATGATGGTGGTGGTTTGAGGCTGGGGGATGAGTTGATTCCATGTGGTTAGTTGGTTACTTTTGGTGGTTACTGGGTGGATGAGTTGTTTGAAGACGTCAGTTGGCTTGGGCTGGGATGCAAAGTTCTTGTAGATCTTGGTGATCTTGTCATGGAATCAATTGCTGAGGTTGTTGCAGAGATCCTGGGAGGGGGTGATATCATGCGCTACGGTCGTGGTGTTGGAGAATTCTTTAACAATTTTGAATAGTTATTTTCTGTTATTGGAGCTGGGTTCAATGCACGAAGTTAGTTCTCTGTTCTTGGTCTTGCAGCTGTCTGTGGTAGATGTTGAAGACTGCTTTGAAGGATGTCCAGCTGGTGGTGTCCCTGCTAGTGCGCCATCTCCTATCTAGTTATTTGCAGTGGCATTTGGCGGTCTAGAGATCTTTGATGGTCAAACTTGCTTGTTCAGTGGCTCTTTGGTGGTTGATATTGCTGATGGGGGTGATGCTGTCTGCGTTGTTCGTGATCCAGTTGAAGTGTTTGACATTTTGGTCTAGGTTTATGGAGGCATTGCGGTGGGTGGTGTTGAGGGCATTGATTCATGTGGTTTGTGAGATTTTGCTCCAGCTGCAATGTGGGGTGCTGGGTAGTGTCCGAGTAGAGGTCCGGGGGCTGGGGATGTAGAAGTGGATAATGGAGTGGTCGGACCAAGTTAGTGCAGTGGTGTGGCTGTATTTGATGCGGTCACTGGAGGTGAAGATAGGGTCCTGTGTGGCCTGCGGTGTATGGGGTCACAGAACAGTCGGCAGAGGCTGATGTTGTTCATGTTGTCGAGGAGGGTAAGCAGGAAATGGTAGGAGCAGGCAGGGCAGAAGTGAGTGGAAAACAGCACAAACAAGCACTGGGAGAGGCACATAAAAACAGAGAAACAGGCAGAGAGACACAAAAGAAGCACTCGGAAAGGCAGAGAAACAGGCTGAGAGACCCAAAACAAGCACTGAGAAAAGCACAGAAACAGGCAAAGAAGTGCAGAATGATTCAAGAGGGAGAGAGGACAGAGCTGGGACCTGAGCACCTGCTCAATGGGGTCGCACAATTAGCATCAGGCAAAATCCGACAGATTTAGTGTCTGGAAAATACTGCACATTCTGCGTTTCACACCCTGGAACAGAAGAAAATATGCAGTGAATTTTCTGTGATATTCCCCATCTGAGTTGTGGAACTCACAGTGGAAAGTCAATAAGGGACCTTGTAAAAACTGCACCTGGTGGGATCGATGTTTATAACAGGTGTGTTAGAATGAGCTATAATAATAGGCACCTCATAAAGAGGCCCTAGGTGCTATCTCTGAAGTATATCTTCTGCAAAACTATTTTTAGCTTTATAAAGAGCTGTATGAGACATAAACTGCAGGAAAAGTCTCGTTATTTACTCAAATGTGCTGAAACGAAATGTTTGTACACTACAGAAAGTTTGAACATTTCAATAGATCTTTAAGCAGATTTAAAACAAAGAATAAACACTTCACAAATCCCCAACACAGAAGGTTCCATGACATTTTCACAAGCACAGCCTGAGGGTCTCCCGGAATGACTTGCCTTACCCAACCTGCAGGGGGCGCGCTTTCATCTCTTGCACTTGAGGTGGTACTGCTGCTGTTCTACCATCCCAACCTCCCCCCCCCCCCCCCCCCCCCCCGACTCTCCTCCCTCTCCACCCACCCAGCTTCGGGACAGAGTAGGGAAGAATGCACATGTTGGTGCAGAAAAAAATCCAGCCTTGCTTTACCCGTTTCTTGAGTATAGTAGGCGATCTACTTAGTAGCACGTAGGTTTCTGGACTTGAAATTATTTGAAAATAATGCATTTCCAGATAAATCCAGGCACATCTTGAAACGATTTTTTGACGTTTAATTTTATGCATTCATTTCTCTTGGTGTCTTCTTTTTAATAATTAGAAATGTCATATTTTTTCTATTGGTTATATTTTATAATGAAAAGTTAAAAAATCACAGCCTTGCAACTGATCAACTGGAATGTCCATATGACAGTCATTCAATATACCCATAAGTCATTTTACCAACACTACTGAGGTGCGATCTTTGGCGAAGGTGGCATCTCTTGCCAGTAAATGCATTGTCTGACTGGACGCAGAACTGCAAATGCGTGTTTCCCGCCCCCAGTGCAGGATGTGCACGTATTTTTTCTGTGCCCGTTCGCCAGAGCCACGGACGTCCAAGATGGAATATCGCTTCCTAGATAGAGGAGGCTCAGGAGGGCCGCCGCTTCCCCCTCAATATCCATATATATATGTCCTAATCGCACCGTCCTCCGATAGGGATCTGGCATTCAGTGAGAGGCGGAGAGACCGCTGTCAAACCTTGAGAAATGACTTCTCCCGACGCGGCCTAGACGAGCGGCATACCAATGACGACGGCCGCCATGTTGGAGAGTGGTGGGGACTGCGTAGAGAGGGACAAGTGCAGGCCTGTCTCAGAGCCGTCCCTGCGTCCCCAAGGACAGCGAGGGGGCGACGGAAGGCGGGGGCCAGGCCATGAGAACCGTAATTGTGCGCTAGACCGGGAGAGTGAGTGTGAAGAGGGAAACATCGCGAGAGGGTCCCGGGGAAACAAAGTGGGGTGGGGGTGGGTGCTAGAGAGAGGTGGGTGGGAGCACAGGAACAGATGGAGGATCTGGGAGTACACAGACGGAGCAGGGGGGCGTGGCTTGCACTGGTGCAGCTTGTGCAGTGGCACCGGGGCCCAGAGCACTGATGGGCCAACTGAACCCTGGTTATTGCTATAATTCATACTTCGGGCAGTTGGGCAATCCCCCGGTGCGCCGCAAGAGTGGGGGCTGGTTTTGGGCCCCCGGGGCCGTTTTTGTTTCAGGGCCGTTTTTGCAACGTTGCTGCAAAAACGCCCCTTTAACAAAATCGTCCGAAAACCGTCCCTGGCAACGAGCGCGGTTGCACCTCCAACCCCCCCCCCTGGGGGTGGGGGGCCGGCCGAGCACTTTGCCAGGGTCGGTTTTGGTTCTCAGTCCGGCCCTCGGCCAGGGACACCATTTCCTTCCTTGCATGCACTAGGACAATTAACAAACTGTGGGTTCAGAGGAAGTGGGAGAAGATAGAGGGTGTGGGAAAGATAAAGGATGGAAGCAGAGGAAGGGCGTGGAGGTGCATAGAGAGAGTGGGAGAAAGGAGAGAGTGTGGGACCACAGAGAGAGAGCGTGTTGGAGCACAGAGACATACCTGTCAATCTCTTCCCTAAAAAATGAATGCCAGTAAGCCAATGGGGAATTAATTTCTACGGTCAATGGGGAATGAACAAATGATTGGACGGCGATGGAGTTTTGAAAAGCGGGAGGCTCAATTAAAGTCTATGGAGGCATTTTGTTTGTCAGGTGGGTGAAGAGAAAGCAGGTGAAAGATGCCAAATGCAGGTGAAGTGATAGCTGTGCAGAGAGGATGGGTCATCACAGATGGGGGGGGGGGTGTAGAACACAATGAGGGGGGATGTAGGAGCACAGAGATGTGACAGGGGTGCAGGGGGAGATGAGCTGTGACATCGCAATGAGGTAGATGTGGGAGTACAGAGAGGGTGATGTAACTGCATCAAGAGGGGACCTCTTGGAGCAGAGAGAGAGGTGGAGTCAGAGCTCAGAGAGGGCAAAGCCAGAGCACAAAAAGCAATGCAGGGGCCCGTAAGCTGTTCATGAGGAATGGTGAGAGAGTATGGCGCCCTGTTTTATCTCCAGAGGCAGTATTACACAAGTGTTTCAGGGGCATAATGAGAGTATGCACCCTCCTTGTGCGCTCCCAGGGCACTTTGGTATTACAGAAGGGACCGCAGACATCAGTGGCGCAAACACGAACAGTGCACCTGATATATAATACAGGTCCAGAAAGTTTTGGTTGCATCTGACATTGTTTTCCTGTCTCCCTGTTGTGTCTCCTTCCCTCCCCAACCTCCTCCGGCTTGATTCTTTGACTTTCTGCCTGACTCAATCTGCATCCCTCCCTCCTGTTCACCCTTCCCCCCTCTACCCTACTTTACCCGTTAAGACATGGTCGCATGGCTATTTTACACGCTTATACCTCATATTATTGTATAACTTCTTGTTTTCTCTCATATGTCCACTTTTGGAATAATGTGCAACTTGTAACTGTTGTAACTTTGCAACAATGTAACCTCTTGTAAAGCGCTCTGATACCTCCGGGTCTAGCCAGCGCTATATAAAACTCATCAAATAAAATAAATAAATAAATAAATAAAGACAGCCTAATACAGTCAAAGATGAAAATTGTATTTCTCGCTAATGACTTTGGATTCTGGGCCAGCAGCGGATGATCAAATCTCTCTTTCTCCTTGACTTCGAGTGGTCAAGGTTTATCGTAGGAGGCGATGTGAGGTTGGTATGAGAAACAATGTAAAGTATATAAATGTTAGTGCCCAATCAGAGGTATATTTTCTAAAAAATATGCCTTCATCTTGTACTTTGGTTATTAGAGTAATTAAAAGAGTGACTAGCATTGAAAACACACACCCTCGCCAGGTATAACCAGTTGTGCCATATTTATATCATAGTATAACAACTATTTATTTGATGGGGTAATGTTAACCTACGTAGCAGCTTTCATAAAGCATGTGAACCGCCTGCTCCGCTTCAGATCTGGATTGGGATGCTTAGGTTGCAGACCTTGTTTTTGAAGATGTGACTTGCTTGCAGAAAAAAAATCAAAGCTTGAGCAGTAAAACAATTTTCTTTTTATTTCCTTAACTTAGTTAGCTCTTGTTGGAACCAGGACTACCGGTCCACTTAGGGTAGCATGGCTCCAGGTAGAAAGGCTAAATCTAGGAGACATACGTGACGTGCTTGCATCACACACTCTACAACACCCCAGCGCAAACCCACCAAAAATGACACCACACCGTCTGTGAAATAGAAAATGTTGAGGCTTTATCTCTTTGTGGTAAAAGTAAAGGAAAAATAAAATACACCTTGCTTATTATATTGAGACTTTGAACTTTTCCTTTTGGACATAAGTGCAGTAATAAAATAGGTTATTACACTTTTCCAGTTGTCTAGGCAATTGGTTTCTTATTACCTTAAACCTGGCAGTCAATAGGTAGAAATAACACTTCTAGATCATTTGTGACAGAATTCTAATTCAATTTAGATCAGTAAATACATCAAAGGTTACTGTAATATATATATGATTGCTCCCTTATAACATTCAAAGATAAAATGATTCAACATTTCATCCAATTTCTTCTTTAACCTAAATTAGGCTCAGTAAGACATTTATATTGAACATCACGCTGGTTATTGAATCGAAGAGGTTGCGGACTCTTTTACTCCTGGGCCTGTATAACTACTCGGGAGATCTTAATTCCAAAGAGGGGGCGTAAAGTTGTCACCACTTCTTTAATATAGGAGAGTCGAGTGGACTTGAGAGGGGGGCTGTTTTAGAGGTCCAGTTCCGGCACAAACCCTTCTCATTCCTCCCCTCCCTGGTTCCCAAATACCTCAGCACTTGCGCTGAGCAGTTCCGGAGCTGGGCCCTCAGCCGATCTTTACCCCCCCTCCCGCTCAGGTCTGGCAACTCGCCTGAGGCGGGAAGAGGCCGCTGCCGCTCCGCAGGGTGTGCCTTCCCAGAGGTTCCGTAACGCGGGGATTCCGTACGCTTCTGCCCCAGTCCCTCCGGAAGGGCGGCCGGCTTCCCAATACGCCAGGAAACCCCGGCTTGACGGGAGTTTGGAGACGTGCCGGCCGGGAGTCCGGTTGCAAGGCGACCCCGCCCCGCGTTTCTCTCCTCAAGCTGGCGACCCCCCTCTTCCTCCTCACGCCTGGCGCGGGAATTTATTATGCAATCCTTACAATAGAATTAGCGGCGCAGAGACACCGGCAGCCTTGGCTCACAGGCTCTCAGCAAGGTCACACAGGTCGACAGAAATGAGGAGGGGAAGAAATAGGTAATCTCGGCCACAGTCAAAAGCAGCCCAGAGTGAGTTGGACCTCACTACCTCGAGTAAAGTCGACGCTCTCTGGTCAGGCCAAACAACAACCCAAGTCACCACTCCAGATGCCCTCTTACTTCAGAGTTCATGTCAGAAGTCCTTTTCCTCCTCGTTGCCTCTGTAACCCACGGCACCACCCTTCCAGATTTCTAGGGTTAGGGCCAGGTTACTCTCACCAGATGCTGAAATAGATTGGTCCTTTCTTAAGAGTGGCCACACAGAAACTTGGTTCTGACAACTCTCTCCATCAGGGCCAGATCAGCATGAAGGAGGGAAGCAACCACCACTACTAGCAGCCCCTAAGAGCAATCGAAGCAGCTTAAATCACAATCCACCTCCTCTGTAGTCTGCACTCCAGCCAGCTCTCTCTCTCTCCCCAAAATGGCCACCCAGTGTCCTCCCTTATATAGCCTAGGTCCAGGTCACTAGAGTGGACTGGAAGGTTCTGGAACCCTCAAATGTTATTCTATGGGCCAGAGCTCTGAGGTAACTCTAGCAGGCATCCATCTTAGGAATCCATCCACCATTTTAGAAAGGCGCACCTGTACCTCAGCACTGGTTAGCAGTGGTGGGGCACCCAGAGACCTAAGGCCACACAAAAAGGACTGGTGGACAAAAATAATGGGAGGCAGAAAGGGACCAAAAACAAAAATAAGGGGAGGCCACCCAAAAAGCTGACAGGTCTAACAGCTCTTAGTTAAAATGTTCTAATGTCCACTGCTGCCGCAGAGCCTTCTTTGTCTCACACGTATAGAATGGAGCCACAGGGGATAAAACAGGCCCGAAGTTTGGAAACTGCTGGTTGTGGATGGAGATTTCTGGTGAACCTGGTAATTATTGATTCGCCAGAAAGTCTTTCAGTTAGTAAGACCCCTCAAAACAGAGGGTGACAAAGCCTTACAGGTAGGATCAATTGTTTGCTGTAGGGTTTAAACCATTGTCATCTTGTCTGGCCTTGACTTCCTATTGCCCTCACACTGGCCGCTCATTACAGGTGACCCAAAAATATATATTCATTGTTCTAGGCACCACCTTATGGTTTCTACAATGAACTGCCTCTGTAGGAGTCTACTGTGCTGACCACCCACATCCCCTGTTGCCAACTGTCTAGAAATGGGGGAATATGTCTATCGTTAAAAGTGCTGGGTAACACTGTGTGCAGAGTTGCTACACTACCTCCTCGACGACGAACCAACAGTTCGCCAGACATGGAGGGCTGACTAATGGCACTCCCTAAAGCTTGGTGTCAGTGGCTGGAACATAGAATCAGTTGTGTAGAAGGACAATGGAGGAGGAACCATCCCCTCCTCCCCCAGTAAAAACAACAAGAGTAGTGGCAATGAAGGGGTCATATCCGCTGGGTAGGAATAGCATGTTGTGTAGATCACTAAATCTGCTATGAGAGAGTAGAGATGGAGGTTAGTGTGGAAATGGAGACGTGAAGATGCTGCGGGTTGGATATGGCCATATTGGTGGAGCTTACCACCCACTATAGATGAAAGCATTGAGATGGGGAGTGTTGAAGGGGTGGGACAGCCAACCCTTGAGTCATCCATAGAGACCTGGGAGATCGGTGGCATTGCAAGGGGGCATTGGGTCCCGGTTGGGTGGAAAAAGACAGACTACAACTGGTTACAGTTGCCCCGGTCCATCTGTCCACCAATGCTACATGACCTTGGGAAGGACAGCGATACAAGAGCACTGCTCCACATGTCTTTTGTGGGCCGGAGATACATGCGGCCATGTTGAGTTCAGGCAGGCCGATTCACTGCATGAAAACAAATAAATATGTATCAACATAAAGATGCAGGGGAACCGTAGAGAAAAAAACACCAATTCATTTCAAGGAGACCAACCTGCCACCATGGCGACATCTTTACTATCGTTCTCCATGCAAACCGGCCTGGAGAGTGGATAATTAATTTGATAACTCAAGCATACAGGCTTCTGAATAGAAATAGAAATAGCCATGACCAGCTTGCAGTGCACACTGCAGCTACCTCTAATGATTTCAAACAAAACAATCTAGAACAAAATGAAATGTAATCACACATTATATAACCTGCAGCCAGCCGACCATATGCTGCTGGGAAACAGTAGTGCTGACAGAGGCATCTTTCAACAGAAAACAACAAGAGAAGTCTGAGATTATGCACCTGGCGGAGGGCATAGACTAGGTGCCTGGCAGCTTGAAGAGTGGAGTGATGTGACTGAGATGTCACCCTGCAGAACTGCATATATACCAAGCAGCGGCTCAGCAGGGGCTTCGATTAATAAAGTAATTGGTAATATTCTGGCCAAATTATAACTCAATTTTGGTAACGACAAGTTAAAAACCCTAATTCAGCACATGATCACATATTTTTTTTAACAAACATAAAAATACATTTATTTACTTTTCTAGATTACTTTAAATGATATCAACTAGTGACGTTTTGGTCTCTTGAATCCTTTGGCCATAATCAACAGTGCTCAACCGAGTGAAACATTGACAGTACCAACTGATTGAACTCATGGTATATGAATCTTTTGAAGGATTTTCAATATTTGTGATGCTTCAGTCCTCAAACATTGTGTTTTATGTTTAGCTGTCTATCTGTGGCCCGGGTTTAAGTCTCTGTTCCCTTCGGAAGAACATCAGTTCACCGCAGCATCGGGGACCTAATGCAGGCCCCTGCAACCCCTGCGGCAGCAGCTCTTCAGGGGGGCCCCCAATACTTTAAGCGGCCCCCTTTTAGCACAAGGCTGATGAATATATGTGAGATATAGGAGACTCAGTGACCCATCGTTAAGTTCTGAAGGGGACACTCCATCTTGAGTCATGCCAGTGCTGAGCATTTGGTACAGCATGCTAAAAGAGTGCCTGTTACATGCTTCTGGTACAAACTGGAAGGTTGTATGACACAGCCACGCTTTTCTTTCCTACGCGTTCCTTAATAATGTGGGTGGAAAAAACAAATGCGTCTGAACCACGCATTCCATTTGCAACGCAAGTCATGAAAATAACTTAAGGGGGGGTGCTGGGCTTTGGAATAGTATAATTTACTATTCCAACTCCAGTCCCAGTGACAGTAGGGAAAGCGTTGGACTCTGCATCCCTCCCTCCTGTTCACCATTCCCCCCCTCTACCCTACTTTACCCGTTAAGACGTGGTCGCATGGCTATTTTACACGCTAATACCTCATATTATTGTATAATCTCTTGTTTTCTCTCATATGTCCACTTTTGGAATAATGTGCTACTTGTAACTGTGGTAACTTTGCAACAATGTAACCTCTTGTAAAGCGCTCTGATACCTCCGGGTCTAGCCAGCGCTATATAAAACTCATCAAATTAAATTAAATTAAATTAAGTCAAACAGTGCTTTACCTAATGCATGTCGTTGTAATGACTTGTGTTGTAAATGGGATGCGTGGGTCTGACCCATTAATTTTTCCGCCCACGTTGCAAAAGCAACTCGTTGTTCGGAAATTGTGATATTTGCTATTTCCCCAAACTGAAATGATGCCAAAACACTACAAATCTTCCATGCATCAACGTTTGAGATAGTGTAGAGTGAATTTAAAAGGGCAGGGCAGGTACAGCAGGTACAGCACTTTGATGTGGTCACAATAATGGCAATACTTTGGTTCTACAAAGAGAGTGGCTTCTAAGATGAGACACGTTTTCTACTTAATTATTGACAAATATCTTTTTTTCATAGAAGATGGCAGATAAATATATTTGTAGGCAGAGTAGTGTCAAAGAAAGTAAACCTGAGTCACAACATCTTCCAGGACACACAGTAGGCATATTCTGCCCTTTTGTGGTTTGATATATGTCCTCCAATCTCTATTCCTAACCTTTAGCGCACATTTTGTGATTGTGAGTCTTTGTCTACTCTCTAGGGGCTTTAACCACAATGAGTTATTCAGCAAGTTCAATGGTTTGTGTCAACAAGTACATGGAGTAATTCTCCAAATGTCTTGCCCAAGGCCAAGTTGGATTGCCACAGACATATCTCCTATAAACTTGTGTACTATCTCAGGTGTGTTTCCTAGCACGTGATGCACTTCTCCAGCTGTTTATCTCGGTGCATGGATTAGCTCCATCAATGTGTCTCTCAGTACATGGTGTACTGACCACGTTTGACTTCCAGTACATGATGTATTAACCCGGCTGTGTTCTTGGAACATCTGGCGGTAATTCACTTCCTACCCACCACCACCAGGTTTATTGTCCCAGGTTTATTTCCATGAAAAGTAGTTTGTTTCTCACCACATTAAAAGTGAGAATGTAGACCTACAACAATATCACATCTGCTACACCACCTGACTCTACGTTGTCATGATAAGTATGCCTATGATATTCTTAACGCCAAATCAACTATCTGGCGATGGAACGGTTAGGTCGATAGCGTGTATCCAATATGTTTGTCATGCAATATAATGCACAGAGGTATACCCTACAATGGTATATTGCCACTGGTGTATTTATCAGTGCGTGTGTGTCTCAGTACATGTTGCACTGCCACTGGTGTGTCTGCATCAGGTGTTGTGATGCGTATGGAAGGTCTATTCTCGTTCTCTAAACAGTTTACCCTCTTCTCTGTATTTTTTTCGCATTTTGGGATCATGTGGCCGGTGTTGCTGTTGAATTTTACTACTTCAATATAACTTTTTAGAAAATGTTCTATATTGTTTTTGACTTTGTAAGGCACTAAGTGGGTCTTATAAGCAGGACGACTGGAGTCCTGCAGCAAGGGAGGGCCAATTTAAGTGGCAGGGTTGACTACATTTTGAGGCAAGAAACAACTAATTTTGCTCGGTAATGCATCGCATTTTGATGCAGTATTACTTCATCTGTGCGAGTAATACATTCTGATTAAAATTTGCATCTCATTAGTATCAATATAACATCCAAATAGAGCAATCAGCAATTCAAAGATGACAGGTAAAACTTTAGACACGGTCTTCGAACAACATAGCAGCGCTTTAGTAACTCTTGATCTGTTTGAGGCAGAAATATATTTTTGAATTAAAGTCTGCAAAGTTTTCAGCAGATGATGGAGTATGTAGAAAGTATGGCAAGTTTATAATTATGCAGACCGCATAATCATTTAATTCCAGGGCCTGTGTTTTTAAGGAGCATCTATAGCACAGGTATTCATAGTACAGCCCGCGGCCGCCAGCGGCTCGGCAAGCCTTCCTTGGTGCCACGCGGACCTTGCAGTCATCATACCCGTGTTTAAAAAAATAAAATAACATTTAAAGAGTGTCTACAAACACTGCGTGCGACTCTCAAAGACTCTGCTGCTCTGAGGGGGGCCGGCGATTCTGATAGGCAGAGTGGAGCTGCAGAGACACTAAGAAGAGGTGAAATACAACAAAGCCTCATTAACATGCAAATGGTCTTTTGAAGACGTGAAGTGCGCAGGTGTGGCTGTGTGTGTGTGTGCTCAGGAAGCTGTCTCAGCCCGGGCACACACAGGCAGGGTGAGATGACAGAGGGTGACAGAGGGAGGTAGAGAGAGGGAGAGAGGGAGAGGGAGGGAGGGAAAGGGAGGGAGACAGAGGGGGAGGGAATGAAACGGAGGGAGAGGGAGACAGAGAAAGGGAGGGAGACAGAGGGTGACAGACAGAGGGGGGAAACAGACAGATGGAAGGAGACAGACAGAGGGAGACAGACAGAGGAAAGGAGAAGACAGAGGGAGGGAGGGAGACAGACAGAGGGAGGAGGGAGACAGAGGGAGGGAGAGGGAGACAGAGGGAGGGAGACAGAGAAAGGGAGGGAGAGAGAGACAGAGGGAGGGAGACAGACAGAATGAGGTGAGAGACAGAGAGAGGGAGACAGACAGAGGGAGGAGGGAGCTAGAGAGAGGGAGACAGACAGAGGGAGGGAGACAGACAGAGGGAGACAGACAGAGGGAGGCAGAGGGAGGAGGGAGACAGAGGGCGGAGGGAGACAGAGGGCGGAGGGAGACCGAGGGAGGGAGACAGAGGAAGGGAGAGGGAGACAGAGAGAGGGAGACAAAGAGAGAGAGACAGAGGGAGGGAGACAAAGGGAGATAGACAGAGGGAGGGAGACAGAGAAAGGGAGAGGGAGGCAGAGAAATGGAGAGGGAGGGAGACAGAGAAAGGGAGAAGGATGGAGACAGAGGGTGACAGACAGAGGGTGGCAGACAGAGGGAGACAGACGGAGGGAGACAGATGGAGGGAGACAGAGGAGACAAACAGAGGCAGGGAGATGGAGGGAGATAGAGGGAGGGAGACAGAGGGAGGGAGACAGAGGCAGGCACAGGGACGGAGACGGAGACAGACGGAGGGAGACAGAGGAGACAGACAGAGGCAGGGAGATGGAGGGAGGGAGACAGAGGCAGGCACAGGGACGGAGACGGAGGGAGGCAGAAGGATACAGACAGAGGGAGGGAGACAGACAGAGGGAGGGAGACATACAGAGGGAGGGAGACAGAGGGAGGGAGACTGACCGAGGGAGGAGGGCAACAGAGGAAGGAGGGTGACAGAGGGAGGAGGGCAACAGATGGAGGGAGACAGAGGAGACAGACAGAGGCAGGGAGATGGAGGGAGATAGAGGGAGGGAGACAGAGGGAGGGAGACAGAGGCAGGCACAAGGACGAAGACGGAGACAGACGGAGGGAGACAGAGGAGACAGACAGAGGCAGGGAGATGGAGGGAAATAGAGGGAGGGAGACAGAGGCAGGCACAGGGACGGAGACGGAGGGAGACAGAAGGATACAGACAGAGGGAGGGAGACAGACAGAGGGAGGGAGACAGACAGATAGAGGGAGACAGAAGAAGGGAGACAGAAAGAGGGAGACAGAGTGGGGGAGAGGGAAAGAGAGAGAGGAAGACAGAGAGAGGGAGAGGGAAGGAGAGAGTGGGAGACAAAGTGAGAGAGAGGGAGACAGAGAGCGAGGGAGACAGAGAGAGAGTTGGAGACAGAGAGAGAGCGAGGGAGACAGAGAGAGAGAGAGGGAGTGAGACAGTCTGAGTGAGACAGAGGGAGACAGGGAGAGAGAGAGGGAGAAAGAGGGAGAGAGGGGGAGAGAGAGGGAGTAAGAGAGGGGGAGACAGAGAGATAGAGAGAGAAAGAGAGAGAGAGAAAGAGAGAGAAAGAGGGAGGGAGAGAGATAGAGAGAGAAAGAGAGAGAGATGTGTGTATGCCAGTCTTGTGGCTCAGTGGACGAAGGCTTCTGCTGCAGGACCTGTGTTCAACCTCATAGTCACAGTTTTTTTTGTTTCACTAGCCCCGCCCCCTCCCCCACTGACCCCACCCCCACCGGTGCAGCCCTCGGACACAAACCACACGGTAAATTTGGCCCCCCGAGAGAAAGTTTGTGAGTACCCATGATCTATAGCATAGGCAAGATTTTCAGAGGGTGCAGAATTGTTCTTTTTATGGCGCCGAGCCGTTGGCACCACTCCCCAGGTGGGTCTCTAGCTGAGGCTGCATTACAGGATATACTACTTTTTCTTGTCTGTTCTTGAAGCAGGACCACCCGCAGGACCAGAGAATGATGCCTTTAATTATAATGCTCAGCGCAGGTCTCCGAGTCCCCTGCCTGCTGCCTATGCCACTTTAGGATGTGCAGCCCAGACATCGGGAGCTAAATGTTGAGATGAATGAGTCCGGGCCCCACACTAGTCACTGGCCATGGAAATGCTTTGTGCACAGCTGGGCAGCTTTCAGGTGTGATTACTATGTTGGCCAAATTTTAATTACATCGCTGTAATTCACGTAATTTTGGGAATTTTGCATTATATTTGCAAAGCGAAATTTCTAAAAAGATGCCATTACATCACACCGCGTAATCGTGCCAACATTGGCGGAAAAATTATAGTTTGTTAGTGCGGGTACAACATTAACAACCAGAATGCGAGCGGCTGTTGTTTACCGGATTTGTTGTTATTGGCGCTATTTTTTGGGGGTTAGAAATGCATCCTTACATGGAAGACTGATGAGTAGATTCATTTCTTATAAAATGTAGCGCGAAATGGCGTATTTTCATTTTGCATAATTGCTTGTAAATTCATGTTATTTTCCTGAAACTTCACCTAACTGCATGAAAGCAAATTACACAATTTTGCACACCCCAAATTAAGAAGTATTAGCATTTAGCAACACTGGTATTCTGCACTGCCAGTAGGCCTCTTTTTTTTTTTTTAACTGAGCTCTGACAGGGGCCGAATATCTGTTGTACTTACATTGTTCATAGTCAAAACCTATGCAACAGGGTATGGTTATTACAGCATGTGGCATTCTGTCCCTGTTCTGAGTTTTACTGATTGAAACGAGGTGTAACATGTTCTATCAGGGTTTATGCACCAGGAGTAGGTTAGGTGTGTGCAAGATACACTTAATTTGCCTAGACATGATGATGTGAACTTTCTGGAAAGTTCTGCAAAATTACATGAAATGCAAATCTGTCATTTAGCGCTATATATGTGTTTGAAATGGGTCTTTGCGACACATTTTGATGCAGGAAAGCGTTCGCTCTAAAAAATAGCACAAAAAACAATTGCTGTGAGCAACTGCTGCTCACATCATAGCTGTTTGCATTCTTCCCACGCTCTTGCACTTTAATTTTATTGTGAAAGGTGACCTAATTATGTGGTATGGCATAATAGTGTAATTTCGAGGAATTATTATTACGAGCATAACGTGAAATTACCGAAATTACGGACATTACGCCAGTGCACTTCAAATTTCACCTGAAATTACGCCAGTGCACTTTAAATTTCGTAAATTTCACCTTGGCCTAATATGATTTTTTCTCTTCCAGACCAGTTTACATGCCCATGTAATGACAGGTTTTCCAGCTGAAATGTGAACCGGAATGCACCGTGCTGATTGTGCCCGATACAAAATTAGTAGTCTACTCGACATGAGGCCTGTGTGTGTCTGTGGTAACTATTGCAAATATAACTTTTATATATAATTTGATAGCAATCCAAAACGACTTTTTCTTCAAAGGGGAAGTCATACTTTCCAACTTGAGGAACAATCTCTCCACTTGAGGAGGGGGTGAGACCTCGTGCTGAGAAGTACCTACAAGGCACTTTTGAACCCCAGTCTGCACCCAAGCCCCCTCCTCCCCCCAAAAAAGCTTGTGGAGGCTGGTCCTGATGTCCTGTGGTGTTTTCACACCCCTTAATGGACATCAGTAGTACAATGAATCGGAAAACAAGCTGGAAAACCACTATTTGCTTCCTTGGGGTTGACTAGTCTGCAAAACTACAGAAATAATCATTCCCAAGTTCACTGGGAGCATCAACAAGTTACTCTTTCTCTGCACTCCTGCTAAATTGACATTAGTATCCTTTCCAATAATCCTCAGGGAACAGGGGAGGGGAATGAGTTATATGTTGTATATTTGCTTCGCTGAGGGTAGCAGTGATGCCCATCCAGCCCATTTCCTCTCCAATTCTTCATGTTTTGCCTTCTGCTTTTTAGGTCAAGCCTAGGTAGCGCATGTGCTGCTCTGTGAGCCATGCTGTATTGAGTTAGGGATATGAAGCTCTGCCCACTCTCTGCCCATATTTTTAACTGGCTTGTGTCATTGTCCTTTGTAAATGCTGGCTTCTGATTTGGTAATTGCCTTGTTAGTCCCTCCTTAGTTCCACCTTGTCTTCATTTGAAACCTCCCATGGCGACTGGTCCTTTTACTTCGATTGCAACTCTGTATGTTTTTAATTTGTCTGTAAGCAATATATTCTACTGCAGGCATGATGTGCTTTCCTTCCATTCAGCGCGCCATGTGCGCTTTTACTTTCCAAGCAGTCGGGACAATGGCGGACACTCCTTTGCAATGTCATAGGTTTCACATTTACAATGGCTTGAGCTATTGGCTAGCTTAATCTCTCGCAAATGCAAGACCTATGGCATTGCAAATATTTATTTTATTGTCAAAGCCCCATTCCACACTTTTACGTGCATGAAGGCTGCATCCTTTCTTTGCAAGAGTCGTGCCTAGGAAAGGTGCGCGGACGCTATTAAAGTGAAACCGTGGCATAGGGGCTTTTACAAATACAAAAGGCATTTGTTGGATGAACAGATGCTTTTTTTGTAAAAGCCCCCATGCTGCAGTTTCACTTTAATAGCGGACGTGCACCTTTTGTTAGACACAGCTTTTTTTAAAGAAAGGGGCAAAGCCTTCATGCATGTGAAAGTGCAGCATGGGGGCTTTAACAACCCAAAAAATTGCAATGCCATAGGTCTTACATTTGCAAGAGTTTAAGGTGTTAGCGTTTACAATGCCAATAGCTCCGACTCTCGGAACTGCGAGACCTATTGCATTGCAAATGCTTGTTAACCCTGCCATGGCTGCAGGTTGGAGAGACACTGGATAACTGTGGTTAACTTGAATGGCTACCGCGTAACCAAGAGGCTTTCAATCAAATTACAACTCGAGTTGAGCTGTTTTTTCATTGGCCAACTCAGGAGCACCCTTGATTTCGATTGGTTCTAGGATTAAAGTCGTCCAATCATTGCTCCTCTGTGTACCCACCAGTGCCCGTTGTGTGGGTTGAGTCAGAGATCCTAGGGAACAGGTTCAAAGTGGGGTATAGATAGGATGCCTTTTGGGGTGGCCACAGTGCCCCAGTGAAAATGCTTCCATATCTGCTCACTACAACTTGATGAAAGTCTTTTTCTGAGTTGTGTCATCTTCCCTTCCTGCTGCCACTGTCCGTGATGAAACCAGCTTCAGCAGACTAGGGGCTGGCTGACAGATTTACCACAGCCAATAAAATAATGTGGAAATATTCATGAGCGTCTGTGTGCTTTACCGCTGGAGGGTAGGGAGCGATTGCAGACCGACATTCCAATGCATACTTTTAACAAGCACTCACAAAGTTAATAAGCCACTGTTCTATGTATTAACTCATAAAACATAAGCACGTTAAAGTCAGACAATCGAAAGGCGGACTGCATTGAAAGCTCCCTTGCCTTTGTTATCATCCTATTTTGTTTCCATTTCAAATAAAGAGGGCTGCAGTTGTAAAGTATTCCCTCATCCAGTTCAATGGAATCACTCCACTGTTAGTGGAAGGATACACCCAGACTGCCAGTAGAATTATGTGAGAGAGGTACACTTCAATGGGTTTAACCAATACGTGGCTGCCATGGTCCGAAGCTAGCGAGCCAAGAGGCTAGAGGAAGAATGTCAATGGTTGAAAAGGGTGAGCCCAAAGCCCACTATATGTAACGTTTAATTCTAACTGAGAAGTAATGCTTTAAACATTATGGGGTGGGAATCTGTACACTAGCATAGCAATATGTGTCATGTGCGGCCCGTGCGATGTGGAAACTGACAAGACAATTTCCTTTTTACATGCTTGCAGAATATGGACACTGACAGAGAAAGGCATAAGAGCAGAAGCCTGGACAATCTGTTACAAGCGCCTCCTACATTTAAAAAAATTCCCCTCAGAAGTGTCCGCGCTTCATATTTACCAGGTTGTCAACTCAAAGGTGTTACCAAACAGAGACCAAAGCTCTGACTTGCTGAGGGGCACCTAGAGAGATCATCCATTTATTTGAATCCAAATGGAGTAGCCTCTCTGATCTAGTTAGGTGGTGACTCCTAGCTTCGCAGTAAATTAGTAAAGAGGGATACAGATTTTACTGGAACAATGGCGGGTGAACTTTCAATGTCCCTTCCCCATATATTGGAAAGAGGGTCTGAACCGCGGATGTTTGGGATATTATGTCTCTCCAATAGATAAATGCACAACTTTCCACCACAACCATTGAGGCGTGTCAACTGCATGAGCTGCACACATGGATTTTTTTGAAGAAGGTCAAATCGGCATCCACTTCCTGCATCTGCTGAACCTTTCCTTGAGCTTTGCAAGGGAGAAAACCATCAAATCTGAATAAATTGAAGATGCCTCCCTCATCCATCTCTTCTTTAAACAGAACTATTGGAGACCTTGTTCCAGCATTTTAAAGAGCCACACTTCGACAGATCATCCTGGACTGAAGTAATCTTTCATGAACATGGACCTCTACGTTGCCCATCTGCCCCAAGCTCAGGCCAAGCTGCCAGGCTGAGTTCTGTCTTGACGGACGTGTCTGCCTGCTTATAACCTCACATGAGGACCAGAAGTATACGTGAACAGGCCCACCTCCTGCCTAGTTTGACCTAGAGACCACATGGCCAGTCAAGTGAGAATCAACTTAAGATGATCTCCCTGGAGTAGTCACTCTGAGCCACAGGTCGAAGAGTGCTGGATCAGAAGGGCATGACGTGCCCATACTTGTCTGATTTATGAAAAAATGCTCTACCACTTTTTGTAAAAAGACAACTGTCCTGGGAAGGTTAATTCCAATAGTTTAAATGCTTCCACTGAAATGTCATTCAGAGAGTCTCCTGTGCTGTGAAAGTGAAGCTGGGCAGACTGCTAAACAAGCCTTTCTGCTAGGGTCGCGGCTTGATTGAAAGAAATGCAAATGTGCGCAATGAGTTAATTCTGCAAATAGGATGCTTGGGAGCCATTACCAGCTTTAATTGATCCAATCTCTCAAAGCTTTGTGATAACAAAGATTTATTGTTTTTGAGTGGTAGTGCAAAAAGATAACAACTGAGCTGTGAAGTGTGTGCTTTTAATGGTAATTGTATGTATATAGCACTTACTACTCCTGACGAGGTGAAGAGGGGACAATAAAAAATTGCATTACTTATAGTTTGGGTATTACTAAAATCTATATTCTGAAGCCCCATTTTCTCTTAAACCTTTGTGTTCATTTGATAGTAGTCTAACTTATATCTTATACGGTGTGTAATGCAAGTTTAGTAAAATGACTTACAGATGCACAGTGATTTCTGTCACAGACTGCGACCACTTAGCACCAAAACTACACAAGTCACTATTCTTTACTGCACCCATCAAAATTTATTTCTGTGGCTCTCTGGTTACATCTATTCCAAAGAGGAGCCAAGAGGGAAAAAGGGGAATCAGGGTTGCCCCCCACTCATACACTGACAATATCACAAAAACCTGGTCCGCAGGCCATTCAATATCAAAACTCCTATTAATGCAATGGAGAGACAAACGGTCAAAGTCCAATGCTGCACCACCAATTTTTGAATTTTTTTTGATTGGTGTGTTTAATGTATTTTGCCCAAAATTCTCAATATAAAAATTAGGAAAATTCCTAGTAAACTTCAAAAAGACAGTCAAAACAGAGCACTGAACGATGTCTGCATCAGTCATGTACACAGGCCATCCGACCACACTTACTACGTGTGAAAAAATGTGTGGAGAAAAGAATGATACCTCACGGGCGCACCACCCTCGGGGCAACTGGCAGGTGTTCACCAGATTATGCCCCTTTTCTCATCATAGGTAGTCATTCAATTCAAAAGAAAAAGAAAGAAAAGTGTCCAAAACAAACCAAAAAGATGTGTAAAGTGCAAAGGAGCAATAAGCATTCACTCCCTTCTGTGATCAAAAGTGCTTAAAATCAACAGGCACACCTTTCGCACAACTTTATTTTGAAATTAGGTGCGTTCTGTTGAACTAAAAAAGGCTGGTAGCTAACTCTGCATACCATTACCTACAGCCAACATGTTTCACTGCCACTGAAACTCCCGGCAGATTCATTAGGGCTTGACACTTTGTCACCGCACCAATGTTGGACACCTTGTACTCTGGGACCTCTTCCAGCCAATGTTTCTCATACCAGCTGAAGAGGAATGTATATGCTCATCTGGATGAGAAACAGAGCTACGTGCTGCTCCGTACGATTGATGCAACAATTGTAGGGGCCATTCAGTTTATGTTGAGGCTCACATGAGGAGCCAGCATATACATTCCTCTTCAGCTGGTATGAGAAACATTGGCTGGAAGAGGTCCCAGAGTACAAGGTGTCCAACATTGGTGCGGTGACAAAGTGTCAAGCCCTAATGAATCTGCCGGGAGTTTCAGTGGCAGTGAAACATGTTGGCTGTTGGTAATGGTATGCAGAGTTAGCTACCAGCCTTTTTTAGTTCAACAGAACGCACCTAATTTCAAAATAAAGTTGTGCGAAAGGTGTGCCTGTTGATTTTAAGCACTTTTGATCACAGAAGGGAGTGAATGCTTATTGCTCCTTTGCACTTTACACATCTTTTTGGTTTGTTTTGGACACTTTTCTTTCTTTTTCTTTTGAATTGAATGACTACCTATGATGAGAAAAGGGGCATAATCTGGTGAACACCTGCCAGTTGCCCCGAGGGTTGTGCGCCCGTGAGGTGTCATGCATTTCTCCACACATTTTTTCACACGCAGTAAGTGTGGTCGGATGTCCTGTGTACATGACGGATGCAGACATCGTTCACTGCTCTGTTTTGACTGTCTTTTTGAAGTTTACTAGGAATTTCCCTTATTTTTATATTGAGAATTTTGGGCAAAATACATTAAACACACCAACCAAAAATGTTTTCAAAAATTGGTGGTGCAGCATTGGACTTTGACCGTTTGTCTTTCCATTGCATTAATAGGAGTTTTGATATTGAACGCTCTCTGGTTACAGACAAAGCTCTGCAGTGCACTAATTAATAGAATTCATAATGTACTATACTACATTTCCCATTGAGTTACATGTTTTTTTACTTATTATTTATTTAAGATGCTTGTTTCCGGTCTATTGAAGACCTGGCTTGGCAGTTCGGGCTGGACTGTTCCCTGGAGACACAGGGTCAAGACTGATTTGCATATGGGTGGGTCTGAACTGGGGTGGTGAAGTGAGCTAAAGAACCATAATGGATTCAACGCAGATATGTGACTGGGGGTGAGTGTCTGAAAAGTTTCAGCGCCCCGTCCATCATGTTCTTGTGTTTGTAGATTGTACTGGGCCAGAGGTTTGAAAATAAAAAAGTTTATCAGTCAGGAAAAAAGTGGCATTTTTGGAGACCGCCTTGCGTGTCAAAGATACAGGCTTGTAAGTTATTCATGAAACTGTATCCCCTTAGCCACCAGAAGTCGACTATCTTTCAACATCTACTGCTGTTGAGAGGGTTAATTCATTTAGCTTCAATGGTATTCAGTAAAGTTTAAAAATATCCTTTTGTGGATGAATTGTAATTTCAAGTTATCAATGCTTACCAAGTTTTCAGGCCAATCCGCACACAATACTTGCAAGCTGGTCACTCGAGCACAGTCAAATTGGCTCTTTTTTCTTTGATTAGTTTTTTTTATTTTGAATATAGAAGAATGTATAACCTCATTTTGTTCTTCATTTCATAATTTCTATCAGACTGCAAAATAGTTAAGAATTTTCCTTTTCGGGACCAAAGGAAAGTTTGGAAAAGGGTACATTGTAAGGTGATGGCTAACTGTCACTTAAGATCAGCAAATACAAAGAATAAAATAGATAGCACGCCATGATGCATAAGCACCTATATTATGTTGTGGCCATTGTAGCATTATGAGACATAAGCATGCATATGTGTTCGATTTTTTTTTTTTTTGCTGATGTTGTTCAGCATCAGCAATGAGCGTGTTTTATTCTTCTATCTGATGCTGAACATTATTGCCAAAAAGCATTGGAAAATCAAGGGATGAGTCCTATTGGATTTTCCGTAGTGGGTGCATGAGAGAAAGTTTGAGAATACACCTGTTTTTGAGTAGCCAAGCCCACCTTTAAAGTGTGTCTGTTGCAATCTTTTTATTAATAGCACTGGTGTGTTTTATGTTCAAAGTGCACAGACCGCCTGTTGAAAGGATTTGTAGTTGTACATATTTTTGAAAATCAGACGTCTTCCTCTTAAATAAGAGAGGACATTTAGCATCTTGAAAATATGCATCATATTCACCTAGATAATTCTTCCACATTCCCCACACATAATTTCTCTCATCTCTGAGAATCCATTCTCTTTTTGACATATGGGACCTAGATGAGCGCTCATTATGTAGGTTAAATCCTTAAAAATTTGATTTCCCACAATTCTGCACCTTTTCCCTAATCCACTTATATAGGTGGACTGCTTAAAACGAATTATGTGCACTTATGGATCCTTTTATAGCTCCAGTAGATAATTGAGAGAGATATGTGACGAGGTATCAATCTGCATCCGCGTCCTTGGCTGCCTTGCACTGGCTTCCAGTTAAACATAGAATTCAATTTAAACCATTATGTATTTCCCACAGAGCTTATCATAAACAGGGCCCTCAAATCCCGTATCCCTTGATTCAGCCTTACATGGCCAGTAGAATATTGAGAATTGAGAATATTGAGAATTACCTACAGTGCAGAAAGTTAGGAATTGAGGTCGATCTTTCTCCTTCCTCGCACCAAAACTATGGAATAATTTACCTACTAGTTTGAGGATGATGGAAGAGAAAGGTCTGTTTAGAAAACGATAAAAAATGTGGCAGTGCTTAATTTGTAAAAAAAAAAAAAGTGCCAGGGCTCTCGTCAGGAGGCCACTGCCGCTTACCCCACACATTGCCCCTGCCAGTGAAAGTAACAGCACAACTACTAACCATCACACTCCTACAAGTGTGACAGTTTGGACTATTTCAGGCCCCCAATGCTATAAGAATGGATTTTGCGGCAGGTAAGAGTAAAGTTTTAACGCATATTGAATTAATATTTAACTGTTGTTGTGGTCATTTCTAAATTAGCGAGACAGCACCACCTTGTGGCAGACTGTCACAAATACCGCTGTTGACAATTACGTGCTGGTGCTGAGCACTGGAAACCACCAGCTCAAATTAAGCACTGAAATGTAGTCATTTGATGATAAAGACCTAATAGTGCTCCAGCACTTGTCAGAGCTGGGAGGCCCTGGAAGGATAGCCATGGCCTATACAAATATGTTTGAATTGAATTGAATTTTTCAAAGTAGAAAAGACCCCCATGTTTTTTTGCAAACTATAATAAGCACATACAGCTATATTGAGTTATATAACTAAAAGTTGTATTTTCTTATCATAGAAAAACAAAATCTGTTCCATATTTCGCAGATTGTTATTGTTGACAGTGGTTGCTTTCACTCGTCTGAAAGCTGCAGAGCGGACACCCTGCCTTGTACAAGTTCCAGAAGGTAGTCCAATAATAACCACATTCATTTTGACTCTTGAGCATAAACCTTTTGAGCGCCACAGAAATGTGAATTTGTTTTCGTTTTCTCTAGATTCTTACAGACATATTTCTTGCATATGCTCTCGAAACCCTAATCTGCACTTGCTTTAAAAGATAAAAAAAATACATAATAAAAACAAGCAATGTCTACAACTTTTTGGATACTGTGTTTGCTATATCTCTTGAGAATGAAGTGTTGGAGGTTTTGTGTTTGTCTATCTCTGTCTTGTCTTTGTCTTGTGTGATATTTCATTAAATAATCTACTTTAACTGTACCATATCTGAGTGTATCACATGTCTCAGAGTTTCATGACATTACACAGGTTTCATGAATGCCATCCAAAACCAGTGCTCACCAGGGTAGGATTGGTAAGGCGGGCACTCGGGCAATGACCGAGGGGCCGGTATCCGAGTTCCAGCTTAGGACCGCTTTATTGGGCAGCCTGGGGGCTGATGTGGGTGGTGTCTGTGCTGTTCAGATGCCGCCAGCGGCCCAGTGGGTGCCTGAATCACTATTCTGGAGACACATGGGCCTCCGTTTCCTCCTTTTTACCAATAGGGCAGAGGTGTCACTCCCTTTCTCTCGCTGGGTCACCCATTAATGTATGCAGATTGAGCGGGGCAGGGAGCCTGAGCTGAAGTGGTCTCACTTGTATTCAGCTGCGGTTCACCGGTGTGAACTTACCCATACATTTTTTAAAAATCTAAGTAAAATTAAGAAAAGATGCCTTTGTCAGATACCATCCCCCCGCCTCCGATTCTTTTCATATAACTTTGCCACAGCAGTGCTTTGCGGAAAGGCAATCTGCAAATGTGGGCCACTTTTTGTTAGGGTGCCTGGGCGTATTTTGTATCCCAATCCAACCCTGGTGATCACCCAGTTGGGTTATTCAATTTGTAAAAAACACCGAAACAAAACATTCCTGTAGACCGCTGGATCTCGTGATATTTGGCTATATACCTATTAGGCAAGCTACATTGTTTCATTCTAAATGGGTGAATATGAATTGTTGAATGCTGTATTTTCGTGTATACCACCCCACACCTGCACATAATGCCCCAACACACAGCCCACAGTTGTGCACTGAAATGGGCTACTTATAATTCAAGGCGTCCTTATTTTTGTTGTTCTTTATTTGGTGTCAGTAAGGAAAAAAAATCTCCCTGTCTTTTTTAGGCGAGCAGAACAAAATCAAAGTTGCAGTTTTACAAGCCTACGAGTGCAGTTCTCGATTTTCATTTGCCTGGGGGGACTGCATTTATTGCCAGAGGAATCCGTGTGCATTAGCAGTTTGAAAATAAACCTTAGTAGGGATATAAAAGCAGTTTTACTGAGGCTGTGTTGTGTGTGAAGTCTTTTTTTGATTTTAGTTTTTCTCTGTTGCATTTTAACTTATAAAATGGGCAGCAATGTATAAATTATAACTGTGTAACATGTATCCTGGGAATAAAAAATAGGCCACCTTCACAGAGAGAGCGGCTGCCTGGATACATATTTAGTGGAAGACGTTTATAAGATGAAGGTCACCGCTTATCCGAGACTTCAATGTGCCTAATGACATGAGCATGCATGCATGCGCAGCGGCGAGCAGTGCTGTTTTATTGGACACCATACAAAGTCATCCGATATTCCCAACTGGAGTATGCTATATATCCTCTCCCCTAAATAAAAGGGCTCCGGAGTCACCGCAGGGCAATTCTAGCTTTGGTAGTCTACCAAGGTAGGATTGGCAGGGCGGACACTCGGGCAATGGGCCGGTATCTGAGTTGCAGCTGTTGGCCGCTTTTTTGCCCAGCATGGTGGCCGTTTTGGGCTGTGTCTGTGCTGTTCAGATGCCGCCAGCAGCCCAGGGGAAGCCTGAACAGCCTTTCCAAAGGCAGATGGGCTTCTTCTACCTCCCTTTTACCAACGGGGCAAAGGTGTCCTTCCCAGTCTCCCGATGGGCAGGCTCATTGATGTACCAGATTGAGCAGGGGCACGGGTCCTGAGCAGAAGCTGCCTCACTTCCATTCAGGCGTGGTTCACCATTGTGAACTAATCCATTCACAAAGAGTCCTGGCAACATTTGCATTATTTTTCTTAGCTCAGTGAAGATGAGAAAACATGCCTCTTTGAGAGATATCCCTCCTCTTCTTTTCATAAGACTCAAAACACTGTGGAAGTTTTTTTGTGAAAAGCCCCAGTACTCAAATGTGAGGCAAAGTTTTTAGGGTGCCCAGGTCAATTTTTGATCCCAATCCAACTCTGTAGTCTACGCTCCTTGAAAGAGTGTCTTAGAAGCATCTCAGTGGTTCATTAGGTTACGTCCTGAGCATTCTGGAAATCCTGCAGGTATATCATGGACGCCTCAGAGGGTTATTCTAGATTCACCAGTCCAGAATCGCTGTATGATATCCCAGGTTGCCACAGTAGTATTTTAGAAGTTCATTAGGGTCCACAAGGACCATTGTATAAATCCTACAGCTCTATCGTACATGCCTAGAAGAGCTGTAGGAGACTCACTATGAAGAGTCATAGCAGATATCTACAATCCATGCAACAGTGTTATCAATGTCAACATTACCATACAGGGCATTATTGTCTTCCCTTGAGGTACTATAGACTCCATGTCCTACAAAAGTATTCTAGACCCAATAGAGGCACCCTAGATCACTGACAAGGGTATTCCAGACTTCTAATACAACGATTATCCAAACCATGTATGTATGTATATATGTGTAATTAATACGCTCGATACACAAAAGTGTATGATTTATCCAGCTGTGATAATTTAAGTTTAATGACTATTTTGGGAGTCTGTGTTGTTCACTTGGTGACATACAGAGACATATATTGTTGTTTCTGGTAGTTACTTTCTCATGTTTTACACATCAAAGTAGAGTATCAGAAGTCGCAGAGTTTGTAGAATCCGACTTACTTGAGTTTCTCATTTTACCTTTGCTGACCAGTCTCTATTTTCAAATTGCTACCAAACTTTCGATTTTGGGAATTTGTTTGTCGGTGCTTTGGCTTTTTGACCACAGTGCAGTATTCAGCAAGCTTAACGTTTTATCCAAGTGATATGTAACATTCTAGCCTATTTTATTGGCCAGGATGTGATGCGATTTTTCTTTATGGACCTGTTTAATTCGTTAGTACTCCTTGTTCTTGCTTGTGGTTTACTGAGAAGACTAAGTGTATAACTTCAGTTGGATTGTGGTGCTGCATTAAAACAGGATCTTTCAGAGCCTGGTAGCGGATCTGGGTCACTTACCTTTACCACCCACAGACGTAAGTATACAATTATGATTATTGAGCACTAGTCGGTTCTTCTCAGTTTGGATTAGCAGCCATAATCTGGGCATGTGATGTGTTCTCACAAAATCTCTTTTCCAAAACCAGGGAAGAGGGTTTCTCATTCCCTGCCATCACCAATCTTTTTTTTATGACAATCCCATCAAGAAACATTGGAAAAATGGTACAGTTAGAGCTTTGGCATTACCTTTACCAGTGGACTCAAGTATACGGGTTATTTTTGTTGGTTGTATGCCAGTACAACGCATGATTTTACCCCGCATGCCATTACAACACGGGGATTACAACGCAAGTCGTTACAACGACTTGCGTTGGGGGGCGCTGGATAGTGGAATAGTTTAATGTTCTATTCCAACTCCTGTCCCCGTGGATAGTAGGGAAGGTGTTGGATAGAAAATTAAACTATTCCCTATCCAACAGCGCCCTCTAGCGAAAGTCGTTGTAACGACTTTCATTGTAATCCCCGCGTTGTAATGGTAGTGCGGAGTAATAGTTGCGTCGTAAAGGATGTTTCCCATTTTTGTTGATCTTGAATACAGAGAGTGTTTTTTAAGTGGTTTTATAGTTACCTTAAAACTACAGCTGTGTTTTGTCTGATCGCCTGTTCACTGTAGACTATAGCATATTCTAATTTTGCCAGAGTAAGAAAGAATTTCAACCTGTTTATGAACTTTGATATTTTCATTAACACCTAAATTCTGGTCTTTAGATTTATCTAGGAAGCCCATGTGTAGAGTCTTCCAGAAAGTTTAGATGGTGCTGGTCCTTACTTTGCTGATTGGGGCTTGGACGACTAGCAGTTGCACTTCTGAGCCTTCCACATTAGATCTGGGTCCTCGGGTCCCCTTACCGTGTTAGCAGATCATTCATGAAGAGGCGCTGTTGAGAGGGTAGTGGTTGTACCCTTGTCTCGCCTTCCATACATTCTCAGTTTAAACGTGGTTTATCTTCACCCTATAGTATAGGGAAGCATACTACAGAATCTGCCACGCCGCATACTGTCCGCAGTAATATATTATTTCTGTAATTATACATTTTACTCAAAGAGTTTCTGCAGCAGAATTCCTGCACTTCAAACTTCTCTGTCTAAATAGGTATATGTCAGTATTGTGCACACTACTCCCTGCCTCACTAATGCCAAGGATAGCCAAACTCATCTCTTTTATCCAGGTAAGCAGGACTGCAGTTTCATGGTCTATTCTGCAACCATCACCTTCAAAAATAGTTATTCTTTTGACAAACTCTTTCCTTAAACTTAGCTTCTAATTGTCCTCTTTTCCTATTTTTTATTCACATACAAAGCTGCCCAGTTCAACCTTTTGCAATCTAATAATCACAATGGGAATGTCCTGTTGTGGAGAAGTGTGGCTCATTGGTTAGAGCAGCAGACCCTGATGCAGAAGTCTGGCCAGGGTTCAATTCCCACCTCGGCGGGTCTTGGGCTCAATTTCCTCGGACCTGATAATTCTCGCCTCGGTGCCTATTCTAATCATGAGTCCCACTCTGCAACTCTGGGCAATAGCTTGCTTAATCTCTACAATGGCTCCAACAATGCTAGGATGCCTGGCTTAACCTTGGGGGTGCCCAAGAGTGGGCACTTCACAGGGAAAGGCCAGGAAGGGTTCCTCAGCGGTATTCGTACAAGCGCCATGATGCCTCCGGGTAGTCGTGCGCTATACAAGTACCCCTACATTTAATTGTAATTACTCTTGCTATTAATTATTTCTACCACTGATAATGCAACTATTCACATCCTCTGGCCAGTTAAAATAAGGAACCAAGTGATTTCCCAGTGATATCACCATAAGAGAACATGACAGCAAAACGTGTTCAGGAGGGTCTTTTGTTTTTCTGTGTCACTTGGGTAGTTCTTTTCAGTAGGCCATCCACTACTTAATTTGTAAAAACAGTAATACTGCGTTCTGTGGGTTTTACATTTTATTTTTCTCATGAACCCACTGCCAACACTGCCGAATGCAATAGTTGCTAAAATCCAAGACTCTCTAGTCTTAAGTCCACCTGAGACCTGTTTCTACCATCAGCCCACACTTGCTAGTCTTTTTCTCATACTCAGATTCTTTCTCATGTAGGATGTCTCTATTTTGCTATCTTTTTATCTGCCTTTCTCTCTTTTGAGTCACTCAATCAATCAATCTTCTTTATTCGGTTTTTACAACCATAAAAGATACATAAAAACAAGAAGGGGAACAGTCTTGTAAAATATAGCTTCTAATTAGGATTGATTAACGAGAGAAGCAGGAAAAGGATTCAAGCAGATCGACTGTTGAGGAGTGGTGGCTGGTGACATCTGAAAGTGGTGAGCATAAAAGTTTGGTATGAATTTTATTTAGTGAGCGACGTGGGTAAGCTCAATGGACAAACATGGGGTCCATGCTGGATCCTCCTCCAGAAGAAAAAATTGAAAAAAAGATCTGAACATCTTCAAACACTTCTCTTCCTCTTCAGCACCCTCTTTTCACTCTTCCCCAAATGCACTTCTTTGCATCTCCCTCACTTCACCACGTCCAAACATACACTGCACTCACCCACATTTAAGTAATTTATTTTACTTTTGCCCTGTATATTTGTTGCCATCTGTGCACCCCTTCAGGCACATTTTCACAAAATTGAAATTACATCTGGAATACATGACCATTGTTCTGCATGCTCTGCAGAGATGCCAACCCACTGATAGGCAATTCGCTTTGGCTTCAGTGTCAGAGCGCTCAAACAAAGCCCCTCATAAACATGTGCATAGCTCAAAGTATGCACGGAAAAAAATATAGAAAGAAACACAATTTGATTAAATAGCTATCTCTTGAGGGAGACACGATTTAGTAAAACCTGAAATAAGAGAGGAACTAAATCGCTGACATGCATTGGCTTAACGTTTTTACCACTCATTGTTCATAAATCAATCCATGTTTTTGGCATTAATGTTGTTAAGAGCATGAAGATCGGGTCAGTTTTCATGTCATACGGCAGATAACTGTCTATTGTAAGTACATATCCTTGAATCGGATATTTGTATCAACTTCACAAGAACACTGGCCCGCTCATCTTTTGCATTCATTTCACAAGGGAACAAATGCTGCAGCTTGGCTACGGAGCCAGCGACGTGCAGCCAGGGCCTGGGATGTCACAGTGGGGGAGGTTAGCATGGCAAGGTGTCTCAGAAGAAAATACATAATGGAAGATTAGTATTCTAACACTTACCATTACTGAGTTTAAGGCACCACAACACATATGCACGGTGCTTGAATCCACTCCTACGTGTGACCAATGGGAAAGGGTGGGATCTATGCCAGCGAATTATGGACGGGTGCTCTCACACAGGGAGGGAGACTCCAGCACCCCAAACCATGACTGGCCTTTAGAGAATAATGCCATAGGCTACAATGGCAATGATTCATTATGAAGGGCTTAAGAACAGTAAGCCCTGCGTCCTAAGTCACAGTTCAGAAAAATGATGTGCTGCCTGGCTTCCGTCTCCTGATTCAGAGCAAGCAGGTCATTCAGCCTGGAACAGACAGCCCACACGTAAATACATCGATTTGTTTAGAGATACAATTGTATCTCAAAATAAATAAATCTGTTTAATATTTGTACAGGAATGTGAAGGAAATAATTTCAGAAGGGTGCAGCCCCAGAGCCCTAATGGAGAAGCCGCCCCTGCAAATGTCGAGATCATCTTGGTTTGCAGTGATGCCTTTAACACACGCAAGATTTGAAGAGCTATAAACAAGTCCAGCAACCATAAGATGGTATATGGCTATATGACAGGCAGTAACAGAGGCAGGTGGTGTAGTTTATTTGGATAAATAGGGTGTGCTATACAAGGTTCCTCTGGGATCTTCATGATCATAGAGCTTTTCAAAGTATTCATGAAACTCCTTTCTTTTCTGCAAAACAGATAGTGCTTTAGGCCTTTCATTAGGGGCATGAAAAGCGCTATACAAATAGCACTACAGTAGAATCCTCAAATACTATACTTTTTTTCATCTGGGGCAGCAGACACTGGATAACTCTGCTTAACCTCTTGGCCGCAGGGGTAATTCCCCCGCTGTGCTGGGGGGCGGCGCGCACAGCGCCCCGGTGCTCGTGACGAGCTCAGCTCGTCATGAGCTACGGTGGCCATGGGCTCATGACGAGCTGAGCTCGTCACGGCCACACCCGTTTCTTTGGAACGCTCAGCACAGCGGGGGAATTAGCCCCGCGTGCGAGCGTTGGAGCCGTTATGACGAGCTGAGCTCGTCATGAGCACACGGCAACCGTGGCTCATGACGAGCTGAGCTCATCATGAGCATGGGAGGGATTAAAAGAGCCAAAGAGAACCACTCTAGGTTCCCCCATCTCCTACAAACTCCTCTTTACTTTATGGAAGAACTTTGAGCCTCTTTTGATGATTACACTGGAGAGTGCTAAGTGAACATTAGTTCAATGGTGTGCAGTGTATATTCATTTACATAGGAGGTATTTGCTTGTGCATTTTCCACTTTAATGAAAACTCTTTCAGCCCATACACATGGACTATCGATTCATGAAAATACCAGGAGTAACTAAAGTGACGTCATGCACCTTTCAACCGCTGGTTACATGCAAAGGATGTCTTTTAAGAGGATTTCCTTTTATATATTGTTGAGAGATTAATGGAAGGGTGAGAAGAAAAAGCTACAAAAAGTAAGCAGCTCTTAGAACACGGTTTCCAGCCTCTTCCTGCTGCTGACGTTATGTCCTCTGAGGCCAGGAATAGCTGCAGCAGAGCGAGGTGTACCAAAGGGTAAGTCAGGGTGGCGGCTCCTACACTTGGCTAGCCCTTAATGGTGTCCATGCATATAGAGCAAGGGGCACATTTACTAACATTTCATGAACCACAGGGCAGCAAGCAAAATGGCTGTGCTGCATGAAAATTAGACTGTAGAAATGTGCCATATCTTTTGAGATATGGTGTATGTCTGCTGTCTCCTTGCACTGGTGCACTGTGTGCTGCCTAGCGCCACAGACAATCTTGCACCATGGTGCAAGGGTACCTGGGTTACAAGCAGTATTGTTTTAGTGCTGGAAGGGAAACATCAAGCACTAAAAAAATCCATAGAGGCATGTTACTTTCTCCAGAATGCAGTGCGCAGAGAGAGAGGAAGAAGGAGAAATTTAAACATTTCTCCCTGTTACACCTGGTTCAAAGCGGCACATCATTCTGGCGCAATCTCAGGCTTACGTGTATTAATAAACCTGGGATTGCATCAAAATAAAAGGGTGGATGCATGAGAATGGCCAGACTTCACCCATGGAACATCTCACCGTTGCAAAGTCTGTGTTACTTCTTGGGAATAATCCCACGCAAAGCCATGCTAATTTAATATGCACATTTTAGTAAATTGTAACTTACATTTTGCATTGTGGCTGTACCAAAAAAATGGTGCAACCACAGCAAAAAATGATAGTACATCTGGTCCCTTGTGTATTGTCCCCTGTGCCTGATGTAGTTCTATTGATCTGCTCAACTATGAAAGTCCACAAGAGGCGTTCCATGCCTTAAAAGCCCCAGGAACTCAGAGGAGCAAAGTACTCACCACGGTTTAGCTTGTCTGGTCATGTCCTCCCTGTATGTAAGTACTTCCCACATTGTCAAAGGAAACTCCTTCAAAATCCTCTCGCTCCCACACAAGATCATGTTATCCGACCGCGAGTCCCTGCAGCCACAATCTATTACTGCCTGAGATTACCACACTGTAGTAAGAAAAGAGGGACATCTTGTTTACCATGTAGTGCTCTCATTTAGTGCAATCTTTATAAGAGCTTTGGCGTAAGATTGGTAGTCATTATATTGTAAGTAGGGGATGTCCTTAAATTGTAAGGTAAGAGGGGATGGAACTTCTGCTGTAAGCGTGGCCTAACCTTGATATACACATGAGAGGTTATACATAAATTGGAAGTGTTTAATACTATTGCATGTCTTCATTCTGTATGTACGAGCTTTCCGCATACTGCACAGTAAGTGAGAAGCACCTTATATTATATATTAAATATACTGTAGATGTAGCTGTACTAATGCAGGGTGAGGAGACTTTATTCTGGTCAGTAAGCTGAATGTTGCCGGACACTGCACAGTAAATAAGAAGGTATAGGACGTCTTTGGGTGGTAGCTTTCTGTATACTGAACAGTAAGTGGGGCGTTCCTTAGTTTATATAGTATATGAGCTGTCCTTATGTTGTTTCGTAGCCTACATACTGTACACTTTGTGAAAGGTTTCTTCAATCTGTACAGTAATTAGGAGGTCCCTTATATTATAATTGGTAGATTCACTTATACTGTAAATGCAAGCATCCAATATAGCCTTAAAGGCCGACATAGTGGGCGCCACGGTCCATTAAATGCTCGGGCCTTTAACGCTGGACCACGCCTTTAATAGACGGGAGAACCTACTACGGAGGGCACTAAGGCTATTTGAACATTCCGCCCCTAGAGCACAGGATGTTCCAATTTGTAAAACAAAGGCCTCATAGAGCCAGAGGGGGTTGAAATCCTTCAGGTTCCATGTGGCCTTTGTTTAACATTGGAATAATTACGCTCAAGGCTTCTACCAGCCATTAGAAGCCTGAAGCGCACCATTGTTTTCAATGGAGCGCTCAACTTTTCAATGTTCTTATACAGACGAATGTCCATTACTTTAGAGGACCTTATATAATAAGTGGAGCTGCCTTTATGCTGCACAGTATGCGCCGTCTGCATGTTTCTATATATAAATGTCCTCATATTATAAATGAGAGCTGAACTAACACTATCTAAGGAGTCCTTTCAGGTTTTACTGTACAGGAAGCAGACAATGTCCTTGTACTGTATTGTAAGTAGGATGATCTCTTCAAATTGAAGATGTTTCTTTACATTGCACATTGCATTAGGTGGAAGGTGTCCATACACCGCACAGAAAGAGGAAGGTGCCAGATACTATAAATGAGAGGGACCCTCATTGTTTGGATGGGTGATGTCCTTTTACTGTGTTAGGTGTCCTTATACTGTGTTGTTGGTGAGACCTGCTCTTAGCACTGGTGAGGGCCCTCACATTGAAGATGACAGCTGCACTCATACTGTGCGACAAGTCCTTATGCTGTATGGTAAGTGGGATCTGGCCATATACTGTAAGTGGTTGGAGACCTAATTCTGTGACAGGGAGCTGTCCAAACGGTGGGCCAGCTGTACAGCACATGGGGAGGTGCAGGGTCGGACTGGCCTACAGGGCAAACAGGCAGTGCCCGACTGACTGATATGTCAGTGGTGGGCCATGTTTTAGAAGTGTGTGGGCGTTTTTTATGAGCAGGTGGACGGTTTTTATTGTTGATTTCCCTGATTTTACCACATGTGTGCCTGTAGCAAACACAAATGCATGCAGTCTTGCATACCTAGCTAAATATACATATAGCAAGTTTAAAAACGGGCTGATATGCAAATGTGGGCCACATTTTTAGTTATCTGAATCCCAAATGGGGGGCACTTTTATTTTGGTGCCAGGGTCTGTTTTTTGTCCCAGTCACCCCCTTGAAGAGGATCACTGTAAATTTGCACTGGCCTTAGGCTGTAACTGCTTATATTATTTCTACAGTGTCAAAATGAACCTTGAGGGGGGTGGGGGGGGCATGCAAAGTACATTCAGGGGGGCGCCATGCTCCATACCCAGTCAGGAGCTCTCAGGCCAGGGGCCTGCTGCTGCCCATGCACAGGGCCAGAGGGGGCCCCCTGGATTTCAGGACCCCCCGCACCGCAGGACAACAGGGGCTATTGTTACGCCACTGCCTAAATAGTACGTGTGTCCTGTTGTATTTACTGGAAGTGCGAAATGCCTTTACAGTGTCAGTATCCAAGGCCAAATCCGACTAATTGGGGCATATTTACTAGGGCATTGCGTCACCGGAGCACCACTTTTTAGGAAGCTTGTGGCGCAGTGCCCTACTCCAAATTCACAAGGCAGCGTTAAGCCACTTTGCATGGCTTAACACCGCTTTGTAAATATTGTCCCCCTTCACACAGGCATCTGCGTGAAAGGGGCCTGCAATGGGCGTTGCTATGGTTATTCCACTGCAACACACATTGCTTTTTGATGCTGCCCTAGATTTACAAGGATCTGTACATCTGCGGCAACGTAAAAAACTAATGCCACTGAATAGCAAGAGTTAGATAAGTGCAATGAGGAGAAATACTATTATTTCTTCTAGTTTTTGCTCTTTCTATGTGTGCTGCATTCTACAGCACACATAGAAGGAGCAAATCGTCTTGAAAGATTGTTAATAGTTTAAAGCGTCCCTTCTTGAACATAAGCAATCCTCCCTGCAATGTAGGCTCCCTTGCGCCGCAGCGCAAGGGTGTTTGTGTTGGCGCTAGGCAGCTTTTTTTAGCACTACCGCAAGCAAAAAAAAACACCGGGGTGTGCCATACTCTTAAATACTGTGCATCCCTGTATTTTTTAAATGGCACAGCTAAATTGCTTACAACACCCCGCTGCTCCATTTTATTGTAAATATACCCCATAGATTGCAAATGACACTTTCAAAATTCGAACCTGCAGACCTCATGTGTCAAATCACTCAATTTGTTAATGGTTGCAATTGTATCCTTCAGAGGAATATTTTCATGGATTTAAAGTAGCACACTATGATTGGGATGATTTCCATTTACAATTTTGTTGTACATTTTAGATTGAAAAAGTAAAATAACATTGCAAACAAGAATAATCCCATTTATAGTGTGCTCTTTCCAAATCGAAAATGGCTGCTCAAAAGGATACAATTGCAGTCTCTTCATATTCTACCGTGGACTTGGGTAGAGGGACGGGTTCCTCATATTGAAGATGAAGGCTTTCTCTACAATGCACAGTAACTGGGTTGTGCCTAGTACTCTGGTCCACTTCACTTCCTCGTTTATAAAAAAGTACAGGGCAGATTTACAAGAAACTGACACATCTGTAGAGATGCATCAGTTTCCCTGCTCCAGCCTGCGATACCCTGGTGCCACCATGGATGCACCGTGTTTACAATACGGCGCACCATGGCGCAAGGATTGACAGATGCATCAGAAATTCTGACGTATCTGTTGGCCCAAAAGTCACGCATTGATGGAGTTGTGTCGCAAGCACGACACAGCTCCAGCAATGCATGTTGAGGCTTATACTTATTGAACTGCTTCACTCCTTACGCCTGCTCCAAGCAGGCGTAAGGTTTTGACGCAGTGGCGTCCCAAAAGTGGCGCAGTGAAATCTTGTAGATTTCACTCCTTCACTTTTACAAGGCTCTCCTGCGTGGGAACGCCCACCCTGCATATATTATACCTGACGCAGGTATAATGTGACGCAGGGCTTCACAACGTCAAGCATCTCCCTAGATGCGTTACATTGTAAATTGGCCGCATTGTTTAAGGCTCCACTGCGTCACAAAAGTGAAGCAACAACGGCACAAAAGTGTCACCAGGGGCTAGTAAATCTGCCCCTAAGTACCTGGGCCCTTCTCAGGAGACCACCATAGCTTGCGCTAGCCATTTCCCCTGGCAGAACAGCCAGTGCCGGTACCAACACAACTACTAACTGTCACACGTCTACAAATGTGATCATTCAGACTATTCCAGACCACACAAAATTAGAAGAATGGACTTGGGCGGCAGGTATTTTTCAATTTTGATGTGTGTTGCATTATTAAGCACTCTGTTGTTCTGATCACCTCAAAATTAGACGAACATCGCCATCACATGGTAGATTGTCATAAGTGTCATTGTTGATAGTTAATTACCAGGTAGAACACCGGCAAACACAGGATAAAATTAAGCACTATCGTCACAAAAAATGCAATTGCACGACCAAGGTTATTTTTGCATAACAATTTGCCATGGCCGCCATATAATCCATCAGTTGCATAACTGGCAGATTTTACCCAAAAAATATTTGTAACTCAAACAGACCAAAAGTTGTTAAAATTGTTTCCCACGCATCGTGCAGTGCCAGGCCAGACACGTTGTGAACGTTTTTCTGTACCTAGGAATTAAAATGGTTATTGTCCAGAAAGTGCAACATCTCCAACTGAAATATGTCTGTATGGAAGGATTATTGTCTTTGGCAGGTAAAAAAAAATAAAAAATACTCAATGCAAACAAACAGGGCTGAAATTACGATTCCTTCTTTGTCATGATCGTTTTTAGTTCCACTGTTCCGAACATTATTGATCAAAGCACAGCGACGGTTCTCAAAGTCTCTCAAGCGACTAGAAGAGTCAATTTTTTTTATTTATTCAGATGTCTTCAATCCTAAAGCACCTCCTAGAGGGACGCATATATATTGAATATGAACGCACTATATTGTTCTGCGGATTTAATATTGAATCAAAAAATACCTTCCTTTAGTTTTAACAGAGGATAATCCCACAATCGAACAAACCTTTTATAACAGAGGTGAATAAAAAAAATAGGTGGAACTTTCATTATAATAGTTTATAATAGTAAATGTAGGCTTGTTTTCAGCTAAATGCAGCCTTGTATATCTTTAAATCAATCTATTTTACTCTGGGAGGTATAATGGAGAGTGATAATGAAGTGGCGTTTCAGTGCTTCCATACAAGACAAAAAATATTAATTGGCGCGGGTTTCATTTTGAAAGGGATTTGCAGAGTATGTATAATTTTCTTTCTTTGGAAATCTGTGTATTTGTACACCATTAAAACGCTTTTTGTGTTAATGTGTTGAATTGCTAAAATATCAAAGCGGCTAGACAATGTCACAAAATGCGTTGCATATTTAGTTCTTAAATAGTAATATGCTGCATAATTTGCCATCCTTTGGCGGATAATGTGCCTTTGTTTGTTGCATCCGTGCTGCATAATTTGATTCTCTGTTGTTCCATAACCCCAATGGCCCTGCTTATACTATAATTTTGCAGAAAGGGGTCCTGATACTGTAGGTGGGAGCTTTCCCTTGCACTCTGGCTGCAGTGTGGTAGGTGGGAGGTGCTTCTATGCTGCAAGGAGCTGCTCTCATGATGTACACGGTGGATGTCCTTGCACTGGGAAACATCCTTTACGACGCAACTTTTACCACGCGGTGCCTTTACAACGCAGGTTTTTCAACGCAAGTCATTACAACGAATTGCGCTGGGGGGCGCTCTAGGATAGGTAATAGTTTAATTTACTATCCAACACCTTCCCTACTATCCATGGGGACTGGAGTTGGAATAGTAAATTAAACTATTCACTATCCAGCACCCCCCAACGCAAGTCGTTGTAACGACTTGCGATGAAAAACCTGCGTTGTAAAAGCATGCGTGGTAAAAGCATGCGCTGTAACAACGTACATCCCCTTGCACTCTGAGATGTCCATGTGCTTAACAGAAAGTGGGAAGTATTATGTTCATACGTTACGTCACTGGTATCTTTAACCTTATGAAAATAGTGGTCCAAGGACCCTTGAGTTGTAAAGCTGGGTCCTGTGTAGCATATAGGGGTTCTTGTGAGCACACTTTATGGTACAGGTGTTGTGTATGGGTGTGCTCCCAGAATTTTGAGATGGGATTATTGATGGAACGAAATATTGTGACCGCGATATCGAGGCCAAAATGTTGAAAGCTAAGTAGGGGTTTTCTATACCTAACTCCACATCCATCGTCAGGGTGAATAGATGTGGAGTTAAGAATAGCAAATCTATAGTAGATCATAAAGTGTAATCTTCAAGGTGCAAGCATGTGTACTACAGTAGGATTTGCGAAGTTCTCTTTGTGGTGCTGCTGACTATAGTAGCATAAATTGGGAGAGGTACTGCTGTTATATTTAATACCCTCATACTAAACTCACCAGATTTGTGATGTCTCCACACCATTTCCATCAGGTGTACTCCTAGGCTGCCGGTAACTCATCTTTTCTTTCTCCACAGGATACCTGACCGTCACTATAGAACCCGTTCCACCGGTGGTGGTTGGAGACGCAGTCACTCTCAAGTGCAACTTCAAGACCGATGGACGGATGCGAGAAATTGTGTGGTACCGGGTGAGTGCTCCCACCAACTAAGTCCTAGACACAGATTCTGCCATTCCCCCACTGCACAACCCCTCCGTCCCATTTCTCACACTGTGTTATAATTTTCCCCGCCAATTCCGCAGATTACACCACACTCTTCCCCTAAACTATACCGGATTGTGCTATTCCCAATAATCACACCATGATGGGTGTCAATGCACTTATATAAACCACATTTATCCTGTCTCTCCTCAAATACACATTATTATAGATATATGGACATTATTTCCAGCAGCAACACAACACTGACCCTGACGATCACAAATACTAACAGAAGGATTATTTGTCTTTCCCAAATCTACACTACACAGCAAATTAGCTTTCTCATCTTACTTCATCTTGAAGCTGTAAATGCACATGACTAATACAACCATTCACAGACCTTTACTACCCTAATACTTTCCCCCACAATGCTCTTGAAGGCATCTAAACCAGCATCCCCCAACACTTTGCTTATAGAGGCTCCATTGTCGGCTCCACATGGAGAGAACATGGAGGCGCGTTCTACTCCACTAAGGGGTGAGATGTGAACTGTGCTCTAGTGTCAATGTAAGAATCCATTTTATAGAAGCATCAGAGGGCATCTGAAGGGAGATTGTACTCTGAGACTTTCTCTGGAATTATCTCCTCATTCCAAGAGAGGTGTATTCTTGATGGCCATTCAAGCCTTGACCTCTCAGTAGAGAAAGGGTGTATCCAGCCTTTTCAAATGTGTGCACCTTAATCTTACTCTGCATCCAAACCTCCAGTGATTCTTGATTATTCACCCTATTTGACTTGCTTCTCTCCTGCTCGACACTCGCGCACATGATTGACATCAGCTCTTTCGCTATCACTAGGTCAAAATGACAGGTTGATGTTAGCCCATCAAATAGCTATCACTTACCGGGTGAAAAGCTTTTATCACCTCTTTCAAAGGTGCAGACTTTCATGTGCCTCTTGTACACTTTCATGAAAATATGTTTGACAAGAAACACGTTATTCGAAATGGTATGACAATGTGTACAATGTTCTACCCTGACCATCACTCTACCACAGCTGGGGGCAATAAAAAATTGACTTCTTTGCAGAGATGGGATCTTCAACTTGTGTCACCTGCAATGGAGACTTGTGTAAACTGTTTGCATGTCTTATTAATCACATCAGAAACTCAGGCACAGCTGGAGTAGTTCCCATAGATCATTCCATTCACTTCCACACAGCAGATTGAGTTCCAATGGATCAAAGCATTCGCAAACACACAGCAGGATGATTTTTCATATATCACCCTATTTGCACATACACAGCTGGACGAGTTCCTGTGAAACCACACACCTGGATGTGTTGCCCTGTATCTCACTATTGACTCACAGTCCAGGGAGTTCCCATAGATTATACAATTCACATACAGCGAGCTGGATGAGTTCCTATCACTTCCAATGTTGACTCACACACATTTGCATTAATTGCCCTTAATCACACCATTTTGTTTGCACAGAGTTGAATTCATTTTAATAAATCACACTGTTCATTCGTAGGCAATTGAGATCTCACAGAGCTCAATTTTGACTCGTTCACAGCTACATGAGTTCTCACAGATGACATTGTTGTATTATCACAGCATGATGAGTTCTTATGGTGCCCTTGTTGGTGTATACACAGCTACATAATTGTCATAGAGCCCATTGTTATGTCATACACACCTTGAAGAGTTCTCATAGACCCCACTGTGGGCTCATACACAGCTGAATGAGTTCTCACAGAGCTCATTGTTGGCTCATTCACAACTGTATCATTACTCATAGGGCCCTTTGTTGAATCTTGCACAGCTTGACGAGGCCCCACAGAGCCCATTGTTGACTCTTGCACAGCTTCATGAGTTCTCACAGAGCCCATTATTGATTCTTGCACAGCTTGAGGAGGTCTCACAGAGCCCATTGTTGACTCTTGCACAGCTTGACGAGGTCTCACAGAGCCCATTGTTGACTATTGCACAACTGTATGATTACTCATAGGGCCCTTTGTTGAATCTTGCACAGCTTGACGAGGTCTCACAGAGCCCATTGTTGACTCTTGCACAGCGTGATGAGCGATCACAGAGCCCATTGTTGATTTGCACAGCGTGATGAGTGATCACAGAGCCCATTGTTGATTTGCACAGCGTGATGAGTTCTCACAGAGTCCATTGTTGACTCTTGCACAGCGTAATAAGTTCTCACAGAGCCCATTGTTGGCTCGTACACAGCTTGGTATGTTCATGCAGCCCATAGTTGTCTTATACACATCAGGAGGAGTTCTCACGGAGCCCATTGTTGACTTTTGCACAGCGTGATGATTCCTCACAGAACCCATTGTTGATTTGTACAGTGTGATGTTTCCTCACAGAGCCCATTGTTGATTTGCACAGCGTGATGAGTTCTCATAGAGCCCATTGTTGGCTCGTACACAGCTTGGTATGTTCTCATGCAGCCCATAGTTGTCTTATACACAGCAGGATGAGTTATCACTGAGCCCATTGTTGACCCATGCACAGCACAATGAGTTCTCACTGAGCTCATTGTTGACTCTTGCACAGCTTGATGAGATCTCATGCAGCCCATAGTTGTCTTATACACAGCAGGATGAGTTCTCACTGAGCCTGTAGTTGACTCTTGCACAGCAGAATGAGTTCTCACTGAGCTCATTGTTGACTCTTGCACAGCAGAATGAGTTCTCACTGAGCTCATTTTTGACTCTTGCACAGCAGAATGAGTTCTCACTGAGCTCATTGTTGACTCATGCACAGCAGAATGAGTTCTCACTGAGCTCATAGTTGACTCATGCACAGCTAGATGAGTTCTCATGGAGCCCATAGTTGACTCATGCACAGCAGGATGAGTTCTCACTGAGCCCATAGTTGACTCATGCACAGCAGGATGAGTTCTCACTGAGCCCATAGTTGACACATGCACAGCAGGATGAGTTCTCTCTGAGCTCATTGTTGACTCTTGCACAGCAGAATGAGTTCTCACTGAGCTCATTGTTGACTCATGCACAGCAGAATGAGTTCTCATGGAGCCCATAGTTGACTCATGCACAGCTAGATGAGTTCTCATGGAGCCCATAGTTGACTCATGCACAGCTAGATGAGTTCTCATGGAGCCCATAGTTGTCTTATACACAGCAGGATGAGTTCTCACTGAGCCCATAGTTGACTCATGCACAGCAGAATGAGTTCTCACTGAGCTCATTGTTGACTGTTGCACAGCGTGATGAGTTCTCATTGAGCCCATTGTTGACTCTTACTCAGCTACACAAGTTTTCACTAAGGCCATTGTTGTCCGGCACACAGCTGAATGAATTCTATTTTTCTCACAGCTGGATGTGTTTCCATAGATGACATATTTACTCACTGACAGGTCTCTGGGACAGAAAGAGGTAACTCTTGTTTTTCTCTTCTTTGACTGGGCTTCTTTAGCGCATGCATTTAGGGCCGTCTGCTGATTAGTGTGCGTGGTGTTCTTTCTTGATCAAGGCGAGACATTGCGGGTCACTCCCCAATTCTTAATACCATGGCCTCTGCTGATGGAGGAAACAAATACAATGTTTCTTTTTTTAATTTAGCTCAAAAGCCTTTTCTACATCCAGCTGACTTAATTTACCATTAATTAGCTGAGGAGAGCTGGAAGCTCTGTGAGCCAGAGAGGGCTGAGCTGGGATGTTCAGGGGCTCTGCAATAACTGCAAATCCAGGGACTTACAAATGCAAAACCCATGCCAGAGCCATTCACATTACATTTGCTCTTCGCGAATTAAGATGTTGCTAGGCCAAATATATTTCACCGCCTTGTACAGTAGTAGGCCTTGGCAAGTGTCAGCCTCTTTATAGCTACTTTTTACAACTGGGTTTCTGAAAACGTACGCTTTTCTGTACGTGGTTGATCATGTCCATTAGCATTTGAATGTTAATCTATATTGATTTATTTATTTGTGTATTTTCTAAGTTATACATTTATACACGTGTTATTTGAATGTATATACTATTGAGGTAGTTCAAAGGTAAGTGGAAGTGATTGGAGGGGGAAATACAAAGACGGCGGGAAAGTAAGTTAGCCATAAATTAAAATGTTGTCAATCTTGAGGTTACAGAGATACTTTCCCAGGTCTTACAGTGTTCTTCTAGGTGAACCCAAAGGACAAAACGCCAGTCGGTCTAAACAAAAGGTTTAGGGCTCAAAATAACAAATCCTTCAAATAATTTCTAAAGTCTCTACTTCAAATTTTAAAATGTTTTTTATAATTTCAGAGATGTTGAGTTGCACCCCACACGTGTGTCGCAAATGTAATTTGCTTTAAAGCGAAGTACTTGAAAACCCATACTGCAATCTAATATCATTAAGGAGTATTGCATGTTATTGAAATTACAAATAACAGCATGATAAATCAATATTATCACAATAAAGCCATTGCTTCCCTTGAAAACAGAAATGACGTCAATTGCCAGTATTCACAAAATGAATCTACTGCTCATCAAATTTCTTAGAAATAGACTCAAAATATGCTTTAATCTTACCACTAGTCTACCCAGCTAGACTGTCCCAGAGCTCCAATTCCATATGCATTTATAATTTCATATGTACTTCCATTTAGCTTACATATTGGATCTTCCAGTATACATATTTATCAAAGCAGTACTTGCCACACCATAGTGCCTATCTCAGATGACCATTGTGGGTATTTATCTACAGTAACATTACATAATGTATAAGTGATTCAATTTTGGTAACTTTAAAACGTGCTAGAGGATTGAGTGGAGAAGGAAAAACTATTACCAGCTTTCCAGTTAGACTTCAGAAAAGGCGGTGAACCCACGAACAATATAGACCATCTGAACACATTAGCTATCTGTGTAAAACAGAACACTCATAACACCTAAATCACACGTCATGCATGCTCCCTGGGCTTGATTTCCACATTTGATGAGGTAGATCCAGACAGGTCTGGACTGGGAACCACAACCGGCCCTGGCAAAGTGCATTTATTTTCCGATAGGGCAACACCGTATGCCTTCATGCTGCACTGCCCCATAGCAAAAGAAAAAAACCTGGAATGTTGTTGTATCTATCAGATACTGCACATTCCTGTCCTCTATCCCTGTGCTGGCACTCAATCAACTGCCATACGCCAACACAGGCATCCTTGCACCATGGTGCAAGGGTGCCTGCGTTGGTGGAATGATTGATTTTGTGCAAGAAGGGACACCTTCCTGCACAAAAACAATCAATTGAGGCGATTTCTCCTTATTGCACCTTCCCTACGCCGCCCTTGGGAAGGTGTAGGCTTTTGACGCATTCCCAGGTTTACAGAACGTAAACCTGGGGTTGTGTCAAATACCATGGGTGTTACGTGGGAACACCCACCTTAACACCCATGGCATGCCTCCTTAATGCAGTGTGAGGCAATGCAGCGACTTGCACTGCATGGCCTCACACCATATCTACAAGGCCATGAAAAGCCAGGCCGGTTGGCTTTACATGGTCTCGTAGATATGGTACTGCGATGTGTGCCACTGAAGCATCATCAAAAGTGATGTTCTGGCGGTGCAGGGGCCTTGTATATGAGGTCCCAGGTGCCCTACACAACCCTTGAATCAGTATGCAGATAATACGGTTATTCTGGACGTTACACCTCTTGGACTATAACAATTCCTAGAGATTCTTAACAAATATATTATATGGGGTATAACTTGGTGGTTAACACAAAAAAATTACAAGAATAATAGTTTAGCACGCCTTCAGGTGGGAGATGGGACACAAAAAGATAAATTGTGTAGATTCTATCCAGTGTCTGTGGATAGCAACACAGGCAGGTAGGTCCTAAAGCACTTCTAAATACCATGACATTAGAATACTCCATTTTGCAAGAAGATTGCATCTGAATTAAGAGTCCCACGATTTCTTCCATCATCAGTTGCATATGGTGCCTAGGCCTCGTGATAAATTAAGCATTGAGCAAGAAAAGGTAATGAGCAAATCTCTTCGTGGTGAACTCTTGTGCACCAGCCCAACCTATGTTAGATCTCGGCTTGATTAGTTTGTTTTACAACATTGGCATGCAATCTGTAGTAAGCTACTTCTACCACCACCGAGTAGCCATCCATGGTTCAATGAGATGCTATTATGGAAAGAACTTACTCCCAAAAACTCTGGCAGCTCCTCCAGACGGTCATCAAACCTAAACAAAATCGTATCCCACTTTGGAATCATTGAAGACTGGAAAAGCGTTCCAACATACACTCATTTTCAAAACAGAGTGAAAGAAAATGTAAACTCATTTCCTGTGGAGACAGCCTGGAGAGATTTAGCAAGTACAAACCGGCTCAATTTATTTTAAAGGCATATGCAATGTTAAAACCACAACAGTACCTCGAGGCTCATCTAAGAAATAGTATACGTGCAAAATTCTTAAACTTTTATTTTCACGGCCTCCCTAGTGCAAATATACAGGTAATTTGGAAAAACATGAAAAGCATACATGTAGGAGCTGTAAGCTACATGGTGACGAATCAAAAACAATTCCTAAATGCATTTGCATCTGTCCTGGTTTAATAGTAGTTTTCTAAGACCAACTTTCTCAGGCATTATATGTTTCCCAGTATTTGGTAAAGGGATACCGTGGGCCAGAGTCTTTTATTCTGGCAAGTATCCTCACACCAATAAAAGCTACACAAGTTATTACATCACGAATGTGTAATACCATGAGGGCATGGGAAAACTGGGTCCCTATATGCTTCCCCCGCTTCAAGTTGAGAAAAACCTTAATTTCTGCTGAAATTATCCACATTTTATGCAGTAATAAATAGTAGAGGCGAAAGTGCTGTGTGTTGGGGAGAGAGAGTAGAGAACCGGATAGAGCAATTGTAAAGGATTGTTATCTTCCACCCTCCATTGCAGGAAGGGGCGGCCTGGGTCGGGCTTCACCTTTCCCTACAGCCCCTTGCATGGAGTAATCTGTAGTTTCGCCAGATGCTATTCATCATATGACAAAATCGAGATTACCAGATCCAGTATTTGCAGAGACTGTAATGCTCAGTACAAAAACACCGGCCCACCTGTAGTTGCCCAGATAGTTATCTGACCGGGATAACACTCTAAGTGTCCCTTGTAGGATATTGCCCCTTTTTGTATGGCCATCCACCACTTTTTGCTCCAAATGCTGAGGATTATGACTCTGATAGTGCACTGAAGTCTGCTGCCCAGACTCCAGTGCCTCTGCTCTTTCCCAAAACTGTTATGCCTGACTTGGTAATACCAAATTGGCAAAGACTTCGCCCTCTTATAAGAACCTAGTATATGGTATCAGGGTACCCAGGGTATATGTAGTAGAGGGGTCCCTAGGGCTGCAGCATGGTTTATTGCCACCCTGGGTGACCCAAGCAAATTACTGACAACAGGCCTGCCATTGCAGACTGCAAGAGCAGTGAGAACTGCTTGTCTTCGACTGTGCCCTCACCATGTGAAGCACCGTCAAATGCACTGCCTCTAATATATGTCACCCCGCCTATGGTAGGCCTTTTCAGACCGGGAGGTAGTGTGCAGTATATTAAAGGTGAGAACATATAAGTGCAATCCTATCTTTCCCTACAGTGCTGTTCTCCAATGGAAACTGATATAAGTGTTAACAGTCCATACAATGCCAACCGGGCACTCTCGATAGTGGCATCTCCATTATGGTACCACTAAAATATGTCATGTTTGGTATCAAACAATGTGCCTTCTCACCCCTGACATGAATCTCATGCCCTGTGTGATGTGGCATGCACCCAGGTGGCACCTTAAACGTTGCCCACCTGGTTGCCCCAGCTTCTCTGTGCTCTAGATGGCAAACCCATACTTTCCTGTGCCAGTTGCTGCCAAGACAGATTTATGACATCCTGCCAGGTGTGTGATCTCTCCCAGGAGTCAGGAACAAAGGCTAGGCAGGAAGGAGGTCACACCTCTCCTTCCCAGTAGGCTAGTGAACTGACACATCAGAGCAATGAGCTTCAAATGCTATGCCGTCTCTAATATGCATCTAGGCTTTCACCCTGAGAAGGACACAGCCCTCCCTTGCCCCAGGCATGCTTGCACCCGGGCAAGGTGGGAAATTGGGTATGCATAAGGTGTACATCTCCAAGAAGGCTAGCCATACCTCCAGGGTGAGCAGCCTGATCTGTATACCTAAAATAAAATTCTGCCCTCCTTAGGAGAGCAGAAATTGTGAATTCTGGAAGAAAAGGTGACCTACACCCCCAGATGTGTTAATCTTTGGGGCGGATTAGCTGCAGAGACTAGCGTCCCTTTGGCTACTAGCTCCTACACCTCTAACTCCCCTAAATGTAGGATTTAAAGGACCCTCCTGACACCAGACCCTAAGATCTTAACAATGTGCATCAAGGAAGGACCAAGAGGAGACCTGTGTCGCTGGCAACAGAACTTTGCCTACAACACCAAAGCAAAAGAGGTATACTCTGTCCCTCTGGCAACAGACTTGGAATGAAGTGAATGACCCTTGTCCTTGACTAAACGTCAGAACTCCCGAAGAGAGAGACAGCTGTTGAAGCCAGAAGCACTGTTAGAATTCCCTGGACTAACGAAACTAGTCCCCTACAAAATGCAGGTAGTAACACTCACCTGATCCAAAGAATCACTGGCCAACAAGCCCTCCATGGCATTGCCCAAATCCAGGTGGTCCAGTGCATTGTGGAAGTTGTAACCTTGCCTGTCCTGAAGTTTCAAGCCACTACATCACTCCCACCAAACCCAGTGAAATTCCAGTTCCTTTCTACTGTGCTTACCGCTGCCAAGGCTTGTCGGTCACCAATATGGTAACCAGCTCTCACACTCAACACTCCATCTACAAGGAACACAGTACAACCATCATCTGATGCCAGCAGCTGTGTATCTGTTGTGATTTTGCACTCTGTTTCTTGCAGTGCTGTGAAAGCGGTAAAATGAGCACCAGCGTAGCTCCCGTACAGCACTAAGGACAGCTAGGACAACTCTGCACCCAAACTCCACGGGCTAGTTAAAATTGATCTAACTCTCGTTGGTATGTCCTGGGGCCTGCAGGACCATAACCCTGTAAGGGTTCCACTTAACTCGACCTGCAAGTGATCTATTATCACTAGTCATTTTTGCCATTGACAGCAATGTTGTCTTTTAAATGTATTTTACTGCACTGATTTAAGATTGCTTCAAAAATCTATAACTCCAGTTATATGTATGCTATTGCATTCATTTTGGTGTCTAACAAGATAAAGATACTCTCTATTTTTATAAATTGGTGTTGGGATTCCTCTCGAGCTGTGTCAATCACTAATCGCCCATGTTGGTACTCTTAAATGCTTAACTCATGATCCTCTAGTAAAGCCTGACTGCTCTATGCCAACCTACCAAGATTGAGACAAAGATTTATTAGTGTGAATCCACAACCATCTTTGGGTTATTTTGATAATATTACATGGTAAGGCTTCCCAGCCATAGCACATAATATTCCACTTTCCTATATATATTCCTAATATAACACCACCATGGTGCAAGGGTGCCTGCGTTGCTGGAATGATTGATTTTGTGCAAGAAGGGACACCTTCCTGCACAAAAACAATCAATTGAGGCGATTTCTCCTTGTTGCACCTTCCCTACGCCGCCCTTGGGAAGGCGTAGGCTTTTGACGCATTCCCAGGTTTACAGAACGTAAACCTGGGGTTGTGTCAAATACCATGGGTGTTACGTGGGAACACCCACCTTAACACCCATGGCATGCCTCCTTAATGCAGTGTGAGGCAATGCAGCGACTTGCACTGCATGACCTCACACCATATCTACAAGGCCATGAAAAGCCAGGCCGGTTGGCTTTACATGGTCTCGTAGATATGGTACTGCGATGTGTGCCACTGAAGCATCATCAAAAGTGATGTTCTGGCGGTGCAGGGGCCTTGTATATGAGGTCCCAGGTGCCCTACACAACCCTTGAATCAGTATGCAGATAATACGGTTATTCTGGACGTTACACCTCTTGGACTATAACAATTCCTAGAGATTCTTAACAAATATATTATATGGGGTATAACTTGGTGGTTAACACAAAAAAATAGTTTAGCACGCCTTCAGGTGGGAGATGGGACACAAAAAGATAAATTGTGTAGATTCTATCCAGTGTCTGTGGATAGCAACACAGGCAGGTAGGTCCTAAAGCACTTCTAAATACCATGACATTAGAATACTCCATTTTGCAAGAAGATTGCATCTGAATTAAGAGTCCCACGATTTCTTCCATCATCAGTTGCATATGGTGCCTAGGCCTCGTGATAAATTAAGCATTGAGCAAGAAAAGGTAATGAGCAAATCTCTTCGTGGTGAACTCTTGTGCACCAGCCCAACCTATGTTAGATCTCGGCTTGATTAGTTTGTTTTACAACATTGGCATGCAATCTGTAGTAAGCTACTTCTACCACCACCGAGTAGCCATCCATGGTTCAATGAGATGCTATTATGGAAAGAACTTACTCCCAAAAACTCTGGCAGCTCCTCCAGATGGTCATCAAACCTAAACAAAATCGTATCCCACTTTGGAATCATTGAAGACTGGAAAAGCGTTCCAACATACACTCATTTTCAAAACAGAGTGAAAGAAAATGTAAACTCATTTCCTGTGGAGACAGCCTGGAGAGATTTAGCAAGTACAAACCGGCTCAATTTATTTTAAAGGCATATGCAATGTTAAAACCACAACAGTACCTCGAGGCTCATCTAAGAAATAGTATACGTGCAAAATTCTTAAACTTTTATTTTCACGGCCTCCCTAGTGCAAATATACAGGTAATTTGGAAAAACATGAAAAGCATACATGTAGGAGCTGTAAGCTACATGGTGACGAATCAAAAACAATTCCTAAATGCATTTGCATCTGTCCTGGTTTAATAGTAGTTTTCTAAGACCAACTTTCTCAGGCATTATATGTTTCCCAGTATTTGGTAAAGGGATACCGTGGGCCAGAGTCTTTTATTCTGGCAAGTATCCTCACACCAATAAAAGCTACACAAGTTATTACATCACGAATGTGTAATACCATGAGGGCATGGGAAAACTGGGTCCCTATATGCTTCCCCCGCTTCAAGTTGAGAAAAACCTTAATTTCTGCTGAAATTATCCACATTTTATGCAGTAATAAATAGTACAGGCGAAAGTGCTGTGTGTTGGGGAGAGAGAGTAGAGAACCGGATAGAGCAATTGTAAAGGATTGTTATCTTCTCACCCTCCATTGCAGGAAGGGGCGGCCTGGGTTGGGCTTCACCTTTCCCTACAGCCCCTTGCATGGAGTAATCTGTAGTTTCGCCAGATGCTATTCATCATATGACAAAATCGAGATTACCAGATCCAGTATTTGCAGAGACTGTAATGCTCAGTACAAAAACACCGGCCCACCTGTAGTTGCCCAGATAGTTATCTGACCGGGATAACACTCTAAGTGTCCTTTGTAGGATAGTGCCCCTTTTTGTATGGCCATCCACCACTTTTTGCTCCAAATGCTGAGGATTATGACTCTGATAGTGCACTGAAGTCTGCTGCCCAGACTCCAGTGCCTCTGCTCTTTCCCAAAACTGTTATGCCTGACTTGGTAATACCAAATTGGCAAAGACTTCGCCCTCTTATAAGAACCTAGTATATGGTATCAGGGTACCCAGGGTATATGTAGTAGAGGGGTCCCTAGGGCTGCAGCATGGTTTATTGCCACCCTGGGTGACCCAAGCAAATTACTGACAACAGGCCTGCCATTGCAGACTGCAAGAGCAGTGAGAACTGCTTGTCTTCGACTGTGCCCTCACCATGTGAAGCACCGTCAAATGCACTGCCTCTAATATATGTCACCCCGCCTATGGTAGGCCTTTTCAGACCGGGAGGTAGTGTGCAGTATATTAAAGGTGAGAACATATAAGTGCAATCCTATCTTTCCCTACAGTGCTGTTCTCCAATGGAAACTGATATAAGTGTTAACAGTCCCCAACCGGGCACTCTCGATAGTGGCATCTCCATTATGGTACCACTAAAATATGTCATGTTTGGTATCAAACAATGTGCCTTCTCACCCCTGACATGAATCTCATGCCCTGTGTGATGTGGCATGCACCCAGGTGGCACCTTAGACGTTGCCCACCTGGTTGCCCCAGCTTCTCTGTGCTCTAGATGGCAAACCCATACTTTCCTGTGCCAGTTGCTGCCAAGACAGATTTATGACATCCTGCCAGGTGTGTGATCTCTCCCAGGAGTCAGGAACAAAGGCTAGGCAGGAAGGAGGTCACACCTCTCCTTCCCAGTAGGCTAGTGAACTGACACATCAGAGCAATGAGCTTCAAATGCTATGCTGTCTCTAATATGCATCTAGGCTTTCACCCTAAGAAGGACACAGCCCTCCCTTGCCCCAGGCATGCTTGCACCCGGGCAAGGTGGGAAATTGGGTATGCATAAGGTGTACATCTCCAAGAAGGCTAGCCATACCTCCAGGGTGAGCAGCCTGATCTGTATACCTAAAATAAAATTCTGCCCTCCTTAGGAGAGCAGAAATTGTGAATTCTGGAAGAAAAGGTGACCTACACCCCCAGATATGTTCATCTTTGGGGCGGATTAGCTGCAGAGACTAGCGTCCCTTTGGCTTCTAGCTCCTACACCTCTAACTCCCCTAAATGTAGGATTTAAAGGACCCTCCTGACACCAGACCCTAAGATCTTAACAATGTGCATCAAGGAAGGACCAAGAGGAGACCTGTGTCGCTGGCAACAGAACTTTGCCTACAACACCAAAGCAAAAGAGGTATACTCTGTCCCTCTGGCAACAGACTTGGAATGAAGTGAATGACCCTTGTCCTTGACTAAACGTCAGAACTCCCGAAGAGAGAGACAGCTGTTGAAGCCAGAAGCACTGTTAGAATTCCCTGGACTAACGAAACTAGTCCCCTACAAAATGCAGGTAGTAACACTCACCTGATCCAAAGAATCACTGGCCAACAAGCCCTCCATGGCATTGCCCAAATCCAGGTGGTCCAGTGCATTGTGGAAGTTGTAACCTTGCCTGTCCTGAAGTTTCAAGCCACTACATCACTCCCACCAAACCCAGTGAAATTCCAGTTCCTTTCCACTGTGCTTACCCCTGCCAAGGCTTGTCGGTCACCAATATGGTAACCAGCTCTCACACTCAACACTCCATCTACAAGGAACACAGTACAACCATCATCCGATGCCAGCAGCTGTGTATCTGTTGTGATTTTGCACTCTGTTTCTTGCAGTGCTGTGAAAGCGGTAAAATGAGCACCAGCGTAGCTCCCGTACAGCACTAAGGACAGCTAGGACAACTCTGCACCCAAACTCCACGGGCTAGTTAAAATTGATCTAACTCTCGTTGGTATGTCCTGGGGCCTGCAGGACCATAACCCTGTAAGGGTTCCACTTAACTCGACCTGCAAGTGATCTATTATCACTAGTCATTTTTGCCATTGACAGCAATGTTGTCTTTTAAATGTATTTTACTGCACTGATTTAAGATTGCTTCAAAAATCTATAACTCCAGTTATATGTATGCTATTGCATTCATTTTGGTGTCTAACAAGATAAAGATACTCTCTATTTTTATAAATTGGTGTTGGGATTCCTCTCGAGCTGTGTCAATCACTAATCGCCCATGTTGGTACTCTTAAATGCTTAACTCATGATCCTCTAGTAAAGCCTGACTGCTCTATGCCAACCTACCAAGATTGAGACAAAGATTTATTAGTGTGAATCCACAACCATCTTTGGGTTATTTTGATAATATTACATGGTAAGGCTTCCCAGCCATACCACATAATATTCCACTTTCCTATATATATTCCTAATATAACACCACCATGGTGCAAGGGTGCCTGCGTTGCTGGAATGATTGATTTTGTGCAAGAAGGGACACCTTCCTGCACAAAAACAATCAATTGAGGCGATTTCTCCTTGTTGCACCTTCCCTACGCCGCCCTTGGGAAGGCGTAGGCTTTTGACGCATTCCCAGGTTTACAGAACGTAAACCTGGGGTTGTGTCAAATACCATGGGTGTTACGTGGGAACACCCACCTTAACACCCATGGCATGCCTCCTTAATGCAGTGTGAGGCAATGCAGCGACTTGCACTGCATGGCCTCACACCATATCTACAAGGCCATGAAAAGCCAGGCCGGTTGGCTTTACATGGTCTCGTAGATATGGTACTGCGATGTGTGCCACTGAAGCATCATCAAAAGTGATGTTCTGGCGGTGCAAGGGCCTTGTATATGAGGTCCCAGGTGCCCTACACAACCCTTGAATCAGTATGCAGATAATACGGTTATTCTGGACGTTACACCTCTTGGACTATAACAATTCCTAGAGATTCTTAACAAATATATTATATGGGGTATAACTTGGTGGTTAACACAAAAAAATAGTTTAGCACGCCTTCAGGTGGGAGATGGGACACAAAAAGATAAATTGTGTAGATTCTATCCAGTGTCTGTGGATAGCAACACAGGCAGGTAGGTCCTAAAGCACTTCTAAATACCATGACATTAGAATACTCCATTTTGCAAGAAGATTGCATCTGAATTAAGAGTCCCACGATTTCTTCCATCATCAGTTGCATATGGTGCCTAGGCCTCGTGATAAATTAAGCATTGAGCAAGAAAAGGTAATGAGCAAATCTCTTCGTGGTGAACTCTTGTGCACCAGCCCAACCTATGTTAGATCTCGGCTTGATTAGTTTGTTTTACAACATTGGCATGCAATCTGTAGTAAGCTACTTCTACCACCACCGAGTAGCCATCCATGGTTCAATGAGATGCTATTATGGAAAGAACTTACTCCCAAAAACTCTGGCAGCTCCTCCAGACGGTCATCAAACCTAAACAAAATCGTATCCCACTTTGGAATCATTGAAGACTGGAAAAGCGTTCCAACATACACTCATTTTCAAAACAGAGTGAAAGAAAATGTAAACTCATTTCCTGTGGAGACAGCCTGGAGAGATTTAGCAAGTACAAACCGGCTCAATTTATTTTAAAGGCATATGCAATGTTAAAACCACAACAGTACCTCGAGGCTCATCTAAGAAATAGTATACGTGCAAAATTCTTAAACTTTTATTTTCACGGCCTCTCTAGTGCAAATATACAGGTAATTTGGAAAAACATGAAAAGCATACATGTAGGAGCTGTAAGCTACATGGTGACGAATCAAAAACAATTCCTAAATGCATTTGCATCTGTCCTGGTTTAATAGTAGTTTTCTAAGACCAACTTTCTCAGGCATTATATGTTTCCCAGTATTTGGTAAAGGGATACCGTGGGCCAGAGTCTTTTATTCTGGCAAGTATCCTCACACCAATAAAAGCTACACAAGTTATTACATCACGAATGTGTAATACCATGAGGGCATGGGAAAACTGGGTCCCTATATGCTTCCCCCGCTTCAAGTTGAGAAAAACCTTAATTTCTGCTGAAATTATCCACATTTTATGCAGTAATAAATAGTAGAGGCGAAAGTGCTGTGTGTTGGGGAGAGAGAGTAGAGAACCGGATAGAGCAATTGTAAAGGATTGTTATCTTCCACCCTCCATTGCAGGAAGGGGCGGCCTGGGTCGGGCTTCACCTTTCCCTACAGCCCCTTGCATGGAGTAATCTGTAGTTTCGCCAGATGCTATTCATCATATGACAAAATCGAGATTACCAGATCCAGTATTTGCAGAGACTGTAATGCTCAGTACAAAAACACCGGCCCACCTGTAGTTGCCCAGATAGTTATCTGACCGGGATAACACTCTAAGTGTCCCTTGTAGGATAGTGCCCCTTTTTGTATGGCCATCCACCACTTTTTGCTCCAAATGCTGAGGATTATGACTCTGATAGTGCACTGAAGTCTGCTGCCCAGACTCCAGTGCCTCTGCTCTTTCCCAAAACTGTTATGCCTGACTTGGTAATACCAAATTGGCAAAGACTTCGCCCTCTTATAAGAACCTAGTATATGGTATCAGGGTACCCAGGGTATATGTAGTAGAGGGGTCCCTAGGGCTGCAGCATGGTTTATTGCCACCCTGGGTGACCCAAGCAAATTACTGACAACAGGCCTGCCATTGCAGACTGCAAGAGCAGTGAGAACTGCTTGTCTTCGACTGTGCCCTCACCATGTGAAGCACCGTCAAATGCACTGCCTCTAATATATGTCACCCCGCCTATGGTAGGCCTTTTCAGACCGGGAGGTAGTGTGCAGTATATTAAAGGTGAGAACATATAAGTGCAATCCTATCTTTCCCTACAGTGCTGTTCTCCAATGGAAACTGATATAAGTGTTAACAGTCCCCAACCGGGCACTCTCGATAGTGGCATCTCCATTATGGTACCACTAAAATATGTCATGTTTGGTATCAAACAATGTGCCTTCTCACCCCTGACATGAATCTCATGCCCTGTGTGATGTGGCATGCACCCAGGTGGCACCTTAGACGTTGCCCACCTGGTTGCCCCAGCTTCTCTGTGCTCTAGATGGCAAACCCATACTTTCCTGTGCCAGTTGCTGCCAAGACAGATTTATGACATCCTGCCAGGTGTGTGATCTCTCCCAGGAGTCAGGAACAAAGGCTAGGCAGGAAGGAGGTCACACCTCTCCTTCCCAGTAGGCTAGTGAACTGACACATCAGAGCAATGAGCTTCAAATGCTATGCTGTCTCTAATATGCATCTAGGCTGTCACCCTAAGAAGGACACAGCCCTCCCTTGCCCCAGGCATGCTTGCACCCGGGCAAGGTGGGAAATTGGGTATGCATAAGGTGTACATCTCCAAGAAGGCTAGCCATACCTCCAGGGTGAGCAGCCTGATCTGTATACCTAAAATAAAATTCTGCCCTCCTTAGGAGAGCAGAAATTGTGAATTCTGGAAGAAAAGGTGACCTACACCCCCAGATGTGTTCATCTTTGGGGCGGATTAGCTGCAGAGACTAGCGTCCCTTTGGCTACTAGCTCCTACACCTCTAACTCCCCTAAATGTAGGATTTAAAGGACCCTCCTGACACCAGACCCTAAGATCTTAACAATGTGCATCAAGGAAGGACCAAGAGGAGACCTGTGTCGCTGGCAACAGAACTTTGCCTACAACACCAAAGCAAAAGAGGTATACTCTGTCCCTCTGGCAACAGACTTGGAATGAAGTGAATGACCCTTGTCCTTGACTAAACGTCAGAACTCCCGAAGAGAGAGACAGCTGTTGAAGCCAGAAGCACTGTTAGAATTCCCTGGACTAACGAAACTAGTCCCCTACAAAATGCAGGTAGTAACACTCACCTGATCCAAAGAATCACTGGCCAACAAGCCCTCCATGGCATTGCCCAAATCCAGGTGGTCCAGTGCATTGTGGAAGTTGTAACCTTGCCTGTCCTGAAGTTTCAAGCCACTACATCACTCCCACCAAACCCAGTGAAATTCCAGTTCCTTTCCACTGTGCTTACCGCTGCCAAGGCTTGTCGGTCACCAATATGGTAACCAGCTCTCACACTCAACACTCCATCTACAAGGAACACAGTACAACCATCATCCGATGCCAGCAGCTGTGTATCTGTTGTGATTTTGCACTCTGTTTCTTGCAGTGCTGTGAAAGCGGTAAAATGAGCACCAGCGTAGCTCCCGTACAGCACTAAGGACAGCTAGGACAACTCTGCACCCAAACTCCACGGGCTAGTTAAAATTGATCTAACTCTCGTTGGTATGTCCTGGGGCCTGCAGGACCATAACCCTGTAAGGGTTCCACTTAACTCGACCTGCAAGTGATCTATTATCACTAGTCATTTTTGCCATTGACAGCAATGTTGTCTTTTAAATGTATTTTACTGCACTGATTTAAGATTGCTTCAAAAATCTATAACTCCAGTTATATGTATGCTATTGCATTCATTTTGGTGTCTAACAAGATAAAGATACTCTCTATTTTTATAAATTGGTGTTGGGATTCCTCTCGAGCTGTGTCAATCACTAATCGCCCATGTTGGTACTCTTAAATGCTTAACTCATGATCCTCTAGTAAAGCCTGACTGCTCTTTGCCACCCTACCAAGATTGAGACAAAGATTTATTAGTGTGAATCCACAACCATCTTTGGGTTATTTTGATAATATTACATCGTAAGGCTTCCTAGCCATACCATATAATATTCCACTTTCCTACACCCCTTATCTACATAATAAAGCAGTGACAACTGATAACATGAAGATTATCTATATACCCAGATTGAAGGCCTGCTAATTGAGCATTCCAGTGATTAATGAACTAGAAGGGCGATATACAACATTTGTGTATTGTTGTAAATAAATACATGACAGGTAATTTAAGAATATTTTTATTGACATACCTTTACTTGTCATCCAAATATATGTACTTCTTCAACCCTAAAAAATATTATCCTATGAAAATCAATAGCCTATGTGCCTTCCAGTTTTAACGAGTGGGCAGTGTCCCATTATTTCTAGATGGAAAGCATGCATTTGTTGAGGGAATCTTGAAGAAAGGAGATTGGTTGTTCTGTTTAGATTTAGCATTGTACTATTCCGATTTGGGAAGGTCATCAAAGATTTTGAAGGTTTTATTGGAACAAGAGGTTATGGAAATGTGTGTGTCTAATGTTCAAGCTTTTGTTGGCTTCTTGGTACTTAACAACAAAAGTGTTTCATTCTGTAGTAGCTTATCTCAGAGAGGGGTATAAGGTTGATAATTTACTTAGATGATATATTGATTATGGATCAAGAGATGGCAGTGTGGAGTTTGATAGGGATTTAGCAGTGAAGTATTGGAAAGTCTATGTTTTGTATTGAACAAGAAAAAGTCAATTTTGATTCCAAGTCAAGAGACTCTGGGCCTTATTTACAAGATTTTGCCATTGGGCAGTGCCGCAGGCATTCCTGCGGCGCTGCCCTACGGTAAAAGAAAAGGGCAGGAAAGTACCACATCTATCAGATATGGCACATTCCTGCCCTGTTCCCCTGCTCTGGCGCACAATGGGCTGCCATGCATCAATGCACACACCTTTGCACAACAGTGCAAGGGTGCCTGCATTGCAGGGATGATTGTTTTTTGCAGGAATGGAAACCTTCCTGCACAAAACGAACCCACCCATAAAACAGGTCACATACTGGACCTCATTTTCTCTACCCCCCTATTAGTACATATGAACGAAATCCTGCCCATGACCTGGACAGACCACGCCCTCCTTAAATTCTTTATTACCACTAAAGGGTCTGATGTACCGGCACATAGCACCCTCTCTGATTTTTTGTACAGAGACTGGAAGGCTCTGGAACGGCTGAGTACCACCGATGCAATGTTCCAGGTACAAGACAGCTTCTATTCTGCCAACTCAGTAGAGGGCAATTATGAGACCTTCTGTGGTAAAATCTCCTCTATAACGGACTCCTATGTTCCCTTAAAAAAATGCAAACCTAAGGGCAGACCATCTGCCCCTTGGTTTGACGATTCCTTGAAAACTCTCAAAGCCGCCTGTAAAAAGGCTGAGAGGAAATGGAGGCATGGCTACTCTGACGTAAATAAAGCACTTTGGAAAACGAAACTTCAGGAATACAAATCCCAAATTGTCAAAAGTAAATCTATTTATTTCTGCTCTACTATAACCAATGCTACTAATAGCTCCAAGAGTATCTTTCAGATCCTGAATAATCTCCTCCACCCTGACTGCGTCAAAAAAACTACTCCCCCGACACAAGCACTCTGTAATGATCTTGCACAGTTCTTTCAGGAGAAAATTCAGACCATCATCCATAACCTCTATACCTGCCCCTCAATGGACAGTCTCAATGCCCCTGGGACTCTCCTCCCTGACTCCGAGTCAACAAACCTAGAAAACTTGGTTCATTTGCAGGATTTCCCCCCTATCCCAGAACCGGATTTTGTGAGACTGGCGTATGGGATCACCTCAGGCTCCCCTCTCGACCCTTTGCCCCCCAAAATATGGAAAATGTTTGGATCAGAACTCTTTGGTATTCTTCGGAAGATCTGCAATCAATCCTTGCGCTGTGGATTTGTTCCAACACCTTGGAAGCAGGCTCTCATCACTCCGCTGCTGAAGAAACCCTCCTTAAACCCCGAATGCCTATCCAACTACCGGCCTATCTCCCTCCTGCCATTCCCGGCAAAGATTGTCGAACGCTGGGTAAGCTCTTGTCTCTCCACATATCTGGAGCAGAATCACATGCTGGACGATATTCAATTCGGGTTTCGCCCAGCGCATGGGACTGAAACAGCTGTCCTTATGGCCATGGAAGATCTCCGTATGCGTGCAGACAGGGGCCAAGCAGCAGCTCTGATCTTGCTGGACCTGTCTGCCGCATTCGATACGGTCAACCATGCGATTCTGTTAAATAGACTAAGGGAATCCGGGGTTGATGGAACGGCCCTGCTTTGGTTCCAGTCCTATCTTAGAGACAGGAAGCAGGCTGTGTCCCTTCCCCCTTTTCAATCTGCCTTTTCATCTGTGCCCCATGGGGTGCCCCAAGGCTCGTCCATCAGCCCCATTCTTTTTAATGTTTACCTAAAACCTCTGGTCACATTAATAAAAACCCATGGGCTGCAAACCATAAACTACGCAGATGATACACAGCTCATCCTATCCTGGGATGGGGCAGAATCAATTCCCCTAGAATCTTTTCATGATTGTCTGAGAGATACTGCTAGGTGGTTACAGAACAACTCCCTGCAGTTTAATTCCGCCAAAACCGAGGTGTTGTTTTGTGCAGGTAGTAAGATTCCCCGTTCGCTTCCAACTGATTTCTGGCCCCCAGAGGCTTCAGAAAAACCACAGCCAGTGACTACTGTCCGCAACCTGGGGGTTATGATTAACAACAAGCTCAGCATGGAGACTCAGGTTGCGAGAACAGTGTCTACCTGCTCGGGCCTATTACGCTCACTTCGCAAGATTATGCCACTCCTCCCGGCACAAGCCCGAGCGCTGGTAGTCAGGTGCACTATTCTCAGTCGCCTGGACTACTGTAACGCTTTGCTACTTGAATCTCCATCTGTTCTGCTAGACCGACTGCAAAGGGTTCAGACCGCCGCCGCAAAACTAGCTCTTGGCTGGACAAGGAGATCTTCGGCCTCTGCGGCCCTAGCAGAACTGCACTGGCTCCCCCTGAAGCAACGAGTGGCTTTTAAGGCGCTTTGTCTTGTGTTCAAGGCTTTGCACGGAGTCGGACCCATACCCTTGCAAGCCATGTTCACCTGGTACACTCCCACTAGAGCCCTCCGTTCAGCCACAGCCTACCTTGTATCAGTCCCTAAATTTAACAAGGTTAGGACTGGAGGAAGATCCTTCAGAGTTGCAGCGGCAAAACTATGGAATAGTCTGCCCCTGGATATCCGCCAAACACCGCAACTCCTTCCTTTCAGAAAACGCATCAAGACCTGGCTTTTCCCCTAAACTCGATCACTTGACTTCCCTCCCCTAACTTCGCTTAAACCACTGTTTCCATCCCACTCATTTTTTCCTCTCTTCTTTCCCCCTGTGGAGCTACTCTGTGTTTCAGCGCCAGGATGCCTGCAAGGCGACAGCCGCGCTCTACAAATGTTTTAAATAAATAAAATAAATAAAAACAATCACTAGAGACATTTTCTTCTTTCTATGTGAGCTGAAGAATACAGCTCACATAGAAAAATGAAAAGCGAGGAGAAATAAAGTTATTTCTCCTCGCACCTCCCTTACGCTTCCCCTGGGGAGTCATAAGCTTTTGACGCTGCCTCAGGGTTACGCTTCTTTGTAAATCTGATGCAGTGTCAAAAAGCCATGGGAGTTGCTGGGAGTGCCCCCAGCAACTCCCATTGCACAACCCATTAATGCAGAAAACTGCGATGAAGAGAACGATATTTGCAAGGTTGCATTAAGCCATGCAAAGTGGCTTAGTGTTGCCTGGTAAATATGGCGCATGCCCCTGCGCCACCGGAGAACTGCAAATAGTGAGGCTCTGGACGCGCAGCCTCATTGTACATAAGGCCCTCGGTAGTTAAGGTTTCAGATGGACATGGCAAATCAAATTTTAAGCTTCCAAGGGACAAACTAAAGATGATAAAGAAGCAGCTATGGAAGATTTTGGAATTGAATCAAATTTCTTGGATGTTGGCTCGTATTGTGGGCTTATTATCATCTACTATTCAAGCAATATATCCAAGTCTGTTACATTATTGTGCTTTATGGAGACTGAAAGCAGGGCACTTAAGAAGTGATTTGAAATACTCCCAAGATATTTCTCTGACTATAGAGAGTAAGAGTGGAACTAACTTGGTGGTGGAAAAATATAGAGGCTTGGAACGGGCATGCAATTTTAAAGAGAATCCGGATTTCAGAATTTAATCAGATGCAAGCTTGTAAGGTTGGGGCGCAAGACGTGGCTCTTTGAAAACAGGAGAGAGTTTTTTGGAACCGGAGAGCAGGATGTATATAAATTGTTTAGAGTTGTTGGCAGGATCTTTTGTCATTAAGTGTTTCTCAGAATTGACAAAGTGCTCAGTGTGATTGTGGATGAGCAATGTCTCAGCCTTGTAAAATATGTTGGGGGTGGTTCTCCAATGTCTGGTGGACCTGCTCAAAATATTTTGGGCAGATTGTCTAAAAACAAATGTATTTGTACACACAAAATACATTCCCGGATTGAAAAAAAACAGTGTAGCAGATTGGTTTTCAAGGAATGTGAGTGACCGAAGCGATTGGAGATTCGAGAGTGAGGTATTTCTGGAGCTAGAAAGGATATGGAGTCCATTTCATGAGGATCTCTTTGCAAGCAGGTTGAACATTAAAATGAGCAGGTTTTTCAGTTAGAGCTCAAATCCGGATTCATGAGAAGTGGATGTTTTCTTTTTCTTTCAGGACTGGAGGGGTCTCTGTTTGTATACATTTCCACACTTTGTATGGTTACTCGTGAACACCCAGCCACCTTTCTTCTTTTTTAGTCTGACAGCATGTGAAAACAATTGAACTTAAAATCCACTAACATGTCCATATGTCTGAAGATCTTCAAAAACAAACTTTAAACTTCCACATAAGGATCACCCACCTTTCTCCTTCCAGGGCAAAATGTCCTATGCCATGATATCCATAGACCTCAAAACTGATTAAACCTGAGCAACAATTAAGCACATTTCCATTAAAAAGGAGTTGGGCTAAGGGAATGATGATATTAGCCTCATTGTATTTAATAAAATCCAGATTTTCTGCCCGCCAGGCTGTGATAAATCTACCTTTTATGGAAAGACCCAGGATAACATTGTGCAATTTCAAAGCTTTAGAATCAAAAATCCCGCAGCACTCTTAACAGGTTTTGAAGTAAAACCTTTTAAATGTTGCATCAGTAGTCCAGTCAAAACACCTTAGCATGTCCTTCAAAGCACCTCTGAAACATAAACACATTTGAAGCAGCTGCACCTCTTACAGAATGAGCTCCAAACACTCTTAACTTTACACCAGCTCTCCTCGAAAGTTTGAGGTTTTGGAAGACAAGAGAACGGAGTATGGTTTAAGAAGAAAAAGGAAGTAATACTATTTGGACTGTTATACATTGAATGGAATCTTATTTGTTGTTCAGGTTGAACAATGTTTTTATTGAACTCTATAATGTTGTAGAGTTCTATGTTCTTTAAAGTAGCTGCTGTGTAGTGGTAATAAAGGGTATTGCATAAAATTATCATCTGTGTCTTTTAAAAAAAAATCCGATTTTCTGCACACCAGGCTATGGAAAATGAAAATTTTTCTTCAGCCTGATGTATTAGCATTTTAATCATATTCATGGAGTTCTCTTGAAGATTTCTCTTCACTGATATCATCTACTGCAGAAACAATTTTAATTTATACCTCCCATGGCATACTTTGAACATCCAGATAGTTTTTAGGTCGAGCATTCGAGACCTCTTGTATATACTTTAGTATATACTCATATGTGTATGTACTTTGTGGGCTCTGGAGATCTGCCCTAGGACTTGTCTGCTTTCGCTTAGGAACTTTTTTCTGTTCAACTGTCTCTATTTAACTGTTTTGATAGCAAACAACCAGTAGAGGTCAGTAAAATACCAGAATTGCTTTCTGCTTGTTCAACTGCCTCTATTTAACTGTCTTGATAGAAAACGACCAGTAGAGGTCGGTAAAATACAGAATTGCTTTCTGCTGAGGGAGTGTCTTTTTTTTTTCTTTCTGGCAACTGCCTCTATTTAACTTTCTTGACAGAAAACGACCAGCAGAGGTCAGTAAAATACCAGATTCACTTTAGCACTCTCTAGATTCCAGTCCATAGAAATTGTCTTCCATGAGCACCCGTAGACAATAATATTTTTTTCAAATCTTGTATTTTCAGTGATATGACCACCGAAGGCCCTGATTTTATATTGAAAACAGAGCTTTGGACTATACCATTTCCCGCTGAAAGGCAATATTTCTCTGCATGTGTTCCCATACCCGGCGTGTCACGCAGTTTGGTGCTTACTTTCCCTCCATGTTGAAGAACAGTAGATGTTTCAGCACCCGGGCTAATGTGCTGCATAGCTAAATACATATAAGGTGCCAAAGGCGAGACCGATCGCATTGCAAATGCTTGTTTTTAATGTTATGGCTTGCAATGATTCTTTTTTGGACAACCTTACAAGGTGTAATAAATGAATCCTCTAGTACCCTTGACTGTAAGAGGTACCTTGATCCAATGAGTCAAATTCATGCTCTCAAAATATGGGAGAGTCAATCAGCCACATTTCACACTTCTTTTTATTTTCAACCATATTCGACCATTACAAGGTCCATGAACTGCTTCTGCAGCCTTCAAAAACAAGATGTATTCAAATCTGGGTTGGATGGTGATACTTAGCCAGTTCTAACAATGAACATATTACTTAACAGTGTAAGTGTAAGCATTCCAAATGGTTGAGGTCATCAATTAGCAAATTGCTCTGACTATCTCTAGTGTTTTGAATATGACATACACAATACATTTGTAATTATATGTGCAATTGCTGTCTGGGGACAATCCAGGATTGGTGTACTAGCAGAATGCTTAAAACATAATTTGAGTAATTTGTTATGACATTTGATGAGAGGTAGCCATTTTAGGTGAAGTGCTTAAATATCATCTGTGTTTTGAAGGAATTATTCACTTTAGTATGTTAATATTAACTTAATTATATGGTAATTTTATTTCAATCTTAGCAAAGCAGATCGAATTTGTATAAACCATGTCATCTGAGCGTTGATATTGCATGTGAAATTATAGGACATTTTGATTAAAATAAAGTTGAGATAAAGGCTCTTCAGTTTAAATGAAAAACAAAATGAAGAATTTGCAAGTTAATGCCCCCAATCTCTAGATCGGAATAGCTGTGAACAAAGTACATTTTTATAGCAGAATCATTTTCCTGAAGGGAGCAAAACAAATAAAAGTCTGGCAGCAGAGGAGCAAATTCAGTGATTTCCTGAATTTGAGGTAGGTTTGTGTGGTGCTGATGGCAGAAGGAATCAGGATCCATAGGGAGCAATGTTCAAATTGAAATAATTAACCACCAAAGTGACTGTATCTTGCAGCATGCAAGACAAGATGCTTTGAAAATTCCATCTATGAGCAGCTGGTCAAGATTTTTGTAGGAAACGCTATATATATCTCTGATTTAGGTTTGGTGGTGGGCAACATATATTTCATATATCAGCACATGGCTAACTAATATTGCCCATTTATTTTCAGTGTCCTCTTAAGCCTTAATTGCAATTAATGCACTAATCCTGTTTCGGTTGGAAACAGAATTGTCATGCCCTACACAGCCTTTATTTGAAGGGTGCAAAATGTTTACCTGAAACAGCAAGTCACTTTTAATAAGGGCACTAGTATCTATTAAAATACCTCAACCATTGGTCATTTGAACATGTTGTTAATGTCTAGGCGTGTGATAGCCTCCGTTAGTCCTTTAGAGTAGAATTGTATATGCCGTTGATCATGTTCTTTGATCTTTTTTCAATTATTCCAAATAGTCATAAAAGGACGATACATACAATCAACAAGAAACATTGATGTAGGGTAAAGGAATGCATAAAGATACACAGAGGCATAATTATAAAAGGACACGGTTATTTAACATTTACAATATGTATATTCATTAAAACACTCAGTGGTATCGACCAATCGTGCTAATAGTTAGTACAGTTCCGCCAATGAAGGGCACTTTTTAGAAATGCGCCAACAGCAAAACAAAGTGTCGGTCACATAACATACAGAGAAAGTAAAGGGCTGACGTATGTTGGCACAGACCTCATATTCTAAGAATTTGTAGCAAATGGCAACGGCGAAACGCTGCATGATAAATACAAAATAAGACATCGTGTTCAAGCGATTAGGGAGACGTACGGTCACACAACAGGGTAGCATATGGGAAGGATCAAATTGGTCAGGTTGAAAACAAAGGTAACTTCTAGTGGAGCCTGTTTGAAATTTTGCTAACAGGGATCTTCCCCAGAGATTTCTTACAAGTGACAGGTAGGACTCGGGCCCATCATTGATGTTAATGATCAGGTAGTCTCTCAGAGTGGTTTTGCCCAGGGCCTCCCTTTCTCTAGTTACCTTGGCACCCAGAACATTTTGCTGTCCAATTATATCTTGCTCTCTCTTGCTCATGGCCTGAGGAGGAGGAATGGAATTCAGGTTTGCCCAAAGAATCGGCCTAGCACCTAACATGGGCAAGCTACAGGATCTAAATGCCAAACTCACGACTTAAACGATCCTCACTCACATCTCTGTTGAGGCTCATAAATAAATTCCTCCATACGCCAAACATAGGAGCATGGGGGTGAATCTGATTTCATGCTCAACCTAAGCTAAGTTTAGCTCGTTGTGCAACAAAAAGCCTTCTGCAGAAACGGTTCTCCTAGCAATCACAATACCCCCATATGCCGGCCCCATAAATCAACACAGGAAGACACTTTAACTTAATCACTTCCAACAGACGTAGGATGGGTTTACTACCAACACTGGAAGCAAACCTGAATAAGGTACCACAGGATTGATTAAAACGCATCCAGCAATTGGAAAGGCAATGCGCCCAGCTGTTCCGTGCATGAAAAGTTATCCCCAGATATGGAAACTCGCTGACCCTCCCGATTAATTTGCCCTTGATAGATATCAGTCTCGTTTTGGTAGTCTGCCTACCACACACCGTATAATGAATGCATCTTGGAGATGTTCGTGTTTAGGTCTAAGCCATCCATAAACCTCAAAAGGGCATCACCAAACCCTCTAAGGCAGTTAGGAGTTCGAGAGAGCAAAACAGAGTGCGAGAGAGCAAAACAGCTTCATCTGTGTACACGAGGGCCGGGATGGATGCAGATTTTACTTTAGGCATGTCCTATTCCATTGGTAATTAAAAAAGAAGACTATTAGTATATAATAAAAACAAGATGGGGGGCAGAACATATCCTTGCTGGACAGCTCGGGATAGATCAGACCATTCCGTACATTCCCTCTCGACACCGTATCCGACAAGGCGCATAAAAGATCCACCAGTGGGGAGGGCAGGTTAAGAACAATTAAAATGTCCCATAGCTTGGACCGGTTAACCCTATCAAATGCGCTGCTTACGTCCATAAAGGCCATGTAGAGTGCCCCTTTCTTCGCTGTCACATACTGCCTGATAATTAAGTTGAGGTTTAAGTATTGTTCTACGGTTCCCAAACCTTCCCTTTGATCATATTTATGTTAGGGCTGTTGATCTTGAGGTGTCTGTTAATTGGTCTTTGGGTGTTTGATAATGGCTGTTGCTGTTTGAGTCTTTGGTGATGCCTATAGCCCTTTGCCTTTGACATTGTTCAATGAGCTCTGTGTGTCTGATAATGACTTGTGGTCTTTGTAGTGCTACTCTGTGGGTGACTGGCACTGTTCACTGTGCTTTAGACGCCTGATAGTCTCTGTTGGTATTTGAGTGCCTGATAGTGCATTGGCTATTGCCTGTGTGGTATTGCCAATTATTCTTTTGGTGTCTGATAATGCCTCCTAGTGTCTGTTAGGGTAAAGAGTCATAATATCGAGTCTTTTATTTTGACTGGACAGAATATCGAGTAAAAAATATAGAATGGACATAATATCGACTAGACATAATATAGACAACAAAAATATCGACTAGAGAAAATTAATATCGAATAGAATGGACATAATATCGAATCAAAAATATAGAATGGACATAATATCGACTAGACATAATATAGCCAACAAAAATATCGAATTTAAGGTAAGTTAATAATAATTTTTATTTTTGGTGTAATATAAGTCTGTAGCGGGTTGTGGGTTTATAGGGGAATAGGGTGGGAAGTAATTTAATTATAATTAATTAAATATGTTAATTTATTTATTGAGATTTATTTAGAATTAATTGTTAAATACTTATTAATTGGTAATTAATTAAAATATAATTGGTAATTAATTATAATTGATTAATTGATAAATATTTTAATTTTAGTAATTTATTTTCTGTAGTGGGTTGTGGGTTTATAGGGGAATAGGGTGGGAAGTAATTTAATTATAATTAATTAAATATGTTAATTTATTTATTGATATTTATTTAGAATTAATTGTTAATTAATTATTAATTGGTAATTAATTAAAATATATTTGGTAAATAATTATAATTGATTATTTGATAAATATTTTAATTTAAGAAATGTATTTTCTGTAGCGGGTTGTGGGTTTATAGGGGAATAGGGTGGGAAGTAATTTAATTATAATTAATTAAATATGTCATTTAAATTATTGGTATTTATTTAGAATTAATTGTTAATTAATTTTTAATAGGTAATTAATTAAAATATAATTGGTAATTAAAATAAATTTATTATTTTTGAAATTGTAAATTAATTTATTGTTAATAGGTAATTAATTAGTATGAGTAGGCAATTTTTATAATTGAATAATTTTATTTTGTATTTATAAATAAATATTTAATATTTTTTATACACAAGTAAAATATTTTATTTATTTGTAATTGGTATTACTATTTATGTTATTTATATCTATTTGTGAAGTATTTACTTTCCCTATTATTGCACTCTCTGAAGTTGGAATAGTAATTTTAACCCCTACGCTATACAACACTTTCCCTACTGTTGCACCCACTGGAGTGGGTATGCAACGTTTACAACGCAACTTTTACTATGCACTACCATTACAACGAAACTTTTACAGCGCAAAAACTTTTACAACGCATACATTTACAAAGCATGTTTTTACAACGCAGATACCTTTACAACGCATACCATTACAACGTAAGTATTGCTAAGTATGTAATTATTTTTAAAATGTTATATGTTTGGGTTTTTGAGTAAAGGGGTATTTTTAGGGTTCAGGGTCAGTTTTCAGTTTTTGGGTAAAGGGGTATTTTTAGGGTTCAGGGTCAGTTTTCAGTTTTTGGGTAAAGGGGTATTTTTAGAGTTCATGGTCAGTTTTCAGTTTTTGGGTAAAGGGGTATTTTTAGGGTTCAGGGTCAGTTTTCAGTTTCTGGGGTAAAGGGGTATTTTTAGAGTTCAGGGTCAGTTTTCAGTTTTTGGGTAAAGGGGTATTTTTAGGGTTCAGGGTCAGTTTTCAGTTTTTGGGTAAAGGGGTATTTTTAGGGTTCTGGGTCAGTTTTCAGTTTTTGGGTAAAGGGGTATATTTAGGGTTCAGGGTCAGTTTTCAGTTTTTGGGTAAAGGGGTATTTTTAGGGTTCAGGGTCAGTTTTCAGTTTCTGGGGTAAAGGGGTATATTTAGGGTTCAGGGTCAGTTTTCAGTTTTTGGGTAAAGGGGTATTTTTAGGGTTCAGGGTCAGTTTTCAGTTTCTGGGGTAAAGGGGTATTTTTAGGGTTCAGGGTCAGTTTTCAGTTTCTGGGGTAAAGGGGTATTTTTAGGGTTCAGGGTCAGTTTTCTGTTTTTGGGTAAAGGGGTATTTTTAGGGTTCAGGGTCAGTTTTCAGTTTCTGGGGTAAAGGGGTATTTTTAGGGTTCAGGGTCAGTTTTCAGTTTCTGGGGTAAAGGGGTATTTTTAGGGTTCAGGGTCAGTTTTCTGTTTTTGGGTAAAGGGGTATTTTTAGGGTTCAGGGTCAGTTTTCAGTTTCTGGGGTAAAGGGGTATTTTTAGGGTTCAGGGTCAGTTTAGGGGTTTTGGGGTACAGGGGTACTTTGTAAAAATAAAGTAAAATTACATTTAAATTACATTAATTAAATACAATTAAATAAAATTAAATTATATTATAATATTTTAAATTAATTTATATTAAAAATAATATTATATACTTACCAATACTTATGTTGTAATGGTATGCGTTGTAAAGGTATATGCGTTGTAAAATCATCTTGCGTTGTAAATGTATGAGTTGTAAAAGTTTTTGTGTTGTAAAAGTTTTGATGTAATGGTAGGTGTTGTAAAAGTATGCGTTGTAACGTCATACATCCCTGGAGTGGGAATAGTAATTTTAACCCCTACGCTATCCAGCGCTTTCCCTACTGTTGCACCCACTGGAGTGGGAATAGTAAATTTTACCTCTACGCTATCCAACACTTTTGCTAATGTTGAACTCTTTATAGTTGTTACAATAAATTTTAACCATTTTCTATGCTACGCTAAAAATGTTATATATGTTTATTTAATAATATGTTATATATATATATATATATATATATATATATATATATATATATATATATATATATATATATATATATGTATTATTTTTGGTGATATAATTTTTTTAATTATAGAAATTATTTATTAAAATTAGATTTTTAAAATAATTATTTCTAAGTTTATATTAAATATATATATTACTATATTAGTTTTAACTTAATTTTAAATCGATATTTTGACAGTCTATATTTTTGTAAGTCGATATTTTGGAGTCGATATTTTGGTACTTACCTGTTTGTAGATAGGGAGTCGATATTTTGTCACTCGATATTTTTCACTCGATATTTGTGTATCTCGATATTTGTGACGTCGATATTATGTCAGTGATCCGTCTGTTAGTCCCAGTATTTCTGAAACAGTTATATTATATCCTCATTTCCTGTAGTCCCATATTTTCTTTCCATCTGTGCTGCTTCCAGAGACCTTCTTCATAGTTCTTTCTTGCCTTCATGCCTAGGCTACCATTACATATGCCAATGTTGTGTTTCTGAATATTAATAGCACCTAACAAAGGACATGATTGGAAGGACAATCATCTTAGAGCAGTCTGCGTACACTTTTTTTCGCCTCAAAATGATGGAAATCTAGCACTGATTCTTCCTGCCTTTAGTTAAACTCCACTTGTTAGCTTGACGAGGCAGAGTGAGTTCTTCTAACTCTACATTTCACGCTTCGCCATCCGTGTTATGACAAATCTTATATTGATAGAACAGATACACCAGTAGACAAGATAGGGTTATTTTTCTATGGAACATGATGTGAGATCCAGTGAGTTCTACTGCTTATGGCCTGATTAGTGTTCTGAAAATCCCAAATCAGGTGCAACACCATTTTGCATTTGAATGAGGATTATAAACCAGACCCTTGTTGTGCGTCCATCAGGCATTACCCTACATGATTTGTATGCAGATCATGTAGGCAAGTTAAGAGAAAGCCAATGTTTTGTCCTCAGGAATGGGGAATACATGCACTATTGGCATGTTATCAACAATGTTAATTTCCTTAACCAGAACAATGCTCAAATAGCTCATATATTAATTACACAGCTGGTAGCATTGGTATTTTTTCTTTTTTTTAGCTGTGCAATTTGCACATCAAGGTTCCTGTTATACAAAGCCCAGGCCACCATACGGCATGTGCAAATTGCATTCAGAATGGTTTGTGCCCTGGACTTCATTTTGTGATGTTCCTGATATGCAAATAAGTCGCCTTGCAAAATATGGCTTTGTAGGAGGTAGAAAAACCTGGTGCCTATTGAATGTTAAATAAGCAGGAGACATTCTGTGCCTCCAGGTAACGGTAGAATGGAAGCCTGTGAGGGACAACAAGCCTCTCATGGGCATTTACATTCATTCCAACTGATCATCTTTAGGTCAGGTGTTAGCCAGTACTTTTTGATTTTAGTAAAATAATATATACAATACACTTACCTTAGAAGGACTTACAATCAGCTCTTTTCGTCCATTGGCCTGTCATTGTGTCATTCTCATTTTTCTTCCACCCACTACACCGTACAGCATAGGACAATTTGTCAGCCCATTTCAGCCATGGGCTAGGTTCACCATGAGTGACAGCATTTAGGCTTTTAACAAGGAGCATATCCACACACAAAGTTGTTCCCTTAACTGCCAATGACTGCTATGGCAATATGTGCTTTTTGAGACCCAAAAATATTTTTACTTTTAACCAATGTTTTTTTATTAGATTGATGAGGGCCTGGCAGGTTCTCCTATGATAACGTTTTGCAAAAACCATGACAAAACAAAAGAACATTGACAAGCCAAAAGGCTGGTGGGCCACGCCGACCCATTGGCTTTCTCGATGCTTGTTTTTTAACGCAGGCCACATCCCTTGGTAGAAGAGGGGCTTCTTTTACAATTAAATGTTTACTTGGAGTGAATGTCATTAGTGAAGCATACAGTTGTCCCCTGTCCCATTATTTACTACCCCTTGGCTGCCCATTAAGATTCGCAAAAGGGAAGCTGTCCCAGGAGGACTGATTCCCCTTTGTGAACTCTGGGTTGGTAACTGATTAATACTTTGGAAGGGCAATTACTATCCCAAACCACTGAAACATCCCTTTTGTGATTATATAGAGGGGAGAGGCTCCTCTTCAGAGTCCCCCCATCATTTCCAATTTAAAAAAGGTGTTGCAAACACCCCGTTGTATATCTAAATTACTTTTCCAACTCGCGAAAGGGTTTTTGTACATTTTTAAAATGTATTTTGCAGTGGAAAACCCTGTGTTTTTGCGTATCACAGAATTCTTGACCGCAACATACATTTTTACACCAGGCCCCAAATTATAGGCAGAGCAAATCAATTCAGGAAGGATCAAATCAATTCTTGGCCATCAAAAAGGGGAAGACCTACCAAGACTCCCGCCCTCCACATACCTCCTGTAGAAAACACACAGGAACCAGGAGCGGCTCGTGCATGTAAGAGAGGTTGGCGTGTGTTCGACAGACGGCGATGAGGGAAAGTTAATTATTTATTTAATTTTCCCTGGTAGTCATCTGTCGACTCCCCCACCCGCCTCACCCCTCTTACCTGGTCGGGCCGCTTCTGACAGAAGCCGTCGAAGCCGGCTCACTCTACCAGTAGAGTGAGCCGGCTTCGACGTCCCAGTTGTGTGAGAGTCGCTGTTCTGACTGCAGATAGACGCCCTGCTTTCATTCAGGAGTCTTCAAATTCGAGATTTTTCTGTCATACACAAAGGCGATAACGAGAATCCTTGTGGCTGTGACCTTCTCAGCCCTCTGGAAACTGCCGGGAACAAGAGAAAGCTGGTTGCTTTTTATCGTTCTGAAATTGCCTGCTTTCTAACCTGGATTTTTAAGCACTGCGAGGTGGAACAGCTGCAGTACTTGGCAGCTTTTCAACACCAAAGATCCTGGAACAAAAACTGAATTTCCCAAATGGACTCCTACTTCTCACTTTTTTCATAAAATATATTTTGAATGTCTTTTTCTTTTTGCATTTCTGGCCCAATGCCATGTTTAGTGAGCTTTTTTTAAGAGTACACAAATTAGCGCAGGGCTTACCCACACTTGCTCAGTTAGGGTACTGAAGAAGCGATTTGAAGCAAATAATATAAGCATTTTAAAAACAAGCACTAGCAAAGCCAATGGGACTTGCTTTCAATTTGCGCCCGGAATAAAATAATTTTAAAAATCCCTTCTGCAGTGAAAAAAAAAATAATAATAATTCCTCATACGTTGCAATGCAAGCATTCCATACGAGGTTGACTGATACATCAAACAACCAATAGCTTAAAGTGAAAGGGAGATACTCCTCTGTGACGAGCTAAAACCTACTCTATGAATATTTAAAAAGAATTGCAAGAATACGTCTTGGAGATAGCTGAGCTGTCAAGCCAGACCAAATAAGAGTGAACAATTTGATGCTAGATAAACAAACAGGAGTCTTACAACACTTCTTGTCACTCTGACAGTACTGCCGGAGGATGCAGTATGCCATTATAAAAACATTTTTCTAATACCTGTGATTATGCAATCAAAACAACATTTCATTATCTATAGATGAAATACATCAAGTCACACCTGTATTCTAAACCGAAATCACATCTTTGTCGTATATTTCAATTTGCCATGGATAGAGGTAGTGATACAGCACACCCTTTGACCATTGATGACAGCATTAGGTTGACCCAAGTAATGTTTACGCCGCTCCTGCTTGCTTCTGAGGACCAAATGGGAGGTTGAAGATGCAAACTGCGGATAGTAAACAGAGTTGCTGCAGCAAACTTTATTTTCCCTTCCACCCTTCAAGATTCTTGATATCAAGGGTAGTACAGAAAGAACTAGAGGTAGCAATCGCTACTCTGAATTAACATCCATCAATCTCATTTAAGGCTGGTATGAAAACACGGCCTCACCATCAAATCCTACACTGACAACACCCAGCTCATCCCCTCCCTCACCAAAGACCCCACCACCGCCAAACTCAACTTTCAGAAAGGAATGCAAGACTATGCAGTCTGGATGAACAACAGCTGCCTCAAGCTCAACGCCGAGAAGACAGAAGTTCTCGTCCTTGGAACCACCACTTCAGCATGGGTCAACACCTGGTGGCCAACTGCCCTTGGAAGCCCACCTACCCTCTCAGACCATGCCAAAAACCTCAGCATCATACTCTACTCATCGCTCACCATGAACCGGCAGGTCAACTCCGTCACCTCCAGCTGCTTCAACACCCTCCGCATCCTCCGAAAGACCTTCAAATGGATCCCCCCTGAGTCAAGGAAGACAGTCACCCACGCACTCATCACCAGCAGACTGGACTATGGTAACGCACTCTATGCCGGCATCAACAAATCCCTACTCCGCAAACTCCAGACAATACAGAACACTGCCGCCAACTCGTCCTCGGCATCCCCCGGCACCAACACATCAGATAACACCTACGAAGACGCCACTGGCTTCCCGTGGAGAAAAGAGTCACCTTCAAAATCCTTACTCATGCCTACAAATGCCTACACAACAACGGATCCAAATACCTCAATGTCAGAATCAACATTCACGTACCCAAAAGAAACCTCCGACCTTCCAACCTTGCACTAGCCGAAACCCCGCGCATCCACAGAGCCAGAGCAGGCGGAAGATCCTTCTCTCACATTGCTGCCAAGACCTGGAACGAGCTACCGGCAGACATTAGACGCGCCCCCTCCCTGAACACCTTCAGGCAGACCCTCAAGAACTGGCTCTTCGGCTAAACAGTTCTGCTGCCCCCCCTCCCCAGCACCTTGAGACACTCACGGGTAAGTAGCGCGCTTACAATTCCCCTGATGGACCGATTGACTAGTATGTGTTAGATAAATGTTTCCAAAATCTGGGGAAATGTCCAACATCGGCAGCAAGTAGTATAATATTAGATGTCAATTTGGCCAACCCCAATGTCACAGAAAATGCATTTAAAGTTATTGTATGACTATATATTGAAAATAGGTTAACAGAAGATTGTTCCTGTAGAAGACACAGACAAAGCTATCCAGCCAACTATTGCGGTCACTGTCTTAAACAATTTATGGCACAACATGGACTTAAAACATGTGAGGCGACATATGAGCCCCATTCTCATTGTATAGCAGAACACTCTCCAGAAACCAGAGAGAATCGCAACACAAGCAACAACCCAGGAGCTTGATTAGGATGACCACAGCAGAGAGCCTACATCCAATGCAAGTACACATGTGCCAACAACCCTCGGTAGTTTTTATATGATAAAAACAGGGCAAGCATCCTGACACCGCAAGTTCTGAGAGAGCTTCCTACATAACAAGGGAGGAGCTTCTATTAAAGTCAATCCTGATTTGTGATAGGAGAAAAATTGCATATCCTCAGCATTTGAGATACCAAGAATTCATTACCATGACGTATACGCATCTATGAGAATTATCATAATGATGTTATGAATATGCAATAAAAAGAAATATATGGACAAAAAGAAACTACGAACGATCGGGGATTTTGTTTGAAATTGAGAAGGTTATTATAACCAAATCGGAGTGTAACAGGGGGACACTAAGTAATGTCCAACTTAGTGCTTCATTTAGAATATCCTCAGCAATTACACACTACCACTGCAAGTCGGACGTTAGAGTAATAGGCGAAATCCAGCACTCTAATTGTCTACAGATAGTTCACAATACATCCTTGCAGCATACTTAAATGTACTTTTTTCAAGTGCTTTGTATGCGGCCGAAAACCTACACAGAAATCCCTACAAATTGGAAAGGCGTATTCTAAAATTCCAGGTCCCGAAGACTTTGATGGGTCTAAGTTGAGAAACTGATTACTGTAGCTGAAAGTCAAGACGTTAATTTCTTGTTTTTAAGAACATACAAAGTTTATTCCATATCGTCTTTGGGCATGGGGACTTCGGCATGCAAGTAAATCTACTAAGGGTTGATCAAACCTTATAAACTAAGGCTTCACTGTATAAAGACCGATAGTTTCAAGCAAAAAGTTTTTTTTTTTGCTGAATCTTCATCTTAGCAATGTTTATTCTTTCAGTCATGTTATTCATTAACCCTCAAATTACATCTTCTTAAATATTTCAAGTCATTCTTAATCTGAACTATTAAATATTTTCTCACCAGTTTCCCTAAATGAGTGATGCCATATCGTATACCACAATATCACCTCTGATTTTCCTTAATTGTGTCAGTACCTGTAGACTCCCAAAGGTGCTGTATTTCTAAGTCGCTCCTCTGTGGAATCAAATGTCCAGGGTGGAGTTTATCTTCAAAAAATTAGTTTTTGGAACACAATTGTGGGTATCTCAAAATCTATCAAAATTCTTTCATCCAGGAATCAATGGCAATGCTAAGAGCATAGGTGTCATGTCGAAACATTTCACTGTGACTCTTCAAACTCAGCTCTCCAGCACAACCCTGCAGTGGGGTGTGCAGGGAATACATTAATACTCCTACAATATATCTCTGTTACAGTAAGTAATAATCCCTCAATAGAGCAATTTGGATTTTTTAATTATTATTTATTTGTTTCTTATGGTCTTTCTTCCTCCTTATTACCTGCTTCAAAAAGCTAAGGCTATTGGAGAGACATCAATGCATCCGTTCAACCCAAGGGTGGACTGGCCCACGATTAACTGCAATGAAACCAGAACGAGGAGCCCTTGGACTCTGCATCACCTTTCCTCCATTAGCAATATTCGAACCACACACATTCTTCATATCAGTTACACTCCTGGCCTGAATGGATAATAACTATAATTACAGAGCGGTATGGGATTCGCTTTGATAGATGGTTTAATTCTAGACTTATTTTCCTGACCAGAAAGTGCATTACCTATTACCCTTGAGCATAACACTCCGGACAACTAAAACATGTAGATTGTTCATAATATGCCTAAAACCCATGGAGACAATGAAAATAATGATTTACTCTTTAGGAACTATTCAGTCTCCCACTACTAAATATTCAGCTGCATGCAAAAACAACTCCTGAAGTAGAAAATCAGAGCAAAACTAATTTGTGGAGGAGACCCTTAAAGCTTTTTACATTATCTACATTATGGACATGGCTTGCACACTCATTTAATCTTCCCCTTTAATTACCATGGTCATCAATATCCCATTTTGATCTTTCACTTTTCCATTTCCATTTCCTACAACTTTGTAGGTTTTCCACCGGACACACAGGTGACCGGGCGGAAAAGAAGCCTGATATGGTGGCGGTGTCTGATAAACACCGCCATCCATATTAGGAAGGCAGCTGGAAGCAGCCTGCCGCCACCGAAAGGCATGCAGTTTTCCAGTAAAGAATTGGCTTGGTAGTTTGGTCTGCCCTGTTCCCATGATGCACTGGGCCAGGGCCAGACTAATTTGCATGTAGCCAGGTTCTGAACTGGGATGGTGCAGTGAGTTAAAAAACGGTGATGGATCAAGCCCTGATCTTTTGACTGGGTAGGAGTGTTCTGCTTAATTCAGATACTCTGTCCATCATCACCCCCTTTTTATGAATCCATATTAGGAAGGCAGCTGGAAGCAGCCTGCCGCCACCGAAAGGCATGCAGTTGACTGATTTGGGGGCCCGTTGCAGGCCCCCGGGATATTGGAGGGTGAGGGGGGCACATGGGGGGTACCTATGGTACCGCCCTGCATCTGCATGGACGACGTGTGTTGTGCATGCAAATGCACACATGCCTTTTTTGTATTGAGGCGGGTGCTGCTGACAGCACTGCCCGCCGCAATACAAAAAATGCAGGATGTGCACGCCAGTGTGGCAGGCACATCCTAATTGTAAATGCGGGACCACCGCATTCATTGCGGGCGGTCCCATTTCCCAGGACTATGGCAGGCGGACAAAGTCTGCCCGCCATGCAAATGAGCCCCCAAGTGTCAAAGCTCACATCCTAGACCAGACCCTGGCCTATATCAAACAGCTGGACATCTCCCTTCTCAGATTTCAAGCCATGAGGAGGAGTCTGCTATCTTCCTGAATATTATAAGGGTCCCATGCTTAAAGTTCTGTAATTGGGCATAAGATTGAAACTGGTTGTAACATATTCAGGGGTATAATAAATAAATAATAAATAAATAAAAAGTAAATGGATACATATGTAAATGATTATATAATTAAATAAATACCACAATGCATGTTTTCATTGGTTATGTACATAGAGCCAAGGATGCTAAACTCTTTAGAGCACTTTGAAACGGAATTTGAACCTATTGTTCGATGCTTGCAAGCCTACTAACTTGAAAGTAATAGCTAGATCTGAATGAAACTAATATGTAGGGAAAACTCCAGGAACTTAACCCCTTCGCTGCGGGTGTTTTCCCCCCACTGTGGGGAGGGGGGCCACGTGCAGCGCCGCCGTGCTGGTGACGAGCTCAGCTCATCATGAGGCGCAGCGGAGCTGCCCTCATGACGAGCTCAGCTCGTCACGACCACACCCGTTTTTAGAACGTTAAGCACAGCGGGGAAATTAGCCCTGCGTGCGAATGTTCCAACGGCCGTGACGAGCTCAGCTCGTCAGCAGCACCCATGAGGTTAAAGAACTGAATTGAGCAGAAAATGTCTTACAGGAAAATGGATTGAGTAATAAATGTCTCACAGCAAACACGTTCTTCTTGAGCCAGTCTCCCTGCCATTATCTTGATTGAATTTTTTGTTGTTCTGTGGTATGCCCTCCCATTTGATTGAAATACCCTGAAGTGCATTTTGTGAAAATTACACATAATCTTTTGTAATTTCCTCACAATTTTGTGAGAAAAAACTTTATTTGTTTTCCACCACTGGTGACAAGAGATAACCAAATTAAAGTTCCCAAATGGGTTGAAGAATGTTGCTAGATTAGGCCCTATGGCCAGAGTACCTTTACTGTGCTGGTCGATCTGGAGAAAGCAAAGGTTATGGGGGATGTTTTGGATGAAGAAAGAAGGGATAGAGCCAAACTGGAGGAGGTGGATCCAGCATGAGAAATTCTCTAAGCTTAGTCTGCAATTTCATCTTCGAAAAATTAAGTATAGAAAAAATACTGTCTCAATTGACTGTAGAGCAGAGGGAACACATTGAGGGGGCTTGATATAGACTGGATAATTTACATTGGGTCCTCACAGGCTTTGAGACTAAGTTGAAAAGTATAAAAGATCAGACCTTAGGTCTTCAAGAGATTAAAAGAACCTGAAAAAAAGACGTGAAAGACATGTCCTATTTTGAGAAATCATGAAACTGAAACAATAAATTGATATACACATTTGAAGATTTTGAGAATCCTGATTCAAAAAACAACGTGTGCTTTAGTTGAATAAGGAAAGCATGAATGGGGTTTATTTACAAGCCCATTGAGCCGCCTGTGCATCATTTTTATGAACGCATTGGCAGCGTAATGGGCTTCCCCATATTTACAAGGTAATGTAAAGTCACCCTGTGTGACTTTTCATGGCCTCGTAAATATGTTTCCCTTTCACTCATAACTACATGAAAGGGGCATTCCATGGATGTTGCTGTGGGTGTTCCCAGCAACATACATGGCACTTGAGGCATTCCCAGATTTACAACATTTTGCAAACCTGGAATGGGTCAGAAACCTACGCTCCCCAGGGAAGGCATAAAGAGCTGCAACGAGGAGAAATACTTTTATTTCTCCTCATTTTTTTCATTTTTCTATGCGTGCTACATTCTGCAGCATGCATAGAAAGAGGGAAATGCTTTTAATGATTGTTTATGTGCAGGAAGGAGTCCCTTACTGCACAAAAACAATCATCCCCTCAGTGCTGGCACCCTTGCAAAATGGTGCACGGGTGTCTACCCTGGTGAACGGCTGCTGTTTGTGCGATGGTGCAGGGGCGGACAGGAATGAGCTGTATCTTGAAGATACAGCACATTCCTGCCCTTTTATTTTGATGCGCGGCAGCGCAGCAGGAGGGCTTGCTGCACTGAAGTGCGTCAAAATACTGTAAATGAGACCCATATAGGTTTTAGTGAAAGGGTTATTGAAATCCTCACTTTTTCACTAAGCTCACTCAATCAATCCGGATTGCTATAGAGCGCAGGTAATCACCCGTTGGGGTCTCAAGGCGCTGGGGTGGGGGGGTTACAGTTCAATCGAAGAGCCTGGTCTTGAAATCCTTCCTGAATTGAGGCAGTGAGGGTGATTGACTGAGATGTAGAGGAAGTGAGTTCCAGGTGCAAGAATCCATTGGTTGGACTCAAAAGTCTCCGACATGGAAGAAGGACAGCAAGATGCTGATTCTAGTTTACTTTCAGCCTTCTCAATTGGTTATCAATTTTGTTTCAAAGCTCAATATTTGCACTGTCGTGCTATCTCCTATTCCTTATATTCCTTATATTCAGTGAGATCAGGGGAAACATGTGAAATTAACTAGAGGCTATAGTACTTTGACCAATAATAATATGGGAAGTACATAATGCTACCGGCATAGTTAAAGTCCTCTGTAATATTTAAAAATACATATGTTTTCTTCATTTGGATTTCTAACTCAGTGTTTGGCATTTCTGATTTTTATCATGCCGAAAATTATTTAAAGACCCTATTTCAAAACAATTCTGGATATGAAACCCTGAATCTTTAGGATTCCGTTTGGCCAGGGCACTCAAATAGTTATTACTCAAGGAACTACAAGGTAGCTATCTGGTAGTATTTATAGAAATATTTAAAATATATTTGGAATAGAAAATTGAATACTGTGTCTTGGGCAATGTGTGCTGTTGCTTTAATATTAAGAATAAGTCATAAAAGCTGGCCCCTTCTCACCAATGAGGGCATGGCAGGTTGCCTATTGATTAGTAGCATTTGAATTATAACTTAATGAAACAGCTAGCACCTTTATTCCTGAAAATGTTTCAATTGTGGACTGTATGATACATTTGAGGCCTAGCCTAAAAACATGATACTCGCCAGAGAAGTAAAGTTACTATATTTTCCATTGTAAAAGGAGCGGATGAGGTGGTGGACTGTCAAGTAACGCCCTGGAGAAACCTCTACTATGTTGAATAAGGTGAGCTGGAAGAAAATGACCCTTTGACATAAGAGCCTTCCATCTTTGCCCTTTGGTTTCAGAAGAGCATATGTCCAACACTCCAAAGCTCATTCCATTGAGCATGGAGATCAGCAGGACAGCCATTACTAGTAAGAATGCAACCTCAATTAGATATCTGAAAGCTTGCAAACAATTACCAATTATAGAGTATCTGTTAAAATACACCCTTCACCTATTCTGAGTGCACTAGAAGACAAAGATTGGTGCCAAAGATATAAGGAGCATGCAACCTGTGCTTCAGCCAACCACCACATACTAAGAAGTGTCTTGTAAAGGATTAAATTACCAGGCAGACATTTCTGATCCAGAATGGAAAGGGTGTTTCAGGATCTTGGATCTCTGACTGTACTCAGAGAGTTGATAACTGCTCCCAGGACTATTACATGCTTCTGCCCACAGGTGATAATAGCTGTAGTGGGCGAAATTGCATAATTTCTTTCCCCTCACTTAATATGCAAAATTCCCAAGACAATGATGCATTCTATGTGAGGGGGTGTCTGTGAGAAATCGGGACTTTTTAATGCTATTTATCAAAATATACTCATTTTGACCATCTGCTCATGAATAAAAACTTCATATAACTCTCCCTCATGACTATACTCTGTCCAGTGAGTCACACGACAAATGTATGTGTGGTATGCACTCAAGAATAAAAGGCATTGGGAGATACCTATGTCCAGTGCCTGATGTGTAAAAGAAAGAGTCCCGGTGCCCAAAGCTCTGCTCAGAACCTCGTGGCCAGTGTAGTTAAATGTTAGTAAGTATGGATCTTCTTCATAGCCTTCAATGAGGCTTGCTAAACCGTTTGCTCTGGGGATGGAGCCTGCATCTATCTGCCTTCTGAACCAATCACCAAGTGCATAATCCCATTTCCAGGTCACTCAGCTGCCAGTCCAAGAGAGGTTGTCTACCTTCTTGCCATCTGGCCTTCTTACCTCCTGTTGAAAATATGTGGCCCAGGTCTTTCTTGAAGTATGAGGGAGTTCTTATCCCATCTGCCAGGAGAGAGCAAAACACAGGGGATCACTAACCCCCTAAGAAAGTGAAACAGGTAGTAATAGTGACCTAGTCCTGGTAGGTTACCCCAAAGCTAGCCCAAAAGTTGTCCTTGTCTCATGTGCGTCTGTTCCCTCCCAGCTGACACAAGACTGATAGTGCCTGCTTGTTGCTAGCTCTGTAGTGAAGCCCTCAGTAAAAAGATGCCCCTGGTACAGAAAATACTGAAATTACCCACCCTCAGAGTAAAGATTTAGGACCAATATTACCATACAATGCTCCTGCACCTGGTCGCTGTCAGACTCCCCATTATTCTTACCAGAGCATTCCCTCACGATGCCTACAATGGTATACTGCAACTGAATAAAACTGCCCCATAGAAATAGCTGTACGATCTAGAATATATTTTGCCATTATTGTCGATAGTGCTCAGTCTCAAGCTTTAGGCTTTCTTTGTGTTGTCGTGCCTCAAGAACGATTATAGATCAACACATTCTTCTGTGTCTCTTAATATTGAGATGTATTTTTGTGGTATAGATCAAAGAGATATTTATTTTACCACGTGACTACATCTCACTGGGCATACCTATGTTTGGTGTTAGTATCTAAAGTGTTAAACTGTGGCTACACCAACCATGAAGCTTTCAGAGGTAAGTCCTTGCTTTATCGAACACTCTTCTCCTAGTTGGCCAGTTAAGCAATAGGGCCTTCAACTATGCTCTGTGGTCATTCCAGTGCTTAATGTGTAAAAAGAAAATATATGAGTGAAGGGGGTCAAAAGTTTCTCTTGGAAGCCCGCGTCCGAATGCTGGGATTGGTTAATAGAAATGCTGCCTAGTTTTGATTCCATCTCATGGCTTATTCTTCCACTACACACCCTGTATCTCTCTCTCTCTCTTATGGAGGTTAATTTTCACCCATAGCTTTGTCACTGTTTTCCAATATTTCTGGTCCTCTCTGTTTCTCCCTTTTCCGTGGTTCTCTTTCTTACCCTGGGTCAAGACCTGAAGAGGAAAACGAAGTCTAGGTCCTCAAAACTGAATGTCGATGTCGGCCAACAGCTACCACCAGCAAAAATTAAGCACTACATGGAACCCACCATACATGCCAGTACTGTATGCTGCACCATCTTTATGACCTTTCAGTCCACTCTGTTGACTACCAGGATCAGGGGAAAGGTCTAACACACGTGTAATTGTTTTCTTCTGTTTTGGTCGTGAATTAAAATGTTGAGAGCTGAAAAATAGTGTAGAGGGGGGACTGCACGATAAAGGCTTGTGCATGTGAACAGCACTGGCTTATGAGATGCTAAACCAGAGTGGCTGATACGCCAGATGGCGGTGCACAATGTTATCCAAAATGGGTGACAACGTCTATGTAGGGGTTCATAGTACTTAAGATAGTTTGGGTTCACAGTACTCAGTATGGTTGTGCACTCTTGTTCCAGAGTGGAATCAGAATATGGATATTGGGGGTTGCACAATAGATGCTAATTGGGAGCTGGCTGATGTGCGCAGTGCCAATCTAGTGGCAGGGGTGTGCACAATACTCACTCATGGTGGGCTGCACAAATCTAGCTAGCGACAGGCAGGAGGATACTCACTCTACATGACTGGCTAATGAGAGCAGCACAATACTCACAAATGGTGGCTGTGCGACACTCTCTGATGAGGTGCAGTAATTGACTCGTGAGTGTGCACAGTAGTAACTGATGGTGTTTGTACTGTGATCTCCTATACCGATTCTATGCAATGTTTGTTATGAACAACAGAGAAGCATCGAGTCACTTTCTAAGTGTCAGATGATCGCCAGGGAGCCCAATGTCTCTATGCAGTGACTTGCACAGGCTGGGGCGGTCACTGGAAATGCCCTGTCCAGTATGCAGCTTCTTGAACCATTGGTGTACCAGGGGGTCTTGGAGTTTTCTGATTATACAGGCTATATTGCAGACTGATTGAGGGGCACCACACAGGCAGGGGGCGGGATTCAACCTACTGATTGGCAGTAGGCATAAATTATAGACTATTGCTATTACTATACTAGTCAGTGGTTTAAATGGCAAAATATCCCCTGATGTCTGCGCCTCTTTGTCCAAGCACGTTTCCCACACGTTCTAAATTCTGGCTTCCCTCCGGTATCCTCTCACCATCCCTCTCTCTCTCCTTCCCTCTATTGCGGCATCTCTCCCTCCCCCCGCCTCCCGTATCCTGCTCTTCCCTCCGTGTTATGCTTACACCTGCATTTATTACAATTCTACCCACTTACTGAAACGGCGAGAAAAGTTACAAATGGGAGAGCCATTACATTGATTTCATAAAAATAAATTATTCACGCTATTAGGGACTCGCTGCATTCCTCCCCGATTCTCTCCGCTCTGATCTGTTAAAATCACTGCTAGTAAGTGTCCTCACGTAGAGGCCTAATGTGCTGGGATTTACTGAGCGCGCGGACCCACCCACCCACCGGAGCGTGCGCGCGCTCAGCGTCTGCAGTCCCCAGAACCTTCTAGGCTAGGACGCTGCGTGCCATAGAGGAAGACTGGTAAGGCTAGATCAGAGGACAGACATGGGGACCTAACGGACCATCCCCAAACTGCGCGCTCCGTATCTGCAGGCCCACAGAACCTTCTAGACAGGGCACAAGTCCTAAAAAAAGAAGCGGGGGGGGGGGGGGGACGCTGTCACCGGAAGTGACGTCATGACAGGAAGTGACATCATGAAAGATGGCTTGCACCATCAGACTCATTGCCTCCCCTCGTTCACCCCTTAGATGCGATTGCATCTGAGAAGCCAGCGTGTGAGCAGCGTGCTGTGAGTGCCGATCTCACCCCAGAGAGGCCAAGGAGTAAAATCCAGCTGTTTGGCAGGGACGACGACGTCCACCGAGTAAAATAAGTGGGGGACGACGTACACCCGCGTGGTACCCCGACTCGAGCCCTGCTTCTAGACTTAGGACAATGTGTGTCACTGAGCAGGCTGCACAATCGGACTGGATCTAACTTGTGCCCCAGAAACCTAAAGAGACTTACTGGAAACTGGGGTTCTGCTTACCTAAATGCAGCCCCCTATGAATCGCTTGGAGGGGTTGCAGACTGAAGCACCTAAGTCCCCCCCTCCCAATCCCCCCACACACTCGCCAATTTCTCTATAAGCCAGTCCGTCTCTGGCCCGCTGCCTTTCTTCCATTTCGAAAAACTGTTAGTGCAGTTAAAAATTACTATTCATATCAGGTTTAAAATGCATAAGATTTAAAATATTCACGCAAAATTACATTAAATTGATAACTACATTTGGCAAGATGCATGCAAGATGAAGCAGCGTCATGTTCTAAGAGAGATGCAGGATTTTACTTGGAAATATACTAAAAAGCTCCCTGGGGATCAGGGGAGGGAGTATAAATGTCTATAAAGCGTACCAGTGTGTGTCCTCAGGATGGAGGCAGAGAAAAGGATGCACTCCTAAAGACCTTACCTCTATAAGCCATCAGCCTGGGTACCAAGGAAGGGCACACATGCCCAAGCGTCACAGTGAGCCATCGATCTAGGAAACATACGGCGTGCACCCCTGCTTAGAAACTCTACTACTCAGTGCCCTCAGGCTGCATTATAGAGAAAGTAACTCATGCTTAAAGGCTGTTGTGTGCCACTGTGTGACAAAATAAACCCAACCTGTCAACAAAGGGAAGTGGTATCTGCTGAAAGGCTTCACCGCAAAGTGTCCTCGGGCAAGATGTCTGCTAGTCCATCTCATACAGTTGTGGACCATCAGTACCACTCAATTAAAGGCGAAGGTTGCTCAGCCAAGGGAAAATCATTGGGCCTGCCAAATTAGACCTGGAGTACACGCTCAAGAGTTCCCTCCTATTAGACTGCAAGAACTGAAGAGCCAATTCAGTCATGCAATATATTCCTGACCTCCAATCAATATTATAACGCGCCGTTTATCATCTTCTTATCATTTCTTTGAGGAAACTTGTACTGCTGCAGGATAACCAGAAGCACCAGGTGTGCTCTTGTGGAATTTGTATTTCTGGCTTTTATTGTAATTTCAGTCAATTCAGTGTCAACTGTCTTTGCGGTCTTATTGCTTTACCTAACTTGCCAAAGGAAGGTTGGGTTGCTCAAAGAAATAGGATTCTCAAGCCCCAGCAGACGCTCTATTCTATTAAAGGGTTTACATGTACTGTTGCATAATGTCCACACTCCACTGTACTGAAAGGTGTACTGAAGGGTGCATGCTACTCTTTGTCCCTCACACCGAGGAGGTGCTAAGAGTATTACAACCCGTCATTATTAAATCTGCTCAAAAACGTATAGCGACCCAAAGAAGGTCCATCAAAGCACAAAGCCTATATCCTCTACCACTTAGTGGCTACATTTACAATAGTGGTGAAAAGAAGCTCCCTCTAAGAACAATGGATGGAAAGTCAACAGCTCTGTGACTATAGCTTAACGGAAGTTTACAATAGTATTGAAAAGGGGCCCCAGCAAAGAGCAATGTATGTAGACGCTACCCCACATTGACTATAACTTAGCAGAAGTTTATGATAGTGTTGAAGAGTGCCTACATTAAAAGACAATGGGCCATATGTATCATCAACCTGATTTGCGATTCTGAAATAGCGATTTTTTAGAACTCGCTATTTCAGAATCGCAATTAGGGATGTATGTACAAATTCACAATATTTTTGCGAATTCTTAGTATTCCTTAATTGCGATTAGCAAATTGCAAATCGCAATTAAGGAATACTTTCCAATTCATTTCTATTGGCCAGGAGGCCCATTGGAATGAATGGGAAGTTATTCTCAATTTGCGATTCGTAATTTGAGAATCGCAAATTGAGAATAATTTCAAGGGTGCTGGGGTGTCCAAAGGACACCCTGTTCCACCCCTGAAATAAGCATGGGTGCACATGGCACTTTGAAAAACTCAAAAATGTGCATTTTTCAAGGAATTCGCAAATTACCACCAACTTGAAGTTGGTGGTAATTTGCGATTCCTTAAGGACAATTTGCATTTTTTTTGCTTCATACATTGCATTTAAGGAATCGCTAAATTTGCGATTCCTTAAATGCAATTGCAAAATAAGGAATCCCAAATTTTGCGATTCCTTTTTTTGCACTAGATTTTCCTTCGTACATACCATTTTGCGAATGCGAATTTGATTGATACATATGGCCCAATGCTCCTAAACTCAACAGCTCTGTGACTATAGCTTGAAGGAATTTTACAATAGTGATGAAGGTGGGCTCCATCAATGGATAATGCATGTTAACTCTACAGCAATGTGACTACAGCTTGGGGAGAATTAAACAATATTGTTGAAGAGGGGTTCCATCAAAGTGGAATGCCCTTACACTCAGTGGTTCTGTGACTTCACCCTTCATTGTTGAAGAGTTGCTCTATCAAAGGACAAAGATTACAAATCTGAAGCTATCTAAATTGATATGAGGGGAAGTTTAGGATAACACTGAATAAGATCACCATAAAAGGACAGGGAAGACAGCCGCCAACATCATGTGATTTTAACCACGGTTACATTTACTTTAGAGTTGAAGTGGATCTCCCTCATAAGGCATTATATCTAAAGGCTCTACAGCACAGTTACTATAGATATGGGGGAGTTTAAGATAGAGTAGAAGACGAATATCATTAAAAGACATCTCTACAGAACAACTCGACAGCACTGTAACTTTAAATTAAGCATTAACAGAAGAGACATACCAATAGAAACTGTACATCTGTGCACACTAAGGCTGTTTACCAGAGTAGTGGACATTCGGTTGCAGTGTGCAGCGATTGTGCATTAGTTTGAGATCCTGAAGAGAGAGCACACGCTTTGAAAGTATACAGCACTCTGTTCACTGCTCACAAACCAAGCAAGTTGGCACAGAAAACCCAGAACTATAGTCTCTGGTTGCATATAAAGATGATGACAATTTTCTACTGGCATGTTGAACCCGTTTTCCTTCAGGAGTTTGGATGTCTTTCTTATAAGCAACCCTTCTTTTGTCCAGCTCATACATGTTTAACTCTTTACTTCCACTTAATCAATACTGCAGATGTGGCATACAGATCGGAGCACAATAAAATAAAAGGACACACCCTCAATCAGATCTGGACACCCAATCTTACGGTCTCCACACTGACAGTGTCTACTTGCACATGGTTCGATCACTTTTTGTTAATAATATGATAGCGTCCAAACCCCCAGCCAAGGAAGGGCTAGTGGCCAATAAATGGTACCACGTTGATATTACCGCCTTCTGTAACTTGCTGGCGAATTTGGCACCCACCAGCCATCAGTTAACTTAAGTGAAGAAAACATCACAGCGAGACTAACAGCTGCTATCAAAAACATGCCGCCTTTAGGATGAATAAAACAGCTAGGCATCATGGCAGAGATGGTTCTCAGAGGGCTTAAAACTTCAACAATTAGCCCTGCACCGATCAGAACGAAACTAGTGATGGAACTACTCCCCTGCCCAAAAATACATTTACTTAGCCCAACTCAAAGAATACAAAAAAGAAATCCAACAAACTAAAGCCACTTTCTTCTCTACAAAGAGCTTGAACTCCACTAATAGATCGAAAGAAATATTTGCAATCATCACTGAGCTATCCCACCCTGACAGAGTTACAATACAATTAGCTACCTCCCGGTCGCTCTGTAATTCTTTGGATACCTTTTTAATTGATAAAATCATTAGTATTAAAGCCAGTATCCCTATTATCCCTATCCGTGATGCTTTACCAATGGCCTTGAGAAACCCCCACGCCCTGCATCAATTCCCCGCAATCAGCAGAGAAATCTTCCTGATATTACTGATCAGAGTTAAGTCTGGATCCCCTGTTGACAGCTGTCCTTCTCATATTTTAAGAGAAGCTTTTACTGCAAACCCGACCCTGCTCTCTCCTTTTTGAACAATTCATTAATACAGGGTTTCGTCCCTAGAACCTTCAAAAAAGCAGTCATAGTTCCCATTATCAAAAAAACTGGGGCAGACCCCCTGATCCCACTGAACTATCGCCCCATGTCACTGCTCCCCTTCTTGGCCAAAGTATTGGACACTCAGGTGGCAAACTGCCTCTGTTCATTCATTGAACAGTCTAATTTCCTTGACTCCGCCAAGCAGGTTTTTGTCCCTCTCAATTGAGGCAGTAATATTGACGGGGTTAGATGAACTAAGGAAAGAAGCCGACAAGGGTACCAATCAGGCCTTGGTGCTCCTAGATCTGTTCACAGCCTTTGACACAGTCGACAACGGAATTCTGGTGGATCATGTACATCCTTCTTGGAGGGCAGATCCCTGTCTGTCCGCCTCTCCTATTTCACAGCACCTAGTGTTGAATTAACTTCGCTGGGTGCCACAGGGATCTTCATTATCCCAGCACCTGTTCAATCTGTATTTACTCCTTCTGTATCTGTCCCTAAGAAAAAAAATGTGTGCACACTTAATTAGGCAAATGACCTTCAACTGAGCTTTACCACTGACAACACGTCTGATTCTATTCTCAAATTCCAGACCACTATGCTACAAATACGCACCTGGATGAATAGTAACCACCTAAAGTTAAACCCAGATAAAACAGAACTAATCTTGATAGGTGCTGCCCGTGAATCTTGGAACCCTAATTTCTGCCAATCGAGCAGGGCTCCCCCCCCAGTACCATCTTCTTCCGCCAAGAGGCTTGGGGCTACAATCAACTGTGACCTGTCCCTGAAGTCCCAGATTGGGACAGTAGTTTAAACCTGCTTCTTCCAGCTTTGGAAGATAAGGAAAATCAGCAGACTTCTCACTGGGGAAGCGTTGGTTCAGGATATTTTATCTTTGCTCATTTCCCACATTGATTATGCCAACTTACTTTATTTCGGCCTTGTGACATATTTAAGCATAGACTGCAGCTGATGCAAAATCAGGCTGCCAGACTGATTTTCCATCAGCCCAGATGGCAACACGCTTCCCCTCTAGTGAGGAAGCTACACTGTAACACAATGTTGCGCTTTCAAAATCGGGTGTTTCATGTTCAAATCTTTGCATGGTTCCTCCGAAATTTGTTTCCAACTTTATTCCGAGATCTAGACCTGCTCGCAATCTGCGCTCCACCCACCTGAACCTCCTGGTCACACCGACCTACAAACTGAATAGACTAGGCGGTTGTAGATTTACGGTTTTAGCCCCCCATTTTTGGAAGGCCCTTCCCCCTAACATCAGATCCTGTACAGACTTCCAGATCTTCAGGTGACTTCTTAAGACCTGACTGTTTATCCAGGCATATGGATAGCTTACCAGGCTCCAGGCTACGCCTATATCTAGCGCCAAGAAACCAACTGGTGAACGCGCGCTCTACAAATAATTTTAACATAACATGACACTAGACAAACCATCACGAGCATGGTGAACAGTAAAAAATAATTTTTCCTTTACTGATCCACATATTGGCCACTGTGCATCACAATATTCTTCTCACTTTCTCCTTACCCTTGTGACATCTGTGTAACCCAGGCTTAAGACACAAACTCTCTCTCTCTGGTTTTAGTGAGCTTTAAGGCCTCCTCTTTGGCCTCTTCACTTTCTCTGTGCCTTAGAGGTATCGACCAAATAACAGATTTTTGTATCTTCTGAAAAGAGGCAAACTATACCAACCAGTGTATCCATTGTATCAGTTATTGCAAAGAACATCAGAGATCCAGGAACCAAGCTTTATGCCATCATACTTTGACCTACTTTTCTTCCACGTGCTCTCATTTACCATATCTCTGTCTCACATCACTCAACCAGGTCTGGCCTCAGCGTGAAGACTTCTGTCCATTCCCTAAGCTTGTGACCTTGTTTGCAAGTCTTGAGTATGAAATGGTATGAAAGGTAATATTGAATGGCATATCTTCAATATATCACATCTGACATATTTTATGACAAAAAATAATACATCCCCTACATTATCTAATACAACGTTGTTAAGGTACATAGATGAGGAATTAAGAAAACTAAATATGTACCTATTACTATTCAGACACCTATATTTTAGCAACACTTAATGCATCAAATGCAAGTCCTTGTACCCCATACGCTGTTCTGGTTGCAACTAGGCTCTTTCCCTAAATGAATTAGTGATCCCAACCAGTGTTTAATTTGTAGAATAAATGTACGAGGGCAAGTGCCCAAAGATTTCCTTAGGGTCTGGTTCAAAGTCTGATATTGAAAAATAAGTCCCAATCCTTTAATATGAATGGTTGTGCCACAAACTGGAACCACCACCACAAATAATCCTGTGCCCCCTACTTCAATTTAATTTAGGACAGCTCATCCCTCACCACTCACCATTGCTTTGTGCCATAAATCCATTCAACAAATATCATTTTTTCTTTACCTTTACTATAGTATCCTAGTTTCCTGTCCATGTTTATATATGCCATTTTCCACCACATGCTCAGCCAGTGGAATGTTACAGTGATGATGTATTACGGAATGTTGGGAGTCTGTGAAGGAAAGCCACAGTTCAGATGAGGCTGAGCATCATGCTGGCTGCTCCTGGTGGGGCTCATCTACATATCCTGTAACCTACTTCAATAAATCATCCTGAACTACATCAACTTGTGTGGACTTTGTTACTACATTTTCACTTTCTCCCGAAGTCTCAAAATTGCACACCTTACTTTCCTCCCTTTGCTGATATGCCTAAAAAGAGTGTGTCTCCTTGCTTCACAAATGTGATACATTTCTTTTCTGTTTGTATCTTTTATCTCCTTATTGCCTTCCCTTACTCTTTCTGCCTTTTTATATGCACTGATCTCTCCAATTGTTGATCTCATTCCAAAATGCATGGTATTATTCCCTCCCTTTTCTCCAGTTTGCACGGTACCCTAAAGCTTTACTCTTGTCCATGCTTACATGCCTGGTGAAAAGATATGAAGTTGCCACCAAGGCTCAATTTACTTTTATCCCATACCACTTTTCCCTCCTTTAAAAAAAAAAAACTGCTTCGGAAAGATGGACATTTTGCAACTTTGTCTGATAAAAGTATTAAATGAAAACATACATGCTTACTCACAAATACTTCTGAGTAGCTAACCAGCCAGTTCATAGCTAGCCACTAGAATAAATCCCTGCTGACCACTAGCTCAACTTTTTTACTAGAAACTAAGTTCCCATGTTAATCCTGTAGACACACCATATCTGCCCCTAAAGCCAGCAGTTTAAAATTAATTCCTTTGTGCCCTGATATGAAATAAGAGGTTTTATACCAGAAAACAAATTTCGTTTCTGCCAGATATGTCATTCTTTGCAGTTCCAATCAACAAATAATAACTTAACACATGGTTGAATTGTTACTCCTCACTTTACAGTTGTTTTACCAGTACAGGGTATCACACACACCAGGTTTGTTGATCACTTTGTGGTATGTCAGCTACTTTGCAGATATTTTCAAAATAAATTTCATATGGTGGTCTATTCATTCCTTTATCCAAAGGACAGCTACAAAAAGTCACTCTTTGTGAAAGGATCGTAGAAGAGATTATGAAAATGTTTGCTAATCGAAACTGAAATGACATTGACACTAATGTGACTATGGAGGTTGCCCTATCGACTTGCAATTGTTACTGGATACCCCTGGGGTGCACATTTGTTAACAAGGCTCTGTCTAAAATCTATGTCCTGTCTACATTCCTAGGCAGGTTGCCAAAACATTTTTTCTAGACTACACATTGGCATTTTTAAGATGCATCTTCACAATTTGTTCTGTGATATAACTCTCCATCACTAGCCCTATAGTTACATGGCTATGTATTGCTGATAATGAGTCAATGTTAGTTGTGGATCATTGAAACACTATATTTGACAATTTGATGTGGTAGGAGGTGAATGACCCTTGAATGGTAAACAGACCTCTACTCCTGCCCTTAGTGCCTGACCTTATGAGAAACTAGCATTTTGACTTTTATATTACCCTGGAATCACATTAATCAAGTGTGAGCACAGATGTCTAGGCCTGTCCCTGACAATGCAGGGCCTAGGATCTGTCCTGTGACCTGTAGGAGCATATTAAACATGACCTCATGGTAGGCAATAGCCTGCTCTCCATGTCCTATATATCAAGTAAAATGGTGCTGTCACCACACCAGGCTTTTCAAATATAAAGTGTGACCAGACCTTTTTAGGTCAAACCTACCAGACATTGCTGCTGTCTAGTTGTGAAAGACATTGTGAATTTACCAAGAACAGAGAGGGGCTCTCAGCCTGACCTTTGTTTACCATTGGTTGGCTTTATTAACATTCTCATTTGCCTGCTTCCTATTTGATGGCTTGCCTTGTCCATCTTGTGTCTGTCCTACCTCCCCTGAAACATTTCAAGTTTACTTGTGCCCTTCCACTGATTCCTTTTAGGGAACTACTTTTTTCTTTTCTCTTGAGCACTCCATAAGAGTGCATGTATGTTCCAGCTGTCTCCCTAATCTGCTGCTCTTCCCCTCTCAGCATTCCAATTTACTCCCTCTCACCTGCGTGCCCCCTTACATGATGCACTCACCTCATGTGCTTCTTACCTGTTGCCTTCTTGCCCAGGTGCTTCTCCTCACCGGTTCTACTGTATCTCTTTCACCCATTTGATTTCCACTGCACTCCACATTTCTCTCTTTCTTGTCTGTTTGCTTATGTTCATGCCCCACCCACACCCTTCGTGTTACTTCCTTTCACCTACTCTCTCCATGTTGTTTTCCACACCTGCGCACTGTGTTGCTTCTGCCCCACCAGCTTCCTGTGGTGATTATGTCTCCACACTTTGCTCCGGGCTCCCTCTGTTACTTCCACCCACCTGCTTCAAAACACAAATCTTTTAATTTTTTTTTCTTTATATTTACTAAGCAAACACTGATAGGTAAATTAAAAGAAAAAAAGCCTGTGCCTAATTTTGTGAGTACATGAATGTATGGTTAGAGTGCCTAAAAAGAGAGGTGGCTAGCCATGTCGTAGCTTTTTTTTTCTTATTTATCCATGCTGCACAATATTGGGCAAGTTGTACAGCAGCACTAAAAACAATTGATAAAGCCAATAGGTCTGAAAGGAGAGCCCTATTGACTTTGCCAATGCATGTTTTCTGTATCAGTGTGAGCATGACCTAATGACCACTCTCAGGTAAAGTTCTGCTATTATTTGAAACCAATCACAAAGATTGTTCTGATATTGTCTGTGCATACATTGTTAGCAAAAGACTGCAGAATATGTCTTCGTGGGCACTGCCATTTGATGGATGATAGGGGTGAGGAGTGACTCCATGTTCTGTTTTTCAAGTTGAGGACGTTTCTAGGCTGGGCTTGTCCTTTTGGCTGTCGTGGGTTACTATTTCAAGATGACTGCCAGGTGCAGAGCCACTCAATTGTTTCCCCTGTTTTGGGTACTCTTGTTTCAAGCTAGCCCCACTGCTACCTGCTAGGAGGAATATCACTTTACACAAAACATGTATCTGGAGAGCAGCCTGCAAAAGACATTTGAAAGAGAACCAGCCCAAACTGGTTCTAAATCTTTTGTCAGTGGATCATATGGCCTGTCTTGAATATGTGTATAAAAGTGGGATTCCAACTACCCTACTTTCTTACAGATCCAAGGTCTTCATGACCAAGAAAGAGGGTGTTCCACTGAGAACGTAGAGGATTTGTTTGGGGCCATGAATGGTGTATGTCAGTAAGCCAGTCTCCCAGAGGTGAGGGAAATAATCAAAAGTCTGCACTTTCTGCTGGCGGGGCTGATGGTATGCCTATTGCCTAGAAGATTGCCAGATGACAGAGGAAAGAAGAATGCTTTACACTGTAGGAGGGCAGGCTGACCATGAGGAGAAGCCCAATATCTTTCACCCGTAAGGTGCACCTAGAGAAAGTGGATTACTGTAGAGAGAAAAGCATGGAGTGACCTGTGTCATGAGTAGGTCTCCCGATCTCTGTATGCAGTTCAAGGGACGAGATACACTAAGGCCCCCATTAGGATGGTGGGCGGACTTTGCCTGCCCGCCATCATCCCGGTACAAGGGACCGCCCGCCATAAGGGCGGGGGTCCCGTGGGGGGAATTAGGATGCACCCGCCACAGTGGCGGGCGCATCCTGTTTTTTTACCATTGCGGCACCGCCCGCCGCAATGGTAAAAAAACATGTTGTGCATTACAAAGCACAACGTGACAGGCACCAAACGGTGCCTGCCACTTTGTACTTCGAAATGAAGGGGGTACCATAGGCATCCCCCATGTGCATTCCCCCCCTCGGAGTCCCTGGGGGCCCTCAACGGGCCCCTAGAGCAGACTCCGCATGCCTTTTTGTGGCGGCATTGCCGCCATGGAAAGGCATTGGTAAATGCCCATTGCTATGGCTGGCGGTTTCTGATAGACACCCCACCATATGAACCCTTTTCCGCGCGGAAAAGCGGTGGACCGTCTTTCTGTCCGCCGCGGACCCCCCAGCCATGCTAATATGGCGGGGGGTCATTCCGGCACGGATGGCGGGCGGATCGCCCCTGCCAGGCCAGCGGTGGCTACCGCCGGCCTGGCGGGGGCGATCCGCCCACCATCTTAATGGGCCCCTAAGTCTTTACAAGCACAAGTATGATTATGTCAGCTGGCAGCTGCTGTAAGCCCATTAGGGGTGGGTGGAATCGTCAGAATTGATTCCAGCTAATTCAGTAAAATGACATTAAAATTCCATGAGATTCTGTGGAATTCTGGAGCGGATTGGTCATTTGGTGCTATTTTCTTAGCTCTTAATGTACCCTTGTGTCCAAAAATTCAGTTTGCGCTAACAAAATAGCACAGCCAAACCAGGGGCGTAACACATGCCCACGCATCCCCCACAGTACAGGGGGGCCCTCAAGCTCAAGGGGGCCCCCTCAGGACTGCACTTCGGCCTGAGAGCTCCTAATAGAGTCCGGAGGGGGCCCCTCCACGTACCTGGCAGGGGGGCCCCCTCAATTATCGTTACGCCACTGAGCCAAACTCCACCTCATGACCTCATGCCCTTACATACTCTTCAGTGATTACAACTGACTATGTAAGGGCGCCATCACTGAGTGGTATGCAGTGGTTTCTGAACTTCAGAAACCAATGCATATCACACAGCATTGCATACCCCACGGTGCCCTTAAATACTCTGCTGTGATTACTGCAGACGAGGTAGGGGTGCCGAGAGTTATGCACTGCAGTGATTTTTAAACAGGGCAGGAAGCGGGAGCAGTCCTCTATGTTTAAAAAGCTGTGTTTTTTAAACATAGAGGGACTGTTCCCTCTTGCCGCCCTGTTTAAAAATCACTGCAGTGCATATCCCTTGGAGCCCTTGCAGTATTTACAATAGAGTATGTAAGGGCACGGAGGGGTATGCACTGCACTACATACTCCTCTGTGCCCTTACATACTCTGCGCAGAGGGGTGCGCCTGCAGTGGTTGCTGTTTGTTTCTAAACAGGGCCGCATGAGGAAGCGGTCCCTCTATGTTTAGAAACCACTGCAGATTTATCTTTAAAATGCAGTGATTTCTTAACCTAGAGATACCACTCCCTCTTGCAGCCCTCATAGAAACAAATAATTACTGCAGATTAATTCAGCTGGATGAGCAGCAGAATTTAAAAGAAATTCAGAATGACCAAATTCCTCCAATTTTGCTGGCGGTATTATTTATTCCTCCCAGGCCTAAAGCCCATGAGCTGGTGCTGCCACTACTGACACCAGAGACGAGGAGCCACTTTGCATGTCAGACGGAGTCTGTTTGGCCTCAGAAGTCATAATTGGTGAAGGTACATCACAGTTGATAAATCGGCCAGGAGGCCACGACTGGCTCGCCTGGGTCCCTGTCTGCCTTGGCCAGATCAGGCCACAACTATCTCAAAGATATTGTGCCACTATGTAATAGTGGTTGTGCCGATCTCATCAAGCAATTCCTGGTCTGAATGAGAGTCACCGCTGATGCTCCTGAAGTGAGGAGGTGTCTGGGGAGGCACCCAGCCATCCGCTACAACACGATCCGTAACACCGTTGAGAAGGTAAAATGGGGCTTGGCCTGCAATCAGAGCAAATGACTGCACGTCAGCCAAAGAATCTGGCCCAAAAACTCAAGACTTATTACCTGAGCCAGTATCATGGGTGAGATATACTGAACTGAGGTGCAAATCTGACCAGTGGAGGTATAAATGAAGTATTCTGCAGCGGTACTTCATTCATGATTATACCTGCAGTATAAAAGAGACTAGACCTAGTAGATTACCAGACTGAGGACTGAATACTGGAGGTGGGGGTGTAGCACTTACTATAGATCCCAAACAGGATTATAATCCTGTAATTGCAATTCCAGCTGAACTGTGCAGTATATGGTTCTGCCTTGTAATTACAAGTGCTTACTTTTTACCTAAAAGAAAAACATCGATCTGTACAATTCATCACTTCAGGGGCCTCAGCGTTGATTCCCATTCAGACCAATAATTTATTGAACAATACATTATTGTTCTGGTGGTTGAGTGTTGAATTCTTAGTCTTGCCCCCCACACTACCTACTGGAGAAGCCTGTGACAGCGTGCCCTGGCGACCCTCAGAGTCAAGTACTTGGCCCTTTTTAAAGAGCCACAGTAGGCCCGACCCAAGAAACTAGTGGTAATCCGCTTCCAACACCACCAGATCTGATAGTATTAGTAGTTTAAATCATGTTCCTGTAAACAGATTCAAGGCCTGTCTGCAATCAATTCTTTTCCAATTTTCATCTAGATAGGCCTGAATTGTTTTGCTAATTATTTAGAAGTTGAGCAAATTCTCTTTGGCCAAATAATCAAAGACTGATACCTTGGTACACATTGTGTCTGATACTTATTGCTTGAAAAATTACTGCAATGCCTCAGACAGGAGTCTAGTTGTAGTAAATAATATATATATTTTGAGAAGATAGCAACTATTATCATGTTTTGTCTTTGTGGTTTAACAGGCCCTTCTGAAAAGCTGGACTTGTCAAAAGAAATGATGTTCACCTTTGACAAAGTAGTTCTCCCACATGCAAAGAGTCCAATTTTAGTTTACAAGGGCCAAATTCCAGTCCTATTGCGAGGCTTGCCAAGAAATATTACTGTTTAGATTCATTGCATTAATACTTAATGCATATGGATATTCTGAACAATTTCCAGTCCAAGGCTGTACCGTCAACTTGGCGAGTGTGAGCGAAGAAAATCCACCACCCAGCGAGATATTCCACGGAGGCAGTCAGATTCCTCAACGTGGGTGGCAGCGAAAGGTTGAGAAACCGTCTGTTCCCATTGAGAAAGCTATTGCTCGGGTAGGAAATCTACTTGAGCAGCAAGAAAAGAAGCAGTGTCCTCTTGCACTGCGCATGGTGCCATTTGCGCTGATTTTACAGCACGGGACAAACACCGAGCCCTGAAAAACAACGCAATCAGAATGACCAAACGCACTCCACTGCCTGCAGAACTCTGCATAGCACAGCAGAGCTTTTCGAACTCCGCAAACTCCTCCCAGGCCTAGTATTAAGCAGGAATCCATGGAAGCTCCTGCATGCGGCGAAGAACATCCTTCAAACTACTTTCATTTGCACAAGCTTTTTTTTTCTTCATGAATATTTAAAAGCAAATTTTATTTTGCAATGGAAAGTAAATAGAAATGTATCCTAATTGGAGTATGGTATAGTTATACATGAATTAAAAATTGGCACTGGTTCCCCTCCAGATTTTACTGAACCTAATCAGAATTTTCAAAAAATACAAAATAGAGATCTGCTTATTGCAATTAGGGCCTCGTGGGAATAACAGTGACCAGAGGTGCTAAAAGGCCTTGCCTATGTGTTCTATGTGGTGAAAGAAATATGCTCCATTATATGTGAAATCTGATTCACGGCGTGATTCATATTTCACAGCCTGTCTTTCTTTAAGAACACAATGCTGCAATTCACGTCTTTCCATTAACTACACAATGTTTCAATGCAGGCTTTCTGACAATGACACAATGCTGTAATCCACGTCTTTCCATTAAATACACTATGTTGCAATGCAAGCTTTCTGACAATGACACAAAGCTGCAATCCTCTTCTTTCCATTAAATACACAATGTTGCAATGCAGGCTTTCTAACAGTGACACAGTGTTGCAGTGCACAATGTGTGCTAATTACTTCACACAATCCAAAGGCAATGCCAGTGTTTGCTGATTACTCGTTAGCCATCTTCCAGGCCCAAATATAGCCGAGCAGTCAGCATTTCCATCATTAAAATTCATGGCATTTTTGCATAGAGTGAACATGAATAGAGGGGTCATTCGCGTTTACCTGACTCAGAGCCAAAGTATTTGCATCAGGATGGGGTGATGTGATCAGATTTCTTTAGGCCCTGGATGAGATGTGCTGCGGTGTGTACATGGCCGGTTGTGGGAACCGTAACTGGCCCTGGCAAACTGCTCGCCGGCCACCTGGGGGGCTGAAATTGCCGGGTCCCGGTAACAAAAACGACCCCGCAGGTGCCAGTCCCCATCCTCGTGCCCACCAGGGAAACGCCGGGTGCCCGCTACGGCCAGTCCGGCCCTGGGTGTGATGATGCTCCTAAGGGGAGCCAGTTTGGAATCTGGGAAGCCACGGAGTAGGGCATTACCACATCTAGGTGCAAGAATAAAAGGGCTTGTACAGCAGTTCCGAAGTCCCTTTGCTGGAAGAAATAGTTTGATTCTCTTTAGGAGAGAGACCTGGTACTAGGCCATCTTTGTGTTTCTTGGCAATATGTTCATTGAAGGAGAAGTTGGTTTTCAGAGTAAATTGAAAGATTTAGCATTCATTGAGAGTTGGGGTTCGAAGTCTTCAAGGTTCATGTCATTGAGCCAAGATTGTACTATATCTTGTTTGATGTTCTTGGCAACAATAGGAATTCTGTTTTGGTTGAGTTGAACTTCACTGGACATCCAAGACTAGATGATGTGCAACCAGTGTTTGAGGCATTGGATGTCTGAACCAGAAGAGACTTTCAAAGAGCTGTGTATTATTGGCAGATGGGTGAATCTTGATGCTGCTATCTGTGAGTAGACTACCAAACGTCTCATGGAAAGGTTGAAAATGACAGAAGACAGAATGTAACCCACATGATAGGGGCCTTCTGTGACCTAGAGGTGCCCAAACATAAAGATGGCTAAAGTCTGTCTTTAGTGACAAAGGGAGAGACATATGAGAACTCCAGGATGGACCTTCCTGATGTGCTTTATGGTCAAGATTAACATGTCTGTCTGTAGCCATGAGGATGCAGATACACCATCCTGTTCTCTACTATAAAAATATAGTGTGCATTAACCTGATATCAAGTGCTTAGTCTAGGACTTCAATTTGATCAAAGTTTGAAGAAGGAATGACTAAGGAAGTTGCAAGAAAGCTAGAATAGCCGAGCAGGAGACAGAGAGGAAGGGTACATTAAGGGAGCTGGAGGCAAGGGAATCCCGGGAGGAACTTGAACTGCAGCCAGGAAGAGAGCTGCCCTGGTCTGGTAGATTCTTCAGGAGAATGGGAAGGCAGGAAACTTGTTCCACAGTTAGCGCAGGCCAAGCAAGCATCGTTGTCTTGAGTGTGGTTTATATAAAGTTGCAAGGTCCGATGAATACAGTGGGATCACTTGTAGCACATGACACACGTGACAATCTGTAAGGTTCTCCAAGAACCTGAAGGAAACCCATGTTAATGCACTGGCTTAACCTTTCAGGAAGAGCAGTGCAAACTAATGGATGGAATCACTTAACATGAAACAAATATTGCATTTTGTGAAAATGTGAAAAAGGGAAAACACTCCAAAACCCCAGCAACAGTGGGAGCAAGGCAAGCCATTGGTTCACATGATCAGGGAATGCTTGGAGGCTCAGGCATAATGGAATAATGGGGAGAGGGAAAACTCAGGCATGGAATCCTAGCAGCCCATAAGGTGCCACAGGGATAATTCTACACAAAGTCAATGATTCAGGGCTCTTGTGGTTTGGTGAATAACACTGCACTCAATCAAGGTTAATGAAATCAGTGGTGTGGGGGAACTCAGGCAAGTTATTATAACGTGCCATAGGGCATCACACGGGTAAGGCGACATGAGCCCTTCATGCTAGGCCAACTACTCAGAATGCACATGAGGGGTTTGTGCTTGTCTGAGAAGAGATTTCACTTTTTGGCAGCTAGTATTAAACCACTGGTTACTCTTGATTTTAGCAGATGGTAGTATAGACAGAGTCTGGATGGGCTGTTGAAAAAGTTCCCTCAATTGGTCAAATAATCATTGATGGATCTCAATAATAGGGATTTCATGCCACAGTATGTCACCATGAGGCTCAAGTGCTAGAGAGAAGGAATCACAAAGCTTGACTTGAACTTTCTGACTAGCTACCACCTTCAGCCACTTGAGTGACCTGTGTTTGTTACTAATTGGAGTCTCTATTTGATTTGGCGCGCTTTTCCCAGTATAGTCTGAAATAAGTGTAGGAGTTTTGTTGCGCTGCAATGCTTTGTCACTTGCATCACACCAAAGGTCTATAATTGTATACGTGCATGACTCAGAAAGAAAATAGTCCTTGGCACCACAATCAAAATGACACCATTGAAGGAATTGACCCAATTAGGGCCACCCGCGATACTTGTGACCACCTCTCAGCCTTCCATACAAATGAAGAGTCGGTCAGACGGTAGAGAATACAAACCAAATATATTTTATTCAGGTACACTCATGCGGAGTCCAGTCTGACCAGCCTCCTCGGATTGCTTCAGAGGGACTGACTTCAGCAAACATAGAGATGCATTTTATACGTTTCTGAACCAAGAATGTCCCCCCCCCCCCGTAATGGAAATCTACTAGCAGGTGCAGCTAAAACTATAAAGTACAGTAAGACGAGTCTCGACTCTGAGACCGGGCACACATTAAGTTTATGCCAAGGTCGTTCTATTTGTGTCTATCTCTAGGCTAGTGGGAGAAAGCCTCTATCTATAAGAAAGGAATACGTTAATAAGACCAGTGTATTTATTAGCAGAGCAAGCTAACCTAGGAGAAATGAACATTTCCACAGCCTGCTTCACGACTCAGGGAATACGTAGCTGAAGACATGATTCAAAATGGCAGATGAACATAAAATGGTGCCGCAAATGCTAATTTAACACAAGAACAAAGCACAAACAAAATAGCAAAATATTTTCATTTCATCACCATTAGCAAATCAAATAGCTAAAAAAGTGCCCCACATTTTGCAAATCTGGGCATTGCGACAGCTGTAAACTTTTATAGACATGCTGCATAGGTGTTTTGAAATGTATGGGAGACCACCTGCATTTGTGCATGCTGCAGGAAATGTTTATGGCATTGTCAGGGAAATCAACAATAGAAACAAGGACCACCAGAGCATAAAACCGGCCCACAAACAGCCAAAACACCAGCTCTCACACTGACATGTCAGAACAGCCCTCAGGTACTGCCGGATAGCCATACAGGTCAGTCCAATCCGGTATGCATGTGATGTTTGTCATAAGTGAACAATTCCTCTTTTTCTTGAGTACTATGGAAATGAGAACATACTGGGGCACTGTGTTCAATACACCATGAAGATATTTTTCTTCCTCAGTGGGTTTGTATTGTTCCTAGTGCATGTTGCATCACGTGGACTACGTGGTTGTATTTCACACGTTCTATGTTTGTGCTGCTGCTGCTGTGGGATTGTGTTGTTGATGCGGGAAGTGTCATTTTCTCAGTGAGTGTGTGTTCCTGACACAGGTTGCTTGTGCTGTTGGTGAATTGGGCTCTGTCATTGACATGTCATTGTGATGTTGATGCATAGTAAGTGATTGAGTCTAGTGACAAACCCCCATGATTTTCAGAAGCAAGGACCTTTTTCAAACTTTCCCAATTTCCCTGTAGGCGAGCTTGACGCCACCCATGGCACTGCGTGGGTGGGCATGATCCCCTTTACGTGTGAGCTTCCAAAGCTGCATGGCTTCAGTAAGAGTGGATTAGCCCACTTTCTCCATTGCAGAGAGTAAACCGGGCTTGCTCTGTGTCGGTTTGCAGAGCAAGCGGCCCCTTTAAGGATTACACAGCAGCCTGAGCCTGTTCCAGTAATATCCCTCTGTTCTCCAACTAGATGCATTTCTTTGTAATTTAGATAAAATGATTTTTCACAACGTCAAATCTTCTTCTCAATTTTCTCGGTAATCCCTCTCCCCTGGAATCCACATTCAATAATCCTGCCAGCCTTTGGAGCCTGTCATTCGCTCCAAACACATTCTCTCTCTACATAGAGGCACGTGTGCACGCGGATATGTAAGCATACACTGATGCACACTTCTCACACACGTCTCTTTTTATACAAATGCTTGCACAGTAGGTTGGTTTGTGTAGTGGGCCAAGCTAGTGCTTGGGATGTGTGAATGGCATTTGAAATGTCCTCAGTGGCTTTCTTAAAAAGTGTGCTGCAGGCTGACAATGACGTGTAGTAGCTCCTAAATGTCCCATTGGGACTTCAAGGGTCGACTGCTGTTCCAATTTTTTTTATTTTTGTCTCAGATGCCCTGCGCTGTCCCAAGATCAGTTTGCCCAGTTTATGTCACATAACTGTGTAACAGTACCCACTGCTAATCTAAATATGCCATGTTTCAAACCCCCATTGCCAGACCCACAAGGCCTACACTAGTTTTAAGGCACTCTGTACATGGGGAAAGTTGTCCCTTTTCGTTCTGAAGACTCCTGGTGCCACCCCCGATGTCTGTACTATTCTCCAGATGTCCAGTGCAGTCTTAAACATCTAAGTGCCCCTCTAAAGAAATACTATTCCAATCTCTAGTCTCTCTGATCATAAAATGCCCTGGGCCAGTCTGAGTACTTATGTTCTCTGCAAATGCCTGTAATTCCTGTGTCAGTAGGAAGAAGCCTGGCAGCAGTTCTTTGTTGATTTACCCACACCCTTTGCCTAGGCATATATTGTGTGGTTGTTCACTCTGATCCTTTCACTCCGGCCCAGTGTGGCTGTGCATCAGCTGCTCTTTGGTGAGGTCTGCTGTTTGTTAGAGCCCCTGCCAGTTCTTCAAGAATGATATTTCATCAAAATATGCACCACTAAAACCTGGAAACGTGAGTCTTCCTGTCTTCATCATCTCATGGAGAAACTGCTCTTGAGTTTTTCTCTTCTCTATATCTGCTGTACAGACCAGTCAGGGCAAGAGAGTGGGTCTTCCTGTCTTTGTTTTGCCAGTTCATTTATCAGATGTGACATTCCGCCTCTCACCCAGGGGTGTAGCTTGGTCAATGAAATTCATGGAGTGTAAATCTAAAATTTCCTAACTAAAAAAGCAGTGTACTGCACGGGGGAGAGGTAAAATGAGAAAGGTTCGGTGTGGACGGGTTTCATGTAGATTAGGATTGGTGCGGACTTGCATAAGGTGAGCCTCTTTCTAGAGTGGCACAGTGAGCTGAAACTGATGGGCTGTGATGCTACCCTGACGGAATGCCACTGGTTAGATTATTTGCAAGCATTCATCCCATCACCTTTTTCTAAGTTAAGTTTGACAATTTTAAAGGAACAGCCATTTAGTGCCCTGCAGGGTGTTTCCTTGGGGGATGGATTAATCTAAATCTTAACCCCATTCCTTAAATTTGTTCAGAAGTCCTTTTGTGTCCTGTTCAATATTCACATGACACAAACAACAACCTCAGGTCACTAATGAAGCAACTGATGAAAAAGTTTACTGTAAATCCCAAGAAAGCTTCAGGGTGTAAATATCACATTTCCAAACTAAAAAAGCAGTAGGTTGAATGGTGGAGGGGTGCGATGAATGAGGCTCGGGATGGACTGTTTCCATGAGGAACAGGATTGGCACTAATTTGCATAAATTGGGGCTCTGTGTCGAGTGACACAGTGGGCAAAAAACGATGGGTTGAAATGCTTCTCCAAGGGACTGCCACTTGTTAGATTATTTGCAACATCGCATCACCTTTTGTGTGTTTGATTGGCAGTAGCATGCCCAGAAACTTGAGACTGGCTAAGATTTCCAAGCCTATTATTGCCAATGTATGTGAATTCCCAAAAATAGTAAACTTGCACCCATTCAAGGAGTACTTCTGCAGATGGATATTTACAATGTATTTGGTAAACCAGCCACTATATACATATTATAGTTGGTACTCCCAAAAAACTAAAATGAACAAATTAAAAGCTCTTAGTAAATTAAGAACAATGATAAAGCTTGCTAAGTACCTAGTAGACCTGACTCAGGGCCACCAGACCCAGCTAACAAGCCAAGCATGTGTTTTGGGGGTGTCACACCCCAAACCGCCCATGAAATAACACCCCTGCCCATTTTACCTGGGCTTGGAAGTTTTCCTTTGGGAACTCATTACTATGGTCACATACAACCCAACAGCTTGGAGTCCCGCCTCTGGATCACTTATTTGTAATGCGTTTTCAAGCACTCTTCTTTCTCTCTATTATGCGAAGGCTTTGTGGTAGAGTTGAAATGGTGCAAGTGGGCGGGGCGCCGTGTTTCTATCCTCTTTTTTTACGAATCATTTTGTCAAATGACTGATGGCCTACTGTACTAAGCCCATTTTGTTTCTATCCTCCCCTTTTACAAATCATTTAATCAAGTCACTGATGGCCTAATGTACTACTCCCAAGCTGTGAATAGAGGTGGGAATGACAGAAAATTAATCGAGGGAGGCAAGCCAAGGGTCTGGTTTGGTTCTAGGTGTGCATGCATGAGCCGATAGATGAAAATGTTTGGCATGTATAACGTGCCTCAAACACAGCAATAATATGCTAAAGTCTCTTCAAAATTCAAAAAAGTGTATTACTTTAACATACAGAAGCATTTCACCTTCGTACATCGGAATATATCACTGCATAGACAGACATGTATTAAAAGTGATAGTTTTCAAACATGAACTTAGCAACATTAATGACTCGCCACCCCAACAACAATGTCATTAGTGAAATTAGAGAAAATCTGTGGTCATGAAAACACTAAATGTTATCTAGAGTCTTATAGTCTGAACAACATTATAGCCTAATAACTTACACATAGGAGGTGTTTGTTCAGAGTGCATCCTGAACTGAAGTATTTAAAAATGCTCTCATGTGTGATGACATAGAAAATGGAGGCTCTGTGAAATAAAATATTTGCCTAGGATCACACAATTTGGACAAGCAGGGGAGATAGTGTTCATTCCCAGTTATTTGATTTATGATTTAGAAATTTAGCCACTAGAGGGGTATCTCTGTTTGTCAGTCCCTCTCACTCTTCTGTGTTACAAGACTGTCACTGCGTTGTCTTTTAATCTTGGCAGAAAACCTGACACAGACAGAGCCAGACCCAGCTCAGTGCCCCCAGGTCCAAGTGCCAAGCCAAGAATGGATTTATTTGTGGGGTGTCACACTCCCATGAAGCTACACCCCTGCTCTCACCCCAGCCCGCTCACAAACAAGGCTATAACTGTAGAGAGAGAATGAACTGCATCTGTGTGGAAGGAACAGCAGTAGATGCTCCACAGTTGTGCCAGGGTGTGAATTATGGAAGGTTGTCCGTCTTTTGAGGTTTGTGAAGATCAAGTTGATCAATTCAGGATTCTTTCTCCATTGTCAGTTCACCACTGCCGATAGGGCAGTGGAAGTGCACAACATGCCGTTCATAAACTGCACCTGCCCAAGGAAAGATGGCCTCCTACCTGGGTCTGTTCCTGGAGAGACTGAACCGCCAACCGGAGTATGCCCTTCTATTGGACTTACTGAGACCCAGGGACATGATTCACCTTTCCAATGGGACCCATTACTGGCATCCAGTCAAGAGATTGAAGCCACAAGTGAGAAGCTGCTTTGCCATTAGGGAGACTGACGTCCATGTTAAGAGGGTGCCTTGCCAAAGATGGAATGAAGTTCCAACTCGATCTGCTTTACTAGTGGATGGGTGATATCTGCTCCTGAAATGAATGGATAAGAGCCTTCCTTTCTCAATGGAAGAAACTAGGATAAGGATTCTGAATGACATAGGCTACTGACAGCTTTTTCTTGCACTGGGCAGATTTAGGCCTCTGGCCAGTGTCTGTTGTCCCTTGGAGGGTTTGAGGCCACTGAGAAGTGGCTGCCCACCCATTGGTGAGATTGAGGCCTCGGGCCGGTGTCTGGCTTTCCATTAGATGGATTAAGGTCTGTGGGAAGTGACTGGGCTGCCATTGGAGGGCAGAGGCCTTTCCACTAGTAGGATTGAGGCTGATAAGAATAGGCTGGTCTGTTATTGGGAGGGGGGAGGCTGAGGCCTTGAACAATTGTCGCTAATATTTCACTCATGCGGCTGGAGTGCTAGACACTTGTTTGCCCTTCTCTGTAAGCAGCTTCTCCTACAGCATCTGAAGGGGAGTAGTTGAAAACTGCACTTGGTGATCCATGGTGATTGTTTCAGTAGTGCTGCCTAAGTTGGCGAAATCAGCCTCTGACATGCTGTAAAAATGTGTGAAGTTAGGAAGTGTGCCAATTTCCAAAATTTAACCTGTGGGTGAAATTTTCTACAAAAAGATCTTTTCTTGCAACAAAAAAACCCCCATTTTACATTGAATAATTTGTTCACAGAGTGTAGATTTTGCAGCTGGCAAATTAGTTTTTGTGGGATTTTATATCACTATCTTTGTAAAATTTCTCCAGTTTTTCACGCCATTCAGTCTTAATCCTGATACCCTGATAACTATCGAAAATGGAAGCAGTAGCCATTTATGCACGTTTTAAAATCCTGTTACGTATGAGCGTATTCACTACAGCACCATTGCATGCTTTTATATTGTGTCCAAAAATACACCTGGTGGCAATCCTGTAGACATGCTTATCGTCTCAAATTTAGGATGTGAATTTAAATCAATGAATAGGTGAATGAGGCGTGTGTCGTTTAGAACTGCAAGTTGACTTGCCTCAATATGCATTGTGGTTGAGTAAGATAGCAATAACAAATATTTTTTCAGTGTATTGCTTTCGACCGCATCACCTGATGGAACTCCAATGTATCCCTGTACGGTTTACATCATACTCCGCTACATAAATATTACCACCAACTCCCCTCCTATATCTGTCTAACACGCTGACCAATTCCAGTGGCTCTTCCCCACACTTGCTGCCAGGACTTTTCTAAACTGTTTTTTTACTTTTATTATTTTATGCAAGGAAAAACTTTTCTAAACTGGATACGAAAAAGTACAATCAAGATTGACCCAGGTAGGTCCTTTATCTAGGTACCAAGAATCTAAAATGAAATTTCAATGTCCATCAGGACCACCATAGCATTCCTTCAGTTCAGGAAAGAGCTGCAGACACACTCCTTCAAAGAACACTACACATCAACACCAGGCCCAGGCAAAATTTCAATCATGGTAGTATAATTCACGTAATTTCCAGCATTTCACGTTGTGCTTTTTTACGCCAAATTACATGAAATTATGACATTTTGCCCCATGGGGTAGTTGGGGATGCCTGGATAAAAATGATCCTATTTCTGGAGCACAAGAACAATGCAAGAGGCTCTTGTTTGTGGTATTTGTGTTTTTTGCATTATTATTTTATTTAACTCGAGTGTGCTTTTGCCATTTTTAGACACAATTGGCATACTTCATTAACGTAAAGTGGCAAATTTGTATTTTATGTAATTTTGTATAATTACGCAAAAGGCAAGTATGCAAACTTCGCACACACCTACAAGTCAACACCTTAGATAGCTCCCTTTCCTTCTCAGATGTGTGCTTGCCTTTGCCTCTCCGCCAGAGGAACGCTTCCTACTTGTTTTCTTTTCCCTTCGGCTTGTACAGAGCTCAATCGCCACAGGATATATTTGCGCCACAGAAATTTGATATACATATTGCTGAAGGCTTGATGGACTTACCTTCTTGTAGATGCATCAAGAAGCGCATATTCAATAATCTAGGAGGTCCCTGAACTTTGAAACCTCTTCCATAATTTGAGCTACTTAGTTTTGAAGGCATGTAGAGAAGTTTGCTGTTCGTGGGATGAAAGATAGGCCCGAGACACAATGTCTTCTTTTACTGACAAACTATTGGAGGATGGGGAAAGATGGAGCCCATGAATGCAACTGTCCGTGATGCAGACTGTCTTGGAGATACCTCTGATGTTCAAGGGGAGACAATGGATGGGTCTTCGGACAGAGTAGAAAGAGTCCGATGTTCACATGTGGTGTTTGACAGGTGAGGTAGAAAGAGACATGTCCTCGAGTCAGGATGATTTTTTAGTTTTGATCACTACTATTTTGCCTTATGCTGAGTGGAGGAGTGGAAGGGTTGATTTGAGGCATTGGGTGCCAGAGGTGGTGAATGAATAAAGTTGTGAGAACCACCGACCCCAGATCCAGTGTGGGAGCCGAGAACCGTGCCTAAGTCTAGAGTGGCTTTTGGCTTTGAAATTCGGAATGATAACCCATGCTGAGGTGCTCCTGGGTGTGAGTGGCTAGGCTTGAATTGTATGAAATATTGATGGTTAGCACTTCTCTTGCGGATTCTTTAAATTTAGTAAAGCACTAGATTACCCACACTTCAACAGGTGGAAAAAAGTCGAGGCTACTTCAAGGCTCTAAATGATAGATCTTTCTAAAAACAAAAATGTGGTGTCCATAACGGTATTGAATACGAGCACCTAGATGTAAGGATGTTAGAATGGGCGGCAGCTATTTCTCAATATACACAGCCCGAGTTTTGAATGCTTCCCTTGTAATATCAGAACTATCCTAGATCACCTGGGCCCTTATTACAGAGAGTACTCCAGGGACAGAACGGGTGTGTGAGATCACTTTTTGCACCCTGGGGCACAATGGTATTACAGAATTGACCACAGACACTTGTGAGGCCCCTTATGTAACACTGACAGTGCTGGCATGCATATAACTCCAGCGCCATCTTCAGAGGGGGTTCCCTCATTTGGATGGGGGCCTGGCCCCATGCTAATAAGGGAATAGCTTTGCGTCCGTGGCCCCTATGAAGATGCAAACATGCCTATGGAGATGCATTGACAGGGCGTCACAAAAAGGTGGTACACTGTCAATGGGCCCCTTGAGCAGGGCCGGACTGGGAACCAAAACCGGCCCTGGCAAAGTGCCCGGCCAGTCCCCCCCCCCCCACCCCGGGGAGAGGAGGGGGGGGGGAGGGTTGTGGGCTCCGCCGAGGTCTTTGTCAGGGCCAGTTTTCGGCCAATTTTGTTACAGGGCCGATTTTGCAGCTATGCTGCAAAAATGGCCCTGTAACAAAAACGGCCCCCAGGGGCCCCAAATCGGCCCCTCCACCCGTGCGGCGCACTGGGGGATTGCCCGGTGCCCTCTATGGCCAGTCCGGCCCTGCTCCTGAGGGGAGCTCTTTGGAGGGCAGAGGACTGCCCTCTGGAGGTGTGAAAGTGTCCCGATAGATCCCACTGATAACCCTTTGCAGGCAGGTGCAGTCATTGACTGCACCACATACAGGGGTATCTCTCTCTCCCCTCTTCAAAGTGCAGACGGTTGCGCCTGCATTCTGAAAAACGAAACATCTTTGAAGCAGCCGCTCCATTTCTCACTAAGTTTGCTGCCCCCAGGACCGCTCAGGTTTGTGGTTGCCTTCTGAGCAGCACATTTATTGTAATAGGGTACACTGTCCTTGTTTGTGTCCTGTGCACCTGGTTAAAGGTGTGCCGTGATGCTAACAAAGACAATGCACCCTATCACTGATATGGGCCCAGAGCTTTAGGAAAGCTTGAAAACACATTTGTTCATATAATAGTGGCAACAAAATGGATATGTTATGTTAATGGGCATTTGTACAGTGCAAAGCTGACCAATTCATTGGCCTCTTGGCAGTTTGCATACAGTTTGGTTTGCATTGTAATACATCCAGAGGTTGTCCTCACTCTGGTATTCCTACCTGAATCACAGGTCATGAGTATGGGTGGATTTTGGAGGGCCTGAATTCTGCTTATAGAGATGTTCCATTAGGAGAGAATGGGTTTTAGTAACTGTTTGTATTTGAATGCCACGTTTGTAGTGGGTTGTCTCTGCATGGTGGTTCACAGTGGGATCACATCGTGAAGACCTCCACCGAATTCGTGCCAGCTGTTTGCCTTACACAAGATCCGTTCTCATCAACCTTTGGCCTTTGACTGGTATTGCAGTCGTCACCTGGCTATGTGCAGCTAGTGCAAGTAGTTGTACTACAGTGCCAGGATGGGACATAAGGTTCTAGGCGATGGGTTAGGATTTTGTGTTCAGAGGTCCTTAATTTTGATATGCATACTTTTATTTCTGTGCTTTAGCTTCTTAGTTCTATATGTTACCCTACTATGGCTGAGTTCTACCCATTGTCCCCAGATCCTGTGTCCCGGATATTTCGTTTCCCATAATGCCTCACGCAATGACCTGCGATCGCCCTTCTATTACCAGTCTCCGGTGTTCTTGAATTGGCATCATGTAGTTTTTCCCCATTAATAACTGTAGAAAGTCAGGTTTTTCAGAGATTATGTCACAGGGTGGTTGTCCAGCTTGGCACAGTGGTGATCGCTCATCCAAGTTTCACCATCTGAGTCTGTGGCTGTGGAGAAGGTGATCAACCACTTGTGCATGAAGCTCTCTCTTTCTGCACACCTCTAGTGCCTTGAGGCTTCGAGCTTTATTAACCTAAGTAACATAACCTAACAAACTACACGTACTAGATAACAAAGATTTAGTAGCTGCAAGTTCCTCGCTGAACATGTTGAGGTCTCTTGAGAAGACATATGGTATTCATCTCCCATCCTGGCCAAGCAGGGGCAAGGAAATCCTTACTGCCTTGGTTGCGGTGCTGTGGGAACAGCTTGTTCCACAAGGGAATTTCTTGTATTGTTGTTTCCCACAAAGGGATTTCTTGTATTGATGTTGCCACTGTCCCCTCTTTTCCCTGGCCATAAGAGATTAGTAGAGGGGGTCCTGAATTTATGCTGGAACAGCTTGTTTATCCTCGAAAAAAATCCCCTGTCAATACATTTAAAACGAGACTATCATGAGGCAAACATTAATAAGTAATAACATTTAATTTTCCTTGTGCACCCCCAAAATACAGGTCTCGAGGAGCCATAGTAGCCACAGCGAGAAAGTCTATGTTGAAGCAACATATAAATAAAATAGATCCCTTGCGTGAAATGGATCCTATCTCGAATCTACCAACGAATATTTATTTAATCGAAGTTCATTATATGCGCTGCTTACAAGTTTTGTATAGCTCATCTAGCACCTAAGGGAGATAGTTTTTGATTGCCTTTATCAGAAAAGGGAACTGAGCAATACGAGTTCATTAAACCCTCAATTAATGTAACTAAACAGCACCTGTAAGTGCCCTCACTGGGTAACCGATTACAGTACTGACAGTCAAATTAATATTTATTTGCTGGGTCAAGCACCAGTCCAAGCTGATTAGAACATGTGGATCATCGACACACGGGGGCGTGAATAAGCTAGTAAATCTTCTCCGCCCGCACACCTATTGGACTGGCTGTCCATACCATTTAACATCAGAGGTCATCCAATGAATCCAAGTCATTCATGGGTGCTGAGTTAATTAGTCCAGTTTGTGTAATGCAAATTGTCCAGTCTTTTTTTCATAGTGTTTGATGCTTGTTGTTCTCTCAAGTGCTGCACAGGTGATTGGTTGGAGGTGCAGCATGCCTGAGTGCTTGTACAGGAGTGCATACCTGGTGCCTCAGTACCAGTGGTGGCTGGTGACCGTTAAAGTGGTGGGATGGAATGTTTGGTTCGAATTCCAGAGAGCGAGTCTGACTTGTCTGTGGGATGGGGGAGGGGTGGCTTACTCAGTCTTACTCTAACTCACTCACTCTCACTTGGTCTCATTCTCACTCTGACTTACTCACTATGGGGCATATTGTCAAGAATGGCGTTAAAATTATCGCCGGTTTAGCGGCAGAAAACTGAAGCTAAAGCAGCGATAATGGGCTTGATAATATGCCCTGGAGAATTCCAATAGAAGCCCATGTTCACACCAGACCATGGACTTCTATTGGAATTCTCAAGGGCATATTATCAAGCCCATTATTACTGTTTTAGTAGCAGTTTTCTGCCGCTAAACCGGCAATCATTTTTAACGCCGTTCTTGATAATATGCCCCTCAGTTTCCCTCATTCTGAGTCAGTCTAGCTCAGTTTCACTGAATCTCATTCATTCTCACTCAGCCTCACTCATTCTCACTCAATCAATCCCACTCTGATGCACTATTGCTCACTCTCACACTGGTTCCTTTAGTCTTAGACTCACTCGTTTCTACTCAGTCCCACTCATTATGACTTAGTATGTCTCACTCATTATCTGATTCACTCAGCCTCACTAATTTGCTTGCTCACTCCGGGTGAGACTCATTAACTAACTGTTAGAACCGGGGGTCTCTAGTTGGCAGAGGCAAGTACCTTAGACCAAGTAGGGACCCTTGCTTCTAGTCAGGGTGAAGGAATAACCCTCTGAGATAACCCCTGCTCACCCTCTAGGTAGCATGGCGCGAGCAGTCTAGGCTAAACAGAGGCAATGTGGATAACATTTGCACTTAACACAACAATAATCCCCAATCCACCACAAACTGAGACCACACAGGTAAGTATTTTTATAAAAATATATAACTTTATCTAGTTCCAGCAAGTAAATCAGGCATTTGCACGATAATCACTTTGTTAAGAATCTGTTGCGCTTAAATCTTAATGGTTGCAGTTAATCTTTAAGGTGGTACTTAATTTCAGGAAGTTCGTAGATCAAACAGTCTCAAGTCTCTTTGGGAATCAGTACTGAAAATGGGTAATACTGATTGTTCTACAGAAAACAAAAATGTGCTCTTAAAAAACGAGCAAGGAAAACAATGCCACGTGTAATCTTACTTTTGGCCTTTAAGCGCTGCAAGTGCGCTTCCTCACGAGGCCCGGGGGCTCTTTTCTTCCCCGGATTCCACCTCGCTCCTTCGTGTGCCCCCAGGTGCCCTGCGCCCACCAGAACTCACTCGTTTCCGGTCCCGGCCGGTCCCTCCTGCTCCCCCGCCTGCTCTCGACAATCCAACGAGCGGCAGGGAGCGGGCCAGGCGCTCAAAGGCTGGGACGGCAGGCCGGGGCGGAAGACACTCGGGGGAATCCCTCGGCGAGGGCAGGTCACTTCTTCCCGGGTCCGGCGGTGATCGCGCAGCACTTCGCGCAGCACTTCCCTGGGTCCCGAGGACGGGGACCAATCCGGTCGCGGCGTCTGGGCAAGCCTCTGGTGCACCCGGGAGTCAGCCAATGGCAGAGCGGCTCCCGGGACAGTCAAGCCGTGACGCTCCGCTTTGTAAACAGAGATTAGCGCGTGCTCACCCGTGGTTTTCTGTTGCTTCCTTCGTGTGGCTTGCTTCCGCTGCACTGGAACTGACAACCACTCGGGGGCTGCTGGGTCCTATTTATATTTGAGCTAATTGATTAATTGCACTCGAGCCGAACTTAATTGTGCAATCTTAATCGCTAAAGCGTCTCTAGTCGCCATACTTGTAGTTTTTAAACCTTTCTAGGATGTGTGCACCGGATATCGTATCTCTGGCCCGGAAGTATTACCGGATGGCGCGTCACAATGGCCATGCCTGTAGTTTGTTGTTATTAGAAAACATTACTTGAAGGACGTCTTTTCTTCTGATCTTAAGTAAGAATAGATTAAAATAATCTTGAAGTAAAAGCCCACTACTAGTATAAACTCAAAACAGGGATCCCGCACTAACTATATGCATTCTATTCACTTTTTCAGAAAGAAGAAGTATACCTGCTTTTAATTTATTTTGTCCTGATGAAGGTGCATCAAGCATAACAAACGCACCGAAACGCGTCGACTTTTGGACTGCTTTTAATGTGAAAAAAATGTTTTTTATTGATTTACTGTATTGGTGTATTTTAAATATTGAGTGCATATCTTAAAGTGGTGATTCTGTGATAGAAACCGTAACACGGAATTGTTAGTTAGTGCATATATACCTGTACCAGAGCACCACAGTGTAAAATTGAATGTGTATTTAAAATGAATTCCTAAATATGCCCTTTTATGAAAATAAACTTTGAGTAAAAAGTATAATCATCCTAGTGTGGAGCTTAAATTTTGACTCTTTGCCTTCGTCAATTGCAAATGAATAAAACAGCTAATTGACATGGATAGGCCTCATGGTCACCCTTTGAAATAAATACACAGAAAGGAATCTTTTCTTTGAATACGAATTGTTAACCCAGTCCTTTCTGGTCCCTGGGAAACTCTCTTTTTTTGAGAATAGATTCAAGATTGTAGACACAGCACACAGCAAAGTCTTGGCAGTTGCAAGCAGGCAGGGTCACAGCACACAGCAAAGTCCCTTTCTCATCCTCAGCTTCCAGTTAGACAGCAGAATAGGTCAGCCCTTAGAGCACACAGCAAGGCAATCTTCCTTTAGTTCTCTAGCCGTCCTCCTTCCAGCCGAGGTTCCTTCTTGGTTGTAGAATTTCAGAATCTAAACTTCTGTAGTCAGGGGTCCTTTCCTTATACCCCTCAATGTCTTTGAAGTCCTTTGAAGTCTTTGTGCAAGGAGGCCCTGGGTCCAGTCTAAACCAGTTCTGGGGGTTGCGGAGCACTGAGGTGTTTCTGGTTTTCTTCTTCCTGTCAGCTTCAGGGTCAGAGGTGTCAGTTGGCCGGCAGGAGCATGGTGGTCAGGCAGGCACAGCCCAGCACTTATCAGGCGTTTCTTCCTCCCACCTCCCGGGCAGCAGATGTGCCCTTTCATCCCCGGGCTGGCTCCGACCCTCTCCTCCGGGGGCTCTGCAGCCCCCCTGTTACATCCAGACCAGACAGGCATTCCACAAACCCAGGCACACAGAAAGGTTTTAGACAAGAGAACAGCCACTTTCTAAAAGTGCTATTCTCCAACACAGGATTTAAAAACACCCTTCACTAAAAGATGTGTCATTAAATTCTGAGTTCAGGGATATCTTTCACTTATGTCCCATCTTGTTCCTATGGGGAGATAGGCTGGTATCACATGGGCCCAGCCTCCTCCATGTTACTCTATGGAGCAGATAGCCTTACAGCAGTGAGCACATAAAATGGCTGCAGCCCACTACCAGAGCATGTTACATGCACTAGTACATGCTCTACCTTATCCATACACTGCACCCTGCCCAGGGGGGTACCTAGAGCCTTCCATAGGGGTGACTGATGTGCACAGACAGGGAAGAGTTAGGCCCAGCCAGTGGAGACACTGGCCAGGGGGACAGGGCAGTCCACTGACTGCACACAGGCCCTGCGCTGGCAGGCCTGAGTCACCATTTTAAAGCTACTCATGTGGGTGGCGCAATCTGCGCTGCAGGCCCACTAGTAGCATTTGTCATCACCAGCCCTGGCACACACAGTGCACTTTACTAGGGACTTCGGGGTGATACAAATATGCCAATCAGGTATATTCAATCAATATCACAATTTACAGAGGGAGCACTTACACTCTGACACTGATCAGCAGTGGCAGAGTGTCCAAAGCATCTAAATCAGCAAAAACGAAATCCAGCACAGCATCAAAACACATGAGTCAGAGGCAAAAAGATGGGAGAAAACCACGCCAAAAGGTGTCAGGTCTAACACGTGTCCCCTCCAGCTGAAAGTGGGGAGAACTACCCAACCTCTTGGGAGTCCTCATCACTAAGGCGGAAGAATCTGGACAGACCGTCAGCATTGGCGTGTTCTGTACCAGGGCGGTGCTCCACCGTAAAGTCCATCCCCTGCAGGGAAATGGACCACCTCAAAATTTCGGATTCTCACCCCTCATCTGCATTAACCATCTGAGGGGCCTGTGGTCGGTCTGAACACGGAAGTGAGTCCCAAACAGGTAGGGCCTCAGCTGCTTCAGAGCCCAGACCACAGCGAAAGCTTCTCTTTCAATGGCACTCCATTTCTGTTCCCTGGGGATTAGCCTCCTGCTAATGAAAGCCACTGGTTGGTCTCCTCCCTCATCATTGATCTGTGAGAGTACTGCTCCCACGCCTTGCTCTGAAGCGTCAGTTTGCACAATGAACTCACTGGAAAAGTCAGGTGCCTTAAGCACCGGCGCTGTGCACATGGCAGTTTTGAGGGTGTCAAAAGCAGTTTGACAGGCCTCCATCCAATTCACTTTCCTGGGCTGATTTCTAGATGTCAGCTCTGTCAAAGGGGTCACGATGGTGCCGTAGCCTTTGACAAACCGTCTGTAATACCCGGTGAGACCTAAAAAGGCTCTCACCTCAGTCTGGGTCTTGGGGGGTTCCCAAGCCAGAATGGTATCAATCTTCGCCTGTAGGGGCGCCACCTGGCCGCTCCCCACCTGGTGTCCCAAGTACACCACCGATCCCTGCCCTATCTGGCATTTACTGGCCTTGATAGTGAGGCCTTCCTTTTGCAGAGCCTTCAACACTTCAGTGAGGTGTTGCAGGTGTTCCTCCCAAGTGGAGCTGAACACAGCAATGTAATCCAGGTAGGCTGCGCTGAATTGCTCCAGCCCTGCCAGTACCTGGTTGACCAATCTCTGAAATGTGGCGGGGGCATTTTTCAACCCAAAGGGCATGACACGGAACTGGAAGTGCCCCTCTGGTGTGGAAAATGCTGACCGCTCCTTTGCCCCGTCAGTTAAGGCAATCTGCCAGTACCCTGAAGTCAAATCAAAAGTACTCAGGTACTGGGCAGCTCCCAACTGATCCACCAGCTCATCAGCTCTGGGGATGGGGTGCGCGTCAGTCTTGGTGACCGCATTGAGCCCACGGTAGTCCACGCAGAACCGAAGTTCTGGGGTGCCACCGGGGGTAGCAGCTTTCTTAGGCACTAAGACCACTGGGCTAGCCCAGGGGCTGCTGGAGGGCTCAATAACCCCTAGCGTCAACATCTTGGAAACTTCTTCCTTGATGCTAGCTCTGACCTTGTCAGCCACTCTGTAAAACTTCTGTTTCACAGGCAGACTGTCTCCGGTGTCCACGTTCTGGACGCACCACTTGGTGACACCTGGGGTCAGTGAGAACAGGGAGGCGAACTGACCCAAGACTTGGCGACAGTCCTCCTGCTGCTCTGGAGTCAGGGTGGGGGAGAGGACCACACCATCCACTGACCCATCTTGCTCCTTGACTGCCAGGAGGTCAGGGAGAGGATCACTATCCTCCTCCCCTCCAGCATCTGTAGCCATGAGCATCGTCACTTCAGTCCTCTCAAAGTGGGGTTTGAGGCGGTTCACATGTAGCACTCTCAGGGGCTGCCTGGGAGTCTTCAGGTTAACCAAATAGGTAACCTCGCTCTTGCGCTCCACCACCTCATATGGCCCAGACCACTTGTCACGGAGCGCACAAGGCTCCACTGGCGCCATCACCCACACTTTCTGACCAGGTTGGAACTCAACCAGAGAAGTGTTCTGGTCATACCACCTCTTCATTTCCTCCTGGCTAGCCTCCAGGTTCTCTTGAGCGAGCTTCCTGAAGCGCTTGGTCTGGTTGCGAATGGCCAGCACATAGCTGAACACATCCTGAGGGGTTTTCCCACGGGATTTCTCCCACCCCTCTTTCACCAGAGTAAGAGGCCCTCTGACAGGGTGGCCATACAGCAACTCAAAGGGACTGAACCCTAAGGATTTCTGAGGCACCTCCCTGTAGGCAAACAACAGGCATGACAACAAGACATCCCATTTCCGCCTCATGGGCTCTTCCAGGCCCATAATCATGCCCTTCAATGTGCGGTTGAATCTCTCAACCAAACCATTTCCTTGAGGGTGGTAAGGAGTGGTGAATTTGTATGTCACCCCACACTCACTCCACAGGGACTTCATATACTTAGAAATGAAGTTTGTCCCTCTGTCTGAGACGACCTCCCTGGGAAATCCCACCCGGGAAAAGATCCCCATCAGGGCACGGCCCACCACTGGGGCGGTGACTGTCCTGAGCGGGAGGGCTTCCGGGTACCGAGTGGCATGGTCCACCAAGACCAGGATAAACCTGTTGCCTAGGGCTGTCTTGGGATCCAGGGGCCCCACGATGTCAATGCCCACCCGCTCAAAAGGGGTGCTTACCATGGGAAAGGGTTGGAGGGGGGCCACGCGCTTCCCTCCACTCTTGCCACTGGCCTGACAAGTCTGGCAAGATTTACAAAAGGCAGAGACGTGTGTCTTCATCTGGGGCCAGTAGAAATGGGTGACAAGCCTGTGATAGGTCTTGTCTTGCCCCAGATGTCCTGCGAGAGGCACGTCATGAGCCAGACCCAGTAGGAAGTTCCTGAAGCGCTCCGGTACCACCAGCACACGGGCTGCACCGGGCTCAGCGAACTTAGGCTCACTATAAAGTAAGTCATCCTCCCAGTAGATCAAATGCTCCTTGGACGCCAGGCCTGCTGCCTGGTCTGCAGCCTGCTGCCGCACACCAATGAGAGAAGGGCACTCCTTCTGAGCCTGGCAGAATTCCTCCCTGGAGGGACCACCCTCTTGCTGCCACTGGGACAGCTCAGGCAATTCCCCTAGTTCGGCCACCTGCTCCCCTGTATGTTCCAGGGCATCCCCTTCCGGGTCTGCCTCCTCCTGGACCGTGGGAACCGTGGGGGCCGGTTTCCCGCGCCCTCTACCCCTTCTTCTCTTGGCAGGTTCCTGGGCCATTGTTCCAGGCTCCAGTGCTGCTAGACCGCCCTCTCTGGCTGTCATTGCACGGGTGGACTCACAGATCCACGCAGGCAAACCCAACATTTCCAAGTGAGTCCTGTGCTCCACCTCTTTCCCTAATAGACAATCTACAGGCAAGGCATCACTTACAACAATCTCCAAAATACCGGAGACTCCTCCCCATTCAAATGGAACTTTTGCCAACTTGAAGTAGCGCACTGAACTGTCAGCTGCCACCACAGGCCGGAGTACCTGGGGAATAATTTGCTCTTCAGACACCCACCGACACCGGACAGATGTCACGCTGGCCCCTGTGTCTCTCAGAGCCTCCACCTCCTGTCCATTGATGGTCACCTTCTGCCCGTATTTCTTAGTGTTTTGGGGCAGCAAGGTTTCCTGGGCCATCTCTTGGTCTCCTAGAGAGACAAGGGTCATCAATGCTAACCCCTCCTCCCCACTAGAAATCAAATCCCCTCCCAAAGCTACACTGGCTAGTGCCAGAGCTGGAGCTGGAGCACCAGTGGGTGCAGATTTCTTCTTTGGACAGTTTGGAGCAATGTGCCCCACCTCCCTACATGAATAGCAAGTAGGCGGGGTCTTTTTGTCCTGCGTGCCTTTATGGGGCCAGGACTTCTTAGGCTTGGGGGGTTGAGACACCTTCTCCTGGGAACTACTTTGGGGCCCTTTAGAAGACTCCTTTTGATTACCCGTGCCCCCCCCACTCTTCTGCTGGGGTCCCTGTCCACCTTTGGCTGGGGTGCCAAAACATCCCTCCCAGAGGCCTCAAAATGCTTCCACAATCCTGCTCCCCAATTCTTCTCAGGCACTTCATTCATCTTTAAGGCAAGCTCATACGCTCTGAACCACGCATAAATATCCTCACCCCTCTGATAATTCTGTACCAGATCCTTTGGTATGTATACCTTACCCGCCTGTACTGGTTGTGCGCTACCACCTTTAGAACTGGACACCCTCTCTTTATATTTGATGTCCAACTCCTTCTTGCTCCTCTCATGAGCCAATTGGAGTTTCCTCTCCTCCAAAGCGAAAGCGGTTCTTCTCTCCTCCGCCTCTGCTTGTGCTTTGAGCTTAAAAAGCTCAATCTCATGGGCCCTAACTCTCTGATTCTCCGCTATTTCCTCTGGAGAAATACCCCTACTGGAGTGGTTGCTGCCGGTCCTAGACCCTGGCTTCCTCACAGGCAATTCACTGGACAAAAACCCATTCTCCTGTGTGTCTCCCTCTCCAGTAGCAGCTTCTGGGTCACCATGTTTGGCCTCCCACCAGGCCCTCAGAGCTTTCCTTAGCTCTTCCTTGTTTGCGCTGCTCCTTACTGAGCATTCAAGCCGCTTGCAGAATTTTCTTAGTTGCTCCTTTTTATAGAGGAACAACTCCTGGATTTCAAATTCCACTTCCACTTCTGTACTCACGCTTGGCGCTTTCTGAGATGCTTCCTAACCTTTTCAACTAAAAAGATTTCACCAAAAACGAAAAAATCTTGCGCAACCTGTTCTGCTAAACTAGACTAGTGATGTACAAGAAATCACTGCCGGTCAAGTGCAATTATTAGTTCAAAATCCCACCACTGTCCAACAATGTTAGAACCGGGGGTCTCTAGTTGGCAGAGGCAAGTACCTTAGACCAAGTAGGGACCCTTGCTTCTAGTCAGGGTGAAGGAATAACCCTCTGAGATAACCCCTGCTCACCCTCTAGGTAGCATGGCGCGAGCAGTCTAGGCTAAACAGAGGCAATGTGGATAACATTTGCACTTAACACAACAATAATCCCCAATCCACCACAAACTGAGACCACACAGGTAAATATTTTTATAAAAATATATAACTTTATCTAGTTTCAGCAAGTAAATCAGGCATTTGCACGATAATCACTTTGTTAAGAATCTGTTGCGCTTAAATCTTAATGGTTGCAGTTAATCTTTAAGGTGGTACTTAATTTCAGGAAGTTCGTAGATCAAACAGTCTCAAGTCTCTTTGGGAATCAGTACTGAAAATGGGTAATACTGATTGTTCTACAGAAAACAAAAATGTGCTCTTAAAAAACGAGCAAGGAAAACACAGCCCAGCACTAATCAGGCGTTTCTTCCTCCCACCTCCCGGGCAGCAGATGTGCCCTTTCATCCCCGGGCTGGCTCCGACCCTCTCCTCCGGGGGCTCTGCAGCCCCCCTGTTACATCCAGACCAGACAGGCATTCCACAAACCCAGGCACACAGAAAGGTTTTAGACAAGAGAACAGCCACTTTCTAAAAGTGCTATTCTCCAACACAGGATTTAAAAACACCCTTCACTAAAAGATGTGTCATTAAATTCTGAGTTCAGGGATATCTTTCACTTATGTCCCATCTTGTTCCTATGGGGAGATAGGCTGGTATCACATGGGCCCAGCCTCCTCCATGTTACTCTATGGAGCAGATAGCCTTACAGCAGTGAGCACATAAAATGGCTGCAGCCCACTACTAGAGCATGTGACCTGCACTAGTACATGCTCTACCTTATCCATACACTGCACCCTGCCCAGGGGGGTACCTAGAGCCTTCCATAGGGGTGACTGATGTGCACAGACAGGGAAGAGTTAGGCCCAGCCAGTGGAGACACTGGCCAGGGGGACAGGGCAGTCCACTGACTGCACACAGGCCCTGCGCTGGCAGGCCTGAGTCACCATTTTAAAGCTACTCATGTGGGTGGCGCAATCTGCGCTGCAGGCCCACTAGTAGCATTTGTCATCACCAGCCCTGGCACACACAGTGCACTTTACTAGGGACTTCGGGGTGATACAAATATGCCAATCAGGTATATTCAATCAATATCACACTTTACAGAGGGAGCACTTACACTCTGACACTGATCAGCAGTGGCAGAGTGTCCAAAGCATCTAAATCAGCAAAAACGAAATCCAGTACAGCATCAAAACACATGAGTCAGAGGCAAAAAGATGGGGGAAGAACCACGCCAAAAGGTGTCAGGTCTAACACTAACACAGTCTCACTCATTCTCAGTCAATCTCATTCAGTCCAACTCATTTTCCCTCATTCTCTATCAATCAATTTTAGTCTGATGCCATCTCGCTGCCTCACCTAGCCTCAATGGTTATAAATCATCCTATCTCAGGACACTCATTCAGATTCACTCTGACAAAAATTAGCCTCATTGATTCTCACTCTGTGTCACTCCTTCTGACTCACACAGACTGTAACTCACTCAGTTTTACACACAGAAACATTCACTGTCTTTCTTCCTCACAGTAACACTCACTGTCTTTCTCCCTCATTGTTACACTCACTGTCATTCTCCCTCACAGTAGCAATCACTGTCTTTCTCCCTCACAGTAACACTCTCACCTACAGACTCCCAGTACTGATTCTCTCACTTTCACTCGCACACATGCACACCTACCAAATGCACAAGCTTCGTCTCGCAGACACACTCTTACCCACACACACTCTTACCCACAGGCACAGCAAACAAAAGTTGAACGTTGTAACGCTTTTTTTTAAAAACGTATATTGCTGCAGCTCCCGTTTGGACTCTTGTTCCTTTCAGCATTCATTGCTGGGAGATGAAACTGAAACCTCAACCTGCACAGTTACAGGGACCAGTTTTCAGTTTTTGGCACACGCCCCCACACACACTCAATTTCCCAACCCTGTGACATGTGACCATAGCCACTGCAGGGCTTAAACTGGCAACGCCCATGTCTACTTTTAGTTATGATGCGTAGAGCGTCACAAATTGGGGAGGCACAGAGGTGTGCCTGGGCCCCAAGGAAACACATGGCTTGGTAGTTCGGGCTGGACTGTTCCCATGAGGCACAGGGTCAGTAGGAAAGACATGGCTTGGTAGTTCGGGCTGGACTGTTCCCATGAGGCACAGGGTCAAGGCTGATTTGCATATAGCCATTGTCTGACCTAGGGTGGTGTGGAGTGCAAAAAAACGATGGATTTAGGCCCAGATCTTTGTACTGGGGTGAATGTAAGACAGTGTTCTACATTTTGTCCATCAACTGTGGTTTTTGCAAGGGCCCCAAGGCCAGCAATAGGATTTGAATGGTGTTGCAGGTACCTCTGTGCAGCTGCTTCTGCCATAAGACACAGGCTGTTGCTGCACCCGAAGGAGGTCAGCATTTTTAAGTCTCTCATTTGCTGCCTTACTCCTATCCCACGCTGGCTGTGTTGCTTATTCCTTTCCAACCCAACCCACCCTTCCCGGTTACTTCTTATTTATTTATTTTCCCTTTCACCCACCCTGTCCATGTTATTTCTTCTCCTCCCACCTGCCCTGTTCCTTGTTACCCCTTTGTTTTTTCTCCCTCTTCCCGGAAGACAGGAGGAAAATCAAAAGTCTTATGGTCTGGCCAGCCCTGGCCTCTTCTTAGTGTGTTTTTTAAAGTCCTGCTCTCCACAAAAGCCCATCTGCACTCCCATTCACAACTCTACCCGATTGGCAAAGCCTATAGATCGCCCATAGGCATGACCAATTGGCTTTGCCAATGCATAATATTCACTCTTGGCATAATAAAAACAAATGGGCCATAAAACAAAGGAGGTTGTCAAAGAAAGTCAGTAGATTTTGGGCAACAAAGAAGTCCTATAACAATCTTTTCTTGATTAATGATTGGGGAGCACCTCATCAGCAAAATCACATTTTGCGGGGAGTTCAAAGGGGTGGAAAGAGAGAAGCGATCAGAAGAGTAAGTGAATAGAAGAAGGGGAAGCATGTAGTGAGAGTGATGGAACAAGCCAGGGGCATGCAGATGGAGGGAATTAAAAAGGTAAAGAGTCCATATGACACTAATTTCCCTATGGTTCAGTCATTATGTAAAAATATTACATTGACACAAAAAACTTTTCCGCCTGCCATTAATACAAAAATATCAGGTTTGACACCTCGGTGTGAAAGAAAAATTTGTTTTAATAAACATAAATCATCTCATCACCTTACACAAGCATTCATGTTTCACCTGGTGCCGTGAGTGTGAGGGACCTCGCCCCACCATTTTGTTTTTCACCTGAAAATCCCTCTGGTTCATAATCACTGGGTGGTGATCTCCAATGACTACCCAGATGTCAGAGGTAGAGGAGCGTATCTTGAGTTGAGGTGCTTCGGTGTTACACCCATCTAATAAATGCATTCTCTAGAGTAAATAGTTGGGTGCAGGGGCTCTCAGTCAGGTACTTTTTTATTTTATTTTATTTTTAGAGTTTTATATAGCGTGAACTACACTCGAGACATCAGGTATCACAGCTCTTTACAGGAGCACCAGTTTCGTTACAGATGGAAACATTCATTTTTGTCAGGCATAGGGACATTAAGTGATTTGCCCAGAATCACAGGATGTTGAGCGTCATTGCCAAGGCTCGAACCCAGTTCCCCAGCTTCGAGGTCGACCGACCTAGCCGTAAGGATGTAATGACGAGGTGTCTGTTGTTATGTTACGTTATGTTCATTTGTATAAAAATGGCGGGTGGTCTATGCACTCCTGTTTCTTCAAATAAGATCCTTCTTTTATTCAAAAGGATTTTGATCAGAGTGCTGTGTCTGATGGTGTGCACCTAATCACACTTAACCATAAACTCAAGGGGGTGGCCAGCCTGCTAACCTGCCTGCTGGACTCAGGCACGCACTACTATGTATGATATACAATTGTTTTCAAAGATACATTTTAACACAATCAAAAATGTCATCTCTCAGAGTATGAATTTTTTTTTCTGAGACTTGTATTACTCCTAAGTTTCTTTTTTGTCGAAAAAAGCATCAATATTCTGTTGCATACACAAAATCAAAATAATAACATTACAATAAACAATTATTACAGTTGTGTATTTTATCCACTATATAATGTAGATGTCTGAAGCCCAATGCATTTGGGACATTTCATTGTCCCTTCTTCAGGGGGACACTGTAAACAATAAAACAAATAAATATCTGTCAGTTATATACACAGTAGTTTATCACAACCCGCCACGATGATCCTAACCATTGCCCGAGAGCCAAGGGAGGCTGTAGGACAACATGAGACATTACAGAAGTGTAACCTTTGTAATCCTGCCCAAAAAAGTACAAATCCATCACTAAGTGTACTACCTCCCACCAGGTGGACCTTACTTTGCTACACATTTTGGACCCATTCTCATACCAGAGATCAATCTTGCTGATCTCCATGAACTCAACCAGAACGTTGTGAATCATTTGCAGACTTGACTGGCTCTGATCCATGCAATGACGTTGCACGCAATAGAAAAGAGTGTATTGATGCTGTAAGTGGAGTTGTGTGGCTCACTGGTTAGAGGCGGCAGACCTGGAAGCAGAAGTCGGCGCGAGACCAGGGTTCGATTCCTGACGCGGCAGGGTCGTGGACCAGGGTCAGCGGACTCGATAATTCTCGCCTCGGTGCCTACTCTAACCAGGGGTCGCACTCGGCAACTCTGGGCATTAGCTTGCCTAATCTCCACAACGGCCCCCTCAATGCCAGGGATGCCTTGCTCCACCTTGGGGATTCCCAGCCGGGACCATCCCACAGGGAAAGCCAGGATGGGTTCCCCAGCGGTATACAGCGCCAGGACGCCGGCTGGCAACAGTGCTCTTTACAAGTATACGCATTACATTACATTAAATCTAAACCTTTCTACACTGCTTTTAACTTGCACTGAGATTGTTTTTTTCCTCACATTGGGTTGTACCATAGCAAATCAATCATATGTGTTAGACGCTTAGGGCCTTATTATGAGTTGAGGGGTCATTTAGCTCCCCGGATAAATAACGATATCACGGGATATGTTATTTATCAGGTGCAATAAAGAACATCTATTATGAGCATATGGGGCATACAATGCTGATTTTTATGTTAAATGCACTAAAATCTGTATGATACAGAAAATACTGTATGTTTTCCCCTTTTTAAATTTCGTCAGGTGTACCCTGCCGAAATGTAATGAATTTTGGGTTATTTAGCAGAACCAATAATTATCAGATGAGATTAATAAACCTAGCTGATAATTCCGTTCTGTGCTTGAACAGGAATTTGCGCACAGCACTGAATTCAACAACCCACTCATAATCAGACGCGTAGTGTTTGCACAATTGCTATTTGTTTAACCCCTTCGGTGCTGATGACGGCTCCCGGTCTCGTGTGCTGATGACGGCCGGGAGCCGTCATGACCACGCCCGCGATCGGAATGTGCCGCACAGGCGCAGAATTCCGGCCGCAGCCAGGGGGTTAATATATTAAAGACATCCCTTTTGAAGACATACTTGTGGTTGGAAAATCAACTTCATTAAGTGTGGTAAGAATTATAATGATTAGGAGCAAAACCTGAGGTCACTTCCTAGAAAAAGTTTGATTACTCAACCAAAGTTAACTTCGGAGAGTGAAGGAAACTGACATTACTCATGAAGAACATGACAGTAACAAGCACTGATCTTCAGTACAGTACCTGCCCCAGGAGGAAAAGCCTGACTCTGTGTCACTTCTAATTTGGACACTGATACTTACTTTCAGACACTGCCTCTGGCTTGATTCGTGGGTCTGCTTTTAGTGCGGTTCCTGGACTCTTGTGTGGTCACCCGTGCTAGATGCTGGGTCAGTTGTGATCGCCTACTGATGCGCACGGGGAGCCTTGCAGTGCTGTCTCCAGGTACCTCCAACGAGCAGCATTAGCAGACACGCAAGCTGCGTGGGAGACATGCAAGAAGGAAGCTCCTATTCACGAAGATCCCTATTCCCTCTTCCTAACCATTGATATTCCACAGTTCTTTAAATTCTCTCTTGTCTTCATGTTGGGATAGACTAGTTCATGTATCCTGCTTATGCGGTACCCGACCGAAAGTTGCCCATGCATAGAGATACCCATGATCTGCCTCAGCCTTTATTTCAAATGGTTTGGGGAGGAGTTCAAGGGACGGAAACTCACCCTGACTATTCTTTGAATAGGAAAAGCTAGAAAGGCATTTAGATTTCCTTTTCTTCCAGGATACACACAGAGGCCACCCATATGTTCACTGTACACATGCACTCATTCTCCCTCACTAGCCACATACATTTCATTGGTGTGTCTGTTATTAGGGACACTACTGACTTTTAGCTAAGTCTCATCGATATGGCCATCTCTTTCGCGAGGCAATATTATGTGACCACCCAGCACGCTTCTAGGAAGGAAATCCACAGTTGAAGCTCGGGGCAGCAATTGTCTCTGAAGTGAGCAAAATATCGCTTTGCATAATTCTTGTCTAATCCTTGATCAATTAATTCCTCATCACTGGCTTTATATACTTAAGTGGTAGTGTCACTCAGTACCATGTGCTGGTCCATCACTGGCTTCTTGCACTTCAATGAAGCTTAACTAATTCACAACACTGCTGACATCATATACTTTGGTGGAATTTTACTCCTTCACCATTAATGATGTTGTACACTTCAATGGAGTACCACCCATCACAAACACTGCTGGCATCACACACTTCAGTGGACGGTCACTCATTCCCATTTTATCTCATACGATTCAATAAAGTCTCTCTAAACCAGTGCTTAATTTGAGCCAGTGGTTGCAGGTGGGGCACATCGGCATTCATTTTTGGGGACCATACCTATTTGTACTCATCAGAATTTGACCTAGAGCAAGAGAGAGAAAAAACACAGAAGTGGGAAAGAAGGGAGAAGAAAAAGATGGAAAAACGGGGACAAAGATTGAAAGCTGGTGTATAAAAGGACCTCAAAGAGTGAGGGAAAGGGGCATGGAGTATTTGGTAGCGGATTAGAGGAATGAGAAGGGATCAACCTTGGTATTTGGCACCCTTGACATTCTACAGCACCAGCCGTGAGATCCTGAGCAAAACTTTGGGCCCTGGCACTCGTTCTTTTACAAATTAAGCACTGCTCTAACCGCTACCACTCTCTTCATTAGTGTCTCACCCATTCTCTAGCATAGCTTCACAAGCACATCACTGGCCTCACACACTACAGCAGGAACTAAACGTTTCCCTGCACCATTGTTCTCTTATAATTCTCTGGAGTATCTCTGGATCTGAAAGCCTCTGCCCTGCTATGCACCTGGTCCAAAGGTCAGTGGGTGTGGAGAAGCCAATAGTTCCTCAGAATCTTCTTGTCAGCCAGGCCCATTGATTGGGTTATCAGCAGAGGCTCACCCAACCATTAGTGCCGGCTACTTTATCTTAGAATATCTTGATTGGGAGAAAGGTTTTGGAGTTTAGTCTCTCCACAGCTGACAAGTGAGCCGTGGGAAGAAAAGAGGTAAAACATCTATCACTACTTCCCCTTGCTTACTCCTCCTACTCTTCCATCAGAGAATGTGAATCAGGTCTTTTGGGCTGGAGTTCTCTCTGAGTAGGGGTGGACTCACGTGCCTTATAGCCTCGTTTTGTTTGGTACCTTCTCGCTCAGGTTTTCAGCATTCCTTTAGGGAATGGTGTCTGTTTGTGAACTGTAGCACACAGTGGGAAGAATGAGGTTAGTTCTTGATATTTAGATGTCTTATAAGTAGGGCTCCCGGTTTTATGGTATTTATTTTTTTGCCATTTCCGTCTGTATTTATCCATATTTATTTTTGGGGCATTTATTCTGTATTTATCCAAATTTATTTTTGCCACAAGTTAAAGGCGATGCTATAGCTAGTATTTTTCCACATTTATTTAAATTGACAATGCACACATGCGCTCACTTAAACTAGCGATTTGTTTGTGGCTTTAGCGGTGCTTTCAATGGTCCTTCTTGCTTATGGCAAATATGCTCCGCCACTCACTGCATATTCCCGGCCTTAGTGTTTATTCTACATAAATGCGCAAGGGCATGCTATGGAAGTTATTAGCAACTGATTGGAAGTATTTGACAACATACTCTGACCATAATACATTTGCAGCTCATCTTGACTTGAGGAGATGCTTTTGGGATATTCACACTTTAAGATTTTTTTAAAGAAGAATAGCCATTTTGATGGTAAATATTTTAGTGACAATTTTAGTGCTCATTACTGACATCAAACACCTTCTATCTTTAATCTTGCTACAATGGTGACACTTGCTGCATAGCCACTCTCTTGCTGTCTCGCATTCATGCGCTGTTGAATTTTAAACCAGTCTGTCACCATGTATAAAGTCATGAGAAGAATTCGGAGTTGCATTTTATGCAAAAATAAACATGTGGTCTTAGGGGGAAATAAATCATTGGTAACTTAAATGTGACCATTTGTTTCTTTTCCCTATTTTGGCAAGTTTCATTTTCTCAAGTTTGTGTAGCGTTTTTCACTGTCCAGTTGAGAACGATGAAAGGAATGCATTAGATACTTTGGCTTTCCAATGCTTTCACAATGTAAATGCACAATTACAGAATCCATCTTTGCAACAGAGACATTAAATACTAGAGCAGTCCGTCTGAGCGGCAAGTTAAGATGGGCGCAATTAGGCTTCAGTCCAGCTCTTCATGCTACAAAGGTCGATAAAACGAGAGCAGCTCAATATGGCGTGTTGATAAAATCTGACCTATGTCCTGTTTGTAGCTAAACGTGTAAATAAGCGCTATACAGAACAAGTTCGCAACTGGTATACAGCACAAGTTATCTATTTCTTGTCATTTCAGTCCAGCCCTAGCCTTGGCCGGGTAGTGTGGGTAGGTTTAGGGCTACCAGGGTGTAGTTTTATCATGGTCGAAGCAGGTGCCCTCTACACCCAACAAGAGCCAGTCCCCACCACTGCTGCTAAAACCAGGCATTGGCGGATCATGTGACGCATTTCTGTTGGGCGTTGGTCCCAAACCCAACCAATCCTTGGCATCTGTCTGGATTTGATTCTTTGATCTGCGCTTCTCACAGGCTGGTGGGTTGGGACCGTGTCAGACAGAGGTGCAGTCCTGAGGCTGACCTTCAGAGTTTGAGTAAAATGTAGCACTTTGAAGTACCCAACATGTAGCAATAAGAGCTGTACAAAAAGTAAGTTACTCCTAGGGACGGTGTACACCGTGAAGGGCGTCTTGGGTCTGGCAGTAGTAACATTAATTAACAGGCTTGACTGAAAACCCACAAAGCGCTGTATTCTGTAAGGATTCACAGGTACATACATAAAACCGCTCCTGACAGGATTAAGGAATCCTTCAGGTGATGGGCATTAGGGGACCACGGTTGTACCTCAAACACTTTGGTGGTGTTTAGCTGCTGGGTGAGACTACCTCTTGAACGGCTCATAACATTTGAGCATGACCAACATACTTCTATTTCTTGTACAGCGAATAAGAAATTGATTCGTTTTAAGCCGTGTGCCAGAATGCGCTGCTGCAGCACTGTGAATTTAAGTGCTTAAAATGTGCACTGTATGGAGCCTGGGACAGGGAGTCAAGGGCATTGGGAGAGGCTATGGCATGGGGTGAAAGAAAGAACAATAAAGCCTCGTTACCAAGTAAATGGTCTTTGAAAAGACCTGTGAAGTACTCGAGTGCGGCTGTGTGTGTGTTTGCCCTGGAAGGAATTTCCAGCAGCAGGAAGGGGGCCTGGCGAGAACTCTGGATTTGAGCGCGGCAAAATTTTCTAGTATTTTACCGTTTCTAAATATAAATACAGACAAAGGAAATATAAATTTCTGTCTGTATTTATATGTAAAAATCTGTAAAAACGGAAAACCGGGAGCCCTACTTATAAGGTAGTCTAGTATAGCCTTAGGTCTGGCCAGATGTTTATGAGCTGACCACATTTTCTGGCTTTCACATTGCCTGGCAACCTTGTATTTTTGTTGTTCAACTGGAGGAGCTGTTGGATGTCGCGGTGGCCCCCTAAGGTCTATCTGCTGGCTTATCTGAAATGTGTCAAGCAGGGGTTATGAATTCTCTTGTCATGTGTATGTTGAATAGTGGTATGTGGTGATGGTATGGGGCAATCCTGTTCTGAGTACACCGGTATAAACCTATCTAGTATATCTGTATCATGTTGGATGGTAGTATTCTATCTGGTTGCTATCTAATAGTGAGCACACAACACCCAAAATATATGTCTCTGCTGCCTTTAAGGCATATTTCAGCGGACTCGGGTGAATTTGTGATGTTCAGTGCTACAATAACTGTCAAACTAGTCTGCATCACAAGAAGACACAACTGATATTAATATCAATCAAAGGCAATCAGGGTTAATTAGTCACATTAAGAGACAGCTGAGCCTGACTGACAAGGAAATGAAACATGTCATGCAGAACCTAGTGGTGTTCTGCTGTCTAGTTCCAGTCCATCGGAATATTGGTGTGACTGACAGACGGAAGCGCTCAAAAAGATTTGTGTGAGAATTGTGTTCCCCTCTAAAGGTGGGCTGAGATGTAGATTTGGGTGCTATGCCCCTTACCCCTCCCTAGTATTTTTGTGGGAGTGGAGGAACCAGAAAGAGGGGAGGGAGCAAAGGAATTTCTACTGTACGCAGTGTCACGTATATGTGTGTGTGCACAGCCATGCAATGTCGTATATAGTACTTGGAGTCGTTTTCTCAGCAGTGGGTCAGTGGTGAGGTCCACCAAGCTATAAGGGTTCCAGTGGAGTTACCTGACAGGATCTTATTTACCCACGGTCCTGGGAACACCAGGTATCATCACCAGAGCGTTCCAGTTCATAGGTGAGGTCAATGGTCATCGCAGCTAACGGTGCAGGGAGAAGCTGACAGCACAGTCCAGCTTTATTACATGGAGAGTCTGTGGTGGTAGGGGTATCATTACAAACCAAACCAGTGGTGTCTGGAAGGGTTATTTATTTATTTACTTTTTTTTATTTATTGGGTAGACGATTAGGGTGCTGTTTGTTATCTTTGGTTATTTCAGAGTACTGTTAGGCGTAACAGAGTCTAAAAACATAGCGGCTAGAGTGCAATCAACATTGGGGGGCCCAGCCCTTTTATTCATTGCAGTGCCGACACACTAGGCTGGACCGGCGAACCAAAACCAGCCCTGGCAAAAACAGTAAGCAAGGGTGGAATTTGTGAATTCGCGATATGCGAATTCACGCGAATTCGTAATCACGATTCGCAAAAATCCGCGAGCCTGCGAATATTTTTTTTTGCGAGTTTGCGAGATTATTTTACCAGTTTGGGAACCCAAACTTGCGCATGCGGTCGCAACGGTCGTGAACATGTTGTTTCCACTTAACTAGCCTGCTCGCGATGCCTTTTTCCTGTTTCGGGCAGGCAATGAAGCGTTCGCAATTTCCTGTTTCGGGTCGCAATGACGTGTTCGCGATCGCGGTGTCGCTCGGCCAGCTACCAAAATCTTGCAGCGCATGCAAATAGGGAGGAAAACTCATCAGCGAACGCAGAATCATGGTAAGTCAATGCCGCACGTGCGAGATTGTATTTTTGAAGTGTGAACAAGAAAAAAAATCCACCAACTCGTGAATTGCGGATTTTTTGGCAATTTCGCGCGATTCGCGGATCGCAAAATAGCCAAAAATTTGCACATTCCGCGAGCGGAACAAATTTTCCGCCCATACTTAAAAAACAGTACTGCTCCCTTCCTCTTCCCTCTGAAGCACTCTATTTCAAGCCATCCATTATCTCTCCATCTCTTCTATCTCTGATTGCTTTCACTCTAGCTCCCTCCCTCTCTTTTTCTTTGTAACTATTGAAGCCCCTGTGTCTGATTCAGTTAAAGTCCGAGACCAGGAGAAAGGGACAGAGGCACCAGGAGCGACCCTGGGGTTTCCAAACCAGCCTTCAAGGGCTCCCGCTCACCGGGGTACTGCAGGATGAAATAAAAGGCCAGTCCGGCCCTGCAGAGAGAGTGGAAATTCATTTGGAAACAAGTGGGCACAACTCAGTTTTCAGGCCCTTCTTGAAGCACATGTAGTTCTGCAAAGCCCTCTGACATTGTTTCGGAGCGCTCCACATTACTGGGCCCTCAACTCCCAGGCTGCTGCCGCCACATTTGTTGTGCAGGATCTAGTGGGGCACTCAATGGGGATCCAGTCTTTCTATATATTCCAGACATGCTGAGTACTTCAGACTGGATCCTGACATTTATTGGGAGCCAGTGTAGAGCTTTCAATGCAGGTTTTATGAGGTCAATTCTCCTTAGGTTCAGACATTGCTTGCTGCCCTGGTGTGGAGTCTTTGTAATTTGGCAGTGAGTTTTTTTCGGAGTCCAGTGTGGAGCCTTACTTTCTCTTCCACCCTAAACCAGGATCTCAGCCTTGGTTTCTTTCAAACACAGAAAGCTCTTGCTTACCCAGTGCAATGTGTGGACTAGACAGAAATACATGTTGGCCTGGTTAGTAGGCTAATTTTTCAACTAGGAATGGATTTGAGTTATGTTGTTGTACTTTTATAATTTCCCCTGATACTGATCTAGGACTTCGACCAAGAGGCATATGTAAATGTTGAAGAACAGTCAGGATAAATGGCGAACTAAGTTATATTTAACAGAATACTGAGCGAGAAGACGATTCCATTAACCTTATTTAAACTTGTTGGGTGGAGCGGAAGAGTCTAATCCAATACTGAGAATATGAGGCTGAAGAAATAAATGTAAGTGAGCTTACGCTTTTGAGTACTTGTTGAGACATAATGGAGAGATCATTTGGAAAATCATATAGATCTGAAAAAAATGATGGAGTTTTTTAAGTTGCGGAAAACTGCAAATTTGGATGAAGAGAGGTGTATGGTAAAAGAAGAGCTAGCAGTGGAGAATAGTTTTCTTTTGAGGGGCATGAGATAAATTTCACCCCAATAAGTTTACAAGCTGTTGAATTTAGAACATGAAGGACATATTGGGATTATAAAGACTAAGACAATGACTGAGGCTGATTTCTGGTGGCTTGGAATTGATTTACAAGTTCAATGATTAGCGATATGTTGCAATAATTGTGATAAAAATCTTGAAGCAAAAGACATGCCCATGGTGTGTAGAGCATTACCAAGTTACTGTGGCAAGAGTTGGTGATGAATTTGGTCGGACCACTTAGTGGTGAACATGGTACACCTTATTAAATAGTTTTAATTGATTTTTACTCCAGGTGGGTTGTAGTGGCGATTGTTAGGGACATTTCTTCAGGTAGTGTGATAAGGTTTCGGGAGGAAATCTTTAAGAAGGAGGGATATCCTGAAAGCATATTGATGATAAATGGTCCACAATTTTGATTGAGTTCCATGGAGGAATAATTTAAAGAGTGTTGGATAAAACTCAAGATGAGTTCAGTTTATCACCCCTGATGGTGCTGTGGAAAGAAAGGACAAGACATTGAAAGAGTGCATCCAATTAGCTAAAGATAATGAACTTCATTGGGAGGGGTGTTACAAGAATGTATAACTGCTTGCTGAATGTCTCTACTCTGCACGACTGGGAAGTCTCCATTTGAGTTGTTCAAAGGTAGAGCACAGTGGACAAGAATTAGCCCGGGACGGATGAAATGGAACAAAGAGTTGAAATGGTGGCAGATGAATGAATGGGAAATTAATGAACAGAGAAAACAAATAATAAGGACGAAGTAATCAGATGACAGAAAGAAAGTTCCTGAACACAAAGATAAATGTGGGTGAATCGGTGAAGGTGAAGGCACCTGAAGGGTGTTACGATTGCTAGAATTTCACTATGCTATTACAACAATTGATGGTCGTATCTGGACCAAAAACTGGATTGTGAAAGTTCAACCAATGTTCTTGATAAATAAACTGAAGGATAAACACATAGAAGAGAGAAGAATGGGTGGTCAGGGACCTTGTTGTTCAAAATGAAAATAAATCATGGACAAACAAGCTTTATAAGTATTTTGCAAGGCACAGGAGACTGCCTGCATTTGTACTTGCTGTAGGCAATTTTTATGATAATATGATGGAAATCAACAGTAAAAGCTGTCCCACGAGACCATAAAACAGGCTCTGAAACAGCAATAGAACAACCCAGATACCGTTTCTGAGACAGCCCTTCGGGCACTGCCAGATTGTCCTATATGCCAGTTTGACCCTACACATCATTCAGGGCCGGAGTGGAAACAGAAACTGGCCCTAGCAAACTGCTCAGCCAGACCCCCCTGTGGTGAGGGGGAGTGCAGCCGAGCAGTTTGCGAGGGCCGTTTTCGGCTTATTTTGTTACAGGGGGCTGATATTGCCGACCCCGGTAACAAAAACGGCCCCCCAGGGGCCCAAAACAGGCCCCCACCCTAGCGGCCCACCAGGGAAATGCCCGGTGCCCGCTATGGCCAGTCTGGCCCTGACGTCATTCACCTTCCCTCTGTCACATATACCTTACCTTGACCACACATGCACACTTCTCCTGATGTCTCACTCGCTCTGTATGTCCCTAGTATTGCAGGGACCCTCCGTCCCTTCTCACAGGCGTCCCCGCCCCTTGTAGCACACATACTCTTTGCCCTTGCTTTATATCTATCAGTAAAAACCCTGCTTCACGCGTCTGCCATGTTCCTACCGCTGCCACCTCATTCATTTGCCCTTCTGCCAGAGCGCATTGGCAGAGCTGGGGCACAGCTGGGCCAGGAACCACCAGCTGTTTTCCCCTTTTAAAATCGGATCATGTCCTCGCTGTTCACAGCCTTTTTTTAGCTTGTTTAACCATTTTAGGTTAGGATTCTCCTGTGTTGAGCATTTCCTCAGATGTCACATTTTCAGCACATCCAACTTGATTACCACTCAGTTCCCAAGGCGATGGAGATTTTTCATTTTAGATAACAAGCTAATTACAACAGCCGTACCTCCTGCTCAAAAATGTCATTTCCCCCCTAATGAAATAACATAAACACCACTAGAATCTCTTTGCATGTGACCTGGTGGCATTTTGTGCATCAGTCATTTCAATGCAGCCCTTGTGCAGACATTTTCTTGTGTAGCTTCCTTTGTTCTGCCTGTACAGGAAGAGGTGTGGCGCTGCGGCCAGGGCGACTGACTCCGGAATCTGGGGATCACGGTTCGATCCCCGGCTCTTAGCCCAGCACCATGTGACTCTGGGCAATAGCTTGCTTAATCTTCCCGAAGGCCCCCAGCGCCTAGAGACCCTTACGGGTGATTGTGCGCTTTACAAATGTGGATTATTATTATTTATTATTACATCTCAGTGCCTCAGGAGTTGAGTGTTGGGGATGGAAATGGAGTGAGGAATAGCATTTCCCCAAGCGAACAATGAACTAGAGCATCCGTTGTTGCATGGATTGGCTTGATGTTTCACCCCGCCCCAGTGGATTCAAGAGTGTGTGAGTCCAAGGCACATGTTGCATGACTTTTGTGACGTTTTCAAAGTGTGCCCCTGATTATATAGTCAAGAGTGGCTACTGCCTTCTGAAGCAATGATCCAGATATGCGGTCAGTGGATGGCATCTGCTCTTGGTGCTAGGACTCCACACAGTTTTTCTGCACCCATCATAGAAAGGACCACTGAAATATCTGTGCAGTCTCCTTTCATACGTGTGCTTGCTTCCTCTTCCTAGGTGGGTGTGTGTGTGCACTCAGTGTGCTAGGCATAGTGCACAAGTGGGTTGCAGAGTTAGTGCTTTTGTAAAACAGACCCTACAAGGCATCAACTAGTGATGTCAAAGAACCACTGCAAAAGGCAAGAACAAAATCCTTTATCCACACTGTGGGGATTGCCTACAAGGCAACATTCTAATGTTGTAAGGGTGAAAATCCTGGAACAGTTCCTTGTACTTTGTGACAGTGGAGCAATATGGAAGACAGATGGTGTCCTGTGGAGGACATAGTAAATACCTACATACAATGATATGTCCCCTTTTAGGCTGTCTTCATCTTCCTCCTGCAGGAATAGAGCACTGCATGCACAGTGTTTGAAGATCTCACGCCTTCTCTCTCCAAGTGTCTGGTGGGTCATGAAGCATGTATGTGCTCCATTTTAACCAGTTACTGCTTGTTACAGAGAAGGAGTTCTGTTATCCCCTGGTAACTCATTCACGTCTTGTGCTGATCTTTAGCTTGTGGAGATGGTATCAGCAGAAGATAATGCATTTAGATTGATCATCCGGCCTCTCCGAAAGCCCAGGAAGATGCACTCTGAAAGTATTCAAATGGTAAAGAAAGTGTGTAGAGAGAGAGGGAGGGATGGGAGAGAGAGAGTGAGAGAGAGCTTGTGTGTGTGTGGGTGTACGCGCGCTCACACACAACCACCTAATGGAGTTGAGAATGCTGGTTTCCATGCTGAAACGAGCCTCCGAGGAGCATTGACAATCGTAAGTTACATGGGGTGGCGACATGTCCGTTTACATGGATGGCCTCTGCTGGCCTTGGAAACAGGGTTACCTGATCTCATGGTTCACCTGGGGCTGCAGGCGTTGTCTATGCCTGGTGGGCCTGATAAGTCAAGGTTCTGTAGGCTCCAACCCCGCCTGAAGGTGAATGAAGCAGGTAGTTGGTTCAATAACTCCCGGCAAAATAGGCTCCTCTGAAATGAACCCTTGACTCTTGAACCAAGGGAGGGAGGCAGGGAGAGGGAGAGGGAGAGGAGAGGGAGAGGGAGAGAGAGGGGGGAGGGTGGAGGGGTTGGAGGGGGAGGGATGAGGGGTGGAGGGGGAGAACATAACACATATCTGGCAACTTAATTTCAAAATGGCTGGCTTCAGATCCAGTTCAAATTGTAAGATCTTAGGCAGTTTATTTTTCCACCTGAGCTCCTTTTTGTATGTTATCACATATGAGACCACATTTAAATAATTGGGTTCTTGATGTGAGCTGTACAAGCACCTCTTATGCTTGAGTTTGTGGACTGTAGTGTTACTCCATCTATAATAAGAATCGAGGCCACGTTTACGGTTTACATGACTACTGACTTAATTCTTAGTTCACTAATGACATTGCTGTAGGCTATTAATGTTTCTAAGTTCATGTATATAAATTCAAACTTACTTTTAATTAATGATCTGTCTATGCAGTGATATAATCTGGTGTGCTAACGTGAAATGTTTCTGCATGTTTAAGAAATACACTTTGTTGAATTTTTCATCTTTTTATGATTTTTATTGCACAGTATACATGCCATACGTTCTCATCAATTGGCTTGTGCATGGACACGTAGAGCCAAACAAGACCTTTGGCTTAGCTCACCCTATTAATTTACTGGTGTGCCCACCTCTATTTGCAACTAGGGCTTAGTACAGAAGGCCATCAGCCCCTTGATAAAATGATTTGTGAAAGGAGAGGACAGAAACAGGGAGCCCTGCCTACATGCACCATTTTGACAACTCTACCATCAAGGCTTCTCACCATAGAGACAAAGAAGAGTGCTTGCAGTGAAAATATATTTTAAATAAATGATCGCAGGGCAGGGACTCCAGGCTGTTGTGTTGTACGTGAACATAATCATGAGTTCCCAGGGAGAACTACCAGGCCTGGGTGAGATGGGCAGGAGCATCTCTTCAGGAGGCTGTTTGGGGAGTGACACCACCTCAGACACATGCTTGGCTTTTTAGCTGTCTCTGGAGGCCTTGAGTCAGGTCAGCTATGATTGTGTCAGCTTTTTTTATCATTCATATTTCACTAAGATCTTTTAACTTGGAAATTTAAATATATAGGGCCTGGTTTACCAAAAGAAATAGTAAATCGACATCTACAGAAGTACCTCTTGAATGGGTGCAAATGTATTACTTTTTGTAATTCACATACATTGGAGGTAGTAGGTTCAAAAATCTATGACAGTCTCAGGTTTCAAGGCTACTATTGTCAGACAAACACACAAAAGGGGATAAGATGAATACTTGTTAATAATGTAACCAGTGGCAATTGCTCAGGATAGCCTTCGAACCCATAGTTTTTTGCCCACTGTGCCACTCTAGAGAGAGGCTCACCTAATGCAAATCAGAACAGCTCCTGGTCCAGATGGGAACAGTCCATCCAGAATCTTAGTCATTGCACCTCTCCACCCTGCAGCCTAATGTTTTTTTAGTTGGGAAATTTGAGATTTACACCCCTGGAATCTAACTAACTAAGCTACACCCCTGGCGCTTTACTGGGATTTATAGTCAAGTTTTCCATCAGTTGCTTCATTAGTGATTAGTTGTTTGTGTCATGGGAATATTGAACTGGACACACAAGTCATCCTGAACCAATTTAAGATATGGGGGTAAGATTTAGATGAATCCATCCCTCGAGAAAACCCTCTGCAGGGCATTAAATTGTTGTTCCTTTGAAATTGTCAAACTGAACTACACACTTTAATTAAGCACTAAGGCAAATCAGAGGTCGGTTTTGTACTGCTGATGTTGTAGCTTTATTAAGGTATTGGCAAGTTGCCAATGATTTCCACTTCCCTGGGGGTGAGTTACTGCTCCATTTAGAGAGGTCCAACTACCTTTTGGAAATGTCCGTGTTTGAGGTACTTAGACGGACAGCCTGATGCCTGTGGGGAAATCAGTCCAAGGGTTTCTCTGGTGGAAACATGATGGTTGGCTTGAGTCTAAATATAGTGGGCATGACAGGAGTTTGTCATTTGAGTACAGTGTTTGCCCAGCTCTAAGTAAGGCCCTACATCTCCATGGTGTTTGTTTACCTTTCTTGAAACCTTTAGCTTTCCAAGACTCAGATGATTATCCTCCCTAGAATGTGATATGATCCCTGCCTGTGCGCAAAGGCAGATATTAGCAAACATCCTCGTACAGGGCATATTCCACCTAAGTACAAGCATGCTGTGCAGAGTCAGTAGCAGCTGGCATTTGTGATGAGTGGCGGGGCAGCCTGTTGGGCTGGCGGGTGGTGAGAGGGGGCATAGTGGTCACAAATGTAGGGGGGAAAAAATCAAAAAATTTAAAAAACTTACCTTCAGCTGGCCATGTCGCGCTCCTCATATCCTCTTCTTCAGCACAGGCTGCCAGAATGCCCTGCAGCAAATCCTGAAGCTGCTTTCACATGTGAGCGGCTTCAAGATTGGCCTGAGCACCCTCAATTTGTACTCCAGGACTGACTGACTAGGAGTCAGTAACTGCTTTCTCCAACCCAGCAATGCAGTTGGGGTTATAGAGCGCTTCACTGAACATGAACCTTTGGCCGGCCTGAAAAGGCCCCGCCAAACCTTCATACATAGTGAAGGGAGTGCGCTACCACCCCCCTCAGTGCTGTCACCCCCAAGACTCAGCAGGAAAATAGAAATAAAACGGGGGTCATTTCATTTTTCCTTTCCTGACTTTTTTGGTGCGTTGACGCTCCTCCGACATAGCGGAAGAGCCGCCGCTCGAGTCAGTCACATGTCAAGTAAAGTCTATAAAGGTAATTGTAATAGTTCTTTCTCAGATCCATTAGGCTTATCTGTGTGCCCGTGTGGCATCTTCTGGCTGCGTCCTGAAAGATAAAGTGGAAAGCTGGTTTGGTGGGTATGTATTACTAAACTCAAATGTTGTCTTTCTTACCCCTATGTATTTGAGCCATGGAAAAACGATTACTGAAATACATTGCAAACTCAGCCCGAAAGCATCTAAGCACTTTACATGAGCACCAGTTGCATTACAGACAAGCACTTTAATTTTTAGGCACGTGTGGGGGATTAAGTGATTTGCCCAGAATCGCAGGGTGCTTGAGCCTCCCACCAGACTCGAACCTGGTTCCCCAGCTTCAAAGTCGGCCGCTAGAAGCTCTAGCTGGTAAGCCACACCCTCTCCCCACTAGTTAATGATAGTATTCTGATGCAGGAGGACTGTAAGCAAAACAGGACATCTCTGCGATCATGGTTATTGGGCAAGGGATGGCTATGTGGCTGTTTTTTGTGAAACCAATGCTACCAAATAGGATAACACCGCCTAGGTGGGTTTGCAGAATCAAATAAACCGAATAACAGGGAGATATTGGGCAAGCACAGATGTTTGCAATCTTCAGAAATGTGGCGAAGTTAAAATTGTGAGAATACAATTCATCAGTGGCTTTGCTTAAAAAAAGAAAAAAACACTGCAAAAACCAAACCTGCTTTTAGTTTTTGGAAGAAAAATGTACCGGAAGTGATATTTTTTGCATAATTGTCAGAGCCATTCAACCTTCGTAAAGTATAATTCTGTAAACTTTTAAAAGCCTGGCAGATTGATCACATTTCCCATAAGAATGTATGATGCTTAGTTAAGAAAAAAAAGTTTATTTTTGGCAGATCCATTTTTTTCTCAATTAAGCCTCATACATTTTTTATTGGAAATGTGATTGAGTTGAAGGATGGTGGTCTGAAAACATAACATATTCTATATTATTATAGCTCATTGAGATTATTAATCTGCAAAAAATGACAAGGAGGCCTCTACTTTTGAAAAGTTGTGCAGAATAATTTTTAGTGGTTCTCAAACAATTGATTAATAAAATAACGGAAAATGAGTCCTCTTCATTGAGAAGGCCATGAATTGTACGATAGATTTTCTGTGTCACCCGTCAGACTAATTACGTATAAAGTAGAGTAACTGAGCTTTTAAGTAGGCCAGCTCGAAATTTCTGTTACGCTGGCGCAGTCCATAACTTTGGTAATGTAGTGTAACAATTGTTATTTGACATTCCTGAAATTACACTCTTACACCACATAGCATAATAATGCACATTATGTGCAAAAGTATTAGTGTGTGCACATGGAGACAACGTGAACGACCAGAACGCAAGTGGCTTTTGCTGACAGTACGTTTTTTGCACAATTCTTTTGTACAAAAAATGTGTCCTCATATCCAAATGTACATGAGGACACATTTTGTGCTAAAATATAGCACCAAATGCCTACTTTGCATTTTGCAGATTTAGGCATCATTCTAGAAATTTCAAGTAATTAGACAAAGGTAAACTATGTACATTTTTCACACCCCTGCTTTCAAGCCCACTATTACCATTTGTAGGTCTCGCCGAGGCAGCGCTAGCGCTGTCTCTTCAAGACATGGGGTATTCAGGATACGGGCATAAAGCTCCACCCACTTCCCTCCCATCTTTTTATTTGGCTCCTGTCCCTGTCCTTTGTAAATAGCGGTTTTTCATTGGTCAATAGGTTTATTAGTCCCTCCTTAGTACCGCCTTGTTTCTTCTTGTAACCTCCCATGCAAACACCCCCTGGTACATGTGTTGTTACTCACTAGGTTTTAATTACAGCCTCAAGGCACTATTTTCCTAAAAGGCTTCAGGCAGGATAGACACTAAGCTAGGCTGGCAGTGGTGACTTTCACTTACTAGAACATCTCAAATTTATATAAAACCATCTATAAATGTTCTTTCTTCTGCTCCACACAGAGTACAACCGAATCCAAAGTTAATGTAATAATTATTTTGTCACATTTCAAAGCTACTCGTTTTATATATGGACATAGCTATTTTAATGCACTCATAGAACTGACTTGCATGCAATGCATTATGGGTAGGGTGGATTGACCATATCTTCTGCAGGGTGCAGTACCATATGTGACCAAAAGAGGTCCCCTTTTGGCCACATATGTCTAGGTAAAAAACATTGCCATTTATAATGCCAATAACTCCAACTTTGTAGTCATGCAGTGCTGGTACCTTGCTCACTAATGACCTCTAGGAGCAGCTTGCGGTACTGCACCTAAACATGCAGTGCTGGTGCCTTCCTCACTAGGGACCTCTAGGAGCAGCTTGCGGTACTACACTGAGACATGCAGTGGCAGTGCTTTGCTCACAAGGGACCTCTAGGAGCAGCATGCGGTAGTGCACCTAGACATGCAGTTCTGGTGCCTTGCTCACTAGAGACCTCTAGGAGCAGTTGCGGTACTGCACTGAGACATACAATGCTTGTTCCTTGCTCACTACGCAAGCATTTGCAATGCACTAGGTCTCGCATTACTGAAAGCATTATTACTTGCAATGCCAATACCTCAAACTATCAGTATTGTGAGACCTATTGCATTGCAAATGCTTGTTTCAGTTGGAGGCAGTTTGTTACTGAGACACATTTAAATATGACCAACACTGCCTCCGATGATGGGTGCAGAATTTAATTTATGCATGTAAAATGCTGAAGAGAAGATAATTTTTTTAAGTAAACAAAAATATAGGCTTTAGTTAAGAAGGACTTCAGAACGTTCCTTCCTATGATGCTAGGAGCAGAAAGGTGTTAATTGAAGGCGTGTGCAGATTTTAGCAGCATGACATGTCAAAGTGCTACTATCATCTTTGGGGTCTTCAGTGCAAAATGTTACAGTGGTGTAAGATTAAAAATTGTTAACCTGAATCATAAACAAAATATCGTGATATCGTGAGCTAGCTGTGGTTGTACTTAATTAAGGGATTTTATTTCCAGTAATTTAATGAACTTGGCACACTCCTGGAAATAAAAAAATATTGTGATATATGAGAACCTTTTTAATACAGAGAAATAACAGTAAATTCTGTTTGCTCGAACTGCATGAGGACTTTTTGATGAGAATGTTTCTTGTGCCAATAACAAGAATTTAACATTTCTTGAAATTTCAGTTACACTGGCAGGATTATCAATCATTTTGCACATAATGTTGGTAAATGTATCTGTCAATACTAACTCAAACTGGTGCTGCACTTGCTGTTTTAATGTTAATATTATGTTGTAAGGGTTTCCCTTGTGAATGGAATAGAGGTGCTGGTCGAGGACTGTTGCCGGTAGGACAGGTAAGCTCACCTGTTGGGCGTAGCTCTCTTCTTGACCGCTGCTCTCAGGGCGGTCAGCCCAGGCATCCTGGTTAAGGCACAGAAGTTAAAGGCATCTTCCTGTGTCTCTTTTCCTGTTGTGGCCCTGTAGGGCCTTGTGACCTCTACCATTTCCGTACCATCAGCCGCGGCCGGTAGTGGGAGTACCGGCCGGGCGGTGACGTGGGGTGGGGGAGGGGCAGGGTGGGGGGTAGTAATGTATGGATTCTGGACTTTAAAAGGTAAGTAAGCATAAAAATAAATAAAATTAATTTTGTTGCACACACTGCATCACCAAATGCGATGCAGTGTGTGCAACGATTTTTTTAATTTTTTTTTATGTTTTCTTACCTTTTAAAGTCCGTAATCCATACATTACTACCCCCCACCCTGCCCCTCCCCCTCCCCATGTAACCGCCCGGCCGGTACTTCCACTACCGGCTGTGGCTGCTTACCATGCCCTTGCCTTGATGCTCTCCTTTTTTCACATTCAAAGTCTAACTACATCTGAGTGGAGTCCTCAATGCAAGTCCCTTGGCTGGCTGTATAATCTTCTTTCCTATGGGTTGCTCTCCACTACGCTTGACTTGACTCCTTGGGCATATGCTGGCTGACGCAATAATGCCCCTTCCTGTGGGCTGCTCCTATGCCACTTCAGCGGAGTCTACTAAGCATATATTATGATGGTAGGTACATGCATGTATAAGGGTATCTATTCTCCCACCTTGCTCCTACACCTATGCCTGTGTGCAGCTCCATGCTGCAACACAGCTTAAACATTCTCTGACACACCGGCAAGACACCATCCAGAACACTTCCAACATTAGCCATATTGCACTGATGCACTCTTTGTCCATCCGTAATCTAGCAAGTAACAACGAGCAACTTATCTATCACTTTTTGCCGCTTTAATGCAAACCAAGGTGCAGCAACAAAACAAGTTAAGAGCACAACTCTTGGCCTTACACACAATATTAAAACACTACTTATATAGGCCACAACAGACACATGTTGGCAGACTTACACATATGCAACGCAATGCAGTTGCTTGATGGAGAGAGCAGGACAGCATAATTTCTACTGAGGTGTGGCATCCTGCTCTCTCCCCAACCATTGGGGCATAGTCTGGGGCAAAATCATGCTAGCTAGCTCCATGCACACACCGTTGCCGTATAGAGCAATGGGGTCTGTGTGATGCCTAGCTTAAGTGCTATACTAGAAATGTATCCTTCCAGAAAAAATACTATGCCTAGACAAACTTTTCTCACTGTATAGTCCAGCACACATGAAAAGTCTGAAATGTTAGGAGAAATTAAAACAGATCTCTTTAATAACACTAGCTTCGAAGAGGCGTTATTGTTTGGCACAAATCCCTGTTTGCAAATGTTAGAAGATATATCTATAGATTCATCAAGCATCCATTCTGCGATTCCTTATTAGCAAAAAATAAGGATTCGCTAATAAGGAATAGCAAAAGGCTATGCATGAAGAACTCGCTAAAAAAATAGCGATTTCTTAAAATTCCTTAATTGCGACTTGCAAATTGCGACTCGCAATTAAGGAATACCTCCCCATTCATTCCTATGGGCCTAGAGGCCCATAGGAATGAATGGGAAGACATTCTCAATTTGCGATTCTCAATTAGAGAATCGCAAATTAAGATTGCAATTTCAAGGGTGTCAGGGTGTCAAAAGGACACCCTGTTGCACCCCTGAAATATGCATATGGGTACATCTTGCACACACACATGCCCTAAGGGCATGTTTGTGTGTAAAATGGAACTTTGAAAAATGCACTTTAGTGCATTTTTCAAAGTTTTTGCAAATTACCATGAAGTTCAACTTCATGGTAATTTGCTCCCCCTATTAGCGAAATTGCTAATTTTTTTACTTTAATGCATTGCATTTAAGGAATCTCAATTTGAGATTCCTTAAGTGCAATCGCAATTTAAGTAATCGCAATTTTGTGATTTCTTAAATTGCGATTTTTGCATTTGGGATGATGCATCCCAAATGCAAAAATACCGGATTCTGAGAATCTGCCGTTTGCGACCGGGTTTTAGCTTGATGCATCTAGGCCAGTGTTTTGTATCAAAACCAAGGGTGGTTGCATAGCAACGCCCCCTTGACACAAAGCAATGGAAACAAAAAGTGCTAGCCCTACTTTGCGTTACTTTAGGGCTACTTCCTGCCTGTACAAACTGCAACATAAACCCCAAATAAACACCTTGTGATTGTCTGTGTCCTTTTGTGATGCAAACTGGTGCAATATGTTAGCATATCTGACTCACATTAGCCCATTCATCCCTTGGATCAGCTGGTATTCAGTCTGAAAATGTGCCCCGGTGCCTCGTTTGAAGCACTTTGTATGTCCAGCTTCAATACATTACAGTTCAAAGCATCATAGCACTTCAGGGACAAGGTGCAGGAGAAGAGTGACCTGCACATTGTAGTTTTAAAAGCAAGGCTGACTTCCTAAACTTCAGAGAATTTCCTCAGAGTACTGAAAGGTGAATTCAGAATGAAACTGTCTGTGTCCGAAGGGTCTGATCAGCCGCTTTGGTACGGCGAACAAATGGGACTGGCAAAAAAGAAAAGAGAATGAGGAGGATCTAAGATAACGAGGAAGAGCATAACTGGGAATTTGTTGCCCATGAACCCTTAAACGAGTAGAATAGATATGAATATGGACCTCTTCCCCACTGGGAGAAATAAAGCTTCATTAAAGACTGTAACATGCTCTACTGAGAACATTTTCTAAAGAATACAAGAAATAGGATTCTGGTGCTCTGCAGACGAGAGAGAGCAGGCTTCTGCAAGCACAAGTGTAGGTCATTGTTATAATCAAGCCTTGACAAAATCAAGATAGAGTTCCTAATTGCTGGATAAAGGAAATTAATAGGAAGACTATGGATATGGTACAGAAAACATAAGGTGTTTGTAATTGCTACAGTTGAGGATTGTGAGGTAGGTGGGACTTAGTCGGGGCTACGGGCTCAGGTGTCCCCCTAAATCCAGACAGATGTTGTTCCTGAGGGAAGAAGGATCAGTTCTCAACAGGTTCTCAGAGTTGTCGGGATTCATTTGAATAAAATTAGTGGGCATCCTCCGCGCTGGTTGATAAGCGTTTGGGCCGAAGTCGCCCTTGGATTTTGAGACTGAAGACAAGCTTGATATCATCAGCATTAAATAAATTAGCAATAAAATAAAACATAATCGAGGCCAAAAGTAGACATTGATGAAAAAAAGAATTATGACCAAACCCAAAAGGATGATGCTGTGGGAGAAGAAGAGTATGTGACAACCACAGTTTTGGAGCATATGGCTAAGAAAGGTATAGTCCAAATCAAAACTGAATCTTCAAGTGTGCTTTTGATGAACCTCTGGGTATGGAGCGGATGTCTACTGTGCTGACGGTGGCAGCCGGGAAAAACAAATCACTGCCCGGCACTTTTGTCATCTGCTTCTCTCCTGAACTCATGGAGGACTGGTAGCATTGCTGGCTCTGTGCACGTTCACAGACACACTCGAGATTAAATGGGATTGTGAATTGTATTCTCCTCTAAAAAGAAACAGAACAGAAATTAGAAGTAGCAGATATCTTCAAGAATTTGGCCAATGTGGCGGAAGAGAAATGGGATAAAAGTTTTATGGTCAGACAGATTCTGCTTAGGTGTGTTTAACGGAGGTCAAAGCGCTGCAGTTGTGTGGTTAAGCAGCCGCAGTCTGTGAAGGTAACAGCGGTGGGGCGGGGGGAGGATTTTGAGGGACGATGCAAAGGGAAAATTAAATAAATAAATAATTTTCCCTCTGCATCATCCCTCAGAATCCCCCCCCCCCCCCGGCCTCACTACCTCACCGCTGTTACCATGCCAAATGAGATTGCAGTGTGCTTTATTTATTTTTTGTAATAGCAGGAGGCCTTGTTGGAAGTTAGTTTGTCATTTCGTCCAAGGAAGATGGAGGTGAAAAATACAAAACTCTGGTAAGTGATAGAAATGTCGCAGTTCAATCGCTGCATATAAATCAGATCAATACTCGTGTGATTCTGGGCAAGACGAGATTGTATAGGTATTAGCAGCAGGGGAGATAAGTTAGCGAGTCCCCTTCACAGCCACGGCCCATGGAGGGAGTTGCGGTGCCCTGCATCGCAAAATGCGATGCAGCGCACGCTACGAAATTCGTTTTATTAATTAAATTGTTTACTTACCTCCAATTATCCATATACCGGTTTTTAGCACTCCCCACCCTGCCCCTCCCCCACCCCGCCTCTCTGCCCCACCGCAGCTCCCTCCACGGGCCGCGGCTGCCCCTTCACCATTCGGATACTTGGTTGATACATGTGAAGATGTTTTCCTAAAAAGGAGTGTCTCTTTTTGAGAAGAACAGTTTCACTGCAATATCATGATAATTATACTGACATCAGCAGTTACGCTCTTCTGACAGTAAATTACTTTTTTTCATTGCTGATCTCCATGTTGCACCAGTGGTTCAGAGTGGGTTGATCTGTGGACCTCAGTTGTTGGTAAAGCGCTACCACATCTAGCACCTAAGACACAAAATAATTCAGAGTGGGACAATGTGTGGTAGAGTCATCACCGAGAAGGGGCTTCCGCTCAAAGGACACTTGAGCTTGAGAGCCAGTTGAACCAATTATGGAATAATCGACTTCAAGGACTAGTTAAAGGAAGCATCTGAGCTGTGTTGGAGAGAGTGTGGTTGAGTAGTTCACCACTGATAGGTTTACATGCTCAGTCCATAAGAATAGAGAAATTCTAGGAAATCTGAGGCTTGTTTAAAAAAAACAAATTGAGATTGTGGTTGGCACAGTGAATAGTAGCGTCAACATTCAACGTATAGAATTCATTTGTGGCTTAAGTAAAATCCATCAAAAAAAAAGAAATGGCCTAAAAAAAGTAATAGGTCAAAATAGTTTTTAAGGTTCTTCTATAATTTGAAGGATCTAGCTGCCAAAACATGGAGGTAAATCCTGATGGCTAGAAAAATTCCCAAATTCAGGCTTTGGTTTGATTCAAAATATTACATGAAACCAGTAAGACTTTTGACTCAGTAATACAGGAATATTGCAACATCTTAAGGTCCCTTTTTTGATGATTAATGGCCATCTACCCCTTTAATTGTACGGTCTTGATTGAAAGACTGTGCGACAGAAGCGCCAGGATAAAACCGCAGTCTGGCATCAGCCGTGATTCAATAATACACAGCAAATTAATCTTTTGATCGAAAATCATGTGAACATTTTAAAAGTGTTTGATTGTTGTGTGAACGACAATCTAAAAAGCCTGTATCTAAAAAGGATATACAATTATGGAACAATCTAATACTCTACGGAAAAGGATTTGCATTAGGAATAGCAAATGCTAAAGATTATCCAAATGAAGTGCTTTAATGTCATTTAGCCAGACAACATGACTGCTAATAAGTGTTACGGAGATCGTCTGTGTAGTAATATACCTGATTATTGCTTATTATGTATTGCAGCATCAATTGTGCAAAGGAAACAACAGACAGGGTTTTTTAGGCATACCTGTTGAACACCACTTATCACCATCAACCAATTTGGGTGTAAGCACACAGCTGTCATGTTAGCTAGCCCAGGTGTCCTCCAAGTACATTACGTAAGTTGGACATGAAACCAAGGGGCATATTTACAAGCCCCTATCGCCACAGGAACATCACTTTTAACGAAATTCCTGTGGCAATAGGTTCTTCGCCACGTGGCTTAACGCCGCCTTGTGAATAAGACACCCTTTCACGCTATAGTTAGCATGAACGGGGTGGACAATGGGTGTTGGGTGGGTGTTCTACCGCAAAACTTATTGTTTGATGCTGCCCCCTATTCACAAGTGTAGAGTAAATAGGGCGCAGCGCCAAAATTATGACCGAGGAAAACATGGTCTTAACATGGAGAAACGAAGAGGAATGCTTTATTTCTTCTAATTTTTGCTGTTTCTATGTGTGATGCATTGTGCAGAACACATAGAAACAGCAAACCGCCATGAAGGACTGTTTATGTGGGACACCTTCCAGCACATAAACAATCATTACAGAAATGACAATTTGCAACTTCTATGTGTGCTGCAAAATGCTCTCTATGTCTGCCCAATTACTGTCTGCCCACCTGCTGACTTCCCCAGAGTCCAGTCTACCCAAACCCCGATCTCGCTTCAGGCCTGTCTGATCAAGTCCGGATGCCCTGTAGGCCAACATGCCCCACTGCTGATGTCCGCTTAGGCCAGTCTTATGAAATCCTGTCTCTCCAGCCGCTGATGTCCCTAAGGGCCAGTCTCGCCACACCGATTGCGCCAATGTCCTGGTTTTCCTGTAGGTCAGTCACCCATCTCCTATCATGCCGCCAGGTAGCCTAGCCAGCTCTTTATTTCTCAACAGGACAGCCATTTCAGAGGTTGCAGGACAGGAACAGTTGATCCACGGAAATAAGAAAAGCAATTAAACATTAATTATAGTTTCATGATGTTTCCCAGTAAGCCAGGTGAACTACGCCGTCTGTTTCCTGATGTGTGTGCATTCAGCGAGAGGTAATGAAATGTACTGCAGGATGGCCGATGTTGCCTTTAATCAATATGTATTAGTTTGAAATGGGAAGAATGTCAGTCTGTAAATCTGGTTACAATTTGATTGCTAAACAAACATAGAAATTGGAATTGAAGAAGAAATTGAAACGGCGCCACTTCACCGGGAAAAGCAGGGGCTGCGTAAACCGTGAGATCGAACCTGCTCAGCATATTCAAATGGAAGGAGGGATGTCCCCTGGGAGAGGGGGGTGTGTGAGCTCCCTGGTCTCCCTCACCCCAAACGGCCATGCAGCACACATGGACTGCCTTGTGCAGCACACATGGAAAAATCAAAATGCCATGGTTTGTTTATGTACAGAAAGGTATCCCTAGGATTGTTTATTTATTGGTAGGGACACCTTCCTACAGATAAACAATCCTTCCCTACATGCAGACACTCTGGTGCAAGGGTGCATGCTTTGGCGCTGAGTTGCTAAACTTAGCGCATTAGCAAGGGGAAACGCAAGGCTGCACCACATTCTTGTAAATAAGGTGCAGCCTTGCATTTCAGAAGTGTAGGAGAGAGGCGGTAAGCCAGGAAGGCTAACGCCTCTCTCCTCCACTTCATTGTCCATATCCCCCTGGGTCTCTCAATGTTCTTGAGTACTCTAAGGGGCTTCCAGGTTTCTAGTATTATTCCGGCTGGGGTCACAGAGGACTAGGAGAGAACTGGTGTCATAATATTATGGAGTGTGCCTGAGTGAAGCCACAAGACATCTGAAGTGTGTCTGGCTTAATTCAAAGACATCTTGGCCTTGGGGTCTACCTGGCAAGGTGCTGAGTCCTCGGATATACCTGGCTAGGGTCATAGAAATCTATGGTTCACAAAGTTGAATGACTCAAAGTTCTTGTGAACTCCAGGGAGGATCACACATTTCTAGTGTCATACTGGCTAGGGTAACAGAATACTAACGTGCACCAGGCTGTGGTCATAATGTTAGTGATGATGCCACCAAAGGCCTTATGTGTGTCTGCATTGTTTCACAGAAATCTGGGGTGTAACTGATAAGGGTCAGAATGCAGGAATATACTTGAATGGAGTCAAAAAGTTTGGAGTTGTGCCTGAGGGCAGTCAGAGTGTTCTTGGGTCTATAAAGCGTAGGGTCATGGAGTTCTACAGCGCACTTCTCTGTGATTAAATAGCTCTGAGGGCACGTGGATGGGATTCATGTGGGCTGATTTTTAAAATGAGAGGTTTTGCTACATGGGATTTTGAGCATTCTGCAATAGGATCGAAGTGTTAGATTTAGAGTTGGATGGGCGGCAGTCCTTCAGTCAAGTTGGCAGAGGATATTAAATCTGCCACCCTGATGGACTGCACCCACCATATCTAGAGATCACTTCCAGTCTGGCGATTCCTCTGAAGGTACAAAAAGTTTGGTGGATGGCTGCCTTCGGTTTTTACAGCCGTCCTGCAAACTTTTTGTTTTTCAGAAACAGACACCCAAAGTGAGTTTGTTTTTGAAAAACGAATAAATAATTACCCCTACACCGAATGAGTTTCTTCTCTGGATGTGGGTGGTAATTATTTAAATGTTTTATGTGACCCCCCAGTCTTTTCCTGGTGGTGACAAACAGAAGAAAACCCATCACATTATCAGCCCTCACGGACGGCCCAATGGCTTTTTTTCTGACAGCCCCCTACTCCGTCAGTTTGCCGAAGTAAATTTTCCAACTGTGGATCCAACAGCCGTTGGAAATCTGACGGAACACGTGACTCAGAATTGAGTGCGTGGAACAGGGGTTTGTGGACAGGGTACTCCAAACTCTAAATCAGGCCCCTCCTGTCCCGCCTTCCTTTAGGCACAGCACGGATTCCGTGGATGAGATGAGGCTTTGTACCCCTCTGGACTTATACAAGGTGACTGACCGGACCCATGTACTTTCCACGGCCGGACTAAGAACGGAAACCAGCCCTGGCAACTCTGTTCAACCGATCCCTGGGGGCTGCTACTGAGAACCTCTGGCCCTTCTTCACCCCTCTGCTGCTTTTGTTACAGGGGGCCGATATTGCAGCACTGAATCAAAATGGGCCCTCAGTAACAAAAACGGACCCACGGTCCAAAAACCGGTCCCCATCCTTCCAGCCCACTGGGGAAACACCCAGCGCCCGCTAGGGCCAGTCCGGCCCAGTCTCAGCTGAGTATGAGTGGCCGAGGCCATAGATCTCACCCACCCCTTTCAGGAGAACTTGAAGCTGTCCCGCGGAGTGTTGCTCATGGTGCTTTAGGGTTGTTACAGTTCCATGCTCTCCCTTAAAGACTAGGGGGCGCACAAGTGCCGTGGGTGCTTGCCTCCCGAAGATCGAAAAAAGGGCTTTAAGATCACAGTGGGATATCGACGCTGCCGTCCTTCATGACAGCCGCTCTCCCTTCTCGTCCATAACCCCCCACCCTCGCCCACCGTCTTCAATTCTCCCCCTCCCTCCCTGCCAGCGGCCCATCAGGGACCCAAAGGGAGACGTGGAATCTCTGAAATGGGAGTCTGATGCGGCGGCTGCGCGCGCCCATCAATCACCGCGCGGCCTGACACGGGTGGCTGCTTTGATGCACTGCTCCAACATTTCTGAAAATTACACATCATTTCTCGCTACAAAAGCTCCAACCTCGGCTGCTGTAATATTTATTTGGCCGAGCAAGTAATTTGGAGCCATCACTTTAGGTGCAGGCCAGGCATGAACCGAAGACGCAGGCGAGATTTCTAGGAGACAGGACGAGGTTCTCTTAATGCATTCTCTTGTCTCTGGTGTGTCTTTTTTTTTCGCGCTTTTTTGTTAACAGCTGCCGAGCTGCCTCTCAGGAGAAAGCAGAATCAACAAACGCGGTGCTTGGGTGTCCATCAGGTGTGTCCTTCCTGGTGCACCGTGATGGGCGGGCGGGATGAGGGAGGTCAGCCTCAGAGTCCACATGGAGGTTTTTTTGAGGCTGGAGTTCACTTCGTCAAAGGGGGTGAAGACAAGTGTTCCAACGCGGATTCCAACAACCACAACCGGTGGTGAGAAGCAGCTTTCAGCGAGTTGTCACACACTGTAAGACAAAGGTGATTGGCTGCAGCTTGTATACCCAACCCCTCTGGGGAACAGGAAGCATGCTGATACTTCTCCAAGTGCTTAATTTGTAAAAAGAATAAGTGCCGGGGTCCTCTCCAGGAGGCCCCTGCAGCTTGCACCAGCAATTGCTCTGGCCAGCACTGCCAGTGAAAGTACCAACACAGCTATTAACTATCACACTCCTAAAAGTGTGACTATTCAGACTATTCCAGGCCCTCAAAGCTATAAGAATAGCGTGAGCGCTGCAAGTAGTCTTTTTCACCCCTTCGCCGCGCGGCTAATTCCGCCGCCGTGCGAGGGGGGCGGGGCTGGGCATGGCGCTCAGGTACCGAGGACGTCTCCCGGCCGTCATAAATCACGGTGGGCAGGGCCGGACTGGGAACCACAACCGGCCCCGGCAAAGTGCTCGCCCGCCCCCCCTCCCCTACTCGGGGGGGTTGGAGATGCCGCCGAGCTCTTTCCCAGGTCCGGTTTTCGGCCGATTTTGGTACAGGGCCGATTTTGCAGCTATACTGCATAAACGGCCCTGTAACAAAAATGGCCCCCAGGGGCCCAAAACCGGGCCCCACCCGTGGGGCGCATGGGGGATGCCCAGTGCCCACTATGGCCAGTCCGGCCCTTTACGGTGGGTGTGTGCTCATTACGGCCGGGAGCTGTCCGAACTCCGCCCACCAATTAATTTGCCCGCCCAGGCGTGGAATTAACTGCGCGTGGGCAGAGCGGCAACGGTCAGACGGCTCCCGGCTGTCATGAGCACACATCTACTGTGACTCATGATGGCCGGGAGCCGTCATGAGCATCAATGAGGTTTATGTATATTGAATTAATAGGTATCTGCTGTTGTGCTCATCTCTAAACTAAACAGTTAGAGCCACCATGGTACAGACTGTCATAATTACCGGTGTTGACAATTAAGTGCAGGTGCTGAGCACCGGAAACCACCGGCTCAAATTAAGCACTGCATCTCTGTAAAAAGCAAATAAACAGTTGGCAAACCTGGGTGTAGCTGTCCAACGTCTAGTATGTAATCATCTTCATACAACCGTAGAGATACATTTTGACTCTGTTTAAGAATCTAGTTCTGACAGACACACAATGTTTAATTTGCTTAACTGAAAGAAGTGCAGGGGCCCAAGGTTTTTTTCTTATGCTTCAACCAATGTCACTGAATATGATTGGGTTTGATTGATTCCATCTCATGACTCTTACACCCTACTTGCTGTTATTTTAACTCACTCTTGCAGGTTCTTTAAATGCCTGTTTCCTCTCCTATGTCCCTGCTTTCCTAGCTTTTCTTGCTTTTCTTTTTCCTCTTTTCTCCCTTTCTCTCTCTCTTATGCCTTTCTCTTGCTCTGGGTCAATGTTTGAAGCTGAAAAATATGTTGCTGTGTCCAAAATGAGTGTCGCTGTCCCCTACCGGCACCCACCTGTACAAATTGCACACTGAGATCAAACCGTAGGGAACTAGGTGGGCATCCCCTGAGTTCTCAGTTGAGAGATATGATTGCCAACATGCAGCACTAGGTTTATCTGGATGCTGCCTCTTTTTACCACTTTTATTCTGCGATAGTGTTAGGGCCTGATTTAGATTTCGGCGGATGGGTTACTCTGTCACAGCGGTGACGGGTATCTCCGTCTGCTGAACGATAAATCCCATAATATCCTAAGGGATTTATATTTCAGCGGATGAGAGATCCATCACCGTTGTGACGGAGTAACACATCTGTTAAAATCTAAATCAGGCCTTAAGTTTTGGCCATATGTCTTTCACACTCACAACATTAGGAATTGTGATAGATGCAGCTCTAACTAGAGGTGGGTCGAGCCAATAAATGAACAGTTACAGCTGAGCCAGATCCAAGCCACGGGTCGGCTCTGGGTCTAAGAGCCCTTCCGCAAGCAGATCTCTGTAAATATTTGGCAAGTAAACCATGCAAAAAGCATCGTGTTAGAATATGGCAAAGTGTCCTCAAAATTTAATAAATTAATATTTCTTTAACACATGAAAGCGTTTCACCGTAGCACAATAGATTGGATTTTTTCATTGTGAAGTATTTATTAAAAGTGATCGTTTTTAAACACAAACTGTGAAACATTCTTGCCCACGTTGTGATGGCAATGCTATAAGTAAGATGCAAGTCAGCTGTCATGTGTACATTTGTCTGATCTTGATTCTTATTATACACAGAGCAAACATTATAGTTTATAAAATCAAACATAAGAGAGGTTTTTGTACAGTACACATCCTAAATGGATGTATGACGTTACAACGCATACTTTTACATCGCATGCCTTTACAACGCGGTTTTTACATCGCATACCTTTACAACGCATAGCGCTTTGGGGTGCTGGATAGTGAATAGTTTAATATACTATTCCAACTCCAGTCCCCGTGGACACTAGGGAAGGTGTTGGACAGTAAATTAAACTTATTCCCTATCCTTGAGCACCCCCCAGCGCAATGCGTTGTAATGGTTTGCGTTGTAAAAGTTGCGTCGTAAAGGCACTGCGTGGTAAAAGTTGCGTTGTACTGGATGTTTCCCATCCTAAACACACATATTTCAAGGTGCTCTGATAAGCTATAATGAACAAACGGGAGCCTCAGTGAAATAAAGTGTTTGCCTATGATAACTAGGGGTGGGCGGAATGTTTCATTCCACCTGTAACATTGGCAGAATTTGGCGACTTACAAGGAGTTCCTCCCACATTCAGCCATTCGCTGCATGGCTGAATTTTTTCCCTGCAAGGCTTCAGAATTGTGAGTGCAAGCAAGATTTGGTGTCTCCTAGCACAATTTTCTAACATGGGCGGTCGCAATGAGAGGGCTCCTTCTCAACTACATTTGCTGCTGCCCCAGTAGATTTTCTACTTGAGCTGCAGCAAAATCAACCCGAATGGCCGTTCGCACTTGCGCATTGCATTGTGCCGTTCACACAGACTTTTCAGCACAGCTCGTGCCACTGGCAGTAAATTGCAGCAAGATCAGCGCAGTATGCATATTTTCACCCATTGGCGTAATTCAGCGGAATTTTGCTGGGTTTGTATGTAACTCTGAGAGTTCTGCATGCCCCTGACGATCACACAGTTTGATCAAGCAGGGAACTCAGGATTGGTCCTGGATTTTCCGGTTTCACAGTGTGCATTTCAGCCACTAGATGTGTCTCTGTTTCTGACATCAAAGGTTAATGCTTTGTTCTTAATTCTTGGACAAGGAGATTAGTGTGTGGGTAACAGGCAAAATCTACATATTATTTTTAATAGCTCTACATAGCATAAACTATGTCCGAAGACTTACGAGCATTTCATAGACAACTTTGTATGTTTTTTTATGATACAAACATTTTCATAGATTCACAGGATGCAGAGCCAAGGCCAGATGTGAACCTTGTTTCTCATGCTACATAGTTGCATATGTAGCTACTCAACCGCATGGTCTCCAATGAAAGCTCCGGTCATTTTGGGCTTGAGACTCCAAGAGGTCCTCAAGCTTGAGTCAGTGCCAAACATCTGGGTTTCAGTGAATCACCCACCTCTGTGGTATCAGTGGACATGCTCTTTTGCTACATCCTATTACTTGCATAACCAGTTTGGATATGCCATACACTATGGAAACTTGCCTGAAAAGCCACTCACCCTGACAGTGATATTCTGACACAAAACATATAGAGTTTTGTGTCCATCAGTGGAGGCCCAGGGCTGGCGAGCTTCGAAATTCACAAGATGTAAAGATTTGCTGTAAATGTAGGATGGTGGAGTATTATGTCGTAATGCTGGTTAGGCTTCGCTATGCAATGCTCTCACAATACCCCAAGATGGTCCTTGGATACACAATAATAAATCCTTAGTTCAGTCCTGGTAGAGTGGCAAAGAGCAGTCAGTTTTTACTAGATGAACATGTGTTCAGCATTTCAGAGTACTAGCATGGTCGATAAGTAATTGACACGACTCGTGAGAAATCCCAAACTAATCTATAAAAAATAAAGGAGATTTTTATATAAATTTAGACACCAAAACGAAGTCAAGTATAATTAGAGTTTTAGATGTTAGTAGCAAGAATAAATCAATGCAAAACAATGTTGCAAAACATTAACATTGTGGTCAAAGGGAAAAAGCACCACTGACAATCGGTCACTTGCAGGTCTCACTGGGGGGTTTAGATTATGCCGGTCCCATGACCAAGCCACAGCAGTCCGTTGGATTTTACCCGGGCTCGAGAAGCTCGGGTGCAGACTGGTCCTGGCTGTCCTTGGTGCTGAGTGGCTGCCACGTGGGGGCTGGTTTTACCCCTTACACAGTGCTGATGAAGAACCAGGGGCAAAAAGTCAACAACGGGGCCACTGCTGTGGTCGGATGAAGGTGATGTGGTGGTTTCTCCAATTGCAGCATCGAGTAAAGGCGGTGGGTGCCAGACTGGCCACCAACGAGCATTAGCAGCGGTAATCTCAGCAAGAAGTAATTCCGATGTATGGAGGTCCGAGGGAAAATGGTAGCCACCTGAAACTTGCTTGAGGTCAGGGCTATGTTTCCCACAATGCACTGGACCATTTACTTTTGGACAATCCCTTGGAACCGGCCAATAATGAGACAAAATGGTTCAACTTATAGTACAGTTTTCACATTAATTAATTAGTATTCATGGATTCTGAATGGTTCTCATGAAATATTCTGATACCTTGATATTGTGTCAACAGTCCTGCCCATCTCCAAGAATATAAGGTGTTCACATTTTCAAAGAAAAAATGATGGCAAAACAGTGAATACTTCAGCACAGTTTGCTTAACATTTGTGTAAAAGCAATAGGTATTGAAGACAGGTAAAAAGAATCTAGATATACAATTTTAAACCTCCTATATTTCTTTAAAATGTGAAAAACATTTTTCTTCACCTCCACATTACACCTTCCTTCTTACTTCAGATTCTATTGCTTCTAGCAAACTTTCAATTTAATGTTTGGACTGAGAATTTACCTGGAAAGGGCAGGGTAGGAAAATAAAGTGTCACACTCCTCTCAATTACAAGCTGTAGACAGCAGATCTAGAAATACATTACTGGCTCAGACAGCAAAGCTACCACTCAGGTAACATAAACTTTAAAGGTTACTGCAAAAGTAGGATCTGCAGACTCACACAGCAATATTAATAATGCCATTCAAGTTACTTAATGGCCAACCTGGACTACAGGAACGTGGTCTGTAGTGTACTGTCCTCCTTAAATTTACATTGCTAGGCTGAACAGTGTGAACAATGAAGAAGCTCTTCAGAAACTGGCTACATAAAACTTAAAGCAATCAATCAATGGCTAGTAAAGCGCGACTACACACCCGCAAGGGTCTCAAGGTGCTGGGGTGGGGGCTCGGGGGAGAGCTGCTGGTCCGTCGAAGACGCTTTGTTCAGTCAAAGAGCTTGAGGTCCTCCCCAAATTGAGGCAGTGACTGCGATTGACTGAGGTGGAGGCGGAGGTGCAGGTCTTCGCTCCATATTATGTCAACAGGGGCCACCATTATGCCATGGCTACTGCTATTGGAAAAAAGGCTCATAATGGCAAAACATGTAATCTTACAAAAGGAAAGAGCTTGCGCCAGCATGAGAAGTATGTCCTCAATATACAATGAAAGACACAATTAAGCTACAGCCAAAAATATGCGAAGGGTGGCCAATATAGCCACAAGGCGGGGGGGGGGCGGGGTAGGTCATGTCATGCCAAGAATGTCCACAATTTGCAAGAACAGCCAGAATTATGTCAGGTGTGAATACCATCATGTCATGGTAGTCCACACAATGCCAAGAATGACTACCATTATGTCAGAAATTGCCTCCATAATGTCAAGGATGGCCAGCATTATTCTAAAGGTGAGAACCATGACACCAATGCAGACAACTTTCTGCAAAAAACTGCCTTACTGCATTGGTCTATAAAATGCTGGAGATGGTATGAAAAGAGTGACCTGCATTAAGCTAGGGCAACCATTATGCCGCAATAGATCTTCGAACTGACTAGCATATCCACAATATACCAACTTTGAAGGGCACCATTCTGGCTAGACCAGCACTATGTCAATGGTATCATCGGCATTGGAAAAATGTGTAGTAGTACAACATTCCACTGAATCCGCCAACGGTCGTACATAAACATAGAATAGAGTCAGACTAAAAGCCGGTCCCTGAGGTACACCAGACAATAAAGGAAGGGGGTAGGAACTGTAAGTTCTGTCAAGACTTGAAAAGAGCTGTCTTGTAAGTGTGAGCTGAGTCAAATCAGGGTCCGCACTTGAATGCTCATTTTCACCAGTCATTTGAGAAGTAGCTTATGATCTAAAGTGTCAAAGGCAGCACTTAGGTCAAGGAAGATCAAGGCTACATTGCCGCCCTTGTCTAGTTTGAGTCTGAGTTGTTCAGTGACTCCAAATAGAGTGGACTCGATATGATGACCGCCCCCTAAAACCAGATTGAGAGGGGTGGAGAAGGCCATTCGATTCAATAAATACTGAAGTTTGCTGATACACATGTTTTTCAAGAATATATTCAAGTATTGGTAGAAGCAAAATTGGGCTAATTAGGCCAATTTAGGAGGCCGATACTCTGCTTTTTCAGCAGAGGCATTACTATTGCATGTTTCCAAGCTTTAGGAACTCAGCCTTCAGTGAGTGAGGAATTCAAAAGTTGGATTATTGTTTCCAGAAACAGAGGGCATAGTTTACTAAAACCCTAGGGCAGAAGAGGATCTAGGGGAGAGCCTGACTTGATGGAATTAAGTAAGGTGATAAATGTCAGGAGGTCAACAGGCAGAAAAGTGCTCAAACAACAGGACATAGTCAACCCAGAAGTGATCACTTCACCTATGTTTTGCTGAGAGCGAACAGTTGCAGTATAAGTAGTGTCTTTTTCTGTTTGGGACAGAGAACAGGTAGTAAAAGAAATAGGAGATAGAGAAGCCTGAATGTCAGCCATTTTCTTGCAAACTAAGTCCGCCAGTTTGTCGCACTGCGACTGAGAGAATGATATGGAGGGGGAAATTATAGTAGTATCTGATAAAGATTTAACCACTTATAATAGTGTTTTAGAACAATTTTGTGCCATACTGATTTTCTCGGGGTAATACAGGGGTCTGGTAGAACAACAGTTTAATTATTTTTGCCTCAAGATCAGTCAATAATTTCATTTGTGAAGTCCGCAGTAGGTTTTGCTCCAAATTCTGTCATGGAGCTCACAGTTCTTTTTGCTTTTGCGTAAAGCATCATCAAACCATGTGGCTGGGGGAAGAGATCTGCAGTGAGTGGTATATTTGAGGGGAAGTATGGAGGCAAGAGAAGTCAGAATGTAATTATCAATAGTGGGGGAGTTGTACTCCACTAAATCACTCCGCACAGGTATTTGTGCCCGCAGAGTAGAGTTGAGATTGGAAATATTGAGTTTGGACTAATTTTTTGAGTAGGAGAATGACCCACAAGACGGTGCTACAAAAGTTGAGCAGATCAAAATAGAAAAAGGCATTACAAAAATGTCCGACAATAATAGGAGGATCAGGCAGTCTATCAGTAGGCCCATTATGTGGAAAAGAACCATCAGAGTGGCATTTCTGCTGAGGTCACTCCCAACGATCATAAGTATCATTCATCATTGCTTCTAGAGTATTTTGCCTAGTTCTCATGGCAGTTCCTCGATCCCTGTATCCACATTTGAAGAAGTCTTCTAGAGTACTGTGCCCAGATTTGGAGCTCGAACTGTGTGTCCAGTATTGCAGGACTCTCCAAGTATATTAAAATACATTTTTAACAACTCCTATTTGTTATTGTGTCCGGCTATGGAAGTTTCTTCTAGAGCGTTGTCCAAATTTGGAAAACTCTTTTTGCGAATTAAAATAAACTTTTGAGGGCTCTTCTAAAGCATTATGCTCAGCCGTGGGGGGCTCATCTAGAATACTGTATCCCTTTTTGGAGGATTCCTCTAGCATACTGAAAACAATTTTCAATGATTCTTCTAGAGCATTGCTTTCTGTCCCCTTATTTATTTATTTATTTATTTAGTGAATGTGTCAAGTTGACACAAGCTCTACTGATGGAATTTGGTTCAGTAATCTTGATGAAGACTTAATCGGTTGAAGCCTGCACTATGCGGAGTCTGTTCATTAGCAAGCCGAAGAAGGGTCTGGCAGTAACAATGGAGGTGCTCTGGCAGAGCTGTGTGAGAGCTTCAGCACGTAATAGCAGGGATTATGCGGGTCAGGAATGGGGTGCTTTGACACAGGTTCTTGTGAGTCACAGATGCTAAAGGTCGGATTTGAGGTACGCTCACCAAGAGAGGGGGTGGAGGAGTGTCACTACAGCAGCTTTCACCTTAGAACTGAGGTGCACATCAGAGCTATATGCCGGTCCTAGTACTGGAACAGCAAGCCTGGCTAAAGGTCAGCGTTAATTTGTCATGGCAAAGCTGTGAGTGTCCCCCAACAACGGGATTGCAGGTGGTACTTTGGGCCAGGATTGGAGTTCATTGGCTGAGTATTCTGTGAGTGTGAGTACTACAATAGTTGTGGTGGTCTAGGAGAGAAGTATATTTGCAAGAGTTCTGTAGAGCCCCATTGCTTGAGTTACAGGGCGTGTTGAAGTTCAGACTTGATGAGGTGCATTGCTATGTATGTGTGTAGATCTCAGTACTGAAAAAGCATGGACAGCTCCAAGTCAGGATGGATGAATGGTCGGGGATGTGTACGAGGAGCTGCACTGTTCCTTTAGCAGAGGATTCAACAGATCTAGGAAGAGGTGCACTGCAAGTGATTTATGGTACTATAATAACAGCAGATTTGACAGGTCTGGATAAATGTGCAGTTTTACTGACAGGATATAATGAGGGATTTTCTGCAATCTTTGTTTCATGTTTGAAGTTTTATGATGTTGTCAGAAAAGCTTGGAAGAGCATAACAAATTTGACCGTTTAGAGATCTATGAAAACACGAAACATTTGTCAAAAAAAGACTGTTTCTTTCCTGGGAAACACTAAACTGTAAGATCCCTCTATTTGGAACCTTTATCGGCCTCCTCACTTTTCTGCAGAAACAGTTCACCAAAGATTCAGACTAAACTGGGGACCCCAAAATACTATTTTTTATGGGGGTTGGAACCAAGGTTCATTTAATGAAATCCTGCAAATGGATCTCGACTAGCAGCGATCGGCCTTGGTATTAAAGGACCCGAGAGAAGAGAAGCAATCCAGTGGAGACGGACAGCGAGGCTACAGGGAAAGCAATGATGCCATTTTAGAACATGCACAGTTTTGGCGTTAGCACTACGCAAGAGAATGGACCAACATAAAAGATCTGGTTGATATTTTGGCAGCAACCCTCAAACCCTAGTTCATCCAAACCCATACTGTGTTTCCTACTAACCAACTACATAAATTAACCTAAGTGAACCTTGGTGGTGGATACCCACCCATGACACATTTATATGAATGCTGCTTCGCCTGGAGTAAGTGACTATCACTGAAGGAATGCAACGATAACCCATATGGATGGGCTGCCGAACTACAGTGAAGAGGGTGATGAGGGTAGCTTAGATGTAAAAAAAACGGACCCATGCACAGTGCAAGCCAAGTGGCTGTCGTAAAAGAATTTTGGTATTGCTAAAAAACGAAATTTCAATGGTAATGTTAGCCGCCACCCCTTGCTGACCGAGATTTGAAGCTGCTAAGCAGTTGACGGTACACCTCATGGAACATGAGTTCCCGACTAGATTCAGTGCTGTCTTCTCACATCTTTCCCCTCTCATGTGTGTAGTATATTGGTTAATCCCGTGTTGATTCAGTGTAAGTGATACTAAGGCTTGCACACTATCCCCACCATTTGAAACTTTGAGACTTACAGTTCATTCCCATTTCACCTTGTACAAACCATAATATCATATGTCCATTGTTCCTTTGATGACCCTTCTGTTAGTTTGTACCCAGTGTTACCTTATTTATTGTAAAGCGCTCTTCTGCCGCAGGGACTAGGGGCACGTTTATAAATTGCACAAATTAATAAATAAACATCTACCAAGTCACCTGTGCCCACTGTGCCCTCAGTTTCATCTCTGTACTCCTCACCATCCATTATCCAACTATTCTTCCATGCCCACTAGCATCAGAAGGGCCCTAGATCGAAGATGGCTCAGAACATCTAGTGCCACACTGGTGTGTGGGGATAAACGAGGTGTATTTCATTTCTTGCTGGGCTAAGTGGTTGCTGTGTCAAATGTGACTTAAGGCACTGCCGTCCTACCTCTGTGACCCATGACCCTTTGTACATCTCTGCTGTGCTACTCGACTGCTCGGGCAATGCTTAATTTGTAATAGAATCAGTGATGGTGCCCAAAACCATGCTCATAGCCCTGCGGTTGGCTCTGAGAGCCGAATACCAAGGCTCCACAGTCTGGAATCCACCTCCTGCCTCTTTAATCGACCACCAGGTCCTCCCTGCCCATTTGTCTCACTTTTGCCGGCCCCTGCTTCTTCCCTTTGTGATGGTTTTTCCATCTTTATCCTCAGCCCCTTGTGTGCATTATTCCCTTGTTTGCCTTCTGGAAATGTGTGATGAGGCAAAATAAGTGCCGATCCCCAAAAATGAGTGTAGCTCCCACACTTCAATGCCTTGAGGACTTTTTCCTCTTCCAGCGGGTGCAGAAACTGTCATTGCTTCTCTGGGTGCCACTTAGTTGAGTGCAAAGCTGCACAGCTTTTTGTTCTTACAAACTTCTCACAGTTCTACGGTGAATTTTAAGATCATGAAAACTTGCTCTTTTTGTCCGCGCTTGCCTAAATATCGTGCTCTCTGTGGCAATTCATGTCTCAAAAGGCAAAGTTGCAGAGAAAAATTGTTCATGCATTTGGCACTCTAGGCTTGATTAGAATGAACATTTTCCCACATTGCGGTGACCTTGAAATGACAGAAAAAGTTGGCAAAAGGCAAATGATGGACTTAAACTTGGAAAATTCACTAGCTATATTTCATTTCTTCAGTCACCTCACATCACTGATATGTTTCATTTCTTAACTAATTGTTAATTGGGTGTGGTGTAATGTAATTTTGCTGTACTTTGAATCAAGTTAACAAAAAGCTAGTCGGAAAGAAGGCGATTACACCTTCACTGTGGAGAGAATGACTCATTATTATATAATAATAAAAATGAGTTCTTTGTATAAGAATGTGATTCAAAGCTCTGTAGAGAGACCATTTTGCATGCAATTATGCTCGCTTGCATGACTTTGGAAAGATGGAAGGTAGGCTCAGTTCAACACAAAAAGATCAGAATCTGTGACCTGTAGCTCAGACACCGATCATGTGCGTGAGTGCCTAACCCACAAAGCTTTCATAAAATCTAGGCGCTTCATTTCAATCGGCAAGCAAAAACGGTGTAGGAGCTGTAGAAACATCTTGATATGTGGGTGATTAGACAGAATATTCCCTAAGTAAACACACATAATAGGCTATGTCTGTCTAGACTTCAAAACAGAGCAAACACAAGGAGATGATGGATAGAGCGCTGAAACTTTTCAGACACTCACCCCCAGTCACAGATCTGGGTCGAATCCATCACTGTTCTTAAGCTAACTTCACCACCCCAGTTCAGACCCAGCCATATGCAAATCTGTCTTGACCCTGTTCCTCATGGAAACAGTCCAGCCCCCACTGCCAAGCCAGGTCTTCCCTGGACCGGAAACAAACATCCTGGGACCAGTTTTGGGGTGACGCTCCTCATCAGCCAGGCTGGCCTGAATGCAGGGGCAAAGTGAGCAAGGGACCCAAGTCTGGGCATACCCTGCCAACTTAGGGTGAACAAAGCAAACACAAGGAGATGATGAACGGAGCACTGAAACTTTTCAGACACTCAACCCCAGTCATAGATATGGGTTGAATCCATCTTTGTTCTTTAGCTCACTTCACTCCCCAGTTCAGACCCAGCCATATGCAAATAAGGCTTCCAAACAGACCATGTCTGATTAATGTCAGGGTTATGACACTTGTGACGTCATGTCCTCTGACATTGCTGTGCACTGCTTATACACATGAGACACCCACCTTCCTGTTTCAGGACCACATGCAAATGTATCACAGTGGTCAATGATAGGGACACTCCATATATCTGGCACAGAATGTTCTGCAGATCATCACCACAGATTTCGGACATAACGTCGCCCACAAAATTTCTGCATGTGACACTATTTCCTCGCAGAGGCACAGTCTGCACAAGCATCAGAAATGAAGGCGCAATGAGTGGGGTCAATGAGTCAGAGCAACCCTGCAGGCATTGACTGGGATTCTAATTAATGTTTCAAGGCATCTTTGCTGAGGAGCAGTGGATATCTGCTCAGTAGATCTGTACAGGGATGCCACCAGCCAGTGTCACTCAGACCTGAAAGCAACAAGCACCTCTGCGCTGTCAGTGTACAAACAGGCGAAGAGGGCCTTGGAGAAAGATGCATGAGCAGGGCTGCAGCTTCTATTCTCGCAACTCTTGAATCTTCCCAGTGGGCTGCAGTCTAGGGGACTGCTTTCAGAGCAGAATGGGCTACTCTGACCTAGCCATGTCCTCATAATCCCCTTCTGGCGATATCCTCCATAGGGTAGGGCTGGCTCCAACAGTGGCCTAACGCAAAATTATGCCCACCCTCCCTCTACCTCAAAATGTGAATCCCCCTGAGTTTCCTATATATCCCAGACATTCAATGGCCTTTCGCTGAATGTGGGCACCTTGAAAGCCTGTGGGGTCTGTGAATGCTTCAGATCCCCTGTGCTGCAAGGGTTGCAGGATTCCCCATTACACCTCTGGTTTCAATATTTTTGCATGGCTGATTTTGGTTTGTGTGGTGAACCCTAGGGTGAGGGTACTGATTAGGTATGGGCAGTGAACTTCGCTCCATTCACAGAGTTTGCGGAATGTTTTTCCTCGCTCGCCAACCTCAGGTTTGTGAGCGTAGAAAATCCACCTTCCGTCAAAATTTCTCAAAGTGGGCGGTCGGATTTCTCAATACGTAGAAAATCTTCAAGAGCGACAGAAAAAAAGCAGCGCTCTCTTGCGCTGCGCATGGGGCAATTTGCACAGATTTTACAGCATGGGACAAACAAAGAGTGCTGAAAATCAATGGGAACTCGATGACCAAACTCACTCCACATTTGCGGAACTCAGCATAGTGCAGCTGAGTTTTTGGGTCACTTTGCAGAGTTTCACTTATCGGAACTCCACGAACTTCGCCCAGCCCTAGTGTTGAAGAGATGCACTGGATCCTTTTAAGTAGTATAGTCTTTATTAGCTGAAGAGCATGGAAGGACACAGCCAGTTTTACCAGTGTCCTTCCTTCAACTGACCAAGGATAACTCTACGGTTGAACATAAACATTCCAGGAATGCCTGCAGTCTAGAATTCCTGGTAACAAAGCAACACAACACCCCCCCCCCCTTTTTCACCAAGAAAGGAAAAGACCAGTAGAAAAAAACTGAAGATACAGAGAAAACACAATAAAAATACAAGATAAATCAGAAGCAAGGAAAGACAGAACCCAGAGAAAAAAACAACAGGAAAGCAAAAATTGAGCAAAAATCCCTTTGCGATACAACTACAAAAATCACTTAGCAATACAACTAATAATTTGATATCAATCAACAATCTATGAATTGTTTACAATATAGTCCTTCACCCAACCAGGAGCCTTCCTTTCCCTTGCCAATCTTTGTTTTAAATTCTGGTTAGTTGAAGAGTCAGTATCAGTAATGATCTCATTGGTGTCAAGAGGAGTACTTAAATCATCCTGCTCCTCTGAGATAGATGTTTCCACATCCTCATCCAAACCGTCAGTGTGTTTAATGATATCTAAGGCTCTCTGTTTTCCTTTTTTGCTGGTTTTTACAGATAAATACAGACAGAAAACCATTTATTTTCTTGTCTGTATTTATTTTTAAATGTGGATGAAAAACGAAATTGGGTGCTGTTTGAGTGATTCTAATTTCACTTTGCCATGACTGCCCGGCCAATAAAAGTGTGAATTGATAGGTAAGGGGGGGTTAAGAAAGTACGTTTTAGTAAAGAGGCTTAAACAGCAGTAGCTATGCACAAGGCTGATACTGAAATGTGGATATTTTCATATAAGTGCATTGATTTATCTTCTGTGGGTGTTCATATCACTGATACCTGGCAGGCATTCAAGCATGGCTGCATATTTATTGGTTAAATAAATGTGGAAATATGCCAGTTTCAGCTTCATTTTTTGTCACAAACCCCATAATAAATATGAATAAATACAGATAAAGTTGTCAAAAAATAATTATGGATAAATATAGACGGAAATGTCAAAAAAATACCATAAAACTGGGAGCCCTAAAACTATCCTGTGAGGACTGCACACATTTCTCTGAACCCAATTTGGACTCATTCCCAACACCGTCATCCACAAGCCATTCCAAATCTCTTCCCCCACCTTTACATCATTCGCACTCATGCTTCTTGCTTTAGCCATCCTTTTTTAGATTCCAAACCTTACCTTTTCGTAAGTCTTCCAGCATTCTGCGATACTTCCACAACTTCTTCTGCATCAAAAAACAACTCTCCCCCTTACCAGCAAACCCAGGTTTCTTAACATGTACTCAGTCACCAACGTCAATCTTGGTGGGTCTCACTCCACGTTTCATGTCTTAATATTGTTTGCTCCTGTCACACATACGTTCCATTCTGTTCCGTACTTCCTCCTGACTCTACTCCTGATGAGCACAACAAACCCAGATTAAACTTGGACCTAGGTTTATGCCCACACATTATTACGAATGGTGGTAGCCCAGGGGTATCTGTGCATGTGACGCAGTAGGCACAAACCATCTTCCTTACTTGCGTAGTCCAATCTTCACTTCCATTCATAGCTAATTGGATGATGCCCTTCAAAACAGGGCTAACTGTCTCCACCATTCCATTTCTGCTGGGAATATATAAGGATGTGGTCCTATGCTTAATACTCACCCTTTAAAAATACGCTCTAGCCTTGTTATACAAGAATTGAACTACATTATCACTTACAATAGACACTGGAATACCTTCAGACATAAACGTTTCATCCAAAAATTGCAATACCACATCTGTATCCACCTTGTCAACCACCTTGACCACAGGCCAATGTGAGAGTAAATCCATCAACACAATTAAATACCTTTGGGAACCGTAAAGTGGGGATGTATGACGTTACAACGCATACTTTTACCACGCCTACCATTACCACGCATTTTTTACAACGCAGGATCCATTACAACGCATACCATTACAACGCATGTATTTACAACGCAGGTACCTTTACAACGCATACCATTACAACGTAAGTATTGGTAAGTATATAATATTTTTTTAAATGTAATTTAATTAAAATTAATATAATGTAATTTAATGTCATTTAATTAATTTAATTTAATTTAATTTAATTAATGTAATTTAATTTAATTTAATCAATTTAATTTAATGTATTTTAAATTTAATTATATTTACTTTTTACCCTGTACCCCTTTACCCAAAAACCCAAAACTTGACCCTGAACCCTAAAAATACCCCTTTACCCAAAAACCCAAAACTGACCCTAAACCCTAAAAATACCCCTTTACCCAAAAACCCAAAACTGACCCTGAACCCTAAAAATACCCCTTTAACCAAAAACCCAAAACTGACCCTAAACCCTAAAAATACCCCTTTACCCAAAAACCCAAAACTGACCCTGAACCCTAAAAATACCCCTGTACCCCAAAAACCCAAAACTAACCCTGAACCCTAAAAATACCCCTTTACCCAAAAACTGAAAACTGACCCTGAACCCTAAAAATACCCCTTTACCCAAAAACTGAAAACTGACCCTGAACCCTAAAAATACCCCTTTACCCAAAAACTGAAAACTGACCCTGAACCCTAAAAATACCCCTTTACCCAAAAACTGAAAACTGATCCTGAACCCTAAAAATACCCCTTTACCCAAAAACTGAAAACTGACCCTGAACCCTAAAAATACCCCTTTACCCAAAAACTGAAAACTGACCCTAAACCCTAAAAATACCCCTTTACCCAAAAACTGAAAACTGACCCTGAACCCTAAAAATACCCCTTTACCCACAAACCCAAACTTATAATATTTTTAATAAAATGATATACTTACCAATACTTACGTTGTAATGGTATGCGTTGTAAAGGTACCTGCGTTGTAAATACATGCGTTGTAATGGTATGCGTTGTAATGGATCCTGCGTTGTAAAAAATGCGTGGTAATGGTAGGTCGTTGTAAAAGTTGCGTTTAAAGGTTGTATACCGTAAAGTGGATCACACACAGTCCCCATGATTTCAATTTCCACCGTCTCCCATGGTTCCTTAGGATAAATCCTTCACAAATTGTTGGCCGCAAGGTTTGCAAGGACTTATCAGCTTACAGCATGCACTGTGCTCCTTTACCACTCTCTCAGGAGCTATATCCGAACCGGGACACCAAAACAGACTCTTTAGCACTGATTTTGTTCTGCTGATCTCCAAATGCCCTTCATATCAAAACTCGACAATCACAGCACATAAAACTCTCAGGGGGAATAATTCTCTCATATCTCAATAAAAATCCATCATTGATGGTCAGTTCCGATTTCACTTCCCAGAAAGGTCTTGCAGGTTCACAGAGGGATTCTTTCCCAGGCCAACCATTCATCACACACGGACCAACTTCCTGCAGAACCAAATTCTTTTGGAACTCCAACTCCCACTCATTCTTAATAATTGCTGAACGACTATGATCATGAATCAATGCCACTTGAAAATCATTCCACTTATCATCCTCACATTCCTCCAACATTTTGGCATTCTAGAGAGGAAGTCAGCCACAACATTATCCTTTCCTGGGCTATAAATAATTTTGTAAGTGAAATTTTACATCTGCATAGATATTCTCGCCAACCTTGAGGAAACGCTAGCTGAACCCTCTCTGGTCAAGATTTTTATCGAGGGTTTGTGATCACATCTCAAGGTACAACCCTTACCCCAAATGAAGGATTTGAAATGCTCCAAAGACCTAGCACAGGACAACGCTTCCTGTTCGATAATCTGATATTTTATGCAATTACACATTCTTTTCCCTTGTCATCCACTTGGGACAAAACCACCCCAGACCTTCATTACTCGCATCCGTAGTGATTATGCTGTTAACTGCAGGATCAAAACTGCTTTGGCCATAACAATTTCTGTCGTGATAACTCTGAAATCACTCTCACAATCAGCTGATCAATTGAAAGTGCAATCCTTATTGAGTAACTGTTGAATGTTGTATGTTTTATCCGCAAAGTTAGAAATATACTTCGCACAGAACTCTGCCATTCCTAAGAAGGACCTTAGATCATCCTTGCTAACAGGTGTAGGTGCTTTCTCAATAGCTGTTATCAGTTGGGTATTGGTTTAACACCACATTCATCTATCACTTGCCTCAAATAGGTAACACTTTTACTAGCAAAGTTGCACTTCGAATGTTCCACAGTGGGGCCCTTTTTTTCCAAACTCCTTAGAACATTAAAAACCCGAGGTTCCTGCTCCATTCTTTTCACACCAAACACCAGGATATCATCCTGGAAAAATCTGACCACCTCTTATCTATTGAAAAGCTGAAACAAAAGATGGTGAAATACAGCTGCCGTCGAGGCTAAGCCAAAAGGCATTCGCTTAAACTGATAGTAGTCGAAGGGAGTAATAAATTATGTACGTTTCCTGGAATCTGGTGACAAAGAAATCTGGTGGTACGCTGACAAATGGTCAATGGTGGAGAACCATTTAGCCTCCTTTAAACATGTGACCATTTCCTTAATTTTGGGTAGTGGAAACCTGTCATCCACTATATTCTTTTTTAAGTGACGCAAGTCCATGCAAATTCAAATTTTTCCATTGCTCCATCTACCAATAACTACTGGAGAAATCCAATCATAGTCTATAATAGGTTTGATTACATTAGAAACAAATAACTTCTCAAGTCCTTTGGCAACTTCATCTCTCGCCACTATTGGAACATTACAACATTTGTGTATTTTGGGTACTGTGTCATCCTTGAGGCTAATTAAATGTTCAAAACCCTAAAGGTTTCCCAATTTGCCACTAAAAATGGTGGGAAATTGTTCATGCATTCCTTTCCCCAAGGTACTGCCTTCATCCTCTACTAATAATTGTTCCTTGCTATTAGGATCTAATATAATGTGGGACATTTTCTGGTCAAACCAACATAAAACTGGCGGACCGGTTTTAAGCAACATACAGTTTCTGACAATTTTCTCTATTTTTGAACTGTAATGTGAACCTCAAATAGCCGATCAAATCAATTTTCTCTCCACTATAACCCTAAGGATGTATATCAGGCTCCAACAACTGCTCCCCCACTTTTTGTACAAATGATGTTTTCCACATTAATAACGGTATAGGGTGACACAGAGTCTGCAAACATTTTCGGTCTGACACGACCAATTGCTTTCCAACATTCCAGCTTGTTAGCACACACACCATCATTAATGTTAAGAACAAGATTATTACTAACGTTCATTACTAGACTGTTGACAGGCGCATCCCCTTCGAAATCAATGTGACCACCACCCAGCATATTAGGATCTCCTTCTAAGTCTCCCACAAATTTGACTGTAGTGTTTTTCCTCCTGCAAACCTTATCAAAATGGCCAAGGATGCCACAATTCCTCAATTTTTTGTCTTGCAGCAGGATAATTTTTACTGTATGCCAAGGTGTCCAGATTATCACATCTATAACACCTCACTTGTTACTAGGTTATAGATTTTCCCCATTCATATCTTGAAACTCCCTGTCAGTCCAGTCTGTCCACACCAAAATTTACTTTGGCAACCAACATGAAATCCTGAGCATAATCCCTCAAAACAACTGCTCATCTACTAGAGACCTCTGCCTTACAAACGATAGCAAAGACTCCCTCCAAGGGAGCATCATCATTAACCCAAAGCCTCTCTTGTATAGCAGGGTTACATGCATGCATGACAACCTGATCTCAGAATAGGTCATCATGCAAAGCTCAACACTTACAATCTTAATGCTAATTTGCTTTTAGCTCTGAAATATAATTATCAACAATTTTTGATCACCTTGTTTCCTTTGGAAGAATTTGAACCTAGTAATACCTAAACACACTTAGGGTGCAAAATATTTATCTAGGTGTAACAAAGATAGTTCATGAACACGTATCTCACCAAAAACCGTAACCTTTGCCATTTGATTGTAAACCTTCAATCCCACTGGCCCTAATGAATGTAAAAGTAGTATTTTCTTCTGTGCTGCTGCCATCTTGCCAGCTTCATCTACTGTTTTAATGTAGCTCGTGAAATATGCCCTCCATTCAAGCCATTTAATAGAAGTCTCCGAACCAACTGCCCAAAATGCCTGAGAAGGACTAATATTATAATTTTGAGTGCTCATGGTATATGGATTTGTCCAGTGTGCACACTTCACATAAAGACTAGTGCACTGTCCTGTTTTTCACCACCACAATGAGCACCCAGGCAGGCTCACTAAGTAAACAAGCATTTGCAATGCAATAGGTCTCGCATTAGGAAAGTTTGAGCTATTGGTATTGTAAATGGCAAAGTTTTTATTTATGTTTTTTTTTTTTAAATAGCTAAATTAATAGCTTTGTCATTTACAATGCCAATAGTTATAACTTTCGCAAATGTGATACCTATAGCATTTGTAATGCAATATGTTTTGTATTTACATGACTTCGATGTATTGATATTACAAATAACAATGGCGTTTAATTTTTTTAAATAACTAATACTTAAATAAAAGTTATTGTAATTTATAATGGAAATAGCTTAAACTTTTCTAAAGAACTTTTGTGAAATTATGTTCAGTGTATTTTATTGTGACGAAAATCCAAGAACAGAAGTGAAATATTAACATCTTTTTGTGACATTTGCAACCTGCCAACCCAAACAACACTCACGTGAGAGATGGGGAGGGAGGGGGGGTGGGGGGGGGGGGTTATTGGGTCAAGAATTACCTAAAGGCACTTTTGAACCCCACCCTGCCCCTAAGCCCCCCTCTAAAAAAATGGTTGTTGAGTGAGACTGGTGCCGATGTCTTGGGGTGTTTTTGCACCCCTCAATTGATATCGGCTGTCCAAGAGCCAATGAGACTGGTCCATCTAGCGACCACTGCCGAGTCCACGGCGAGGCATTAACAGTCTGAAGTGGGGGCAGCCAAACAAGGGGGTAGGAGGACCCTCCGGTGCTAGCCGACCTCTTGGACAGGAGTGCGGGGTGTGAGGGCCTACGATGACGTCATGCCGTCTTAGTGGGGAAACCATGGCTGTGGGGGCTTCAATGCTGATGGCATGAAGGTGGCCTTACTCTACGGACAGCGTCCTCTCCGGCGTTGCAAGTCTTCTCTTTAAGGCCTCGATGGAGACTCAATACTGCGGCCTTGTCCTCTCGCTAAAGCGCTGTGACGAGCGATCACACAAGCACTAGGACCCGATAACAGCAGGATAAAGGACAGCAGCGGCGCATCCTCCCGGGATCGAATATCTAGCTGGACCTCACTTGAGTCGCATCGGGAAAGAACCAAACAGACAAGTAGCCAACTAGCATGAGGCCTCAGCAGCTGACACGTGCTGGGAGCCGCTGCACAGCCAACTGGCACGGGTTAGGGCGGACCAGTGCCCCCACCCAACACCACGACAGTGTCACACGCATCCCTCCCAATCCTCCCGCCCACGACAACCTGGATAATGAACAGAACCCGTCACACAGAGAATCTGTGCTAGAAAGAGTCACAGCTCCAGAATACAACCTGCGCAAAGCGCCAAGAAGGCCAATAACTGGCGAACGCTGTGCTATACAAATATACCCGATAAGATATGAAGGCTCCGGACGCGTTTGTATTTACCCTCAGTCCCCGATAAGCCGCGGGGAGCAGTGGAGCGCCGTGAGGAGCCGGGCCGGGCCTCAGACACAGGGATGTTGTGAGAGGCACACCCCTCTGGGAGCCGCCGAGCTCCACGCCCCAAAACTGGAGTAATTAGTATTTGGCTTTCGAGCGAGGCAGCTGGCCGAGCCAGGTTATCAGAGGCTGTGCTGGGCGGACGGCCCTGGGCGGAGGACAACGAGGCTTCCGGGCAGCACGGCTCACTTGCCACCCCGCAGCAGGGGTGTAGTCACTGCCTCTCCACGGTGCTGCCTGTACCTCTCCACGCACCAGCGACAACCCGACACAGGGGACAGACGGGATTTCACAAACACACACAGGCGTGGAGAGAACCATCACCCGGGCAGGGACCGGGCCTACAGCCCACCCTGGAGCCAGAAAGGGAAGACTGAGCAGAGACCTTCAACCCGAGACCACCAACAGAGCTGTGCTGCAGCCTTACCCTCGCTTACTAGCAGGTTTAGAACCAGCCGTCACCCCCGAATTATTTGCTGAAGTCACCCCTAAGCTCTTTTGCTTCACTCCATCCGGTGCAGAATGCCGCCTTTCCCTCATGCACTACATGCAAACTCGAGCAGGCATATCCGCGTCCAGCGGTCTCGTGTTTACTGGCACTCAGCCGGCCTGCGACCAGGAAGTCAGGCAGGCCGGCGCGACAACCGGAAACAGGAAGTAGGAGGGCGGGAGCCTACCCCGCCTCCCACGGAAGAGCCGCGATTGTTTGGAGCACCGGAGCAGGCAGGAGCCTACCCTGCGCCCCGGTGCCGAAGGAGGGAAGAAGAGTCCTGCTGCCGGGCCCTGCAGCTGAGGAGAGCCGCCGCACCAAGGAAGCCGGTGAGTGGGTTGCTGAGCTGCGAGGGCGGGGGGGCATGTGTGTGTGCGCGCGCGCGGGGGGGGGGCTGGGGCTGTGTATGTGTGTGTGTGTGCGTGCGTGTGTGTATGTGTCTTGGAGTGCGTGTGTATGACTGTGGGGGAGGGGGTGTGTGTGTGAGCGAGTGTCTGTCTGTATGCGCGCGCATGTGTACGGCACGGGACGCGACGTGCGCGTTCGCGCACACAAATCCAGGCAAAAGCTCGTACCACCCTCTTGTCCGTCCTTCCCCCGTAACAGATAACTATACGTCTCCAGCTGGACACATGCATCCTTTGGATGCATTACCAGCGAGACCCAAAAATTAGTAACAAAATGCACAAGAAAGAGAAAAGAAAAAAATGAAATATGAATAAGGACTAGATCTTGAATACACTGTAAATACAGTTGAATCTGTAATGTAGACAAGTATTCCGTTATTTATTTTCTCCAGTAGGACATGGAGATGCGATAATTTGCCACTGAAATGCAGGCAATTCAATCTTGTAGAAACCGGCAATGCAAACTTGCAGCAAATCAAAATGGCCACCAGGTAGGTACCGCAGTGTGACCCAGCGTGATGATGTCACTACCTGCGCGAGGGAAAGGGTAACTAACAGTATGAAGGGTACCCCCTGGTACACGCAAGAATTAAGAGGAGAAAAACAGGCTCTCCGTCAATGCGAAAGGCACTGGCGGAAATCCTATGACCATCCCAGGAGAAGTATACGGCAAAACTAGCCCTCTACAAAAAACAATCATCTGATCCAAATCTGTGTACTATGAATGGAGGATTAGGGAGGCTACAGACATTCAGAGAGAGAACTTTTAACGTGCTCAAGGAGTTGAGTTGTACGAAAGAACCAAGGACAGTCACTAATCAAGCTGACTGTGAAAAGGTACAGGACTTCTTTCTAGCCAAGGTTAAAAATATCATTGCTGAAATAGGCAATAGTCACATTACTCCCTGTCCTTTATCAGAGGTGGACTCACCAGAGTTTCTCAACCTTCCCGGCCCCTGACTCAAACAGTCTAGCACAAATTGTGGCCAAAGTAAAATCCGGGTCACCAGAAGATTCCTGCCCCCCTTTGGTGTTTAAAAATGTCATTCTGGCAGTAGAGCCAGAAGTGTTGTCTCTACTAAATATCTCTATGGCTACAGGGAAGGTACCTCTCAAATTTAAGGAAGCCATGGTGATCCCACTGCCGGAGAAAGCTGGGGCAGACATCACCAATTCAAAACAATTTCAACCCATTTCCCGGCTTCCTTTCCTGGCCAAAGTTCTCGAGCAAAATGTGTTCAGAGTTCTCTCGTCCTTCTTGGAAGAGCATCAGCTGTTATTCACACGGCAAGCAGGATTCAGGTCCCATAACAACACTGAGTTGGTGATGCTCTTGGTGCTGGATGACTTCAGGATAGCAGCTGATAAAAAAGAATCCCTCTGCACTAATCTTATTTGATCTCTCAGCTGCGTTTGACACAGTGAACCACATGCAGCTGCTAGCCCGTGTCCTACAGCTGGGAGTCACTGGGACGATCCTCCTATTGATTACCTCCGTCCTGGAGGATCGGTCTCAAAAGGTCCAACTAGGAAAATGTAGGTCCAGGCAGGGTGTTTGCGTTGGGGGGTTCCACAGGGCTCTGCGTTGTCCCTCCTGCTATTTAATATTTACCTCCAGCTGTTGGTAGAAGCACTGGCAAAATGAGATTATCAGGTGTTCAACTACTCTGATGATATCCTGTTAATTGTACAAGTTGATAACTGTCCCCAGGCACAGCTCAATGTCCAGAATATTCACCATGAACTGGATGACCTCCAATGCACTCAAGGTAAACCCGGATAAGACAGAGGTGCTTGCGCTCACTACAGGGGCCTCACCCTGGTCAAGCCTCTTCTGGCCCCAAGAGCTTAGCACCACCCCGATACCAGTGCCAGCAGTGAAGAGTCCGGGCATCAAGCTTGACACCAAGCTAACCCTAAACAATCAGGTGTCTGCTGTAGTGGGGAGCTGCACAGGCCTGATTCGGCAACTCCGGAAGCTCGGAACCCTGTTGTCATTTTCCACCAAGCATACCGTCGTGACGGCCCTAATCCTGTCACAACTGGACTACGGTAACGCAAAATATACACAGGGCTTCCAGACAAACTCCTGGGGAAACTTCAGATGGTCTTAAATGATGCGGCAAGCTGATCTTTAACCTGCCAAGAAGAGCACATGCCACCCCCTGCTACAACAGTTACCCTGGCTCACTATCAAGCAGAGGGTCAGGTTCAAGGGTCTGTGCATTGTACATAAAGCACAATATGAAGTAGTGCCCAAATATATCACGGATAGCCTGAAGCCCTACGTGCCTGGACGTTACCTTCAGTCATCTGAGGCTAGCTTGCTGGCCTGCCCACGCTCTAACAGAGCTACATTGGGGGGGTGGGGGCTTTCTCAGTTGTGATTCGCCAGATCTGGAACAAGCTCCCAGACAATATGCACAGGGAAACCACTTTACTTCCATTTAGGAGGAAACTCAAAACCATCTTGTTTACTGAGGCATTTGGATAAACCCACCTACTGTGCACTTAGTATCCTCGGGACCAAGGGATTCCTGGCTCCTGGTCCACCCTGCAAGCGCCTAGAGACCTTTGGTGATTGGTGCTCTACAAATATAATCTAACATAACATAATATAACATGACTTCCCAGAAGTACAACTGCAGCGTACTCAGAGGTGCGGGAGACACAGCCCGAGGCAGCGTCTTTCTGGACTAAGGCAACCGCGGACAGCATTCCGCGTGGCAAGGCTTCTGGCTGTCGCTCAAGGACTGCAGCACACACTTCATGAGGCAATGAAGAGGCAATGGCACACCTTACAGAAACTGACTCCAATGCCGGTTACAGTCGTCACTCATCAGTTTCAATACACGCAAACGAGAAACCCTCTGCAAGTAAGCCACAATTCATTCCACAGGTAAAAGGATAAGTAATTTCTCACCAACGTAGCATGTCGGCTTCTAATCCATTTCGCTCCATGCCGCAAAGTGAAGTAAAAAGTAGTAACACGAATGACCATCTGATGCATGCATAGCCTCATACAGCTCTTCAGTAGTCTTTATTAGCTGAAGAGCACAGAAGGACACGACCAGCATTTCCAGTGCCCTTCCTTCAACTGATCAAGGATAACTCTAGGGTTGAACATAATCATTCCAGGAATGCTTGCCAGTCAAGCATTCCTGGTAACGAAGCAATACAATATCTAGTGCAGATACCCTTTCACAAATACACAAAAGGGCTCCAGAGAAACGACTGGAGAATTGGCACCACAGCTTACAAATTGTAGCTGAACAGAAATGAGCACGGAGTGGGTAGCACATAGCCTACATATTTCAGTTGACTTCTTGTCTAAACATTTATCCATGTTGATGATAAAGAGCGTGATAGCAGTTCAGCGACCCTTTGAAACCGGACCTGCCAAGCCTGTGGTGGCTAACTTCACCTCCTTATCCCAGTGGGACCCTGTCAGCTGTCTCCCCCCGCCGCGGCAGCCTCTGACATCGTGCTGCGGCCGCCGAGCGGGGGAGACTACAATCCCCGGCGTGCTTTGCGGCAGGAAGCCGCGAGAGCAAACTTCCGCGCCTGGAGGCGCTTCAAATTCCCTCACCAGTCTCGGGGGAGCGGACGACCCTTTGAAACCGGACCTACCAAGCCTGTGGTGGCTAACTTCACCTCCTTATCGCAGTGGGACCCTGTCAGCTGTCTCCCCCCGCCGCCGCAGCCTCTGACATCGTGCTGCGGCCGCCGAGCGGGGGAGACTACAATCCCCGGCGTGCTTTGCGGCAGGAAGCCGCGAGAGCAAACTTCCGCGCCTGGAGGCGCTTCAAATTCCCTCACCAGACCCGCGTCGCGGGAGCGCCGGGCAAAGCCCGGGCAAAGGGCGGGCCCTCTAAGGCCCTCAGAGGCCAGAAGAGGCCGGGACGGGCTATTCCACCTGACCTTTCCATTGGATGAGGTACTGAGACGTTCTTTACATTTTGACTTGCTCTGTACTGCTTATTGTCGTTTTTGCGGGGGATCGTATATTAAACATGTCCGTTTGGGAGGAGCTCAACGCCCTGTGTGGCACCAAGTATGTCCCGGATGCATCACCCCCCCCAAGCATTAAAGTCGTGAGCAATAATTTTGACAATGTAAATGGTACCCCGCGGGACCTACCTCTACCTCTAAACAAAGACAAAAACGAGCCCATTGCTCTGTCTCGGGGTTTCAATATTAAAAGGAAGCATGATGGGGCAAATGTCAATGAGAACCCACCAAAAACCCAAAAGTTGTGCACCAGCCCCGCATCATCCCCCCCTAATCCAACCACACCTATGGCGGATATGGATGTGGACATAACAGATGACCCTGTACCGACCACCCAACTGACTTTGCTGGCTCAGCTCGAGCAATTGTTCCTATCTGTTATTTCACCTCTGGTTACAAAACTTAATGACTTGGGGGACAGGCTGACTAGCATTGAGAAACAAATTAATACACCAACTAAAAAACTGGTAACACCCGCTTATCCTAATCTTCCCACTACCCCAGTTAAGCTCAAGTCTACGATTCGTAAGAATGTCCAAACCAACATACTTTCCCTCAACTCACCTATCGCAACAGGTCCCAAAGTGGCATTGAAACCATTGTTAATCAACTACACAGTGGCCAGAGCCGACCCAGTAAGAATGCCACATATTAACCTACCTCCTGAAGCCGCCCCATTCGTGACTGTCCTCTCTGGGGTTCCCCCACTTAGGGCTGCCCCTAACAAGTCACGGAGGAAAATTAGATCCTGGAGTAAGATGGAAGCAAACCTCCTAATTTCAACCCTGCTTTCCCTCACTCCCCCCAATATGAATGGCATAGATCTGGACCAGGATGTTAGGATCTTAAATACCTGGATCCTCGCCGCCCTGGACAAACTTGTCCCTGAGCAGTTGGAGAGCACTAGAACCAAAGGGAGAGGAGCGCCTTGGTTTGACGCCTCCCTGAAACAAAAGAAGCAAGCCCTTCGTAAGGCAGAGAGAAGGTGGAGACTCCACTATACTCAATCAGACGCCGCAAATTTCAAAACCCTGCTCTCAAAATACAAGGCAGACATCTTGGAAAGAAAGGCTGCTTTCTATGAGGGAAGAATTAGAGAGGCTACTAACATTCAGTGAGAGACATTTACCATTCTAAGGGAACTTACACATCGTGAAGGGAAAATTTCAGTGGGTGACCAACCTGACGGTGACTCCTTTCAATCCTTCTTCCTTCAGAAGGTACAGGACATCATCACTGATATCAATGCACGGACAGTCACAACCATGATGCCTAGCCAGAATGTTCAGGTGCCATCCATGACTTTGGATAGCTTCCCTCCCATTAACGACAAGTGCTTAGCGCAACTGGTCGCTCAAACTAAATCAGGCTCTAGCATAGATCCTTGTCCTCCCAGAATTTTTAAAATGGCTCTGCCAGGCATTCAGCCTCAGGTACTGAGTCTACTGAATAACTCACTCAACTCAGGCTATCTGCCGATTCAGATGAAAGAAGCCAGGGTTTCCCCACTTCTGAAGAAAGCAGGAACAGACACGACAGCCTTAAAAAATTACAGGCCCATTTCGCAGCTGCCTTTTCTAAGCAAGATCCTAGAAAAGCACGTTCTCAGCACTCTAGCCGGCCATCTGGAAGAACACCATCTCCTTCATACCAGGCAGGCTGGGTTCCGGCCCCAACATAGCACAGAATTAGTCATGGCCTCGGTCGCCGATGAGTTGAGAGTCAGGGCAGATAACAAACAGCCTTGTGCCTTGATTCTATTAGACTTATCGGAGGCTTTCGACACGGTCAGCCACACCATCTTGCTGGACCGTGTCGCAAAATTGGGGATCACAGGCCAGGTGCTAAAGTGGCTAGAATCCTTCCTGTCAGGTCGAACCCAGAGAGTGCAGCTAGGAGACCAACTGTCTGAGATCCGCGACGTGACCTGGGGGGTGCCCCAGGGGTCGGCGTTATCCCCCTGCTCTTTAATATCTATCTACAACCACTGGTGGAGGAGCTTATGCGTATGAACTGCGAAATCTTTAATTACGCAGATGATACTCAGCTCTTAGTCCGGCTGGACAACACCAAAGAGGCCCAGGTTTCAGTGAGGAATCTGCTCTCATTCACAGTCAACTGGATGACTAACAATCTGTTGAAAGTGAATGCTGATAAGACGGAGGTGCTGGTGATTAGCAACAAAGAGGATCCCTGGAGTGACCTGTACTGGCCCCCCGAGCTAGGAACCACTCCGTCTCCTGGCTCTGTGGTAAAAAGCTTGGGGTTAAGGATCGATGCAGACCTCTCAATGGCCCCGCAAGTTTCTGCTGTGGCAGGATCTTGCATAGGTGTGTTGAGGCAATTGCGAAAGCTAGTCCCCATCTTATCTGCCTCCACCCTGCAATCGATCGTATCCGCCACAGTCATTTCGAGACTTGATTATGGGAATGCCTTATACCTAGGCCTACCACAGAAGCTGTTGAGGAAGCTGCAGGTAATACAAAACGATGCGGCCAGGCTGATCCATTCTTTGCCTAGAAACGCGCATGTAACCCCACTGCTTCAGAAGCTGCACTGGCTCCCAGTGAAATTCCGAGTGCAGTTCAAATGTCTCTGTAGGGCCCATAAGGCACTCTTTGGGAAAGCCCCAGAGTACATTAAGCAACGTCTAAAGAGGTACACTCCGGGGAGGCTACTGCGCTCAGGAACAACCTCCAACCTGTTTCAACCTAGGTTCAAATTAAAGACCAAAGGAGGCAGGGCCCGGTCCGTGCTCCTTCCACAACTGTGGAACGAGCTTCCACCTACCTTGAAAGCGGAATCGCAACTTCTACCTTTCAGAAAGAAACTAAAAACTTATCTTTTCAGAAAGGCTTTCATGACATCATAGGAGGTGAAACAACTGAGGTTCTAGGGTCATCAGTGTGTTATGTTCTTTCTGGTTAAGCGCTTAGAGACCGGCGGTGATAGGCGCTATACAAGCAATCCCTAACATAACATAACATAACATAACGAAACATACCAGGACCTGCTGGATAAGGCTATTTTCTGGCTACAGAACAAAAGACCTTTGCCACCTGATCTAGACGGTGGAATCCTGAGCGTCAGGAGGGTGGGGTGGTTAGGTACGCTGCCCAAAAACATCTCTGGGGACTTGGTGTTAATTAAATTTAAGAATAAGAACACCACCCCATATTTACGATCCCGCCTGCCCAACGAAGGAGATGGCCCCATTTGCATCTGTGACCTGCATGACTTTTACCCATGTATCCCACACATTCCGTTACCCAGATTAATGACAAAGAAATACAACCCCTGGGGAAGGGGACCCTGTGCACCTAGCGCCACTAACCATCTAGTCTTTAACAGATTTGAACCACGGCTTACAAATTGTATTTTCAGATAACCAAATTTTAAGCAATTTAACAAGTAAAGTGTAGACATAGGTTTGCCCGACGTTCTTCCCCTAAATATTAGTTATTTTCTGGCACTGTATGCATGACCCTTCTTGTTTCTTTTAGAGCTGTTATGAAATGTTCTATATTGATTAGCTGATCCGTCATATTCATTTAATCCTGTTTTAATAGTTGATATTAATTTTGTAATGAAATGTAAAGGTATTTATTTTTTGTATTGTTGCTGCTTTTATGATTTTTTAAACTAAAATCGAATAAAGCTAATCTGACTCTACATTTTTCTTATTTTCGACATTAGTTCAAGAAACAGTAACATGTTTTTTTACTGTATTTTTCTCAAGTGTTATCTTTTTTCTATCAGTGTTGAAACCATGCAGCTTTTCCCATTTTTTCCGCAGGATAGGACTGTCTACATTATCAGTGTGTGTGTGTGGTAAAACTGATCCTAGTGTGTGGCCAGCAGTAACACTGACATGTGGTTTTATGGTGGGTAATACTGATACTGAAATGTGGGTGGCAATACTGATCGTGGAGTTTGGTGGGTGGTAACATATATCCTGGAGTTTGGTAAGACTTATCCTGAAGTTTAATGGCTTGACATCATTGATCATGGAGTTGGGTGGTTGGTAACACTGATCGTGTGGTTTGACACCTCCGGGTATTCGCGCGCTTTTATAAATTTCATTAACATTAATATGATCTGTAATACTGATTCTGTGTTTTGCTTAGAGTGTGGTCACATTAATCTTGGAGTTGGATGTGAGGTAGCATTGATGCGGAAGTTGAGTGAGAAGTCACAATGAGTCTGTAGTATAGCAGGGGGAATGTATTAATTTGTGGCTGCTGTTGCAAGTTTTTGGCACCAAAATTGATTTTGGAGACCAGAACTTGGCCAAAAGGAAGAGAGAGAAAGGTAGAAAATAGAGGAAGAAGGGAGAAGAGAAAGAAAAGATACAGCCACAGAGAGAACACGAAACTGGAAGAATGAGATGAAAGGACATGAAATGTAGGGTCGTGGAAGAAAGGGAAATTAGATGAACCCAAACCTCGCCAGATTTAACATTCACCAACACAAAAACTCTTATGGTGCCGGCATAATATTTTTTTTTACATTTTCACTAATTAAGCACTGAAGGGGAAGGTAACACTGATTGTTGAGTTTGGGTGGGGAGTAAAATTACTCCTGGAGTTGACTCGCAGATAACAATGATCCTGGACTTGGGTGGGATGTAATACTGAACCTGGACTTTTGTGGAAGGTCAATCAATCCATCAATCAAATAGGATTGATAAAGCGCAGCTAATCACCCGTGAGGGTGTCCAGGCGCTGAGAACCCTGCTGCTGGGTTCAGCCGAAGAGCCAGGTCTTGAGTCCTTTCCTGAATTCCAGCAGAGAGGATAAGGCCCGCAGGTGAAGTGGGAAGCCGTTCCAGGACGTCACAGCGAGGCAGGAGATAGCACATACTCCACTGTTGCTGTGGTGGATGCGAGGGGGGTGTGAGTGAGGGAGAGGGAGGTGGGCTGCAGCAGTGGTGGCTCACCTAGGGAGTGCTGCGGGGTGGTGGGGCAAGGGAGGGGCAGGGTGGGGGGTTAGTAGAGTCCGACATACGACGGACAAGAGTAAGGTAAGTAAATAAATAAATAAAAAATGTATCTGGTGTGCGCTGCATAACCAACTCAGCACTGCAGCCCGCTCAAGCTAAATTGTTTTATTTATTTAATTACTTACCTTACTCCTGTCCATCGTATGTTGGACTTTACTACTCCCCTACCCTGCCCCTTCCCCGCCCTGCCCCACGGCCCTGCAGCACTCCTTCAGCGAGCCGCCACTGGGCTGCAGGTGTCTGAAGAGTAGGGGGAAGTTTAGGCGGAGGTTGATGTATGCTGGTCCAAAGCTGTGTAGGGCTTTGAAGGTGGGTGTCAGCATCTTGAATTGACATTTGTTTTGAATGGGAAGCTAGTTGAGTTTCTTGGTGTGGGGGTGATGTGGGTCTGCTTAGGGAGGCTGCTAAATTCTGTATGGTCTGCAGTCTCTTCAGGAGGTTCGAGGTGATTCCTACATAGAGTGCGTTGCTTTAGGTCAGGTGGCTGGTGACAAGGGCTTGAGTGACGGTTCGTCTGGTGTCGACAGGGAGCCACTTGAAGATTTAATGAAGCATGCATAGAGTAAGGAAACAGGTGGATGAGACTGCATTGATCTGGCTTGTCATGGTGAGCTTGCTGTCCGGGATGATACCAAGGTTGCTGGCGTGGCCTGTTGGAGTGGGTAAGGGTCATAGTACGGGAGGTCACCAGGAGTCGTTCCACGGGGAGATATTTTTCCTGAAGATCACCACTTCTGTTTTCTCTATGTTGAGTCTTAGTACAGTCAACAAAATAGTCCTGCTGGTAACAAAGTATGTTTGGAAAAACCAGCATTTCTTAAAGGTTAACCAGAAGCATTACTCAACATAAGAAGAAGAAAACAAAACACAACCAGGAAGGAGATCACTGCAAAAAAGTGTGTATTATGGCGCAGATACATGAAGCTGCTTGAGAACGTTGTACTGAAGGTTGCTCCAAATGTACAAAAAGTGATGAAAGTGTTTGTGCAGAGAGCATGAAAAAGTAAGGTGACTGGATACATAATACTCAAAAAATGTCGAATTTCAGAGTGCTCAAACAGCCTGCATGCTGTCTGTCAAGTATAACTGAATCCACAATCCTCGACCAGAAGGGCAACGAGAGAGTTTTCTTAGAGATCCAGTGGGGAATTAGTCCTTATCCCAGACAATCAGAGAGCATTGACGTTTCGACCCAAGTACTCATGTATGCTTGGATCCATCATAGAGGGTCTTCATCAGGATGTGCGGGAGGGGCAACCTTGAGTTGCATGAAAAAATTTCCACTAAAGGATTCCTATGGAGTTAATTGGACGGCAAGCCTCTCATCTGCAACATAAGCAGAGCGGCTGTCGGTGCCCATTCTTGTCAATTAATTCGGAAGGATACCTCATTCACATTAAATTGCACATCCCTGTAAATTGTGTGGAAGTTCTGCCATTGTTTCTAGCAAGTGGAGTTATGTGCTACTAGAACTTTCTAATATCTACATATAAGAAATATCTTGCATTTGCATGTTACACAATGTGGTTTGATGAAGAAACAATAACCCTTTGTAAAAAATTGCGAATGAACAAAACACAGATTTCCCTGGTAAATGCATTAACCACCTGAGTTGCCTTACCATTATTGTTATTCCCTGAGATTTACTGGGCACACAGATATCTCTACAGCAAGTGCGTTAACTCAATAAATTATTTAAAAATGCAGCCTTTGCAACCAATTAAACTAGAGCAGATTTATTGCCATATGTCTTCTCGTTGCCAAGTTCTTTGTCACAGTTTTAAAAAAAATAATTGGATACCTTGAGTCTCAGATTTACTAAGATTTTGAATCGGGGGTAGTGTTATTTTTTGGTGCAGACCAGTCACAGAATCTTTATTAGGATTTACAAAGCAACACAAATGCTGATTTGTGTGGCTTTGTGAAAAAAATGTAATACAACGCAGACATAACACTGCCTTGATGAGCCATTGCATGGGCCTTTCTTGAGTGTAATTCAACATAAACCCATATTTAAAAAGACTTGCAAACATGGGTTTGTGCCAAAATGGTGCACCTACCTGAGGCTGGCATAATGGGCTCGTGCTCCCAGGGTGGCACAGCCAGGAAGCAGGCGGTCTGCATGACTGCCACCTCTGCCTGCTCGCCCCAGGCTGACACGTGCGGGGAGATTCCCCACCGAGGCAAGTTTGGGTAACGTTTATAGGGCTCTCCGAGGGCCGGCGCGCTTTACCTCATCCACAATAACTGAAGGAGACAGGGCAATCGCCTGCACCAGCTGTCTCTGTCAGGCTCGCTTCTCCAAACCGACTCTGGCAGAGAAAATTACCACCCGTGGCAACCTCTGTTCGACATCCGGTGGCCGGAACGACGACAACAGCGCGCCGAAGGGGAGGAAGGGTGCAGAGGCGCATCAACAAGCACAGCGCAGTGCAGCCAGAGCGTCGCGGGACAGGAGAAGGCAGTTGGGCCACCTGCTCTCATGCGCGGTGAATGTCGCCTATTTTTTATTTTCATTTGAAATATGATTTTCACAGCTGCCGATAAATAATGCATGGGGCCGTCTCCTGCCTCCGAGGAGCTCTGCGCTGCTCCTTCAAGGAGAAACCTCGCACCTTCGACGGGCTGCAATTCACTTACCTCGACAAGGCACTCGTGGTCCAGCCCTGACACCTGCTGTCCTTAAGACAGTGCCATTATCATGCAGGATAGGGGGGTGAAGCAGCCACGCACCCGCGAATACTAAAGCGCACCCACTCTGTGACAGTGGCTGTGAGCTGGGCTGGACTGGGACCAAAAACCGGCCCTGTCAAAGTGCTTGGCCAGAGCCACCCGGCCTCACCTCTACAATGTATCGACATTTCACACGCAGCCACACACCCTCGGGCGGGCTCGTCCCGGGGTATAAAATAAACAGGCGGAAGACCGCTCGGGGTCTTTCCGGCACCTACAAGCAGCCAGTCTCTGTGTCCACTTATTTGTACCCTAGTTCCCACGTGCGAGGCCCTGACCTCGCACCTTACATTGGCGACGAGGCCGGTACTGTCCTCAAGCGTGCTTGCTGCAATCGGCTGTGCTTGCGTCGCAGCGGACCCTCACCTCACTCAGCTCCGGATGCAGAGATTGCCGACGTGTGACTGTCCCTCAGCCGGCGTCCCTGCTGAGAATCCGCGGCCCGCGCCTGCTCGAGACCCGCCCACGCGCCTCCTCCTCAGGAGCGTGTTCAGCCGGCGGGACTCTGCGCGTGCACCGACGGGTGAGTGTGCACCTTCATTTCACACCTGCACGGTGTTAGCGGCCTCGCTAGGCCCCCCTCGTCTGCGCGTGCTCTGGACCCGAGTCGTCATACGCAGCCCAGGGTCTTGCTCGGTCGAGCGTGCTACTCGACGCGCGCTGCCCCGGTGGGGGAGGGGCGAAGAAGAGCGACGTTGCACGTCTGCTCCAAGGCTCATCTTCTTGCCCAGCTCCATCCTGCCAGCGTGGGACCGGCATCACTACGTCTACCCTGCCTCCACACCTGCGCATCGGATTTGGCCATTTTTCCCCTGCTGCCAACAAGCATTGGCCCAAGCAAGTGACAATTTTGTTTAGTGCTACAAACGAACTGGTGCGCATGCTCATAGTGTCTCTGAAGTGGATACTCACCCACCACAGCGCCTACTGCTGCCCCTTGCCTGCCATCTATCCAGTCCCCTGTCCTGGCTCCAACTGTGCAGGAAGTAAGAGCGACGGTGAATTAACGGAGATACCTATCTCGCAAGGAATCAGCTATAGAGGGTTTAGCTGCCCGGCGCCCAGTCCTCTTCCCGCCCAGGAACACACGTGCTCGCCTGAGCAGCGATGACTGACGCGTCGCAGGGAGCCGCAGCGACGGCGCCAGCAACAGGCCTGGGACCCGCGGGACCAGCCCAACAGCTCATCACTGGCCCACAAGTGACCAGCCATGCGCACACAGGAGTGGCCCCCATTCCACCTTTCAGCGAGGCGGCTGACCCAGCGACCGCGGCACCCCGATGGAAGGCGTGGCTGGGTCGCCTCAACCTTTACTTCAAAGGGACCCGAGAAACGGATGGAACGGTCATGAGGTCCCTCCTCATCCTCTATGGAGGCCCTGAAATTTATGACCTGTTTGAGACCTTACCAAACACGGGCGAGGAAGATGATTACGATGCAGAGGTCAACGCCCTCAACGCGCACTTTGACCCCCAACTAAATCTGGATTTCGAAAAAATTAAAATTCAAGAGGGCGTGGCAGACGGAGACCGAATCGGTGGACATGTACTACGCCAGACTGCGCCGTCTGGCCGCCAGCTGCCCATTCACCAACCCGAGGGAGGAGATACGGGATCAAATCATCGTGGGTTGTCGGTCAAAACTGCTCAGGAAACTGATTCTCCGACAACCAGGAATAACCCTGGACGAGATACTTATCCTCGCCCGATCCCACGAACTCTCAGACGCAAGGGCGGAAGAGATGGAAACGGCGCTGCGCTCCCCGATGGTACGTCCTGGTTCCCCCAAGATGGCGCCGATCAAGGAAGAAAGGGTGGATGCTCTACAGAGAAGACCACAAAGCAATCGCCCGCGACAGTGGCAGTCGCGAGACACCCAATGCGCATACTGCGGAGAAGAACATCCAACGAATGGGACGTGCAGTGCAAAAGGCAAAACCTGCCTGAAATGCGGGCGCATGAACCACTTCGCAGTGGTGTGTCAAGGTGGAAGATATAGACCCAGCGCCCCGAGATCGAGAGGAGGATATGGTCGGAGATCCGCAACGCAAAGAGTGAGACAACTATCGCTGGAACCCGAACGTCCGCCCCCAGACAGTCAAGCTCAAGAAAGGAGGCCATACTAAGAAGATAAAGAGGATGACGAAGTGTATGTAATATCCTACGTCAGCAGGGTATCCACAAGGAGAAGGCCTCCACCCATGTGCACCGTGTCGATAGAAGGGACCGAAATGCGAGCACTCATAGACACAGGAGCGTCAGTGAACGTGATGGACTCTGACCAATATGAGAAGATGTCGCCCAAACCAACACTGGCACCATCGAGTGCGCGCATATACACTCACGGGGCACGGACCCCCTGCCTCTGAGAGGAGTCATCAACACGGTCATCGTCAACGGCGACTACTCGACAGAAGCTCGATTCCACATCACGGAAGGAAAGAAAGGCACACTCCTCAGCTGTCACACTGCTGAAGATCTAGGATTAGTGTTCTTCGCCAACCAGGTTCACCAATCACATGCGGACGGCATACTACAGGAATTCCCATCGCTTTTTAGCGGCTTGGGGAAGCTAAAAGGAAAAAAAGTACGACTACATATCGACACCAAGGTGCGCCCAGTCGCTCTAAGGCACCGGAGGGTGCCGTTCAACCTACGACCACAAGTAGAGGCTGAATTCAAAAGACTAGAGGACCTCGGAGTAATCGAAAAAGTTTCTGGACCAACTCCCTGGGTGTCGCCTCTCGTCGTAGCACCCAAACCCAAGCAACCTGGCGCTATCAGATTATGCGTCGACATGAGGCTTCCCAACGTGGCTGTGAAGCGGGAGCGCCATATCACGCCGCCGATGGACGACATCATCGCCGACCTGAACGGAGCCAAATGGTTCACCAAGTTAGACCTCAACGCGGGATACCACCAACTGGAACTCAAACCTGAGAGTCGATACATAACAACCTTTTCGACTCACGTCGGACTCCGGAGATATAAAAGGCTGAGTTTTGGTGTTTCCTCTGCCGCAGAGGTGTTTCAAAACGCGATCAGAGAGGTACTGTCGGGGTTGAGTGGGGTGATCAACCTGAGTGACGACATACTCATATACTCGAACACACTAGAGGAACACCACGCACACCTAAGAGCCACACTGCAGAGGCTGCAGACCAAGGACTGACCCTGCACAAGGAAAAGTGTGCGTTTTACCAGGAAGCGGTCGACTTCTTCGGATACACGTTCACCAGGGAGGGTCTAAAAGTGGACCCGAAGAAGGCGGAGGCCATACAGAACGCGAGCACCCCACGAAATCCATCCGAAGTATGGAGTTTTCTCGGCATGGCCACCTACTGTGGCCGATTCATCCCCAACTTGGCCGCCCTGGCGGAACCTCTGCGAGCGCTCACACGCCAGGATCGGGAGTGGGAATGGACATGCCTGGCAAATCAAGCTTTCCAAGACATTAAGGCGAACCTCCTACACAAGGCCGTGATGGCGTATTTTCAACCACGAAGGAAGACAGAGCTCATCGTGGATGCCAGCCCAGTCGGTCTGGGAGCCGTGCTGCTGCAAGAATATGGCAAGGACGAGTGGAAACCCGTGGCCTACGCCAGTAAGGTGCTCACAGACACTGAGACACGATATGCTCAAATTGAGCGAGAGGCCCTCGCCATCAAGTGGGCATGCCAGCACTTTCATCTATACTTGTGCGGGCAGGAATTCACTGTAGTGACTGACCACAAGCCACTGCTGCCGCTCTTCACAGGCTCTTCCAGACTCGCGCCTCCGCGCATCGAGAGATGGGCCGTCCAACTTCAAGGCTACAACTTCACCCTGGTGTTCCGTCCTGGGGCCCACAACCCCGCTGATTATCTGTCCAGGCACCCAGACGTGACCAAGAAGGCTCTCCCGCTCGCCGACGGACAAGGAGTAGAGGAATTCGTCCACATGGTAACTCAAGCGGCATGCCCAGACACTCTCTCACTCCAGGAGATAGGGGAGGCCACCGCCGAGGACGAAACACTGTCTCGAGTGAAACGAGCCCTCGCAGACAACAGTTGGGCCAGATTCTTAGACCGAAGTCAGGGCTTACGACCAGAAGTGAGCCATGCCCGACAACAGATGTGGCAGATCCGTAACGAATTCAGCGTAGGAGACGAAGGAGTAGTGCTTCGAGGCCATCTCATTGTTGTGCCGGAGAGCCTTCAAAAACATATGCTGACCATAGCACACGTAGGCCACCAAGGCATGGCCAAGACAAAAGCACGGCTACGACACAAAGTCTGGTTCCCCGCCATGGACAACATGGTAGATGAAATGGTGAGGTCATGCCACGCCTGCGCCATCACCGGAGGAGAGCAGGCGCCCGCCCCTGTCATCACAGAGGACGCACCCCAAAACCCCTGGACTCACCTGAGCATCGACTTTGGAAGCTTCCCCGATGGTCGCCACACATTGGTAGTGGTGGATTCATTCTCGAAATTCCCCATGGTAGAGATCGTCCCGTCAGTAGCATTTCCCCAAGTCAGAAAAGCCTTGGATCGGATCTTTGCGATGATGGGACTCCCTGAAGAAATAAAATCTGACAACGGACCACCATTTCAAGGACGAGAATTCCAAGCACACCTCGACAACCTCCGAATAAGACACCGGAAAATAACACCGCTATGGCCTCAAGCGAATGGGGAAGTTGAAAGACTCATGAGGACCCTGAACAGAGCACTCCGGATTGCAACAGACAATGGGACCGACCCAGAGGCTGCCCTGGACCAATTTCTGAGTGCCTACAGACAGACTCTGCACAGCACCACCAAGTGCGCCCGGCACACGTACTATTCAAGAGGGCGCCCCGAGGCAATATACCGGCAGCGTCCACCTGGATGCCCGAAGAAAGAGACAGTGAAGCAGTTCAGTCACGCAGAATCATTACCAACCAGAAAGCGAGCGTGACACGACATGCTGTGCAGCCAAACTTACGAGAGGGAGACTGCGTGGTGGTTCAAGACCGTCACCCAGGGTGGAAGTTCCGGACCCCTTATGAACCAGAGAGATGGAGAGTAGAAAAAGTACAAGGGACCATGGTGACAGCGCGCCGAGGCCGACAGACAGTCACCCGGAACGTATCCTGCTTCAAGAAAGTGAGAGAGCCGGCTGGCCATCCCGAAAACATCATTGAAGCATCACCCACTGAGATGGAGATCCAATATGAGGAAGGACGGGGAGCGGGGGATCCCGCTCCTCCGCTGAGTCCGCGTGGACTGGACGAAAGGGACAACCACCAGACCACGCCTCAAGGTCCTGTGGCCAGCCCCCCGTCTCCGGCGAGGAGTGTGAACGTAACCCCGGCTGGGGTAGTTGGCTCTCCAATAGGCCGCAGCAACCGATACCACCTGAGGCCCAATCCGGGACCAAGCCAGAGACTAAGAGACTTCGCCTGGACCTCACCCTAGCTGGTGATTGATTGATGTAACGAACTAAATTGAAGGAGGATGTAGAGAGCCACCCGGCCTCACCTCTACAATGTATCGACATTTCACACGCAGCCACACACCCTCGGGGCAGGCTCGTCCCGGGGTATAAAATAAACAGGCGGAAGACCGCTCGGGGTCTTTCCGGCACCTACAAGCAGCCAGTCTCTGTGTCCACTTATTTGTACCCTAGTCCCCATGTGCGAGGCCCTGACCTCGCACCTTACAAGCCCCACAGGGGTTTGGGGGTGAGGCTGAGTTGTTTACCAGGGCCGGTTTTGCAGCTATGCAAAAAAGATCCTATAACTAAATCTGCCCTCAGGGGTCCAAAACCGGCCCCCAACCCTGGTGGCCCACCGGGGAAATGCCCGGTGCCCGCTAGGCCCAGCCCAGCCCTGGCTGTGAGAAGCAGCATGGATATGTTCACTTAGAAACTCCTCTATAAGTCCCTACCCTGGATCGATCTTTACAACACTTTGCAAGCTGATGGGTTTGACTCAAACCATACTTTTGTTAAATCGCATGATATAAAAGTTAAACTATCAAAAATCACATATCTCTTGGGAAGAACGACTACCTTATTTATCTAAGGGGTCTATCGCTCTTTGTTTTTGTACACAAAGGTAATAGTGCCAGGTTATAAACAGGGCTACTGGAATTATGCGGCAGGAGAGAGCCAAATTATGCGGCAGAGTTGAATAAATTATGCAGCAAGAAAAGGCAAACTATTTTGCATAATGTGGCACATTTTATGACAGTATTATTTCATTATTTTCTCATATCTACACTTATTAACACTGTCTGGGCATTGGTTGCACCTCATTAGTACCAGTTTAACACTGAAACATAGCAATAAGCAACAGAAAGGAGACCAGCCCACCTCCGCCTTTAACTCTCTTCCCATGGCGGATCTTCTCAAAACTTGGAATTTAGACTGTCAATTTTCATTTAAATCCGTTGACAAAGTCAAAAGTTATTGGCATATCGAAAGATGCCTTTTCAATGGAAACACAGTCTTACATAACTACACAGTGGCTTTGTGTGATTAGGAGTAAATTCATTCAGTAGCTTTTGAGATTTAGAAAGAACAGGAAAAATATTTGTATATCTGGTTACGTTTAGGTTCAAGAGACTCGAGAGAGAGAGTTCTTCAAACCCAGTTTAAAAAGAATAGAGCGTTCTGATTGTCCCAGGGGGCTTTTGCCCCTTGGGCCGATTTGCTCCATGGGAGGCACACTCTAGCAGGCGCGGGTACTCTGATTGACTGCCAGAAACATGAAGAAAAATTTTACTGGCAACCATTACTGGACTTGGGGACTGAGTCCCCTGTCCTGAATTTTTAATTAAATAAAAACCTTAGGGGCAGAGTAGTCATAGGACTCTGACCAAAGAAAAAAAGAAAATGGTAGCCAGACATTTTTAAAATTATTTGGGGAGGGGGGCTTGAGTCGGGCCGCCCTCACAAGCTCATTTTGAGCCCCGGAGACCCCATCCCCAGGGTCAACTTTAAATGAAAAAAGGAGAGTGAGGAGAACGGCCCCTTCCCCCTGGCTGTAGCAGCCCTGGGGACAAGCGCTTTACTTTTAGGGTTGGAGGCCACATGGTCCCTCTCCCAAGCCTGTAGAGGCCCAGGAACCCCACCCCATTAGGGCCAAACACTTTATTTTTAGGGGAGGGAGGCATGCAGCTCACTTTCTCGAGCCCAAGTGGATTCCGGTAACACTATCACCTGGGGCCAAACAATATGTAGAGGGCAGGGAGCACACAGCCCCCCTTCCTGAGCCTTACTTGGCCCTGGGGACTCAATGCCCTGGCCAGCTCCTTATCTGTGCCCCAGGAAGCCCACCCGGAACACAGTTGATTGCCCTGCTCACAGGACTATGGGCAGGGAAAGAAGGGTGCTCCCATCCAGTGGGAGCTTTGAAAATACTTCAACTAGGTGACAGCACACTTCTTTTTCCCTACCTTCAATCTTGCAGGCAGGAAAACTTTGATTGCCCCCGCCTGGCAGAAGCAAGCAGAATCAGCTGCTCACTCCAAGGAGGAAGCAATAGCCAGCTAGGGCTGTGAGGACCCTGGGACTTCCCCCTGGCCCCAATCATTATATTATGTGGGTGCCCTGGGTGTGCACAGGGCACCAGACCTATAATGAATTAGGCCTCTGGCGATGGGGTCTTCTGGGCTCTTAAGGCGATGGGAGGGGGGACATACACCCCCTGCCCTATAGTAAGACTTCTGCCCTGGGGATGGGGTCCCCGGGACCCATTTGGGCTCGTCAAGGGGGGCCATGCACCTCCTTTCCCTAATATAAATGTTTTTGGTGCATGGGGTTGGAGTACCAGAGGCCTCTTAAGGATTCTGTGAGTGGGGCCATGTGCCTCTACTATAATAAATCTATCTCACTGGGGGATGGACCTCTACTGGTTCAGGGAGAGGGGCGCGTGCCCCCTAATAATATATTTCCGCTCCGTGGGAGGGGATTTCTTGGGCTACTAGGCGCTTGAAGAGGGGGTTCGTGAGACCCCTCACCTTAATGAAAAAAGAGGGTCCCAGCCAATGGGGTCTGGGGGCCATAGAGGCTCAGAGAGGGGAGCTGCATACCCCTTCCATTTTTCTTTTAAAATAAAAGGTCCTAGGGGATAAGGACCATAGGCCAGTAGTGGCTTGGAGAGGGAGCCATGCATCCCTTCCCCTTCATCAAAAAACAAGGCTAAGGGGAGTTAAGGTCCCCAGGCCTATAGAGGGTCGGGGATGGGGCCGTGTGCCCTCCCCTCCTAACATTAAGAATTTTTTCCAAGGTCATGGGGTTCCCTGGCCCTGTAGAAGCTCAGGGAGGGGGCTGCATGCCACGAATTTCATGATTTTACAGCAATTTCTTATAAAGAAAATGCTTTTTTGGCCTGGTGGGGGACCCTCTGGGACCCCATGACAAAGCTAAGGGGGTCGGGGTATTCGTACCCTGCCCCCCTTTCTTGTTTTTTATGAAGCAGATTCCCAAAATGGCTGCCAACACGACCTGGTTGAAGTGTTGGCCCCCAATCCGAGGTCTGAATTTCCCTGCACAAGCTCATTAGTATTAGTGAATTAGCCGCAGCCACAGGTATCACTATCTGGATTCACTTAAATTACTTAACAACTACTGAACGGATTTACAACAAATAACTGAAACCGTGATCTGTGTAACCAAATCTACCTTTCTGCGAAATTTGGTGTAATTCCATCCAGACGTTCGTGCTGCAGGGTGTCTAAAGAGAATTAACATGGGAAACACAACTTTTTTAACACCCCTTTTTCTCGGCCCCCACTTGACAGATCACCCCAAAACTTTCCATGAGAAACAAGACTCATTATGACACTTTTGTGGAGATTTTTTTGATTTGTCAAATGGTGCCAAAGATATAGGCAAGTCAACAAAATTTTGTTTATGGAAACATGGTCTTAACTATTACTACCAACTGGCAACCGCCAGTAGGTTATATATATGTATATCTACGAACAAATCCAGTACTCCTGCTCCTGCACTGGAAAGCAACACAGCAGTCACCAACTTGAGGTTAGAGAATTTTAATTATTGCTACTTGGTGCTATGTCGTGTGTCGGCAGGGTCCCCTGCCTTGATCACATACATATGAATATATACACACACACACACACACACACACTATTAATAAACCTATAAAATGTCATTAAAACACAATTAAACCACAGCTACATAAGTGATCTTACAGATAAAATTATGTATCACACTATCACCCTATTAAAGGGAAGACTGTCAATACAGTGTTTTTAAATGGTTTGAGTATGTGTGTGTTTTTTTGTCTTGTGATTTTAGGTGGTGTTACTTACTTTTATACATTTTGTGAGGACATAAGAAATATCTTTTATGAACCAACCATAGTAGACATGTGTGCAGGTGTCCTTACAAAATGTGAAGTGGGGACACTTGTCTTCATTTGTATGCGTCTCAAGCACAGTAACACTCAAGTATAACTTTTGGCAAGCACTGCTTTATTCTGCAAGTCTTAGTAATCTGATCTACAAATAAATTGGCAAACAAAGGGTTGCAGTAAGTGAATTTTAAGTTGGCAATATTTACTTGTGTAATGCTCTATGTATTATTCAGATAATACTCTTGGTACTAAAACAAGTCACCTCTATGCAGTGATATTTAAAAAAAAGTCAGCGGCTAGATTTTCCAGCAGCACAGTTTTCTAGAAGCTGGTGTGGGTGCCAGAAAAAAACATTATTGTCTGACCTTGCTCTTTTGTTGTCAGGTTGCTAAGCACATGGTGACTTCTGCAAACCACACCTGTTCCAACCACTTTGCTATTTGTAGTTTCTATCAATTGTCCTATGTACCCAAATGAAAGCTTGGTAAAATGTACGACACTTATTTTTATCACAATGGTATTCAATATTCGAAATGAATAAATACTTGAAAAGTGATGTAGCGTGTACTCAACAAAACACACTCTAAAAACGTACTAATGCTGATTGAATTGCAATAGTGGGAGAAAACCAGAACTCAGAAACATTCTATTATCTATGCAGCTCACACTAAATAATGAACCAATAAAGATGGTAAATGCGAGGAAAAGAAAATATCTGCATCTGATGTGTCTTGCAGTTATTGGTTCATTTGTGAACAGGAAAAGAGCAATTTCCGTTGCTTTTATTGAGGAGGACGCTCATCTTGCTTTATCTTAGGGAGAGTGGCTAAGCTGACTTGCAAGAGTGATTAACGACCACAACTGTGACAACAGACCGCACAGCTCAACAAGCCATCTTTAGCCATCTCTATAAAGTCTTTCTTTCAACACTACGCATGTCAAACATAAAATCCCACCAACTAGAAGCAGTAATGCAATCAACCAATGAAAAGTTAGTTATGCCTCACTGAGCTGAACAACCTGTCTACTTTTCTTTTGAATTAGCTGTGTATGGTAAAGTTCTCTCCTGTTAGACTAAACAAGCATTGGCAAAGCCAATAGGTTTCACTCATGCAAAATCTATTGACTTTGTCAATATTTTTTACATGGTGCACAGCAGTTGACCTGTTGTACAACATGGCTTTAAGTAAAAAAAAAAGTGCTGTTCCATGGACACCTTCAACGCATCATGTTTTTTTAATTTAATTTAAGTCATGTTGCTCAGCAGTTCGATCTGCTGTGTAACATGTAAAAAAAACATGTTCTAAAGCTATTAGATTTCACAGAGGTGAAACCTATTGGCTTTGGCAATGCTTATTTTAAATACAATAGATTTTGTAAGCAAAGTGCCTTCCCCCGTTTTAATCTTAAATTTGGATAATCGCTGTAGTGTTTTTCTAGTTGTGATTTCCTTAAGAAAAAAATAATAAAGAAGTATCTAAAAGGTTAAAAGGTGGACTTCTGATATTGACACACAGAAAGCATTCTGTTGTTTGTGTACGTGTTTTACGGAGAGCTGGAAACAGAGGTGGGCGTGGGAGAGAGTATTTGTGCAGCAAGGCTCCAGCGGACAGAAGCCGCAGCCACTTCCATTTTGTCAGCACGCACAACGAGAAGAGAGGCAGACACAATGGCACCATCCTGGTGTGCACTGGTGTCTCGCTGCGCCGCTAAGCTCCCGCCTCTCCTTGTCCATATAGATTTGGTGGCCGCCATTTTGGAAGCGCCACAGAGGTGGGTGTGAAAGTTAGATTTAAATTGCGCTCTTGTGAAATTATGTGAATTGACGAACTGTGGTGCTGCGTGACATGAGTGGCAACAGATTTAAAGTAGATAGAGCCCTCTATATGTACTGCGTCACTCTGGCATATGCCCCACTGCAGGATAGCGTCCATTGTATCGCCCACACAGTACGCAATGGCCATTTCTGTAAGGGCGATGTTCCCAGTAATAAAAATAAACAATCGCACAAACCCAATATCATAGAGTACATTCGAAATTACATTTTTAAAAACAGAATAGAGAGTGTGGGAGGGTGATAGGCAAAGAAAAGGGAAGAGCGCGGGGAGGAGAGAGATGGCCCACAGATGCACTCGTATGGAGTGCCAGATAGCTAATTAAGAAAAGTAAAGTGGAAGGTCACTGGCCACTAGCCACTGGACGGTGACCGAAAGCTGTACTTGGGCCATGCTCCATGGCATGGACTGGCAAAGCAGGAAGACATTAAAAGTGAAAACAGACATTGTGCTGACCAATCAGAAGCATGAAAATTAGAGTGATGTTGAGTCCAGTGAATGGTAAGTAAAAGTAAGTAATGGGCAGGTTACAAGAGCCTTTTACCATTTTTTCCTACTAATATAAAAGATTTCACCAGCACAGCGGAAGCGAAACCTAGAAAGCATGACTCAGCTAATTTCCTCCAAATTGATTTTTAATGTTAATATAAAGAAATATTAATTAACATCTTCAAATTACAATAGACAGCGATGATAATTGCCTGGATTTTGGCAACTGAGCGAAAACTGTCATCTATGTAACTTATTTCCTTTTAACCACTATTTTCACCTGTCTGTAAACGGATGTAGCTGTTCTTGCTATATACTCTAGTATGGGTATTTGATTGCTAAGGTTTATTTGAGCATCCTTATAACACTGGGTTCCAGAGTACATATTACTTGCCGCAAAGTGCTTTAATGCCTCGTCAAGAGTGATAATGTCTAAGCATATAATTGATTGCTTGTAAAACAACATTTTATATTCAATCTCTACCACAGTGCCTCCATCTACACAATATTTACATTTACACATTTGTGCAATACATAATTTTTTTACAAGTGTCTATAAAGTGGTACTGTATGAAGAAATAACATCAAACAAATCAAATCAATAGGTGCACTTTAAATAAAATGAAATATTTAATAAACAGAAATATATATGAAAACATTCCAGTTTACTAACTCTATGAAAAGAGAAGGAATCGATTGCATTACAAAATAGTTGTCTTTATTAATTTTTTTGCAATCATGTATTTGCAACAAAATTACACAAATAAATATTTTAGTTCATGTTAAATAATAGGAAGTGCAGCTACAGCCTTGCGTTCTCATAATGAAATATGTATTTTCAGGCTGCATGCTTGTTACGGCACATAAAGCCCTTTGGCTTACAGCTCAGCCTTAGATATAACAGCTTTTGCCATTCACTTTGTAAACTGCACGTGTAAAGAATGTTCAGTCTAGGATGAGTATATGTGCATTCTCCCTTTCCCGAAATGCCAATTCTTATCATATATGTGGGTATTGCTCCACTTAGCAAGAACCGGACGTCACCTGCCACTCATTTAAAATGATGAGCACCACAAAACTGGGTTTACTGCGGTAACAGAGGTCTTTGTGAGGACTTGTGCCAGTCGCGGCCTATGCAGGTAAGCATGGTGGGGCAGGGAGGGGGATTGTAAGTCAACATACGACGGGATTGTGAAAATAAAATAAATAAATAAAACCACTTACCTTGCGTTCGCCGCATCGCGACTCGGTGATGCGGCGAGCGCAAGGTAAGCGATTTTATTTATTAATTTTATCTTTACTATCAGTCGTATGTTGACCGCACCCCCCCCCCCCCACCCCCTCCCGCCCCTCCGAGCTTACCTGCACGGGACGCACTGGCTGGAGCACAACGTCTCCAGCTGTATACAGCCGCGGTCGGTAGGGGAGTACCTGCCGGGGCGGTGACGTGGGGAGGGGGAGGGGTAGGGTGGGGGTTAGTAATGTATGGATAATGGAGGTTTGCAGGTAAGTAAACGTATACATAAATCAAACGAACTTCGTTGCGTGCACTGCATCCCCAAATGCAATGCAGTGCGCGAAACGAAATTTGTTTGATCTATTTAAATGTTTACTTACCTGCAACCCTCCATTATCCATACATTACTAACCCCCACCCAGCCCCTCCCCCTACCCACGTCACCGCCCCGGCAGGTACTCCCCTACCGACCGCGGCTGGCTGTATAATATCCATGGGTGAAGGGCTTCTTGTGGAGCGACTACTGTAGTGCTAAAGCTCTATAAAAGAAATATAACAAAATAGTGGCATTTAAATTTTTATTAGTGTAAATACTGGGGCAACCAACACATATGACATTCTTAGAGTACCTTATATCTCTTATACACAGGGACTAAACAAAGTCAAAAGCATTTCTCTCTTCAGTGCCTGTGAAGATGTGAGCCTTTGTTTCCCCTCCATTGCATCCAGGTGTGAGGCTCCTGATAGCTCCTAGCCAGGATACTTCAACAAAAAGAGGCTTAATGGTCCCTTAACTTCGGCCTTCGTCAGGTGCCCAGCTGGAATCTGATAACCCCTTCCCCGCCTGCACTTTGCTGCTCAGAACAAAAGCAGACAACGTGCAGGCACTCCTGAAAGTGTCCTTGTGTCAGAAAATGACACTGGGACGACGTAGGAAAGGAAAGTGGCAAACCGCTGAAAGCGGCCAGCTTTGCAGCAGGGTAGATGATCCAGTGCTTAATTTGTGCCGGTGGTTTCCGGTGCTCAGTACCGACACTTAGTTCACTGGGCCGGGGGCTATAACATTTTTCTCCCTGCTGCAGTGGACCTGATAATTATTAAAAAATAAATGTACCTTTCCTTCGGGTGGCTGCTGGTATGTTTTCACAGACCGGCCCACCGAGGTCCAGACACGATCAATGAGCATCATCACATTAGTGATGTCAACACGGCTGCCTGTCATTAAGACCAATATCATTAATTAATTTTCGTCTTTCCGATTGGAGAATTGTGGCTGAGCTACCGCGAGGCAGGCTGGGAAAGGCGCAAGACAAAGTTTTCAGTAAGGTGCGCCACATGAAGATCAAACTGAAAGTGAATATGCGCCTTTTGCCCGCCTTCCTGCCTAGATGTGAAAATGGCTGCCTGTAATTCCACCTTTGTCAGTTTGCTCGTCACCCACCACCAACTCCAGTTGGACCACTTTGCATTGGAGTGCTGCACAGGCTGTACTGCCTTTAACTGCCAGTCCCTTAACTGCTAAGTTACTGCTGTGTGAGTTTGGTAAGGGCAACATTACAGGGATCAGCTGGCCAAAAGGCGCCAACGCGGCATGTAACGAAGACTAGTGGACACCCATCTGGTCTGCACAAGATAATTAATCACCTCTCCCGGAGCAGCTAAGTGGAGGAAACCATTGGCGGCTCTGTGCCCTTGCTACTTCTTCCCATGTGAGTGCATTGGACATGGAACTACAATTTTTTCATAGCTTTCCTTTAGTATCTGCATGTTCAGAAAAAATTATTTTATTAATAATGTCTGATTGACCGATGACAGAGATTGTTCAATCAATGTGTCTGATATTTTAGTTAATGTTTTACTTATTGCTGCAAGAACTTGATAAGTTGGCAGGACGTGAATATGTATGGTGTAGAAGCATCGTTTTAGTAAAAGTACATTCGATTTTGATGCCAGGGGCTGTGTCAGGTAGAATCATATGTCTGTGTCTGCATCTTAAAGTGAGTCTGTCTTCACCCGGGTCAAGAATTGAATTCAAGACTGAACCATTGCGTCTAATAAGTTGACTAAATCGAGGTTGCAAAAGAGTTTCCCATGCCTATGTGGGTGTTTGTGGTGGTAGTGGTTAGGTTGTATTCCAAAATGTCTTCCTTTCTGGAAACAGGTTATTAGCTGACTCTAGGTCAACTAAAAGGAGTAGCCGAGAAGTCATTGGCATGTTTATTTGAGTTATTAACATTGAATTTTTCAGCTGCAGGGCCACTTTCTTAGAACTAGAACACAAAATAAGAGTAGGCGAGGGCGAACTTGTCTGTTGGTGAAGAGCAAAGCAGAATATTATTTGTTGTTGCTTCGTCTTACTATCTTCTGGAGCTGGTTGCGGTATAGGAGCAGCCTACCCATGCCTCCCATTACTCTCATTACTTAAAGTGGTATCGATTAACCCCTTGAATGCTGGTGACGGAACCACTCCATCACCAGCCACGGACGCGCTGTGCTGGTGACGGAGTGGTTCGGTCACGGCCCATCCGCCACGCCTGCGCGGTATTAATTCCGCACCTGTGCTGAACGTTCCATTGAGCAGGCGGGGCCGTGACGGAACCACTCCGTCACAAGCACAGCCTGCCCGTGGCTGGTGACGGAGTGGTACCGTCACCAGCATGGTGATGGCCCCCCAGCGCCGCGGCGGAATTACCGCCGCGGCCAAGGGGTTAAGTTCTGCATCTAGGCCATTTTCTGTGTTCTAGTCTTCATGCTTTATTATGTGGAGTGCAAGCATTGAAGTACCATGTAAAGTGCTTACTATCAAAATAGAGATATAGTTATTTGAACTTAAAGACCTTGAAAAGATGATCCCGGAGATGAGATGATTGCCTACTTGATGTTAGATAACTTTGCGCGCTGGTTCCCAAATTGTTATATGATATGCCTTAGTCTGTATAGCATATTTAGCTCAGTATTGTTGTTGAAATCACTATTCTGCTCAGACTCCACTGTCTCCTTATATGGCCTTTGGTGGACCTCTTTTGTGCTGCTGCTAATGTATAGGATGATCAATAGTAGCGTGCAGTCGCGTGAATCACTATACATAATAAGTCTCTACTGGTACGAAATCTTTTTAAATAGAGGCCATCAGCTCTTCAATTCAGAATTTCCAACACAGCACAAATCTTAAACACTTTTAAATGTCAAATCTCATCCCCCATGAGTTAAGGACGAAGAGTTAACCCTTGAAGTCAGAAAGGTATGCCCATCTAATCATTACGGCTGAATTGCACAGTGTAAAACAGGAGAATCAGTCTGGGGATGAATCCCAGCTTTCCTGCTAAGCAAAATGATGTGATCTTAGGCAAAGATAGAAACCATTGTAGGTGCTGGATACTTGCCGCTTATTATTGTGTATGTGCTTGCGATAGATGTGGGTGAACGGCTGAATTTCCGAGGAGCTTGCAAAGGAGGAGACATCAAGGGAGAGACATAGGGTAGCAGGTTCAAATCCCTGGGCTCAGCAGCACCCTTTAAATTCCCACAAATCTGGATGTGCCTGGAAAAAAGTGTAATTTAGTCTATATCTGCTCTTTGTGAAGTGCTCCTCTGTCTGTCCATGTCGGGGTTTGTGCCATGTAAACCTGCAAAAAGTCAAATGTGAAGTCTGTTTGTTCCCCCTGCACTAATCTTATGTCCCCATGATTTAAGGACAAAGTGTTAACCTTTGATGTCATGAAGAAACACACATCTAATTAGAATCGGTGAATTGCAGAGTGTGAAAGTGTAGAATCTGGGGTCAATCCAAGCTTTCATACTTAAATGGCGTGATCATAAGCAAATACTTTATTTCATGGAGCAAATCTCCTTTTTGTTCATTTTCACTTTGAGAGCACGTCCCAAAAACATGAGTTCAGGATGTGCGCTGTTCAAAAATCTCTCTTGCCTTTGACTTATTAGCCTTATTAGCTTATGTTGCTCCATCAGTCATTATTTATGCTACATTATGGGGTACATTTCACTGGAGCCAATGGTGCTGTGTGTGGAGCCAGGAAAGTGGGTGGTGGCCTCCTACGAAAACATTTGAGCACCTGCACTTCTTATTTGACAAATTAAGCAATGATGGCGTCTACCCGCATCTACCCTCAACTTGAACCCTGGCTAGTCGCTATAACAGCCTTAGTAATAATGGCTATCAATAGCTCAAAAGTAACTTTTTTGCACCTGTCAAGAAATATTTGGCAGTGTTTGAGCCAAATTATTAGGTGCTCTGAGTAGTATTCCCATTGGGCAGATGGGGACAGCTCTAGGCAACTACAAGTGGCCAGAGGTGTCGTCAGTCTCAGGATCACCAGGTCAGTTTTCCCAGGCCAGGAATATTGAGACCAATTTTACTGGGTGTGGATCTGCAAATAGTAACGCTATGGTTAGAGGCTCTGGTCAGACACACAGCGTGGCCCTTGAAGTACCACTGAGAACAGATAATGTTCCTAACCAGTATTGTCTTGTGGTACTGAGCCCTCTTTTAGGTACTGACCCCACTATGGCTCCTGACATGCTGCGATCCCTCGCTTCCATCTGCCACCTGCATCGAGCAGGTAACAGATGGCAGGGGAAAGGACATACCTAAAAGAACCTAATGTTCCCTGGGGATTCTCGATATTCCTCATTCCGGGTGGAATAACTTCTAATACCTAATATTTTGTGTAGTGATACCTGACTGAATCAAAGATGCCGCACCCCCTCACCTACAGTTTCTCTGCACCAAATAATCGGCAACTCATATTCAGTGGGGGTGTACACAAATAATGAAATTTCCTCTAGCATAATTTCACTAAATGTCATAATAATTATGTGACTTTGTGGAAAATAAAAATCTGACATTTAACAGTATTACAGAACAGAGATAGCTCAAATTGTTCAAACATGAGACTCTTCTCTATATTATAGGGAAAAAAGTAAGTTTGTGCTTTCCTATCAAATGTATCATGCTTTGTTTTATACAGTGGCTAATTTGTAAAAAGAAAATAAAGAAAAAAGTGCCAGGGTTCTCATCAGGAGGCAGCTTGCACCAGCCTAGTTCTCCTGTTGGTGCTACCTAAAACAGAACCAACAACTAGCCATAAAAGTGGGTAAGGAGTGTGGTGTAATGGCCATAGCTGCCGACTTCGGAGCTAGGGAACCAGGTTCGAGTCTCGGAGTCGGCTCACTATCTTGAGATTCTAGGCAAATCACTTAATCTCCTGTGCCTAACATTAATGAATGTGTCCTTAACTGGTGCTCAAAAGCACTGGTGTTGATTAACTGCAGGTGCTGAGCACTCTAAACCACTGGCTCAAATTAAGCACTGCAGTTAGACCTAAAACAACAGCTGAATATTATATGTACATGCGGTAAAGCCTGCTTTATTTATGATTGAATTAGTACCAGAACAACTACAGATCAAATTCCCAGTATGTGTGCCACAGGGCATACTTTCCCAAAAGGCCCAGTGACCCTCTGAATTGCTGTTTTCCATGCTTGCCTGGCTGATGTAGATGGAACTGAAGCATGTGCACAAGCATCACAGCTGAGTCCGGACTTTAATTGCTTTTAGAAAATCGTGGCTGCTGCAAAGAAACTTAAGTATGTGAGGTAAAAACAGTAGCATCGTTAAAGGGCAGGTGTCGTTTTAGAAAATGAATGGCATTGTCTTTGAAGTAGGAAACCTGTTAATGCACCTTGAAACCCCAGCTGCCCCACACAACACCCTGTCTTCCTCCTGGAGGAGACCTGACCTTGTGTGATCTATGGAAGTGGGTATGTCCTTTATTAATCCACTCCTATTACAGGCATACTCTGGAGTGGGTATGTCAACTACCACTCACGCTCACATTAGGTAGTGAAATATATTCCAATATGAAATTCAGGAATCGAATACAAGTGTCTAGATTTTACAGCCATCAATGTAGTGAGATGACCACATTTTACAGTAAGCAATAGACTTTGCCTTCTCAACATTTGGGCAAGCCATGACTGTATAACATTTACTCCACTTTGCGAACTTCACATAATAGTAGGCAGGGCACAAGTCCTAAAAAAAGAAGTGGGGGGACGCTGTCATCGGAAGTGACGTCACAACAGGAAGTGACGTCACGAAAGGTAGCTTGCACCATCGGGCTCATTGCCTCCCCTCGCTCACCCCTTAGATGTGATTGCATCTGAGAAGCCAGCGCGTGCGCAGCATGCTGTGAGCTACGATCTCGTCCTAGAGAGGCCAAACAGTGAAGTCCAGCTGTTTGGCAGGGGGGACGGCATCCACCTGGTAAAATAAGTGGGGGGACGCCGTCCACCCGCGTGGTACCCCGACTCGAGCCCTGATAGTAGGAGATTGTAGTGATGATATTATTTTTTTACATATCACTCAATAGAACATTTTAGCCAACTCCAGCGACTGTACCCCAAAGGTGATACTGTTGCACTTCTTAGTGGTTCTTGCTGTATTGACCTCACAGGGATGGAAGCGAAGGCTGAGATCCCTTGCTAGGATTGAGACTCCCAGACTGCATGTGAAAGTATACACTAGAAGTGAGCATTCCCCCATGTAGAGATCTTACACTCCTTTGATCAAACCAGACACTTCTGCTTTGAGTGGCATGGCTTCATCTAACATAAATAGATGTGGATTATTGCAATGACTAGAATGATCACATATGCCTGTTTTTAAAAAGAGAAGCATTTTCCTCTATCTCCTGCATTGCCTACAAAGCGGCATGTCAATGCCCTACCACTCTCCGCTAGTGCGTCATGTCTTTTCAGACCTATATATTATTTCCTTTCAGCCCTAAGTGCATTCATGTCATACGTCAGTTACCAAGACATCCATTAACCATACAAATGACTGTGAACTGAGTGCACACGTAATGAACCTGGATGTTAATATTTTTTTCTCTCGATTGCTTCTGAAATAGCTCCTGGCCAGGTAAAGAACCATAAACAACCTGTCAAACATCTGCACCACGACTGCTCCTAAAATCAATGTTCTCTGAATGGAGCAAATGTTTTGCTTTAAGTCACACCTTTGGGGCAAACATTTGGCCTAAATCTCTGTAAAAATTACAATGTTAAGTTGTCAGTTGCCCCTGGTGTGGGCCATGTGGGGGCATCAGCTCCGACTCTACCTCCAAGTTTCAGCTAGAAAGGTACCAGTTGGCTACTGTATGTTTTCTACCTGCAGGCCTAAAAAAGTCATTTGCTACCACTGGGGCAGAGAGCATGGTAATAAATACACATTACCGTTCTCCATACTGGTTGCAAGAGAGCACTGTCTATTTCTATTGCTGGTGAAGTGCAAAATGTCCTAATATAAGTAGAATTGTCATTTTTCCTAAGGGTCTTCCACCCAAATCTCCATCTTCTAAATATGCCTCAAGTATTTTTTACTCATGCTGCAAAGTTGGGTGTAACTAGGCCTGGATGGAGTTCGCGGTGTTCCGCTACGTGGTAATCCGTGAAGTGACCAAAAAACTCTGCTGCGCTACATGGAGTTCCACAAGCGGCTTAGTGTGTTTGGTCACGCCGTTCACATTGATTTTCAGCGCCGGGTGTTTTTCCCAAACTATAAAATCAGCGTGAACTGCACCATGTGTACCACAAGAGGGCGCTGCTTCTTTTCTGATGCGCGAGTACATTTTGTACTTGGGCGGCAGCTTTCTCAACGAGAACAGAAGGTTTATCAACGCGTGTGGTTGTGACCATCCACGACTGCCCACGTTGAGAAATATGACCGCTCGCGTTGAGAAATCTCTCCGGGAGGTGGATTTTCCTCACTCGCGCCGAGCAAGGAAAAAAACTCCGCTCCGTGAAGCGGAGTTTTTAAGAACTTTACATGCTCCGCAACTGCAAACTCCACAAACGGAACAGAGTTCACCGCTCAGGCCTTGCTGTAATTCACAGCTTCATATCTAAGAAATAGCAGACAAGTTGTCTTAGATTTTCATCCTCATTAGGTCAATGAATTGAGTCTCCCCCATTAAACCACCATTTTCCTGATGTCCATCTGCAATAGATAGACTGGTTTTTGCACCTGCTACAGACAGCCATATGTAACTTGAAGTTCTTAGATTCAAATGTAAGAAATTTCAGGAAGTATGATCAACCTTTCGTCATTATGAGGTTGATCAAAATGAAGCGTCATCTGTCCAAACCACAAAAAGGTCTAGTCAACAAACAGGACAAAGTACTCGAGATAGGTCCCCTAGAACAGGACACAGTACTCCAGATGTGGTCTTACCAAAGATGTGCAAAATGTACAGTGGCTAAACCAGCTCCCTATTCCACTGCTTATGTCTCTTATTCCGCACCCTCTCATTGCTAATAGGTGCTATTCATACAGTGCCTCCTTTTTGTATGTGTGAGGTAAGCTTGTTCTGTTCCTGCCTGTGCTTCACGTGTTTGATTGTGTGTGTGTGTGCCCACAGATGGATGCATGTTAGTAACGTGCACATTACTACTCATACAGCACTGGGACTGTGTGTGGGGGATGTTTGCTCCTGCTGTCCATATTGTCCCATGGGTCTGTGCGAGGGAAGCAATTCATTCAAGGCATAACTTCCAATAGTGCCGTGGCACCACAGCCCAGGGGTGTACAGGGCACACTGCACTACTGGTATCTCTCACTTTAACTCCCAGCCGGGAATGGGAGTACAGGGCTCGCTTTCCTGCTTGCATTAAAGCCCATGGTACCCTAGGTCACTAATGCATTTACTGCCGCTGCACCGCTGCTCCTGTTCCAAGTGTATGAGGTGCATTTAGGCCAGCTACCCTTGCTGTACCAGTATTGTGTGTGTGCATGAGGGAGAGGGAGGGCTAGAGAAGGAGAGAGAGAAAAAGAGAGAGTTTGTGTGTGTGTGTGTGTGTGTGTGAGAGAGAGAGAGAGAGAGAGAGAGAGAGAGAGAGAGAGAGAGAGAGAAAGAATTCATGCACTTCAGCTGCCCATGCTATTCATGTGCATTGCATTTTAATTTCATGTATTTATTTTGGAGTTTTATAAAATGCTGAGCTGGAAAAAATGGTTTACTACACGAGAGCCAAGATGATTGCTTTTATTCTTGATAGTTCCAATTGTTTTAACAGGCATGCTCTACAGGGCATATGCCATCTATAGTTATTGACTTCACTTTGTAAACACCTCGTATTTCACCTGCCAGAAAAAAATCATAAGTCACATATTACTCTGCAAATTCACCTTGTATTTTAAACTCTATTCTTGTAGCCCTTAATCCAGCACTGTGATTTACCCGCAGCTCTGTGAAAATCACCTCGGTCCTGATCAGCAGCTGAGCTCATCATGCTGTTCTAGCACCCAAACACCCATGCCAAGGTATCTCATCATGATCCGCAGCCCCATTCTGTTCCTGCAATCAAACACAGCTTTGCCAATGGAAATCAATTGTGAACTGCAGCGCCTCCTGGTTATCCACTACCTACCCTCCTCACATGCTCAACTACTCTCACATGTCAAGCATGCACTGATGCCCCCTGCTTAGCCAGGGCTGAGATCCTCACACTCATATTTGCACCTCATTTTCTGGTGTACAGCACTGCTGCCTTTCCAATACTAGGAGTCTGGCACAGGTGGCCTGCACAGGCCCTCAGTCAAACTGCACCACAGAGGTCCGCAGTGCTTAATTTGCAGCGGTGCTCACAGCTGGGGAGCCCAAGCACTCAGTTTTGGACATCGAGTCTTATTTTAATCATCAAGCTTTGCTCCATAGTAAGGGGCAGTGCATTAAATGGAATAACAGAAATGCAAGTGCGTACTATCCCGCAGTACTTATTTGCTATTGAGACGTGACAGTAGTAGGGTGACCAGGCGTCCCGGTTTTGCCAGGACGGTCCCCGTTTTTCACCAGCTGTCCGGGCAGAATTCGAGAAATTTAACTCATGTTTAATTCACAGGCAGGCTACTGGGTTTAAAAATAGCATCTTATGTATGTGCTTACTGCTTGTTTTGTAATTCTTTGCTGATGAGCGTTATCATTCTGTGCGCTCGCCTGATGTAAAATTATAGTCCTTCTTCTATTTTTGTGAAATGTCCTGTTTTTTTGCTTTAAAATTCTATGTCAGGACGGAGGCTCCGATTATGCTGACTCATTTCTTTACTACCAAAAAATACAGCAGCCAATCAAGTAAAGAAAAAACAATAAACTACATATCCCATGAACCCCTAGGATACCATAGAGTAGGTGTAGTATAAAAGGTATCCTAGAGGACAGTCCTTCCTCTTTCTTTGCTGCTCCGCAGCCAGTTAAGTGCATTTTGCCTTTTCTACATTGCGCTTTGTACATTTTTCTGCGCTTTGAGTACTTACAGTTATAGCGTGCTTGCTCCGCTTGCCTTACTGTTTATATTATTGCCGCTTGCTGTGGTCGCATGTGTTGTAGCGCTTGACTTCGCGCTGGTTTTGCATTGGGGGCGTGTGGTCACCCCCCGCATGCAGGCTTGCTCTTCTGCGCCTGTTTTCCATATTGTGGAGTGGGAGTAGGAGCTGAGAGACGCGCGTTCCTCGCGCGTCTCTCATTTTCAGCCGGCTTTGTTTTTCTGGGTCGCGCATGCGCAGTACCTTCGCCTCGCGCTTCAGGCGACCGTCGGTACTGCGCATTTCCTGCATTCCTGGCGTTCTTGAGGAGGCATTGCAGCGCGTCTTATTGCTTCTTTCAGGAAAAGTTAAACTCGGCTTTCTAAGCCTCTGCCCACCTGCCGGCTGTCAGGCTCCAGACGCCCCTTTTGTCAGTGAGGACTGGGGGTTGTAAAATTTAACGTAGGCTTCGCCTAGAGTGCTACAAGCCCTCCCTCCACACTCAAATTGTTAATTCAGGTCAGTTTTTTCTTGCCTGAGGCTTGTTATTGGGGTCGCACTCCCCCTGAATACCCTAAGGGTGTGAATTTTCGGTCCTTTCCTCTGTGGGCTACTTGATTATTCTTTGTATACAAAGATGGGAGATTATTATGAAGAGGAGGACTTCTACCATGATGAAGCTGACCCTTCTGGTTCCATGGGTATGGAGTACGAAGGGCAAGCGTTCCAGTCCAATCTTGTTCCTTTCCAGTTGCACCTCGCAGAATATGCCTCTCGGCAGGGGTGGAAGACGTCTTCTGGGCGTTCCTCTAGATCTCCCAAGAATCCGCATGTGGCGGACTTTGTTAAATTGGCGCATTCTCTGGCCACACCTCAATCCTCTAGGAAGGGGAAACGCTCTAAAAAATCTAGCAATCCTTCCCCTTCCACTTCGAACTCCTCTGACTCTCCATCTTCTGACTCCGAGGCCCCCCCTCCTAAGAAGAAGGCTCGTAAAGAGCACTTTGTTGATGCCCCGTCTAAACCACCGGTGCTGGATTTTGAGCCCACTGAAATTGTGCATCCTAATTCTTCAGCTTGGTTGCCTTCCCCTGAGGTGGCTGCTTATGTTCAATCTAATATCAGGAGATCTTTTGACAATACCGTAAGGGCGCGTTTAAGGTCTGAGTGTCCTCGTCCTGATCTTTCCGACAAGTTAGCGGACACTCCTGATGTGGACCCTACAATGGTCACATATCTACGGAAGTATTCCAAGGATCCCAAGAAGGGTCTCGACAGGTCCTGGAGATCCTGTCAGGATAAGATGCTAGATCTTCTTGGCCCACTCACGAAAATTTTGGATCTGGCTTTTCGAGCGAAAGACTCTGACGCCCTGATTGATCCAGAGGAGATGGTAGGATGGGCTCAGCGTGCTATTTGCATGCTTGGTAATGCTAACTGCGCCCTGAATAGTGAACGCCGTCGATCAATACTCATGAAGCTTGATCCTAAACTCACTGATCTGGCTCCTTCGGAGTCTGGGCCTCTGGCTCAAGGTTTACTCTTTGGTCAGCCGTTTCTAAAGGAACTCTCCAGTTTTGTAGCCACCTTCAGCGGCTTGGACAGGGCGCAGGCCAACCTGCGTAGGGCTTTCCGTCCGGTTTTCGGTCGGGCTGGATGAAGGGGGCGTTCGTCCGGCCGTGGAAATTCCCAACCTACTCAGAGAGGAGGTCAGTCTCACAGAGGAGGCGGTCAGGAGTCCTACAATTCTGGAAAACCAAAGTTCTACCCTTCAAGAAAAGGTCGGGGTCAGTACTCCAAAGGTGGATACGGAGGTGCCCAAGGTGGTCGACCGGATTCCTCAGGTGAGATTAATTCTGTCTTCAGAAGTAATTTTGGGGGGCAGGTTGAGATATTTCCTTCCGAATTGGCAATTAATCTCCAGCGATGCTTGGGTGTTGGAGACGGTCCAGGGCTACAAACTCGAGTTTTACGCTCACCCTCTCCAACACCATCCTCCTTCTCCCCATGTTTTTTCCCTACGAGATCAGGAATTCATCTCCACAGAGATAATGTCTCTTCTGGCGAAAGGGGCCATAGTCCTTTCTTCCCCTCATCCAGACGGCTTCGTCAGCAATGTCTTTCTAGTGGAAAAGAAGGGAGGGGGTTCTCGTCTGGTCCTCAACCTCAAGGACTTCAACGGCGGAGTGGTGTACCGTCATTTCAAAATGGAGGGTATTCACCTTCTAAGGGACCTTTTGCGGGAAGGAGACTGGATGGTTCGTCTGGACTTGAAAGATGCGTATCTTTCGGTTCCGATCTATGCTCCTCATCGTCGCTTTCTCCAGTTTCAGTGGCTGGGAAAGTGGTACGAGTACAAGGTCCTTCCGTTCGGTCTGTCTTCAGCTCCGTGGTGCTTCACGAAGCTATTGCGTCCAGTTGTAGAGTCCTTGCGGGCCCGTGGGGTCAGATTGATTGTTTACCTGGACGATTTTCTTTTGATGGCCCAGTGTCCTCTCCTTTTACAACGACATCTTCATTGGTCCATCGATCTGTTGCAATCTCTGGGATTTCTTGTGAATCCACAGAAGTCGGACTTTCGTCCTTCTCAAACTATGGATTTTCTAGGGTTCAAAATCGACTCAGTTGCTTGTCAACTTCTACTCCCGGGACAGAAGATCAGAGCGATCAAACGGGAATTGCGTTTGGTTTTGTCCAACCAGATGGTTTCCTTGCGATCGGTAGCTCGGATTGTGGGTCTTTTGTCCTCATCAATTCAAGCAATCTTTCCAGGTCCTCTACACTATCGGGCCCTTCAGCGTCTCAAAATCCGTCACCTTCAGAAGGGCTTGCGGTATTCCGATATGGTTCCTCTTTCGGAGGACGCCAAGTGGGAAATGATGTGGTGGTTAGACCACATGGAATCCTGGAACGGACGTGCTCTTTTCGGTCAGACTCCAGAGGTGGTGATCGAGTCAGATGCGAGTCTTTGGGGATGGGGGGCTCGGTGCGGCTCTCTGACGACAGGGGGGCGTTGGTCTCCAGCGGAGTTGTCCCTCCATATCAATTGCTTAGAGCTTCTGGCGGGCTCTTTGCGATTCGTTGTCTGACTCCCCATGCGACGAACTGTTGCATTCTTCTACGCATGGACAACATTTCGGCTGTGAGGTATGTCAACAAGCTAGGTGGTACGAAGTCCATGCTCCTGGCAGAAATTGCCAAGGACTTCTGGCATCTGTGTCTGCAACGTCAGATCACGGTTATTGCCGAATACCTTCCAGGTCGCCAGAATCAAGTGGCGGATTGGAATTCTCGCCATCTGAGGGATGCCAGCGATTGGAGGCTTCACCCTCGGGTGTTTCGGCTCCTGTCCCGAACTTGGGGTCCATGTCATCTGGATCTCTTTGCTTCTCGGCTGAACACGCAGGTTCCACAATTTTACAGTTGGAGACCGGATCCCGAGGCTCTCGCCACGGATGCGTCCCTTCAGACCTGGCCTCCTCTTCTATGCTATGCCTTCCCTCCCTTCATCATGATTCCGAGGGTTCTGGCTCGCGCGAGGCTCTTTCTGTCGGAATTGATTCTGGTCACTCCTCTGTGGAGGGCCCAACCGTGGTTCCCGATTCTTCTGGAGATGAGTTGCTCTCCTCCCATTCTGCTTCCCAACCTGCAGAATCTGTTGCTGGACCCTCTGCAAAATCCCCACCCTCTCATTCTGTCGGGTCAGCTTCGGTTAGTGGCGTGGCGGATTTCGGGGGACGTTGGCAAGTCCCTGGACTTTCTTCGGAGGCTGCCCGATTTATCGGGGAAGCTTGGGCTCCCAACACACACAAGCGTTATGCTTCATCTTGGAAACGATGGTGTGATTGGTGTGCACAGCGGTCAGTGGATCCCTCTTCTGCAGATGTCACTTTAGTTTCCAATTTCCTGGCTTCTCTGGCTTCTTTGGGTTTGGCTTACAGGACGATTAACAACTTTCGATCTGCGATTTCAGCTGGTCATGTCCCTGTTGATAGTAAACCTATTGGTGAGCATCCTCTTATTTGCAAATTGCTCAGAGGCATTCGGATGGTAAAACCTCCTTGCCCTAAGTATGTCGCATTATGGGATGTTTCAGTGGTTTTGCGTTTCTTGGATTCATGGCCTTCTAATTCTTTGCTCTCTCGCAAACAGTTATCGGCCAAACTGACCATGTTGTTGTGTTTGCTTTCTTGTAAACGTGTATCTGATGTTCGTGCCTTAGATCTGGCTGGACGTCTTTTCACCCCGGAAGGGGTTTCCTTTACTATTTCTCGCCGTACTAAGTCTAACACTTCTTGTGTCTCCTATCCTTCTTTTCCTCACAATCCCAAACTCTGTGTGGTTCAATGCATCAGAGATTATGAGGTGAGTACTGCTCCTTTTCGTAGCAATCTCCAGGGTCAACTGCTTATAGCTTTACAGAAACCGTTTAAGCCTGTTTCTCCTGCCACTTTAGCAAGATGGGTTCGTTGGCTCATGAAGGAGGCGGGCATTGATGTCTCTGTTTTTGGTGCCCACTCGGCTAGAGGAGCTATGGCATCTAAAGCTTTTTCCTTGGGTGCCGGCCTCCAAGACATCTTGAAGGCTGCTGATTGGTCTTCAGAGTCAGTGTTTAAAACCTTTTATTTTAAACCTATTATGCATGTTGCTTCTGTTGTGGTGGAACAGCTTTAAAAAAGCATAATCGGAGCCTCCGTCCTGACATAGAATTTAAAATTTGCTAACATTCGTGCCAAGAATTTTCAATTCTATTAAGGACAGGAGGCGAGGATTATCCCACCCTTATTTATATATATGCATTGTATTGCTAATTGCTTTTTCATTTGTATTATATGCATATGTTGTATTTTTTCCCTCCCTTATCCTTTATCCATGCCTCCTTCATCTGGTTGTTTTGGATATTACGGATTTGTTTTTTCCTTTCAGGTTCTGATCCTAAATGATTGGATTGGTCGTGTCCCACGGGCCAGCGCTGACTGTTCTTCGGTCGGGTTCTCCGGTTGCAGCATTCTGTTTTGGACGTCCTGGATCCTTGGCCATCCGTCTTTCTGCTGGTCCACTGTTCTGCTTCCAGAAGACTGGGTTTTGTGTTTATCTTCATTTTATCTTGTTGGATCCCTGGAACTTTTACTTATATGACTTTACTTATGACTGAACTGTTCTACACAAAGAAAGAGGAAGGACTGTCCTCTAGGATACCTTTTATACTACACCTACTCTATGGTATCCTAGGGGTTCATGGGATATGTAGTTTATTGTTTTTTCTTTACTTGATTGGCTGCTGTATTTTTTGGTAGTAAAGAAATGAGTCAGCATAATCCTCGCCTCCTGTCCTTAATAGAATTGAAAATTCTTGGCACGAATGTTAGCAAATTTTAAATTGTGGTCACTCTAGCCAGTAGCGTCCTACGAAACGCACTGCTCCAGTACTAAAAAGTGCTGGCTGGTAATGTTCCTTTAAAATTAATGAAGTGCAGGAAGGAACTCAGTCTCGGACATTGCTTGGCCATTTAGGGCATTGGGAGAGAAAGGCAGGCAAGGGAGAAAGAACAAGGAAGTAAAACGCAAAACAATGTAAAAGGGTAAAAGGGGGGGGGTAAAAAAGAGTCAGCAAGAGTGACATAAAGAGTAAGGACATGGACATGTATGGAAATGTAAGTCGTATAAAGTGAAATCAAAAGCAGGCAGCCTTGGAATTCAGCACTTCCCTGGCACACGTTAGATCCCTGCACTTATTTTTTAAATAATAGAAATAAAGCACTATTTCCGCCTTCTACTTGGATGCGCTCTTCGTCGCTGGTCTGGGAGCCCCAGCGTGGCCGCTCTGTGAAGGCTGCTGAGTGCGCACGTGCCTGGGCGCGCGCTGGTCCGGCGGGAGCCTCGAGAGCCCTCGCGCTCCCTGTAATAAGGCGCTTCTTAGTCAGGGACTATTTATGACTCATCTCGAGCTGTGGCGAAGAGAAAAAAAATCCCCAGGACAAACGACTGAAGTGACAGCACTTTGGCTTAATGGGGCGGAGGAACCACTCGCCAGATCATTAAAATCTGTGTACCAAATCGTAGAAACCCTGAGCCGAGCGAGAGCCAAGCCGGCTCCCTAATAAGGACGCGCGGAGTAATCTGCCGCCGGAGACCGCGCTCCCGGGTCAGGAGGGGATCATTACGGGAGAACAGGCTCGCGCTGTGACCCAATAACGCCGCCGCCTTGCTTTCTTTCATTTGCTTTTATTTTGAAAGTGTCGTGTCCTTGCAGAGGCCCGAAGGCTCACGAGACTGAGAGGATATTCTCCTGTACCGGCTCTGTAAATGTATTTATTTGTTTCGCGGTTTGTGTGAGGCTGCATGTTCAGGATGCGTCATGTGGCGCTTTGGAAACAAGGTTCACGACATTGCGACTCTTATCTATGTACTTTGCTAACATCCGCATTTGATAAATATTAAGGTTTAAAAATGCTTCTCAAATGTTCCTTAATTTGGAACATAAATACTTTCTAGCACAGTGGTTCTTAACCGTTTGATTTTTGAGAACCCCCACTAAATCATTACATGAACCCTGGGACCCCACAGTATCTGGTGTCTGGGTCTCCCACCAAGTGATTACTAGAAGCCAGGGGCATGTTAGATGATTTGAACTGTAAAACAATACACAACAATACAGAAGTAAACATTAATTAACAAATACAGAAACTGATGAAATATTGTATTTAATTCACCAACAAATATAAACAAATCAAAATGTTAATTGTAATAGGAAGGTTCGAGCGTTACTGAATTCAACTGAGGCCACTCATGGTCCCTACTATGTTCTGTTTGATGCACTGGCACTGCTCCCACAAATCAATCTGAGGATACTAAATACATTTTTTAGCCTCCAATTTCAAATTCCTTCACATTTACAGAATGTTTGAAAATGTTCATGTGTACATTTTGCTTCTTTATATATATATAAACTTTATTAATCTTTTAATATATTTAATTTTGTAAACAGTCATGACCCCCTTGAGTAAGCTTTGTGGACCCCCAATGGTCCACTGGCCACAGGTTAAGAACCAATGTACCAGTACATTTTTAGACATATGCTTGAGTTCGTTTAAGCAAAAAGAACAATTGATGGACAGAATGCTGAACAATGTCAAACATTCATCCCTAGTACAGAGATCTGGGCCTAAATCCATAGTTTTTTTGCTCACCACGCCATTCCAGTTTGGACCTAGCCATATGTAGATCAGTCTTGCCCATGCGCCGAATGTAAACAGTCCTACCCAAACTGCCAGGTCAGGTCCTCCCCGGACCAAAAACAAGCAAAAGGTTAGTTTACGGACAATCCAAAGTTATTCAGCTTCTTTACAATGACTTCCCTCCTGAATAAATGAAAATAAACTGGTAGTTCCTCTTCCTTTTTTTCGGTCTTGCCTATTCTTTTTTTTTTTTTGGCAGAGTTTTATATAGCGCGAACTAGACCCGAACCGAATCGGGTATCAGAGCGCTTTACATAGCACCAGTTACGTTACATTAGGACACACATTCATTTTTGTTAGGCACGGGGAGATTAAGTGATTTGCCCAGAATCACAGGAAGTTTGCCGTTTCTAGAGGTCTTACGTACAGAATAATCCCCTAGAAGGCAAGCAGTCCTAAACTGGATGACAAATCAGAGGACGATTGGCCCTCCTTAAACTCCTGCCTTCCCTGGAGAGAAAGATGTTAGTAGTGGCTTCTGTGTGAACCATTACCACTTACTTGAGCCAGCGCTAAACTGAGAACACAAAGCAGCTCTGGCAATTCTATTCGACTGGCCACTGGTGAAGGGGGGTGGTCAGGGGGTGGGTGAGGGTGCTAGTGTGAAGCACTGCTGCCTTACTAGCCAGCACCCAGCACTGCTGCTTCTGTTACAGGGGGCCGATACTGCAGTACTGCTGCAAAACCAGCCCCAGTAACAAAAACTGCCTCACCACTCTAAAACCAGCCCCCACCCTTCCAGCCCAGTTGTATGACAGAGGCACGAATGGCTGTCCCACGCGTGCCTCTACAACGCAGACCCTGCCACAAATGCGTCTTAACCACACATTCCTTTACCAGGTAGGCCTTTACCATGCAATTCACCACTATCCTCACTCCCCCACCTAGAGGGATAAAACCTACCACACCCTGCCCTTAAAAACTAACCCTTCTCCTACCCCCACCCTGAGGCCTAAAACCCTGCCCCTACAAAAAAATGACCCCAACCCCAGCCTTAACACATCCCCACGCTGCCCTTAACCCTAGCCCTTCCCCCGCCCAGAGGCCTAGAACCCTGCCCCACTTAAAAAAATATTGACCATGCAGCCCTAAATCTGACCCCTACCCCTAAAAATTCCCCCCGAAGCCAGTCCTTAAAACTACCCCTCCACAACCCCTAAAACCCTGTCCCTTTTTAAAAAGATTACCCTAAAGCCTAAAACTGACCCCCACCACTGCAACTCTGGCCCCAGCCCTTAAAGCTATTCCGATCCTTCCTCCGCCCTAGGCAACTAAAACCCCGTCCCCTTCCAAGAACTAATGAGCTCCCCCGCCCTGACCCACTCCCCTAAATCCACTCCCCATCCAACTGGTCCCAGCCCCACTTATCTGTCCGCATCTGGAGCTTCCTGTTCTGATGCTTCCTCATTTCCTCACCCATTTGTACACAAAAGTGCTATCTGCCTTAACCAAGCATATGCATGATTAAGGCAGATGCATGGTTCAGAAAAGCTTGGTTATGCTTGCTGGGAAATTGCACGTATGGCTCAGCATGCGTTGTAAAGGCCATTTCCAGTCCAGCCCACCGGGGAAAAGTCCAATGCCTGCTGTGGCCAGTCCAGCAGAGCCTTGAGCTACAGTTAACTCTGCTCATTCAAGAAGATAAAGCCTCTGGTCAAGGGGCTACACTAGGGGCTATATTAACAGGAGGATGGTAATGTGACATCCTCTAAAGATTGGCGGATATCTTGTCTGCCCTTCTCTTCCCCTCTGCTCTGCCCTATTTATTGTGCAGATATGTTTTGTATTACTAATGGATGGGTAGCCAATGACAAAAGCTTTGCAGCAGATCGGACAATGGCGAGAATGGTATTGTCTTGGCCCGTTTAGGCTGCCCCATCAACCCAATACCCACCAATATTTTTCCTCTCTAGATGGGGTATGATAACCGTGGTATTCCAGAACAAAAAAAGGACCTTTGGGGAGACAGAAGATGACTAGTTTCAATGACTGTCTTCAGAAAAAATATGAAAAGCCATCAGGTCCGACAAAGGGCAGAGATGCCATCAGTTTTTTCCCCCCAGAAACAGCTCCCACCATTGGCATGTGAGTTGTTTTAGGCAAATATGTCTGCCAGCCCAATGAACAACTTTACATTTATTGGGCCCACTACTGTTGGAGTTAAAGAATCACTACATTTGCTGCTCCAGTCATGCTAATGTTACAATACATGGGCCATAGCCAGCGTCTGATGTATTAGTTCTTAAGTGTTACTGCCAAGTAAATGCATGCCATATGGAAAAGCCTTGGAAGTAGGGTCTTCCAGAGGAGTGTCTGCAGCCCCAGTTTGATTCAGGGTGTCAGAGGCAGGCCTAGGCACTCGCATCAACAGAGGAAGTGAAACAACACTGGTAAAAGAAACAAACACTAACAATGACTGTTGGGCGACCAATTAGACATATAGAACGATGGACCAATGCACATACGCATAGTGAAAGAGGTGCGTTTTTCGTCTTCTTTGTAGGTTCCAAAGATCACCCAGTCTGAGAGGTAATGTGAGAATTTTGTATTGTACTATAACATTTCTGTAGTGCTTTGCACCACTCTCATGCCCCCTTGGAACTTTCTGGGTGGTCATGTAAGTTGTGCATGGTTGGTAAAGTGTAGGTTTACAGTGTCACCTGTGTGTAATGCATCATGTATGGTGCATGCTTTTGAAGATGTGCTCCAAACATTTAGCAGCAAACTTGTAGATATCCTTAAGATCTTGAGAGGCGTGGGCCCCCCTCCTGCATCATGCCCCCAAAAGGGGATCATTTCATCGCTACCCTTACCCCTCTCTCTTCGCTGCCCATACGAAATGTCATGCACAGCCCACCAGATAGTTAGGCTGTTGGTCCCTAGCGCCCTCCTCCTCGGCTATCCTCCCAAGCGGCGCAATTACAGAAAACACGGGTTATCAAGGCCCCATTTCACTCCCTCTCCCCCTGCAGATACCCTGGCGCTCACTTCCCCCTCCGGCCCCCCCCCTTCTCCCCATCCTCCTTCCCTCCCCCACACCCACTTCTTTCTCCTCCTTTCTTCCTTCTTTCCTCCTTCCACCATCCACCCCCTTTCCCTGCCCCCTCCACCTCATCACACCCTCTAGTGGTGCTCTGCCCCCACAAACTCGAGACCCACATACTGATCCCCCCGGGTACACTGCCCATCAATGGTTGATTTATTTCCAAGTATCTACATGGTTTTTAGTGGTTCTTTGTCCCTGTGCCGTACATTATTTCATGCTTGTCCTATATGTATTTCATCAGTCAATTTGACAATCTGTGATTACCCTGGAGAAAAGACTTCTTTTTGCTTTTCTGTTTCTTAACTCCACTGGGCATGGGGCACCCAAAGCGTAGTCTTATTTTGAGTGGAAGTGGCCACCAACCCTCATCACATACTAGGAAGTGACTGCACGTAGTGGCAATGTTCTAAAGTGTAGAGCCTTGAACCCACAAAGACCTTCCACCAAAGTACCTCTATCTTTTCCCATTTAAATGAATCTGAAATGATCATTTTGCCCATAAAGATGTATGAGAAAAGTATTCTCTAGTCAGATTGCCTGTTCTCTGAGTTCTCTACATATGGATGGGTTTCAGACAAGGCTGAATGCACAGCTGAAGACGGATCGTTGTGCAAGTTTCTGAGCAGGGCTGCAGTTATGAAATATATTTGTTAAAACCCTTGGTCCAACGCCTTTAACATGACTAAATAAAGCTGAAAAAAGGGGCAAAGTTGGTTGCAGTAATCTTGTCATCCTATGGCTCAGCTTCACCTCTTGTCCACAATAATAATGACGTTAATAATGCTAACCCTTTGACCACTGCGCAAGTTCCGCCGCCGTTCTGGGGAAATAATGAGTGGGCGGGGTTCGAACGGCCCCCTGACGTCCTCCGCACACGCCCACTGTGACGTCGGACGGCCAGGGGCCTTCCGACGCATGCAAGAGGTTAATATTAAGATAGCAATAATCATCATAATAACAACAACAATAACAATAATGACGTTGTTTTTATTGTTATTGTCATTGTTACTATTTTTATTGTTATTAATTAGCACATACAACCACGTCTTTGTCATTGCATGCGAGGCAATCCCATTACTTAGTGTGCCGATGCTTAACTCTTAGCCTGTAAATGACACAGCGCTGAGATGAGGCAAACCTGTGACCTGAAGGTTGTGTATCGATCTCAGCAGTGAGCAATTAAGCCATTGAGCTGTGTTATCAATCGCTGTCATGCTCAGTTAATGGCATGTGCAGAGAGCAGGTGCCAGGCGACATCACGTGCCTCAGGCAGACCTCACAGCCACGGTGAGCCCTGCACACAGGGCTGAGGCCACGAGCAAAGCATGTATATTAGTAGCCACTGGTTTAACCCCTGACGCACCGGATGTAGTTAAATTCAAGCAACTACTTCCAGCAGACTAATGATAATAAGCCCATTGAGCAACATCCGCTTTCAGGTAGGTGGAGAGTGACTCACCCAGGGATCAGGCCAGCCGCTGTTAGCCAAGGAGAACTAAGATTGGCAAAGCCAATAGGTCTCGCCTTTTTGACCTATTGGCTTTGTCAATGCTTTTTTTTTTATAAATGCTGCAAGAAATGTTGTGCAATGACAAGAAAACGCACATATACACGTACACGTCATATCTTTTGTTGTGGTAGCTTCATTCTGTATATGCATGAATTAGTGGTGCACGTGCATGTGTTATGGATTGGACAAAGTGTAGTTGTATTCATTTTTTATTTACTGCTTCAAGATGCATAGCACCACTTAGAGCGGTAATTATAAAATGAATTATTACTTGTGAAAAAGCTCTTCTTACAGAAAACAAAGAGGCCTGGCAACAAATGGTATCTACCGGGCCACCTCAAAAAATTTGAGAGAAAAAAAAGATTGACTTTTTTGGGAGTAATGGGTGGCAGAGAAGAATGTGGATGTGGCAGCAAATGGAAGTGGTATAATAGCAATGAAGCAATGAAGAAGCTTGATGTGTGTGGTAAAAGGAGGGGAAAAAGGCCAGGAGGGGGAATGACGAATTAGCTGGGGATTTGAGAAGGAAGGAGGAACACTGAGAGCGTGAGGAGTGGATATTTAAGGGTGGGAAAGCAACACAACAGAGCAATAAAACACATCACTCTCATTGAGTGCTTAAAGAAAACAATAGTTCCCTAAATGTGAACAGTGGAAGGATACAAGTCATCCAATCAAAAGGATGGTAAAGTGGATTTCTCTAGGGAAGGGACAAACTCAAGAAGAGCCATCGAATAAGAAGCAAACAAATGTGTGTGACAAGAAAGTAAACTAATGATAAGCAATGGATTGGCTCTAACCTCGCTATATATTTGGTATGATCCACAAGAGACCTTTTGCAAACAGACTGCCAAAAGCTGTCTTTAGGCAAGACCTAAAAAAAGGACAACATTGATCAATTTTGAGTTGATGCAAGTGCAGATGGATATATCCCAAGAACATTTGATGCATAGGTATTCTTATGGGCTACATTATCTTACAAAGTAAAGACATGATATATGCCCCATATGTGCATCAGAAAACCTCTTCACCACAGTCCAATCCCTGCTCCACCTACATGTCTCCATCCCTTCTTTTCTCTTTTGCATAACTCTTCCACCATTGGCTCCCCACCAGATGATGCTACGTTTACATGGGTGATCCTATACTTTTATACTCCAAATCCCTCTAAATGAAGGTCAGTGGCCTACACAGCTTTATCACTGATTATTGTCTCTACCTTTTCACTTCATTGAGACATGTTTCACTGATCCCCTCAGCCACCATTCCTCTCAATTGAATACTGCAGAAGTACAACATTATCAGTAGTATCGGAAGCACCAGCTGGTGTCACAGTTACTTTTCACTGATGTCAACACCTGCATGGGGAATCCTACAGAAGCAATAAAGACTACCAACTACCATATTGATCCGAACACAACTTGATTAATTTCTTTCTATCTCACCTTCACCTGGACCTCTGCCTCAAAACGTAATAATTGAATTTCTAACATCTTTATATAACCATTCCCAACTAGCAATCTTCATCTCTTTCAAGCCCCCAGTACATTTTTCAAAGTAGGGTGAACTGAAGGCTGGATGTCCTGCAATCTCCCAAGAACCAATCAATCCATCAGTCATCAATGAGTCGGGATTTGTAGAGCGTGGCTAATCACCCATGATGGTATCCAGGTGCTGGTATCGTGCTACAGTTGGTCAAAGAGCCAGGTATTGAGTCCCTTTCTGAATTCTGTGAGGAAAGATGCTGTCCAGAGGTGGAGTGGAAGGTCATTCCAGGCCTTGACGGTGAGGTAGGAGAAGGAAAGTACTCCACTGTAGGAGGGCAAGGGAGGCAGAGCACAGGTGTATAGTGGGTTGGTGAAAGTTAAAGCAGTGGTTGATGTATGTTGATCCTTGGTCGTGGAGGTTTTTTTAGGAATGTGTCAGCATATTGAATTGACATCTTTTCTGGGTGAGGAGCCAGTGGAGGTTCCTTAGGTGGGGAGTGATGTGGGTCCATTTGGAAATGTTGAGGCTGCATCTTGCAGAAGCGTTCTGTATCATCTGGAGTCTCTTCAGGAGTTGGGTGGTGATTCCTACTTTGGGTGTGTTGCCGCAGGTGAGTTGGCTGGTGACAAGGGCATGGGTGACGGTTCTCCTGGAGTCGATGGGGAGCCATTTGAAGATCTTTCAGAGTACGCGGAGGGTGTGGAAGCAGGCAGAGAAGACTGTATTGATCTGGCTTTTCATGGTGAGTCTGCTGTCCAGGATGATGCCATGGTTGCGGACGTGGTCTGTCAGCTTGGATGTGGATCTGAGTTTGGCAGGCCACCAGGTGCTGTTCCACAGGAAAGCATTGTTTCGAAGGATCAGCACTTCTGTCTTGTCCGTGTTGCACTTCAGGCAGTTGGTCTTCATGCAGTCTGTGACGCTCGTCATGGAGTTGTGGAAGTTGGTCCTTGTGGTGGAAGGGTGTTCTGAGAGTAAAAGGATGTGCGGGGTGTTGTTGATGTATGAGATGATGTTGAAGCCATGTGTCCTGATGATGTCAGCTAGGGGCATTATGTAGGTTTTGAACAGAGTGGGGCTGAGGGAATTACCTTGAGAGACACCGCAGATGATGCTCTTGGGTTCCGGCATGAAGGGAGGTAGTTGTTTTATCTGGGTTCCTCCTGTGGGAAAGGGTGTGATCCATTTGAGGCTGTGTCCCTGGATCCTGATGTGGCAGAGTCCCTTAATGAGGGTGTGGTGGGATACGGTGTCTCAAGCTGCTGTGAGGCCGAGGAGGATTAGGGCCTTGGTGCCTTCACGGTCGAGGACGGTTCTCATGTCGTCAGTGGCAGTGAGCAAGGTGGTCTTAGTACTGTGGTTCGCATGGAAGCCAATTTGGGAGGTATCCAGCAGTTGTTATTCTCCAGGTGTTCATTGAGTTGTTGGTTGATGACCTTCTAGAGGACTTTGGCTGGGAAAGGAAGCAGAGAGATGGTGCGGTAATTCTGAAGTTCCTTGGTGTCGGCGGATGGTTTTTGTGGAGGGGTCTGACTTTTGTGTGTTTCCATTGATCTGATAAGGTGGTCAAAGTGATGGATAAGTTGAGGATAGAGGTGAATTTGCTGCTGATATCCTTGCTCCAGAGTTTGAAGAAGTGGTGGGGGCAGGGGCCCGTGGGTCCTCTAGAGTGGATAGAGTTCATGATGGCAGTGGTGCTCTGTGTGGTGAGCAGTTCCCATGCGGTAAGCGGAGGATTGTGGGTGGTGTTCATCGGTGTGAGGAGGCTGTAGAAGTCTGTGGGTTGGGGTTCAAAGTCACTGTAAATGGGGGAAATCTTGTTGTGGAAGTAGTCTGCCAGGGTGTTGCAGTGTTTCTGGGAAGGAGTGATTGTGTTCTCTGTGGTTGATGCGCAGGAGAACTCTCTGATGATGTTGAAGTGCTTCTTGCTGTGGGTGGGGGAGGCTTTGATAAGATCTGCCAAGTCACATTTCTTTGTGTCTTTTAGGCATTGATGGTATGTGTTGAGGATTGACTTGAAGGTGGATCGGTCTGTGGGATCTTTCCTGGTGCGCCATTGTCTCTATAGGCATTTGCAAATGTGTTTTGTGATCCTGAGTTCTGGTGTGTACCAGTTGGCTTGTTTGGTGGATCTACTGGTCTTGGAGGGTTTGACAGGGGTGATTCTGTTGGTTAATTTGGTGATCTATGCAGGGAGGTTCTCGACCACCTGATCGATGGTGGTGAGGGGTCAGGCTGGGTAGTGTTGAGGCTGTCTGTCCATTGGGTTTCAGTCACTTTGTTTCAGCTGCAGTGAGAGGAGCTGGGCGTCTTCGTTGTGGTTCAAGGTGCTCCTGCGATGGTAAAGTGAATGGTGACGTCATCTGCCCAGCTGAGTTCAGTGGCGTGGCTGTGTTTGACTCTGTCGCTGGCAATGAAAAGTGGCTCAAGAGTGTGTCCAAGGTCGAGTAAGTCAGAAACCAATAAAAGTTTCAATGATATAATATGTCCGTGAAAACCATTGGAAGGGTCCCTAACAGGATCTGGGAAAAGTCTAAGTAAACAAAGGACTGCACCACCTATGTTATCCATGCTATTCACAGCAAAGGCGCCATGTGGCACTATTAACACCATAAAATAGCCTGTAGCCAACAATGCAATACAGAAGCAAAGAGCCCATCAAATGACATTTTATAAATAATGCCAGCCAGCACTACCCCACCAGCCCAGTGTTCTCCTCCCTGATATCTTCCCAGTTCCTCTGCGAGAACATAACGCAATTCTTCCCCCAGTGAGCAAAACAAATTATTCAAATTATGTCTGTCTCATCCACTTTCTCCATCTTCCTCACCCTAGTGTTCCATCGACATGTCACACTCAGTAATTCCCTGGTCTCAAATCAGCCACCACATCAGACATCTTTCTGCAACAGCCTCACACAGCTGTAACTCTCCCAGATATTATTTTGGATCAGCCACAATAGATCCGGCAAGTGATCCAGCAGAATTTAATGCACAGCTATCTCTTGCCTTTTGGCGGAGAGCGAAGATATTCCATTGCCGCATAACTGCCCACCACCTAACTTTACATAAGCACATATGTCTCCACAAGTGCAGCTTGTCAATCAGGCAGCTTTCTGAGAGATCATTTCTTAATGTCTCTAAGTCAGATATCTCCAACCTTTTCAATAATAGGAGCTACTTTTGTTCAATGAAAATTACCACAAGCTACTAATAATATTAGTGCTGTAACAATGACCGTAACAGTTAAGAATGCATTAGTGGCTACTATATACAAGCTTACCATTAGCGATCACTTCAGTTCATCAGGCGCGGTTGCCAGCAGTAATGTAAAATAAGCTTTGTCAAGGTGGAAAGCCTCTCTGTGGGTAATTTATAACAGCTATAGCTGCAATTGTCCTGGAGCCATGGTACTAATCATAGTAATAATTATCCCTATGCTCCAGGACTTATCACTCAATTACCAGCTTTAAATATATTTTGGAAATTCAGCCATTTTTTTCCAAACATCAACTTTCAAGTTCTGAAAGTACACGCATTTTCATCACAAATACATGCTTATAATTTTTGATATACATATATGAATTCAACCAATCAAACGTGTCTAAGTTATTATACTGGGCTATACACACAGGTGAGCTACTTTTAGGTAATTGGGGAGCTGCTTGTAGCTCACGAGCTACTTGTTGGAGAAGCCTGCTCTAAGCACTGTATTTGTAATTCTTTCAACTGCATTTCTCAGGCTGTTGCAATTTGCAGAAATCTTTCTTGGACTTGTGATCTCTCCTAATGCAGATCTCTTCCCGCGTAGGGACAATGTGTATACTTGTCTCTGAAAAGGTCTACTTCTGGTGGTAATAGCCCCTCATTTCTAAAAAGATGTTCAGCTCCCATGGCACCAAGAGTCACATAAGGCAAAGGTTCCTCTTCCACAGCATCGGGGTGCTCCTCCCAGTCAGAGGAATACTGGGGACCACACGGTCCCTATAACTCCTGGGACCATATCGCAATGCCATTTTCTGAGCTGTACCAGCACAGAAGGGGTTTGCCCACTTCTTTTTGGCAGCTTGAGTGCAAACCTTACCTCAAATATCTCATAGTTAATACATGTTATGTTATGCTTATTTGTATGACGTGCATATCACCCAGGAGTGTATCCTGGTGCCTATAGAGGGGAATGTGTAGCTTAGAAAAGCTATGTTTTCAGTTGCAAAATGTATTTATTTATTAAATGGGGAGCAAAAAAAATCGCGCAAACAGGAAGAGCATGAACCGATGGCACAGTGTAGGGGACAGGAACGTCTGGGGAAAGGGACAAGTAAAGTCCATGGTGAAAAGTTAACTGAAGAGGCCAGACCTCATCAGTACCAGGTCAGAGGGAAGGCAATCTATGTAGTCCAGGCAGACCCTGTACCAAATAACAACAATGAAACAGAACTGCCAGCCTTATCCTTCCAGATATGTTAATGGGGAGGGAGTGGTGGGGGGAAGGAACAAATGGGTGGGGGCGTAGGATCCCTAGAAGGGGGCACATGCCTACGGGTAGACATGCAGATACAATGTGGGCCACATAGAGATAGATCCTACACTCTACCAATCTGCAGTCGCGATACGGGTACGCAGCGTCACACTGGAAAGCATAATGCTAATGCAAAGAATCAGTGCTGGCATGAGCATTAAACAATAGACAATGATGAGAAAAGGCTGCATCATGTTGCTAACGTCCACCGTCCCATCACTGCCTCCAAGGGTCCGTAGCAAGAATAGGCTTGGGGGGGGTTACCGTGGGGCCCGGTGGACAGCAGTGGGTAAGGGCAGGCCACCAGAGATGGATGAGAGGGGCAGGGAGAGAGGGGATAGGAGCTGTAAGAGACAACGAATGGGGAGAGGGCTGTGACAGAACGACCCTGGCCAGGAAGAGGCCAAGGCCCTGTGGGCGGGCCACAGGAATATCAGTTGGGGCCTCTGACTGGTCACAGCGAGTTCGACCGCTGGTGAGACCCACTGGGGGGAGGGGATTCTTGTGGAATTCTAAGATGGAGCTGGCGGCACCGATGTGGTAGGGAAGATCGGTCTAGGCTTTGGGGCGCAGCTGTTTTGCTGACAGCAGAGCTCGAAAATACAGGGCAGTAATTATCTCTGTTTCCCACTTCTGCTGTCAGAAAAAACATGCATTAACTTGGAACAACTTTAAATTAATATATTAGTTCAAGATGCCAAAAAGAAGCCCACATATCCCTTCTAAGCAGGCTGATCACAGAAAATAGCATCATGATACATCCCCTGGCGATAATAAGTACTCATGTGTCACCACAGGTAGAAAAACCAAGCCACAGCACGGGAGACAGGTTCATCTAAGGTCGGATTGGGAAAGCGGGCACTCCGGCAAAGGCCGATGGGCCGGTATCAAGTTGCAGCTGCCGGCTGCTTTTTTGGGCAGCGTGGTGGCTGATTTGGGCTGTATCTGTGCTGCTACCAGCGGCGGGGCCTGAGCCGCTCTTCCACAGGCAGATGGGCCTCTCTTTCCTTCCTTTTACCAATGTCTCATACTGGGGCGGCCCATTAAGGCATCCAGATTGAGCAGGGCCAGGGTCCTCGAGCAGAAGTGGCCTCACTTATATTCAGTTGTAATTCACCAGTGTGAACCAATCTGTGCACCGAGCCCTGGCAACATTGGCTTTTTTTCACCTCAGGGAAGTTAAGAAAACATGCCTCTTTTACAGAAACTCACCTCCTTCTTTTTATAACACTTAAAACACTAAAGCAGTGTTTTGAGAAAAGACACAATCTGCAAATGTGGGCCACTTTTTTTTAGGGTGCCAGGGCCTATTTTTGATCCCAATCCAACCCTGGGTTCACTCGGTTATTGACGTGATTTATGCCTCAACCATATATGCACACCCATAGTGGCGAAAAGACCGGCATAGCGGCAGGATGCCCTGCCTTATGGCCACCGATTGTCCACGATAAAGTCTTAGGCCTGAGTGCTTGTGCTGGACTCCTGAGCCAGGGTTAAATTGCTAATTTTTTTAATATTCATGTCACCAATCAACTAGCGATGGATACTCTAGCTTACGACCCTTGATCCTAGAAAGGAGGGAGCAAGTGTTAGAAAATAGGTGGAAATCATAGTTTAACATCTAAAAGAGTAAAGCATAAAAAGAACAGAAGACTTCAGCTGGTAACATGAAGTACATGTAACAGAGGGTGTGCAGTCTAAATATCGAGTCATTTATTTCGAATTGACATAATATCGACTCCAGAATATCGAGATGGCATTAATATCGAGGTAAGTAATATCGATGTATTTTTTATCGATTTTTATATATGTTTAAAAATATCGATTGAAAAAATATCGAGTAAGTAATATCGTTAGAAAAAAATATCGATTTTTCTAGTAGTTTAAAAATATCGAAATTTGTGTTATCGACAGTCATGATATCGACTGTCATGATTCGACTATTAATATCAATATAAATAATATCTAATAGTTAAATGTACACTGTTTTAATGTTTTATTACTACATTTATTGTTAAAATATATGTTAATTTTGTATTTATTTATATTGAAATAATTTTAAAAATAAATAATAATGTAAAAAAATTATTCAAATACTATAATAATTTCTAGGAGCGGGTAGTGGGTTTTTAGGGGAATAGGGTGGGAAGTAATTTAAATATAATTAATTAAATATGTAAATGTATTAATTGGTATTAATTTTTAATTAATTGTTAATTAAAAATGTATTATTTAATATAAGATATTTAATTGGTAATTAATTTAATTTAATACATTAATTGCTAATTATGCTCATTTAAATAATTTATGTCATGTAGCGGGTTGTGGGTTTATAGGGGAATAGGGTGGGAAGTAATTTAATTATAAATAATTAAATATGTAAATTTATTAATTGGTAGTAATATTTATATAATTGTTAATTAAATCATATATTTTTATTATATACAATTTAATTGGTAATTAATTTAATTTAATTGAATAATTGCTAATTATGTAAATTTATAAATTTTTTGTCATGTAGCGGGTTGTGGGTTTATAGGGGAATAGGGTGGGAAGTAATTTTATTATAATTAATTAAAAAGGTACATTTATTAATTGGGAGTAATATTTTAATAATTGTTAATTAAATAATGTATTTACATTATATAACATTTAATTGGTAATTAATTTATTTTAATTGTTTAATTGCTAATTATGTTAATTTAAATAATTGATGTCATGTAGGGGGTTGTGGGTTTATAGGGGAATAGGGTTGGAAGTAATTTAATTATAATCAATTAAATATGTAAAATTATTAATTGGTAGTAATATTTCATTAATTGTTAATTAAAAAATTAATGTTGATTATTTAAAATATAATTGGTAAATAATTTAATGTCATTTATTATTTGCTAATTATGTTACTTTACATTATTTCTTTTCTGTAGTGGGTTGTCTGTTTATAGGGGAATAGACTGGGAAGTAATTTAATAATAAATCATGAAATAATAATATTTATTTAAGGTATACAATGTTTAGAACACAACGTTTACAATGCACTACCTTTACAATGAAACTTTTACAACGCAAATACCATAGCAATGCATGTATTTAGATCAAATGTTTTTACTACGCAGGTATTTTTACAACCCATACCATTACAACTTAAGTGTTGGTAAGTATATAATTATATTTAAAATGTTATAGGTTTGGATTGTTGGTTAAAGGGGTATTTTTAGGGTTCTGGGTCAGTTTTCAGTGTTTGGGTAAAGGGTTATTTTTAGGGTTCGGGGTCAGTTTTCAGTTTGTGGGTAAAGGGGTATTCTTAGTGTTCAGGGTCAGTTTTCTGTTTTTGGGTTAAGGGGTATTTTTAGGATTCTGGGTCAGTTTTCAGTTTGTGGGTAAAGGGGTATTTTTAGGGTTCATGGTCAGTTTTCAGTATTTGGGTAAAGGGGTATTTTTTGTGTTCTGGGTAAGTTTTCAGTATTTGGTTAAAGGGGTAGTTTTAGGGTTCAGGGTCAGTTTTCAGTTTGTGGATTAAGGGGTATATTTAGTGTTCAGGGTTAGTTTTCAGTGTTTGGGTAAAGGGGCATTTTTAGGGTTCAGGGTCAGTTTTCAGTTTTTGGGTAAAGGGGTATTTTTAGGGTTCAGGGTCAGTTTTCAGTTTGTGGGTAAAGGGGTATTTTTAGGGTTCAGGGTCAGTTTTCAGTTTGTGGGTAAAGGGGTATTTTTAGGGTTCAGGGTCAGTTTTCAGTTTGTGGGTAAAGGGGTATTTTTAGGGTTCAGGGTCAGTTTGGGGTTTTTGGGTAGAGGTGTACAGGGTAAAAATAAGGTAAATATTGATTTACATTAAATTAATTAAATTTAAATACATTTAATTAAATTATTTTCTATTAATTTACATTAAATAAAATATTATATAATTACGAATACTTACGTTGTAATGCTATGCGTTGTAAAGGTATTTGCTTTGTAAAAACATTCGTTGTAAATAAATGCAGTGTAATGGTATTTGCGTTGTTAACGTTTCGTTGTAAAGGTATGCGTTGTAAAATTATGCGTTCAAACATCTTTTATTTAATTGTATTTAATAGAAAATAATTGTAAATTAATTTATAATTATCAAAAAAAATTGGTAATTAGTTGTAAATTAGTATTAATAGGTAAGTAATAGAAATAAAGATAGTTAATTAGTAATTTTAATATATTAATTATTATGTTAAATTAAATAGTTAATAATTTGTAAAATAAATTATATTTATATTATTTTTGGATTTATTTATTAATATATGAAGTATTTACTTTCCCTACTGTTGCACCCACTGGAGTGGGAATAGTAATTAGTATGGGTTCAGTGTCCAGCACCTTCCATGAGTTTACAATTGGTGAAATGGGAATTGTAATTTGTATGGTTTTAATGTGTAGTATGGTTTTGTGAGTTTATAATTGGTGCAGTGGAAATAAGAAGACATTTTTTATAGAAATCATTATTATTGGTAGGATACTATAATAAAGTTTTCACATTACATAGAAATATTTTGTATTAATTATAATTATTGTTATTGTAGTACTTAAAAGATTAATACATTTTTAAAATTATTAAATTTTAAAATGCATTTTTATATAGAACATTTCATATGTAATTAATTAAATTAATATTTATATAGAATAATAAAGAAGGAAACATACACAGGGTTAAATGCAATAAATGAAAAACAGTTTATTAACATATAAAAAATAAATTGTAAGTAGAGATGTATTTTTTATTTCAATTGAAAATTGTAACTAAACAGTTTTTATTATCCAAAAAAATATATGAAGTGCATATATATGTTTTTAACACATAAATGATATTAACATAATTTTATGTTTATTCACATATATTGTAATTTATATAGTTAATGAAACAAATTGGTAATATGTACGTTTCATTTAATAACAATTATTTTATTCACATAGACATTGAATATATTGTCATTCATAAATATGTACATTTCTTTTGTAACAGTAACATTTTTGTTTCTTACAAAGTAATCATATATTTTTTTAATTAATATTATGAATATTGAACATATTTATAATATTAATTTTTACATAGATAAACACACAAATACATTTTTATATACATACATAATGTTTAAACTAATATTTGCTATTTTTATAAAAAAATTATTTGTAACAAAGTTATAGATGCAAATTTGTTTAACATATAGATTATTTTCAAAATGTATATATAAATCATAAAATATTATTTAAAGTATCACATAACAGTTGAATAATTATTTGAAAGTAATGAATATTTAAGAAATAATTTTCTACAATTTAAATAATTATTTACACTTAATATAATACTAAGTGTATTTTTTAAAGTGTTGGAATATAGAAATTAAAGAGGATTTTGCTGTATACAGGGACTACTTTTTAACCGCGTAATGTTACTTAGGCTTATTTGGTGCTTCAACAGATCGCGGTTGGATGCTGCTTCGCGTTAGAGAGGGTAAGTTTGTTTTAATTGTATTTTAGAAGTTAATGAAGTTATTGTTAGTGTATGTGTGGTGTGTTTAGGTTTATGTAGATAGGGTTATTAAGAGAAGATTGTGTGTTCGGTGTTAGGTAGAGTGTACGATATTTGATTTTTACCGCGTTTTAGTTGTAGGTGTGTGACGTGAGGTAATATGTTTAAATGTTACTAAGATAATATGTTTGGTGTATAAATATGTGTTTTTATATATGTATGGGTGTTTTTGTGTGGGTGGGTATGTATTTTATTTTTTCCAGGTTATCGTCGCGTTTTACTGTTTTTGAGGAGTTCCTTCTTTGTCGATCAGAGTTGTGTGACGAGTATTATATACTCTTATTTTGCACACAAATATTTTGGTTTTCAAGTTTTCGAGGAGCGTTTTTTTTTCAACATTACTATTTTCGGGTTTCTATCGTATATCGTGTCTATTACATTGGAGAGGAGTCGCTATGGATTTTCTTGTATTTTTGCTTTTTTTTTGGGGCTTACATGGATTGTATGGGTTTTTGCAATTGTGTTGTATGGATTGCTTGGAATTGGATTACGTTTGAAGCTGCAACAGAAATGTAAGTATTTACAAAAAAATGTATGGGTGGGGAAACTGTTTTAATTTTTGCTTTACTTACGTTGTATGTAACATTTTGTAAATACATTATCTAAATACATTTTATATATGTTAATATTATGTATTTGATAATTTAATTGCAAATTGTTACATGTAAAAATCAAGGAATTTAGAAAAAAAATGCTTAATGTAATGTGTATAGTTATGTTATGTTTTAAAGAATAGTTTTTGCAATGATTGATAGATATTCTAGTCCTTTGCTAGTTGGATAGAGGGTAACTTGACTTTGGAGTGTGTTATACTTTTTTTAGTTTCTTTGGTGAGTTTGGGTCCGATCAAAGTTACTGATTGCTCCATTCGGAGCTCCTGGTAACTCTGTTCTTTTTGTAAGGATTGTATTAATTTGTGAAGGGTAGGCGTTCCTCGGCCTGTAGTTGCTTGGAAGGCATTGTGCCATCCTTCAACTGCATTGTTTGTTTTTGCTTCCTTATTTAGTGTGCTAAGGTAGACATTCCACCAAGCTATTTGGTATTTGGGTTGTCTTCTATGGCCTGATCTGTGTAGCCTTCCTACCCATGTGTCTTCGAAGTAGTCAAGCATAGGGCTTAGTCTTTCTTCGTTTCTTTTATAGTAGGGGCTGTCTATTAATAAGTTATAGTGCTCAGTTACATCTGTCAGTGGAACATAGGCTAGGGCGATGAGTTTTTTTATTTGATAAGCAAATGTGCTATCAGTGGCGTATTGGATACTCAAGGTAGATTTTTGTAGATGTCGCCAGATACATTGATTAAAATGATAATAGCAACCTTGTATTGCTGTGTGTGGGTATGTTTTAAGGATGCTGTTTATCATTGCTTTTTCAAAGTCAATGATAATTTTTTGTGGAAAATAGTTGTTAGTATGTTGATTGACTTCAGTTAGTATTTCTTGATAGGTAGCTTGCTGTTTGTTTGGTAGAAGGGCATAAAGGAATGGAATATTTGCATTTTGGAAATGACCATGGATAGTGTATAATTGATAAAAAGGTTTGGGCATACAGAAAAAGTACCGTCCATCATCCAAGTTTGGCATTGGGTAAGTTTAGTTATGTTGTTTGCTGTGGCAAACAGTATAATTCTTTTATCTTTAGATTTGTTGTCATAGAGTAGAAAATTATATTTATTGTGAGTTACAGAGAGTTCAGGGGGAATTTGCACTTCTTCAAAGGTTTTTGGTGTGGGAGGAGTAGTGCATGTTGCTCTTTTTTGTCTAGCTACAGTTCTTTTAAGAGATTCAATAGATGGTAATTGGCTAGAAGCATGTTGGGGAAGTACACTTAAATGGTGTTTCAGAATAGCAGTTGTTGGTTGATTAGTTCTAGTACTAGCTTCTTTAAGGGAATCTAGCATTTGTCTAATCTCTATTTCTGTTACATTGGGTGGGTGATTATGTTCCTTAGTATAAGTAACAGTAGTCTCCTGAGTTATAGCTCTACCATAACATTTGTTGGCATAATATTTCGTACACTTCCAAAACACTTTCAAATCTTTTTGTTTCTCTTGAGTGTAGACATATCCCATGTAACAAAGAAGCATTTTCCCTTTTTGTGAATAAATGAATTTAGCTCCTTCAGTCATGATTGTATTGTAGTGCTAGGAGGTAATTAAAAGAGAATGTCATTACATTTTTTGATAAAATAATGTTGTATTCTAATAATACAGTTTAATACATTTTTGATTTACCTGTAATTCTTTTGATGTTTCAAGTAGTTCTTTTCAGGTGTTGATGTTCTTCAAACTGTTATTTTCTGTGTATATATTTTTGTGCCTGTGGAAGTTGAGAAAATGTGTACAAATATTTTATTACTATTTATGATATTTAGATAGAGGTTTTTAGCTAGTTTCTATTTAGTTACCTATCTATTAAATGTCGAATTTACATTTCAATTATATACTTACTTATTTATATTTAACTTTTGATGTCCAGGTGTTGTGTAGGTCTTCTGTATTTTCTTTTTGTCTGTAGGATAAATAGTAAATAAAAACACATATATTTTAGGTATTTGGCTTTTAAATATAGGTGTGAAGTTTGAGAGTTACATTTTCGATGGCTAAAAATGTAGTAGTACTTACTTTAGATAGGTGTAGCTGTCTTTATGTTGAAGTCAATAAGTTTTCTTTCAGAAATCCTGCAGAGTTTCGTCTTCCTTTAGTTAGGAGATTTAGGCTGCATTTTTAGTTTGCTGTAATCTTGTTTATATAGTATTAGTCTAATTGTTTCAGAAATAGGATTGGTTGTTTAAATTGATAGTCTGTTTTTATTTGTGGATTTGAATTTTTTTACCTGTTATGCTAATTACTTTCCTTATATGGGTGACGCCAATTAACGTTTATTGAATGTGTATGGCCTTATTTAGTATAGGTAATGCTATCTTTATATTTGTAAAGTGGAGGAATATATATAATTTGCAGTAAGAAATGTTTAGTTGTTCGGAACATTGTTTATGTATTATAAAATGTATGTTTGTATTTATTTTGTGTTATAAATGTTAGGAAAATATATAGTATATTTTATCGATTTATATAAACAATTTCTGAATAATTATGATTCGTATGACTAAATTTTAAGATAATAAAGTGATTTATTCAAGGATGTAGTAATTTCGAATTGTAAAAAATCGATCAATTTGGTATCTATATTTTTGTATTCGATATTTTGACTGTTTTTCATTTATATATGTGATAATCGATGTTTTAGAAATCGATAATGTTGTTAGTCGATATTGTTGTTGTCGTTATTTTTTTTAGTCGATATTGTGGTTTCGATATTTTTGTGGTTTGTTGTTTAAGTATAGGCAATCGATAATTTTGTAGTCGATAATTTGTCATCGATATTTTGTCCAGTCGATATTCGGTCTGTCGAGGTTATGTCAGTGATCCGTAACAGAGGTCAGATTCATCTGCGTGATATGCAACACTAGGTCATTAATGCTACATGGACTCACATGAAATGTCATGACTTACTTTGTGATGCCACACTAACGAACCCGACCTGCATCATGGGCGCTGAATATTCCTGCCCATTAGTCTTTGACCGTGCAGTTTATTTTTGAGTCAATATGTAACCTTAACTTTAAAACATAACACAGACATCAATAAACATCAAATCGTACATGTTGTGCAGTAAAACCCACACTAAGAAATGCAGAGGTTGCTTTCAGAGCCTTTGCACGGATGTTATGCTTTGTAGTTTGAACTCTTGAAGTTAGTGTAAGTAATGATGTATTATATAAGACTGCACTTAAATATGATGTGTTAGAAAGTGTATCATGGAGCTTGTGTTCATTATGCCTGCAGGAATCTCAGACGTTTATGATCATGTTATGTTTTTCTTAGTGCTCTGGAGCCGGCTCCTTGCTTCCAAGCACAATAAAAAGCGCTTTGACGCCTCGTCAGGGGTAGTAAGCGCTATATAAATGCATTACAATACAATACAATACAATAAAGCAGCAGCAGTAACAGAGATATTATCACCAGTGGCAAAGTGAAGCAAACGTTTTAAGTTTTTTTTACCTATTTTAAATTGCATGCATATTGTCCTTATAGGACAGTTTAGATTTCCTTATAAATGAAAAGAATTGAAAACATTTAAACCAGCTGGGCGGTAAACTTGCCTAGTACATTTGAAAAAGACCTGTTGTCAATGTTCTGGTTTTAATGTTCTGGTGATTTGGAGTTGATGCTTTGACAGGAATGAGATGGCATTCAATTGCAGCCTTGTGTGTTGTCTCTAATTGCATCCCGCAGTCTATCGACATGCTTATCACTGCAACAGCTTGAGATCCCCTGTCAGCAGTCACATCCCATGCTCCTCTGCTCACAGTCACTGGAAGATATATCTACATCCTCTCTCAGCCTCACCCAGGCTCAGTCAGACTCACTCAGACCCAGATAAGAGAAATATTTTGAATGTCCTGGCTTGATTTTTTTGCACTACATAATGATTGTTGGGGAGTGGGCACCTGGAGCCCATATATCCTGTTGGCCTGTGCTGTACAAGAGAACCTTTATTCTACAAAACATGGTGTATGAATGTTCAGTTTCTTGTTATCCAGCACAAAACTGCAAACTCTGTACCAGAGTAGGAGTCCTTTTCTAGCACCTTTCCAGTGAAAGACTGAGAAGCATTGATTAGAAATAATGCATTATAAAGATAATAAAGGGAGAAAGGGAAAGACAAGCTACAGAATGTCAAATTTCCCAGTCAGAGATGTACTTTCAGCTTTGCATGTAGTGCCCCCTGGTGAAACAGGCAGGAAAGGCAAGGTGTTGGGCACCTCAGAGGAAAGGTGTAATCAGCCAGACTCTGTTTAATTCTTTATCGTCTCACCTGAGGGTAAAGACAGATCTCGTTTTCACATACTTTTCACCCCAAACCCTCAAATAATTGGAGAGTGGCGGCCCTGCTGTTGAGTTGCCTCTTGGCTCACATTTCCTCTTTCCAAAGCAAAAAAATCAGGTAGAAAACAGGAAGTACTTAATAAAACTCCAGAATAATATTGAATCTGTCCAATCAAAATTTAACAGAATCGAAAGGGAAGCCACAAGTACGTATTAGAAAGAGGGTGTATGTTTCGGCACAATGATTCCAGTGACACTTTGTCGAAAGGCCTTTTAAATAGCTGGCCCCTCCCACACAGTGGCGGCTCCTCCACAATGGTGGAGGAGCATCGCCGCGCTGCCTGGCTCAAAGCCAGTAAATGTAAAGTAAAACGATGTTCTTGCATCGTTTCAATTTACATTGCGAGGGGCAAGGATGAGGTATTGGAGGAGGGAGGAGGTGGGCTAGTGCATTCCACTCCCTAAGTGGGCATATGTGGCTTGGCCGTCTGCCTCATGCCGACCAAAACACACATGCACACTTTGGTTTTCTCAAGCCCAACTGCTTAATGCAGCTGGGCTGGAGAAACCCCACAGACTCACTGAACTAAGCAAGGAGTCTTTTCTACTTGCTCAAAACAATTTGGACAGGGAGTCTGTCCCAGGGGCTGCTGGGACCAACAGGCAGGAAGAGCAGAGGTGGCACAAGGAGACGCAACACTGGAGCAGCCGGCGGCAGAGGTAAGATTTATTATTCTTTTTTATAATATTCAATGCCCCGTCCAGCGTGACGCCTCCCACGCTACCCCACCCGCCTCACCACCCTTCGTTTATATCAGCCGCCACTCCTCCCACACACTCAGTTTACAGGCTTAGTTGTGTACAGAGCAGGAGAAGAGCAACATGGGAGGCCAGGCATTCCTATTTTGGCACATATATTCAGATACAAATGTTACTGTATGTAACACTCCTGTCTATTGATAATTCTGGGTTTCTACCAACATAATCTCCAAACTCTAGATTTAGTAAGTTACCTGTGAGGGTGCACAATAATCACAGAATCGGGATCCATTCAAACCCAGTGCTACTGACCAAAATGATCTCCAGTTTGACAGTCAGACCAGAACACATTGCAACGAAATAAAGTGGGGCTTGTGGATTCTCACCCTGACAGGCTCGGAAACAGGTTGCATTTTCCTGCACCATCAGGGAGTTTTGCAGACACGGCAACATGTCATAACTGTCAGACATATTACATTTACCTCCCTAAAGTTCATGTCTTTGTCCTCTCCCAAGCAAATGTTTTCATGGCGTGAAATGTGGGGTAAGGGCGTAACACAGGCCCCCGCAGCCCCCGCGTTGCGGGGGGGCCTCTGCGCTCCAGGGGCCCCTGCGTTCCAGGGGCCCCCTCACTCAGCAAGCCTCTGCCCTCTTCATCATGAACTACAATGCTGCACACGTCCGGCATCCTTTTAATAAATTAAATGGCGCAGATGTGTTGTACCTCTGACCTCAGAGTGACCTTGCTGCACGCCATAAATTGGAACGTCAACAGGTTTGTGTTTGAGACTAAATCTATGTGCACCCATTTCTGCCTGTGCGCATTTTACTCACGCTGCGTTCATGCGCTTTATGAATACAAAAGTTCCAGTCTTTTCCTAACATTCTTCCTATCTGTCTCTCTTCTCTGGTACTTGCCAGAGTTCCTTCTGGAAAAGAGCTACGAGGTGAGTGACTGAGAGAGAGAGTGAGCGCAGGCCGGGAATCTCTTGGACGCAGAACCCTCCCGCTTCCGCCGCTGCCGTCCGCTGCTTTGTGTGTCCCACTTAAAACATAGAAAACAAACCAAAACCCCGGCAGAGAATGCGCGCGGTGGATGGTAACCGAGCCAACTATCACTCAGTGTCCACCACTGTTGAGTTCCTGCAGCTCCTTGTGGTAAAGCCTTCTGCGTGCTTCCCACCAGCTCGGATAAGCAGGAACCTGCAGCGAGAGCCATAGACTGTTACGCACTCCACCAGCATGAAAAAGCTAGCCAGCCACCTAGAGGGCGGCGTTCGTAAAATTAAATTTGCAAAATCTCTGGCCCATTTCAGTCATAGCTAAACAAAGAAGTCGATTTCCTCTAGCTGGACAGTTAGATTTTACTTTTTAATTAAGCACTCAATCGTGTAAGCTTTGGTACTTTCCACTGATTGGTTAGGTTGAATGCTGATGCGTTTGACAAGTGGTGAATCTAGCTTCTATTTCTGTTGTGTACAGCATCGGAGGTGGATTGAGAAACGTTTGGTAATTACCATAAACTCAGCATGGTATCTGCGTTTTAACTATAGCAGCCGTTTAATATAAGCTGACCATGCTCTATTTCCCACCATTCTCTGTCTCACTGTGTACTCAACTCAAGATCAAGGCCCCTGGAATTATGTGATTTTTGTGGCCGAGGGTTTTCCTTAAAATTATGGATGTCCTGCATTTACCCCATAATCCATCACCTGCTTTGTTATTTGCAGAATTTAACAAATAAAATGCATCTCTAGCTCAAACAACTCAACAAGTTAGTAAAAACGTGGTGACATATGCTGCATACAGGGCAAGCGATGACTGGTCATGTTTGTGTTGTTTATTTCTGTATTGGGGTGTCAAAATGGTACTAAAGAGGTAAACTTTTTTCCAGATGATGTTAACGTGTAAAAAGGACAAAATAATGAGGTAATACTGTCATGAAATATGACGCTTTATGCCACATAATTTGCCTTTTCTTGCAACAGAATTTAGTGTACACTGCCACATAATTTTGTTCTCCCCTGCTGCATAATTCCAGTGGCCCTGCTCAAGGCCCGATAAGAGCACCCCTCTGGTCGCTCACGCTCGACCCCAAAATGCTTCACATTTAGGCTTACCAGCAAATATACCACCTTTACAACCAATCACTTTCTACAGTGTGGTATGCTACCTGTCCGATAATGAGCTTCCCTCTCCCCCTTAATTTTAATTATGTATAAAATGACAATGACACACAAAGTGAATTTTATGTTTCGAGTTGCTTCCAAATGTGTATCTGCTCCATCACTTATCCCCCTCCAGGAAGCCATAATTGGAAAATGGAACATAAACAATGTTATTTACTTACTGCCATACTTGTGCTGTTGCAGGAATATATATATATATATATATATATATATATATATATATATATATATATATATATATATATATATATATATATATATATATATATATATATTTTAGTACTGGGGGCCCCCTGAGAACAGTACCCTGGACTGAGAGCCTCACTGACTCCAGAGGGGGGGGCCCCTCCATGTACTTTGCAGGGAGGCCCCCTCAACTTTCGTTACACCACTGGTAAGTAGTTAAGCCACAGGCTTGGAAACAGGTCAGACATACATTTTAAGTGGATAGACATATAACGTATGGGCAGTTCCCTCACCCAACCAGAGCTATTGCAGAGCTTTGCTTGTCCCTTTCAACCGTGTACTTCGGTATGCTTGCTGTACTGCCATTAAACCCCTGAACTAATGTTTGCCTTGAGGTCTCCTTCAAATGAGTGCCTGCAACCGTGTGCATTGTTAAACGGCCAGCTTCGGTCGTGAAGTGAGGCTCGCCGCACATGCAGCGGATCCTGTCCCAGTGCCGGCTGGCTTCTGGGGAGCAACAGGGAAGGACAGTAAGCTGGTGTTCGATGCAGGACGACGCCAGCTCACCAGGTTGGCGATTCAGGCGGGGCACATCGAGTCAGAGAACATGTCCCTCAACCCACTTGGGATTTTAATTGAACTTACTGCGCTGGTTGCACATTCAAGGCGCACTACGACATCCAGGATGCTCAGCGTTCAGCCACGCCGGTGGGCAGGCTTTTATAAAAGGTGCGCAGTTCCACGACGTGCAATCAGCTGTTCCTTACACGCCGCAGATGAAGGGAAATGTCCCGAAACGCGTCCGGCGTTTTGAAAGGAGAGGGGTGTTTCTGAACTTCGGTATGCTTGCTGTACTGCCATTAAACCCCTGAACTAATGTTTGCCTTGAGGTCTCCTTCAAATGAGTGCCTGCAACCGTGTGCATTGTTAAACGGCCAGCTTCGGTCGTGAAGTGAGGCTCGCCGCACATGCAGCGGATGGATCCTGTCCCAGTGCCGGCTGGCTTCTGGGGAGCAACAGGGAAGGACAGTAAGCTGGTGTTCGATGCAGGACGACGCCAGCTCACCAGGTTGGCGATACAGGCGGGGCACATCGAGTCAGAGAACATGTCCCTCAACCCACTTGGGATTTTAATTGAACTTACTGCGCTGGTTGCACATTCAAGGCGCACTACGACATCCAGGATGCTCAGCGTTCAGCCACGCCGGTGGGCAGGCTTTTATAAAAGGTGTGCAGTTCCACGACGTGCAATCAGCTGTTCCTTACACGCCGCAGATGAAGGGAAATGTCCCGAAACGCGTCCGGCGTTTTGAAAGGAGAGGGGTGTTTCTGAACTTCGGTATGCTTGCTGTACTGCCATTAAACCCCTGAACTAATGTTTGCCTTGAGGTCTCCTTCAAATGAGTGCCTGCAACCGTGTGCATATATATATATATATATATATATATATATATATATATATATATATATATATATATATATATATATATATATATATATATATATATATATATATATATATATATATATATATATATATATTAGTACTGTGGGCCCCCTGAGAACAGTACCCTGGGCTGAGAGCCTCACTGACTCCAGAGGGGGGGGCCCCTCCATGTACTTTGCAGGGAGGCCCCCTCAACTTTCGTTACACCACTGGTAAGTAGTTAAGCCACAGGCTTGGAAACAGGTCAGACATACATTTTAAGTGGATAGACATATAACGTATGGGCAGTTCCCTCACCCAACCAGAGCTATTGCAGAGCTTTGCTTGTCACTTTCAACCGTGTGAAGATATAAGTTAGGCAAGCGTATGGGAAAAAATGCCCATGAGAATATATGGTACTCCTGTTCTTTAAAATAGGTCTAACACTCTAACTTGAACTATTGACTAGAGTCTGTGTGTCAAAGTACACCTGGTCATTGAACAACTGCCCTGAGTGTTGCCCGAAAATTCCCTTTTGCATTTCTACTGACAAGTAATAGCTAATCATACAAACATCAAATACAGGACCACTGTCAGCAACTGGATGTTCTTGCAGAGAATATTCAGTTCCATTTTCATATAGATTTAGTCAGTGAACGCAGTTTAAAACCACTCTACAGTACAGTAAGTTGAATATGTACTGTAACATTTGGTTTGCTATCATTTGTAGTAACATTTATGGAAAATAAGGTTTACATATGATTAAAGAAATAAAAAATGGATGCTAAAAATGAAGGAAGACGTTCCCCGCTTAATTAGTATCTTTGTAGATGTGAAGCGTTTTGCAGCAACTTTCTGCAATGTGCAGCCGAAAGTATGCTACTGACTGCTTTTAAAATATGTTTACTTTCCATGGGCACAACACTGATTAAACAAGCAGTGGCAAAGACAATAGGTCTCGGCAATACCTGAGCTATTTGCCCTGTCAAAGGCAATGTCTTTTAGCCATGTTGTCTAGCAGCACATCTGCTGTTCAGCATGGGTGAAAGTCACCGAAAGGGAGACACAAGGACTCCTATGGAGTGCTTGAAAACAAAGAAAAAAATAGCTATGCATCCCGGGAGCAGTGTAAGGAGACATGTACTTGGTCCATGAGAGCAATGCTGAAGTTTACTAATGGTAGTAGATGGGCGGCATGTAAGAGACAGTGCATGTGCTGTCTAGCCAAGACCTAAAAACAATAGATTTCTCCCAGGGAAAACCTACTGGCTTTGACAATGTTTGTTGTATTTAGAAATGGGGAGATTAAGTGATGTATCCATAATTACTAAATGTGGAACTGAGGCCCAGTTTAGAGAGATGATGGGAGTGCTTTCGGGAAAGGATGTGACGTAAGGACCAGAGCTGTTGAGAATTTGAGGTTCTAATTACAGCACTCCAGACAGTCACTATAAATTTAGTCTGGGCCTAAATGTAAAACCCTCAGCACAAAGGTTCTTCCTGTCATGGCAAATGAAGTCAAACAAACAAATAATGTTCCAATGTTTAACCAGGATCCAAACAATCCAAGATAAGTTCAAATAAAGTCCACTGCGATTATCTTCAAAAAATGTTTCTCCTTTATTGATATTCAGAATTCATAAAATGGATTTTCCCAGCATAAACAGCGCCAACACGTGTTTCGTCCCACACAAGGACTTCATCAATGCTGGAAATATTAAATAATACAAAAATATAATTACAATGACGCATATTAATATTACATAATTAATACACATTAAAGGATACATGTAGTCCCAAGTGACAATATAAGCATTAAAATTAAAACTCAACACATTTCAAGTGATACAAAACACCCAGTTCATTAGGAAGAGAGGGACACCCCATAGAGATTAATTTAGTGAAATTCAAACCATCTGAGCATAGAATAGAAAAACACAGTACAAAAAATATATATTATTTACAGTAATATAATCCAAAAATACAAGCTAACTATGTACAAAATTTACAATATTACAATATTTAACAATTAAAAGAAATTTACCCACCACGAATGTCGTGGAGAGATATCTTGTTCATTCACCGGATTAACCGAAAGTGAGTTGCAGTCTATATAGAGCAAAACTAAGAGAAAAAGATACACTTTACTAATTTGTTGGAAAACTAATGTCTATGATGGACAAAACTGCAGTTCATTAGGGCGATATCTAGAACAGGGGGGTTGCATTTTTAGAAGACATTCTATCACTTTCGAAAGCAAAGAGGAAAGTTTGCTCTTATTGTCCTATGTAGCAGAGATATGACCAATGAACATAGTAAATGCCTCATGTTGAATGAACTAAATGGCCAGTTAGTCCTAATTGAGCACAAGTCTAGTCAAAGCATGATTAATAGATCTTATAGACCAGAGCTGCATAATATGGAGCTGGTAAACCAGGATCGAGTTTCGGTGTCAGCTTAACGTCCTTGATTTTGGGCAAACGACTTCATCTTGCGGGGGCTATAAAAATGAATGTGTCCTTGTGTAAAGTAACTGGTGCTAATGTAAAGTGCTTCAATACCTTTGGGTGGTGTTGGCGCTATACAAAACTGCACAAAAAAAAGTAACTGTGCTTATGTTAAATGCTCCAGTACCTTTGGGTGTTGTTGGTGCTGTATACAACTGCTCAAAAAATATATATAAAAAGTAGAGTTGGGTAAGAGGGGATCTGGGGATAGAGGGGATCTGTGCAATTGGAGTTCAGCTTAGTCAAGCAGCGACGAGCAGGAGGTTTACGGGAAATCTAAGCAAATGCGGGCTGCCATGGGGAGATTAAGTGATTTGCCTAAGTTTACGGTGTTCTGGTGAAAATTAATAGGTGTTAAAATAAAGCCTCCAATACCTTCAGGTGGTGTTGGCGCTATGTAAAACTGCACATGGAAAGGTACTGGCGCTGTTGCAAAATTCTCCAATGCATTTTGGTGGTGTTGGCGCTATATCAAACTGCACACACAAAAAAATGTGAAAAGCAGAGTCAGAGAAGGAAGGGATCTGTGCAACAGAGTTCAGCAGGGCAAGCAGCAATGGGCTGTAGGTGGACGGGCAACCAACAGAAAATGCAGGCTGCCATGGGGAGATTAGGTGATTTAGCAGTAATTGCAAGATGTGGAACTGAGGCCGAGGCTAGGGAGAAAATGTGGCATCCTCAAAGGGAAAGGATGTGGCGTAAGGGCCGACTATGGAGCTGGGAAACTAAGTTGAGTCTTGGCATTGGCTTAACGTCCTTGATACTGGGCAAATCACTGAATCTCCCAATGCCTATAAAAATGAAAGCATCCATGTGTAAAGGAACTGATGCTAATGTAAAGCATTCCAATACCTTCAGGTGGTGTTGGCGCTATGTAAAACTGCACAAAAGAGGTGACAGATGCTAATGTCAAGCGCTTAATTACCTTTGGGTGGTGTTGGCTCTATATAAAACTGCACACTAAAAATAGAAAGTATCACAGTGTTAGGCTGGTTACAGTAGCGAACATGAGGAAATACAGTGCATCGGCAACCACATTAAAAGGACTACTTTTACCATGGGCACTGAGGGGCAGGCAGGCCTTGATGACATCAAGACTCAGCCTGGCTCCTTTGAAGAGTATACAAGTTAAGCAACAATGAAGCACGGAAACACTTTATCGGTGAATATGTAAAAATTAAGAAAGCATCCTGACGGGAGAAATTTGAAGAAATATAGTCCACCTCATGAAATGAGAAGCAACTATGTGAGACATGAACAGTTCAATAATTTTGCACAGGAGAAACATGACTAAGCAATTGCAGCAGAAGACACAGGTAATTTAGAAGCTCTGGCATTCCCTGTGATAACGAATACCTTATTCTCTGGAGGTCTGATTTTCCAGCTATAAACACCATTGCCGAATGACCACATATGGTGTTAACGCACACACACACACACCTAATACCCACACACCTGGAAAATAAACATGTGCCAAGTAATAGCAGCTGTGCACACATGCTCTAATCAGTACATCAGCTATACACTAACAGGACATTATAAAGCAGAACACCACCACTTACTAGAATGAAACTACAATGGGGGTTTAAAGCAGTAACGGGGAGGGAGTGTTTTAAGAATGGGGCAATCACCAGGAGGTGCGAGGGAGCAAGTAGAGACAGGAGGGAGGAGGTCAGGGAAACGGAAAGTAGCAACAAAGGGAAAAGCAGTGATGGAAGGGGTGATCTATGGAGGGGGTGAGCCCCTGGAGGTGCGAGGGAGCAAGGAGCGATAGAGGAGAGGAGGTGGGGGAAACAAAAAGCAACTACGATGGCAAAAGCAGTGATGGTGAAGGGCTTGATCTGTGGACGGGGCATGAGGGTGTGGTTGGGAGCAGACGGAGCTGGTAAAATCATGTGCACTGTTTAGAGTGCTGAAAAAGAAAGAAAAAAGTAGGTCCTAAAATGGTCGAAAAAACTGGAGCAGTGGATGTTCACAAGTACTTGGTCCATGTTCTGTGGGGAGGGCTAAACACAAGATGAGGCTTGACCATGCATGCAAGGTACAAATGGTGACAAAGAATTTGAGACAGACAAAGGAGCGAGCAAATGGGAAGCCTGTAGGCGGGTTGAAGCGCATAGATTAAACACGTCTCTTTGAGACAGGGCATGCGCTGTCTAGCTGAAACCTAATAAAGAGCATTGACAAAATGGGGCAGTGTAATTTAATGTTTCAGTTATAAAGCTTTGAGACAGATTAGTTGGAAAGCAGGAAAACAGAGGGAAGATCTAATTTTCGCAACCTCATTGAGTAAAATGCGTAATTCTTTTCAATTATATAATTCCTGCAAATTATTGTAATTGTAATATTGGTAGTTAACATTTTCATTGAATATTTGGAGCCACCAATGTCATGTATGAATTATGTGACAACTTTTGCCAATGACTAGGCTTCTTGGCATTTTGGCAGGCATCATTTACACTACAATTTGGGAGCTCCACAGAGGTGGGGGGTCACTACACAGGTTGATGGGAGTCTGTTTTCTTTCCTGACCCAAGTAGGTTCAGGTAAAGTTGCGTGGAATGGAGGGGCTATCTCCAAGGATATATGTATAGCAATTTATTTTGAAATCATGCTAATTTCGTATGAAAATAAAAATTGAATCATAGGGGATCTTTTTACTTCTAAAACATCATACAAAAATCAATATAGTCTGAAACACTTAGTAAAAATGCTCACAGAGAACAAGCAGTAAAGCAATCCGAGGATTATAATAAATGCGGTCTGAGGTGATACAAGTCAATCTTATCGGTGTGTCCTGTAGACACGATCACACGAAGAGTGAAAAAATTGATAGCGCCGTTCAATATGTATGGTTCATAATCAATTGTTTCCAGCTGGAATAGTATGTGGCCTTTTGTGATTAGCGCGCCTTGCTGTGACTGGCTCTTATCCCTGCCAGGCTCACACTGCCTTAATACCACACTAATACACTTGGCAGCCCTGCAGATTACATCAGCACCAAGTAATGGAAAAACCACAGCCTATCGCAGAATCCTCCAGGAGTTTAGGGGAGAAAAGTCACTGTTAAGTACATGTTGCAGCAGATATAAAAACACATCTTCGGATATTAGGCGAGACCGGGCAAAGCAAGCGGAGTGAGGCGGGAACGCGGTGGTAACTCGCAGTGTGGGTTAAATTAGAGATGGTCTTTGTTGGAAAGCAGGGGGTGGGACGAATAACACGCTTCACATAGTATTAATAAAGGATTTATCATCTCCTATGGTGGGTGGCTCTAAAGGAGAAGTGCCGGCCATGGAAGCACACTCAAAACCCTTTTTCTCCGTTCCGGTGGTTCATCGCAACCCACTTAGTTACATGGGTGGCACTTGGCCAGTGGTATAGTGTGATATGCTAAGGTCTGGTATATATCATATGGGATGGAAGAACAGGGAATACTCAGTATGTAGGCCAGGGCAAATATTTAATTTTGCTGGCAAAATGTACAAAATTCACACATTTTGCATTATATAGAATGCAAAACTTCTCAAACTTTTGTATTACACAGTATTCAGTATATTCATCAGAGACTGGTTCATGCCAACATTCTTTCACCGAGGTAGATTTTGTAATAAAACTAGTCATCCTACCAGTAAGTTGCATGATTTTTTTTTAAAGCATTGTATACCCAAGTAAATGTAAAAGGTCACAGGAGATTCCAGAAACCTTGGGACACATTTAAAAGCATCTAGTGGCACCAGAGCGTCACGTCTTTTGATGCTCTGGTGGTGCTCTATGCTAGCCCATATTTACAAAGGCAGCTCTAAGCAACCTTGGCTACTTTGCATGGCCTAACACAGCCTTGTAAATATGGCACTCTGCAACGCAGTTTTCTGCAGCAAAGGGGCGTGCAATGGGTGTTGCTGTTGCAAAGGGTGTTGGTGTGGGCGTTCCCAGCAACACCCATGGTTTTTTGACACTGCTCGTGATTTACAAGGATCTGTAAGTCTGAGGCAGCGCCAAAACTAACACCTTTCAAAAGGAGACTTTAATGTGATGCAACCCAGAGAAATACTTTTATTTCTCCTTGTTTTTTGCTCTTTCTAGGTTTGCTGCATTCGGCAGCACACATAGAATAGCAGAACACCATTAATGATGGTTTTCGTGCTGGAAGGTGTCTCTTCTTGCACAAGCCCAATCATCCCTGCAACGAAGGCCCCCTTGCACCATGGTGCAATGGTGCCTGCATTGCCGCTAGGCAGCTTTTTAGCACTGATGGCTGGGTGAGCATTGGAATGTGCCATATTCTTGTGAATACGGTGCATACCTGCATTTTGAAAATGATGCAGGTCGGCACAGCAAAATTGGTCTTGGCACCATGATGCACCATTTTCATGTAAATATGCCCCCATCTTTCCCTGTATTTTCAGGGAATTTCATTTGAAAAAAGATACACAATTTTGCGCACCCCTATGGTACCTGACATGGATAGAGAGCTTACCACAAATGACGTGTCTCTAGCTGCTGGCATCTATTGAGCGACACGTTGAGGCCATTGGATTTTAGCCATAAGCCCTTTGAAAGCGAGGTCTTGTGGGGCATTGCTGATCCTCACCAAACCAGGACCACAATGCAAACTGTTATTGACTATAAAGCTCTGAGAGGCTAAAGTTGTCATGTTTGACACTAGGGCCCAGATTAAGAAACATTCTGCATCACAAAAGTGACGCGCACCTGCGTGAAACTTTATTTCCCTTTACTTTCCAGCACAAAAATTAATTTCCGCTGGAAAGTTCCCTCAAAGGAATGCAAATCAGTGCTTAGCACTTCTTTGCGTTACTCTGCACCAAGGAGGCATTCCATCGGTGCTAAATGGGCGTTCCCATGCAACCACCCATGGTTTATGATGCAAACCCTACTTATAAACAATAGTAGATAGTTTTATGTGCCCCAAAATAGCGCCACTTTGAGGCAGACTTTAAAACTTCCCATTTGCATGTGTGCTGTACTGTACAGCACACATCCAAAGGGAGAAAAGTTTTAAAGTTAGCCTAAGCATAGAATGGTGCTCTTCCAGTTCAAAACCTAGGCAAGAATCACACAGACACCCTTTATCTATGGGGCATAGGTATGTACGTGATGCTCAGTTGCCTGATTGTACTCTGGCGCAAGGGAGAGAGGAGGAGAGTGCAATATCTGTGTAGATTTGGCACTGTCCTGCTCTCTCCTTGTCCCGCAACGCTCTGTAGCACCTTCTGTTGCTGCGCTTCATTGGGTGATACAGTTGATAATCTAGGCCTGGGTCTTTTGGGATTTAAGTATCTCATGAAGTTGTTCTTCCAGATCAGAGCGGGTGCCCTTCCCCTTAGATCTCTGACAGGCAAATGGGGTGGCCCATTAATTAGCGATTGCCCCTCTTTTGGAGCACATAATGAAACAATTGGCCATTTTTTATTTGCATGTAAGATCTATGGGGAGCCTAGACGCATTTGGCTTACCCCTATGTGCAAGAATCTAGGTACGACTAGCAGTGTGGTAGCTTTAAGAATTATATGTACTAGTTCTTCATTGCCTATAGTAATAGCCACTGCTAAATATCTTGTTTGGTCATGGACCATTCCACAGAAGTTCTTAGGCAGATGATTTGTAGATGATGTACTGTTAGAGTGTCTGTTTTTTATCTGTAAAATGTACCCTGAAATGCAATTGATGTATTTTATCTGTTTTTAGCTTTATTTTTAACACAAATGTCTTTTAATGGTTTTATTGATGACTGTAAATGCTTTCATGAGTTAACCTCGAATAAAGCAAATTTGAATTGAAAAAAAATTGTATCTCATGAAGTCATACGCACATCAGAATAAAAGCAATTACCTCCATAATAGAAAACCATGGCCACTATTCACAGAGATGTTGCTTTGAGAATGTGGGGCTTACTCTTGTCATCCTGTTAATGTACTCCTGGAATTCGGGAGTACCTCCGGAGCACTACAAGAGTTGGTCAAAGTACAATCGTTGATATTTATGTATTGGCCCCATTGTTTTTAGCTCCATTTAAGTGGACTTAGGGGTGGTACAAAGTGCAGTACTATTGGCAAGCATAACATACCTGAACCTGCCATAGGAAGATTTTGTCTCTCGTGCCTCCTATGGGGTGTTGCTGTAAAAAAAAGAAATCTACGCACAGCAGAGGACTCCCCTTGTGATCCCTGTAATGAGATTGCTAATAGTAATTAGGATGTTGAGAAATCTCCTCTTCATTTAGTTAGATATTTTTAGATTTAGTTTAAGGAAATGTCACTTTCTTTTTTGATGGTTATATTATTGACACTCTTTACTGTTTCTTCAGTGTGCTCCAGTGAGTTAATTACCTACTAGTACCAACCGCACTTTTCCCATAAGTGGCACTTTACTGTCCTCTCTTTCTTTTTTTGAATTCCCAATAAGCAGGATTACATTAACAAAGGCTTCAAATGCACTAGCGAAAACAAAGCGACTTTCAATCTCGTTGCCTTCTGAAGGCAGATGAAATACATTTGCCATAATTCCAATTAGTGTTACAAGTTGCGCGGTAAAATCCCCACTAGCTCTACTCGTACAAATCTCAACAAGTAAAGCTTTATGAAATTTGTGTGCGGAAGATACCGCTGATTCTGACGTTTGCAGCTTGGAACACAAGGAAAACATGTAGCGGTAACAAATGTGAACGCTTCATGGGGAGGTAATACCACACACTCGAATGATATTGCCTCATGATGTGCAACTCATAATGCATTTACCTTCCGGTGACAGGAAACCAATGAGATATGGAAGACATCATCTTAACAGGACTCCAGGGACCATATTTTAGCACAAGATATCAATTTTTAAATGAGGAGGTATTCTGTTCTAAAATAATTGTGCAGAATTGAACAGATGCTCGTGTTCTGTTGTTCCTGTGTATTTACTATAAATATTTACAGTTAATGGTCCGTTTTGCGGGAATTTTTAAGAGCAATTGGCGCGGTATTACACAAAATAGCATACTGGTGTAATTTCAGGACTTTTGGGTAACAAGTGACACCAATATCCTAAAATTGCGCAAATTACAATTTTACCCAGGACTATTTCATACTTCCCTAGCACATAAAACATGGTATTTAGACTCAGATGAAAATACTAAAATACTGTCTAAGTAGATGATCACAGAATGAGGAGGTAGATCGAAGAAGTTGGCATCCATAAATCTTTCAAATAGAGGGAATCTGAATGGCATCACTCGGTATTCATAATGCCCACAAGGAGCATGAAACGCCATCTTCCAATTATCACCCTCTTTAATTCTTAACAGATGATGGACACCCCTTATATCTAGCTTTCTAAATATTTTGGCTTCCTGGAAATGTCTCAGATGAAGGGCAAGGGAAAATGGTCATTAATGGTTACATTATTAAGGACTCTATGATCTATGTGGGGTTTTAACGTGGAAGACTGCTTCCAGGCCACACAACATAAAGGTGCTCCTGCTAGAGAACATGATTTAATAATATGTCTATTCTGTAGATTTTCACCTAAATATTCCCTCAATGCCTTCTTTTCTGGTCATGATAAAAGATACCTTGTGCCAAATGGAGCAATAGAATCAGGACTAAATCGATATGACAATCCTATTCCCTTGATGCTGGAAAGACCGTAACAACTTGTGTCTTAAACACATTCCTGAAACTCAAGAGAGTGTTTAGGAAGGTGCTACTTGGTGTTATCTAGTAGGAAGAAGGATCTTGAGAAATTAACCAAGGAGACACGTAATAAACAGATCAGATGCAAAAGAAAGCACAGCAGTCTGCAGACAAAATCAATATTCTGGTCCAATTAATATAAGATGATGTTGATGGGACAATGAGGAGATGTTATCAAACGAAAAGAACAAATTCCTACATGTTTGACTATGAACCCTTGAGGTGGTACAGTCCCTTCAGTAATTGGATGAGAACTTAAAATAGATACATTTACTGCTCGAACTATATCAGGGATTTCTTTTAGGACTACTGGAATCAGGTGCTGTTTAGCCCAGGACTTGTCAGTAATTGGTACCTCCACAGTCTTTCTTGATGGAAGTCTCAAGACTGGAATTAGTAGACTAGAACAAGATAGCCTGTAGTAAATGTGAATAAAGTATTGACTGTGGAAATTACCAGTGTTATTGACTACTGAAGGGAGCCGTTAATTTGAAGCACCCTCACTCACCTCCCTTCCTAGGGGTGTATTGGTGTTTTCCTGAGACTCAGGGGAAATTGGGACATCTGTCCAACTGAGCCTTTTGGCCCCAGTATATACACAGACCTTGTTCCTTAGTATCCTTTGTTCTTCCTTGGTCAGAGGTCTTCTAACAGACTGTAGCTCCATAGACTCTTTAGCATTTTTCAGAGGTTTCTTCTCTGCTAGCAGCTGAAGGTCACAACCAGGTAGAGCATGAACCTTGCCCATGCTCTTTTTCAGCCTTTCTCTCTATAATATGATGCTCTGTCTGTAAGCGTATTTACATTAAATCTTATAGAGTCTCATATCACGCTTATCTGGCTAATTCGGCCTTAATTTCCTCACATAGCACTAGACAAAACAAAACAAAGGTACTGTGTCTTTTCCAACCAATCTAATTTTAATGGCATTTTTTTAAATGGGTTATTGTATGCGAGCAAATCTATAAAGCCCTGACAAAATTCCAAGAGAGCTACTTAGTGTTTCAGAGCGATCAAACATTTTCTTGAACAAATCTTAAAATGCTAGATATCAGACTTCAAGCCCTTGTGTAGGAAACTAGTGCTGACACCTCTTCCAATGATCCAGGGACAGAATGCCATCATCGTATGTTTCTAAAACTTATAAAATACCAATATAGTTCTGGTTAGTGAGAACCATGTGTTTTTTGTTCAACTACCACTTGATGTCACAGACCTAATGAAAACATTGGTTGTGAGCATTTTTCTCTTTTTACACTGTTCAAGGAAGTGAGGACTCAGGAAGTAGGACTGTCTTCTGCTCTTCCCCCAAAAGTTTTGTGTTTGATACCAGGGTTACTAGGAGGCACGTGGGATCCAAAAATCTCACTGTTGAAGGCTAAGCAGGTTCTGCAAAGACTAACGGATCCAGTTCTCATTTGAAGGGGTCCGCAAAGACTCATGGGGCCATATTATCAAGAAAGGGCGATACATAATCGCCACTTTTATCGGCAGGAAACTGCCGCTAAAGCGGCGATAATGGGCTTCTATGGGAATTCAAAAGGGCATATTATCAAGCCCATTATCGCCGCTTTAGCGGCAGTTTCCTGCTGATAAAAGCGGCGATAATGTATCGCCCTTTCTTGATAATATGGCCCATGGTTCCTGTTCGGTGAGGCATAACACAGAAAAAAAGCATAACAGCGGAAAAATTAGCATCCTTAGACTTCACCTAATGTTGTGTGACCTGATAAGTGGGTCGATTGTTGAGCTACACTCCACCCAAGTGAGAATTCTCACCCTTACCTTGAATCTTAGGGTTGTCGTGTGGAGTTTGGTCCAGTCCTCTTCCCACCTCAGACCAAGAGTAGGTAGGTTCCACCAAGGCACTACATTTATGAAAGAAATATCAGTCTCCAAGCCCACTTGAAGCCCAAAACCTGTCTACTGAGCGAAAATTGCAAAAACAAAGCCCTCGGAGGGACAGCACTTTGCCTCTCCTATATAATGAGCATATAATGCTAACCCTGCGAACAACTACTTACTTTTACACACTTTGAACTCATAAAAACATTTGAAAGAATATATGGGACACAAACTGAAATATTAGCTCGTGGGGGTTGGCAGGTATATAGATACTTCTTAAGATTAAAACGAAAAGGGACTTAATAAAGATGGAGATAATATACAATCCTAGATGCTGAGCTAGTCGTTTTGTATTTCCTCACTTGGAGTTGCCAGAATGAAAATGAGGCTAAAAATCAGAAACAGGAAGGCTAAGCACTTCTAAGTATAACATGGGTATACAATTTGGCTGTGGGTTAAACGACATGGCATTCTGTAATTTGTAATATAAAGCAGTATACATCATCATAATGCAAAAGTGAATTCATCCAGTAGAAGGAGCAGGGGATTGTTTTGCACTGCAAAGCACTCCATATTCTGTTATTGCAACAGGGATTAAGAGATTATGAGCATGATTTAGAGTTCGGCGTAAGAGTTACACCATCACAAACATGACGTATATCCCATCTGCCATATTACAAGCGCATTATATCCAATGGCACTGGTAATACGGTAGACAGGAAATCTGTCACGTTTGTGAAGGAGTAGCACATCCACCAAAAACCCTAAATCAAGTCCAATGTTGTCAATACAAATAGAAACATATCCTGCTGTGATTGTAATAGATGGATATTATTTTTGTACTAAACATAGATGGAGATAGGTTGTCACTGTAACGAATGGGAGATTCTTTTGCTTTCGTACATGGATGGACATTGCGTTGTCGCTACATTTGCATGAAGATTGTGTTGTCAATGAAAAGAGGTGGAGATTATTTTGTGACTGCACATAGATCATTATGTGTTGTGACCTCCAGTAGTAGCATAGCTGGATATTATATTGTCACTACTTGGTTTTCATTTGGAAAAAAAGCTTGTTGTTTGTGCAAACAGATGAATAGTAGGTTGTTCAGACAAACAATCACATATTTGGTTGTCACTAGTATTGTGATGTCATTGCGAGGAGGTGAAGATTGTGTTGCCTTTACATTGCAGCAGAGATTATAATTTCTCCACAAATACATGGAAATTATGTTATCAGCACAAAGAGTATTAAATTGTAGGTTACCACTGCGGCAGAGCTTCTGCACCCGCCGTTATAGTATTTTTGTACCTCACCGCCAGGCATCAGCCCCAACCCTTCGGTGGAGGTCTCACCGCCACTGGTAGTACTGGAGTCAGTGGCCTGAGGGAGCAGAAGGAGGGTGCACCTCGACTGCAGCCATCTAACGTCCACAATTCGCCAGGATTCATGGGTCTTGCCCAGTGGTGGCTGACACAAATTAAAAGTGCTGGGGCGGGTGGACAGGGTGTGTGGGGGGGAGCACGGGAGGGGGAACACGGAGTTAATAATGAAAATGAAAAAACTTGCCTGAAGCTGTCAGCCACCTCGTGCCTCGGAGTTCCTTTTCTTCCTGGTTCCAGCACAAACTGGGTCACATCAGAGACTCCTGTACAATCCCTGCACTGCTCTCATACTATGAGAGCAAAACAAAGGGATTGACCTGAGCGGGCTGGTTTAATGCTCACTCAAGCACAGGGAGTATGCGCTGTTTCTCTAACCCAGCTGTGCAATACGGCCGGGTTGGGGAAACATAACTGCGCATGTCTGTTTGCCCATCCTAAGACTGACTGCCAACCAGTCATGCGCAGTTAGGAGTGCACATGTACACCATTCCTCCTCCTCCTATGGCCTGACCCCTACCTACACACACCGACTGAGCCAGCTGCTAAAAAATAAAATAATATTAAAATGTTGTTTTATTTTTCAGCTGCTGTCTCTGAGCCAGTGGGGCGATGCTCCTCGGTCATTGCGGAGGAGCCACTGCTGGTCTTCTTTCTTCATGAGGCCCGCCGACGCTTTATCTTCTACAACAGGGTTAGGGCAAAATAAGTTGGACAAAACGCAGCAACCACAGCTGCAAGTCCTGCTGCGAGCCCCACGGTGTCGCTGGCAGTAGCATCAGCATGGGAGCATGGTAGGTGGCAGGAGGGGCACCGTTTTTTGGGAACTCTCAGTTGGCCCACGTAGATGGCCCCATGGGACATGCCTGTCAGCACCGGGGCAGCCAGCAGGGTAGCAGGCCCCAATCTGTCCTGTCCTGACCTGCCAACACAGGGCCAAAGCAGTGCCTAATTTGAGCTGGTGATGTCTGGCGCTCGGCACTGGCACATAATTGTGAACTCCGGGGCTTATGACAGTCTGCCACATGAGGCGCTGTCTGTGTAATTTAGAGATGAGCAGAACAGCAGCTGTTTATTAATTCAATCTACATTCAAAACAAATCATTGCTGTCGCCCAAGCCATTCTAATAGCTTTTGGGGCCTGGAATAGTCTGAAATCTCACACTTGTTGGAGTGTTATGGTTAATAGTTGTGTAAGTATTGTCGTTGGGGGTGCTATCAGGGGCACTGTGTGGTTAAAGCTGCAGTGGGCTCCTGACGAGGGCCCTGGTACATATTTTATTACAAATTTTCCACTGGACCAAAGTCGCCCAAGCATACGTTGTAGCTCCACCATAAAAGGGAAAGTTGTTCGGGAAGGGCAAAGCGCATCAAATACAAATCTCCACACTTGAAACCCAATAAAAGGAAAGGAGGAGGGACGAGAAAGCAAGAGTGGAGGTTTTAGGAAGCATCTATAGATTGAGAGCCCTGTTCCAGGGGAAGTGGCCCAGCTAGGTCTGGGTGAGGTTTGCGGGCCACGGTGCGCTCCTGGTTTCTACCCCCATGCCCTGGATAAACTGAATCATACTGGAGTACATCAGAGAAGTAAAGTGCAGCATTGAAAGCATCACTCAAGGAACTTACAGGCAAGGCGTGCACCGAGTCCAGCAGGAAAGTAAAATCAAAAGTAAGGACTTGAACATATAAGGATTCTTAACAAAAGGACATTCAAAGGTTTCTGAAGGAGCGGGGATCCAAGGAGGGAGAGGAAACAAGGAGAGCACAAGAAGAGAAAGGAGGTCAAAGAGACGAAGGTGAGTGCTGGAGCAGCAAAACTGAGAAGGGGGGAGCCTGCAAGTGGAGCAGTAAGCGAGCGGCAGGATTCCCGCCACTTTACACCTAGAATTTTGCTAAAGACAAAATCCCCCCAGCAGCGCCCGCTACACAGCTTCACATAATAATCCCAACCATGAGGTCAGGGAATTTAAGGGGAGATCCCGCACAGCGTAAAAGAAAGCCGCTAAAAAGACCCAGTACCCCACATACAATTATAGAAGGAAGATCAAAAGAAGAGGAAAAAAGTAAGCCCCGGTACAAAGGTCCCAAGCCAAGAAGGGAAGGAAAAGCGAGGTCACAAAGCGTACAGGGCACAAAATAACAGATGTTCTGATATTGAGACCAAATGAATAGGCAACTACAGCAAGTATAAACACCACTGGATCCCCATGGGGCTCAACTGCCAGCAGCCGAATATTATAATTATGGGGACAATACCTTGTGGAAACTCACTCATGGGACAAGCACAGGTACTTGCAGCAAACCCAATGTCATCACTGTTATCACTAAACCTATCTGCACTCAGTAACTGGGAATCCTCCAGTCCCAGTCCCCCAGCCGACAGCAGAGAACAATATCAATCAGAATAGCGAGCTAGTCAAGAGCAACCCCTGATAGGACTCTTGGGAAAGCTATCTAACTCCCAAGGGGGAAAGAAAGCAGTGCTCTGAGCCACACTTTAATTGGCAGAAATCAACACAGAGACGCCTCCTTATTAAGCTGAAGCCCTTATTTCAACTAGAACAAAGCCTAAATGCAAGCATTGTAAATGTAAATGTCCAGTATTAGTAAAGCGCAAACAATTGCCGAAGGGTGTCAAGGCACTGGGGGCGGTCAGGAAAAATAAGCCAGCTATTGCTCAGTGTCACATGGTGTTCGGCTGATCTGCCGCCGGGTTTCGAACCGTGAGCCCCCAGGTTCCGGAGTCTGCCGCCCAGGCCGCTGCGCCACACATCTTCCATTTTAAAAAAGTTATTTTATGAGAAAACTCCACTTTAAGCCCAAATCAAGCTTACTATATCCCAGGTGACTCTCAAATGTCAGGTAAAAAACGATGAGCACCTAATAAGCATCTCCAAGAAACAAAACTTACAATCAATACTCCTTGAAAGGGGTCTAAACGATGCAAATATCTCAAAGAGCGAAAAGGCAGCATTGGAGTTGGTCCCCAAAACATCAGGTTTTGAGGTGGTCCGCTCCACAACACAACAGTCAGCAGGGGGACACATGGACCGCCCTCGTAAATACAATGGACACAATATAACAACAATTCAGTTCAAGCCCAATCAACAATAAATGCAGATAGATCTTCTTAGCATGCTCACTGTTCAAATAGCAGGTATTGGCAAGAAACTAATGTCGCTGAATGACCTAATCATTAGGGCCCAGGTCTACTACCACCTTCAACAGGCCCCATGCCAATGCACTTTATTTCTGGATAGATTACAACTGTTATCAGACATCCTGAAAAAGATTTTGTTGGAAGTCAAAACACTATCCAACAGTCCCCAGGGAAGACTCTGGGCATTAGAAGATGAACTAAAAAAACAAATCGAGCAACACAGTACAACAAATTCCACCCCAAAAGTTTCAACACCGTTTACTGCAAAACAACCAAACAGAAACATACCAAAGGATTCATCATGCATAGAGGTTGACAATACTACACATATAGTGGCCCAGTAAGAAAACATGAACCCCGCAGGAACACAGGAAGACTAAAACAGCAAAGGAGTAACGTTAATCTAAAGTGAGCGGCAAAGATAAAGGAAATTGCGGAACAAGCACATTGGCTCACAACAACGACGAGCCATATATCACTTATTCCCCCAAAAAGAGGTAGGATCAGTGATTCAGAGATTGACAACAAAACAAGAAGACTCTAATAAAAGAGAGAGGGACCCCAAAGCCAAAGGGATAGGGTTCCACAATTGACAACAAGTCAAAATATAATTCCCTTTGGGCGAATTACCATAGAAAGACTAGTTCTTATAGACAAACCATATATAAAGGCACACCAATTCAAAACAGTTAACAACAAGGAAGCAATATAAACAATGTAAAAACGATATAAAAAACTAGTGAAAACACTATAATAAAAGTAAATCTAGACAGTTTATTCACATACACTATATTTTGTTAAAAATGGGAAACATACAGGACGGAACACTATAAAATAAATAAATCCAACATTCCAATAAAAAAGGAGGTACAGGTAAAGGACTAAATTCAATCAATAATTCAGAATTTTCCTCAATTTCTTATTCCAGTATTGCTCCTTGTTGTTAACTGTTTTGAATTGGTGTGCCTTTATATATGGTTTGTCTATAAGAACTAGTCTTTCTATGGTAATTCGCCCAAAGGGAATTATATTTTGACTTGTTAACAAAACAAGAAGAACCAGGGCACCTACTCCAGTCACAGGTGTATGCTCAAAAAAAGAAATAATGTTAAAAAGAACGCAAACTACCTGAACTAAGGTGACGGCACAAATAATCTCATGAAATGGGTATGTCACTTCACCAAAGTTGGAGGTAACTCAGCCAGTACCTGAAACAAGAGCAAAGAGGTGCACTCAGTCCAGGCACACCAGCAGAAGGCAAATCCGTGATAGAGAACCAGCCAATACTAACGGAGCATCTACATTTCAGTGCACCAACAGTAAACGCACCGTCAACAAGTCAGTGTACCTCAATAAAGACAGATGCGCTACAATTACCAATAGTACCTAATATAAGTGCAAACGCAGGCTTCCACAAACCCATCACTCAATGATACATCCACAGTGGTGACCTACTCACTCCTAACAAAGCTCCACTATTCTAGCTTGCCAGACGTAAACTCTCAGTCAACAAAACACTTCACCAAGTTTAACAAAGAGGACCAAACACAACCAAATAGGAAATATTTGGGGGGTACCGCCTGCGGGGCAAAAGCAGGATCAATCAGCCACTAAGCTCAAGCTGATCTCCAATTTTGCATCCAGAGGAGCAATTGACAATTTAAATAGAGGTGCGGTTCTAAAATTACTAAAGGAAATCAGTTCTCTGGTGCACATGAACTCATCACACCTAACGGCAATAGAATTCCAATCCGGCCCTCATCAAATAGATTGTGAGGCAACATTAGCTACTTGGGCCATAAGCGAGATAGCAAGTCAAGTGTTCAACCATCACAAACTGTTCCAAGAATGGGGGATCGAAGTACGGATGCCAGAGCCAGCACGATACCCAGGACCACTTCTCCCAGTCAACACAACCTCTTCTAAACCAATGTTAAGTGGTCCTCATCTAATAAACTCAAACAGACATACAGGCTTAAGGGATGCCTTGGGTCCAGAATATTTACCCATAGACCTGTTAAATCTAATGATTCTGAAAGCAATAGGCGAAGGTCAACAAGTAAGGCTCAAAATTCAACCACCGTGAAGAAAACTCATAATGGTTTTGGTTTCCCCAAGCCTTCGACTCCTATTGGCCCTGATATCCCGAAAGTTTTTCCTGAGCAAAATCTCATCAACATCTGCTCATGGAATGTACACGGCTTCTGCAAGATGCCTTATGATAGCAATACAGTGGATTTCCTTCAGAAGTTCCTTATAATACTACAAGAAATGTAGAACTCAAAACCCCCTTCAGTAATACATTATATGTAACACCACACTCCTACCATACGGACATCAAACTACGCCACCTCCAAGGGGGGCTTTCCATGTTTATCTCAATCAAATACAGTTGGTCACAAGAACACATAGACTTAGGAGGCAACAAAAAACGATATAAAATGTAAAAAGGCGATATTCCTTCTGATTATATAAATTCATCCATGCAAAACCATGAAGGCAGAAAGGAGTACAACTCTGGTAGAATTAATAAAATTACTGCAAAACCTACGCAAGAATGCTCACTTCATAGTCACAGGGGACTTTAACATCACATTTCGCAATCTTTATCAGTTAGGAAATGTAAAACCCTAACCAATTATGACTCAGACTCAAGCGTGCAACAGAAACTGGAAGCTCAAGGTTTAAATATGCTAAATGGAACAGTAATGGATGATATGCCTGCTGCCACAACATTCGCATGCAGTAGGATCCGCTCAACATTAGGCTATACATTTATTAGCTAAGAATCACTCTGTTTGGTACAGTGGAGTAGCTAGATGTACTGCCACCCGGGGCAGCCCCTAAGTGTGCTGCCTGGGTGTATTTAAGAACAGAGTGGCGGCCAACGGGAAACATCCTTTACAACAAAACTTTTACAACGCAGTGCTTTTAAAACGCAGGTTTTACAACGAAAACCATTACAACGCATTGCACTGGGGGGCGCTCTAGGATAGGGAATAGTGTTAATTTACTATCCAACACCTTCCCTACTATCCACGGGGACTGGAGTTGGAATAGTAAATTAAACGATTCACTATCCAGCACCCCAAAGCGCTATGCGTTGTAACAGCATGCGCTGTAAAAACTGCGTTGTAACCGCATGCGTGGTAAAAGCATGCGTTGTAATGTCATACATCCGCGGCCAACGGCCGTATCATTCTTGGGGCTGGGGGGAGGGTGTTAGTCGACAGACACGACTTCCACCGCTCCCAAAAACAGAGCCGCTCAGGGCAGACCCCGTACCCCCCCAGCTACGTCACTGGTTTTGTAAAGTCATTACAAATCACCTATCGCCCTGAAAGTGACCACATTCCCCAAACCTTAAGAAATTAGCTAATGCAACCAAAACTGACTGCAATGAAAGGACTAGCGTCACTGCCCATCTGCTACAGCAGAAAACGACTTATATGGTGTAGAGCGAATTCAGAGCAAATAATGTAATTGGCCCACACCCACGTAGCAAACCCAAAGGAGCTGTCTGTAGACGCAGAGCAATCCAACCGGGCAGGCCTAATAAGGAAGCTACTCACCATGTTCATGATTTGCCAAGCAGGTTACAAGAGAAGTAAGAAGAATTGCAATTCACGCAAAGCAAGGAATGCAACAAAACAGCGTTCTGTGAGATCCTTTTATAACAAAGATCGTTGGAAACCAAAAAGGGCAAAGCAAGAGGACACATTGAACAAGCTACTCCAGTCCATTAAGACTCACAATAGTAAATAATTCTGTGGTTTGATAAACAGTCTGAGCCTGGGCTCAAATCTAGATCACAATGCAGGAATCACAGAGGAAGGCTGGGAGTCACACATCCGCACCATGGACGCACTACGTGCCAAGGCACCATCCGGGAAGAATATTCCTATGGAAATAAAGCCAGCTTCAACAGATTTGGAGGATAGTGAGGGCCACTGGAAGACAAAAATGGCATACAAAATAATAGAAGGTTTGCTTGCTGTGTAGAAGCACAGATCATACCTACCATCCAAACAAAGACAAGCCCCCTGCAGACGTCAATCGCTTGTAAATCTATTTAACAAGTTGAAAACAGCTGGGGCACTGGGCCCAAATGGGCTGCCAAATCTGGGCCAGATATCTAACGAAACTTTTCAACCAAATTTACAGCACAACAGGATGCCACTGCCATGGAAAGAAAGCATTGTGTATCCCATATATAAGAATGACAGACACATTATAGGTTAATTGCTTTAATCGACATCAAAGCAAAATGATAAGCTTCTTGTCTACTTGAATACCTTCAATCTTGGGCCGAAGATGAAAAACGAATTCCAAAAACACAAACAGGATTCAAAGCGGGTATTGGGATAATTACAAACATATCAGTATTAAACTTACTAGGAGAAAAAGCAATACAACACAAAAGCTCTTTACTCGTCTGTTTCATTGACCTCGAACCTGCCTTTGTTAAAGTGCCTGAAGGGAGCCTCTGGGCAACATTACCAGAATGGGGGCTCTCATGAAAGCTGCTAAAAACAGTCAATGCTCTGAATAGCAACACATGGGCACATGTCAAGGTCAGAAATGGGAGCCAAGTAACTGCCAAAATGTCACCAAACCACGGACTGAAACAAACCGAGGATCGTTTTCACCATCAGCCTATCTGACCTCTATCTGGCTGATCTGGACTTGAGCTTAGCCGAAGTTGAGGGGTTTTACCCAAGATTAACAACTGAGAAAATTGGGTACTTACAATATGTAGAGGACATAGTCATTCTGAGTAAGCCCCCATCGGGCTACAGAGGGCAATAAAGGCTTTGGTCAAATTCCATGAGCAAGGAGGCCTGGAAATGAATCTAAACAAACAAAAATAGTACGTCTAGTGGACAAAAAAATGAAAGACATGTATTTGGTGTGCAAAGAGCAAATGTATAAACGTACGTAGTATCTTCCTACAAGGACCAGGGTATACACGTGGAATGCCAGTTGTCCTTTGAACAATATCTAGCCTCCTTACAGGCTAAAGAGCAGTCCCCTGGGGCTTGAGTGGTATGAAAAAACTGGAGGGTCTCTCAAAGGGGCATGGGTGATGTAATTTATGGTGTTGCTTAAAACACTTGAGCTAAAACTGTTCTTAGCATAGGGTGCCGTCCGATTAGTATTTTGCTGCTTCTGTGATTGCATCCAGCTGCATAATATGACAGGTAACATTACACCTACAACAAGCCAGGGCTATTGGCTTTGTCAATGATTGTTAGTTGCATAAGATGAATAAGCAAAAACAAATGTCCCGTTGTATATAATATTAAAAATGATTCTGTTTTGAAAATATGAGACTATGCAAGAACCATAACGAGTCTCTTTGAAGTTACATCACAGGCAGTAAAGGGTGGCACTGCTGCAGAGGTAAGATATTTTTTTCACGCTGAGGGTGAGGGCAAAAATGGAGAGCCCGATAGAGACCCGTCTCAGAACCTGCTTTTTAGAACTGCCGGTGCTGAGCACTGGCAGGACCCTGTACACTTAAAGCCCAGGCAGTACCTTATTTTTGCATTCAGGTTGATGCAAAAACACTTAACAGCACCCGTCAACAGTCAAGCTCTTACCTGTATGGGTCAGAAATCATGCATGGAAAGGAGGCAACTGAGCTGAATTCGCTACAAACTAACTTATATATAGTCGCCTTTCCCCTGTCTAAGTCAAGTTCCCCAGCTCAAGTGTGCCTGGAATTTGGGCTAAAAAATGAAGAAATACAAAACTTGAATGCCTTCGTCAAGCTCTGTTGGTCATTTTGTGCCATGGAGAGAGGGTCTCTGAACAACTTATGCTGGTAAGGAATAGAGATACACCTGGAATATTTGTGTTTGTTAAATCTTGGGTAGGACACTTACTTCCAGCAATTGAAGGCCTGGGTATCGGAGAAGGGAAGGGCAGCCTTCTGCCGGTTATGCAACGTCGCAACAAGCACCCTGACATTACTGAAGCATAAATCAGCATTCCCAAACAACCCTCATCAAAATGTATAATAGCTGGAGCCCCACGCATATCTGACAACTCACTTTTCATTGGCTTAAAAACATCACTACATGTTATTCCGCTACAACCAATTTGATACAAAGGACCATATACCATCTTGGAAGCATTGGATAGAAATAATAATCAGTCCCTCACATGTTCCGCATCTGTCCAGCTGTTCTAGAACAAAGAAGGAAGTTACTTAGAGACCACTATTCCTTCAACTGTGAAATTGGACCTGCCGACAAGCAGTAGTGACGTAGCTTGGGTGGGGGCGCAGCACAAGTTTTTGGGTAGGCCCGCTGCTATCACCTGCCGTTAGGCCGCAAACGCAGAGACTGCCACGGGGGGCCACAGGGCTAGCTATCACCTGCAGTCGTGGCAGCAAACGCAGAGACTGCCACGGGTGGCCACAGGGCTAGCTATCACCTGCCGTCGCTGCAGCAAACGCAGAGACTGCCACGGGTGGCTACAGGGCTAGCTATCACCTGCCGTTGGGGCAGCAAACACAGAGACTGCCACGGGTGGCCACAGGGCTAGCTATTACCTGCCGTCGGGGCAGCAAACACAGAGACTGCCTTGGGTGGCCAAAGGGCTAGCTATCACCTGCCGTCGCTGCAGCAAACGCAGATACTGCCATGGGTGGCCACAGGGCTAGCTATCACCTGCCGTTGGGGCAGCAAACGCAGAGACTGCCACGGGTGGCTACATGGCTAGCTATCACCTGCCGTCGGGGCAGCAAACGCAGAGACTGCCTTGGGTGGCCAAAGGGCTAGCTATCACCTGCCGTCGCTGCAGCAAACGCAGAGACTGCCACGGGTGGCTACAGGGCTAGCTATCACCTGCCGTCGGGGCAGCAAACACAGAGACTGCCTTGGGTGGCCAAAGGGCTAGCTATCACCTGCCGTCGCTGCAGCAAACGCAGAGACTGCCACGGGTGGCTACAGGGCTAGCTATTACCTGCCGTCGGGGCAGCAAACACAGAGACTGCCTTGGGTGGCCAAAGGGCTAGCTATCACCTGCCGTCGCTGCAGCAAACGCAGAGACTGCCATGGGTGGCCACAGGGCTAGCTATTACCTGCCGTCGGGGCAGCAAACACAGAGACTGCCTTGGGTGGCCAAAGGGCTAGCTATCACCTGCCGTCGCTGCAGCAAACGCAGATACTGCCATGGGTGGCCACAGGGCTAGCTATCACCTGCCGTTGGGGCAGCAAACACAGAGACTGCCACGGGTGGCTACATGGCTAGCTATCACCTGCCGTCGGGGCAGCAAACGCAGAGACTGCCATGGGCGGCCACAGGGCTAGCTATCACCTGCCGTCGGGGCAGCAAACACAGAGACTGCCTTGGGTGGCTAAAGGGCTAGCTATCCCCTGCCGTCGCTGCAGCAAACGCAGAGACTGCCACGGGTGGCTACATGGCTAGCTATCACCTGCCGTCGGGGCAGCAAACGCAGAGACTGCTACGGGTGGCCACAGGGCTAGCTATCACCTGCCGTCGCTGCAGGAAACGCAGAGACTGCCACGGGTGGCTACAGGGCTAGCTATCACCTGCCGTCAGGGCAGCAAACACAGAGACTGCCTTGGGTGGCCAAAGGGCTAGCTATCACCTGCCGTCGGGGCAGCAAACACAGAGACTGCCACGGGTGGCTACATGGCTAGCTATCACCTGCCGTCGGGGCAGCAAACACAGAGACTGCCTTGGGTGGCCAAAGGGCTAGCTATCACCTGCCGTCGCTGCAGCAAACGCAGAGACTGCCACGGGTGGCTACAGGGCTAGCTATTACCTGCCGTCGGGGCAGCAAACACAGAGACTGCCTTGGGTGGCCAAAGGGCTAGCTATCACCTGCCGTCGCTGCAGCAAAAGCAGAGACTGCCATGGGTGGCCACAGGGCTAGCTATCACCTGCCGTCGGGGCAGCAAACACAGAGACTGCCACGGGTGGCTACATGGCTAGCTATCACCTGCCATCAGGGCAGCAAACGCAGAGACTGCCATGGGCGGCCACAGGGCTAGCTATCACCTGCCGTCGGGGCAGCAAACACAGAGACTGCCTTGGGTGGCCAAAGGGCTAGCTATCACCTGCCGTCGCTGCAGCAAACGCAGAGACTGCCTTGGGTGGCCAAAGGGCTAGCTATCACCTGCCGTCGCTGCAGCAAACGCAGAGACTGCCACGGGTGGCTACAGGGCTAGCTATTACCTGCCGTCGGGGCAGCAAACACAGAGACTGCCTTGGGTGGCCAAAGGGCTAGCTATCACCTGCCGTCGCTGCAGCAAACGCAGAGACTGCCATGGGTGGCCACAGGGCTAGCTATCACCTGCCGTCGGGGCAGCAAACACAGAGACTGCCACGGGTGGCTACATGGCTAGCTATCACCTGCCGTCGGGGCAGCAAACGCAGAGACTGCCATGGGCGGCCACAGGGCTAGCTATCACCTGCCGTCGGGGCAGCAAACACAGAGACTGCCTTGGGTGGCCAAAGGGCTAGCTATCACCTGCCGTCGCTGCAGCAAACGCAGAGACTGCCACGGGTGGCTACATGGCTAGATATCACCTGCCGTGGGGGCAGCAAACGCAGAGACTGCTACGGGTGGCCACAGGGCTAGCTATCACCTGCCGTCGCTGCAGCAAACGCAGAGACTGCCACGGGTGGCTACATGGCTAGCTATCACCTGCCGTCGGGGCAGCAAACGCAGAGACTGCTACGGGTGGCCACAGGGCTAGCTATCACCTGCCGTCGCTGCAGCAAACGCAGAGACTGCCACAGTGGCTACAGGGCTAGCTATCACCTGCCGTCGGGGCAGCAAACACAGAGACTGCCTTGGGTGGCCAAAGGGCTAGCTATCACCTGCCGTCGGGGCAGCAAACACAGAGACTGCCACGGGTGGCTACAGGGCTAGCTATTACCTGCCGTCGGGGCAGCAAACACAGAGACTGCCTTGGGTGGCCAAAGGGCTAGCTATCACCTGCCGTCGCTGCAGCAAACGCAGAGACTGCCATGGGTGGCCACAGGGCTAGCTATTACCTGCCGTCGGGGCAGCAAACACAGAGACTGCCTTGGGTGGCCAAAGGGCTAGCTATCACCTGCCGTCGGGGCAGCAAACACAGAGACTGCCACGGGTGGCTACAGGGCTAGCTATTACCTGCCGTCGGGGCAGCAAACACAGAGACTGCCTTGGGTGGCCAAAGGGCTAGCTATCACCTGCCGTCGCTGCAGCAAACGCAGAGACTGCCATGGGTGGCCACAGGGCTAGCTATTACCTGCCGTCGGGGCAGCAAACACAGAGACTGCCTTGGGTGGCCAAAGGGCTAGCTATCACCTGCCGTCGCTGCAGCAAACGCAGATACTGCCATGGGTGGCCACAGGGCTAGCTATCACCTGCCGTTGGGGCAGCAAACACAGAGACTGCCACGGGTGGCTACATGGCTAGCTATCACCTGCCGTCGGGGCAGCAAACGCAGAGACTGCCATGGGCGGCCACAGGGCTAGCTATCACCTGCCGTCGGGGCAGCAAACACAGAGACTGCCTTGGGTGGCTAAAGGGCTAGCTATCACCTGCCGTCGCTGCAGCAAACGCAGAGACTGCCACGGGTGGCTACATGGCTAGCTATCACCTGCCGTCGGGGCAGCAAACGCAGAGACTGCCATGGGCGGCCACAGGGCTAGCTATCACCTGCCGTCGGGGCAGCAAACACAGAGACTGCCTTGGGTGGCCAAAGGGCTAGCTATCACCTGCCGTCGCTGCAGCAAACGCAGAGACTGCCACGGGTGGCTACATGGCTAGATATCACCTGCCGTCGGGGCAGCAAACGCAGAGACTGCTACGGGTGGCCACAGGGCTAGCTATCACCTGCCGTCGCTGCAGCAAACGCAGAGACTGCCACGGGTGGCTACAGGGCTAGCTATCACCTGCCGTCGGGGCAGCAAACACAGAGACTGCCTTGGGTGGCCAAAGGGCTCGCTATCACCTGCCGTCGCTGCAGCAAACACAGAGACTGCCACGGGTGGCTACATGGCTAGCTATCACCTGCCGTCGGGGCAGCAAACGCAGAGACTGCTACGGGTGGCCACAGGGCTAGCTATCACCTGCCGTCGCTGCAGCAAACGCAGAGACTGCCACAGTGGCTACAGGGCTAGCTATCACCTGCCGTCGGGGCAGCAAACACAGAGACTGCCTTGGGTGGCCAAAGGGCTAGCTATCACCTGCCGTCGGGGCAGCAAACACAGAGACTGCCACGGGTGGCTACATGGCTAGCTATCACCTGCCGTCGGGTCAGCAAACGCAGAGACTGCTACGGGTGGCCACAGGGCTAGCTATCACCTGCCGTCGCTGCAGCAAACGCAGAGACTGCCACGCGTGGCTACAGGGCTAGCTATCACCTGCCGTCGAGGCAGCAAACACAGAGACTGCCTTGGGTGGCCAAAGGGCTAGCTATCACCTGCCGTCGCTGCAGCAAACGCAGAGCTTGCCACGGGTGGCTACATGGCTAGCTATCACCTGCCGTTGGGGCAGCAAACGCAGAGACTGCCACGGGTGGCTACAGGAATAGCTATCACCTGCCGTCGGGGCAGCAAACACAGAGACTGCCTTGGGTGGCCAAAGGGCTCGCTATCACCTGCCGTCGCTGGAGCAAACGCAGAGACTGCCATGGGTGGCTACATGGCTAGCTATCACCTGCCGTCGGGGCAGCAAACACAGAGACTGCTACGGGTGGCCACAGGGCTAGCTATCACCTGCCGTCGCTGCAGCAAACGCAGAGACTGCCACGGGTGGCTACAGGGCTAGCTATCACCTGCCGTCGGGGCAGCAAACACAGAGACTGCCTTGGGTGGCCAAAGGGCTAGCTATCACCTGCCGTCGCTGCAGCAAACGCAGAGACTGCCGCGGGTGGCTACATGGCTAGCTATCACCTGCCGTCGGGGCAGCAAACGCAGAGACTGCCACGGGTGGCTACAGGGCTAGCTATCACCTGCCGTCGCTGCAGCAAACGCAGAGACTGCCTTGGGTGGCCAAAGGGCTCGCTATCACCTGCCGTCGCTGGAGCAAACGCAGAGACTGCCATGGGTGGCTACATGGCTAGCTATCACCTGCCATCGGGGCAGCAAACGCAGAGACTGCTACGGGTGGCCACAGGGCTAGCTATCACCTGCCGTCGCTGCAGCAAACGCAGAGACTGCCACGGGTGGCTACAGGGCTAGCTATCACCTGCCGTCAGGGCAGCAAACACAGAGACTGCCTTGGGTGGCCAAAGGGCTAGCTATCACCTGCCGTCGCTGCAGCAAACGCAGAGACTGCCACGGGTGGCTACATGGCTAGCTATCACCTGCCGTCGGGGCAGCAAACGCAGAGACTGCTACGGGTGGCCACAGGGCTAGCTATCACCTGCCGTCGCTGCAGCAAACGCAGAGACTGCCACAGGTGGCTACAGGGCTAGCTATCACCTGCCGTCGGGGCAGCAAACACAGAGACTGCCACGGGTGGCCACAGGGCTAGCTATCACCTGCCGTCGCTGCAGCAAACGCAGAGACTGCCACGGGTGGCCACAGGGCTAGCTATCACCTGCCGTCGGGGCAGCAAACGCAGAGACTGCTAAGGGCGGCCACAGGGCTAGCTATCACCTGCCGTCGCTGCAGCAAACGCAGAGACTGCCACGGGTGGCTACAGGGCTAGCTATCACCTGCCGTCGGGGCAGCAAACACAGAGACTGCCACGGGTGGCCACAGGGCTAGCTATCACCTGCCGTCGCTGCAGCAAACGCAGAGACTGCCACGGGTGGCCACAGGGCTAGCTATCACCTGCCGTCGGGGCAGCAAACGCAGAGACTGCTAAGGGCGGCCACAGGGCTAGCTATCACCTGCCGTCTGGGCGGCAAATGCAGAGACCGCCACAGGGCTAGCGATCACCTGCCTTTGGGGCGGCAAACACAGAGACTGCCACGGGCGGCCACAGGGCTAGCGACGCCACGGACAAGCAGTCACCATCTAGATGAGCAGTGCCCCAAGCTTAGCAGGGTTTGAAATTCTGGAATAGGTGAAGAAATTACTGGGTGATTCATAGTGTTAAGGTACTCCGACGAAAGCTCAATTGGGCAAAAATGACTTCTAGCACAAAGCGTTTGTAATAGTGAATCAAAGAACTGATGGAGGTTTTATCAAATCACAGAGCCCAGATTCATGTACATTAGTGAAAATGGCCGATCGCCAGGTTCCACATGATTTCGTTATTTTCATTTGCTGCTGCTTGTTTTATGTTATGGAAACAAATCGCTTATATCCAATTAATCAGACAAGAAACAGTGCTCACTGAATGGAGCGAGTTGACACCACGATATTTGTAATGTTTTTTTTATTAACTATGCAATGAAACTTTACTTACTATGAGATTATGTTGCCACTACAAATCGATGCTGCTGTTGCTACAAAGACCAGGAGATAAGATAGACGCTGCAAATTACATGAAGATTGCGTTGCCATTACAAGTAAGTGGAGCCCGATAGAGGTCATTCGGTCACTGCGCATATAACAGATGATGTTGCCAGTGCAAATGGATGGAAAAAATGCTCTCACTGCCGAGAGCGGGAGATTATGTTGTCACTAAACCAAGAGATGAAATTGTGACTGAAAAAGCGCGGGAGATCATGTTGTCACCAGATGACCAGATACGCGTTTTATTGTCACTACAAACGGCGAGAGATTGCACCCGCGCAGAGATTGTTCCACACAAAAACAAATATTTTAAAAAACAACAACAATCAAGCTAAAATGACAAAAAAAGAATTAAAAAAGCAGAGCAAGGGATGTCATGTGCAGTTTGTGCAGCAGAGATAAAGGCCGGACGGATTGCGCTGTTCTAATCTGTTTTTCTAAAGTGCATTGGTTGGATATATTTGCGTTTCAAAAACATCAACAATTGGAATACAAATGAGGCATGAGAAAGGTCTTGGTTGGATGGTGATTGCATCGTGACTATAAAGAGGAAGGGATTGCCTGGGACTGCAAACATATGGAGATTATGTTGGTACGAACAGGTGGAGATTGTGTTGTTGATACAAGTAGAGATTGTGGGGCATATTACCAAGGGCCATTATCGCCACATTAGCGGGACTTTTTCCCGCTAATGCGGTGATAATTTTATCGCCCTATTACCAAGCTGTCGCTAACACCAGTTAGCGACAGCTTGTAGGTGATAGCGGGCATTTAGGGGCCCACTTTGCATGTCACCGATAATCATCGCTAATGACATGCAAAGTGGGCGTGCCAAGATGTTAGCGACTGAAAACAGTCGCTAACATCGCTATCTCCTATTACCTACAAAGGCGTAGTTTTGGAAATATTCGCGCTAAGCGCGAATATCTCCAAAAGCTAACACCTGCCCAGAGCAGTTCTTAGCCATATTATCCAATGGGAGGTGGATCACATGGCTAAGAGCATTGTCACGATAATGTGTGAATATCGCTGTATTTCCAGCGATATTCACGCATTTCGAATGATTTTTATCGTTTCTGAGATAAACCTTGATGATAGCAAGGTATCTCAGCAATAAAAATCGTCGTAGCGCGGCGATAAAATTATTCCCGCTAACCCTGCTTAGCGATAAATATCGCTATTGCTAGGTAATATGCCCCTGTGTTCTTAATACTAACAGAGAATGAGTTGTTAACACAAGCAGATGGGGATTGTGTTGTTAGTACACAGAGAGATGGTGGGGCATATTACCTAGCAATAGCGATATTTATCGCTAAGCAGGGTTAGCGGGAATAATTTTATCGCCGCGCTACAACGATTTTTATCGCTGAGATACCTTGCTATCATCAAGGTTTATCTCAGAAACGATAAAAATCATTCGAAATGCGTGAATATCGCTGGAAATACAGCGATATTCACACATTATCGTGACAATGCTCTTAGCCATGTTATCCACCTCCCATTGGATAATATGGCTAAGAACTGCTCTGGGCAGGTGTTCGCTTTTGGAGATATTCGCGCTTAGCGCAAATATTTCCAAAACGACGCCTTTGTAGGTAATAGGAGATAGCGATGTTAGCGACTGTTTTCAGTCGCTAACATCTTGGCACGCCCACTTTGCATGTCATTAGCGATGATTATCGGTGACATGCAAAGTGGGCCCCTAAATGCCCGCTATCGCCTACAAGCTGTCGCTAACTGGTGTTAGCGACAACTTGGAAATTGGGCGATAAAATTATCGCCGCATTAGCGGGAAAAAGTCCCGCTAATGTGGCGATAATGGTCCTTGGTAATATGCCCCGGTATTTCTTAATGCAAATAGAGATTGTACTGTTAGTACAAATACATTGAGATTGTGTTGTCAGTAGAAATAGATGTTTTCCCTACAAGTAGATTGACATTTTGTTGTTAGTACATACTGACAAGTATTGATTGTGCTGCCTCCCAAGGAAGATGTAGAGAATAATCTCACAGCACATACCAAAAGATTATTGTGTCACTACTATGTATGTAGGATAAAATGGCACCACATGAAAGATTGGTTGCGGAATCACTGCTGTATCATGTCATCGATAAAAGTCGTTGTTGGTGCTTTTGAGGATATTCAACATGACGTCAATTTTCAGGTAACGGGAAACATCAAATCATAACATCATGATTCAGAAATACAACCAACTAAAAAGTTCATGGACACACAGAATAAAAAATTCAAAATGTACACCTTATATTGTGATGTCCTAGTACTTTTCCTAGGCTCCAGTCACCATAGGTTGGAATGTCTGTTCAGGTGGAGTCTCCCTACCTCGCCTTTGTCGTGGTGTCTCATTGTGTCTCTTGAAAGCATCCACCGGAGGCAATAAATGTGATCTCACAGATTTCCTGCCTGGCTTCTGTATCTCAGTAATAAAAGGAAGAGGAGATTGAGATACGGTGATCCGGCAGCGAGGCAGATAAGGCGCTGCAGTAATATAGTGCCCCAGCGCACGGTACCATGGCGAGAGCTCGCAACTCAAATCCCAGCTTTATCCCTGCAGATATCACCCCGGGCTCCAGTCACACACAGCTCTATGAATAATTGCAAGGGGCTTTGGGACACTAAGACGGTGCATGCATAGCGGAACACGTGGGCTTCCAGCTCAATGCCCTGCAGAATGATGGCCTGGCAGTGCATCAGACGAGCAAGGCCCTCGCTACCGCGCCAGCCAGCAGAAGGCACTATCACTGCAAGCAGAAGGTGTTAGTTCATTTTTTGTGTCATTGGGTTTAGTGAAGGCATATTGCAACTGACTTGAAGTGGTTGGCGCTACATCGGTGTTCCCCGGGTGCAAGGGATAGATCCAAACACAATACATGCAAGAGCCAGGTCGATGGATTTAATTGGGTGGCTTAGTAGAGTCCAGGCAGAGTTCAAGGGTGTACTTTTTCATATGTCTTTTTTTTTACTTAGGTTGTAGCTTTGTTGTCAATGTAAAACAATATTTTCCTTAGGGCCATAACATTCTTACACCAGTCTTAGGGGTTAGAGCTTTACCTTTTCAGGGAGGTGGAAGGGTTGGGCAGCCATGAAGGGGCATCCTAGGACCATGAAGGTATAACTGAAGACAGGAGGATCTTCTTCTTCAAAGATCTGGAATCTCGGAATTCCAGTGATCTTAAAACTGAACTAGCTAATCAGATTCCTTGGATTCAGTGCAGGAAATGGAAACATTTCCTCTGGGGCATAAGCCAAGAGAGGTGGAGTCCTCAGGGTCAGAGCCTGATGTGTAACACCCATTGGGCTAAAAAGACTTCAGACCCAACGCCTACGCGCACTCTCCATCGTGCGTCTTAGCCCAGGCTACTGCACCTTCCAGAAGACACACACAATTCTTTACCTGATGTGTGTCTGGCAGCGCCTGAGATGGGGCCTCAATGATTATATCATGCAAAGTATTGGGCAGGCCAACTAGAAGCGGAAGTGAACAAAGCAGTATGGAAGTGTGATCCTTAGTGCATTAGAGGCTTGGCAGCACCGGAGGCTTGGCTAAACAAGCATTGACATAGCCAATAGGTCTTGCCTTTGAGACCTTATAAGTGTTTAGCCATGGAGCACACAATGCATGCCTTCCAGGCTGAGCTGCTTTTATCTGAGTGCTGCTTACAGAGCAGAGACTGGACTGAGACCTACTTTTACTAGAACACTGAAAATGTAAATAAAAATAACAGTATAGTGTGAGCAGTGGCACCATCAACTTTTTTTTAGGTTCCAGCGATCCAGGGCATTTTTATCCTTTAATGAATGTAATGTTGAGGGGCTGGGCCCTTATGGAGGAAAGGGTGATAGGTGGTGTGTTAAGAATATTTAATGCCGGAGCAGGGAGCAGCCAGGGAAGGGGGTGAAGGAGAGCAACAAAGGATCTTGGAGAGCGGAGGGGGGTGTTAAACAAAGGAAAAGGTAAACAGGGAGAATGCAACACAGAAGGCAAGTAGGCAATGTGATGCTTTAGGACGGGGAAGCTACCATGGAGCAAGGGGGAGTCACTGAGTGGGGAGCCGAATAAGTGTGTGGGGAGAACAACAAAAGAGTTTGGAGGCAGAGGGTTTAAACAAGCAAGCACATGCAGAAAATAGGAAAGGTGGGTGACCTCCTGAAGTCTTGCTATGTATAAAAGACTGTATTTTCTTCTTGTTAGATGCAGTAAGTGGAGAACAGGGAGAGAAAGAAAATGTTTTCTTTAACACAGTCTATTCCCCTTAAAAGAAGGAAAGTGCTCTCTCAAGAGCATTCACCCATTTAAACAGTACTCCCCCATTGGCTCGACAGCAGACTTAATTCACAATAATCCCCCAAACCCCCCAAATCATGTGTACGTACACAGCAACACAGAAAAATGCAAACTGCGAACACAAAAATTCAACTTGAACCAGAAGACAACACATTTTTGCAGTCGCAAGTTATTCTAGGGAAAACACTCCATGGCTCAAAGTGAAACAATTTTATGGCAGGAAAGGGTCTTGATTCACTACTGACCTAAAGAAAACCAACACAGAAATGCTACATAAACCAGTCTAAAATGGGAGAAAAATGCATGTTAAAAAAATCAAACTAGAGGCTGTTTAACAGACACAGCACGCACCATTTCGCGAGTCTGCAGCTGGAGACAGTTAGCCCAGAGGCTTGGGGAAGGGTGCGAGGTCGTGTAGGAAGGCATGCTTACCTTGGTGTGGATGTATGACATTACAACGCATGCTTTTACCACGCATGCCTTTACATCGCAGTTTTTACAACGCATAGCGCTTTGGGGTGCTGGATAGTGAATAGTTTAATTTACTATTCCAACTCCAGTCCCCGTGGATAGTAGGGAAGGTGTTGGATAGTAAATTAAAACTATTTCCTATCCTAGAGCACCCCCCAGTGCAATGCGTTGTAATGGTTTTCGTTGTAAAACCTGCGTTGTAAAAGCACTGCGTGGTAACAGTTACGTGGTACAGGATGTTTCCCCTTGGTGTGGAAGGTCACATTGCCTTTCCTCCAGCATCACCTTTGCTTACAGCTGCTTTCCTTGCTTGTGGCGATGTTGGTGGGCTCCTACCCATGGAGTGCAAGAGCCAGTCTTGTCCTGACTGGGGATAGAGGCCTCAGTGGGAGAAGAACTGCAGTGGCTGGGTGGTGGAGGGGACTTTGAGAAAAAGTTGAAGTGAGTGCCTTGACAGGGCATGGGGGCTGCGGACATGGTGGCAGCTGTACTAGGCTTAGCTGTGGCAGCATATGGGGTCTGCACCAGGAGTGCTTCTCGGCACTGGCAGGAAACCAGCAGAAAAAAAACAGCAAACAAGTCAAGGAAGACCAAAATAAAATAAAGTAATCAAGCAGGAGGGAGGGGGAGGTAGCTGAAGCCGGAGGAGAGAGAGCAAGCATTCACATCTGTTTAGAACAGATCCTACAGAAGCCCCATGGGGGTATGGCAAATAAAGTGACTCCACTCCTCAGCTCCCAAAGTAAATAAAAAACAAAACAAGAGAAATCGCACAGCCGTGACCAAAGACCAAGCATGGCAAATTAAGCGGCTTTGAGCCGTGAACCTTTCATTAAGCTGGCGCACGAATTAAACAAAACACCAACACTTAGCATGAGCAGAGGCAGGCCAACAAAAAAAGAGTGGTCTTAAAGTATCCTAACAAATTTAAAGAGAAAGAGCACATGGAATAGGGGCAGTCCTCGTGGTAGGATACAAAAGTCCTAAAGGAGGGACTACTAAGCGTATTCACCTAACAAAGCCAGCATTTACAAGCGACAGTAAGTGGATCCAATGAAAAAGATGGGTGGTGCTTAAAGCCCATATTTTAGATGTACAAAAGGGGGTGGTGATGGACGGAGCATCTGAATCAATCAAACACTCACACCCAGTCAAAAGATCTGCGTTTAATCCATCACCGTTCTTTAGCCCACTCTGCCACTCCAGTTCAGACATGGCTATATGCAAATCAGTCTGACCCTGTGCCTCATGGGTGGCAGGGTATGCTCAGACGTGAGTCCCTTGCTCACGTTGCCACTGGATTCAAGCAAGCTGGGCTGAAGAAGGCTGCAATGCCAGAAACCGGTCCTCGGAAGCTTGTTTCCGGTCCAGGGAAGGCATGGCTTGGCAATTCGGGCTGGACTGTTCCCATGAGGCACAGGGTCAGACTGATTTGCATATAGCCATGTCTGAACTGGGGTGGCAGAGTGGGCTAAAGAACGGTGATGGATTAAACCCAGATCTTTTGACTGGGTGTGAGTGTTTGATCGGTTCAGATGCTCCGTCCATCACCACCCACTTTTGTACCGCTTTTGGCCGCCATAAGTGTGGCAGGGTATGCTCAGACGGGAGTCCCTTGCTCACTTTGCCACTGGATTCAAGCAAGCTGGGCTGAAGAAGGCTGCAATGCCGGAAACCGGTCATCGGAAGCTTGTTTCCGGTCCAGGGAAGGCATGACTTGGCAGTTCGGGCTGGACTGTTCCCATGAGGCACAGGGTCAGACTGATTTGCATATAGCCATGTCTGAACTGGGGTGGCAGAGTGGGCTAAAGAATGGTGATGGATTAAACCCAGATCTTTTGACTGGGTGTGAGTGTTTGATTGGTTCAGATGCTCCGTCCATCACCACCCCCTTTTGTACCGCATATTTTAGATACAGCATGGCGCAAAGAGACAGCGTGCCTAGGCAAGACCTAAACAGAGCATATTTGTGTGCAACTTTATTATTGACCTTTCACCTTCAGGTAGAAACATAAAATATAACACAAACACACCTTCAATGAAATTACATGTAAGTTAAAGCAATTGTTGCAAATATGTTCTTTTATGTAACGAGAGCCCAATCGATTAATGCAATTACTGCAGATGTTTGTGTGTGTAACAAGTCAGTGACATGTATTTACATTGCTATGAGGTTCTAGTGCTGTGAATTTGCAAGTCAATATTTTAAAATTGTATAACACATTATAAGGTAGGCTTCCGCAAAATGTGCAAAGAGATTTGGAGGTAGATTACCAAAACCTCATGCAATGCAGTACAGCAACCAAAGTTACTTCTCTCTGTTGGGTGAGAAAGATGGAAATGCCAAATCTACTAAGATATGGCACTGTCCTGCTCTCTCCCTTATGCTGGCGCACAATCATGCTGCGTAGTACCATGCACACACCTTTGCAACAAATTCTAACAATGGTTTTGTTCCGGAAAAGTACCCTTCCAGTGAAAAAATACAATGGCAAGACAAACTTTAAAACTTTACTCACTTAAGTCATGGGGTGTACAGTGCAGCACACATGCAATTCTGTGTATTGCATTTTGAAAAGACAAAACATTAATACATAGGACAGACGAAGAAAATATTAGCTCTATAGTACTTAGAAATATCGCTATCATGGAGAAAACATAAGTTGCCATGTTGTCATTGCTACAATTGGTGAAGAATACATCAATATTTCTGATGTCCAACACGTTAACAGTGCAATTCATATATTGAGTTATATGCCCTCTGTGTAGCTTATCTAACCATCCCATACTGTGTGCTTTTGTACGTATCGGAGAACGGTTATTCTCAGATGCCGCAGAGATCCATATATGTTCTCCACTCAGAACCTGTTGGACAGCCAGCTTGCTGCAAGTATTGAGCAATGTCTCTTTCACCAATTACAAGACCTAGTTGGATCAGTGTTCGTTCTTTATGAGTGTTCCTTGCAACTTCGACTATGTTCAGTAAGCCCATTTTCGGGATCAGGTCCAGTAGTCTGCCCAGTGCACCACTTAAAACTTCCTAGATCGAGTCCCAGTAGGGGCGGAACACCCTACACTTCATGAGGTGTAAAGGAAATCGGCGATGCAAAAGGGGATGATGGACGGAGCGTTTGAACAAATCAAACACTCACCCCCAGTCAACTGATCTGGGTTTAATCCATCACCATTCTTTAGTTCACTCTGCCACCCCAGTTCAGACATGGCTATATGCAAATCAGTCTGACCCTGTGCCTCGTGGGAACAGTCCAGCCCGAACTGCCAAGCCATGTCTTCCCTGGACCGGAAACAAGCATCCTGGGACCGGTTTCGGATTCATAATCCTCATCAGCCAGGCTATCTTGAATCCAGTGGCCAAGTGAACAAGGGACTCACGTCTGAGCATACCCTGCCACACTTAGGGCAAACAAAGCGATACAAAAGGGGATGATGGACGGAGCGTTTGAACAAATCAAACACTCACCCCCAGTCAACTGATCTGGGTTTAATCCATCACCATTCTTTAGTTCACTCAGCCACCCCAGTTCAGACATGGCTATATGCAAATCAGTCTGACCCTGTGCCTCGTGGGAACAGTCCAGCCCGAACTGCCAAGCCTTTTGTATCGCTTTGTTCGCCCTAAGTGTGGCAGGGTATACTCAGACGTGAGTCCCTTGTTCACTTGGCCACTGGATTCAAAATAGCCTGGCTGATGAGGATTATGAATCCGAAACCGGTCCCAGGATGCTTGTTTCCGGTCCAGGGAAGACATGGCTTGGCAGTTCGGGCTGGACTGTTCCCATAAGGCACAGGGTCAGACTGATTCGCATATAGCCATGTCTGAACTGGGGTGGCTGAGTGAACTAAAGAATGGTGATGGATTAAACCCAGATCAGTTGACTGGGGGTGAGTGTTTGATTTGTTCAAACGCTCCGTCCATCATCCCCTTTTGTATCGCTTTGTTCGCCCTAAGTGTGGCAGGGTATACTCAGACGTGAGTCCCTTGTTCACTTGGCCACTGGATTCAAGATAGCCTGGCTGATGAGGATTATGAATCCGAAACCGGTCCCAGGATGCTTGTTTCTGGTCCAGGGAAGACATGGCTTGGCAGTTCGGGCTGGACTGTTCCCATAAGGCACAGGGTCAGACTGATTTGCATATAGCCATGTCTGAACTGGGGTGGCTGAGTGAACTAAAGAATGGTGATGGATTAAACCCAGATCAGTTGACTGGGGGTGAGTGTTTGATTTGTTCAAACGCTCCGTCCATCATCCCCTTTTGTATCGCTGTGTAAAGAAAATCACCTTCTACTGGAACACAGTGGAGACAATTTGGTGTGTTGCTTCTGTTCATGCACCATCCAATTGTGGTTATGTAGTCACGGATATTGCATACCAATGTGTGGGAGGAGTCAGTATAAAATGATGCATTGTAGTTGACGAATGCCTCCGCCATTGCTTTCTAGGGATATAGGATGACCCCATTTGTATTTACTATTTGGATAATATGTTTATATCTATCTTCACACTGACTTAGCCAGTTCAGCAGTTTACCGGTTGTATTACTTTATTACCATCCTCATGTGGCCGGCGTTGGGAGGCCTTCCAGATTTTCTTTGCTTAATTGACTTAATTGAGTTAGGTTTGTTTCAATTCTAGAGTGACTGTTTTGAGTTTGTAGAGGTTGAGGGCGATGTTGCCTATAGATAGTCTTGTTGAGCGTCTGCCACTGCATCCTGAAGGGCATCGGTGATGCGTAGTTTTTCTCGATTATGGAATGCTATCTTGGAAATTATATCTCCAGATGCCACAGCTCCATAAGCTTCCCACATCACAGAACCTATATTATGTTGGAAATATTAGGTTGATGTTGCTATAAATGTTTCCCTGAAAGGCTTTTTCGTTAACCATCAGGTGCTCAACTTCCAGTTCTAGGGGGAGTGAGGACTGTCTCCTAGAATAGGCGCTCCTGCAGGATGTGGTCCAAATGTCTGCTCGCACGGAGTGCGATATTTGTTTCAGGCCAAAATATGCGAAGGGGCCATAAAATGAATTGAGTGGTATTGACAACGGTGGTCCTGCCTTCTTTAGTGCCACATTGGTGAGGCCATTTAAGTTGCCTCCCATATTTGTGGAGGCCGTCGGTGCTGATAGCAGGGCAGTGTTTAAGTGTGAGAGGAACTTTCTGTGAGTGGGGGGCATATATGGAGCAAAGTGTCAGCGAGGATTCCCCAAGCATGCTCGCCACTCATATATGTTGACCTTGTCTATCAGTCTTCATCTATTCCACCTGAAAGGGTAGATATGAAAGTACTTTAGCACTTTTGAAAACAGCACCCCATACTTTTTGTTTAGGAGGCCATGTACGTTCTATTTGGGGCATTGTAGGAGCATTTACGTTATATATTGGAGCTCCTTAATATGCATAGGGACCAGGTGTTCATGTACAAGACATTGGCAATAGTTATCTTGCACATGTCTGGTGAGCATTCAAACAGTAAACAACATTCCCATCACCTGCTCTCCAAATGTTCGAACTGTGAAGTACCTGTCAAACAAACCTGGGAGAGCGCCCCCTATTCAGACAATAGTGAGCATGTTCCTGCCACCTAGCAATCCGTGACAAATACAGATAAATATCATAACATTAGGGTAGGTGTACCAGCAATTCCCCTGGCCAATATGGTCTCTGGCTCATAGTCGTCTAACACTGTGCAGCAGAAAAAATATATCCATATTGATCTCCAGATGTGACGGATACCGGGGAAAAAGGGAGGCTAAGTCTGTTAGGGCCATTACGCAAATCAACCAGGTCCTCATCTGGCCTATGCCGGTCTCACCGTAACATCCAAGTCTGACTCCAATTGAAGGGAGAGTGACAGCCTACCCATTGAATGGGATGTATGACGGTATAACACGTGGTATTACCACGCGTACCGTTACAACGCAGGTTTTTCAACGCAAGTCGTTACAATGACTTGCGTTGGGGGGCGCTGGATAGTGAATAGTTTAATTTACTATTCCAACTCCAGTCCCCGTGGATAGCAGGGAAGGTGTTGGATAGTAAATTAAACTATTCCCTATCCTAGAGCACCCTCCAGCGAAAGTCGTTGTAACGACTTTCGTTCTAAAACCTGCGTTGTAATGGTACCACGTTGTTAGGGTTTCGTTGTAAAGGTTGTTCCCCCATTGAATGTATTGAAGATCTGTGACTTGAGTCTCCTCCATCTGTGACAGTTTTACTGGCAGATTGGGCAGGGCAAATTATCCCTCTACGTCTCAGCCCTCGGTGATGAGAACTTTGACCACGGCCCCGCCACCAGCGAAGGCGATCTATATCTGTCCCGTTGTGTCTCTGCCAGTATATATCCTCCTAAGGCTGACACTCCTCCAACCATTGTCATGCTTGCTCTGGACTTTCTGTTTCATGGAGTTGAATGTCTTACGCTTCTTTTGCCTCAACCTGGTGTAATGTGGAATATCATGATGTGTGGGACCTTGTAATGATGGTTGCGGAGGACACCAGGGTGCGCAGCTTCAAGGCCCGAGGTACTTGTCCAAGCACAAAGCATTGAGAAAATTCCTCTCTTTAAATGAACGATCACACTTTCAAGCTACTTTCCAGCACTAGAAAATACATTGCAAATAAACACTTTGCACCAGTTTGAGTCACTTTTGTGATACAAAGTGGCACAAAATGTTAGTAAATTTGCCTCCTAGTGTTTACGATCAAGCAAATGCTGTAAATATACATTTTCAGTAACACTCAATCAGACATTACCTAGGGCAAACCTTTATTTTCATCATGACACACTCCAGAACTCAGCTGATAATGCCCTTACATTACCTCTAAAAAAGAGTCAATCTTTGTCAGCATGTAGCCTCAAATGACTCCATCAAGTAAAGCTCTTTACAGGCTCCCGATCAGCGTTTAGATTTGCTGAGTGTCAAACTATGCATTTCCATTTCTTTCAGGCATCAGGCACCCTAGTGCAAAGGCGTGTTTCTTCTTTCACTGACTGCCTCTACCTCTGTTTCACAGAACATGAAGCTCCTCCCACCTCGCCTTTTAACCAGAGGCACTTGAAGGTCTGTGTCCTGGAACAGTTATTTTGATAACAAAGTGATAAAAGATTGGAAATGTTGTTCCACAATCTTCAACCTTTGAGATCATGCAAAGCCATTTACAGGAAGTAGATACATTGTGTGTTTGTTCATTGCTTCTTGTGCCTGTGGTATTGTGCTCTTTTTGCCTGATCAGCCCACTTGCAAGGTGCCCATAAACAACTTGGCCCCGATTGGTAACCGTAGAGAGCAGAATTCCCGTGTGGAATTCTGTCCTGCACAATTATAATAGTTCCTGTGCTCCTGCATCTGGATTTACTGGGTGCAGGAACTACAAACACAATTTTACCAGCAGATAAAATCACTGGGGGAAAAGGCAGGACCCCCAATATGTCCTCTGCCCAGACCTAAGGAAAGGGCAGGTTGAATCATTACATGCTTCCACCTGCCAGCCAATATTCTCTACTCCTTCCTTCCATCTCCTCACTCCCCATCAATGCCTTAAACAAGTCCCATGCACACTTTACTGGAGCTTGTCTCACTTTCTCCACCTCTTCAGAGCAGCAGGTAAATGTGTGTGCTAAAACCCACAGAAAAGCGAATACCATGCCGAACAACACTTGGTAAATCCATGCCTGAACAGTAATTTCCCATTCTGTCGGGTTTAACTCATTATTGCACGGTACTGGTGGGTTGTTACAGCACAGTAGTGGTGATTTCTTGTGTAGAGTTTGCACCACGCCAGTACAGCGCAACTTTAATCAGAGCCAATCGGGACTGCTTAAAGTGCTCAGAGATAGATCACCAGGGATGAAAGGTCCATTTATCAAATTACACTACATCTAAAAATACATACAAGCAGTTCTTTACCACACTTTAACTTCAACAAAAAATAGAGAATGCAAGAGTCCATGAGAATGTAATAGAGGCAGTGGTACTGTATTGTGTAGTCATTTACAAATCACGTTCCTGACAATTGAGAGGTACAGGGCCAACACATTACTTTTCTTTTTTTTCTTAAGGCTTTGAAACATTCATAGCATCAAGCACTATTTAAACAGACACTGAACTCAGCTAAGAACCCAAAAGCTCAAAAGCTCATGCCCTACAAATTACATTTTACTGTTACTATGACTTCAAATTCTTTTTCACCGGACTCCACCTCCTGTTTTACAGGCAGTCTCCAATCTCAAGAATCTGCCTTGTGTCAAATTGAGTTTTCCTCCTCCCAAGGTTTTTGTGACAGTTTGGCCTCTTTTTTTCTCTGAAGAGATCAAGACAATTCCTGATTGCATTGCCAGATTCATCCTGTCTCACGCAGCATCATTACAAGCATTTGCCCTTTTTTGTCAGTCCTATCGTTTCTCTTCCAGTCATTAAAGGAGAGGACGAGGACGCCTCCTAATTTACCTCTGTAAGGGTGGGCACCCCACATGATTTATGTCCAGTCAGGACTTAAAACTCTTTATATACAGCAGTTGCATATGATTTTATCTTCATCCTGGATACCAGTCTTTATCTGCCACTGTCCCTAGTGGGTGGAAGGAAGGTGTAGTCAGAGCCTTTTTAAAGAACTTAAACCTAGACCCCAGGGCAGAAGCTTACTATTGTCTCATCTTTCTTTATCAACAACAACAATTATATCTAGGAGTCAGAGACAGAAGAACTCACTGTGAAAACAGAACCTTAACATGGGAAAACAATAAGTTTGTGATCTGAAGGTGAAGACCCATGTATGCACCCAAGTGTGACACCAATATGTGAGCTAAAGCTCGAGGGCATGGCTACATTTTCCCATCAGTAGCCACTCTGTACCGCCCTTGTTGACATCATTTGGGTTCTCCTTGCCCAGGAGGAAAAAGGAAAAGAAGCAGCCTATAGGTGTTGTTTAAGGCTGCTCCAAGAACCTTTCGATGTGATGTGATGTCAGTACTAAGTTTAGTGGATATTATTTCAAATATAAGTGGCGACTGGAAAAAGAAGCAGTGCGAAATGAAAATGTGAGTGAAAAATCAATTAAAATTGGATAATACTGAGTAGATTTGAGACTTTAATTTTCTTCTCAGTTTTCCAAATCTAAAAGGTAAAGTGCAGAACCAGATTTAACAAAATATCTGTGAGCAATGATGGTCGACATGTTTCAGCATTATGGTGGTATAGTACCAATGCGTTCTTCAGGACCCGATGTTAGCTACTGCTACTATAAAGTGAAGTTTAAAATGTCACCTGCAAAATCCAGGTCAAAATAGATCTTTCTTTAGCCAGGAGTCACTAAAATTGTTAGCAAGTTCTGTCTCGCCAGAATTTCTAAACATCTTGAAGAGCACCAGCTACTAGATACTAGTCAGATGAGTTTAATGTCTGGTTAAGGCATTGAGACTGCCCTTGTGTTGGAGGATGTCAGACTACAATGGTGGCATTTCCACCTACCTCACCCTGCTGTTGTAGTTTTTTGTTCTTGTTCCCTCCAATTCACATCAGAATTGAAAGCATGGTTGCTGTTATTATAACATATGCTGTTAAGAGACACTTTTTGAGTTCCTGTTGGAGTGACCTATTTGTAGGACATTGCCCATCAGACACACATTCTATGTTTTCTGGAGCCTGAAGGAATACTTGTATCCACCCGTTGCATGCTAGAATTCTATTCGACACAAAGTTATTTCAAGGCAACTGCTTTTGTTGCCGATTTGTTAGACCTGGTGGCTTCCTGAATGAATGTAGCTCAGTCCTCTCATACGAGTACTTCTCAATATGGGGTGCTAGCAACTATTTAATTTCGACTTAGAATAACGCAGATACCTGGCAGGATGTAATATTTACAAATGATTGACACTTACATGTATTCAATCTCAGGAGAAATGGAAGATGCATTAGGAATCAAACCCGAGACTTGCCAATCGAACATCTCGAAATCAAGTGTGCTAACTCACCAATCTCAATATTCTGATACCTTTACATGTGTGCGGCCTCAAACAAGCGTATGTTGCAATGTTTCGATGAGCAAACCGAAAATGTACCTCTGGTCAACAGTCAGCAGCATGTTTCGCAAGACTGAATTAAAAATGTGTCATGAGCTCCTTGTCTTTTACCAGAAGGAATTTAGAGAGAATTGGTAAAAAGTTTTGTCATATATTATAATACCTTTGCAAAAACTGGTTCTAAAGATCTTACCCCCACATGCATCATTGTAGGATTTTGCATTTCCTAAATTGCGAAAATTAAGGAATCACAATTTAGGAAATGCAAAATCCTATGCATCAAGAAATCCTAATTTTTTTTAGGATTTCTTAATTTTCGGAATTTGCGAATCGCAATTAAGGAATGGCATTACATTGATTCCTATGGGCCTAGACGCCCATAGGAATCAATGCCGTTTTGCATTTTTTTTTTGAACTCGCAATTTGTTGATGCATTGCAAGGGTGCAGAGGGGGGTCCAAAGGACCCCCCCCCCTGCACCCCTGAAATGTATTTTAAAGTGCATGTTTCACACACACATGTCCTAAGGACATGTGTGTCTGTAACATGAAAGTTTAAAAAATGCATTTTTTTGATTTTTTAAAGATTTTCGCAAATTAACACAAGGGTCAACCTCGTGTTAATTTGCACTTCCTATTTCAAAATTCGCATTTTTAAAAAAATTGATGAATTGCATTTAAGGAATCGCACAAATGCGATTCCTTAAATGCATTCGCATTTTTAGGAAATGCAAAAAAAAGCGAATTTTGAAACATTGTTTCATGCATCCCAAAAACGTATTTAGGATGCGCAAATGGCCGAATTTACCGATTCGCACCGTTTGCACTTCCTAAATAGGTTGATGCATGTGCCCGTTAGTATTGATAGCTGTGTAATTTACTATTTAGCTGTCAAATCACTCATTCCCTTATTTAAACATCTTTGCCAGTAGACTATAAACATTGTCAAAACCACAAAAACATGTTTGTTGTAATTGTATAAGGTTTGACCAATATGTTTAAAATGGACAATTAATCACTTTATTTTCTTGTATTGGCTCTAAGGAAACCTCTTCCCTACAAATTGAAATGTTAGCCCTACTTCCATTTGCTGAGCTGTGAGCAGACACCAACCTGCACCTACCTTGTCCGCCCCTAACGTTTCCCCCTCCCCAAATGTTTGGATCTTGTTCCACCACTTGTCACAGTAATTGAAACAAGGGAAATTATGATTGTTAAGCTGGTCTTGCTTACTAACTTGATTGCAAACAGACTGCTTTCGAAAATACTTATGGGGCTTAAAATACCTGCTACAGAAAGTTATGTATGTTCAGCATATTTCTGGTGAGATAGCTCTGTGATTGACACTGTTGCTGAAGAGACGTGTGAGCAATCTCTGTTGAAAGTTTGATTTATCATAAAATAGCCCAGAGGCATAAAGTATCTGCTGCAAAACCTAGGGGCATATTTACTAGCATTTCATGCAACGTAGCACAGCAAGGCAACTTGCTGTGCGGCATAGCGTGAAAAGGCGACATCAGAAATGCACCATATTTACAAACATATGCCACATTTTTTTTGCCAACTTGCGCTGGTTCACTGTGTGCTGCCTAGTGCCAATGCAAGCGCCCTTAGACCATGGTGAAAGAGTGCCTGTGTTATGAGCAGGATTGTTTTTGTGCTGGATAAGACACCTTCCTGCACAAAAACAATCCTTAAAGACATTTTCATTTTTCTTCAGAATGCATCAAACATAGAAAAGGAAGTAATGAGGAGAAAGTAAGATATTTCTCCTCATTACGCCTGGGTCTGTGAGGCGTATCATTTTGACCATTTCCAGGTTTGCAACTCTTTGTAAATGTGGGAAGCTCCAAAATCCATGGTACGCCTCCCTGCTGCAAGATAACGGAAGGGAGTGAAATGCGCTAACTTGGATTTACTAACTCACGCAGAGTCACAAAAGGTAGCTTTGCGTGGCTTAGTAAATTCCAGTTAAGGGCTTGCGTTTCCTTGCGTCGCCTTGCGTGACTCAATGGCAGTGCAAGCCCTTAGTAAATCAGTCTCCTAGTGTGCAACGTATAAGTCAATCGCATATTTCAATATCGAAATGGTACTTCAGTGGGCGAATGCTTTTGTTGTTGGGACCCTTATATTACCAAAACGTTTTAAGTTACAATCCTGATAAATTAATGCAGTAACTTGTGTGTACACTTCTAATAGCTCCATGTAGCCCTCATGGTTAAGTACAACATAATCTTTCATTACTCTAAGGCTGAAAAATGAGCTCCATTGAGTTCTGACAAGCACAACATGATTGTCAAAAATTTACTTTCTATTCTGTACTATATGAATGATTAGTATTAGTGCAGACAGAAATACCTGACATTTGTATATGGAACGCACAGAACGTTCTATGTTGCAGACATAAAAGACTTCAGAAAAGCAAACACAAGTTCACATTTACAAAAAAAGCTCAGGCAAAGGAATCCAGCTGGTTCCCTCTTGATGTCAGCACTGCTTGGAATACAGACCATAACTACGAGCCAGAAAAATATTTCCAACCTGAAATCTGGGTTTTGCAACCCTCTCCCAATCTCAAATAGCTTGAAACAGGCACCTCACCCTCCTATTTGCGATTCGGAGTTAATATATCCACGGTTTGTGACCACAATTGTGGTTACAATCCATTGATCAGAACCCAACACCTCAAAGGGGGTGATAGCTGATTCACCAAGGAGAAGTTGTCCCCCGGTGGGGCATCTTCCTCTTTGGGACTCCTGACTGCGCCTCTGGGGTGATGGTCAGAGGAAACTGCCTCCTCTTCCCGACATCTTCCTGACTTTTTTTTAAAACGGTCTGGCCCCTTTAAGGGCATGGACTGCATAAAAAATATGGTCCCCATTTGGGAATGGAAATGAAGCGGCATATGTCTGCTGTCCCTTTCAAGCCTCCTTCCTTACATTTGCTGATAATCATAAGGGGTGACAAATTTTAACCTGCTCAATTAACATTCATTAGGCAGTCATTTTGTGACCCTCTGCGAAAGTACAAGCTAGATGTGAGACCTATCACTACATAATTCGTATTGCACACTGCATCCCCTTTCGAACCAGTTGGTGTGCCGCTTGCACATCCTTGTTTTGTGAATGAAAATACTACACCAGATTCCTATTCTTTTTTCCAATGTAATTGCTCATCAAATGACCAATTAGATTTTCTCTCTGTGCTCAGGTGATACTCATTGGCTGTTTGCTTGTCAGGTAGAATGGCTGCTGCTAACATATCTGATGACTAGCTATGTACTCCAAGAATAAATGCTGAATCGTGCAGGAAGGCATGGAGATGCATGGGACACCATGAATGGCAGCACACATTCAGGGAAGTCGACAACTCTAGATGGCTGAAAGTACAGTGTAGAATGCACTTCAGCACTATACTGAAGTCTAACATTGACATATGTTGTCCATAATTTTGCCTACCTCTAGACAAATAACTTTAGTGACTCTTTATCCGATCAATAATTTGAGATGTCATTCTTATGTACCGTCATCTGCGGGTGTGGCCCACACCCATAAGTCAAGTGAGTGTCAATACCAATGGTTATTGGAGAGTTCCTTGGCCAATAATGCTACTTTAGGCTTCCTCGGTCCAGGCCTAGATTTAGGACCACAGTGAGTCACACATTCTGACTACCAATGCCTGCATCTTGTCAGCCTGCTCACTGCTGATGCAGAAACTCACATTTCTTACCAGTCCCAACTCCTCATACTGTGCACAGTGCCAGTTTACTAATGCAAGGCTCACTCTATGGAGTGAGCACCTCCGTGCACTACTTGAAGACCATTGGTCTAATTCCATATAAATCAAAAAATATCAAATGTTAATGCCAAACGTAGTTTTTAAACAGCTGTCACATTTTATTCATGTGTGACCGGTGAAAATCCATGATTTTATCCACAAAATAAACTGCATTCCATGGGTGGATGAGTTGCAATCATTAAATTATTGCACATCACATTATGCATCCCGCAGTTACGCGACCCCCAGCGGGATGCATAATGTGATGTGCAATAATTTAATGATTGCAACTCATCCACCCATGGAATGCAGTTTATTTGGCATTAACATTTGATATTTTTTGATTTATATGGAATTAGACCAATGGTCTTCAAGTAGTGCACGGAGGTGCTCACTCCATAGAGTGAGCCTTGCATTAGTACCTTGGTTTTCACACTGTTAGAGCAGACAGTGTTTCCTCTGTTGCACACTCAGTGTTCAAAAGACATTACCCGATTTACTTTTAGCTGTGCGAGTACCCACGCTTTGATTGTTCACAGTGCCAGTTTCTCATAATGCTCACTACAGCCACTCTCTGTTCTGACACAGACACGCCATATTCTCACAATATCCACGAGTGTCTGATGGCAGTTTCTCTCTCTAACATCCAGTGGCAGTCTCTCACATTGCCCAAAAGAACCAAATTCGCACATTAGACAGTTGAGCAAGCCTCTCACCCTGACCACGGGTTTTTATGTGTAAGAACTCTTTTTATTACGCAATGACACATTCATATAAATAAATAATGAACAGTTAATACATCAAACACTAAAAATAGCACATAGCTGTAGTCACTGCTACGTAGTTTTGTTTAAATAAACTTTCAAAGGCCGAAGTAGCACAATTAATGTTATGCTACTATTGGAGGAGGCAGCTGGGTTTTCAAGAGGATTGCACTGCCCAGTCTAGTCACTATCATTCTGGAATATTGCCCACCTCAAATGGCCAGTTACCACTTGACCATAAAGTTGAACATTCATACAGGGGATATGAGAGGCAACATGTATAGACAGTAAGTTACACGGTCTCTGTTTTGAAAGAAGAAGAAGAGTCCACATCGCTAATGGTAGCCTTGGTGTGTCTTCATTGCAGAAATGCTGGGTTTTCATAAATGCACAGCCAACGCGTTTCGCCAACACATAGGCTTCTTAAGGGTGATAAAAGGGGTACTGTACTCTTGCCAAGGTAAATTAAAGAGATCTGCAAATATTCTGGTCCGTGTCAGGACGTGGAATAAAGAGAGGTACCCTTAAAGTAAAGGTAAAGTAAAGCGCGATCCGTGTTCGGACCGAACGCTATCCGAACTCGGATCGCTCTTCACTCGCTTACACAACTACCCCCTGCCTCTGACACAGACCTTCGCTGCAGAGACAGAGGTATTTGATCACGGACTCCAATCGCTACCTTTACTTTAAGGGTACCTCTCTTTATTCCACGTCCTGACACGGACCACGATATTTGCGGATCTCTTTAATTTACCTTGGCGAGAGTACAGTACGCCTTTTCTCGCCCTGAAGAAGCCCATGATTGGGCAAAACGCGTTGGATGTGCATTCATGAAAACCCAGCATTTCTGCAATAAAGACACACCAAGGCTACAAATAGCTACGTGGACTCATTCTTTCAAAACAGAGAACTTCTAACTTACTGTCTTTACATGTTGCCTCTCATACCCCCGTATGAACAATTAATGTTATATTTCATGAGCAGTTGATTGCAGTTATCTAACATTACAGAAAGGACAACACACAGACATATGAAATATGTCAATGGGACTTTCCCCATTTGAAAAGGATCCTTCTTAGGGTGCAATATTCTCCATTGACAGGGAGCGAGTCAAGGGTTAACATTAAGAGTGAAATTTTATACAGAAAAAGGAGTACCCTTATTTAAAGTGAGCACGACAGGGGAATACTCCAAGAAAACAACAAATCCAACACCTGCCTCCCCTACTATATACTGTCACAAAAAACACATCTCAGATACTTTACTGCATATTGGTGCTTCATCATTTATTATATAAATTTGGAAAATGATATTTATATTGAATTCATATAATATTCATAAAATCATAAGAAGTACAAATTGACTCATTTTTGATTTTCTCATTGTCCCTTACCCTTCTATCACACATAGATGTATATATGTATACATCTAAAAATGCAAAGCACAAGGTGTTGCATGCAACTCCAACCAACTTGTGTACATCCTGTGGTACACACAAACCTGACTAAATAGAATAGCCTTCACCAGAACATCCGAGTAGTGACAACTAACTGACCCATTGTGCAAAAATAAATAAAGTAATCAACCACCTAGTCATTAATTTTGGTCCTTGTATATAAACCAAGTAAGTCCATAAAAGTCTCTCAAGGTTTTACTCCTAGACTACAATAGTTTTCCTTAAAGAATAAGTCCAGTATGCTTGATGGGGACATATTATTATATTTACAAGTATTGTAATGCTACCCTGCCACCAATCGGATTTTTATTAGTACTACTGTGCCCTGATGAAGGTGAATACAGTGAAAGGTGTGTCGGAATGGACTTAATATGAATAATTGATAGAAGAACGACAACGGTGGTTACAATAGATTTATAACAAAGGAAAAATATCGATAAGTAAAGAATATAAAATAACCAGACTATGTAATGGGTTATAAAAAGATAAAGATTGGGAAATTTCACATTTGAAGACAATTTCCATGCAAATGACATTTGATAATAGTATAATTAAAGAGACAAGTTTTTGTTGAACACATTCATTAGAAATATATGTATAGAGGTGATTTTTTTTATTTTAAATGCTGGTTGAGTGTATTTGATTTTAACTGTGTGGTAAGAGACAGTGAGAAAATCAAAAGTGATCAATTTTGACTACTTGTGATGTTATGAATATTATACAAAATCAAGGTCAATATCATTTTACGAATTTGTATAATAAATGATGAATCATTCATATGCAGTGAAATATCTGTGAATTATTTTGTTGTGACTGTACATGTGGGTGTTGGATTTGATGTTAACATTAAGAGCAATCGGATATTTTAATTGATCAGGGACAGTTATAAAGTATGTATCTGTGGCCGTATCTTACTGCACAGAAGGTTCTCCTGAGGTTGTTAAGAGGTTTTGTATATCACATTCAAAAGAGCTGAGGCTAGAAGCAAGTTTTCTGGTAGGAGGCTGGGCTGGTGGTCCTTGGAAATGACTTTTATAGGTCAGTGTCCCGAAGTACTCCCAGGCAAGCAGTCCGTGACAGTGACCTTATATAGGCCTGAATTGGTTCTGAGATGAGAACTCAGAGTGGGTGCTTGTGGCAGAGACACACGGGGCCTAATTTTAAAAGGTAAACTCACACGTTTGTGTTTGTTTACTGTTAGTATAGTATTCACAAACTATGGGTTTAATTTTATGAATAAGTAATTTCATGACTAAAACACTCTGCTCTTGTGGCGGACACTGCACACAAAAACTTAGACCTGTGATATAATTTTGTGTGTAGAGTTTTTCTCCTCGACTACAGAGTCTCCGCAGTAGTACAATTTGCATTATTAAAGTTAAACTTGTATTTAGTGAATACCAAATAAATAGTAATCAAACACAAACGTGTAATATTACCTTTGTGAATCAGGCCCACAGAGAGCTCTTGCATCAGAGAGGTGTGTATTGATTACCAGAAACTAATGTTTGATATTTCTTGCCAGGTGACAGATGGCGGTACCATCAAACAGAAGATCTTCACTTATGATGCCATGTTCTCTACCAACACCTCACATATGGAGAACTACCGCAAGAGAGAAGACCTACTGTACCAGTCTACTGTGCGGTAAGAAAGTACTAAGTGCACTCGTGTGCAACTGTGCTGTGATATAAGTTATATCACCTTATTGTGTATTCATCCACTGTGTAAAGTCATCTTTCAGGAATACAGAACTTCTTCCAGGGATAGTGTTGTCAATTCTAAAGGGTTAAGGCTAAATTGAAGAAGTGTAAGAAAAGGAGGACTGAAGAACAGAGGAATCAAATCATTTTGTGAAATTTTAAATCCTTGGAATTATTGTAAGGATAGTATAAAGTCAAGTGTGACTGGCTCTGCTCAGCTACAAGAATTTAAGAAATCATTTTATATTATTAAAGCCCATTCCATCTGTGTTACAAAATCAAATAATTGATACACATGGAAAGAAGGTACACACCAGACTGGATTGGAGTGGCTCGGAATGGAGAACCGAAATATCAGGAGTCAATTAAGCAATATATCTGTAGTTATGGGAAATAAGAACTAGAAGACCGGCACAGATATAGAAAGTTTGAACAATTAGGTATTATCCAAGATTCACTTGACATAAAGAGGGAACTTACTGGACTTCATCCAGGCGACTATTTGTGCAATGGCTTGTTCATAAAATAAAATAGTTTATTTTATGATTTATCAACGTAGCTGTGACATATCAGAAAACATTTTACTAATCACAATTTCACACAATAAATCACCATTTAAAAAGAAAACTTTGCATGCTAGTAAAAATAATACATTTTATAATTTAACCATGGAAATATTCTTTGAACATTGATTCTTCTAAAACATAATATGTATTGGTTATGGTTAACCCCCCCCCCCAAAAAAAAATCCAAATTTACTTATTTTGCCACATACACCCAATTTTTTATTTATCTGTGTCACATTAAGAGACTAACACGCAGTTCAGTGCTGTTTTCTAGTTAGGAAAGATTCTTCCAGATCATAGATTTGAAAAGAAGTCATCACCCTTTAAAACGTATATGAATATTTTACATATTTATTTAATGGCTTATAGATCAATACTTCTGTTTTCTAGGTAAGTAGTGCACAGTTAAACACTAAAGGCATTATTTAGAGTTCGGTGGCCGGTCAGTCAGCAGGCCAGGGCAGTGGCTGGATCTACTTTCCTGCCCTTACAGAAGACCCATCGCCATATTTAGAAATCTCTGCTAAACCAGAATCAGAGATCTTTATACCATCAGCAGAGCCATCATTACAGCCGCTCCATTGAAGGCACTGAAAACTTTACTGGGACTCCGCTAGTGTTGATAATAGTGCTCAGAATATATTTTGCTTTCCTAAATCAGACTCCCAACGCAGGAGTTTGTTTTTAAAATAAAAAAGGAATGTCCCTGACATGTTTGGATCATCATCCCACACTGCGGGAGTCATTTTGTTTGCTTTCCAGTCTTTCTCTTTTGGTCCTGAACAGGAAAAAGTATGTCAGAATGTCCGCCCTAAATAGGGCAAATGGTCTGAGGTACTTTGACCGACGGCCCAATGCAAGGCCAGATATCGGTTTAAGGGTTCCACCAGAGGTACCAGTGGAGGCTCTGCCTGGAGAGCATGGGGGTTCACCTGCCTCCAAATACAGCGGGCTAACCTCAAACTTGGCGGACTGGGTACCGTGTCTGACAGAGTCAAATATAGCCTTATTTCTCCAGCTTCCAGGAACAGTGATGTGAAAACACTCCTCACTGTCATCCCCTGGGCTGTAAAGATCGGTATCAACCTTCTTATTATTAACAAAGCATATTGCCTCAAAGAGGAACATGCATAGGTATTCAATGTCCCAAATACAGCAGGTACAATAGTACCTTACAAATTTGGTCCCCCATTTAGTCTATCATGAGTTATATACTTAGCAGCTTAGGAGTTCCTGAACCCTTTCGAAGTGGCCCCCTAGAGAGCAGAAATTCACTCTTAACATGGGTCGCATGCTTGCTAACTTCCACAGGTTTTGTACTATATAAATATTGCTCACACATAGGAGTTTTTTACCAAATCAAAAAGTGGCAAACAACAACGCCTGACGTCCGCCTGGTGTTTTTTTAGAGAATCTTGAATTTTGGTATTTTCTATACAATTTGTATAGATTTTGTAATGTACAGCTTACATCCACAGGCATCCTGGCTCTAGTCCATAACCAAATGCAGAATCATGTGGAAGCCTGGGTAAGCTAATGAGGATGCAGTCAGATCTTTATTGCCTTCATGAATTGAATATATTGGATGCTCGTAAAGTTTCACTGGAAGATTATTATAAAGCACAGTAGCTGGGAGCAAAGAGACTCTACTTCCCAAGAGACAACTTTGTACACCTTAAACTTGTAGCGTTAGAAAGTCGGCAGGCATTAGAAGGTGGCCGGGTAGTAAAGGTTGGAGCAATCAGCTAGAGAGGATGACTTATTCCATACAGGGTTTGATGTACCTTTCATTAAGAGTTAATTAAATTAGGTGTTTGAACTAGTAACCAGTGCAAAGTAACCAAGGCTGGGGTGACAATGTCTGTCAAACGGAGTATCTGTAAGACCCCACTAGGGGTATTTTAGTTAAGGGATAATTTACATAGTACCTTAAGAATGAAAAAAGAGATAAGATTCACATGGAGGTATGAAGCTTGCAGAAGTAAGTCTGGGTTACTGCATTAATCTCAGGGATCAAAGCTAATTCAGCATCAGCTTTTATCCCCACATTCTTACTTAATGATATGGAGTTGGTGTTAAGTCCAAAATGTTTAACTATTGCAGTTCAATACTAAGGTCTCACTGCTTGTTGGTGCATATTGAGAGAGTCGTCAACAATGATACCTAGGTTTCGGGCCTGCATTACAGGAACCGGAAGAAGGCCCATTTCTTGTGGCCAATGTTGGGGGCCCCATAGTTCTTTATCTTTACCTAGGATCATTACTTCGGTCTTATTACCGTTTAATTTAAGAACATTCTCTTGCATCCATCCTGCAATTTTCACAAGTCCTTGTTTTAAAGTAGATGGACTATCATTTTTCGCAGAGGAAAGTGAGAAGAGCAGCTGCGAATCATCAGTATAGGAAAACATTTGTAATCCAGTCTCTTTCGCTACCTTTGCTAGCGGACTCATATATAAATTAAATAACAAAGGGCTTAATATGGAGCCCTGTGGTACTCCATGTTTAAATGCCTGGATGTCTGAACATGCAGAGCGAGAGAAGACTTGAAAAGTATGTTTGTCCAAAAACGACTTGATCCAATTTATGGCAGCTCCTCTAATACCCATTGAATATAGTGTCGGTATGTGATACGTATCGAATGCGGCACTAAGGTCCAATAACACTAGTGCCACCGTTTCACCTCTGTCCAACATGGAACGAATGTTCTCTGTAACACCGAGTAAGGTTGTCTCCGTAGAGAAACCTGATCGAAAGCCTGACAGTTGGGGGGGCAGCAGGTCTTGGTCGGTAATAAATTCAGTTAGAGAACGGTGTACATGCTTTTCAAGTATTTTTGCAAATATAGGTAGTAAAGAGATCGGTCGAAAATTTGCGGGCAAGTTTGGGTCAGCTCCAGCTTTCTTTAGTAAAGGGTGGATCATGGCGTGTTTCCATTCACTTGGCACACATTCTTCCTGAAGGGATATGTTTAAGAGGTCTGTGATTATAGCCATAGACTTCTTATTAAGTTGTTTGAGTACTGAGCACGGCAGTGGGCCATTGGGCGATCCTGATTTGATGGTACTAAGTAGCTCAATGACGGTGTCAGTACAAAGCACAGGCCAACTTTCTAGTATACTAGTAGGGGCATAAAGGAGCCGCTTATCGGTATGGTTACTCAGTACAGCAGAAAAAGTATTAGGGGAGGTCGTGTTAGTCTGATGAAGTTTATTCTGGGCTTGTTCTATTCCTTGGTAAATTTGGTCTACTTTATTGACAAAGAACGTAGCTTATAAGTCACATTGTTGCTTATTTAGGTCTGGCGGAGTTTGTACTGTTTTCGAGCCAGCTAGCTCTTTCACCATTTTAAAGGGTGTTTTTGATTGATTTAGGGCCTCTGTGATAGTAGTACATATGAATTCCGCTCTGGCTTTACTACAGAGCGCTTGATATTTGGATAATTTGATTTTATATTCTTTTTTAGCTTCTGGAGAATAGGTCTTTCTCCACATGCGCTCTGAGTTTTTGCATCTAGTTTTTTCCTGTTTCAATATTTCATTAAACCATGGAGCAGGGGATCGATGATTTTTACATTTTAGTTTAGTTTTTGGTAGGCATGTGTCGACGGCTGTCATGAGACATTTTTGAATTGTCACAGACAAGTTTTGGACCGATGACTTAGAGCAAGGTATGTGTGTATCCAGAAAGGTATTTAAGGTGTCGATATCTAACTTCTTCCAATTTCTAATAAATTGAGTTTGCGCAGGTATGTATCCCTTACTTGGCAGCGCAATTTGGAATTAAAATTTAATAAGATAATGATCTGACCAATTGATAGGTAGAGCAGGGGAGGTGGCCATATTTGAAAAAATCGGATCAAGAAAATGTCCGGCACTATGTGTTGGTCCAGTTTTCCTCAAGGTTAAGTTGAGGGACGCCAGATCAGCTATGAATTCTGCAGCTTTTAGACAATTCGAATTGTCTAAATGAAGGTTCATGTCACCAATAATGGAAAAGTTAGCAGTCTTCATAGCCAAAGGACCAATAAATTCAGGAAGGCTTGCCACCCAATTTGTCGCCGTCCCTGGTGGACGATATATGAGTGCTCCAGAAAATGTATAATTGGGGCCGAGAGTAAGTTTAAAAATGCCTGCTTCACAGCCGGAACAAGGTAGTTTAGTAAATTCACAGTTAAAATCTTTCTTAAAAATAATAGCGATCCCTCCACCCAACTGATTTTTCCGATCTAGTCTTACAATAGCATACTGATCTGGGAGGGCTTCGGCGGTTTCAGGCCCTGAACTTTCCTGGAGCCATGTTTCCGTTAGGAACAGGGCGTCAGGCTCTTCATCTATCAGTAGATTGAAGATCTCCATTTTATGTTTTGGTAGGGAACGACAATTCAGGCTAAGAAAGGAGAAAGTTTTTAATTTGGGCTCAGGGTACTTCTTCATTTTGTCTCTACTTTCAATAGCTTTGGTCCCGACTGGGGTTATAAGGAAATTGCAATTTTGACATACTACATTTTTTCTGCCTAAGTGCAGTGGGCTGCATGTGGTTAACAAGGAAGGTCTTAAAGCCCGCAACTGCTCAGAGTTATATTTTGTGGGTATAGGCGCATCTTTACGTACGCATACATCTATAGGGGATGTTACCTGATTTTGTTCATCATATGGTGATGAGAACTGGGCCATGGTCCTAGACTCGTCCGAGGCGCGGACGGGCGCAGATGGGCTGGACTCTGGCGTGACTCCGGCGCTGATGTGGCACGTCCGCTACGCGGAGAACGCCCGTCTCCTTAAGTAGGGATGTCTAGAGCGCTGACAATGCTGCCGCCTCCCACCCAAGATGTCCGCTGTCGGGAATATTCTCCCGGGACTCGGTACTCAGCCCTAAGATCGGTTGTGACCGCCAAATTGCGAGGGAAAAGGAATAACAAGGGCAAAATAATAATGATTGCTAAGGGGATGTGCAAATATAATTTTAAAATTTGCAGCTTTAAAATTCAGTGAACCACACGCTAGTATTCAGCAGAGTTACACAGCAGTCTACCTCCCGGCTTCCGCCTCAGGAGGGGTCCAATCAATTAAACAAACACAAACAGAAAATGTTTGAGGCTGTCATTCACTGGTCTGGCACAGGCAGTCTGAAGGTTCTCATTGGCTGGACTAGAATAGTCCGGTTTGGAGGGTGTCATTGAATGGTCTGGCATGGTGCAGTTTGTAGGCTCTTGTTGGCTGGACTAGCAGGATCCAGTTTAAAGGCTGGCAGTGATTGGTCTAGCACAGTGCAGTCTAAGGTTATTTCGCTGAACCAGCGCAGTCCAGTTTAGAGGCTTGCATTGGTTGGCTGGGTTAGCACAGTCCAATTTGGAGTGTGTCATTGGTTGGCCTGCACGATGCAGTTTGGAATCTCTCTTTGTCTGGACTGCCATAGTCCATTTTAGAGGCTGTCATTGGTTGACCCTGCGCAGTGCAGTTTGTAGGCTCTTGTTGGCTGGCCTAGCATAGTCCAGTTTGGAGTCTATCATTAGTTGGTCTAGCACAGTACAGTCTGTATATTCTTTTTGGTTGAATTAGCACAGTCCAGTATGAGGGTATCATTGGTTGGTCTTGCTCAGTGCAGTTTGGAGGTTTTGATTGGCAGCACTAGCACTGTCCAGTTTGGAGAATGTCATGGATTGGTCTGGCATGGTGCAGTTTGTAGGCTTTCTTGACTGCACTAGCCCGAACCAGTTTAAAGGCTGGCATTGACTGATCTAGCACAGTACAGTTTGCAGGCTCTCTTTGGTTGGAGCAACACTGTCCAGTTTTGAGTGTGTCATAGGTTGGCCTGCACAGTGCAGTTTGAAGCACCTCTTCGTCTTGACTGTCACATTCTAGGTTGGCGTCTGTCATTGGTTGGTCCACACAGTACAGTTTTGGGGCTCTCGTTGGCTGGACTAGCACAGTCCTACTTGGAGGTTGTGATTGGTTGGTCTGGCACAGTACAGCTTGGAGGCTGCAGGCAAGCTACACGCCGCAGAAGTCGGGTGCAGAGATGCAGCTAATTGCCTGTGAGCTGTTTAATGGAAATGAAATCACATCACCTCGGCTCTCCTCGCTCACCTTCTTCCGCGGCATCAATTTAATTTCACTGCCAAGAGCTGGAAAGAAATGATTTAACCTAATTTACTGCTTTCCCTCTCTATTTCTCCTCGCTCCCTCGCTCTCGCTCACCCCGACTCGTTTCTCTGTTTCCCGTTCCCTTTCTGTCTACCACCCGATATTCATTCTTTAACCCTGTTTCTTACATCTGTTGTTTCCTTTCTCAGGTATGGCCAGCTTTGCCCACCTCTCCCTCTGTACTCCCTCACTCCAGTCTCTATAATTCCTTGGAAAAGGTGCTCTTCCATCCTTCCTTTCTCCAGCCCCTCAAATGTCTCTGACTTCCTCAGACACAAGTGACTCTCCCAGCCCTACCATTCTTTAACAGAAACTGTTTTGCCCTGAAATCTCCTCACTGTGTTAATGCCTCGTTCAATCCTTCTTGCTTTGTCTATCTCAGAAAGATAAATGGCTCTGTTAGACTGGATTGTGAATGACAACCCCAGCCCTACCTGCCTTACGCAATATATCGATATTCCTGCACCTCTCTGAAGAGAATAATTGAGACTGAGTGAAATTGAGCTTGATCAAGAGGATCTGCAAGTGCTCAAAAAGTGTGAGAAACACAAGTGACTGGAACAACAGCCTCTCCTGTTCTTGCCATTCAAATTATTCCTGTGTTCCCACAAAAGGATTTTGTGCAGATAGCCTTCAATTATGCGAACAGTAACAAAGGCCTAATTTAGGGAATTTTATGTAACAAGCATAACTCGAAATTTCGAAAATTACATGAGATTATGCTGACAAAGCAATGCTTCGGGCTAATCAGCATTACACAGACCTTCTTTGGAGTTTTTTTTAGTCCAAATTTATCAAAATTAAAATCTCCATCATTATCATATTGAAAGCCTCTCACTACTCTCTTATTTTTCCTTTTCCACTACAATCCGCCTTCTTCTCATTCCAATCTTTGGAAACTGCTGTGGTTCAAACCCTGGCTCTGAAAGCTAACATATCCACATTTCAAATTGACCAATCCTCACAAGCATTCTAAAATCAACTCTTCTGCTCTTGGAAGACACACAATAAACATAATCACCACCACCTTCCTCTATAAAGTCAGATAAATTAATGTAGTGACACTCCTCCTCAATTATATCATCGCTTCTCATTCAAAATATAGCTAAATCAAACATAAACGAATTGTTGCATAATTTATTAGACGTGCCAATCAATATGTATTTTAATGTAGTTCCATGCAATCCGAATACTCAATAGTTTATGAATAAAGCAACAAATTAACCTGTTTTAAACCTTGAGGCAAACATTACATAATAAGATACTGTAGGAAACATAAATCAACTGTGTCCAAATGTTCCTTGTCCTTCCTTAACAGTAACATAGGAGGTGTTTATGTAAACCTGTTGTACATCCAAGTCCAAGCAAACATAAAGTAAACAAACATATGTATAGTCTCTACACCACTGGTGCAAATTAAATTCAACAATCAATGGACAATGAAGAGAATGCTTTGTCTTTAATTCAGTGTTCAATTCAACCAAAACAAAAGCAGCCGACACGTGTTTCGTTGCATTTGGAATTAGTTCAGTGACTTCCTCAGGGCTGATTGCAATTCAAGTTATGAAGCGGGTGCCGTGAGGTTGCAGAGCATCAGAAGGTTGGCTCCGCTCAGCAAGTTTCTGTAGCGAGTATGCTGCGGACTGCCTTACGGACGATCACAGTGTTCCGGGTATGAACCCGGAACACTGTGATCGTCCGTGAGGCCCTCAACAACCCTTCTCTATAGATTGTTTATGTAAACCTAGTAAAGTCCATAATTCATCTGGAGGTATTAACAGTAGGAGGGGATCCTGTGGGGGTCAGAGCCCCCTGTTTATTTACCCCTTCTGAAAAGATTACATCGTTTCAAGAAATTAATTATCTTCTTGTACCCCTCCAAACTAAGAGTCGAGACGTTTCAGCCTTGTTAATTTATAGCATCCTCAGGACACAAGGTAGACAATAGAACATGACTCGAAGACCAGGCAAAGGTTCGAAAAATGAATTTATAGGTGAACAGGTCATGTAGTGAAAGAAATCTCAGTTGTCTTATAGTGTCGAGATGAAAAAGCATGTTTGCAGTGCAATTACATTATTTATGTGCCAGAAAGCTAACTGGATTGGATCCTACAAAACTTCAAATGGGAATATCTTGTAATTGTTAACAATAACAGTGTGTGGTGTGGACAGACAGGTCAACTGCTTGCCTTAAGCCATCCCACCTGGATGAATTCCGCGTAGTGGATGGTGTGTGTGAGTCCATGTCCAACCCTGAGCATGGACCAAACAATCCTGTTGAAAAGACTTTAAATTCAACATATTTTGCTGGATCGGCACCAAGATGGGTAAAATAATTTCATGCCAACCACAGCTAAAAATTAAGGATTTGATAAGTTTAACCCACCACATGCCTGATCTCTTATAGCTTTCCTCAAGGTTTTCGCCCTCTCGTCTGTTTGATATTTACATGTGCCCTGTCATGGCTACTTGAGCACTGCATGGTAAACATCCTAGTGGTTGATGATAAAAATACACATATCAACTTCTGTCTAGAAAACGGTCCAGACCATCCAACTAAGGTTATGATGTGCGTGGATCAGGCATTCGTCTGGACAAAGGACAGGGTCCTTTTCATGAATGAGATTGAGGTTCTAGTAATCTCTCAATCCGAGAAAGATTCATTAATCTTTTAATGTGTGTCAGACCCCTTTAATCAACCTCACCAAAGTTATGAATCTGTGGATTCTCGTTGCTGCCTACATCACTTGTGCCACCCAAATCAAAGCACTGGCAAACTGGGTGGTCAGACAGTCTCTCCTTCATCAGGGCATGCTACCACTTCTTCACAAAGTGCCCTGCCTTGGCCAAGAGAAGCATCATGCTTTCTTTCAAGTGATAAAAAATGAGCAGCTGTAAGACACTTTGCAATGGAACATCATTAACATATTTTGTCATTTATATCCTGACCGAGAGTGTGATTAAAGGGGTAACCTCTATGTTTATTAAATGTGTTTTGAGATATTTAAACATTACCAATTTAACAGAATAATTAGGGAAAATGTAGGGGGGAGCAATGTTTTTTTTTTTAATTGGAGGTGTAGCATTAAGAATTTTGAAGACCACTGGTGTAATGTGTTCTGTTGTAATTTGTGTAAGTGAGTCACTTCCTAGAGGTTGTGGCTCTTGGAAGATATATGATGAGTGACTGAAGGAATAGCTGAGCCGTGTCTGATCTATGTGAGGTGTCCTACCTCATCTGTTCTGTTGTAAGTTGCTGTATCCCACAGGAGCAATGCAGACAGTACAAGATATTAGGTTGCTTAGCTAAAATGGCTATCATTAAATTACAATGAGACATGAATTAAAACCAGATCAGCACTGTAAATTCAGAGAGGCATCGCGGTTTTGCTACTCAGCTACACTTCACAATTCACAGTGTATTGTATTGCGTTTAGCTTCCACTGTATAATAAAATGGGGCATATTTACAAGGGAATGGCGGAGCGTGGCATTAAGCACAAAATGCTAAGGCCACGTTCCGCCATTCCGAAGAGCCAGAGATGTGCTTATTTACAAAGATACAGCACATCCCTGAGTTTTCCCTAGCGCTGCAGCTAAATTAAGCTGCCTAGCGCCAACGCAGGCACTCTTCCACCATAGGGCAAAGGCGCCTGCGTTGAGGGAATGATTGTTTATGTGCAGGAAGGGAGACCTACTTGCACATAAACAATCACAAATGGCGATTTCAAAGAAGTTGCAAATCGTCATTTTTTTAATGATTGTTTATGAGCAGGAATGAAGACCTTCCAGTACATAAACAATCATTTATGGAGTTTATGTGCAGGAAGGGACACCTTCCTGCACATATGCACATAAACAGTCATTTATGGTGTTTTGCTGTTTCTATGTGTGCTGCACAATGCAGCACACATAGAAACAGCAAAAACTAGGAGAAATGTAGCATTTCTCCTTGTTTTGCCAAGTTAAAACAAGCTTTTTCCTGGTCTTAATTTTAGTGCTGCCTCCTATCTACGCAATTGCGGACAGCGTCAAAATCAATGGGTGTTGCGGCAGAACACCCACCGCAACATCCATTACCCACCCCTTTCACGCGAAGTGTAGTGTGAAAGGGGGCCTTATTTTCAAGGCATGGTTAAGCCACTTAACGTGGCTTAATGCCGCCTTGTAAATAAGGCGAAGCCCCTATCGCCACAGGAACATCATTAAAGGTTATGTTCCTCTGACAATAGGGGCTTGTAAATATGCCCCAATGTCTCATAACTAGGATGTGTGTGTCGCTGAGTAAGAGTGAGTTATTGTATCACAACATTATATAGGAGGTGCGTTAGCTTCTCTTTGAAATCTAAAAAATATAGATGAGTGGTCTGGATCACGGTGGACTGCAGGGTTCTAGGTAGAGTCAATTGGCCGCCGTACAGCAGACATAACAGCGGTATTTTGCGTATAATCAAATGTTGAATATGTTAAAACATTAACAGGCCTTCCAAATCAGTAAAGCCCAGAGGACACTAGGATTGGGTACCAATTATCTCTTTTTCTCACATGATATCAGAAAATCTAGAAAACATATTGTGTCCTGTCTTGCCTGTCCCCAAGTCCTAGACACTCTCTTGGGTGCTCCAGAATTGATCACATCCCAACTCCCCTATTTCCACTACTCTCCATGCATGGCCAGGACTTCCATAAGAAGGAGGAAATGCATTTTTTAAGGCGACACCTGCTGGTGGTGCCCAATTACTGCAGCAAGGCTGAAAAACAGCCTTTTTAGATGCAAGGGGAGCGCGCCAAGAGGCACAGTCCTATTTCACCCTAAGCACTGTAAATTCTTGCAATGTTCCTGTCTTCATAGCACAACACTGCTCGTCCCTGCCAACAGCAGACTACCTCCTCTCATTTCCTCTCATTACTTTCTCCTTACCTTTCCATCTCCCTTTCAAATCAAATCAGTGTAAACCAATCAGGGATGTGCAGCTGGAGAAATGAGAAATTTGAAATAAAAGGATGCATTTCCCGCAGAACATTTTCTCAGAAATAAATTGCTCCGTGTTCTCTGGTACTCTATAGAGGATGGTAGCGGATAACCTCCACCTGAGGGCAGGCATTGTGTCCTGTCAGGGCATAGATAATGGGGCCATCGGGAAACTTGGAGAGACAAGCTGTGTTTTTGACGGTGATGGGACCCTGGAGGGACAAGTAATTAAAAAATAATATTTTTTTTAAATGGGGATTTTTTAGAAACTGCATGTTTGGCAATTCTGAATTATATAAAAACAAATCGCTTATAATAGATTGTCTTGTGACATGAAAACCACTCAGTGACCCATTGTGCATTCATTCCCTCGTTCTTAGTAAAGGAAATGAGAATTGATTTCTTAGATAGCTCCTAATGTTGCATTTTCTCTATTTGTAATGTACTGATTACGAGTATATCCGGTAACTCAGGGCTTTAAGTGGGCTGGGTCCTGCAAACAAAGCGATACAAAAGGGGATGATGGACAGAGCGTTTGAGCAAATCAAACACTCACCCCCAGTCAAAAGATCTGGGTTTAATCCATCACCGTTCTTTAGCCCACTCAGCCACCCCATTTCAGACATGGCTATATGCAAATCAGTCTGACCCTCTGCCTCATGGGAAAAGTCCAGCCCGAACTGCCAAGCCATGTCTTCCATGGACCGGAAACAAGCATCCTGGGACCGGTTTCAGATTCATAATCCTCATCAGCCAGGCTATCTTGAATCCAGTGGCCAAGTGAGCAAGGGACTCACGTCTGAGCATACCCTGCCACACTTAGGGCGAACAAAGCGATACAAAAGGGGACTGGAGTCAAGCTATCCAGGCTGCTGAAGGCTGATAGCCAGAAACCGGTCCTTGGATGCTTGATTCCGGTCTGGGAAAGACATGGCTTGGTAGTTCGGACTGGACTGTTCCCATGAGGCACAGGGTCAGAGCTGATTTGCATATAGCCAGTGTCTAACCCAGGGTGGTGTGGAGTGCAAAAAAACGATGGATTTAGGCCCAGATCCTTGTACTGGGGTGAATGTATGACATTGTTCTACATTCTGTCCATCAACTGTGTTTTTTGCAAGGGTCCTGCAAACGGCAGATCTAAAAAGCAGGTGCTAAGACAGGTCCCTGTCGGGCTCTCCGTTTTTCCCCTCACCCTCAGCGTGAAAAATGAATCTTTACTTTGCAGAAGTACCACCCTTCACTGCCTTTGATATAGGTTAGAAGATACTCGTTATAGTTATTTCACAGTCTCATCATTTCAGAACTGAAGCATTTTCAATATTCTATACAAGGAAGCCATAGTTATTGCTTATTTAGGTTATGCAACTAACAGCCACTGATAAAGCCAATAGTCCTGGCTTGTTCTAGGTGGAAATTTACTTGTATTATATATCTGGATGCAATGACTGAAGCCGCAAAATACCAGTTGTGCGGCACAGTAGGCTAAACACAGACTTTTTTGAGAGACACCCCCAGTCTATTTTTCCCACTTAAATCCCTGCGGTAACTATTGTTACTGCATATACCGGAATTCCAAAATTTGCAGCAGAAAATGTAGCCCTCCTATTTTCCCCAGGTAAATTGCAGCAGGTCACAAAGAATGAAATTTACTGTGGAAAATACCTGGTAAATGTTGGAACAAGCGGAGTTGTTTGCAGTAATCATCAAACTCCTCATGGTATACCTCATTGTTTGTGCGTTAAACTCGTGATAGGAGATTATTAGAGGCCACTTGTACTGAGGGTAGGTTACAATGAATCACCAGTGTAATGGTACTCAAGTTATTGACCTTAGAATGATGAAAGAATGAGTTTGTCACAATGAAGTTGCAATTATTACATGCAGGCTACACACAGATGTCAACGCTAAGTGCCTAATTCGCTGAATCAATATTGCCTGACTCAATATACCATAACGAGCAGGGCCAGTTTGACATGACAGATTCTATCCAGGATCTGCATTATATATCACCCATGTGAATCCTGGCTTTATTGACTAAACCGGGAAGCACAGATAAAATTAATTTGCCCCCCAGGGCGGATTTCAATCTATTCCTGGTTATATTTCAGCATATCAACCCTGTGGAGATCTAACTTGGGGAAAATGCCTAGAAAATACCTTGGCATGTGTTTTGGTAAGTTAACCACCAAACTCTCCATGATACATCCCATTTTTCAGGCAAAACTTGCAATATGCAATCGTTATCACACCCAATAAAATCCATACACCTCAGAGTGGTATTTTATTGCTTCTGATACCCAGGGGTGGAGCTCCTGAGGGAGGTCTTTGGGGTTGGACAACCCCTAATAAATGTATACTGGTGTGTGTGATTGGGTCCCGGGGCCACCCGCCGCGCTAGCAGTCTGTGGTCGGGTTTCCACTTCGATTAGCAGCCCTCACAGCAAAGACACACACTTACCAGAGATTTATACACCCGTCCTCATCCCTCCCACAAAAAACAGACCAAGAACAAACAAAGAACTTGATTTCTATCATGTGGCGCTGAGAAACCTTTTACATGTATGACTATTTTCATTCATTTTGCCATTGGAATGACAGTGATGGTTGGTAAATCTCTGTTTCACGCCCCCGAATCGAACAGACGAAGGTACATCCTCACTGATAATTATACGACAGCAACTGTGTCACTCATTATGATTGCCTCAAACTCTTGCATATCCTAGTGCGTAAAGCAGATGTTACCACCATTACCAAAGCCAGTGGCATTTGTTATATGGTCTAAATACGTTAAAAAAGGCTGAGAAGGTCTTGCTGGGATTATCAATATTCGTTTTTTATCTGTGATCTGCATCTCTATATAGGACCCGCTGATCTACTGAGCTATCTCATGGTGGTGCTGAGGCCCTTCTGATTCTAACTTAACAGTGAGTCAATGTGGTTTTGTGGTGAAGCTGCCAGCCTGGGGCCATGGGTTTAATATCGGGTTGTATGATGGAACAACGCATGCCTGAAAAACGCATGTGTTTACCATGCAATTTCATGGTAAAGACATGATTGGTAAAGAGACATCAGTGGTGACTCCTCCCCTAAAGCGGAGGAGCTTGGCCCCACTGCTCAAAAAGGAAAATAAAATGATAGTAACATATCGTTATTATCATTTTATTTTCCCTATTGCAGTCAGTCGTAGGGAGGGGTGGGGCTGGCCAGAGCAGGGGAGCAGTGCTGTGCACTCCCAAAGTGTGCATTAACTGTTTGGCTGGCTATCTTTGGCCGACCAAACAGTTCATTCGCACTTTGCATTTTTGCATGTTCCTACCAGGCTGCATTACACAGCCTGGTCAGAAACATGCATTTGCTCCCTGTTCCAGTCTGAGCGCTGATCCATGGCACTCAGACCAATCCCAACGCTGCATTACAGTGTTGTGATTGGCTCCTGGGAGTCTGTCTGCCCGGGTCTGTCCTCGTGCCGACGGACAGGACAGGACGCTTAAGAGGACAAGGACGGAGGAGTGGCGGCAGCCGGCCGTTAAAGGTAAGTCCAGTCTTTTATTGCATGCCTCCCCTCACCTACAACCCCATCCAGTAGCAGCCACTACTGAGGGACATGTGTGCTAAAGATTTTACCCCTGCTCTGAAAAGTGTCCCTTTTCCATGCCCCGCCTTTAAAATTAACCCAATGCCCTAAAACTACATCGACCCCAGCCCTCTACCACTGCAAACAGCCCTGAATCAGCCCCCCCTGCCCAGGGGCCTAAAACTGCCCCCAGCCCTGAAAACTGTGCCTTCCTCCCTGCCCCGCCCTGAGCCCTCCAAACTGACCCACGCCCTAAAACGTACCCCAACCCCAGCCTCCCCCCGCCCTGAGCCCTAAAAACAGTCCCTTACACCTGTAAAGTACCCCAACGCAGCCCTCCCTGCCCTGAGCCCTAAAAGTGCTCCCTTCCCTGTAAACAACCCAACTCCCGAGCATTAAAAACTACCCCCACCCTGAAAAACGACCCCACCCCTCCAAGACTCGGCCCCAGACCGGCTTACCTCACTGCAGGATCTCCTGATCTATCCTCTTCCTGTCTTCATGTGCCCGCCCATCCAATCTGCATCTAGACTGCGCATTGCCTTTAACCACGCTGATGCGTTGTTATGGCATATGCATGGTTAAGGCAAGCGTGGTACGGCTTGCATGAAAATGGTCCACATGGCTGAGCCCCCGTTTTACGGCCGTTTCCCTTGATATCCAGTCTTGATACTTCACTGAAAATCGGGTGGTCCTTGGCAAAATCCTTGTAACCTGGTAACGTACATTTTGTTGCAGTCTATATGGATTTGTGCTATTGCAAAACCAATAAGTACACATGTAATGAACAACTGATCAGCATCCAACTCCCTCACTAATCACTGTCTGCATGCGTATCAGAATTATGATTATTTCATAGGGTAAATTTCAACAGATCAGGCCTGCTGAATTTTAATGGGTGAAAAAGGCCCAGTAAAAACCAGAGCATGCAGATTTTGATTTGGTAAGCAGATAAATCTTATTGTAAGGCCCCACATTTATGGCAAAGCTTGTAACTGCTACTATGAAGCCAACCTGACAAAAAATACCTCAGACAAACTGCCCCTTTATCTCACTCTTGCTAGCTTCTACTTTATCCCTTGGTGATGTTTTTTTTCTGTGTTTCTCTTCTTCCTTCTTTCACGTTGTTGTGTTACTATGTATTATATTTTGTTTTGTATTATAATTATTGTTTCTACTGATATTATTATTATGAATTGTATTATAGTTATGTCTTGTACTGATATTGTTTATATTTGTAAGTCTCCTGCATTCTGCCTGCTGCTCCAAAAGGGTTATAGATTCTTGGACTTGGAATCTAGGGGGAGTTACTGGAAGGCAAGACAGAGTTAGGACGTGTGATCTGTTTATGGGTGTTCCAACTTTATAATAAATTCATCTTGGTTTACTAGTAACATGGATTCATCATTACAAATTTGGTGGTGAGTTATTGGAACACCAAGGAACCCAATTTCACCCCGTTTGGAATTTTATCTTATTTTATCTTGTAAAGTTCTTTTCCTGTATTGATCTTTCCACCGCCTACCATCAAATTGTCCTTGATGAGAATTGTAAAAAATACATTGCATTTGTTACACCCTTTGGGTGTCACCAATTCAAAAGAATGCCCGTTTTGCTTCTGCTGGAAGAACTTGGACCTCGTAATGCCAATGCATACTTTAGGGGAAATCATTGAGAGCAGCTGTAAAAACATTTTGATCACTACCCCCACAAACGCTTATCATTTGGTGGTAAGCTTTAAGCCTCTCAGGTCCGACACAGTGTAAGAAAATTCCTTTTTTTTGTGAGCCGGAGACATTTTTCCTTGAACATCAAGAGTGTCAATGTAATTAAGAAAGTACGCTTTCCATTCTGGCCACTTCATGCAGGGAGAAGAACCAGCAGGCAAAAACACTGAGGAGGAGCTAGATTGTAATGTTGAGTTGACATCTTGAAGCTGAACAAAAAATGTTATGTAAAGGGAATTGTTCGCTGAGTAAGGGAAAAAAGCGTCCAAACTTCACTCTTTAATGTTGAAAAATGAAAGAATCCACACAAGTGTAGGATAAGGTAGCCAAAGGTGTAAACACAAGGTCTGGAAGATGTACTGTAGCAGTGGAAAAATTACCACAAAATGTGGAAATAAAGTCACAAGTGAAATCCAAAACTTGCAGTAAGGAGAGAGAATTTTTTTTGTAAAAAATAACAAAATGATCGCAAGTTACCGCAAGTCTGGTATGTTCCAGTAGTGTGCAAACAGCGCTCTAGTATACCCAGCTGGTGAAGAGAGAGACAATCATATCGCAACTTACCGCAAGTCCGGTATGTTCCAGTAGAGTGCAAACAGTGCGCTAGCATACCCAGCCTGTGAAGAGAGAGACAATCAATGCATTGCGTACGGGGAGGGGTTGCTAGGAGACATCAAAACAAGATGGCGGTACGTTGCATGAAGGAACGTAAAGACAATAACTTACGTTCACTGACAACAAAGTAAGATGAGGAGTTGTACGTTCTTACGTAGAAGCAGGAAAGGCTTGTCACAATGCGGGTCGCTCCAGATTCCGGGGTCACTAAGGATTCCGAGGATGCCGTCAACTTTGAATTCCAACCGCAACGGTAAGCTTTGAAAAATGCTGGTTTGAAGGCTGAATAAAGAGCGACTTGAAAAATATATATTAAAAAAAATATCCAAGCGCAAACTCAATGAACGCAGCAGCTCCCTAAGTAGGCACATATAGAGCGAATCCTCCAAAGCAGCAAAAAATGATCCACCGATAGGACAACAAATTACTCGTCGAAAAAGCAGGTCACCCACGTAGGTCCTCAGGGTGATGCTGCACCATCCTTTATCGCTAAATTGTTAAGTAATACAGACGAGCAGCAGAGAATGTAGAAGTAGTTTATTCAAGTAGAAATACAGCATCACCAGGGAGCGTCCTGTGCCCTCAATATCCAACCGCCAACTGACCCACTGAGCACGGCATGGACATTGCACTCTAGAATGAATAAAGAATGAAGGGTCCGTGCCGAGAACATGGTTACCAAGTAAAAGAAACATAGCAACCATGTACACACCAGCTTTCTTAGCAATCATTAGCAAAAGGACTTTGTGAAATACTAATACCAAGGAATCAGAGATAGTGACATTCTACTCAAAGAGAGTTCATAGCAAAAGACTCTTTATCACAGGTAATTTGGTCTCGTTTGAAGAACCTGCAAAACATTTACTGCAAAAAGGCATGAATACTCGCGATTTTTAAAGTTTTATGCAAATTGATGAAGAGGAGGCCATTATGTGGTGGTCCCAAAAGAACTGATTCCCATTCGCACTTCCATAGGAATTTTCCCTCAGGTCTGCAGCAAAAACTACATAATGGATTGAGACTTGAAGAGCAGTTGGGCCAAATTCGTTTCCGGGATTGATTTGATGTAAATTCATTCCGGAATTTTGAACGGAAAATGTAGCCTAGTTGGTCCCAATTCTGTTACTGCCCTTCAGCCATTATAGGGATTGTCAACTGGTGAAGCAGACTTTGGAGGGAGAGGACGGGGTGCAAAGATGACCTCTTGAAATACCCTTTGGCCAGAGGCCACCAGTTACAGCCAAAGACCGTAGCTTGCAAACTCTTGAGGCAGGAGAATGGGGCACGTGACACTGTTGAAGGCCCCACATTGTTCCGATTGAGTCTGAACCAGGGAAATTAAAGACAGGACACGGGGAAAGTCCACTCCCTGATTCCACAACCCGCTGATCTTTGCGTTGTCCAAGGAAAGTCAAGGCGAGGTGAAGAGCACACAGTGGCCATTACCTCTCCCACCTGTGTTACTTGATTCGCAGAGAGTCACTGGGACCCATGTCTAAGGCAACAGGCCCTCTCTGAGCCAGCCCAACATTCACAAGTGCTTGGGCAATGTATAGGGCTCACTAATCATTAAACGCAGAAGCGTTTTGATTAATAAATAAACAAATAGCCATGGGTTCTTCGTTTTGGAACACGGTCTAATTACTTTAGTTCTTTCTGGACTTTTATGTGGGTGTGTGGTATGTGTTACCTAGTTGGACTGATGGGTGAGACTTAGGTGGACTTTATCCAGACTGGTACCCTAAAAAGTAGATTGTTTAATTTTTGTTAGAAGATGGATGACTTCCATGCAGTAGCTTAAAAGAGGGTAATGGTGCAGGGTCTAAAGCTTGCCATCAGAATTATATTGGTGTGTTTCCCCCAGGGTCTAGATGACAAATGTCAGAAACGAGGCCACAGACATTTAAATAAAGGTAACATGAGAGCACATCAAAGTATTGTACAATCGGTCAAAAAGTCATGGCTTGAAAGTTTATAGTCACGGGGAATTTTACTCTTTAGGAAGTTATGGGGACATCTCTTTAAAGTAAAGGTATACATGTGAGGATTTATTCGAAAGAGGGGGGCTGCTGTTATTATTTTGAATTGAAAACAGGCACATCAACTGCCAGGAAATGCTTTGATCTGGAATATTTTTAAATGACTGCTTGGTGTGTTATTCAGCCTATAGAGAAATTCTTCCATTGAATTGCATGAAAGAGAATTTTACATATGATAAGTAGACTCAATGATCATACTCTCATGTTCAATTATCTAACTTCTACATGGATTCTTTACAGACAATATTACTTTTAATCTTCTTTTTCTCCAGCATAGCAATCAAATAGATCTCGCTTTAACATACTAAACTTAATTTGTGTGTGCAAAGCATGAAAACAGCATTTGTGCATACCTGAGTTCCTATACATTAAGACATTAAAGTATGACAAGTTTGGGATTACCAATACCTGCTCTTAACTTGAATTCCATTGAACTCTTCCTAAATTTTCATGAAGTGGGAGAGGTGTAATTACTGGATTCCAATTTCTAAGGCCAAAATCCAGATAAAAATGCATAGTGGGTTCATGGAGAAAAGAAATATTTCTAAAATGTGTGCCATCTTTAATACAATTCAAGTTAGAATTTACAAGGTGCAGAACTTCAAAATATTTTTAATGCAATTTATGCCAGTCTGAAGTTTGTCTGTCTTCCTGGTTTTACCTAACACAGGTTCCAGATATACAGATTAAAATATAGACCAAAATAATTAATGAAATTAAAAAACAACTTTATGCCCCACATTTTTAGGTCGAGCCTAGACAGCGCTTGTGCTGTCTGGAAGATCCGTTGTATGTACTTTTTTTTTTTTTTTTTTTTAATAAGACCTTTATTGTATCAAATTGCAAGAACACAGCGGTAGGCCTACAACCCTAAAGGGCCGGCCACGGAGTAGTCCAAGGTATATTCAGCTAAGTACTTTAACACAGCCTTCCAGCCGACAACCAAAGGTCCGGCAGCGTCTCAATTCAACAAAATGATAAATATGTGTCCTGCATTGTGAATATAAAAGATAACAGCAGTCTCATTTTCTTATTGACATTAGAACAACCATATACTTTAACACCCCCCCACCCGCAACAACCCCGGGATCTGATCTGTTCAACGATTAATAATGCGTAGGAACGAAGGACACAAAGAAGCGAAGACAATAATTTCGGTATACTCTTGGTTAAGGCAGCGGTCTCAGCTCTCCATTTACCTATTATGACCCATTGGAAGTATGTAAGGACATTCCATGTAGAGGAAAGCAGGTCTAGGTATCCGTTGTATGTACTTTGTGGGATTTAGAGATCAGCCCTAGGACTTGTCTGCTTCCACCTTTCCTAAGGGACTTTTTTTAGTTCAACTGCCTCTATTTAACTGTCTTGATAGAAAACGACCAGTAGAGTTCAGTAAAATACCAGAATTGCTTTCTACTTAGGGACTTTCTTTTTTTAATTTGTGTGACAACTATCTCTATTTAACTTTGTTGATAGAAAAGGACCAGCAGAGGTCAGTAAAACACCAGAATCACTTTAGCATTCCCTAGATTCCAGGGCATAGAAATTTGTATTGAAGGGGGATCCGTACACAATAACATTTTTGTAATCTTGTATTTTCAGTGATATGACCACAGAGGGGCTGATTTTATATTAAAAACAGAGCTTTGAACAATACAATTTCCCGCTGATAGGCAGTATTGCTCTCCATGTGTTCCCATACCTGGCGTATTCCGCAGCTTGGTGCTTATTTTCCCTCCATGTTAAAGAACAGTAGATGTTTCAGCACCCAGGCTAATGTGCTGCATAGCTAAATACATATAAGGTCCCAAAGGCAAGACCAATTGCATTTTCTTGGTGCAGATGTATAGTGGCCACACAACCTCATCTTGTCATGGATGACATGCCACAGCTCTGGGAATTCACTTAGCGTTCTGGGCGTTGTGGTCCTGGTTAACCTCTTTGCGACTAACTCGACCAATGCGTTATGTTAAAATAGGTTTGTAAATGGAAAAACAGGACTGGAATATGGCATCCTAAATAACAGGGAGAAATTTGGTAAACTTACGTAAGTGTAATTTACTCCTGAATTTCGTATGGAAAAAGAAACTGCTAGTGAAGGGGGCTTTGTATGTAGGAGGGGTTGTTGCTGGCAGCTGGTGTAAGTTGCTGATAGTAAATTCAAATTCCAGAAAGGAAAACTCAGCCTTCCATCCAACCAAGGTCGGGAATTGTTGTGACATTAAATGAGCAATAGCAAAATCTTTCAATTAAAGTGGCAAAACTTTACATCAAGCACTATACAAAACACAGCTCATTATTATCCATTTCTGACTTATTAGACAATAAGGTGCCATCTGGGACAAATAGTCATCTTCTTCTAATTAATAAAAAGTAAAACATCGAGCCCCTGCTTGCCAAGTGTCTTTGGCTAAACAGAATGGGATAAAGTTGAATCTCATTTGAGTGAGATGTCTCAGTGAGGGAGACTGTCAGTGACTTAACCTTGTCAGTAACATCTCCAGTGATCTGGAGGGCATACATTCAAATTCCTACATGGTAGAGTGATCCTTTACCGTTTGGGGTGAGTGGCTTGAATACCAATGTAACATGTTATTTTATAGCACTTAGAAATGCCAGAAGTGAAAAATGATGAGTTAAGTCAAGTTATGTTCTTGTTGTGTTATTGCTTGATTGTTGGATGGGAGCTTGACGACAAAGGATGCCACTACCTGTTAGCACAGACTATCATTTAGGCCATGGCTCTGGTGGCCTCTATCTAGTGCTTCCTCCACACTGGGCTGCTGAAGGGGCAGTCTTGTCCCCTCTTGCTGGTTGCACCCTCGATCTTCATGAGCGAGACCAGAGGAGCGTGATGGTTCCATGTTGTATGGTCCACCTCTATCCTCTGGGCAAAGGAGATTCGGAATTTCTTCAACCCCCAAACAGGGTAAGTGGAAACCAGAATTAATCCTGCTTAAAATGTTCAGGCCAGCGCCACACTGCAGGAGGTCAGGAACAGAATGGAGTCACGGTTGGGTCCTTGCAGCGCATCCCGCTCTCAAAGCAGTACCCTCACCTTCAGCACACCAGGGAAATGCAGGGTGGCAGAAAGGCCAAAGAGGCTCTGCTTTAAGCCTGAATCCAACACTACTAAACATGCAGGGCAGACAGAGCTAGTGACAGAGGGTGCTGTGGGTCCCAATGTAGGAGATAATGCTGAGGCAGCACAGAAGACCTTATCTTGATCACCCCTGCCAAGTGTCCCAGGTCTAGCTTCTCCAGCCCTGCTTTTTGATTTGCATTCTGGGACTTGTAGTCTTGTTTATTCCATCACATATCTAGGACTGCAATTTACAAAAGCAAAGATAAACCGGAAGTGGAGGAGCTGTTAACACATGGACCTGGCAAACTTACCAGCTATTTTTATATATTTGACAGCCCATGGTGAATGTCCTTAAAGCCTCAATTGTGAGTTCCTGCTAAATTCTGATTTTGCCGATAGCTACTGTTAGCATACCCATCAGAACTGCAGTCTATGGGAATACTGCAGAGACTTTGACTGCTGAATCTGTTGTAATTTCCCGGTTAATAACTCAATGTTAAATGAAGAATTATCAGAATAATCAAAATCCGAATTTTCACCTTCCCTGGTCCTTATAAATTTCTAAGGGGGATCTTCAGAGTCTCACTTGTAATCCTTGTTAACGCTACGACCTGGAGTTACTGGCATCCTGGTACTGGTGACTGGCAGGAAACCGAGATAATGGGCAGGTTACCGGGAATTCGGGATAAGTCCCCAGTTATCTCTCAATGCCTGGCTGTGCATGATAGCGAGGGGGATTGTTCACAGTTCTTAGCAAATATGGAGACGCAAGCCGAGTTTCTTTTCCGATTGGGTCTGACAATCTGAAGGCGAAGCCTGTCACTTCTGGCCACTTCGGGCGCGGAGGGAGCGGTTAATTTGCCCACCAGCCACCATATAAATCTAATAGTCTTGAAGGTCGATGGACCTCAAAAATACTTTTTGCTGAGGATGCTCTATTTGGAATGGAAGCTGTTCACAGATGAGCTGCAAGAAAATGTACACATGATATTTCAAAACTAAACACACATACACCTCTGCAAGGGTCACTAAAAGTGCACAAACAAAGGTGGAGTGCATTATGACCATTGTAGATGAAGAAACCATGGCTCACGCTACAGCAGGGCTCACTTTCAGACCAACAGATCTTCGGGGCTCCTTCACAATGACATTCTAGGTCCCAGAGGAGCATCCCAAGTAGGTTGGACTCAGGATCCTCAAAGATCCAGTGCTTGAACCACTGAGGTTGTTGTATAATCAGCATTGGAGGGTTGGTAACAGACTTCCGGGTGCAGAGATGATTGTCCAGGAATATGATAGTTCTTTGCTATGATCCAGACTGTGGTGTCATCTCAGACTGTAGAGCCCAGGGAAAGTCTGCAGGACTATGGGTAAGGCGCGTCGGGTTGGAGCAAGGAGAGAGGGCCATTGCCGTTTGAAATCAGTTCAGGGAGAACATTGTGAAAAAGAAAATAAAGGAAAGAGATTCACCCAGGGGGATCAACCGTGGGTGGTGATTTTTCTCCCCTTAGACGAGATGTGGACCCTTGAATTGCTTTTTTGGATTTGCTAGCCCCATAAAGAGTCTGATATCAGACACTTTCATTTCACCCTCGTCGTGAGGAGGCCAAGATATCGGAAGGCCGAAACGCGTCCGCGTCGACATGCTTCAAATTCTCAAGAGGAGGCTGAGGATATTAGTTTAATTATGAGACTTTGAGTCATCACAATCGTTGATTTGTTGTTCTTGATTGACTAGAACTGGTTGTGTTTAGACAGGACTACCTCTTAGTGTACTCCCTGAATAAGTAAGGGGACACTGGTCTTTTTGAGTACGATTGTTTGGGTGAAAAGAATTCACTAATCTAAATGTAAAAAACAATTGTTTCTTGTTGTTTGTTGTCAGCTGTACAGATTGGATGTAGATACATGTGTATATATGTGTAAATGAGATGTTATTGATAGAATCATATAAAAGCATTGATTTGTATGATGGATTATTATAAATAAAATTGGTAATCCTGCTTTTGATTAGGTATGCAATCATTGATGTATATATATTTGATGTAGAGACTATTGCTCTGAATATAAGGGAATTTGGAGTCCCTTATGATTTAAGTATTTGATGATCTTTCCCTCCCGACCCACTTTTGCTTATTGCAGGACTATGGGTTTGACCATCAGTTTCAAAGGGCGCCTTTGTAAGGACCTCTCACCTGAAGGTGGGCACCCTCCAAACCATCTTTCTCCTCTGTCCAATGGGGTGTTTAGGGCAACAATAGATCTTCAGGATATCACATTTAATATGGCGGCTTCAGAACTGAGTTTTGGGCATTGGCACTCTTTATTTCACAAATTAAGCACAGCCCTACGCGCATGCCCCTGTCAATTCCTTTCTCATCTTTTCTGCATATCTATAATTTCCCAAAGAGTAATGGGTGTATTGTATTATAGAGAACAAGACAGTTTTTTAATGGAGAACAAAAAACGTGATATCTTCCACGAATATTCAAAGGCTTTCAATACCACATAGGTCGATTCTTTCTGCATTTTAAAAATGGAACAGACATTCACTTTATAAGGGAAGAGGTGCTTAAATCGCTTTTTTTATTATTCTGTAAAACGAAAGTGTAACAGTAACAAAACTTTATGAAGTGAAAGATTAGTTGAGAAAAGATAATTGTGCTATTGTCAGCTGGAATTCAGAGCAATTACCTGCAAGGAAATATGAGTGAAGTGCAAATTGTCCTATTGTGAACACACTTACATTGCATTTGACATGCTAATCTTTTTGTGGTTTGCAATGGAATAAAAATGAAACGACAATCGCATACAATATTCATCAGCTGGAGTCTGTGGCGTGAAAAGGCATGCCTTAATCTTGGGAGCAAGAGAGGAGAAGTAAGTTTATTCGTGGGTACTTATGTCTCATATTGTAGATTTCGTGATGCAGGCCTGGATGGGGAAAAACACGTCCCTGGCTGTGTAATGCTCTATGGACTCCTGGTCTCTGTTTAACATGAAATATTAGTAAATCTGACCCACTACCGCTTGATATGCTCTGGTGCATTAACATGGACCGTAGACAAATAGCCCTTGGATGAAATTTCAAAATCTGGACAAAAAACATAGCTTTGTAGATGACCACATCCTCTGAGCCAAATAAATACAACTGAGTACCCCGCTGGAATACAATCAGTAGCAAGGCAGTAATTATCTCTGTTTGTCCCCATACTCCCCACAGCGCAAAGTCCTATGCAAGACAGCTAAAATCTGTAAACCATTCTTCGAGAAGATGAAAGGCTGAGCATGATTCTCAATGAAACTCCAAAGCCATCCTGAAGACAAGAGATTATGCTAAAATTAGTGGCCATCTAAAACAGACCAACAGAATGCACAATGTTGGGCACACCAGTGCCAACACAAGTGAGGGAAGATCAAACTTGCAAGCATCAAGCTTGGGTTAAACAATACGAAATAAGCACATCACAGCCTGTGGTTAATTCACCTAAACAGCCAAAATGCACTTTGACTGATCATGTGCACAGGAGGCCAAATGGCATTTGTTATGAGTGTGAAATTCGAAAAACACCATAAATAGTGAGCGCACTGGTAGGGTACTCACCACAAGAATCCAGCCATTGGTGCTCATTCACCACAAATACACAGTCATTATTACTCACTCACCACAAGAACAATGCCATTGGTTAACACAGGTGGTCCAGGGTTCGTGCCAAAAGCTGTAGAGAGTTCAATGAAAACGAAAAGACACAGGTTGACTTTGTCAGACATCTGGTCGTTATTGGATGTTAGCTGTTTCTGTGCTGGTTATTTGCTGCGTTGAGTCTAAATATTGCTAGGTAGTTACACATGGGCCTAATCGCTAGTTTTGCTGGCGTAAAAGTGTTACTTTCATCCAAACAAGTGCACGTGTAAGTACCAGTTCGTGGACTTTATGTATTGTGTCGAACTACTTGTTTTCCTTCTGCTTTTGGGGTTCCAAGTAATTTTTTCCCAGGGAAGAGTTTTTTAGCAGAAAATGTTCCGCAAGAACTGTAAACCTAGATTTGTATTGTGGCCATATGCGCTGCACTTGCAAAGTTTACCGACAACTTTAGAACTGCATTGAAAATACCTTGAGCAGGTATTATACATTACTTTTGGACTCAAGGGAGTACCTTGGGTATATTTTTCATGCAAATGACTGCCCCAGTATATTTCACTTACTATGCAATCTTATATGAAAAGTATGCGTATTATGTGTGGGAAACAATTACAGTTCACCCACCGTATTATTAGATCTGAGGGAGGTCAATGTTCCCATTTTTTATTAGAGATGAATTGCAGAGGCCTACACAATGAACTACCACACTAATGGCAAATATGTGATTGATTGAACATACATTTTTTCAAGAGTGACAGGATCTGCCCGGTCTTAAGGGCTGTCAATAATATGCATTGACATAGAAAAATACTGGCATTAGGGGTGTCGGCCTTCGTCGGCTACCTCGCTACCTCTTTCACTATTGATGCCGGTTGGCATAATCTTCATAGGATCTGGCCGGGGTAATAAGGGATCTACATAAGATACGTATATAGTGATAAGGTTTTTTGATGCTTTAGTAACACCGAAACGTAAACCCCGACACACACGGTTAGACACACCTTACCTTTCTATGTCCCTCCCTAACTGCCCTATCCCAACTGCTGAATATTGAACACTACACACAGTTTTAATGTCTCCTTCTCCTGTAAATGTTCAAGCATGCCATCTGTACTGTGTGTTCGCAACAGGAGCATCGCATTTCAGTCACCATCTCCTGCAGGTGATTGCTTGGTATTTCACAAAACAACAATGCTCCAAAAATGAGCACTCCCCAGTCTTTTATTGCCTCCTTTATACACAACTTTAAGATAAATCAGACCTTTCTTCCCTGTAAAAGGGAACATCTGCTTGAATTGCGTAACTGCATCTGGGATGATGCAAAGTGTTCTTTTGAAATCACCAGGTCCACTAATGTTATCATCCTTACAAAATCACCGGATCTCTTATTTTTTGGGTTTTGCTTTTTTCACTATTTTTTAAATCATTCTGTGTTCCCCGGTGTCCATAGCTTTCTCTTCTCCGTCTCTGCCCCTCCCCCAGCCGGATCAGTATGCTACGCTTCTTCCTTGGGAGAGTTCAGGAGCAGTCCCGGATGGCGCTCGGCTGCTAGCCCTGCGCTGCCCCCCTGCCCAGCTCGAGCCAGGGGGCATTCATTTCGCAGCACGGGTCCCGGCTCGGTAATTGCAGCCATTTTCCTGCAGAGACAATGGGCAAATGCATCGATCACTGTCAGTTGCTGTCAGCCCCGCTTCACCCAGCGAAGACCCCAGGGGGGCACCGGCATGAGAGGCGGCCAAAAGGCAGGGGAAGTGGCGCATGTAGGACCTGCGCTGTCAAGAAAGCACTTAGCACAGCACAACACTCAGCACATAAATAAAAGGCTGCCACAAGGCAGAGGAAGTGGCCAGGCAGAAGCAATGCCCCAAAACATGACTCGGCACACCTTCTAGCTCAACCAATGCTTGAAATGGAAAATAGAAGTGCTGGCACTCTGCACCAGAGCACCTCCTTGTTTCTGAGAAGTGCCGGTACTCTCCAATTAAAGGTATTACATTTCTCTTGAGAAGTGCCGGTACTCTATACCTTAAAATAAAAAAGTGCTGCTACTCATTACCGGCCCATTTAAAGCACTGAGCTCTAGCACCACCATTGGCAACACTCCCCACCCCATCAAACGTAGCATGCATACTAATAAACACACCACACATTTTTTGTTTGGGTAAAATTGCTGCAGGTTTATTACATACCCTGTTATGTAATATGGTGGGTTATCTTACGGGCGATCCAAGGGCAGCCAACCACCTGGGCCGCCTGCCCTCCTGATGAGCTAAGCAGCACTGGGACAAACCCCATCTGTGCTGCCCCTTCTGGTGATCCTCTTCCCGGATCACGTGACACATGGTCCCTTATTACTCACGCCCCTTTCAGGGCAGAGAGTAGCATAGCAAACCCCTGGTTGTTCAGGCCCACAACCGCCCGAAGGACTAATGGAGCGCCGAAACGGTTTTCCAGGATCCTCCCATGAAGCTCCTGGGATTAGGCTCTGGCACCCCCTATGGTAACGCACAGAGGTACCCTTCTGTACCTCTTTGCTTCCAGATCGCCCTGTAACTCCGCCTGCAACGAAAAAAGACAACATTACAACATTCTCTGCCTCCTGCCTGCCACGAACCACACCGGGTAAGCGGTAGGGTGGGAGACAGCGCGTCCAGTGCGCTAAAGTGGCCGACCAGATGGTGGGGGAGGCCTAAATACCCCTCCCTCTGTCCTCGTGCCCAGGAAGTGATGCTCGCCTACGCGCCGCCACAAGACTGGGGGGACTCCTCCCTGAGTACCTGCCCCTTAGGGGATGTGGGATGGCTCAGCGGGGGACTCGGACAGCCGCAAACATTCATCATAATGCCCCACACACCAGGGACACGGTCGTGCTCTTTAGGTCTGGCCTTTGAGACAGCTCCATCAGACTATTATTTTCGAAAAAACGAATACATGATATACATCCATAGATGGACTTTTAGTCAGCAATGGGAGAGTCCGCATTACCCATTGGCTTCCTTCGCTTTGAGAGACTGCACAAAGCCCGTGCACATTGTTCATGTCCACCTAAAAGTAGGTCCTTTCACTACAGTGACTGATAAAGCTGTTTCAAAGTGTGCTTTTTTCCCATTTTAAAATTAAATACAATCTATTTATTTTGCCTGCACTTTGGCTGTTCAGCTAGATGGTGTTTCGTTTACATTTGCCTTTTTAAGGTGTTTTTGTAAAATTTGTAAGTGACATTGTAACATTGTAGATGCCTGCGATTTGGTTGCTTCTCAATGCCTGTAACCCACAGGTGTGTGCTGGGTTCTTATACTTTTGCCAAATACAATTTTTAGTCTTTTCCTTTCTGGATCATGTTCGCACTATAGAAAACTTTATAAATAATAAACATTTGGCAGAACCGGTAGCATCATGAAGGGTCAAGCTGCTATTTTAAGGACCATTCCTTGACCACAGCCCTGTAGTTCTCTCCAGGCTGGTTGCTGCACTTCTTGCTTTGATCAACGACCTTGAACAGGTCAATATGGCTTCTTTATTTTATGTATCCAGTTTTATGCAGTGCAGACATTAGCTGAAGTGTTAGAACACTTTACAAGAGAGGCAGCACTTTGCATTAGAATAACAAATGACATCTTTGCTGCATGTCGAGTGAAATAATGTAAGCAGGCCAAGGGTAAATAGAGTAGTAGTATACAATATCCAGGGAGAGGAGTAAACCTCCAGGCAAGGCTTGGTTCAGGGGCTGCCTGAGAAGGGCTTGTAGGGATGAGACTGACTTGCAGACAGGGCTGGTGCTACAACACTCCATCAAGGGTAACAAGCGCTATATAAATACAAACCTTTTTTCCTCTTCTATTCTTCTGCTATCCTCCTGAATCCTAATAACTGACTAACCTATCCACCACTTAAAATTTACTTGCATGTTTCACTATACTACTTCAACACTAATCCTCTATGGGTCCAGGAGTAGCGTGCTACTCACTGAAAAAAGCGTTTTTGACGGCTCGTCCGGGGTAGTAAGCGCTATACAAATGCAATTACAATACAATACAATACAATAATGAAACAGAAGGCCTTATCCACAGCACATTGCAGTAACTGCTTCATACCAGTCAGTATGGAATCAGAAATATGCATCAGGCTGAGACAGTTTCGACAGACATGTCTGATATGTGTGATAACAGTGTATCCGTTATAGAGTGGGTGAAGGTTGGTAAATTCTATTGGAACTTTTCTGTTGACGGGTGGGGTTTTCACACAGAAATATCTGGGCTCACTGGGGTAGGGCGAACTGTTTTTATTCCATGGTGGTTTATAGTTAGAGCCTTAACTCTAAAACGCCTGTCAGGGTTCCGTCCACTCATCCACTGTATACAACTTTATTTATTTATTTATGCTGCAGTTTTATGTAGTGCAAGCTTGGACAAAGGACATTAGAGAACTTTATATGAGCAGCAGATCACGTCACACAACTTTATTTATTTATTTATGCTGCAGTTTTATGTAGTGCAAACTTGGACCACGGACATTAGAGCACTTATATAAGCAACAGATTACGTTACACGAAATCATATTCTTTTTTTCCAAAGACATAGAGTGTTTAAGTGCTCCTCCCAAAATCACAGGATGCAACGGCATCACCGGGACTAGAACCTGTTAGTCCTGGTTTTGGTGTTCCACCTGGCTGCTCAATTATTGCGATATTTTCTTTCTCATGCTCATGAGTTAACGAAAACTTCAAATAACCAGGAACAGCTTTCCCATTTTCTCTCCAGGACACATTCTGCCCAAGTCTTGTTCATAAATTCTTAAAAATAACTCAAATTCTTCTGATATTGGCACGCACTCCCCTAGAGCTCCAGAAGGCATTAAATAGGTATTCCCAATTCATGGGTGATTTGGATTTACTTATCAATATTAAAAAAACTTTCGTTATGAGTGTTGGACCAGTTAAACAAAAACGAAAAAGTATATTCTTAGACAAGGAGAAACGGGAAGAAACACCACACTATTCATATCTGGGTATAACTATCGACCATAAATTAAATTGGGCTACCGCAATAGAGACCAGAAAATTTCATCTGGCAAGAACTACTATGGCTCTGGTAAACTTCTCAAAAAAACTAGGAAGGAGACCACCAGCAGAACTCCTAAAGATATACAGAGCCAAATGTCAGTCAGTGGCGCTATACGGCGCAGGAGTGTGGGGGTATGCGAACACTAAAAATCTACAGCTAGCAGAAAATAAATTTCTTCGATTTCTTCTAGTTGTACCCAAAAGTACATCCACACTTGTCTGCCATACTGAACTGGGAATCTCCTACATCACGGACTTAGCAAAAATACAGCCACTTTTCCTCTGGCATCGTATATGGTCGGGGGGAAAAAAACACACTTACCCAGCAAATTATTCTTGATTGCATATCCATGGATCACTCACCTAAGATAGGTTGGCTGGCATATATAAAAGGCTTTCTACATGACCTAGGATTGGAAAAATACTATCTGGATCCCATAACAATCCGGTCATTTTCTAGAAAGGCCTTACAGGCACTCTCACTGGCCCATCTAGAAGAAATTCGATTGGGAAATGAAGCCTCCAAACCATCTGTTCAACACAGTACAGCTGTACAGTTAACTACATCAATTCAGCCTTATTTAACCTATGATCTAACTATCTTTGAGAGATTTCTCTTAATAAGATTTAGGTTAAACATTTTCCATCGTTTGGTCACTTTCCCGGAAAAAAATAACTGGGATTCTGTTTTATCTTTATGTCCTTGCGATGAGACCTCAATTCAGGCCACTATCCACACCTTCTTTTTCTGTAAGTTCTATAGAGAGCACAGAAAGTATTGGCTTATACCATTATTAAGATATGTCGGAATAAGAAGATGTCGTCCAGCCTTGCTATTTTTACAATCACTGAGCGAGGAGTGGATGTTGAAGATCATTGTAAAATTTTTGAAGTGTATTTTCCGCCATCGATTGAATCTGTAGCTGAATTCTGATAAATAAGAATTAATAGAGTAAAACGGGACCGAAGTCTCTGTAAATACTTTTAATTAATTTTAACTATTTATAATGTATCTGTTTTTATATGTAAAATTTTGTATTAAGTGTCAGTATCTCGTTTTTAAAGTTGATCACGAAATGTAAATGATCTATGTAACTGCTTTTATGGTTTTTTACCTGCCAAAAACCGAATAAAGAAATACTTGACTTGAACTCAATTTCTTAAAAATAACTTATTTTTGCTCAATGAACAAAGGGGCCCAAGAATATGTTCTTTTCCATTTTGCCTGTTTGAGATTCTCCATTTTTCAGAGTGCTTTTCCTGCTTTTACCTCGTTTTCTATTGCTTTCTCCTTTCTTTTCCCCAGTTCTTCAGAGTGCTTGTTCTGCATTTGCCTTGTTTATTAATGCTTTCTCCTTCCTCCCTGTTTTTATGAGTGCCTTTCCTGCTTTTGCCACTTTTTTTACTGCTTTCTTTTTCCTTTCCACTTTTTTCTGAGTGCTTGTCCTGCTTTTGCCTTGTTTTATACTGCTTTCTCGTTCCTTTCTCCTTGTTATTCTGATTGCTTTTCCTGCTTTTGCCTCGTTTTTTCGTGCTTTCTTTTTCCTTTCTCCATTTTTCTGAGTGCTTTTCCTGCTTTTGCCTTCGCTTTCCTTTCCCCTTGTTTTTCTGAGTGCTTTTCCTGCTTTTGCTTCGTTTTTTCCTGCTTTCTCCGTCCTATTCCCCTATTTTCTGAGTGTTTTTCCAGCTTTTGCATCGTTTTTTCCTGTTTTCTCCTACCTTTCCCCCCACTTTTCAGAATGCTTCTTCTGCTTTTGCCTCATTTTTAGGTCTCGCCTTTACCATTCCGCAGGAATGGGAAATGGGGAGAATTCAAGTGCTCAAAATACTCGTCAAACTACCGCTTTTCCCGTGGCGTTTTCTTCGAGTTCACGTGGGCACAGGCACGCGCTTTTGTGCCATAAACTTTTTTTCCCCGTGCCTTTCCTTTTTTTCATTGGCTCTTCACTTTGTCCACGCCTCATTGAAGCACGAGCTTGCCTGAGCCTTGCCTTGAGCTTCTGCCTATCAGCCAGTTCTCCTCCCCTTATTCACAGCCGCAGGCCGTGACTCTACCTCTTCAAAGGCTCTGCTCCCCGCCCCCCCCCACCCGCCGTCACTTATTCACGGCCGCAGCCCTTGCCAGGAGGCAGACCAGCTTAATTGACAGACCCATTTTCTCCCCATCAACTCCCACCTCCCACGGCCGTAAACCTCAGAGGAAACTTATCATGCCGCCTTCAAATCAAGTGTTGTCTTGTTTGTAAGTGTTGATCTGTTTGAGCTGGAACCATTTTTTGTTCAAATCTGCAGGTTATGGAGAGTGTGACAGATTATATGGAAACTACGACATATTCATCATTTTTGCGAAACGCCACCACGGCCACAACATCTCATAATTCGGGTAGCACAGTCTAAGGTCAGCAGAATTGCTTTTAAATTGGTATGTATCTGTCCCCAAACATTACATAGGCATGCTCCTCTCTTCATTCAGCCTTGCTTCGTCAGGAAAGGTCCGATTCCATCACTTTGATGTTTATACCTGACTTACTGACAACTCCAAAGATTAAGTGATTTACCCAGAATCACAGGATGTTGGACCCCATGCCGAGACTCGGATCTGTTTCCACCGTTCAAAAATCAACTGCTCTGGCCGTTACGCCACACCTTCACTCACATTTTTCCCTTCTGAAGTAATATCTGCAGAAGGTGAAAGATCTTTGCTTCTGCAGTGCGCTGGTGTAACACTACAGGCTGCATTCAGCGTGAAGCCTCCATGCATGTGAATCACTGGGCTGATCACATCCCCCAGTTTGCGTCGCTTCCCCCAGTGCTTGTTTAGTACTTGTTTTCATCCCCGTTTGCCCCGCAGTCTTTGCCCATCACTTCCTTTGGCACCCACCTCTGTTTTATCTTGCACTTTTACTTGTTTTAGCTCCATTTAAATACCTAGCAGCGCCAGGTCTTCAGGAATGCCGCATAACATAACGCCACGTAGCAATCTAGTATAGCATAACATGCCATTAACCGCCACTGAAGTGTTAATAAGCAAGTAGCTCCTTCTTTTTTGGCAAGAGGGAAACGATAAATTGTTTCTTTGTCCTTCATTGTCTCTTCTTTCCTACCTTTCTCCCACGGTCTCTGAGTGAGTCTGTTTTTACTGAACCACACTCTCAGGAATGCTACCCCCGCCCACGCAATGCCGAGAGCCAGCTTTGCTACCGAGCACTCAATTTAACTGCATCTGCAGACAGTCATCTCTCCTCCCCGGCGCTTTCCCTACATCTTCTTGCTATATCCCTCCCCTGTTACTATTCCTTCCCTGCCCGCATGCCTTCTGTTGTTTGTTTCAGTCTCCTAGCTCTTGTCTGGTATTGTTTTAACTATTACAAATACCACACACGCATTATTTGTGTTAACCCACCACCCATCGCCTGCCGCTGTTTTTAACAAAATCCCCCACTGCTTTTAACCCACCTCATCCTCCTCCCTGCTGTTTTACCCACACCCACACAAGAAAGAAACATCGAAATGCACTGTTCAGCTCAATGACTTGCCCTACAGCATCACCTATGACATCACAGAAGCCCCAAAAAATTTCTCTTGTACAAATATGTACGATAAGGAAGGAATGTAGCCTTTTTTTCCCTACATATAATGACTGCAAGGAAATGACTGCACCCTTTATTTACAAAGCTTTACCTCGATAACTTTGTTTCCGCCATGTGTACGCTTGTTGTGTTTACCAATTAATTCGAAAGTATATATATTTTTTTCTGGGAGGGTCGTTTGAGAACTGCTCCGATGGCTTCTTCATACCAGGTTTCTAATGCAATTCGCAACTGTAGTCGGGCGTTTTGGCTATAGAATTAACACCTTTACAGACAGACTCTGGGCTAGAAAACGTCATTTTTTTCTGCCACCCGGCTTTCTTTCTATTTCGAATTGCGGAGACATGTAAAATGTACAGGAATTGCATTTTAATGAGTGGCTGATTTGTTAGCTTAGAAAAAGAACTGTCCATTTTAGAATGATTACACCGTTCCATGGTATTATAGATGGATGATTTTCCCAACCGATCTATTAAAAAATATTAAGGCTCAAAATTATCTTAACACTAGTGCGATGGACCTACTTATCAACCATGTCTTCTGAGGCAATAGAAAATGCTACCTTCTCTGCCTGCAAAGCGCCTCTTATTATAAATTGTATCTGAAATTATCCAGTTTCTATAAATCCACCCATTCACACTTTCATCCATCTCCGTGTGCTGCCACTTCTACCCATCCACCCTCGCATGCAGGCACGCCCATCCAACCATATATTCATCCAAGTATACACCTATCAACTATACACGTAACCATGCATCCATTCACCCACCCATTCACATTTGCATCCATCCATGTGTGCATCCATCCACCATCACCTACAAATCCACCTCCACATGCACCACCACATCCAACACCACATCCACCACCACATCCACCACCACATCCACCATCACATCCGCCACCACATCCACCGCCACATCCACCGCCATATCCACCGCCACATCCACAGCCACATCCACTACCACATCCACCACACCCACCACCACCACATCCACCACACCCACCACCACTACATCCACTACCCCATCCACCACCACCACTGCATCCACCACCACCACCACATCCACCATCACCACATCCACCGCATCCACCACCACCACATCCACTGCATCCACCACCACATCCACCACCACATCTGGCAACACCACCACATCCACCACCACCACCACCACCACCTCCAAATCCACATGCACCAACACATCCACCGCCACATCCACCGCCACATCCACAGCCACATCCACAGCCACATCCACAGCCACATCCACCACCACATCCACCACACCCACCACCACCACATCCACCACACCCACCACCACCACACCCACCACCACTACATCCATCACCCCATCCACCACCACCACCCCATCCACCACCACCACCGCATCCACCACCACCACCGCATCCACCACCACCACCGCATCCACCACCACATCCACCATCACCACCACATCCACCACCACATCCACCATCACCTCCACATCCACCATGACATCCACCGCCACATCCACCACCACATCCACCACATCCACATCCACCGCATCCACCACCACCACATCCACCACCACATCCACCACCACACCCACCACCACCACATCCACCACCACATCCACCACCACTTCCAACACATCCACCACCACTTCCACCACCACCGCATCCACCACCACCACATCCACCGCATCCACCACCACCACATCAACCACCACCACATCCACCACCGCATCCACCACCACCACATCCACCACCACATCCACCACCACATCCACCACCACTTTCACCACATCCACCACCACCACATCCACCACATCCACCACCTCCACCACATCCACCACCACCTCCACCACCACCACATCCACCACCACCACCACATCCACCATCACCACCACATCCACCACCACCACCACATCCACCACCACCATATCCCCCACCACCACATCTATATGTGTGTGTGTGTGTGTGACCACACCCACCACCACTACATCCATCACCCCATCCACCACCACCCCATCCACCATCACCACCCCATCCACCACCACCACCCCATCCACCACCACCACTGCATCCACCACCACCACCGCATCCACCACCACCACCGCATCCACCACCACATCCACCATCACCACCACATCCACCGCCACATCCACCACCACATCCACCACATCCACATCATCCACCACCACCACATCCACCACCACATCCACCACCACACCCACCACCACCACATCCACCACCACATCCACCACTACATCCAACACATCCACCACCACTTCCACCACCACCGCATCCAACACCACCACATCCACCACCGCATCCACCACCACCACATCCACCACCACCACCGCATCCACCACCACCACCGCATCCACCACCACCACATCAACCACCACCACCACATCTACCACCGCATCCACCACCACCACATCCACCACCACATCCACCACCACTTTCACCACATCCACCACCACCACATCCACCACCACTTTCACCACATCTACCACCTCCACCACATCCACCACCACCACATCCACCACCTCCACAACCACCACATCCACCACCACCACCACCTCCAAATCCACATGCACCACCACATCCACCGCCACATCCACCGCCACATCCACAGCCACATCCACAGCCACATCCACAGCCACATCCACCACCACACCCACCACCACTACATCCATCACCCCATCCACCACCACCCCATCCACCACCACCACCCCATCCACCACCACCACTGCATCCACCACCACCACCGCATCCACCACCACTACCGCATCCACCACCACATCCACCATCACCACCACATCCACCACCACATCCACCGCCACATCCACCACCACATCCACCACATCCACATCATCCACCACCACCACATCCACCACCACATCCACCACCACACCCACCACCACCACATCCACCACCACATCCACCACCACATCCAACACATCCACCACCACTTCCACCACCACCGCATCCAACACCACCACATCCACCACCGCATCCACCACCACCACATCCACCACCACCACCGCATCCACCACCACCACATCAACCACCACCACCACATCCACCACCGCATCCACCACCACCACATCCACCACCACTTTCACCACATCCACCACCACCACATCCACCACCACTTTCACCACATCCACCACCTCCACCACATCCACCACCACCACATCCACCACCTCCACAACCACCACATCCACCACCACCACCACATTCCCCCCCACATCCACCACCATCACCACCACATCCACCATCACCACCACCACCACATCCACCACCACATCCCCCAGATCCACCACCACCACATCTATATGTGTGTGTGTGTGTGTGTGTGTGTGTGTGTGTGTGTGTGTGTGTGTGTGTGTGTGTGGCTCTGTGTGTGTGTAGGTGCAAATGCAATGTTCTTGGATTTTCGTCACAATAAAATACACTGAACATAATCTTCACAAAAGTTATTTTCAAACGTTTAAGCTATTGCCATTATAAATTACAATAACTTTTATTTAAGTATTAATTATTTACAAAATTAAAAGCTATTGTTATTTGTAATATCAATACATCTAAGTCACGTAAATACAACACACATTGCATTACAAATGCTATAGGTGTCACATTTGCGAAAGTTAAAACTATTGACATTGTAACTGACAAAGCTATTAATTTTGCTATTTTCAAAACCAACACATAAATAAAACAAGCACTGGCGTTGCCAATAGGTCTCGCAGTAGGAACGTTGGAGCTATTGGTTTTGTAAATGACAAAGCCCTTTATGTTTTTAAAATGAAAACAAAAATAAAAGGCATTGTTATTTGCAATTGTAATAGCTCCAACTTTCCTACTGCGAGACCTATTGGCAACGCCAGTGCTTGTTACTTCTTTCTCCTACCTTCCCCTCATTTCCTGTTTTTGACTCAATTTTATACTGTTTTCTCCTTCCTTTTCGACCGTTTTTCTGAGTACTTTTCCTGTCTTTGGCTCTTTCTTTACTGCTTTCTCCTTCCTTTCCCTCTTTTTCTGAGAGCTTTCTCCTGTTTTTGCCTCGTTTTTTAATACTTTCTCCACAAAGCAGCTAGCAACTCCAGGGCCTGGATACCATCATGAGTGGTGTGCTTTGTTTTATAAATCCCAATTGAAATCCTGATTGATTGTAGTGACTACATAATCTGGCTCACCAGAGGGAGTACCCAAGAGCATCATGGTTTAATATCAATGGGGTTACCACTCTCCTGGTTATGCCAGGCTATAAAAGTAATCATTTTCCTATGCCTCTGGGGGTGACTTTTACTGTCCTCCCTGGGTTAAATTCATAAACATCCAACATAACTGGAACCTTTTTCTCCACCTGCAGTGCATGGTAGGATTATGTGAATGCATGAATTATTAATTCCTCTAGTCCCTGGCTCACTGTACCCTTGGCCTCATACCAAGGTACTGCCCCCAAACACCAAGCTGCCTGCAAGGGCTGCAATTAGGTGACCAGGAGGTACAGCCCTATGCCCACCCCAGGTGAACAGTTCAATCTAGCCCCCAGCTGGTGTGTACATCCTCTGATTGGCTCAAGATTGCTGGACCTTACCCTTGGTGCTGTTCAGGGGAGTTCATATCAGAGGATGCCTCTGTTGATGAGGGGTGAATTTAGGATTAAAGTTCCCATAAGAATAGTTGAGTAATTCTTAACCTGGAAGTCAGGGTTGGATGGGTGGGTAAACTTTGTTGTACTGTGCACCCTACGCTGCAGCGATGGTCCGCTCGAAAAAGGCAGAGGCCAAGAGCAAGGTACAATATAAAACATTCTGGCCATCTAGCGGCTGGTAGAAGTGATGCGCTCCAGTTGACTCTTCACTTCCTGTCGGCTGACCGCATCTCAGGAAGTGACAGAAAGCCGGCACTAGGCTGGCACATCGCAAGAGCCAGAAGGGGTTCAGGCCAAGGTGGTCCTGGGTTCTAACGCTGTCCGCCCCTACGGGTGTGTCGATCTGTACAAATACTTCAGTACACTCCCTCTGCCCAGTTAGATATTTTATTATGCTGGAGCCTATGACACTCCTCACCTATAGTGTGATGTACTCAGAAAACCATTGGGGTCCTGTCTGAACTATGCCTAGTGGGGATGCAAGTTTAAGCAATAGCCCGTATTCTGGATCCAGCGATCTCAAATAGTGATTGGCTGAAAACTAGAACCTAGGTCTCCTGTTCTCCCAAGCTACAGATTGAGCCTCAATCCATCAGGGATCATCCAGTGAATGAATAACTCTTGTGAGCATTATATTTCGGATGTTGGCCTCTAATGTTTCTCTGGTGACCCTATTATCAGTCATGAGATTCCAGGGACCCAGGGGAGGGACCTAGGGCACCCCATTTTTACTATAAACTCGGACCTCAACAATGGAATTGAGTTCTAGTCCTGCTAACAGTTTTCTGTCCGAAATGACAGACCACAAGTACAATGGCCCCACAGCGTTGACCAGCAAGATGGGTCAGCGAGTCTGCCTTCTGCTGACATCTTTGATCTTCAAGTCATGAGTTTGGATTCTTGACAACAACCAATTTGACCTTGCATCCTTCATGACAAGTACTGTTACGTGGCGTACTAGTAACACCTCTCATTTACAGTGCATGGAAATGGCAAAAGTACGGTACGAGAGATCATTGAAAACACAAAGTTTGATTATCAAGACACTACAATGGCAAGAAAAACTCAACCGCAACCAATAGCTGAGGACATTTTAGTCTGTTTGCACTCTCATCTGGACCTTGCTGTAACTCCAGTTCAAAGAAGACTCCGGGACATCAATGAGCACTGTAAAACTTCAACTTTAAAGGTCTCATACCAAATCATACTATATTAAAAAAAAGCTCTTTAATTTCCATAGCCATAAAAACCAAAGCAGCAATAATCCTTCTGATACCTAAGAAATCACTGCAGACTTACAGGGACTGTAAATCCTTAATGGGTATTTAAATCTGAACAGACACCCAATACCCCCAAAGTGTCAGTGAAATGAAATTCTAACTAATTTGGAAGCACCTAATTGAATAAGCAGTCTTTAATTCAAAATCATGTGCTTGATCTTCCAATGTGTTATCTAAAAAAGAATTATGTAGCTTTGGTTAATCTTTTAAACTTGCTGTAAAATTGGCTAATATGAATTGACTCAATGTAGATTATAGAATGAACTAGCTTTGTGTTTGACCGTCATGAGTCTTCCATTATTCTTGACATCATCTGCATTTATCTATGCTGACATGTTTACCTGCAGCATGGCACATTTCTGTTTCCTGCTCTTACCACCCGTACTGCTTCTTTACTGCTTTACTAAGCTTGACGTGCAGAATAATGTAAAGCTGTTGACCCCCTTGATCATTTTTTTTTTACACAGAATAGGTAAAACGGCGTTTTCCTTCTTGTACTTCATACAACGCAATTTCAACTCTATTTTTAAGTCCAACATACTTGTTGGATAATTGTTGTTTTTGAAAAATTATGAGTATGAACAAATTATTATTCCTAGTTAATTTTCAGTTTGCTATTTTTTGCTTGTCTTCCTAGTTGTTTTAAGCGCAATCATGCCTAATCAAGTCACACAGGTGACTGAACTTCAAAGGACTCAAAATGATTTTGTTTGGTTGATGGATGCAAATAATTTAGAAATTCTTAAGTGGACTCCATCTCTCCTTTGTAATTGTTCAGGTTAACTGTCGCCTCTGGACCCCATTTGGGTGTATATTCTTATCAACTGGCTATATGGGCATTTTCTTAACTTTATTGTTACTTTGGGAATATTTAAATATATACTCATGATATAGTTTCAGGATATCCACATTGGCTACATTATGTATTTAAATTAACCGGAACACATGGAGACAGTCGATGAACCTGACCTGCATCAAAAAATCCTGCTCTAAAAAGTTTTCGTTTCACTTTACAAATTACCACCGTCATTGGCATCCTTCATCCATAACAACTACGTGAGGTTTCCTTCATGAATCTCACATTTGCTAATGGGGTCTCCAATCTTTTCTGTACTGAGAGCTACTTATTTTCAACGAAACGCATTGAGAGATGCTAATATCATTAGCGTTGTATAGTTTCAATTTTTTTATATTTATAATAATTCAACAAAGCAAAAGCTTTCTAATTTAATAAGCTGGGCTGCACACAGGTGAGCTACTCAGAGATAGTTGGAGAGCTACAGTAGCTCACGAGCTACTGGTTGGAGACCCCGCCTTAGCGTAATTTTGTTGTCTTGGCTGTTAGCAACCAGTTAAATGGCTTCTTACACTGTCTCACTTCCTCTTGAAGCAGGAATTTAACATTGTATCCAGTGCTTTAGGCAGATCAGCAGGTAATGTTGGCTATCTTATACGATAGTCATTTCACAAGGAAGGGTTAGCTGTCAATGGTTCTCCTTTATTATTTCAAGCTCCTCTATAATCAAGAGCATTCACTTTGGTGCTTCTGCACACCTTGTCTTTAATTGAGCTGACAGCACTTCTTTCTGATATTTCCCTGATTACGGCTCATCCTTTTGAACTAAAAAAGTTTCTTCCATGTGTATATTTCTCTTATCTCTCCTTACCATCTCTGTTTGAACTCTTAAAAAGAATGCATATCAGAACTGTGAAAGTTTTCGTTTTGTGAAATTTTGTAAAACTAAGCGAAATTATGTAAAAATGTTCCAAGCTAAATTTAGTGCTATTTTGCATGAAAAATAAATGTAAGAGCAAACATTGCATTCAAAGGTCAAGCAAGATACCTGCACGGTGGCAGGTCTGAGAAGAAAAGGTCTCACACAAGGTATTTTCTGCTGCTGTGAGAGAAAATCTGTCTCCCATGGAACAAAATAATGTGCAATTCCAATATTCTTCAAAATTAGGAAATGTCAATAATGCAATCTATGTACATTTTGTGAATTTCACAATTCCCCTCTTGAATAATTCCACTATTTTGATTATGCAATCTGTGGCGTGGAATAAACCCCTAGATACGTTTTTCTTCAAGGGAACAGAGTTGGATTCATATGTATTGGTACACTAGCAGACCTCCAGACAGGTTTCTAGCCATTTGGGCTCTGGCTGGTGTGACAATCCTCAATGTGTACAAAGCTCAAACAAACAATACACCATGCCTGCATAAACTCACCATCTTATGAAGCCAATGCAACACAAAACTATAATGATGCAAAGCTGGAAATTAGGACCCACTAAAATAAAGGATGGGTTAGAAGCCTACTCAAGCCATGCAAGTAGATTTTGAACCCTCATCCAGACCCTGGCAGGCTCTCTCCTTCACGTCATCACTTCCAAAGAGATGAGAATGAATATTTGTAATGAGATCCTCATCGCCATTGATAATCATCATCTAGGTCAGGGGTCTCCAACCTTTTCTGTATTGAGAGCTACTTATGTTCAATGAAAGTCTACCTGAGTGTCTCACTATGAAAGTTGTAATAGGGACCGCTTCAGCCAGGATTATATTAGTGGCCGCCATATGCAAGAGGACAAGCAGTGTTCACATCAGTACATCAGGCGTGGTTGCCAGCAGTAATGTGAATATGCCTTGTCAATGTGGCATGCTTCTACAGGGGTAATACATAACAGCATAAGTTATAATGCTTCTGGCCCCAAGTTCATAAAATAAATATTAGGTTTGCCCAACACCCGATGATTTGTCATTCATTTCATGCCATTCAATCACCAGCTTTGTATATATTTTGGAAATTCAACCATGAGTTCTGAAAATGCACATATTTTTGTCCAGAATAAACCTTTTTCTAATTTTGGAATGCACATATTAATTAAACCAAGCAATAGCTTGTAATTTAGCATGCTGGGCTGCACAAAAGAGAGCTACTTACAGGTAATTGGTGAGATAGTAGTAACTCACAAGCAACTGATTGGAGAACCCTGCTGTAGGTCCTTGTGCCCCCTGAGCCATCCTGAATCATCTCTCCCCTCTAATATGTGCAGCGCTCTGTTGCGTGCTAGGTGGGTTTGCGCTAACTCCCTTCTCATATGAACCAAACCTCGCTCCCAAACTTCATGTGCAATCCTGGTTTTTCTTAAAAATAAATACCCTCAGTTACTTATGCAATGCAGAGCCTTCGTACTTATAGTTATTCAAAGGCCCAACCATGGCCTTTACTTATGGGATCGCCTCCTCCAAGACTTTAGCCACTCAAAAGTGGCACCGTTATCACAGAAGAGCTGAGATAAAATTGAACAAATTGACTGCTACCTAATCTGTGCCACTCTGCTGTCCTAGTTGAAATAATTCCAGCAGGGTAAGTCTCCTTTCACCAAATTGCCTATAGTTCAACCTGAAATGTCTTTGACTACTAATAATGAACATGGAAGTTATTCTGGGATGAAATTCTAGATGGTCAGGAGGGTGACTCCCTATGTAAAGTAAAAAGAAAAGGGATCTCTGGAAACCACGAAAAGTAGGGGGCTCACATAGTGGGTTGAGTGGGACAAGTCCATCATCATCATCATATTCTTTATTCGGCATTTTTCATTAACACCATAAAAGTACAGTATAAAAAATACAAACATGTATAATTAAAAAAAAAAACATCAAAAGAGATACAGTTCTATTCGTACACAAATCATATGAGAGACAAACATTTGCCCCTCCACCTTTATATCAAAATTGTGATAGGCTTTGCTCAGCAAATTCCTCTAGTGTCTCTTAATTTAGCTGATGCTCTTAAAAAGTTTATCATACAGAATAAAGTCAGGGGATCTCGGGCCATTTGTAAAAGCTCCTTTCACGTGTCTAAGATTGGCCTTTTTAAGCAAACATATTAAAAAACGATGCCTGGGCATTAAATAAAATGGACATATTAATACAAAATGAAGGGTATCCTGCGGAGATCGATGATCGCAGTCGCAGGGCCCTTTTGACTCAACTGAGTTAGTAAAACCCGCCGGCTCGGCTAATAAATGATGTAAAAGGTTGAGCCTCAAACGCGTAAGTAAAAATCTATCCTGGGCGTTATATATAAGGGCGAGGTAGGGCTCCAGATCACTGCAGGACCTCACTACAGCATGTGCCTTTACTGACTGTTTATTTCTAGCCTTCACGTCTCGTGCTATGGCTTTGTGTTTGAAAAGCATCTCCTTTACTCTGAGCTGATCCCGTTTAATTATACAGGATGGCGTCAGAAAAAGATCCTCAATCCCGATGCTTTCCAAGCCATCCTTCACATACTTGAGCCTTGGGATGGACATTTCCTTCTCCCTCACCAGGAAGTCACAAATTACCTGTTTTGTCAGACTCGCTTCTGGGTTGACCCAAATCTTTAGCCAAGCAACGAGGGGCCTACTCCTCACCCTATCCTCTAAGTACTCACAGCCCAGTTCTTTATGTAGAATGTGGGAGGATACACACTGAGGGACTTTGAGGAATCTTCTCAGGTATTTATTTTCCTCTATTTGTAATTTAGATGCCTCCACCATCCCCCACAGTTCTGCCCCATATGCCACTTTTGCATAACAGATCGAGTTATATAAGATCAACATCTGGGACAAGTTATTAATGATTCGTTCTTGCGCTGTCAGGGCAGCAGCCTACCAAGGACTTTGTATCTCATTCTTGCATGTGCAAAGACCCAGCTCGGTTGGGGTCTATGCCGCAAGCTGACTAGGGCTCGGCGAACTGGGGGTCATCCACCCTTTTATTATCCTTTTAGTAAGGGTGTCTGTAACTGCTGTAATTCTCTCTAGAATACTTACTTGTAATTACCACAAAATTACTTTATTATGCATAATTGTGTGAGAAGAGTAATCCAAGATTTAGTGCTATTTTCTTAGTGCAAAGTGCACCCACACATCCAAAATCATCCAAAGGATGCATTTTGCGCTATGAAAACGGCACTAAATGCTACAGGACATGGACAGCAGTAGCCGGCAGCCACTCGCTCTCTCTTAGTTTGTTGTTCCTATTTTCATGCGGTAGGATTTTTCCCCAAATTGTTCTTAATTACTCAAACTGGAGTAATTACATAATGTTGGCAATTATTACAAGAGTAGTGCATAATTACTGAAATTACTTCAGTTGCTCCAACAAAATTAAAATGATGTCCAGGACTACCTTTTAGTCATTTCATGGCATATCTGCCTGGTATGTGTCACCATATGCATTACTGGACCTCTCTGATCAACCCATCTTTTTTTTTCGTGTACGAGCAAACAGCAACCGGCTGCCCCTGTAGCTAAGCTGTTAGTCCTTATTATAATTACAATTTGCACATCTGTCTCTCACATACTTTTACCCATCACACCACCAGCTGCGTCCAATAACATGAAAACAGCAAATCGGCATTCATTATGCACTACATAAAAACACTTCCCATGCAGGCCTAAAAAAAAAAAAAAAATTACCTTCCAACAGCGCACCCTAAATGATGTAGCTTGCGATCGGTGAGGGTGAGTGATTCAGGGCCCCACATAGGTATAGTAAGCACTATATAAACGCTACAATAAAAAGAAAAAGAAAAAGATTTCCTAGACTTGGTACTTCCTAACTTTACTTTGTATCCACACCTTCTCATCCCCATACTCAACACTTCCTTATGCCACAGTCAAAGCAAATAATTTCTGTTTTGCCTTAGATGAAGCACAAAGTATTTCCTCAAGATATATTTTGGCCCTCCAGCCTTCCCCTAAGCACCCACGTGCAAAATCTATTTCGTCCCAGCTGGTAGAACCATATTTACAAACAAGTAACCCCTATCTCCGTGTCGGATATCCCACAGCAATAACGTACAACCAAGTCCCAGGCACTCATAAACAATAGTGGATATAGAAAAATTTCTTTAAGTGTAAGTCCATAGAAAAGGTCCATTAATAACAATTGCAGAGGAGTTGTTCCATATTTCTTTTTATTTTTCTTTGTGTTGTAAATCACTCAGCATAGAATTACCAGCCGACACGTGTTTCGTCAGGGTATCAATTAACCTCTGTTTCTTCAGGGCTGCGCTGGTGTGAGCAAGGCGGTGTAGTCAAGACACCGGTGTTAATTCCAACCTGGTGTGTCAAAACAGGCGGGTGTTTGTACTTTCTTCGAGTATGAAGGAAAATCTGTGCTTGGATGCACCAGAAGGTGTAATTGAGATGCCGGTGTTAATTCCAACCCGGCACGTCAAAACTTGCGGTAAGTAAGGCGTCACATTGAATGTGGGGGTATCTAAAAATTGCAGTTGCGGGATGTGTGGCCCTGAAGAGTCAGAGGTTAATTGACACCCTGCCGATACACGTGTTGGCTGGTAGTTCTATTCTGAGTGATTTACAACACAAAGAAAAATAAAAAGAAATATGGAACAACTCCTCTGCAATTGTTATTAATGGACCTTTTCTATGGACTTACAATTAAAGAAATTTTTCTATATCCACTATTGTTTATGAGTGCCTGGGACTTGGTTGTACGTTATTGCTGTGGGATTATCCGACACGGAGATAGGGGTTACAGGGGTCTACCCTACCTGGGTAGCAGAAAATCCACCTTTAGCATTGTTCTATACATAATATACACACACGCAAATTTAGCTGAGCGCCATCACTTCCTATTACAAAAAACCCTCTCTTGTGACTATATGATAGAACCATATCGCCTGCAGAATAGAGTATTTGTTTTTTATTGATCTTTAATGACCATAGGGTGACCCCCCTGTCGAGTTTCTCAGCCTTGGCTGCTGCAGCTTGAGCTGCTGTGGGCTTGGCTGGGCAGTGTCTGCAGTTTTATCTCCGCACCCCCCTTTTTTCCACAGGTCTTTAAAGACTATTTGCTTATTTACATACCTTTGTAAAGTGGTTACCAATGCTTAGTGGTTTTTTCTGGTTCCAGTACCCCCTGGGCCCTCACTCTGCCTATTCCTTACATTTGCATTTTACATTTACCTCTGTAGTGTGAGAATGCATTTCATGAAAAGGAATCTAAAGTAGGGTTGCCAAAAGAAAAATGCCAGCCATGTGTTGCTTAAAGAGCCTCCAAAGACCTTATCTTGGCACTAAATAGGGTTATAAATAAAAAAAAGTATGTATTCAGTTGTAATGTGACTTTTCTGTCTCTGTTCCCTTTAATTATCAGTCATGGATCATTCAGGCAGCCATACAACACAATTAAAAGTGCTTTCTATTTATATTTGCTGTTCTAAGTATTCACAGATAAGTGCTGAAAATACGGCTTTAGGTGGCTGCTTAATTTTTTATCATCTGGGACAGCAAGATAATGAGCTGGCTACCCAAATCATAAGACTGGAAGTTTGTTGTAGGATCAGCACATTATTTATTTCCTCCACCCTTGATCCCTGATTAATGCCATAATAGCAATAGTTTAACTTATATTGGAAACCCTACGCCGCCATCAATAACATGCTGAGTTACTTCAAGTGTCTGGGAATGCACCCTGCATTCAGACAACTCACTCCTTATTCTCACACTTCACTTCCAAGCTCACCCTGCGCTCACAGCGAATACAATGCACTCACACTGACCACCAGGCACTCACACCATTCACCTGCTCACCCTGCACTCATGGTAATCACTCTGCACTCACAATGCACTAACGCTGTTCACCCTGTACCTCACCCTGCAGTCACACAAGTACACTACTCACCCTGCACTGATGTGACACTTCACTCACCGTTCTCCTCACTGCTCAATCTGCAATCTCACTCAAACAAGTCCAACAGTAACCATGCATTCATTCGTCCCACTCTTCACTTACATCCTCACCCAAATTCATATGGTCGCCTCACTTACCCTACAGTCACTCCTCTTACCCTACTCTCACACTGTCACATCACTCACCATGCACTCACATGGGCACTCCTGCCACCCACACAGCTCAGAGGGTTGATGTGCCTGCTAAAAAGAAGGTGTACCGTGCAGATCAGAAAACTAAGTGTAAGTAAACTATGAGTAGCGCTATAAAATAAATGAAATGTTTGTCAGAAAGGTGCTATAGAGAGATGGTGCATTGTTGGTGAGTGGTAGGGAGGGAATTCAAGGAGAAAGAGGAAATGGGGGAGGGGGTTCTAAAAAAGGCTGTTCCCCATGTGCGACGAGTGCTAGGGCCAGCTCTGGCTGGGGGTGTTAGCACCCCCTTGAATTTCGGGTCTAGTTGCGCCCCTGGTTACCTTTGCTTGAATTAAAATCCTCTGCTGCCTCGCTCATCTTTCCCTTTCACATAGTCACTGAAGTTTCCTGATATAGTTGTTTGATTATTGCTAGTGAGTTTCATAAATATCCTCACTCACCGATCCATGCCGTCCCTCACACACTCCCTGATTGTTTGAGCCCCGAGGAATGTGCATTTAAAACAGAGAAATGTTCTTCCAACACAGAAATGACCATTCGCATTCAGCATAACACCACATTCAGCAAAGCACTCAACACAGAACACATCCCGGGGATTCAACAACTTTGGGGTAAATTTCCCATCAGAGAAATCAGCAGATCGCATTACACACCTCAGCACAGCATACAACACACAAATCAGCATATCTCTCGCAGGAAGGTAACAGCCAACCCATTTCTCTGCAAGTCACATCACTCTCACAGGGATGTATATTACTACAATGCACACTTTTACAACGCATACCTTTACAACGCATTTTTACAACGCAACATCCATTACAACGCATTCCATTACAACGCATAATACCTTTACAACGCATACCATTACAACGCATAACAATACATTGCATGTTTGGTAAGTATTGGATAGTGTAGGGGTAAAAATTACTATTTTAACTCCAGGGGGTGCAACAGTAGGGTAAGTGTTGGATAGTGTAGGGGTAAAAATTACTATTCTAACTCCAGGGGGTGCAACAGTAGGGTAAGTGTTGGATAGTGTAGGGGTAAAAATTACCATTCTAACTCCAAGGGGTGCAACAGGTGGGTAAGTGTTGGATGGTAATGTTATGCGTTGTAATGGTATGCGTTGTAATGACTGCGTTGTAAAGACATGCGTTGTAGTGGTGTGCATTGTAGTGTCATGCCTTGTAATGGTTGCGTTGTAATGGCATGCGTTGTAATGGATGTTGCTTTGTTAAAGTTTCGTTGTAATGGTAGTGCGTTGTAAAAGTTGCGTTGTAAAGGTTGTTTCCCCTCTCACAGTTCAACACCTCCTTTCTCAAAGCATTCAGCTGATCCCTCAATACCGTGCCAAGCACAGCTCCCACTGGAGATAAGTCAAATGTTTCAATGCACTGGACAGTATGGCACCCACAAAGGCACAGTATTTAGTGGGGGGCCTCACTTAATACAACCCTCAGAACCTCTTGCTGTGCAGTTCATATCACACCTCATCTCTTATCGCTTGGTGTAGCGGCTCTCAATTTTCACCAGTTTGTGCAGCACTCGCACCATCCGATCACTCAAAAAAAGACAACTCCAGGAAAAAAAGAAAGTTGTGTTCCAAATGCATACTTAGCTGGTGAGTGTCACATACTTGGATATTTTCTTTAATTCTGGAGGTCCCATTTAAATACGTCATCAGTCACCCAATTGAAAGTGATCATTTTTCCTGAAAAAGTGTACCCACTCAGCATTTCTTGTCCTTTCTCTGCTTCTTCCAAGCCTATCTGTCAGGTACTATCCGTGATCTCGGTCGATGGATGGATATGTAGTCCAGTATAGTTGTATCCAGATTGAAACAACATTTCTTGAGAGGGCCTTCCTAAAGACAAGAGAGCCTCCCATTGTTCTGTTACAACCAGTATGCTGGTGGCAAAAGTCTACCATGATCGTGTTAGTGGAAGTCTCATATGACGTCACAGGTCTTTAAGGCTGCTCTGAAGGACATATTATTGTCTACCAGTCAATCAATCAATTGATCAATCAGGATTTGTACCACAAGGGTATCCAGGCTCCAGGTTCTTGCTGGGCTTAGTTGAAAAGCCAGGTCTGGAGTCCCTTCCTGAATTCCGCGGGCTGGGTCGATGTCCGGAGGTGGAGGGGGAGGTCGTTCCTGGACTTGGCGGCAAGACAGTAGAAGGTGCGTCCTCCACTGTGGCTTCAACGAATGTGGGGAATGTGTACGAGGGAGGCAGAGCGCAGGTGTCTGGAGGGTTGTTGGAAGTTTAGGCAGTGGCAGATGTATGATGGTTCTTGTTTGAGGAGGACCTTGTAGACGTGTGTCAGCATCTGTGGATAGTCAGTGACTTTTACTGTACTGCAAGGGAGTATATTCTCTCTTTAGAGTGCTAATTCGAAATAACAAATTAATATCACAAATGAGCCTATTTCCAGAGACTTCTGTATTATATCTCAAAATGCAAGAGTGCGGAAACAACAAAAGTAGATGAATTGGGCACGAAAAAAATGTCATTGTGTATTCATCTATCTGAAAGTCTCCCATCATAGCAAACTTCAGCACCATGGACAGCGGAGCTGTTCTCTATGAGGAAATGCACAAAGAACTTGCCTCTGGGTTATAGGCAGAGGGGTAGCACTGTTTATTTATGTCTATGGGGGCAATTAAAGGATTGAAGGAATCCCAAAGCTCATATAAAGGTTGCTATTTCCGACCTATCTTGTTCCCAGACTATATATTTGCACTGGAATATTCGTACCGTGTATTTACATATGTATTAAAAAGATATTGTTTCATAAAGCCTAAAACCCCACTGTGTTGTTTGAGTTGAGAATCGTTTTACGTTTTACCTGGTACTAATATGTGACTCCACCTCCCACGAGCCAGGTCTTGATTGCTCGACCACAGCTACCAACGGAGAGTCAAAAACGTTGTTACTCCTGTCTTACCACTGCGGTCCTGGTAACACGGGTCATGAGCCAGCAGTGAGAACATGCCATAGCAGTATCACCTCTGAAAGCTACAGACAGCCAGCAGAACCTGGAGAGGACGCCTAACACTTCCTATGCACTATTACAGACAGCATGCACAGTGTATGGCACAGAAGCTCGGGGCCACACTCTCGCGGAGTACAGACATGGATGGGTCATAGTATGGTCATGAAATGGGGTTGGATTCATCAGAACCAACATAAGGATTCATGAGCCATATTGGTCAATTCTACTCAGACTTCCACTTTGCAAAGAAACCTATCAAGACAGTGGAACCAAGGCACCTCAATCGGGGACCAGTAATAGCACACCGGCTACATCACTGAGACCCACAGAGTTTAGAATATTTTAGGAAACTCCTTGTTTGTGACTTAAAACCTCGATTCTTCCCCGCGCGCGCGCATGTACGCACACACACCTCAGTGATCAAACGCGCCATGCTCTACTATTCTTATATCGTGACTCGCTGCAGAATGTACACCCCCCGTTCTCTTTTAATGCGCCTCGCTCCTCTCCAGTGAACGTGCGCCGGATCTGTTGAACCCCCTCTCGCACCTCGGCGCGGGGTTTGCAGCTCCCATTGTTTCCTCTCGACGGCGAAGACCCCCCGGGGCTGGCTATTGTCCAGGAGCCGGTCGTGGGCGCCCCTTCATCTGGCGGCCTCGACTCTGGAGCCGATGGCTTCTAACAAGCGTGGCACAAAGGCTCGGCGGGAGGGCCAGCATCCTCAGAGAAGCGGGGGGCACCGGGGGCACCCTCCCGCCGCCCCCGCGCTTGTTAGCGCCCCCTACCGTCAGTTCCCGCACAATGCCTAAGTGCGGCCAATTGTAGCGCCTCGCTGCGAGGAAGAAGAGACGGCGCGGCCCTCATTGTTACCTTAAACTGTCAGCCAAAGCGAGGGGCAGTAATGGCAGAGATTATTCGCCGAGGAGCCCGATCTCGGGGATGATTTTCTAGCACGCTGTTCTTCCTCGGCGAGCTCACTTACCTCCCTCACCTCGCTACCTCTGCAATTACCAGCCTCGCCGCCGCCGAGCGCCAATGCCTGACTGGCACCGGGGGTGGCGCGGCGGCCGCACACCCCCTGAGGCAGGACGGGTGTATCGGAACCAGGGGCAACCGGGGCTCGGCCAAGGCTGCAGCCAAGAACAAAAACCAAGCCCCCTGTTCCAAAGGTGCGCTACAGCGAAATGTATGGATTATTTCATGTTCAATTTCATTAGACCGAATTCTCCTTCCTCAGCCGAAGAACTGCCTCACACAGATGTAGCCGCATTCTCACTATTTACTGAGCTGCTATACCCAGCGTCAGTGCTTAATTTGTAAAATAATGAGGACCGGTGCCCGGGGCTTTAAGTGTGCCGGGTCCTGCCGGTGCCGGTCAAAAAAGCCGGCCCTGAGACGGGTTTTTATCGGGTTCTCCATTTTTGCTCTCAGGGCGAAAAAAAATCTTAACTCTGCAGCAGTACCACCTTTCTTCACTGCCTGTGATGTAACTTCAAAGAGACTTGTTTTAATTCGTTCACAGTCTCATCATTTCAGAATTGAAGAATTGTCAGTATTCTATACAACGAAGCCATAGTTGTTTATTTATCTTACACAACTAACAACCATTGGCAAAGCCAATAGCCCTGACTTCTTGTAGGTGTAATGTGACTTGTTGCATTACATATATGGATGTAATGACAGAAGCAGGAAAATACCAGTTGGGCGGCACACATTTTTAGCTTGCGTCTTTTAAGCCATGCCCTTAATTGCATTGACCACGCCCCCTTTAACTTTTTTTCATTTCACTTAGAGCCCTGACGGTGCCCAAAACTCTGCTCTAAAGGCCGTTGCCGCTCTATTAATTATGTGCGTGCCAAATACCAGGGCTGCGCAGACTTCAATCCACCTGGGGCCACCTTAAGCCAGGGTCAGACACTTCCCCTTTATATCGCTCCGGTAGGATCCTTCTCTCTCCTTATTTGACGGTCTCTCCGTCTTCCTCATCCTCCTCCTTTCTCCTTTGAGTGTTTCCCTCTCTTGCTCTTGGTAAATGTCTGATGAGAAAAAATAAGCGTTGGTTCCCAAAAATAAGTGTTGATGGCCCCTCAACTACCGCCTCAAATTAAGCACTGATCTTACGCACCTGGATCATAACATATACACAGCTCGCTGAGAGATGTCATACACCTTCCAACAATACTGTAAAAGATAGCCCTTGACTCCACTCTGTATTCAATTTTGAAAAAGGAAGCTACATACAATATAAGTATTGGCAATAACCCATATTCACACCATCTGATATGCTTTTAATTTAGGCTTGTACATCAGATACTGTGCCGGACAATACAAATTACTCCTTGTTGACATAGTGTGTAACAATAAATATCTGAAGCTGTTTGTATAAGATGTCCTTCTGCAACAAATTATGCTTTGTTTCAAGAGGGCCACCCATGGCCGGACTGGCTACCGGGCAGTTTGGAATGCTGCTGAGCTGGGGGCTGATTTCGTTCATGGAGACCTGTGTGGGCTAAACGAAATTCGTTTTGCATTAATTATTTAGTAGCACACGCAAGTCTCCATGAACGAAATCAGCCCCCACCGCAGTGAAAGCAGCCGCCAGCTCGGCAGCATTCCAAACTGCCCGGTAGTCAGTCCGGCCCTGGGGCCACCCCCATTTCTCTCTTTCCGGTAACATCAAGTTGCCCTTTATATCTAAGGAGTCACCTCAGCGTCACATACAGCGCTTTCCAGGGCATCCATTGAGTTATTTGCAGTCGAGGGGGACCCCAAAACGACTGCCCACTATTTGATACTCAGTCGTTACAACGCTACTGTCAGGTTCTATCTGTTGATAGGGATTATAGTTTTGGGAGTGCAGCTTGGTCTATGGGACCATGCACTTTCCAGGGGACTACCAGTGCTGCGAACCCATTCTCTTCGTACGAGTTCCACAGTACGACACAGTCGGTCCAGCCCTCGCTGCATCTAGCCCATAGAAAGGAGTCTGGCTGGTGTGCAGAGTCCAGAGCTGGTTCCTTGAATCTGTGCCTACCATCTGGCATAGCTTTGGCAACCAGCACAGCGCATGCTGGCTTTCGGTGAGCCTGCACTGTCCAGTAACAAACCCGTTGCCCCCAAAGCCATCCAGCAGGCAGATCTGGAGTACACATCCCCTCTCCTGCCAGCATAGGAGTACAGTACAAGCGTTGATCCAACTGGCTGGCACCCAGGTCTGTTTCAACAATGTATCGCTTCTAATTGTCAGTAGGTGGCTTTTTAATTTCCAAGTTCTCTGGTTGTACGCAGAAGCTCTTGGCCAGAGCTTTAAAGAACTTCCCCTCAAAAACACATGCAGAATATTGCCTGTTATAGTTTTACATCCATGGAACAGTGTGCCGCCTTTCTCTCATAGTCTTGGGCCTGCAGGAAACTGACTGTTGCAGTTCTCCGTGCATGGAACAGTGTGCTGCCCCTGTGGTCTGGGACCTGCAGTAAACTGACTGTTGAAGTTCTTGGTGCATTGAACAGCGGGTTATCTTTCTCTTGTAGGCTGGGACCTGCAGGAAACCGACAGTTGCAGTTCTCTGTGCAAGGAACAGCGGGTTATCCTTCGCTTGTAGGCTGGGACCTGCAGGAAACCAACTGTTGCAGTTCTCGGTGCATGGAACTGTGTGCTGCCCTTCTCCCGTAGATTGTGACCTGCAGGAAACCGACTGCTTCAGTTCTCAGTGCACAGAACAGAGTGCTACCCTTCTCCTTTAGGCTGGGACCTGCAGGAAACTGGTATTGCAGTCTTTGGGGCATGGAAATAGTGTGCTGCCCTTCTCCTGTGGATTGTTACCTACAGGAAACCGACAGTTGCAGTTCTCTGTGCAAGGAACAGCGGGTTATCTTTCTCTTGTAGGCTGGGACCTGCAGGAAACCAACTGTTGCAGTACTCGGTGCATGGAACTGTGTGCTGCCCTTCTCCTGTAGTCTGGGACTTGCAGGAAACTGACTGCTGCAGTGCGCGGTGCATGGAAGAGCATGCTGCCCATTTATTGTAGGCTGGCACCTGCAGGAAACCAACTGTTGCAGATTCGTTGCCTGGGACCTACAGTAAACCTACTGTTGCAATTTTCGGTGCATGAAGCAGTGTGCTGTCCTTCTCTTTGCAGGCTGGGCCTAGAGCTCACCAGTAGCCACTACCATGTTTCTGTGCTGCTTGGAAGAAACAGTTCACTTACGTGCCATTAACAAATTATATATCGAATTGTGAAATTCATGACCGAAGTAAGGAAACTGCTAAATCATTCATGTATTAGTTGCCCCTGGAGTCTTCTAAACAATCAATGGCGTGTTGCTGTTTCTATGAGTGCTACACAACGCAGCACACGTAGAAACAGCAAAAACGAGGAGCAAGCAAGCATTTCTCCTGGCCTTAATTTTGGCACTGCCCTTATTTACACCACCCATGTACATATGGGGTAGCAACAAAATCAATTGGTGTGGCAGTGGAATGCCCACCGCAACACCCATTGCACACCCCTTTCATGCTAAGTGTTGCGTGAAAGGAGGCCTTATTCACAAGACCACGTTAAGCCATGTTAAGTGGCTTAACACTGCCTTGTGAATAATGCGAAGCCCCTATCGCCATAGGAATGCCAAAAAAGTGCTGTTCCGGTGGCGATAGGGGCTTGTAAATATGCCACTTTGGCCTAATAAGGAGCCATATGTATTTGTGTTATACCCTTTTTAGGTCGAAGTCTACTAGACAGCACAGCTGTCTGGTTTGCTAAAATCATCCTTGGGACATTCCGAAAGCTTCCCAGGGAATGCATTCCACCCAGTGCTCACAATTGGCTTTGCAACTCACATTTTCTGGCTTTCATTTTGCTGGCTTTACTTGTTTTAGGCTCTCCAGTTTCAGTTCATCCCTCCCAAGGAGCAAAACTTTTTCACACTACCTCTCCTTGTATTCTTGCTAGAGTGCTTCTTTCTGTAAACAGGCTTGCACATCTTGTTATTATCTTGTCCCATTTCCTGTGCATTCAAAGACAGAAGTCAAATATCAGGCCTGCCCTCTGAGGGAGCTTGGTGTTTACTTTTCTTTCTCGGCCTTAAAAGTGAGAGGCGTTATGTCACAATCTTGCTGGGTACTGAGGTTAGAGGAATGTTTTGTTTTTTCTAGCACACAACAATATTTACATGAACTGTGCAATTAATTCAGAATATATCAGAAATAACAAAGCACACATGAAGCACATTTTTTGTTCACTCTACAGTGTGTTGGAAACCAGTACTTTAATATGATCATAAAAAATCGATACACTAGCTGACACTATTTTCACACATTATTTGTGCGCTGAATAGTTTTATTAGTAAAGCGTTATGTCTGTGCAAAGGTAATGGTCATTTAAATTGAAAATGTGTTGTCTGTAATGGCATTGTGCTACTGCACCATGCATACTCTACTCTACGCCACTGCACTCTTCTCTGCATCACTCCAAGCTACTGCACTCTACTTTGCGCCACCCACTTTGCACCATGCCACTGCGCTCTGTGCCACTGCACTCTACTCTACTCTTCACCACTCCACTCTTCGCCACTACACTCCACTCCTCTCTGCTCTACACCACTCTACTCTATGCAAATTCACCTTACGCCAGTCTACTCTACACCACTGCGCTCTTCGACAATGCACTGTATACCACTCCAGTCTCAGCCATGCCATTCAACTGTGCACAACTCTGCTCTATGCCACTCCAAACTATGCTACTCTGCAACACTACACTCTACCCCACTGCACTCTATGCCAATATACACTACACCAATGCACTTGTCTCTGTGCGATTTGACATCACTGCACTCTGCAGCACTGCACATTATGCCACTCCAATCAAGGCCACTATACTTTACTCTGCACTTCTCTGTGCCACAGCACTCGATGTCACTTAACTCTGCCCCACTCTATGCCACTCTACTCTGTGCCACTCACTCTATGCCACTGTGTTCTACACCACTGTACTCTATTCCACACTACTCTACACACTATACTCTGCACCACTTCACTCTGTGCCACTGTTCTCTAAGCCACTGTACTCTACTATGCATCACTCTAATTTATGTCCCTGTATTCTACGACACTGCTGTGTATGCAGCTGAATTCTAAGTCACTGCACTCTTCACCACTATATTGTGTAATACTCTACGCCAATGCACTCTACACCAATCCACTCTACTCCACTCCACTCTATGCTAATGCATTTTACGCCACTGCATTCTTCTCTGCACCACTATACTCAACACCACTGCACTCTAAAATACTCTACTCTACACCCCTCTACATCACTGCACTGTATGCACCTCTACACCACTGCACTGTATAACACTCTGCTCTGCAGCACTGCACTCTACTCCACTGAACTCTAAGCCACTATACTACGCAGTACTGGATGCTATACCAATGCACTTTAATGCCACTGCACTCTATGCCACTCAACAACACTACAACACTCTGCAACACTGCACTCTATGCCACTGAACTATACACCACTCAACTCTGCACTTATGCATTATATGGCAATGAACTCTACCCCACTCTAATCAGCATGACTCCACTCTATGCGTTGCACTCTGCAGCACTTCACTCTACGCCACTGCACTCTATGGCAATATTAAATGCACCACTACATGCCACTACTCTGCACTACTCTAGGCCACTGTACCCTACCCTGCACCACTCCCCTCTGCACCACTGCACTCCATACTACTGCACTCTATGCCACTGCACTCTATGGCACTATTATCTGCACCACTACATGCCACTACTCTGCACTACTCTAGGCCACTGTACCCTACCCCGCACCACTCCACTCTGCACCACTGCACTCTATGCTACTGAACTGTACGCCATTGCACTCTACTATGCAACACTCAAAAACGATGCCACTGCATTCTATTATGCTGTATTGTTCATAGCTGAATGATATGCTGCTGCACTCTACACCAATGTACTCTACACCTGCCTACTCTACTCCACGTCACTCCAATCTTTACCACTCTGCGCAACTCACTCTATGCCCATCCATACAATTCAGCGGCATACAATGCAGTGGCTTAGAATCCAGTGGAATAGATTAGAATAGTGCATAGTAGAGTGACGTGACAAAGAGTGCAGTGCTGTAGAGTTCAGTGGAACAGAGTGCAGTGGTGCAGAGTGTAGTGGTGCAGAGTAGAGTGGCATAGAGCGCAATGGCATAGAATACAGTTGTGTAGAGTGTAGTGGCACAGAGTGGTGCAGATTGCAGTGGCATAAAGTGGTGCAGAGTAGATTATTGTGCCATAGGGTGGAGTGTCATAGAGTGGAGTGGAATGCTGCATAGTGCAGTTGTGTAGAGTGCAGTAGTGCAGAACAGCGTAACATTCAGTGGCGGAGAATGCAGTGTTGCAGAGTAGTGTCATAGAGTATAATGGCATAGCGTGCAATGGCATAGAGTGCATTACCGTAGAGTGAGTGGTATAGAGAGGCATGGAGAGCAGTGATGTAGACTACAGTGGCACAGAGTAGAATGCAGTGGCGTAGAATGCAATAGAGTAGAGAGGTGCAGAGTGGAGTGGCGTAGAGTGGAGTGGTGCAGGGTAGTGTGAAGTGGCATCAAGTGGAGTGCTGCACTCTATGCTGCACTCTATGTAACTTCAGTCTATGCTGCACTCTATGCAACTCCACTCCACTCTTCGCCATTCCACTGTATGACACTTCACGCCACTCTCCTCTACGCGCTAACTTTTAGCCGTGCTGAACAGCAGCCACAATGGAAAACAACATGGCTGAAAAACATTGGTAATGTCAATAGCTCTGGCGAATGCGAGACCTCTTGGCTAAGCCAGTCCTTGTTTTACATATTGTTTGCTTTAGCTCTTTCTCTACCCACCTTTCACCTTTTATCCTTTGTTTGTAATCACTGGAGTAGTGCTCACATCGAACAAAAGTTGTATATTCCATAACAGAGTTCCATATCTAAAATTGCTTAGTAAACTTACGAACTTGATTTTTTTGTCGGGCTGCTGATAAGAACCAATGAAAACCTCTCCCACCCATGATCACACCCGAAATATTTGAGGTCCATTCAGCAAAAAAGCCTACATACAATCAAGGTCCCCTGTGCGCTTTAGTTTTGGGATTTTGTGACTACCCCCTCAGTTTCCATAGAGATAGTGACCTCCTTGGCATATAATTCCAGCGTGGGTCTCCATTCTTTATTGTCCTATAAGGCTTTCAAAGATGCGTAAAGCCCACATCTGGAGATCCTGTTAAATCTGAACATATCTTGAGGTGTCTGAAGGGAAGGAAAGTCAGATTTGTCAAGATTCGAGGCACACTTCAGTAAATGCAACGCTCGCGCAGTTATGTTAGGTCTCCTGGCTCCAAGAACTGTCCCTATGGTAACATGACCTCAGGGGAATCACTCGAAGGAGGCATTTAATCAAGTGGAAGTGACAATTCCAGTGCAGAACATATGTGGGCAAGTCATTTTAATCAACGAGTAAAAACATCAAATACAATAACAGCACAAGATATAGATCAGAAAAGGAATAACTATTCGTTTTTTAAATGTTTAATTTGTCTGTGAAGGTGAATAGAACAGATGAGCCTTCAGCAATATAAATGTGAAAAACCCTTGGTGGGGGCTAGAATAGTACTTCGGTTGACTAAAATAAGGGACAATAGGCAGAAAGCAAGCATTAAAATATTTCTATGCCCTGTGTGGGAAGACATGCTCTACATGGCTGAGGTCCTCTTCCATTGTCAAGTATAAGGGCTGACTCCAAGTGACAATATAGATTTTTAAGGTTTCCTCACAAGGTGTTTGGTTGCTGGCATGGCAAATTGACTAGTTTTTTTTTTCTTTCTAATAGTCTTTTTATTGGTCCCTTCAACACGTATCAAATCGTGCAAGATTATCACAAGACCGAGAACAGTGGCACATTTAACTTATTAACCAGCCCCCATTTAACCCAAACACCCCAACAGGCCAGAAGAGAAACCCACCCCCTCCTCAACCCGTATCGGCCTCATCATTCTGTCACTGTATATGTCAACAGCACTCTCCCACGTAATCTGATTCTGGCACGAGCGTAGTACACCACTAGGGGGGCTATCGTCCCAGTCCACTTAAGGATTCCTTGTAGACTGGCCCATCACCCTGTCTTCCCTCCTGCCCAGGGACCTCAAGAGTGTCCTCCCACTCGCCACCCCCTTACATCCACCACCATTCGCGACCATCCTCTTACCGCCCGCCATGGCCTCCATATTTTCTCACATTTTTAAAGCTAACCCTGGGCGCTATACACCAACTCTTCTGCCCTCATGCACCAATCAAGACTCACTTCTCATTCCAATAGTGTGGACTCCCCCATCTCCGGACAATATCCGGATGTGCAACTGCTAGGGATACATTACAAAACAGCAGTACAATTGCGGTCGCAAAACATTCTTACATAGCTTAAGGAATCACATTAGGAAGGGACGCCCTTGGAACATCCCTTCCTAATAGCAAGTTGCTAATCCTATTTTGAGAGTCGCAAATTGATTTGCGACTTGCAAAATAGGATTAGTACATGGGCCACAGGTCTTTTGCGGGCGCAAACGGGTTTAAAATCCATTGCTGCCAGCAAAAAACCTTTGTATATCTGGCCCTATATCTATTATGGACTATTTCAAGAGACTAGCAGGTGCGGCGGGTACAGGTAACAGCGGTGGGGTGAGGGTGAAGCAGTGTGGGGGTAAGTCGACAGATGGTGGAATAGGGAAAGTAAAAAAATTAAAAAACAAACACTTTCCTTTCACACGTGCATCGCTCAGTCGCCGTTGCGGCAAGTGCATGGTAAGTGGTTTTAATTCTTTTTTTACTTTACTTTCACTAACCCATCATTTGTTGACTTCCCCTCCTTTATAGAGGACAGTACTTTGTAGCCAAGGGCATTATCAAGAACATCCAATTCAGTAATCCAATAATGCCTAACAAAGGTTGAAGGAGTAGCCCACGTAACCACCCTACAAATCTCCATAATCAATGTCCCCTGCAATTCAGTCATCGTTGCAGCTGTGCTATGCGTGGACCTTCCCTGAACCCCAGAAGGAGGAACTTCCACCCTTTTCATCATACGCTAGCGAAGTTAAGAAACATTTGTTCAAAGTGCACCAAGTTGGTTTTATCACTTTCCACGTAGGCCCAAAATGAACATTCAAAGATCCACCCTTTCAAATGAATTCCACTTGCAAATAAACTAGAAGAGCCCTTCTTACATCCAGACAATGCAACCTATGTTCCTCATCCAAGGTTCGAGAAGGACAAAACTCTGGAAGAACCACCTACTGCTGCAAATGAAAATTGGAATTAATCTTGGGTGTGAACGAAGGAGCAGGGATCAAAACTACTCTATCCTGAAAATGTTTACAGTTAAATACCTGCAAAACAAAGCACCCAGTTTCTCTAGTTATCAAGAGGATGTAATTGCTACCAAAAATATGTCTTGGAGGTTAGCCTTTTTAAATCCACAAGATTCAAGGGTTCAAATGGATGCCCAGCAAAGTCATCCAACACCCATGGATTATTCCAACTTGGAAACTGTTGGGAAGACCTAGGAATCAAATTGAACAAACTTGAAAAAATCTAGGCATCAGTCCTTCCTCATCCTTCAAATTATGTCATGAATCCCTAAACGCCCTAATAGCGGCCCATTGAACCTTCAGTGTCACAACCGTCAAACCCAAATGAGATCCATCCTGTAAGAACTGCATAACTAGGAAAAGATTAGCCAAGGTAGTGTCAACTTTCCTCTTCACACACCAGTTAGAAAATGCTCTCTAATGTCTAGAGTAGAGGAACACCACGATGCCTGCAAAGTAGCCACCAATTTCTAAGAAACCCTTAATACAGCTAAACCTCTCCGCTCAGCCTTCAGCCCGTCAACTGTAACGTTGTCAATGTATCCCGAGACAGAACAGGATATTCGAGAGGAGGTGGAACTGCTGTACATCTCCAATGCAGACTATTCTTCATAATTCCACAAGAGGCAACCAATTTTAAATCAGCCAATGGATCACACCACCTGTGCCCTGGCCCTTCTGACCCTCATCAGAAATTACCTGATTAAAGGGAAGGGAGTAAAAGCATAGAGCAGAGTTTGTGGCCAAGGACACACTAACTTGTCTATTGCCCACGCCTGCAGACACCTCCCCCTTGTGAAGAAAGTCTGAAGTTCAGCCTTTCCTGGAGATGCAAAAAAGATCCAGCCCCAGTTGACTCCAACGTTGAACAATGAGGTTGAACAGAGCAGGGTAAAAAAAGAGAAATTCAGAGAGGATACATTTCTCCGATTCAGAGATCCGCTCTCACATTCTCCCCCCACCGAATGTAGATCGCAGTCAGATCTACCAAAGATTTCTGAGCCTAATTAAAAATGTCCTGAGTGACCAGATTCAAAGACCTGGGTCTTGTTCCCCCTTGCTTGTTGAAGTAGATATTGGTCACCATATTGTCAGTACACACCACAACTGCTTTTTCCAATAGGAGGGGACTGAAGTGTAGAAGAGCTAAATGAACAGCTTTAATTTCTTTCCAATTCAAGTACCTTAGAGTTTCCTCGAGAGAGCAGAAGCCCTGAACTTGATAAGTGGCCAACCAGGCCTCCCCAACCTGAGAGGCTGTCATCTGTTGTCAGAATCACTGGAGGTGGAGGTGACAGAGGAACTCCCTTCAGCAGATGTTCTTGATCCAACCACCATGACAGATCCACCTGAACCTGTTTTGTCATTCTGATGTGAAATGATAGATTAAGGGAAACTTGGAAACCAATTTGAAAGAATCCACTTCAGAAGCTTGTGCAGGTGATATCTGGCCCAAGGAACCAGAAAAACTATTGATGCCAAGTGACCCAATAGCTGTCACCAATCCAAACATTTTGGTCTCACAAATATTAACACGTTCCAGACATGTGCCTGCAAAGTTAAATTTCTCTTTTCTGACCACAGCACGAGTCCCAAGTGAGTCTGTATATGGGCTCCGATAAACACAAAATCCTGAGAGAGAACCAGTAAAGATTTTTCCCATTTGACTAGGAATCTGTGGCCATGAAACACCTGCAAGAACTATTACACATAACGTAACAATTGGGATCTTCCTGAAGACTGCACAAGCAGGTCACCCAGGTGAGGATGAACAAACACCCTTCGGAGTGAAGATTGGCAATCAATGGGCCAAGACTTTTGTGAAGACCCCAGGATAAGTTTTGAGGCCAAAGGGATAAACACAGAATGGAAAATATTCTTCTCCTATTGCAAACTGAAGATACTGCTGATGTGAAGACCTGATTGGGAAATGAAGGTAAACGTTAATCAGATCCACAGATGACAAAAAATCTCCTGGATTGGTCATCGGAATGATAGATTGAAGCATCACCATTCAGAAATGAACTGACTTGATCCATGAATTCAAAATGCAACCCCTTCAAGTCTAACACAGGGTGAAATGCCCATGATGCCTTCTTCACCAAGAAAAAGGTAGAATATGTCCCCTCTCTATGTTCTGATGTTGGCACGCTGCAAATTGCTACCTTTACAAGTAAGTCTCTGACTCCATCTAGCAAAGTTGCTTACTTTGGTTTAGCGACCAGTACCTGGGTAAAGAGAACACCCGTATCTGGAGGTCTTTGCACAAATTATCACATACCCCTTTGACACAATATTCAGGGCCCACTGATTTGTGATATCCTTATAAACTGTCTAGTATCTATACTGTGTTGTACATGGGACACTGGCATCTTACTTCTTTGCTCCTAATGTCTGATTGTATATATAACCAATTGATATGTTTGTTTTAACTTGTATGTATATTTATATGATATCTTTTATGGCAATCTTTGCCGAAATAAAGGAATACAAGACAAGATATCCTCTATCCAGGCTTGATGGAAATGATGTCTCCTGCCTTCTACAGGAATGGAGTTGAGTGAAGGGTAATTTTCAGGAACTTTTCTTGGTTGTCTCCTTCTGTTTAGTGACATCACACTTCGGTGAGAATGATCTATGTTGTAATCTTTTGCTCCTAAAAGAAGAAGAACGAGAATCATGGTTTGGAGGTGACTTAGACTATCTGTTCCAACCTTTTCCGGCAGTAGAACCTCCTTTGTGGGACATAGGGTGTTTGAGCTCCTTGAGTGCTTTAGATATCATTACATTCAATGGATCCCCAAAAGTAGACTATCCCTCAAATGGAATTTCAGAAGGGAGGACTTCTCTCCTAGATCAGCCTTCCATTGTCTCAACCAGAGGTTCCTCCTAGCTGCAATCAAGGCTTCAGTTGACATAGCAGATGCATGGATAATGTCAGAAGAGATGTCTGCTAGTAGTCTCATCAACTGCTCCATCCAGCCAATAGGTCAGAACAAACTAGAACCCCTTGAAGTGCCACAGCAAGCTTGTTAAAGTCCTGGACCAAAGACTAAGCAGAGTAAGCGGATACATACTCACTTTAAGAACCAGATTCCCAGCTGAGCATTACTTTTTTAAGACTTGAATCTACCCTAAATATCTGTAGCATCTGTGGAAGTGCAATCCTCTAGTTAGATGGCAGTTTTACCAATTAAAGTGGCCAATATCATATCCAGTTCCACCAAATGCAGGAGAACCTCCTCCACCTCCAACAAATACAACTTCTGCAAGAAGCGGGCAACTTGAACTTTATCGACCTTGGAGGGTCTCTATGCACTAGAGTTGCTACGTGCTATGCGATGTTCTGCCCATTCGAACAGCCAGGTCTTGAGCCCTTTCCTAAAATCCCAGAACGATGAGGCAGTCCTAACTAAGGTGCAGGGGAAGATAGTTCCAGGCTTTGGCCACCACGTGAGAGAAGATGCTGCATATGCTGTTGTCCCAGTTGATCCAGGGGGTGTCTGCGAGAAAGGGGGAGGCAGATCACAGGTGTCTTTTCAGTTGGTTGAAGGTCATTCATTTGTTGATGTATGCTGGTCCTTTGTTGTGCAGGACTTTGTATGTATGGGTCAACATCTTGAATTGGCATTTCTTCTGGATCGGGAGCCAATGTTTATTGAGTTGCGGAGTGATGCAGGTCTGTATGGGGAGGTTGAGGATGAGTCTTGCTGCTCAGTTTTGTATTGTTTGTAGTCTCTTCAGGAGGCTTGCGGTGATTCTTATTTAGAGAATGTTCCCATAGTCCAGTCCGCAAGTGATGAGGGTCTGAATGATGGTCCTTCTGATTTTGATTGGAGCTGGTCCTTCTGATTTTGATTGGAGCTACCTGAAAATCTTTTGGAGCATGCCTGGGGTGTGGAAGCAGATGGATGAGACTGTGTTTACCAGTTTATGTATCGATAGCTTGCTGTCTAAGATGATGCCGAGGTTGCAGGCGTGGTGTGTCGGGGCAAGGGAAGGGCCAAGTTCAGCATGCCACGAAGCGTTGTTCCATGGCGAGGTGTTGTTCCCAAAGATGAGGACTTCTATCATGTCTGTGTTGAGCTTGAGACAGTTGAACTTCATACAGTCGATGACACTCCTCATACATATGTGGAAGTTGGCTCTGGTGGTGGGGTGGTTGTCTGACAGCAAAATGATGAGCTGGGAGTCGTCGGCCTAGGAGATGTTGTTGAGTCTGAGCGATCTGAAGGTGTTGGCCAAGGGGGTCATGTACATGTTGAAGAGGGTGGGGCTGAGGAATGATCCTTTTGTGATGAGGCAGATGATCCTCTTGGGTTCTGAAGTGAACGTTGGGAAATTGACCCTTTGGGTTCTTCCGGTGAGGTATGAGGCAATCCATTTGAGAGGGTCTCCCTGGTTTACGATTTGGTGGTGTCTGTTGATCAGGATGTTGTGGGAGACGGTGGCGGACAGGTCCAGGAGGATGAAGGCTGCAGATTTGCCGAGGTCCAGGAGGGCCCTGATGTCGTCAGTGGCTCGGAACAGGGCTGTGGTTGAATCGGAATCCTGATTGAGAGGGGTCAAGGAGGTTGTTGTGTTCGAGGTGTTAAGTGAGTTGCTGGTTGACTGTCTTTTTGGGAACCTTTGCCGGATAGGGAGCAGAGAGAGGGGCCGGTAGTTCTTTGCTCCTGCTGGGTCTGCGTTTTTGGCACATCCCTTCCAAGCCCCTTCTTAAATTTCCTTTAACCCCTCCCATTTTTTAGTAATTAATCCGTTTTCCCACTATATCTCCTGGTTCTCCCATATTTGGTATCAAGACATCTCTATATGTGCAGAGATCTCCGCCACCATTTGGAGATCTCTGCACAAAAAAGGTAGCGCAGCAGGAGGAGGCAGAGGTCTCTAACCATAGGTTTGTGGACGGAATTTTATAGTATGTGAATAGTACTACCCTAGTACTAATTTATGTGGTACAAATTAAAGTTTGAATCAGGCAGGAAGTGTCATATCACTGTAACTGGATGTAATGAGTTGGGGGGAAGGGATGCTGTTTGCACAAGGGGGGTATTTTTTGGTTATTATTATGCTGATCATTTGATATGTATGTGAGTGACATGACAAATGATCAATAAAATCTAGAAAAAAACAGGCCTGTTGATTCCTCTTGCCTGCTTGTGTCAACCCCTGTTGACAGAACACTTGTTTATAACAATAAAGATGCCATTTTACACATCGCCACAAGAGGGCATGGCAAATCCATTTGCTCTCACTCCAGATAGACTCCTTTACTCTACGAACTGTGGGGCATATGTACAAGCCCCTATCGCCACCACAACGTTACTTTTAACGACATTGTGGTGACAATAGTGGCATTGCCTTATTTACAAAGCAGCGTGGCTGCCTTGTAAATAAGGCCCCCTTTCATGCTATGGTTAGCGCGAAAGGGCCAGGCAGTGGGTGTTGCAGTGGGAGTTCCACCGCAACACCGATTGATTTTGACTATGTACAAGGGCAGCATACATAGCAGGCAGTGCCAACATTAAGACCAGGGAAAACATGGTCTTACGTTGGCAAAACGTGGAGAAATGCATTATTTCTCCTCGTTTTTGCTTTTTCCATGTGCGCTGCCTTGTGCCTCACACATGGAAAAAGCAAACTGCCATGGAATGTTTATGTACAGGAAGGTCCCTCTTCCCGTACATAAACAATCTGGAAATAAAATGCCATTTTGTGACTTTCATATGTGCTGCATGAAGCAGCACACATACAAGTGACAAAATGGCATTTTAGGATCCTGCACATAAACAATCCTCCCCTGTACGCAGACACCCTTGTACTATGGTACAAGGGTGCCTGCATTGGTGCCACACTGCTAAGTGTAGCTCCCGCGCAGGGGGAACGCAAGACTGCACCATATCCTTGTAAATATGGTGCAGCCATGCATTTTTGAAGTGGCGGAGTGAGGCATTAAGCCATGACGGTTAACGCCTCAGTCCGCCACTTCCTCGTGCATATGCCCCTATGAGTTCACATTTTTTAGGTTCTTGAACCGACAGTAATTCTTCCATTCTGGGTGTCCTATTAAGCGATTTATACCCCTTTGTCTTAATTACTGCCAAATTTCTGAGCACACGGAAACAGACGGAATTGCAGTTACAAATGCTACATAAAACACAACTCTTTTTTTTTTCCTGGATCGGTTTTTGACATTCTGTATGTCGTCTGCCTAACACAGGGTTTGCCACTTACTCGTAAAGCATGGAGAAGGTTTTAAAACATGTTACTGCTTTTTTAAACTGCATCTTCAAACCACAAACCGTAATTCAAGTTTACTTTGATCACTCAAGTCTCATCTCTTCAGCTCCTCTTCCTTGAATCAGTGATCAGTTACACTCAGAATGGCACTCTGCGAAATGGTTTTAATTATGAACTCTATGCTGGATAATTGCATATTTTCTCAGTGTATTTAGGCACAATCCACTTTAAAGAAAACTTAATGTTGTTGGCTTAATCCACTCTCTCTGTGCTATAAAGTCCCCAAAGATTGTCTGACCCATTTTCATGAGTGGTAGGGGGATCTTTCATTGTTCCGTGTCGGAGCTGCATTAACCCTTTAACTGCTGACGCTTTTTCATCATAGTGCGGAACCCTTTTATGGTTAATTGGGATAGTTCGCACTTAGGCCTCCATACATTTTTTTCCCTACATAAGATATCCACGGTTGAATGACAGAGGTACGTATGGCTAAATCATGCGTGCCTCTTCTACGCTGCCTCAACAACAAATGCATATGAACAACCCATTCCTTTACCACACATGCCTTACGAAGCATGCACTTACCAATTTTGCAGCAAAGGAATAACTGGTAATGGGATGTGTTGTAAAGATCACACCGCAACCCCCGCCCTAACCCCCAATGAGCCCTAAAAACTATCCTGACCAAAAATACTACCCAATCCCCCTCAAGCCCAAAAAAATACCCCAACCCTCCCCAGAGCCCTAAAAACAACCCCAAGATCTTAAAACTACCGCCCAAAATCTGGCCCCAGTCCTACTTACCTCACCACCTCCTCTCCCGATCCTTCCTTTTCCTGGGCCTGCCCATCCCAGCATATATACCGGGCACTGCCATATCCACGCTTAAACGTATGTGTGGTTAAGGCATGCATGGTTGAACTTGCGGGGAAACAGCACACATGCCTCTGCCCACGTTGTAACGGCCATTTCCCGGTATCCACATAGGATTTGCGTCCTTTATTTCAACATCCTGAGGATTCTAAAGGTACCCAGGGTTTGTGGATTCCTCTGAAGGGGACAGAGAAATAAGCCACAATATAGTTTGAGTTTTTTTTTGAGGAAAATAGGAAAAAGTGATCCACAAAAAAGTTCCTGTTTTTTTTTCCTAACAATGGCATCAATTAAAGGTTTGCTGTGCTAAAGTCACCAGCTTTCAAAAACATGCAGAGCTGAATAAAAAAAAAATTCCCTAAGGTTTAGTATTTTTCACAGAGGTAGCCCATTTTTATTAATTTTTTGTGCTTTCAATGTACTTCCAGTTTGTGGTAGTAACTGGTGTGATCATAGGGTGAACTCAGAAAGCTATACATTTCTGAAGTGTAGACAAAATGTTGAATTCAGCAAGGGGCCATTTCTGTAGATCCCTCAAGTTTTTCCCAAAGAAAGTAACTGTTGGATTAAAAAAAATGTGAAAATGACTAGGAAAAAAACAACCATTTCTGTCAGCATGTTCATCTGTAACTTTTTGTCACAATGGCCGATTTCCAGTAGCAATATACCACTATGTCTGCTAGACCCGTCTGGTTGCAGGGACATATGTACAGTTTGGAGGTTATTCAAGAACCCAAAATACCCAGAGCCAATAACTGAGCTGTACCTTACAAATTGTTTATCATTGTGTATCGAGTAAAGAGCAATTCATATGCTAACATATGTAGAGTGACAAGTGGGTATCAAGGATACGCATGTATTTCTGAAATGGGCACCAGATACACAGTTTAGGAGCAGTAGTTATTTTTACATCTCCGAATTTTGGGGGACATGTGCTAGCATGTGATTCAGATGGCATCTATCAAAACATCTTCTTTCTTACACACTTGCTTACATTTCAAAGACACAAATGCAGAGAAATCGTATTGTATTGTATTGTGTTCTTATATAGCGCTGCTATCACCCTACGGGTATCTTGGCGCTCAGACAAGAATCAACGATTATCCTATAGTTCCAGATTAGAGAAGATGAACTAGCCCCTGGTAATAACAAATGTTCTACTATTGTATGTTTTCACGTGTCTCCCGATAAAAATAGTATCTCACTTGGGTGGATAGGCCTGAAGTCCGCAACATGAATCAGCCCAAAGTGTAAAATGGACACATCACATCTTTGGACTACAAACGGACCTTTTTTTTGCAATGACAGCAGGTGAAGATTTTGGGCTCTAGCTCAGCTGGCACCCAGGGAAACCCGTACATTGTTTAACTCTAGACATCTATGGGACTCCAGGGTGAAACCTCTGGAATTTGCAGAATCTAGTAATACTCTACCACCCAGCTTTCCCCCATGTCTCCTGATAAAAATGGTTCCTCATTTGTGTGAGTAGCATTAGTGCCTGGGACAGGAAACGGCCAAAAACGGCAACATGGACACATCATATTTTTTAATTGAAATCTGATCTTTTTTCTGCTATGTGGGTAGTTGTGGATTTTGGACCCTAGCTCACCTGGCACCTAGGGAAACCGAGAACACCCTATTTTCTTCACATTCCTGTGGAATCTGAAGGGAGCCATACTTGTCCTACCACCAAGCATTCCACCAAGTCTCCCAATAAAAATGGTACCTCACTTGTGTGGATAGGCCGAGTGCCTGGAACAGGAAACGGTCCAAAATTCAACATGGGCACATCACATTTTTCCACTTAAAACTGGCCTGTTGTCCGCAATGTCTGTAGCTGTGAATTTTGGGCCCTAGTTCAGCCCGCACCTAGGGAAACCTAGCAAACTTGTACATTTGTGAAAACTAGACACCTAGGGGACTCTAGGGTAGAGAGTCTTGTGTGGCTCTCGCCAGGTTTTTCTCCCAGAAGCCTTTGCAAACCTCAAACCTTCACCAAAAACTCAATTTTTTCCCCATATTCTGTCAGGAAACCTCCTGATAGCTGCAAAGTGCCGCAAATTTCCTAGCAACCAGCATTCCTCCAAGTCTTCAGATAAACATGGTACCTCACTTGTGTGGGTAGGCTTAATATCCGCAACAGGAAAAGTCCCAAAACGCAACATAAACACATCACATTTTCCACTGAAAATACCCTTTTCTTGTAATGTCTGTAGCTGTGAGTTTTGGACCCTGGCTCAGCCTGCACCTAGGGAAACCTATCAAACCTGTACATTTTTTTAAACGAGACACTTAGAGCTATCCAAGGGAGAATGACATAAATGGCTCTCATTAGGCAATTTCATAGAGAAACCCTAGCAAATCTCAAACTTTGCCAAAAAACAACAACATTTGACTCTCAGTTCTGTGATAGAAAGTTCTCAAATTTCCTGGTAGCTACAAATCTTTTAATACTATGAGTTGCCACACATCTCCTGATTTATGAAATGTAGATACCCAAGGTATTCGAGGGCGGTATGTCTTGTGTTGATCCCATGAGGTTGTCTTACACACAATGCCCTGCAAACCTCACTCTTTCTCTAAAATCATACATTTTCCTTGCATATCTGGGGAAAAAACTTCCGGAATCAACAGGAATACACAAAACTCCTACCACCTAGCATTACCAAACTTGTCTTGATAGAAAGGCTCCTCCACTTGTGTGGCTGGGCCTAGTGACCGCGACAGGAATTAATCAAACCAAGGTCTATGGGAGTACCCAAGGTTAAGCAGGTTTTGCCTGGGTTGGGGCACAAACAAGCCCCTAAGTCCATAAAGGATGGTTTTGATGGAAAAGTTTGATGTTCCATGTTTTGCCCTTGTTTATCGCAGGCATTGTTCTTACGTGGAGACATGTGGGAACGCTGGGTGGTTGTGCAATTTATGGATCTCAATGGATTTCAGAAGTCTCTCTCACATGTAAATAAAGGAGTGATCTGAGCCATGTATGCAAACTTTCAAGTTTTGCAAGGAACTGTACAAAAGGGAGTAGGATCAATGCAAGTTATATCACAAACATGAGAGGATGTTACTTCATTTTCTAATTTAAAACAGCACTTTTACAGTTTTTTTTTACATTTTCAGAAGTGCTAGCTTCAAATACCAAACACTAAACATAGTATAAGAATATTGAAACAAAGCCTACTGAAGGTGAGACATAAACCCACTGCAAGGCACCAACCATTCATGGTCCATTCACATGCCATTCATGCGCTATATATAAGACTTTGGGCCCAATACAACACATCAGTACAATCACATCAACGTACCACTGCCATTCAAGGGCCCATTACATTCATACACCACAGGACATCAACAAACTTGCATATGAACACACCACAACAAATCTCCGTAGACACATATGTACAGAGATGTTGACTGTTGGTACTTCAATAACCTTCCCAAATGATTTTTTTTTTTACTATGTTATCACTACTTGTCAAGTATTCTCCTCTGGTAACATTGAGCTTTAAAGAACTTGTGCCTAGTGAACGTTTACTAACGGCTCCTGTGGGAGCAACATAAGGCTCAAGAAGACATGTCTTTCATGCACCTTTAGCGCACTCACTGTGCTAAATCCAACTCCTTCCAGTTTGTCATCCACAGCAGATGAATTGGAGGCTGCTACTTCTGTAGAAGTAGGAATTTGCAATGATAGTCAACTGAAAGTCAAAGAAAGACATCAGTCTTCCCACTGGAGTCTGACGATAAACAATATATGCATTGTATGTTGCCATCTGGATCAGGTGGGTAAACAGCATTTTATACCAAGTGCAAGTTTTATGACTTGTTTTGTATGACTGAAGAACCTGGTCATTTTTATCCACTCTGCCCATGTACTTGTTATAGTCAAGTATAGAGGTGGGTCTGTGAACTTCAGAAAACTAATACCAATCCAAGAGGCTGCAAGTGTTCTCATCATGGATTGTAGTGAGTATCTGCATATCCTGCCTATCGGAGAAATTGACAGCGAGCAGTTCATTGGAACACAACTTAGTGCTCTGGGATTTTTGGAGCTTCCTACAAACAATCTCCTGTGGGAATCATTTGTGGCAACATTGCACTGTACTGCATGCCACTGTGTCATCTTTGTACAGCTCACTGAACAGCTCTACTCCTGTATAGAAGTTATGTACATTAAGGTTATAACCTTTATGAAGGAGTGGTTGGACAGGCTCTCATACAATCTTTGCCAGGATTCCTAGCATGGAAGGGCAACCTAAAGAATTTAGACTGGACTCCTGTTTTGTATACACTCTCAAGCTGTATACATACCCAGTAAAGCTCTCACACAGCATGTACAACTGATGCCATAACAAGCTCTTTTAATCAGGGTGTACTGCCTGAACAGCAGCTGCCCTTTGTATAGGATCAAGGACTCATCAATGGCTATATTCTTTCCAAGAGTATAAATCTCTGGAAACCTGGCAGACAAATGTTCCACAACAGGCCAAATTTTAAACAACTGTTCATAGTCTGGTTTGTGACTTTCCCCATTTTGAGCGTAAGGTCCAAAAATATCTTCAAGTGAAGTGGAAATCCTCAGCATGCCCTAGATTGAAACTCAAGAGTGTCTCCATGTTCCCTCAGAAATTGGTCTGCATGCAAATTTGTGTGTTGCACTATGTCCTCAAGGAAGTCAACATCCAAAAAGTGATGGACGTAGTCAGTCAGCAAAGAATTTGCTGCATCAACTTTACATCCAGCATCTGCAGTGAACGGGAGAGGGAATTTGGGGCTGCACTAAATTGAGGGCTACCAAGAGAGCATTCTGTGTGTGCTTGCGGCTGCACATGCCTAATCTCTAGTTTGATCTACCCTGCTGTTGTTGGGCCACTGCACAGACTGTGCTTGTGAAGGACCATCACGACTGCCATCACTATGTTCCTCAGAATTGCTAGAAGGCAAGTCATTGGACGGAACTTGTCAACTAAAAATCGCTACTGCGCCATTTTCCTCTCCCTCAGATGCTGTCTCAGTATATGATCCTGGCTCCCAATTTACCCCACAGGGGAAACACACATTGAAAAAACAATTGGGGGGCCTGTATTCTAAGGGGAGACAAATGCAAAAAGAACAATTGATGGACAGAATGCTGAACAATGTCAAACATTCACCCGTACAGAGATCTGGGCATAAATCCATAATTATTTTGCTCCCCATGCCATTACATTTTAACCCAACCATATGGAAATCAGTCTTGACTCTGCTAACCATAGGAACAGTCCAGCCCAAACTGCCTGGCCAGATCCTCCCTGGACCAGAAACAAGCATCCTGGGACTGGTTTCAGGGTTTCACCCCTCATCAGTCAGGCTAGCTTGACTCCAGTGGCATAGAGATGCAACAATTCTGCTGCAAGCAGGAAAAGTGATACGTAGAATCCGGTCTCTAGGGAGAAGTGATGCATCAACTCCAAGACGAATCTGGTCCGCGGGTGATGCACCAGGAAAGCTTGCTGCACAGTATGATGCGTGGAAATCCAGGATGCGACGGCGTCGTATAGCGTTGCGTCGGTTTCTTCAGCCGCAATCCCTCGATGTGTCGGTTCTTGCAGTGGTGACAGGCGCGGCGTCTGTTTGGCAGTGGAGCAGCGATGCATGGAGATTCTTCTTGCGCATTGGTGCTGCGTCCAAAAAACCGCTGCAAGAAGAGCGATGCTTCAATTCCTTCAGTTCTTTAGGTTTCTTCCAGCTCCCAACAGCAGTCTTTGTGTCCCTGAGACTTCAGAACAGGAGGCCAGCACACACAGGCCCTTGGAGATCTTCTTCAAGCAGGTTCAAAGCAAAGTTCCAGCCTTTGTCCTATCCTTGGCAAAAACAGCAACTGCGGCCAACACCACACAGCAAAGGGGCAGTACTCCTCCTCAAAGCTGTTCTCCTTGGCAAAGGTTCCTCTGGAGTCCAGAAGTAATCTAAAGTTCTGGGATTTTAGGTGTTATACTTGTACCCCAAAATTTCTTTGTTCTCTTCGTGCAAGGGTCTCTGAGCCCAGTCCAAACTAGTTCTGTCCGCACTGGTGCTGTATGACTACAGCGGGTGGAGACATCATTGTGCGAGGGAGACAGGCCGTATTCAGGTGCAAGGAAATCTCCTCTCACTGCGCCAATTTCAGCCAAGGTCTATTCAGCCCAGCTCTGAGTCATCCAGGAAGGCCAGGCACACCTCAACCCCCAGTGCCTGTCTACAGTGAATGCACATCCCCAGCCCCTGTCACTCCAAAACCAGACAGTCAATACACAAACAGGCAGAGGCACACAGAATGGTTAAACAAGAAATGCCTACTTTCTAAAAGTGGCATTTTCAAACACACAATTTAAAAACCATCTTTACTAAATAATGTGTTATTACATTCTTAGTTCAGAGAGCCTAAACTTTATTTCTCCATCTTGTCCCAATGGGAAGTCATACTTGTACGATGTTACAAAGTATTTCCCATTCTACCCTATGGGGCAAAATAGCCTTTCAATAGTGAAAAACGAAATTGGCGGTATTTCACTATGAGGACATGTCACACATGCCAGTATATGTCCTACCTTTCACATAACCTGAACCCTACCCATGTAAGTAAAGGGAAGGTTAGAGCCTGGCAAATGGGTGCACTTGCCAGGTCAACATGGCAGTTCAATAACTGCACACAGACACTGCTGTGGCAGCTCTGAGATAACTTTTCAGGGCTACTCATGTGGGACTTAGAAAAGGAAACAGAAAGTAGTGAACGGTGGAAGAAAGAGTCACGAGGTGGAATCAAGAATAGGCACCCTTGGTATTCTGTAACCCGACATTCAATAGCGAGATCATAAATCCTATGATCCTTTTATGTTTTACAAATCAAGCATTGGTTTATTACTAGATGTAATTTATGCATGGCAAGACTGTTTATCAAGTTAGCACTACAAACAAATTAAGCATGCTCCACATGATACATGTGTTTCCAAGTATGTTGCTATGCTGGATTTGAACTCGCTCCTCGTTAGCTGTCTCTTAAACCAAACTGAACATCCTCCTGAACCTGAGATACTCCATGAACTCTGTGGCAAGAGCAGAAGATGTCTGAGGGTATCAGTACAGTCCTCAGAGCTGTGTAACAGCCCATGAAGAGCTCCCTTGCAGCTTATAGCTACCGCTGACCCTGAGAATGCTGACTCTGTTACCAATCCACCCTTCAGCCTGCCAGTTTACACACCTCGCACACAGGTCTAACGAAGCTAAAACCAATATTTAGTAAATCACACTCAATATATAAACATCATATTACAATGCACGCACAAGGGGCAAAGACAGAGTTAGAAACACACCAGTAGCTAATTGGTAAAATGGCCTCTATATTATACCTGCTAGAAGAGATTCCAGAAAGGCCTTTACTCGATTTCTCCATGTTTTCTGCTCCCCAAGTCCCATAATTATGGATAAGATAGAATTTTAATATTTACACTGATTGGAGGCCTCCTAAGGGATCACTAATGGAGGTTATTAAGGTACATTTAGAAAGCACAATGTGAAATACTTCTTGTCAGCATGCAAAAGGAGCAGGCGTCCATCTTTTGGATAGAAGATCGGAATCCATATTCAATTTTCAAGACATGCGTATGGGGCACACAACAAGCCTAAATGTGATTTATATGCACATCTTAGAAATCTGGTATAGATCTGGTCTTTGTGGAGCAATGATGGACACTACTGCACCAAGAACATTTCTAAAAGTGAGCATATCCACTAATAACCCAGCACAGCCATGGCCTCACTATTATTTATGCATGAACGGGGTGTGTGACCTAGAAGGTCTTGGTTGCTCCCTTGCTCGTTTGTTCACAATTATTTCTCTCGCTCATCTACTATTGGATGGAAGAGGTGTTATTCAGTCAGGCGTTAGTGAAGATTATTTATTTCACAACAAGTTTATACATAATATAATTACTTATGGGGCTCTTGGCCATTGCCCTCAGTCATTGGTCTGTTGTGTGTCATTCACAATTTTCTTCCACCCACTACAGCACAATGGGGCAAGGAGGGCTTCCACTTCAGCCACTGGCTAGTTTTGCTGTCAGTGTTGCCGTTCTCCTCTTTCACAAGAGTACATCCAGAAACAAAGTAGTTCCTTTTAGTGCTATGAATTACTATGACAATGTGCTGCTTTTGAGACCAAAAAATGTTACTCAGCCTATTTATATTTTACATTGGCTCCCCAAACAATGAAGTTTTACAAAATCCATAACAAAACATAACAGGCATTGACAAAGTCAAATGTATGGCAGCCAACTCCAGACCTATTGGCATTTCCAGTGCTTGTTTTACAATGTAACATATCAGTGAGGTTAGTAGACGTTCACTGGCTGCATCCCCTCCCCTTTTGTTTTATTGCAACACACCCTTGGTGTACTGAGGGTCAACATATTTTTACCATAAGATTTATTTATGCTTTTGTTTGGGAAAGCACCAAGTATTCCCCCTTTTGACCAGGTCTGATGTTTTCTAATAACTGTATGGAAGCTCACTGCATTAATGTGCACCCTGCAACATTGGAATTGGAAGTGGATTTGTAAAGCGCGTAGCTACCTGGGGGCATCCCAGCGCTGGACTCCAGGAATTGGCTGAGGAACAAACGAGACCTAAGGGAACAGCCAGGTTTTTAGGAGCTTACGGAATTTTAGTAGGTTTGTTTCCCTGCGAATGTTAAGGAGCAGGGAGTTCCAGAGCTTGGAGGCGTTGTATGAGAACAGATGCCCTCCTGACCACGCTTTTCTGATTCTGGGAACAGTTGCTAAAGAGAGGTGGTCGGATCTGAGCTTCCTGCTGGCTTTATATGGTTTGATCAGGGATCTCAAGATTGGGGGGCCCTTGTCCTGTAAAATTTTATGTGTGAGATTTGAAATTGATTCTCTCGTGGATTGGAAGCCAGTGTAAGGAGCTTAGGGCCGGCTTAGCAGAGCATCTATTTGTTGTGCCTGTTAGCAGCCTAGCTGCTGAGTTCTGGACAAGTTGTAGTTTATTTATGACCGATCTCGGGGCGCCAAGATATAAGGCGTTTCGAGTTCGCGTCTCCAGTCCTCCAGTCCTCCAGGGCTAATTTTGACCATGAGCGTTCTGGGAAACGGGGTGTAGGCCCTCAGGGAGGTTCGGAGTTGGTTTGCCAGTAAAATGGGACAAGGAAATTGTCTGGCCAGGAAATGGGGAGGGGCTTACAAGTTTTTAGTTTGATGATGTTTGAAAAGATGGGGTCTAATAAATGGCCTTTTACGTGTGTGGCTAGGTGGCTTTTCAGGTGAAGGTGGTAGGAAGCCTGGTCAAGTGTTAGGTCCCCTGCCACTTTGTCCGACGGGTCATCAAAGTGGAGGTTTAGATCTCCCAGTATTGTGAAGTTGGAGGAGGAGCAGGCTCGGGGAATGATGGCTTCCATCAGGGAGCTACATAACTGTCCATGTGTTCCTGGTGGGCGGTACAAGAGAATGCCCGAAAGTGATTTTAAAGGGGAAAGTTGGATGATAAAATGAACGTTTTCACAATCAAAAATCGGGCTGTCTGATATGCGGCAGGGGAGGTGACTATTGTGAATGATTGCGATTCCTCCGCCTTTCCCAGTGGCTCTGTCGAGAAGTTGGGTGAGGTATCCTGGGGGGAGGGCTTGGACAATGTCTGGTTCTGAGCTTGGGGATTACCAGGTTTCTGTTAGAAACAGAACATCTAGTTTGTCTTGGAGAAGCATATTGATTTCCGCGGAGTGTTTGGGTAATGACCGGCAGTTCAGCGGGGCCATGCTGATTGAATGCCCGATGGGGGGTGGGATTCTCTTTGGGGATGGTGATAGAGTGTAGGAGCAGTGAGTGCAGTTACTTTGTCGTTCCTCCAAGGCGAGTGAGTGTAGACAAGATGTATTAGTGACCTGTCTGAGTCACAGCAGTGTCTATCGAGTGTAGATTCTAAGGGCTGAAGGAAAGGGGGCAGCGATTCCTGTCCCTAGGCCCATTCTGGCACGGACGGGCGCGGACGGGCGCAGACAGGCTTGCCTTTGGCGCGCCCGCTGCGCGCATCCGCTGCGCGAACAGAATGGCATTGTGCTTTTATGGTAGAACAGGGTAGATCAACTAGCCTGCCAACCTGCGCCGCAAGCGAGGGGAAGTAGTAATCACTTCCGGTCCCGCCTTCCCTCCACAACAATCTGACTACGTCAGTGGTGGACCGGGGAAGGGGGAGAGTGACAAGGTGAGTGCTTGTGAAGTTAAAAGCAAATTTAAGCAGGTTTAAAAAATGAAAGAGCGCACTGTCTGCTAAGCAGAGGTGATTTAAAATTAAAGGGAGCCCTTTACCACTCTCTCCAGCGATGCGGCAATTCGGTCTCTGTTACCTGCGGTGTCACTTTTATATCACAGGTTTAGATTCCAGTAGGCTTTTCTCAGCCTTTCCTCTAACTAAAGTTAAGATAATGGGCCCCATTCACAAAGTGCCTCCGAAGTCGTGGGTGAAGATTCTCACTCATGGCGGAATCTCGTGCTGCAGTTTCACGTTGCGGAGATCACATGACCACATGACCCAATCAGGTTGGGTCAGGCGCTATGAACCTGTATGGTTTGGGCAGCACACAATATTTAACATAAATAGCATACCAAGTGAAGCTGTTTGAAGTCTATTGATGCGTAAAAGAAACCAAAAATCCCAATTTAAAATGAAGAATAGTAATATGATGATGGATTTCCTAGACAGCAGACCTCTTGAAGGGAATCGTCAGTGAAACGCTGTCGGGCGCCTTAGCTGCACATGCTCCAGAGGTTGCAGCTCATTCTCTTTGTAGATATTGCTGTGTGATGTCTTGCCCAGTTGCTGAAGGCTGTATTCTCTAGCAGCTGGTGGCAAAGCTGTCCAGATTGCCCTGGAGCTTCTCAGCGACAAGCTGGTCTTGCAGTAATGCTGGGGACCTAGATGACGTCTGGCTCTGCAAACATGGATCAATCGAAGCATCAATGTTGTCTCTGAATGCCAAATGTTCTTTGCACACTGGTGTCTTTCTCAGACAAATACATCAAAGAAGAGTTGCGATGTGGTCCTTTGTATACAGACTTAAATGTGCCTATTCTTTGCAATACTGCTAGTTCTCTCTTTGGCCAGCGCCTGATGTTGGCTTGGAGGCTGTGCTCATCTGCTTCATTCTCTTTCAGTTCTTTTAGCAGTGTTTCCAAGGATTTGTCATAAATTAATTGAATGCCATATATCGTTGTTTCAGTGTGCTTTATTGCAGGCCATGTCAAAGACATATGTTTTTTGCCACGTAAATTGGCACAACCAAAACAAGACCATTCACAGTTATTGTAATGTACAGCGTGAAAGGTCAAACCAAGGCAATATTGTAGGAGACAGGCTTAGTATATGGTGCACACTTATATAAGTGAAGCACCTTGCACTAATCCAGGCACCTTGCACTAATCCAGGCAACCCTTATGGTGATTTTAGTGATCTTAGACAACCATAGAAGGCTCTCTAAGTGGTAGCTGTGGAGAGCAGCCTTCAGGCTTATTCAGAAGGAGTGTTAAGCAGAATGTTTTAGCAGATCTTATCATGTAGTGCAGGTCAAACGAACAAGAACCACACAGCGTATGTATCACTCACTAACACGTTGGTGTATCTCCTACCTGTAGATATAAACACAAATATACAACAATACTTCAATTTCAAATAATGTAAGTATCACAAAATACTGTGTTCTCCTGGGGGAGAACAAACCATATAATAAAAAAGTGGAATGCGCACTGCAACTGGAGTCGAGACTTGGACCTGGAGACTACGAGGAGCTGGGGACACAAGGAACCACCCAAGGTAAGTACCCAGGAACCCAATGGAGGCTTTGTGGAGAGTGGAAACACAACTGCATACTAAATAGAAGTCAATGGGATAGTCGTGGTTGCAGTTTTGAAGAAGAAGGACCCTTCCAAGTGGAACCTGAAGAAACCTCATGGAAGACAGAAGGTCGGAGAGCCACCCCACCCGTGGATAGCCCAGGAATTAGGATACCTACACTTGGGAGGCCGGTTGCATAGGAGCAAAGTGATGTCAGAAACCGCCGTGGACCACAGTGGAGGACTTCAGAAAAGATGCTGCTGGCGAAGACTGTGCAAGAGTGCGGTGGAGTCCAAGGGTGGATTCTTGAACAGGAGAACCTGCAAGCAGAGGGGACAGCAGGAGGGCCTTAGGCATGTGCAAGTTGTGCACCTGCACAGGGCCACCAAACCCCAGGGGCCACCACTCCAATATATATCCTTAATATGATAATCCTCTGAGGATAGATACATATTTGCGTGACGGCCCCTGGCAGGGATTTGGCGGCCTCCGGCTCTGTTCCACTTCCAAACACCCTGACCCCCCCTCTTCACTGGCCTCTGCGCTCCGGCCCCCCTCTTCCGGGGCCCCCTACCTACGCTCCCTGCCCAGGGCCGCCCTGAGCCTAGAGCCACCCCTGGGGACAGAGTCTATGCCACTCGGAGGAGGCCAGGAGGTACGGAAGAGCAAAGCCCACCGATGTTGGATGGTTCAGGAGAGTTGATGGTGACCTTGTCGCTGCAGCTGTGAGGCTCAGGCAATCCTGAGGAAGACCAGGAGCCATGCATGAGCTGTCCCACATCGGAAGTCGAGAACCAGTGGGTTGGCGGCAGCATCAACAAGCTTTGGCAGCTTCAAAAACCTGGATCTTCGACAGACCCCCTCCTTGATGGAATGGAACCTGCACCCCCCCAACCCCCCCCCCCACCCCTAGCGCCTTGAGACCCTTACGGGTGAGTAGTCGCGCTTTAACAAACTCCTGATTGATTGATTGATTGATTGAAAAAGGCACGGAGAGCAAAGAAGGAGCAATGTTGGGACCAGCAGGATTCAAGGGACTCACCATGAGCAGTAGAGTCAGAGCTGGTCCCGGGCAAGCAGGGGAGCCCACAGGAGTAGGAGAAGACCCTCGAGATGACCCACAGGCCGAAGACACAGGAGTTGCAAGAGGACCTCGAGCAGCTCACCAAAGATGAAGGCCCACGATGCATAGGATGAAGTGAGGACATTGATCATGGCAGGAAGAGATGCTGGGGCTTTTTGTAGCCTGAAGATCTCTGGAGTTTGGTCTTTGGTGTGACTGAGAGCCAACAAGCTTTGGCAATAGCAAGTTGATGCAGTGCACAGGGGTTTGGACCCAGTGGTTCTGACGAGGGACACTGGCCTCAAAATTGCAGAGACGAAAGGTCAGGTTTCGATGAGAGTTGTAGAACCACCATATGTGTTGCTGAGCCTTAGGGCATGGTGGGTGTGCTGGCTATCTAATATAGCATTGCATTTTCCATTACTCCTGAAGGTTGATGAAGGGCCTATCTATGTTGTACCCATGCACCTCTAAGAGGACTAAACTGTATGAGGGTCAGTTTGGAAAATAAGCTGTATCTCATCTTCCTTGTCTCTAGTCAACATGTTTCAATGCAATTTATTACTGGGATTGGGTCAAACACCTTCTTCATGACACTGCATAGTGCATCAATCTACCTTCACTTTAATATAGAATACAATGGAGTCTACCTTTTTGCCTAAATGTTGTTTGGAATTGTGTAGATTGTGTGATTGAGTTTGAAGTGCGACACCAAGTGGTTGGTTAAGAGGTCATTCCTCAGCTGAGATTAGGCAATCTGAGTGTTCTTTAAAAACAAGGAGTTTGAGATCCTTAATATGGTTTTCTGGGAAAGTTTTATATCATTTTTGTATTTATTTTCTGAGTGAGATAAAGATCGAAACCATTTGCACTATCTTTGGCTATAAAGAGCCATAAAATAAACAGCAATGTAAATAAAAGATGAAGGAAATAAAGTTTACTAGAATCTAGTAAATGTAAAATGTCATTGGAACCCTGAAAATATGTGTTATTAATAACATGTTATATTAAATATGGAAAAATACTAATAGGTATTCTAGCAAACAATAAGATAATATAACATAGCATTTTACAATTTATATAATGGTTTAGACGGAGGTGGAAAAGAAAGGAAGTGGAGAGGGAAAGTAGCCTATTATAGAGGAAAAGGGAATAGAGGATTAAAACATATAATTATGACAATCTATACCAGCAAAAATCAATTATGGAGGGCTGAACTGATAAATCAGAGCAGAGGTGGTATTTTGTTGGCTAGAAAGAAAGGATAAAAAGTGTCATCTACAGAAGATCACATCTGATCAGTTGTTGTGATGAAGTAACTTTAGAACAGTCAAATCTATGATAGTTACAGAGCATACTCCACCATTTAATCATCGTAACTTCCTGGGAGCTCTTCCAACTGGATGTGACAACCTGTAATGAATTGTTATTGTCATATCAAGGAACTTGCCCATCATTACCGAGGTATGTACAGGACCCCCCAGAAAAATATGTCTTTTATTGAATGCAGAGAAAATCGAACATATATCCGTTAGTGTGGCCCAGATTTGGGACCAATAACAGCAGGACAATCAAAAACATAGGAACAAGATCACTGTTCTCTTTTGTACATGACCAGCATTTATTATCTATAGAAAATTAGTATTTATGTAAGGAATATGGGGTAAGATAGAACTGTTATAAAAGAAAAATAAAGTCTATGTGGTGCTGGCAGAAAGAGAAGTTTGGTGCCATAACTGTACATGGATTAATTGTTGGCGATCAGCTTGCTGGAGCTTGTGCTGTGCTTGGAGTGAATGAAGGGAATTGTAGGAAGTAGGCCTTAAGCTGATTATAGTTTAGAAGTAAGGATGTGTGTAACCCAAATTTAATTTGGAGAGTGGGAAAGGAAGAATGGGGTCAGGAGAAAATTGATTCACTGTGACAATACCCTTCTGAAACCAATCCTTCCAAAATAAATCTCTATTATTTATTTCAATATGTTTAATATACTAAGGGCTCTGTCATGGCTCCTTTTAGCACACAGTTCTCCTTTGGCTCCACCACTCTCTATCTCAAACAGTATTACCTTCCTCGCCCGTCTTCCTTGTCCCAGTTCTCACGGATTGAGCAATTACTCTGCATGCAGATCTCACCCATATATTAAAACTCCTATTGGTCCCACCATATCATGTCATGATGATATGACCCATAAAGGAGGGGCTGTAACTAAGTTTTGGAGATTGCTTTCAATATGTGTCCTTCCATTTGGACTGGCTTTGGTTACCAGGAAGTTCACAATGAACCTTGCACCTCTGGTCGGTAGCCTTCATGCTATAGGTCTTTTGATATTTCTCTACTGTGATGACTGGCTAATCTCTGCCTTTTCGTTTTTCAAAGGGTCAGGAGAAAGTTCATTTACTCTGAAAAGTTCAGTTGTCTCATTGGTCTCTTCTAAACAAGCCTAGTCTCATCTTCAACCTGTACAGAGACAGCCACTTATCTGAGCCATCTTCATGACAGACATGGGGAAGGTATTCCTCCCTCCTGCGAAACAGGAGAAGCTGGTGAATGGATAGACTCATATCCTCACTCACAGAGAGACTCCAGCAAGCCAGTTGTTAGCAGTTCAGGGAGATGTGGCTGCCTCTCTGTCTCTGGTTCCGTGGGCTTGTCTTCACCTGCAATTTTGTCTTCTAGATCACTTGAATCCATTGTCAAATAATTACAAACTCAAAGTTCTCATTTTACAGGAAATAGTAACCAGGATGCAATGGTGGTTGATCCCTTCCAACTTGAACAATTGGGCATCATTTGCTTCTCCCCTTCGTGTTGAAAGGACCATGAACGCCTGCAGTCTGGGTTAGGGGGTAACAATGCAGACTCATTTTGTCCAGGGTGTTTGGTCGAAGGAAGAGCAGAGCCCATCTTCCAACTGGAAGGAACTCTCTCCAGTATATCGGGCCCGATAGTCTTTGCTCAAGGGTCAAGTAGTTAAAATCTGCACTGTTAGACTTGGGCCTTAGGGCAGGTTCACCCCTAATCTTTTTGCCTTTATTTGTGACCCTGTGTAGTGATTTTTGGGTCTTGGCGCACTTTTTCCCTGTGTCCCAGAGTGAAAGTGCGTGCGTGTAGTATGGCTGGCCTGCCCTCCCATAGGAATGCATGGGGAATGTGTGTGCCCTAGTAGTTCCTGATGTGTGGGGAGTGCAGGCTCGAGTCTAGTATGTATGAACTCGTGAGAATGAGTGCTGCGCAATGGTATGTGCGGCTTGTATGTGTCTAGAAGGGAAGTGCTACTTCTGGACATTGATGTATGTGTGCGGTGAGGATAGTGGAGCGTGATTGGCTGGAGCTGGCTGGCATGCCAGGCTCCAGGAAGTCTGGATGGGTCTGCCCGGTGGTGAGTGTGAGATCAGCATGAGTGATGTGTGGGAGGAGTAGATCTGTGTCCTGGATGGGCTGGGTTTTTCCCCACACAATGCTGGCTCCGCCCCCCTGTGGTTTGTCTAATGACCCTAGCCTCCCCAGTGAATGAAAGGGGTGGTTGAGCCATCAAGGGTACTCCCAAGCCAGCTGCAACTGGTTTCCCCCCACCCTGCACCTCCTAACAAAGGATTTCTCTGTATAAAAATGGGGCTGTGTCCCCACAGAAGTTGTTCTACTTTTGGATCCTTGCCAGAGGGGGCTGCTGCTGCTGCTGGGGCCAGGAGGACCGCCACTTGGCCTGTCTCCCTGCCTGGAGACCCAGTGTGCTGGCTCTGGCCCTGCCCTGCCCCTCTGCCTGCCTCCAGTCCCTGCTGGAGCTTTTGCTTTTTACTTAGAGTGCCTGGAGGCGCTCTTATTTGATTTATAGCGCTAGGAGCGCTTTCCTGGTGCCCCAGCGCTCAATAGCGCTTTGCTTCTATTTCTAGCGCTAGGCGCGCTTTCTGTGGCCCCTAAGCGCTTGGGAGCGCTTTGTATGCAGCCGGTGCCCACCCGGCATCTGCCCGCCTGACTTTGCCGATTTGCGGCATTAGCGAGTGCCACCTCGCTTGACTTTCAATTTGAGCGCCGGTGCCCACCCGGCATTGCCCCGTTGTTGGATTTTATAATTACCACGAGGGAGCCCACTCCTCGGGTACTGAGAGCCCGCCTGCCTGTCTACAGCGAGCCGCCGCGCTGCCCGCGGCGACCCGGAAGTATTTGGCCGACCGGCCAATCACAGCGCGGCCCCTCAGAGGCCGACCGGAAGTCCCGCCCCTGCAGCAGAGAAGCCGCCGGCGTGTCCTGCCCGAGGCTCCCGATCGGAGGGAGAGCCCCGGGACGAGGGAGGAGGAGAGCCTGCAGTGTTCCTGCCCCCGCAGCACCAGTGAGGTACCGGTGAGTGCGGGGACAGGGTCCTTTGTTCTTCGAGCGGCCCCGATTGGCAGAGGGCCGCTCCAAGGTGTGTTGCATTTCCTGGTGGGAGCAAGAGGCTCCTGGGGGCAATCTGTTTATTTAGAGCCCGAGAGGCTCCCGCCCTAATTGTATTTACGAGCCCCGAGGCTCGAGGGGGCATTTTATTGATCTTTGAGCCCCGAGAGGCTCTGGGGCCATTTTAATTGATTTAGAGCGCTGAAGCTCCTAAATCCTAGCCCACATTTGTTTTGCGAGCCAGAGAGGCTCAGGGGCTCATCTGTTCTTCAAGCCCATGTGGCTTCAACGTTGCCTACCTGCTATTTACAACTGTCCAGCACTTAGTGGACAGTTGCTACGTTTAGGCTTTTGTTCTGTGCTGCTTGCACAGTCTCCCCTGACATTGAGACTCAGGGCATTTCAGCCCCTTTCGAGGCCAGTTGGCCTGAGGGACCTTTCTAGTGTTGTGCCATGTGCACCCTGCGCAATTTATGATTCCTGCTTATTTGATTTGTGCGCACATGTTCTACCTGCACCTCTGAATGTGTTTTAATGTTTCATGTGCAATTCTTGTTTGTTATTACCTTTGCTAAAAGTGACCTGCTTAGGTGATTCTTTATGTTTTTATTCCCCTTTGCTAAAAGTGACCTGCTTAGAGGAATGTTTGTTGTTACCTTTGCTAAAAGTGACCTGCTTAGGTAATTCTCTATGTGTTTATCCCCTTTGCTAAAAGTGACCTGCTTAGAGGATTGTTGGTGTCATTACCTTTGCTAAAAGTGACCTGCTTAGGTAATGCCTTGTGCTTTTACTTCCCTTTGCTAAAAGTGACCTGCTTAGAGGAATGTTGATGTTTGATTGCCTTTGCTAAATGTTACTTGCCTAGGTGATTATTTTAGGTTTCCTTCCCTTTGCTAAATGTGACTTGCTTAGGTGATAGGTTTTCCTTCCATAGGTCCTGATGATAAGGTCCTAGTTCCCTGCGTGATTTCCCTACAGTGTTTAGGGTGGCGTAGGAGGTATTTTCCCTTTACCAGTAGTTACTGGTTGTATGCTACATTTTCTATTTCTGTGTTACAGTCATTATATGTTGATGTGCTAAAGTGTTATACCTACAAATATTATTTCTGAAAAGTGCATACCCCTGACAGTGGTCCAGGTGGCCCTGTCCTGTACATAATCCCTTGTAAATCTTGCCCGTGCCTGTTGGCACATTGTAAAGTGTGTGTGTTATCTAATGTGTTTTTATTATTATAATACAAAGGCTATTTTTGATATAACCTTGTGAGGAGTTTCCTTTGTGGTGGGCCTTTGGTTGTTGTCGCTGGGGTGCGCGCGCAAACGCTTTACACATCGCCTCTGAGATTAGCCTTGCTGCTCGCGCCACGTTACCTAGAGGGTGAGCGGGGGTTATCTTGGTGTGTGACTCCCTGGCCCTGACCTTGGAAATGGTGGTCTCTGACTGACCTTGGCGCAAGCCTTGGCCAGCCGGAGGTCCCGTTTCTAACATTGGTGGCTAGCGGTGCGGATTGGACTTGCGTTTGCGCTGTACCACAGTGGCGACAGGCCACACTACAAAACTCTGCAATTTTAGATAACCACATTTTGGGGATTATTGTTTTTTAGGGAAGTTCAGTTTTGCTTCTCCTGAAAGGTGTCATTTGTATTTTGTCCAGTACCTTGTTCCCCGCCCTGCTTCCAGAGTTTGGTACCTGTGTCACTTGTGGTCAGGTTGAGATAATCAGGGGTGGTAGAAACTGCCTTACCAGTCCGAGGGGAGGGTTGTGTGTGAATGAGTGTGTGTTACGCTGGACAGTGGAGTGCAAGTTCTGAGATAGGAATCTTGCTGAATTGTGTTAATTGTATACTCCTGTTTAGCTCAGACCCCCAGGTTCTCTGTGTCAAACTCTTCTTGAGAACGTCCGCCAAAATGGAGCCTGTTTTTGATCTCTGTTGTCTTTTTAGGTACAGTAGGTCAGAGCTGGTCAGATTCTGTGAAGAGGGAGGCATGGAGGTGAGTGAGTTGGATACTCAGTCCCAGCTTAGGGACAGCCTGATCCAATGGCAAAAGGGTCAGTGGGATCTTGAGTACAGTGAGAGAGATAGGGCCCGGGCCGCATGCCATGAGGGTGGTGAGTCTGTGGAGAGCCCTGAAGAATGTGAGTTGTATGATGATGACAGTGGATGGGTATCAGCAGATAGTGAGGACCCCATAGGTAGGGAGTCCCTTGCTGAGTCCAGTGTCAGTACCAGCGCCACATCCCTTGTCCTGTCCCCAGAAGAGTGGGAAGATAGGGAGAAAGAAAGGGAGCATCAGTTAGCGATGGAACAGCTCATGTTAGAGCATGCCCAGGCTATGGCGCAGCTAGAGATCGAAAGACTCTTAGCGCAGGAGAGGATAGAGGTGGAGAGAAGGGCCATCATCCGTGAGAGAGCAGCCCTAGAGGATAGACTCTTCCCTGCGCATAGTTGTAATTGTCTGGATTCCCCAGGGAGGGTGGAGTCCAGTGGTGGCAGCTTTTTAAATATAGGTGTAGACAGTCCCACTCTCAGTTCCCCGAGTATGTTACCTGTTTCCCCAGAGGAGGAGAATAGGTTGAGGTTCAGGAACCTTAGGAGACTGCCTCACCAGGAGTGGCAGTATTTTGTGGATGACTGTTCTGATGCAATGTGGGATTGGCTGACGGCTAACTCGGACAATGATGTGGACGGAGTAGTTAATATGTTCCTCAAAGAGAAGTTGCTCAGTGTTGTTTGTCCGGAGTTGCGCCAGCACCTGCTGAAGTTGAAATGTTTTTGTCCTTGGGACCTTGCAGAGGAAGCAGAGCGATGGGACAGTGCGAAAGGTTCTTTTGAATCACTAGTGAGTGATTCCAACAATAGTGGGTCAGGTGTCTTCCAGCCCAGTGTGGTGGAGGAGGGTGAGAGTAGCCCAGCTAGGTCCTTGGTTAGTGAGAAGGGTGTAGGGGCTGACTGCCTGTCTCAGTGGAGCGGGAGTGAGTGTGTGACCGAGAGTCCCCAGATGCCCGAAGCCCTGTCACAGAGCCTGGATGGTTTCTTTAGGGAACACCAGGAAGGGAACCTAGACTTGCCTGTTAGTTCACTTGAGGGAGATCTCCTAGTGGGTAGAGGACCTGGAGCATCTGTAAGCGGAGCTTCCATGGTTCTAGAGTCTGGCAGTACCGCTCCAGTAGGGAGAGTACAGAAGTCCAGTGAAAGGAGTGATTTGGGGATAGGATGTGAGTCCCCAGAAGTCCTGGAGTGCCAGGCATTGGTTCCACCAAAGGTTCTAGACCGGAGGTTGGAAGGCCAGGTTCAGGATCCGCCTGACCTGAAGGGTGGGACTACTGTAATCAGTGTCCTGACCAGTTCTTTTTCCAGATGTACCGCCCCGGTTGGGAGGGAGCAGGACTCTGGAAGGGGGTGCAGAGGGTGGGAGAGCCCACCTCTGACCCCGGTACCACCTGAGGGGTTAAACCCTAGGTTGGGAGAATGTTGTTTAGAGGGGACCCCTCGCAGGAGGAGGAGGAACCCTAGGAGAAGAGGTAAGGGGAGGAGAGCCTTCCCTGAGACTCCTGGTCCACCTAAGGTTGTAGACCCTAGGCTGGAGAACCAGTGGAAGTCTAGCCCTGTCTTGCAGACAGGAAGAGTGGAAAATGGCTGTTATGTGCCAGGGGTTACTACCCCCCACTTTGTGAGTAGGCAGGATCCAGTGGTACCTGGATGGCCTAGGGCCTGGTCCTCGCCGAGGGCAGCTGGAGAGTATCAGTGGGGTACCCCAGTTAGTCCCTACAGTAGTCTTAGAAGGAACCCTAGGGGTTCACCGTGGCGTAAAACAGGAGGGTGTCCCTGCAGTTGTGGGCCCGCGTCCTTGTTTTATCGCCCCAAGCAAGGAAGCCCATCACGGTGGTGATCGGTCTGCCCTGCGTTTTGGCTGGAAGGGGGTCGTGTTAGACTTGGGCCTTAGGGCAGGTTCACCCCTAATCTTTTTGCCTTTATTTGTGACCCTGTGTAGTGATTTTTGGGTCTTGGCGCACTTTTTCCCTGTGTCCCAGAGTGAAAGTGCGTGCGTGTAGTATGGCTGGCCTGCCCTCCCATAGGAATGCATGGGGAATGTGTGTGCCCTAGTAGTTCCTGATGTGTGGGGAGTGCAGGCTCGAGTTTAGTATGTATGAACTCGTGAGAATGAGTGCTGCGCAATGGTATGTGCGGCTTGTATGTGTCTAGAAGGGAAGTGCTACTTCTGGACATTGATGTATGTGTGCGGTGAGGATGGTGGAGCGTGATTGGCTGGAGCTGGCTGGCATGCCAGGCTCCAGGAAGTCTGGATGGGTCTGCCCGGTGGTGAGTGTGAGATCAGCATGAGTGATGTGTGGGAGGAGTAGATCTGTGTCCTGGATGGGCTGGGTTTTTCCCCACACAATGCTGGCTCCGCCCCCCTGTGGTTTGTCTAATGACATTAGCCTCCCCAGTGAATGAAAGGGGTGGTTGGGCCATCAATGGTACTCCCAAGCCAGTTGCAACTGGTTTCCCCCCACCCTGCACCTCCTAACAAAGGATTTCTCTGTATAAAAATGGGGCTGTGTCCCCACAGAAGTTGTTCTACTTTTGGATCCTTGCCAGAGGGGGCTGCTGCTGCTGCTGGGGCCAGGAGGACCGCCACTTGGCCTGTCTCCCTGCCTGGAGACCCAGTGTGCTGGCTCTGGCCCTGCCCTGCCCCTCTGCCTGCCTCCAGTCCCTGCTGGAGCTTTTGCTTTTTACTTAGAGTGCCTGGAGGCGCTCTTATTTGATTTATAGCGCTAGGAGCGCTTTCCTGGTGCCCCAGCGCTCAATAGCGCTTTGCTTCTATTTCTAGCGCTAGGCGCGCTTTCTGTGGCCCCTAAGCGCTTGGGAGCGCTTTGTATGCAGCCGGTGCCCACCCGGCATCTGCCCGCCTGACTTTGCCGATTTGCGGCATTAGCGAGTGCCACCTCGCTTGACTTTCAATTTGAGCGCCGGTGCCCACCCGGCATTGCCCCGTTGTTGGATTTTATAATTACCACGAGGGAGCCCACTCCTCGGGTACTGAGAGCCCGCCTGCCTGTCTACAGCGAGCCGCCGCGCTGCCCGCGGCGACCCGGAAGTATTTGGCCGACCGGCCAATCACAGCGCGGCCCCTCAGAGGCCGACCGGAAGTCCCGCCCCTGCAGCAGAGAAGCCGCCGGCGTGTCCTGCCCGAGGCTCCCGATCGGAGGGAGAGCCCCGGGACGAGGGAGGAGGAGAGCCTGCAGTGTTCCTGCCCCCGCAGCACCAGTGAGGTACCGGTGAGTGCGGGGACAGGGTCCTTTGTTCTTCGAGCGGCCCCGATTGGCAGAGGGCCGCTCCAAGGTGTGTTGCATTTCCTGGTGGGAGCAAGAGGCTCCTGGGGGCAATCTGTTTATTTAGAGCCCGAGAGGCTCCCGCCCTAATTGTATTTACGAGCCCCGAGGCTCGAGGGGGCATTTTATTGATCTTTGAGCCCCGAGAGGCTCTGGGGCCATTTTAATTGATTTAGAGCGCTGAAGCTCCTAAATCCCAGCCCACATTTGTTTTGCGAGCCAGAGAGGCTCAGGGGCTCATCTGTTCTTCAAGCCCATGTGGCTTCAACGTTGCCTACCTGCTATTTACAACTGTCCAGCACTTAGTGGACAGTTGCTACGTTTAGGCTTTTGTTCTGTGCTGCTTGCACAGTCTCCCCTGACATTGAGACTCAGGGCATTTCAGCCCCTTTCGAGGCCAGTTGGCCTGAGGGACCTTTCTAGTGTTGTGCCATGTGCACCCTGCGCAATTTATGATTCCTGCTTATTTGATTTGTGCGCAAATGTTCTACCTGCACCTCTGAATGTGTTTTAATGTTTCATGTGCAATTCTTGTTTGTTATTACCTTTGCTAAAAGTGACCTGCTTAGGTGATTCTTTATGTTTTTATTCCCCTTTGCTAAAAGTGACCTGCTTAGAGGAATGTTTGTTGTTACCTTTGCTAAAAGTGACCTGCTTAGGTAATTCTCTATGTGTTTATCCCCTTTGCTAAAAGTGACCTGCTTAGAGGATTGTTGGTGTCATTACCTTTGCTAAAAGTGACCTGCTTAGGTAATGCCTTGTGCTTTTACTTCCCTTTGCTAAAAGTGACCTGCTTAGAGGAATGTTGATGTTTGATTGCCTTTGCTAAATGTTACTTGCCTAGGTGATTATTTTAGGTTTCCTTCCCTTTGCTAAATGTGACTTGCTTAGGTGATAGGTTTTCCTTCCATAGGTCCTGATGATAAGGTCCTAGTTCCCTGCGTGATTTCCCTACAGTGTTTAGGGTGGCGTAGGAGGTATTTTCCCTTTACCAGTAGTTACTGGTTGTATGCTACATTTTCTATTTCTGTGTTACAGTCATTATATGTTGATGTGCTAAAGTGTTATACCTACAAATATTATTTCTGAAAAGTGCATACCCCTGACAGTGGTCCAGGTGGCCCTGTCCTGTACATAATCCCTTGTAAATCTTGCCCGTGCCTGTTGGCACATTGTAAAGTGTGTGTGTTATCTAATGTGTTTTTATTATTATAATACAAAGGCTATTTTTGATATAACCTTGTGTGGAGTTTCCTTTGTGGTGGGCCTTTGGTTGTTGTCGCTGGGGTGCGCGCGCAAACGCTTTACACATCGCCTCTGAGATTAGCCTTGCTGCTCGCGCCACGTTACCTAGAGGGTGAGCGGGGGTTATCTTGGTGTGTGACTCCCTGGCCCTGACCTTGGAAATGGTGGTCTCTGACTGACCTTGGCGCAAGCCTTGGCCAGCCGGAGGTCCCGTTTCTAACATGCACAATCAAGTGGCAATAGCATATGAGAACTATATGGGAAGCTTGAATGTCCTACAATTGGTCCATCTAGCAGAACTCATTGGCAACTAGGCTTAAGTGTATCTGGCCTCTCTTTCAGCAATCTATTCGCTGGGAAGGGAGAATGCTCAGGCAGACAACCTGGGTCACCATTTTCCATCCATTGTGCCCAGGTCCTTGAGTCCCCGGCTTGTCTGAAAATTCAGTATAAAATTGGAAAGCCATGGTTAAAGCTGTTTGCTTCCACTCACAACTCTCTTCTCCCAAACGTTTCTGTCACTTTCCACATTCTCAGGTTTGGGGGTGGATGTCATATGTTTCAGGTGGCCCAAGGGCTTTTGTTTGCCTTTCTTCCTCTTCTTTTGCTGAACAAGGTCTTCTTAAACAAGATCAAGGAGGAACAAGCAGAGGTTCTTCTGGTGGCTCCACGTTGGTGCTGTCATCCACGGTTTCCTCCATTGTCCTAGTTAGCAGTGAAACCATTGTGGATTTTTCCAACATCTGCATCTCCTCTCAGGTTGCCTCTGCTTCCTCAGAAGACTGTCAGATCTCTCTTGATAGCAGTCTGGCATTTGAAAGAGAGAGATTAGAATCCTTGGGTTATTCTTCAGAGGTGCCCCCCAAGAACTCTTGGAATTTGAGTACTTTGAGAGACATTGAAGGCACATTCATTCTTGGAATATCTCTAAGGGTAACACCGCATCCAGTCAGGGATCGCTGATTTTGAGAGATGGATTCCTATCGGGCTTGTCCACCTTGTAAAGCTAGAGGGCAGCAATTGGGGCCATTTGGGGTTCTGCCTCAGATGCGTTTGACATACTAGCTGCTAGGCTTCTAAGACATTTTATCCTGCAGACTATGGGTTTTTTCTTCCGTCCCTTCTTGGGATCTGCACTTGGTGCTTTCGTCACACCAATATCCTCCTTTTGAGTCCTTAGATTCAGTGTCTCTAAAGTTTCTGACTCCTAAGGTTTTCTTTCTTTTTGGTATTACCTCGGACATAGGCTAGGTAAGATTGGACCCCTCCTCCTCCTTTTTAAAAGGGTTTTAGATGACTAGGTGGTTCTTAGCTCATACCCTTCCTTTCTTCCTAAAGTCTCAACTTATTTTCAATTATCGCAGGATTTAGTTCTGCCTGTCATTTTATTCCTCTCCCTACTAATAAGCAGTAATATCTTCATCATCATCTAGATAATGGGTACTCACAAACAAAAACCTGGCTGTTTACCTCCTGTTAGAACTTAGTCTTAGCAGATTCCTGGTCTCTCTGCATCTACCTAGAACCAAGACGCCCATGGGCAATTGCGCACTTTATAAATTCACAAATCAAATCAGATCCTTTTTCTGGGGGCTGAAAAGTTTGGTCTTTGGTGTGACTGAGGGCCGCACGAATGCCAGCAGGGTAGTGGAAGGGGGGACTGGAGTAAAGTGGTACCCTAGTTACTTCCTTTCTTTAACTGAAATGCCTCAGTTCATACAGTAAACTCTTTCTTGTCACTTTTGGACCAGCAAACAAGGGCCACCGTCCTTTCACATCTACCCTCAGTAGCTAGGTCAGAATGACCATTTCTTTAGCTTATCAGAAAGCTATTGAGGATTACCAGGGTGTAATCTGACCATTACCTTCCTAGCCCGTCGTCCTCGCCCCAGGCCTCCCAGATTGAACATATATCCAAGCAAAGTAGAAAATTGTCAACACACAACAAATATCAGACATGAACAGATTTATTATTTGTAACAACAAAAATTACTGTGCTGTGGACAATACTGCAGAGCAAAAAAAAGAAGAAACCACCTCCACCATTCTCAATTTCCATTAAGGAAGTCCCCTTGAGTACCACCCATGAGGAGGACATGCCTCTAGTAAAAGGTCCCTGGATCAAGGAATGATTTGGAACATTTCTCTGTGTCTTTGTCTTCAACCTCACAGTCCGACTTCCCACCGTCCGCTCCTGGAGTTAAACAAGTGTTTGGTAGGATTGAGATGCCCTGCAATTTTAGGAAGTAGCAGGGTATAGCCCCTCTTTATGGGTCATATGATCATGACATGTAGTCCGGAGGGGCCTATAGCAGGAGTTTTAATGTATGGGTGAGATCTGTGCATGCGGAGCAGTTGCCCAATCCATGAGGACGGTGATGCGGAAGACCATGACTCGGAGAAATGAAGATCATTAGCAAGTAATCTAAGCAATCCGCTCTTTCTAACACTGCTCTCCTACTGCACTCTTTCAGGGTTCTCTTTCTTCTCTTTCTGGCAGAGCTCCACCAATGTCTTCTTTCTCACAAAGCTCTCCTTGCGTGCTTTTCTCAGAGTTATCATTCCTCTTTTTCTATCAATGCTCTCCCCGTTGTTCTCTAACTCACACAGCTCTCTATGTTCATCTTTTTTTTCTCAGTTTTCCTCTCTTTTGCTCGGCTGTCTTTCATGGGTCTCTATCTCACACAGCTCTCCTTGACTCCCTTTCTCCCAAGGTTCTCTTTCGTCTCACAGCTCTTCCATTTTTTTCTTGTTCGTACAGTTCTCTTCCGAGTTATTTTTTTAATTACTAAGGTTTTCATTTTTTTTTTCTCACACAGCTCCGTACTGCTTTTTTTCTCACACAGCACTCTAGTGAGTATTTTTTTCTCAACGGGTCTCAATCTCCCTATTTCTCTCCACTCCCCACAGCTCTTTCTCACACGTCTCTGGGTGATTCACATCGCTGCCCCACTGCTTTCTTTCTCAGGCAATTCCAGATGAGCCCTCTCCTCACACGGTTCTCATCCCTTCATTCCTCACCCCGCTCTTCCACTGGAGCTCTCTTTCCCGCTTTTTTCATAGGTTCTCATTTCTCTCTCACACACACACACACACATCTCTGCTGTTGCCTTCCACACTCGTACATCTCTCCCATATCAGGGACAGGAGGCCCCGGATGAAGGCCCGCGATGAAGCTGTCGCGCGCGGGAAGGCGCTCCTTGCGTCGACGCTCCATGCGGCACGGGTCAGCGCGGCGCCGCCTGCGGCATAATGGGGTGCAGAGAACGAGGCTGACGCGATGGCGCTCCTAACGAGGCTGCCATTTACGGCCAAGTGCTGTAATTGCCAATGAGGATGTGCTCTCGCTCCGAGAAGCACGGCTCTGCCGCCCGCGGAAGGTGGCCTTCTGGGTGCGCGTGCGCCGGGGAGGAGCCCCTGCCCGGGCCCTCGCCGCCGCGCGCCAGCGCGGGCCTCTCGCGAGCGCCTTTCATTATTCTGATGAGTCACGGTTCAGCGGAGAGCTAATGACTCCCTCTCCGAAAGGCGCGGGGCCCGCCAAGCGCTCTGCGCATTCGGATCATTCTAGAATATCCCTCGTGGGCAGCGGGAGGGCGCGCGCTTCCCTCGGATTGGCCTCCGTGCCGCGTGCGTGCCGCCATTCAGGAGGAGATGTGGCCCTACGGCCTGAGCTGCCCTTTTTGGAAGGAGGGAGTCGGGCTTGAATCTCGGAGCGTGACTCTCAACAAATCGCTTCATCTCACCACGCCTTAAAACATGTTTTACATAATCTGATTCTTTCTTCATGCCCTCGGGCCAGATCCCCGCTACATAAAACTGCATAAAATAATAATAATACATAAATACAATTGCATCCAGATAGCGCCCATATGTCTCATACCTGACACTGTACAAGAGCTCCTCAGAAGGGAGTGTTCAGTCACACAACTTTCCCTCGGCAGTGCTGGAATTGAAAAAACAAATTACTCCAGGAATCCATAAATTAGGGGTCAATGTGTGGCAGAGAAAAGGGAGGTGGAGTCACGAAGGGGAGGTGTTTGAAAAGCAGAGTCTGCCAGGCAGTTTATATATCTATTTAAAAAAGTCTGCTGCAAAGAAATTGGCAACAAGGATATATGTGGCAGTAAATCTGCTGTAGATTACTTAATTGGTCACAAAGAGGCTGTATTTTAAAATATCTTACAGGTTTAAGGCAACTGCTGCAGAGATCATTTTGTGCCCAGCAATTCTGATGGGATTATAACAGTGGTAAATTAACTCCAGTGGTTAATACAGTTCTTGGAGCGTTATGCTGTTTTTTTCTGCTTACAGATTGATCTCTAGTAGCATAGAGGGTTCACATGCCTGCTGCAAAGCCCATCGTTTATCATGCAGGTCACAGACTTTTTTTTATTTAGATAGGGCAGTGGGCTACTGCTTTTGACAATGAGATTGTTTTGTTACTTCCAGTTCATAAATTCCAAGCATTCTTTATAGCACAGTGCTGTATTTACCAGCATCAAGGAGATGCATGCTAACTGTAAGTCATTGATTTAGATCAGGGCCCCTGGAATTATGTGATTGTGATGCCACAGTGATTTTCTCATAATTATAGATTTACCGCATTTGCCACATAACCCATAATTTGCCTCATAATCTGCAGATTTTAACGAGATTTTTTTTTGTTTCTAGCTCAAACAGTTCAAAAAATGCAGCGACACCGTGTTGCCACTCAATAGAAGGCCCTTTTACAAAGCTGGGCTGGTCACCTTTCTGATGCTTATTGCAATATTTGCATGTTAAACTGGTAATAGTGACGTGCAACAAATGCCCAGACAGTGTTAATAAGTGTATACATGACAAAATAATGAAGTAATACTGTAATAAAATGTGCTACATTATGCTGTATAATTGGCCTTTTCTTGCCCCATAATTTACTCAAACCTGCTGCATAGTTTGACCCTCTCCTGCCACATAATTAAAGTGTCCCTGGTTTAGATCCTCATTATCTTTTCTCAATCAGTTGTTATTCCAAGACTGCAAAGAAGGGTGCCTTTGGGATGTAATAATGTCTTAGTAGTACAGACAATCACAATCATTGCGTTAGGTTATGTATCCTGACTTTGTATTTCTTCTGACTGTTCACTCTTAGCATATAATGTCTACAAGTCCGGATGATATGTGATGTCTACACCTTATAAGTTATAACCCTCATTGCTTTATGTAACATTTTATGTACAATTGTTTACACATATTTATGATTTATTGTGCCCTTGTGTGTGATGAAAGCACTCTGACACCTACACTGGCATGAGTAACGCTATAAAATAATTAAAATAACAAATAAAAATAGGTGCCATTCTCATCCATATTCATGTAACTTCTAATACACACAGATAAATATTGCATTCAATCAGTGCAAACACAACTCTTACGTAGGGAGTTGAAAAAAGTTAAAAACCTACCTCCGAATCACAGTTTATCTTAAGCACTTCTAAAGTGATAACATGCTGTGTGCCTTCTTTTCTTCCATTGCTTTTGCATCTAGGTGTCAGACTCCAGTTAAATCCCATTCAGTATTATACCCAAACAAAAGGAGGGCTGATTGCCCTTTAAATCTGACCTTTGTTTTTGGTCCAACTGGAAGTTTAAATAGAAAAGGCTCCTGTACGTGGCAGCTCCGAATGGAATGTATACAACATACAGGTGCTACTGAAATGTGTCCTGAGTGGGACAATGACAATTTTTATACATGGCTTCCGGCCCAATGGCCTCTTATAAAAGAAGCATTGGCAAGGCCAATAGGTCTCGCCTATGCAAGAACTATTGACTTTGACAAAATCTTTGGCCATGTTGTAAAGCAGTGTGGCTGCTGCTCAGCATAGCTAAAAGTTAGTGGTGTGGCATAGAGTTGTGTAAAAAAGGTTGGCATAGAGTAGAGTGGCGTAGAGTGGAGTGGTGTAGAGTGGAGTGGTGTAGAGTGGAGTAGTGAGAGCGGCACAGAATAGAATGGCATAAAGTAGAATGGCATAGAGTGAAGTGAAGTGGCGTAGAATAGAGAAGTGTAGAGTAGAATGGCAAAGAGTAGAGTGGCATAGAGCAGAGTAGCGTGAAGTGCCTCAGAGTAGCATTGAACAGAGTGGAGTGGTGTAGAGTAGAGTAGAGTAGCGTTGAGGTGCATAGCCAAAAGTTGTGTAGAGTGGAGTAGCCTGAAGTGCCTCAGAGTAGCTTTAAGTAGAGTGCTGTGGCATTGAGTAGAGTGGCGTTGAATATCATAGCCAAGAGTGGTGTAGAGTGGAGTGGCATAGAGTAGAATGGCGTAGAGTGGAGTGAAGTACACTGGCAAAGAGTAGATTGGCGTAGATTGGCATAGACTGGAGTGGTGTAGAGTGGAGTAGTGAGAGCGGCACGGAATAGAATGGCATAGAGTGAAGTGAAGTGGAGTAGAATAGAGAAGTGTAGAGTAGAATGGCAAAGAGTAGAGTGGCATAGAGCAGAGTAGCGTGAAGTGCCTCAGAGTAGCATTGAACAGAGTGGAGTGGCGTAGAGTAGAGTAGAGTAGCGTTGAGGTGCATAGCCAAAAGTTGTGTAGAGTGGAGTAGCCTGAAGTGCCTCAGAGTAGCTTTAAGTAGAGTGCTGTGGCATTGAGTAGAGTGGCGTTGAGTATCATAGCCAAGAGTGGTGTAGAGTGGAGTGGCATAGAGTAGAATGGCGTAGAGTGGAGTAGAGTACACTGGCAAAGAGTAGATTGGCGTAGATTGGCATAGACTGGAGTGGTGTAGAGTGGAGTAGTGAGAGCGGCACAGAATAGAATGGCATAAAGTAGAATGGCATAGAGTGAAGTGAAGTGGAGTAGAATAGAGAAGTGTAGAGTAGAATGGCAAAGAGCAGAGTGGCATAGAGCAGAGTAGCGTGAAGTGCCTCAGAGTAGCATTGAACAGAGTGGAGTGGCGTAGAGTAGAGTAGCGTTGAGGTGCATAGCCAAAAGTTGTGTAGAGTGGAGTAGCCTGAAGTGCCTCAGAGTAGCTTTAAGTAGAGTGCTGTGGCATTGAGTAGAGTGGCGTTGAGTATCATAGCCAAGAGTGGTGTAGAGTGGAGTGGCATAGAGTAGAATGGCGTAGAGTGGAGTAGAGTACACTGGCAAAGAGTAGATTGGCGTAGATTGGCATAGACTGGAGTGGCGCAGAGCAGAATGGAACAGAGTAGTGCAGAATAGAGTGGCATACAGTGGAGTGGTAAGGAGTGGATTGGAGTACAGTAGAGTGGCGTAGAGCAGAGCAGAGTAGCATAGAGTGAAGTGGAGTGAGGTAGGGTAGAGTGGGGTACAGTGGAGTAATGTGGACAGGCATAGAATATAGTGGTGTAGAGTGTAATAGAGTGGTGAATAATAGAGTGACAAAGAGTAGAGAGGCATAGAATAGAGTGGCATAGAGTAGATTAGCATTGAGTGGAGAGCCAAAAGTGAAGGGGAATAGAGTGGAGTGGAATAGAGTAGCATAGATAAAAGTGTAGAGGCATAGAGTATAGTGGCTTAAAGTGGAGTAGACTAGAGCGGTGTGGCATAGAGCAGAGTGGAGTGGCGTAGTATGGCATAGACAGAGTGGCGTATACTAGAGGGGCCTGGAGTGGGGCAGATTGGCATGAAGTGGCATTGAGTGTAGAGGAGTTGAGTGGCGTAGAGTAGAGTTGGGTAGAGAAGAGTGAAGTTGCAGAGAGTGCAGTAGAGCGCTATAAAATATAGCGGCATAGAGTGGTGTAGAATGACATCAAGTAGCATAGAGTGGAGTGGAGTGGTAAAGAGTAGCACAGACAAAAGTGGGGTAGAGCGGAGTGCCATAGAGTAGAATGGAGTGGTGCGATGCAGAGTGGCATAGAGTATGTAGAGTGGAGTAGCAGTAGCGTAGATCAGAGTGTCATAGATTTGAGTGGTTTAGAGTCGAATGGTATAGCGTGGTGTTAACTAGAATGATGTAGAGTAGAGTGGCATAGAGTGGAGTGGGGTAGAGAGGCATGGGTGGCATGGAATAGAATGGTGTAGAGTGGAGTGGCATAGTACAGAGAGGAGTGGTGCAGATTAGTGTGGCACAGTATAGAGTGGTATAGAGTGGAGTGGCGTAGAGAGGCATTGGTGACATAGAGTGGAATGGTGTAGAGTGGAGTGGCATAGTACAGAGAAGAGTGGTGCAGATTAGTGTGACATGGAGTAGAGTGGCATAGAGTGGAATGGTGTAGAGTGGTGCAGAGTAGAGTGACATAGAGTGGAGTGACATAGAGAGGCGCAGAGCAGAATGGAGAGGCATAGTGTGGTGTGGACTAGCGTAGAGTGTAGTAGAGTAGAGTGGCATACAGTGGTAGAGAGTAGAGTGGCATAGAGTATCGTAGAGAGGAATGGCATAGAGTGGAGTGGCTTATAGTAGAGTAGTTGAGTGGAGTGGTGTAGAGCAGAGTATAGTGACATAGAGTGAAGTGGCATGGTCTAAAGTGTCCTAGAGCAGACTGGTGTAAAGTGGCCTAAAGTGGAGTAGAGCAGAGTGGAGTAGAGTGGCATAGAGTGAAGTGGTTTAGAGAAGAGTGCCACAGAGTGGAGAGGCATCGAGTAGAATGATGTAGAGTAGAGTGGCATGGAGTGGTGTAAAGTAGAATGGAATAGAGTGGCATGGACTGGAGAGGCGAAGAGTGGCATAGAGTGGCTTAGAGTTGAGTAGCACAGAGTAGAGTAGTGTAAAGTAGTGTAGGTATAGAGTAGAGTGGCATAGAGTAAAGTGGAGTGGCATAGAGTGAAGTGGCATAGAGTATACTGGAGTAGCGTAGAGTAGCATCCAGTGGTGTACATTGGCGTAGAGTGGATTACCGTAGAGTGGAGTGGCATAGAGTGGAGAATTATAGCGTATATATAGTGAAGTAGTGTGAACTCAAGTGGCATAGAGTGGAGAGGTAGGTAAAGTGGCATAGAAATGCATGGTGTAGAGTGGCCTAGAGTCGAGTGACGTAGTGTAGAGGGGATTGGAGTGGAGTGGTGTAGAGTGGGATAGATTAGAGTGGAATAGAGGGGCGTGGGGTAGAGTGGAGTGGAATGGCGTAGAGTAGATTGGAGTGATATGGGGTGGAGTGGTGTCAAGCAGCATAGAGCAGCGTAGAGTGGAGTGGTGTGTAGTAGAATCATGTAGAGTAGCTAGAGTGGAGCGGCATAGAGTGGCATAGAGTACAGTTGAGTGGCATAGAATTGAGTGGTGTCAGGCCACGCCCCCACTAGTGTTGAGTGGTATGGGTTGGTTTGGTGTGAAGTAAAGAGGTATAGAGTGGAGTGATTGATACTCAGTGATTGTTAGGTGGAGTGGCATTGTGTGGTATGGAAAGTTGCCTGCATTGCCACTTAATTGCCAAGTAGCACTTCAAAGCCTTGTCAGGGTAGGTCAGTGTTATGTAAATGCAATCATAATCCAATGCAGTAGCTCACCAATTACCTCAGCTTACGATATAAGTATCTGACGCCTTTCATCTGATACAGGAGCTTGTTAGTATGACCAACACTTCTGCAAGAACTGGTCTCTTTACAAATAAATGTGTTTAAGAGAGAGAGGGCCTAATGGGAGAGGGAGCAACATATATTATACTGGTTGGGGATAAAGGGGAAGGAGCCAGGTGGCGGCAGTTAAAGAAATAGTACCTCAATCAAGTCACAAGCAGGGGGTGCACACTAATTAATTTGAATCAATCTGTGCTTTGTCCATGCGCCACAGAAAGAAAAGCAAACAATGCCCAGCATGCGCTGGTCAACTACGGGGCAGCATATAAGAGTGACAATGAAGCCAACAAATGGTAAGCAATGAGCAGGATCAAAGCCCTCTTTTGTAACAAATACAGTTTTTCACAATACTTTCATGTGAGTTTTCCAAAATCCTGTTGCTGTCCACAGCCCCCAGTTTGGATGTGTAATCCTAGTGCATATAATTGTCAAAAAGTGCTATAGAATTAAGCATCTGTTTGTCTGGAATCTATTTTGAGACATCAGAAGAGAGAATTGAAGAAGTGAGAACCCTGCCTATGTGTGAGGCTAGCAAACGCAGTTTGTCACAAACATTTTCCCCACTAATCACAGACATGGACCAGTGAGGAGCATAGGCCTTTTTATATCAATGATGTGCTAAAATGCTAAAGAAAATGTAGATTTTCCCCAACTTTGTTGACCAGAAAATCTGGATTTTATTAAAGTCCTGGCACTTCCCATAAATTCCTGAAATGTTCCATTCATCATTCTCAGATCTCCATCTAAAACGAGATAGTGGAGATCCCCTGAAGGACCTAGAATAATTTCTGGGAATACCGGCAGTAAAACCGGGTAATCCACTTGCATTTCTAATAACATAGGGTACCATATTTGAGATTTCCAAAGGGCGTTTACAAGAACCAGAGAAACTTGCCATTTGTGGACCATTGCAGCTACCTGAGTAATCATCGAAAAAGGGGGAAAAGCATAACCTTTCAGAAGAGTCCAATCTTGTCTGAAGGCATCCACCCCTGCGGAGTCTGGGTCCGGGTGCCAACTGAAGAAGGTTGGAAGTTGGGTATTTAATCTCTCTGCAAAAAGATCCACTTGGCAAGGGCCCATAACGTCCATCATGTCCAGAAAAACTTGCCTGTGCAGGCGGCAAATGCTTGAATCCCTGTGGTTCCTTGAAAACCAGTCTGCTTCTAAGTTGTTCAAACCAGGAATATGCTCTGCCTGAACTAGAATATTCTGTTTGAGACAATAAACCCAAAACACTTTGGCCAAGTCTGCCAAATCCTTAGATTTGGGGCCCCCAAGCTTGTTGTCTTACTTTACGGCTGAGACATTGTCCATCCTTAAAAGAATGGAACATCTTGCAGATTTCTTCGCAAAACTTTTTATTGCAAATGACCCTGCTAAAAGCTCCAAACAGTTTATGTGTAAACTCCTTTCTTCCTCTTTCCAGAGATCACCAGTAGAAACTGAGCCACAGCTCGCTCCCCATCCTAGCAAACTCTCATCTGACTCTATCACAAGGTCTGGGAGAGACCCGAAGATTGCTCTCCCATTCCAAGCTTCTATATTTTTCAGCCACCACACTAATTCCTCCCTCGCTTCCTGAGTAGGAGAGATTTCTTGGAAGCAGTTCAAACCATCTCTTAGGTGTTTGCTCTTCAGGCGTTGTAGTGCCCGATAGTTCAAAGGTCCAGGAAAAATGGCTTGCATCGTAGACGAGAGTAAACCTATTACCCTCGCCAACATTCGAAGAGATATCTTCCCCAGGGAAAGTACATTCCTTAATTCCTTTTTTATACGCTTTAATTTTTCTCTTGGGAGTTTGAGTTGACCTTGGACAGTGTCTATCATGAAGCCTAGGCATTGAGTAACCTGGTTTGGGATTAAGCAGGACTTTTGTTTGTTTACCACAAAACCTAGGTCCTCTAAAAGGTTTATTGCCAAGGTAGTATGGTCTAAAACTCTGTATTTGACTTGATCCATAATGAGGGTGTCGTCTAGATAGATGATTAAACGTACCCCCCCCCCCCGTTCTCTTAAATAAGCTGCCACTAATCTGAGAACCATGGTGAAGCACCAAGGGGCAGAGGAGAGGCCGAAGGGTAGGCAAACGAACTCCCACATTTTTCCACCCCATCTGAAACAGAGAAATCTCTGGTGATCTTTGTAAATAGGAATGGTTAAATATGCATCTTTTAGATCTAATCTTGTTAGCCAATCTCCTGGTTGAAGAATATCTCTTATTAGGTGAAGACCTTCCATTTTGAAGTGGTAGTACTCTACCCAATCGTTGAGACTTCTTAGATTTATAACTTGTCTCATTCCTTTCTCTTTTTTCTGTACCAGAAAGATATTGCTTATAAACCAATTGGTGTGTTCTAGTGATTCCCAGATGGCACCTTTCTCTAAAAGGTCTTTTACCTCTTGGTCTACTAGTTTTGATAATTCTTGGTCAAACCTTATGATTTCTGGGATGTGATCTTGGACGGGTTCCCCAACAGAATCTATCTGATATCCTAACACGGTCTGTAAGACCCAAGGGTCTTGGGTTATGGATGACCAGTTTTCTGCACATTGAGCTAGTCTCCCACCTATCTTTACAGGGGTAGCAGAAGGTTCTCGACTTACCTGAGCCTCTTGAGCGGTGGTCGCCAGGGGAACCTCTTCCTCTGAAACCTTGTCGCTGAGGGTAAAAGTTTGAATAGGAGTATTGATGTTGAAAGAGGTTTGGTCTAAAACCCCTTTGAAAGGAGACTCTTGAGTTGGCTTGCCCTCGGACGGGAAATCGGCCTGTTGATCGCCCGGCCCCTCCAAAAACACGTCTGTCGAAGACCCTTTTAATGTCTCTCTGAGATTTCTGAATAGAGCTAAAAACTCTTACATACTTTGATATTTGTTTTATGAAGTCATCCCCAAAGAGGAGGCCATTAGCCTCTTGACCTGCTTCATTATTAGCAAGTTCCACCAGTCTGGGGTCGATTTTAAAGAGGATGCTCTTTCTTCTCTCCACATTTAAGGCGGTATTAGCGTTGCCTAGGAGGCAGACAGACAGCTCTTTGAATCCATTGCCTTAGCTCTTCAACATTAAGAGATGAGTTGTTAACAAAGGCATCTTCAGTTAGATCGCAAAATCTTGGTCAGAGGACCAGTTAGGTCAAGGAGCATATCTTGACACATGTGTAAGCCTTTGTCAAGACCTTTTCTAGCGTCTCTGCCGGCTTTAGCGATGAAGGCAATTATTTTAGGGTCCAAATCTGGTGTTTGCGTAATGTTGTTGGGGAGAGAAGGTCTAGGGCATTTAGATCTGAGACTAAGTCTTACATTCTTTGGTATTTGTTTACTCAGCCAGAACTGTATATAATTGGCTACATGCGCAGTTGGGGTCCATTCAGGGGACAAGGGGTGTTTTAATAGAGAAGGATCGAACATAACTTCCCCAAAAGGGTCAAGTAAGTCCCTAGAATCTTGATCCTCTAAAACAAAAACTTTATTGTTGATGTCCTTAGGTGGTAAGGACTCAGATTTGTCAGAATCGAAATTAGAGGAACAACTCAGTTCTACTTCAGCACTCCCCGAGGAGTCGTCACAGTGCACAACCTTGTGTTTGCCAGCGTTAGATATTTGAGGTTCTGATTCATTAACTGGACCCTTTCCATGGTCGCCATGTGTGTCCTCGACACCACCAATATTCACATGAGCCGAAGCTTTTCTTGAATCAGAAAATGTACCCCTTTTAAAACTAGGACCAACTGCTTGTAAATGTTTACGTTTTCTGTCAGCCTTACCTCCAAACTTGGAAAGGGGGTCTTCATTAGCTGACCAAAATCTTTCTTAGTCCAGTTCTATTTTTACCTAGACAATTTTTTTCACATTTTGTATCCATTTTATTTTCAAAATCCCTGGAAAAGGATTCTAACATTTCTTTAAATTTGTCATCAAGGTACTTAGAGGTGGAAGGAATCCCTTGGTTGGACAAGTCTTCCTGATCCATAATAAATAGAAAAAATGTATAAGCAATGGGATGTTAAAATGAGGGCAGCCAATATGAAAAAGCCGACTAAGGCTAACTGAAAGTCAGCTGGATAACTGACAGCATTTCAAACATAAGCAAAGTACATGGGGAAACTATAAGTCGATAGGAAGGTTCCCAAAGTTACAAAATGGCCACCAAGAACGTGCAAGGACGTTATGGCAGTCCTTTTACTATTTTATCTCGTCTTTTTTTTTTTATTGTGTACCGGAAGCGGTGGCTTTTTTGTTGCCAAGTGGAAGCGCTAAAAAAAATGTGTGGTCTGAAATTAAAGTCTTGGTCAGGTGAAGGGAGCACCCCAGCGTGAAAGAGATGAGAGCCTGCCGAGCAGGAAGCAGGCGGTGACACGGCCGCGTTCGGAGTATTAACCGCATCGCTGCGGCAGCTTTTCCCGCTGTGCGCGGCGATTTTTAAAACCCCGCAGTGCATGACGAGCTCAGCTCGTCATGAGCGTTACCTGCCGTGCGCTCATGACGAGCTGAGCTCGTCATCAGCCTGCAAGGGGTTAATAGAGCTCCACGGGGGTTACCATGGAGCGCCGGATGCCTTTAACGGGGTAAGCGGGGCCGTAAAAGTAAACAAAATGCGGGACGAGGAAGAAACAAAGTGGAAGGGGACGAGTAAATTGAGAGATCAAAAGGCACATAACAGCGCGGGTTGCGGGGGGGGGGTCAATGAGTGAGAGAGTGGAACGGCGGTATAAAACGTAAATAGCAGCAAGCCATAGCGAGGTTAGGATGAAGAAAGTAAAATGTCATGAAAGAAAAGAGAATCAAGCATCATAAACATTATAATAAAAGTTACATATAATAAAAGTTAACAGAAATGCATAAAAGGCATTAAAGCAAGGTTGACAAATGTATATAAGCATATAACAAACAGCATAAAGCAATGTTGGGCATTAAGGCATAGGAAAGGGCAGCAGAAAGATAAAAGATAGAGCAAGGAATTAGGAAAGATAGAGAGATAAAGTAATAAATAAGCAGCAGAATTCAAGGAAAAACTTATCTCAGCTGCGGCAGCCAAAAAAAGAAGGAAGAGGTACTAGTGTTCGGACTTTTTATTGGGTTGGAATTTTTCTTTGTGTTACAACGTTCTAGTTCTTTAAAGTGGATGTGGTATGCTAAATGAAGAAGATTTGCAATAAGATTAGCCTCAGGTCTTGACATAAAATCAAGTCACAGCCTAAAATGCACCTGGCTGAGACCAGAAAGCACAAATAAGATACAATGGGTGCAGAACAAAGCTATTTCTGTAGGTGAATATTCTGAAGCAAGGAAACTGTGTCCTAAATCACAGAAATAGGACAGTTGACAGAAGAAACTCCCCCTCACCTGGTCCATGGAGCCCTCAAAGTGAAATGCACTGAGCATGCAAACTGCACGTCACCAGAATTATGACAAAGTATGGCTTGCCTAGCACAGGAAAATATGGGAAGCATCTATTACCCATAGGAGATGTCAAATTCAGAGATGGGAAAACATATTTGGGTTTAGTGCCGTCATCTTAGACAAACTACTGCAAGAAAAAAGGCTATAGCGAAACGATCTCTCAGAATAAATATTTTTTTCATCAAACACAGTATGCTGGTACACAGCATTGCCAAGACCATCATGATTCACTCAAGATCAGGGGAAACTCTGGGTAACTGTAGAATCTTGATGTAGTGATTCAAGGCTCCTAGCCCCAAGAAACAACAGTTGACCGAAAGAGCACATTGAGAGAGGAAATAAAGATATGTCCCCAGGAAAACAACCCTCAAACCATGCCTGAGGACAGAATATGTGTATATTAATTATCAGGGTTTTGAAATTGCACCAAAGAGCTTTATAATGATTACACTAAACCCACTCCACCTCTACTTATGGTGATGAGGTCCTTATGTTGATTTGTCCTTATACCAAACTCCTCCCTGCCCCCCTCAAGGAAATACCTTGTAGGATAAACATATGTGTCTATGACAGAGGAGGTGTTCTGTTCAAATAGATGAATTCCATCACTCCAAAACATGTTTCTTCTTCAGGAGGAGACATGGGAAGCTCTTCAGAAGACCCACGCGAAACATCAACTTGGTCATGTCAGCGAGGAGCTGTGCAGAGACACCTTTTGCCATCATCCAGACTCTCCTGGGTATCACATGTGACCCATCCATTCCAGCAATTGTAATTGACTTCCCTACCCAGGTGGTTTCAGTTAACCGAAGTTCACAAGCTTGTGAAAATTCGCACTGTGGGTCTCCCTAATGATTCCTATCTGAGATTTTCTTCTTCACCCAGTAACTCAGTGACTAGTGGCATCAGACAACTATGCCAAAAAAGAATTTACAGGCAGGTGCCAGCGGGGTATGTACCTGATCGGCAGCCTAATGACCTCTTCATTCATGGAACCCAGTTTTAATTCCAGCAATAGACACAAGCGGAACCAATTTGGGGACTGCTAGGTCATGCTGTCGAATAACATGATCTATGAATGGCCACAGTCCAAAGACCAGAGAGGCCCTGGGTGGGCTGGCACATTTCGAGTCCGTCCTGAAGGTTATTTTAACATTCACACTCAGGAAGGACTTGAAATATATCATCCTAACCAGAGCCTCTCTGGTCTTTGGAGTGTGACCATTCCATAGATCATGTTATTTAACAGCAGTACCTAGCAGTCCTAAAGTTGACTCTACCTATGCATACTGCTGACATGAAAACTGGGTTTTATGAATGAAGCGATTAGCCCAAAAACCCATAGGTTATTTGACTCACCCAAAGTGGCAGGGGGTTTGCTATCTAGCTCTCAGATCTAGAGGTAAAGTTTAGGCCTAAAAGTAATTTAAATTACACAGGCGTAATTTGTGTAATTACAGACATTTTGAGGTACACCGAGTAAGAAATTGGGTTTTTGATTGAGGGAGTGGAGAAATCCTTCTCAAGCAACAACTACAATCTTTGTCAGGGTGAAAAACAATAGAAATAAAAGCATTCATGCTTAACTTAGAGGTACCGTGTTGAGTATTTATGAACATACAAACAGTAATAAAGAGAAAACACAGCACAAGTAATATCCCACACCAATTTCAATAAATAGAGTAAAATGTAATAAATAAATAAAATGAGACCAAAGTGATAAATATCCAATCTATAGAACCAGAGTTATGCAATGTTTAAGGTTTAAGTAAAAATGTCCCCAAGAAGCACAAAAAGCTATTAAAGCGCAATCTGGTCACATTGAATGGGGACAAAGTTACAAGTTCAGGCCGACCACGAAGGAGTGCGGGCCAAATACAGGGACCAGGTTAGACTCACTGAAAAAGTTACTTCCTCAAAATCCGATAAGCAGACTTCAAATCTTCGGGATTTCACAGGAGGAGCTCATCAAATGTCAGCCAAGGGTCCAAGACCTGGGGAGGCACCTCTTGAGGATCAGGAAGTGACTCCTGCAGAGGACTGCAGGGCTCAGACTGGTCCAGTTGCAGTCCAGGAAGATCCAGGTTCAGGCAGGGGCAGTTGAAGTACTTCAACTGGGCAGTTGCAGAGAGGCCTAGCTAGCTTGTTGTGTTCATGTAGCTCAGAAGAGGGGATCAGCCAACTGACCCTTGTAGTCACTCTGGTAGTCCTGGGTTCAAGGAGATGGTTCTCTCTCCTTTAAGGTGCAAGGAAGGCCTCAAGCCTTAGGGCAGTCCTCTGGTAGCAGCAGGGAAGTCCTTTGAGAAACAAGATAGGTCTCAAGCAGCAGGGCAGTCCTCTGAAGTACAGGGCAGTCCTTCTGAAGTATTCCAAAGGTCCAGGATAGTACTGATGAGGGGCTCAGGAGGTCCAATATTTAAACCCTGTGCCACTCTTTGAAGCGGGGGAAACTTCTAGCCCACCCCAAATCTGGTCCTGGAAAGTTCCTTCATTCCCCTTTCTTCCCCTGACTAGGCTCCAAGTTGACTTATGTGAAGAAAGGCTGTAATCAAGTTCCTTTGAGAGTGTGCTGGAGGCGGCCCATTGAAATGTAAGTGGGGCAGGGACAGCTCTGCCCCTCCCATCCTGGTAAAATGTCCCTCTCCCAGCTACACCCAGTTCTTACTGTTCATTGTCTGGGCTCAAAATGCATTCCTGGTGGGAGAGCAATTAACAGGCCCAGCAAGCTGGAACCTTCAGGAAGGCCTCCAAATGTTTAGGGCTAGAAAATGCCAACTTTCTAAAAGTGGCAATTACAAAATATAATCTAAAATATGACTTTACAATCTGAAAGAATTTTAAATTGTAATTATTTGAGTCCAACCTTGACATTTCTACGTGCTCCTAATCAAATGTTATCACTTATTAAATGTATTAAGGCAACCTAATGGTATCCTATGGGAGAGGTGGGCCTTACAGTAGTGAAAAATGAATCTAGGAGTTTTTTCACTCCCAGGACAAGTAAAACTTAAAAACAAATGTCCTACTTTTTAAATACAATGCACCCTGTGCTATGAGCTGTTTAGGACCTACTTTAGGGTTGGCTTACATATATCAAAAAGAAAGGTTAAGGCCTGACAAAAGGTTGCAGCAGTGAAACATTAACAGTCTTGATCATAGACTTAGATCACTGTGATTTTATCTAATTTTTGCATTTTGGCTCATTCTGGGTTTTTGCACAATTGGTTTATGCCCACGGTTGGGTTTTGCAAGCAGCATATTGTTTTCATGGCGTAGAAACACACACAGTTCAGTACTGAATATTCATTTTAATTTTGTTTATTTTCTAATAATTCTTCGATTTTTCAAGAAAGAGCATGGGCTTTTAAGGCACAACTTGTTACAGCATGATGGTTTCTGTGTATTTATTTCATACACTGCATGTTGTTGGCTTAATGGATTTTTCGTGTTTGTTTCTCGTCAGATTATCTGTGGCTGCTGATGGGCTTTTTCTGTACTACAGCTATCCCAGACAAAGGGACACTTGCCTGAAAGGCATTGGGTGAATATCTACATGGGCACGCAGGATAAAATGTGAATTTTAACATGCTGTTGAAAAAAGCCTGGTAGGGCATTTCTTGTGCATTTGAAGTTTGAAAATCACATTGCTTCTGTGTGAACCTAGAAATTATTGATGAATAGGGATTAAACATGGATAAAAATGGACAACTTGGTCGAAAAGTGGACTCTTGTTGCTTCATTTTTATGGCTTTTGCCTACATGGCTTTGCAGCTTGAGGCGGCTGCACGACGGCGCACTAGATAGTTTTGAAATTGCTACTGGAGCAGATCATCAGACGAGTCAGCATGCCAACAAAAATTGTGCCTGTGCGTATCCTTCAAAATTGTTGACTGAATAAAACATGGTGTGCAATCTATCATTTGATTTTTGACAAAAGGTTTATTTTACCAGGTTGAATTGGCAGTTTAATACTTCACTACAGGCTGAAAGGGAGGCCAGAGACATTTTTTTAAAAGGTAGCACAATGAGTACTGCTGGTTACTATTAGCATTCATAATACAGGTTCTGAGTACACGTGGTATCATATACAAGGGACTCACAAGTAAATTAAATGTACCAATCAGGTATAAACCAAATATACAATTTTTTAGGAGGAGACCACAAGCATTTTAGCACTGGTCAACAGTGATAAAATGCACAGAATTATAAAGGCCAATAAAAATGAGTTTAGAAAATAGGAGGGGTGAAGGCAAAAAGTTTGATATATCACTAAATGATGGTTCTGCCGTTCACGTCATTAAGCAATCTTTCATGATTTTTTTTTCCAAAATTTCACATGATTACATGAAAACAAGTATGCAAATATCACAGAACAAAGACAATGGTCCCATTCACAAATAATTTGCTGAGACTTTCACTTGTAGTCCTTCTGTCTTAGTCATGGAGTAAGCTGACAGTAAGCTATAAGGACTACAAAAATAAGTCACCTACACACAGCAAAACCTTCATGTTTTAGGCCAACTACATATACATTTTCAGGCAGAGCCATGCACCTGAAAATGGAAAAAGCTCATTCAACAGATGACAAAGAACATACTGTAAAAATCTAGGGGCTTTGTCAAAATTTCATGCAATGCAGCACAGTAAGATACCTTGCTGAGTTGCATTATGTTTGAGACGCAGAGGGTAGGAATATGCCATATTTAATATTACATGGCGCATTCCTGTTATCTCCTAGTGCTGGTGCTTGGGTGCCTGTGCTGCAGGTAAAACAGTTTTTGTGCAGAAAGGGACACCTTCCTGCATAAAAACAATCCTTTAAGGCTTTTACCTCTTAAGATGGGTGCTGCAGAATGCAGAACACATAGAAAGAAGAAAAAAAAGAGGAGAAATAACGAAATTTCTCCTAGTTACATCTACCCTTGGCAGGCACAGCTTTTTGACCACTCATGGTAAATCTGGTACTGTGCCTAAATCCATGGGTTCATGTGTGAGGTCAGCCATGCTGCACTCATGGAACGCCTCACTGGGGCAGAGTAATGCAAGGCAGCGACTCACGCTGCCTCACGATACTCACGATTTACCAAGCAGTGCAGGGCCACGTGAAGTGGCGTTACGTGGCTTGGTAAATCTCATCTATATTTGATGTTGCCTTGCGCATCCATGCACGGCACAAGGGCGACTCAAAACATTGTAACAAGAAGACAACAAGCATTGGCATAGTCAATAGGTCTCGCCTTTGGGACCTTATAAGTGTTTTGCCATGTTGTTGCACCAAGGATATTGTGCTGCATACCTAAATACTTATAAGGTCCCAAAAGCGAGACCTATTGGCTACGCCAGTGCTTGTTATAACTTTACAACATGCTCATTCGTTTGTTAGCATCTTAGAGCAGTTGTACCCATGTATTGTAAGCGGATGTTCTTGTATTGTATTGTGAGCAGTCTGAAAACTTATTTGACTCTTTTATGCTACTCTTACCCCAGTCCATTCATGAGGTTGCGAAGAGCATAACTTTGATTGCCCACATGGAAAGCGACAGTTGCCTCTTTCAGCGTGAGCACCAGGTTGTATGTACTCTGTGTGTGGTGCTTGAACACGGGGGTCGGTTGGAGCAGAACCCCACTTTTAAATGAGACGCTGCTCATGATGCAGCCAATGGTGGACTTAACGGCAAATAAACAGCCATGTGTCAGTGGAAAAGGCAGTCAAATCGAAGGGTCTCGAACACAAGCAAGACTGTTCCTGGCTGGAAACATCTATAGCTCCTATGGTTTTGAGAAGCAGCCTTTAGGTGTTAACGTTCGCACGTGAGCAGCATTTTCTACATAAAAGGATCAGCACATGAACAAACCGCAAGAGGGCATGTTGAAGGAAAGCGTGTGCTTCGACTCTCAACCCCCTCATTCGACCTCAACGCACCTATTACAATATCTATAAACATGGACCACCCATGGGCATTGAGGCGCTGCAAAAATCAGTTGAAGCATGCAGCGGAGTAGCAGATAGTGAAAGGCAAATTAAATACTAGCTAGGTTAGTGCAGGTTTTTAAAAGCGATCCTTTAAATCCAGAGGTCAAATGACGGAGCATAGACCTTTCATTAGATGGGTTATTACTACAGTAGAAGACTGGGGGGCACTGTTGTAGTGCCATTCTTTTTAGGCGCAATTTAAAGTCACCATCTGCCAAAATTGGAGCGGTCTGAAAAGTGCCAAAAAAGTGCAGGCTACTTGATTCAAACCAATGCGCGCCAGGTGATAAAGGTATCCATTTACAGGACAATACCCAATACATGCACAGCCATATATGCCGAGGATCACGCAGCAAGACATCATTGGTAGCTAGGATCCCTTTCAGGAGGTCCATTTCCGAGGTGGCGAATCCCCCATCCGCTGATAGCCATGCCCAGTACAATGTGGACGTGTCTCACCGCCGGTCATGGTGCAGATTCTGGGGCTTCCGCCCGAGGTTTGTGGCGTGTCACCTCTGCAAAGGGCTACTACACAAGGAAGCAGTATGGTAATCAGAGGATCAGGGATGAAACCCTGAGCATAAAGGGCTAAATGCCTCAGCAGGTTAATGCATATAGGGGACGACGGATTCCCCGGGGCGACACACCCGCATGGAGGGATAGACCAGAATCTTAGTGATGTCGGATTGTGTTACGGCCGGATCGGCTCGATTCCTTGGAGAGAAATCTCTCCACATGGAGTTTTGTGCAGTACAGATGAGGGGAATGGATGGGGTGGGCGAGGTCAGCTCTTTTCTGGGGTGGAACCGCATCACGTGGCCAGCAGTGTGACCCTCTGAAGTCTCCCTCCTCCCCAATCACGTATACACTACTAAGCGTTACATGGCACAGGAGCTGTGTGAGGCACGGATATAATTGGCTTTAAGGGTTAAATCTCACAACATGGGCTAGAGACTTGTCACCTCTATGGGGAGGGCTAACATAAGGCAAGACCCAGCACTTCACGGTACGTTACAATAGGAATTAAAAACGGAAATTGTCTCTTCATTTTTAAAAACCCACTTTAGCGCAAAGGGGTGGAAATATCTTTGTAAGTGAAAACAGTTAATCAAGGATGTAACAAACAGTCCTAAAACACCTGCAACCACGGGAAAACTGAAGACAGAAAGGTAGAAAAAAACAGAAGTAAGCACAGACGCACTGTAAGATTTTTTTGGTGGAGAAGGAACACCACATGGAACAAGCAGGGGGTGGACATGGTGCAGAAAATTATTAAGATAGAACCAAAGGTTGGAAATGGGAACAGAGGTCGAGGCTACATCTTTAAATAGCTGGAATGCTGAAAAGTCTTGCACTTCGTCATCCGAAGGCAAGGATCTGCTAAGGGGAGACCATCAGATTTAAAGTTACACACGCCATTTTTGGAACAAGCCATTTCAGAACAAGAACAGTGCCTTCTTTAAACATACATGAACTGGGGAATAGCAAGGGCACTCGAACTCTTGGGGAAGTATAGTACAGCAGGGGAGAATAGGGGTTTTAAAAGGCGCTTAATTATATCCATTAGTTGGGTCAAAAACCTCAAGGCCAACATGGGTCAGCGTTATATTACAATAGCTACACCCCACAAAAATAAACAAGAAATACACGGAAAACAAAAATGTATTAAACATGATTAAGTCCTTGGGGTACATGTTTAAACAATTACAAAGCACACGCATGCTTGTCACAGTGAAAGCAAAACACACTGCTGGCACTGCAATCGTGTGTTTGCTGGCCCGGGAGTAGTGTGTGCATGCTCGTGCAGCCTGCTCTTTTTGGAAGCACATACTCGTGCTTGTTGGGCGCCCCTGCTCGCTCCCGCAAGGTGGATGCCGCCACAAGCACCAGTATGTGCTTCCAAAATGAACAGAGCGACGGCTAAAGGTCCTCCTATGCAACGCATGTGCGCTGCATAGGCGAGACCTAACCAGAAGTCTCCTACTGTAAATATTGTAATCCATTATAACACCGGTTACTGCACCCCTACGAGGCAACAGGCTCAATATTAGTTAATGCATAATGCAAGTCTACGAGGGTCAGGACCCAATGACACCGAATGCGCTCTGTCCTTGGTGCTGAAGTCTGCTTTCTTGTACAGGGTTATAGTTTGGTGTCCAGTGATGCTGCTGTGGGGCTTTGCTAACATGGTCATCATGTGCTGCGTAAAAATATTTTTGAGCATGAAGGACGGCTTTCTTTTTTCGTGTTTTTTCTACGAAAAGAGAAGACATGCAGAATGATAGAGAACACGGCTGACTCGTTGGTCCTGAATGAGAGTGGGCTAGAATGGGGGTGGGGCATTTTCCACGAACCCTAAATACTGAAATATGTCCTACTTAACGTGGGCAGTAAGTACCCCATGTTTCAAGCATTCCCACGGAAAAAGTTAATGGTCTGGCTCAGATCTTAGAACTAGCAGAGCTTTAAAAATGTTTCCTATGTAAATCATACAAAAAACATTGCGTTAATCATGATAAAGACTCTTCAAAATTCAAAGAAGTTTTATTTCTTTAACATTTAGAAGCCTTGGCATTAATATATCACATTATAGTATTGCACTAAGAAGTACTTATTCAAACGTATAGTATATAAACATGAACAATTAGTGGACTAAGAAGGCAAGACAGTTGTCATGGATACCCTGTTTCTGGGCCAAATTATTATACAGCAACATTATAGTCCATCAAAACAAGCATAATAGGTTATTGTACTATTGGTATTCTGAACTCACATATTTAAAAAGTGTGGGGCATATTATCAAGGGGCTTTATCTCCGTTTTTTTGGCTTTAAAAGCCAAGAAAGCGGAGATAAAATTATCTCCCTATTACCTAGCTGTCGCTAACACCAGTTAGCGACAGCTAATAGGAGATAGTGACCATCTTGGGCCCCGCTTTGCATGTCAGTGATATTTATCACTAATGACATGCAAAGTGGGCGTGCCAAGATGTTAGCGACTGAAAACAGTCGCTAACATCGCTATCTCCTATTACCAACTTTTGGAGATATTCGCGCTAAGCGCGAATATCTCCAAAAGCTAACACTTGCCCAGTAGCAGTTCTTAGCCATGTTATCCAATGGGAGGTGGATAACATGGCTAAGAGCATTTGCTCGATAATGCATGAATATCGCTGACTTTTCAGCGATATTCATGCATTGCGGCCGTTTTTTATCGCATTTGCGATAAACCTTGCTAATAGCAAGGTTTATCTGCGATAAAAATCGCCGATTTGCGGCGATAATTTTTGTCTCTAAATAAGTTAGAGACAAAAATTATCTCTATTGGTTGGTAATATGCCCCTGTATTTTCACGGACAATAATGAAGAAAAAAAGAGTTGTGGTGATGGTGGCATGTTTACATGAACACCAGTTATATTACACAAGGACATCGTTCATTCTTTATAAGGATGGGAACATTAAGCGATTTGCCCAGAACCACAGGATGTTAAGCCAATGGTGCGACTCAAACTAGGTTCCCCCGCTCCAAAGTTGGCAGTTCTGGCCATAAAGCCACATTCAGGCCACAGAGAAGGAGGCAGGCAGAAGCCACATGTATGTTCGCCTCATTAAGGGCTCGAGATTCCAACTGGACCTCGAGTTTAGTTAGAGCCAGGCTTCAGGCTCGAGCCTACCTCGAACTTTTAGAGAAATCCAGTATTTGTAAAGTGCGAACAGCTACCCGAAGGCATCCCGGCACTGGGTGCCATCGGGAAGATTAAGCAAGCTGTTGCCAAGAGTCACATGGTGCTGGACTGACCTGCTGCCGGGGATCGAACCGTGATCCCCAGATTCTAGCGTCAGTCGCCCTGGCCCCTGTGCCACACCTCTACTCTGGCTTGCCCACTTCTAGGAAGCATGCCAGGATAGAGGGCTTGACAGGGACAACAAACCATTTCTCTTGCTTCAAGGGGTGAGGAAGGGGCTTGGCTGCGGTTACCATAGTAGGGTGCAAGATCACACTGGCAGGGAGTCTGGGTCACACCAGCAAGGCACAGATATTCAGAGAGTTCCATGTTAGGTTGCAAGACACTATAGACGATTGGGGGAACCAGAGTTGAGTGTGGGCTATGCAGAGTCAAGGTGTGTACAGATTTCTTTGCAACTCTAAAGTTTCTCAAAGTTTCTGACTTTTTCAAATTCTCATCGTTTTTGAAGTTTTCCGGTTTAAATCCATCCGTGCAAGCTTTTTCTGTACATTGTGAGATCATTTTCACGGTACATTGCAAGATATTTTTCACTCTCAAACCTAGCCAACGAAGATGGAAAATGTACGCTAAATCTCTCTCTGCAAGTTACATTTTGCATTTCTTTTCCCAACACAATACAAATATATGAATGATTTTTCCATGCAAGTTTACTGTTTTCATACATCAAATCACAAGTCCCTATGTTGATGCAAATGGGGAGAAAATGTAAAACTTTGTGGTGAAAGCATAAAAACTTTGTGAAGTCGGCAAACTTTCCATAAAACTTGATGGAGGTTATGAGGAAAAAAAGATGTATGTTTGCACACTCCTAAATATATCTTGATACCATGGGACAGAGCATTTGATGTTGTGATGGCTTATGTTGCAACTGCGTGGTGCGCTCATGCAGTCATCGTTCTCGGTAGTTCTTAGGGTTATTTTGGGGTTCTGGGAGTTAGTGTGTATGTCTTATGGAGTCAGGTCCACCACTAACCCCTCGACTGCTTATTATGAGCAATTGCTTTCTTCGGACTCGGGTCTCAGACACAGGTCTGCAGTAGGGGTGGGTGGGGAACTCTGCTCTTCCAAAGGAGTCTGCAGAGTATTGCCAACTCCACTCTTCACTTGGAGCATGGAGTTCTTCAATGCTCCGCAACCCGCTATCGGAGCAGAGTGTACCGGCACACTCGCCAAGAGTAAATCGCCAGTCACCACTCACCCCTGCGTGTCTGTCTGTGCTCTGCCTCCCTCTGTGCAGCTGCTGGTGGGGAGGGGGTGTGTTCCTGGTAGCAGGTCTGCCCTTCCTGACTGGGAGGTAGAAGCATCGTTGGTTTGAAGGTCTTCATGCTCGGAAGACCGTTCGATTGGAATGGATACGACGCTTTGATTTTTAACTCTTCTAAGTGCGGTGCCTATCAGAGTGCCCCATGTTCCACTTCTTACGCGTATGACAGAGAACAGGAACCTGTTCCAGATACTTCATTTATATTCGACTTCTTCTATTGTCACGCCGCCTTGCATCGTTTTCTGGTCTGATCTTCTTATGAATGCTGCTTACACACAGTATTTTAAATAGCCTAGCGGTTGACTTATACATTAACGGCTTACTTTTTCGTCTCAACGGGATTGTAGTCTATCTGAATATACCTTGCCCTGAGGAAGCCCTAATCGGGCGAAACACGTTGGCTGTCTTCCATGCTGTTTCACTGATCACCATACCTTCTGTCTTGTGCTGTTTTGCTGATCATCATGTTTTGATTTCTTGGCTGTTATCACAGTGTCAAGACTCATTTGATTAAAATTTTGAGATTTTTTTGTATTCACGAAGGATTTGTGTCTCAATTCATCAAAATTGATTTCTCATATTTAATTGTTTTTGTTGCCTCTCCATTTGCTGTTTTTGTGAGGCAGAAGCATTGCTCTGCAGTTGCTGCGGTCCCAGGGAGTGGCTAGGCTATGCTGCTGCTTGCTTCCTCTGAGACCTCACCTAAGCTCGCCTGGCTGGATCCTGCTCCTGCAGGACATAGCATGAGCATACACTGCAGACCTAAGAGCCCACACCTCACTTACCTATGGTTGCAGGTCCTGCATGGCGACCAGGGCTGGACTGGGAATGCAAACCGGCACTGGCAATTAAGTTGGACCGGCCACTGGAGGGGGGTTGTGTGTGCGTGGAAAACACTGCAGCTGCTTTTGTTACAGGGGGCCGCCAAAATCCAATTCCAGCCCCCACTCTGGCTGCCCACTGAGGAAACTCATGGTGCCTGCTACGGCCAGTACGGCCCTCATGGCAGCCTCACTGGTCTCTGCACAGGGGACCCAAACCAGCTTGATTGCTTAATTCATGGCGGTAAGCAGGGTTCATTCATGGATGGGCCGCGAGGGTGTTGCGGGGCTTGGGTGTGCAGCCAGAGACTCCTACAGCCAGCTCAGTGCATGCCCCGACTTGCAGGCAGAATTTTCATGTGGTGGTGCATTCAGGACAGGAGTGTGTGCAGCTAAAGACTGCTCGCCACGCCATCTTGTTTTGAGACTGTGCCAGGAACACATGCACTGAGTTCGATGTGATTGACAAGAAGTAATTTGTTTTTATTTTATGAGTTGACTTACATTAGTAGTGTTCGTTCACACTCCGCCGGCTTGCGGAACTCTGTGGAACTCCACTGAGTTTTTATGCAACTCTGCCGAACTCCACGTAGTGCAACTCCGTGAGCTCCACCCACCCCTAGTCTGCAGGGCTCCCTCTTTTGTGGCTCTGGCCCATAAGGAGTCTAGGAGACAAGAGACTGGCCTCATTGTTCGCCACAGGCAGCAGCTTACCCAATGCCAGTGTAATCAGCCCTTTGTTCAGCCAGGGATGCACGGTTTCAGAGTGGTGGGAGGTCACCAGCTGTGTCAGCTGTGTCTGCTGATTGAGAAAGAGAGCTCCACAATCTATCCAGAGAACCCAGCAGCTCCCCGTGGATATTGTAAAGTGGAAACTCCCATCTCCAGTATTTCCAACGACTTTGGTTCATTGATTTCTCCTACCTTCCCCAGATAAAATAGATGTAATGTTAATGTTTTCTTGTAAAACACACACCTCTTCAAAAGATTCTCAGCACTGGGATACCCTGAAACACGAAACATGTCCTCCTTGACCTGCAGCAAGCTAATAGGTTCTAAAGAAAACCGTTTTCAATTTGCCACTAAAATTCAAGTGTGACTGTGAACTTTGTGCCTGCATAACCTGGATAAAAATGACCCTGCCCCTGTTGCAACCCTCCCGAATCTAGGAAGGTCAAATGGCATTAAGGATTGCAGAGAGCTCTGACTGAACCATAGGTCAATACCCCTCTCCCCTCTCGATTCCCAAGGAAACTGTCCTCACTTTACTTAAAGACTTATATATAAGACAGGTGGCCTTATTATAAGTGCTCCAGTGCTGGGCTGCTAAGTTTGCACCCATTGTTAACTCCGGGGTGTGGAATTATCAGGTTTACAGGTTGAACCCTGAAAATGACCTGAGAAATTAAGAATTACTTGGGGAATCAGTAATTCTGGGATAACTCCTCTGGTAACTCTGTAATTCTGGGGCTGGTTCCTCTGACAATTCCTCATTCTCCCCCACAGTTTCCCCCTGAGATTTCAACATTTTAAGCAGCTAAAATGTCAGCGGAAAGGATGACAGCTTTGTGCTGTTGTCATTCCCAATAGGCTGGTAGCACTCATATAAGCGGCATCTGAAATTCTGCGGAACCCATAATGAGGCCCATAGGGTCTCCAAGTGTACTCTCATTTTTTCAGAGGGAGACAATGCAGATAAGGTTGGTGTGGCAATAAAGGACTTTAGATGGGAGCATATGTGCCTTCCTTCTGCTATGTGCCTTCCTTCTGCTATGTGCCTTCCTTCTGCTGCCCCTGAAGATCTAGACACTCAGACCCCATCCTAGATTATCGAGGAAAGACACTGAAATAAGTCCTTTCCCTCACAGGCTGGTGTTTTGCCATGGTGTGGGAAGTGAAGTGGAGGAGACAAAGGGGGATATGTGCAAGGAAGTGGAGGAGAGAGGCGTTAGCCTTCCTGGCTTCTCTCTGCCACTTCTGAAACGCAGGGCTGCACCATATTTACAAGAACGTGGTGCAGCCTTTGTTTCCCCCTGTGATGGGGCTAAGTTTAGCAACTTAGCGCCAACACAGGCACCCTTGCACCATAGTGCAAGGGTGTCTGCGTGCAGGGGAGGATTGTTTATGTGTAGGACGGTGTCCCTTCCTGTAAATAAATAATCCTTGGCATTTTGCTTTTCCCATGTATGCTGCACAAGGCAGCACACATGGAAAATCACAAACGAAGAGAAATAAAGCATTTCTCCTCATTTCTGCAACTTAAGACGAGGATTTACCTGGTCTTCATTTTGGTGCTGCCTCCTATGTACGCCACCCTTGTACATAGGGGGCTGCATCAAAAACAATGGGTGTTGAGGTGGAATGCCCAATGCAACACCCACTCTATAGTTAGCGTGAAAGGGGGCCTTATGTACAAGGCAGCGTTAAACCACATTAAGTGGCTTAACGCTGCCTTGTCCATAAGGCGCAGCTCCTATCGCCACCATAACATCAACAACAGTGACGTTGTGGTGGCGATAGGGGCTTGTACATATGCCCCAAAGTTTTTTGTAGAGATTAGGTTAATTTTTCTTTTCATTAATTTTTGTGCCCATGCTCCCACCAGACCTTTTTTGTGCGGGAACAGGATGCAACCACTATGGTTGTCTATTGATTATAATGAAGATTCTGGTAGACAGCACCCACAGATGTCTTAGTCAACAATTCTACATGCAGAAAGAGAATGGTTTTGTTTCACATTTAATGCATTTTCATCCACAGGTTTGTGTGCTTTTGAAGCTGTAAATATCAAATAAATGCTCCATTTATTTACAGTTCAAAATTGGAGTTTTCAAGCTGTAATAGAACTTTCAACTTTTCTTTACAGCAGTGATTATCTGGCACTTTTTGATATGTTACTCTCTATGCCTAAGGATGTATTAACCCACTTTCAATGGTAGTAAAGGGAAGGAAACACTTCTAAACTTTGCTGGGCTGTAGCTAGGAGTGTGCGAAATTTGCACAGTTTTCTTTCGTTTAATTACACGAAATATCAGGACAATTTCGAGAAATTATGCGTTACTATGCAAAATGCCAAACCATCATTTTGTGCTATATTTAGTGTGCAATTCATCCTCAGATACATTTCTGATGCACGGACGCATTTTGGGTTAAAAAAAAATTGCAGTGTGTGCTCTGGCCGTAAATGTTATTGCAGCGCGCTTGCGATAAAATTGTACAGCAAGCATCACTTATTTAATTACGTGATGTGATGTGATGTGACAGTGTAATTTTTTTAATTTCACATAAGAAGCCTAACATGAAAATCTCAAATTTAAGTGAATTATGTTGCCATAATTTAAATTTGAACTAGGCCTAGCTGTAGCGGAATGGGTCTCTCCTAGGGAAAACATGTTTTCCCTTGTGGAGAAAAAATGAAAAAGAAAATAAACGTAAAATTGCAGAAGATAAAGTTAATGTGTAACTGAATAATTACACACTGAGGAAATAGCAACTTATCTCACGTCACCTTCTCAGTAATACACCTGGATACCTTAGACTGGTGGAGTATGCAAGGCGAGGCAAAACACTGCCAATTTTTTTGATTACCAAAAACTAGAAAATCTGCACTAGTCCATAAGAAAAAGGTGAAAAAATAGTACTTTTGGGGGGAATTATGCCCCACGCTGCTTGTCAAATTTAAATGTATTGCGCTGCTTTAACTCAACGGTAGAGAGTGGCACATTAGTGCAGAACAAACAATAGCTATTGAAACCATAAAATCTGACTTCAAATCCTGCCTTCTCAATGTGACCACAAAGTGTGATCTTGTATGAAGATTATTTTTTCTCCCTGGGCCCTCGCCTAATTTCAGACCGTTTTATGAGAGGAAAAGAACCTGTGAGTAAATTTTGGATGTTTACAGCCTCATGTGTTTTTTGAAGTTCACAAATTCTGAAGGCATACCAAGTCTTGATCAGCCCACTTTCCACTCCTTGCATGGATTTTACTATTGCGGAATTATGCACACTGCTAGTGTACAATTCCGCGGTAGTAAATGCATTTACAGCTGCTAAGTAGCCTTTTGCGCGTACCTGTCAGGCGGAAATGGAGCCATTTACCTCTGTAAACGTAGATTTATGGCCCAAAAAAGGCTGTATAAATCAGACCGCCAGTGTTTTTGCCAACATGACTGCATTCTGTGATTTGTGTTTACGAGGTACCTTTTATATGACTTTCTCGCAAGCCTGTGCCTTAGAAAACCATCAGTGGCTGTGCGCCTCAGAGGCCACGGGGCCTCCCACAGGCTTCGGCTTTGGGAGTCAGGCGCACGGTCTTAGCCCACCTACAGACCTCAGGGCTGGGGCTGAGGCGGCGGAGAGGGTCGGTCGCTGCCCTTGTCCGCCGCGTCCAATAACACAATTACTTAGCCTTCTGAGGAGCTGTCAGTGCTGGTAACCCCGGCCGCCTAAACCGCATCCCAACTGCGGCCGTCGGTTCTGTGGGGTTATTAATAGAGCATCGATCGGGCCGGCCGCGCCGCTGCCTGTTATCTGAATACTGACTGCTAACCAGGCCCGCTCGATGGCGCTCAAACCGCGGGCCCAGCGCCTAATCCACTTTGAGGGGGAACCCTGCCGCGGGGGCGCGCTGCGCAGAGCAGCAGAGAGAGGACCGCGGGCGACGTATCGATAAGCGGACTGCCGGGGGTATTAGTGCGGCGTGGCCAATGGGCGAGCCCTGCGCCAGGCGTGTCCGCGCGTGATAAGGCCCCCGACGTGATGGAGGGAAGGGATTTGACGTCGCGAGGGGTTTATCGCTGTGTCACTCACTCAAGGGTTGAATCAATATCAGGACCGCCGTAGGGTGCAGCCACGCATGCCTGCCCACAACGCTGGGCTTTTCCCACCTCTCAGCCTGCTGTGATAAGGAACCACTCTCTCGATTTCAGACCTAAGCTCACATACCACCCACAGCCTTTTCCCACATTTGGCACATAAGTAAATCTTGGGGGTATAAACGACAACATGACACCTGAAATTGCATTTACATCCGTGTTTGTTTGATTATTCATTTATTTGTTTGTTTGTTTTCGACAAAACTGTGCTTTTTCCAACTTCCTACAAGGCATTAAGGGCCCTATTTACAGCAATGTTACGCAGGGCGGCGCTGCATGTCACTACTGCGCTGCTATGCGTCTAAAGAGAAGGGCAGTAATGCGCTGTATCTATGAGATATGGCACGTCTGTCCCCTTACACTGCGCTGCTGCACAAATGGCTGCCTAGCACCAACCCAGGCAGGGCCCGACTGGCCATAGCAGGCACCGGGCAATCCCCCGGTGCGCCGCAAGGGTGGGGGCCGGTTTTGGGCCCCTGGGGGCCGTTTTTGTTACAGGGCCGTTTTTGCAGCATAGTTGCAAAATCGGCCCTGTACCAATATCCGCCAAAAACCGGCCCCGCAAAGTACTCGGCGGCACCCCAACCCCCCCCCCCGAGTGGGGAGGGGGGTGGGGCGGCGCAGCACTTTACCAGAGGCGGTTGTGGTTCGCAGTCCGGTCCTGACCCCAGGGCCCCCTGCCCCACGATGGGGTGCTTGCATTGACATCAGGTTGTTTTTGTGCAGGAAGGGGCACCTTCCTTTACAAAAACAATTGTTATGCCACCCCTGGGGAGGAGCAGGGTTTTGACTCATGCACAGATTTATGCTATATTGTATTTCTGGTAATGTGTCAAAAGCCGTGGGCATTGAGGGGTAGCATCATCCGCAATGCCCATGGTACGCCTTCTCGAGGCAGTGAGAGGCAACGCAGCGACTTGCGCTGTGTTGCCTTTCACCATATCTACAAGGCCATGAAAAGTCATGCAGGGTGGCTTTCCGGGGCCTTGTAGATACGGGTCTGCACTGTGTGCTGCTGAAACATCAAGAAAAGTGACGTTCCGGCGGCGCCCTGGGCTTGTAAATAAGCCCCTTAGTCTGAGAGAGTAAAAAATTGAAGCTCTTCTAAAATGAGAAGGGGATCTTAAAATCATAGGACAATTTGACTTGAATAAAATAGAAAAGTTTAAAGTGTGCTTCGGTTCTGGTTTTGGCAACTTCCAGCGCAGGACATTTGGGAATATACTGGCCCAAATCAGTTCATGTGAATAGGTTCTCACTTTTTATGTATCACATCTTCATATTACATGTGTTTTAGCACTCAATGTCTTTCTCTGCGGTTATTTGATACATCAAGGCCTAGTTAAAAGAAAACGCAAAGCACGATACAGAGAATCATTGAAGCGAGCTGTGGGCGTGGAGTCCTGTTGTAAGTGGATTACAGAAATCTGAAGGTGTTGTTAAGTTTTTGTATGCCTGCGTACAAATTAGTGCTTTTTACTGCATTTATTTCTATTTTGAGGCATAGAACAAAGAAGTGTTTAACCCAAAATTGAAAAAGGACCCCCCACAAGTTCTTTGAGAGAGAACCAGCTGCGGTCGGTAGGGGAGTACCTGCCGGGGCAGTGACGTGGGGAGGGGGAGGGGCAGGGTGGGGGATAGTAATGTATGGATAATGGAGGTTTGCATGTAAGTAAACATTTAAATAAATCAAACGAATTTCGTTGCGCGCACTGCATTCCCAAATGCAATGCAGTGCACGCAACGAAATTCGTTTGATTTATTTAAATGTTTACTTACCTGCAAACCTCCATTATCCATACATTACTAACTCCCACCCTGCCCCTCCCCCTCCCCACGTCACCGCCCCGGCAGGTTCTCCCCTACCGACCGCGACTGGAGAGAACCAGGGGCAAGAATACCCAAACACATTCAACCATCCGCAATACCCATCAAGCTCCTTTGTCATTCCCAAGAACTTACCCAAGACTCACTGAATTGGATTTTTAAAGTCAAAGTCTTAAGCTGTATTTATTCCCCCAAAACACATTATAAACTAACAAACAACATCGCGATATGCTATTACATTATTGCATCCACTGCTCCATATACAGAATCTAGCTATCAAATCACCTAACCAATGCAATTGTGGCTAGTCTTGGTTGACCACCTTGCTGGTGCTTCAGCATCTTCCATTCATGTTTTAAAGATATATTACATCGTTTAATGCTTCACTAATGAACAGTGCTTAAAAATACCCACTCATCGCCATTACGTGGTGGTTTTTTCATATATATGTGCTGGTATGTATACATAAGTGCTAGGGCAGAGCACCGGAAAGCATCCGCACAGTTTAAACACTGCCAACTACCCTATCCAAGGTATTCGAGGCTAACTGGTAAACTGAGCAGCTAGTTAAAACTAACCATGCTAGCGCCAACACTAAGTAGTGAATATGGACCTGAGCAACCAGGCCATCACGTGGACCCCTGGCGCAATCACCATTCCCCCCACACCCCAGTGCAGTATGATGAAGTACCAATGAAGGGCCAAAGGACAGTCACTTTAGTGCCCACCCTAAAACCCACCTGACCACTACTGTACCACTGCCCTTGCATTTGGTGAAATTGAAGCTGAATCTAGAATTTGCTTGACTTTTGACTATCTGATGCCAAAGTGTCTACCTCCTTTGCGGCCAACCATGAGGCTAACCCACCGAATATGACAATATGCATAAACAAACCTTAACCGTAAGAAATCAAAACCAAAATAAATACAACTGAAAACAAGATAGTAGTACAAACGTAGAGTTATGCAGACACCACTAAACCCTTGCAAATCCATGTGGATGGAGGGGTTGGAACACAAGAAAGTAGTGACGCTCAAATGATGAGGGCAAGGTGCTGCAGGTCTGGATTGGTTGCTGGGTCACCAGAGAAGTGGAAATGTGTTGGCCAGCTTAAATGTTGGTTACCTGGTGGTCCTTTAGACCACCCACCAGCCCCACGTACCCCTCGGATCATGTCTTGCAGAGCCGGTTTCCTTTGGGCTGCACCTTCCCTCCCCTCCCTGGCTCCCACTGAAATATAAAAAAAGGCCACAACAATTGCTGTTGGCCACCCCCGCTGGCTGTGGAGGCCACACCAATTTGTTGGGCACCACTATGCTGGAGCCCCTCTTAAAGCATCACACCAATTTTTGGTCAAGTTTAGAACGTACATGCCCAGAAATCTGGGTCTTAGTCCAGCAGTTTGGCTACTGGATTACATAGTTCCCTTAATGACAGCAATCACAGGTCACCGTTATGCAAGCTAAGGTTACTAATTGGCTGAAAACTGGGAGTGATCCGACATTTACGCCATCTCTTGTGAGAGCATTTAGGGAGAAAGTTTGGGAAGAACATTGTTACTGTTTTGCGGTCCCTCTTGATACTTAGGTTACTCATGATATACAACATAGTTTTTTATGACCCTATAGATTACTTCCAGTTCTATGGAGCTGGTCCTGGGACCCTCGAGAGGAGGGTTGATCGATGAGGTGAGGCCCGGATTCGAAGCTAGCTCCCAATGTTTCAACGCCAACTGCTCTGGCCACTGGGGCACATCTTATCTCACGTTGGTATTCTCTCTTCTCTGACTTGTGACCTCCCTTGAAGCCCTCACTTGCATTGAATGATTCGTCCTGAGGTGCAGTCTCAGATCCTGACGCTGCAGAGACACATATGTCCTATCCAGTAAGCCTCTGCCCAGAGCTGATAAAACCTGGCTCAGGTGCTATTGATTCAACACTGACAAATCCCCTCTGAACACACAGCCAGGAGCCTCCGGTAGAGCAAGAAATCAGTCCTGGGAATTGGAGACATTTATGAACTTTTTCTCCTTTCCCTTGAAGAACAAGTGAACCGTGGCAGCTCCGGAGAGTCCATGAAGGAACAGAAAAAGTGGAGCCAGGAAGAGAGAACCCCTGCACTCTGAAGACCTTCTGAGATCACGACTTCAAAACACAGTCAGTTCTTGGCATTCAGCATTCTTCCTTGAGATACACTCACTGCTCTGTCAATGCAGCTATATCGGGACCCGCAGCACTACCTCCTACCCCAGGACTCGTGACCTACCACAGGCACTCAGTAAACCTCACTCCAAACCCCCTGCATCACTTGCTTAACCTGTACTCAGACACACACACAGCTCTGCTGATGCACCTCAAAGCTGCCCCTGTGATATTCTAATTTTGTGACCCAGGCACTGAGTAGTGCTTTGTTCAAGTAACCCAATCTAACCTGCAGCACCCCTCCAAAACCATGGTCTTCAGATAGCTCTGCCAATACACCTCAAACCTCATCTGAGGTACCTCATTCTGCCACCCTTAAAACAGTGGGACCAGTCACCATTCTGAAACTAGTATTTCACAGTTCCAATACTTAGACTCAGGGCCGGACAGGCCTTTTATTCCACCAGGCATTTCCCCGGTGGGCAGGAGTTCTTGGAGGCCGGCTCAGAATGCCAATGACACCTCCTACTGCCTGTGCCACTTTCCTCAGCCCCCCAGGGTAAATGCAGTAGGAAAAGAAAGGCCTCAAGAGAGAGGGGAAGGGACGAAGGGAAAAGTTAGAGCGAAAGCGATCAGAGAGAGAGAGGAGAGAAATAATGGATAGATGGAAAGAGAGAGAATGCATACAGAGACTAAGGGGACCGGGCTGGTTTGAGCATTTCTGCCAGGCAAAGGTGTGGCGCAGTGGCCAGAGTGGCTGACTCCGGAGCGCGAGCTTCACAGTTCAATTGCCGGCAGCAGCTCAGCTCAGCATCATGTGACTCTGGGAGATAGCTCACTTAGACTCCTCCCCCGCCCCCTGCGCCTTGAAACTTCAAGGGGTGATATGTTCGCGCTTTACAAATAGGAATTATTATAGAGCTGCTTCTGGTTCCCCCAGTCCAGCCCTGCTTAAACACAATCTACCAAAGTACTTCACACGTAGTCTGTGAATTATGGGCAAACAATGATTTCAAAACACACTGCTAACATTCAGTCCAATTTGAACAAAAAAGACCAAGCATTTTAAATGGGAATGGTAGCAAAAGAGGCTATAAGAGGAGCAGTAATGCACAGCTTCTATTGAGGAGGAAAACATTTTAGTCTGTGCCAAGTATGACCTTTTTGTTCAATAACATGCGCAGCATAGCGTTTAAGACAGTTTCAATGAAATAAGCTTACTATAACTTCTCTCTTCTGGCACTAATGTGATCCTTCTTAAGGTAGCTTAAGCTTTTTGTGTGCACCATTAGTTTTTCTTATAATTTCGTGCGGATATGTCCTTTCCAAAACTTCACTTCATCAAGGTTCAAAGCGCAGGAAAATGTGAGTATGAACAGAGAGCGAGCTGCCAGTATTTGCGCAATCTGTGATTTAGTGCTATTTTTCAGCACAAAAAACATCCTCACACCAAAATGGATGCAAGGATGCATTTAACGCAAAAAATATAGCTACATGCAGGTTTGCACCCGCATATTTTGACCTAATTTTCTTGAATTTCATGTACTTATGTAAACAGAATGTATCTTATTGTTTGCACATCTTTAGGCGCGAGCAGCCTTCTGGTCACACATGGACACTGGCACACATTGCAGGTACTGCTGAAGAACACTAGTCCTCGGTTCCCTTTGTCTGCCTGTCATGACCCATTACCCAAGCCTGGGTGTTGCAGGCCATCCCCCGTCTTTCACTTCCAGCCTCCAGCGGTGTCCCCTGTGGATTCTAAGTTCCATACCATGATCTCAGATATACATAAATGTTGCATACTAGCAGCTTGTTGGTGTCACCATAGAGATTGGTTGTGGGGGTGGCACACGCCGTGCCACCAAACCTCTTAGTAGCAGATGATGTGGACTTCCACGCTGAAGGTTGAGGCTGGAGAACAAGCCAAGAATTTGTCTGTGAGACTGAGCCCCATATGGTCACACTTAGTTTCATGCAGACCAATGCTCCCATATTTCCCGTTGCACGCCTCTGTCCCCATGTAATAAGCGCAAAATATACCCATATACGTCCCATCTCCACCGTCACGCTCAATCTTTCTGTGGAAATGAGAACCCTGAAGGTTTAGACAGAGAGCGGCGGAAACTTGACGTCCCAATGTGCCCATATGCCAATGGAATCCTTGGGGTATATTTTGCTGCCACCATCCATGACGATGCCCTAGATTCACTTGCTGTGGTGACTGGAGTAGACTGTAATGCTGATTCTATGGAGCATGCACATTTCTTCTAATTGTGCATGCCAAATGCCTTTGCACATACTGCATGAGTGGACTTTGGTGGTATTCTCTTTATTGTGTAAAAGCTGGGCACAGGTCATGTGCTTTCTGTGGAAAAATGTGGAATTAGGTTTATTTTTCTGAGTAGAATCAAGCAGTCCAATTCTACTTTTTTGTTCCATTTTGTTCAATTAATTTGTTTAGATCTCTCATTGGCTAGGGTGTAAATTGTGTATTTGTGCAGAGAATTGCACACTCTGGATCCTGCTGTATGAAGGTATATAACAGTTGTTTTTGGGTAGGAGGAGGGCAATAGTGGAGTGCCCTATATATTTATATGGGGAGTGTGCCTTTTAGCTTGAGGTCAAAGGATGCCTTGTGCCAGATTAAGGTTTGTACATACAATATGAGTTCCCAGATGCTTTCAAAAAACATTCTCCCCACCCACCACCACCAGTTATATGATTTTTTTGCTTTGTAAAGACTCAAGAGGCGCCCCTTTGAACTTCAACATGCATTTCATGTAACTATTTCCTTTTTTGCCAACATTTTGCATATTTAGACAAGAACAAATTTAATTAATTTTGCACACCCCAAGTTTTAAAGTCAGACCTATCAAAATTCAGATTAACTGGATTGTGCCTATAAACTAATACACGCTCATATATTTCAAATGTGTCATTTCACATCTGAATATGTGCAGTAAAAATAGTAAAAAGAAGGGAGGGTGCCCATTGTTGTCATGTATTAACTGTGTGTTACTTCACAATCCCAGTACTTGCAAATTTGTCATGATTCGCACAAGGTTTTGCAAACAAAACAGGCAAATATTATGAGCTCAGTTAAAAGTATCCCTTAATTCTGTGAACCAGGGTAGCAATGAGCTCTTGCTCAGCACAAAAAAGATTAAAGCTCCTAAAAGCTCCTAAAAGCTAGCAAAAACACGCAGAGCAAAACATATTCAGAAAGAAGGTGACTACAATTTCAAATGAAGCGAATCTGTGGGTGTATGTGTGTGCATGCAGGCAGAGTGCCCAACCACTGCTACCAGTGCATGTTGTCAAAAGGTTGCGACTGTGTCAGTGGTAAAGGACAAAATATGGGCTGAGGGTAGCTACACATAACAAAATCTTATCAAACCTAGTAGTTATTTCTCTTTTATCGGAAAACGGTTGTTTTTTGTTTTGTTTAGTCTGGTAAGAGGGTTTAGTGCACTTGAAACGAGAAGTGTGTGCTTTGTAGTTATCATGAGCGTGGTGTATGCTTCCTGGACAAAGGCAGTACATTTGTGGTGAATGTGGGTTTGTTTTGTGTAGAAGGGTGCTGCTCTTGTTATGTGAGGGTTGTTACCTAAATGCCCTGTTCAGTGAGAGTTGTTGACCTGGCATTTCCTCAGCTATCCTGCTGCCCTATAAAGGCCTTTCGCCAGTACACCCTTGTCACTGGCTCTTATCTGGAGTACTGCTTCACCTCTAGTACAGAGACTATGAACATGTGGATGAGGTGGGCCCTCTCCACCCCCTGTATGGTGCGTGCCTACCCAATGCACAACACTGTTTCACAACAAAGCGCACAGTCCCTACAGCACCAGGGGTCCATCACTCTGCCTCCGTTTCTGGCTTCCTTTTCAATAACCCTGGGCACTGAACTCCGCTCCGCTGGCGGAGTATACGGAATTTTGCATACTCAGCGTTCCGCAGAGAACGTGCAGTTCCTGCAAAACTTCCGACTCCATAGAGAAGCGGAGTTCAGCCCCGGACCCTCCTGCCTCGCAACCCCCCACAATAAATATTTTTTAAGAAAAATTTACAGTTGAAGTAAATTCAAAGCGCACTTACCTCACCGCAGCGTCCCGGGCTGCTCTCCTCCTCCTCTCCCTAATCACCTACGTCAGGCATACTTCATGGTAGGACTGTGCATGCGGGCGCATGCGGAGTCCCACCATGACGTACGGGACTACGGCGAGGAGGAGGGAAGCCCATGATGCCGCGGTAAGGTAAGTGCGCTTTTAATTTACTTTAATTGTACCTTTTAGTTAAAAAATATTTATTGTGGGGGCGGTAAGAGGCACGAAGCGGAGCAGAGCTCCATGGAGTTTTTGGGCAACTCTGTGGAGCTCCACATAGAGCAACTCCGCCTGCTACGACCGGGCCTACTTTTCATCTCCATCACTCCCTGCATAACAGTCCCTGTAGACCTCTTGCTTGCCCCGCTGCCTATTTATTTATTTACCTATTTAGCTATTTATTGTGAGTTTGTTTACATGGTGATATATGTTTCTTTTCAGTTACTTTAGAGCACTAAAAAAGCTAAAAATACAAAGTAAATGGAGGAGTAAGAAAAAAGGGAATCTGAAGTCCTCTCGCATGGGTGTCGCCCATCTCTGGTATTCTTTGATTGCAATACTTGAACAGTGATGGTTACCAGTAGAAGGCAGGTTTGCAGGGTTCAACCCTTAAGAGTTTTCTAAATCATAAGTGGTAGGATTCAGATCTTGAGTTCATGGCATTCTATGCTTTGGGTTCCTGGACTGGCAAAGTTCTGCTTCCGTGTTTCAACTTCCTTAATGGAATCAGGTGAGGAGAAGTTGACCTGAGATTCCTGGTGAGGGCCCCCTGGTTGGTGAGGGGTCAACTTCTGTAGATATTGTTGGTGTCGACCTCAGTAAGTCATGTGGATGGTGTATAGGACTGTGAATTTGATCCTTCTACTGGAAACCTGTGTACTGATGGCAGGGTCTGACTTGGTTCCAGGGCAATCAGCAGTTCCCAGAAGGGCTGGTTTGACAGGTCAGTGTGTGCGCCATTTTTTTAGTTATAGGCCCGTTTTATGGTCAGCTGGGTCGGTTTTTGGTGTTGACTTGCCTGATAATAAATCAAACATTGCTGCAGCAAGCTCATATACATGAAATCTTCCATACCTTGCAAAACACCCACACAGCATGTCTTCCCAAGTTCAAAACTGCAAACATGGGACACCTTTTTTCAGAAATCTGGTTAACTAATAGAGACCCCTTTTATTTTGGTGCCCAGCCTATTTTCTGTCCCAGTCTGACCCTGCTGTTGGTCCTTCATGACCGCAAGTCGATGTCCCTTCCGACTTGTACATGGTGAATTGGCACCTCAACGCATGATGCTGTCCCATTCGGTTCCAGGCCTCCCAGGCCTCAAGGCCGGGTCTTTAACCTCACATAGTTGATGCCAGGCTCTCATATTGCTGGGAGATGGCGAAACAGACACCAGGAACCCTAAGGGGAGCCCTGTGTGGATCACTGCACATGGCTGGGAGCTGGAAATGCAGATTGGGATCCCAGTCCCTACACAGCTGAGATCCCTGCATAATGCAGGCAAGGAGATGGTGCACTTGCCCTGCACATGGCCGTGGGATACCTGTTCTCTGAGTTGTACTAAAGCTTGAAAAAACCTTATCACTGTGCCAGATCAAAACTATTGTAATTGCCAATGCTTGTTAAAAGGGATATGAGGCGGAACAAACAGGTTGGAACAGAGTTTTCCTAAAGCAACATTAATCGCCAAACTATGAACACACTGAGCAAATTCACCTCCAGCCAGACTAATGAAGCATGAACAAAACCGAAGCACTACTGATCGAAAGCAAATGAACTTTGGGCATTAACAAATGGTTTCCAATGTGCACACCCACATGCACCACCTAAGCCTGGCGGGAAACATCCTTTACAACGAAACTTTTTCCACGCAGTACCTTTACAACGCAGATATTACAACGCAAGTCGTTACAACGACTTGCGCTGGAGGGCGCTGTAGGATAGGGAATAGTTTAATTTACTATCCAAAACCTTCCCTAATATCCACGGGGACTGGAGTTGGAATAGTAAATTAAACTATTCACTATCCAGCCCCCCCCAACGCAAGTCGTTGTAACGACTTGCGTTGTAAAACCTGCGTTGTAAAGGCATGCATGGAAAAAGCATGCGTTGTAACGACATACATCCAAGCCTGGCAACTGCGGGGCAGATTTACAAGGAACTGACGCATCTGCATATATGAGTCAGTTTCCTTGCGCCAGGGCCAAATGTCCTTGCGCCACCATGGATGTGCTGATTTTACAATACAGTGTTCCATGGCGAAAGGATTAACAGATGTGTCAGAAATACTGACACATCTGTTGGCACAAAAGTGATGCATCACTGGAGTTGCTCATGAAAGTGTACCAACTCCAGCAATGTGCCACAACAGATAGGCGAGTCCCATACAAAAAGCCCTACTTCATTCCTTAAGACTGGTCTGAACAGGTGTAGGGATTTTGATGCAGTGAAGGCATAGAGTGACGCAATGAAATGTAAATTTCACAGCATCAGTTCTACATGGCTTTTTGAGTGGGAAGGCCTAGCCTGCATACATTATACCTAGTGCAGGTATAATGTGAGGCAGGGCTTTACAAACGTGACTCATCTCCCTGGATGCATCACGCTGTAAAGTGGCTGCATTGTTTGCGCCGCCGTTGCGTCAAGAAAAGTGACGCAATGGTGGCCCAAGGGACTTGTAAATCTGCCCCTTAGAGTGTAAAACATTGGTAATGTTATGAGCAGTGTTTTCGTACAACATCTACGTTTTCTGTCGGAGAGAGAATCCCTTCCCAGATGACCACCATAAAGTTGAGGGGAGGAGTGGGGTTGTCTGGGTGCTTCTTTCACCCACTGATGTTTTGTGCAGGAATAGGGCACTTTCCAGGACAGTGCCTAAAATATTCCAAATGTCCTGAACTTGTCCAGAAAACAATTTTAGAAAGCAAGTTTCCTCCCTCCCTCCCTCTTTCTCTCTCTCTCCCTCTCTCCCTCCCTTTCTTCTTTCCTTCCTTCCTTCCTTTCTTCCCTCCTTATTTCCATCCTTCCCTCCCTCCCTCACTCACCCCCTACCCTCCTTGTTTTACACATCCCCAGGGTTGGTAGACTGCATCTTGATTTCTCTCAGCGTTTCTGACCTGGCCTCCTTTTCTCTTGCAGGCTTCCGGAGGTTCGAATATCAGACAACGGGCCCTATGAGTGCCACGTGGGCATCTATGACCGAGCCACTCGGGAGAAGGTGGTGCTAGCTTCTGACAACGTGGTGCTAAACGTCATGTGTAAGTCGTCTTCATTTTCAGGTTGTTTGGTTCATGTATGTTGTTATATGCATGTATGAAGTATGTGAATTTGTATTGGGCAATGTGTAGCTCAAAACAGGGAGCGCTGCAGAAACGCCTGCCTGAGTATTAGTTAACTATGCTTTTATGAACAGCTACTACCAACCACGGTGGTACTCTCTCGATCTACATCAGAGAATATACGTTCAAGAACTAACAGAATATACCTATTGATATAGTGTACGCTACCGAATTACTTGAAGGCGCTGGCGTGCACTTTCAAATTGCTTCTAGGTGCTTGGTCCTTTCTGCCTGGCAAAGTTGTTGGTTCAAAGTTGCTACCAATTAAAATCCCCCTTGGCTGTGTGACATTGAGCGGGCTGGCCTCCATCAAGCACCCCTCAGCTGAGGGGGCGAATTCCAATATCTCTAGGGTTTTTATCGGCGATGGATGTCTTGCTGGAGTCCTTTGCTTGTTACACTTCCCATCGCGAGGATCAAGTCATGTCTTGATGGAGTTTGCACCCTGAGACTTTTTTTCAGAGGGGGGTTGGTCTCCTTCAGCTGCTAAAGAGGTCCGGTGAATAGATTTTGGTCTACGCCAAAGAGTGAGCCTCCTTTTAGAGAACACCACAAACTTCAGAGTCACTTCTCAGAAGTGTCTACCGTTTCAAGCACACCTACACAACCAGGCCCTAAGGACACCATGGCCTGATTCACAATGTCATTTCAGCAGTTAGCTTACGTTTATAGCCGGAAATGGCTCATTGAACCCTCCAAAGGATATCTAGCAGGAGTAAATGCAGTTATGATCATGTATTGTATGCCATGGTGGAGAATGGACAGGATAAGTGGGGTTTTCCTTAAGGATTTGTTTCCTTCCCATTTTTTTGGGTATACGGAAAGTTCACAAACGTCTCTTCGACCCATTTCCACTATTATAAATTGTCAGAGACTTGCTCCAACGATGGTCTGGAGTAAATCCTCTTCCAGGGTGTGAAATGGAATGGAACCTCCACATTTGGTTGGTGTGTAAGGGGTAGGTTTCCTCCAGGGGGGAACATGTATTTTAAAAAAAGCTCCATTGCACACCCTGTAAATATTGTATATGCCCTGCATGTGAAAATGTGGTACACAACTTAAAGCCTGCCCTGTTGGTGTTGCCATTGATAAGGAAAAAAGTAGCAAAAAGGAATTGTTTTCTGTATTCAATGCATATAGGTGATGCAAAATTTGATGTGTTAACAGTGTGATGACGGAGTGTACTATCAGATTTAAAATACTCCCTCATGTATTCTTCCTTCAAGGTGGAATGATACACCAAATAGCCAAGAGGCTAGAGTGTGATACTCCTCCGGGTGGAGCCAAAGGGCACTCTTTGTGTATTTTAAATCATTGGTAACAGTACATCTCGCAGGCAGCTGTTGCAAACCTAATACTCACATTATTTAATTGGTGGTATGTCAGGACATCTGCAAATGGTGCAGCTTTCCCCCTGTACCACTGCTGAGTTATGTGAATAGAAAAAAGGTAAATCTGCAACTGTGTGCTGGAATACTTTCACAGGTGGAGATTCATGATTCCCTTTGTGAATAATGATCAATATTATTATGGGCTTATGTCTAATAGATCTTGTTTGCATGCTCTTAGATGAGCTTATCTCCTATAGCACATGCAAGAAAACGGAGAAAACCTGTCTGCAAGGATATGAAAGCACATTTTCCCATATCCATTTTTTTTCCCCCAAGGATAAGCCTAAACACCAAAAAAGTCAACATAGTGGTCACTTTTATGGAAACTGGGCAAGGCTCAAGCATTGTCTTCAGAAGAGTGGAGAGAGCATGGATAAACAGGACAAATTGAATAGTGAATAATAAAATATCATACCAGATATATTTGGAAATTCAGAAAAAAGTATAAATAACCTAGAAAACATACAGGAAGTGCTGAAGTGGCGTACTCTCGAGTGTTGACTGGCAGTGCATGAAGAAAAACTGTGTCTGCACTGGTCCCAAACAAATGTAAAAAATCTAAAGTAAAAATAGAAATTGGATGGGCCTTAGGAACTGTACTTGTAGTCCTAACAGATGTAGAAGGAAAAGTTAGGATGGATACGTCTAGTTCAAGCAATCATTTGCAATTGTAAAGGGCAATACCCCCTGTCTATTAGGATGCTGGCGAGTTACATAGGCCCCTGAATGTGTGGAGATGTTGAAAAATACAGTGGATAAATGTTTGTATGTATTGTATTGTATTGTAATTGTATTGATATAGCACTTAGTATCCCAGACGAGGCGTCAGAGCGCTTTTCGGCGAGTAGCACGCTACTCTGGAACCCAGAAAGGATTAGTGGTGGATTAGTATAGTCACATTTTGGTTAATTTGAGCATTGAACATGTGAGTCTATTAGCTGTATTGAAAAAGAGAATAGGGACAGAACAGGAAAGGGTCTAGAAAGTGTTTATTGGGAGATGATAGTAGTAAGATGAGGATTGGGATGAGTATAAGGAGAGATGGAAGAGGGAAGAATCTCTAGATATGGATTAGGGAGAACACAGTAGTAGTGAGTTTTGAGATGAGGCAAAGGAGGGGTGGATGAGGGAACAATTTAGAAGGGTTGTTTGGGAGATCATAGTATGAAAATGAGGTTTGAGGTGATCCCAGGAGGAATAGAGGAGGGAAGAGTCTAGAAAGGGTTATTTTGGAGAACATAGTATAGTAGAATGAGGTTTTGGATGAGTCAGAGAGTGGCGGTAGAGGATATATTGAGAGAGGTATAGGGTGAAATATAGGGTAGCGCATTAAAGAGAGTCAACTGTTTTGGTTTTTTTTTGCAGTTGGAGTAAAGTAATAAATATAAAGATACATAGTACATATTATTATACATATTTTTATCAAGAAATACACATATCTATATACATACATATATTCAAAATTAAATGTTTACATATACTGGGATATGCTGTACATTTGTGTTTGAGTATGGTGGTTATGTAGGAAAGAGACAACTCTCGAGTAGTCTTCTGAAGATAAGATCTGTGGATCTTATGTTTGGGGGTAATTCATTCCAAAGTTTGGCTGCCTGAACAGAGAAAGATGTGCCACCTATGTTTTTCTTCTTATGTGTATGTAAGTAGGAAGTATTTTTATAGTGTGAACTAGCCGAAAGGCAGTGGAATGCTATACAAGGATAAAAGGCAAAGATACAGTTAATAAGTGATTGGAGGGACAATGGGTTCTGAGAGTGGAGATGAAATGTTACGTAGTCATGATGTCGTTTTTTTTAGAGATAAGTCTTCAATTCTTTACTAAATTGGAGCCGGGCTGGGGTCCTGTGATGGGCATAGGCATGTTGTTCAATGGAGGATACATGTTATTTTATTATTTTTTTTTTTTACACTTCTCTGACTCCACTTTCAAGGTGTCCTGGATATAGGTGTGCGGAGAGCCACTGGAGGTTGTGAGTATATTAAACACATAGGCAGGGGTACCGGTCATGATGGCTTAGTTGATGATGCAGTCAGTTTTTATGATGGTGCAGGCTGGCAGTGGGAACCAGTGGAGTTCCATCTGGGTTGAGGTAATGTAGTCATATTTCTTCAGGCCCTTGATGAGGCTCACTCGGTGTGTTGTTTTTCTATAACAGGGGATAGTGTGAGAGGCTGTAAAGCAGGGCATTGTCACCATCCGGATGTGAAAACAGGAGGGCTTGAAAGACAGTTTTGAAGTTGTATTTTGGAGGAATGGATTCACTTCTTTACTCTTAAGAGCCATCTTGGTTTTTCTGTTAGCCTGTTATTTGACGATAGAGTTGGTGTCCAGGATGTTTATGAGTGATTTAGAACTGGGTATATGGTGGGTTTCCAATGTATCTACATTCATTTTTATTGAGTTGGATTTTGACTAGTTGTTGCTTATTGTTCTTGGTGAATAGTAAGAATACAATCATGATTGGGCTGAGCTTCAGGTAAGTGCAGGACATCCATGAACAGGTCAGGTGCAAACTGTATTTGAGGCACTTGATGTCTGGAATGGAGAAGACTTTCAAGTAGAGTTGTAGGTATATTGGTGAATTTTGATTCTGTTACCTGTGAGTAGAGTCCAAAGGGTATCTGTGTAGGGGTTTAACTCCTTCGACGCTATTGACGGAACCGTTCCGTCACGTCCCTCGGGTGGGCTGTGCTCATGACGGAACGGTTCCGTCACGGCCCGCTCGCCGCGCCTGCGCGGCGCGTTTCATTAAGCGGGCGGGGCCATGACGGAACCCTTCCGCCACAAGCACAGCTCACCCGCGAGCCGTGACGGAACGGTTCTGTCACCCGCGCAGGTGGGCCGCGCGCTCTCCTGCGACCGTTAGCGCTGCGGCGGAATAGCCGCCACAGCGAAGGTGTTAAGATGACAGGGAACAAGCTGGAACCATGAAGAACGCCTCTGAGCTTCTAGGACCTGGAGATGCCCATATAAATGAACTGGTGTTGGTTGAACAAGTATTAGAAGAACAAGTGAAGGACATTGCCTGTGAATTCAATTTGAAACCCGAGGGAATGGATGACGATGGAATGATCAATGTTGTCAAAGACAGCTGAGAGATCCAGAAATATCATGAGGCAGGGTTAACCTTTACATTTATTCAGCTGGGTATTGATCATACATTGTAATGTAGCTGGCTGTCTGTGCTGCAGTGTGATCTGAAGCCATGTTGGTAGAATTGAAGGAAGTCTTGTTAATAGTTAGTGTAGACTGATGGCTGGTAATGACTATAGTTACTCACATTCTAGGTGTGTGTTTGATATCGAGCTCGTTGGCCTGAGATGTGAGTAATGGTAACACAAATATGACCATGCAGAAGTCAGAGATTATTGCTTGTCAGGAAAACCTAATCTGGACAGGATTTTGTGCCAGTGTGTTCTCCAAGAGAGCCAGGTTGTTAGCATATGAATGCCAGTTGTTGGCAGATAGGACATCAGGATGCCATGCTGAATAAAGAAACTAAGGGTGCCTATGGCATTAAAGACTAAAGTCAGAGACCTAGCTCAAAGAGGAAGGCAAATACAATGGAGTAGGTTCCTAGAGAACACATTCCCTTTACTCTGAACTAAAGTCTACTTTGGAATCCAAGAGTAGGTAGAAAAAAGGAAATGTAAAATAAAATCTTCATCAAGAATGCAAACAGTAGCTACAAACGTACTACTGCAGAGTGTTGTCTTCCCAAAAAGGCAAACCTTACTGACTTCATAAAACCAGCAGAAAGATCCAAAAGCAACATTGAGAAAAATCAAGCTCAATAAAATAGTATCCTATGGGAAGGGGTTGTAAATGGGAAACCCAAAAGCCATTGCTTTGGAAGAATTCCAGACAGCAGAGTAACCAGGAAGGACACCTGACCCCCATCAGCAAGGACGTCTGTGAAGCAATGACGTGAATTTTATATGCATGGTTTATGCCTTGCTTTGGTTACACTGACTCTTATTGTAGCTCAGTAATAGTAGTCAGCTGTGGTAGTTAGTGTCTGCTTATGACTACATGAGAATTTCAGTGTGCTCAAAAAGCAGAGGGAGAACCTGGTCATGACATGGCACTGGCAGCACCTTCACAACCCACCAAGGGCAGCATAGACACTAAAGGTGGGCTAACAAGTGTGAGAGAGCATTAATTGCCAGGAGTACAGTCTTCCCCCAATTATGTCATATGCAAGCTCTTTGTCTTTTGAATTGTTGATAATTCTTTAGATATGCCAGGTTGATGGAATTATATAGGGATATCTGGATGTAGTGGCCACCTTTTTGTTAGTGAAAAGTGGGCAGGGGATACCAACATTTCTTTTTATGGGGACGGCCTATCGTCCATTATCTGGGGTGGCAGGCACTTTTTTGTTTAACTTTGCTTTAACACCTTGTGTGCTTCGGACGGCCCCAGGCCGACCGACGTCACGGTGGGCGTGTGCGGAGGACGGCCGGGGGCCATCCGAACCCCGCACACTCATTCATTCTCCCGCACCATGGGGTAATGTATGCAGCGCGCAAGGGGTTAAGCTTACAAGATATTTTGTATAAATACTGGGGGTTAGAACCTGCCTGTTGCTTACCATTGGCTGGCTTCATTGTCAGTCTCATTTGCTTCTCTTTTGTCGACATGTGCTGGCTTCAGTTCCTCTTCTGGTGTTTTGCCCTCCACTGGAGCATAACCCACATACTGCTTCCTTGCCTGGTGTCCTTCCACTGACAATGCTTTCTGAGCACATTTTTCCTTGTTGCGGAAGCACTTCATATGAGTATATGTGCTTGCACTGTCTACCATGTGTGCTTGCCCCCTCCTACTCTAATCCCGCTGTTTATCATGTTGCATAAGCGAGAGCCAGTGCTTGAAATGGAAAAATAGAAGTTCAGGTACTCTGTGAGTACCTGCTCGTTTCTGAGAAGTTCTGGTACTCTCCAATTCAAAGTATTGCATCTCTCTTGAGAAGTGCAGGTACTCTCCCTCTCAAAATAAAAAAAAGTGCCGGTACTCTGTACCGGACAGCACCGGCCCATTTAAAGCACTGGCGCGAGCTATTGGCTTTGCCAATGCTTTGTTGTTACGCTGGTGATGTACACCTGCAACGTGTTTTATTTGACTAACGGACTAAAATGGGAGTAAAAAACTCTTGCAGAAATACCGATAGGGCACAATATCGGGTTGGTATTTAAATTTGACTGCGATTCTTCACCTGCAGCGGGGAATAACACATGTAAAGTGTCTTTGCTCCCCCCTTGTTACTGCTCAGTGATTATCTGAACGCACCAATAGATCTGAAAACGGACTTAATATATCTGTAACTTTTTTCTTTAGATTGTTTTAATGGTTTTGAATTCCCACTACAGCATTAGGTCCATAAGGTATGCTTTTCCGCGGATGCATGTATCTTCTGCAATCAAGGGACCAAATCTGTACAATTTTACAGTCTGCAGGGGAAGACAGAAAAGCGACCTCAAAGTTCCTTTCCACTTTTTTAGTGCGCTATTTTCTTAAAGCTCTCAGCAGCTGAATCTGCGGGTCTCGCCCCATCCGGTAGGGCACCTGGGTTAGTCCAGAGGGCAGCTGTCTCTGTTAGGAGGTGGGACTGCTGCTCCTGAAGGTCGGAAGTATCGAGTAGCCTAGGGCGCCAAATTCATCGACGTGCATTTCTTTCTGTGCTTTTTATATATCACGAGTCAGGCCCATGGGGGTGTCAGAGTGCTGTGCGTGAAGGGCCAGATTAATAAAAGGATCTCTGTGACAAAAGCAGTGAGCCACTTACCTATCTGTATAACATAATATTTTGTCATTGGCATGTTACACGACGTGCTTTCCAGGAGACACATTAACCGTCTATGCTAATTGGTGAGTCAAAACTGTGATTAAACAAAACACAGATCTCGCCATCAAATACATTAACCACCAGAGGTATCTATACACTATTATTATTTCCTGGGATTTGCTGGTCACACAAAGATCTCTGCAGCAGGTGTTTTAACCCCTTGAGAGATTTTAAATTGCACCATTTGCAACCAATATAGCCAGAACACATTTACTGTCACGTCTTCTTGGTGCCAATTTCTTTTCTGAAAGAGTTTAAAAAAAGAAAATGTATACGTTTAGTGTCAGACGCTTTTCATGACACCGCCCCTTGTGACTCCACTCCCTTTTGTTGCTCACCTTGACCCCTAATTTACAGTGGCGGCTGGCATGTCCCGAGGGTGGTGAGGCGGGTGCAACATTAAAAATAATAAATAGATTAAAAGCACTTCCCTGTGTGCTCGACATCCTCTTAGATGGCCTTCTCTCCTCGAGCCAGGTAGGCTCTAAACTCCAAAACCATCCAGGCGCTGCTCTCACCAGCTTGAGAACAGCGCCAGGATAGGTAGGAGTAGCCTCTATCAGGAGGCTTTGTCTTTCTCTAACCCATTACGACAGCTAGGTTAGAGAGATTTAATCCCTTGGCCGCGGCGGTAATTCCGCTGTGGTTCTGGGGGGGAGGGGGGGCGCGCGGTGCCGCCATGCTCATGACGGAACCACTCCGTTACGAGCCATGGGCGCGCTGTGCTTGTGACGGAGTGGTTCCGTCACGGCCCGGCCCACTCAATTAAACGGCCACGCAGGCATGGAATTGACGCCACGTAGGCGGGTGGCCGCGCCGTGACGGAACCACTCCGTCACCAGCACAGCGCGTCCGTGGCTGGTGACGGAGTGGTTCTGTCACCAGCACAGAAAGGGTTAAAGTCACATTTGTGGCTGGCCTTCGCAAGATGGCCATACAAAAAGACATGCTCATTTTAAACTGCCCCTCTCTCTGCTGCTGCCAGTCAGCAGCAGCCCGCCCCTCTCCTGACAATCTGTTTGGGACAGGGTGAGGAAAAATAAATTGGTAATGAACAAACTTCATTACCGTTTTATTTTTCGTCTCTGGGGACATTTCAGTGGGGCAACACTCCTCTGCTCAAACGGAAAAGCCGCCCCAGCCAATTTAAGGGATTTCCAAATTATAGTTTGTCCAATTCCAGCACTGCTGACATCCACATCCACAACGAAGAGGCCTCCTGGGAACAGGTGGGTTGGCCCAGCATGTGGGAGCCATTTAATGTGGCATTGGATTTTTCAGCCAAGCCAGTAAACATGACAGTCAGAACACTGGTACCTGCATTCCAGCATGCCCCTGTGTTGAAAAGTCAGCCTACATCGCACCCGATGCCCAGGCTGCTGGTGCAGGGCGACTCTTAGTTCCTATCTTGCATAATTACCAAATGAAGAGACGGGCACTGGAAGCAGGAAGACAAGGAAAAAGGTTTATTACTCATGAGGAGAGCATGTCATTTGGGACACTCGCATAGTGTCTTCGGGAGGTGCTCTAACAAGTTTCTCTGAGGCTTCGTCTTTTATACACAGGTTTAAGGCACACACACATCCTTCATTACAATCAAGACATTGTGAAGTATAAAGATATTCCAACACGTGGCTACAGTAGGGGCCCTTATCCTCCACGCAATAGGAGGGGGCTGTCACGCAGCTGAGTGTTCTGCTGATTCCATTGGAATGTGTGTGTCTGATCGAATCTCAGGGGGTGGGGTGGTCATGATCAATAGTGGCTCCTTTCAAGAGAGGCGAGTGCATACAGTAGTGGGCAATAAACTGTATCCTCGGGCTAAGGGATGACCAGCGGTCCGTGCAGACATTCAGGCTCAGAGGTCGGGGTCATCAAAGGAGGGGTATTCATGGAAGGAAAGGAGGTGTTGGTCAGGAGCGGGGCGTGATCCCTAGAGACAGAGTCATGCGGGAGGGGAGGTGCTCATGACTTGTACATGTGAGAGCGGGGGCAGTCAGGGTGCATGGGGGGAAGCTTGCAGGGTCAGGGAAGGGGCTGATGATCGATCGTGAACAAGGAGACCATGATACCTAAAATGGCTGTCGTGTACGTGTGTGCATAGGTCTATGCTAGCGGGATAACACAGTCAGTGTTTTAGCGATATCCGTTCTGCTTACAACAAGGGGTACTGTGAACACAAATGAACGCCGCTTATGTACATACACATTGCTATTTTCAACAGTCGCCGCTTTTTACATAAGCGAGTTCAATTTCTACGTAGTCGATGCGATAGGCAGAATGCACTACATGTCAGTTTACATTTGTTGGGTTCTTCATACAAGCCTAGAGATCGGCATAATATTGAGTCGGAGTCAAGAAAAGAGGTTCCGAAACATTACAGAATCAAGTTCAGACTTTTTCTCCGATGACATTAATTAAGAGTAATCTGATACCTTCGGGTCTTATCAGTACTTTGGGAAGCTAGATACATGGGTGACCGACGAAACATTTTTATAAGCAATAAAATTGAGGGAGGAATGCAATTCGATGTAAACAACTAGTCAAGGGGTGGGTAGAAAGTTCAGGAAGGGGGGGTCTTAGTGAAAAATGTCTTTTTCAACGACGAGCCACCACTGGTAGACTCTGGTAGTCCGTTTTCTTTTCGTTGGCGCTTTTGAGCACCGGCGGTGGAGCTATAAGTCCAGCTCGGAATCATCCTTACGCGTTGCAGGGTGCGATCAGTCCTCTGCTGTTAGATCACAGTCCTGTTTCCTAACTCATTTTCTTAGGGGTGCCTCATGCTGGGCACCTGCGTGTCTTTCTTTTTCCGTGGCAAAATCCCAGTCCATAGTCAAAGTTTATATGAAAAAGTTTGTTGAATAAGAGAGGGCGGAGTGGGGCCAGATCTTTGAACATACCAAGGGACCAAGGGAGCAAAGGACAACGAGCAGGCGAGCCCAACAGTCGGACTCAAAAGGGGACGGGGGACTTCAGGCACGAGTGTGTCAGCGAGTCGAGGGCTTCAAGGCAGCCCTTCATTCCTCCATCTGCTGAGTTTGAACGTTATGCCTCGTCCCGCGTCTCATTGCTCTGCGGCTCCACCTTTGGTTGCGGTCACACGTGTTCCATGATCTGTGGCCAGGCTGTGCGTCACGTCCAGCTCCTCTCCTCCGGTAATTGGATCTTTGAATGAGTAGAAAACAAGTTTTAGAAAAACTGGCAGGAGAAGACATTTATACCTCTCAATTCCGTCCCCAATCCTATGTAGGTGGGGAATAAGTTCATCGGTCACAGTCAGAAGTTGTCATTTATGGAGTCTGTAGGAGTGCATTGCTATGTAATTCATAACTCTGTTCGGTGCTCATTCGTGACTTACGTGGAGGGAAATTGGACCTTTATACGCAGTGTATTATATCAAACTCAAAATCGAGTCCTTATGTAGAGACTCGCCCTTCCCTCTAACCCAAGTATCGACACTCTTACATTTCCCTTCGGGGTCGGCTAACTCTTGTAAGTGGGACGTTATCGTCATGAAGAAGGGGGAGGGGGTGGACGTAAAACATGCTCTTCTTGGGGAGTGAACGTTAATCAAGGTCATCAATTTCGCTTTCGAGGGTAGATGACATGAAGCTGGGGTTAATCGGGGGAAACGGGGACGTTTTGGGCAGGGAGCTGGGGTCGATCGGGAGAAGTGGGGTGCTCTGGACATCCACACTTAAGTGCAGAGGAGCGAAGTAATCTGTGCATTGGGAATTGCGTTTTTAGCGAACTGAGAAACTGGAGGCCATTGACGTTATAGTCCTCCTATAAAGGCCAGATTAGGGGACGTTAGTCGTCTGACCCGTCCTTTCTTTCATGACCAACTTGGGTTCTATTGTTTTGCAGAAAGGAGAGGTAGTAATATGGCAAGTTACAGTCGTTTTAGTTCCTGTCAATTTTTCCAAACACCTTTGTGTTCGAGGAAACCCAATTAGGTGTTGTGCCGGGAGGGGCACAACGTTACCATACAAGGAAAGAGGGAACAGGGGGGGGGGGGTTTAGAGAGTGAGAGAGAGAGAGAGAGAGAGAGAGAGAGAGAGAAAGAGAGAAAAGAGGGAGAGAGAGAGAGAGAAAGAGAGAGAGAGAGAGAGAGAGAGAGAGAGAGAGAGAGAGGGAGAGAGACCGCACTCGAAGTGGTCCATTCAGTACACGTGTGACATGGAGAGAGAAAGAGAGGGGGAGAGAGAGACGTGTACAATAATGGGCCATCCAGTGCACACAGAACAACAGGGATTAAGTACTACGGAAATACAGACAGAGGGATGACGTAGATCCATGCATCACGTATACACAAACTCAGGCGGAGAAGACAGTACATGTATTATGTACGAAAATCCAAGACAAAACATAAAACAGTTATTGGCCAAAATTATCCCTTTCTGTATGCTGTGCATTCTTAGCATCCTAAGCTCTTTTTACCTTTTTCTTCTCTTTTAACCGTCGGCTGCCCTTACTGGTGGCTTTGATTGTACACACTTATGCCTTTGGCAATTGGTCATGAACTAACCTGGTCGGGCTAATGCTCACGGTGGTTTATTCGAGTCATTTATAGCAAATGCGTTTCCAGGCTGAGACAACGGTTGGTGTCAGTTGGAGAACAAGGGGGCAGCTTGGAGTTACATGTCTAGGAGGGTGCGAAGAAGGATGCAGTAGATTTTGAATGTACCTCACCCCAAAATATTCCTTAACCTTCCCTATTTAATTAATTGTGGGGTGCTCATTCATTAGCGCACGTCATTTTAGTTGTACTATTCAGGGTGCCAAGCCAAGTTACATTTTGTGGTTTCCCCTTCAGGCTGCCCTCACAGGCGCTAAGTTCGGAGAGAGAAAATAGTCATGGTTTGCTTGTTGCGGTTAGGTACCATAATCAAACTCTTTTTTCCCGTCTCTTCGTCCGCTAGATCACCGTTTTCATACACTGATCGATATTCCGATGTGACCTGCAGAGAGAGGGAAAAAGAAGGGGGGGGGCAGGGGCTATATTGATAGACACATTAGCGTGCATAAACCCAGAAAGGCTTTTACTTACTGCATACTCGGCCTATCTCCATGGGATGCAGTCCCTGCCAACTGGGCGTTTTAAGCCCCGGTGGACCGTTAGTGTGACTCTTTTTATACAGGTAGCACATAAAGTATAGGCTAAACACCAGGATTTTTAGCGGTTGCTCTTTGGCTGCACAAAGATGTGCAAAGTACATACAACAAAAACCTGTTCCATTCATTTTTGCAGTATCTCTGCGTACTATACTTTTTAATCCTTAAACAGTGGTTATTTATTCGAAACTTACTAATTCACACGTGACAACTACGTTTGCTTTTTCCAGAAAATCTTTAATAAGAATGTCGGTGCATAAATATGGGCTTACAACCCCGTGGGCCGGCCACGGAGCAGGCTGGAACTTTTATATGTGGGGATACTTATTAGCGGAAAATTTAATGGAGTCGGTGGTCGTTTATTTCATAATCTAAAAGTGCGACAAGTGCAACAAAATCATGTTGAGACTTCAGTGTGAGCGAGTGTCATGAGTGTTGGGCTTCCAACTTTCAATAATCATGATGCGCCAAACTTAACAACAATTCATTGTCCGAATGTTCAATTAATACCCATCTGATGTCAATTTACCGTCTGAACACATAATCAGTACCCACCCAATATCAATTCATTGTCCGAACATATAGCCAGTACCCATCCCATATCAATTCATTTCCCGAACTGACAGTATACATCCTGAATCAATTAATTGTCCGAACATATAATTAGTACACATCCTATATCAATTCATGTGGTTAAAAAAAACCCTCCATACAAATCTCATGACACCAGGGCTGAACAATCGGGGTACAACAAGGAGTTGAAAGTTTCATTTGCATCAGCGCCATTTTGGGTGCAGTCAGGCAGACCAGGCATAGTCTAAATGTCTACTAACTCATGGTTGGCCCAGAGCTTCTTTCGGCAGTCCAAAAGTTCCGTTAAAGGGCAACAGAAAGGATCGGTGGTCTGAACCATCAATCAAAAGGGGAGGGAGGCAACAATGTTCCTACCGGGTCATACTGTGCTTTCACCGGAACTGATCCGAACTGTAGTCTGCAGGATTCTAGTCATTCAAACTGAGGCTGGCGACAGCATGGAAGCGCCAACGTCCTGCGGCTACATTTCCATCGTTCCGTGGGCAATCATGGCAGTCATTCCCCATCGGGGGTATCTGCGGGGGTCGGGGACTCCCGCGGCTCCTCTAGAATCTTCAAGGTTGTGGAGAACTATGGTGGTGGAGTCAACAAGTGACCGGGCCATTCCTTCATGCAGGGCCCGCTCTGGCCAGGTCGATCGCCATTTTGAGAGTTCGGCAGCTACCGGCGATCGCGGGGTCAAATGAGCGGACGGGCTCCACCCTGCCGGGCGAGGCGTTGCAGCATCGCCACAGTGGAAGAACCCTTTTCCGGGCGCCTGGAGCGCTGAGGGTGCAGCTGGGAAGCCTCCACCTGGGGAGGCGGGAGAGACTTGTTCGCACCGTCTCTCCCTCCCAGTGCACCCCACGGCGTCTCGCTTGACATTTGTTATGGCCGGACCAGGCGATGAGGACGAGGGGGGGGGTCGGAGGCATGTGCAAGACATCCCCCCCCCAGGGTTGTCGCAGCCATTATTGAAGAAAGAAGTGGCGCCTGGCATGTTTTCGGGCCGGGCCTCCGGTGGATGGCGGCCGGACGCTCTTCGCCCTGGCCCCAGGAACGGGTTCCTTGGTTCATCCGGTGGGGTAAGCCTTGGCGTGTGACGCCTCTCCTGGGCCTTTCGTGCAGTGGCCTCTCCACTCCTAGGCCCTCCATGGATGCTGGTCCAGACTGGGAGAGAGAGGGGAGGGTCGAGGACATAGACATTCCCCCCCCTGCAACTCTCCAGGGTTGTCGTAGCAGTCCCCTTGGCCGGGTCCCTTCGGCCTCGGCCTGTCCTCCGGCTACACCCTATGTGATGATCTCCGGCCGACGGTTGGCAGCAGGACCCGCCCTATATGTGTTGCTTCCGGCTGGGCGTAGCCGCAGACTTGTTGCACTTTGGAAGTTTCCAGAATGGGGCGGATGTCTGTTGCTTTGTATCTTTCTCAGGTTGCCGTTATTGGGCGTGGCAGGCGGTGGGACAGACATGTTTGGGGCAGTGAGGGGCGATGAAACCTCGTTGCCTTGTGGCCGTTGCGATGCCACGCTTGGTTTCTCTTACTGTTCTCAGGCTTCTTATTACGGGCTTATTTCTAACGTTTCTTGTTTCTAGGACAATAATAGATTTTATCATTAAGTATTGTTATCGTTTTCTTGTTCGTTATTTAATAAAAAGTTCATCAGTGGCCTACTGATTTCGTTCTCCTATTCCTTTCTTTCCAGGTTGTTTCATGCTAAAGTTTCTGTTAACAGGATACAGTGATCACTTCGTTATTATTGTATATGTCCTTTTCACTAGGGGTGCTCTCTGGTCGGGCCAGATGACCTACCTCTAGTAAATGGTCCGGGTGAAACTGGCGTCTCAATCAATGGGGAGTAGATAGGCATGACAGATTACAACGGGGGACAAAGGTCCGCATTACCTACCCTTCACTACTTGCAAAGATTTTCCTACGTTTATTTGCAAACAGGGAATACCTCCAAAAAGAACCAATTCCCCAACAGTCAATGTTCGGGCAAACAATCAATCAATGAGGAACGAAATAGGCACGACGTGTTAAAGGTTTGCGTTACCTACCCTTCACTATCTGCAAAGGGAGAGAGAATATTCCTATTCCTCCCCGTTTGCAGGCAGAGAAGATCCTTAAGAGAACCAACTTCGAACAATTCAATGCTCGATTCAAACAATCAATCAATGGGGAGAAAAATAGGTATGACGGATTACAATGGGGACAAAAGTCTGCATTACCTATCCTTCACTATCTGCAAAGACTAAACAGAGTATGGCGACTCTGTGCTTGTTTGCAAATAGAGAATCTCTCAGAGACAATCAATAAGTAATACTAGTATTTTCAAACAATCAATCAATCAATTTCGCAATTTGTCGTGTGTCACGACCTTACCCGGACCGGACCATGTGGACAGTTCTTTGCCTTCCTTTTTTCCAGCGCCCGATCGTTCTCTTTTCTCCATGTTTTTACCGCAGCAGTCCTGTGGGATTCCAGTCAGGACAATAGGTCACTTGAGAGAGGTCCGTTCGGAATCGGTGAAGTTCATTCAATCGGCAGCCGGACGAGGGCCCTCTCAAGGCAGGTATACTCCAATCATTTAGATGTTCACCTCATTGTCTGGACCTCTCTTACCGGACCTTATGTCGCTGATGGACCCCGCGTTGGGACGCCAATTGTTGAAAAGTCAGCCCACATCGCACCCGATGCCCAGGCTGCTGGTGCAGGGCGACTCTTAGTTCCTATCTTGCATAATTACCAAATGAAGAGACGGGCACTGGAGGCAGGAAGACAAGGAAAAAGGTTTATTACTCATGAGGAGAGCATGTCATTTGGGACACTCGCATAGTGTCTTCGGGAGGTGCTCTAACAAGTTTCTCTGAGGCTTCGTCTTTTATACACAGGTTTAAGGCACACACACATCCTTCATTACAATCAAGACATTGTGAAGTATGAAGATATTCCAACACGTGGCTACAGTAGGGGCCCTTATCCTCCACGCAATAGGAGGGGGCTGTCACGCAGCTGAGTGTTCTGCTGATTCCATTGGAATGTGTGTGTCTGATCGAATCTCAGGGGGTGGGGTGGTCATGATCAATAGTGGCTCCTTTCAAGAGAGGCGAGTGCATACAGTAGTGGGCAATAAACTGTATCCTCGGGCTAAGGGATGACCAGCGGTCCGTGCAGACATTCAGGCTCAGAGGTCGGGGTCATCAAAGGAGGGGTATTCATGGAAGGAAAGGAGGTGTTGGTCAGGCGCGGGGAGTGATCCCTAGAGACAGAGTCATGCGGGAGGGGAGGTGCTCATGACTTGTACATGTGAGAGCGGGGGCAGTCAGGGTGCATGGGGGGAAGCTTGCAGGGTCAGGGAAGGGGCTGATGATCGATCGTGAACAAGGAGACCATGATACCTAAAATGGCTGTCGTGTACGTGTGTGCATAGGTCTATGCTAGCGGGATAACACAGTCAGTGTTTTAGCGATATCCGTTCTGCTTACAACAAGGGGTACTGTGAACACAAATGAACGCCGCTTATGTACATACACATTGCTATTTTCAACACCTGCATCGATTGCTGCTCAGTTGACTTTTTAGGTCTCGCCTCTCAATGCACATGCGCATTGAGCAGAGCGAGACTATAGCGACTTAAACAGACTTTACCCAACTGGGCCATTTGGTGCTGTGCCCGTGCGCTTTTAGGTCAATGCGCAAGCGCATTGACCTAAAATGCGCGTGCACATCACCAAATCGCCATCTGTTCCCTCAGCCGCACTCCTCCCACACCTTTGAAGTGAAGCTTAGCTTCACTTCAAAGGCCCCTGCTGCTTCACACCCTTATCGCCGCTCTCCCCGCTCTGCCCCCTCCCCTGCCCGCCGTGTCGCATTTCTCCTCCCCCCTCCCCTTCTCTGCCTTCTGTCGTAGTTTGGTCTCCTTTATTTTCTTGTTGATTTACTAAAAATAATTAAGTGTAAGCCTATTTGCTTTTCAGTAAAGGTTGTGCACCTTTTATCCATCTTCCTATCGCATCGTTTATGCATTGTCTTGTGAGTGCTACTTTCATACCGTTTTAAGTTTGCTTTTGTGTAAGACTTGTCTCAAAATTATGTTTTGGAACCACTGCTGGCCGCAACGTCGGTACTCCGTGTCGCATTTCTCCTCCTCCCTTCCCTTCTCTGCCTTCTGTCGTAGTTTGGTCTCCTTTTTTTTTTGTTAATTTACTAAAAATAATTAAGTGTAAGCCTATTTGCTTTTCAATAAAGGTTGTGCACCTTTTATCCATCTTACTATCGCATCGTTTATGCATTGTCTTGTGAGTGCTAGTTTCATACCGTTTTAAGTTTGCTTTTGTTTAAGACTTGTCTTAAAATTATGTTTTGGAACCACTGCTGGCCGCAACGTCGGTACTACCCCAAATAAAACAGCTTGACACTTCACTTCGCTTTGTTTTGCTTGCGTTTTGCTGCTCCCTTGCTGAAAAATGTTCATTTGCTTCGTAAAAAAGCTGTTTTTAGGCTGCACTGTTCTAAACTTTCACTCCATAAAAGCATGGTTATACAAGAGTGGCCAGACTCCACCAATGTATTAAACACAATTTATGTATATTAGATACCATGTCTCGCATAAAATAATAGAATATCGCCCTATTTTTGCTTTCTTGCGAGTGTGTTACTGAAGCACTGTCCGCCCGATTCACGCAACCACGTGCGCACCAAAATGCTACTTGGTGCACAGAGGGCGCGGTTCTCGTTTCCCTTTCATAGAGTGCCCTTTCACGCTCCTAAAACGGCATAGTGTATTACATGGGAGTATAACTACTGCCAGAGCAGGGATTTGGGTGCTGTAGGACAGGATGCTTTAAAAAACAGATGCACACATATGAAACTGTGATTCTGGGCAAGTCACTTCCTACCCATGCACCCTTATCTTGCAAAAGCAGCACCGTTCAACAGACCCGAGTCAGACAGGTTATTCCCGGGTTTCAAAGCAAACAATGGCTTTATTTATGCTCTCTCCCGCCTAAAATTAACTGTTTTAATAGGAGTCAGTGGGGAAATATATACCCCTATTTTTATTGGCGCAGCTCTTACATCATCTGGAAGGTTCCAGATGGCTGCCTTTTTTGCTTCTACAGCCCCTCACCCTCACACACCCCCTCACCCTCACACCATCTCACCCTCACTCACCCTCACACCATCTCACCCTCACTCACCCTCACACCCTCACTCACCCTCACATCCTCTCACACCCTCACCCCATCACCCTCACACCCTCACACCTCCTCACCCTCACACCTCCTCACCCTCACCCCCCTCACCCTCACCCACCCTCACACACCCTCACTCATCCTCACCCCCTCATCCTCACACACCCTCACTCACCCTCACACCCCCTCACAACCCTCTCACCCTCACTCAGCCTCATACCCTCACCCTCACACACCCTCACCCTCACACACCCTCACCCCCCCTCACCCTCGCTCCCTCTCACCATCACCCCCTCACCCTCACACACCCTTACCCTCATCCCCTCACCCTCACACACCCTCAGTCACCCTCACACCCTCACCCTCACACCCCCTAACCCTCACCCCCTCACACACCCTCACTCACCCTCACACACCCTCTTACACCCTCACTCACCCTCACACACCCTCACCCTCACACACCCTCACCCTCACACCCCCTCGCTCATCCTCACCCTCACACCCTCACACACCCACTCACCCTCACCCTCACACCCCCTCACCCTCACACCACTCAGTGCTACAACACATATTGTGTTACAATAGGTGTCACATTTGCAAAAGATAAAACTATTGGCATTGTAAATAACAAAGCTATTAATTGCGCTATTTTCAAAACAAGCACGTAAATAAAAAATGTGTCCTTTACAATACCAATAGCTCAAACTTTCCTAATGCGAGACCTATTGCATTGCTGTGCTTCTCTCCCCTGCTGCACTCTCCTGCTCTCTAGAGATGTGGCCTAACGACCAGAGCTGCCATCTAAGTCACGTAAATACAAAACATGTTGCATTCCAAATGCTATAGCTGTCACATTCGTGAAAATTATAACTATTGGCGTTGTAAATTACAAAGCTATCAATTTAGCTATTTTAAAAACCACCAAATAAATAAAATATTTGTCATTTACAAGACCAATAGCTCCAACTTTTCTAATGCGAGACCTATTGCATTTCCAATGCTTGTTTAGGTCTCGTGATCGATCTGTTGTGGGTGTGCAGAGAAAATACAGGGGCATACAGACCACCCATTGCTTGCCAACTCTTATTTGCTTGCCTTTATCTTCCTTGTCTCAGCTTGTCCATCTTGTTGTGTTTGTCCCTCCCCTTTGCCCCTCCCCTGGAGCATAGTTTTGTTATGATCCCTTTGACTAGCTGACATGCATCACTCCCCTGTTCACTTTTCGAGAGCGTTTTGTTTTGGTTAAGCATGTGTTTTCCAGTTCGCTCACACGTGTGCTCCCTCCCCAAATGCCAACCCCTGCGCTGCTCTCACACAAGTGCTGCTCTGTCTGAAGTACTTCTCCCCGTGCCTTGTTGCTCTCTCCCTCGTGCACTTCTCTCCCTGCTCGCCCACCCACTCCATATTGCCCCCCACCACAGGGTTCCTTTTTAACATCTTGTTCTTTCATGCTAAATAAATCTTAACTTTACTTACCCATCCAAGTGCGTCCACTATCTTAGATTGGTAAATGTAAAAACAAAGAAATGGGCGCCCTTCTCATTCCACTGTCATACACGCTTGGTGACGCATGTGTGCAAACATAGTGCATGTGTGTGTGCCAGAGGCATGATGCGACCAGCACTAGCAGTCTTGTCATAGCACCCTTTTTCTTATCTTTTTCCCCTTTGTTCCGCCGATGCCGCACAAGTAGTTCACTTTTTCCCTGACACTGTACAGCATCGCTAAAAAGCATTGGCAAAGCCAATTGGTTCCAAAGGTGAGACCTATTGGGTTTGTCGATGCTTGTTCTTATTCTTCACGTGCTCTAGGATGATATCATAGAGTAAAGCTAAGATGCTGGAGTTGAATAGAATAATGTCGGTAGTAGATGAAGGTTAGATCACGTAGCTTCGATAGGAAAGTAGAGGATGTGGCCTAACAGCTAGAGTGGTGGACCTTGAATCTGGGGAACCGGGCTCGAGTCTCGGCAAGGACCCTCAACATCCTGTGATTTTGGCCAATCACTTAATATCCTGGTGCCTAACAAAGTAAATGTCTCTGTGTAACGCGACTGGTGCTCATGTAAAGCGCTCTGATACCTTCGGGTCGAGCTATAAAACTCACCAAAAAAGAGACCGCTTTGTCAAATAATATGATGGATCCCTTATTACAAGATCCCACTGACAGTGAGTTTGATTGGTTGTTGTGCCTTTTCGACTGTCATTCACTGGCTACTACTATGCTTGAGGAAATCCACCTGAGGTTAGACCAGCAAGTGTTCTTTGGTTTGAAGTTCTTCACGTTCACAATGTTGGTGAATCTAGGGTCGAGTCTGAAGCCCTCTTGCAGGTCGGTGACATCAGTTCTCCAGGGATGATTGTTCACTTAGCAATGGTTTGCTGATGTTGCACATGTCTGGGAAAGAATTAAAGGAATGTTGTGCAGTGAAACGGCTCCTTATTTTTGAGTCCTGCATCATTCTGATTCTTTTAATAAGCTGCGCTAACCATTCCTAAGTAGAGAAGATTGGCAGAGTCAAACAAGCTTAGGCCAGTCAAGTCTCCTGTTTAAAAAAAAAAAAAAAAATAAGCTGCTCTTGATATTGGTCTGTTGCTAGGTTTGGAGACGCCGAGGCTCTCTCTGACGGACGTAGAACCTTCAAGCCTGCCAGAAATCGCTCAGTCGCGACCCCTTCCTCTGAATCAAACTTTTAATTCAGTTAAGAGTACCTCAAGTGCCATAAAATGGCTCTTTCACGCGCAAATCAAGTGCAATCCTTTTGAGGAAATGCACAGCTATTGACCCGGCATTAAATTAGTAACAAGTGATTTTTCATTAGGAAGCTAATTGTTTGGCTCGGTATCTCTCCTCGGTGCTTGATATTTGATTCAGCGCCTGCGGCTTCGCGGGGAAACAGGAAATCACAATTTGATAGTGTATAAAAACAGTCAAAATTGAAAACATGCACATTAGTATCATACCTGCACTAAACCATATATTTAAATAGATAGGTAAACAATGCATTTTTGTAATGCTCAAGAAGATCTAAGATATTCAAGATCTCCAAACATTACAAGATCTCCAATGGCAAGTTAATGGAAAAAGTGTTCGAGTGTAGCAGATAAACAGTTGAAAAATTGCAATATGGACTCTTAAGTCCTCATGATGCGTGGCCCGTTAGGTCAGAGAATGGGAGTTAACAGTCCTTTTAGAAGTACAAGTTATGCAGCAACACCGCATTTCAGCAGCGGCCGTGCAGGTAAGCGCGGTGGTGCGTTTTTTAACAGACAACGACTAAGGAAAATTAAATAAATATTTAATTTCCCCTCGACGTCTGTCACATCCCCACCCAGCCCCACCGCACTTACCTGCTGCTGCATGTCAGGGCCATTTCAGCTGGAGGTGTTCAATCCATCAATCAGGGATTTTTAGAGCACACTAATCACCCGCGAGGGTCTCAAGGCGCTGGGGGGAGAGGATATTCGGGCAGCTCCAGTCTTCCAAAGAGCCAGGTCTTGAGGCTTTTCTTGAATGCTTGTACTGTGGGGATTCATCTGATGCTGAGGGGGAGTTTGTTCCAGGTGTTGTCCCTGATGTAGGAGAGGGACCTGCCTCCCGTTCTGGCTCTGCGGATGCAGGGGATTTTGGCTAAGGCTAGGTCGGCAGAGCGGAGGTTTCTCTTAGGGGTGTAGAAGGAGATTCTTACGTTAAGGGATTGGGGTCTGGTGTTGTGGAGGCTTTGTAGGTGTTCGTGAGCAGTTTGTAGGTCACTATGTTTTCGACTGGGAGCCAGTGGAGGTCTTGTCGGTGGTGGGTGATGTGTTCTTGTTGTGGGATGCTGAGGATGAGTCTGGCTGTGGCGTTCTGGACGATCCTGAGTTTGTGGACAGGCCCGGACTGGCCGTTGCGGGCACCAGGCAATCCCCCGGTGCGCCGCAAGGGTGGGGGTCGGTTTTGGGCCCTGGGGGCCGTTTTTGTTACAGGGCCATTTTTGCAGCATAGCTGTAACAAAAACGGGCGAAAACCGGCCCTGGCAAAGAGCTCGGTCGCACCCCCAGGGGGCCGGCCGAGCACTTTGCCAGGGCCAGTTTTGGTTCTCAGTCCGGCCCTGTTTGTGGAGAAGAGATTTGTTGATTCTGGCACAGAGGGCATTCCCATAGTCCAATCTGCTGGTGATGAGTGCTTGTGTGATGGTCTTCCTGGATTTGGGGGGATCAATTTGAAGGTCTTGCGGACTATGCGGAGGGTGTTAAAGCACATGGAGGATACAGCATTGATCTGTCAGTTCATGGTGAGGGAGGAGTCGTGTATGATGCCGAGGTTGTGGGTTTAGGAGGGTTACCATGGGTGGGGGGCCACCAGGTGCCATCCCATGTGGAGGGGGTGGATCCGTGGATGAGGATTTCTGTTTTCTATGAGTTGAGCTACAGGCAGCTGCTGTCATCCAGGATGCAACATCCTTTATTCCTTCCTGGAAACTGTGTCTGGTGCTGCCTGGTTCCTTGGTGAGGGAAAGGATGAGCTGGGTGTTGTCAGCATAGGACATTATGTTGAGTCCATGTTTTCTGACGATGCTTGCGAGGGGGGCCATGTAGATGTTAAAGAGCGTGGGACTGAGGAGGATCCTTGGGGTACTCCACATCTGATCTCTGTGGGTTTGGAAAGGAAGGGCGGGAATCTTTTCTTTGTGTTCGGCCGGTGAGGAAGGAGCGGATCCATCTAGGGCAGTTCCCTGTATGCCGGCATCGTGGAGTCTGGCGGCTAGTGTGAGGTGGGAGACAGTGTTGAAGGCTGCTGAGAGGTCTAGTAGAATGAGGGCTTCCATGAGACCTTGGTCGAGGAGTGTGCGGATTTCATCTGTGGCGGCTAGGAGGGCGGTCTCTGTGCTGTGGTTGCTGCGGAAGCCAGATTGAGATGTGTTGAGGATCGCTTTGGATTCAATGAAGTTTGTGAGCTGTATGAAGGCGATCTTCTCAGTGACTTTGGCAGCGAAGGGGAGGAGAGAGATGGGTCTGTAGTTCTTGAGGTGTGTCAGGTCTGTGGAGCGTTTCTTGAGGAGTGGTGTGACTTCTGCACGTTTTCAGTCATCGGGAAACATGCCTGTTCCGAGGGTGCAGTTTTTTGTATATCATAGTACTGGTGCGATGGCGGAGGCAACCCTGTGGAAGATGTGTGGCAAGCAGGGGTCAGTGGGTGCTCTGGAGTGTATGCTCCTCATGGTCTTTGCGGTGTCTTCTGTGGTGACAGGGGTCCAGGTGTGGATGGTCGGCTGAGTGGCGTTGCTGGTGGCAGGTGATGGGTCGGTGCCTTGGTTCTGTTCATTAAAGTTGTTGTAGGGTGTCCTGCTCTTGTGGTGGAAGGTGGAGTTGAGTTTGTTGCATAGATCCTGGGAGGGAGGGACGTGAGAGGTTTCACTGGGGGTTTGGTGAATTCTTGTATGATGTTGAAGAATTCCTTGGAGTTGCGGCAGTTTGGGAGGATTCTGTCCTGGATGAAGTTCCTCTTCGTGGACCTGATGATTAGATTATTTTCTGTAATGGCTGTCCTGTAGGCGGTGCATGCTTCCGGGGTTCTGCTGTTCCGCCATGCTTTCCCGAGTCGTCGGCACGAGTGCTTGGATTCTACTATGAGGTCTGTGGTGAACCAGGTGACTTTTGTGGTGTGTTGTTTCTCGGAGGTCTGAAGGGGCGCAAGCATGCTGGTGCAGTAGGTGATCTATCTGTGGAGTTCGTTGGCTGCAGAGTTGGCGTCGGTCATGATGGGGCCAGGAGTGTTCAAGATGCAACCAGGAGAAGTCTGGACGCAAAATACCAGGAAGAACATGTGGCACTCGGCACTGTAAGTCAGATTCCTGCATGTTATTCAACAAAATCTCATAATACCCATTATCCCACAGCCCCCTGGAATTATCGGGACCTCAAGCAATGGTTATTTCAGGTAAGTGAAATAACAGGTACTCTTTCCTACCAGCACCCACATGGCCTCCTTGTGTCACAAAATATCACCTCTCTTCACACACCCTGAAAAAGAAAATGGTAATTTATTACCATTTTATTTTTCATCCCTGGCTCGAGCCGAGCATTAGAATGAGGGCTGGCCATTGCTAAGTGACAGCAGCATGGAGGATGGTGGGCTAATGTACTTGCTTAAAGTGAGTATGTCTTTTTTGCACACTTGTGCACTTTAAACAGCTCTAACCCCTGGGTTAGGTCAAGTGCAAGCCTACAGAGCGCTGTGGAGCACTGAGTGAGGCTGCTCCCTCCAATCAGGGTGCTGCTCTCATGCTGCATCAGCAGCGCAAAATTTGGTCAAGGTAGTTACTGCATCCAGTTTTGGTATTGAGAAGAGGATGGCTTCATCTCAAATCTCACCAAGCTGGCCTGCATGTAAAAAGTCCAAAATGGGAAACAACCTTTACAACGCAACTTTTACAACGCACTACCATTACAACGAAACTTTTACAGTGGAACATCCTTTACATCGCATGCCATTACAACGCAACCATTACAACGCATGACACTACAACGCATACCACAACAGCGCATGTCATTACAACGCATATCATTACAACGCATAACATTACAACACATAGTACCCTTACACTATCCAACACTTACCCTACTGTTGCACCCCCTGGAGTTGGAATAGTAATTTTTACCCCTACACTATCCAACACTTACCCTACTGTTGCACCCCCCTGGAGTTAGAATAGTAATTTTTACCCCGACACTATCCAACACTTACCCTACTGTTGCACCCCCCTGGAGTTAGAATAGTAATTTTTACCCCTACACTATCCAACACTTACCCTACTGTTGCACCCCCCTGGAGTTAGAGTAGTAATTTTTACCCTGACACTATCCAACACTTACCCTACTGTTGCACCCCCTGGAGTTAGAATAGTAATTTTTACCCCTACACTATCCAACACTTACCCTACTGTTGCACCCCCCTGGAGTTAGAGTAGTAATTTTTACCCCTACACTATCCAATACTTACCATACATGCAATGTACTGCTATGCGTTGTAATGGTATGCGTTGTAAAGGTAGTAAGCGTTGTAATGGAATGCGTTGTAAAGGTAGTTTTTAAAAATTCGCTGTAATGGCATGCGTTGTAATGGAATGCGTTGTAATGGATGTTGCGTTGTAAAAAATGCGTTGTAAAGGTATGCGTTGTAAAAGTATGCGTTGTAACGTCATGCATCCGACCAAAATCGGTGCACCCTCCTAGCACCATGTGTATTTATGAAGCCTGGGTGAGACTTGTTTCCACATACATGAAAATATTAAGAAATTGTCACTTTTAAGCGTATTACATGCGGAATAGTCATCTGTGTGTATGACTGGTCATTATTATAGCGAGAAGCAAAGGGGTGCTGTACATTGAATGAGAGGTTTGGGTTACAATTTTTTTTATAAAGTAGAGATTACACACAGGAATATTTCATGATTTGCCCAGAATCACACGATGTTTGGAGTAGCGCGGCAGCCAGGATTCGAACTTGGGTTCCCAGGGAGGAAGCGCGATCCGCCGGGCCCAGTCTTCTGCATGATACCTAAACGCAGATTTTGTCTTCGATTACAAAAGACCAGCTCAATGTTTTGTTGATACAGTTTCTTAAATCCGCTTGGAGAGTGTTACTAGCGCAGCACACGAGGCTTCGGAGCACATCCATTTTCACAATTCCTACAAAAACATTTGAGATCAAACCCAGTCTCCTTCCAGTAAAACTGACACACATTGAGTAGAGTTAGAGATGCAGAAATTACGTGGAATATGAAGAAAGCTGATTCCCATCCTTTACAATAAAATCACTTCAGGTGCTGCTCTGCAGCTTTAATCTTTCCCTGTGCCACTTCCATTGCCATGACCTTGTGTGATGTGCAATGCCACCTTCTGTGGGAGAGGGCCCGGTGAAGTCTGCCCTTCGCTCTGCTTTAGCTCGGACCAAGCTGCAGGGCTCAGGCCTCTTGAGCAGAGGAAGAGTGAGGATAACTTAAAATCCTCCCAGGCTTACTACTAACATTAAACTCCCCCATGCATTTTACGGCACTCTCTTTTGTTTCCGTTGAAGCGAAATGTTATACTGCCTTTCCCTCCCGCAGCTGGCACTGTATCTTTTAAATTCCTCCATTAACCTGGGCCTGCAGCTGTCTCTTTTTTCCACTCCTGTTTCAGCCATCTTGGGCTTCTGAGAATAACCTCAAAACACTGCTGTGAAGGCAGGCCCTGCCAGCTACAGAGAACCTGCACTTCTTTAATTGACAGGGAGAGTGCCAGCACTTCTCAGCATGGTCGCCGGGCTTTTCAAAGGCGAGTACTGGCACTTCTCAGTATTCTGGGGTGAGTGCCGGCAGGGCCGGAGTGGCCTTTAGTGCAATCAGGCAGTGCCCGATGGGCTGGTCTGACAGGTCAGTGGGTTGCCTGGCTTTGGCCTGTTTGTGGGCTTGTTTTATGGTCTGCTGGGCGGGTTTTTATTGTTGATTCGCCTGATATTAAAGCAAGCATTGCTTGCAGCAAGTTCAAATTCGTGCAGTCTTCCATACCTTAGCAAAAACATACCTTTAGAAGTTCAAAACTGCTCCAACTTGCAAACATGGGCCACTTTTTAGCTCTATTTCAAGTGCTGCCCCTGAATGTTTTATTGAAAACAAAACTGATGACGCCTACACCCTGGGGGATTTGCGCCAGGATATGTGGGGCATTTTAATTTCTTTTCTGTCCTCTACTGCCGTTTTTCTTCTGTTTGTAACAGCAGCAACGAAACATCAAATAGTTGGCGCTACATAGAGTGCGCAGCATGATGTCTTTGAGGGAATGGTTTTTAGATGTCAATCTAATAATGGGCGCACTGCCTGTATGGAAGCACTAGTGAACAGTAGTTTGTGGTGCAACTGGGTGAGTAGAAAACCATGTAACCACCCAATGGTAATGTCAGCAAGCCAACAGGACCTCACAATTACTACATAGACGTACCCTATGCACACACTTAATATTTTTATGACCGTAGGTTATAGTATACAATATTCATAGTAATAGATACATGCAGAGAAACAATTGATGTGAAACAAATAGGAAATGAGTAGTATGACAAGGGAAGATCCTTTTGTCCTTTTTTAATTTTCAAGGCTTAACAACAGCCAGCCGACACGTGTTTCATCGCATCTCACGAATCTTCAGGGCTCTAGGTAGCTGGGTTTGAGCCAAAAGGTCGCTCTGCCGGTGATACTTCCGGACCGTCTTTTATTCCAATGAAGTGAGCCAGTGGCTTATAGATCCGATGAAATTGTGTAGCTTCGAAGCAGCAGAGGTAGCTCTGTGCCTTCGTGGTAAGTATGGGTTTGTTACATGTAGATTTACGATGCGCTGTTCCCGGGTCGCCGTGTTCCTGGTAGTGGACTACTGGCTCACTTCAAATACGAACTACAGTTTCCGGGTCTAAATAACAAGCGCATTTCGCTTCGAGTCCACGTTCTCTTATCGACATTGGAATAAAACACGGTCTTGGGCCCCACCGGGTCGGAAGTATCACCGGCAGAGCGACCTTTTGGCTCAAACACAGCTACCTAGAGCCCTGAAGATTCGCGAAATGCGATGAAACACGTGTCGGCTGGCTGTTGTTAAGCCTTGAAAATTAAAAAAGGACATAAGGATCTTCCCTTGTCATACTACTCATTTCCTATTTGTTTCACATCAACTGTTTCTCTGCATGTATCTATTACTATGAATATTGTATACTATAACCTACGGTCATAAAAATATTGAGTGTGTGCATAGGGTACGTCTATGCAGCATGATGTCTTTATTCCAATGGCCTAATGCCATCGGTCCATCGAAGTAAGCTTTCTGATGGCAGAGTCGGAGGGGCACCACCTTTCAGCAAGATGACAGTCAGCCCGCTTCTACATAGAGCAGGCGGACTGTCACTTTGTCAGATAGGGCATTGTGTCACGTTTGTGATAGAGAACTCTGTGCGCCAAATTCTAAATCGGGCTCAATGTCTCCAATGCTTGTTATTGGGGATTCCACTGCCTGAAATATTTCTACACGAATGGTACTTTGACCTGAATGCTGGTTCAATACAGTTCTAAGGTACTAGCAGCTGACAGCCATGCAAAAATAGTCGATAAGGCTACTGCCTATTTATTTATTTATTTTTAACAGTTTTATATAGCGCAAACTAGACCAGAGGATCGGGTATCAGAGCGCTTTACATGAGCACCAGTTCCGTTACAAATGGACACATTCATTTTTGTTAGGCACAGGGAGATTAAGTGATGTGCCCAGAATCACAGGATGATGAGCGTTGTTGCCGAGACTCGAACCCGATTCCCCCGCTTTGAGGCCGGCCGCTCTAGCCATATGGTTACATCTGTCCCCTCTACTTCCTATGTTTGACTTCCTTTGTCACCCACCTCCGCTGAAGGATAGCTCAAAATTATACACTTCGTAACAGGTTGAGAATACCAGGTGTTGATGACATAATATTTTATTCTAATTAGTCCGCTGCAATTTCATTGAACTATGCATGTTGTATCCAGCATATATGCAACGGGAAAAGGAGAGATACATGGGATCAGAGGAGGGTAGAATGGAAAAGGATAAGATGTTGGGAGAAGGATGGACAGTGAAAAGAATCATATAAGGAGAGTATTATAAATCGTGGCGTGCAGTTGAAAATATTCTAAGCCACTTCGGATCGGCTTACAGGGCAATCAGGCAATGTCCGATGGGATGGTCTGACAGGTCAATATGTGGCCTGTTTGTTTTTTTTTTTTATTATTAGCTGCGGGCCTGTTTTTATGATCTGCTGGGACACATGTTTAATGTTGATTTCCCTGATATTAAAACAAATATTGCCTGTAGCAAGCTCAAATCCATGCACTCTTCCATACCTCACATAACTCTTATACAGCATGTCTTTAAAAGGCCATAACTGCCCCAATTTTTAAAACATGGGCCACTTATTCACTATTGGTGCAACTTTTATTTTGGTGCCTGAGTCTATTTTCTCTCCAAGATTGACCCTCATTCTAAGGGTGGCCAGAGGAGCCCGAGAGGCAGAAGATATGTATTACCCTCCTTCCATCCTTTTTGTAAAGCGCTCTGATATCCTTTGGGATCTTGTTCACGCTATATAAAACTTTATAAATAAATAAATAAATTACTCCATACTCTCGGTCACAAAATCTACCTTCAAATCCCTCAAGCGCTTCTCCCCTATGAACGGTTCCCCATGGGCCTGTAACTGAAGAGGAAGTTTGAGGGAAGGAGTGTTGTAGGGGGCTACGATTTGCCTCCTGCTTGGGTTTGAGGAAGGCTAGATGCCACAGAGTTCAAGGATGTGCCATCCACATTGTGTTGAAGGGTTGGCCCTAGCACTTGTGTGGTCTTGAGGGGCCTGCAATGTGCTTTCAGAGCTCACACCCTCACCCTAGGTCGCCTAACTGGCTGCTGCTGCCAATCAGGCCCCTACGCTTTCAGTCCTTTTTAGGTCAAGTCTGGGCAGCGCATGCGCTGCTCTGCGAGGCATGCTGTATTCAGGTATGGACTTGAAGCTACGTCCACTCTCCGCCCATATTTTTAATTGGCTTATGTCATTGTCCACTGTAAACTGTAGTTTTTAATTAGTCAATAGGTTTAGTAGTCTCTCTTTAGCACCACCATTTCTTATTTTGTGACCTCCCATGAGGACACCCCCTGTTACATGTGTTGTTACTCTGTATGCTTTAATTACAGCCTCCCAGCACTATTTTCTCAAATAGCTTTGTCCTGCCTGCTGTTGCAAGCAGGACACACTCTCTCCTAATGTTTAAAAAAAATCTTTATAGCTCAGGCGCCGAACGCATTTGCAATGCAATAGGTCTCATAATTGCGAGAGTTTAAGCTATTGGCATTGTAAATGACAATGCCTTTTATTTATCTGTTTTAAAAGCAACAAATACATTTAAGTATTTTCATTTACAATGCCAATAGCTCAAAATCTCGTATACGTGAGACCTATTGCATTGAACATTCTTGTTTAATTCATGCTCATGTTGAGCACAGGGCAGAGAAAGAAAGAAAGAAAGAAAGAAAGAAAGAAAGAAAGAAAGAAAGAAAGAAAGAAAGAAAGAAAGAAAGAAATTACTCTCTATCCACCTTCAAGGAATGAACGCCTTCCCTGTTAGGATTTTAGACTGGTGTGCAATAGGAATCCACCTCCTTTGCTACAGTACACACAGTCTTCCCTTTCAGGCCAGAGGATTAACTAAAACCAAACATGGACAACAAAAGAAAAGAATCTCTGGTAAACGGAAATGGTCCTAAGAATTAGAGGCAACGTGAAGGATACAGTATCCATTTAATACAAACAGCAAATCTGACTTTTTTTTTTTGCAGAGTTTTATATAGCGCGAACTAGACCCGAACCGAATCAGGTATCAGGGCGCGTTACATGAGGACAGACACACATTCATTTTAGGCACGGGGAGATTAAGTGATTGGCCCAGAATCACATGAGGTTTAGGCGTCGTTACCGAGACTCGAACCCAGGTCCCCAGGTCCGAGGTCTAGCGCCCGAGCCGTTAGGCCAGCTCCTCTCCCCTTGAATTATGAAGGGTTCAAACACATACTGTCAAGTAAGAAATCACTGTTTTTGCTTGCCCAGTTAAGGCTAGGAGAGCAGTTTCAGTGTGCGATTTAATTTACTGCCAGTGCTGAACACTAAAAAGACCAGCCCCACTTTAAGCCCTGTCTTGTGTGACAGCCAAGCCGTCTGACTCAGCAACACTTTGCATTCTGGGAGTTGTAGTGTTGCTCTATCGCCTATTATTGAGGGCCTACAGGCATGCCAATCCTGGCCTAGCTGGTGGTGGAACACATAACATGGAGCCCTTGACAGCTGTGCAGCGAGCTCACCTGAATTTTGCAATTATACAAAGCAGGCGGCCTGTGGTGGATGTGAGATGCGAGGCTCTGCCCTTCATTGGCGTATAAGGAGGAGAGAGTGTGTCTGGTGATTAATGACACTTCCACTGTACCCTCATAATGAATTCCAGCCCTGTGCTGGGCAGGAGGTGGCAGTGGCAGCTCAGTGGTGTCATGTGCTGCCACGTGCTGTTTAGCAGCGATCACAGCACCTTCTGATCGGCTTGTTGTTCTCCTGTCATTGGGGGAGCATGTGACCGTGCTCAGTTTCTCTTCATGAATATTTATTTACTTTTGCCAGTAGGTGTTTTCAGTCATGTGGCTTAGGTACAACAACAACTCCGGATGCCTTCCGTGTAATTAATTATGTGGTGTTATAGTTCACTGTACAATAGTCAGAGACTAGGCCCCACGTGAGTGTTCCTGCTTCTGTGGGGGCAAAAGAAAGGGACATCGGTTAGGTGCAGGTTGAGGGAGTGTGTCGGGTTTTCCAATCCAGTCAAAAATGTATACTAGTGCAAGGCAGTGTTTCACCAACATTTGCACTGCTCAACCGGTGCAAAATTAAGTTTTCCATTTAATGTTAAAAGAAAAAAACAATTTCTGCATGGGAAATCGAAGTGTCGTGTACACTTCAATTTTGTAAGAGCAAATGCCACTTCTACACCAGCTGGTGCAACAGTTGGTTTTGCACTAATTGGTTGGTGCAAATGTCTGTGCAAAACTGCCCAACGGTGGTGTAACTTTATCTAATCTCCTCAGACGAATCTATCAAGCTCAGTTCGGAGCCCAGATAAACTGTCTAATATTTGTAGCAGCCTATCATACAAAATCATGGGCGTGTTCTTCGTTAGCATACAAATACAGCCCCAGACCTGCTAAAAGAAACTTTAAAACAGAAACACATATGTATCCCTACACGCCCCAGAGAGGCACATCATATGTGTAACACTAGCATACTGAGATAGCTGTGCATTTTATAATTCGTCATAGCAACCTCACAAAGCACACTGCAATGCTTTTTCACGAACTGTAGCACAAACACTGTATGTTTCTATCACACAAACTGTCTACAAAGAACAGGCCTAGCCATTTGTGCAAACTGTACACAATGCACTGCACAAATCTCTTCTATTGCCGCTTATATAAACGCCCCTAAGGCACATTTCAGGTCTATCCTATGAACTGAACACAAAACACATCAAACCTTTCATATACACACTGTCAAAACCACTTTATTCCTGTCCAAACGAGGAACTTTACAAATACATACTTTTCATGTTATATGTCATCTTAGGGTTAAGACCACTAGCGCCACCCTTTTTTCTCTTCTAAATATATAATATAATGTTTCATCCTCAAAATATATTTCTTAATAAGTTACATTCATGTGTCTTACATCTAATATTTTTTCGTACATTTTAGGGTATATCTTACTATGGTGGGACTCTTTTCATTCTTTTTTTTGGGGGGGGGGTTTCCTCATATACCATAATTGGAATCTTGATGGGAACTAGCATATCCCTTAGTAATTGGTCGTCCTATTCCAGCCCTGATGTTATAGACCAATAGCATAAAGGAGGAGCCAGATCTCTCAAGTCGCCACTGTTTTCCCAATACACTCCATTTCACACCGTAGTGGGTGCCCTGTGTTACTTTGAAGAAAAGGGAACCAACAAGGCCCAGGAAAAATCATAGGAAGACCTTTCACCTATTTTGCCAAGCCACAAGGGCCGCCCAGATTTTAACAAGACTTGTAGAATCGCATGCCATGTCAGATTCGCTTGTAAAAATGATATGTTTTAAGCAGTTTGAGAAGGTGGGGGGAATTGGATCTTTCCAGGCTCTACATATTTCACGCCTTGCAAGAAGAATAACATAGAAAATGAGTCTTGTAGAGGGATCATTTAGATTATAATCTAAGCTTAATCCAAAGAAGATAGTTCTTGAGGTGATTACCAGAGATTGTTGAAGGGCATCTTCCAAGAAGTCCTGAATCTTGATCCAGTAGTTTCTTATCTCTGGACAGTCAACAAACATATGGAGATCGTCCGCGGCAGGGTGCCTGCATCTTGGGCAATAGTATTCTAAATTTGAAAATTTAACTAGTTTTTTAGGAGTTATATAGGCCCTATACATAGTATAAAGATGGTTTCTTTTTAACATAGCAGGCTTAACCACTGCCTGCAGGATGGTAAAAGAATCAGTCCATAAACTCTCTTTTCATTCTATCTTAAATATATTGAATGTATTTTTAATAGGAAATTCCTTATGTACGTATTTTTATATAGTTTTAATTACATTAAGTTACATTCATGTATCTTACATCTAATATTATTTGAGTACATTTTAGGGTATATTTTACTATGGTGGGACTCCCCAACTCTCTTTTCATTCTATAATAAATATATCGAATATATTTTTAACGGTAAATTACTTACATGTCTGTATTTTTTATATAGTTTAAATTACAATAAGTTACACTGTTGTTTATTTGTACTTACCTAAAACAACGTAGACCTTGGCGATGCAGTCGTCATCACGAGGTAACAGGTTCGACGAAGAACCCAACGAGGTAATAGGGTAGAAGTAGTGAGGTGCACCATGTACTCATGTCACTTCACAGACCTTTCATATATACTGTTGTCAAAGAAGTGTGCACTCCGTTCACACAAACTGGACAGGGGGTATTTCAAAGGTCGTTCCTACAAACTATATGAGGCTCATTTCACTCTGGGCACTTTGCAAGCCTTTCACTCAAATGATATCCACAACATTTAAGGCCTTTAGAAAGCACATTACAGATTCATTGCTCAAGTACTAAACACACCATCAAAATTATACCCAAGTCATTTACATAAACGGTACTTAAAGTGCTGCAGTCGCCGTTCATACAAACTGTATCACAAAGAACTTTACAACCTTCGCACACAGACACTTTGGCAAAGGCAATTTACAGGGCAGCCAAAGCCCTTCCAAAGCACGTCACAAGCATTTCAAGGCGCTTAGCGGGCTTCTCATACTCTGCCCAACGCACTGAACAAGTTTGGCACAGATACAGGCCTTCCACATATAAAACCAAAGCACTTAACAAGCCTTTCATGAAAAGTGCATTCAAAGCACTTACATGCCTTTGTCAGCCAGTCAGTCCTGAATGCTTTCAGATGAGTCCTGGCCATTTGGCCCAATATAGCTGCTGATTTCTTATCTCTCCGTTTCTTTATTTCTCAGAATGTATGAAAGCCTGCTCCCCCAGAGGGCTTTAAACCACTAACCTTTCATTTCTCTCTCTCTTGGGAAGGCCCGCTCTATCCCTCCCCCTTGCACACACAGAATAGCCCCCAGCCGCGCTCTAAATAGCAGCTGGAGCAGAGAGGGGATGCGGTGCCCGGTTTGCCCACCCCTGGCTCTGGCGTGCCAGGCGAAGACAAAAGGCACTAATTCTGCGGCGGGCTGGCAGGCTGGCCTTTCAATCCGGGAAGGTTCGCCTAAATAGACATTATTATTGTAATGAGGATCCGGCGCTGCACACAGAGCCCCACAGAGCTCTGCAGGCTGGCACTGCTCCCAGGAACGAGGCGAGGGGCTGGCACCGGGGCGGTGGGAGGTGTGGGGACGCTGGAGGTATGGAGGATGGGGGGTGACACCATCGAGATGGGGTTTGGAGGGCTAACAGCAGGAAGGAAGGGGGTCTGGTGGCTCAATGGCGGTAGGGTGTGGACGAGCTTAGGGGGGCCTGCAGGGGGCAGTGACACCCTCAAAGAGAAGTTATGGAAGGCTTTCAGGGGTGCGTGGGCGAGTGGGGGTGCTGGCACCATGGAGGAGGGAGGCGCTGTGCAGATGGAGTCGTTACACCATGGGACGGGATTGGGGAGGAGGCAGGGACATCTTAAGGGTTTTGGGGGCCCTGGGCCCAACGCATTTTGAGGGCCCATGTTAGGAACAGCTTTGAATTTACGATCCAATTTCAGCTCTTTCGTGCCCCCTTTAGCCAGGTCTTTGATAGTGCACGGGCACACTCATCTAAATTCTAATGGGTTTATTTACAAGCCCCTTGCGCCTCCTGTTCTTCAATATATCCCATATTAAAAGGGGTGCACAGGCGGGGCAAGGGGCTTGGAAATTAGCCCCTAAATCTGTTTACATCTAATATTCAGGGATAATGACAGTGTGATTTCAATATTGTAACACAGAAGCAGCTGACTAATAATACTGCAAATAATCTCTGTGATACTCTCCCATCGCTCATATTTGAGGTTCTGTTTTGATCTAAAAGAAACTTGTTATGGATGTTGCATGAAACATAAACACAACATTTCTCTACAAAATGTCTGAAATAGACCTTGTGTTGCTTTGTTTGCCCTTAGATGGCAGTGTGTGCCAAGATGTGGGTCCATTGCTCACTTTGCCACTGTATTCAAGCTAGCCAGGCTGATGAGAGGCGCTACCCCGAAACCAGTCCCAGGATGCTTGTTTCTGGTCCAGGGAAAACCTGACTTTGTAATTCGGGCTGAACTGTTCCCATGAGGCACAGAGTCAACAATGATTTGCATATAGCTGTGTCTGAACGGGGGAGGCGAAGTGAGCTAAAGAACGATGATGGATTCAACCCAGATCTGTGACTGTGTGTGAGTGTCTGAAAAGTTTCAGCACTCCGTCCCTCATCTCCTTGTGTTTGCTTTCTTTGCCCTAAGTTGGCAGGGTATGTACATATGTGGGTGACTTGCTCACTTTGCCACTGGATTCAAGCTAGCCTGGCTGATGAGGGATGTTACTCTGAAACCGTCCCAGGATGCTTGTTTCCGGTCCAGGGAAGACCTGGCTTGGCAGTTCGGGCTGGACTGTTCCCATGAGGCACAGGGTCAGACTGATTTGCATATGGCCATGTCTGAACTGGGGTGGCAGAGTGGGCTAAAGAAAGGTGATGGATCTTTTAACTGGGTGTGAGTGTTTGATTGGTTCGGATGCTCCGTCCATCACCACACCCGTTTGTACTGCTTTGTTTGCCATAAGTTGGCAGGGTATGCTCAGACGTGAGTCCCTTGCTCACTTTGCCACTGGATTCAAGCAAGCCTGGCTGAAGACGGCTGAAATCCCAGAAACCGGTCCTAGGAAGCTTGTTTCCGGTCCAGGGAAGGCATGGCTTGGCAGTTCGGGCTGGACTGTTCCCATGAGTCACAGGGTCAGACTGATTTGCATATGGCCATGTCTGAACTGGGGTGGCAGAGTGGACTAAAGAACGGTGATGGATTAAACCCAGATCTTTTGACTGGGTGTGAGTGTTTGATTGGTTCGGATGCTCCGTCCATCACCACCCCGTTTTGTACCGTGACTGGATTCAAGCTAGCCTGGCTGATGAGGGATGTTACTCTGAAACCGTCCCAGGATGCTTGTTTCCGGTCCAGGGAAGACCTGGCTTGGCAGTTCGGGCTGTACTGTTCCCATGAGGCACAGGGTCAAGACTGATTTGCATAAGTCTGGTTCTGAACTGGGGTGGCGAAGTAAGCTGAAGAACGATGATGGATTCAACCCAGATCTGTGACTGGGGGTGAATGTCTGGAAAATGTCGTTATTTCATCCATCATCTCCTTGTGGTTGCTTTGTAATAGACTCTTATATAGCACCCATGTTACAAGAAAACTGTATTTAAAACAATCTGTTTAAGATTTATTCAATGTCACCTGGGTAAGACTCTCTGCAGAACAGAGCTGGCTCTTCCAGGGGGTCCCTAATAGGATGGGGCCCTGGGCCAGGGCCCACTTTGCCCATGCCTTACAATTGCTCTGGGAGGAGAGGTGGGATGCCATGAATAGGTTTTCTGGAAGGCTGATGGCAGGGATAGGGGCTGTAGACATTGGTAAAACCATGGAGAGGGTCGGGGACTGGCACTAACGAGGAACGGAACCATTGGGACGGTCAAGTCTAGAGCCACAAAGAGTGTCAAGGGCCCTAGTGCATGTTAAAACCATTGAAAGCTTTGAGGGTTAGCAGCACAGGCAGGGACCGGACCGAATCCGTGAAGCAGGTGTAACGTCGGACTGGCATCAATGAGGGGGGCTGCACGGGTGCTTCCATACAGAGGGTGCTGGTGGCTAGCTCAACGCAGAGTCTCCTGTCATCAAATGGGACCCAGGGCATGCCCACCGAGGAGCTGAGCGGTGATGGCACAGTGCAGATACATATGGTGGAATGTTACTGCCTAGAAGCGAAGGGGGGGGTTGAAACCATTTTGGTGAAGATTTAAGCAAAGGGGGCTTTACACTAGCACCATTTTTATTGGAAGCTTCGCAGAGTATAACTAGCAAATTACACAATGACACAGCGTCAGGGCAGAACAGTAAGGCATGGGAGCACACAAGGAGAGGGGTGTCATCTAAGTTGGTTCTGCCTATCCCCCACCCCCATTATTAGAGATGTGAATACACATAGGGCCATTGGTGTTTCTCTGCATATTGCCTCTCTAACGAGGCACATATATTTTGACATAGTATGCTTGAGCCACATAGATGTTACTTTTACTGACTCCTGTAGTACTCCTCAAAAAACCAGGAGTAAGTCAGGAAGAATTGAGACGTAAGCCAGGCGTACTCTGAGAGAAACTTTCCATACTCACAGCAGATTCTTTGTGAATCAGATTCTGTGTATTTCAAAACTTGCAGGGAACTCACTGAAAAATAAACAAGTGAACCAATCGCAGGGCAGAAAGAGCATGGAGCAACATTTTAAAATGGGAAAGCTGTGTGCACCAGCTCCTTGAGAGCCATCAGCAGTGTCATAACATGAGCTAGTCACTCTATTTGGTTTCACCTTCTCTGTTATGTGTGGGAAGTGGTCCAAACAAACACTTCCTAGGTCTGGCACAGTGCCTGCATAGTTTCCTGCTCCTTCAGGAGCGAACATTCTTCATATGCATGGTGCAACGTGCATTGGTGTTAGCACACTGCTCTTGGTTCGTGCACGGGTGATAGAACACTGTTCTTGGTTCATGCACCTGTGTTAGCACACTGCTCTTGGTTCATGCACCGGTGTTAGCACACTGCTCTTGGTTCGTGCACGGGTGATAGAACACTGTTCTTGGTTCATGCACCTGTGTTAGCACACTGCTCTTGGTTCATGCACCGGTGTTAGCACACTGCTCTTGGTTCGTGCACGGGTGATAGAACACTGTTCTTGGTTCATGCACCTGTGTTAGCACACTACTCTTGGTTCATGCACCGGTGTTAGCACACTGCTCTTGGTTCGTGCATGGGTGATAGAACACTGTTCTTGGTTCATGCACCTGTGTTAGCACACTGCTCTTGGTTCGTGCATGGGTGATAGCACACTGTTCTTGGTTCATGCACCTGTGTTGGCACACTACTCTTGGTTCGTGCACGGATGTTAGCACAGTGCTCTTGGTTCGTGCACGGGTTTTAGCACAGTGCTCTTGGTTCGTGCACGCGTGTTAGCACACTGTTCTTGGTTAATGCACCGGTGTTAGCACACTGCTCTTGGCTCATGCATCAGTGTTAGCACACTGCTTTTGGTTCGTGCACGGGTGTGAGCACACTGCTCTTGGCTCATGCATCAGTGTTAGCACACTGCTCTTGGTTCGTGCACCGGTGTTAGCACACTGCTCTTGGCTCATGCATCGGTGTTAGCACACTGTTCTTGGTTAATGCACCGGTGTTAGCACACTGCTCTTGGCTCATGCATCAGTGTTGGCACACTGCTTTTGGTTCGTGCACGGGTGTGAGCACACTGCTCTTGGCTCATGCATCAGTGTTAGCACACTGCTCTTGGTTCGTGCACCGGTGTTAGCACACTGCTCTTGGCTCATGCATCGGTGTTAGCACACTGCTCTTGGCTCATGCATCAGTGTTAGCACACTGCTCTTGGTTTGTGCAGGGGTGATAGCACACTGCTCTTGGCTCATGCATCGGTGTTAGCATACTGCTCTGGGTTCGTGCACGGGTGTTAGCACACTGCTCTTGGTTTGTGCACGGGTGATAGCACACTGCTCTTGGCTCATGCATCGGTGTTAGCACACTGCTCTTGGTTCGTGCACCGGTGTTAGCACACTGCTCTTGGCTCATGCATCGGTGTTAGCACACTGTTCTTGGTTAATGCACCGGTGTTAGCACACTGCTCTTGGCTCATGCATCAGTGTTGGCACACTGCTTTTGGTTCGTGCACGGGTGTGAGCACACTGCTCTTGGCTCATGCATCAGTGTTAGCACACTGCTCTTGGTTCGTGCACCGGTGTTAGCACACTGCTCTTGGCTCATGCATCGGTGTTAGCACACTGCTCTTGGTTCATGCACGGGTGTTAGCACACTGCTCTTGGTTCGTGCACCGGTGTTAGCACACTGTTCTTGGTACGTGCATCGGTGTTAGCACACTGTTCTTGGTTCGTGCACCGGTGATAGCACACTGTTCTTGGTTCCTGCATCGGTGTTAGCACACTGTTCTTGGTTCATGCACGGGTGTTAGCACACTGTTCTTGGTACGTGCACCGGTGTTAGCACACTGTTCTTTGTTCGTGCACCGGTGATAGCACACTGTTCTTGGTTCCTGCATCGGTGTTAGCACACTGCTCTTGGTACGTGCACCGGCATTAGAACACTGCTCTTGACTCGTGCACCTGTGTTAGCACACTGCTCTTGGTTCTTGCAGATTTGCAAGTCTTCGACCCCGAGAATGGAGCCTAGTTTAGTCTCGACGGCAATGTTTGCCTTAACGTGAAGCTATACTCTCCCTGTACAGTGGAGCTTGAATTAATTACATGCAGTGACAGAAGGTAGCATGTCACGGGCCCTAGTACAAGGAAGAAATAACCTCCTGAATGTTGTTTGAATGGTAAAATATAGCTCTAATCAGGATTTAGTATGTCCCTCAAGCTTCTGGGCCCTGGTGCTACAGTACCTACTTCACCTATGCAATCTACGCCCCTGATTACTCCCTGCGTTACAAATGCACACTTGTTGTATTGTGGGAGCTATAAAAGTGTGCTTCTAGGAAATGTCATAAAAGGTGTGGCTCACTTAACTAAGGGTGTGACATATGAATAGAATGCTGTGCTTGAGAAACACCTGAGCAGAGGTTTCCAGACAAAGAATAATTAAATCTGAGGGCAGTATGAGCAGCATAAACACTTAACAAGAGAAATATAAAAGTAAGCTGTGCATTGACTGCTTTCTATCACCACCCTTGGAGACTTGAGTGTACAAATTGGACAAGTTGGTTATTTAATTGGCATGAAATAGTATCGTAGGCCTTGGAGCTCACGCAAAGTGGACGCATGTCGTGTGACAGGCACGTACCATTTTTAGGTCGAGCATTTGAGACCTCTTGTATATACTTTAGTATATACTCATATCTGTATGTACTTTGTTGGCTCTGGAGATCTGCCCTAGGACTTGTCTGCTTCCGCTTAGGGACTTTTTCTGTTCAACTTTCTCTATTTAACTGTCTTGATAGAAAACGACCAGTAGAGGTCAGTAAAATATCAGAATTGCGTTCTGCTTGTTCAGCTGCCTCTGTTTAACTGTCTTGATATAAAATGACCAGTAGAGGGCAGTAAAATAGCAGACTTGCTTTCTGCTGAGGGACTCAGTAAAATGCCAGAATTGCTTTCTGCTGAGGGACTTACTTTTTAAAAAAAAATCTGACAACTACCTCTAACTTTCTTGATAGAAAATGACCAGCACAGGTCAGTAAATACCAAAATTCCTTTAGCATTCTCTAGATTCCAGTCCATAGAAATTGTCTTCCATGAGCACCCGTAGAACAATAATATTTTTTCCAAACCTTGCATTTTCAGGGATATGACTACCCAAGGCCCTGATTTTATATTAAAAACAGAGCTTTGAACTATACTATTTCCCGCTGAAAGGCAATATTTCTCTGCATGTGTTCCCAAACCTGGCGTGTCATGCAGTTTGGTGCTTACTTTCCCTCCATGTTAAAGAACAGTAGATGTTTCAACACCCAGGCTAATGTGCTGCATAGATAAATACATATAAGGTCCCAAAGGTGAGACCGAGTACATTGCAAATGCTTGTTTTTCTTCTGCCAGCTAAGGACAAAAACAGAGGGCACTGCCCAAGCCTTTGCACTTTTAAAGAGCTCGGCCCTTTTAAATATGTGTGTAGCCACAGCCATGGTTGCACCAAGAACGCACCTTAGTGAGCGGTAGCGTCCTTTGGTGGGTGGCCAGAGACCTCAGACTGTATGACCTCTGGAACTACCCAGCGCCCCCTAGTGGCGCCAGACTACACATGTGCTGAGAGTATACCAGTGCCGCCTGTCACCAAAAGTGGGCACCCCGAGGCTGTGTAAATTCCCTTCTTGTCTATCTCATTCCCAGTTTAAGAGCTATCGTCTTCGCATCCTCCGCTGCTCACTCACCGGCCTGGCAGACAAGTCCCGAGATGCACTAATTACACCATCGACTATCGGAGCCAGCAAATCAATCTCCTTTTTTTGTTTCCCCGGGCAGCTGTTCTGTGTTAGAGCATTGATTTCCGCCCAGACTGTAATAATGCAGCCAAGTATTAATGGCCCCATGCTCAGACGTGCAGGGCCTGCGCATTACAGGGGAGGCACTATTGGCTGCAGGCGGGCGGCCAAGGAGCGCAGGAGCCAGGGGTCGAAGTGCATTAAACAAGCATGGGGACTGTGATCCTGAGTGGAATACGGGTAGAGTCAGTGGGCGCGGGGCGGGGACTGACCATAGCTAAAAAGATCCAAATATTTTGTAACTATTTTGGTGGTCTTTCGCACAACGAAATTCGATTTATTTAATTCATTGTTTACTTACCTCCGTTCATCCATATTCTGGTGTTTACTAACCCCCACCCTGCCCCTCCCCCGCACCACCTCACCGCCCCATGGAACTCCCTCCACGGGCCGCTACTGCTTTCACCATATGATGACTGCATATAAAATAACACAAACCTTAGACGAAAAATAAAGGAAAGTCAATCTAACTATTGGGTAAATGTAGTTGTGTGGTTTTAGTGCTATGATGTCCCGTATCAGTGATAGGAAAAGGTGACTATCTAAGTCATTATTTTAAACTTATATTTCACACAGTATAAGATAGACTGCCATAAAATGTGTAAAAAAATGTAGGTTTAAGATGAAAGAAAATGCTTTCGAAATACAGATTTTACCAATAGCAATCAGATTGTACCCAGTCCAAGCATTTTATGTGTCCATTAAAAGCAGGAACTGTACAGCTCAGCTGGTAATACCCTGTCAATACCTCTCAAAAAGATTAAATCTTTGCCATCACGAAGCTTAAAGTGACTCCATCAATTAAAACCAATACTGGCTTCCAAGTAGCTTTTACATTTGCAGATTAACTAATCGCACATATTTAAATTTGAAGGCACCCTGACAAAAGGCGTTTTTTTGTTCAGCTCTCTACTTCTTCTTTGGATTCACAACACAGAAGGCCCTCCCCCTTCAGCTGTGGCCTCTCGACTGCCAGAATTAACTGTCCTGGGATGATAGTCTTTTAAACAAAAAGTAGGGGAACTGTTTTAGTTTAATTAAAAAAAAAAGTATTAAGCACGTCATGCCCTACAGATCCCACCCACCTCGACTTCAGACAAGAGCCATACATGACAGTATCAGTACAGTTGAGTGTCATAACAAAGGCCCCCCTAGCCAACACAGTGTGGGGGGCCCCGAGCTCCAGGGGCCCACTCAGCATAGCTACCTGGCCTGAGAACTCCTGAGTGAGTCTGTAAGGGGGGGCACTACATGTACTTTGCAAGGGGGCCCCCTCAAGTTTCATTACACCACTGGTACAGTGCTGTGATAAGTGCAGAAGACACTCCAAATACACATGGCCGACCTATAGAGGGCTTGCCCATGGTTAGATTGGGCACTTTGAGGAAGCATTGGAGCTTTAGAAAGTGCAAGAAGAATCCACCACAGCACAAGCTATCCCATAGAGATAGCATCAATGATCTTATTGAGACCTTATTGATCATATTGAGTGAGCAGGGGATACCCCAAATGAGTGCATTAAGCTGTCTCAAAAATATCCCACTCAGTGCACTTAAGCCATGCCAGAGAGTGTGCAATAGACCAAATAAGTGCAACAGGGCTCTCCTGCTGAGGCTGAGTGATCAACAGGCATGACACGTGCACTAGGGTCTTCCTATTGAGCACAGTGCACAAAACCTATTATACCAAGCTAACAAGAGCCATCCCATGGTGTGCGCACACAGAATCCTACTGGGTGCACATCAGTAATCCTATTTATCACACTTGAGCAGTCATCACTCAGTGCATCAAGAAGAGTAGCGGACTAGAGAGGAGAAATACTCTCAAAGAGCCAAGAGGAGTCTTCCCACAGCGTCCACAAGTAACCTAGACGAATTCCACTGAGTGCACTAAAGCAATCCCACTGAATACCCTAAGGCAGTGCTTAATTTGAGCCGGTGCTTTCCGGTGCTCAGCACCAGCACTTAATTAGTTTCCGGTGCTCGGCATTTTCACCTAATTGTGAACACCATACTTGGAACAGTCCACCACATGGTGACGCTGTTCATCTAATTTGAAGATGAGCAGAACAATGGAGGTTTAAGACTACAATATACATTAAAATTGCTAATACCTGCCTCCCCAGCCATTGCTTTAGCTTTGGGAACCTGGAATAATCTGAACTGTCGCATTTACACGCGAGAGAGATGGTTAGTAGTTATTTTGGCAGCAATGACAAGGGCGATGGGTGGTGCAAGCTGCAGTGGCCCCCTGGTCAGAGCCCTGGCACTTAATATTTTACAAATTAAGCAATCCCGCTGAGTACCCTAGAGTAGTTTGTCTATGCACACTAGAACAATCTTAGTGCGTGCTCCAGAGAAAATTCATTGAGTCTACATTAGCAATACTTTTGAGAGAACTTGAGCAAATTCACTTAGTGCATGATCAGTATTATTGAATGCACAACAGCTACTCAAACGTATTGTAAAAGTTTGGTCTTCAGTGCACCAGTAGAAACCTAATGAGCAAGCAAGGCCCATCTTTAGTGTATGTATGCATAAGGAACCAGCACGCTTGATTATAGGGTGGCAGAGTTCATAGTCTTGATGTTAGCTGTGATGAAGATGCTGCACTCCCTAAACAGACAGGCCCTCAGATTTAAGCCACTTTCTGGGAGCGCAGCCTTGGTTTACTGTTGGTAGCTTGAGCTGGGGGGCACTGTAATCCTCTTAGAAAATGCATGTATGTGTGCATAACAACTAATCATAAAGCAGTACCATAAATAATAAAGAACTTTTAATGTATACAAGAAAAGTTTCACAATGGTAATAATATAATAAAAAAACAAAAATATTCAAAAGTCCTGAGAAAATAGTGTTGTGAGGGCTAGAAATTCTTAATACTTTACTCAGAAACTGAAGACAACCAATGGAAATATTTAATAACAAAAAATACTCATATCAAAAACAGCAGGTAAAGGACAGCAATGCACCACGGATATTTACTTAGCAACCCATCGCACTGGTTATTTAGGTTTATTCTGCCAGACAAAACAGCTGTCTCGTTGCTAAAGACATATTGTGGGCTTACCAAGAACATACAGAGGATTGGAGACCACCTATTGCTTACCATTGGTTGACTTTCCTGTCACTCTCATTTGCCGGCTTCTTATCAATGTCCCAGCTTGTCAATCTTCTGCTTGTCCCGCCCCTGGAATATTTACAGAAAAGGGCAACCCAGTATACCCTTGTGGGCTTGGGTGAATAATTGTCAGGTAATGGTGCCTCAAGGGATGTATTTGGAATATATTTGGATAGAATTCTATCCTCTTGCAAAATGTGTAATCATGACATTGAAAGGCCAAATCAAATCGCATTAGTCTGTATTATTAACCCCTTTAGAGCTTGTAAATAAACCTCCCCAGTGCTGCGCTGTCCATTGGAACTAGTGCTGAATGGACGTCCAACGGTCGTGCGCAGCACTGGGGAGGTAGTGGCCGTGACGACCGTTGGCCGACGGCAGCAATTAAGGGGTTAAAAAGGAACTGTCCTAAATCTAGGAAGAAGATCTCCCCAGTTGAATCTTAACAGAAACTAAAGAGAAACTGGGTTGAGTTGTAGACGTTTCGCTCTCTTCTGAAACATATCTATGAGATTATCTTCAGGACAGGACACCTCAAGTGAAGATATCTGACACCTTGATCAATCAGTCTAAAAAAGGCTCAAACAAGTGAGTTCTTGCAGTTAATTTGCAGAATTTTTAAACTCTGAATGATTGTGGCGTCATCAATCTACAAACAAATGATGGTCGCATTGTTTTAAAACAGTAAAGCCAAAGCAGCTGTCAGAGGTCCTCCCAAGAGTTCCACATGGAATTAGATACCAGTTTTTGTTAAGACTCAACTGGGGAGTTTTTGTTCCTATGCTTAGGACAGTCTCCATTTTGTATACTATTTGAAATGGGTTACTGTGCATTGATGACTAGCGAAATCTAGCTTAGAAGGCTTTTTCAGTTCTATTATCAATGTATTGAGGTATAGTTTGGTCTGAACCCCTAATGAAACTATCATCTTCTGAATGAAATAAAATGAACAAGAAATACACCTGGTTGTGTTGATTGATTCATTTTTAATAATACAGACTAATGCAATTTGATTTGGTCCCTTCCTTAGAGCATAGCCCATTCTCCATCTCTTTAGATTGGCTGGCTTCTATACTTCAGATGCTTGAGTTTCAAGCACAATTTTTGTCTTTTTGGTTAAGCTATCAGAGTGCAGGTATTTTTCAGCTGTATTGCTTGTGTACTTCTCTCTCTCTACACCTCGTGTTGCTGTCTCTCACTCGTGTGCTTTCCCCACACAACTCAATATTGCACTTGCTCTCCTGTCCTCTCCCGTTCCTTTCTTGCTTGTGTGATTCTCTCCCACTCAAATTGCTCTCTTGCCTGTTGCTTCTCCTCCCCATCCCTGCTCGCTGTGTTGCTTCTGTACCCACCCCCCAATGTTGCTTTCCCCATCTATGTGCTCCTCTGTCTGTTGTTGCTTCTTATCTCCACCCCCTCTCTGTGTTTCTTCTCCGCCCTGCAACCTTCTTCTCTGTCATCCATTGCCTTTCTTCCCCAGCCCATCTGTGCCCTCCTTGTTGCTCCCCACACTCGCACTTAACAAATGCTCTCATGCATTGTTTTCTTTTTATGTTCTGATGCAACTCTCATTGGCAACCAAAAATAAACAATACAGTGGTGTCATTTTGTTGGCACAAGCATGCATCGTACACATGCTTACAAAAAAGACACAAGGCTTTTTTCCCTATTAAGCCATGCTCCACAGCATAAGGAATATGATACAGCATGGCTAAAAACTATTGCCAATGCTAATAGGCCTCAACGGTGGGACCTAATGGTTTTTGCCATTGCTTGTTATATAAACTAGTCAGAGTGGGACAATTTGGATGCGTGCTGTTTCCCTGGGATGATAGCAGTTGGTTTCAGCCCTCTCTGATTCCAAAATTTAGAAATAGAACTAAAGATATTCCAGGGTTTCAAAGCTTTTTCCTCTCAATAATTTTTAGGTAGGTCCAAGTGACCTTAGCTATTTCAAATGAAATTGTAGGGCGAAGGGGTGGGTAAGATCCTCCACTGGAAATTGTGATCAATATACCTCGCAGAACACAATTTGACTGTGAATTCTTCCCAGTGGTATCCAACTTTCAGTTTTCAGGGGATGTTCCATTACCTGTTATACCAGATGTAAGAAATTGGGTTATTAGTTGTGCAGGATGTGAGTCCTGCACACGTAATATGTCCACAATTGTCTCCCTAGTGGAAAACAAACACACCATTGTAGAAATTCACTATCTTAGGGTAGTATAGCATAGCAATGCAAGGCCTACTCAGGGTAGATGGTGTGGGCTAGTAAAGGCCATTCGCTGGCAGCAACAACAACCCTCAATAAATCATTGTCCAGTCAGTGCATTTTCTTTGAAAAAAAGAAAAGTAAATTTATTACACACACACTACTAAATACTATGCATTATTTGATAAACATATACATTAGACAGTTGGCAATATCTTTTATGTCGTTCTGAAATCACATTTGACCCCTAGTGAGTCATGAGCCTCATAATCACAATACCCCCACTGATACCAGATGAAACATCACAATATAAGGTGGTCCCACTTGAAATAAGGCAGGCCTATTGTTTTTGTCAAGGGGCCATCGGATCAGTATAGAATACAAGATTATTGGCTTTATCAAGGAGTCACCAGATTAAAATATAAGTAAAGCCTATAGGCTTTGTCAAGGGGCCATTATATGGTTAAAAACAGTAAACAAATATTCATGTTCATTATTAAAATCAATAGGATGAGTAATCATATTCAAATGTATTCATTATTAATAAAAGCATTGCACTGTTCATCAGAACTCATTAACATAAGTGATTTAAATAGAGTACTTTGAAAACAATTATAAATATGTGTCAGTCTTTTATTAACCGCTTCAGACTATATCATACAGCCATGGGACCCACCACTAGAGAACCCCGCAATCCTGAGGTGAACAGCACCAAGCCTCAGCTCTGGGAACGCTTGAAAGTGATGGGTAGACTCTCCTGGGGTTATAACTGTAATGACCAAGGTAACCTAGTGTCATATTTATAAAAACCCAGGTGGGCAGCTGCACCTAATGCAGCCCCCCACAACACTTAATAATCACATTGGTGGTGCCCCTGACCCCTCTTTTGGACACCACAAAAGAGGTCAGTATGCAAATAGCCCCCTCATGGGCATTATGGGGTGCTCCTTCATGGAGCAGTGAAGATCAGATGAGCAGCTCCTGCCGCTTTGTCTACTTTACACGCAACCTTGCGACAGATTTGTGCTTTCTTGTAGCTTTATTCTCTTGGGTGCCCTGGTACCACCTAGGGAACCCAGATGCCTAACGTAACATTGGGAGCTGTGGGAGGAGTCCCAAGGCCCCCGTAACCCTGCCAGCTTCCATCCAAGTCCACGGGGGAAGGGGAGTCGCAGACCTGGCAAAACTTGCTTTGGGCTCCGTCTGGGTGGGAGCAGCCACGCTTCATGTATCCCATCTGCACCAGGAGCCTTCCAGTTTCTCCTTTGTTCTTGCGGCCCCAGGGGATAGGGTCCCTGGGGCTTCTGTTGTCTTGCCTTCCCCTCCAATCTTTTCAGTCCCAGGGAGGTGGTCCTGGAAACTCACTCAGCCTTCGACAGACTTCCTTGGTGCATCAGCCGTTTCTTGTTTCGAGCCGAGGTGGATAGGGTGCACGGGGCCAAATGACACTCTAGGGAATGGGGCTACATGCCCACCTCCCTCCCCAAATTATTATTAATTAGAGATGCACAAACCGCCGAGCTCTGGCCCATCCTGGGAGTATCTTTAGAAATTTGTAGTAGAGCCCCAAGCGCTGTGTTTCTTGCGCAGGGGTTAAATATGGAATTCTTGAACAGTGAATATCGTGGGCCCTGTTGGGGTGATTTTCTTGATCTTGGTATCATTATATGACTGGCGGCAAGCACTAGCCACGAGGGGCATTTTTAATAGGCCTTCTGCCCTCTAAAGGGTGTACTCTGGGAGGAGCGGGTTTCCCTGTCTCCCTGTCCCTGCCTTATCCTCTAAATGCTTTTCACATGTTCCATGACATCCGGGTCATCTTGCAAGGCACCTGGGGCAGTGGAGTCAAGTTTTCCCCCAACTAGTTCTCAGGAGGTATGTGGGGGCCAGTGCCACTGGCCCTGGCGAGACCCATCTAGTCCTGAGGATCAACTGTAGGCAAAGTCCTTTGTCCATCAGGGGCACCTGGTGGCTTCTCCTTCCAGGCACTGCCATTGTGTCTCTCGTGTGCAAGGCTTTATAAGTTATAGATGCCAGGCACCCCTGGCCAATCCTAGGAAGCCACTTCATCCCTCCACGCCTGTCCGACTCACCTGCACAGCGTTCTAGAACAGCTCAGTATGGAAGAACTGTCTTCCTCTGGTCAGCGCTCCAGTGCCCAGCCAGAAATGTGGCTTTGATAATCGGCAAGCCCTCCCGTGTACTCACTGCAATCCAGGTCAATGACAGGATATTCATTTGTTGAAATTCAGGAAGGGGACGGCACAGCCCGCAAGCCATCCTGATCAAGGAAGAAAAACACCTCTCCACACCCAAGCTTTTGTCCACTGCCTGTGAGCAATTCACATCTCACCACAGGTGAGCCATAAGCAGTCATGGCACACTGGGCACAGACAGAAAGGCCCTTTTGGCTTTAGGCAGGAAAATGACAACTTTCTAAAAGTGTAGATTTCAATAATAGTTATTTTAAAACCAACCTGACCATTAAGTTGGATTTTAAACCATTATTAAAATCAGTCCTTAAATTATTTGTCTTGCTGCTACCAATTCGAATTTAGCATTTATCAATTGTACAAATGTAGCTTAGTGTTCCCTTTGGAATGCGTCAGCCTAGAAACACTGAAAATAGCTTTTTGGGAAATTTCACTGTAAGGACATGCTCAACATTAATTTCCCCATATCCTACTTTTAAATATGGTGCATCCTGCCTTTTTGGGCAATGAGGCCTACTTAGGGGTGACTTATTAATATATAAAAGAACGTTTAGGCCTGTCAAAAGGGTTTATTTTGACAGAAAATGCAGTTTAAAACTGACACACACAGGTTACCTGTGTTCAGCTACCTGACTGTGCACAACAGTAGTCTCTCACATGCAACCCGCACACATTTGCACATGCTTGTGCACACGTGTTCATGTGTAACCAACCCAATGACCCTTACCCTAGCTGCACTGAAGCAGTTTATCCTAAAAGACGGACACTGGCTGTAACACAGTCTGTCCAATTACCATGAAATTACTGTGAGTGAGACTCAGGTAGTGATACTCATCCACAGTAAAATGTCCAAAAACCAGGTGATCAAAAGTAAAAAAATAAAGAATAAATGGTCAGAAACCATTTGCAACACCGCTCACAGAAATCAAGTCCACTGTGAGTAAAGAGCTGTCCACTAACATTCCATGTGTGACCACACAACTAGTTCAAGTCCATTCAGGATTCCAGAGCTTCCAAGGAACTGGGTTCTCACACAGACCAGCTGCTCTTGAAGGTTCATGGAAATGAACCAAACAAAATTGGGAGGAATTTGTCTCCAGCTGGTGTAACAGAGAGTCAACAACTGACTCGATCTCGCTGCCCTTGAAATCCAAATCAGCCAACTAATGACCACGGTTCTTTAACAGAGAGACAAATATACAACGACTGGAACAATTCTTCCCCTGTTATTCTGCAGGTAGTCCGAGACACCAACACCCAGGAGAGTCTCTCATTCTGGCTCAATCCCATATCAAAATATAACAAATTGACAGTACACAAGGACCAAAGGAAACATCAGGGCATCCCATAGGGATGGACTCTACAGGCTGCGCTACACTGGTTCCCAAACCAAAACCTCATGTTTTATGTAGCAAGATACACATAATGGCTTGTGATATTTGGCGGTTTGCTTTGAGGTTTCACTGTAAACTATAAGAAAATGAAAATCAAGGAGTGCTTCCTCCTTCGAGAATAACTTTCAAACTGGAACTATCCTCTCACGCCTTTCTCTAAAAATAACCATCCTCAATTGTACAACAGTATTCCACATCTCTCTATAAAGCAACAAATGTGCACCCCACGGAGCCATGAATGGAGTGTGGGCGGCAAAGCCCCCCCAATGAAAAGTTAAAAGCATTTAATCTCTAGCATCTTCAATTTCTATCTTTGCCTTTCACGTATCCAGACTTAAACTCTTGAGGTGCAGAACTCATTGTGTGGCTTTCAGCCTAGGCCAATTAAGGTTAACCATGGCCCTGGAGATACAATTACCTCTCTAATTCACTGCTGAAGGAAAAATTAGAAAATCTTCCAAATCCTTAATTTTCAAAAGTTGGACAGACGTTGAATTAGCTCTAACTTTTGGCTAAATAAGTGGTAGATTGAGAAGACTTAGAGTAATCTAATCGTGCTGACATGGAAGAATTCGAAATCTCAGCACGCTTCAATACATGTAGTTCGGTCATTGTACTTATTGATGGCTATGCTAGGCATGGAACAATTGAGCACTGTACATTGTAAAGAATGGGGAAAACGTCTTCCTTATCTTTGGGATATTTAGGGAGAGAGTATGGATCATGTACATTGTGACGGAGAGCGGAGTCGGGGGGATATCTTCAATGTTATGCATGAGTGTTGGTGTGGAAGGCCACTCCTTAATAACGGATAAATCAGAAATATGTCTTTGGTCTGTTCCTGGATTTTAGATGTAATTCCGTAAGCCTGATATGTGATGATTCTTTTTTATGAGCTTACGCACATTAATTGAAACTACATATATATTGGTTGTTTCTTTCTTAAGTTTCCTGATTGTGAGTGGATATGTTGCAACCTTTTGTTGCAAGGCATCCTCAGGTAGTGCGGTTTCCGGTAGATAGGCGGAAGTGCTGCTTCCTGGTTCTTCCTTGTAGGTAACACAAAGTCTTGAAACTGATATTGGCCTTGAGGTGTATCCAGTGCATATTCACCAGAGTCGGAGTAACAGCGGATCTTGCTCAAACCTTGGGGTCAAAGGCATTTGCTAGCTCTGTTTCATCAGATCGTATTGTAATGAAGCCAACCAGGTGTAACATTCAGCACCCTTGTTCTGGGTATGGCCTCTATGTCAGTATCGCTGATCACATTGAACTACTGTTATTGAACTGTGCGTTGTAAGTCTATCACTTACTTGATTGGCCAGGGCTTGTGATAAAGCACATTTGCACTATGTCGCAGAGCTCAGATTCCAATACCCCAGTGAAGAGAGGCTCATAATTGTATAGGTGCTGCATTTTTCATGCTCGCTTTATGTGCTTACCAAAGTGACCATTCTACCTGGACACTGCTAAGAAGAAGTGGCTGAGAGATACCTAGATGTTGCTGAGCAGACCACAGGACGCGTGGCGGTCGATAAAGGCTATTCTGAGGGCCACATCTGTCTTGTGGAGCAAGGAAGGAGACATCACCTTCATGAACTCCCTGCCCACCTCTCGACCTCTTGCAATCAAGATTGCATCCTTCAAAATGTTTTTATATTTGTATATTTTATTATATTTCATCATAATGCTTATATTTCAACATAATACTCTTGAATATTTATGCACAATAGACAAGTTTACATAATAAAAATGAAACCTATTCACATTAGACTACAAACCGTAATGAGAGGAGGGTGGTGGAGACCTTTGTCAGTGGAACCTGCTTTTTACTGCAGAATTTTGCACCAAAAAGTGCTTAGGCTTAAAATCTCCCATAAAACGTTTTTGTTCAGGAGAATTCTCCCACGGGCTGAGTTTAACAGAGGTGCTAAACTTCACAACTTGTTTAAGTTGTGAAGTTTGTCACCTTCACAGAACGTCACCTTTCAAAACATAACTTTACACATCTCTACTTTTAACCACAGGGCTTCAGTTGTATGACTCTTTGTAAGGTGTTGCAGATCAGTTTGTTTTTTAGAGGGTGAATTTTTATGAGCACACGGTATAAATGGTTCAGTATATTAAATTGTGTAGGCTGAATTTTGATATCTAATGACATCTTTATACATCTAAAATCCAAATGTATACATTCCTGTTAGCTTTGGCATCTAGATCATCGTTACACAGCCTGCAGTAGTTGAGGTGGTATAATGCACCATGTAGATTCCAAATTCGCAGGATGTCGTATTACTGCACCTTGATATTGTCCATTACAGTAATGCAGCTTGTTTTCTCCGGTTCTGATAAGCGCATCTTGGAATTGTGGCTTTTTCCGTGTACAATAGTTGCCACATTTGACCTGTTAATATTTTGGGTAGAAATCCCGTGGAGGGTGATAATTTGCACAGCCTGAATCCACGATTCAGGCAATAAACTTTCTTTTGGGCCTAAATCGACAAAAATGCAACGTGTCTGTCTCTGGGTACCTGAAAGCCCAATCCATGAGAACCCTGGGCTCTGTCCACCTTTGACCCCAGAAGACTGGAGAGTTCGACTAGATCCACTTCCACTTTTGAATGGGAGTACCCACACCAAAAAGTAAACAAAGGAGCATTGTCCATTTGCATCTGCAGAATCAGTGGAATATGGGGCATTCATCCGCCTTATTTGCTGTAAAATTAAACCTGTTGTAGGATCCTGGATAGTGCCCTCGTGAATCCCATGTGGCTAATGAGAGGCATCTCTTATGTAACCTACACCAACTCAACTACGAGCTCTCTGTAAGATACAGAGGAGAGGACAGTCAGGATTTTGGATTCAGATCTCCTGTAATAAAACATCCGAGCCACAGCCTCAGGAGCACCAGCCCCATCACAAATCTCATTCGAACACTTTTTAGAGAGAATACATGAGGAGACTAAGGAACGTAGCACACGTGGCACACAGATAATGTCCACTTCTGCAGGTGTCATAACAGGAAGCCTATACCCCCCCCCCACCCCCTCCAATAAATAAACAAAAAAACACAAAGAAACAAAAAACAGAACCAGAGAGTCAGTCGTATTCCAAAGTAAACGTTTTTAGGGCATAGTAATGAACAGTTCTGGTACTAACAACTAAAAACAGTGAGACATCCAAATAATGTTCCAGATTTTTCAATTCTCTGTCTTGATAGCATTTTTGAAAAGTTTTACTACCACGATGGGTTTTGAAATTTCGGACAACCTTTGTTTACATGTGACTTCACCACAAGGTCATTTGCTCTCCGACTGGTTTCACGCAGTGCCGTTCACACATCATAATTTACTTAGGTACATTTTCAACAGCTCACGTCCTGTTGCACACTTCATGCATCCTGGTGACAAAAGTTATTTAGATTTCCTTCCTCCCATTTGATTGAATGGAATCTCTCACGTGGTAGCCCGGGGCGTTGGCCTATAAGCCGTCATCAGCTTTTGTAAGTCTTCCTTTCGATTTCTTCGAGCCCCCTTGGCAAAAAAGATTTCCCTTTAGTCCCTTTAGACCTCCCTACAAGACAATCCCCGTCAGGATGATAAGAAGTACATTTTTGGTGTCTGATCAATGTCCTTTTCAAAAAAATTTAATTCTCTTCCATGAGTGACTGGATCCTGATACAAAAGAGAAGGCAACATGAGAAACCATCCCTGATTAAAAAAAAGAAAAACATCCTTCAGGAAACATGTCACCATTTTTTTCTCCAATGTTGCTCACTATTTTGATCTCCATCCTCCTTGAGAAATGTCCACAAGAAACAAAACATAAGCAGGCACTGTCTCACAATGCATCAGACTTATTTAGTCAAAACCCAATTTTTCCCCTGGCTTCTCATGAACATTCCTACAAGTCACTGGGAAGTTCTAATCCTTATCACTTTCTTGCTGACTCTGAAATCAATACTCTACCTTACCAGTCTTTCAGCCTGAACATCCAATATTCACAGCGTGATCTACCTTTCACCTTCTAATAATACCCCGGGGACCTTCATGGGACAAATCAAACAATCTTTCTCTCAGCCACATCAGAGGTATCAATTGCGTGTCCTTATCAACAGACAGCTCATTGTTTATCAAACGAACCAAGAATAGCTCTGGGATGCATGTTTGTTTCACACATCACTCTTCCATCCTCTTGACCTTACTGTGTGGGTCATCATGGGATATGTTTTTTAACCACCCCTCATGTGAAATGGTTCATGATAATACTGAACGCACTTCTACAAACTTCTCACCATAATCTGCCCCTTCCTCTTCCCTCACTGCCCATGGAAGGCAATCTCCTGCCTTCTAAGAGCCATGGGTGTACTTTACTGCAAGACAACATCCGTAAGGGCTACTACCCGTTTGGTTATCTGAGCCGAAATGCATTCCAAATCTTTTATTTTGAAAACTTCAAGTAGAGGTTGTCGTGTCCTACCACCCAGGAACTCACACAGGACACGATGTGCATCTTACAGGTATTCTTTTATTCGTTGGTTTACATCATGCTTGAATCATGACCTCCTGCCTCGAGGTCTAGCATCAGAGTCCCGTTCCCCTCCACCCCTTGACCGGATGTGGTGTCCGGTGTCCCCTCGCCCTTGCGCTGTCCCAGGGTCCTAGTGCCCTTGTCCTGGACACGATATCTCCCCCCTTGTTGCAAAACAAACATTTTCTTTTTTTTTTAAAAGAAAGAAAGAAAGCGAGAGGGAGAGAGGGAGAGAGAGAGAGAGAGAGAGAGAGAGAACTTGTCATTCTACATTTCTTCATGAATCTAGTGTCTCCATCGCTTCCTTATCCTCTATCTTCCACCGTCCATGTGGCTGCCGTTGTCGCTGCCATTTCTTCTTCCTCCGCCTTCTTTGTCCTTGAAATGCTATCTCTTTCTTGTTATTCGTTGTTGTTCGTGGGTAGCCGTTATCATCGATCCTTTCACTTTCGTCACCGCCAGTGACTCTTTGGAGAACTTGTTGTCTTGTCATCTATATTCAACACCTTTAGTCCTGGCCCTGAGGTGTCTCTTGCCTTTATTTCCTTGGTGTCGCTTGTCCGCTCTGCTCATTGCATGTCTTTGTCCTTTCTTTTTTTTTTTTGCTGCTCTTTCTCCTGCGGTATGTCTTTTCGTGTTGCTCCTTTTACCCCTTTTTTTTTCTAGGCTCTCCTTGTCCTTTTAGCCTTTTCTAGGCTCTCCTTGTCCTTTTCTCTTATGTCCCTTTTGTGTCCTTTTTTTTTTCTTCTTCTTCTGTTATTCTCCTTTTCTTTTAGCCTTTTCTGGGCTCTCCTTGTCCTTTTCTCTTGTGTCCCTTTTGTGTCCTTTTTTTTTCTTCTTTCTTCTTCTTCTTCTGTTCTCCTTTTCTTTTAGCCTTTTCTAGGCTCTCCTTGTTCTTTTAGCCTTTTCTAGGCTCTCCTTGTCCTTTTAGCCTTTTCTAGGCTCTCCTTGTCCTTTTCTCTTGTGTCCCTTTTGTGTCCTTTTTTTTTCTTCTTCTTCTGTTATTCTCCTTTTCTTTTAGCCTTTTCTAGGCTCTCCTTGTCCTTTTAGCCTTTTCTAGGCTCTCCTTGTCCTTTTAGCCTTTTCTGGGCTCTCCTTGTCCTTTTCTCTTGTGTCCCTTTTGTGTCTTTTTTTTCTTCTTCTTCTTCTGTTATTCTCCTTTTCTTTTAGCCTTTTCTAGGCTCTCCTTTTCTTTTTCCTTTTTTCTTTTCTCCCTTCTTTCCTCGTTATTTTACTCCTCTTTCTTCTTTCTTCTTTTCTTTACTGCCTTGTAACTTCTCCTTTGCTCTTTCTTTGTCCTTGTGCAATCTTTGTCCTTTTCTTTCTCTTTGTTGTTCTGCTTTCTTTCCTTTTCTTTTCTTTTCCTTGTTGTGTCTCTTTTCTGTCTTTTATTTGGCCTTCTCTGGCTTCTTCCACTCTCTTGTTCTTCTTTCTTATATGTGTATATATTCTTTCCTTCTTTCTCTTTCTCTATTTGTCCTTTAGTTATTCTCTCGTAATCTCTTTTCTTATTGCACCATCATCTTCCTTTGCCTTATTGCTCTTTTACCTTTTTTTTTATTTTTTTTATCCTTCTTTTTCCTTGTATGCACTTGTATTATTTCTTTGTCTCTTTCTTTTATTTCTTTGTCTTCTTCTTTTCACTTTATTTCTCTTTTTTGGGTGCGCCTTTTTGGCACTTGACTTTTATTATAGACTTGCATGCATTCGCTGGCCTGCATTATCCCCGACCTCTTGCTCTGATGTCCTCATCCTTATTTTCTTCCTTTTTTGTCCTTTTATGTCACTTCTGTTACTTATTTCCCTTTAACTTCACTTTAAATTACCCTTTTTGACACTTCTTTTGCACTTTTCTTTTATCACCACTTGTTGTTCTTGTATTCTTTTTTTTCCACTTCTTTTGTCCCTTTAAGTCACTACTGTTGCTTATTTTCCTTTAATTTACTTTACATCACCCTTTTTGTCACTTCTTTTGCACTTTCCGTCCTTTCTCGCGCTTTGCCTGGCCTCAAAATGGCCGCCGCGCTGTTCCTCGCTTCCTATTGGCTCTCGCGCCTGACTTACAAATGGCCGCCGTTGTTCTCGCGTTGTTTCCCATCCAATCTGGACTCTGCCTGGCTTTAAAATGGCCGCCCGTCTGTTCTCTGTTCCTATTGGCTCTCACGCCTGTTTCTAAGATGGCCGCCGAGACTCTCACGAGAGCTCCCGCCGATTCTTTCAAGTCTTCGCGCTTTGCCTCGGCGCTTACCGCTTCACTTGGTCCTCTTTCTGCAGCGCTTGGGGTGGGCTCCCACGTCGCTGCACGTCTTCTTTCAGCACTTCCTTCTTCTTCGCTGCACTGTGATCCAGGGTGGGCTCCTTGTTTAAAATCACGAACTTTTCCACGTCGCTGCTGGCCTCCTGATGATGCCTCGCCTCTACCTCTTCTTGCGCTGGATACCGCATCCCACTCTTCGTCGCCAGTTGTCGTGTCCTACCACCCAGGAACTCACACAGGACACGATGTGCATCTTACAGGTATTCTTTTATGTGTTGGTTTACATCATGCTTGAATCATGACCTCCTGCCTCGAGGTCTAGCATCAGAGTCCCGTTCCCCTCCACCCCTTGACCGGATGTGGTGTCCGGTGTCCCCTCGCCCTTGCGCTGTCCCAGGGTACTAGTGCCCTTGTCCTGGACACGATAGAGGTCTAAGATCAGTCCATGCTGTCAGCGGATGGTTAAGATGTTCTTAGCTGTGAAACTCCAGAAGAAGCAGCAGGATGTCTTCATTTCGTGTATTCGTTATGGGGTACACGCGTTTACCTTTGTTCAAATTATGTGACCCCCCCCTATAATGTGTAGTGCGTGCATAGTTCCTCATGTTCCGCATGTGTGGAGAAGGAGAGTAACAACAGTTATAACCCAGTATGGCTAGCAGACTGTGATCTGACTTTCCCTGGCCAATCAGGTTCACTTCCACATCAAACATGGAAACTTCGGAACAATTTGTTGGATTCAATTGTATTGAATCATTTCACTCCTATAGAAGGATCACTGTTGTTTAGTATTCCTCAGTTTGAAGTGCGTTCTATGTATCAGAAGGAAATACATTTTCTATGAAGCGGGGTAGGACAGTGTTCTATTTGATGTAATCAAGAAGGTATATACGAAAAATTATGTGGTTTTGGATCAAATGTGAGGGTTTCTGAATATTTTTAGGTAAGCTGTAAAGTAAGACAGGGATGCGTATTAGCAAATTGCGTTTTTGTTTTTTTTGATTTGTGCAAAATGGTCATGAGATGGCGTAATCAAACGGAGCATGTGATTGTGCAGACATTTTTTACAGGCATTTGCCCCATTGCTTGCTGACTATGATATGCCTCGACATCCTCGAGCCAGCTTTGCAAAAATACTTTTTATGCAGAGAGAGATATTTTTAAAAACTGAAATATAAATATACAAGGAGAAGTCTAGGGTGGCAGCTATAAGCAGTGTACAAATCTGACGGTGCGCGAAAAATGAATCTATGCTGCCTGTCCAGAATAGATTTTGAAAAATGTGTTCAAATTTCCACAATCGACTCCAACAATAGGTAGGCAAGCTGAACGCGGGATGATAGGTATAAATGACAGGGTGCCTATGCAACCTTCGTTGAGTTAGTGCCCATTTGGGCTTATCCCAGAGAAATTGCGCACAAGGAAGCCAAACAGGATCTCCTAAAAGGCCCGGGTGGTTTTAAAATGACTCCTGGGGGTAACACGTATGGGTACGCATTTTCTATCTATTGAGCTAGAATGGACATGGTCTGCATCTAATTGCATATTGGCTTCCACAAAGGAGGCAATTATCGTCTGCTGGTCATGGATAAGGCTGAGAGATCAGGATATTTCAAGCAGAAGAGCACATCTGATACAATATTGGTTGAACACATCATTTCCAAACCAAGAAGAGCATTCAACAATAGCATGCCCAACACCTACTTGCGAGCTTTATCCCTGTTTTAGACCAGGTATTTTCCATTGGCAGTGTACACTAAGAAATGCAGTACAATAAAGTGCATTCAGCGACTGTGTGTATTCTTATATTGTGGAACGCACCGTGATATATTTCCTCTTGTTCTTTCCCGCATACGTTATTTGTAGAAGGAAAAATCAATACGCACACATAAATGGCTGTTCCATTGGGGTATGAATAACAGGGGGGTTATTGTTTCCTCCTTATGGTTGTATGGGCCTATTACAATTCGGTGACGTCAATGAGGTAATAAAAGAAAGGGAAGCACAGATTTGTGATTAGTAATACCTCAGTATCTGTGGTTTCAGGTATGGTTCCTCTTCACTGTTAGAGCGACAAAACAGAAATGGCTCCTTTGTATCTTATAACAATAATCTCTGCTGGTGCCTTGTCGCTCAGCAGATAGACAATTTTCTTCCTAGTACAGTACGTCCTGTCTAGCCCTATCTGAGAGTTTGGCAGTATCTGAAGAAATTATTAGTATCAGGATTAATAGGTTGGTCAAAAATGTATAAATGCAGTGTCACTTTATTGCACATTAGCGGGCAATTAATGTATCCACTCATCCGCCTATCTGCCGCTGAAGAATGACCAGATTATAAACTATGATCATAATGTAACTTTAATGCACTTTGGATAATTGAATCATTTGCATCCACGCGTATGCTTACATTTAGTGGTGTGTTTTAAACTTGTTCATTAGAAATATTTTATTTTTGAGATTTTATGAATTCTAATATTCCAAATGAGGCAGAATTTGACATTGATTTTGGTAAGGAAGCACTTCATACCTTTCCCTTAAATGATTTGGCAATATGTTGTATATTCTTCAATCCTAAACTGTGTTTAACCCGTGTTTCTCAGTGGTCCCATTTCTTGTGGCTTCAGGGGTCAGCCTTTGGACGAGTTTGTTCTTTAGTTGACTAATGATGCCTCCTTGGCAAGCATTATTTACATCTATTCGGCTGCTGAAAGTGCAACTGCTTTCATTCTCTGGGAAGCCTGCATCGACGGAACTTTCCTTCTTGCAATGATCAAGTGTCCTTCTGCAGGGAATAATACTAACTGCTCGCGTTTAAAGAGTGTCCACTAGGCTGGGCAGGCAGCTAGAGCACACCGGCAAGTGTTTTTGCAAGGATGTGTGAAATTCACTTAATTTGCCATTGCATAATTATTTGAAATCTGGGGAAAATCACACAAAGTCACACATAATTACACAAAAATAAAATCCACCACTTAGTGCTATATGTGACGTGATGTATTTTTTTGTTTGTTTTATGCGAGGATGCACTTCATGCAACAACAAAAAACAGCATGAAAAGCACGTCATCAATAACAGCGTCTTGGTACTGTTGGGGCTATTTCCATGCTCTTCCACTATAATTTTTGTCACAAACTGCGACAGATTTGTGACATGATGTGAGGACATAATTTTGGGAATCTTACATAACATGCATCATGCGAAATTCCCAAAATTGTGCAAATATCACTGGCGTAATTGTCATGTTTTGGTCCACCCACCATTGGGTGGGAAGCTATCTCAGTTCTGAAGGGTGGCAAGATCTAGTGGTTTCCAATACAAAGGGTGTGACTATGCTCCATGGGACTGTGACACAGAAAGATGTTGATGGGCATAGTGGCCCATGAAGAATAGGAATACCTAGACGCTATGATTGGATACATCCCACATAGAATGACTCCTGACGCAGCTGCGCATAGGACCCGTACCCTCCAGTTCTGCCCCCGCCTCCCCCTCCACATGAATACCCAATGCATTATCCCCCACATTGTAATAACCAAAGAAAGATTCCGGTGGGGTAAAATGCCATGTTTAATCACAACATTGAATAAACATGACAAGTACATAACATGCATATCTGATATTCATAATCACATTTTCCAAAACATTTCATGTACCTCTCACATTCCCAGCCCTAAGGGAGGAGCCCCATCTGGCTCGCATCTCGCACTGGGTATCCTATGCCAGGTGCCGTGCACCTGCCCCTTAGAGTGGTGGGCCCGCACCCCTGGTCCTTGTCCGGCATTACCAGGGCCCACCCCTCTACCACCAGGCTGCCCTGGGACGCCCGGGAGGCTCGAAATCTGTCGCCCTAGCCTCCCCAGCCGGTGGTGACTTCCTCCCAGCGGAGAGCTTACCATATCCCCCCTCAGAGCTGGCCTATGGAGTCCGCCAAGCGGCCTCCCATCAACCACTGTTTGCTGATCGCAGGTCACATTTCCGCAACAACGCCCCCCTCAAACCACTATTCTAAGGGACTGGTGGGAGTTAACACTGAAGGCTGGTCCTGCTCGCGGAGAAGGCAGCAACGGGGCACTATGCAGTCCTGGAGTGGTGGAGGGAACAGAGACCCCGGTCACAGGGAGTTGACCCTAAATAGGCCAAAGGTCTCCGCCCCCCACCACTCCGGATGTGCGTCGTCGCCCGTGACCCGGATGTACGAGGGGGCGGCCGGCCGCCGATTTGCCGCCCGGACGCCCAACCACAATGACTGCGGGGCGGGGCCCGGAGGTGCCGGGTCCTAAGGGCGCGCCTCGCGATACTCTGCGCTTGGCATAGGACCCGTACCCTCCAGTTCTGCCCCCGCCTCCCCCTCCACATGAATACCCAATGCATTATCCCCCACATTGTAATACCCAAAGAAAGATTCCGGTGGAGTAAAAGGCCATATTTAATCACAACATTGAATAAACATGACAAGTACATAACATGCATATCTGATATTCATAATCACATTTTCCAAAACATTTCATGTACCTCTCACATTCCCAGCCCTAAGGGAGGAGCCCCCATCTGGCTCGCATCTCGCACTGGGTATCCTATGCCAGGTGCCGTGCACCTGCCCCTAAGAGTGGTGGGCCCGCACCCCTGGTCCTTGTCCGGCATTACCAGGGCCCACCCCTCTACCACCAGGCTGCCCTGGGACGCCCTGGAGGTTAGAAATCTGTCGCCCTAGCCTCCCCAGCCGGTGGTGACTTCCTCCCAGCGGAGAGCTTACCATATCCCCCCTCAGAGCTGGCCTATGGAGTCCGCCAAGCTGCCTCCCATTAACCACTGTTTACTGATCGCAGGTCACATTTCCGCCACAAGGGTGGCCAAGGCCCTCAGGTCTGACACCCTCCCCACCTGCGTTCAAGATAAACGACCAAAGTTCTCTTATGAAAGTGTCTGTCCCTAAGTCCGACAGGTGTACCCCATCCCAGTGGTACATTGCTTCTCCAGAAATCATCCGGTGTTGTATGTAGCGCAAGCGGCCCTTCGCTGAGCACAACCTTGCCAGTTCACCGTTCAATCTCCTCACTAAAACATTCAAAGATCTCACACGGACTCCCGGCCCCATGTCCTGCGTGAGAGCATGCCCGACCAAACAATCTTTGCTGCTGGAAAAATGTGCCCCAACCAGGCAAACTCTGCAAGTAAAGCCTCCTTGACTGCCAAGTGTCCTCTGTCGACCATGTCGTTGCCTCCCAAATGTAAGATAATCCAGTCAGGGGGCCTGTTCCCTTCCTGCGCCCTGAGCTCCTCAACAAGCCGCCTCAAGTGTCGGATTCGCATCCCCCCGACGCCACGCCACAGGAATTCGGTCTCGCTCAAGTCCGCCGGTTTCTCCACCTGTCGTTGCTGCAAGCGCACCGTCGCGCGACGCACAAACGAGTGCCCAAGTACCCACACCACCGACGCAGGCATACTAGTCAGAAGGAGAGAAATGACACTGTTAAACACTGTCTGACACGAGAATGCCACATTTGGTCATAACAATTCCGGCCTGACATATCTTTTGTAGCACCCCGACGCCCAGCGCCCCACGCCCCTTACTGCGTCGGGAGAGAGGCCTGCCCTGGCCGCCAAGGTGGCAGCGCCAATCCTAAATGAATGCGAGGAGAAACCTGTTGTACCCAGACCCAATTTGCCCAGGGCCAACTTGAACACTGCTTTAAATTGATACTGAGACAGGCAATGTCCATTCTTGTGTATGAACAGGGCCAGCCCCCCCAGCAGGACGTAAGGCCAGGTACGCCTGCATCCGGGTTACGGGGCAGGCCGCCACGCCCGGGGCGGGCCGTAAGTGAATGGTGGCCCCCTTACCCATCTGGTCAGTTTTGGAACGTCTTAACAGTACCGCCAGCCCCCCCCGGAGAAAGGACCGTATCCCGGAATTGCAGGCCCCCGCCCCCTGGTCAGATCTGGAGGCCCTGACTATCTCCCCTAGGCGGAACGCCCCATAGAAAGCTAAGCAGAAGGCTGCCCCCATCAATACTCCCTCAAACAGCGAATCGCATATTGACGGTAAGACCCCCAGAACATCAATCAAGGAAGGGAGATCCAGAGGCTTACGCCAATCCCGCCTTGGCCCCTCCAGTTTAGCCCATCCTGCCAAGGCCTTCCTAACTAGGAAGGAGGCCCCCGGGTCCCGCTCCCCCGCTACTTTAGCAAAGAAACCGATTGCCGACAGGTTCGCCCAAGTATAAGCCACGGCTCTGCCCTGGTCCCTTAATACCTGTAGAAAACCGTAGATTGACTCTGGGGAAAACATCTTAGCAATCCCTGCCTGCTGTAAGAAAGACTCGTACACATTGAAATGCTGCTGATAAGCACGCTTCGTGCGGTCGCTCAGGGAGGCACCTACCAGCCCCGCTAAAGCGGGGCTCCAATTGTCCGCAGTGATGTAGGGAACATAGTCATGCGATCTTCCGCCTGCGGGTGAAACTTCCGTAATTCCTGCAACTTGGAACGAGACAAAGCATCAGCAGCGTGGTTATCAATACCTGGTATATGCGCAGCCTTGAAAGTTAAATTCAATCTCAAGCAAGCCAGCACCAATAATTTCCGTAACCTTAGTACGTGCGGGCACGTGGCCCCCTGCCTATTGATGACCTGAACCACAGCCATGTTGTGTCGGACCAGAAAGTTACTGCCCTGTCCCTGAAGCGTTCCGCCCAGATAGTGACCGCCACCCAAATGGGGAAGAGTTCCAAGAAGGCTATGTTCTTAGTAAGCCCGGCCTCGTGCCAAGCTGCCGGCCAGACTGCCCCGCACCAGGCAGAGCCCAAGATAGCGCCAAAGCCAATGCTGCCTGCTGAATCAGTAAAGAGTCCCAGCTCCGTGCTAGACACCGGAGGGGCAGGCCACACCACCCGCCCGTTAAAGTCCTTCAGGAAACTGCGCCACACCTTAAGATCCTCTTTCACTCCTGCCCTTAACCGCACCCTGTGGTGCTTCTGGGTGAGGCCCACCATGGCCCTAGCAATCGACCTGGAGAAAGGGCGCCCCATAGGAATGATACGCAGCGCAAAATTCAGCTGTCCCACCAAGATCTGTAACTGGTGCAAAGAAACTTTTGGACCTGCCAAGGCAGCCTCAATAGCCTGGGAGAATGCCACCACCTTGTCCATTGGCAACCTGCACTCGCCTGCAACCGTGTCGATTTAAATACCCAAAAAGGACATACACGTGTCTGGGCCTACTGTCTTGTTGGGTGCCAGAGGAACCCCAAGTTCCTGGAACATTGCTACTAGTTCATCCAGCGCTTGGGCGCAAACCTCTGATACGGCAGGGCCCATCACCATGAAATCATCTAAGTAGTGTACAACATCTGTGCATCCCGACCTGTAGGAAAAGACCCACTGTAACATGGAACTAAAGGTCTCAAAGTAATTACAAGAAACAGCGCACCACATAGGCATACATTTGTCATAGTAGAACTGTTGGTGAACCTGGAAGCCTAATAAATGATAATACTCCGGGTGGACGGGCAACAGACGAAATGCCGATTCTATGTCTGTTTTCGCTAACAGGGCACCCCGCCCCAAGTCCCTTACTTTCTGGACAGCGGCATCGAAAGACGAGTACGTCACAGTACACAGCGCAGGGTCAATGGAGTCATTTACAGATGAACCTTTTGGGGAGGAGAGGTTATGAATCATTCTGAACTGACCCGGCTCCTTTTTGGGCACCACCCCCAGTGGGGAGCAAACGTAAGTTCCCCAAGGCGGGGCAGCGAAAGGCCCAGCTACCCGACCCAAGGCCCTCTCCGTTTCTACTTTAGCGACCACCACTGATGAATGCGTTCTGGTTGACAACTGGTTGTTGCATTTGCTAATGGGGGGGGGACATGCAACGCTGGGATGCAAAAACCTTCAGAAAAAACGTCAAACAAGACCTTGGCTGCCGCCCTATCCGGGTACAGGTCCAGCCAACAAATCAGTCTACCAATATCCACCGGGGTAGGCAGGTTAGGCCTGCGGGGGTTTGGTGTCCCTTGGAGCTGCTCCCCCCCCCCACGCTCTTTAGCTTTTTTGTTGCATTTAAACTCGGGATGTGAGGAGTGTCCACAATAGGCACATGCGTGTTTAAACTTGCATTGCCCCGGTGGCCAAGTGCACCCCTTGCTATTGAAAGCCCAGCAAGCCCCCCTCTTCTCCCCTGGACCCCCCTGGGACGTCCGAAAGGGCTGCCTAGCGGGATGCTCTCTACTGCTTACACTCTCCAACCAGGTGTTCACCTCCACCTGGTCCCAGCCAATGCCTGGATTTTCTTCCTTAGCCCACCGAAACTCCCTATCATAATTCAACCACACCAGGCCCCCATGAGTAGCATGTGCCTTCACAATCTTGTTGGTGTAAAACACTAGCGGAATAGCCAACTCCGGTCTCTTCTCTAATAGGACCGTGACAAAAACATGGAAACCAAAGAGCCAATTCGTCAAAGTCTCCTCTACCCTTGGCCTTCTATCCTTGAAGGATCCCTCCTTGCCCTCTCTCTCCTTGTAATCAACATCCCTCCTCTTGGGCCTGATCAGGGAAAAGATGTCAACGTATGCGCCCTTCCAGATCTTTTCGCGCACCTCCAGACTCACATGCGTCGCCAGCATCCCTGACTGAGACAACACATTCCCCTGCATCCCCCCCAGTAAACCCACAGCCTCGCTGCTCCTGGCCATCATGTCACCTGGCTTACCTCCTGTGGGTCCCGCCGCCAATGCAGCTGCGGGGGGCTGAGCTCCATTCGCCCCATTTGGATTGGCTCTACGCGCTTCTACGACCTGCGCAATCTGCCTCTGGATGTCCTGCAATGCCTCCTGATCTGCCGCTTGTTGTGGGACCCAAGGCGCTGCCGCCCCTGCGCTCAGTCGCTCCCCCACCCTACCTGGGGCCGATAGTCGTCCTACTAATGTTGATACTGATGCCAATAAGCCATCCAATGGGTCTTGCACGACCGCCACTGCGGCCACCGGCTGTGGTGGGAGCAGGGCCGGAACATTGGTTACTGGCCCCGGGGCTAGTGCTTTCAATGCCTCTCTGATTTCGGTTAATACAGACCCCACTGGGTCTGCCAGCACCCCAGTGCCCGCAGGGAGATCAATAACCTGCGGCGTTGTTCTTACTGGTGCTGGACTGGGTGTGGGAACCACAATTACCTCTGGCTCGATTGGAGGAGGGGGGACGGGACCTACTGATCCCACGTCCTCACCCCCTACCACCGGGGTAGGCCTACGCATTTTTCTCCTGTCCCCCCCTTCTTTTTTGGCTGTGCCTTACTCTTTTTCTTTAAGGGGGGAAAGCCGCCCTTGGGGGCACACCTTCTCTGCGTGGCCTCTCAACTACTTCAGGCTGCTCCCCCTCGCTCTCTTCGTCACTCTCTTTGGCGTCCTTGCTCAACTTTGCTAAAAGTAATTTCATGATTTGGGCCAGCTCGGGGTCAGTGTCCTTCCTCTTATGGCCCCCTTTCTTGGGCGCCATACTGCCTGTCCTGTCTGCCCCTCGCGCTGCCTCGTGACCACGCTTCCTGCTGCTGGCGTCCGTCTCCCTTGACTACGCCTATGCGCGTCTCTTTCGCCTGGCAACACACCCTCAAGCAGCGCCATGGAGCAACCTTGCTGCGCGCCACAGAATCCCCGCTCCCCGCTCCCGGTCCCACCCTGCGCACCGCCCACGCCGCCCGGCAGGTGCCCGCACACAAAGGGAGCCCCGCGTGCAGCCGCAACACCCGCAAGGCAGAACCACAAAAACTTCGTACCCGACACTCCCCCCCGAGGTCAACGGCTGCTCACGAGGCCCCCCAAGGCACCCGACTCCTTACCTGGCCACGTGGTCAGCACTTGCTTCTTCACGCTCTCTGGGGACCGCCACCGACTCCAGCTGCCCGCCGCACTCCCTCGACAATCCAACGGGAGGTGCGGTGAAGTTGATCCGCCGCCCGCCGCGAGAAGGCTCTCCTCAATCGTAGCCCGCTCTCCCTCGACAATCCAACGGGAGACGCGGGAGTTAACACTGAAGGCTGGTGCTGCTCGCGGAGAAGGCAGCAACGGGGCACTATGCAGTCCTGGAGTGGTGGAGGGAACAGAGACCCCGGTCACAGGGAGTTGACCCTAAATTGGCCAAAGGTCTCCGCCCCCCACCACTCTGGATGTGCGTCGTCGCCCGTGACCCGGATGTACAAGGGGGCGGCCGGCTGGCGATTGGCCGCCCAACCACAATGACTGCGGGGCGGGGCCCGGAGGTGCCGGGTCCTAAGGGCGCGCCTCGCGATACTCTGCGCTTGGCAGATGCTGCAGAACACCTCTGGCTAGCTCTGGACTAGTCACTGGAAGAAGAGGTACTGCTGAGGATTCTTCTCACACTGACTTAGCTGCTGAATGGCTCGAAGCAGCTTTTCTGTAGTGCATCTGGGCGTGTTTATCAATTTCATTATTGCTGTACATCTCCTGTCACTTGAGTTACCTCGTTTTGGACTCCCTCCCTCTTCAAGTAACATTTGTTATCAATGCTGCTGAGGACAGTCTTCGAATCCACAAACAGCACATCAACGCTGAGCTAGAAAGTGGCGGATAACCAATGCTGCCAATCAGGTCTCACTAGTACCTGAAAGCCCAGTACAATCTGCAAGGGCCGGGCCCTTATGCACCCCGGTTAAGGTCTCCCTCTTTGTCTCCCTACGACATCTATTTTCTATGATTCTTGTTGAGCTTGCGAGTAAGGGAGGCCGTCGCCATTTTCTCCCACGCCCAGAGGTCCCATGGCTCGTGTGATCTTGAAATCCAATATTTCACTCTCTGTTCACCTGTTTCAAAAACAAATAAACTCGTTTTCAAGGTCCTCGCGTGCCACTACCTTGAGACGAGTTTATGACCACAGCCAATCAGGGCCTTTCCAGGTCTGAATCCATTTTTAATTTGTGCGTTGGCTTATGCAAACAGTAGTATAATATGTACCAAAAAGAGGCCAATCAGTGCAATGCACACACGTATATCTTCAGGTATAGCCATCAAACCTCTTTAGAAGACCTTAGCACGTCTCAGTGCTCCTTTCCCCGGCATGCACCAAGTTCTCTTCTCAATGCAGTCACAACAAACAGTCACAACCGGTCTCTTCTTGGAATAAAAACCATTCAACGTACGTCGAAAAGCCGATCACTAATCACATCAGTTAATACAGAATTCATTTGCATAACAAATGGGATCTAGTCATTGTGGCACCTCCGTTGTTCACCTATCAAAGCAACTTGAGCTCCTACATTCTGATATTTAAGCGATCCATCACTAATCTTGTTAATGTCTCAATGGCCATCATTAAATGTTTTGCAACTGCCATTAAATGTAATGCAGCGTATCCGTACTTTTCCATCGCTTACTAAGAGTGATCCATACTGCAAACAGGAGGTGGGCAGTCAATTTTTCAATGTTGTGCATAGCTGTATTTACATGGTTGTCATTCTCCTGTTCTATAAAGAGCTTCACTGGGTCTTCCAGTATAAGAATGTCGCTTAACTTCTAGGCAACACTTCATTTCCAAAAATTCTACACTTATTACACTGCATGGCACATGTATCGTCTACCCTCTGTTCGCGTCCTCCCCAGCACGAGCCAGTGCTGCTTGGCGCTGCTGCTGTAATACTTACTGGAGTCATATACCATCTGTGGCATATGTTGTGGTAGGAATCTTTCCTTGGTCTGAATGCAGATCTCGGATATAACTGATGTTTCACATTTCCCCCTTCGGTCATTGACCTTAGTAGTTTGTAGAGGTTTTTCCCATCACAGCTTAATATAGTGAAACTGATTGTTCATTTTCAGTTTCTGAACTTTTTTTAAATGCTTGAGGGTGAGCTTTTCTTTTCTTTCAGTATCTCGATGTCTGTCTGTCAGACTCCATTCAGGGAGCTACAGAGCAGATAAGAGCTGTGGTGTCTCCGCCACGGTGGATAGGTTTGTTTGCTAATAGTGTCCTGGGGACCATCCTACTGTAGCTCTGCAAAGTGGGCCAAGTGCTCCTTTTCCACCACTAGATGCTCAGGGTAATGAGGGGGAGCAGACAAAGGCGTCCCCGGGAGGTAGTGTGGTGTCTCCCAACAGACACACTAATGTATTGTCCAGACCAGGGCAGTACTTGAAGCTCACAGCAGAACTGAACATTACACTAGTTGATGGGAATGCAATACAGGTCTCTAATCAAAGTTGCATTTAACAGTGAGTTTCTACACCAACCTCTTCTGGTTGCCTCTCCAGGATCCTATATCTACAGTCCCCAACACATTATTGCTTAAATATTCAACAGGCAAGGGTGCAAATAACATCAAATACTTTACGGGAACAAATGGGCAACTCTGTTCAATGTCTGTTTTGCCCCCCCCTACCTTCAGGCAATAGTCTCAAGCAGGCGCAGCACGCTCATCTCCTTAGTCTCTTGTCCCTAAGTGGTGATGTGGGGATCCTACTTCCCTACAGGCTGAATCCCTCTAGCTGGGCAGTACATGTGAGGCAAGGTCTTTGAAAGTAGCCTATGTTGTAGTGGCGGTGTGTAGTTTCACAATCCCCAATAGAAGTGGGTGAAACCATTGAAGTATATATCTAGACTATGCTGGATGGCTCTAAAACGCACACTATGCTCACTTGCTTAAAAAATGTGTAGTGCAGCAGCAGGCCCTCCACTATGGCGAATGAGACCTCCCCCCCCCCCACCACGTTTTCTTATCATTTTATTTTTTCCTTTCTTGCAAAGTTGTTGGGGGATGGGCAATGGGGTTGACAGGCTGCAGGAGGAATGGTGAGCACTGTGGTCAGTGTGCATGGCGAGTTGGCCGGACGTCTCAGGCCGGCCAAACCATCATGCGCACTGAAGCTTTATCCAACCCGAGCTGCATTGTCGGTTTGAACACAGCAGGCACAGGATTCCAGTCTAACTGGGAGCACAAATTCACAGCCCTCAAGCCAAGCCTGATGTTTCTTTCATGCTGCCACCAGCAGCATGAGAGCAGCGTCAGGATTGGCCGCAGTGGGATCTGGGAGCCTGTGCCTGCAAAGAAGAGGTTCAGAAGAGCGTGATGCAGCCGCTTGCAGGTAAGTTCTTTTTTATTTTTTTGTCAACCACCGACACGGTTCTGTGCCAATGAGGAAGTCAAACATTGATTAATGATATAATAATACGCTTTAAATAAAGTTTCAGAAAAAAATTACAAAGAAGAGAAATATGATATTAAACAGAAAAAAGATCCATAGAGCACATCATATAGCCGGAGGCCAGACCGCCTTAAAGAGCCCATTGTCACAAGTACTATATCTGCAGTTAAGCGAGCGAGAGTAGTTACATGCCATTGACCAGGGCAGTCAATGCCACGAAAAGAAAGGGCTCACTGACCCTTTCTATAATGTGTCCTCATTTAAGTAAATCTACCCACGAAACAAGCCCAGGAAAGCCCACCTCCAAAGTGTTCCTGGGCCTGCTCTGAATTTGTAACAAACAGGGTGGCAGGGCCAATGAAGCTGAAAACTGACTGACCTTGGGTGATGTAACCACGTGAAATCCCTTCAGCTGCTAGGTTCCGCTGCTCAAACCTAGACGGTGTTTTGAAGGAAACTGATAACTGCTCAGTGGGGACCCGTCCCCACCTCCTTACGCTGTAATGGAAGCCCTCCTTGTACACAAATAGGGCAGATCTTCGTAGAGATAAAACAGACAAACCCAAAATACATTTTCAGATAGCCGTGGGACATCAGTACTATATGCGGAAATACAACTTTATAGTACAACCAAGTTTGGCACAACCGGAACACAGCTTTTGAACTATGCCTTTGCCTGTCTGAATTAAGAATTATTAATAACTGTTCATCCAAACCTCACAGCAACTTGGGGCTTTTGCTTTGTATCTCAGGGCGGATCTCAAACAACACAGGCTAACAGAGCTTCTCTAGTCAGCCTGTGTGATCTGTGGCAAATCGAATTCATCTCAGCCTTTACTTTCATACGTAATCAGAAGATTGTCACATGCCGTCAAACATGTGAAGATAACTGCAGAATTCGGCTGTGTTATTCCCTTGATGTGAGAGCTGGTGTCTGGAGGAATAAGAATTAACTATGATGTAATGGAATATATGTGTGTGTGCGCGTGCTCTCAGTGTATGTGCCCGCGCTCAGTGTCATGTTCTGAGTGAAAGCGTAGGGGGAATAAGAATTGGTGAGACGCTGAAGCCCGGACCAGACCTTGGGCCTACGATTTACTTGTCTGAGGCACTTTTTTGGCTTGTGGCCCTTTTAACATGCACCTTGTTCAGTTCTTCCTCATACTGTCTTTTGTGCCAAACATGGATATATTATTCTATTTGTGCCAACTGAAGACAGCACAAAACTATAAAAGGAGTGCCATCCATAGGTTACACCAAGAGGCAGATTGTGTGCCAATCAGAGGAAGCCCAAATGGGGGTTACCAACCACAAGCAGCCCAAAGTCATGTCGACCATAGGAATCCCAGAGATATGATCACCATAGGGAATCCACAACTGTGTCAAGCACTGACCTCCTGCCTTTATTGTTGGCATTTAGTTGTGCCAACCTTAGGCAGGGTATTTTTCATGTACTTCTAGTGTCAAATACTGGTAGTGCATGAAGTATTCAGTGTATTCATAGGCATCACACATTCAGTTCACAGCTGTGTCACACACAGGCAACTCCATTACAAGTCCTCTAGCGTGACATCAATCAGCAGTCAAATGATTTCCACGTGCTTCTCGTGCCAAGCATAGGCAATCCTCTCCTGTTTTACCAACAACACCAGGAAATTCCTCAAATATCTGTAAAAATGTGTAGCTTGATAAGAGCTTCCGGTGGGGGCGTTGAACAGTGATCATGGAAATCCAAATGGTGAACTCATCACAAAAGAAACTTGAAGTCACTAGCACGCTCAACTAGTTTATAAAGCTATTGAGGTAATAACACACTCGCCCGTACATAAGTTAACAGAAAGGGTCGACAAGCACTTCCGTACTAGAGAGGCCAAAAGCCACAAAAATAGTGTAGTCCTGCGGCTTTCTAAGCCAATGACGGCTCGAAGTAGATGTCCAATGGACAGTTTTTCCCATTATTGCTCATGGTAGACATGAAAACAACAGCCCGTTTTCTGAATAGAAGAAGGAGGAACACAACTACACCGCCGGACACTTCCAAATTTGAGGAATGTAGATAGATTAAAATACTTGCCCTAGGTGCATCACATCTGACAAAGCAGGTAGCTATGCTATTTGCTGGGCCTCGACTTGCCAGTTCAGGTTGGTGACATTTGTAGGACTAGCGAGGCTTGGGGTATGTATATGAGGTAACAGACTATGGTGTCTAGTTAGGGTGCACAGTCTCCTCTTAGATCCATCTGGCTGTAGGGTTTTGGCGGACGAGTTTTCTAGACTACCAGGCTCCATAGTTCTAGAGATAACATGCAGAGTTGGGAAACATCCTTTACAACGCAACTTTTACCACGCAGTGCCTTTACGACGCAACTATTACAACGCATGTCATTACAACGCATTGCGCTGGGGGGCGCTCTAGGATAGGGAATGGATTTAATTTATTATCCAACACCTTCCCTACTATCCACGGGGACTGGAGTTGGAATAGTAAATAAAAATATTCACTATCCAGCACCCCTAAGCGCTATGCGTTGTAACAGCATGCGTTGTAAAAACTGCGATGTAAAGGCATGCGTGGTAAAAGCATGCGTTGTAATGTCATACATCCTGCAGAGTTACATACCCACCAAAGTCCCCTAGGGGCAGACTGAGGACACATGTTACTTGCTGCCAAACAACTTTTAAAGACTTGCAAAGTAGTGCGTACCCCACCCCGTCACTGGTAGTAGAAGTTGTAGAACTTTCAAGCCGTGTAAAAAATAACACACAGCGTCAAAAAACATTCGAAGTAAAAGAGTTGTTCTGTTGCATTACCTTATATTTTACTTAATTTGTCTATTTTGGTGTTTTGCAAAGACTTGCATGTCTCCTACCAGTTAATTGAGAGTGATCGTGAAAAAGTTGTGCAATAACGACTCAGTGTTATGTTTTGCGATGGCTAGGACACACTAAACTTTTTTCTGGTTGGGTTACACAGTGCTTAATTTGCAAAAAATAAGTGTAGGTGCCCAAAGTTTTTCTCAGATGCCTGCAGCCACAATGACAAATGTCGGGGTTGTTGAGTATCAAGGTGAGAAATCTGAATTCCCCCTCATGCCTCTTTGTTCCACCATCAGACACTACCTGCCCTTTTTATTTCATTTTTGCATGTTCTTTTTGATACCTGTTTCCGGTGTTTCTCTCTCTGTTCCTCTCCCCTCTTAGTGTTTTTTTCTCTATCTTGCTCTGAGAAAAGTATAGTGAGGAAATTAAGTGCTGGTTCCAAAAAAATAAGTGCCGTTGGGCCCCACCTACAACCACCGGCTCAAATTATGCCCTGGATTAATATAATGAAAACTAGTGTAATGTTATAAAAGGAAGAGAGGTGGATATGTGGGAGGCAGCTGTCTAAACAAGAACAAGTGGGGTTGAGGGAACAGTAAAGTTCCATATGTACTGCAGCTTTGTGCAGTATCAGTAAGTGTAAGCAGATCTACTGTAGGTCTGACAATGCAATCCGGTTGTAAAGAATACTATTTGGCAAAATGCTAACAATAACCTTTGAAATATAAGAAATGCACTGTCATATAGTCACAACTTGTACTGCCATATAAAAGTGGCAAATCCGCAATCTAAAGACCAACTAGTTGAATGCACACTCGTTTGTGTTTTATTTGATTCGTGGCTCAAAACCTTGGTAAACGAAGCTCCAGTGGCAGCCAACCATGTACCCAGGCAAGCCTGCTGCTAATTAGCTTTATCGGCTCTCCTTCTCTTCTTCGTCGATTCCTTGGCACTTTCAAAGAGTGCACTAAAGTGATGGCCCTATGTTACTACCAGTAGCAAAGGCCATTAAACGTCAGGGAAATCAATTTGTAGTAAAGATATTAGCAACATTTCAAACGATTATGCCCAGAATTCAAAATCAGATTTCCACTGTTGAGCGAATGTGTGATCTTGAGTCGCATATTTTAATGCTATTGCACCGCAGTTCTCTAGCCCCCCCAAAATGTGAAACTCATCGTTAGGAGCTAAATGAAAGTGGTTGTAATGCAGTTATTACTGGACCAGCTGAATACTCGCTGTCTCCATTAAGACTAGGATTGACCTTTGACGCCTGCCGAGAGGGTCAGACAGATTGTCCATTTGTGGTGGTGGCGATCTCACTCGGGTTCATCTGTAGAATCTTTCAGGCGACTTGTTTTTGGCACAGGGCTGAAAAGTTCTTGAAAAGCTAGACCAATAGTGGTAGAGTTTCAAGCCAAAACTTCCTGTATGTTTGGGCCAGCTATTTTTTTGTTTAGAGAAAAGCGTTGCACGTTTGCTTTCTGCAAACATAAAGTTTTGACAAGTGAGTGCTTTAAATATGGTGCCTGCTCCATTCACACGGCAGTAGTGTGAATGGAGCTGTCATATAGATAGTTCTGTTCATCCCAGCCAAGCAGAGATCTCTAAATAGGTCAGAAGCTACTCCGCAAGGCGCACGGAGGCTGTGACCTCTAACCCCTGGCACAACGATGCACCATCCTCCGTGGTTTAACCCCACCCCCCATTTTCTGTACCAGTGCAGTGGTTAATTTGTAAAAATATAAGTGCCAGGGCTTTCATCAGGAGGCCACTGCAGCTTGCACCACCCTTTGCCCCTGCGATGCTGCCAATAACACTAACAACACAACTACTAACCCTCCACTCCTACAAGTGTGACAATTCGGATTATTCCAGGCCCCCAAAGCCATAAGAATGGCTTGGGCGGCAGGTAATAGTCTTTTTTAATGTATAGTGAATTAATAATTAACTGTTGTTGTGGGTATCTCTAAATTAGCCAGACAGCGCCACCTTGTGGCAGATGGTCACCAGTGTCGGTGTTGACAATTACGTGCCGGTGCCGAGCACCAGAAACCAAAGGCTCAAATTAAGCACTGTACCAGTGTCAGACAGGCCAAGAAGCCCCTTCTCCCATCTTCCCACTCTTCGCACGCCTCCCCATTCCCCACTTCTAGGTATCTAGACTCACTGGAACCCTCCCCAATTTCCAAGCTCTCACCCTCTCATTCTTCACCTCTGCCATCTTCTTACACCTAAGCTCCCCTCCGCCGGGACCTCTAAACCCAGCCCCCGCACTATGCAGCAACAAAGCGGCTCTGATGCGATGAGCCTGAAAGCAGAGATTAGGGACCCGCAGCAGCTGCCATATGGGAATCCACAGCAGCTCAGAAAAGGCCAATAGCGCATGAAATATATGAACTGCGTCTCCCCTGACACGTTGAGTAGCACCGAGACGCCTGGGTTGAAGCACTGCAGAGCCATGACCCAATGTCCCGAACAGAAGAGGGAGGGACACAGCTGCGCGGTGTCCCCAGGTCATGGGTTAAACCATTAGCTAGTAGTCCTGACTTTCAAGCCAACACCAGTTTCCATGTTGGAAATGTTCTGCCTATACATATAACACCGCAAATACAATATAAATCCAAGACTTCCAAGTGTGGATGGCTTAAAGCCAACTCTGGGTGACATTGTCACCATGATATGCGTTCACTTGGCAGCTTTGCCACCCCCCACCCGAGTCATGGAAGACATAGCTACAGTCACCTCTCTGTAGCATCCTGCCAGCCTCGGCACTCACCAATAAGTAAGCCACACACACAGAGTAATTTCACACTTCTTTATTTCGCTGTGTGTATGTCAGAACAGGCCTACGGTGTACAGTGGGAACCAAAAGAGTTCCAGCGTTCTTTTATTTACAAGATACTAAATTCTCCAGCTGATTAACGCAGACATTACTAGAGCCAAGAGTCCATGTAACAGAGGATGTAGCACCTATAGCACCGGAAGTGACCCACATCAGGACAGCTGGCCTTCCCTGCTTTAGGACTTTAAGTATAAGAGATTGGCATAGAGCTGTGAGTCATGGGCTGCAATTCAGGGCACCACTGTAATTCCTGCACATCTTCTTAAGCACTAGTGTCAGATGGGATATTACTGTGCAAAGGCCAAGCATGAACACCCTGTCTAAAGCTTTCAGACTTGTTTCCGGGTCATGCAGCAATTAACTGATAGCCCAAAAACCACATGCCCCAGGGAAGATAGTTTACCTGGGAAAAAGGTTTCCCTTTATTGCATTAAACTCTGCATGTCTTATCCTTGCTGCGGAACCCAAATGCAGTCATAGTAAGCCTTACAGCAGAACTGGAGAAGATAATGTCATGCATGTACAGTAAGCAAATGGCTCTGTGAAGGCAGCATCTTGTTTATTAGCTTCTGGGGCATCCCTACAGTATTCTTCATGCTCAAAGAGGCCCAGGGGGGAAGTGAAAGCTGATCTAACTCAAGCGCTGTCCATCAGCCTCAACTGGAATCTGTTCTTCTTTCTCCTCTGGGCCTCTTACGCACAGAACAGCAGGATCTGTGCCCATTTACACTGTTTTCATCATGTTTGCATGAGCAGCAATGTGGGCACCTTTCATGTTCTGCCCTGCCAGCACACAGTTGGTCTAAATGGCCTTCTAGATCACTTTGTGGTGGACCATCAGGGTAATTTCCATATCATTCTCTCTTTCTGAGATTGGCTGCAAGACTCTCTCCCCATTTTCAAAAAAGCTGGCCCAGCCATGGCAGTCATACCACATCTCCGGTTTCTCTTTTGCGGGTTGTATGACAGAGGCATGCATGGCTAAACTACGCATGCCTCTACAACGCAGCCCAAAGAACGAATGCATCAGAACAACGCATTCCTTTACCATGCATGCCTTTACCACACAATTTCGTGGTAAAGGCATGATTGGTAAAGGGATGTGTGGTAAAGATCACACCCCAGTCCCCCACCCCGAGCCCTAACACTACCCCAACCCCTCCCTGGGCCCTTAAAACTACCCCAACCCTTAAAAACTACCCCATCCCCCCAAAACCCACCCCCAGCCCCACTTACCAGACTGAGTCCTCTCCTGAACCTTCCGTTTCCTGTGTCCGCCCATCCCAGCATCTAGACCACGCACTGCCTTAACCATGCATATACGTGGTTAGGACAAGCGTAGTTCTGCTTGTGGGGAAACGGCACCTGTGGCTCAGCCCCTAACATAAAGCCCGTTTCCCCCATGTGCCTCTTTCTGGATTTAGTCGTGAGGACAAGAACTGCGGATGTTTGCTTATGAGGAAATAGGAGCTGAAGCACATAATGTAGTCTCCAGGATTATCCTCACAGCCTTCTGTGATAAGCGATAGGTGGTTTTTACCCTCTTAACCAAGGCTCAAAGATTCTGAACCCAATCAACTCCTCTCGCACATCCCTGTTGGCAAAATGGAAGCAGAAAAAAAACTTCTCTCACAGTCAACAGTGTTTTCACCAAATACTAATAAACCTTTAAAGTCTTCATTTGTATCTCCCATAAAGTCCTGTTGTCTAGAGTTGGTAACTAGTGCAACAGGGTGGCGACTCACCCCACTAATGTATCAAATTCTATGCATGACTGCTCGCGAACAGGACCATCTAATGCCAAGGACGACTTTAGGGAAGCTGTGTATCAAAGCCACTACTTTGGCACTGATCCAGCTCAAGGCCACTGGCTTAGAATTAGACTCTTGTCACTACTGATAGGAGTCAGTAGTAGCAGCAATAATGCTCTCTACCGGATGCAATGCTAACTTAGACATTAAAACTCAAATGAGAACCAGAAAAGTCTTGGGCATTCCTCAAGTCTTCAAGGACAGCTAGTAGGCATTGCTTGTCCGGCTCTGGGATCCCATGTCACATGCACAGTGGGACACACAAGACTGCTGAGCATCCGGGCTCAGATTTTCAGTAGGCCCAAGTGACCAGCAAGAGAGCTTTGCGTGGTAGCTTATTGTCTCCCTCTGGCCTCTGGCGGAGGTCTAGACGAGCCAGCCAGGACTCAGGTCCAATCAGAGATGACTTGGCTGGCTCATTGGCTGGATCATGGTCTCACGGCCCTCCCTCCCAATTGATTCTTTACTTCTGTGTCATTCTTAGGGCAGCAGACTCCTAGATTACTGTTTCTTGACTTCAGCCCTAGATGGTCCACAATGGAGCATTAAGGTAAAGCATTGCAGCATGCCCTGTGGCAATGAAGTTTTAGGGTATCCTGGCTTCCACGTGGGGCAGGGCCTTCCTCTTCGACTGAGCCAATTGGCTCCTTGGGTTTCAAAGTCCCGCAGCACATGTGACAGGGACTCAAAGCTTTATTCCCTGGTATCACAGAGCCAGGGAGAGACACTGTGGGTTCGGAGATGTGTCGGAAAGTTGTCAAGAAACCTCTTTTCTTGGCTTGGAACCTGGTCACCGCAGTACACTCAAATACAAAATCCAGCTCATGTGACGCTCACAAGTCCCATTCTTCAGTTCCTATTTGTGGTTATAAGAGTTCAGATATTTCACATAATTTATTTTTTCTGCTTACTCTTTTCCACTTAATGTTTAACTGAGTAAGTCTGGTTCGAGTGCAAAATATCTCATAGACCTATGAAACTACATGGTGTTCTGCGGCAGCGTGCGCTGTGCTAGCAATGTTCTCTGTTTGACATTAGATACAGTATAAAAAACACACTGAGTGTTTTTTATTGAAGTTTTATGGAGCGTAGACTTGGCCCAAGGACATTAGAGTACTTTACAAGAGCACCAGATTATATTACACAGTTTTCCTTTTAAGTCTGGGGAGATTATTTGATCTGCCTAGAATCACAGACTGTTGAGACGAGCTGAAACTCGCACTGAGGGACTCATTTAAGATACCTTGCTGCGCGGCTCTATGCCAAAGTGAAAGGGCAGGAATGCACCGTATTTAGGCAACGTGGTGCATCCCTATAATTCTATCTGCACTGGCTCTGTTTTCACAGCCTAGCACCAACGTAGACACCGTTGCACCATGGGTAAGGGTGCTGCCATTGCAGGCAGAATAGTTTTTGTGCAGGAAAGGGCACCTTACTGCGAAAAACAAACCTAAAAGGCATTTTCTTCTTGCCATGTGTGTTGCAGAATGCAGCACACATGGAAAGAGGAGAAAACAATGAGAAATTAACATATTTCTCCTCGTTTCTTCTCCCCTTGGGAGGGGCATAAATGTGATGCTTCCCCAGTTTTACATTATCCCGTAAATATGGGGCTGTGTCAAACTCCATGGGAAAACCCACCGGAACACCTCTCCGGTGCAGAGTAAGGCGACGCAGCGATTTGCGCAGCGTCCCCTTACTTATGATTTATGAGACCACTCAAAGCTGTACAGGGCGCCTGCGTGGCTGCATAAATCTTTGCGAGAGCTCTGCATCACACCTGTACAACTTTACATGGTGCAAAAGTGATGCAGGTATCTCATTAATAAGCGCCTGAGTTCTCCAGTTTCCAACTCAGCAGCTCTGCCCGTTAGGCCATATCTCCTTTGCCGCATCGTTCATACACTAGGCAAACCCTTACAGAGACATTTACACTGAGAACCGCACTAGCTTTTTTCAAACAATACTTTCATGAATATTTTATTGAAAATTACGTTAATTTCAGAACAATATGCGAATTCACCCGCCCGCAGCAAGCACCAAGTAGCAATAGGGTATTTTCTCTTATACAACCCCATCTCCCAAACTGTAGCCTCCCCTCTAACAGCAGAGTTTATTGTTATCGGGGCTTTAAAGCTTCCATGGACCCACAAAAGAACGAGCAAATGTCAGCAACAAAGATTAACTATATTGCTAAATTCAACAATAGTGATACTACAAACAAAGGAATCATCTTGAAAAGGAGTCCGAAATTAGCTCATGTGTAAAGGCTGTCATGTGAGACGCAAGTTGAGGCAATATGATGCAATATAATGCAAACCATATCCATTCCCGTCTCCAGACCCGCAGTACAGCAGATCAGACACTTTCGTCTGTCGAGCACACCTGGTGGGTACAAAAAGATGCTTGAGGGCAAATGCCATTCCTTTTCTCCTCCACCACACACAAGAAGCAGGCCCAGGAAGGAGGGTTTAGCTCTGGCATGCCCCAATGCCCTCACAAGAGACTCCCCTCCTACAGGAAATGCTCTGATCCAGCATCAGAAAGGTCTTTGGAGCTAGATTGACAGGAAATAACCCTGAGAGAACGCCCTCGTTCTCAGAATTCAGTTTTACTTCCTATATAGTACAGGGATGTTTAGTTTATTAGACTGTGTCTGCCATGAGCTGGTAAGAGAAACGGTGGAATACGAAGTGGCAAAGTCTCCCGACTCTCAACTTGGCAATATTTTTTTTAAGGTTTGAGAGGTTTGCAAAGAGTAAAGCTTGCAGAGTTTCATGAAATCAAAGAGAGGCGGTTTCAGCAACCATTTTCCTCACCAGAAAATATCCGCACTGTCAAAACAGGCATTGAAGTCACCACTTGGCCGCAGTCCCCAATGGGAGACCCTAGTGCCAGCACACCCATGGACCACATGCTGCCCCTTGCATGACGCCTTCTTATGATCAACCTTACCCAACATCTGTGGGCAAACCCCAGATCACCTGCACACCCTCCAGGGGTTTCAGCCTCCTTGCCTAAACCTGGTCCCCACGTCTTCCCATTCCACACCACAACAGCAGCTGCTGTTATTCCACTTGCAATACATCAAGCCTTGGCGCATATAGAAGATATTTTGAAAAATGTTGATGATAAATGTGCGGGAGTCCTTGAGAATTAATATTTGAGAACTATAACGAAGAAATGCTTCATTGAAAGCAAGAGGGCATTTGAAATATTTTGGGATGCATTGAGGGAATAGGTTTGTAAGATGATGATCTTCGTTTACTAAAAAACTGAAATCCTCTAAAAAAACAACAATGGAAAAGTAACTTTATAATGAGGTACAGTAAAAATGTCTACACTTTTTTTTTTAAAAACTAGAAATTCACCGGGTCTTTGTGAAAAGTTGTGCACAGGGCAAATGATGTGCATAGTAAGGGCTTTGTGTCTAATGGGGCTTGAGTGTCCGGAGAGAGTGGGTTGTGCATTGTATGGGCTTTGCCACCTAATGGGGCTTAGGTGTCTATAGGGACTGGGCTGTCTGTGAATAGCTGTGCAAAGGGAGAAGGCAATGAGAAGTAGGAATTTGGCAACCTGATGGAGCTTTGTTGTCTCTAGTGTATAGGGTCTCCATATACAGCGGCGCACAGGGCAAAGGCTGTGAGTAGTGGGATCTTGTCCACATAATGAGGCTTGAGTCTGTGGAGGGGGTGGGCTCTCCATGAAGAGCTGTACATGTGACAAACACTGTGTGTGGTAGGGATTTGGCCACCTAATGGGGCATTGGTGGCTGGAGGGAAAGGACTCTCCTTAAAGAGCTGTGGTTGCCTATGCATAGTAGGCGCTAATCCATGTAATTGAGTTTGAGATTCTGGATGGATTGGTCTCTCCATGGAAAGCTGCCTACAGAGTGAACGCTGTGCGTAGCAGGGGTTCGGCCACCTAATGGGATTGGATGTCTTGAGGGAGTGGCGTCTCCGTGAAGAACAGTACTGGTTTGTAGAGTAAATTGAAAAGCGCTAGTGTGGATGATGTCATCAGTGATGCCATCAATTATGTAATTGAACATATCATGAATGATGTAACCTATAAAGTCATATACAGTGCATGTCAAGAGCACACGTTATAGTTAGCTCAGTTGGTGAATTTAAATGTTTTTGGATTTCAAATGTAAAGTTGTGACTGACATTTTCACCTGATTATGACGTCACTATAACTTTGTGTTGTTTGCAGTGAATATCCAGGATTTCTTTTAACGTAAAGTTAGATATTATTACCATAGCTAACTATAATGTAAATTTAATCTTTGTATTTTTTCAGTGAGTTTCTGAGTTTTGGTTAACGTAAAGTAATGTCCTATTACTTACGGTAATCTTCATTACTCCGGGTCCCGTAGTCCTCGACACCTTCCAAACTAATGAGATGATACTATATCTGTCAGAAAAAAGAAAAAGAAGGAATGCTGGACCTACCCTCCCCCTCCCGCCGGGAGTACATAAGGGTACATGTCCCAGCATTCCCTCTGAAATACCAAGCCAAAGGATGAAGGCCGGCAAACAGGGCGGGAGGGAGGGAAGTCAGGAAGGTGTTGAGGACTACGGGACCCGGAGTAATGAAGATTACCGTAAGTAATAGGACATTACCCCCAGGTCCCTACGTCCTCGACACCTTCCAAACTAATGAGACATACCAAAGCAAAACCCGGCATTCATCCCAAAAAACACAAAAAACAACCAGTACAGCAAAGAACCAGGCATTTAATGTGCACAGAACAGAAATCATGGGCGAACACAACCCAACACCCCCAAAGCAAAACCGCCCTCATCACCCAGCAAATTGAGAAGACGGTAATGCCTGATGAAAGTATTGGAAGAAGCCCAAGTGGCCGCCCTACAAATCTCAGAAAGAGGGGCACCCCGGACCTCAGCCCAGGAGGCCGCCACCCCCCTCGTAGAACGACCCTGAACACCCACAGGAGGAGGGGCCCCAGAAAGAGAATAGGCCAAGGAAATGACCTGCTTCAGACAGCGACCAATGGACACAGACGAAGCCTTACGCCCACGGGAAGCAGCCCCAAAGGAGACAAACAGGGAGTCAGTCAACCGAATAGCCGCCGTGCGCTCAAGATAAACACGCAAAGCCCGGCACACATCCAACAAGGACCAACAGGTACCACCCGGGGAATCCAGAACAGAACCCTACGCAGGCAAGACCAACTCCTGGGACCGGTGAAACTGAGAAGCGACCTTAGGCACGAAGGAGGAATCAAGGCGGAGCACCACCCCGTCCTCCGAAAAGGACAGGAAAGGCTCCCGAGACATCAAGGCCCCCAACTCGCCAAGGCGCCGGGCAGACGTGATGGCCACCAAGAACACAACCTTCAAGGTCACAAACTTCAAATCCACCTCCGACAACGGCTCAAAAGGAGGAGCAATCAAGGCCCGCAGGACCAAGGGCAAATCCCACAGGGGAAAAGAAGGCCGGGAAACCGGACGAGAAAGAGAAAAACCGCGGAGCAGCCTGGAGACCAAGTCCTCATCATCAGACAGATTCCCCCACGGGGAACGAAAAGCCCGGACAGCCGCCCACTGGGCACGCAAGGTGGACACAGCCCAACCCTTCTCAAAACCCTCCCACAAAAACTGAAGCACAGCCTGCAAAGAACAGTGCAAAGGGGAAAGGTCCAAGGTCGAACACCAACGACTGAAATTACCCCAGGCGATCATAGGACAGGAGTGTAGAAGGTCTACGGGAACCCTGAATGGCAACAGCTAAATGTTCCGGGAACCCACGCCGCCGCCACCCCTGCCTCTCAACCTCCACACCGACAGCCGCAAGCGGAGAAGAGACAGGGGAGGGGAGGACCTCAAGGGAGACGGGGAAAGAGGGAGAAACCAAGGGCCCCGCACAGCCAGAAGACGAACCGTCGGAAACCAAGACCTCCGAGGCCAAAAGGGCAGAACCACAACCACCTCCCGATCCTCCAGACACAGACGGGACAGAAACCTGGGAATCAGAGCCAGAGGGGGAAAGGCATAGAGCAGGCGGGAAGGCCAGGGAACCGACAGGGCATCCACCCCCCAACAACCCTCCTGACGAAACCTGGAGCAGAAGCGGGGAAGCTGCGCATTCAGCCGGGAGGCAAAGAGGTCCAGAAAGGGAAGCCCAAACCTCCCGCACACAAGCCGAAACGCAACCCGGGTGAGAGACAACTCCAGAGGCGCCGGAAAGCAGCGACTCAGGACATCCGCCGCACAATTGTCCACCCCCTTGATATGAATCGCAGCCAGAGACAGCAGATGACCCTCCGCCCAACAAAACAAGGGAACCACCACTGCGTTCAAGGAAGCCGAACGGGCCCCCCCCTGATGGTTGAGATAGGCCACCGACACCATATTGTCCGACCTCACCAGGACGTTCCTGCCCAGCAAACACGCCTGAAAACCCATCACGGCACGGGACACAGCCGTCAACTCCCGCCAGTTGGAAGACCTGCGACTCTCCAGCCGGGACCAACGACCCTGAAGGGACCGAGATCCCAAGGTCGCCCCCCACCCCAAAGCTCTGGCATCCGTCGTCAAGACCAGCGACGGAGCGGGCTGCAAGGGGAGCCCCTGAGACAGATGGACCGGATCCGACCACCAAAGCAGAGCAGGCAGGACTACAGGAGACACGGGCACCAGACACTCCCAATCGCGGGACAACGGATCCCAGAGAGACAGAAGGTAACTCCACAAGGGGCGGAGGTGAAAACGAGCCCAAGCCACCGTAAAGACAGTCGCTGCCATCAGACCCATAAGACGCAACCAGAGGCGCACCCGAAAGGAACCCCCCGCTCGGAACCTTCGAGCAAGGGACAACAGGGACACAACCCGAGGATCCGGCAGGAACACACGGTTGAGGTCTGTGCGAAACCGAGCCCCAATGAACACCAGATCCTGGGAAGGAGTCAGCTGGCACTTCGGCAGATTGATCAGAAAACCGTGCCGCCGTAACTCCGTGCACACCAACTCTCTCGCCTCCAACAACAGGACCCGAGAAGGAGCATGGATCAACCAATCGTCTAAATAGGGATACACCATCCCCCCCTGGAGATGAAGCCAGGCAACCAAGGGGGCGACAACTTTCGTAAAGACCCTCGGGGCAGAGCGAAGGCCGAAGGGCAAAACCCGGAACTGAAAGTGGCACCCCTGAACACAAAATCTCAGGAAGCGACGGGACCTGGGATGCACCGGAACATGGTAATAGGCGTCCTGCAGATCCAGGGTACACATGAAGTGACCCGGTAGCACCAAAGGAATAACCCGCTGCAAGGTCTCCATGCGGAAGGGAATCCGCAACACCCCCTGGTTCATGACCCTCAAATCCATGACCCCCGGTATTCTTGGGCACCAGAAAAATCAGGGAATAGAAGCCCGACCCCACCTCCGAAGGAGGAACTGCCTGAACAGCTCCCTTCCGAAGAAGATCCTCCACCCCTTGGACTAGGTGGGCCCTCTTGGACCGGCAAGCAGGCCAGGGAGTCGGGCGGAGGCCGGAATCTGGAGGGGGAACAGAAAACTCCACCTCGTAACCCTCCCGCAGAACATCCAACACCCAAACGTCTGAACATGACTGAACCCAGGCATCCAGGAAGAAGCGCAGCCGCCCTCCTACCAACAACCCAGGAACCACAGCCAAAGAGTCAGGAGCGAGGCTTCGGGGGAGGAGGAGACCTAGCCTCACGGTCCCGACCACCGCCAGAAGTAAACTTCCCTCGGCCCTTCCCAAACTTCCCACGAAAGGAAGGCCGAAAGAAAGATTTAGACTTATAGGGTGGCAGAAGAAGCAGCAGCAGAAGCAGAACCCTTAAAAGATGAGGAACGCTTCTTCTCTTTAAACAGCTTGTGCAGTTTGGCCTCCAACTCCCCCCAAACAGCATAGAACCCTGAAAGGGCAAACGCAAGGCACAAGCCTTCTGCGCAGAGTCCGTCTTCCAGTCCTTAAGAACAAGACTGCGACGAGCCGCCACACAGGCCCCACCAGAAAGAGCAGCAGCGCGCACCACATCAAAAGACACATCGGACAGAAGTTCAACCTGTCGCTCAATGTGTTCAAGAAGACTCGAACAGTCCGTGGCATCGTCCATCGACTGGTAAAGAGACTTAATGTCCGCCAGCAGAGACTGCGACAAATAAGTACCATAAACCCCGGCTCTCAAGGCCAGATGAGAGCCAGAATAAACTTTCCTCAGAGCCCCGTCAGCCTTCTTATCCACAGGGTCCTTCAGCACAGCGTCCTCAGACAAGGAAGTGCGACCCACCAAACTTGCAACAAAGGAGTCAATGGGGATCGAATCAGGAAGATCCGTAGCCATATCCCGGAGGGGGTAAAGACGGGCCATAAATCGTGGAACCAGAATGCGATCTGGATCAGCCCACTCCCTCTTCAGGACATCCTTAATAAAGGGATGAACAGGAACATCTACCGTGGCAGAACTCTTGAACTGGCGGAGCAAAGAACCCCCCGAAGTACTGGGAACAGCGTCATCAGCAAAGCCCATATTCTGCTTCACGTGCTTCAGGATACCAGGAAGAGCGTCCTTGTCTATATACTTCCCCTTCAGCATAGAGTCCCCAGTCCAAGCCGACTCGTCAGCAGAAGAAGCAGAAGAACCGGAAGCCGCAGCAGGAGCCTTGCGTCCGGCACCACCAGAACCCATCTCTGAAAGGGTCTCCCTGATCAAGCGCTTTAAGCGCGCATCCCCACCCCTACCACGGCGTCTGGACCGGGCAGGAGAAGGAGAACGTGAGTCACTGGAAGAAGAAGAAGAAGAGGACCTCTCCCTGTGATGCCTCTTCCTCGAACTTTTCCCCATCCTGTACAGCAGAGGAACAACACAGGCTGCAGTAGCAAAAGCAAACAGCACAATGAAAGAAAAACCGCTACGCGGTACTCACCAGCTGCCCTTGTTTATACCAGCAAAAAAACGACCGGACAGAAGCGCCTGACTACGTCCAAACCGGAAGTCAGGCAGCGCCATGACAGGAAGGCATACCCAACCCAGCCAACCAAAGACGCGAAGGCGGCCGCGCCCCCTAACAAGCCCGGCAGGCAGGAGGGGCGGCCATCGGGCAGACGCGGGGCCCACGCGGTCCAACATCCACGCGCGGCCCAGAGGAGCGTCAGACGCAGCCCGCGCCACTCCCCCCAAGCCCAGCAGGGAGGGAAAGGACATCCATGCCGCCGAGGACAACGAAGCCCCAGCGGAGGTAAGTTCGGCGCAGGAGCCCATTCCAAGCTCCTCGCGCCCCAGCAATCCCTGTCAGAATGACAGAAAAAAGAAACAGAGGGAATGCTGGGACATGTACCCTTATGTACTCCCGGCGGGAGGGGGAGGGTAGGTCCAGCATTCCTTCTTTTTCTTTTTTCTGACAGAGATAGTATCATCTCATTAGTTTGGAAGGTGTCGAGGACGTAGGGACCTGGGGGTAAGATCTTATCACCATACCTAACTATAATGCCACTTTAACCATTGTTTTTTCTGTGAATTTCTATGTTTTTTAATGTGTAGTAAGATCTTACTTCGACACCCAACCCCCGTGGATGATCAAACTCTTGTCGTCCTCTGGACTTCTGGAGAACCACATTGGGCCTTTGCTGGGTCCTGCAGGACGCACGTGGGAGCTGTCAAAAAGCTCCTGCAAAAGTACTGTGGGACCTGTGGGCCTAAATGTTTTTTATTTATTTACATCCCCCTAAACTGGACAGTGGACCAATTTACATGACGTAGCACCAACCCCAGATAGTAAACCAATATATGTCTAAATTGCAAAAATAATTCTGTGTGCCAGCTCCAAAAGTGCCCCCCGTCCAAGGACACCACTCTTAACACCAGAGTCAAACGTAAATATTTCTTACATTGATGCTGCACCACTTCACAAACATATATAATCAGGTAATTTCATATTAAGTCCAAATCGATTAGATGATTGTAGTTCTTTTTCTCGGATACTTTTATTTTTCTTTAAATGTTTTGAGCCACAGCCGACGCGTTTCGTTCTATAAATCAGAACTTCTTCAGCGCTGTAAATTATAAAACGTATATAGATCATGTATAAAGTACATATGAAATACAACATAAAACATTGTCGAACATTGCAACAATCAAATAAAACATGACATAACGACCTACATGGCAAAATACAAGAATATAAAACACTTTACACAACCACACTAAACATGACTCGTATGACCTGACCAACATTTAAAATACACCAAACAAATAGTAGTTACTCCTTAGTCAGAGGTTATAGTGTTAACAAACCTGTTGTTTTATATATATATATGTGTGTATATATATATATATATATATATATATATATATATATATATATATATATATATATATATATATATATATATATACATATTTTGTTTAAACAATGTCCTTAGGTTACGGTGGTTCAAAACCAATACTACCTTTTCTTTGCAGCAATAAGAATCATATTTTTCTGTAACAAGAAGAAAACTAAAACGTGTATCTATACTTGTTTAAAGTACACCTGCTTTCTAGCAAGCACATAAAATAAAAAATGGTGGTTATTGTTTAATAAAATTGTAATTGCAAGCATACTGACACCATGTTTAGGCGTAGGCATGTTATAATTTATTTTTCTATTAGTGGCACATGTGTACAATAAAAATAAAAATAAATCACACCAGCTGGCCAATAGGGACATATTGGCTTTGCCACTGCTTTTTTTTAACTTGATGTTTCTTTCCTTTTTCTACTATTTTCTCTCCTGCTCTTTGCTCCTTCTTAATCTGTAAAAGAATAAGTGCTGGGGCCCACAGTTTTACTCAGAAGCGCAAAGTCAGTGTTATTTTGGGGTGCTCTGTACCAAGGCTGTGTAGTCTTGATTACTCCTCGTGCCTATTTAATCCATCACTAGACTCTATCTGCTACTTTATCTCACTCTTGTCGGTTTTTTGTACATCGGTCAATGTTTTTCCGTGTTTCTCTTCCTCCTCATTTCCTTCTTTTGTGTTTTTCTCTCTCTTGCTCTGAGTCTGTGGAGTAAAACTTAGTGCCAATCCCCAATAATGAGTGCCAGTAGCCCACTGTAACCACCTTCTCAGTTAAAGCCCAGCCCGTGTCTCTCCCAGTCTGTTCCTTCTCTCCTGCCCATGTATTTAGATATCTCGCCAGCTTCCTTCCCCCTATCCTGCTCTTACCCCCTCACACTTTTCGCCTCTTTCCATTTCCTCATTCTCCCTTTCTCTCCTCTCCTAATCTCTCCCCACTAACTCCCTCGCTTCCTCCATCTCTTTCTTCTTCCTCTTCCTTGCTCTCCACACCTTTTCTCGTTCCCCCATTCTCCTCCTCCTCCTCTTCCCTTCTCATCTCTTTCCCCCTCCACCCCCCCCCCCCCCCGCCCCCTGTCTGATAGACTCCTCTCCCGAGGATAGATGTTAAAGTGAAATGGACTGTATTAAACAATGTTTGTAGTGGGATTAATTTGAATAAATATTTCCTCCAGATATGAAGTGAATGGCTTTCCGTGCGCAGCGCGTACACCCGGGCCCGGGGCGTGCATTATTAATCGTGAACATTGAGAAGGGAAACATCAGGCGCCGGGCACGGGCGGGCCTTATCAACACACACGGTGTGCCAACATACATTGCAAAGGATCTCTGCGGGAATTATCAGTGCGCACTGTTAGAGACATGGGCCGCAGGGCACGGGTGGGAATTCGTTTTGTCGTTTCTAAGCCCTGTTGCATGTGTTACTGTTTCCCAATTTGACGGTTCTGTATTTACCGACCTCGGGTGGATGGAGGGCAGAGCTGTCCTTGATGTAGGGTGACCAGATCTGATATTGAGAGCCAAAAACCGGGACATTTTGCAAAAATAGAAGGACTACAATTTTACATCAACAGTGCTGCGCAGAATGACAACTCTTATCAACACAGGAACACAGAGGCAGCACTAAGAAAAAAATAAAATGTAATTTTTAAAACCAGCATCATACCTGGTAATTAAATTGCTTACTTAGAACAGCTGCTAACTAGCACAACTTGAGAACACCCAATAAGTGCGTTTCACTGGTTTAAGTCGACCCCCTCTAAAAACCGGGATATGAGCCAAATTGCCGAAATCTGCCGGGACAGCTGGCGAAAACCCGGGACTGTCCCGGCAAATCCGGGTCACTCTCTCCTAACGGGACTCAAGCTCGTTTTTTTGACCTGTCCTTCACAAGATGTCAGCAGCAGGCGTTTAACTCCCTGCCGTTATATAGCACACTGTAAGATATATGGACTGCTGCTGGCACAAACACTCATGTTGCCGCAGGCTGTGAAAAATATGGACTCTGGTACTGAGAGACATTATATAGCAGTGCGTGCACAGCAGGATATATGAACTACAGGGCACGGGAGAACAATATATTAAAAGAAATATGAACTCTATGCTGCAAGGGGCTATCGCACCGCACAAGATTTACATCCCAGGTTCACTGCATATCAATATACTGCACGCTGTAATAGATATAACCACTAGGTGGCGTCTTTATAACGCATTCTAACGCTAAGTGAACTGTATGGCACTGGCAGGCACAATACTACACCCTGAGGTATAGGTACAGGCGGGAACTGTACCACACGCAGTACTACAGAACGTACAATGTATGGCATTTATGGCCAGGGTCAAAGTCGTTACATGCCTAGAAAGCCCAAGGCCTGACCTCATGGCCATTACTTCATCTGTCCACCACTTCCTCATGCCCATTGCTTCATGATGCCCATGAATTCATCTGCCCATCGCTCATTCACCACCACTACTTCATCATTCCTATTACTTCATCATGCCCATTACTTCATCATGCCCATTACTTCATCATGCCCATTACTTCATGTAAATAAATGTCACAATATGAGCCGCTTTGTACTCCTAAAGGGCTGAAAATATGTACAGAATGATGAAATGTGTTCAATATACCATTTTAGATACAAACATTAGGATGCTTTTATTGTGACATAAATTACATGTACACCCCTCCCAAAAGGGTTCATTCCATAGGTGTCTATCTTTTTCTTGTTCCACTTAAAGCTTCGTGTAATACATTTGGATTTCAGCATCTGTGCTCCCAGAACAAGTTTGGTTGAATCGCGTTTCGCTTTTGATGCTTTGTGTGAAGGAATGTCACATTTAGCAAGAGTCACCATGTTTACTCAAGGCAGTACCATTACTTTAATGCACCGTTCACTTTTTACCTGGCTTCCAAATTGGGGGTGACAAAATGTAATATTTTAGCGCCAAGGAAAAATATTTCTGAGAGCTATTTAGATAGAAATGTTTGATAATCAACTAAAAAGGACTGGCATGGTGCTTAATTTGAGCTTGTGGTTTCCGGTGCTGGCACCCGCACTTAATTGTCAATACATGTACTTATGACCACTGCCTCATAGTGGCGCTGTTTGTGTGATTTAGAGATAAGCAGAACACCAGTTATTTAATTAATTCAATATACATTAAAAACAAATAATACCTGCTGCCCAAGCCATTCTTATATTCATTCATTGGATCTTTATTTCGACATTTTTTCAGTCATAAAAGATTGCAGTAAAAACAATGTACAAAAACAGAGCATAAAATATTTAAATAAAAACGGATTTGTCATGAAATGTACACAGTCACTGTATAAAATCTCCCCTAGGTGCCACTGTAAGGAGGGAGGATCTTTTGGACCACATTGCTAAAAGGAATTTTGAAAGTGAAAAAACTATGTGTGGTGATGTGTCTGTCTTTAAAAACTCTCATTGCAACAGAGCATTTATCAAAACCCATGTTCTTGCATAAGGGTACAAGCCAGTACTTTCTAGCCTTTCTGTACGCAGGGCAGAAGAAGAGCATGTGCATTTCATCCTCCTTAGTCACACCACACCCAGGGCAGGATTTACTCATGGAAGACGACCACTTGCCTACAAATACCCCTAGCGGTAATGATCCATACCTCCATTGGATGTATAACTTTCTTGCTCCTACTGGATAGATAACATTCAAAAATTCCTCAAAGGCAAAAGAATGTTTGAGTGTTAGAAAGGTTAATGTCAGGGAGCCAGCTTTAGAATCTTGCAACCATATATTCTGTTTGTAATCCATAAAGGATTTCGCAAGCATTTTGCCGGAAACCCCTCTGCATGCCCGTTCTGGATCGTACCAGAGGTCCAATAGTCCCATATTATCCTTATAGCTTTGGGGGCTTTTGGGGGCCTCAAACAGTTTGAATTGTCACACTTGTAGCAGTGTGATGATTAGTCAGTGTCCTCTGAACGGGAGTGGTGCAGTTGGGGGAGGGGGGGTGAAGGGAGGCGGGAGGAAAAAATAGAATAATAAACTAACCTGCTTTGCCACCGCATCCGCCGCACGCCTCCGCTCCGTCTTCTTCCCGGGTGCAGACAGCAACGGAAGCATCCAGGCTTACGACTCTGCCAGCCAATCACAACGCTGCAGGTGCAGCATTGTGATTGGTCAGCAGTGCCTGGGGAGGCTGGGCATGTTCTCCATGGGGCTGTGCAACACAGCCCGTTGAAACAAGCATTTACAATGCAATAGGTCTTGCAGCATTAAAAAGTTTGAGTTATTGGCATTGTGTATGACAATGCCAATAGTTATAACTTTTGAAAATGTGACACCTATAGCATTTGTAATGCAATATGTATTGTATTTACGTGACTTAGATGTATTGATATTACAAATAACAATGGGTTTTAATTTTTTAATAATTAATACTTAAATAAAAGGTATTGTAATTGAGTCGGTGGAAGGGTGAAGTGAGTTGTGTCCCCGAGTGATGTGGTGGTGTAAATAACAATGCCTTAACAATGTCTTCACTGGGGCTTAATGCAGCGTGCCTTCACACATAAGAGGCAGTATTTGTTTCCTCAGTATTGAACCATTACCTCAGAAGCTACTGCGGTTTGTGTGCACACCTTAGGGACAGGGAGCTCGAACCAGGGCCTACTGCAGCGTACTCAACTCCTGACAATGGCCAAGACACCCCTCCCTCTGCACTTGCTCATTCCCCTGCAGCCACAAACTTCTCTGCCAATTGGGGGACACCAGAGTCGCCGTTCTTTGGCTTCCTGTTTTCAAAGTAATTAGACAGACTGTCATCATCAAGTAACTCAATGCGACTGACTAACAGGCCCCAGGATCCTAGTTGTGTTTGTGTTACCTGGTAGGGCCTGGCAAATTTTGACTCATAACTAGCTTTAACAAGTTTGAACTATTGACATTGTAAATAGCAATGCTTTTTATTTTTGTTTTCAAAATATAAATAAAAGGCGTTGTCATTTACAATGCCAATAGCTTATGCTAGTGTAAATGCGAGACCTATAGCATTGCAATGATAATGGAATGCCACGTTCCCGGAGCCAAAGGTCACCGCAAACCTGTGAGCAGCAATCCTCTCGTGGTTCTACTCTTTCTTATCCATTATAACACATGGTTTGCGGCACTCCTTTCTGTAATAGCAGGTGAAATATTTTTTTGCAAAACCATGTGAAATTTTGATGTTACATTTTTGAATGCTAGCTTCAACTATTGCAATCGGCGTTAATACAGTTTTAACTTTCTGCAGTGCAAATATTCTTTTCAAGCAATGAAGACGATGGAAACATAAATATTAGCAATGACTCCCATCAGCGAGGACCATGTAGTTGTTTTCAAACGGGTCTGACCGGCACCATAGTGTCTACCTCAGGGCACATAATGGAATTAGTAGGTCTGAAAAACGCTGAATACGAAGTAGCACAGTGAGAAGACACTGCTGTGTAGCAGTTCAGAATAAATGTGATCATGATAGTGTGGCGCCCTAAGGAGTCTAAAAATATATTTTTATAGGCAGCATTATAAACGTATATCTCACTGTAGGCGAGGCAGCGAGAGCAGCAATTACGTGGCCAGCCTCCCCTTACGGTCAACTTGTATTTACGGCACGACTTTTTAACTGGTGTACAGTTTCAGGCGTGAGTTAAAAAAACAAACCCATGTGATTCACTGGGGGGGGGAGGGGTTGGGTAGGTGAAGGAGGCCCCCCTCCATTACTGTGGTGCAAGAAGCAGGGAGCTGCGCAAGATTGCAACTCTTAGTGAGCAGACATAGAATGTAAATACATAAAAAACAAGTTCCCGCTTCCCGCCGGGCCGCCGCGCTGCCTGCGACGACCCGGAAGCGGTTGGGCAGCCGGCCAATCGCAGCGCGGCCCCAACCGGAAGTCCCGCCCCCATCGCGGCGCGAGAGAGAAGCCACTGTCCGAGGAGCCCCGAGGGCTCCTGATCGAGTCCCGGTCCCGAGATGGGGGACCGGATGAAGAGCGGCCGGGCGCATGAAGAAGGCGGGGCTCTCATGTGGTGAGAGAGCCCCGCAAAGCGCAACCGCCGCCCGAGAGGCACGCCGAGCACCGCCAGAACAGGTGAGTGTGTTGCGGAGGAGGAGGGGTGAGTGGGGGTGGGGTGTGCGCGTGTGTCTGTTGTAGTGTGTCTGTGCGTGCGTGTGTCTGTCTGCGCGTGTGTCTGTTAAAGGGGGGGTGCGTGTGTGTGTGTGTGTATGCAGTGTGTGTATGTGCGCATGCGTGCGGGAGCCTTTCTGTGCATGGGAATAGCAGGGACGGCGACGCGACGTGCGCGCTCACGAGATACAATCGCCAGGAGGACAAGCTCGTCACAGTCTGCAGTCTACATTCCCCGGAATCCCTGGAAAGTGGCGACATAAGTTGTCTCCCTAGACAGCAAAAGCTTCGCTTTTGCTTTCGTCTAGGCGAGACCTAAAAAATGCCAACTACGCATGACTGTTTGGCCGGCTCTAGAGGGTCTGTCAAAGCGTCATGCGCAAGTAGGGAGGGGGTGCAAACAACTCCTGCTCCCTCTACTGAGAGCCACGCCCGCCATGCCCGAAGTCGCAAATGAAAATAAAATGATAATAACTTCTTGTTATTATCATTTAATTTTTACTCAATGAGCAGTGGGGCGATGATCCTCTGCCTCTAATCCTCTGATTAGTAGTTGTGTCGGTACTGTGATGGCAGCGTTGACAGGGGTAATAGGTGGTGCAAACTGCAGTGGCCTCCTGACAGGGGCCCTGGCACTTACTTTTTTCAAACTAAGCACGGAAATTGCGAGTAGTTTTGAGTTAAATTGAATGTATTGTTGAGATCTAACGAACAACTGCGGCCGGTAGTGGGAGTACCGGCCGGGCGGTGACGTGGGGAGGGGGAGGAGCAGGGTGGGGGGTAGTAATGTATGAATTATGGACTTTAAAAGGAAAGTAAACATAAAAATAAATCAAACGAATTTCGTTGCACACACTGCATCACCAAATGCGATGCAGTGTGTGTAACGAAATTCGTTTTATTTATTTTTATGTTTACTTACCTTTTAAAGTCCGTAATCCATACATTACTACTCCCCACCCTGCCCCTCCCCCTCCCCACGTCACCGCCCGGCCAGAGCTCCCACTACCGGCCGCAGCTGCTAACGAATACGAATGTTTGAAAGCTGTTGAAAGAACGGGCGCACATGAAAAAATACGTTTTATAGCAAACAAGGTGAAAGGTCAAGCTGTATTTATAGGGAGCATACATAAGATACTTAGGAATAATGTTGACGATAAATGTGCGTGAGTCATTGACAATGAATACTTGAGGACTGTCTTGAAGAAATGCTTCATTGAAATCAAGAGGGCCTTTGAGATATGTTGAGAGCGACGATGGGATAGCTGTGAAAGCTGCTGAGAGGGAACGCTTGAGAGGTAGCGAGAGCAGACCGTGGAGAGCATGTGAGGGGTGACATTTGAGAGACACTGAGGAGGACATATGAGTGCTATTTAAGTGGTTCTGTAGGTGATATAGAAAGAAAATATGTTTGCACGATGCAAGGCTTGTACTAGGCGCTATGGCGCCATGGCAAGGGTAGGCCAGGGGTTTTATTTTGTAGTGCTTCAACTTAGAAGCTTGGCACCATAACTGGTTTAGGTCTCGAGGCACGGTGCCGCTACAAGCTGGGGCCTCGTACTGGGAGTGTAGGTGGATAATCGGTTCAGGCCTTCAGCCATGACAGGCTCACCTAGTGCGCTTCAGTGTCCTGACGGGTGAGTGCCTTGGGATTCAGAGGGGTTGGACTTAGGTGTGTGGCACCATAACTGGTTTAGACCAGCAATGGGTGCCCTGAAAGACTCCTTTCCTCCCTCGCCTAGGATGCCAGTTCTAATTGCAAGCCCCTATTTGCAGGCTTGGAGTCTCGCGCAGCGGTGAACAGGCACATAATTAGTATCCTGACAAGTGTGAGATGGCTGGCATTCATCCTGGCTCCTCTGCCGTCTGGAGTGAAATGTAGTGACATCTGCATATGGGCGAGCTCGCCGGCCCCCCGGACAAGGAGTTTGACAACCCGTGATGTGCGGCTTAATGGTGTGGAGCGCCGCGCGGTAAGCGAGCAGTGGGAGAGCACAGATCACAGCTGGCATTGGCACCCAGGGCTTGGCAGCGACAGGGGCCACCGTGCCAACATGGCAACTGCACAAGTGGAGGGCATGCTGCATGGGGACACAAACTGAACACCACTTAGGCCTGACAGGTATCCGCGTCAGGGTGAAGACCAGGAGAGAAGGGTAGCTGAATCTGAACCCACCTCCCACTCACTGTGGTGGTTGCTATGGAGGCTCGTGTGGTGACAATGCTATTCGCAGCAGTCTCCAGGTGCGCTTAGCATCGTCGCAATGAGCTTCTCCAGAAGGATCACCTCAGTTTGCGATCTTTCACTTTTCCCCTTACCAGGATAAGCTTTGATTGAACAAAGTGCTGTCATTATGTAATGACTCTGCATCATCACAACTTTCTTCCTTGGATGGTAAGAATTTACCAAGGGATCCCATGGGATCATCGTTGTTAAGTGACTACCACAAATAGAACACAATGGCAAATTTAGGGTCACGTATCAAAATATTGACTACAGAATTATTGGCCAGCATATATATTGACTCCAAATTCTTGACGACATAGTTCAAGCCTGTAATGTGGAGCAGATGTTTCAAATTCAATACTTTAGTACCACACCAAAGGTATTTTGCAAGTGTGTTAAATGAGTTCACCTGATCCAAAACGCATCAGCGAGACTCATATTAGACATCCCGCGCCAAGAGCACATCACCGGTCACTTAAAAAACCTCCACTGGCTCCCCGTCAACAAAAGAATTACTTTCCGCCTTCTTACCCACGCACACAAGGCCCTTTATAATCTAGGACCCGAATGCCTCAACACCCGACTGTCCTTCTACTATCCCACCCGCCAACTAAGATCATCCAATCAAGCCCTCGCCGCAGTCCCGCGCATCCGAAAAACCACCATGGGTGGCAGATCCTTCTCCTTCCTGGCTGCCAAGACCTGGAACTCACTCCCCACCCACCTCCGCCGTACTCAGAATCACATCTCCTTCAGAAAAGAACTGAAAACATGGCTATTCGATAAACAGTAAACCCCTCCCTCCAGCGCCTTGAGACCCTCTGGGTGAGTAGTGCGCTTTATAAATGCATGAACTTGAACTTGAACTATCCTGAAGAAGTGCGGAACTCCGCAGCAGTGCCAAATACACGTGCACATGTTCCCTAATGCCCTGGAATCTAGGTACCACGGGGGCAGAGTTTAGTAAAAGTCAGCCTCCTTTGCTCACCTATGGTGGTATTGGTTGAGCAATTTCACGTCTTAGTTTATATTGTGGTATTGGCATCGTGTTGCATATGTCCCGCCAATGATCTGGTCTTGTGGTGCTTTCAAAAGTCTGGCATCTTTCTAAATGTGTCGGGGGTTACCGTCACAGACCAGAGCCTGATTCCTCTAGAGATGATGTGTTGGAGGTATTTGTGTTCTGGTTATGTGCTCAGGTAGACAGCTACGTCTCACTCATTAAGTGTGGGTGCTTGATATCATGGTTAGGCTTTGTTGGCTGCGTAGGTATTTTCTAGCTTGACAGATACGCCTTTTGCCTGAAGGACAAAGATGTATGTTTCTTGTTGGTGAGTGTTTTGGGTGCCGTAAAGACCAAGTCCAGGGGGCAAGCAGGCTGTTTCTGGATGTATGTTAGGAGATATACCCAATGTGTTCCTCTGGTTGTTAGAGTGTAAGGTGTCATTGTGGGAAGTTTTGGTGTGGGTACAGTAGAAGACATCTGTTTTTTATACCTCGACTGTGTTGGGTGTATGAAAGTTGTTCTGACTAATGTATTCTTTTGGATGTTTGGGTGTTTGTTGCCAACATAGAAGCCAATGTTGGTTTTGTTTTCTATTTACGCAGCTTTTATTTGAAGTTTTTCCACGAATATCGCACACACCACCCAACTTGGCACCCAAGACTGCTTGGAACGCCACTCGGCGTGGGTGCTACTTGCACACGGCTCCTCAGGAGGCTCAAGGAATCAGAGGGGTGGGCTCACCAGGCGAAGGGTGACCGTTGAGTACCAAGAGCACTCTGAGGAGCTTGTAAGGAGGTGGTATTCTGAGGCGTAGCTATCAGTGGTGCTGCAGGTGCAGTGGCACCGGGCACAGTGACTTGGTGTGCCACTGAACTGCTTATTACTGTATTTTTCTATGCAGGCAGCAATCAAATGCCCCATTTTCCTTGCTTGCACCAGTGCCTATGGCCCCCTTGCTACACCACTGATGGTTTTGCCAATGTGGAACGATGTGAGCACTCACCTGTATGTTGCGAGTTGAGGATGAGTGAAAGTAGTCCTTTTGATCAGTCCCTAGCAGCATTACAGGTCTCTCTTTCACCCTCTCTCACTCTCTTTACCTCTCTTTCTCTGTTATCTATATATTTCGCTAGCTCTCTCTTTCTCTATCTCACTAGCTCCACCTCTTTGTCTTTCTCTCTCTTTCTCCAACACTCTTCTGGAACTCTGTTTCCCACTGTCTCTGTATTGCTCTCGATATCTTAAGCTTTCTCTTTAGCTCTACCCCCTCTGCCTCTTGAATGTTGTCTTTCTCTCTTTTGCCAAAGAGAGACAAGGGGCGAATATACATTAGGCATGAGTCATGCACTAAATTTTACTCTATAGTCCATTCAGTCAGAGGGAGGCCAATGACTGATTTCATATGCAGACTTGTCTTCTCTTCAAGCCCTACGAGTCATCTCGCCGCAGAGATGTCTTTGGCTAAATGGTCAAGGAAAACGAGTTCTTTGTAGGGATAGAGGTTATCGTTCTGTTACGAGGCCGTGGACTGTATGGGTGATATACCAGTTCATCAAACTTACATATCAATGTTGGGGTATGTTTGTGATTCTTACTCATATGACAGATTGTTGCTACACGAGGAGCTCTTACGAATATACCTACAAAAGTCTAGCTTGATGCAGCAGAGTACACATTTACAAAACCATGTGGTCATAACACTTGAACACACTAAGCAATCCTCTGTTACTATTTGCTATGTGTTTTTAAGTGTTATTTAGTTTTTATGTATTTATAAATTCTTAGCAAAGCAATCAATATCTTTTCAATTCGACTATTTGGCCGTCTGGATGAGGGGTTTTGTTAATCTCCCATAGTTAAGGTCGGGGCATATCATTTGGGTATGTTGCCAAGGTCAGACTCGGGTCAAAACCAGCAGCGGGCAGGAGGCATCGGAATCGAGTTGAATAACGAATATCAATCATGCACCTCATCATGTAGTGGATTGAGCGTCATCCCAGTAGCCAATCAGTGCTAATCCCGCCCTTCTAGCTCTGCAATCATTTGCAATAGAGTGGCAGAACTAGCTGTCAGTCTCTCTTGGTCAGTTGGCGCCATAGTCCGTATTTCTTACTATTGAGATCAGAGAGTACCCCAGTTCAGACTCGGAGACGTAGCTGGCAAAAGGTGCAGGGGCCTACTTGCTGTCTTTACCTATCCACACAGGCGTTTGGTAGTAAAAGACAGACATATTTGCTTGGATTGAAACCCATGACAGTCATGCTCTGCCACTGCCCCACTCAGTGCAGCCGTTGTTTGCCCCCAGACAAATGATGTTTAATGAGGGTCGGGGAATGAAAAGTGAAAGTCTGTGAGTTACGACGGGGAGTGGAGTTTATCTCGGCAGATGCACAATCTCTCTTCTCACATGCACCTTGGGACGGCTGTTTTTGTTCCTCATCTGCATATCACAGCCAGTAAATCCAGCCATGCCTCTAATGAATAAAACTGACAACCAACCACAACAGGAGTATCCGGCGCTGGTCCTCATTGCCGGGGCCCGTTCCATCTGTTCTGGATATCCACGTCAGATGCTTTTGCATACAATGAATCTGGAGGTGGCTAAGGTGTACAGAAAGGGATTATCCTAAAAAGGCCTGTCATGGCTCCGGCCCTTGTGAACTGACGTTGGACCAGCCCGTAAGTCGCTAAGACTCGCTCACCCACCACAAAAGCCTGCGGGACACATTCTGCTGGAGCGGTAGAACAAGATCTCGTGCAGGCCTACCAGTAAGGTAGCACACATTTTAGGCAAACCTTTGCAAAATTCATATGTAGGCTACATGTTTCTGCTGCACAACCACTGCCCTGTCATGGACACCCAAGGGCCCCAGTGCACAATGTTCAAGTCCTAGGGAAAATGATATTTTGCCGTTTCGGTGCTTTAACTCATTCAGCAAGACGCAATTTGCAGCAATCTAGTGCCCGTTGTCTACAATGGCCTTAATGTACCCATTAGAGGTCTTGCTGCTAAGATCACAGGTCCAGAGCAAAAAAAAGGGAACATTGCTAACTGCAAAAGCAGCAGCAGGTTAATTGCTATACCTTTCACACTCCATGTACAGCAATCTTTAAATCATTCCAAGCTTTAGACAACTTTACAGGCTTAGCATGCTTACAAATACACTTTTTGCCACAACATTTGGCCCAACTTGCCCACGTCTGCCTTGCCATTAGCCCACCATCCTTCCCCAAAGTACCTTGACTGGTCCCATGGTTCGCACAACTCCCCTTCCTGATTCCCTCTCTCTTGTTCCCCATTTTATATTTCCTGCCAGAGTTTTGAGGTGAACCTAGGCCAGCATAGAACACTAGACAAGCATCAGGGTTGCCCCATTGCAGTGTATACAGGTGAACTTACAAGTTTCAAGATACAAACATAAGTGATGGACGAAGGTAAAAGAATGGGGGTAATGTGTTGTTCATGTTGGGAATCGCCACTCACTATTTACTTTGAGAGAGAGCAAAATAGCAGCTCCTACCACCAAATGAGGTACAGTCGTGTGAATCAAACCTAGGGCTAGAAGGAAAACTTTGCAAACAATACAAAATCCACCCTTTTTATAGTGCTCCCCGGAACAAAATTGGGGGAAAAGTTCACCGAGTCCTGGTCTGCGGAAAAACTATACAAAATGGTTAGATATCTTGCTTGAACACAGAACAAAGCCTGTGTTCAGAAGATTCGCCAACTGCACTTGATGACATTTCCACAGAAGTTCATGGACTGAGTTAAATTGCTGAATGCAGTCTACCTCTTCACTTTACATGTTGTAGATGGGTAGAGATCACGTAAAAACGGAAAATTCATAATTACAGCAGGGAACATCGAATTTGAAATATCGAAGGATCAGAACACTGGGAGCATAATATCATACAGATATTTACACAGAGGGAGGTCAGGACTACTATCTGTATATATATCACGTAATTGTGGAGGTAGGTATAGATATTGTGGTCACGATAATTAAAAAAAATATATATATATTTGTTTGCAGAGTTTTATATAGCACAAACTAGACCCAAAGGTATCAGAGCGCTTTACAGGAGCACCAGTTACGTTACAGACGGACACATTCATTTTTGTTAGGCACAGGGAAATTGAGTGAGGCACAGGGAAATTGAGTGATTTGCCCAGAATCTACAGAGACTTGAACCCGGTTCCCCAGCTCCGCGGTCGGCCGCCCTAGCCGTTAGGTCACATTCTCTCCCCGATATTGTTTCCGCTCGATATATTGAATTCGATATTCTCAGCCCACACCACATTTCACTCATGATTTGCATCTGTATGTCAAAAAACATTTTTTTTTCAATCAGTACTAATCAACACGTACACGCAAATCCAGATATCCCCATCATTCAAACAAGCACACAGCCATGAGGTCTGTTGTTTTTCTCCCAGTCTTTGATTACTGTGGGGTTTCATCCAGAAGCACAATGTGTGCTGCAATTGTCATATATCCACAGGAAATGAATTAATGGCGATTTCACCTTGTGTGCTGAAGCACTGTGTGGCACTACCTGTCCCCAGGTGTTTTGCAAAATGAGTGTGCAATTTAAATCTACCATCACATCGTTACACCTCTCAAAATTGCTGTCACTGATATATTTTCTTAGCATGCTCCATTAATGGAAATCTTAATGCCAATCCTCACTGGTTTTCAGTGCAGAATGTAACCGATCTAAAATCCCAGGTTAGTCAACTAACTTGTTTATTTTCATATTTTGTAGTATCAATAGCTTAGGTTGCCAAGATACCACTAATGCTGCATGTTTCGACTGAATTAAATACTACCATACCGGTGCCTGCAAGTTTCCAAAGCTATTTCTTAAAATATGTACTTGTTAAAGTTCTAAACTCTCCACCAGTAACTCGCATCCTTTTTTCCCACAGACAAACTCCCAAAATACTTTTTCATAACGTGAAGAGCCGCTGCCTATTAAAATGTTAACAGGCCATAAAAATACTGTTATGAGGTTGAGATTTTCAGATGCACAAAATCAATCACGTTTTCTATAAAAAAAAGCTAATTGCAAAACAATTCAAAAATTATAGAGCTACAAAATAGCAAAAACCTGTAATCAGCAAATCATTCCGAAAATCACTTGTGTCGCGGTGGCCCGCATCCTCACTCTAACTTTAAATAAAAAGAACAATCCGGTAATAGAGAAAGCTTGAAAAATATTAGAAATAAAGAGAATTGTGGGAAGCACAGAGTCATCTGAAGGATTTTCGAGACCCCAGGCAAGTCATATTTTGGCACCACCTCTACGGAACTGCTTTGAAGTTTAATTCATATGTTCTGCTAATTCAAGCCCTCATGATGCCAAACAATATTGAATTATACTTAAACTTTCAGAAATTGGGTCATAAAAAAAACAGATGAAATATGTCCTGGTTGGTGTCTCAAAAATTCTTAGAATGGCACGGGGTATAGAGAGAGAGAGAAATGGAGAGAGACACAGGTGGGCAGTGAGCGGGAGAGCAATTGAGGGAGAAAGACCACTATGCCCATGCCTTAAAATACTTCCAGAGAAGCAGTTGGCAGGTGAAAGGTATTTGGGGTACTTGATCAGCAGGTGCAAACACAACTTCCACAGAGTGTGTTCGCCACCCTGCTCTTTTTTTCTTCTTGGCAGCACCGGGCCACACTTTCTTTCAACACTTTCTTTCAGCACTGTTGAGGCTGCTCTGTAGCAGACAAAATACACTAACTTTAAGCTTCAATATGAACTCAGCCAAAATATACCAAAGGGGTAGGGTCTGATTCACAAACTTCACTCTGAATTTTTTGCTCATGAAATCGACCTTCAGTGTTGATGTCCTAATGTGCCTGAGGAGCACAATGTCTTTTCTCCAACTCTAGAAATGGAGATAGACTTTAGCAATTTATTTATTTAAGAGTTTTATATAGCGCTGGCAAGACCCGAGGGTATCAGAGCACTTTACAGAAGTATATGTTCACACACAATACAGGTAGAATCAGGGCAACTATTTTGAGTCCAATCAAGTCAATGGTTGAGCACAAAGGGAGAGAAATAGCACAGACGAGGTATAGAGAGAGCAGTGGCCGGAGAGCAATATTACAAATCAGGTACCCATTCTCATTCTGCATCGTGCCACACCCTTAACTGGATGCACCAAATGCTGACCACAAATGTCGACACAAATTACCAAAAATGGGCTGCTCTCAGTGTAAGTGCAAATGTGTGCCTGCATTAAGGCAAGGGTTGTACTGGGATCCAAAAGCAGCTCTGGCAAATTTTGTCAGACCAGCCCTCATACTGCACATAGCTAGGGGGTATCTGCAGGCTTCTTAACACGAGTATGTTTTAAAAAAAGTTTTTAATACAGTGCGTCTTACAACAGATTTTCCAATAAAGAGCCTAGTCCAATCATTAAATAGATGAATGGAGACTAGAGACATGGCTGCATGGCTAAACGAATGCATGAACAGTTGGATGGTGAGGTGTGGGTGGATGAATTCAAGACTGGATGACAATTAATAAAAACTTTTAGCTGCTAGAAATAAATTATCTCACTGCACTGACCAAAGGTGGGTGTTCTGCTTTTTATTTTAGTGTTACATTCAAATATAAGCCCCCCCCAAGCACTACCACCAATTCTTGTGCATAACCCGGATGTATTTAACACAGTGCACTCATTTAGAACTGCAAAGACTTAAACAGAACTAATTAAACGTCTGATCTAAAGCAGGAGAGGTCACAAATCCCTAAAAGTAGAAAGGGATATGGTAGATGTGCTAGTGAACTAAGACTTTTCAATTACCAATGCTCTCCAGCTTCAGTATCCGTTTCATCAAACTCTCTAAGCAACCACAGATCAATTTTTACTAGTCCAACCAAAGTCAGAAAAGTGAAAGGACATAAAATAAATGGCCCTTTCAAAAGAAACAGATTCATGGCTATCCATGGAGAGCCTGAAGAGTTCTCAAAGGTTTGTACTGTAATTTGCCCGAGTTAGGCCTGGTAGGAATTAGTATCATTCTTGCATGCACACAAATCCTTTTTCCTAAAGTTGCCTTCTCTTTGCCACATTAACGTTAGACACACATTTTGCATTGGTGATGCTTGGATTGGTGTTGCAGAAGCACCGACGATGCTGACCTTTCTGAATCCTATCACACTGCCTTGGCATTTGGTGCAAGGTCTCTCACGTGCATAATGCAAATGTGTTTTATTAATACATCCATAAAGCGACACAGCTATCTATAGAACACAAACAATGGTTGCCCAATTACAATCTCGACCAGAAGTAAGGATGCCATTTTCTATATATAGTCATTTGTTGCCTAACATAATCAGAGGAGGCATTACTGCTAATCTCTAGGGGTCCCTGAATGCTGAAGCTTTCTCATAGCAGCTGACTGACATCTCTGTGAGGGGTGTACACTTTGCGACCAATACAGGGTCATACACTCTTACCCAGCGGTTAAAGGGATTAGATCATCCAGACGGGGTATTGTCTTGGCAAACCATACATTCACTCACAAGGCACATAAGTTAGGGTTAGCATCGTAGGGGTACGGTCGATTTTTATAATCTATTTCATGTATGCATATATAACCTATCTTAACAAGCTGGTGGAAATCTTTTTTTATGCATGGACATATATTCTATACAAGAATCACTCTCGTTCAATAAATATTGAAAACACCCCTTTGTAAATTCTTTGTGTATTTTTCTGAACAAAAGTAAGCACGAGAGCCTGAGTGAAAGTTTGAAGTCTGTCACCACGGTTCCTGAGAAAACAGAGTTGTCATGTTCTGTGGTTGCCAGAACTGTTTATTCCTTGTTTAGGGGGACTATTGGCGGCACTGGAAGCTAGCTGGAGCAAGGGACAGCATATCCTACGGGGGTGCACGGGACCAGTCTGGCACCATCCTAAGTTCATGTCATTCACAAACACGCAGTTCCTACCTATTATTGGAAACTACATGACAGAACATAAGGAGTACCATGAGCATCTCAATACATAAGGATTGAGGAGAGAACTATAGAGAGCTGGGAGAACACCTTTGGTGCTACCTGCAAGGAATCTCCACAGCACCTTCATAACTAGTTACCTGGAGAACATCAAGAGGGACAGCCATGAGCACTTAAAAGGGCCGCACTATGGTTGACAAATTGAAGCCAGGAGAGCACCGCCTGGACTGTCCGTTGCATGTAGAGCCACGAGAGAGTCTCCAGGACTAACCACAGAGGGATGGATGTGTACTGGAAAGCTTGACCACAGGGGTGCCTCTTAGCAGCTGTTCACAGCAGCAGGAGAGCACTTCCAAAAGTAGAGTTGCCAGAGAGCAGGTAAATGTCTATACATGGAAAGCCAGGAATATCTTCCTCTATACAGGTGTTTCTTTCTTTGTCCAGTCCTTTTTAGCAGCTTTTCCATTCTTTGGCCATGGATTTTCTTCTCTCTCCAGTGAAATTTTAACTCTGTCCAGGGGGTCATTCTCTACACAGATTTAACCTTCTATATCAGTATTCTCCCACTTATCAGTGATTATAATTAGCACCATGGTTTGTTTTCATTTGACGCTCCTTCCCACGCTCTTCCCCTTTCTAAGCATAATAAATAACAGCTCTTACAGTTACTCTAGGTAATGCTCCTTGATATGCTTACCTAGGAAGAATGAAGGCTGGCTCTACCTTGTAAGAATTTGCACGTCACCTTCATATCACTGCAGCTGCCAGTGATGATCGTTGGCTCCCTGATCCAATTTACCAATATTCCCTTCAGGATCCAGAGTATCCCACTTTTTGTGTGCAATGCCTTTGATATCTCAGATTTTATTTGCGAGCCACGGGTTCTTGTCAAAATTCGATGCGTTTCGCATCTCTGTTTTCCCTACTCAGGGTTTACCTTCTTTGTTCAAGTAGTTCCTTCTCTGGCCGGAGTTTACTTCTCTCTCCACAGAGTGAGTTAACGACCTGTTCAGGATTTCCCTTCTTTTTTTTTATTTTTTATTGTTACCATCATCAGTCCAGGATTATTTCTCTATATAGACGTTCACTTCTCGGTCCAAGGCCATGCTTCGCTATTCACGGTTCCCACTGCAAATCTATACTTTCTTAACCCCGTACCTGCCGCACAACGCTATCTCTGGGCTCAGAAGTGACGGTCCTGTGCGAACCACAACAAACATTTTAATTAGAGCGGGGGAGAGGGCGGCACAGCTGCAGCGCGTGCCAGCGCGAGATAACGCGGGCCTCCTGGAAAGGGCTCGTGCCGCCTGCTGCCACTGGTGGCCTATGGCGCGTGTTATCTGCGGGCAGCACGCGCCGGCGCGGCACGCGCCTACAATAAGGCGTCAGGCGACTGACGCAGCGTACAAAGGCGGGAGGCGCGGGGCAGGGCTTCATTTACAGCACGTGGCGGCTGGAGAATGAGCCAGGCCAGGTGCTGTTGAATAACTTCTTTTTTGTGGGGGAGTGGGTGGGGTCAGGGTGGAGGGGGCGGAGCACAGTAGGGAGATTTGTATGCATGCTGAAAAGGAGCCAGATACGAGCAACGGAAACTTTTCACCCACCCCCGATGACATTATGCATATTTTTTTCCCACATTGCCAGTGGCAATGGCAAACCAGACCGCACTGGATTTCAACTTCCAATAGAAACTCAGCTGCAGCCAAAAATACCTTTACTTTTTCCTGACCTTTGAAAAGCTGTTGTTTATTAGCATTCAACAAAGATTCAAGCATAGCGTCAAATTAGTTAGAAATATACATTTTGCAAATTGACATACAAGTGTGGTATGCTGTTAGGTTCTCCTTTTCTTTAGGTTTCTGTGATACAAGATGTCCAGTGAGAAGAATAAAAACATAGAGACATTCTTTGAAGTGGTTTTTAAATCGTTTATGAACTTTGCAAAAGTGTTTTGAATTGTAATTATAATTTTTGAAAAAATGTGTTTTTCAATACTACATTAAACTGGAATTCAGCTGCTTTTAAGCACTGCAAATAACTGCTGTTAATATTACCTTATTGAATCTTGGTCAATGAATCTACCTCAGAAGGATGGAAGGTTGAGTAGGCCTTGCCAAGACACTAACAAATTAAATACAGATCAAAGAGTGTTCTCTTTCTCTCCACTGGACATCCCTGCAGGCGTTTTCCTGACTCCCCATGTCGACCTTTCAAGTTTCTGTTCTGGGTTAATGCCCTGATTTTCCTTGAAGGATACCTTTTGTTTATTGTCTGGATAGGCAACCAGTAGCAATAATAGAGATCTAGACAGTTAGTTTTCTAATAACAACAGAAATGCTTTACCCTAGCAAAACAGGAAAATACCTATAAAACGAAATTCAAACTGCAGTCTAAAAGCCCAACAGGGAGCAAATGCATGAAGTCACTCTGGAAGCTTGCTCCTGTGCCCCATAGCCAAACATTTATAAGTTCAGATTGTAGGAGCCCAATATAGCTTCCATTACAGGTAGGTTGCATTAAATTTCTCTGTACTTTTTCTGTGCTGTCTCCGTAGGCTTTCTTCTCCTCGCTTAACTTAATGTGTATCTTGACTAATGCAACCAGTTCCTGGGCTGCACATAACTTCACATGGGCAGAGCCACCACACGCTTTGTTGGAGACCCGTCACTTCCATGACCTACAGTGTGACCTCTTAAAAGTGGCTTTCGGGGGGGGGGGGGATTTAACTGACCTGAGTGATTGATCGCTTCCACTCTCCTCAAGTTGAAGAAGATATCACTTTGTCTGAGCGCTCTAGGACAGGTTATTACATCTTGAAACAGTAAGATGCAGTCCTCCGAATTAAAGTAAAGACAGGGTTGAAAATTCAGAAGGAAGGCCGGCTTTCTGTACTCGAGGATGAAGGGAGCTTGAGTGCAAGTAAGAAAGCAGATATTCATGCTTTCACCTTTGCACTGGAACTTCCAACGAGGAGAAAATTGTGTGCCTGGACCTGTTTTCAATACTAACTTATAACCAGGCCTTAAATTTCCTCCATTGAAAGACTCAAGTTCCTACTGCCTGCAACCCTCCTCCACTTAGATCCTTGGGGCCAGATGTAGGTAAATCTCATTTACCGATTCATAAATACCGAATTTTACCGATTCGGTATTTCTGAATCGGTAAATGAGATGTAGGTAAAAATTCGTTATTTTCTACCGAATCGGTAAGATTCGGTATTTACCGATTGCTAAGGGGGACAGGGTGTCACTTTGACACCCTGTTGCACCCCTGTAACTGGCGTTTGCGCCATGGGGCACACATACATGCCCTTAGGGCATGTCTGTGTACCACATGGCACAGGTGTTCATGCACAGATGTGCATGTACACAAGAATTCGTAATTTACCATGCAATTGTATTGCATGGTAAATACCGAATTCTAAAGGCCCTGTAGCACTGTTAGAAGTGCTACCTACATCACAAAATACATTTTCGGTATTTTTACCGAATGGTAAATTTACCGAATCGGTAAAATTTACAGAATCGGTAAATTTACCGATTCTGTAATTTTACCGATTCGGTAAAATTACCGATTCGGTAAAATTACCGAAAATGTCCGTTTTTTGTGCCCCTACATCTCCATAGCCCTTTACCGGTCGGAAACGGCCGAAAATCGATATTTTCGGCCGATTCCGACCGGTAAAGGGCTACCTACATCTGGCCCTAGGTTATTTAGTGCTCATTCACATTCCTTCAAAAAGAAGTAAACTGTGTATCTGGGCTGCTTTCATTACAAAAAGCACCCGAAGTTTACTCCGTTGAAGCACAGAATGTCCCTTTCCTCTGGACTTCCACCTCTCTTTGGATCCCAGTTACTTTATACACCACCAGCATCCCATTATTAGAACTGTTCAGCAGAGTGTAAACAGCACAGAATAAAATATCCTGTCTTTTACCCACACCCCAGTGTCTCTGAGCCAGAACTGTGGGACCCTAAAACTAAATAAATGAAAATGGAAATTTGTGGACCCTTCTCTAGATTTTTGTGTACTTGTGACATGTAAATGATAGCGTTTTCTTAGGTATATATTTGCAGCCACTAAATATGGCCAGGTTGGCTGAACTATATCACATTTTGTAAGCTTCTTACCCAGCATACTGTGAAAGTAAAGGTATTTGGTACAGCACTTCTGTGGCATTATTAACTATTAGCACGTTTTAACATGCTTAGATCTTAGTTCACTTAGATTCCATTGCTTTAGGAAATATATATTATAATTTCAAAAGGTATATATATTCAACAAGGGACTATTCAACAGCAATAAATAGTTTTGTTCAAACGAAAAGAAAGTAATACCTGTTTTTTTCATAGTGAATGTTTTGTGTCACTATTAGAAACTATTACATTGGTAGTATTAATAAGATAATAGAGCCGGCCCAGAGCAATAAGTTAGAAGAAACTGCACAGTTAGAAAACATACCAATGTATTCCTGTTGTGTTAAATAGTAAATCTCCCTTGCACATGCATATCATAACAAGCACTGATGAATTACATGATCAAATTTAGATATAGGTTTTAATATTAACCTCAAGTGTTCATCAGCTTTAATACACAAGGTAAGTTTCACAATTTCCATAGGCCTAGAAGCCATTTTATTTGAGGCAGTGCATCGCATATTTCCTGCATCTTGTACTGAAGCGCAGCCTCACATTTTTTGTGTTGGCAAACAGAAGCGTGATATTAGGAAAATGGTGAATTCAGCAGTATTTTTATGTATCTTTATCTTCATTTCAAAGACTTCTCGTATTCTCCCCATGAGACGATCTGCAACAGTTTCATTGAAGTAACAGATTCTGTCAGGTGTTTATGCTCCATAGACTAGCACTGAGGCAAACGTGTATATGAATCGTCCAAAATTACATGCATTTTAGCATTACATGCTCCAAATGGCTCTATGAGTGAGAGCTCTGCTCGGTTAAAATGACAATTGTCGCATGATTCTTTTCCGCACAGCTTACTATTTTTGCAAAAGCGTGTTTGACTTTTAGGCCTTCTGATGTCCTGTGTTTTATTTTAACAACAGTTATCTGCTCTTCAAAAGAATGTTTCTATTATTCTGCATCGTGTTGCAATGCACATTGGTGTATGCATGGCATAATGAGCCTGTTAAATGCAAAGTTAGGCTTACTAGAAATGAAAAAACTTGCTCTTGCATTCCTGATGTCTAAATAACGCGGGAGGAAAAACAATCAGGAAGACAGCATTTGTGAATCTAAAATTAAAAATGCATACACCTAACAGCAGAAGAGAAACACTAGCTTTATTTTTTTCTGGTGAGTATTAACATCTAAGGAGACTGACGAGTCTGTACGCTGGAGGGAGATAGTATGCATAATGGCAAACTGAGAAGCTTAATATCTGTTAAAGATAAAACAAAAAAACAAAAAAAAAAAAATATATATATATATATATATATATATATATATATATATATATATATATATATATATATATATATATATCCATATCCATTCTAATATAATAAAGAGAGAGCCCAAACCGTTGAGGCGGGTAAGCTCCGGAACCACAGCGCTAACCGGAACACCGCATACAGGTTCGGAACGGCGAGTATAAGCAGATGGACATAGGCTATACACCAGCCCAACATATACATTACAAGGGAAAAAGACCGTTAGGGCCAAAGTAGTCCGATGTGGGCGTTGTGCTGTAAAGCGATGGGCGTGTGCTTGAAGTGGGCGTGTCGTGCGGGGGGATAGCGTTCTGGGGCGTTTGACGTAGACGCGCTGTGTGGCGTCTAAGTGCACCACGCCGTGTTTGTGGAGTGCGTATTGTGCATGCCAGGACCGATCAGGGGTGTCGGCCTTCAGCGCAAACGCACAAACGATTGACGGATTCTGAGCGCCCACACAGACGGAACTTCTGCGCATTCATCTGCGGGTGCAGAGGCGCTTGAGCATCGCTGGGGAGCTATTAAAAATGTCACGGACTGTTGGTGACACACGCACAGCATCGCGTGACTGCTGTTGGACACTGTGAGGCCAAGGGGCAAAACTGCATCCACACGCGCTAAAAGTTGGCGCTGCAGAGGCACCTATCACTGTGGCGCTTCCTCACACTGGCTGGACAAGCGGAGGCACATGTTCGGCTGCAATGGACACCTAGCATTACCGTGTATGCATTGCTCGACTACACAGGTAATAAAGAACTTTCTAGACTTTCATTTTAATCCCCGGACGTCGGGGCGGGCCGCTAGTATATATATATATAGTGAGTAAAGTATGGCAAAGACTAAGCGAAGCTTTCTTACCGAATGTCAGTGTGCTTTCATGTATTGACTGTTATCCGACTGAAGTGAATTTGGTGTTGTGAAAGGTGCAGGTTTCAGGCAGGTGAGGCTTAAAGTGAACCAGTATGCACTGGGATCACCGCTCACCAGTTACATCTCTTCACTGTCTGCCAGTACCAGCACCTCACAGTATATGGCCTTGACAGCTCCTCACACTCCCTAGCAATGCCTGCCTTTCATAATGCTCACCATAGCCAGATTCATTTACTGCTCCCAGGATGAGCTGATCTTGCTTCTCCAAATGCCAGCACTTTCCTCTGTCCACCAGCGCCAGCTTATTACTCCCCCTTGCATTGTCCATTGCTGCTTTTTCTCGCACTAGCCACAACTGCCACTCACCGTTGTGAGCTCCAGTAGCGGTTGGCATGCACTTAGAGTGGTGAGGTGGGTGGCCCGTCAATAAAAATACAAAAATGGTACTGACCTTCAAGACTTGCTGCACAACGTCCTCCTCACGTCTCCTCGAAGCTTAAAGGCCGGAACCAGGAAACTGCACAATCCAATCCTGGCGCTGCTCTCACACCGTAAGAGAAGTGTCACTTTTGGTGGGAGCGATGTCTAATCAGGGCTCAGAAGAGCACTGGCGGGCTGGCTTTCTCTAACTCTGCTGTCTTAGACAGCTGGGTTAGAAAAGTTTAAAATGCGTATGCCTGGCTGGCCGTCGCAAGATGGCCGCCCAAAGGGACATGTGCGATTTAAACATAAGTGCAAAGCTCCCCGCTGCCACTCAGCAGCAATTACCCCGTCCTGTCCTGACACTTGGTTCAGGACGGGTTGCCTAACAATAAAATGGTAATAAATAAACTTTATTACTATTTTATTTTCCAGCTCTGGGGCTTTTGGGGGCATTGTTTTAGTAGGGCAACGCTCCTCTGATTTCACGGAGGAGCCGCCCCATGTGAGCTTGTTAATAGTACCCAGGCCAGGGCCAGCTCCACATGTTGATTTCCAGGCAGGGCCGGACTGGCCGTTGCGGGCACCGGGCAATCCCCCGGTGCGCCGCAAGTGTGGGGGCCGGTTTTGGGCCCCTGGGGGCCATTTTTGTTACAGGGCCGTTCATGCAGCATAGCTGCAAAATTGGCCCTGTAACAAAATTGGCCGAAAACCGGCCCCAGCAAAGAGCTCGGTCGCACCTCTAACCTCCCCCCCGGGGGCCGGCCGAGCACTTTGCCGGGCCGGTTTTGGTTCCCAGTCCGGCCCTGTTTCCAGGGTCAGTTCCTTACTGTCCATGACTGCTAACTCTTTTCTGCCCCCCCTGTGGGGAATTTATCTACACAGTTTTTGTTTCATAAATGTGATTTATTTTAAAAAAATACATATTAGTGGGATGAACGGCTTACGAATCTGGAAACAGTCCGCACCTCTTTAAAGTATTAAAACATTACTGAATGAGTGAATGTGAGGCAAGTAACTGCTTTAAAGCTGAGTATCTGGTACTGCATTTGCCATGCAGAGTTTGCCATGACATTTGATCCCTTTAAAACAGAAATATTTTTACATTGCTTAAATCAGCAATTATGCCTCAAATGATGACCTATAGGCTTGTATGGCATATGTACAAATTAGTAATATTCAGAATTTGTCACTGCAGCAACATTTTCTAATGTAAACTGTCTTTTATGCATTCTCCCCCTTTCCCTTAGGTAACAGAGTGGAACTTTATTTTACATCATGCTTGATCCTAGTTGATATAGGGATGGGGCTAATGCATTTCATGACATATTTATTGCTTTATGTGCCTTGTGAAAAACATAGCAACATTTTGTGATCTGTATTTCTTTTTTACCTGACAGTAAAAGTAGAGCAGTACTGATTTAAAACATTATTTTTCAGGCAAATACATATAAATAGTACTTTGCTTTCCAAACTCTTTGCATCTAACGCAGCTGAATATGGATTTTTAATGAAAAATTGTAGCTGCACTTTTGGCACACTAGTTCTTTTTTGGCTCTAGTGCTTGCAGCTTTGTGTATCATGTGTACTAAGTTTAAAATAATGTCTGTTTCTCAGTACATCTACGGGAAAATACGTATAATTCACCTCTGTGCTCTTCATTAAGAGTAGGTTGGAAAAAAGGCCTGGTATCCCCAAGAGTTACCAATACAGTGTTTTTTATGTATTCTTACAAGGGGAAAGTTACAGAAACACTCCTGATTACATGTTTTGGGGAATAACATTCAGAAACCACCGCTTTTGCTCTCATTCCCACGTGTTTTTATTACCATTTGCACTGGCGTTTCACCCTAGCCAGTGGTGTTCCTATGCTACTTTTAATAAAAAAGGGGGTGATAGTTCACGTTACTGGCTCCTTCAGCATTACCAGGGTCTCCATATCGAAGCTGTATGAGGCTATTTTTCATTGTATTTGTTCAGTTGTTATACAGTGTAAGAAAATGTTCTTTTTGTATGCTCACCCCCCACCACCACCACTTTTTGCTCCAATGCTGATGACTATGGAAGTGCACTGGAGCCCAGGCCGCAGTGCCAGTGCACTCCCCTAAACAGATGCATGTGAATTGGTAACGTGCAATTGGGAAGGACAGTAACCCCCTTATAAGTCCCTGGCATATGTTACACGTAGTACCCAGGGCATGGGAGTTAAAGGGATGACCAGGGCCTCAAGCACTGCTTGTGCCACCCTGAGTAACCCAAGTAAACAGATGACTCAAGACCTGCCATTACAGACTGCAGAAGCAGTGCAAACTGTTTAAACTCAATGTTGCCCTCACCATGTCTGGTAAGGTCAATGCACTATTTTTAGTATATGCCAGTCACCCCTAAGAAAGGCCCTGGGTGCATTATATTAAAGGTGAAGACATTTAAGTGCAAGCTTATATGTCCATTTAATAGCCTTTTCCATTAAGGGCTACTGTAAGTGATCAGCAGTCCATAGGATGACATGGGCTGGAACCTGGTCAATCTTGAGATCACCAGTTCCATTATGGTACCAGCCAAATATGCATTGATTGGTATCACACAATGTGCTTCCTCACCCCTGACATGATTCATGTGCCAGAGTGATGTGGCATGCACCCAGGTGACTACCTTAGAGGTCGTCCATCTGGTTGCCCCAGCCTTCCCTGTGCTCTGGATGCCAGCCTGCACCTGCTGCCGGCAAGACAGGAATCTGGCCTTCTGCCTGGAGGTGTAAACTCACCCAGGATTCAGCAACAATGACCTGGATGGGAAGGTCACCCCTCCCTTCCTGACAGGATAGCTATTGAAATGTCACATCAAGGCGCTGAGCTTCAAAGCTTTCACCACCTGTGATATGCAACCAGGCTCTCCCCCGAAGGTGGAAGCAGTCCTCCCCCTGCCCCCAGACACAGTTGCACCCAGACAAGTAGGAAAATGATGTAGTCAATAGATGAACACTCCCAAAAGACTAGCCAGAACTCTAAGGTGGGCTGCCTGGTCTGTACATTTAAGAAAGGTGTTTGCCCTTATTAAAAGTGACAGAATATAGGGCACTGGGTAGAACATGTTACACACACACCAAGCTGTGGTCGCCTCAGAGGCGGGGTAGCTGCTGGGGCAAGTAGCCCAGTGGTCACTTGCACTCACACCCCTAACACATCTATATCTAGGAATTAAGGGGCATTCTTGGCACCAAAACCTCAGTTCTGAATTGTAATAAAGTAACCAGAAGAGACCTGAGTTTGCGAAAACAGGAGCTGCACAAACCAAAGTGTGATACTCTGCACCTGTAGTAACCTTCCTGGAACTGCATGCCTGCGACTCATCTCTGACCAAAGATTAGTTCCCGCAGACAGAGGGACCCATTTGAAAGCCAATGGTTACTCCAGACTCCCGTGGACTAGTGGCAGAAGTCCCTTGCACACTGCAGGTAAAAAAAATGTGCAGGAACCAAAGAATTGCTGGCCATCGGCCCTCAGAGGGATTACCAAATGTAGATGGTCCAGTGCATTCTGGGAAATGTAGTCCTGACCTCCAGCAAGTTTCAGATCTCTAATGTTTTCCCCTCGACCAGGGCCAGACTGGCCATAGCGGGCACCGGGCAATTCCCTGGTGCGCCACACAGGTGGGGGCCGGTTTTGGGCCCCTGGGGGCCATTTTTCTTACAGGGCCGTTTTTGCAGCATAGCTGCAAAGTCGGCCCTGTAACAAATTCGGCTGAAAACCGACCCGGCAAAGAGCTTTGCGGCACCCCCAACCCCCCCCCGAGTGAGTGAGGGGGGGCAGCCGAGCACTTTGCCAGGGCCGGTTGTGGTTCCCAGTCCAGCCCTGCCCTGGACCTCTGGATGTCGAAATGACATCTTGCTGACCATACTGCTGCCAAGCCTTCTCGGACCCAGTCCAGCAAACGCCACCTTTAATCAACACTGCAACTCGAGGGAGCACCACAACACCATCATCCGATGCCAGCAGTGGCCTCGTTGTTGACTTTGTGCACCCGTTTCCTCACCAGCACAGTGTAAGCGGTAAAACCAGCTCCACTGTGACTCCCGCTTCAGCACCATGGACAGCCAGGACAACTCTGCACCCCGGCTTCTTGAGCCCGGTAAAATCGAACTGACTGTCGTGGCTTGCTCCTGAGTCCCGCATCACCTCAACCCTCCTCTCTAAAATCTATACCTACTGTTATCCTTATCCTATTGACTTGTTTTGGTGTCCAAATTTATATACAAATCTGCTTTATTTTTATAAATTCATGTGGGATTCCTTTCATGTTGTGTCAATTACTTATCGTCCATGTTGGTACTCTAAAATACTTACAACACGTTCCTATAGTAAAGCCTGACTGCTCCTTTCCACTCTACCAGGACTGAGCTAAGGATTTAATATATGCATCCAAGGACCATCTTTGGCGTACTGTGAGAGTATTACATAGTGAAGCCTAACCAGCATATCTACATATTACTCTACCTTCCTACATATGGTCACTGTGTTTCATATGATGGGAGCATACAAATACAACAATTCAAAGTGCAGGCTTTTGATACGGTACAGTTTTAGCTCCAGAATGTAGTATCTTGGCTTGCCCATGGTATGGTCTGATATTGTATCTTTAACTGGAGCCAAGGCTCAAAAGTTGTGGACATTGATGGAGTATTATCTATGTTATTAAACTGGTGCTGTAAACCCTGATTTATTCACTTGTGCAACTTGGTGAATGGCTGTTTGAAATTGGTTTATCATGAGCTTTGTGTGCTGTGGAAACATAAGGCTTAGTCACCTGTGTGTTTCGCCAGTGGAAAGTTGTAGCCCCAAATGGAGCATCAAACACATTATATGCATTAGGTGATGCACCCCAAGATGGGTGATCATTCACATTACATGGGTTGGGCGATGCACACTTGGATGGAGTATAATTTACACTGCATGAGTTGGTGATGTAACCTCATAAGGAGAATCATAGAAAACATTGTCTACAACAGTGTATATATATTTATGCACTACAAAGACACACATCTTTGTGGTCCATAACTATGCATACACTGTAATAGACATTCTTTTCTGGCCATTTAAATATTATTCCATGTATGTACATATGGGTATTTACATTGGTTTTATGTCTTGTATAGAGATATGACTATGTATAATGTATATATTTGTGCCTGTAATATACAACTGAAAAAACAAAGATTAAAGGGATGTAATAGTTAGGGGAAAATATCAGTTAAAATATACAGTTTTAAATAAACAAAACAACTGAAATTCATCAGTTATAATTATCTTAAATAATTGCAAATCGTGCCCTAAAGTAACTATAACTCGTATCCCCGCCATGCACAGTGTTGCCATCAATTATGTAATTTCAGATGCTGCAGTGATATTACCAATGATGTCATAGAACATGCCATGAGTGATGTAATATGTGGGGTATTTAGCAGTGCATAGCGAGAAAGTGACTTATAGTGACTTTAGGGCACGAGTTACAGTTACTTGCGATAACTGTAACTGGTGAATTTTAGTGGTTTTATTAGTTAAAAATAGTAGGTTTTAACTGACATTTTCACCTAACTATCCCTTTACCTTTTTTTCAGTGAATTTCTTAGTTTTTTTTAAGGTAAAGTAAGATATTATTACAATTTCTAACTATAACGTCACTTTTACCTTGCTTTTTTTCCATTGAATTTCTATGTTTTTATAACATAAAATAATATGTCCGTCACTGTGCATAATGTGAGGCTGGTCGCAGGGCCTGGCAGGAGCCTTGTCCTAGGCTTAACCACCGCAGATGCCCATCTCTCCACAACGCACAGTTTCTCCATACATGGCAGGCCAGACCCTGTGCCAAACCCTTGCAGGTTCTCAACCGCCCTGAGGCCACAAGCTGCAAGGGTTTGGGCATTGGGTCTGGTCCGCAGCCAGACCTTGTAGTGGTGACCAACCATCCTACCCCAGGTGCCCAATGCTCTGCAGCTTGACATTGGGTACAGGGTCAGGCTCGCCGAAGCGCTCGACCATTGGCCCGTGTACAGTGTGGGTTGGGTATCCTACCCCCACTCTGCAAAGGCTTCAGCCGGTCACCCACGTGGGTTCACTTGGCTGACTATGTGATGTAAACATATAAAAGGTGTAATTTTGAGTAAAGTAGACCTGCCGACTATGTCAAAGGCTCAGAACACTAAAACATAAGAAGCGGGCCTATTGGCTTTATAAATGGGTCAGTTTCTCAACAGATACAAAGTAGACCTCTTGAATTTATTAAATAGTTACCAATAACCATAGTCAAAAGTATTTATTTCATAAATGCAAGCATAGCAATGTTTGATAAAAGTGATTGTCATAAAATATTTTCAAATAAGCTATAAGAGGTCCCACACTTCAGCTAAAGGGCATGCAGCTCCACCTCGCAGTGCTTTAACGATGGTAAACTGTCCAGGGTCCTGGATTCAATGACCTAGGAGACTTAGTTTGTATTTTTTTTAATGTTGCTGGGTGGTTGTTGTGCTCCTCGTAACCCCCTACAGCAGAAAAAAATACTTGGCAATGCCCATGCCCCTTCTAGGAGCACCAACAGGATCCAACAAATATTTTTTTTAAACCCTTCAAGGGTACAAAAGGACCTGACACCAGGCCTGTACCTACCTTTTATTTCACTAGCCAGGCTGGGTTCAACCCCAAGGGAAGAAGAGAGTATTTACCAGAACGATTTTTAGGGTATACGAAGAATTGCCTCCTCCACACAGGCTGCCACTTGGCATAAAAGTGGCAACCCAAGAACCTGAAAAGAGAACACTGCTGGATCTGTAAAAATCGGAAGAAGGAGTGTCCTGTTATCTAAACATCCTGAAGGAAGACAGTACCTGCTTGCAGGACCCCAGAAGTGACATAAAGGGTCAATTGGCTGACCTCCTGTTTGAGTTACAGGGACACAACAAGTGTCCAGAGGCCTTTTCTGCTTCCCAGCAGACCAGACCCAATTGTACCTGCCCTGGTCCCCTCTGCTGGCCGCTGGAAGAGTGAGTCCATGGTGTCCTCCCTGTCTAACTGAAGATTTCATAGGAACTGACTCAGAGGGATGCAGAGTCCCAAAAGCCGCACAGCTCCTCACCAAAGTTGCCACCGTGTCAAACGCAGTGAGACACAGAGCCCTGCAGAGCCGTGGCAGGCATTCCTTGTATCGAAGTCTAAAGGTAAAACTTCCAGTGAGATGAAGCTGGTCCTGTGTCCAGTCCATACCCCATGCTGGTCAGCCTGAACCTCTGACTTGGTCCAGCGTGACCAGATATTCGCAGTTGGCGCTTCATGCTTTTCAACACTATTTTGAACCATAAATTTAAAAAATGTGTATCTCTGGTTCTACTGATTGTTTTGTTGTTGTTACAGTGTCATTTTATTTATTAAAATATTCTCTTCTAAATTGGTTTGAGATTGGTCTTGTGTTGTGTTTTCACTTTATTACTGTTTGAATACTACATAAATACTTTGCACATTGCCTCCAAGTTAACCTGACTGCTTTGTGGCAAGCTAGCAAAGGGTTAATCATAGGTTTATTTAGTGACTTTAGTGATTCACCCTGGCAAGGATTGTGATTATTATTTTAGTTGAATTATCAACTCATCAGTGGTGGAGCGTCGCCCCACTGCTAGGAGCAGCAAAGAAAATAAAAAATAAAATGATAATAACAGAAAGTTATTATCATTTTATTTTGTCCTCCTGCTGCGGCAGTGCATGGGGGGGGGCGGAGCTGCAGGGGAGGAGGGGTAGAACACTTCTGTGTGCAATGACTGTTTGGTCGGCCCTCTTGGGCCGCCCAAAACAGTCATGCGCACTCTCCTGTTCTCCATGCAGACTCCATTACAGCCTGCATGGATATCATGGCCACCACTCCAGCTTCAGGCTGAGCGCCATAACAGGGCACTAAGACCAATCACAAAGATTCATTGGAGCATTGTGATTGGCTTAGTGGTGGGAGTCTGGCTGCCTGCTTCTGTTGCGACCTGGATTTGGACACAAGTGAGCAGGAGAGAAGATGCGGGAGTCCGTAGGGTCAAGTTAATTTTTTTTTGTTTTTTAAAAGCAGCACAAACAGCCCCCCGTGCGCCTGCCCCACCACACGCGACCCATGCCAGCCGCCCTAGCAACCTATTCAACAAATAATCCAATTTCTTACAGGCAGTTATCTAAGATTGAATTTTGTTGAGAACTTGAGACAGTATGTCTATATCTTTCGGAGATGAGATTTTTAAGCAGTGTTGTGTGTCATTTGTATAGAAGTACTTATTGATGTTTCCATGGCTTAGAATAGAGGCGAGAGATTCCACGTCAGCAGTGAACAATGTTTCTAACAGTGCTGAGCCTTCGGGAACTCTTTGGTGTGAGTTTGAAGTGTTGGAGATGAAGTTAACAGTTTTAATGTACTGATTGCAACTTTCTAAGAATCATTGGAAGACTGATCCATTTTGTCAAACGGAAATCATGGTTGACTGCCTCGAAAGCTGCTGAAAGATCTGGGGTGATGAGGATGCTGGATTTTTCCTCACCTAAAACGCGAAGAACATCACAACAATTTTTAGTGTTACGATTTCTACATTGAGCGTGACCTGATGTAATCTCAGATCCAGTCTGCTCTACATAATCAAAAGTTGGTGCTATGTCCTTTAATGGCATCACTTGTATATCACGCACAAGTGTTGAGTGCTCTGATCACTGATACAAATGTGTCTCCATGGGTGGGTAAATAGTGGTGAACATTCTTGTACACCATCTTTTTAAGGTTTTGTAGTCAATGAAGATTCTTGAACACCTTGAGAGCTGGCTGTTTCAGCAGTGTTGAAGATTCTTGTTAATCGCAAGCGAATATGCCAGGTGGAGGATGTGATAATACAGTTTGTTACACCCACTGAGCTGCTTGATTCAGACATGTCTACAACACATTGACCCCTAGAGTCTGTGTCACTTTATTCCAAACGAAAAAAATATGGCCCATGAAATGCACTGCTCATTCAGCACAACCCCGACAAACTCATTATCAATAACATCAGCCCTAAATAAATAAACCCTTTAGATCCCAGTGAAAAATACATGCTTGTAAGAGGATTAAATGATTAAACACCACATAGACTTTTTTCTTTGTGGCTCTCTTCCTGTCATGTTGAAAATGAATCTAATTAGAGCAAGTGGAACAAATGTTCTTTGGTTGGCTTCACCATCCGCTCCTTCCAGGACGCTGGCATAGGCACCTCCTTTGTTCTCACCTCTTTCAGTATGAGTAGTTGAACTCTTCGCTTCTAGGGGCTGGCATGATGCCCATGGCCACAGACAAAGCAAAGCCGGCAGGAAGACATCAGAGGGAGAAGGTGTGGTGCAGTGGCCAGAGCAGCTGACTCCGGAGTGCGGTGCTCACAGTTTGACCACCGGCGGCAGCTCAGCATCATGTGACTTTGGGCAGTAGCTCACTTAATCTCAGCGCCTGGATACCCTTAGGGGTAATAAGTTCAGGATTTACAAATGTTGAATTATTTTTGTAGATGCTTCCTCCGTGTTAAAGTCCAATTCCTCAAAAGACCAAGAGCAGAGTGTTAAATATCATCCTAGAGCTTGCATCATGGCCTCTTGTGATTACACAGAATGCAGAAAGCTTTCAGCTACAAACGCATTTCTCAGGGGCACACAGAAACCCAATGTGGAATTGTCCTACTAACCAGCAAAAGTGTGTTTTGTGGGATGTAGAATTCATTAATGGTGTGAAAGTACAGTCCTCAGTAGGTAGACTATTTTATGCTGATTATGTATTTTCTGTATGGCAAAGCATCTAAAGGATGTTTGGGTCCTGAAACCTCCCAATAATCAGTGTGAGCTTATTTGGTATTTTTTGTGTTGGGTAAGGTGTCTTCTGTCTTTAATATCTACACTGTTGTTTGCTGTCAGAAGATTTCCCCATGACACAGCCATGCCCTGCAACCTTCCAGCCTACCCTGTGAGTGTGATCATTAGATATTCTGTTTCAGCTCCTATGTGTTTTCAAAGTCTTGCTGGGCTGGGCTGTTTCCCTGTCCTTGCCCTGGTTTTCGAATATCCGGAGTTATATAGGGAGAAAGGTATGAAATTGCACAGAACTACACACTAGGACCATTTTGACCCACTGGCCCTAACCACCACTCAGAAAGAATAATGGTCATGGAAATTTCCGAGACAATGGTTACGTTTTCATGGTCCACATGGGAAATATCTCTGACACACTAAGTTTTTCCACCAATTCAGGAATGCTTTTTAGGTCTTGCCTGGGCAGGGATTGTGCTGTCTCTTCGAAACATGCTGTATTCAGGATATGGACATAATGCTCCGCCCACTTCCACCTATTTTTTTCATTGGCCCTGTCCTTTGTAAATGATGACTTTTCATTGGTCAATAGGCTTAATAGTCCCTCCTTAGTACCGCCTTGTCTCTTATTGTAATCTTCCATGAGTCCATGAGAACATCCCTTGTTACATGTGTTGTTACTCTCATGGTATTAAATACAGCCTCGGAGCACTAATTTCTTAAAGGACTTTAGGCAGGACACATGCTTAGTCCTAAATAAGGCTGGCAGTGGTTACTTTACTCACTAGCACATCTCACATTTATATGAGACCTTCAATAATGTTCCCTTCATCAGCTCCACACAAAGTACAAAATAATCTGTAATAATTATTATAATAATGCATGTGTCACATTTCAAAGGAACTAATTGTATAAATGGACATAGGTATTTGAATGTACTTGTGGTACTGTATTGCATGCAATGCATTATGGGTAGAGTGGATTTACCATATCTTCTGCTGGGTGCAGTACCATATGTGACCAAAAGAGGTCCCATGGGACCTCTTTTGGTCACATAAGGTACTGCACCCTGAGACATGGCTAGGTAAAAAACGTTGACATGTATAATGCCAATAACTCCAGGGTGCAGTACTATATGTGGCCAAAAGAGGTCCCATGGGACCTATTTCTACACCCTGCAACATGGCTAGGTAAAACACATTGCCATTTATAATGTCAATAACTCCAACTTTGCAGGGTGCAGTCCTATATGTGGCCAAAAGAGGCCCCATGGGACCTCTTTAGGCCATGTTTGGACTTCACCCTGCAACATGGCTAGGTAAAAACACATTGGCATTTATAATGCCAATAACTCTAACTCCAACAAATACGAGACTGATTGCATCTCCAATGCAATAGGTCTTAACATTTTTTAAAGCTATCACATTGAAAATGACAATGTATTTTACTTTTGCTTTTTTATATGATGATCTAGGGCAAATGTGATGCCAGTTGAAAAGGCATCAGAATGCCCACCGTAAACTGTTACTGATACTATTTCCGTTCGTGTCAAGGCCATCAAAAATGGGTCATCAACATGGTTGAACTGCTAACCAGTCCCCTATCAGAAACATCACCTTCCGCCACCCTCAAAACAAAATGGCAAAACACAGAATTGACATCCACCTTTGGCATAATGGCGCCAGTAAATGAGTCTCAAATGCAGCACTCCTCCTTCTACCGGCGCTGTAGTGTGGATGTGCTGCCTCCTTGATATAGTCCTACTGCTAAAGCCGAAATCAGGTCCTTAGTTTATTTTTCCTGTCAGTCCAGGTATATTAACAATTATGCTCCAGATGACAAGTTCTTGGGCTGTAGCTCCCTTGTCCCCAGCACTGCTTCTGGCCTGTCACAGGCAGGCTCTCTGAATGACAGGTTTTTATTGCCTTGATCATGTAAGTGATGCATGGCACCGCTCCCGCATTGATCCGCTGACAAGCCTACCTTCGTCATCCTAAGTGGTACCTAATAGTGTTGGCTGCATCAGCCTCACCAAGCGATCAAGTGATGTCTTCTTGTTAGTATATTTGTTTTTTTAACCTAAGACTCCTGTCTTGCAATAAAATTGGTAATTATGCTATATATTGTTATTCGCGAATAGGGGTATAGTCGCCTTTTATGAACTATGTATGGACCTCTCCAACTCACTGATGACTAAATATTCGAGATTACGAAGTCCACTCGCACATATACACTGTGCCGGGCATTTTACAGCAGAAATGGCAATGTCACGCTGCCATAATTACAGAGTCAAACAGGCTTGTCAGTCATTGTGTAAATGATCATGTTTTGGCTGAGAGTTAGTAGAATTCCTTATCTATGAGCAACGTCTAAAAGTACCAAATATCACCCTCGAGCAAAGATTTGTAAAGCTTACAAATAAAACTGCAACATTTGTGAAGTGCAAAACTTTTAAACTTCACAAGACTTGGCAGGTCAAATTTGAATTTTATTTTATTGGCACCCTAAGCTGTTCCCAGCAGTCTCAGAACAATGATCATTTGTTTCTTCACGTTCACAATTACTTCATTAGTTCAATATTTAATTGAAAATTGGAAAAAGATAACCAACCACAAGTATCTAAAAGCCGGGGAGGACTCAGAACAGTGATCAACCAAGGATAAAAATAATTTTAGGGCAGGATTCTCCAGATTCGAGGCCCAGTGATATAGAAAGTTGGGGTTCACAAACGTTTATTTATTTATAAAGTTTTGAGACTTTCTCCTTAAATATGGGAAAACCAGGACAGCGAGCGAGGTACAAGCCTAAATGAACAGTTAGGCTCTAGGAAAGTGCAATAGTGCTGCTGATCATAATAAGGTCAGACAAGAACCCAAAATCTTCAAACATCACTAACCCGCTTGACATCACCTAGATTGTAGGCCACAAGATCTAAACCATCACTGCAAAGCACCTACATTGAGACAGCCTACAATCCTCATAAAGAATACACCTGTGTATGCAGCAGAGCCTTGGGATAGAACCTCACCTTCCAGACCACAGCACCAAAATTAGCTTGGCCACAGGTGGTCAGCTTAGACCTATGGAGATCCACCCTTGGCAAAACCACCACCACAGACCCATGTTATAAAGCAAAGAGCATTGAGAGTTCTATGGGTTTATTTAGACCTTGACTGACAAGCAGAGGGCCTCGCCCTTGCCTTCCCAGGGAAGAACCACCCACCATATGGAGAAATCTCAGCTTGCACGATCTGGATCATTTTGACAAATGTAAATCCTAGTGGATGGCAGAAGTACTTTTTGCAAAACTAAACAATGGTCAGTCAGCAATGCTATTGTGGCTCAATCTGTTTTTATTTAAATTTCAGAAACAAACTGTCAACGCGATTAATTGTTTATGAAATAGAAAAAAATCTCCCTGGTTCGCTGGGAGTTTTATTTCCTGCACTTGGGGCACATTGTTGATTTTTCCTTCCCTTGTCTGCAATGCTTCTGTTGGTGGATCCTGGCTGTGAAACCTTTAAATAAGACAGGGGGCCCAATCAGTGCACAGAAGTGGTCAGTCCTCTGGTAAACAGGCCATTTCCAATGAATGTGCACCGTCTGGCTGACGTAGACTGACCAACACACACATAGCAGTTAACCCAGCTCTAGGTGGAGAGAGGGAAATGCAAGTTTGGCAGGTTGGGACTTCAGCTTTACCAAACTTTAAATGGGTCCATTGGGTGATTTCCTGAACTCTATTTCTAATAACTTCAACGTTATGACTTCTATTAGATGTTCTGTGGCAAAAGTTATATGGCTATCCCATTCTTCTCCAACAGAACAATTTAAGACACTTTTTATAAACATTTTTCGTTTTCATTTAAAAAATTGTCTTATTCCTTTAACATGTGTTGTAGGTAGGGTTGATATAACTTTGGTTTGTAGATCTTGGACACATTTGAAACAGTGTAGTTTGGATTGGCAGACCTGCATGTTCTTTATTTCCCTATATAAATTCTATCCTTAATACTTTTTTAATAAATGGGATTTTTTTTTACCATAACATCGAAATGATGGTGATGTCAATGGGTTAGAAGAACGAGTGCTGATCAGAGAGTGGCAATAGAGGACTTTGTGTAGAGTGTGCCCTGTAGGAGGTCAAGGGAATGTATGCTTAGATCACCATTGTATATAAGGAGAGAACAGGATAATGATGAGTTCAGGATAATATTGAGTTCTGTTAAGGGAATATGTAACTTGAATCATACGAAGGCAGAGGCTGCTGAGCCCGCCATAGAAGAAGGAAGGAAATCAGATGAGGTTGAGAGGGATTTATTGAGGACGAAGTCGATCTTTGACAGCGCTTAGAGACCTGCAGGTGATAATGCGCTTGATAAATAAAAATTAACATAACATAACATCCCCTCACCTTTGCAGATGTTTTGGCAGAGGCTACCTGGCCTTTGTAGATGGAGGTGGGAATTGTGTGGTACCTTTAACATCTTTCTAGGTTTTGGCTGTAGCTGAAAAGCGAAAGTGGGAATAAAAGTGGTCCACAATGAAGAATACCCTTTCATAAATCGATCAAGTATTCAATTAGCCAAAACAAGGAGAATTGGCAAACTAGAAGCAGGCTCTTAAATTCAAAACTCGGTCGGGCAGTCATTCAAGGGGGAGAGACGGGGATGGTTGTGATAGGCTTTCTTGGGTCGTAGTGAAGAAATGAAGGTGAAGCTTTACGTGTTCTATTTGTGTTTGAGGTGTGCTAATGCTGGGTGTGGGGAAATAGGAATAGAAAAGATGGGGCATTTCAGAGAGAGGAAGATGATGGGGCTCGTGGGAGGAGTATCTGTAATGAGGGGCAACGCCTGGTGTGTGGTGAAGGTGCATGTGGGTGGGTGAGTGAGTGGTGGTTGCAGTTGCTTAGTGTAAGGGGATTTAATTTCTTCCAAATTAATAAATAACATTTACGTTCTACCTATGAATAGAATACAAAAAGATTACCTGATCATAAGTATCTGGGACACCACAACTGCTTCCAGTAAATCCAGCTGCTGTGTTTAATCTTTATTTTTCTGTTTTCTTTTAAAACTGCTTTTGTCATTATTTCTATATTTGACTCGGATTATGATTATGATGTATAATCCTTTGAGACGGCAGAAATCAGTCAATGTATGGATTTGTAATGGGCGTAAGAGCCTGCTGTTCCACTGCTCACGTGTCTTAAAAGCGCCTGCTCATTGGCTCACAGAGACCACGGGAGTTCTGCATTACCTGTGAACGCTCGCTCATTATTCAGAGCAGCAGAACGGTTCTTGTGCCTTGGAACATATATGATATATATTTTTATTTTTAATAAAAGTTACGGTTTGCACACCACAAAACCAAATCCCTCTTTGAGCCGGGAGTTACTGCAGCCCTCTTCCCTTCCTGTGCTGTAGATGGTTCTAAAGGTTCTGTGACTCACAACCAATCACTCCGCAGATGAAGAATGCAACCTCCTGTGTGGCGAATCTCAATTACTACAGATGCCTCCGTTGAAGGTTGGAAGGGACATCTTCCTGCACTAAACCAATCCTGATAGGCGTTTTCCTTCTTCTATGTGTGCTGCTCACATAGAAAGATGAAAAAACAAGGAGAAATACAAATATTTCTCCTCATTACACCTGCTGTGGAGTGGCATATGGTTGGCGCTGCCTCGGGTTAATGTGATTAAGTAAATGTAGGCTGCATCAAAATCCATAGGTGAAAACCCACTGCAACCCCCATGGAACGCCTCCTTGATGCATAAGAAGGCACGACAGAGACTTGCGCTGCTTTCTCTTACTCCGTATCTATGAGGCCATGCAAAGCCACACAGAGTCACTTTGCGTCACCTCATAGATATGATCGAGAGGCTTACGCCACCGGAGCATTAAAAAAGTGACTCTCCGGCCGTGCAAGCCTCTAATAATAAGCTCCATAATGTACAACTGCACTGTAATCAGGGATCTTGTTAATAGTTACCCAAGAGGAATTAACGCTAACAACATTTATTACCAATGTAATAATTGTAATTGTAATTATTACCAATTACTTTGCTCAAATAGGCCCCTGGGTGAAACCAGACTTGGTGCCCTTTGTGAACCACCTCCAGGGCCGGACTGGGAACCAAAACCGGCCCTGGCAAAGTGCTCGGCCGGCCCCCCCTCCCCACTCAGGGGGGTTGGAGGTGCCGCCGAGCGCTTTCCTAGGGCCGGTTTTCGGCCGATTTTGTTGCAGGGCCGCTTTTGCAGCTATGCTGCAAAGACGGCCCTTTAACAAAATCGGCCCCCAGGAGCTCAAAACCGGCCCCCACCCTTGCGGCGCACCGGGGGATTGCCCGGTGCCCGCTATGGCCAGTCCGGGCCTGACCACCTCCACTCAGCTCCCATCTAGCATTTTCTAAGTGCCTTGTATAATAGGAGCTACTACTTGGTAGACATTAGTGCAGCAGCTGCACTTTTCTTTTTCTGCCTGGCACTGTAGCCGCTATTAACGCTTGACACAAATATTAACTGTGGCTGTCCTGGCTCTTGATACCATTACGTTTATCCCTTGTTTAAGTATACGGCTACCTTTGCTATCAGGCAGAACTAAAAGCTGCCCACCAGTGAAGTGTGTGTTGGAGAGGTATACATAGGACACTAGGCCTCGCTGGTGCCAGGTAATTAGGGAAGGTCCACTTTCTTCAACCTTCAGTGTCACTTAAACCATACCTCTTTCCACTTCTTTTGATCTGCTCCTGCTGTGCTCTCTGTGGGGGCCCTTTTGTGTTCACAGGTAGGGCCAACGTGATGATTACCTCAGAGCAGTGACTGGCCTGTGAACACATTTACCTATTCCCCCTCACTCACCAGAAACATTAATGCCACACTAGGACACAAGTCCTAAGAAAAATAGTAAGGTGGGAGGGTCATTATCGTAGACAATGAGTGCCACGTTGCGTGATATTAAAGGAGGTGATGTCAGCAGATGTGATGTCCTAGTGACCCAGCATACCTCACTTTAAAGGGAATGGGCTATTTTTCCCATCCTCACGGCTGAGCTACTCGACATGATGCTATACTTTTAATCAAGGTGACTCATGCAGCCACAGAGGTAGCCCTCAACAGTTTGAACTAGTGCAACACCTTGGCTGAGAACATGCAGTGCATGTACATTAAAACCTGTGCGCAGAAGCTAGCAGATGTGTGCCTGTCTCACGCACACGTATATAGAAATCTCTTGACCTGGGGCGGTTCCTCTGCTAAGGTGGAGGAGCGTCTCCCCACCGCTTTTCGAACAGGAAAAATAAAATGATAATAGCATCGTTATTATCATTTTATTTTTCTCAGGATAGGGTCCGGGTTAGGGAGTGGCAGGGCTGGAGGCACAGGGGAAGAGTGATTTGTGCACACTAAGTGCACATGACTCCTTGCCCGGCCTTCAAACAGTCATGTGCACTTAGCATGTTCCCCACCAGGCTGCATTACACAGCCTGGTGGGGAACATGCCCAGAGTCCCAGTCCCCATCTGAGCACCAACCCACAGCGCTCAGACCAATCACAACACTGCATTGCAACTTTATGATTGGCTATGTGTAGCCTGGCTGCTTCCTGGTTTCTGGACTCGCGAGAAGTGAGGGGAGACGGCCGCCGGAGAAATAAGTGTTTTTTTTAATGTCCCCCACCCCGCTACCCCTCTTCCTTCCACCCCCCACCCTCATTCCCTGCTAGTTGCTACTGCTCTTGGTTGCTTCAAATAATGTTAGCTGTCAAGTAATTCCATGTCATGTGTGAGACCTTCATGCTTTCCACTGTATTTTAGCCAACATTAGTGTGCATGATGGAATACCGGTACCATAATAGCAGGGTTGCAAGCAAAATTCCTAGCCTCTGAAAGCAACATGTTATCAGCGGAAAGGTCAGGACTGGCTGATAATATGCTGCAGCCACTTCAAAATGGTGTATGTATAAAGTACAGTTTATTTTTCTTCCTTTTTCCCCACCAACAGTATTTCATACATTTTTCGGTAAAAGAAAGTTTCCTTTATTTTGGTTTGAAAAGTGAAAATTGTTTATGAAAACACAACCCATTTACTGTCCCCTAAACTAGCCTTGCTCTTCATTTGTATTTGTTTCCACACAAAAGCGCATCCTTTTGCAGTCACAACACTTCTGACAACAGGTCAAGGTTTATCAGGCAAGTGGGAAAGAGAGACGGGGGTAACATTTAACATGAAGATGCTTGCGTTCCACTTCCATGGGGTGCACATTGGCACTTCTATAAAAACACTGGGCCTCATTTACAATATTTAGACGCAGTGTAGCACAGCAAGCCTTCCGGCTGCACTGCCGTGTGTCAAAAAAGGGCAGGAATGTGCTGTATATACAAGATACATCGCATTCCTCTCAATCTCCCCTGCGCCGGCACACAAAAAGCAACCGTGAACCAGCACAGACCCCCTTGCTTCATTTTGCAAGGGTGTCTGCACTGAGAGGATGATTGTTTTTGTTCAGGAAGGGACACCTTACTGCACAAAAACAATATTTGAAGGCATTTTCCTCATATGCTTGCTGCAGAGTGCAGCACGCATAGAAAGAGGAATAAACTAGGAGAAATAAAATAATTTATTCTCGTGGAGCCTCCTTACTCAGACCCATCTCCATCCTACCCTTCCCAGCCAAGGTCATTGAGAAGGCCATCAATGCCCAACTCTCGGAGTTCCTCAAAGAGAACCATGTAATGGACATCTTTCAATCCAGCTTCCAAAGCAACCACAGCACCAAAACCGCACTCCTCGCCACCACCAACGACATCCGCTCACTCCTCGACCAAGGCGAAATCGCAGACCTCATTCCAATGGACCTCTTGGCCACCTTCAATACTGTCTCCCACCGCACTCTAATCACAAGACTCCACAATGCCTTCATCCACAAATAGGCCCTGGACTGGATGCACTCCTTATGTACTGGCCGAACACAGCTTGTCAGACTACTCCTGTTGAATGAATGAATGAATGAATGAATGAATGAATGAATGAAAATATTTGTAAAGCGCGCGATGGCCAAAACGGCTTCCTGGCGCTGGGAGCTCTAAAGAACCGGACAGACAGGGCCAGGAGGATTAGCGGGGGTAGGCCAGGGCAAACAGAAAAGTTTTTAGCGCTTTACGGAAGTGTGAAAAGATAGGGATCGAGCGCATAGAAAGAGGAAGAGAGTTCCAGAACCGGGGGGCAAGAACAGAGAAACGGGTTCCACCAGTGCGAGATTTGTGAAAACGGGGAACAGTGAGGAGGGCAGAAGATGATGAACGGAGAGTGCGGGCAGGGGTGTGAAGGGAAATCAGAGAATTAATGAAAGCAGGTGCAGAGTGATCAAGGGCCCGATAAACAAGGCACCCTAATTTGAACAAAGATCTCTGAAAAATGGGCAACCAATGAAGGGATTTGAGGACGGGAGTGATGTGATGGGTTTTGGGCAGATGAAAGATGAGACGGGCAGCCTGATTTTGGATGGCTTGTAAGCGGTGAGATTCATAGGCAGGAATGCCAGCGAACAAGCTATTGCCATAATCACGGCGGGAGGTAATAAGGGCAGAAATAATGATTTTAAGGGAGTCAAAAGAAAAAAAACGAGAGATTTTCCGGATCATCCGGAGGGAGAGAAAACAGGAGGACACCACGGCACTGACCTGGCCATGCATGGACAGGTCCTGTCTGACCTTGATGCCCAGAGTTTTAACGGAGGGAACGGGGGTGGGAGGAGGGCCAAGAATGGAAGGCCAGAAAGCAGGGGACCAGGGGCTGGATGAGCCGCCAATCAGGACAAGCTCAGTCTTATCTGGATTGAGCCTGAGGTGGTTGGCGCTCATCCACCCAGAAATAAAGACCATGGTGGGGTGAAAAAAGGATTGCGAGTGAGAAGAAGAGGAAAGATCAAAGACGAGCTGGAGGTCGTCAGCGTAGTTATACACAGAGACCCCCAGCTCAAGAAGGGAAGAGATAAGAGGGTGAATGTAGAGATTGAAAAGAAGGGGAGAAAGGGAGGAACCTTGGGGGACCCCACAGGGCACCGGGAGGGGGGAAGCAGAAAAGCCAGGAAGGTGGACGGCTTGAGAGCGACCTGTCAAAAAGGAAGTGATCCAGGAGAGGACAGAGCCTCGTATGCCCGCTGCGCTGACACGGTCCAAAAGAATGTTATGGTCGACCGTGTCAAACGCAGCGGACAAGTCGAGGAGGATCAAAGCTTGGGGAGAGTTGACGTCGGCCTTGGCTTTAAGCTCGTCAAGGACGGCTAACACCACGGTTTCGGTCGAATGACCCGAACGGAAACCGGCTTGGTGAGAGGCCAGGAGCTGGTTCTGTTCAACATAAGCAGAGAGACAGGAAGTAACGTAAGATTCAAGAATTTTAGAGAGATAGGGAAGAAGAGAGATAGGTCTAAAGTTAGAGAGAAAAGAAGAATCAAGACCAGGTTTTTTAAGAATGGGAGAGACAATAGCAGATTTAAATGAAGAGGGGACCAATCCAGTGGAAAGAGAGGCATTAAGAAGGGAGAGAGGGGTATCGGGGCAGGAAGAAAAAAGGATTTTGAGAATGCGGGCAGGGGCACAGTCAGTGGGGGAGCCAGACTTAATTTTAGTGAGCAGAGCTAGAGAAGAGTCCAAGGAAAGGGGGGGAAAAGAAGAAAAGGAACATTTAAGCGCAGAGGGGACAGAGTGAGGAGGAGTAAAAGGAGTGATCAAGATGTTAGATTTAATTTTAACAATCTTCTCGATAAAGAAGTTGTTAAGAGAAGAGCAAAGAGCCTGGGAGGGAGTGAAGTGAGGGCAAGCACGATCAGAGGTGGCCAAGTTGTTGACCACAGAGAAGATTTCTTTAGATTTGTTAGCCGAGAGCGCCACTTGTTCGGAGAAATACTTGATCTTAGTGGCCAAGATGGCCTTCTTGTACTCCTTAAGAAGAAATTTATATTTGGCCTTGTGGTCAGGGCAGTAACTACGGCGCCAAAGGCGCTCTGAGCGTCTAAGCTCCAATTTGAGAGTCTTGAGCTCCGGGCTAAACCAGCGGTGAGCCTCGTGAGGGCGAATGGACTTGATTAACTTGAGGGGGGCTACTAAATCACATGCGGAAGAGAGCCAATTACCAACTGCGGCGGCCTGTGAATCAAGGGGAATGCCAGTGAGGTCTGGGGAGGAAGAGGCAAGGGAGTGAGAGAGGGAGGCCAAGTCAACACGATTCCAACTACGGGAAAAGACATTTTTGGGACGAAGGGGCTTGTGGGGGGAGCCAGTAGTAATAGAGAAAGAAATGAGAGAGTGATCAGACCATGTACATGGGAGGATGCTGGGGGGGGAAACTATGTCCTGGGATGACCAGACTTGGTCCAGGATATGTCCAAGATTGTGGGTAGGGACCAAAACATGGGACTTAAGGTTGAGACAGAGGAGAGTAGCCGTGAAGTCCTTAGATGCTGGGTCCTCCCTGGGGTCGCCAGGCCAGTAGTTAAAGTCCCCAAGCAGGAGAACAGAGGAGATATTAACCACCAGCGTGGCGAGGAGTTCCTGCAGGGAGGCCACAAACAGGGGCATGTTCAGGGGAGGGCGGTAGACAAGGACAATAGTAAGAGGTGCAGACAGATTGGAAGAGCGAGCGACCAGGAAGTCCACTCCAGCGATAGGTGCTTGGGGAAGAAGCTGGAATTGAATAGTGGAACGGACAATCATGGCAACACCCCCCCCAATCTTGTCCGCGGGGCGGTCGGCCCGGAGGACATAATAAGAATGGGGAAGGATAGCAAGAATGTCGGGGAGGGAAGCCTCCGAAAACCATGTTTCCGTTAGAAACAGAAAATCTGGGGAGTCTGTAGTTAGAAGGTTAAACAGGTCAAGTTGGTGTTTGCCTGCCGAACGAGTATTGAGGAGATAGGCGTAGGCAAAGGAATAATTGGATGTGAAAGCACAGCACGGTCTGCATGGGGGACATAAATATCTAGTGCAACAAGATGCTGCATAAGGGTATGGGAAAGAGACACCTCAGTGGAGCAGGCGAGGAGTTGTGCAGACGTGTATGACAACAAGAGGGCAGGGGGTGTGGCCCCTGGTCCCGGCCCGTCGCGGACGGGCGCAGACGGGCTTAACTTAGGCGCAACTTCGGCGCGCCTTCGACGCGCCCGCTGCGCTCGTCCGCTGCGCGGCCGGGATAGTACTGCCATAAGTAGGGAACCGGAAACAATAAGGCGTGGCAGGGGGTGGAGGGACAGAGGAGCTGCCCCGCCAACCAGAGAGCAGCCCAAGATGTAGGACACGCCCGTCCCCGCCCTCGTGACCTGCCCGTCAGAGGGGGAGGGAACGCTCAGCGTGGGGCGCTCTGGTGGCGGCAAGGAAACAAGGAAGTCCCAAGAGAACAAGGGGTGCGCGGTGTCCTCAGCGCAGCCCCTGAAACGAGGAGCAAGGTGAGTAAAAGTGTCCAAGCACAATTAAAAATGAACGTTGCGCCGCGCCTCGGCAGCGTTGTTACTCCCGGCGAAGCCTCGGGAGATCTGGCGATTCAGGAGAGCTAGGGCGGGACTCGCCCGGCAGGTAGAAATTGCCAGGGGGGGGAGGGACAGAGGAGCTGCCCCGCCAACCAGAGAGCAGCCCAAGATGTAGGACACGCCCGTCCCCGCCCTCGTGACCTGCCCGTCAGAGGGGGAGGGAACGCTCAGCGTGGGGCGCTCTGGTGGCGGCAAGGAAACAAGGAAGTCCCAAGAGAACAAGGGGTGCGCGGTGTCCTCAGCGCAGCCCCTGAAACGAGGAGCAAGGTGAGTAAAAGTGTCCAAGCACAATTAAAAATGAACGTTGCGCCGCGCCTCGGCAGCGTTGTTACTCCCGGCGAAGCCTCGGGAGGTCTGTTCCTCTCAGAACATACAGAGATCAGCTGTGGAGTTCCACAGGGCTCTTCCCTGAGCTCCACCCTCTTCAACGTCTACATGACCTCCCTGGTGGCCATCATCAGAAACCACAGACTCAACATTGGCACTGACAACACCCAGCTGATCCTCTCCCTCACCAATGAACCCACAGTCACCAGAACAACTTTCAGAGTGGGATTAAGGCTGTTGCCACCTGGATGAACAACAGCTGCCTTAAGCTAAACTCAAACCGAAGTACTTATCCTGGGACCCACCCTCTCAGCCTGGAATGATTCCTGGTGGCTTGCTGCACTGGGAACCCCTCCCACCCCCACAGACCATGCACGTAACCATGGCATCATACTGGAATCCTCGCTCACAATGAACCCCCAGAACAACACTGTATCCTCATCCTGCTTCCACACGCTCTGCCTGCTTCAAAAGGCATTCTGATGGATCCCCACAGAATCCAGAAAGATAGTCACCCACGCACTCATCACCAGCAGACTCAACTACGACAACGCACTCCACGCCGGTGCCACCCAGAAACAGCTCAGGAAATGACAGAACTTTCAAAACACAGCAGCCAGACTGGTCCTCAACATCCACAGCCACATCACAGAACACCTTCAATAACTCTACTGACTCCCAGTCAAGAAGAGAATCTTCAAGCTCCTCGCACAACATAGGACCAGCATATCCTACCCATCGTCTCTCATTCTTTGTACCTGCCAGACAACTTTGCTCCGTTGAACTTGCCCTGGCCACTGTCCCACAGATCAACAAGACCAGAACTGGAGGAAGATCCTTCCTCTACCTCGCCACCAAGACCTGGAACATCCTGCCCCTCCACCTCAGGAAATCCGTGTTGTTGACCCAATTCAAGAAGGATCTCAAGACCTGGCTCTTCGACTGAACCTCCACGCCCAGACAGATCAGCAGCACCCCGCAAGCGCCATGAGAACCTCACAGGTGAGTAGCTGCTCTATACAAACTCCTGATTGATTGATTGATTGATTGATTACGCTTCCCTTGGGGAGGAGTAGAATTCTGACGCATTCCCAGGTTTACAAAATGTTGTAAATCTGGGAATGCATCAAGTTTTATGGATGTTGGGTGGGAGCACCCACAGCACACCCATGGAATGAACCCTTTTACAAAGACATATGCGTGAAAGGGTAACATATTTACAAGGCCAAAAAAAGTCACACAGGGTGACCTTACATGGCCCCTTTTGCTGCCGGTGTATCCAAAAAAGTTAAGGAGCGGCGGGTCAATGGGTTTGTTAAAAAGCCCCAAGATATGGTGCGTTTATTGCTCAGGACAATGAGAACCGAAGTTGGGTTTGGGTGTTAGGACACAACACCACATACGCATTTAATCGGGCAGGGGAGTGGCAGGAGTAATTTGTCCGACAACTAGGGAAATGAGAAATCAAAATTAATGTGATTTCACCGCGAGATCTGCCTCACAATGCAACATCACGGGGTATTTATCAGGCTCCTTAAGCCTCGATCTAAGCAGGGGTGGAGTTCCCTCTTTAAAAATATTGATGGCATCGATGCTTGCGATCCAAGAAGCATCCTTTGAAGAAACCCATATTTAGCTCTTCTTTCACAGGATCTTACGGAGTGAACATGCCCTAAATATCTTCGTCTTTTGCATTTGTCAGAGACCGACTCGAAAGTTTGATCGGGTTATAGGCTAAAATGTGTGATGTAGTTGTCTTACACTCAGTGGAAAACGCTGTATGCGTCAGGGATGGGGGGGTGGGAAGTGGGGTTGGGTCATGTTCGCTCAGAAAATTGGATGCCAAGAAATGCATGACCCTGTGCTCGGCCTAGAGAAGCCTTGATGTGTATGTACTACTGTCTTTGGCATTATATGGAATAAAAAGATTTGAACCATAAAAATAGTGTGGGGACTCCATCCACTCCTGTCTATCCAGACCGGTGCCCTGTGCAACATTCAAACTCCTTTCCACTTGTGCACAATTTGGAAGTGAGAGCCCAGTGGTGAGGCAAATGAAGGGGAGGGCAAGAAAGGGAAATTATGGACCAAAGCGAGCGCCTGGTTTCACTGGCAGTCTGCAATAAAAAGTAATACCATTGAAAGCAGTTTGGTAAGGAAGCTCAGTGCACCCCAGCCAGTGTCCGTGCATGTAACAGCGGTGGGACGGGATTCCAATGGACGATGATAAGGGAAAATTAATTATTTATTTAATTTTCCCTCTGCATTGTCCCTCGAAATCCACCCCACCGATGTTACCTGCACGTACTGCGGCTGGTACACCCCCCTGAAGCTAAGCGCCCAGGGCATGCCACAGCTAGCCCATGCAAAAGGCAAGCCCTGACCAATTAATGTTAACTACCCCTCAGCATGACTTGCAGTTTCAGGCAGCCAATACTCTTGTGGATGTCCTAATGTTGCTACTATTTTTCTTCCGGCCACTACCTAGCCCTTCCTCTCCCCTCCCGGCACAAGGGCATTGTTACTGAGTTTCTATCAATACTCTGCCTTCGAGTTGTAGGTTAGGAAATCTCAAGTCTGGCACCCTAGTGTATTGTTGACCTCAAAAGGTAAACTTCGACAATTCCTAGAAAAAACTTGGATACAATAACTGGAAATTGGACCTCAAATAAGTATTCCACCTACAAACCATATCACATGGCACTAGCACCCAAACACACTCGCACTAGAGTTAAAGTAGCTAAATAACTGATGCTGATATTAAGTATTGATAATACTGCACCCAATATTACAGATAACGGTGTATCTGTAATTGTAAGTTACTGGGTTGCATTAATAGCTGCTATTATTACCATCCCCTATAGACTGGAAATAAATCCCAGGAATTTGTGTTGCTACTCTGATTTCTGCACACAAAGTTGTAATGCTGGACATTTTACCTAGGACAAAGTACTCCAGGACAATTTATGACCAGTAAAAAATGTGGCATTATCACACCCAGAAAATACTGGGGCCGTAACACCGCACCACTTTTTGACTAAGTTAGGGCATTTCTGCCAGAACAGAAATATCGGGTCCCTGGTCAGGAAGACTTTAAATGAAAATCCGCCTAGGTTCTTGAAGTTCTTGAATTGATTTTTCTCTATCTCCCAAGGTCCCTTCAGTGGACACCCTCGCCTGCGCCTTTAATTCACCCCTTTATTTCTAACCCTGCTTCTCTTCTCCTCGTTGAACTGATGAAACGCCATCAACAAATGAATAAATATTGTTTTCTAGGTCCCTTTTCCTCTTCATTCTCTAAATCCAGGCCTGGTTCTCAACATCCAAGTTCCTATCTGTTGTAGTCTTCCTTTTACCTGCTACACTTTCCTTTCAATAGTTCTCTGCCTACCTGCTCAGCTTCTGATGAGGTCATGTAGAATGTTGGAGTGGGTTTGTATGAGTAGAGTGTCAGTTGATCTGGATGGCTGAGCAGCCAGGAGGCTGCTCCTGGTGGGGCATTTATAACAACTTAAAGGGCACTTAATGAACTTTCCATCTTCCTGTAACTTAAGAATAAATATACTTGAGTATCTACAAGACCCTGACTACACATCATCTTTCATTACAATACTGGCGACGAGTTGGAGAACCTATGTGATATACATTGAATGGGCTTGTACATATGAAACTGAAGAAGCACAAGCAAAAAAGAAGCTGAAACTGCTGAAACTGAAGAAGCATTAGAAAAAGAAGAAGCGCATGAAGAAAAAGCAAACTGACTGTCCACATGCCCCACCAGTGACCAAAGACCGGTCGGCCTCAACGTGGACATGCCAGTTTTTGTTGAACTTGGGTGAGTGTTAACAATCCCCAAATGTATGATTTTACCAATTGAGTTTGCTGGTCAAGGGTGACTGTTCCCTAATGTGATCAAACAGCCTACAAACTTTGATATTCATTTATTGTTTGAAGAAGCTGACTAGAAAAGCGCAACATCGTTTTTTGGGAAAGACTTAAACTGCAGCAAATGTTTAGCTATTTGGAAATTACACGCAACTGATGATCGTTTGTAGGAAGTGTAAAGTGATGTTTAGTGACTTGGAAAAAAACAAGCAGCAGCTTAAAAGCAGCGCATGAGGTGAATATTTCCATGTGTACAGCACGTCGTGCTGTGTGAGCTGACTTCATTTGCTGGCGCAGAGATTTTCGGTTTGAGTACACTTACAGCGTATGCTGGCTATCGTGGGGCTTAAGTGACTTCTGCGCACTTACTGGTGACAGCGAGATTTCAGCGACTTCACCGCGTTTGCACATTTACTGACAATTGCGAGACATTTCTCTTTATCGACTTACCGTGTGTTTTCTGCGCATTTTCTGGCAACAGCGGGTCATTTCTCTTCGTTGACTCACCAGTGACGGTTGGTCCTTGGAGCTCTTTCCTGTTCGCCTGCTTGCCTGGAATGATGACATCATGGAACTCTTCGTGGTGTTGGTGATGGTCTCCTTTGACCCTTGTGACGTTCGAGTTGAGGAGAACTACCCCGTCTACGTCAGAGTGGTGTTCAGCGCCTTAACGTGCCCTATTTCCTTCTGAAATCGACGCTGAACGACGATGTGGCGGCCATTTTGACTCTTTAGGATGAATCCTTTTGTTATACTGAGAACCACGACGTTTAGCATTGGAGTTTGAAGATCGTGATGTTTTTGTTTTTTCATTCTGCCTCTCGAGTTCTATATAGTCACTTTTCATTTTGATTTACCTGCTTGCATGAACTCTGGATTTCGTGGTGCCAAAAACTTGATGTGGTGTCATTTCGAGTTAGTAGTGCTGCCTGTGACGCTATTCTTTACAAATACTGGATTTAACCTGCACCACCTGGTCTATGGATGAATGATTATGGACTGGGCTTTCGGGTGAAGTATCGCTCATCTTCACAAAGACTGAGTTTTCGGGTGAGGTATCGCTCATCTACCTAGACTACGGTGACCAAGTTTTTTTGTTTTAGTTTGTTGTGTTGATATGACTTTGTGTTTTACATCTGCATTTTCACAACATTGTATTGGGGGCATGTAACTGTGGTTGGTTGTTTGTAACCATGAGGTGTGTTTGATCGGAATTATGTTGTTTTACGGAGGACGTCACGAATCTTTCCGTATTTTCAACATTCCTTACTTGAGACAGCTCACCGGAGCATGAGACTTTCTTATTTTTGCTGGTCAATTGTAATTCTTGTCTCTTGTTTTCTAGAGTGGTGTTGGTAAGTGTGTGTGGTGTTTCTGTGACTCTGTTGGAGTGTCCCTTATACAGTTGTACGTGTGTGTCATGGGTTTAAAGGTTTTCCTAAATTTAGTTTGGCGTGGGTTTTTGTTTTCCTTGGATTTAGTTTCCCGAAATCCGTTTGCTTTAGGTCTAAAGAAACCTACCAGTTGTTTGCCATTGGCATGGCGATTTTCATTAATTTTGTTTTCCTTTGGGTGTTGATATTCCCAAAATTTTTGTCTATCTTGGGATTGTTTTACCCTTATTTTGTTGTCCTTCGGGTGAAGGAGCGTCCTTCGGGTGAAGGAGTGCCCAGGGTGGGTTGCCTTTGGGTTGGTGTGACTCGCTATGTACTTGTTTTTGTTTTGATGTGCTTTTGGGTTGTTGTTTTGCATTTGCAGTTGGCATGGCATGTTTGCTTTGTCTTAAGGTGACCCATGTTATGTTTGCCTTGACTTCTAAGTACTCATAGTTTAACAGTTTTGGATTTACTGTTACCCATAGTTTTTTTTATGGGTGTTGGACCTCTCATGTGGCGTTTTAGGTACACCGTGTGGTGTGTTGTTTTGGAAACGCAGTATGTAGTTTTTTTGTTGTATCTTTTTGCCTTGCTTTTCTTGTTTTCCTTATTTTATCAGAGAATAGGGTGTATTGCATGTTTTGTAGTGCATCCTCTTTTCTGCCATTTAGTATTTTACCATCTCTATGCAATTTTGAGTAAGGGGGTAGGATGTGTAGTATGTTTTATTTTATGGCGTTATCAAGGGGTAGGATGAGTTATGTGGCATGTTTTATTTCATGCATCTTTCCTTACTCTTATTTTGTTGTTCCGCTACACATCCTTCTATGCTCTAACGTGTATCTAACAGCTTCACACTTTCTGTTTGTTCTTTCATATTATAATGGGGGAGATGTGTTGTAGTCTTCCTTTTACCTGCTACACTTTCCTTTCAATAGTTCTCTGCCTACCTGCTCAGCTTCTGATGAGGTCATGTAGAATGTTGGAGTGGGTTTGTATGAGTAGAGTGTCAGTTGATCTGGATGGCTGAGCAGCCAGGAGGCTGCTCCTGGTGGGGCATTTATAACAACTTAAAGGGCACTTAATGAACTTTCCATCTTCCTGTAACTTAAGAATAAATATACTTGAGTATCTACAAGACCCTGACTACGCATCATTCTTCATTACAATACTATCCATGCGTCAGAGTCAATGACAGCCAACCCGGCGCGCGTCATCCTCCTGGGCTTCGCTTTCTCGGGTGCCGGTGGGGAATGTTCTAGAATCTGAATTTGCGGTCTCTGCCAGCGCGCGAGGAGCTTCTGCCTGCTGCCGCTTTTCATGAATAAAGGCGACCGTTCCCCTTGAAGATCAGTTCATTCAATTTCCTAAATTTGCGGCAGCAAAAGTTAAAACGACCCTTTCAACTTGAAATTCATTTTTTTCCATCTGCTTGTGTAACTTGGCGATGAAAGCCCCGATCCTTGTGTAGCTCTGAACAAGGCGTCTGATCCACAAGCCCGGATTCTTCTCCGCTTTTCAACCGGTATCCCCGGAACACATCCAACCAGGCCGAGTGCGGCAGAGCTCTTCAGACGTCTCCTGTAACCTGTGAGAGCGCACAGACATCTTTTAAAGCCTTGAAATAGTTGGCACGCTGAGGATGCTGGCGGAGAGCCGCTCTGGCCATTTTAGTACTTATTGCAATATCCTGTATGCTCTTTGGTCTCATTGTATATAGGAACTGATCAGATCAAATAACAGACTCACATCTCCACCGCTCAAATTAATTTCATATTTCCCTATACTAAATCAACACTAATCCTTCTTGGTTTCTAGAGTAGCATGCTACTCGCCGAAAAGTGCTTTGACGCCTTTTCAAGGGTACCAAGCGCTATGTAAATGCAAACCCCTCCCTCTTCTATCCCTCCACTATCCTTTTCAACCCAAATAACAGACTCACTCGTCCACCGCTCAAATTAATTTCATATTTCCCTATAATAATTCAGCACTAATCCTTTCAGGGTTTTGGAGTAGCGTGCTTCACCCCAAAAGGCACTATATAAATGCAATTACAATTATAATAACAAGTTTAACGGTAATGGTGGGGGTCCTGCCTTCGCTCCAAGGATTCTAGGACGTATTACACCACCTTTTTTGTGCAATCCTGATATAATGTGAAAAATACATGGAGGATGCAAAATTACGGCAAGAGTCTCTGAATGTTTTCACCCATACTAGACTGTTTATCCAGTAAGAGTTCCCCCTGTTTGGTGTAACCTAAGAACTGGTAACTGAAGTGGGATGACCCATTGCTTCATGCTGTAGTGGGTGGAAGAAAATGTGAATGGCACACTAACTGACCAGTAGACGAAGAAGGATGACTGATAACCCCTATAATAAGTCAGTCTCTCTCTCTCTCTCTCTCTCTCTCTCTCTCTCTCTCTCTCTCTCTCTCTCTCTCTCTCTCTCTCTCTCTCTCTCTCTCTCTCTCTCTCTCTCTCTCTCTCTCTCTCTCTCTCTCTCTCTCTCTCTCTCTCTCTCTCTCTCTCTCTCTCTCTCTCTCTCTCTCTCTCTCTCTCTCTCTCTCTCTCTCTCTCTCTCTCTCTCTCTCTCATCAAAACAATTAGATCTTGTCCATCATCAGACCTAAAAAGCAGTGCATTTTGTTCTTTAGCATCAAACGGGCATATTTATTTTCTAACAAAATGCTTCCCCTATGCAGTAGATGATAATTTTGTACATAGAAGACAGACAGATATGTTGAAAGCCCAGAAATCTTTGTATTGGAGGAGCTGCATATGTTCGGTTGTCTGAGGCATGACCTTCGCTCACAGTATAAAAGAATAAGAAGTGGTCTGTTTTCACTTGTGCCATTTTTGCTTTGTGCATCTCACCTGACAAAAATATTTGCTCTCTGCCCACCCCTACACAACTGTCTACATTTAATCGCTCTCTTGGCACGATTTTAAGTGTCCTAGCCCATATAGAAACTTACATTTTCTTTGTCCACCCAACTCTTTGCCTTCTCCTACCAACTCAATGGCCAACCCTTTCTCCCCTTGATAGTACCTTCTCTCGTCCTAGCACCAAGTCCCTGATTAAAATTCCTGCACTCAGCCCACCCCTGCTCAAGTCATAAACTGTTAGTTGTCTCCTCACTCTTAAGCAACTTTGTAAAAGTGCCCACCCCTTCAAACTGTTTAAAATTACCCACTTTTTGCTCCTCTTTGCCTCTTCTCTAAAAATACCCCCTCTCCGTCCACTAAGGCACATTGTCTCAACCCAGCCACTAGTCCCTGCCTACAAGTACCTGCTCTCCTGGCATCCCTGCCTGAAAGCATCAGCTGTCCAACCCTTCCACCAAAAAGTGCTTGGTCTCTGACAGATTTCATACCACCCTAACCACCTGTTCACTGAGTATGAAAAGATACAACCTTCTTCCGAACTATCTTATACAAAAGTTCCTGACATTCTTGGCATCCCCAAAAGTCATCCCTAAACAGAGGAGAGGCACCCCCATGCACCCCTAAAATACATGGTTATCGGCCTCTCCTGCTCGGCTCCTTATACTGTGGCATCAGAATTGTACCTGCACATGGTGGCAGACCTAGGATCCGTCAAAGCGTGTAACTTCACCAGTATTCAGGCAGGTTCACAAGTTCACCGCGCTTGCTGCAGAAGCTGACAACTTCAATGTCTTCCAGTCCTCTTAATGTAGGCAATTTCTAAGAACCAGCGAGTTATGTTATTAGTACTGTTGATCCGTTTTCGTGTCAGTTTCCTTTGTTAGAGGTAAGTTCGGACCTCATTTTCAGGGCTGCTTGACAATACGGCTGTCTGCATGACATGTTGATACTAATTGTTTTTATTAACCCGTTGTGTGCTTATGACGAGCTCAGCTCGTCATGAGGCACGGTTGAGCTGCACTCATGACGAGCTGAGCTCGTCACGGCCATTGGAACATTCACACGTGGGGATAATTTCCCCGCTGTGCTGAACGTTCCAAAAGAGGTGTGGTCTTGTGTGCAGCTCCGCTGTGCCTCATGACGAGCCGTGCTCGTCACCAGCACAGCGGCGCCGTGCGTGGCCCCCCTCCCCCGCACACAGCGGGGGGGAAAACACCCCGCAGCGAAGGGGTTAAAGACACATAGAATGGGATGTGGCTTCGCCCAGCTGACTAACACACTCTCACATCATGCAATCGGTTCTTCGTTGTACCCTTCAGCCTTGTGATGTATGAGAGACTATTTTACCCAAGAAAATACTTCCACATATTCAATTATTTATCCCCTGCATGTATGTTATACATAAAACAATTCTTTTGTATGTTGTTTACTGCAATATACACAATCCTTTGTATATTGCTTGAAATGTGTTCAGGACTCACAGGTAAGCCATTACCAGCGTCACTTTTACTACCACCATCATCACCCCTATTAAACAACACCACCATAACCAGTACAACTAGCACCACTGTAACCAACATCACCACACTACAATCTTCACCATTTGCAACCAACAGTATTTATTTATGCATGCTAGACTCTGCATGCTTCACTACGTGAAAGCCGAACACATTTGCTTTGCCAATGCTTATTGGTATTTCAAGGTAGTTTTGCTGCATTTGTGTTTACTGAAGCCAAATTCAAGCAATTTATTTTTTTGAAAACGAGGCCCAACATAGCTTGCTAGATGCTGGAGAGTTAGAAGGGTAGTTTGCTTAAAGTAACCTAGTTTTGATACCCTTTTCTTTTTCACATGTGATCTATGATGTAAATTTGGCTTAGGGCCAGGTGACTTCTGATGTTACTTTTGTGATAGCAGGCCTTTCAATGTCATTTTCCATGGCTGTCAATTCATCAAAATGCCATGGGTAGTGGAAGTGACATCACAGGTCACATGATTCCCGATTACATTACAGTAAGTGAACTTACATAAACTTCGGCTTCAACATCACAGGAAGTGACATCATCAAAACTTTAAACTTGGTGACATTACAGAAACTATGCCCAATCTCTCTCTTTCTCACACACGCACAAACACCTGTGACCATCACTCTATGCTGAGAGGCCAATGGATCCAAGCATGTCACTAAACATCTTTATAACCTACTGTAACAAATGTGCACTTCCTAAACCACAGAGTTCTCAATTGTTCCCCATCATGAATACCCACCTACTATTTGAACTCAGCCACACACCAAGAGGTGACTCAGTTCATAGTATGCACTATACGAAAGTTATATATTGCAAGTAATAAACAGAAACATACCACCTAGAAAAAGCACATCATCTTAGGCAACGCAAGATAAGGTGAAATTTAAACAGGGAGTGCATTGCTGTAATGGAATACCTTAAGGGGTTTTACAGCCAATTTTGAGAAAACCATCAATGTTGGCCCCAGTAGAGACCCGTTTCAAAGTCATTTTCTTATTTCAGGCCTGAAACCAGGAAGGACCCGCCCCACTTAAAGCACTGGCTTCAGTTTTCAATATACTACATTTATAACTGAAAGATGTAGTTTATCATTTCATGTCAAATACAGTAGCACAAACTTGTAAAAATATCTTCCCATTTCTCTGCAGGGTTCCCAACACGCCAATTGGGCTGCAGTTTGTCTGAAGCAACCACAGTTAGAAAGAGGACCTTTTTTAAACAATTCCCCCTTCAAACATGTCTGGCCTTTTTCAAAATGGCTGCTGTTCAGGTGAATCTCCTGCTCGCAACAGGCAACAGGTGCCAGCATCTACTCATGGGACAGGCTGGCAACTGAGGGGAGGGGCAAGCTGAGGCATTCCTTGGAAGCCATCATTTGTGCGTGCCATGTATTCGATGCTGCTGTCTTTTGTGTGCTCCCTCCTGAGGACCGCGTAGCGGGCTCCTGCAGTGCGTTTTGTCTCTGTGAAGGATGCTCCCCCTGCGATAGCTGGAGGCGGGGGTGGCTCTTCTCCTCCCCGAGTAGGTTTAATCACTCTTCCTTTGTCTCTTTGATTTGCATTTTCCGCAATTTGCATGCATTATTAATGATCAGATGTTGGGCTGCTGCTTCCCTGGTGCGAGCGATTTGTCGCACGGGTGAAAGAGGCTCCAGGCTTGGTCCTACTGAGGATCTGACGCGTGGGTAGTTATTGAAGACGAGAAGGAAAGAAGTAATAGGGAATATCTAAAAGTGCATCTCACACACAGCCCCTACCCTTCACCAATACACATCGAGAGCAACGGGTCATTTTGGAAAGGTCCAGGAGATGTCGTCCATTGCTCGGCTCAGTACTAGTCCAATGGCTTGCGGTCTATCTACATACTTGGGCTCGTATAGTATTTATTATACAGTTAATTAAAACTGAAACATACAAACTTCATAGTAATACTTAATAAAATTTAAAAGATTACAAATTGTATACACATTTATAAAATCTGGCAATACAAAAAATGTCAATTCCAAAAGCAGCATTTCAGGTTGATGGCAATATATCCCAATTAGCCGATTAGTCCAAAAGGGGGGGTATATAGTGTGAGAGACAATAATAAAATGTCACAATGCTTATTACTGATAGTTAACTTTCATTAACGTTCGTTTGTGCTTGTCTTCTCTTAGTACTGAGCATCATGCAGTGCAGTTAAAATAATGTTAACAAACTTCCCAGCCCTTGCTAGAACTTGGACTGAATTATTACTGAAGCACAAATCAGATGCTTCCCTGCAATGTCTCAGTAGTTTTTCCCGATAGACTGGGACCAGAAGACGTCGACGTTCGTTGGCAAGATGGGGGCAACAACATAGCAGATGTAACCAGGACTCATGTGGATATTTGCAGAGCCTACAAGTTAAGTGACCATTCCTCCGAGCCCACAGCGGGTTAAAAATCATAAATTGGAAGGGCTAACAGCCCTATATAAATAATTTTTTTGCGAGTCTGTGATTGGAGAGAGTAATTAAAATATGGCTGAGGTTTCCCATTAATATACGAGGCATCAAGAGCTGTAAGGAGTGTTTTTTTGGGAAGCCGAGCAATGTCGAGCAATGTCTCTCTCGAATGACACTAAAGTGATTTGGCTTTTTATCGCTTTTTTCCACCATACTTGGACTAGCCTGAGGGAGAGTGATGACACAGAGGTGGGCAGGTGAGCAAGAGACACTATTTTTCTTGGTGGGGACATGGTCAGCCTTGGGAAGTACTGATCAGGGGTCTTGCTGGGCTCCAAGAGCCTAACCATGAGCTGAACCCTATGTAAATCAGGCGACACACATCAAGGACAAATATGGTAAAGACTTAAAAAAATATTCACCATTCTCAGTCTCTCATTTAGGTACATAGGATTATAACACTGAATTGAGCGACATTTGTTGGAAAGTATTTTTTTTAAACATGAAACATTCAAGAATTCTCCCATGCCCCAACAAGATTGCCACGAGTTACCCAAAATATGACAGTTTGCCATGTTCTCTATTTAAAGATTGTTATTAAATGTAAAGTCAGATTATTTTATATTAACCGTATCTGTGAAGTTTTTGTAGAGCACATATCCTGCTCTGGTTCACTTCAATGTGCTCTCAAACTGGATGTTTAAGGAAAATGATCCACAGTGAATTAAGGCGATGAGCCTTGGTTCGCCAATTTTGTCAAGTGGCAAAGGATTTCTGCACAAGGCCACACATGGAAAGAGCAAAACTGAGGAGAAATAAAGCATTTCTCCTTGTTTTGCCTATTTAATACCAGGTTTTACCTCGTCTTAAATTTGGCACTGCCTCCTTTTTACGCTGCTCTCGTAAATAGGAGGCAGCGTCAAAATCAATGGGTGTTGAGGTGGAATGCCCACCTCAACACCCATTGCCCACCCCTTTCACGCTAAGCATAGCGTGATAAGGGGCCTTATTTACAAGGCAGTGTAAGTGGCTTAAGTCAGCCTTATAAATAAGGCGAGGCCCCAATCCCCACAACAACGTCACTAAAAGTGACATTGTGGTAGCGATAGGGGCTTGTAAATACGCCCTTACACACGCACACATATACATAATACAATTTTTTTCTTTTTAGAATATTTCCTCAGACAATGAAGATCAAACAATGTGACAGAACATGCCTGTCTTGAATCATGCTGCACTTGGCAAGCATCTCCTCTAAGAGCTGTAACCGAACGGACAATCTATGCCTGCGGGGAGAGGCATAGAGGTCAGGCGACTCAAAGACCACTTTCTTTATGCTAATTATTTAAATGTGCTCATTGAGGTGTTGAGCCTCTCCTAGAATCCATTTGTACTCAAATAGCTGAGCCTGTTGTAAGAGTAACTTAAAATATAATCCCCTGCTTTACATTATACTTCTGGCCAGCCTGGGCTGATAGGGTGATTTTATTAGAGGTTAAACGCCTCAGAGGCCACAAATAAATATTTAACAAATCAAAGAACTCTAGCAGCTCCCACAGAGTCTACTCCTTAAGTTAAAGCACTTCTAGGAGACTAGCATGTGCAACTGTTTATTCTTCAGTTGCCAATTTTAAATCTGGGAGGGGGTATTGTCCCTTCCCCACTCCAAAATTTAGGGAGGGTTTTAGGGGTGGGCGTAGTTCGCGAAGTAGCGCTACGCGAAGCTACGCGAATTGCACTTCGCTCTACGCGAGCTACGCGTAGCACTTTGCGAACTGCGTAGTAGCATGTTCGCACTGTGCAAGATGTCGTTTTCAATGATTGCACAGTGCGGACAAGCATCCTGCACTGTGCAATCATTGAAAACGGCATATTGCACAGTGCGAGTTGTACTTTTCTGCCGCTCGAGTAGATTTTTACTCGAGCTGCAGCTTTCTCAACGCGGACCGGTAGTTTCTCATTGCGAGCGGTCGCGAGCATGTGCGACCACTCGCAATGAGAAACCTGACCTCCCCGCGTTGAGAGTCTCGCTGGGAGGTTTATTTTCCATGCTCGCAATCACGAACAAGGAAAAAGTCTTGCGAGGATGTAATTTTGCTTGCTCGCGGTCGCCTTCTTGACGTTGAGGACCGCAAACAAGCAAAAAATGACCGCTGCACTATGCTACGCTATGCATGTTTGCACTGTGCTACGTGCAGCTCGCGTTGTGCAAAGTTGAGCAAACTTCGCAAACTACGCGAGCGTAGCGTAGTGCTTTGCCCAGGGTTACTTTAAATCCGCCTATGCCCCCGCCTATGCCCGTTATTTACCACCAACTTGTAGTTGGTGGTAAATAATGAATCCTTAAGGCTAAAATGCACTCACTTGAGTGCTACCTACATAGGCTTTAACCCCTTCCAGGCTGATGACGAGCTCAGCTCGTCATGAGCGTAACCTGCTGTGCGCTCATGACAAGCTGAGCTCGTCATGAACCGCGGGATTTTTAAAATCACCGCGCACAGCGGGAAAAGCCGCCGCGTCGAAGCGGTTAAGGAATCGGTAATTTACCGATTCCTTAAAATAAGGAATCAGTAAATTACCGATTCCTTATTTGCAGCCTCCTACATCTCAAATCCCTAAATACCATTCGGTAACGGTGAAATTTACCGAATTTCACCGTTACCGACCGGTATTACTCCACCTACATATGGCCCATAGAGTGGTAAAACAAGATCATATCTTTCCACGACGTTTCCATGTTTTAATGCTCCTTTCTTTATCTGTCATTAAGTTTGCCAGTCCTTGATTTAGTCCACTTTTTCAAAGATTCTATAACAGACAATTATTTTTGCGTCTAAAATAAGTATGGTTATCTATCAACATGCTTTGTTGTTTCCACTAAACACCAGTACTTAAAATGATGTTCCACTAGAAAGAAAAGGCAATTAGCAAGTTTAGATTGAAGGAACTGATCAATACATGGAATATGATATTTGTGATATTTAAAAGCCAACATGTTTCTGCAACTCTCTTCAAGGGTATTGGATTCTTCAGGCTGTTACTTCTCTCTCTGCATCATTTTATTTAGATATTATTTGTATCATATTTCAAATGAATAGCTCTGTTAATACAACGCACAATGAAGATATAGCAAACATTTCTAAAATATATTACATTAGATAAAAGAACAATATTGATTATTGCAACTGAAGTAGAAAGCATCATCTTATTTCAGTTCTTCAGTATTTAATGAGCAGCTCCTAAGATGATTTGAAATGTTAACCGGACATGCGATGGAGGGTGTGTACATAGATCAAATCTGCCAGGCTGAAGCAGAGCCTACTTGGAATAAATCCAATGGCCGGCCAACCCTTTTGAGAATGCAGATGAAAATTATAGAAATCAAATAGAAAGACCGCCCATCTACCAACCCATCCACTTCCATAACTATGTATTTTATTTATGCATTTTTATAAATCGTGAACTTTACCCAAAGGTGTCAGAGCACTTTACAATAGATCCAGTTACATTACATAAGGACTTCAGAGTACATGAATGACATAAAATATACGAAACTGAAAATTCTAAACTCACTTAAGAATGGTTGTAAGTATATACGTCTACTACAGATACTAGCAGTTAGAGTTACGTATATACAAGTTGCAAATTCACTCAAGATTGCGTTTTAAGAACATTGAAAGGATTATAGTGGAGAAGTGTGGCTCACTGGTTAGAAGCGGCAGACCCTGAAGCAGAGGTCAGGCCTGGGACCAGGGTTCAATTCCTGACGTGGCAGGATCTTGGGCTCAATGTCCACTGACTCGATAATTCTCGCATCGGTGCCTACTCTAATCATGGGTCCCACTCTGGGCAATAGCTTGCTTAATCCCCACAACGGCCCAACAGCGCTGGGATGCCTGGCTTTACCTTGGGGGTGCCCTGGAGGGGGCATCTCACACTGAAAGCCAGGAAGGGTTCCACAGCGGTATACAGCGCCAGGATGCCCCGAGATGAGGCGGCAGTGCGCTTTACAAGTATACACACATTTTTACATGGTTGGACAAAAATATATTACATATTTACAGAGCATGATGTTCTCACAATATGTAATATGATTGATTGTTGTAACTCTAAAGCTAACATTAGTTGGTACACCATCTTCCATTAGTTACAGTTCATTCAGTGGGTATAAATTAGATCAAAAGGGCTGTCTTTTATTATATATATCGAGAGAGAGAGAGAGAGAGAGAGAGAGAGAGAGAGAGAGAGAGAGATATAGAGATATGGCTTTTATAGTGAAGCCCCTTTGCTCATGTCCTCATAAGAGTTAGGCCCAAGGAGGGCCTGTGTGTGTATTTGGGCATACTCAGAATGCATGGAAGGATGCATGGTTCTGCCTGTTTACTTTCAGATTTCATGCAGGGAGATTGTACTTCCGCTCTAGATGTATAAGTGTTTACAGTACCTTCTATCCTGTGGTGCTTGAAGTTTTCAGAGTGGGGTTATTGTCACCAATGTTGCATCAGAGAACTCATAGGGGTTGTGAAAAATCTATGCGTTAAACAAAGAACAAGTGTAGCTAAGTGGTTGCGCCCATTCATCAGGAAAATGGCAAGGGGCAGCATTTTCCATTGAAATAGCCACTAAATTTGAACAGACATATAATTTTACGGATAAAAATAGCAGTGTGGATAACGATAATGTTTGGAAAATTGGTTTCAGTGATCAATTATCATTTGTGCATCACCAAATACGGTGTCTTGATTTGTTTTGATCCTATCAAAATCTTTGGGCCTGATTTTTTCTGGCAAACAAGTTACTCCTTCACAAATGCAAATGTGATGGATATCCGGCAGGGCCGGACTGGGACCCAAAACCGGCCCTGGCAGAGTGCTCGGGTGGCCCCCCCACCCCCCGGGGTGCCGCCGAGCTCTTTTCCGTGGCCGGTTTTCGGCCGATTTTGTTGTAGGGCCGATTTTGCAGCTATGCTGCAAAAACGGCCCTGTAACAAAATCGGCCCCCAGGGGCCCAAAACCGGCCCCCACCCGTGCGGCGCACCGGGGGATTACCCAGTGCCCGCTACGGCCAGTCCGGGCCTGATATCCGGCAACCTAATTACAAGTGCCATTGGATGCAATCCACTTGGAATTTGGCGGAAAAGATATGCATCATGTAGGTGACAGAGTAACCTGTCCTTTGAACTTAAAATCAGGCCCTCTGTTTCCATAACACTTCCTACTTAAATACATGTTTCATTTGTGCTGACTCTGCTGTTGATACATTGTGAGTTATTTGTACGGTTCAGTTACAGATATTTTAATTTTGTTGTGTGTTAGCAAAATGTCACCCTACAGCCTTTCCTTTCACACACCCTGTAGCGCAGCAAGATTTTCACTTAGTATACCTTACAAAACCCTCTCACTTTGCAGTCAGAAAAAGTAAACACTAATATCACCATTAAAAGAATAACCAGTAATTTGTCCAGTGACATAGCCTGACATCTGACCTCTGTTTTTGAACGCATTGCAAAAGGGATATAGTATAAAGAAACTTTAAAGGCATTTTTATAGCTCACCCACCTTCTAGATTATAGTGAGGTTGTTTTAGGGTGCTGCGGCCCCTCCACCCCTACTTCCAGCACCTATGCTCTTATCTGTACTGACCAGGCTAAACGCAGGCCCCTGCAGCCCCTGTGGCCCTGGAGGGGGAGGGGTCAGGCTTTCAGGGGGCCCCTTTCAGCCCAAGGTCAATGAATATCTGTGAGATATCTGAGGCTCAGGGACACCTCATCACACTTTTTCATCATTTTCCCTGGAAGGTGTTCATTCTTTGTGAGTGTATTGATTCCCTCCCCCTCCTCAGCACCCCTCTTCCCCTCTTCTGTCCTCACTGCCCTTCAGGGCAACGGGACATGTCCGCGGCATGGGGCAGTACCCAGCCCTTGGTCCATTTGAGCTGGCCCCAGGGCCCAGTGGCGGCTCTAGGGATGGCTCCTGGTGGGTTCAAGTCGCTCTTGTCCCCTCAAAAGGCAGGAGATACGCCGCGCAGGAGAATCGATTTCCAATAAAGAGCCATTAATGGCGCCTTGGCGACCGTGCAGACCTCGGTGTCAGACGCTGTCTCCCTCCACCTGCGGCCTTGTCAGGGTGTCTGGTATTAACGCGGTGGAACGGCGTTGAGTGGTAGGAAAAGAGAGAATTAACTTCTGCGCCATGTCTGATTTATGTATTTGTAGTGTCCTCTAGCACTAGCAAGACGCAGAAGGACGTCTTGGCGCTTTACTGAGGTTTAATTGACTAAGGCATGGACCCCAGAGAGATGGCCTAGCTGGTTGTGAAAAAGAGAAGCTATCCGGATGGGGCTGGGTCTCCGACACACTGCTAGGGCAGGCCCAGAGGGGTTTACATTTCTGGGCACAATAACAATAATTAGTTTTATATTAGTCGCCGTATCACAATCCTGCCTTTCATCATTAATGAAAATATCAGGTGTTACCATGACCCAAGATGGGTAAATGGCTTTCGGCATTACTAATAAGGAGGGGGTAAAGGATAGAAATCCAGCTTTAAACAGCAGTTTAAGCATTTCCAACTTCATACGGATCGAAGGTTGAGATCCTGCCAGGATGTACATGAATAACCTTTAGGTGATGGCGGCCTCAGCCAGGAGTTCCGGCTTGATCTATCCACAATGATCTGCCTCGGAAGCCAACTGGAGCATACCTCTTGCTCCTGTCTCTACACCAACCATTAACTTTTGCCATGTCCCAGCTAGTGTTTGCTTTAAGCTCTTACAGGAGCAAAGCATTGGAGAGGTTGGGTCTCTTTACCAGCTTTCAATGAAAATTAGAAACTTGAAATCTGAATGTCTTTTGTAGGATTTAGTATTTTTAAAATCTTTTTTTACAATGAGTTTACACAGTAATTTCCACTGATTGTGACCTTTATTTCGGGCTGTGTTTGAGAATATAAACGTTTTAATTGTAACACCCACACCGCAATACACTCTTCTGATGCCCTAGATATTCATTAAAAACATTGGGGCTTATTTATGAGCCCTTGCGTCACTTTAGCACCATTGGTGTGTCACTTTTTGTGACGCCCCAGCAGGGTAAAAAGTGTGCCATGTTGCGTCATACTTACAAAGTGATGCATCAAGGTAGATGCGTCACTTCGTAAACCCCTGTGCCACATTATACATGCACCAGGTATAATGTATGCAGGGGAGGGGGGTTCTGACGCAAGTTAGCCTCGTAGAAGTGACGCAGTGAAAATCTATGAGATTTCACGGCGTCACTTCTAGGACGCAGATGCGTCAATATCTTATGCCTGCCTCACAGCAGGCATAAGACTGACGCAGGCACATTTGAAATGGGACTTGCCCATGTGAAATCACCCATTGATGGAGTTGCAACACTTTCGTGACACACTCCAGCAATGCGTCAATTTTACACCTATAGATACGTCAGACATACTGACATATCTGTGACTCCTTGTGACATGATTCGTCATACTGTAAATATGATGCATCCAGCATTTGGCCAGGAGGGCGCAATGAAAAGTGGCGCATTGCTGATTTCACGTAGCGATGCGCCACTTTTTATAAATGAGGCCCATTGTGACTGGCTTTGTTGCACTATGGAGAGTATCATGGTTTTAAGAAGGTAGACCCCCGGACGGGAGTGAGGAGGATGCAGGAGGGGACTAAGAGGAAGGAGACATGACCACAGAGGACAGTCCCGACAACCAACATCTGGGGGACGACCAGTCCTAAGACCTGGACCAGTCAACAGACCCCCAGAGCAAAGCAAGCCAAGATGAGTTCCCTGAGTCAGCACTACAGTCTAGACCCATATCCTAAGCTTAGCAAGAGACCTAATGATTTTGTGTGCAGGACCCAGTTCTGGGACTCAGACTAAAGTGGCTGTAGACGTAGGTAGCCACCGGGTCACTATACACCGACCCTTTAACCTGGATGTGCCACACCGCATCCTCTGGCCAGGCATGGCCAGAGGTTATAAATAAAAGTGTGAAAGACCGCTCTGTGTCTTTGTCTACACCCTAGCACCCGTGTGTGTTTGGTGGGTCTGTACTCCCTCACATCTCCGCGTGGGACTCCTTGAAGGCCACGCCGCACACTGAAAGCAAGCAGGTTGTTTAGATCAAGAAACTTCTAGGAGGAACTTTCCCCGACTCCTCATTACTCCTGGATTCCTAGATTGGGTGGCTTCAGACATAGGCGTCTAATTTTCGAGCATAATTTCCTGTGCTTTACACATGCACTGAAATAATGTTCAGGAGAATTGGTTTCAGGGGCCTTCTGGGGCAGGTTCTCTTGCTCATTTTCTCTCACCTCCCATTAACCATATTGTTTCTCTGCAGTTTATACCAATCCACTCATCAGAGACTCCCTCAGCTAGCAAATTAATTGTGTCTCAAGAGAATATGCATGAATCATAAACAAAAAAACTGTCCTTTGACCAGTAGTTCATTTAAAGCAGAAAATGACCTCACTCTTCTCCACTCGACTATGCACACAATTAAATTTACTAAATAAGGTACACATCCTTAGAGGAAATTGCCAGCGTCTTGTCTAGATTTTCCTAATTTGGGCTGGTGAGTCAACCGTCCTTTTATGGGGGAGCCCAGATGGGTGGGTAATTAATTATGTGGAGCTTGAGTTTGTTATTAAGAATTGCATGAATAAAATCATATACAGAAATGGAGTCTGACTTAACACCTTCACTGCGGCGGCTATTCCGCCGCAGTGCTAACGGTTTTGAGCGGCCGCGCGGCGGCCGCATGCTCGTGCCGGAGCCGCTCCGTCACGAGCGTCGGTTGAGCTGTGCTCGTGATGGAGCGGTTCCGTCACGGCCCGCCCCGCTCAATAGAACCTTCAGCGCAGGCGCGGAATTCGCGCCGCTCATGAGCGTTCTATCGAGCTGGGCGGGCCGTGACGGAACGGCTCCGTCATCAGCACAGCTCAACCGACGCTGATGACGGAGTGGTTCCGTCATCAGCGCCGAAGGGGTTAAACTTCATGTCGTAGATATAATTTACAAAAATATGATCCAATAGCGTGTAGATTATCTTTTCTTGTAGACAATGTTAGCCGATATTATGGTATTACATGGGTTTTCGGCTGACCATTGGCAATGGCAGAATGATCTTAATCCTCAGTAGATTGGCTGTTTGTTAAAAAAGAGACTTCTAGTTGTCAGTGTATACCCTATACAAGCAGGAACCACCACTTTAGTCAGGGTACTAGATACACAATAAAAAATAAACTGTACTCACCCTCTGGTAGGTTGGCATGGAGCAGTTAGGCTTATCTACAGAGGCAATGTGTAAAGTATTTGGGCAACACACACACACATACAGTAACACTATGAAAACACCACAAAAATAATCCACAAAGGGTTAGGTAGATTATATTTCTATGAGTGAAAGAAGACCTCCTCGCAACCATCGTCAGAAACCACGGGCTCAACATCGTCTCCTATGCCGATGATACCCTTCTCATCCGCTCCCTCACCAAGCAACCCAACATCACTAGGCGCAACTTCCAAGAAAGGGATGAAAGCTGTTGCGACCTGAATGAGCAATCACTGCCTGAAGCTAAACTCGGAGAAAACAGAAGTTCTCATCCTCGGGTCCAGCCCCTCTACATGGGATGACACCTGGTGGCCCCCAGCCCTCTGAAACCCACCAATCCTAACGGACCATGCATGCAACCTCGGCATCATACTCGACTCTTCATTCACCATGAATCACCAGATCAACGCTGAATCCTCTGAATGCTTCAACACCCTCTGCATACTTCACAAGTAACAAACTCCAGACCGTCCAGAATGGCGCAGCAAGACTTATCCTCAACATCCCACGACACAACCACATCCCCCAACACATCTGCGACCTCCACTGGCTCCCCGTCAAAAGAAGAATAACCTTCAAGCTGCTTACACATTCCTACAAGGCCCTCCATAACACCCGACCCCAATACCTCAACAACCGAATCACCTTCCACGCCCTCGAGAGAAACCTCTGGCGAGCCGACCTCGCCCTAGCCACCGTCCCTCATTTCTACAGGACCATAGAAGGTGGAATATCCTTCTCCTACCTCACCACCAAGACCTGGAACGAACTCCCCCTTCACCTCCAACAAAGTCCGACAAAGCCTCCATTCAGAAAAGACCTCAAAACTTGGCTCTTCAAATGACCCCAACCGAGCTGCTCATATCCCCGCTCAGCACCTTGAGACCCTCACGGGTGAGTAGTGCACTCTACAAACCCTGATTGAAGACCAAAATGGCAAAAATACAATAAGTAGAAGCGGTGTTATGAACTTTTACATTTTAAATCAAATTATAGTCATAAAGTTATAGAGTCTAAAGCACCAACTGGGACAGGTAAATCTAAAGTTCAGGCCAACTGTGATGGAGTGAAGGCTGGCTACAGGAGTCAAAGAGATGATGGACTGAGCGTTAAAAATTTCAGACACTCACCCTAGGCACAGATCTGGGTTGGATCCATCATCGTTCTTTAGCTCACTTCAACACCTCAGTTCAAACCCAGCTAGATTCAAATCAGTCTTGACCCTGTGCCTCATGGGAACAGTCCAGCCCGAAATGCCAAGCCAGGTCTTTCCTGAACCCACTTCCTGGGGCTGGTTTTGGGGTAACACCCATCATCAGCCATCCTAGCTTTAATCCAGTGGCAAAGTGAGCAAGGGACCCACGCCTCGGCATACCCTGCCAACTTAGGACGAACAAAGCAGACACAAGGAGATGATGGACGGAGCGCTGAAATGTATCAGACACTCACCCCCAGTCACATATCTGGGTTGAATCCATCATCGTTCTTTAGCTCATTTCGCCACCTGAGTTTAGACCCAGCTATTTGCAAATCATTCTTGACCCTGTGCCTCATGGCAACAGCCCAGCCCGAACTGCCAAGCCAGGTCTTCCCTGAACCGGAAACAAGCATTCTGGGACCGGTTTCGGGGTAACACCCCTCATCCGCCAGGCTAGCTTGAATCCAGTGGCAAAGTGACCAAGGGACCCACGTCTGGGCGTACCCTGCCAACTTAGGGCGAACAAAACAAACACAAGGAGATGATGGATGGAGCACTGAAACTTTTCAGACAGTCACCCCCAAAAGTACCTTGGATGAAGGAAGCGTTGACGTTGAAAACTCGATGCGAGGAGAAGACGGGTCATGCGTCAGCATTGATCCTGTTAATGAAGGTGATACGTGGGTTCCAATCCGCGCAGTCAATGAAGGCTTTGTGTACAAAATTCTTTATGATGCAGGCAATGCATTGTCAAGCCACGCAGTCCATTATCGTCGAGCCAAGCAGTCCATTGAAGTGATGTCATTGAGCGGCAGATGCGTCGGCATCAAAGGGCGACATGTCAGTTCCGATCAGTGCAAAGTTGTTGATGCGTTGGTTTTGATGGATCAGCACAGCAGAAATCACCTTTCAAGGGCCCAGGACTGGATTGACACCACTTATCAGGGCAGGACTCACACTTGGCAGAGTCCAGTTGCTGTTGTGGGCTGAAGGAAGTCTTTGATGTCCCTGAGACTTCAGAACAGAGGGCAAGCCTGCAAGCTCTTGGAGTTACTGTGGGTTCAAGAGATGACTCTAGTCCTTTTCCTCAGCAGGGCAGAGATCAGCAGGCAGCAGGGCAGCATAGCAAAGCAGAAATGCAACTCTTTCAGAGCAGCAGTCAAGCAGAGTGGCAATCCTCGTAGCACAGCAGTATTTACTCCTGGCAGAATTCTTCACAGATCCAGTAGTCTACTGTCTAGGTAGGGTCAAAGGCCCAGTAATTATACCCAGTTGTATCTTTGAAGTGGGGGTGACTATAAAGAAGGGTCTCTGAAGCATACATAGGTCCTTTTTGCCCAACCCTGGTTCCAGACTATCAATAGAGGGTAAGCAGCCCTTTGTGTGAGAAACAGGTCACTGCCTATTCAGGTGCAGGTGTCAGCTCCCTCATCTCTTCCTGCCCAGGAAGAGCTGTCAGAATGCAGATGTGTTCTCTGTCACACCTACCCTTCCTGTGTTTATGGCTGTCTAGAGGGAATGCACAAAGTGTAGCTGTCACCCACTCCGATTTGTAATGAAGAAAGGCTGAAGGCAAACAGAGCAGTGAGAGCCGAGAAATGCCCTCTTTCTAAAAGTGATACAAAAGGGGATGATGGACGGAGCGTTTGAGCAAATCAAACACTCACCCCCAGTCAACTGATCTGGGTTTAATCCATCACCATTCTTTAGCCCACTCAGCCACCCCATTTCAGACATGGCTATATGCAAATCAGTCTGACCCTGTGCCTCATGGGAACAGTACAGCCCGAACTGCCAAGCCATGTCTTCCATGGACCGGAAACAAGCATCCTGGGACCGGTTTCGGATTCATAATCCTCATCAGCCAGGCTATCTTGAATCCAGTGGCCAAGTGAGCAAGGGACTCACGTCTGAGCATACCCTGCCACACTTAGGGCGAACAAAGCGATACAAAAGGGGATGAGGGACGGAGCGTTTGAGCAAATCAAACACTCACCCCCAGTCAACTGATCAGGGTTTAATCCATCACCATTCTTTAGCCCACTCAGCCACCCCATTTCAGACATGGCTATATGCAAATCAGTCTGACCCTGTGCCTCATGGGAACAGTCCAGCTCGAACTGCCAAGCCATGTCTTCCATGGACCGGAAACAAGCATCCTGGGACTGGTTTCGGATTCATAATCCTCATCAGCCAGGCTATCTTGAGTCCAGTGGCCAAGTGAGCAAGGGACTCACGTCTGAGCATACCCTGCCACACTTAGGGCGAACAAAGCGATACAAAAGGGGATGATGGACGGAGCGTTTGAGCAAATCAAACACTCAACCCCAGTCAACTGATCTGGGTTTAATCCCCCCCCCCTTTTGTATCGCTCTTTCTAAAAGTGGCATTTCTAAAATAGCAATGTTAAATCCAGCATAACCATTAAAGAGGATTTATCATTACCATTCCAAAGATATAAAACATGATACAGCTACTCCTTTCTGATCAGGAATTGCTTCTTAAAAGTGTTTTAAGGAATTCTTAATGTTAATCTATGAGAGGAGTAGGCTTCACAGTAGTGAAAAATGCATTTAGCTGCTTGTCACTAGCAGGACATGAAAAACTTAAAAGTACATGTCCTACCTTTAACATACACAGCACACTGTCCTATGGGCTACATGGGCCTGCCTCAGTAGTGACTTGTGTGTAATAAAAGGGGAGTTTAAGGCTTGGCCAATTGTCTTAAATGCCAAGTCGAAATGGCAGTAAGCTGCACACCTCGGCCCAACAATGGCAGACCTGAGACAGGTTTTGCAGGCTACTTGTGTGGGTGGTACAATCATTACTGTGTCTGTTATAGCTTCTTAATAAAACAAACCTTAAAAAAAATGCATATAGCCAGGTTCTGAACTGGGATGGTGCAGTGAGCTAAAAAACGGTGATGGATCAAGCCCTGATCTCTTGACTGGGTAGGAGTGTTCTGATTAACTCAGATACTCTGTCCATCACCACCCCCTTTTTGAAATTATTTTGGCCACCATAAGTGTGGAAGGGTATGCTCAGACATGAGTCCCTTGCTCACTGCACCATCAGGATTCAAGCAAGCTGGGCCGAAGACGGCTGTAATGCCGGAAACCGGTCCCCGGAAGCTTATTTCCTTTCCAGTGAAGAATTGGCTTGGTAGTTTGGTCTGCCCTGTTCCCATGATGCACTGGGCCAGGGACAGACTAATTTGCATATAGCCAGGTTCTGAACTGGGATGGTGCAGTGAGCTAAAAAACGGTGATGGATCAAGCCCTGATCTGTTGACTGGGTAGGAGTGTTCTGATTAACTCAGATACTCTGTCCATCACCACCCCCTTTTTGAAATTATTTTGGCCACCATAAGTGTGGAAGGGTATGCTCAGACATGAGTCCCTTGCTCACTGCACCATTAGGATTCAAGCAAGCCGGGCCGGAGACGGCTGTAATGCCAGAAACCGGTCCCCGGAAGCTTGTTTCCTTTCCAGTGAAGAATTAGCTTGGTAGTTTGGTCTGCCCTGTTCCCATGATGCACTGGGCCAGGGACAGACTAATTTGCATATAGCCAGGTTCTGAACTGGGATGGTGCAGTGAGCTAAAAAACGGTGATGGATCGAGCCCTGATCTGTTGACTGGGTAGGAGTGTTCTGATTAACTCAGATACTCTGTCCATCACCACCCCCTTTTTGAAATTATTTTGGCCACCATAAGTGTGGAAGAGTATGCTCAGACATGAGTCCCTTGCTCACTGCACCATCAGGATTCAAGCAAGCCGGGCCGAAGACGGCTGTAATGCCAGAAACCGGTCCCCGGAAGCTTGTTTCCTTTCCAGTGAAGAATTGGCTTGGTAGTTTGGTCTGCCCTGTTCCCATGATGCACTGGGCCAGGGACAGACTAATTTGCATATAGCCAGGTTCTGAACTGGGATGGTGCAGTGAGCTAAAAAACGGTGATGGATCAAGCCCTGATCTGTTGACTGGGTAGGAGTGTTCTGATTAACTCAGATACTCTGTCCATCACCACCCCCTTTTTGAAATTATTTTGGCCACCATAAGTTTGGAAGGGTATGCTCAGACATGAGTCCCTTGCTCACTGCACCATCAGGATTCAAGCAAGCCGGGCCGAAGATGGCTGTAATGCCAGAAACCGGTCCCCGGAAGCTTGTTTCCTTTCCAGTGAAGAATTGGCTTGGTAGTTTGGTCTGCCCTGTTCCCATGATGCACTGGGCCAGGGACAGACTAATTTGCATATAGCCAGGTTCTGAACTGGGATGGTACAGTGAGCTAAAAAACGGTGATGGATTAAGCCCTGATCTGTTGACTGGGTAGGAGTGTTCTGATTAACTCAGATACTCTGTCCATCACCACCCCCTTTTTAGGTTTTGCCTTAGCCATGCGTACGAAGTACGCATGCGCTAGCAAAACCTCTTGATTCCTATCTGGGGTGATGACCCGCCTCTGCCTATCATTGGCTAGCTCCATAAATGGAGGCTAGCCATTGGGAGGCAGAGGCTGTCAATCGCGCTTTCTCTCGAAAACGCGATTCGGGGGCGTTTCTGGTGCTTTTTTTAAGCCCCGCCCCTTTGTCCCGGGCCGCGCTGCGATTGGCTGCCGGCCCGGGACACCCCCGTGACGTCATTCCCGGGCCGCGCTGTGATTGGCTGCCGGCCGGGACACCCCCGTGACGTCAGCCAATCACAGCGCGGCCCGGGACCTGACTTGTTTTTATTTGTGACACAGACTTGTAATAAAAAATAATGAAAACATTTAATTACCGCACTAGTCTGTTGGCTTTTCCAATTATTGACAGTTTAAATATAGTAAACATGTCTATTGAGTAACCAAATGCATTCACCGAAGAAAACCAAGAAAGTTTAAAGCTTTGCTTTGTTCCAATTAGTAACTGCTTGCAAAAAAGAAAAAAAATACACAGTGAAGCGCCATGCCGTATTGTCCGTTTGATAACATTTGTAGTCTTTCTTCTTTGGCACCACGGGTTTAATGACTTCATAGAGAGAGCGTCTTTCTTCCTTTTCTATTGCCCGGATGTAGTGGTCACTTCCGTAATTTCCGTTTTCTATTTCGTGTTTAGCGCATGCGTTCTTGAAGTCAACTTGATGTGGTGACCTACTGGTTTGGATTATTGAAGCACGATTTGTAAACTGGGTTGCTGCCGACTCAATAGACCATGTCGTCGGACGGGCACCCAGGGAATGATCCGAAGGGCGCAGGTTCTTCCGTGGAAATGCAGCTAGGAGGGTATGGCAACTGGAGTGGGGCAGAGCTGCAGACTAAGCTGGCGGAGCTAGGAGCCCCAAGCCACGGTAAGGAGGCAGCTGAAATAAGGTGGGAGGGTGCAGGTAGGGGATGCGAAGGCTGGGTGCATGAGGTGGTTAATGAGAAGGGCATGTTAGGCTCGTGTGTGGGATTGATTGAAATTGAACATTGGAGTTTATGTCTCTGGGACGAATGTCTGCCAGTCCTGTGATTGAAATTAGTGTTACTTAAGTGCTGCAGTCTGTAGGATTACGTTACAGAACTTTAGATCTTCAATGAAAGGTTTGGATTATTGAAGCACGATTTGTAAACTGGGTTGCTGCCGACTCAATAAACCATGTCGTCGGACGGGCACCCAGGGAATGATCCAAAGGTCGCAGGGTCTTTCATGGAAATGCAGCTAGCAGGATATGGCAACTGGAGTGGGGCAGAGCTGCAGACTAAGCTGGCAGAGCTAGGAGCCCCAAGCCACGGTAAGGAGGCAGCTGAAATAAGGTGGGAGGGTGCAGGTAGGGGATGTGAAGCCTACCTCGTCTTGTTTATCCCCCGCCCTCCCTCCCGTTGTCCGTGCCTTCTCCCTCTCGCCTGCCCGCCCACTGTCCGTGCCTCCTCCCTCCTGCCCACTGTCCGTGGCCTTTTATTTTTTTTCCTATCTCTCCCGACTGACCCTTGCTCCAGCTTGTTTTAGGACTTATGCCCTGCCGCACAGCACTCCGACAAGGACGCAAGGGGGAGAGATAATAAATGGCCCGGAGCCCCGTACCTCCTCGAGGCAGAAAACGTAAAACTACGGCGGGGTCTCATTACCTTGCTACTTGGAAGCAGGCCATGTTCCTGGGCCCCGACGGCGTGCCCTCTCTGAGACTGTGTAACTGCAGACCAGATTAAATTTAAAAGTGAGTCTTTAAACGTATTATTAATTGTCATTCAATGTTCCCTCTATGGAAAGGGATGCATTGTGCACGTGCAAGCCATCTTCAGGGTGCCTGGCTATTCCGGCTGTTGTTTGTTGTATTTACCACTGTGGAACCCTGTGTGACCCTGTTGAGCGAGAACGGTCGGCACTTTCCCAAAACTCACCTCAAGAGTATTTGGGAAACCAAGTTCACTCGCTGCTTGTCTTTTCACACGTTTGGATGCCCCTTGACACACATAGCGCCAAGACACCCTTCTCTGTGGAACCAGGGAGACGCCGCTTAAGCGGGCGCGTGCCCATCCAGCCGCTACAGTTTGTTTCTCAGAACAGGGGTGACAGAATGAGTGAGGCGGTGAAGGGGGAATGGTGGCCGCCTTGAGAGTTGGAGCGCCTTGAGCCAGTGTGATGGTGGAGTCGCTGCCAGTCCTTATGGATGTACCACAGCTGGCATTGAGAGGTAGGCGGCACAGGCAGCGCTGTGCAGTTCACTGTCATCATTAACACGGTTCTACCAGAAACAGTATGGCCCCATCAAAGTCCCTCTGCGACCGCCTGGTTACAGGGAGTTTTCAAATGCGTTTGGATTGGCACTGAAAAGCCACCCCAATACCCCCCTCACCCCACCCCCCCCCACCCCCCCCCCCTCGCTTCTACATGGCTCTTCTTGGTCAGCGACAGAGGCGACATCATTAGTGCATCAGTGTGTCACGGAGCGGAGGGCACGTGTGATGGGCCCTCTGTACCCCACTTATTGATATATTTTACTACCCATGCGTAGGACAGGTGCTTTGGAGTAGCAAGGGTTCCTTGAGTCACAGGGCAAAAGAGGTACATTTTCCCCCTGCCTCCTGGTTGAGTAGTGTCGACCTCTCACACTTCTGGGTGACAGTGGCCACATACCTGTTCCACTACGCTCATGGTTGAGGTGGAATAAACATGCGCGCACTCATTAGAGCACCCAGTGTGTCACGAGCCCTAGTGCTAGAGAGGAAATGCACCCCCCCCACCACCACACTAAGGCACTGGGCCTCGGTGCCACTGCACCTGCTGCACCAATGGATCGCGGCGACGAACAGCTCTATGTTCATACTGTCTTGTACTACGGAAGGAACATCTGCGCAGAGAGGGATGGAGCTCATCGGGTGTGTGAACACGTTGTTTACAGTGACAGCGGTCACATTGTGCTAGTGACAGCACCGCCCCACCCCCACCGTCCTTTAGAGGGAGGTGACACACAGCTTCTATCTGGGCACAGTGCAACTTTTCGGACAGCCTCCCATGTCACCGCTGCAACAGGTGTCACAGGCACGGACGCACCTGTATCTTCAGTACCCTTCCCTGCCCCTTCGTACACCGGCCTTTACAACTTTGACACGCATATATATCTGAACCCTTTCCCCTCACACAGGGTCGGGTTGCTAATTAAGTGTTGATAAATTTGCACAAATGCATCAAAGACGCGAGAACCATTTACCATAAGGGCAACCAACATCAAAGAGTGACCCGCAAGAAAACGACACACATGCAGCAAGACACTGAGCGCGTGTTCCGCTTTATTGGTCGAGGATCACACGTGGCGGAAAGGCATTTGAAAATGAGTAGGGGAACCACATTAATCAAGCTGAGTGTGGCCATTAAATCAAATGTTTAGGGACGTAGCTGTCATAAGCACAGCAGGTACTGGCATTTATGGCCGCCTGTAGCTAAAACCAGAGGTAGGAGGTTAGTTTGTCTTCTTGCGTGGGGACCATGACCAGTGCCCCTCAACTGCATCTAAAATCTTCACCTTGAGTCGAAGTGAACGTGGTAGTTTATTAAAGTGAATTCTTCTGTACTACTCGTTCCATCCTTAGATGCACGACCTGGCAGTGCCGAGGCATTGCAAAGGCGAAACCGTTGCATTGTAAATGCTTGTTGAAATTATTTTGGCCACCATAAGTGTGGAAGGGTATGCTCAGACATGAGTCCCTTGCTCACTGCACAATCAGGATTCAAGCAAGCCGGGCCGAAGACGGCTGTAATGCCAGAAACCGGTCCCCGGAAGCTTGTTTCCTTTCCAGTGAAGAATTGGCTTGGTAGTTTGGTCTGCCCTGTTCCCATGATGCACTGGGCCAGGGACAGACTAATTTGCATATAGCCAGGTTCTGAACTGGGATGGTGCAGTGAGCTAAAAAACGGTACTGGATCAAGCCCTGATCTGTTGACTGGGTAGGAGTGTTCTGATTAACTCAGATACTCTGTCCATCACCACCCCCTTTTTGAAATAAAAAAAAAATGTAGCTCATTTTCTTTACAGGAAACAGGACTGCATTTAAAAGGGATTGTTTTTTTTTGTTTTAAAGCAGGTGGTGTTCCACTGGACCACTGCCTAATCTTCAACAAACTTCTTTTTTTTTACATTGAGAAAGGGGAAGTGATCCCATAGGAACAACTTCACTTTTGCAAATGCGTTACCACGTATATGCAAAATACCAGTGTTTTGCCATTTTGCTAAGAAAATGTTGATACAGTAGACCCCGATTTGGTATTTGGAAGGGACACCTACACCACTGTAAGAAAATTCATTTTAATTATTGCAAATGCCACATTGGAGTGTTTGCAACCGCTAAAACGCTTAGCACATCTTGCGGTCATATACCCCATTCCAGGCTCCTACCCTCGCAGGGCTCCAGGATACACCGCCTGTTCTTCTCAGCGTCTGCTTGGAAGCGCTTTAGGGGCCTGGAGTTCTTTGAAGAGGACGTGCTCGTGAAGAAGATGAATGGCGCAGTATTAATTCTGCATGCATGTCTGCTGAGCTTAGGTTGGCCCTTAATTAAAATCCGTTCAGTCCTCCAGGGCAGGCCTTCTGGACGACTCTCACTAACACAAAGACACATGCCAGGTGGCAAATGGGTAAATAGGGCCCTGCAGTGAAGAGCCGGCCGAGGCCCAGCTGTAATCTTAAGGAGCTGGAAGCCAGGGCCAGCCATGGAGGAGACGGGATCTGCCATGGAGGACACGGGATCTGCCATGGAGGAGACGGGATCTGCCATGGAGGAGACGGGATCTGCCATGGAGGAGACGCGATCTGCCATGGAGGAGACGGGATCTGCCATGGAGGAGACTGGATCTGCCATGGAGGAGACGGGATCTGCCATATAGGAGACGGGATCTGCCATGGAGGAGACGGGATCTGCCATGGAGGAGACTGGATCTGCCATGGAGGAGACTGGATCTGCCATGGAGGAGACGGGATCTGCCTTGGAGGAGACGGGATCTGCCTTGGAGGAGACGGGATCTGTCTGTTTGGGGAGGTAACAGGGCCAGAGCGGGGATCTGTGTAGTGATAACATGGGAACAGCTGTCGCATGTAGATCCATGAAGTCTAACAGAGGGCAGGAGGATGTGTGCATCGCGGCAGTGGAAGAAGCACTGCACATGGATTTGCAGGGAGGCAAAGGGCGCAACGCAAGCAATATGTAGATGCGACCAGCAGGAAGACCAGTGCATTCATGTACATGGACCAAGACCAGCAGGAGGCCCTATGCAGTCACATAATGTGAGCAGAGGACCAAGAGGGTGTATGCACCAAGACAATGGGAGCACCGCTGGACTGGGAACCCAAAGCAACCCTGGAAATGTTGAAAGGAACAGCCCCGGGGCAGGGGCGGCCTTAGGCATGTGCAAGCTGTGCACCTGCACAGGGCCACCAAACCCCAGGGGCCACCACACCAATATATATCCTTAATATAATATCCTCTGAGGATGGATACATATTTGCGTGGCGGCCCCTGGCAGGGATTTGGCGGCCTCCGGCTCTGTTCCACTTCCAAACACCCTGATCCCCCCTCTTCACTGGCCTCCGCACTCCACCCTGACCAGACCCCCTCTTCCAGGGCCCCCTACCTACGCTCCCTACCCAGTGCCGCCCTGAGCCTAGAGCCGCCCCTGCCCGGGGATGGGGTGGAATGCAAGTGGGAAGCACGGCTGCTTTGGTACTGGGGGCCGATATTGCAGCAAAACCGGCCCCCAGTAGCAAAAAAAAGGGACCCCACTGCTGCAAAACCAGCCCCCACCATTCCAGCCTCCCGAGAAAACACCCGATGCCCGCTAAGGCCAGTCTACCCCTGAACCGGAGCAGCACGAGGACCTGTACAATGAGATAATTAGGACAGTGTGAGGATTTGTGTTGCGCAATTATTAGAAATGTATGACGATCTGTGGACGATTTGCAGAGTCAGATCATCAGGACAGCATGAAGATCTGTGTAGGCAGGTCATGGGAGCAGCATGAAGTTCTGCCTAGTCAGATACTAGTAGCAGCAGAAAAATCTGAGCACCCAGACAATGGACCCAGCACGCGGGTGGGTGTGCATTCAGCACCGTTGCCAGCTTACCAAAATGTCATACTGTCCTCAGAGCATATGGGACCCAATTTAAATCATGGCAGGCCGGCCGTTTTCCACCAGGACGCCGGAGTACGTGACTCCATCATCCTGAAGGAGGTGCCACCCGCCATGCCCGCAAGCCTACCGGACATTTTTATCATTGGCAGGAACTGCCGTTATAGAGGTTCCTGTCAATGCATTGTAAGTTTGACGGATGGCTCAGTCAACAAAGAGCTCTTCAGCAAACTAAAAAGGTATTTTATTTTCAAAAAGAAAATGCAAAAGCTGGAATTTATTTTGGAAAATAAAAAAAGCAATGCCCCGTTGACTTTTCAATTTCCCTTACCTCCAGGTTTTTCCTAGTTGTGACGTGCATTGAAAATTGGCTGTATGTCCGCCCATTTAAATCGGACACACAGCCAAACCTCCAACGGCCTTGATTGAGTAGTCTACGCAGTTGTCAGACCTTTGTTCCACCTGATTCTCAATTAGGTGAGTGGACTATAATGATGGCGTGGAGGGAGCCCCATCACCATTGCGATGTAGTTCCCTCTCCGCTAAAATTTAAATCCGGCCCAAAGTCAGAGCCAATTGAATTACGCAGCTGTTGCATTTTTTGCCTAACTATACATTTGCCACATAATCCATCATATGCTGCATAGTTTCCAGATTTTAACAAAAAAGGTGTTTCTAGCTCGAACAGATAAAAAATTATGAGAAACGCTAGCACGCATGTCATTGCTCAAACTTTGCAAAGGATAACGGGTCCTGTTTCACTTTTGATTACTCTATTTAGGTGTTAAAGTGGTAATAATGAGGTGTAACTTTTGCCTAATTCGTGATTACATATGTGCAAAGCACAAAATAATGAAGTGATAAGGCCACAAATTGCCCTGCATTGCATAATTTGCCTTTCATGTCACACAATTTAGTCAATCCTGCTGCATAATTTGTCCTCCAGCCGCATGATTCCAGTGGCCATTATTAACAGAGGTGGTGCTGAGATTTAAGCAGAGATGGCTGCCTGACCTTACCCCAAAATAAAGTTCGATAGCGGGAGAACCTTATCTTAGCAGACCCTGCTGAATATTGTACCTTCCCCGGAACTCTCTCCCCCCTCAGAAACTCCACTCCTGTTATTTCAAATTGATTTCGGGATCAGGAGTAAATGTACAATACGTGTGACTGTAAAGGTTTGTAGAAAACCAGAGGCTCGCCTACAATGTCACCCATGATGTGTTTGAAACCGAGATCCATTAAGTTTTGGTCCAATGTGCCTGGCCTTTAGAGAACTGAGAGGTTTCCTAGCAGCCAAGTACCCTGAGATGGAATGTGATGTCCCTGCATGTCACGGGACATTTCTCTATGATCACTTCACCGACAACTCTGATCTGGTGCAAGTTTCCAGGGGAGCTGACTGCGAGCCATGTTGCATATATAGCACATATTTGCATATATAGCACATATATGGAGTTCCTTCGGTCGTATGTCCCTGTTTGAGGACAGCCAAGATGTGAATCTGCGGAGCCGTCGTTGCGTCTGCTGCAGGAGACGGCCATGCCAGCGACGCCGTATGCTCCTGTATGTAGAGTCAGGCCTCTCTCTGGCGCGCTCCCAGGGCATTGTGGGACAGCAGTGAAGCAGCAGATGCCTCGCCGTGTCAGAGCGCAGTTGTTCAGATGTGGCTTGTCTGTCAACCGCCCCGAACAGTGTCTTGTAAAAGTCACTCCCCAAGCGTGCCCAGAGTCTGTGCAGCTCCAAATGCTCATTACTGTCGATGGTCCACGCAGCCAAGACTGCCACCCCAGCTCATTTATGCTAACGGCATATGGCACTCAGACTGCCAGCACAGCCCTCAGGAGCCAATGGGCTCCACACTCCAGACCGTCAATGCACGTGTGCACAGCTTGTGTAACTCAAGAGTGCCACCCCAGCTCACTTGTACCTCACCCTGTGCAGTTCAGAGTGCCAACCCAGCTCACTTGTTGTACCCCAGCTCACTTGTACCTCACCCTGTGCAGTTCAGAGTGCCAACCCAGCTTACTTGTACCCCAGCTCACTTGTACCTCACCCTGTGCAGTTGAGAGTGCCAACCCAGCTCACTTGTACCCCAGCTCACTTGTACCTCACCCTGTGCAGTTCAGAGTGCCAACCCAGCTCACTTGTACCCCAGCTCACTTGTACCTCACCCTGTGCAGTTCAGAGTGCCAACCCAGCTCACTTGTACCTCACCCTGTGCAGTTCAGAGTGCCAACCCAGCTCACTTGTACCTCACCCTGTGCAGTTCAGAGTGCCAACCCAGCTTACTTGTACCCCAGCTCACTTGTACCTCACCCTGTGCAGTTCAGAGTGCCAACCCAGCTCACTTGTACCCCAGCTCACTTGTACCTCACCCTGTGCAGTTCAGAGTGCCAACCCAGCTCACTTGTACCTCACCCTGTGCAGTTCAGAGTGCCAACCCAGCTCACTTGTACCTCACCCTGTGCAGTTCAGAGTGCCAACCCAGCTCACTTGTACCTCACCCTGCACAGTTCAGAGTGTCACCCCAGCTCACTTGTACCTCACCCTGTGCAGTTAAGAGTGCCACCCCAGCTCACTTGTACCTCACCCTGTGCAGTTCAGAGTGCCATGCCAGCTCACATGTACCTCACCCAATGCAGTTCAGAGTGCCACCCAGCTCACTTGTACCTCACCCTGTGCAGTTCAGAGTGCCACCCAGCTCACTTGTACCTCACCCTGTGCAGTTCAGAGTGCCAACCAAGCTCACTTGTACCTCACTCTGTGCAGTTCAGAGTGCCACCCCAGCTCACTTGTACCTCACCCTGTGCAGTTCAGAGTGCCACCCCAGCTCACTTGTTCCTCACCCTTTGCGGTTCAGAGTGCCACGCCAGCTCACTTGTACCTCACCCTGTGCAGTTCAGAGTGCCACGCCAGCTCACTTGTACCTCACCCTGTGCAGTTCAGAGTGCCACCCAGCTCACTTGTACCTCACCCTGTGCAGTTCAGAGTGCCACCCAGCTCACTTGTACCTCACCCTGTGCAGTTCAGAGTGCCAACCCAGCTCACTTGTACCTCACCCTTTGCGGTTCAGAGTGCCACGCCAGCTCACTTGTACCTCACCCTGTGCAGTTCAGAGTGCCACCCCAGCTCACTTGTTCCTCACCCTTTGCGGTTCAGAGTGCCACGCCAGCTCACTTGTACCTCACCCTGTGCAGTTCAGAGTGCCACGCCAGCTCACTTGTACCTCACCCTGTGCAGTTCAGAGTGCCAACCCAGCTCACTTGTACCTCACCCTTTGCGGTTCAGAGTGCCACGCCAGCTCACTTGTACCTCACCCTGTGCAGTTCAGAGTGCCAACCCAGCTCACTTGTACCTCACCCTTTGCGGTTCAGAGTGCCACGCCAGCTCACTTGTACCTCACCCTGTGCAGTTCAGAGTGCCAACCCAGCTCACTTGTACATCACCCTGTGCAGTTCAGAGTGCCACCCCAGCTCACTTGACCCTCACCCTGTGCAGTTCAGAGTGAAATCTCAGCTCCCTGGTGCCCCAGCTTGTGTAACTCAGAGTGTCATCGCAGCTCACTGATACCTCACCCTGTGCAGGTCAGAGTGCCACCTTAGCTTACGGATGTCTCAAGCAGTGCAGCCCAGCTAACTGGTACCACACCTTGTGTATCTGAGAGTGAAAGAGCTCCCTAGTGCCTCTGCTTGTGTCATTCAGTGTGTCACCCCAGCTCAGGCTGCTGTCACTCACCGAAAGAGCGCGCACTACCTCGCCTTCCTCGTTCGGTGCTCAGGGTTCATTTAAGCTCTATGATCAGTCAGTATTGACCAGTTTCATTCCAGTCTGCTGAGCTGCTCCTCTCTGACTCTAACCGAACTATCAGGTTAAATAACCAGGCTCAAGCCTTTGGGACACTTGTTAAGTGGGACACCAAGGCTACCTAAACTTGCCTGCCTCTTTTATTCATTGTCTGAGGGAATCAGATTAAGTAAACTGGCCCAAGTCCCTAGGACTGTAGTCATGGGAGATCTAAGTCTCCAGGGGGAGCTGAAGCCGAATAGAATAGGTGCAATCTCTTAAGACTCTCAGCTTCCATACATTGGCGCAACAATCCTAAACTCCTGGGGCCAGATTTATCATACTTTCACGCAGCACAATGCAGCAAGACACCTTGCTCAACTGGGCTCTGCTGTGTGACAAGGAGGGGGCAGGAATGTTCCCTATTTAACATTTTATGGCACATTCCTGTCCTCTCCTTGTGCTGATGCTCTATGTGCTGCCTAGCGGCAACGCAGGTGTCATTTGTTGCACTGTGGTGCAAGGGTGTCTGCATCGTAGGCAGATTTGTTTTTGTGTAGGAACAAAACAAAAACAATCCTCAGAGACATTTTCCTCTTTCTTATGTGCTGCATATTATTCGAAAGTGCCAAGTAGTTTGCTAGTGCACTCTAACACCGAGTGTATAAGGGTTTCTGTGGCTATGCGGAGGGCATCTTTTTCACAGGTTTAGCTGAACAAATGTTGTCTACACTATGGGTCCCATTTATTTGTCTGAAGTCTACATCACACATGACTGCTAAGTTACTTACCTGCTTTTGAATGGTCACGGTTTCACTTACAATGAGAGAAAATCGACCAAAACAGACACGCACACTTAATTTTTCTCACCCCACAGACTTCTCCCTGGTCTGAGCAGGGCGCATTTCCTGCCTGCTCAGACCAATCCCAGGGCTGCTCTCAAGTGAGAGCAGCGCGGGGATTGTAGGAAGTCCGTTATGTGGTCCCAGTGTTTGCTGGGACCAGGAAGGACTGTGCTGAGTGCGATGTGGAAGGCAGCTACAGTTATGTTTTTTTTTTTATAACCCCCGCGCGCACTCCCCCTCCTGCACTTTCCTGTGCCACCTCCACCCACCCCACCACCTCTTTATTGTGGCCGCTGAGACGGGAAGCCATGTATCAGTTATTGTAGTTTAAATCCTAAATATTCGCTCCTCTCCCATACTCAAGTCGTGCATGTATGTCAGGGCCACTGGAATTATGCAATTTTGCGGCTGCAGCTTTTTTCACATAGTTATGGATTTGCCACATTTGCCACACTAAGCATCATCTGCTGCATAATCTGCATAACACAAAAAATTGTTTCTAGCTCAAACGGATCAAAAGTTACAAAACATTTGGTGACTCGGGTTCCTGCACATCAGAATGCGTTTTGCAAATGTTGTGTGGTCATCTTTCAGTTGCTAATTGCTGTTTGTTGGCGTGAAATTGTTACTAATTAAGGTGAGCTTTTTAAGACACTGTTACCAGGAAAAAAAAAAGACAAAATAATGATGTAATGCTATCACAAAATGTGCCACATTATTTCTCATAGTTTGCCTTTTCAGGCACTATAATTTAGTCAACCCTGCCGCATAATTTGGTCCTCCTCTGCCGCATAATTCCAGTGGCCCCGATTTATGCATTGTTCCTTCACCTCAAATATTCTTTGTTCTTCCTTGACGGCAGATCTTGTGGTTCACCCTTCAGGTGGAAGGATCCCCTGTTCCCACCTGCAATCACTTTCACTGTTCGCTTCTGCACTCTGAACATCTTCCCAGCTGCAGGATCCTGTGTTCCTAAAGCCCTATTGGAGCAGTTTTTCTGCGCCTTTGAATTGATGCGATTGAAGTTCAACTGACACATCTTTAAAATTGCTCATAATTAAAACAGCCGCAGAAATGTCGAGCAAAACATGTTTTGTGACCTCCAAGATATGAGCAATTTGCGCAGAGGAAAATTGCCTTTGCGGTGCCTGAAACAGGAAATGCATATTCATTGAGCTTATTTACATCTTATTAGTGCCTGAGATGTCCCCGAATTAAGCAGGCACAGATTTAACGTGGCTCGGAACAAAGCCATTTATTAAAGATGAACAACAGACTGCTCGGAGCCACCGCTCCACCTGTGCATTCTGGCCAGCCACGTGGCGCCTTTGAGCAGGAGAAGCGGTAATGGGCGCGCAAATTGTGACCTATAGATCATCAGAGGCAGCCGGGAAAGCCATAACTTGTAAAGAAACGGGAAGTGCAGCACCGAGCCCCCACCGCCCACCCCCGCCCTCGGTATGATTCAGGTGGGAGTAATGCGACATTTGTGCAGGTGGTGGGCACAAGCACTCAGATTGGGGTACCGGAAGCTTCTTTTCCCTACCAGACTTTGACTCAAAGCAAGAGAGAGAGGGGCAGAAAAGGGGGAAAAAAAGGAGGAGTAAGATAGGAAAACACAGACTCAAAGCGAGAAGGTACGGATAGAAAAGAACTTGCCAGGGTGAGAGGATGTGGCTTAAAGTCCAGAGCGGCTGACTTTGAAGCTGGGGAACCAGGTTTGAGTCTGGTGAGAGGCTCAAACATTCTGTGATTCTGGGCAAATCACATAGAGGCAGATGTATGACCGTTTTTTGTGTTTGCAAACGGGAATACGGCCCTTTTTACGACCGCAAAAAAGGTCAGCCCCATGTGCAAACCATATTTTGCGAGTTGCAAACCTATAAGCGAGTCAGAAAATATACTTTGCGACTCGATATTAGGAAGGGGTGTGCCAAGGTCCTCCCTTCCTAATAGCGAGTGCTAATGGCATGTAAGATTGTTCTGGGATCACATTTGCTATCGCGAAACATTCACAGTTTACCACCCTTTTCAAAAGGGTGGTAAGCCACTCGCAAATGGGAAGGGGTCTCTTTGTGAATGGGTGCGTAAATATTTTTAAGAGCAGACAGTGATCCCAGGGACCACTGCCTGCCCTCAAAAAATGAAACTGAAAAGTTTAATTTTTTGTTTTTTAAATCATCCCGTTTTTCTTTAAGGAAAACGGGCTGCATTAAAACAAACTGCTTTATTAAAAAAGCAGTCACAGACATGGTGGTCTGTGGACCCCAGCAGGCCACCATCCCTGTGAGCGCGAGCCATTCCCAATGGGGTCTCAAATTGCGACAGCCTCATGAATATTAATGAGGCATGCAATTTGCGACCCCATTGGAAATTGCAAACAGTGTATGAGACACTATTGTACATTCATTTTTGCGAGTCGCAAATGGTGAGTCGCAATTTGACACAATTTGTGACTCGCAAAAATGACTGGTCATACATCTGACCCTTAATCTCCCCGTGCCTAAAAAATAACTATTGTGTCCATCTGTAATGCAACTGGTGCTAATGTAAAGCACTCTGATACCTTCGGTCGAGTTTGCGCTATATAAAACTTCAAAAAACACGAGAGATAAGTGTAGGGTGGTGGAAGAAACAGTGCAAGGAAGGAAGTGGGCCCATTGTCTGCTGTTTGAACAGTGAAATACAGCAATATTTCGGGTTCAGCTGCCCCCTCGGGCCTCTGGGCCCTGGTACCACTGCACCTGCTGCACCAATAGAAGCTACGCTCCTGTTTCTACTGTCGTTTCTTATTCTCCTAGAAAGAAGGGAAGCTGAATAGGAAAAAACTGATCATATAATACAGCTTTGGGCATGTTCATCCCTAAGTGTACAACTCCAAGAAATCACTCCAGATGTTATCAAATTTGTCCATTCAGGCTCGTGACAAGCACATTTTTAGCCTTGCAATTTATGTTTCTATCTTTTCTTTGCTTGGATTTGCAGTTGATCCTTACACACAGTGTCATTTCTAGGGCAAGGCAGTACTAAGCGGTCGCCTAGGGCATTAACAGCAAAAGGGCAATGGATTACTGCTGCAATCAGCAAAAGCTGTGAATGTTGCACTCACTGTGATATTTGAAGGAGCTCACCAGGGCGACAAAATCCTTGCATCGGTTCTGCCAAGGCATGCCCTGCACATGCAGCATACATATTACATGGGGTAGGGGGAATATTCTGTTCCGTCCGCAGAAATGGAGAATTTTGGTGACTCTGTGTTACTCTTGTAAAGCGCAGTTCTGGCAAATTGCACCCATTGACGCGTGGCAGACTTTTTCCTCACGCGAGGCTCCAGAACAGTAAATTGGTGAACACGATTGAGATTTGATGTCCCCTGCCATGGTTTACGGTCAGTAGGAGAACATTCGGTGAGATTTTTCTAACATTTTGTTTGTAACCGTTTGCGGTCAGAGAGCTGCCGCTAAAGCAAAATATCTACTCGAGTGGCAGCAAAATCATCTCGAGACGCGGCGTCCCCCGGCCACTTAATTTTTCAACACAGCGCAAGCAGCGTGACATGCCTATCCACCCGTTGGCGTAACTTTGCAGAATCTCGCAAAAGTTTCATGTAGCTCTGCTAAAGTCCGTGGAGTCAAATGCAGCAAGTTCTGCCCATACCTACTTATTACGCAACACAGTCGCAATATGAAGTCAGGAATTACTACAAATATCAAAATAGAAAATGTAAAGAAAGCCAGTGAAGAAAGAGTTTTTTATAGGGTGACCACCTGTCCCTTATTTACACATACTTTCTGTAAATCAAGCCAAATGCCTGTTGTCCTTTATCAATGTCACAATGGAGCGCATTTGTCCATAATGTTAGCTTTTCTAAGAGCAAGCTGTGCTTATATGTAGCACTCTCCCCTGGAAATTTCGAGAGAAGACAAGGGAAAATTAAATAAATAAATAATTTCCCCTCGTCATCGTCTATCGAAATACCCCCCTAACTCGGCCCTACCGCTCTTAGCTGCACGGGCCGCGGCTACAATGAAAACACAAATATGGTGATCCTGGTCATATCTTGTGTGTTCTACAACTGCCCCACTTCTTGTGTGTCCCCCGAGGTTTCCTCCTGGTTTGGGTTACACTTTGCACTGTAGTCATGAGTTGGGTCAATCAGGCTCAGGTGCAGTGATTTGGTAATCACAGTTCAAATTCAGTTAGGGGCAGATTTATTTTGGGAATGCGCCACGTTTGCGTCACGCAACTGCGGCGTAAACGTGGTGCATCCCTACGACCCATTTACAACGTGACGCATCTAGGCAGATGCGTCACGTTGTAAAGCCCTGCGCCACTTGTGGGCGTTCCGGCGCAGGGTGGGCGTTCCGGGGCAGGCGCGCCTCGCAAAAGTGGCTGAGTGAAATCTATAAGATTTCACTCAGTCACTTTCAGGCCAATGCTGCGTCAAAACCCTGCGCCTGCTTGAAGCAGGCGTAGGTCTTGACGCAGCATTGTAAAGATGGGGCACCCCCGAGCCTTGCTGGAGCTGCGTGGCGCTTGCGACGCAACTCCAGCAATGCGCCACCTTAACGGCACAGATGCGTCACGCATCTGTGCCGTTTTTTGCCCCATGGTGCGCCGCATTGTAAATGCCGCGCACCATGGGTGGCGGAGCAGCGGCGCAAAATAACTGGCGCATCCCTGGGGATGCGCCAGTTATCATAAATCTGCCCCACAGTGTTTTTTTTTTTGTTTTTTTTTTTAAAACCTTTATTGAAAGACACGTATAAGTACAAGCGCTGGCCTACAACCACAGGGGCCGGCCGCAAAGTCAGGAGAATCAAAAAAAACAAAGCAATGTATACGATAGGGTGAATACAGGATGAATGCAAATAAAGTCGTTACATCGCCAGCGCCAGGATAAAAAAGGTTTCATTTTACATTATATAAATGAGGCAGCAACCATATCCACCAGCGCGTCATGCAACATATACAGAAAAGAAGGGGGGGGGCGGGAGGGAAATAGCCCCCCACGCAAGCAGACGACCACAGTAGGGCAAAGCCCAAAAGACCTCACACGCCCATACCAGGTACAAAATAGAGGAGGAACCCCAGCAAAGAAATAAAGTGGACGCCACACGTACAGCCCACCCGCCCCGAAAAAGGAGAAAGTGCAGACGCTTACGAAACAGAGGAGTAAACACCAAGGGACATAGCCCACCCCCTGGAAAAAGGCAAAAAGGGACCATAGAATAAAACAAACTAAAATAACAAACACCCCCCCCACCCTACATCACTGTAATGGCTATGGCCTACCCCACTAAACAGCGTGCCTGTCGCCCAGAGTCACCCGAAATATAGAAAAAGAGAAAGGGAAATATTACGAAGAAAGAGAGGGGAATAAGAAAAGGAAGGAGAGGAAAAGGAAGAAAGAGAGAGGAGAGGAGCCAGCGACCAAGACATAAAACACTACCCCCCCGCAACAATAATTCACTAATCGAGGTCGAAAAGGAGAGTCAAGAAAAGCCTACACCGGGATGTAAACAGGAACCATCCAGAATAACGAGGTCCGGAGATGCCATGTAAAAAAGGGTCCCACAGGCATCCGGGCACGATCACCCCTGTCCACTTTTATGAAGAGTCGAGCTTCCCAACCCCGCCACAGCCAAAAAACAGCAGAACACAGTGGGTCCATACCAGTCAGGAAAAGCCGGTGGGATCTCCGCAAAACACCGTCCCGGCCAACTAGAAGCAACCAGGAGAACTCGGCAACAGTCAGAATGCAAAAGTTTCTCAAAGATCCACGTGGTCAAGCACAGTATCTGGGCCGTCCAGCACGAAGCAAAGAAAACAGGATGTAGAAAACACTGCAGCATAGGCACCGGGTCCGCTAGATCCCATAGAATCGAGCACCCAGCCGGAGATCCCAGCTCAGCAGCCGGCGAAGTTTCAGGCAGTACAATTCGGGGAGACGACACTTCGTCACAAAATGGCGGAGCCACCATAGCAGCGATCCGCAACTCCAAGACTCGACATTTCAAGGACAGGTCGATCCGCAGAGCAGACAGGGCAAACCAGATAGCACTCCGAGTAGGGGCCGCCCAAACCAAACGAGGGCTGGAAAGAACAAATGCGGCAACTTCCCTGTCTCCAGGAGAAAGACACCCCGAGGGGCCATCCGCCATCTTAAGCACAGCACCCTCCGCCATCGCCGCAGGTTCTTCCAAGTCCATCAGGAGCACCGGCGGCCCCAGGGCTCACCGCCAAACCGCGGCGGAAGGCGCTCGGCGGAGAAAGGAGAGTCACCAGAAGAACGGGCGTGCTCCCCACAGCACTCGGGGGGAGCCCAGCACCGGATCCCGGACGGGACTAACAACAGGAGTGGGTTTCTCACTTGAGGGGTGCCGGACAGCGCGGCTTCTCTTCTTCGGGCCGGTAGGCAAACGGACATGCGGGGTGGCCCACCAGCGGGGGCGGGTCCGCCCCGGGGGTCCCGGCCCGCGGCTCTCAGGCTCCCACCATCAGGTCTCTCCACCGGTTCCGGACCGCCGGCACTCCGAACATCTCCGGGCAGGCACAGCACTCGAGGCCCCGGCGTCAGGGCCGGGAAGGCCAACAAGATGACCAGGGCAGAACGCCGGAATCACTGCACGCCAGAGCCCCGGAAAAGGATGGTAAGTGACGGCTCTTCCTCAGCGACCAAATTCGGAACACCCCGAACAGGATGGAATACAGGATAGGTGGCGGGGAGGAAGAGATCACGGAGCGAGGCGGTTATGCGACCGTCCCGATCGCCATCTTGGCTCCTCCCCTGCCCCATAGTGTTTGAGTTATCTTACCCCTCCTCAAGAAAGGCAATGTCTCTAGAGTCCCTCCTGATGCTGCAATGTACCTGGGTGTTCTTCTTGCACATGGGAGCTACAGAGAACCTCTAAGTCTTTTATAGATCAATGGATTTGGGAATTGGCCGCTTTCTTTCAGCAGTGTGACCACCCAGCCTCCGCCGCAGATGTTTCAGTACCTGTTACAGCGTAGGCGAGCTTGCAGCACCGACACTATTCGATGATGCGGTGCCAAAGTAGTGGGTACAGCCAGCAGGTCAGGTGGTCGGCAGTCGTGAAAGGTTGCGGTCCTGAGCAGACCTAAGCTAGATGCAGGCCTGATTGGGCCAACGTCAAGCCCAGGTGGAGCCCCTGTTCAGGCTACGGCAATCAAACAGATGCAGCCCCCACTATGTACGGCTACGCTACTCTGGCACCTTCAGTCCCCATCCAGACCTATGAGCGTCAGGTAGATGTAGCCTTGACTGGGCTTCCAGCAATAGTGCAGCTCCTGCCCCACTCGGGCCTTCAGCAATAATGCAGGTGGTGCAGCCCTAAACAGGCACTCAACAATTCTGCAGTTACAGCATTATGGTTTCCACCAGGTAGCGCAGTGAGAGACTATTTGTATATTACATTTCTGCGCTGCACTCTAGTTTTCCATATATGCTGCTTGTTCACACTTGACAACGGGAAGCTAGCTTACTGCCCCTTACACTGCAGGGGGCAGCTCAGTGCAATCAGTTTTGTACTCTTATAAAGTTTTAAATATTGACGCTTTCTGACACCTCTTCCGTGTCAGCTGAAACCTGCTCTGCACCTCAGCTGGTGTGTGTCTCCACAGTTGAGTGAGGTTAGATGCTGGAGGTAGTCCCGTCTCTTCTCGTCTCTTCTCTTCTCTTCTCTTCTCTTCTCTTCTCTTCTCTTCTCTTCAAGACAAACCCTGGCCTAGTCTAACCCTGAATGTCTCCATCAGATTCCTAACAAACACTAGGCAGCAGGGGATGGTGCACCCCGCTGAAGGTGCTTGTGCACTCTTCTAAGGGTGGTGCTGAAGCGTGCCACAGTTTGTGGTTGGATGTGATGAGGGTGGTGGTGCAGTATGCTGTTTGAGGGGGTACAATACACAGTGGGTAATGGTGCACTGTGTAGCCCATGGTGGTGCACTTGGTGCCCCCTTGGAATTATGACCATGAAATACGTGTAGGATTTTTCAAATTGTTGTACTTGCACCTTTTGATCCTCTTCTTAATGATATTAGATTTGACTTTTAATGGAGGTTGAACTGAGCCCAATGTTGTTGTTGCCTTAACAAGCAGAAGGTGAAAAAATCACTTCAATTAGAAACATAATCAAAATGTTGCTGTTACTTTATCTAGGTCCTTGAAAGTGTGCTCAAGGACATTGGGTTATCATTGAACAATGACATATTATGCCACTTAAATGCAGCCTACTTAGACACAATCACATACAGAGAATGGTCAATAGATAGTGCAATACAAATTACAGAGACAAAGCTTGGTCAGTAAGATTGAAGCGGGTGAGATTCAGACTGTGTGTGTGTTTTTGTGAAAAATCTTGGTGAAAACCAACAGACACCTCATAATACCCAACTGAAAGCACCTGTATCCAACTATTTACCAGAAAATACATTTATGAGAGGGGGGTCACACCCCAAACATTCCAACCCCCACCCCCGGAAACTAAGCCCCTGAAAAAGTACATTAATAAATACATTGGTATAATAATGCCTGAAATATTTCTCTACAGACATGTAGGTGTAGGTAGAATTGTGCTTTTGTTCTGCTTTTTATTCTGAATTTTGACCAAATTGTCATGATTTTTACAGTCACTGGCTAGAATTTGTCAACATACCAGGTGGTCATCCTAAGTCTTGACAGGGCACCAATGTCACCCCAATGGTTAAGAAAACTCATATCATTCAAAAGCGTCAAGTGCTTCTTATGAAGATTCTATCTTTGGGTCTGGCTTGGGCCTAGCGTCTGATCTGCTGACCTGGGTTCAAATCCATGTCTCAGCAGATCACTGAAAATCATGGCATGGAGTGACTCAGTTTACCTCTTGGGGCCTACATATGTGAAGTTAAATCAATTGTAAACATATGTAATCTAACTGTGTAAATGTCACTTGATGAAAACAATCGGGTATTGTCTCCCAAATCCTCCATACTGCCACCCATAGCCTACAGCATTTTATTGATTCATTCATAGCGCTATGAAAATACCGGTTGTGTCCACAATACAAACGTTAGTTTACAAGGGCAGGCCAGCAAGTGCTAGTTTAAGAACAAAAAAGTCCCAAGTTGATGGACAGTATCGTCCTATTTCTGTGTCAATATTACAGGGAAGTATACCATACTCTCAGGTGAAAGAGGCAAAGATGTGTGTACTAATTTTCAAAACCAGTAACGTACAGGGGTGGTTGCAAGATGATTAACACAGTAGAATAGTTCAAGAGGCAAAAAGGAAATTAATGTAAAAATAAAACTTGTCAACAAAATATATTGGTAAAAAAAGATTTTTTAGATTTATTCCACAATTTAGTTACAATTCATATAAAGAATAACAATTAAAAGCATTACACATTGGTTAAAAAATGACTTCAAACATATTAATAAAAGCGGTAAGAATCAACAAGGTCGACGCAGCGTTTCGGCTTTCTTTTTAGTACGCCTTCATCAGGACTGATTCTTTTATCGGGTCGTGCCCAGCTAGAAACCACTAGGTGGGTCGCGAAGTCTTATGGACTCTTGAGGTTATTATCAGGGGGCAGGGTGCTTTTCTCAATTTTGCAATGCCTGCTGATTCTCTACAGTAATACGTGCCTAATATGTTTCTTTAAAATCGCCTTTATCTGTAGGTACGGAGTATCTTATTTCTGTTAGGATATGATCCTATTTCTATAACTGCCAGGAGGAGCCACCGTTTTTACATTGGTTGTATGGAGTCTTCTTCCATAGGGAGTTGTATGATCAATCGTTGCAGTCTGGAGCCTTTTTTGACTTGGGACAGTTTTGCGTCGATGATCAATGGTAAATCCGGGGATGACCTCACGAATTTTTCTCGAGTGATAGATCCGGCCTCCCTGCTCCTCTTTTCTGGCAGTAATTCCGCGTGTTGTTTCCTCAAGCTTCCACGTTGTAATGGTATGCGTTGTAAATGTATTTGCGTTGTGAAAAAATGCGTTGTAATGGTACTTCGTTGTAATGGATCCTGCGTTGTAAAAATTGCGTCGTAAAGGTATGCGTGCTAAAAGTATGCGTGGTAACGTCATACATCATGTCTTTACAAAATTATCGTGCTGTTCCTAATGAGAGAAAGGGGTCGGTATAGTCAGTGATGCAGATGTGTTATGGCAGGGTAGTCAGAAGACCACCCTGGGAATCCATTTTGTTGGATTTAATGCCCTCACACACCCTTTCAGGTGTCATGCTTCATCATCTGGGCCTGCTCCTCGTTGGGTCGGCGGTGCAATACCCAACGGGCAACACCTCATAGAGGGGCTCTTTGGCGGAGACCTTTTTCCAACTGCCGTATGGATGAAGTGCGGGTATGGGGCCAGAACTGAGTGGTAGACGTGGGTGTAGTGAATTAAAATAAAGCTAGTGGTACCGGGAACTTTATTCAGGAGGGCCACTGCCTTAGTTAAAATAATGAACCTGGAAGAGAATAATGGAAAATAATGTTTCCAACTCTTATCCAAGGATTATTGTAGTCCGGTCAACATGTTTCTCGCTGTAGTGAGTTTGTCTAGCGATTCTTCAGGACCAAAAATGACTAACTAGCAGGTATCTAATGGTGAAAGGAACCGTCTACACTACTTTATCTAGAGTGTGGTGTGTGTATACTCATGTGGCTACCACACTCGTGGGTTGGGGGTGGGGGGGGATAACAATATTATATTACCCTTCTTCAAGTTGTGATTGTCAGTACCTAACGTTAAAAACAATCAGACAACGACAGTGTCCAGCGGGTAAAGCTTCAGGGAGATCTTCCACCATAAGGTTGGTATTTCCTGAGCTTCGCTTTTAGCACCTACCCATCGCCGCTGGAACCGGGTGGGTAGGTGCAAACTCACTACAGCGAGAAACATGTTGACCGGACTACAATAATCCTTGGATAAGAGTTGGAAACATTATTTTCCATTATTCTCTTCCAGGTTCATTATTTTAACTAAGGCAGTGGCCCTCCTGAATAAAGTTCCCGGTACCACTAGCTTTATTTTAATTCACTACACCCACGTCTACCACTCAGTTCTGGCCCCATACCCGCACTTCATCCATACGGCAGTTGGAAAAAGATCTCCGCCAAAGAGCCCCTCTATGAGGTGTTGCCCGTTGGGTATTGCACCGCCGACCCAACGAGGAGCAGGCCCAGATGATGAAGCATGACACCTGAAAGGGTGTGTGAGGGCATTAAATCCAACAAAATGGATTCCCAGGGTGGTCTTCTGACTACCCTGCCATAACACATCTGCATCACTGACTATACCGACCCCTTTCTCTCATTAGGAACAGCACGATAATTTTGTAAAGACATACCGTTTTGGGCACGTCGTGACTGGACCTTCTGCTCTACATAGAACAGCAATAGCCCTTTACTCCTCTTCCTTGATACCAAAAAAAAAAAACGTCATACATCAGCCATTATTGTATAAGGAAGGTTGCAAGGCCTGGGCAAACTCTAGAAAGGATGTCAAAGTACAAAAAAGTTCATTAAACGCCTCTCTCTATGTTTATGAGGTGCAAATGGTACATTCCCCTGTCTCTCCTTATTTGGATGTTGACTATGGTACATTTTGGGGTTTGGGAGAGGTAGCACTCTACAGAATACCATAAGGAAAACCTAAATTGGACACCAATATCAATTTCTGCCCTACTCAATAATATAGTCTGGGCTGTTGGAATGATGATGCTGGAGAGGACCAAATTATGCGCCAGCGTTGACTAAATTATGCAGCTACAAAGGAACAAATATGCAGCATAATGGGAAACAGTTTGTGATAATATTAATTCATTGTTTTGTCGTTTTTACTCATGCTAACACTGTTTGGACAAAGATTTCACCTATTTAGTATCTGTTTAGCAACCAAATGCAGCAATATGCAACTGAAAGAGGACGAGTCAACTTTTGCGAAGGACTGTCTGCTGCTGGGAAGACATACTGCCACATTTTAGTAACTTTTGATCTGTTTGAGCTAGAAACAATTTGTTTGTTAAAATCTGCATATTATCAGTAGATGATGTATTATGTGGCAAATGCGGCAAATCCTTAATTATCTGGAAAATGCCACATACCGCCTAACTCCAGTGGCCCTGACTTTAATATTATTCATGAGATATATCCCCTCTTTGACCTACCGATCTAGACATATTGGGAGGGTATGTGAATTTAGTTTAATGCACTTTCAGTTTCACTTACTGCTCTGTTGATTTTATCCCTTAGGCCAGCTGTACCCACAGAATAAAAAGATCCATAACCTGTATTAGCCAAATCACAAGAAAAAGCCCTTCACATGGTATTGGACACGCTTCACCTTGCGCTATAATTGTAATTATGTTAATTCATCGTGTAACAGTTTCTTAAAAATTAATGTTCATAAGCGTTCAGGAATAAACAATCCGTTTTTTTATTTGTATGTACTTGTTTTTCCAGTGCAATATTTTAATTAATGCATTAAAATTTAAAATCAAATTATGAGAACAAATATTGCTCAGTGCAGTCTTCCAGCCTCATTCAATTCTTACCTACTTGCTTGGTCTCGCCTCCAGAGAGCTTTAGCTTTGTCGTGTTAGCGTCCTATTGTTCTCAATACAACACATAGTGGGATTTAGGTCACCCCAATGCTCAGCATGACCTTGGTTGTCTTTCTTGTCAATGCTATTTGCTTTCCTTGCTTATAATTAAATGGATTTTTCTGCTGGTTGTTTGTTTCTCCAGCACCTGAAGCATAGCTCTTTTACAGTGTTTTTGAACGGATACGTTGTATCCTTTCACTGCTTATATCAAAGAATTCGTTTTTTTCTATTTCTTTCAGTTCTCCATGGTAGTTCATGTCTTTTTTCCCTCTATGTCCCTTTTGGGATTATTTTGTTTTACATGTTTTAACCTCCTATCTGCTGTGCATGTTGCTTTCCCCCACCCTCCTCAATTGCTTACTCACCCCTCCCACCTTTATCTTTATTTTTTTCCCCTTTCGTTTTAGGTCTGCTTCTAACCAACACCATTTGACTTTACCAAAAAATATAGCTGTGCACTACTTCAGCAAACTTTCAGCCAGCGCTCTTCATCTATTGACCAGTTGTTTTATCCTTCACATGTTTCTTCTACCCAGTACAACACACATCATGGAGCAGTGAATTAGTCCACTTCAGCCATTGGCAAACATCACTGTAAATGACAACATTCTGCTCTTTCAGACATAGAGCATCCACCCTCAAAGTACTTCCCTTATAATTATAAATTAAAGATTTGTAAAGCGCGACTTATCACCCCTAAGGGTATCCGGGCGCTAGGTGCTGTCGGGAAGATTAAGTGAGCTATTGCCCAGAGTAACATGATGCTGAGCTGCTGTCTGTGATCGAACTGTACATCTGGAGTCAGATGCTCTGGCCACTGCAACAGACCTCTCCCTTGCTGCACCACACCTCTTACCTTTAGTACCAGGGACCGCAATAGCAATGTGTGATTTTTTTCACCCAAAAATACATTTTTAATCAAGCCAATATTTTTTTGGGTCGAGCATGGGCAGTGCATGCACTGCTCTACGACATGCAGTGCTCTACGACATGCAGTATTAGAGTATGGAATAGAAGCCCTGGTCACTCTCCGCCCACACTTGTAATTGGCTTCTGTCATTGCCCTTCATAAATGCTGGCCTCTGATTCGTTAATAGGCTTGTTAGTTCCTCCTTAGTACTGCCTTGTCTTCATTTGTAACCTCCTATGAGGACTGGCCCTTTTACTTCGGTTGTTACGTGGTACATCTTTTTTAGTCTGTAAACACTATTCTTTAATGAGTTTCCCCTACTGCAGGTACGACGTGCTTTCCTGCAACATTCAGTGCGCCATGGTGCTTTCACTTTCCGAGCAGCCGGAGACAATGGTGGCCGCTTCTTTGAATAGGTCTAGCACTTACAAGTTTGAGGTATTGCCAATGTGAATGAGAATGCCTTTTTTTCTGTGTTAATTAGCTAAATGGATAAATAAAAGGCATTGTCATTTACAATGCCATTTGCTAAAACTCTCGCAATTGCGAGACCAATTGCATTACAAATGCTTGTTTATATATATTGGTAAGGACCTGCCAGTTCTCCAAAAGTAAAGGTTTCCAAAATCATGAGAAAACAAAGCAATCATTTACAAAACGAAATGGACGGCAGCCAATGGCAGACCGTTTGGTTTTGCCAATGCATCCTTTTTCCTCCAAGAGCCTGTTAGCTTCACACTGCTGCTAGCCACTCACTTTCATGTCCATTGCTCCCAACCACTCCAAGCACTTTTGTTTAACCTGAAATCCTAGAAAAATGTAACAACCCCCAGTCGTAGATGAGTTCATACAAATTTTCAAGGAATGGGTCCATTTAGTTTTCATTAACAACTCAACTTTCTGAATACTTCTTGTATTTGCTAAGCCATTTAATATAAATCCATTGCATTTAATATAAATCCATTGAAAGCAGTAGGTGTTGGCAAGGAAATCCAAGATCTGGGTAGAGATGTCCTGGACAGCAACACTGCATCACGATTGACTAACAAAGACACCATAGGACACAAGGACAACGATACCCAGATATCCAAGATGGCTACCGTCTCTCCGGAAAATGCCATGGTTCATGGCCTGCTAAGAATTGTATTTGATTGTCAGAACGCTGCCATGTAACAAGTTATCCACTCACATGCAGTCTCAGTGCACACAGTGTCAATACTCTATGATGACTGTCAGCCTTTCCTTCCCTGAGAAAAACATATCACAAGTGGATTTGAAGGATCTCTCCCCCATGCTCGACCCATAAGAAGTGGTAAGTACTCTCTCCAGCCTCGCCTCATGACGCGGCTCAAGTCAACCTTACTAAACCACTGATTCGATAGTCCCACAAAAAAAAGGTTTACAAGAACCATCAATGACATTCTACCTCTGGTGTCCAGAGTTGACCTTAATGCCCAGTGTATGCCTCTTGCAAGGCATACACTGGGCATGGAGTGGTGTGGCTCACTGGTTAGAGGCGGCAGACCCGTAAGCAGTGAACGGCCCGGGAACAGGGTTCAATTCCCCACGCGGCAGGGTCGTGGACCAGGGTCAAAACTGACTCGATAATTCTCGCCTCGGTGCCTACTCTAACCAGGGAACACACTCGGCAACTCTGGGCATTAAGCTTCCTCATCTCTACAATGGCCCCCCACAGATGCCGGTGATGCCTGGTTTCACCTTGGAGATACCCAGAAAGGGGCCATCTCACAGGGAAAAACCAGGACGGGTTCCCCAGCGGTCTTCAGCACCAGGATACTCCATGGAGTCGCAGTGCGCTTTACAAGTACACCCACATTTACATTTACATTTACATCCAGTGCACTCTCAAAAAGATCTGGAGTTGCAGAAGGGAGGGTTGTCTGTCCAGGCTGATATCATTTCAGCTACTAAGGATCTGTGGCCCAACTTTGGCATCAAGATAAAGCTTTAAGTCTTTGTCCCAGTCGTTAACGTTTCTAGCTTAATGCTCCCACTGAAATTTCTTAATCCATTGATATAGCGATGAAGGTCTGTTCCCTTTCAAATAATCAGACAGAATGAATGTCAAAATATCACTTCTGTTTGTTTATCAGGTAATTCCATTCAATCCTTAAGGACTGCCACCAAGAGCAAATAATTACATATTTCTTAAGGGGGTGATTACATTTCCTTATCAGTCCTCCAAACTAATGAAGTAATTCTGCTCATTTCATATTTGACCAAGATAGAAAAGCCGCCTGTCCAGCCATTTCTTCCAGCACAATGAGTTATTAGGTTACTTTATCATTTAGTTGTTCCAAGTACCAGCAGTTTTGCCACTTACCTGGCACTTACCTCATCTAATTCAGTAAGCCACTACCCAGAATGTTGAAGTATTAATGCCTCACAGTAGTTATGATCTGTGTACAATAATGTGCCTTGATGCTGGGATGGTTTATCATTTTAATAAAGTAAGTGCCTGCCTCTTTTCTCTGCAACAAAGTTAATATGTTTATTTGGATGGCCAATTTCCATAAGCTAGATCTTCTGCATCCTAAAGTTAAGTTATTCATAACACACAGAAATTGTCAACGAGCCACCAATTTCATTCTGTTCTTTTCCCACATTGGCCGATAAGCTGTTCCATCGAGTAATGTCTGCTGTATGCTTTCCAGAGCAAGACCAATGTTAGCCATCATTAGACTGGACATTTCTGCCAAATATTATTCCCAAAAAGCTGACCTGAGACTTCGAATTTTCAAACTTCCATTGGATAAGGGAGTCAAAGAGAGCTCCCTAGACAAAGCTGTAGTCTTAAATTATGTCCAATTAATATTATATGAAACAAATGACCGGAAACAGTCACTTAGCTTAAAGAGAGCTTGAATCTGACAAGAGAGGTAAACAAAAAAGAGCTTGCGTTGCCCGCTGACACGGGACTCCTCACAGAGCTTTCATGGAATGTTACATTAAGACAGGTGAAGGCTGAAGGTGTCTGGAGCTCCTTAGGAAAGACCTTCAAGGCACTAATGCATAGAGGTTTTTGTTCATTTATGTTTGAATACTTCTGTAAATCCGGCTTACCCTCATGTAAAAGTGGAGTGCTTTACATAGGGGAAGAAGAGTCAACACCACCAGAAGGTATGACAGTTTACAAAACAAGCGGTGGAACTGGGCCAAGGGAATTTGGGAATGAGCACACATAGGGGGTGGTGCATCTTACAACTCGTGAGTGATTTACAGTTGCTATTGATGGACTTATGGGTCCTTATGTACTAGTCACTGGTCAAAAACTGGTCTCAATTTGTTCCCTCTAATTTTGAGTCCAGAAAATATTTTTGGGATCTATGTACCCTTAGGTCAGTTTGTAAAAAAGCACAGAATTTGATTAAGTCAAAAAATATCCTACAGACCTGATTATTATTCATTAGGTAAGTAACAAATTGCAGCTTGGTCCGATTGCCCACATTATTTCTTTTTGTGTGTGTTTTTGTCAGTTTGTTTAAGAGTGCTCTCCTATGTAAACTTTTTTTTTACATTCACGAAGTGATGGAGGCCCAAAGGTGAGGGTTACTGCCTCCTTTGATCTGTTGTTAAGTTTTTATTGTTTTGTGACTGGTTTTGGGTGGCAAAGCATAATATACTGATTTGGTATTTAGAAGGGATGCTTACAACACTCTCATTTCGAATGCCCAATTAGTATCCATTCAGAATCCCATTGTATGAGTCACAAAACATATATGTCTCCTAAAATGGGATTAGTACATAGGAAACGCTTTTTAACGGTGACAAACGCTCAGTCAGAGCATTTGTGACAATTACAATTCTTAGTACATGCTTAGTATATCTGGCTCTTAGTTACAGAAATAATACATAGATTACAGCAGTATTCGACTCAATGTACAATTGCTTGTGCACACGCTACAGATAGCTGTTTTTTGGGGAGTTATGTGTAGAATATACAATATTTAAACTGAAGCTGGTGGATTATTTCAGATGCTGTCTTTTCAGTCGTGGGTCTGTACTTAGCAGGGAAAGAGATGCGTTTAGAGAAGAGAGTTTTGATATTAGATGTGAATCTTTGGATTCTGGATGCCAACTTTTGTTTCAGAGTGAAGGGCGCTGGATGAAATTGTAGATTTTTTTTTCTTTTCACTTACTGTTTTGGGGATTTGAATGAACGTTAGGTTGGTGTTACATGTCCTGCACGAGAGTGTGTTTCTCAACTAAGTAGGTAGGTCTGTGAGAGTGTAGGGTGTTATTACCATTGCAGAGGGATTTCAGTTGCATGGGGGTGTAAGGCCCCTTTATTCGGGGAAGAGCTGTGTCAGTGAGAACAGGATTGCCCCTGCCACTATAGAAGAGGGCAGGGCACATGCGCAGAGAGTCCTAAGAAGGCAGGGGCGAGAAAGGGAGAATGTTGATTTTGAAAATAAGCTGTTTGGGCGTTTGTATTGACCTGCTTCTTGAGCGAGAGAAGTCGATCGATGTTAGCCATAACCCAATCTGCTGTTGCAGTTTGTCACCGTTAATTACGGTGAATTCAGTTTTTGTCTGGTTTAATTTAAAGCAGGCAGGAGACCGCCTGGATTGAATAATTAGCAGCAGTGTTTTAGGCTCTGCTTGTCAGCGGCAGCGGACACTTTAGGCCTGACCACAAGTCAGGCAGAGCGGCCTTAGTGCACGGAATTCCACTGCGCCTGATTATAAGTCGGTATGGTTTCCAAACCCGGTGTGTCTGAGACTAAGAGAGCCATGCTTGAGTGTCACAGCTGGTGAGTCAAGCAGGAAAGCTCGCACGCGGCTTAGACAACCCCCCCCCCCCCCACACACACACACACTAATGTCACTGTGAGTAGATAGTAAACTCTTGGCACTGTTGTCACTGTGAGTAGGTGATAAACTCTTGCACTAGTGTCACTGTGAGTAGGTGATAAGCTCGTGCACTAGACTCACTGTTAGTAGGTGATAAGCCCTTGCACTACTGTCACTGTGAGTAGGTGATACGCTTTTGGCACTAGTGTCCCTGAGAGTAGATAGTAAGCTCTTGCACTAGTGTCAATGTGAATAGGTGATAAGCTCTTGCACCAGTGTCAATGTGAATAGGTGATAAGCTCTTGCACTAGTGTCACTGTGAGTAGGTGATAAGCTCTTGGCACTGTTGTCACTGAGAGTAGATAGTAAGCTCTTGCACTAGTGTTCCTGTGAATAGGTGATAAGCTCTTGCGCTAGTGTCACTGTGAATAGGTGATAAGCTCTTGCACTAGTGTCACTGTGAGTAGGTGATAAGCTCTTGGCACTGTTGTCACTGAGAGTAGATAGTAAGCTCTTGCACTAGTGTCACTATGAGTAGGTAATAAACTCTTGCACTAGTGTCACTGACAGTAGATAGTAAGCTCTTGTACTGGTGTCACTATGAATAGGTGATAAACTCTTGCACTAGTGTCACTGTGAGTAGATAGTAAGCTCTTGCACTAGTGTCACTGTGAATAGGTGATAAACGCTTGCACTAGTGCCACTGTGAGTATGTGATGAACTCTTGGCACTAGTGTCACTGAGAGTAGCACTTGCACTAAGGTCAGTGTGAATAGGTGATAAGCTCTTGCAGTAGTGTCACTGTGAGTAGGTAATACGCTCTTTGCGCTAGTGTCGCTAAGATTAGATAGTAAGCTCTTGCGCTAGTGTCACTGAGAGTAGATAATAAGCTCTTGCACTAGTGTCACTGTGAATAGATGATACACTCTTGCCCTAGTGTCACTGAGAGTAGATAGTAAGCTCTTGAATTAGTTTCACTGAGTAGATAGTAAGCTCTTGCACTAGTGTCTCTGAGTAGATAGTAAGCTCTTACACTAGTGTCACTGAGAGTAGATAGTAAACTCTTGCACTAGTGTCACTGTGAGTAGGTGATAAGCTTGTGCACTAGTGTCATTGTGAGTAGGTGATAAGCCCTTGCACTAGTGTCACTGTGAGTAGGTGATACGCTCTTGGCACTAGTGTCCCTGAGAGTAGATAGTAAGCTCTTGCACTAGTGTCACTGTGAATACGTGATAAGCTCTTGCACTAGTGTCACTGTGAGTAGGTGATAAGCTCTTGGGTTGTCACTGAGAGTAGATAGTAAGCTCTTGCACTAGTGTCATGGAGATTAGATAGTAAACTCTTGCACTAGTGTCACCGAGAGTAGATAGTAAGCTCTTGCACTAGTGTCACTATGAATAGGTGATAAACTGTTGCACTAGTGTCACTGTGAGTAGATAGTAAGCTCTTGGCACAAGTGTCACTGAGAGTAGATAGTAATCTCTTGCACTAGTGTCACTGTGAATAGGTGATAAATACTTGCACTAGTGTCACTGTGAGTAGGTGATAAATTCTTGGAACTAGTGTCATTGAGAGTAGATAGTACGCTCTTGCACTAGTGTCAGTGTGAATAGGTGATAAGCTCTTCCAGTAGTGTCACTGTGAGTAGGTAATATGCTCTTGGCGCTAGTGTCACTGAGATTAGATAGTAAGCTCTTGCACTAGTGTCACTGAGAGTAGAAGAAAAGCTCTTGCACTAGTGTCACTGTGAATAGATGATAAGCTCTTGCACTAGTGTCACTGAGAGTAGATAGTAAGCTCTTGCACTAGTGTCACTGAGAGTAGATAGTAAACTCTTGAATTAGTGTCACTGAGTAGATAGTAAGCTCTTGCACTAGTGTCTCTGAGTAGATAGTAAGCTCTTGCACTAGTCTCACTGAGAGTAGATAGTAAACTCTTGCACTAGTGTCACTGAGAGTAGATAGTAAGCTCTTGCACTAGTGTCACTGAGAGTAGATAGTAAACTCTTGAATTAGTGTCACTGAGTAGATAGTAAGCTCTTGCACTAGTGTCTCTGAGTAGATAGTAAGCTCTTGCACTAGTCTCACTGAGAGTAGATAGTAAGCTCTTGGACTAGTGTCACTATGAATAGGTAATACGCTCTTGCACTAGTGTCACTGTGAGCAGGTGATAAGCTCTTGGCACTAGTGTCACTGAGAGTACATAGTAAACTCTTGCACTAGTGTCACTGTGAATAGGTGATACGCTCTTGCACTCGTGTCACTGTGAGTAGGTAATAAGCTCATGGCACTAGTGTCACTGAAAGTAGATAGTTGCACCAGTGTCACTGAGAGTAAATAGTGATCTCTTGCACTAGTGTCACTGTGAATAGGTGATACGCTCTTGCACTAGTGTCACTGGGAGTAGGTAATAAACTCTTGGCACTAGTGTCACTAAGAGTAGATAGTAAGCTATTGCACTAGTGTCACTGTGAGTACGTAATACGCTCTTGGCACTAGTGTCACTGAGAGTAGATAGTTGCACTAGTGTCACTGAGAGTAAATAGTAAGCTCTTGCACTAGTGACACTGAGAGTAGGTGATAAGCTCTTGGCACTAGTGTCACTGAGGGTTGATAGTAAGCTCTTGCGCTAGTGTCACTGTGAATAGGTGATAAGCTCTTGCACTAGTGTCAATGTGAATAGGTGATAAGCTCTTGCACCAGTGTCAATGTGAATATGTGATAAGCTCTTGCACTAGTGTCACTGTGAGTAGGTGATAAGCTCTTGGCACTGTTGTCACTGAGAGTAGATAGTAAGCTCTTGCACTAGTGTTCCTGTGAATAGGTGATAAGCTCTTGCGCTAGTGTCACTGTGAATAGGTGATAAGCTCTTGCACTAGTGTCACTGTGAGTAGGTGATAAGCTCTTGGCACTGTTGTCACTGAGAGTAGATAGTAATCTCTTGCACTAGTGTCACTGTGAATAGGTGATAAATACTTGCACTAGTGTCACTGTGAGTAGGTGATAAATTCTTGGAACTAGTGTCATTGAGAGTAGATAGTACGCTCTTGCACTAGTGTCAGTGTGAATAGGTGATAAGCTCTTCCAGTAGTGTCACTGTGAGTAGGTAATATGCTCTTGGCGCTAGTGTCACTGAGATTAGATAGTAAGCTCTTGCACTAGTGTCACTGAGAGTAGAAGAAAAGCTCTTGCACTAGTGTCACTGTGAATAGATGATAAGCTCTTGCACTAGTGTCACTGAGAGTAGATAGTAAGCTCTTGCACTAGTGTCACTGAGAGTAGATAGTAAACTCTTGAATTAGTGTCACTGAGTAGATAGTAAGCTCTTGCACTAGTGTCTCTGAGTAGATAGTAAGCTCTTGCACTAGTCTCACTGAGAGTAGATAGTAAACTCTTGCACTAGTGTCACTGAGAGTAGATAGTAAGCTCTTGCACTAGTGTCACTGAGAGTAGATAGTAAACTCTTGAATTAGTGTCACTGAGTAGATAGTAAGCTCTTGCACTAGTGTCTCTGAGTAGATAGTAAGCTCTTGCACTAGTCTCACTGAGAGTAGATAGTAAGCTCTTGGACTAGTGTCACTATGAATAGGTAATACGCTCTTGCACTAGTGTCACTGTGAGCAGGTGATAAGCTCTTGGCACTAGTGTCACTGAGAGTACATAGTAAACTCTTGCACTAGTGTCACTGTGAATAGGTGATACGCTCTTGCACTCGTGTCACTGTGAGTAGGTAATAAGCTCATGGCACTAGTGTCACTGAAAGTAGATAGTTGCACCAGTGTCACTGAGAGTAAATAGTGATCTCTTGCACTAGTGTCACTGTGAATAGGTGATACGCTCTTGCACTAGTGTCACTGGGAGTAGGTAATAAACTCTTGGCACTAGTGTCACTAAGAGTAGATAGTAAGCTATTGCACTAGTGTCACTGTGAGTACGTAATACGCTCTTGGCACTAGTGTCACTGAGAGTAGATAGTTGCACTAGTGTCACTGAGAGTAAATAGTAAGCTCTTGCACTAGTGACACTGAGAGTAGGTGATAAGCTCTTGGCACTAGTGTCACTGAGGGTTGATAGTAAGCTCTTGCGCTAGTGTCACTGTGAATAGGTGATAAGCTCTTGCACTAGTGTCAATGTGAATAGGTGATAAGCTCTTGCACCAGTGTCAATGTGAATATGTGATAAGCTCTTGCACTAGTGTCACTGTGAGTAGGTGATAAGCTCTTGGCACTGTTGTCACTGAGAGTAGATAGTAAGCTCTTGCACTAGTGTTCCTGTGAATAGGTGATAAGCTCTTGCGCTAGTGTCACTGTGAATAGGTGATAAGCTCTTGCACTAGTGTCACTGTGAGTAGGTGATAAGCTCTTGGCACTGTTGTCACTGAGAGTAGATAGTAATCTCTTGCACTAGTGTCACTGTGAATAGGTGATAAATACTTGCACTAGTGTCACTGTGAGTAGGTGATAAATTCTTGGAACTAGTGTCATTGAGAGTAGATAGTACGCTCTTGCACTAGTGTCAGTGTGAATAGGTGATAAGCTCTTCCAGTAGTGTCACTGTGAGTAGGTAATATGCTCTTGGCGCTAGTGTCACTGAGATTAGATAGTAAGCTCTTGCACTAGTGTCACTGAGAGTAGAAGAAAAGCTCTTGCACTAGTGTCACTGTGAATAGATGATAAGCTCTTGCACTAGTGTCACTGAGAGTAGATAGTAAGCTCTTGCACTAGTGTCACTGAGAGTAGATAGTAAACTCTTGAATTAGTGTCACTGAGTAGATAGTAAGCTCTTGCACTAGTGTCTCTGAGTAGATAGTAAGCTCTTGCACTAGTCTCACTGAGAGTAGATAGTAAACTCTTGCACTAGTGTCACTGAGAGTAGATAGTAAGCTCTTGCACTAGTGTCACTGAGAGTAGATAGTAAACTCTTGAATTAGTGTCACTGAGTAGATAGTAAGCTCTTGCACTAGTGTCTCTGAGTAGATAGTAAGCTCTTGCACTAGTCTCACTGAGAGTAGATAGTAAGCTCTTGGACTAGTGTCACTATGAATAGGTAATACGCTCTTGCACTAGTGTCACTGTGAGCAGGTGATAAGCTCTTGGCACTAGTGTCACTGAGAGTACATAGTAAACTCTTGCACTAGTGTCACTGTGAATAGGTGATACGCTCTTGCACTCGTGTCACTGTGAGTAGGTAATAAGCTCATGGCACTAGTGTCACTGAAAGTAGATAGTTGCACCAGTGTCACTGAGAGTAAATAGTGATCTCTTGCACTAGTGTCACTGTGAATAGGTGATACGCTCTTGCACTAGTGTCACTGGGAGTAGGTAATAAACTCTTGGCACTAGTGTCACTAAGAGTAGATAGTAAGCTATTGCACTAGTGTCACTGTGAGTACGTAATACGCTCTTGGCACTAGTGTCACTGAGAGTAGATAGTTGCACTAGTGTCACTGAGAGTAAATAGTAAGCTCTTGCACTAGTGACACTGAGAGTAGGTGATAAGCTCTTGGCACTAGTGTCACTGAGGGTTGATAGTAAGCTCTTGCGCTAGTGTCACTGTGAATAGGTGATAAGCTCTTGCACTAGTGTCAATGTGAATAGGTGATAAGCTCTTGCACCAGTGTCAATGTGAATATGTGATAAGCTCTTGCTCTAGTGTCACTGTGAGTAGGTGATAAGCTCTTGGCACTGTTGTCACTGAGAGTAGATAGTAAGCTCTTGCACTAGTGTTCCTGTGAATAGGTGATAAGCTCTTGCGCTAGTGTCACTGTGAATAGGTGATAAGCTCTTGCACTAGTGTCACTGTGAGTAGGTGATAAGCTCTTGGCACTGTTGTCACTGAGAGTAGATAGTAAGCTCTTGCACTAGTGTCACTATGAGTAGGTAATAAACTCTTGCACTAGTGTCACTGACAGTAGATAGTAAGCTCTTGTACTAGTGTCACTATGAATAGGTGATAAACTCTTGCACTAGTGTCACTGTGAGTAGATAGTAAGCTCTTGCACTAGTGTCACTGTGAATAGGTGATAAACGCTTGCACTAGTGCCACTGTGAGTATGTGATGAACTCTTGGCACTAGTGTCACTGAGAGTAGCACTTGCACTAAGGTCAGTGTGAATAGGTGATAAGCTCTTGCAGTAGTGTCACTGTGAGTAGGTAATACGCTCTTTGCGCTAGTGTCGCTAAGATTAGATAGTAAGCTCTTGCGCTAGTGTCACTGAGAGTAGATAATAAGCTCTTGCACTAGTGTCACTGTGAATAGATGATACACTCTTGCCCTAGTGTCACTGAGAGTAGATAGTAAGCTCTTGAATTAGTTTCACTGAGTAGATAGTAAGCTCTTGCACTAGTGTCTCTGAGTAGATAGTAAGCTCTTACACTAGTGTCACTGAGAGTAGATAGTAAAATCTTGCACTAGTGTCACTGTGAGTAGGTGATAAGCTTGTGCACTAGTGTCATTGTGAGTAGGTGATAAGCCCTTGCACTAGTGTCACTGTGAGTAGGTGATACGCACTTGGCACTAGTGTCCCTGAGAGTAGATAGTAAGCTCTTGCACTAGTGTCACTGTGAATACGTGATAAGCTCTTGCACTAGTGTCACTGTGAGTAGGTGATAAGCTCTTGGGTTGTCACTGAGAGTAGATAGTAAGCTCTTGCACTAGTGTCATGGAGATTAGATAGTAAACTCTTGCACTAGTGTCACCGAGAGTAGATAGTAAGCTCTTGCACTAGTGTCACTATGAATAGGTGATAAACTGTTGCACTAGTGTCACTGTGAGTAGATAGTAAGCTCTTGGCACAAGTGTCACTGAGAGTAGATAGTAATCTCTTGCACTAGTGTCACTGTGAATAGGTGATAAATACTTGCACTAGTGTCACTGTGAGTAGGTGATAAATTATTGGAACTAGTGTCACTGAGAGTAGATAGTACGCTCTTGCACTAGTGTCAGTGTGAATAGGTGATAAGCTCTTCCAGTAGTGTCACTGTGAGTAGGTAATATGCTCTTGGCGCTAGTGTCACTGAGATTAGATAGTAAGCTCTTGCACTAGTGTCACTGAGAGTAGAAGAAAAGCTCTTGCACTAGTGTCACTGTGAATAGATGATAAGCTCTTGCACTAGTGTCACTGAGAGTAGATAGTAAGCTCTTGCACTAGTGTCACTGAGAGTAGATAGTAAACTCTTGAATTAGTGTCACTGAGTAGATAGTAAGCTCTTGCACTAGTGTCTCTGAATAGATAGTAAGCTCTTGCACTAGTCTCACTGAGAGTAGATAGTAAACTCTTGCACTAGTGTCACTGAGAGTAGATAGTAAGCTCTTGCACTAGTGTCACTGAGAGTAGATAGTAAACTCTTGAATTAGTGTCACTGAGTAGATAGTAAGCTCTTGCACTAGTGTCTCTGAGTAGATAGTAAGCTCTTGCACTAGTCTCACTGAGAGTAGATAGTAAGCTCTTGGACTAGTGTCACTATGAATAGGTAATACGCTCTTGCACTAGTGTCACTGTGAGCAGGTGATAAGCTCTTGGCACTAGTGTCACTGAGAGTACATAGTAAACTCTTGCACTAGTGTCACTGTGAATAGGTGATACGCTCTTGCACTCGTGTCACTGTGAGTAGGTAATAAGCTCATGGCACTAGTGTCACTGAAAGTAGATAGTTGCACCAGTGTCACTGAGAGTAAATAGTGATCTCTTGCACTAGTGTCACTGTGAATAGGTGATACGCTCTTGCACTAGTGTCACTGGGAGTAGGTAATAAACTCTTGGCACTAGTGTCACTAAGAGTAGATAGTAAGCTATTGCACTAGTGTCACTGTGAGTACGTAATACGCTCTTGGCACTAGTGTCACTGAGAGTAGATAGTTGCACTAGTGTCACTGAGAGTAAATAGTAAGCTCTTGCACTAGTGACACTGTGAATAGGTGATAAGCTCTTGCACTAGTGTCACTGTGAGTAGGTAATAAGCTCTTGGCAGTAGTGTCACTGAGAATAGGTAATAAGCTCTTGGCACTAGTGTCACTGACAGTAGATAGTTGCACTAGTGTCCCTGAGAGTGAATAGTAAGCTCTTGCACTAGTGTCACTGTGAATAGGTGATTAGCTCTTTCACTAGTGTCACTGTGAGTAGGTAATAAGCTCTTGGCACTAGTGTCACTGAGAGTAGGTGATAAGCTCTTGGCACTAGTGTCACTGAGGGTTGATAGTAAGCTCTTGCGCTAGTGTCACTGTGAATAGGTGATAAGCTCTTGCACTAGTGTCACTGTGAGTAGGTAATAAGCTCTTGCACTAGTGTCACTGTGAATAGGTGATAAGCTCTTGCACTAGTGTCACTGTGAGTAGGTGATAAGCTCTTGGCACTAGTGTCACTGAGGGTTGATAGTAAGCTCTTGCGCTAGTGTCACTGTGAATAGGTGATAAGCTCTTGCACTAGTGTCACTGTGAGTAGGTAATAAGCTCTTGGCACTAGTGTCACTGAGAGTAGATAGTTGCACTAGTGTCACTGAGAGTAAATAGTAAGCTCTTGAACTAGTGTTACTGTGAATAGGTGATAAGCTCTTGCACTAGTGTCACTGTGAGTAGGTAATAAGCTCTTGCACTAGTGTCACTGTGAATAGGTGATAAGCTCTTGCACTAGTGTCACTGTGAGTAGGTGATAAGCTCTTGGCACTAGTGTCACTGAGGGTTGATAGTAAGCTCTTGCGCTAGTGTCACTGTGAATAGGTGATAAGCTCTTGCACTAGTGTCACTGTGAGTAGGTAATAAGCTCTTGGCACTAGTGTCACTGAGAGTAGATAGTTGCACTAGTGTCACTGAGAGTAAATAGTAAGCTCTTGAACTAGTGTTACTGTGAATAGGTGATAAGCTCTTGCACTAGTGTCACTGTGAGTAGGTAATAAGCTCTTGGCATTGGTGTCACTGAGGCACTCTGTGAGGGGAATGTAACCTCTCCTCTGGTGCCTCTGTGAGGGTAAGGGTCCTGGTGTCACTAAGAGTATTTTGTATTGTATTGTCATTTCATTTATATAGCGCTGGCTACCCCTAATGAGGTGTCAAAGCGTGTTTTTTGCGAGTAGCATGCTACTCCAGAACCAGCAATATAATAAGCTCTTGGCACTAGTGTCACTGTATTTGAGAGTGAGCCCTTGGCACTAGTGTCACTGTGAGTAGAGAGTGAGCTCTTGGCACTGATGTCACTGAGAGTAGATAAGAAATTCAGTGCTTTTATATATTCAAATAAGAAGTCTGACGCTCAAGACCTGTAATGAGATTGGATGCTTGTGACATGGGGACATCACAGGCTTGAGGCTTGGACTCCATGTGGACAGTGGGAACCTGATTCTGGGAGCCCTGATGGTAAAATGGAAACTTGAATCTGATACCAGTAGGGGGGATGCAAGATTGCTGAGAATGTTACTGTGAGTCACTGGCACACCTCATGTGCTGCTGGTGCACTCATCTCATGGTGAGTAGATGGCAAGCTCAGCGCAAGTATCCCTGTGCAAGGATTGGAAACTCAGCTTTAGAATCCCCGAAGGATGGAAGCTTGCCTCTGGTGTATCTTTGAGGGGGTGGGAAGCTCACCTCTGGTGTCTCTGTGAGGGGGTGGGAAGCTTGCCTTTGGTGTCTCTGTGAAGGTGAGGGGATGGGAAGCTTGCCTCCGGTATCTCTGGGAGGGGAAGGGGATGGGAAGCTTGCCTCTGGGAAGGGTTGGGAAGCTTGCCTCTGATGTCTCTGTGAAGGGTTGGGAAGCTTGCCACTGATGTCTCTGTGAAGGGTTGGGAAGCTCTTCTCTAGTGTCTCTGTGAAGGGATGTGAAGCTCGCCTCTGGTGTCTCTGTGAGGGGGTGGAAAGCTTACCTCTGATGTTTCTGTCAGAGGATGGTAAGCATGCCTCTGATGTCTCTGTGAGGGGTGGGAAGCTCACCTCTGGTGCCTCTGTGAGGGGTGGGAAGCTTGCCTCTGGTGTCTCTGTGAAGGGTTGGGAAGATCTTCTCTAGTGTCTCTGTGAGGGTAAAGGGATGGGAAGCTTGCCTCTGGTGTCTCTGTGAAGGGTTGGGAAGATCTTCTCTAGTGTCTCTGTGAGGGTAAAGGGATGGGAAGCTTGCCTCTGGTGTCTCTGTGAGGGGGTGGAAGCTCGTCTATTGTGTCTCTGTGAGGGGGTGGGAAGCTCACCTCTGGGGTCTCTGTGAGGGGGTGGAAGCTCGACTATTGTGTCTCTGTGAGGCTGAAGGGATGGGAAGCTTGCCTCCGGTATCTCTGGGAGGGGAAGGGGATGGGAAGCTTGCCTCTGGGAAGGGTTGGGAAGCTTGCCTCTGATGTCTCTGTGAAGGGATGGGAAGCTTGTCTCTGGTGTATCCATGAGGGGGTGGGAAGCTCACCTCTGGTGTCTCTGTGAGGGGTGGGAAGCTTGCCTCTGGTGTCTCTCTGAAGGGTTGGGAAGATCTTCTCTAGTGTCTCTGTGAGGGTAAAGGGATGGGAAGCTTGCCTCTGGTGTCTCTGTGAAGGGATGGGAAGCTTGTCTCTGGTGTATCCGTGAGGGGGTGGGAAGCTCACCTCTGGTGTCTCTGTGAGGGGTGGGAAGCTTGCCTCTGGTGTCTCTCTGAAGGGTTGGGAAGATCTTCTCTAGTGTCTCTGTGAGGGTAAAGGGATGGGAAGCTTGCCTCTGGTGTCTCTGTGAGGGGGTGGAAGCTCGTCTGTTGTGTCTCTGTGAGGGGGTGGGAAGCTCACCTCTGGGGTCTCTGTGAGGGGGTGGAAGCTCGACTATTGTGTCTCTGTGAGGCTGAAGGGATGGGAAGCTTGCCTCTGGTGTTTCGGTCAGAGGATGGGAAGCTTGCCTCTGGTGTTTCGTTCAGAGAATGGGAAGCTTACCTATGGTGTCCCTGTGAGGGAGTGGGAAGCTCTTCTATAGTGTCTCTATGAGGGGATGTGAATCTCGACTCTGATGTCTCTGTGAGGGTAAGGGGATGTGAAGCTTGCCTCTGGTGTCTCTGTGGGGTGAGGGGAAGGGAAGCTTACCTCTGATGTCTCTGTGAGGGAAGCTCACATCTGGAGTCTCTGTGATGCGGTGGAAAGCTCACCTCTGGTGTCTCTGTGAAGGTGAAGGGATGGGAAGCTTGCCTCTGGTGTCTCTGTGAGGGGGTGGGAAGCTCACCTCTGGTGTCTCTGTGAAGGTGAAGGGATGGGAAGCTTGCCTCTGGTGTCTCTGTGAGGGGGTGGGAAGCTCACCTCTGGTGTCTCTGTGAAGGTGAAGGGATGGGAAGCTTGCCTCTGGTGTCTCTGTGAGGGGGTGGGAAGCTCACCTCTAGTGTCTCTGTGAAGGGATGGGAAGCTTGCTTCTGGTGTCTCTGTGAAGGGATGGGAAGCTTGCCTCTGATGTCTCTGTGAGAGGGCGGAAAGCTCACCTCTTGTGTCTCTGTGAGGGGATGGGAAGCTCTTCTATAGTGTCTCTGTGATGGGATGGGAAGCTTGCTCCTGGGGCCTCTGTGGGGGGATGGGAAGCTTGCTTCTGGTGTCTCTGTGAATGGATGGAAAGCTCACCTCTGGTGTCTCTGTGAAGGGATGGGAAGCTCGCCTCTGGTGTCTCTGTGAGGGTGAAGGGATGGGAAGCTTTCCTCTGGATTTTCTGTTAGAGGATGGGAAGCTTGCCTCTGGTGTCTCTGTGAAGGGATGGAAAGCTCACCTCTGGTGTCTCTGTGAAGGGATGGGAAGCTCGCCTCTGGTGTCTCTGTGAGGGTGAAGGGATGGGAAGCTTGCCTCTGGATTTTCTGTTAGAGGATGGGAAGCTTGCCTCTGGTGTCTCTGTGAAGGGATGGGAAGCTCGCCTCCGGTGTCTAGGTGAAGGGATGGGAAGCTTGCCTCTGGTCTTTCTGTTAGAGGATGGGAAGCTTGCCTCTGGTGTCTCTGTAAAGTGATGGGAAGCTCGCCTCTGGTGTTCCTGTGAAGGTGAAGGGATGGGAAGCTTGCCTCTGGTGTCTCTGTGAAGGGATGGGAAGCTCGCCTCCGGTGTCTCTGTGAAGGTGAAGGGATGGGAAGCTTGCCTCTGGTGTCTCTGTGAAGGTGAAGGGATGGGAAGCGTCCCTCTGGTGTCTCTGTCAAATAAGAAGTCTGACGCTCAAGACCTGCAATGAGATTGGACGCTTGTGACATGGGGACATCACAGGCTTGAGGCTTGGACTCCATGTGGAGAGTGGGAACCTGATGCTGGGAGCCCTGATGGTAAAATGGAAACTTGAAAGGGAAGAGGTGTGGCGCCGCGGCCAGGGCGACTGACCCTGGAATATGGGGATCACGGTTCGATCCCCGGCACCAGCGGCAGATTAGCCCAGCACCATGTGACTCTGGGTAATAGCTTGCTTAATCTTCCCAACGGCCCCCAGCGCCTAGAGACTCTAACGGGTGATTGTGCGCTTTACAAATGTGGATATTATTATTATTATTATACCAGTAGGGGGGTGGCAAGATTGCTGAGAATGTTACTGTGAGTCACTGGCACACCTCATGTGCTGCTGGTGCTGCTATGGGGTAGACTGAAGCGTGTTGCTGGTGTCCCTATCGGGATCAAACTCAAGCACTCATCTCATGGTGAGTAGATGGCAAGCTCAGCGCAAGTATCCCTGTGCAAGGATTGGAAACTCAGCTCTAGAATCCCCGAAGGATGGAAGCTTGCCTCTGGTGTATCTGTGAGGGGGTGGGAAGCTCACCTCTGGTGTCTCTGTGAGGGGGTGGGAAGCTTGCCTTTGGTGTCTCTGTGAAGATGAGGGGATGGGAAGCTTGCCTCCGGTATCTCTGGGAGAGTAACGGGATGGGAAGCTTGCCTCTGGTGTCTCTGGTAAGGGTTGGGAAGCTTGCCTCTGATGTCTCTGTGAAGGGTTGGGAAGCTTGCCTCTGATGTCTCTGTGAAGGGTTGGGAAGCTTGGTTCTGGTGTCTGTGAAGGGTTGGGAAGCTCTTCTCTAGTGTCTCTGTGAAGGGATGTGAAGCTCGCCTCTGGTGTCTCTGTGAGGGTGAGGGGATGTGAAGCGCGCCTCTTGTGTCTCTGTGAGGGTGAAGGGATGGGAAGCTTGCCTCTGATGTCTCTGTGAAGGGTTGGGAAGCTCTTCTCTAGTGTCTCTGTGAGGGTACAGGGATGGGAAGCTTGCCTCTGGTGTTTCGGTCAGAGGATGAGAAGCTCTTCTATAGTGTCTCTGCGAGGGGATGTGAATCTCGACTCTGATATCTCTGTGAGGGTGAGGGGATGGGAAGCTTACCTCTGGTGTCTCTGTGAGGGGATGGTAAGCTTGCCTCCGATGTCTCTGTGAGGGAAGCTCACATCTGGAGTCTCTGTGATGAGGTGGAAAGCTCACATCTGGTGTCTCTGTGAAGGTGAAGGAATGGGAAGCTTGCATCTGGTGTTTCTGTCAGAGGATGGGAAGCTTGCCTCTAGTGTCTCTGTGAGGGGATGGGAAGCTTGCTTCTGGTGTGTCTGCGAAGGGATGGGAAGCTTGCCTCTGATGTCTCTGTGAGAGGGTGGGAAGCTCACCTCTGGTATCTCTGTGAGGGGATAGGAAGCTCTTCTATAGTGCCTCTGTGAGGGGATAGAAAGTTCTTCTATAGTGTCTCTGTGAGGGGATGGGCAGCTTGCTTATGGTGTTTCTGTGAAGGGATTGGAAACTCGCCTCTGGTGTGTCTGTGAGGGTGAAGGGATGGGAATCTTGCCTCTGGATTTTCTGTTAGAGTATGGGACGCTCGCCTCTGGTGTCTCTGTGAGGGTGAAGGGATGGGAAGCTTGCCTCTGGATTTTCTGTTAGAGTATGGGAAGCTTGCCTCTGGTGTCTCTGTGAAGGTGAAGGGATGGGACGCTTGCCTCTGGTGTCTCTGTCAAATAAGAAGTCTGACGCTCAAGACCTGTAATGAGATTGGATGCTTGTGCCATGGGGACATCACAGGCTTGAGGCTTGGACTCCATGTGGAGAGTGGGAACCTGATGCTGGGAGCCCTGATGGTAAAATGGAAACTTGAATCTGGATTGCTGAGAATGTTACTGTGAGTCACTGGCACACCTCATGTGCTGCTGGTGCTGCTAGGGGGTAGATGGAAGCTTGTTGCTTGTGTCCCTATCGGGATCAAACTCAAGCACTCATCTCATGGTGAGTAAATGGCAAGCTCAGCAGTATCCCTGTGCAAGGATTGGAAACTCAGCTCTAGAATCCCTGAAGGATGGAAGCTTGCCTCTGGTGTATCTGTGAGGGGGTGGGAAGCTCACCTCTGGTGTCTCTGTGAGGGGGTGGGAAGCTTGCCTTTGGTGTCTCTGTGAAGGTGAGGGGATGGGAAGCTTGCCTCCGGTATCTCTGGGAGGGGAAGGGGATGGGAAGCTTGCCTCTGGTGTCTCTGGGAAGGGTTGGGAAGCTTGCCTCTGATGTCTCTGTGAAGGGTTGGGAAGCTTGCGTCTGGTGTCTTTGTGAAGGGATGGGAAGCTCTTCTCTAGTGTCTCTGTGAAGGGATGTGAAGCTCGCCTCTGGTGTCTCTGTGAGGGGGTGGAAAGCTTACCTCTGATGTTTCTGTCAGAGGATGGTAAGCATGCCTCTGATGTCTCTGTGAGGGGTGGGAAGCTCACCTCTGGGGTCTCAGTGAGGGGGTGGGAAGCTTACCTCTGATGTTTCTGTCATAGGATGGGAAGCGTGCCTCTGGTGTCTCAGTGAGGGGGTGGGAAGCTTGCCTATGTTGTCTCTGTGAGGGTGAAGGGATGGGAAGCTTGTCTCAGGTGTTTCTGTCAGAGGATGGGAAGCTTACCTCTGATGTCTCTGTGGGGTGAGGGGATAAAAATGTTACCTCTGGTGTCACTGTGAGGGGATAGTAAGCTTGCCTCGGGTGTCTAAGTGAGGGAAGTTCACATCTGGAGGCTCTGTGATGGGGTGGAAAGGTCACCTTTGGTGTCTCTGTGAAGGGTTGGGAAGCTTGCTTCGTGTTTCTCTGTGAAGGGATGGGAAACTTGCCTCTGGTGTTTCTGTTAAGGTGAAGGGATGGGAAACTTGCCTCTGGTGTTTCTGTTAAGGTGAAGGGATGGGAAGCTTGCCTCTGGTGTTTCTGTCAGAGGATGGGAAGCTTGCCTCTGGTGTCTCTGTGAGGAGGTGGGATGATTGCCTCTGGTGTCTCTGAGAGGAGATGGGAAGCTCATCTCTGGTGTCTCTGTGAGGGGATGGGAAGCTCACCTCTGGTGTCTCTGTGAAGGGATGGGAAGCTTGCCTCCGATGTCTCTGTGAGGAGATGGGAAGCTCTTCTATAGTGTCTCTGTGAGGGGATGGGAAGCTTGCCTTTGGTGTCTCTGTGAAGGGTTGGGAAGCTCACTTCTGGTGTCTCTGTGAAGGGATGGGAAGCTCGCCTATGGTGTCTCTGTGAGGGTGAAGGGATGGGAAGCTTACCTCCGGTTTTTCTGTTAGAGGATGGGAAGCTTGCCTCTGGTGTCTCTGTGAAGGTGAAGGGATGGGAAGCTTGCCTCTGGTCTTTCTGTCAGAGGATGGAAAGCTTGCCTCTGGTGTCTATGTCAAATAAGAAGTCTGACGCTCAAGACCTGCAATGAGATTGGACGCTTGTGACATGGGGACATCAGAGGCTTAAGGCTTGAGGCTTGGACTCCATGTGGAGAGTGGGAACCTGATGCTGGGAGCCCTGATGGTAAAATGGCTTGAGAATATTGACGCTGGTGTATTTGGGAGAGACTTGGGAAGCTCGGCTCTTGAGTTTCTGGGAGAGGCCTGAGAAGCTGGACGCTGGTGTATTTGGGAGAGGCTTGGGAAGCTCAGCTCTTGTTACCTCGGGAGAGGCTTCAGAAACTAGGCTCGTGCCTCTGGAAGAGGCTTGGGAAGCTTGGTTCTGATGTGTCTGGGAGAGGCTTCAGAAGCTCAGCCTTGGTGTAGCTGGGAGATGCTTTTGAAACTCAGCTCTTGTGTATCTGGGAGAAGCTTGGACAGAGCTGCTTTAATGTGTCTGGGTGAGGCTTGGGAAGCTCGGTTCTTTTTTCTCTGGTAGAAGCTTGGGAAGCTCAGCTCTGGTGTATCTGGGAGAGGCTGGGGAAGTTTGTCTCTGGTATCTCTGGGAGAGGCTTGGGAAGCTCAGCTCGGTGTCTCTGGGAGATGGTTGGGAAGCTCGGCTCTGGTGTGTCTGGGAGAGGCTTGGTAACCTCAACCCTGGTGTGTCTGGGAGATGCTTGGGAAGCTCGGCTTTGGTCTATCTAGGAGAGGCTTGGGAAGCTCAGCTCTGGTGTTGCAGAGAGAGACTTGGGAAGCTCAGCTGTGGTGTGTCTGGGAGAGGCCTGGGAAGCTCGGCTCTGGTGTGTCTGGGAGAGGCTTGGGAATCTCGGCTTTGGTGTGTATTGGAGAGACGTGGGAAGCTTGGCTCGGTGTCTCTGGGAGAGGCTTGGGAAGCTCGGCTTTGGTCTATCTGCCAGAGGCTTGGGAAGCTTAGCTCTGGTGTGTCTGTGAGAGCCTTGGGAAGCTCTGCTCCGGTGTGTCTGGGAGAGGAGTGGGAAGCTCGACTTGGTGTCTCTGGGAGAGGTTTGGAATGGAAAGCTCAGCTTTGGTCTATCTGGGAAAGGCTTGGGAAGCTCAGCTATGGTGTAACAAAGAGAGGCTTGGGAAGCTCAGCTCTGGTGTGTCTGGGAGAGGCTTGGGAAGCTCGGCTCAGGTGTGTCTGGGAGAGGCTTGGGAAGCTCAGCTCTAGTGTGTCTGGGAGGAGCTTGGGAAGCTTGGCCCTGGTGTGTCTGGGAGAGGCTCAGGAAGCTCCGCTCTGGTAGACTTGTGTGAAGCTTGGCTCGGGGGTCTCTGGGAGAGGCTCGGGAAGCTTGGCTTTGGTCTATCTGGGAAAGTCTTGGGAAGTTGAGCTCTGGTGTTGCAGAGAGAGGCTTGGGAAGCTCAGCTCTGGTGTGTCTGTGAGGGGCTTGGGAAGCTCGGCTCTGGTGTGTCTGAGAGAGGCTTGGGAAGCTCGGCTGTTGTATATCTGGGAGAGGCTTGAGAAGCTTGACGCTGGTGTGTCTGGGAGAGGCTTGGGAAGCTTGGCTCGGGTGTCTCTGGAAGAGGATTGAGAAGCTCGTCTTTGGTCTATCTGGGAGAGGCTTGGGAAGCTCAGCTCTGGTGTGTTTGGAAGAGATTTGGAAAGCTCGGCTCTGGTGTGTCTGATAGGGGCGAGGGGAGCTTGGCTCGGGGGTGTCTGGGAGAAGCTTGGGAAGCTCGGCTTTGGTGTCACAGAGAAAGGCTTGGGAAGCTCATTTCTGGTGTCGCAGAGAGAGGTTTGGGATGCTCAGCTCTGGTGTGTCTGGGAGAGGCTTGGAAAGCTCGGGTCTGGTGAGTCTGGGAGGGGTGTGGGAAACTTGGCTCTGGCGTTTCTGGGAGAGGCTTGGAAATCTTGGCTTTCGTCTGTCTGGGAGAGGCTTGGGAAGCGCAGCTCTGGTGTCACAGAGAAAGGCTTGGGAAGCTGAGGTTATGTTTGTCTGGGAGAGGATTGGGAAGCTGGGGTCTGGTGTGTCTGGGAGAGGCTTGAGAAGCTTGGCTCTGGAGTGTCTTCGAGAGGCTTGGGAAGCTCAGCTCTGGTGTGTCTGGGAGAGGCGTGGGAAGCTTGGCTCTGGTGTGTCTGGGAGAGGCTTGGGAAGCTTGGCTTTGGTCTATCTGGGAGAGACTTGGGAAGCTCGGCTCTGGTGTGTCTGGGAGATGCTTGGGAAGCTCGGTTCTGGTGTGTCTGGGAGAGACTTGGGAAGCTCAGCTCTAGTGTGTCTGGGAGGGGCTTGGGAAGCTTGGCTCTGGTGTGTCCGGGAGAGGCTTGGAAAGCTCAGCTCTGGTGTGTCTGGGAGAGGCGTGGGAAGCTTGGCTCTGGTGTGTCTGGGAGAGGCTTGGGAAGCTTGGCTTTGGTCTATCTGGGAGAGACTTGGGAAGCTCCTCTCTGGTGTGTCTGGGAGATGCTTGGGAAACTCGGTTCTGGTGTGTCTGGGAGAGACTTGGGAAGCTCAGCTCTAGTGTTTCTGGGAGGGGCTTGGGAAGCTTGGCTCTGGTGTGTCTGGGAGACGTGTGGAAAGCTCAGCTCGGGGGACTCTGGGAGAGGCTCGAGAAGCTTGGCTTTGGTCTATCTGGGAGAGGATTGGAAAGTTCAGCTCTGGTGTCACAGAGAGGGGCTTGGGAAGCTCAGCTCTGGTGTGTCTGGGAGAGGCTTGGGAAGCTCGGCTCTAGTGTGCCTGGGAGAGGCTTGGGTAGCTCGGCTCTTGTGTATCTGGGAGAGGCTTAAGAAGCTTGATGCTGGTGTGTCTTGGAGAGGCGTGGGAAGCTTGGCTCGGGTTTCTCTAGAAGAGGCTTGGGAAGCTCGGCTTTGGTCTATCTAGGAGAGGCTTGGGAAGCTCAGCTCTGGTCTCACAGAGAGAGACTTGGGAAGCTTGCCTCTGGTGTATCTGGAAGAGGCTTGGGAAGCTCAGCTCTGGTGTGTCTGGGAGAGGCGTGGGAAGCTCTGCTCGGGTGTCTCTGGGAGAGGCTTGGGAGGCTCGGCTTTGGTCTATCTGGGAGAGGCTTGGGAAGCTCAGCTCTGGTGTGTCTGGGAGAGGCTTGGAAAGCTCAGCTCTGGTGAGGCTGGGAGGGGCGTGGGAAGCTTGGCTCTCGGGTTTCTGGGAGAAGCTTGGGAAGCTTGGCTTTGGTCTGTCTGGGAGAGGCTTGAGAAGCTCAGCTCTGGTGTTGCAGAGAGAGGCTTGGGAAGCTCAGCTCTGGTGTGTCTGTGAGAGGCTTGGGAAGCTCAGCTCTGGCGTGGTCTGGGAGAGGCTTGAGTAGCTCGGCTCTTGTGTATCTGGGAGAGGCTTGAGAAGCTTGATGCTTGTGTGTCTGGGAGAGGCGTGGGAAGCTCGGCTCGGGTGTCTCTAGAAGAGGCTTGGGAAGCTCAGCTCTGGTCTGACAGAGAGAGGCTTGGGAAGCTCAGCTCTGGTGTGTCTGGGAGGGGCTTGGGATGCTCGGCTCTGGTGTGTCTGAGAGAGGCTTGGGAATCTCGGCTGTTGTATATCTGGGAGAGGCTTGAGAAGCTTGACGCTGGTGTGTCTGGGAGAGGCTTGGGAAGCTCGGCTCGGGTGTCTCTGGAAGAGAATTGAGAAGCTTGTCTTTGGTCTATCTGGGAGAGGCTTGGGAATCTCAGCTCTGGTGTCATTGGAAGAGATTTGGAAAGCTCGGCTCTGGTGTGTCTGATAGGGGCGAGGTAAGCTTGGCTCGGGGGTCTCTGGGAGAGGCTTGGGAAGCTCGGCTTTGGTGTCACAGAGAAAGGCTTGGGAAGCTCAGTTATGGTGTCGCAGAGAGAGGTTTGGGATGCTCAGCTCTGGTGTGTCTGGGAGAGGCTTGGAAAGCTCGGGTCTGGTGAGTCTGGGAGGGGTGTGGGAAACTTGGCTCTGGGGTTTCTGGGAGAGGCTTGGGAATCTTGGCTTTCGTCTGTCTGGGAGAGGCTTGGGAAGCGCAGCTCTGGTGTCACAGAGAGAGGCTTGGGAAGCTGCGGTTTTGTTTGTCTGGGAGAGGATTGGGAAGCTGGGCTCTGGTGTGTCTGGGAGAGGCGTGAGAAGCTTGGCTCTGGAGTGTCATGGAGAGGCTTGGGAAGCTCAGCTCCGGTGTGTCTGGGAGAGGCGTGGAAAGCTTGGCTCTGGTGTGTCTGGGAGAGGCTTGGGAAGCTTGGCTTTGGTCTATCTGGGAGAGACTTGGGAAGCTTGGCTCTGGTGTGTCTGGGAGATGCTTGGGAAGCTCGGTTCTGGTGTGTCTGGGAGAGACTTGGGAAGCTCAGCTCTAGTGTGTCTGGGAGGGGCTTGGGAAGCTTGGCTCTGGTGTGTCTGGGAGAGGCTTGGAAAGCTCAGCTCTGGTGTGTCTGGGAGAGACTTGGGAAGCTCAGCTCTAGTGTGTCTGGGAGAGGCTTGGGAATCTTGGCTCTGGTGTGTCTGGGAGACGTGTGGAAAGCTCAGCTCGGGGGTCTCTGGGAGAGGCTCAAGAAGCTTGGCTTTGGTCTATCTGGGAGAGGATTGGGAAGTTCAGCTCTGGTGTCACAGAGAGGGGCTTGGGAAGCTCAGCTCTGGTGTGTCTGGGAGAGGCTTGGGAAGCTCGGCTCTGGTGTGTCTGGGAGAGGCTTGGGTAGCTTGGCTCTTGTGTATCTGGGAGAGGCTTAAGAAGCTTGATGCTGGTGTGTCTTGGAGAGGCGTGGGAAGCTTGGCTCGGGTTTCTCTAGAAGAGGCTTGGGAAGCTCAGCTCTGGTCTCACAGAGAGAGACTTGGGAAGCTTGCCTCTGGTGTATCTGGAAGAGGCTTGGGAAGCTCGGCTCTGGTGTGTCTGGGAGAGGCGTGGGAAGCTCTGCTCGGGTGTCTCTGGGAGAGGCTTGGGAGGCTCGGCTTTGGTCTATCTGGGAGAGGCTTGGGAAGCTCAGCAGTGGTGTGTCTGGGAGAGGCTTGGAAAGCTCAGCTCTGGTGAAGCTGGGAGGGGCGTGGGAAGCTTGTCTCTCGGGTTTCTGGGAGAAGCTTGGGAAGCTTGACTTTGGTCTGTCTGGGAGAGGCTTGAGAAGCTCAGCTCTGGTGTTGCAGAGAGAGGCTTGGGAAGCTCAGCTCTGGTGTGTCTGTGAGAGGCTTGGGAAGCTCAGCTCTGGCGTGGTCTGGGAGAGGCTTGAGTAGCTCGGCTCTTGTGTATCTGGGAGAGGCTTGAGAAGCTTGATGCTTGTGTGTGTTGGAGAGGCGTGGGAAGCTTGGCTCGGGTGTCTCTAGAAGAGGCTTGGGAAGCTCAGGTCTGGTCTGACAGAGAGAGGCTTGGGAAGCTTGGCTCTGGTGTGTCTGGGAGAGGCTTGGGAAGCTCAGCTCCGGTGTCGCAGGGAGAGGCTTGGGAAGCTCGGCTCTGGTGTGTCTGGGAGAGGCTTGGGTAGCTCGGCTCTTGTGTATCTGGGAAAGGCTTAAGTCGCTTGATGCGGGTGTGTCTTCGAGAGGCGTGGAAAGCTCGGCTCAGGTTTCTCTAGAAGAGGCTTGGGAAGCTCGGCTTTGGTCTATCTGGGAGAGGCTTGGGCAGCTCAGCTCTGTTCTCACAGAGAGAGACTTGGGAAGCTTGCCCCTGGTGTATCTGGAAGAGACTTGGGAAGCTCGGCTCTGGTGTGTCTGGGAGAGGCGTGGGAAGCTCTGCTCGGGTGTCTCTGGGAGAGGCTTCGGAGGCTCAGCTCTGGTGTGTCTGGGAGAGGCTTGGAAAGCTCAGCCCTGGTGAGGCTGGGAGGGGCGTGGGAAGCTTGGCTCTGGGGTTTCTGGGAGAAGCTTGGGAAGCTTGGCTTTGGTCTGTCTGGGAGAGGCTTGAGAAGCTCAGCTCCGGCGTGGTCTGGGAGAGGCTTGAGTAGCTCGGCTCTTGTGTATCTGGGAGAGGCTTGAGAAGCTTGATGCTGGTGTGTCTGGGAGAGGCGTGGGAAGCTCGGCTCGGGTGTCTCTAGAAGAGGCTTGGGAAGCTCGGCTTTGGTCTATCTGGGAGAGGCTTGGGAAGCTCAGCTCTGGCGTGGTCTGGGAGAGGCTTGAGTAGCTCGGCTCTTGTGTATCTGGGAGAGGCTTGAGAAGCTTGATGCTGGTGTGTCTGGGAGAGGCGTGGGAAGCTTGATGCTGGTGTGTCTGGGAGAGGCGTGGGAAGCTCGGCTCGGGTGTCTCTAGAAGAGGCTTGGGAAGCTCGGCTTTGGTCTATCTGGGAGAGGCTTGGGAAGCTCACCTCTGGTGTGTTTGGGAGAGGCTTGGAAAGCTTGGCTCTGGTGTGTCTGATAGGGGCTAGGGAAGCTCGGCTCGGGGGTGTCTGGGAGAGGCTTGGGAAGCTCAGCTCTGGTGAGTCTGGGAGGGGCGTAGGAAGCTTGGCTCTGGGGTTTCTGGGAGAGGCTTGGGAAGCTCAGCTTTGGTCTATCTGGGAGAGGCTTGGGAAGCACAGCTCCGGTGTCGCAGAGAGAGGCTTGGGAAGCTCAGGTTTTATGTTTCTGGGAGAGGCGTGGGAAGCTCGGCTCTGGTGTTGAGAATCTTGCCGCTGCTGTCACTCTGGGGAGATGAGTATCAAGCGCTGCGTCTGCTAAGCGTAGATAGGAAGCGCTGCGCAGAGGCTGAGCGAGGAAAGGGGGGAGTCTGTGCTCGCAGACCGGAAGCTCGGTGCTCGTGGCACTGCGCGAATAGCTTAAACCCACAGACCTCCTGACAACAGGAGGAGAGACAATGGCAGAAACATGAAATTGCTTTGGCTTTAGCGGTGTCCTCCCGTGGGCCTCTCTGCGGCACTTTGAACAATTGATGAATCCCGGCTCTCGTGAGCTGTCACATCTGCACATAAAGCCTCCCAGAAGCCCTGACGCGGCATTTTATTGTGCGGCGCCTCAGACCCAGTGTCAGGAAAAAAAGAAAACAAGCTTTGAGAAGGAGGTAGACAGGAGCGTTAGTGCAGATATATGGGCGAGAATGAAGAGACGAGGAGAAAATGGAGACATGCGGGGTCGAATGGCGGGATACAGGGGTGAGCAGAGCAATACTGGAGAAAAGAGAGGCACGCGGCAGAGTGGCAAGATAAAGAGGAGAGAAGACAGCAAAGTATTGGGGTGAAGAGATACAGAGCAGGGTTTTAAGTGGGCCGGGTCCTACCGGCAGTTCTAACAAGCATTTGCAATGCAATAGGTCTCGCATTCATATGATTTTGAGCTATAGGCATTGTAAATGACAATGCCTTCCAGGGCTTTAAGTGGGCCGGGTCTGAGCACCGGCAGTTTTTTTAGGGGGATCTCGAAACGGGCCTCTATCGGGCTCTGTTTTGCGCCCTGGCACAGGCCGTCTTTTTTTTCCGGACTACAGTGACAGCGGGCTCATCCATGTGCGCTGCTCACTTCTCACTAGTGGAGAACTTACGGCATGACGTCATGCCAGGTGAGCATTCAGGGGAAGAGAAATCTTTTAAAGAGAGTAATTTTTTTTTCTCTCTGGATTTCCCTTCTCTTTTTGAAACTCAGGAGCAGCAACAATGTTGTGCTGTCACTAGGGCTTTAATTCGAAGCTTTTTCAATATTATATACAAGCCATAGTTGCTCCTTATTTATCTTATTCAACTATCAAACATTGACAAAGCCAATAGTCCTGACTTGTAGGTATGATGTTACTTGTTGAATCATACGTCTGGATGCAATGACAGAAGCAGCAAAATACAAGTTGGGCGGCACACTATGCTAAGCTGAGATTTTTATTTTACGTGTTTTAAGCCACGGCCTTAATTACATTGGCCACGCCCCTTCGAGAGACCCCCCCCCCCCCCAGTTTTTCCATCTCACTTAAAGCCCTGATGCCTTCTATTTATGTTTTGGGTTTTAAAACATAAATACAGGTTTTAAAACATAAATACAAGGCATTGTTATTTACAATACTAATAGCTTAAAAAGTGCAATGAACCTCACCATCTATACCAACAGAAAGGGCGCTTTAGATATATTAGGTGAAAGAGCAAACACCCCGAGTGGCGCAGATTAAAGCACCTCAGAATACTGAACGGACAGCAACTTTACCTGAATGCAGACATTGTTTGGCGCGAGTCTAGATCAGCGATTGACTCCAAAAAATGATACATCTTGAAAAAACAGGAACATCCACATTCACCATGAGAAGGAAGCATACTTAAAGGGAGCATGGGGGAGAGGGGAGACCTCAGGGTGGAGGTGAAGAGGACTGGGAAACAGAGGCAAGAGCTGACATACGCGAGACACTTTAATTCCAGCTTGGAAAAAAACACAGTAACTTACCCTGTGTCCATTTGGTGTCTGGGATGAGCCAAACATGCGCTGACTGCGCTCAATGTGAATGCTCAGTAGGTTAATGCACATTTGTGAACATTTATCTGTCAGGAATCTGCATATTGCTGGATCGAGTGCTTACGTAAAAGTATTCAGCAGTAACAACCAGGGCCGGACTGAAAACCAAAACCGGCCCTGGTAACAACGTCCGAATCTTATACGTTTTATCTTTGATTTCCCTTTATCACAGCCTCCAAAATCTGCTAATTTGAGTTATGGTTGGACCTCAGTCTTTCAAATTATAAGTTAAAGAAATATCGGTACCACCAACACATTTCTTTGACAACTACAGCCAGTTCTTCCAAAGTTTGAGCATACATAACCCGATACTTGCAAAGTATAAGCTTCACTTTGGCACTTACAGAACCGTGCAAACAGCGTGGGGTGTGAAATTGGAGGACTGGGTCAAGAATAAAACAGATGCAAACCTTTTCTCCCACTTGAAAAGGCACACATTTTTTTTTAAATATCTTCAGATATTTAAAAGCAGAAAGAAGACAAAGGGAGCTCAATAAAAAAGACCATTTATAAACAAAGTAAAAAAGCAAAGAACGTATAAATAAAGAAAAATATAGCACATGTAGACAATTCTTTCTCTTATGCTGATCACTGACAGGTGGGTGGGTAACATTCTACACTAAATGAAAATAGAGGGGATTAAAAACACAAGAGGCTGTTGGAGACCGCCTGTGTGTCAGGCAGAGAACCCGGGTCACCCCTCAGCGGGGAGCAGTCAGCCAGTCCTAATCTTGTGTTTCAGGCTGCCCCTATCTGATGGCTTGGTGCTTTGCCCTGTCCATAAGAGAACCACTGTGCGATGTAGAACTGGTCAACTGGACCACACGTTGCTAAGCAGTAGAAATTTGAAAAAGGAGCGTCTCCCCTGAAACCATATCCACAGCGTGAGTTAAGTAACTAAATCGGGATATATCGCCGATGCCCGTGCACAGAATGCGGTAGGCCCTCTCTGCTGTGGCGCTCTAGCCAGATACTGTGAGGAGCTTACTTCAAGCGTGCTCTCATCAATCACCCCTGGTTTGGCCAGTGCTTACTTTTGTGGTTGATTCCTCCAGCTAATCTGCTAAACCCTTTCCGTAGTAGTGCCTAGACTGCTACATTATAGCGCCATGTAGGAGCGGTCATCCCATTCAAAAAGTGTAGCTCCCTAATTTGTAATTTCATGGATGTAGCGCAGTGACTTCCACAACTGTGACGCGATCCGTCTGCAGATACATATCTTTTACTATATGAGGGGGCTTCATGGTGCACATATATGGAGCCAGGCAAGCCACACCCATTGGGCTCACCGGGCTTCAGCCCCACCCCATCGTTTGTGTCAGTCTAGGCTGAGACAGCTTCGCGGGCTGGCGACTGTCTAATTGCAGCCGCACCCGAGTACTTCACAGGTCTTTAAAAGACCATTTACTTGTTAATGAGGCTTTTGTTGTGTTTTCACCCCTTCTTACCGCCACTCTGCCTATGGCTGGAAGAATTATCCCCCCCGGAAATCTTTTTCACCCCCCCCACCCCCACCCCCCGAAATTTGGTTCTAGTTGCCCGCCTGTATGGCGCTGTGTACTACTGCACACACGTGAACTGGCTGCAGCTCGTCGAACCCAGGATGAGGGCCCGCTGGAGGGTCTCGGCAGGGTCACCCCTCACGGTGTGATCAGTGGTGGCCCCTTCTGTAAGCTGCAAGAATGAAGGCCAACACCCCAGCACGCACAATCACCCCTCTCTCAGGCCCGTGTGCATTCACCTTCGATGAAGGCACCATGGCTGACCATCAGCAGATCCGACCCGGGGAGCTTTGATAAGCTGTCCCAGTTGCTGCCGGTGCATCTCAGCACGGCATGAGATTCAGGGACGGGAACGGCAGGCAGAACAGGTTTCAACCTCAGGGGGCCCTAGAGTCCACACAGTGTTTGTGCCCGGGTACCACTGCACTGTGGTGAACCAAGGCTTTCTTGTGCAAGGGTTCAAAGGGATGGACAGAGGAGGTGGAGGGGCACAGAGGGTACCCAGAGTTTGATGAGAGACTTATTCATATTCAAGGAGCAAGCACCCGCCGGAGCGATCACGCACACTGCGATCTTGTGCAAGTGATGGCGTGGCGGCAGCAGATAAGGAGGCGTTCAGACCCGAGAGGCCTCAGGATCCGAGGGCAGAGGGAGGATGGTAGGGCAGGTACAGTCAGAGCAGAGGGCGCAGGGTAGCTCACACCAGGATACACAGGGAGCAGTCTCATGTTACACTGGAAACAACACGGGTAAGTAGCGCGCTTTACAAATGCTATGATTGATTGATTGATTGATGCCAGTCAGACTGACACTCCAGTCTGGGGGGTAGGGGTCCTTTAATAATCCTGTAGTCTACCTTCACAAATGAAAGAGTAGGCAGCGGATACAGAAAGATCAACGGCTCCTTCCGTGCAGGACCGACACCTTCTGTTCAAACCCAAGAACCGTACATTTAAGAGTTAAAGCCCCTGCTTCCTCATCAGCACTTCCCACCCCCATCCCAGATACTTGCTGTGGTTAATCTGTTAGTTTACAAGTCCTAAGGATTTCTCCCACTTCTTAGGATAATGAATATAATGGTGTGGTGGTTTTAGCCCTCTTAAATTCCCACACGTGTTAATGTGCTTTCAAGCTGCCCACAGAGCAGGGTTAGGCACCTCCGGTGCCTTCGAGGTCCCAGATGGCAAGTCAAGAGGTGGACATGTTGCGACCGTGAAAGTGAAAGTGACCACGCTAAGGCCATGCTAATTAGAAACAGATGGCCCCCCTAAAGATAAGAAACTGCTTCACGACCGCCGTGAAGCAGATGACCCAGTCCGGCTGGGCTGTGCTAAAGGGAGAAAGGGCAGTGACCAAAAAGCATCCTTTTCAATGGGAAGCCAGCATTTAGCATAAACGCTGACTTGACCCAATAAAAATGATGGACGGGGCTTCAAGTCCCCTTCTAAAATCTCCTCTCTCACAATATGTCTCGCCAAGCGAGCAGCGAATGTGCTGCAATGCTAGGTGAGACCCAAAAAGCAAGTACTGAGACACGTCCCTATTGGCCTCTCTGTTTTTGCCCTCACCCTCAGGGTGAACAAATAAATCTCAACTCTGCAGCGGTGCCACCCTTCACTGCCTTAGAGGTAACTTCAAAGAGACTCCTTATAGTTCTTTCACAGTTTCATCATGTCAGAACTGAAGCATGTTTGATCTTATGTACAACGGACCCTTAGTCGTTGCTTGTTTATTTTATGCAACTAACAATCATTGACAAAATCAACTGTCCTGACTTGTAGGTGTGATGTTACTTGTTGTATTATATATCTGGATGCCATGAGACAGAAGCAGCAAAATGCCAATCGGGCCGCATTCTATGTTAAGCACAAGTTTGATTTTACGTGTTTTTGAGCCACGCACTTCATTAAATGGCCTCGCCCCTTAGAGAGACAAAAATGTTTTTTCATCCCACTTAAAGCCCTGATACAGAGAATAAAGTAAAGAAAGGAAAGCGGAGAGACACAGAGAAGACCGCAGAGACACAGAGAGAATTGAGAGTTTCAGGGCAGTGGATAGCGAGTGGAGTTGAACGATACAGGTAAAGCAGAAAAGACTAGCATGGAAGAGGGAAGACAAGATACAGGGAAGAGGTTAGAGATACACAAGGGAGAGCGGCTGGTTGGAGAGTGACGTGAATGGGGGTTGGAGTGCAGAGATACAGGAGGAAAGGAAAAGAGGAGGCAGCAAAAGATACATGGCAAGATACCGTGAAGACGGGAGAGATATGTAGAGAATGGAAAAATACACGGAGAGTGAAGAGAAAATGCTGAGGAATGTAAGGGAAAACACAAAAGACGAAACTGGAAGAGGGGAGATCAGATGCAGAGATACAGAGCAGAGAGGCTGGCAGACGAGTGAAGCGACATGGGGGAATGAATAAAGGTTAGGCGGGAGACGAGTGGAGAGATGCAGGGTAGAATGGGGAATAGGAAAGTGGAATCTAAGAGACATGGGTGGAGACAGCAGAAAGGGGAGACGAGAGAAAGCAGAATAAAGAGCTATAGAGAAGGCAGGATGACGGCAGGTTTGAAGCGAGGAGAAACAAAAGAAAGGGGACGGAGACTACAGAGATTCATTGAAGAAATGGAAGTGGAATTATATGAGGACTACAGAACAAGTCAAATGGAGGGTAAATGTAAGAAAGGAGTGGAGGAAGATATATGGACGAATGGAGACAGATGGACACAATGTGTTCATGGACTGGGGAAGTGTAAGAGAAAGGGACAATAGTTGATAGGAATGGCAGAAAAAAACATTACCATGCAAATGCTAAAGATGTAAACAGCAGAGAAAGAAGAGGCAGAGTGGAGGGAGAAAGGTGATAAGTAGAGAGCGGAGGGGAGAGTGGAGACATACAGGCATGGACAAAGAGCTACTGAGGAATATGTGGATGAAAGAGTGAAAGGTAATGAAAGGGGCGGATAAACGAGAGCCCCTAGAGAGGCGCAAAACAGAAGGGTGACAGACGAAGGGAGAGATAATAGGATGCTAAATTGAAACATTAGCGTTGCACAGAGATTAGCAGAAAGGGAGAGTGGAGAGGGACAGGAAATGCAATGCGGGGAGAGGGAATGGGGGACAGTGATGGAATACAGAGGAAAATCAAGAGATGGGAAGCTCTGATATCTAGGTAAGGATGCACTGATCAGGGGGATTATGCAGGGGAAGGGAGACAAGAGAGAAAAGAATAGAGAGTAAATGCGACAGAGCGAGGGATGTGGGAGCCAATTCACAAAGATTTTTTTAATGATAAATGTAAGTTTAGAGCCGAATATATCCATTTACTCCTATAAGAAAGTCAAGTCACAAAGGTATTCCTACCCGGAATGAATGTGTTTCCTACTGTGGATTTCCAATCACAAGTGTGGAGAAATCGTCAGCAGTAATGGGCACTTGAAGGCATGCCTTGACTTGTCAAGTTTGGGAACAGCCACCAACATGCATATTTGTGGCCATACCCAAACTTTGACCCTTCCTCTTCTCATCCTGGAAAAGGTCAGATTCAAAGGTGGGAAGAGGTTGGCTGGTACATTTTAGTGGGCTTGCCAATACTTTCACGGCAAACCACGCCTTGGAACACCCACTGTACCCCCTAGCTGGAAATCTCAAGAGGAAAAGGAAGAGAAGGGAGAGTTGAGAGCTACAGCAAAAGGGGAGATATTGGGTGTTGTGAAAAATAGAGGGATACAGGGAAGAGAAGACTGGAGAGTGAAACAGGACGTGGGGAGGCATGTGGACAAGGGGAGTCAGGAAAAAGGAGCTTGGAGAGACACACTAGAGCTGTGGTACTCATAGTACGGCCCGCAGGGCGCCAGCGGCCCGGCAGACCTTCTTTGGTGGCCCACCGACCTTGCCTTGCACTTTCCACGTTTCAAGTGAGGCCGGCAGTAAACACAAAAGATGACAGCAGAATCATACGTAGTGAATACGTACGTATTAAATAGGTATTCACTACCTATGCTCCTGCACCCATCAGAGATACAGAGTGAGACAGATAGAGACAGATAGATATAGACAGACAGAGACAGATAGAGACAAAGACAGACAGATAGAGACAAAGACAGACAAATAGAGACAGAGAGAGACAGGGACAGACCGAGACAAATTCAGAAAGAGACAGAGACAGATAGAGATAGAGACAGATAGAGGCAGTTGGAGACAGAGATGTATAGAGACAGACAGATAGAGGCAGATGGAGACAGAGACAGATAGAGATAGCAAAAGATAGAGTGATAGAGATAAATAGATGGATAGAGAGCGATAGAGAGAGTGATAGAGAGAGAGGTCGAGAGAGATAGAGAGAGACAGAGAGAGAGCTAGATAGAGAGAGATAGCTAGATAGAGGGATAGAGCGATAGAGAGAGATAGATAGATAGAGATAGAGAGATAGATGGATAGAGAGAGACAGATCGAGATAGATAGGAAGAGAGATGGATAGATAGATAGATAGATAGATAGGTAGATAGATAGATAGATAGATAGATAGATAGATAGATAGATAGATAGATAGATAGATAGATAGATAGATAGATAGATAGATAGATAGATAGATAGGTAGATAGATAGGTAGATAGGTAGATAGATAGATAGATAGATAGGTAGATAGATAGATAGATAGATAGATAGATAGATAGATAGATAGATAGATAGATAGATAGATAGATAGATAGATAGATAGATAGATAGATAGATAGATAGATAGATAGATAGATAGATAGATAGATAGATAGAGATAGAGAGATAGATGGATAGAGAGAGACAGATCGATATAGATAGGAAGAGAGATGGATAGATAGAGATAGATAGATAGATAGATAGATAGATAGATAGATAGATAGATAGATAGATAGATAGATAGATAGATAGGTAGAGATAGAGAGATAGATGGATAGAGAGAGACAGATCGATATAGATAGGAAGAGAGATGGATAGATAGAGATAGATAGATAGATAGATAGATAGATAGATAGATAGATAGATAGATAGATAGATAGATAGATAGATAGATAGATAGATAGATAGATAGATAGATAGATAGATAGATAGATAGATAGATAGATAGATAGATATGTGTATGCCGGCTTAGTGGACTAATGCGTCCGCTGCAGGCGCCTGTGTTCAACCTCATGGTTACAGTTTTTTTTCATTTTCTCTCTAGCATGACCCTGCCCCCACCGGTACAGCCCTCTGCCACAAACCCTGTACAGTTCTGAAACACAAAAAATAAAATAAATAAAGAAATAAACCACACTGTCAATTTCGCCCCACCCGCACCCCCGAGAGAAAGTTTGTGAGTACCCATGCACTAGAGCATCTTAAAGAAAGGGGAGGAGTGAAACATAAGGAAAACAAAATGAAAAGAGAGAGCGCAGCAGATATAGAGGACAGAGAGTTTCCAGAAAATGGTGAACGAGGAGAGCTGAACAGAGTAAAGGCATGTACAGTTGAAAAAGAGAAGGAAAAAGTACATTAGAAGGTGAGGGGAACCCACTGTAGAGAAATGAGATTGGTAATAGAGAAAATAGTTGAATTGAACAAGGGAGCAATGGAAGTTGAGGGAGGTCAGCGGAGGATAGATCGGGGAGTTCTGTAGAAGGTGAAAAGTCATGGAAGAGCAAGAGAAAGAGTGGAAGTAGAAGGAAGCAAGAAAAAAAGAAGAATGGAGTAAGCATTATCAACCGTGTAAAGAGTTCCATTGTGGTAAAGGAAAACACTTTTCAGACCTTCGGATTCTAGACTACCTTCAATGGCTTCTTCGACATCTGGCCTGGCTCCCCTCCCTAGGTCATGGTATCATTAACAGAAAGTTAGGGGAGTGACTGGTAGCAGGGATATTCTCCTTTATAATTGTTTTGGAACTATCCATCATTTTGAAACTAACTTGATATGCTGAGTTACTGTGACCAAAGCCCGTACTCTGCAGTCATGTGATCTCTATAAATACATACATTATTCTCCATACAATTTGATTGGAAATCCCTCTATTACCTAAAAAAAAGTTCACAGGTGCTGGGAAGCTTCCCAGAATATAAACCACAACTCATGGCAACATTAATATCATTTACTCTAGAAACATACCAAGTAAAGTGTAATGTGCAACATTTTCCTCAAAAAACAATTTCATTACATACATTTAAGTTAATTTACCTAATTAATTATATCCTTATAAACATCTTCCTATCATTTAAAATTGTTAAAATCTATTAAAACTAGTATGCATTGATAAGCAAAATATAAAGTCAGAGACATTTCAGTACATCTAATAATCGTTTCAGTGGCTATTGGGTAGTTTCAACATTCTAGTGCAAATGTCATCCCCTACTGCATTGATTTGTTTTGATTGTATTCAAATATTTGCTACCACAACTCTTCAGATTTACAATAAAATGCGCTTCATTTGTACTCATTCTGATATATTCTGAAACATCTACACAGTTCTTTTTTGTGTAAAAAACAAATCCTACACCCTCTCCTTTTACATGGATACGCAGCAGGATTGTGGAATAAATTCTCCCACTTTAAAGTCAGAGAAAGAAAAGTAGACACCATGCTCCATCGGAAGAGAGAGTTTGCCATTTGACCTCTGTCTTTGAATGTACAGCCAATGCAAAAAGATGAGAACAACATTAAAAGGCCTGTTTAGAGAAAGTGAGTTTGTGGAAGAATACAGTAAACAAGTTTTAGGCCATGGGAGGGATGAACTCAAGCTGGACAGCCTAAAGTAAATAAAGTCAGCAACTATTAAGCCAGAAAATAAGGGTAACAATCCACAAAACCAATGGTAAGCAACTGGTGGAATGCATGCCTAGGTCAGCTTTCTGAATGTCCCCAAAATGTAAATAAAAAAGCTTCAAGCCTAAAAAGGGGGAAGAGGAGATCAGCCAACCATTTAAATGAGAGAACACTTGATTATCCTCCTTGGGAAGAAAAGCTACCTCTGGAGCTTTGTAAGCCTTACAAAGGAGAAGGGGGCTGAAGAAAGGGCCATGAGTTGAAAAATGAACCAGCTCCACTGAAAACCAAAATGACCTACAACACTGCCATTGATCAGGAAAGTGAAGCCAGGCATAGCAGAATTTGATGATGCCCCAAAGTGTTCTCATGTTCAGTGAAATGGAATAATTCTCTGTAAGACTGTCCCACTGAAGAGGAATTTGCAGACTTGTTACAATTTGATAAAATGTCTGTGCTCGCCTAAAAGCAAAGGACCAAAACAAGCCAGGAATATATTACTACAATTCCTCACCCTGTGGAAACCAACTAACTCTGGTAGTTATGCCACACTCTCTGCCACTGACATGGCATTGGGAAAGAGGGTTTTGACAAAAACCAAGGTTCACAAGGATCTATGGAGAGGTCAATAGTGCATCCCTTCATAATTGTACCCCGATCCAAGGAGTTCCCCACCTTGTCCATTCCCGTCTGTTGCCCTAAATGCAAACTTGTTTTCCACCAGAACATCATTTATCATCGCCTAAAGCTGTGACGTAGTTATTCCTTGATGAGCGGTAATTAGTACAGAACTTTGTCTTCAGAAAATATTGTACTAGGCTGTTGATGGGGATTGGTGGATTCAGATGCATGCAGGGGGTGTGGCGAAAGTTCTGACTCTATTTCGCGTTTTTGGAAAAATTTACCTGTGAAGTAAAGATAACCAGCCAGCCTTGACTTACAAGCATTATCTGGTTTAGTAACACTTTATCATGTTACCCAATAGAAAACATCAGGCTTTTATGGTTTTCTAACCAGGGCTCAAATGGTTGCCATAAAGGGCTTACTCCAACCATGGAAGTTGAAAGACATGCCAAGTGGGGATTTTTTGTTGCAAGATATACATATATATATATTTGCCTTTAAAAAGTGATGAATCGTCGGTCCAGCAATGTATATAATAGCATATGAAGGTATTTTGGATCATTTTATATTTACATACGACATCTTCTGTTCTGTTCATTTGTCTGTTCTACTGTCTGATCTTTCTTTCTTTCTTTCTTGCTTTCCCTTTTTTGTATTTTGTTCTGTGCCTCGGTGTTGGCAGTGTGAGAATGTGGGGGGCTGTATTTTACAAAAATGTTACAAATTAATCTCTGTGATTGACTGCTTAGATGTTGCCGTTCATACAATACTTGATATGCTCGGTATACCAGCCGCGATCAGTAGTAGGAGTTCCTGCAGGGCGGTGACATGGGGAGGGGGAGGGGCAGGGTGGGGGGTAGTAATGTACGGATTACGGAGTTTAACAAGTAAGTAAACATATAAATAAATAAAACGAATTTAGTTGCGTGCACTGCATCACCAAATACAATGCAGTGCGCGAAACAAAATTCGCCCTCCCCACGTCACCGCCCTGCAGGCCCTCCTACTACCGACCGCGGCTGCGATATACTAATTAGAATTGCTCTTCTGGACTGAACATTGTATCACAAATCAAGCATTAAGAAAGAGCTCAGCAGGAATCCGGTGATTAACTTTGGTAAGGCGAAGAGGTCCATTCACTCTTCCCCATGCATAATGGTGGAAAAGATCAACTGGTAGTTCTTTAGGAGATATTTGGAATCATGGGGTACAAAAGAAACAACCCGAAGGGAAAAGTTGTATGTGATAGTAGTTACTTCAGCCATGCAATCCATTGGATTTACTGTTAGAGCATCCTCAGTCCCCAATGCACATGACTGCCCAAAGCTTTCCAGGAAAGGTCTACCTTTGAGAAAGACCAGGTCCAGCAAACAAAACCAGGAAAATCTGATGCTCTACATCTTTCCACTACTTTTTGAAAGGATGAGGGGCCAAAAATCTAGAGTGGTGGTTACTCCCGATGCAATGCGCCAGGGCGGCATGGGTGGGGGACATAAATGCTTTAAAAATATATATATTTCAAAACAAATTTGCAACTTACCTGACGCTGCATCCGCTCCCTCTTCTCCCTTTATCGATCCTCGACTGTTGCACACTGTGCAGGCTTCCATAAGCCAAACCCAGTGCTTCTCTCATGCTGGGAAAGGTCTGAGCAGCCTAGTTTGCCACTCAGACAGTGCCTGGGAGCCTGTGGCTTTTCTCCACCTGGCTGTGGAACACAGCCGGGCGGAGAAACGCTAAGTGCGCATGTCAGTTTGGCTGGCCTAAAATGGCATGCCAAACTGTCATGCGCACTTAGTAGTGCCCACAACTCCTCCTCCTGAAGCTCAGGAGAATGGCCTGGCCCCACCCCATGATTCAGCTACCCAGCAGAGGCAACTGTGAAAAAGAAAATGAGAATAAAATAATTGCATTATCATTTAATTTTTTTCTGTTGACTCTGTTGGGTATTAGCAGTGGGGCGATGCTCCTCCGCTGTAGCAGGAGAGCCGCCCCTGGAAAACGTAGTGGCTAGAAAATCACCATCCTCCGCTTTTGTCTCAAAGGGCTGCAACCCACGCATTCTCTGACCTCAGGCGGACAGAATCCTCCTCAGGGAACAGAGCAGGACTTCATCTTCTAGCTTGGCAGTTTCTGTAGAGAAATGGAAAGGATGTAATTCTAATGTGCAGGGAGCGCTTTGTCGGGTCTTTTCGGGTTTTTAGGGTGCTGCTCGTGAAAGTCCAAGCAATAAAGGACACATTGTTATACACTTGAGCGGTAGTAAGGATTGTGTATTGAAGTTTGGGTGACACACTACCCAGAGAAGTAGCTCTTATGTACTTGTCCTGTACGGAAAAAGTGGTGAAACTAGCTTAATTTGGCCTGATGTGTATTCCAACCTCAAGCCAGACATCTAAATAATATTTTATTTCGTTATACAGAATGATGGCATGGGTTCAGGTGTGGTGGAGGCGATTCTGGTCCGCATGGGTTGGTTATCAAATTTTTGGAGAGCGGAGTATGTATTTTCTCAAGATGGGTCTGGGCATCTCACCTCACGAGCTACAGCTAAAGTTACACCCCCATTTTGTATGCTGCAGTTAAACATGCAGTCTCCCCTTAGCCCGGCAATAGAGGCTATTCCCTTGGGATCATGGTGACCATTTGATGCCAATGACTTGGTGCATAAAGACAGATCTGTCACTTGGGTGGACTCTAGTCTTAGAATTTGCCAACTGCGAATCAAATGGGGGCAATAGCGGTCGGTGATGGGAGTAGCTGCCGGGCGGTGACATGGGGAGGGGGAGGGGCAGGGTGGGGGGTAGTAATCTATGGATTACAGAGGATTACAGGTAAGTAAACATATAAATAAGTAAAATGAATTTCGTTGTGTGTACTGCATCGCATTTGGGGATGCAGTGCGCGCAACGAAATTTGTTTTATTTAATTATATGTTTACTTACCTGTAATCCTCCGTAATCCATAGATTACTACCCCTCCCCCTCCCCACCTCACCGCCTGGTAGCTACTCCCACCACTGACCGCTACTGAATGGGGGGAATTCTATAGCAAAACAAAATGGCAGAGAGCGGTAGTTGCCACACAAAATCTCTGGATATTCACACATACAAGGAAAACAGACTCTCCTATGTCAAATTCAAGTGGCCCCTGCACTAGGCCTGATCCTCTTATCACCAAAACTTAATTTGCATCGGTGTTTGCCAGTGCCCGACACTAAATTCTTAGCACCAGAACTTTTTAATGACGCTCCACCAGATGGTGGCAAAGTCTGCCAATTTTCATCCCTTTTTGCTGTTAGTTTAGTAATTTACTATACAATAAAACAATATTAGCACCAGGGGCCTGCTTTGTGATCTTTTGGGTCCTGTAACCTATGTTTTTTTACAAATTAAGCATTGCTGACCACCTTAGTGTGTGATAAGAAGAATGGAATCATGAACAGATAAAGGGCAGGTCTGTAAGAACTACATAGCGCTCTCCACTACAGGTACGCCCTTATTCCAAATGATAGATAGTAGGAGAATTCAAGAACCCAACTATGTTCATCCCCTGTCTGAAAAGGGACATTCCACCTTACGCAGCGTGACTGGGAGGGAGTGGACCAAGGTTGGGAGGGTTTCTGTCTGTCCTTTCAACTTCCCATAGAAATGTTAATATATGTCGGCCAAGCTGGTTCTGTCAACCTTTACTCACATGCTAGGTGAGCAGAGGCGAGGGCACAATCTCCCCGGTGAATTCTTGATCACGAGGCTTGTCTTAAAGGAACCCATATATTTTGATCTCAACGGGAGTCTAGCGCCAGTAAACAAATGTGTTTTGTTTTTGAGACATCTGGAGGCAGCCTATCAAAGATATAGGTTGATTTGCTCATTTTTTCCTGAAGTGTAATTCTTGAAAACCACTCATTGGTAGAACCAGGTGCTGATCCTAGCTTCCAGGACATATAGCTGAAAATCAGGTTTCTTCTGATGTAGGATGGGGGGGACCACAATGGAACAAGCTCAAAGGAATCCTTCCTGTGTAGAGACATGGCGAGGTGCACGGGGTGGTAGGGGCTTCTTTCAAAGGTGACACTCCAGTGAAGAACTGTATCAACCTAGTTCTAATATCTTATGACCTAATGTAACCAGCAGTATGTGAAATTGTCTTTTATCTAAAAGAAAAATGTTTAACTCCACAATTTTGCCAACATTCAGTTGCGTAGTGAAACATGGTTTGCTGGTATGTTGTGTGACAATTTTTTAGGCAACTACTCACCTTGCATAAAAAAACAATCGTGTGACATCCCAGCAGGAGACTAGTTTGAATAGATATTGTCTCTCAGTAGGACATTTTCTGTGCAAACCTGTCTCCCGCTGATTTCACCCAAGGCGAGATGCGTGCTTATGAAGAAAGTTACTTGGAATCACATAATGTAAAATTTTGGGAAATATGTTTTTACGATTCGATGATCATTGAGCAGCAAGGTATATTGAATCAAGGTGCAATGGGATTTATTTTCCTAAACTAGGTCTTACAAGTCGCCACTCTCCCCAGATCTAGAGCTCTACGTCCAGCATTCTTGGATGATGCAGATGAAATGAGCAAGGATTTGGTTCTTCCCTTTATAACATGTGATTGCTCTCCCATTTAGCCTGTTCTAATCTTGCATTTATTGTCATGTATTTTCCTCCTCTGAAATGCAGCTGATTGAGCTGTATGTGTTTGTTCTTCCTTGCACAGCTCCACCTGGCTCCATATCAGTCATCGCCGCAGAGTCGCCCGCCCCCTTCAGCAGGTACCAGGCGCAGAACTTTACGTTGGTGTGCATCATCTCAGGAGGGAAGCCAGCTCCCATGGTGAGTGTCCTGAGCACCCCGTGTTGAATTTTTGGTGCACTGCAACATTGAAGAGAGTTAATGATGATAATGGAGAGCATTGAGTGAATGGTGAGATCCAAGAGGGAGCCTCAATACTGCAGAGTGAGTGGTGAATGTTCCATTGTCAGTAGCACCGTGCTAACAGGGAGGCCTTGGTGAACTGCAACTTTGGGGAGATCCAATGTTCCTTATAGGGAGGCTCCTTCGAATTATTAGTTCCAACACTGAGTATCAATAGTGATGCGTGAGTAGTGAATCCTCCATCCTCTGTATCAATAGCACCGGCCCAATGTTGAGGACACTTTTGGTGAGTTGGGTTTTTGATGCACTACTACATGGGGAAGACCCAATCATGCATATGGGATTCAAGGGTGAGTGTCAATGGTGCCAGATGAGTGGTGAATCCTCCATTAGCAGTTTCACTAGCACTATGCTAATGGTGAAGCCCATTGGAGAATATCTGGTGCACAATGGGGAGAGACAGTGGGTTACATGGGGCCCTCGTGTGAACGAAGAGGTCCAACAGTGCATACCAATGGTGCTGAGTAAGTAGTGAAGCGTCCATTTTCAGTATCAGTTGCGCAGGGCAAAAGGTGAGGCCCCATTGTCAGTGTCCAGGGCACCACGACATCGGGCGACCCAATAGAGCTTATCGGAAGCCTTATGTGAATGATTAGGCGAAGCAGTAGTGCTTGTAAGTGGTGAATCCTCCATTGTCCGTGTCAATAACACCATGCCAGCAGTGAGTCGTCATACTGATTTTCCAGATCTCTTGTGAATGGTGATCCACCATGGTGAATTGCTCAACATTCTTACGAAAGGTTAGGCCATTTGTGAGCTTCCAGGAAACAATGCAAATGTGGAAACCCTTGGGTGAGTGTTCCCAGCCCTGTGCAAACAGTGAGGTCTCATGGTGAGTGTCTAGAGCAGCATACACATGGTGACACCTCTATGAAGGGTATCAGATGGTCTGTAAGGTCTGGTGTCCCTTATTAGTACTATGATCTCGTATTGAATATAATATTGAGAGGTGCCTGGAATACATAGTATTTAGTGAGGCACTCATGGTGTATGTCTGTAACTATGTGTGCTTGATTAGGCATCCCTGGTGAGCGCCTTATGAGATTTCTGGTGCCACGTGTTATGGGCCTAAAGCACCACGAAATTGGTACAACGTGCTGGAAGTCTATGCGCTCTTGTTGATGCACCATGGCGAAAGTGCACAGCACTGTTCAGTTGTTGAAACCCCTCTGCTGAGTATCCACAGTAACATGAGATTGTTGATGCCCACATAGCCAGTATTCAGAGCGCCCTGCGAATAGGAAGGTGCACATGGTGAGTGTCTGTAGCACCATGCGGCTCGTTAATCATCCTTAATGAGTGTCTGGAGAACAATGAAATTATGAGAATAGTATTGTGAGTTTCTGAGGACAGCTGAAGGAGAGTCCCCATGTGAGTGACTTGATCCCTGTGTGAGTGGTGTCCACAGTATCGTGCAAATTATGGTTTCTCCTGAGTGCATTTCTGGAGCCAGTGCAATTGCAGAGGCATTGTGTTGCATCAGTGGAGCAGAGTGTAAATGGGGATCCTTCCCTAATCAGTGCCCAGAGCATAATCCGATTTGTGATCCCTCTCTAGTGAGTGCCCAGAGCATAGCGCGATTGGTAAATATTCCTTAATGAGAGACAAGAGCATAGTGCAATCGGTGCTCTCTCCATAGTCAGTGGCAGTAAAATGTTGCAACAGGAGAGGCCATGTGGTGTGTACAATAGGTGAGACCTCTTTAGTGAGTGTCCAGAGCAATGTGTGATAAGCTCCAGAGGCCTCTCTGCAATTGGACCTACTTGAGCCCTTCCTGATGCTTATCCAGTTGTATAGTTGCACAGGTACTCACCAAGGATGCTTACTACATGTCTATCTTTTCAAATGCAATGCACCCTAGCCTAGGGGCTGCTTAAGGCCTACCTTATGGGGTGACATATGTATTAAAAGGGACTATTTAGGCCTGGCAAAAGGTTTATTATGCCAGGTCAAAATGCCAGTGTAAAAAGGCACAGACAGGCTGCACACACAGGCTGTAATGGAAGGCCTGATGCATGTTTAATTGGCGTCTGATGTGGGTGGTACAATAAGTGCTGCAGGCCCACTAATAGCATTAAATTCACAGGCCCTAGGTACATGTAGTACCACTTTACTAGTTACTTACAAGTAAATTGAATGTCCCAATTTGGTGCTAACCAATTTTGCCATGTTTAAAGGAAAAAGCACAAGAATGTTTGCACTGGTTAGCAGCGGTAAAGTGCTTTAAGTCCTAAAAGGAAACAAAAATGGGTTCAGAAGACAGGAGGGGTTAAGGTAAAAAGTCTGAGGGCGACCGGGCGGAGAGGGCCAGATCCAAAAGAGAGCCATCCATGTAAAGTATTCAGAGCACAATACGGTTAGTGAGCACACCATAGTGAATGTTAAGTGTTGTTCACACCACTATGGTGAGTGTCCTAAACACTGTATGGTGGTAAGCCCTCTATAGGGAATGTCGGGAGGGTTGACAACACGGTTACTCCTCTCTGTAAGAAAATGGGCATAATTGTAGCTGTCATCACTCATACTGGTGCATTTTGGCCTGAGCACAATCATAGACGGCATCACGTACACCGGTAGACTTGAACATAGGCACTAGAGTTGCAAACATCCTGGTTGGATTTGAGCATGGGCACATGCGTAGCAGCCAACCTCCGGATGGCTGCATTTGTTGATAATCGCAAGCCAAGAATAACGGGAACCCTCCTTGCAAATACATTTGATCTTGGGCACTAGCCAAGCAGGCAATCTTGAGACGATTCTATAGGAGTATGGGTACAAGTGTAGAGCGCATGAAAATGTGGATATGAAAGAAGAAAACAGAGAGACAACTGGTGTTAGCTGCAAAGGTATTTGTAGGTCACTACCACAAAATATGAAAGAGGAGAGAACGAGTCTATTTTACAGCCACATAATGGAATGTATGTGAAGATGAGTAGGCAGATAATTTTTTACATCTCCATAAACCTCTCTCTGGTGATCGAGGGATTAGGGGCCATCTGAGGTAAACCATCTGACCTTTCGCTCTGTTTAGAGTGGGTGGTCAGATCCATTTTGTTTTACTCCCCAGCTTAGTTAGCCCCACACCATGGGAGGCAAATCCCATGGTGTGGGGGTCATTCGTTAATTTATTTCCACAAACAGACATTAGCTTTGGTGAGTTTTTTCCAAAAAAGAAAAAACTTTGGAAATGTTTGACAGCTGGCCGTCATGTTTGATGGAGCTGTCCTTCAAACTTTTCCTATTTTGACAGGAACCACTTTGATACCAATTCCTGTCACTGATGGAGATGTCCACAGGGACGGCAGACGACTAAATTTGAGGGGGACTAAAGCCATGGTGGCTGATGAAAAGTCCTCCACTGCCCTGCCTTCCTTTACTTTGTCCGCCAAACCCTAAATCAAGCCCTAAATTGCTTATGCCTGATTTCTGGCAAAGTCTTGCAGGTCATGTGAAGTTGTCCTCTGCATCTTGACAGGTAGAACCACGTAAGTTATATTGCAGAAATCCAAATGTGACATAATGACTTCAAGATCTAGCGCAGGGGGCTCCAACGTTGGTCTAGGAAGATCAGATTGTAAAAACAGGTCAGGGACAACCAATATTTGCCCGGCGGTATCGCCTCTTTAACCCACAAAATATTAATCAATGAAGAGGCAGGCGCTGGAGACTGGAAGGCAGGAAACAAGGTTTATTCTCTCCGGAGGAGAACACATCAGTTCGGACAGCCAGTATCGTCACGAGGTGCTCTAACCGCATCTCTGAGGCCTGGCCTCTTATACACAGGTTTATGAATTTTATTGCAGGTAACACATTCTTGCAATGCTTTGAAGTATGAAAGGACATCCTCGGAATCTCCCCTTCAGGCCCGTTCCCACACACATTTACAGTTGAAGTCTCCACCCCGGTCACAATAGGTGATGATTATCACGCAGCTGGACATTCCGCCGATTCACGGAATGTGTGGGGTTGATCGGATATCATAGGGTGGGGGCTTTGATCAATTCGAGGGTCCTTTAATGAGGGAAGCTTCCTACTGTACGGGGGGGCAATAAACAGTATCCGCAGGGCCAGGTGGCGGCCTGGGAACGAGGAAGACAAACGGGCACGCAGGAAAGGGGGTTTGTATCAAAGGGCCTGGGACCATGAAAGGAATGAAGGGAGGTGTTGCGCTGGGAACAGGATGGGGTTCCGAGGCAGAGCTGCGCTGAAGAGGGGTTTATGACCCAAGGCATGTGAGAGCGGGGGGGGGTGGCCAGTGCGTGGGGGCTTGTGAGGGCGAAGGGCTGTGCTGGGGGCCAGTGGTGTGCAGAGGGTGGTTCTGATCGAGGCACCTAAAATGGCGGGTGCGTATGACAAAAAGTGTGGCATCAGGGGAAAAGGCAAGATGGCGCAGATAATGTTTACCAAACCGTACTAATTTTCCACAGTCCTCCCTTTAACATTCCCAAGACATCTTGCTGGCCTATTTCCTATCCATGTCTACTGCGGCGGTCATAAGCAAAGAAGTAGGAACCCAGGTGAAGGAGCTATAAACATTACATTTAAAATCTTTCATCTTAGGAGGCGGGCCTATCGATAAGCTCGTTTGCAGGAAAGTCATAGTAATGCAATGTCGGGCAAAAATGATTCTGTAGTGAGAGCGTTGGGTACATTTCATAGATGCTTATAGTCATTCGGAATATGGACTGATAGGTCATTACATATGTAAGTTCTTTTCGTATTCGGTTGGAGCATAATCAATACAATGGTGGCTGGGAGAGAAATGAGACGTAGTAAAATGATAATCAGGGGTGTCATTGTTCGAAGGGGAAGTCCTATTGTCATGGACCATTATTAGTGAGTTCTCAGCATTCTTTGTCGTCTTCTGTTGGCACTGTGGAGCACCGGCGGTGGAGCTATGTGTCCAGCTCTATTCTAGGTCCCGCGTTGCAGGGCATGACCTTTTCCTCGCTTTCCTGGTCAAAAAGGTCCTTTTCGCCCTGTGTCCTTTCGAGTCGATTGTCAAAGAGTTCAGGTGGAAGAAGGGGGTGGGTGAGTAGTCCTTAGGGTAGGTCGGAGGAAAAGGGGATGGAGCAGGGCCAGATCGGGAACAGACCAGGGGGACGGAGAATTTTAGGTAGGCGGGCCCATGACCGAGTTCAGAGAGCGAGGATTTTTCGGCACATGTTGATCATCGAGCAGGGGCATCAGGTCGGCCCTTTCGGAAACAGTGCCTCGTCCTGCGACTCCTTACTGTTGCGGTCTCTCCTTGGCCAATGTCGCAGATGTTCCACGATCTGTAGTCAGGCCACGTGCTCCCACATCCGGTCTCTCTCTCCTCCGACAGTGGTACCCTTAAATGAGTTTGAAAAGACAGTCTTTAGAGAATTGGCAGAGGAAGGTAATCACATAAGTCTATTTCCCTCCCAGCTCCAAGCAACTGAGAAACATCCGTTACATTGGGGTGTACAACCAACATATAAATAATTGATGATGGGCTTGCTGGATTTCCTATAACTTTCCTTCGTAACTATTTCTTTGGTGTTTGTTGGTGTTACATTCATTGTCGTGGTACGAGATCTGGTACCTATTCATTGCATTTTGTTTATTACAGTCACGTCAGTTCTTCTGGCAGAGACCCACTTTCATAGTACGAGCCTTACAAAGTTATACCGTTCTCCAGGGCTTTATATTTTTACGAAAAAGTGCAACGTGCTATCACCATGGTCTGATAGGTATCTTTCTGAGGAACGAACATAGGCTAAACAATTTTCCATTCTATCAATGCATCCTACCTTTCAGCTAAAAATTTTACTTTCAACAGGGTTTATTGCAACAATTTCTTCATTTCGGTCTAATCTTGACTTTGCGAACATCATTCTAATTTCTACATAGTCTCTTACAACCTGACTACTTTATTAAAAAACCGGGGGCTTGCGATAACTATCCGACTCATTCCTTGGGGTGACCGGGGTCTTATGGAAAACAACTAGGAACATAGCAAACTGGGGTGAGGGACTATCGTCTTGCTTTGTGTCATGAGGGCGTTATCTAGCAAAAGGCCACAGTTGAGTTGGTAAGCGTTCAGTGACATTTCTCGAATTCTAAACTCTGTAGCTTGCTCATCAACAAATCATTTCTAGGAACAACGGCTGGCCTGTGTTAGTTGCAAGTCGACCCATCTCTTACAACCGGGGGTGAGGGACATTTATTTAAACTCTCGTCCGGGGCAGCTGAGACAAAACTGGGGCGTTCTGGGAAGATGGGGATGTTTCGATCACTTTTACTGTTTGGGTATTGAGACACTTCGGGACGGGGGGGTCGCGTTATCTGAGGCATTTTTTTTATCATAGAAGCCACTGACATGTAGTTCCCTTATTACGGGTCAGATTAGGGAACCTCAGTCGTCTTACCTGTCCTTTCCCTTTTGGCCAATTCTAGGTTTCATCGATATTTAGCAGAAAGGAGAGGTAGTGACACGGCATCAAGGTGATTTTATTTATGACAAATTTTGTGCAAATACTTGCGGTATTTGGAGCCAATTGGGTGGTGCACCAGGTGTGGCGGTTTGCCAATTAGGTGATAGTCGTTCGGAAGAGTGAGAGTGTGGAGGAGAGAGAGAGAGAGAGAGAGAGAGAGAGAGAGAGAGAGAGAGAGAGAGAGAGAGAGAGAGAGAGAGAGAGAGAGAGAGAGAGATGTGCAACAATAGGCTAAATAGTACACGTGCAACATGGGGAGTGGCCGTGTATTAAGATAGGCTATTCAGCGCATTGCACAACATGAGACATTACGGGTCTGTGTTAGAATTTCGAAAGCATGCAGTTTGGGACGGACGAGCATTAGGCCGGGTACAGGGGACATGCATTGAGTAAAAGGCACCATTGTGTCGCACTTCTCGCACTCTCGGTCCTTTGACTAGTTAAGTCAACGCTTCAGTCGCATAAAAACATTTTCTCATAGTTTCAGACATACGTGACATGTGCCCATTCACGCAACACGGATTAGGGGTGATCGTGTTTCATCATATCATACAACTTATTGGCTCTTTCGTTACAAGAGCAGTTTGTGGGTGTGCTTAGGTGCCACCTTGCAGCGTTAGTCCGCTTCATGTAACAGACATGGCGAGGCTTCAGATCTTCACCATACCTCAGTCGTGATTCCAATGTAACCTGTAGAGGGAGGAAAAGAGGGGAAGGGAGGGGGACAACATTCGAGCATATCAAATGCATGGGCACGAAAGTCCTTTACTTACCACATACTCGTCTTATCTCCTCGGGATAGAATCCCTGGGGTCTTGGTTTCTGAAGCCAGGGGGGGAAGTGTGTCCTTATAGGCCGTGTGTAGGGAAACGTTAAAAATCAGAGGCACTTAGTGCGAGGTATCTAGTTTGTAGATGTATCTAGCTATCGGGGTCCTTAAATCTTTTCCAACGCTGTGATGTTCTAAGGCATATCAGCTCTTCGGCCAACTCTGTTCCCTAGTACCTTTGAGTGCCGTACCTTCATAACATTCTATCATTTACACCGCTTCACTTTACCCGTCCTCAGAAGTCGAGGTCCTTCTCCATGCGTTAGTTCCTGAGCCAGTCGCATACTTGGAGGCAGAGTATCGTGTCTTAGAGTCGATCCTCCATCCGGGGCTGAGCAACCATCTTCTAATAACCTTAAAAAGAGAACAAAGCAGGGTGCACAGAAAAACTCTCCCGCTGATCCCACATTTTTTTTAAAAAAAGCATGCAATACCTGTTCATAGTTTGGAAAACCTTTATTTGCACAATCGTTCAGCATGTAGATATGAGAGTGCAATCGTATTTGGCCGGACACGGCGATGGCTGAAGCACGTACAGTAAGGGGGGGGCTATTTTGCAGCATTAAAAACATTAAAAAGGGTTTATTTAGTCATTTGCAGGAAACTAAAAAGGTCTATCAATAGGTGAGGGATCAAGGGGCATTCATTTCATAATTGGAAGCACAGTCAGACTAGTTGCAATCAAATTTCCTAAATGCATACCGTGGGCGTGTGTCACAAGCGAGGTTATGTATCAGTTACAATAATATCATAATAAATCGTACATTGAAACCAACATTTTTAACGGGGTCCTTTTACATATTCGTCGAGTGAACCCTCCCTCTTTTTCGTCAAGTGTACAAAGGATCATATACATATCTCAGAACATCAAGTCTTATTAGCTAAAAACACCACGAGGTGTTCGTAAGTTCTCATTGACACCGGCGCCATTTTGGGCGGGGCCGGGTTAGTCCGGAAGTAGCATCAGGGACAAAATGTTTCCCACAACCGGCGGTTGGACCAGAGTCCTTTTCGGCAGTTCAAAAAAACTCGTGCTAACAGAAGGGGTGGCTATGTCGTGGTTATTTCGTTAGCGAACAAGGCAGTTGTTCCTCATCGGAAGCCTGCAGGGGCCAAGGGCTCCGGGGACTTTTGTAGAATCTTCAAGGCTGTGGGGATGCTGTCGGAGGTGGGGGCTCGTGCCCCGGTGGGCAAGCGTCCGAGTTACACTGCTGGTCAGAGTTACTTTAGCGGCCTAGACCCGCCTTCCAGGGGGCCCAGACGCCATTTTGAGGCCCTGCAGCAGCCGCCCTTCGTCGAGTCTGCAAGAGTGGAAGAGACCTTTTGGGGTGAAAAAAATGGAACACCGTGCCGTAGGAGCAGGACATTCGGCTAGGGTGCAGCTGTGGCGCCCCCACCTGGGGGGGCGAGGGAGACTCGTTCGCGCCGCCTCCCTCTCCCAGTGCACCCCACGCCGCCCCTTCTCACGGGCATACATGATGGCCACCCCACATCCCGTGCTCCACAAGTACACTTGAGGGCCATCGTATGTCTTGTGCTGCGCAAGTATGGCCGGCGCCATCCCATGTCCTGTGCTGCGGAAGTATGGCCGCCGCCCGGCTGGAGGATTTCGGCGCCGGGCCGGGGCTGGGAAACCTCCTATCCGGGGAGGTGGGAGAGGCCCGTTCGCGTCGCCTCTCCCTCCCAGCCCACCCTGTACCAATTTCAGCGGAGGTATTTGTGATGGCCGGACCAGGAGATACGAGGGAGGGGGTCATCTGCATCCTCCCCCTCCCTACTCGTGGCCCAGGGGACGCCACCCCAGGAAGAGGTTGGGAAGGCCATTTCATGCCGGGCCCGTGGTGCCTCCTGGACATCCCACTGGCGATCTTTTCGATGGATGGCTGTCAGCAGGCTCCGCCCCACACGTGCTGTGTGTTTCACCTTCCGGATGGGCGTGACCGGTGACCTGTGGCATTTCGGGAACTTCCGGAGTGGGGGTAGGTATTTTGTTTGGACAGGCATGTCTGGGTAATGGGGGGTTGTCTATGCAGGCCTGTAATTGCTCCTTTTTTTTTTTTTTTTACAGAGTGGGGGGGCAGCAGAGAGTAATCAGTCCCATTGCACTCGAAGTTTGAGTTCATTAATGGAATGTATACTAATCTGTCCGAGACTACTCTGTGTATTGTTTCTGTAGGTTATCCGAAAAGGGTGGCTTTTTTTGTGTTGGGGAACAGTAGCGGTAGTACGGGGTTCGTCACCGGGTAACTTAGAGCTAGACTGGGTTTCCCGTCTTAGCGTTGTTCGATCTATGAGGACTCAAACATGTCGCTGAAATCGGTCTGGCGAAATCTGTGCCATCGGGCATAATCAAACGTGGTGGTTCTATCTGGCCTGTCCGTGTCAGTCTGCTTCATCTTTGTCTCACGCCTTTTCCCTTTCTGCCGGCCTGTTATTTCTGTCGGCCCTCTGCTATTACCCTTGTTCAGTAGAGTCGGGCATTGGGCTTTCCAGTGCCCGGAATATTTACAAAAAGCACATTGGTTTTGCCCTAAGTCTGGTCGTCCTGCGCGTAGTGTCGGGGGATTACTTTCGGGTCGTTGTGTCTTAGGGTTGTCCTGTCGATATATCCCTTTACACCGTTCCCTTCCTGCGTTTACTCCTTGGAACCGTGTCGCCGCTATCCCTTCCTTTTGCCTACCAGATGCTTGGAAGGTTGTCTGTCGCGTTTCTTTACCTACTCTGACTTCGTCTCTTTTCTTTCGTTGCATTGCTTCTTTGCGCCACATACCGAGACTGTCGAGCATAATAGGCGTTGTCTTATTACTACAAAGGGCTATTTCTAACGTTTCTATTTTATCAAGATCGAAGGATCCTATCAGTGGCCACTGTTTCTCTTGATTTTCTTTGGTATACTTGTGCCACAGCTTACTATAGGCTATGGTAACTAATCCATACTTTGTGAACATGTCTTTATTAGGGGTGCCTTCCAGCGGAGCTAGATGGTCCACCTCTAATAAACGGTCCGGGCTGAACCAACTACCAATCAGTGGGGAGAAGACAGACATGACGTCTCACAACGAGGACAAAAGTCAGCACTGCCTATCTTATCACTGCGTGCAAAGACTAGACAGAATATTTCTATTCTACGTTGTTTGCAGGCAGTGAATACCTCATGAACCAATATCGAACAGTCAATACTCGGTCAATCAAACACTCAGTGGGGAGAATAAGTAGGCCCGCAAAAGGTCTGCGTCCTCTACCCTTTCACTATCTGCAAAGAGGAACCTGTTCTTTCCTGTTTGCAGACAGAGAATCTCCAGAAAATAATCCGCGAACAGTAGTTCGGGGTCAAAAACAATTAATCAGTGTGGGAGAGGGAAATCTCCCGAGAACAATCCATGAACCGTAGTTCGAGTTCAAACAATCAATCAGTGGGGGAGAAAGATAGGCACGCTGGCTGCGTTACCTATCCTTCACTGTTTGCAAAGAGAGAGAGCCTGTTGTTTCTCCGTTTGCAGACAGTGAATCTCCAAACAAGTCAACAAAGAGTAATACTAGTATTTTCCGAACAATCAAACAATCGTTTCGCAATTCGTCGTGTTTACACGACCTTACCCGGACCGGATGGACAGTTTCTTGTCTTCCGAATCCAGCGCCCGATCGTCCTCTTTTCCTCGTATTCTTCGCGGCACTCCTGATGGTTCCCAGTCAGGACCGTAGATCACTCGAGAGAGGTCTGTTCGGAACCAGTGAAGTTCGGATGATCGGCTGCCAGACGAGGGTCTATTGGGCAGGAGCTCTCCCGATCGTTGCAGTCGTTCACTCTGTCGTCAGGACCTCTCCCACTGGATCCACGTGTCGCTGATGGGCCCCACGCTTGGGACGCCAATTGTAAAAACAGGTCAGGGACAACCAATATTTGCCCGGCGGTATCGCCTCTTTAACCCACAAAATATTAATCAATGAAGAGGCAGGCGCTGGAGACTGGAAGGCAGGAAACAAGGTTTATTCTCTCCGGAGGAGAACACATCAGTTCGGACAGCCAGTATCGTCACGAGGTGCTCTAACCGCATCTCTGAGGCCTGGCCTCTTATACACAGGTTTATGAATTTTATTGCAGGTAACACATTCTTGCAATGCTTTGAAGTATGAAAGGACATCCTCGGAATCTCCCCTTCAGGCCCGTTCCCACACACATTTACAGTTGAAGTCCCCACCCCGGTCACAATAGGTGATGATTATCACGCAGCTGGACATTCCGCCGATTCACGGAATGTGTGGGGTTGATCGGATATCATAGGGTGGGGGCTTTGATCAATTCGAGGGTCCTTTAATGGGGGAAGCTTCCTACTGTACGGGGGGGCAATAAACAGTATCCGCAGGGCCAGGTGGCGGCCTGGGAACGAGGAAGACAAACGGGCACGCAGGAAAGGGGGTTTGTATCAAAGGGCCTGGGACCATGAAAGGAATGAAGGGAGGAGTTGCGCTGGGAACAGGATGGGGTTCCGAGGCAGAGCTGCGCTGAAGAGGGGTTTATGACCCAAGGCATGTGAGAGCGGGGGGGGGTGGCCAGTGCGTGGGGGCTTGTGAGGGCGAAGGGCTGTGCTGGGGGCCAGTGGTGTGCAGAGGGTGGTTCTGATCGAGGCACCTAAAATGGCGGGTGCGTATGACAAAAAGTGTGGCATCAGGGGAAAAGGCAAGATGGCGCAGATAATGTTTACCAAACCGTACTAATTTTCCACAAGATGCACAGTCAAATACAATGTAAACAGGTCCAACTTATGTTCATAATTTATTTTACGTGAATACCATGGAATCTGCATGGATCCAGCCCTCCTGGACCCATGGTGGATGCATGTGGATAAATCAACCTTTTGAGAAGCGGTTGTTTGTTGGCGGAACTGGTGCACAGGTTGCAGACAGTGGAAGACAAATTTAGTGAATATTACTTCATGGACCACTTCTAACATTACAAAAGGTCGAACCCACACCAGAGGCACAACCCTGGACGCCATCATAGCCCATAAAGAAGCACTAAGTATTGAAAGCATTCTTCCAATTGACTGGCCAGACCACCACATCATTCTGTTCCACCTCAAACAAACAGAAAGGCCCCCATTCAGACTCACAAAACCGTAAAATGGTTCCTCAACATGAGCCTGATTCCGTTAGATGATCTAGAAGACAAAATGATGGCTCTGCTTATCCCACCAACTGGCAACCTCTCAACAGATGATTTGACGTCCCACTATAACTCTACAATGTTATCCAACCGTGACCAACTACCTCCCTGGAAATGTAAAAAAATTATAGACACTCCCTCCAGAGCCTGGTTCATTAAAGAGCTCAATGCAGAAAGAAGACAACTGAGAGCTGCTGATAGACTGTAGAGGTCATAAAAGAAAAAGCCACCTTCTTCTGAAAATCCCTAGACAAAGCAAAAAATTACCCTAAATAACTGTTTCGCATCATTAAACAATGTACCTCTAATCCTCCAAAACAAACCCCCCATATCTCCAAAGAACACTGCAACAATTTTGTGAGATTTTTCAATGACAAAAACACGAAGATCGATCTATCCCTGGATCACCAACCCCTATCATCCACTGGTAAACCCCGCCCTCAGTATGAAAGAAACCAACACAATGGCACCCTCTCACAACTCACAAGGGTCACCCCCCACCAGGAAGCAGATGGAAAAAACACCAACCCAGGACCTCCATTAACCCCTAATAGTTGGAAGACATTTAACTCTCTCTAGGAAGAAGACATTTAAAAAATTATCGTGAATTCCAAACCCTCCTCTCACCTAGCAGATCTTCTCGCAGCATCCATCCTTAGCAAAATCCTCAATCACGCCATAACCCCACTCTGTACAAAGAAAATCAATTGCTCCCTGAGCACCGTGTTGACGCCTGACTGCATCAAACTAGTACAGATCACTCCCTTGCTCAAAAAACCTGGTGTTGACCCAAACACCCTCATCAACTTTAGACCCATTTCCAACCTCTCCTTCTTTACCAAAATACTTGAGAAATGTGTTCTTTCTCAACTCAATCAACACATTGACTCCAACAATCTCCTTGACTCTCTACAGTATCAGGAAAGGATGCAGCACGGAAACTGCTCTACTGAACATAACCAATGATAGCCTGCTTCTAGAATCGCTCCAAAAAAGAATCGTAGCTGACAGTGTGGTCCTGAAATGCTTATCCTCCTAGCTCCCCAATCACTCCCAACTAATAAAAATTAACAACTCGTCCTCCGACATGTTCACCATTACCAGAGCTGTCCCCCAAGGCTCAGTACTCTCTCCTGCACTTCAATATTTACATGGAGCCCATCACATCCATTCTCAGACAGTAAAATACCCCCTACCACCTCTACACAGATGACACCCAGATCTACCTAGAAACAAGGTCACTAGAAGACCTTCGGAGAGTGAACCTCACTCTCAAAGAAATCCAAAACTGTCTCTAACTCAACGACCTGAAACTCATCCAAGATAAGACAGAAATCCTACTCAAATCCAACAATCTACAACTACCCAGGTCCAAGAATGGCTAAATACCAATGACGCTATGAACTGCAAACTGGCACTATCAAAATCCATCCAATCTTTGGGGATCTCTCTTGATGCACGCATGAGCCAACACATAAAGAACTCAGCTAAGTGCGCTTTCTATAATCTGAAAATCCTACACAAAATCAAACACTTCATTCCCCCCCAAACCATCTCAAAACAGCCACCCAAGTGGCTAGACTGGACGACGGGAATGCCACCCTCACCGCCAATGCAAAATCGCTCCCCCCCCCCCCTTTAAGAACTACACCAAATGCAGCAGAAAGAATGGTCACTGGAACAAACAAAATTACCTGATCTATCCCTCCTTGAAAAATCTTAAATGGCTGCCATCGAAACCCAATGCTGCTTCAAAACGACCTGCCTCTCCCACAAAGTCCTGCACACTGGGAAACCAACGTACCTGGCGTCCAAATTAGTTAAGGCTGCCTATACCAGAACTCTAGGGAGCACCAGCTCACTCATCCCGCCAAAGAAACGCAAACAAAAAGCCCTCTCACACTCCTTCTTGGGCAATGCCCCCAAAATCTAGAATTCCATCCCCATGCACATCAAAATGAACCCTTCCTTTGCGAGCTTCAAAAGACACCTAAAGGACCTTCTCCTCAACTAACACCTTAACCCCCCCCCAAACTCCAACACCTTGCCCTGATCCTGACCGTCTCCGCTTACAGTGGACTCTTTGTATACTACTGTTGTCCTGTCACCTTTCGAACTCTGTACCTATATATATATATATATATATATATATATATATATATATATATATATATTACCTACTGGCGGTCGCCAGTAGGTATATATAGTTAGGATTTTTTCTCTATGGATTTTTTGAAAATTCTATGTCTAATAACTTTGGCGTTTGTGGACGGAATTGGCTGAAATTTTCAGGAAAATGGCACATTTTGTTTCTGAGCAGCCCCTGGAAATTTGGGGGGGGGGTTCGTCAAGGGGGGGCCGAGAAAAAAGGGGGGTCCCAAAACGTGTTTTTAACATTGAGTTTTCCATAGGGCGGTTGGCCTCACTTTTAGGCCGAACGGCTGAATGGATTTCCACGAAACTTGGCAAAATTGTAGGGACTGGTAGCCCGATGTGCCTTTGCTAGGTCTCAATATATGTGCTTCAGTGGATTTTGAGAAATTAACGTTCAAAAAAAGATATATATCTGTAACAGCGGACCAGGCAGCGCTCCGGTTCGCGGACTTTACGCGTTACGGAGCTTTGTGAAGCGAAGCTGATTGGTTCTCCGGCGTCTGTAAACATTCCAAACAGTCCGTAGCGGCCGCCATCTTGTCTCTCGGTAGGATCGAGAGACAAGAGGAGGCCAAAGCGAAGGGGCAAATTACCATAAGGGGGCATAGTAGATCCTCCCTGACCCTCTAGGTTTGATGTGGAGGTTTTAAAAGGGCCCCGCGGGGCAAAAAAAAAAAAAATAATAATAATCGAACGGCTGAATGGATTTGCACGAAACTTGGCAAAATTGTAGGGACTGGTAGCCCGATGTGACTTTGCTAGGTCTCAATATATGTGCTTCAGTGGATTTTGAGAAATTAACGTTCAAAAAAAGATATATATCTGTAACAGCGCTCCGCTTCGCGTACTTTTCGCGTTACGGAGCTTTGCGAAGCTGATTGGTTCTCCGGCGTCTGTAAACATTGCAAACAGTCCGTAGCGGCCGCCATCTTGTCTCTCGGTAGGATCGAGAGACAAGAGGAGGCCAAAGCGAAGGGGCAAATGACCATAAGGGGGCATAGTAGATCCTCCTTGACCTCTTAGGTTTGATGTGGAGGTTTTAAAAGGGCCCCGCGGGGCAAAAAAAATAAAATAATAATAATCGAACGGCTGAATGGATTTGCACGAAACTTGGCAAAATTGTAGGGACTGGTAGCTCGATGTGCCTTTGCTAGGTCTCAATATATGTGCTTCAGTGGATTTTGAGAAATTAACGTTCAAAAACAAGATATATATCTGTAACAGCGCTCCGCTTCGCAGAGATAAAATTATCTCTGTATTACCTAGCTGTTGCTAACACCAGTTAGCGACCGCTAGTAGGAGATAGCGACCATCTTGGGCCCCACTTTGCATGTGAGTGATATTTATCACTAATGACATGCAAAGTGGGCATGCCAAGATGTTAGCGACTGGAAACAGTCGCTAACATCGCTATCTCCTATTACCAACTTTTGGAAATATTCGCGATAAGCGCGAATATCTCCAAAAGCTACCACCTGCCCTGAGCAGTTCTTAGCCATGTTATCCAATGGGAGGTGGATAACATGGCTAAGAGCATTAGCTCGGTAATGCATGAATATCGCTGAGTTTTCAGCGATATTAATGCATTGCGGTCGTTTTTTATCGTATTTGCGATAAACCTTGATAATAGCAAGGTTTATCTGCGATAATTTCTGACGATGCTTAGCGGTAAAAAATTCGTTGCTAAGCATCGTTAGGGATAAATATCGCTTAACTTTGGTAATATGCCCCAACGTCTGTTAACGTTCGATTCGAAGGAAATCAGGAAGTGTTGAAAAACATTGTCTGCGCCATCTTGCCTTTTTTCAAATGCCACACTTTTGTCGTGCACGGCAGTCATTTTAGATGCCTTGACCAGACCCACTCTCTGCACGCTGTCGATCCTTAGCATGGCTCCCCACCCTCGCAAGCATCTCCCCCAGGCAGTGGTCACCCCCGCTCTCTGTCTTATGCATGGGTAATAAACCACCCCCCATCTGCGCTGCTCTTCCCTGAGAATCACACCCTGTGCCCGCCCGACACCTCCCTTTCGCCCTATTCACTACCGCACCCTCTGACACTCCTTTTCCTCTGTGTCCGATTGTCCAGGCCGGTCCTAGGGTATCAGCTAGCCCTGCAGATGTAGTTTATGGCCCTAGCTGTAAAGAATCACCCCTCTTCAAAGGAGTTATAGTAGATCAAGGCCCACACTCGATGAGATCCGTCACAGCAGACGCGTTCCTATTATCTGAAAACCATCCTGTATTGTGATTGGGGAGGGGACCGAGCCTGAAGCGGAAGATTCCAGGGATGACTCTTTGTACATCAAAGTTTTTACAATTATGTGTCACATTAAAAATATATAGCACTCCAACAAAGTAGTAAGATTATAAAACTTTAATAACTTATAAATATATACAACAAAACAAAAACAGTAATAACATATAAACATTTTTAGGGAAAAACAACGAAGTAGCGGTCGGCTGTGCGAATAGTCCCAACGCAGCACAACGTCCAGATTTCTGGACGGCACCCAGGTGATGTTGCCTGGGTGCCGCACTGATTTCGGCATCCGGCGTGGGGCGTCGCGGGGGGTGGGTCATCAGTAGCAAACTGTTGTGCGAATAGTTCCAAGGCAGCAGAACGATGGCACCAAGGTGATGTCCAGTAAGTTGCCGCACTGGTTTTGGTATCCTACAATGCTGCTCTGAATAACGGCGTGGGGCGCCCCGGGGGAGGCGGCGTGAACGGGCCTCTCCAGGTGGAGTCTCGTCTGTTGTAGTGGGGCGCCCCTTTACCGTTTCAGTTGCCATTCCGTCCGCTTTTGGTCCACTGTGTCAAAAGCCGCAATTTAGCTGAGTTGCGCCCACTCTTGCGGTGCAGCGATAGGCGGCTGTCACAGGACTCTCAAAATGGCGGCAGGCTGTTTCCTTTTTGGGCCTGGTCCACTGAAATGGCCCTGGGACACCTTGGAAATCGGACGCTTGTCTGCTAGGTCTTGGACCCCATTCTCGAAAGCGTCCCCTCCGCCTTGAGGATTCATCAAAAGTTTTGGGGGCCCCCGACTCCTGGAGGCTTCTGGTGGGGAGCGGCTGCCATGATTGCTCGCGGAATGACCACGACGGAGCCATGAGATGGTGGTGCTTTCATGGTGACGCCAGCTTCAGTCTGAAACATCCAGAAACAAGGTGGGGCTTTCATCGTTTGGGAAAAAAAAAAAGTTTTCATCCAATGAAAAGTGTTATTTTTAGGTCATATGATCAAGCCTTCCATCATTAGGAAACCAAAAGTAAAATGAACCAATGAAAAGTTTTATAAACAAGTCACATGACCTGTTATGCGGCATAGGGTATAAAATGCGGAGAAAATACGTTGGCACGTGAGGCGGCGTCAGTAGCGGACCGATGTGCAAATAGGCCGAAGGCAACACAACGCGCCAAGATCCGGATGGCACCGAGGTGGTGTCCAGCAAGTTGCAGCACTGGTGTGGCCATCCTACAATGCTGAAAGTCGGCGTGGGGCGCCCCGTTGGCCTGTGAGTTCGCGTCAGTAGCGGACCGATGTGCGAATAGGCCGAAGGCAGCACAACGCGCCAAGATCCGGATGGCACCGAGGTGGTGTCTAGTAAGTTGCCGCACTGGTGTGGCCATCCTACAATGTTGAAAGTCGGCGTGGGGCGCCCCGTTGGCCTGTGAGATGGCGTCAGTAGCGGACCGATGTGCGAATGGGGCCAAAGGCAGTGCAACAATATTTTCTGAATAGAAGACACCACAAGGCGCTGAGATGCCAAGATCCGGATGGCACCGAGGTGGTGTCTAGCAAGTTGTGGCACTGGTGTGGCCATCCTACAATGGTAAAAGTCGGCGTGGGGCGCCCTGTTGGCCTGTGAGATGGTGTCAGTAGCGGACCGATGTGCGAATGGGGCCAAAGGCAGCGCAACAATATTTTCTGACTAGAAGACACCACAAGGCGCTGAGATGCCAAGATCCGGATGGCACCGAGGTGATGTCTAGCAAGTTGCTGTACTGGTGTGGCCATCCTACAATGCTGAAACTCGGCGTGGGGCGCCCCATTAGCCTGTGAGATGGCGTCAGTAGCGGACCGATGTGCGAATGGGGCCAAAGGCAGCGCAACAATATTTTCTGAAGAGAAGACACCACAAGGCGCTGAGATTCGGTTACCACCGAGGTGATGTCTAGCAAGTTGCCGCACTGGTGTGGCCATCCTACAATACTGCTCCGAATAACGGCGTGGGGTGCCCGAAGGGGGGGGGGGGAGGCGGCGTGAACGGGCCTTCCTAGGTGGAGGCTCGTCTGCTGTAGTGGGGCGCCCCTTTACCGTTTCAGTTGCCATTCAGCTGAGTTTCGGCTGCTCTTGATGCTACAGCGACAGGCGGCTGCAACAGGACTCTCAAAATGGCGGCCTGTTCTTTGGATTTGGGCCTGGTCCACTAAAATGGCCCTGGGACACCTTAGAACTCGGACGCTCGATTTTTTTTTCCTTTCCTGTACATGCAAAAAAAGGTAAATGCCCGGTACATTACACGGTTCATCTGCCACGATGTACTCTCCAGAGGAACCGAAAAAAAATATAGTTATGGTAACTATACCATGCATAGTCATATGGAGAGGTGGCACCAATTAATTATAGTGCTGCATAAAAGAGAGATTTGGAGGAGAACCCCCGACCTGCCAGTACATTCATCAAAGAAGTGGCACTGACAGCATCAGAGGCAAGGGAAACGGTCCCAAATATTTAGAAGAACTTTGGAAAGATTAAAATGACATGTTTAGATTGTGGCAAATTAATTTCATGTGGACAGATGAGTGTTACTCTAATAAATACAGCATATGAACATCATCATAGTCGATGGTTGGTAGAGACATTTTGACTATATCCTGGACCTGCCCGTCCTCGCCCAAAATGGCGCCGGAATAAATGGGACTCGTAACTCCTTGTTGTGTACTGGTTGCAGAACCTTGAAATCACGAGATACGTATGCAGTTTTGAAGCACATGGCGGGCGGGGACGAGAATTGATTGAATATTTCGACATCCCTATTGATATTAAGTTCTGATGTGTTATTGATTACTGTACTATTGAAAGTTCGAATTAACGTCACCCATGGTACTTGCCCGCAAATGTATATCTAGATAATTTTATTGTAACTGGCCCTGTCGTATTTTAATTATAAAATGTACGTCCACCAATTCCGCAACTGTTAGACATCTTAGTTCTTGCAACCTTATGGCCCGCCTGTTACGTTCCTCTACAGTGTAAATGTCTACTCATCATATACGATTACAGTTTGCTCCGTGGCCGACCCACGTGGTTATAGGCTCGTATTTGTATAATGAAATTTTCACAATAAAGGTTTTTAAAAGAAAACATGGTAGTAGTATATACATTGGTTAAGTTTTTAATAATAGTCACTGTTTTAGAATCATTAAAAGGCAAGTGAAATAAAGCAGACCAATTACATGAAGGGTAAAAGGTATAATACGCAGGAACGCAGTAAAGATAAATGGTCAAGGGCTGTTGTGTTTTCTACTCCTGCAACATAAAGTGATCGATAAGAATCTCATATTCAGGCGTATCGGCGACTAAGACAGCAGGTCGACCCTCTTTTGCTCAACGGCTCCGTCATGGGACGAAGAAACGCTCTTTTTCTCGAAAAAAGAATATATTTTACTTGCAGGACAGTTGTAAATTTTCCGGGAAAGTACATTAGCCTGGAACATTATAACATATATTTAAGAAAAAATAATGTTCGGAAGTAATAAAAAGCGTAATTTTTAGGTCATATGACCAAGCCTTTCATCATTAGAATAAGAAAAGTAAAATGAACCAATGAAAAGTTTTATTAACAAGTCACATGACTTGTTATGCTTACGTTACGCGCTGCGCGTCGCGCCCCGGATGACTTCCGGATGCGCTAACGCGGCGCGTCATATGACGCATTACGCGACAACGCAGGTTCAGAATATAGTCAAAATGTCTCCACCAACCAGCGGTCGGAACACAACCCCTTTCAGCAGGCTAAATAGTTCTGTTAAATGACAATAGAAGGGACAGGCAACAAGAACCATCAGTCAAAGAGGGGAGGGCTAGTTCTTCTCTACCGGGTTACATTGGGGCGCTACCGGAACTGATCGAATTGGTAGTCTACAGTGTTTCTGGATGTTTCAGACTGAAGCTGGGGTTAGCATGAGAGCACCACCATTTCGTAGCTCCGTCGTGGCCATTCCGCAACCAATCATGGCAGCCGCTCTTTATCGTTATTTTGGGCGGGGTGGGTGGCGGAGCCGAGCTGTTTTGCAGCCATCATTGTGTGGAGTTCAGTTCATCTCACTAGTTTCGTATTTGTCATGAGGGGTTGTTCCTAATGTTTCTATTTTAGCGAGGTCAAAAAGAGATCCCATTAGTGGCCTACTGATTTTGCTCGATTCCTTTTCTTTTTTTTACACGATTTTTCGTTATCTGCAAAGACTAAACAGAGTATTGCGACTCTGTGTTTGTTTGTAAATAGAGAATGAACCAAAGAGAACCAATTCTAAAACAGTAAATGCTTGGATAACAATCAATCAAATGGAGAGAGAAGCAGGCACGACGTATTACAACGGGGGCAAAGGCCTGCGTTAACTACCTTTCACTATCTGCAAAGAGAGAGTACTCCTAATAGAAATGAGGGGGGGGGCACCATTCAAAGCAGATCAGTGTGCATAAACACGAAAATGTTTTCACTTACCACGTACTTGACATTCGACAGCTTATGATATTTGCTATTAAAAAAACATTGAAATTCACTGACAAAACCATAGGTTATAGACCATATATAGTTAGGAATTAGCATTTACAAAACCTTGAAAATTCACTGAAAAAACCATAGGTTATACACTATATATAGTTAGGAATTAGCATTTACAAAACCTTGAAAATTCACTGAAAAACCATAGGTTATAGACCATATATAGTTAGGAATTAGCATTTAAAAAACCTTATTTTACTCACACAAAACCATTGAAATTCCATATATAGTTAGTTGCACTAACTATATATCGCGCACCCGCAATCCACTGCTGATGATGTCACATATTACATCATTCATGACATGGTCAGTGACATCACTGATGACATCACTGATGACATCTCAAATGACATCACTGATGACATCACTGATGACATCTCATTTGACATCAATGACCACATCACTGATGATATTATTCATGTGAGAATACAATGCATCTCCTCACATTTTAATATAACCTCTGTTACACCCAGTGTTAAATACAGAGTATAATTTTTGAAACCATTGACACACCAATACTAGTTACTACATACGCACTCACTGATTCCTACGTCTACACACACATTCACTCATTCACCCATACAATCATTCATACATAAAATCACTCATCTTTACAACACTATCATATGCACTCATACACCTATACAGACACTCACATTCTGCCACTCATCCATGGAGTTACTCACACACCTAGTCAGTCCTGTAAAGATTCAATCACATTTCCATTTTCTAATCTATACAGTTAAACATAGAGCACCTTACGTTTTCAACCATATACTAACACATACTTACTCTCTTATACAATCATTGATACAAGTACACATTGATCTGCACAGAGTCACACACCTCCCAGCCAGCTACACACACACTCAGTCTCCCATGCAAATACTTGGGCAATCAATCAATAACTCATATAGTTACTCATATAGCTAATGATCAACACATGCAGCAGTTTACAGAACAACAGACATAATGATGCACAAATTAAGACAGTTTAGTCACTAACCCATGCACTCAGTGAGACACATTTAATCACTCACTCATACATTCAGTCATGCACCTACTAAATCCTTCGTCCAGACACTTATACATCCACTCATTCTTCAATATGTAAGACATATTTTAACTTTACAGAAACATACAGTCACTGGATGTTGTCATCAGTGATGTCATTTGAGATGTCATCAGTGATGTCATCAGTGATGTCACTGACCATGTCATGAATGATGTAATATGTGACATCATCAGCAGTGGATTGCGGGTGCGCGATATATAGTTAGTGCAACTAACTATATATGGAATTTCAATGGTTTTGTGTGAGTAAAATAAGGTTTTTTAAATGCTAATTCCTAACTATATATGGTCTATAACCTATGGTTTTTTCAGTGAATTTTCAAGGTTTTGTAAATGCTAATTCCTAACTATATATAGTGTATAACCTATGGTTTTTTCAGTGAATATATATATATATATATATATATATATATATATATATATATATATATATATATATATATATATATATATATATATATATATATATATATATATATATGTGTGTGTTAAAAATGCGATTACCGCGACTCAGCAGAAATCAGCCGGCACTCCAGAGAGAAAAGTCATTCAAACTTTATTTTGGTGATGATTACATTGACGCATTTCAACAGCTTCGCGCTGCCTTGTTGTTTATATATTTATACATGTGTGTAAATAGCTTGATACCACTCTGTGTCTTTATCATGTAGCATATGCCACCTGACTCGACCCTATCGAAACAGTTGCTTTATAAAGCGCTTTCATACCATCGGGTCGTACCAGCACTATGTAAAACTCATTAAATAAATAAAATAAAATGGTGAGAAGGACAGGGCTGAGTTATGCAGAACTGTATGGTTGCCAACCTTCCATATTGGTGGTGGGGGGTCATTGAAGTGCAAGCATGAACACTTGAGTTTTGGCCGTCCTTAGGCAAAGCATGGCCTGATGTATGCAAACCAGGAAATGTGTTAGACAATCAGCAATTTAAAGCTGAGACTCACATTCGACCTGTATAATTCTTACACACAGCCAGGCCCGCCTGATCATTACCAGACAGGAAACGCAGCGTCCCAAGGGGCTGTCAATCACCACCAATCAATGTTCAGTCAAGAAGCTTACAAACACAACATAAATACCAGTCCCCGGAAAAGAATCAATTACTTTATGTTAAAAAAAAGGTTTCGTATCAATTAAATAGACCTTTACCAGACCTCTCTCACTTAATTACATTCTAACCAATCTCATTAATAAATAATTCTTTCATTACAAGAAGAAAACTTACAACCCACTGCATCTCACGTGGGCATAGTATCAATAAATCCGATCATAATCTATTCCCTTTACCTTCTAAATCACTGTCAGAATCACACAACAGAAAAAGAGATTTAATTTGCTGCTCCCGAGCACCGAAAGCGCGGGGCCTCTCTTCTCGCAGCGATGTTGAAGCGTTTCATTATCGCGCGAAAACAGGAGATGGGATGTGATAGAAGCAGGGACAAGTCAACAGAAGACGTGCCACAGCTTCAAAGGAAACATTACAGGCTGTGCAGGCGCTTCTTTGCCACACAGATTTTTTTCCTTGAGCTGTCAATCAACAATACTGGAAGAGGAGCAATATCGAGCACTTAAACAAGCTTTGGCAAATCATTATCTGTTGTCAAGCCTTTTTGCTTTGTCAATGCTCGTTTTGTCATAATGTTTGTGAAACGTTGTTGAGGGAACTGCTCGCCCATCGACGATATCAAAAAAGAAAATATTTAGTAAAAATAAAAAAAATTGTCGAAAAAAGCACACAATGCTATAGCAGTAGGTAGCACTGAAGTAATTGCACTGTGTGTGGATGTGATCTTTGTTAAAGGGCAGTTTGGTGTTGACTCATTCAACCAGAATCCACTGGCTCCAGAGAAGGCGAGGCATCTCAGCACGGCTCCGCAGGGCGCTTATAGCCAGCGAGGTGAACCAGCAACGCAGGACATGCCCGGGCACATGTCCGGGCAAAGACCAGATCTAGAGCGGCCCATCTGCTTTCCGTACAGAACTTGTTTGCTCATAATTGTACATGCTGTGAAGCGCTCTGATACCCTCGGGTCCAGCTAGCGCTATACAAAACTTCAATAAATAAATCTGTGCCCGTTGGAGCCCAGGTGGCAGCTGAGCTGGGCCCGCTCCATTTTGTAATCATTTTGGAAACAACCCTGCTGGTGGAAGAATGTTTTTCCTGAGTTATCCAGGGATAAAACTACTGGTGGCCAGTCCCGTATTACCAAATAGGCAAAGTAGGCACCCGCTCATGAGCCCAACTCCTTTCAGGGGCCCGCGACAACGGTTCAAAATTATATTTTCATCACAAACAAATGGAGGAAAGTGAATATTTAAAGTTTGGTTGGTTTATAAAAATGTTTTTTAATTATTTTTTATTTAAAAACATTAATAATTGTTAATGTTTAGCTTTGTGTAATAAAATTGGTATGTTAAATGTGTTGGTGTTGGTAAAATTAAAAGCGTATTAGGAGATAATTGGCATGGGCGCCCCGAAATTTCGACTGTCTGGGAGCCTCCACACGGTTTAATCCAGCACTGCTGGCAGCAGCAGTGCAACTTGCAGAGATAATAAGTCTATCCACAAAATGTTAGAAAGGGTGGATGAGGTCATTAGCAGCAAAATTGCTCTAACACAGAAAAGGCTTTTCATGGAACCAGTGTGGGGTCATCTTTCCACTGATCCACCAAGTGAGGTTGATTGCTCTTGTACTTCCACAGTAAGCTACTTGCCGGCTTTACTGCTCAACCAGACTGGCCATACAATCACGAGGACTCTAGCTCACCCACAGTCCCAAACCCTAAAAGTAAAATAAAGAAAGTGTGCAAAATCCACAGTGGAGGGACCATCTGCTAAATCGATTGTTAATGAGCCCAATGCATTATTGGTAAAGGGACGGGAAGGAAAGTCCACAGATGTTCCACTTGTGGTCCAGTTGCTGCTTCATCGCCACTTCATGTGTGGCTAATTCAAAACAGTGGGAAAGTTTGCTCACTTCCCACCTACTTCCATAACTCACCACCCTGTTGGTGTCCATCAGTCCCAATAATTTGCATTCATCCTGTACCTATGATATGAAAAACGCCAAACAATCTCTAAATATACATTTCGCCAAATATTGGAATCCTTTCAATGACCAGCCCATAGGCAGAAGATTGTTATTCCAAAAGAAGTTCTTCTTCTTTTATTAAAAAAATCACAGTTCATTTCAACAAGTCCACTTCTTCTTTTACTTTAAAGGTCACAGTTCATTTCCACATATCTTTTAGACCAGCTTTTTCAAAAATTCAAATCAGCCGACGCGTTTCGTCCTCTAGGGACATCATCAGGCTCCAATATTAAATACAACACACTGTATTCATAATCCAATTTGAAGCAACTTTCTGTATTCTTATGATGCCAATATATCCATTTTATGTTTGACGTACAGTCATCTGTAAACCTTATATTTGTGTTCTCTATTTGAAATGAAATGTATCACTGTTAACCTCGTGATATTTATCTCATTTTAACAAATTCTTTCTTATTTCTTTTTTAATGGACTACAGTTTTATTTCTTCATACTCGTTGCCCTTATTTCATCATTGGGGATTTATCTAACGTTATTATGCTCAGTCTCAGTCCATATTCTAATCTTTCCTAGTCCACGTGAATTATCCTCATCAATATTATACGTATTGTTCTTTCAAGTACTTCCTTCCACGGCCTGGCCCGATAAATCCTGCCACGGTCACTTGATTATGCCCCGGAGCCTTAAACAGATGTGGCTCTAGCTCTCCCTGTTTTGGATGGCAGGCCACATAATACCATGATGAGCCGTGTGGGGCTTGTCAATGGGACAGAATATCTACCAAACAATACAGTTTAAGACCCTCCCCCCTCTGCATGTCCCTACTTTGTAGTATTAGTCTGAGTTCCTGCTCTCAGGCAAGCCAAGGCTGAATCTGGCAAACAGGTGCTCAAATTCCACCACTGGCCATAGCAAAATAGAGTTTTTGATGTGTGGGACGGTGTGCAGATCAGGGTGACATGACGCATGAGTTGGCTTGGAACGCCACCTAAAAATGCACAGGGATACTGCATAGTGATATATTTTAGGGACCCAGCTATTGTGAACAATATGTTCTTTTTTTCCAAAACGTTGGGCTTTACAGGGTAGGTTAATTACCACCGTTACCTTAGGGGTTATTTTTAGGCCCGCATCTTCTCCACGTTTAAACCACCTGGCGCCTCATGAATGTTCAAGAAATCTGGAGATTTTTAAGCACCCTATTTGATGTATCCTCCCCTTGGCCAACCGATTCCCACCACTTTCCATCTGATCTATTGTTGACTGCCTTGGGACATCTTGCAGTCATGTAATCCAAGAATTGACCGAACAGCACAACTCAGGCTCATGTAAATCTATGGGAACTGGTATTAATACAAATACTAATAACTATGTCTATTTTGTCCTGGAATCTAGCAGGACTGAGGTCTAAGCTCCAGTCCCTTGACTTGATTGCACTCATGAACATTTAGGATATTTGTTTCTTCCAGGAGACCTGTGAGAACACATAGGTCACTTTCCAGGGCTTTTCCTGTCACCCTAAACCCTCTATTCCATTGTTGGCGAGTCGAGCTAAGGGTGGTATTTTAATTTGGTGAATTCTCTTCCATGGCATTGGATATTAACTGGGGAATGCAAGAAGTTCTGTAATCCAAATTATTTTACTTAGGGGGCAGCATTCCAATATGGTTTATGTAATTAATTTTTATAATAATGATTTTTCTAATTGCCCTAATCACAAATCTGCTCAGTTGTTCGGTCGTCTAACCAGTCTGGTGGGTACGTGCGGCTCTGATCAGGTCTCTCTGCCTGTTATAGTGGGAGTGGATTTTAATACCAAAATCAATGTGGAGTCTATAGCTTAAGGTCCAGTGGCTCCTGCCGATAAAGTAAGGTGTGGCAATAACAGGTTCTTAGTATTATGGTTAATGGGCAGATCTGGATCTGATTAATGTGTTGGAATTTGCTGGCGCTTATGACCAACTGTCTTATCAGAGGTCGGGCTATGCTACCACTATTGATTATATTTTTGTATCAAGGAGTCAGATTAATAGCATCAGGCATTGAGATGTTGGTCACTTCTTTTTGCGATCACAATGCTTTGATAGGCTTTCTTAATTTGCCGGTTCATAAATCCACCCCTTCCCTCAAATCCCTCATGTTATCTCCCCCTTGTAACTCATGGCAAAACTTCTCTGGAGGTTTGATAATCCAGGTCATCATTTGGGCAGGCTACTGGGTGCCCGCCTAGAGACCTTTTATTCAATGTCCCAGGGATGACGTGACTAGCATGGATCTTGCACTGTCTTTTGAGGCGCTAGGTGCCCATATCAAGGGTGCCATTTTTGAAGACCCTGATGGCAATCGTTGCCATCCTAAATGGTTTAACTCTAAATGCTCGTGGGCTAATAGACAATTGAGGGCTACTCTAACAGCACATCCTAGGGATCCTGCTGCCGTGGTCACTGCTTGTAGGTTTTATAAAGAATCCTCGAGGGAACGCAAACTGGAGGTCAATGCAGCTAAGTGTCAGTATGTGGCAGCCACTGCTAAAATGAAACATCTAAGTGAATTCTGGGATACGGCCTGGGCCTGGGCCGCACCTGTTAATCTATCACTCCCTCCCTCCTTTGCTGTTATAATAATGTCGCTGGAAGGGTCAACCACTTTTGAGGACTTTATAGAGTAGAGGAGGCTGGATACTCGGACTTGGTTCTTGATGGTTGAAACGTCTCGTGCTTCAATCTGACCTTTACAGTTGATGAAGTTATGGAGGCAGTTGTTTTTTCCCCCAGACCATAAGGCACCCGGACCCAATGATATGCTGATTGATGGCCTGGGCCTCACCCCTTATTTTGAGATATATAATAGGATGTGCACCCATATTGCAGCCTATGATGCTGGAGTGTGGGGCGTTATTGACTGTGGTAATTTACAGAAAGAGGAAATTCTCTTTCCTAGGAATGCATTATCCATCCCGTTCACTTCCTCCTCTATTAGTATCCATAAGTAAATGGGCTTTAGATATCTGGAAGACCAGATTAAATGAGTCCCTGCAGCACTATGTCTCTCTGTATGTGCCAACCCAGAGGCCACTCCCACTCTTGACATTACAAAGGACTGTTAAGGTCTTGATAAGGCCTTTAGTATTCCATGGCTTGCATATGTTTCAGAAACCCTAAATGTCTTGGTTATTTCCACTTTTGTTTGTCAATCCTTTTTTAATCTGACCCCAGGATAAGAAAGTTGTGAAGGCCCAGTTTTTGGCGAGTGAGAGGGAAGAGGCGGAAATGGTGAAACCTACCATGGGGGAAATCTTAATTTCAAGGTCAGGTGATGGGATGGAATTTTATTAGAGGGTGGTGCTGGGTAAATGGAAAAGGTCGATATTATTTAGGTTCTGGGCCGGGATGATTATTTATTTATTATGTTTTCCGTTAGGCTTCCAACACGCACTGCTATCTAAAGTATGTCCTTATGATGGGGATTTCACTCAATCTCTTTTACATAGTATGTTTTTGCCAATTTTACATGCCTTATGCTAAAAGGTTTTTATTTACTTACCTAAGAAGATAGATTTTTTTACAATGTAGTATAGCCATCGACACTTCCAACTGCTTCAAACCAAGAGGTTTGTTTTAGAGTTAGTGCTTTCTTCAAAACTGTATCTTTCTCCAAAACTGTAGCTTTCTCCTGGAAAATCATGCTTTGGTGATTTTATTGTCTTTTATGCTAGAATATGGATTTTTACGCTGTATAGGTTGAGATTAATGAATGGCTGTGTATCTACTTTTATGCATGTGTCTCACAAGCGAATAAAGATTTTCTGACTGATTAACTTACTGAAGGGGCAGTATTCAGTCATTTACAGTAAACTTGGCCAATGGCTAAAGTGGGATGGCCCACTGTGCCATGTTGTAGTGGGTGGAATTAAAAATTGAATGACACAGCAACAGATCAATGGAGGAAAAGGGATGGTTCACCCCCCCCCCAATGGAATTATATTCTATATACAAGTTTAATTTAAAAAACAAATGTCTTGAAGAACGCCAGACCTAATACATCCTTACTACTTCAGCAAGGGAATTCGGTAGCAATATCTCTACAATTTCCAAAAAAACAGAAATTTGTCAAACCCTTTTGCCTTTCAGGAATAGACATATGGCCCCGTTGGCTTCTCTTGGGCAAATATGTTTAGACATTCCTTGGCTTCCGTTCTCGACATTCAGTCGATGCGAATAAGGAAAAGCCAGAAGAGTTAGAAGACGGTGATGCCTCCAGCTCACCTAGGGTTGGGTTTGCGAGCTGAGAGATCCTATATGCGTCTTTCTTTCAGGGCATGTATTTGTTGTAGAAGTGCATGAAGGGAAAGGTGCAGAAAGTGAGTATTTCCCTGAGGACAAGCCTGGCTTGAGTACTGTGCATTTTTCACTCCAGGCTACTCACACAAAATTATAGGACTGTGGCTGTCACGCAACAATCCTCCATGCTATCCAGCCATAAAGTGTTTTCTAAGGCACTTACAGAGACAAGGAGAGTGTATAATTCCACAGATTCTGGCTTCCCTGTTAGCCTTTAAAGTTAGCCTAGTACCAAAACATTGGTAAAAATGAAAGTGTTTCATTGTGATGGGCTCCACTCTCTCTCTCTACCAGCAGGGTCAAGTTAGAAGCAAAACTAAGCCCTGGCAAAAATCAACCAATCAGGTTCTATATAGCCCTGCTAATCCCCCAGTAGGGTATCCAGGCGTTTGCAGGTCCCGGAATGCTCATTCGAACAGCCAGGTCTTGAGGGCTCACTGGAATTCCGGAAGTGAGATGAAGGTCCGATGCTGTGTGGGGAGGCTATTCCAGGTCTTTGCTGCGATGTAGAAGAAGGAGCGTCCTCCGCTTCTACTTAAGTATATGAGGAGGGTGTGGGCAGCTGATAGAAAGGGGGAGCGGAAACTTCTCGATGATTGGTGGGAGTTCAGGCGGGGATTAATATAGGTGGGTCTTGGCTGTGTAGAGCCTTGTGAGCCTTGAATTGGCATCTCTTCTGTACAGGGAGTAAGTGGAGTTACCTGAGTTGGAGAGTGATGCGGGTTTGTCGGGGGGAGGTTGAGGATGAGTCTGGCTGTGGTATTCTGTATGGTATGAAGTCTCTGTAGGAGGTGCATGATGATTCATACTTAGAGAGCCTTGCCATAGACCAGTCGGCTGGAGATGAAGCCCTGTGTCATTATGCATCTTGTGTGCAGGGGTAGTAATTTGGATATCTTACATAGCATATGCAGAATACTGAACCAGGTGGAGGACACAACGTTGATTTGGGATTTCATGGTGAACTTGTTATCAATGATGATTCAGAGGTTTCTGACGTGGTCGGCAGGTGTTGGTGCGAGTCCCAGATCTGACGGCCACCAGGAGTCGTTCCATGGGTTACTGTTGTTGCCAAAGAGAAGTACTTTTGTATTGTCTGTGTTCACCTTCAGGCAGTTGTTCTTCATCCAGTCGGTGACGCTTCTCATGCATCTATGGAAGTTGGTTCTGGTGGTGGTAGGGTCATCAGTGAGTGAGATGATGAGTTTGGCTTCGTCTGTGTAGGATATTATGCTTAGACCATGAGATCTGACGATGTTGGGCAGTGGGGTCATATATGCGTTGAGTAGCATGGGGCTGAAAGATAAGCCCTGGGGGACACCACAGACAATATCCTTGGGTTTGGAGGTGAAGGGCGATAAGCATACACTCTGTGCTCTTTAGATGAGGAAGTAGGTGATTCATTTGAGTGCATCTCCTTGACTGCCAATGTGGTGGAGTCTTTCGTTCACAGTGTTGTGGGATATGGTGTTGAAGGCTGCTTAGAGGATGAGGAGGATCAGCCTGCTGTTTCTCCTCAGTCGAGGAGGATTCGGATTTCATCGGTGGCTGTGATCAGGGAGGTATCTAAATCAGTCTTACACTGCTGGAGGCAACACCTATAAGGGGTCCTAGGTGCATGGTTGGGTTATGGCAGCCCATCCTGCACTGAAAGCAGCCCCGAGCCTACAGCCTTCTGAGAACATGTTTGTGTGACAGAATTACTAGTCCAGCTATGTCTACCAGTGCTGCAGTCTCATGAAGCAATTCAAGTTTCTGTCTCCTGATGTTTGCACCTAGCCTTCATGATAGCTTCTGCATTCTGTCTACCAATCCTAATTGATTTCATGCTGGTCCGATGTCTGGCAAACTCTGCCTCTATGCTGGCAACTTTTATGAATAACACACTTGTCAGGGAATCACCTTCCTATCCAACCTAAGGGGCTTAGTGCAGTGATGTCGACCTCACTATCCTGCCAAGCACTAATATTTTTTTCCCTCCTCCAGTACCCACCACGTAACTATAAGTTAAAGGACATATATTGTCATGTTTTAAGTTTCTAGATGTTAACAATCATGTTACTTTGTGTAGAACCTCTCCATCCTGGTAGATTTTACAGGTAACTTGCTCTGCCTGTGCTTGCTTTACTAGGTGTACTTCAAGAGAGACAGCGAGTTGATCGAAGTGGTGCCAATGGTGGAGCCGCCTCTTGCTGCCGCTGGACTCCTAGATGGTCGGCTGCCTCGCAATTTTCTTCATCGAGATATGGACGACACCAAGATGCAACGCTCCCTTTCTCTACTTGACTTGGAGGAGCGTGCCCCATTGCCCTTCACAGAGGATCCCTACCCCTTCTTTGCCCTTGAGAGGGAAGTAGCCCCTATCCCCGTCACCGAGCCCGTGCCAGAGACGGTGGTGAGCCGTGAGTTCCCGCGGTGGGTGCATACCACAGAGCCGACCTACTTCTTTCATCAGGCCCACTTGCCCATGAGCGACGGCACCGTGGAGGTGCGGGCCATGCTTACTTGGACTCTTAACCCCCAGGTGGACAATGAGGCACTATTTAGCTGTGAAGTGAAGCATCCGGCCCTGTCCATGCCCATGCAGTCCGAAGTTACGCTAGGTAAGCTGCTTTCTATGCTCCATGCATGATGGTCCAAAACCCTCACACAGCACTCTTGCATGCACGTTCATTGCCGCTGCCTTGTATGTATCACTGGGAGTCAAGAATTGGGAGGAATTGTAAGCTTGGATGTCAGAAGATGAAAAATAACAAACTTAAGATCTAAAAAGCTAGAAAGTAGAGGCAAACTGGAAAGAGACAATGCTTAGCTATTAAATAAACACACAAAATAAATATCCCTGTTCACAATTCTCTGTATCTGCATATGAAAAGAACCTATTGCTAAGGCAAAGCCAATCCCAAGTCTGAGGCCCCTGAGTGACATGACCACATCCATAACAGCCTCTTAGAGAAAATGGACAGCACATAAATCCGCACACGGTTACCTGGCAGGTGATAGTGGTCTGACTGTTTTCTGCGGACTCACTACAGAAACTGCATAGGGTGCCCAGCTTTATTTTGAATTGTTTAGTGATGTAACTACCATGTGTCTATCTCAAGACTTTCCAAATTAAATACACAAATGTAGGTGCTACTGCATTCACTGGAAGCAATTTCATATTATACTACCATCTTTATAACATAATATTTTTTAATCCTTCCCTTGCATTCCCCTCAGTCTCAACGCATCATTTCAAGTACTAGGGGGCAGATTTATAAGCCCCTTGCTCCTCTATTACGCCACCGTTGTGTCACTTTTGTGACGCAGCGGCGGCCCAAATTCAGCACCATGGTGTGGGGTACTTACAACGTGACGCATCTGGGAGATGCGTCACGTTTTAAAGCCCTGTGCCACATGTAGGTGTTCCTGTGCGGGGTGTGGGGGGCGTTCCGGCAAAGGCACGCCTCCTAAAAGTGGCTGAGTGAAATCTTCAAGATTTCACTCAGCCACTTTTAGGGCCATGCTGAATCAAAATCCTGTGCCTGCTTGAAGCAGGTGTAAGGATTGATGCAGCTTGCGACGCAACTCCAGCAATGCGCCGCCTATACAGCAGCAGATGCGTCACGCATCTGTCCATTTTTGCCCCATGGTGCGCCGCATTGTAAATGCGGCGCATCCATGGTGGCGGAGCCATGACGCACAATAACTGGTGCATCCCTGGTGATATGCAGGGATGCGCCAGTTATTGTAAATCTGCCCCTAGTTGTGTACTCTACCTCAGAAGATGCTCCGAAGTGTACTTGTTTCCTTTAGGAACTAGAATGGTGTTTTCATGTTCCCACGCCCTCCTTTCCTCCAGTGGGTGCAGGTCTACATTCTACAGCCTCTCCTCACCGGCTGTGCTCACATGCCTCTAATCTGTCTTTAGCCTCCAAGAGATTCGGTCACCAGTAATGGACACAAAACTCCAGGCATGGTCTTCAATACTGAACACTTAGTCATTGGTGGCCTCCAGAATTGGGCACCATTCTCCAGATGTAGCCTCTAGTAACAAACATAGACTTCAGATGCACCTTCTGGAACTGGAGATGGGTCATTAGATTTGGCCTCCAGTATTGGATGCAGTACTCCAGATGTGACATCCAGAGCTGAATACAGTTCTCATTGTTCCAGTGCTAGACATAATACTCCAGGGATGATCTTTCAACACAACACTCTACACGTAACCTTCGTATTTGGGTGCTGTATACCAGGTATTACACAGTCGTCTAAAAAAGGCTCATTGGTCAAGCTGACTCTTTTGTGTTATTTATACCACAAGCAGCAGTGGTTTGGAAAGAAAATGTTTGCCTTGCATGCCATCAACGTGTAGTATATTCCTTTACCCATGACACCTTTATTCCTGGGATACGTTACATTTCTTGGAGTTCAGCACTCTCAAACATGGGTTCTATCACAGCAATGAGTGCAGAATATCAACCTGCAGCATTACTGAGAGCAGAAAGTTCACTACCGCTATATTATCAAAGTAAGTGCATATAGGTAAAAGTAGATTTACTCTTCTTAACTCCACACCATTGTACCTGGAAGTCATGTATATCATGAAGCTGCAGATTACTCTAGCAAAGCCTTACATAGGACATGAGGGGAAGTGGGGAAGAAGAGGACAGAGGAGAGAAAAAATTGTATGGGAAATGAGGAAAAGTGCTGTAATTAGCTAAATGAACACTTCAGCACAAGGGACAAACCAGAAATGGATGGACACGCAGAATTATTAACCAATGAAGCAAAAGGTGATGATGCAATATTTGAAATAAGCTTGGAAAGTGATAATTATACTCGGCTGCGTTCCAGTGTATCATGTTTTTGGAGACAAGGGCTAAACATGTGCAAATTAGTCTTGGCCCTACCCCTAGAGGATTCGTTTACCCTAAATGGCTGGGCAGGGGCGTAAAAGAGCCCCACCTTAGTCCCCAGGGTGATGTGGGGGGGACAGGGTTTATTGGTTTTCGGAGGGGACCCCCTTACCCTTTAAGCCATGCCATTGCATGCCTTGCAGAATGGGTGCAATGGCATGGATAAGAAATAGTTCAATGCTCGGGAAAGCCACTCTGCTTTCCTGAGCAGGCCCCTGCAGTGCAAGGGGGGCCCATCGAGCCCAAGACCAATGAATATCTGTGCGATCTGGGAGACGCCGGGGTTCCTCTTCACATTTGGCAGGGGGTCTTATCATTTTACGTTATGCCACTGCTGTTGGGCTTCATCCTGTCAGTGGGGGAAACAAACACCCATACTTATGATTCAGAAATCATGTGTAAGGGAGCAATGGAGGAGCATCTTGGGGTTGTGAGTGGAAGATGGTGCCAACCAGTGGTAGGAGCAGCGGTGGCTGGTTCAGCAGCAAAGGAGCAGGGAAAGGTTCTAAATATGTATTTAAAAGCCAGAAAAAGAAGGACAGGGGATGCAATTGAATGGCTGTGGGAGGAGGGCGAAGTAACACTAGTAACACAAGAGAACAAGGTGGACAGCACAACTTTAGCCAGAGAACAAGACTAGGCATGCACTCCCACGGAGTGCTAAAAGCAAAAGAAACAAGTAGCTCCCTGAATGCAAGCAGGGGAAAAACACAAGACATCCAGTCGGAAAAGGCGAAGATGAAATGCTCCAGAGGTGGAACAAAGAAAGAATATGAAGGACAGAATGGAAGTGAAACAGACAAGAAGCCATCGAATCAAGAGCAGGATGATGACCCCAGCCCCAAAATATGTGTATAGTTTAAAATATTAGGAACAATAGATCTTTTCGACAACAGGCAGCTAACTCTGTCTACAGGTGAGACCCGAAAGGAGGTCAAGGAAAGGGTGAGTACTCTTCATGACAGTAAACAATTAACTGTAGCTCCCAGACATGAAGCCTTCAGTGCAGTCCTGGTGCTGGTAGAAGGTCCTGTCACTCACAGAAATGTAGAATTGGGGAGGTAGGAACAGCAGGTGCTCCCAGCCTCTCCTTTCCCTTCCTGCTTCTTATTTACAGAAGCCATCTGATCTTCCACGTGTGCAATGTGCTTGCTCAGTGTTGTTGTCTCTCTCTTTCTGCCCAGGGGATATTTGAATTAATTTGCAGCTTTGTCTGCGCCACTTCTGGAAGCCGAGCTCTGTATTCTGCTGCCTCGTGTGTTTAGTGTAGCTGAGAGTTTCTATGTCTCTATCATGCCTCTCTCATCCTCTGCCTTGCTCGATACAGCTTTCATTTCTTGCTTGTGTCCGCTGAGGACAACATGTAAACCGCGCATCATTTTGATTGCCAGTATCAAAGCTGCCTCTCTTTGCTTTAAGTATCTCCCTATGTGTTTGTGTGCGGCCGCGGCCCGTGCAGGTAAGAGCGGTGAGACAGCGGGGCCGGGTGGTGGGGATTTCGACAGACAACGATGAGGGAAAATGCATTATTTATTTAATTTTCCCTCGAGGTCTTCTGTCGGATTCCACACCCCCTCCCCACCCAACACGGCCTCACCGCTCTTACCTCATGGGCGCGTTTGTTTGTATGTATTGGTCTGTCTATACTGCAAACCTAGCTGGAGAACAACAAAGCAGTGTACACAGCAATAAGGACATACAGGAACTATGCCATAAGTTTACAGACTGTACACTATAGTAATGGAGGGAAACTGACATTTCTGTTGCTGTGCCCGGAGCCTGAGGAGCGGAAAGGACCCTCTTAGTAATCAATGAGTCGTTCATTGCACCGATGTGTCCTTAGCTCATTCCTGAATTGATTGAGTGATGACACAAGCCTGATCTGTGGAAGGATATTATTCCAGATCCTCAGTGCATAGAGGCAGAAAGCTTGTCTGCTTTTTTTCCCTTTGTCACACTTCTTGGCTACAAGCCAGGCTATGTCATTGCTCCCTATCCCTCTCTCCCCTTTCCTGTCTTCATCTGTTCAAGCACGCCAAGCGATGAATGAGACTGCCTCTTGAGGAATGTATTTCATGGAGGCCAACCAGGAACACCTCAAGCACAGACCTCAGTATATCTTTTAAAACCAACTCAAGAACATATTTTGTCCTCAAAGTAAAGATGGGGAGGAACAGGTCAGAGAGCGCTCTCTGAGTCATAAAGGTTTGTGGAGACAAGAGGAGTCACCATAGTGGCTTCCAATGTTGTGTTAAAGTAATGGTGGAGAGCTTGTGCTACAGGCATTGGAAAGAGGGCTGCAGGGGGTGTTGCAGCCCCTCAAATGAGCGAAGCTGAAGTTCAAAAGGTGAATGAGCAATAAAGATGCCTTTAACTTTTGCTGTTATCTTGTTATATTTACTGTGAATTCAAAGCCAGTTTAAATGTCTGGCTATGTTTTCTGCCAAATTGCTGTTTATTCTTTTAACGAATAGCTTGGTGTATACTTTTCTTTCTCTAACTGCAAAGTTAGAGGACTTTATAAAGTGAACTATCTGGCAATGTTGTTGGGGCCCAGGGGGTGTGATAAGAAAGGCTTAGGATGTAATTGTTTTCTAACACAGAATTTAGATACCTGTAAAATAACTATACAAATATTTAAAATATATCAGTAGCTAGGAAAGCAGATTGTAATAGGTTCAACACATATTGAGACACTTTAATTGGTGATCTGCAAATGGTAAATATTTGCTGAAAAACGATTTCCACTCATTATCCTTTGTGCGCTGTGTATGGTTTTAGCAATAAACTCCATGTCAGTGTGACTTCTGTGGCAAGTACAATGGATAATCGGCTGTATGTAAATGACTTTGTTCTGTCTACAACACTGTACTTTAGTAGCATTTTTGTGGCAGGGTATTCCAAAACGCATTACTGGATACAAACACCTTTCCCACTCTCCTGCCGAATGGGCGGGACTCATGTGCTGTACATGTTCTTTGTGTGATTTTTGGATATTTACAATCCATATTGTTGCCAGCACCCCCACAATTATTCGAGCACTACTGGATTGTTCCCTCCTTTCCGTTAGAGACATACAAATCGGGTACTGGTTTATACTTCTGTGTGAGGTATAATCCAAGCTGTAGTTGTCTTTTATTTCAAATTTAGATCTGTTAGTAGTGTGCAACTGGGGTGAGTTCTGTGTCCAAGGACTCTTAGTCTGATTTGCTGCACCTGGCCAGAGAGTAGCCCTCCTGTGCACTGTCAGTGACTTGACGTGTAATTTGATAGGCAATACTTGTGTTTCATCGAAGTCTAACAAGGTCTGAACAAAATGTGATGTCCTGATTTAAATTTTGTACCAAAGCAACGTCAATGCATCATTTGGAATTCAAGAGTGTATAATGTATGTTGTTCATTTCTTATTTTGCATTCCATGATGTCAGGTAGTTCCAGCCCATTTTAGACAGGTGCAGTGCGCACAGGGATTACTCTAAAGCTTTCCTTTCTGTTAGCACAGTCTGACCTCATCACTGACTCACAGTGCAAAAAGCTGATCTCTGGGTTGAGGCACGAGAGTCCCTAACCCCAAGGGCAGCAATCACAATCCTGCGATTAAGCTCACTGCTCATTTCAAACGAATGTGGATGCCTGCACAAAAGGCACCCTCTTGGGTTGAGTCCAGTGTTTAACCCCTTCACTGCGGTGGCTATTCCGCCGCAGTGCTAAGGGGGGCGGGGCGGCCGCGCGGCGGGCGCATGCTGGTGACGGAACCGCTCCGTCACCAGCCGCGGTTGCGCTGTGCTCATGACGGAGCGGTTCTGTCATGGCCCGCCCGCTCAATGGAACGCTCAGCGCAGGCGCGGAATCCGCGCCGCGAAGCCGTGCCAAGCGGGCCATGACGGAACCGCTCCGTCATCAGCACAGCGCCACCGCAGCTGATGACGGAGCGGTTCCGTCATCAGCAGGGGAGGGGTTAATTTATGGCAGGGTTTGCCAGTGCTTAGCAGCGACCCTTATTTGTAAACACCGGCGCTTATTTATGACAGCCGACCATGTGGTGGCACTGTCTGTATATTTTTGAGCAGCGCTCATGAACAGCAAATTCAAAGTACTTAAATAAATGCAAATGGTCCAGGCCGTATTACCTCTTTTAGGTGTCCTGAAATTGTCAAACTGTCACACTTGTTTTGGGTGATGGTTAGTATTTGGCATTGCTGGCTGGGACAGTGGGTAGTGCCAGCCACGAAGGCCTCCTGAGAAATACCTTGGGAACCGGCACTCAGATTTATACAAATTAAACACTAGGTGAGTCTGACACATGCTATCGGATGGGGAACATTACATACCTTCAAAGGGATCATTGGTGCTGGGAACATAGGCCCCACTGTCTACTTTCAAGAAACATCACATGACCTTCTTTGACTGATGGGGAGCATCAAATGCAAGCATCATTGTGATCTCCAGCAATCTGAGGACACCTGTGAATACCTGCCCAGCATCACCCCAAAGCCACAGGTGTCACTACACCCACACTTCCCACAGTTTGGGAATTTTCCAGGGAAGCAAATGATATTCACAGACAGAGACTTAGAAGTAATAGTAATAATAGGACTAAAATCTGGGACGAGAGCCAATGTCCCCGCTTGATGGAGCTGTTTGTTTCTGTCATTAGTGAAAGAGTGATGAGTGTTGAGGATGGGAGGTCAATTCCTAATCACTTGCATCAGACATTTCCCAAAATTCAGTTACAATAGACAGAACATCTAAAAGTCCTGGAGATGTTATGCATGCACTGCCTACCAGCCTGCATACCAGCCAAATACAAGCGGATTGCCAGTTTGGGCCAGACTTTCTCTATTGGAGCTGGACCAAGATTGATTTGCATATGGCTAGATCTAATCTGAGGTGGCGTAGTAGGTAAAAGAACAATGGGTCGGAATTCTTCCCTGAGTGATTGGCAGTGGTGAGACGTATTGCAAGTTATGTGTTTCATGTATCCCCCTAAGCGACCAAGGCTATGCCCGGATATGAGTTCCTTGCTCACTGTGCCATTGGAACAAAGCTACACCCAACTAGAAAGACCCAATCAAGCAGGTCTTTGGTCACCTGTGTTCTGGTTCAGGGAGGACCTTGCTTGGCAGTTCGGACTGAACTGCTCCTATTGGAGCTAGGCAAAGACTAATTTGCATATGTGTGGGTCTGATCTGAGTTGGGCGAAAGATCGATGGATTGGAATGATTCCCAGATAGATTGACAGTGGATAAACTTCTGGCAAGCATTTCTCCCATCACATTTTGAGTGTTTCCTGGATACTAAGAAAACAGCATTCAGACAAAGAATCTATAGCATCTTTGGATCATCTGTTGCAGCACAGCCAATCAGTCAATCAAGGCCTACGCTCTGTGAAGAATGGATTGACAGGTAGTAACAAATACCAAAAACCACAAATAAGACAGTGTATTGAAAGATGTAATTTTTAAAGGAAATAAAAAAACACAATTAGATTAGGAAACGACAACCAATGTTATTCTAAGTGAGCAATGTAACTGTAGGGGGCAATACCAATCCGTGACAGTTCAGCTATGTGGACAGGGCCAAAGAATGTTCTATTGAAGAACACAATTGGACCAGACAATATCTGTGGCACGCAGGCATTGTCCTGACTCAAATGAGTTATCTCGTCTCCAAGGGGGTAATGGCTGCTTTTGTGGATCACAGCAGCAAGTTAATATACACAGTATGTTAATATACACATATATACTGTGTATATACTATATATAGTATATACATACATAATTGTATATAACCTTGCTACTCTGATCTCCTAGAGCAGTCCTTTGTTGAGGGAGCTTGTCCATATGAGAATGCCCCCCCCCCCAAAGTACTCTCAGGCAGGTCACAGAAGAGATGGGGGGGTTGTAGAGAGAGTGTTTCTGCAAGTCTGCGTCAAAGTGGATGGTTTTGCTGGTGAAGCTTGGTACCCTTTGGTACCTTCAGCAGAATGTGCTCCTTCTGACAAATGAAATAAACCCACTGAAGATGTCCAGTGCTTGATTTGTAAACAAATGTATGAGGGTGCCTAAAGTTCTTCTTAGAAGCCCAAAGCCGGTGCTGACGAATGTTACAATTGCCGAATACCAAGGCCGCATAGTCTTGACTCCACCTCATGCCTTTTTCTCCTACCACCATACACCCCTTGCCCCTTTATTTCACTCTTTCAGCTTCTTTTTCATCCCTGCCTAGTTGCTTTGCCTCTGTTTCCTCATCTTTCTCTCTCTCCCTCCCCATTTGCTCCTTTGGTGTTTTTCTCTCTTTTGCTCTGGGTCGGAAAGATAATTGCCAGTCCCCAAAAGGGAGTGCCATTGGGCCACATCGGCTCATATTAAGCACTGCAGGTATCAATTATCTTAAAAACCGAAGACTTATCACATTTCTTCCTTCCTACACAAATCCTACGGCATCATCGTAAACGTCCAATTAAAAAAAAAACACATTTATAAAAATTCTCTTCTGAACCCTAATCACTCTGGTGTCAGTGAAGAATGCAGCAGATATATTGCAGCTCTAAGGTAATTGACGATACACTTAGTCAAAGTCGCGTGCTGCACCTTACATTGGCTTGAATTCGGCCGTCCACTTGACAACTATCAACACCTTACTAAGACAGGTGGGCTAGGCCGTTCTGTCATTAACAGGACCCGTTCCTCCCTTAGTGACAGATCCATTAAGTAAAGACAGACAAACACTCTGCCACATCCATGTCACTCATGCCTCCCTCAGGCGAGGTGCCTCGAGGCTCCATTCTAGCCCCTACACAACTTCACTTCTACCTTAAACTCTAAAATAAAACTGAGAGGATAAGGCTTAAACTAACAACAAACCGCTTTATCCAGAAATCTGCTAAAAAAAAAAAAAAGAAGATGCCTGTACCAGTAAAAAAAATAATCTGCAAAAACAGCCACAGAACGGACTCTCCAATCACTTCCTCGAAATAAACAGAGAAGACTGCTTTGCTACTCACAGACCTCATCACAAGCAGCGCTGAGGCTTACACTGGCTATATCCGAAAGCCCACTGGGGACCTTACCCGTGACTGCAAATAAATGAGACAGTGCAGAGCTTCATCGCAGATGACAAACTACCTTCAAAAGCACATGAATAGAAATGCTGTAGATTAACCACCCTGTAATCTGACCAGAGCGAGGCAGGCAAGCTGAACCTTAGCCCCTGGGCGTGTCGGCCTTATCTCCATTCTCATATTTGGTCACCTCTTAATTTGTAACCAAAAAGTGAATGGGCCCTGAATTTGTATTAGAGGCCCTCCACTGGCACTACGGATTCTACGTGCTGCCCGATACCACTGCTGCTTAGTCTTCATTCTTTAACCCTCATGCACCTTTCTTCCACCGCCCTGTACCTCGGCATCCCAGGGTACCTCCTGGGAAAGCTGCAGGTCATTCAGAATGCTGCAGTTAGGCTTTTATTTAACATCCCGAGGTGCCTAAGCGTTCGCAAGCAGCTGAGCAACCTGCACTGGCTGCCCGTTGCTCAGCGTGTGCAGTTTAAAGCACTGACCATGACACACAAGGCACTACACGGCTCAGGCCCTGCCTATATCAGTTCCAGGTTTGCCTTTTATACTCCCAGCTGACCCCTGCGCTCAGCTCTGCAAAGACGGTTGGTGATCCCCAGATTTCGGAGAGCACGTCTTGGGGGGCAGTCCTTTACGGTCAAGGCTGCCACTCTATGGAATGCTCTCCCAGATGATCTTTGGCACATTAAGGAACTGTCCACCTTCAAAAAGCAGCTAAAAACTCATCTGTTTAAACAATTCATCTAGCCCTTGCTGCCTCCCATGTTATTGTTTCCCCACGCGCCAGGACACTCTTGAGTAGCAGTGCGCGTTACAAATACCTTTATAACATAACTTCTGTCTCTTTATCTCATTTTGTAGGTATCCTACCTGCTTCTTCCTCTTTAACGTTTCTGATTTTCTTCCTTGATCTGGTTAAAAGTCTGAGGATGGAAAAGAAGTCCAAAATAATGACACAAATAAGTGTCGGTGCTCACCACCTGTAACCACCGGCACAAACTAAGCACTCCGTGGCGGTGACATCATGCTGTGGAGTGTGGAGAGAGGCCAGGGTGCCCCCTCCCCCTTCTCTGGTTATAGCTGGTCCTCGGCAGAGACTAGTGCGCACTAGAACACACCCTTCCACAGGACAATATTCCAATAACCCCCCCCCCTTGCAGAACCGACCACCGCTGCAGCTCAGCTCTGATTGGAGGCTGGCACGCCTGTGGCAGCTGCTGCCCACGCGGGAAAGGGGCTGCCTGGGCTCCCCACAAGCAGCATCCATCTCTGGGTCTGCGGCGGGCGCGCAGTCTGAGCTGCCAGCCGTGATGGAGGTAACGGGCCTCTAATGGGCTTTGTATGTAGATCGCTCGCCTCCATCGCTTTGGTTTACAAAGCATCGCTGTTTAATGTGTTTCTTGTTTGAAGAGAGCCCGGCAGTAATGCGGCGCCAGGTGAGAGCCTCCCGTAAATGCAGCACTTCCGGCCTCATTTACTGCAAAATGAGATGTGAAGGGAGGAAAGAAAGGGGCCCGGCTGTTTAACACTAGGCCTCTCCCACCCTGTGTGAATTGGGAGACCTGGAGCTAACAGCAGCGATAACCAGGGCTTTAAGTGGGCCGGGTCTCACCGGTGCTGAGCACCAGCAGGTTTTTAAAGGGGGCCTCGAAACGGGTCTCTATCGGGCTTATTTTTGTGCCCTGGCACAGGCCATCCTGGACTGTAGTGACAGAGGAGCATCGAAGTGGGCGTGCTCACACTGCTCACTTCTCACTAGAAGTTGGGGCTTGATATGTGTTGGACCCGGTCCTTTGAGCAGATTTACCCCGTGACTTTTTGCTTTTTCCTAGCCTATGTTTGGAACCTGGGTTGGGGATTTTTAGGCCTCTGCGCACTTTTTCACTGTAGTACAGTGTAAAGTGCGTGTGCTCTCTGTGTATGGATGGTGAGCGCCCTGCCCTCCCATAGGAATGAATGGGGAATATGTATGCCCATGGTAGATTCCTGATGCATGGGGAGTGCAGGGTCGAGTTTGATATGTATGAACTCGTGAGAATGAATGCTGCAGAATGGTGTATGCGGCATGGCTGTATCTAGTCCAGAAGCGCCACTTTTAGAAGTTGGCAGAATTGTGTAGTGAGTCTGCTAGCACGTGATTGGCTGATGGGCCTGGCCCAGGCATGCCTGGGCCTGTTGGTAGATGGACTGTCTGGTTTGAGTAGGACAGGGTCTGCAGGGTCTGCAGGGCCCCGGAGGAGGGGGTCTGAGTCAGCCGTAGATGAAAGGCCCCTCTGCTGTCAGGGATGGGAGGAAAGAGCGTCTGGTGGTGCCGGGCCGTGCCTGCCGCCCACCCTGCTGGCTCTCCATCCTGACGGCCCACTGTCACCTCTGGCCCTGAAGCTGTCAGGGAGACGTAAACCAGAAACATTCCAGTACTCAGGGCCCCTTGCACGAAAGCTTCAAAGTACTTCAAAGGCATTTTTGTGTATAAGAAGGGGCTGTGTCTCCTTCCAAATGGTTCTTGTTTTCAGGACTTGAATCGACCAGGGGTGGGTGCTGCCCAGCTCCTGGATGCCTGGACTCCTGGGGGACCCCTCTGCCCTGCCTGGGCTGAGGGGGGGACTTGGCTTTACCCCTGGGAGGCTCTGGGACCGTGGCAGCATGGAGAAGCTGCCTTTTCCTGTTGAGAGCGCTTTCTCTGGACTTCCTAGCGCTTAGGAGCGCTTTCCTGCTCACTTATAGCGCTGGACGCGCTGAGGCTTCTTGCCCGTATTTATTTAATTATTTACGAGTGCCCACCTCGATCTGCCGCGGAGAAAACAACCACGAAGGGGCCGCGACCGGATTGGCCGAGACCCGAGGAGAGCCGTGCTCTGATTGGTCCTTGGACGGGAGCCTGGTCCAGGAGCCGCGCTGTGGTTGGCTGACTCCTGGAAGCTGCGTGACGTGGTGGGGAGCCGAAGAGGAGGAAGGACGCATGGTGGCCGGGAGAGGGCTGTTCCCGCTTCCCCCTGCCTGGGGAGAAGCTCTGGGTTGTCGTTGCCGGTCTCCCGTGTGGAGAGGGAGACCGGAGATTCCCCCGCCGCCAGTGGAAGCCGCCACATCGAGGCCGGCGGGAGGAGCTGCCGTCTGGAGGAGCAGGCGGGGCTCCGGCGGCAGGAGCAGAGAGCCCCCGCGTGCAGCCGCCGCCTCAGGAGACCGGTGAGTGGGGTGCGGGCGTTTGACCGGCCCTAAGACGCTGGTGTATGCAGGGCGGCCCCCGATGGCAGTGGGCCGCCCCAACGTCGCGCAGATCCTGTAGAGGCTCCCACAACCCGGGGGCAGTATTTGTGCCAGAGTCCCCCGTGAGGGACTCCAACGGAGCGAGGATGCTTTGGGCGGCCCCGCTTGGCAGAGGGCCGCCCCGACGATCGCGGGGCATATTACTTGGAGCCCTGTGAGAGGCTCGTGCCCGCATGTTGTTTGGTGAGCCTGTTGAGGCTCAGGAGGGCGTTTTCTTGACTCGAGTCCCCCGTGAGGGACTCCAACTGCCCTAAGTCGTGTTCAGAGCCTGTTGAGGCTCTTGGGGGCCATGTTAGATAAGTAGGGGCGTCGGGGCATATTGTCGGTGCCCGTCCCCTCCTGCCTGGGAGAAGCTCGTGTCCAGGGAGGCTCCAGGGGGCATGTTGCTTTAGAGCCAGTGTGGCTCCAACGTTTGACCCGTGTTGGCCAGGGCCTGTGTGGCTCCAACATGCGCAGTGTTTGTTTTAGAGCCTGTGTGGCTCAGGTGGCGCAGATTTGTTCTAGGGGCTACTGAGAGCCCTGCCACAGCTTCTGGTACACAGTTGCCCAGCACTTCGTGGGCAGCTGCCACGTTTAGGCTTTTTGTACTTTGAGACTGGCGCTGCATGGCAGCGCACCCTGACACTGAGACTCAGGGCGTCTGAGCCCCAACAAGGCCAGTTGGCCTAGGGACTGCCACAGGTGGTGGCTTATGTGAGTCTTTGCGCAATGATATGGTTCTTGCACCTCTGAATGTGTTCTCTTGCATCATGTGTTATTCCTGCACCCCTGAATGTTTTTAGACATCATGTGATTCTTGCGCTATTGTATTGCTCTGGCACCTCTGAATGTTTTTATGCATTATGTGTCTCTCTTTTCCTGCGCTGCACCTCTGAATGTTTAGTCATCATGTGTCTTCTTGCGCTGCACCCCTGAATGTATATTAGTGCATCATGTACCTTATTCTTAACCCCGCTGAATGTGTAGGTTTATGCATTATGTGGTTTTCTCTACTACTCCTCTGAATGTGTTTCATACATCATGGGTAATGTGTTCTTTCTTAGACCCCTAAATGCTGTGTGATACTTAGGTGGTTGTTCTTTTTAGTACAGGTGGTCCTAGTGAGGTCCTGGTCCCCTGCGTGACAGTCTCCCAAGGAGTTTAGGGTTGCGTAGGTGGTACTTACCTGTTCCCAGTAGTTACGGGATGTGATCTATAACTGTTACTTTGTGTTACAGTGAAGTTTATATACTTTTATTCTAATTTCTGACAAGTATTTCTATATCTGCAAAGTGTTGATTCAGACAGTGGCCCATGTGGCCCTGTCTTGTAAATAATCCCTTGTGAATATTGCCGTGCCAGTTGGCACCATGTACATGTGTGATTTCTATCTGATATGTTTTGACAATACAAAAGTTATTTTAATATAACCTTGTGTGGAGTCTCTTTTGTGGTGTGCCTAGTATGTTGTTGCTGTTGTGCGCTGACGCAAATGCTTTACACATCGCCTCCGAGTTTAGCCTAGACTGCCCGCGCCATGCTACCTAGAGGGCGAGCAGGGGTTATCTTGGCGTGTGACTTCCTTGCCCTGACTGGAATGGTGGTTTCGGCCTGGCTTTGGCGTCAGCCTTAGCCTACCCGAAATAGCCGGTTTCCAGCATTGGTGGCAGCGGTGCGGATTTGGACTTGCGTTTGCTCAGTGCCATAGCGACAACTGGCTACATTACAAAAACTCTGCGTTTTTCAGATAGTCACATATTTGGGATTATTGTTTTTGATTTTGTTTTTCCTGAAAAGTGTCATTTTCAGATGATGTTCCTGCGCTTTATGTTTAGTGGCAGATGAGAGAAAATGACAGGGCGGGACGCCAGTAGATAGGGGAGGTTCCCATAGGTTAGGAATCCCTTGCTGGGTCCAGTATCCAATCCCTATTCCTGTCCCTGTGTGGGTAGATGGAAGAGAGGGAGGGTGGAGGAGAAATTGCTTGCTCAGGAGGGTGGTTATTCCCTGAGTGTAGTGTGTGTGTGTCTGGATTCCCCAGTATGGTAGGATCCAGTGGTGGCAGCTTAAATGTGTCCAGTGCGTGAAGTCCCATTCCCAGTTCCCAGAGTATGGTGCCTGGTGCTCAGTAAGAGGGTGACAGGTTGAGAGTCAGAGGCAGTGAGGAACTGTCTCACCAGTCTGGAGGGGGAGTGTGTGGATGAGTGCTGTGTTGAACTGGAGGAGTTCGTGTGAGTTTTTTAAGGAGCTTGCACGTGAGGTGTACCTCTGGTGGTGTGCAGGAGATCCTGCAGAGGCATTGGACAAGAAGGTGGATGTCTGGCGGTGTGCTGGATGTCGTGCAGAGACATTAGAAAGTGATTCTAAAAGTAGTGGCTTGTGTATC